>NC_136475.1:44861904-47369404 GCF_902686455.1 Sciurus vulgaris
ATATAAGCTATCAGCCAAGTATGGGAATATTTTTTATCTATTTGTGACAAAAATGAAAGCAGCATTTTAATTTCATTCACATTAAGGCATTGCAAGGTTCTTGCAAAATACTGAAACTCAATATCTCATAGGACTAACAGTTAAAAATATAAATAAAAATAGTGATACATATTAATTAAATGGAGAGATGAAAATTAATGTGCTAAGCATTTCATAAAATAGAGTGTGAAGAAACTAATTAGAAAGCTTTCTTTACTATAGTTAATTTTTTAAATGCAGTTTAACCCCCTTTTGGGAAGGGGACTGTTTCAAAGGGCTCATTTTTGTACCCACCATGTCAAAGAAGGTCAGAAACACTCAAGTATAAAGTCACTGCACTGCTGTGGCACAAATAGTTGCTGCGGCTAAAATCAAACAAAGACCAATTAAACTAATCATAACGTTCCAATGAACACAAGGAAGCTCACCTGGTATTTCTGGACTTGTTTCGTGAATTTTCAAATCTACTCAGTTCTTACTATTATAATTACCTTGACCAAAATACTGTGAAATTACTGCTCTGATCTACTAATGGCTGCAAAAATCAAGTCGTTGTGGTTTCATGCCAAGGGGCCATAGCAAGGTGGCGCAATGATTTCTGACACAGAAGACAACTTCTAAAAACTCAAAAGGGAAAATTAACGGGATGTGGTTTACATTGCCAAAGACTGTTCATTAATTACCAATTTAATCACTGCTGGAGGCATGACATTACAAAAATCTGGCTGAAAGTTCTAATAGATTATGAAGACCACCTAAGAAGAGTGACCAAGAAATGTACAAAACAATTAATACTGTTTCACTGCTATCAAAGACATTCAGATTATTTTACATCAAGTGAAGCAAAGGAATTAGTAGCTTCACAGTGCCACCACTAGGAACTATAAATACAATAGTGCACAATTAGTAATGCACATGTGACTTCATTCAAGGCATATATCCTTGGGAAAGCCAGAACATGATAAGGAGAACAAAAGAAACATTAAAAAATGAATGAAGATTTAAACTCTACTCTTGTGCACGCTGAGCAATAACAGAATAGGCAATATAAAATACAGCTTTAGTAATGGTGATATCATCCTGGGATGTTCAATCCTACACTGCACAGCCATATGGAAAATGTCCATAGCCATTAACAGTGGCATGAAAGGACTGTCCCTGATGCTAAGACACCTAACCCTAGTTTCATGCATTCATGGCAATCCCAAAAAATAAGATTTTTGAGGCTAGGGTTTTATGGCCACATAATAAAAAAGGTACTTGAGGTTTTTTTCCTCCCCAACAATGCTGGTGTTTTACGTGACTTTGAAGATATGCTAGTGAGCTAACATGTTTTCTAAGTTGTCCAGAAACCACTGCTGGGTAGCAAACTTCAACTTAAATTTAGATATAATAGGTAAACTATTATTTCAATTATAAGGAATAAAAAGCATTGTTTTGTAAAGAGGTATTTATGCCATCTTTATTTTCCTCTAAAATGCAACTATAAGAGATCAGATATACATTTAAAGTATCTTACTGATCTGAAATGGATTATGTGCATTAAATATTGACAATTGTGTTGAAGTAAATAAAAAATATATTTCACCTTAGTACCCAGGGCACAGATATTCTACCTCATATACAGAATCAAAACCAAGTTAGATAAAATATTCACTCTATACATTATTACAGGTTTTAGATTTTAGATTTCTTTTTATAACAAATGATTTTTTATGAAATTACAAATGCAAATTTAACCTACTTCTTGCTAATATAATTTAAAAAATACATACAATTAGGAAAAATAAAAATTTTAGTTTGATCTTCAACCTTTGATTCCTAGAAGTGACTTAAATGTAACATCATCACAAATATGAGTATAATCTTATATCATACTTATTTTTATGATGATATATACTTAGAACACATATATATTTGAAACTACAGTAAAAGTTACTACAATAGATGTTTAATGATGTTTATTGTTTTTTTACCAATTGGATGGTAACTGCTTTTTTATTGTTTAGAGAAGATCTAGTGATCTTATCTAAATCTGCTACAATTATCAGCATGAGAGACTAGTCTCATTTAAATCAATATTTTCTAATCAACATCAAAAGTACAAGGCTGATGTACCACCCTTTATGGTGACACAATACCTGTTAGAGACTTGAATCACAAAAGAACAGCTTGCATTCTCTTATTTCTTAACAATTAAGCCATTGGATTAATTTCTAAAGGCCGATTTTTTTAAAAAAATTACTATATTTGTATCATTTTGGATTACTAATCTTTGCAGTTAACCAAGGACTGATCAAACTAAAGTTATTTCCCATATATACAGTTTTATTTAGAGGGTTCAAATATTCATGTAAACTTCTGAAGACAAAATACTGCAAATCTTCTAGAACTTGCTACTAACTTGCAGTTTGATCTTGCCACCTGCTCTGTGAGTACAGGCTCCTATGCTAATTAAGTATAATGGATAGGCTATTACACTGGCAGATAAATATTATGTAAAAAAACTTCAATTCTGCTTTATAATAGTATTGTAATTCTTTTCTGACACTTTTTTTTAAAGAACTATTTGTGCATTATACTCTTATGCTATATAATTATTATTGGAAAAACAAAAACATGTTTATATATTCACTGTTGTGATTAGACTAATTAGGTTGAAGTTTTATTCTCATTCTCTTTTTAAACTTTATATTTATAAAATAGATTTTATCATTTTTTTAAAAAAGTAATAATAAAATGGTATCATTCTTCTGGTAGGTGCAAAACGCTTCACAAATAATGTACCAATTCCAAGGACTGTGGGTAGCAGGACTGTTATCCTTTATTCTGCATGTAGCATATTAATCCTAAACTTAAGTACATCAAATACAAACATCTCTTTCAGATATCCAATTACCTGAGCATTAAATGTAACAGTGGGTATTTATTAAATGTATTTGTTAAAAGCAATTATATTTTAATGCAAAGCAATAAGCAAAAGAGTCTAAAATAGACTAACTTATAATATTTGGCAGAAAAGTATATGGGGGAATTGAAAGTAAAAAAGAAAATAGTAAAAATGAAAATAGTTTCTTTAAAAAGATTATATTTTTCTAAGAGTTTGTGATTACATATTAATAAAAGACTCCTGTGGATAATAAAAGGGGCTAGCATGTTAAAGCTGCCAAACTTCTAAGCTATACTCTGAGAAAAATGGTTTATTTTTTTGGTCCCAGGGATTGAACTCAGGGGTGCTTAACCACTGAGCCACATCCCCAGCCCTTTTTGTATTTTATTTTGAAACAGGGTCTAAGTTGTTTAGGGCCTCGCTAAGTTGCTGAGACTGGCTTTGAACTTGTGATCCTCTGGCCTGTAATCCCAAATCGCTGGGATTACAGGTGTGCGCCACTGTACCCAGGGACAAAAATGATCTTAATTACATATGGAAAACATTGAATACTACAAATAACATACTTAAAACTTCTAATAGTAAATCCAACGTTTGAAAATCTTCATAGAATAAAAGGACTAGGAAGATAAGAAATATAAATCACAGAGATCCAGAACAATGAAATCTGCTTCCTATGGAAAAATATTCAGGAAACAACTGAAATAGGTTAAATGAGTTATCTAATGGCATAAAGAGGTGCTGGAGATATACCTGAGTCAGGTAGAGTGTGTGCTTAGCATCTACAAGGTCCTGGGTTTAGTAAGTTCCATCAAAAACAAACAAACAAAATCCACAAAGGCACAAAGGTACAAATGAATTGTATAAATGACTTTTCTTTATAAAAAGACTTAAAAGGCAATATGTACTTATTGTAAGTTCTCATTCAAATAGTCAGTTGCACAACTGGAAAAATTTAAGAAAAATTAAAATGCTCTTGGTATCTGTTTGCAAGTTGTCTTTTCAGAGAAATTAACAACTCAAATTCTTCCTGAGGATAACTTAAGTACAGTCTATATGTAAGGATCTACCAGATAAGATTACCAAGATTTGTTTTTCAATGTCTTTGAAATTGCTTCCTAGTCTTGCAGACTAAAGCTATACTAATTATAAGAGAGAATGTTTATAGTAAGTGTCATAATTTAGTGCAGAGTTGGGCACTGAACTCTAATCAGAGTCCCAGAATATAGGGCAAGAAAATGTGTGTAAGGATTTGGTATATAGACACCATTAACAAGAGAGAAAGACTTCACAATGTAGGATTCAAGAATAACAAGAAGCAGATGATACAGGAAGCCTTAAGTCCCAAAGTGGCAAAAGTAGTTTCATTTGACACTGACTATAGACAGGAGAACAATAAAATCACTTTGTTTGCCCAATGATAATCCATTCTGTTTTGTAGACCTTAGAGAAATATTTAAATTTTCTTTTTAAAACCCTTAGTAAAAAGAAACTCCTTATAGCAAAATTTTCATGTTTAAGCACATTAGCTGACACTCAGAGAACATGAAAAATAGCCTTTCTATTCCTTTCATTTATTCATTGAACATTTATTGAACACTTGGTGTTGGGAATACCAGGTCACTGTACTTTGAATAGATCACAGTTGAGTGGGAGAAAGAGATTAGTGATTAGATAATTATATTGGAATAAATGTCTACTACAGTAAAGATATTTCAAAACATATTAGAAAAAATGGAAAGAGATCTTTATTGCAAGAAGTCACAAGGAAAGCATTCAGGAGCAGTATTTCAGTAGAAACAATTAGAGAACGTTATTTCAGAGAGAAACAACAAATGCTTGAGACAGGAATGAAAGAGTAAGAAGGTACATCCTAGATAATGCAAACAACTTAGAACTGGACTATAAAATGAAAAATGGAGAAAGGTGGAAGATGAGGCTTGAAAGACTTGTAAGGCCATGTTGAGTAGTTGAAAAGTTTATTCTCTTGGGTTATGGGGCTATCAGAAGGATTATTAGGCTTCATATATTCAAATATTCACTTAAGTTATTTCCCAGTTTTCTTTTTATATTTTATAAATGTGTCTTTCCTTAAAAATAGATTTGAGTTTTCAATCTTTTAAATCTTTGAATCTCCTACAATTTTTTACTCTCTTAGTCTAGAGCTAGATACAAGTCTCAAAAAAGTTGCTAACCTGTACTGAGTACATGAGTATTGTCCCATGCACTGTATGAGTCTATTTATATATTCTATTTCAATTATTACAATAGCTTTACTCATTCTTCTTGGTATTCATCAGAAGGTTCTAGGGTAGTTGTATAGGAACAGAGCATACAGGGATAAAATGTAGAAACTACTGATGACATTCTAAGTCAGTAGTCCGTTAACCAATAAGTAAGTGATCCCAGTAAGCTCTTCTGTAACATTTGAAGATCTGAGGTCAGCATTCCACTTTTTTAAAAAATTAAGGACATTCCTGGTACCAACATTTTTTGTTTTAACTTGTGAATTTCTAGTTACATTAAGAATGAGTAGTGGGTAGTAGCAAGTTTCTCTTTGACTCTCAGTAAATATTATACAATAAAGGGCAAGGTGGAGGGCTGGGGACACAGCACAGTAGTAGAGCACCTGCCAAGCACATGTGAGGCACTGGGTTTGATCTTCGGCACCACATATAAATAAATAAAATAAAGGCACTGTGTCCATCTACAACTAAAAATATTTAAAAAAAATAAAGGACAGGGCAAATTATAATGAATTTAAAAACAGAAGTAACATAAATTAAAGCAAAGTTAAAACATCAAAATGTTCACTAAATGAGATCCCAGTCATTTTTGGGTGGGGGTGGGTTAGACCAGCTATTATTTGCCAAAAGTCTTTTGATCTCTCCAGAGTGATGGGGATGCTGACACTCAAGTGGGGATGGCTATTAGTCATGGTTCCCTTCCCTTTTACCATGGGCACCTACTAATTTGACTGTCAAACAGGAAAGGGGGTAAAAAAAGAATTTTGCTTCCACTTTGCAAATGGAAAGACGGAATCAGAGACACGAAGTAATTTCCTATTTTAACTCATATTCAATTACTCCAGAAGTGAAATTAGCATTTTTCTTTTCTGTTTTGTCAGCCAAATTGGACACACTACTTTTCCAAAAAGTAGATAGCATTGGCGAAATGACAATCTGTATGTATGAGTTACTTAGAAATGATAAAAAAATGACCAAATTAAGAAAACTACTTTGTTCCTAAAAAGATATCATCATGATATCAAGTTGCATACTACATTGAAAGTCTGAAAAGCAATAACAAGGTCTATCCTCTCTCATATTTCTGAAATTGGACTTATTTGACATTTCATATTCTCTTTCTTAAATCATTTCAATATTAGCTATAAGCCCTAAAGAATATCAAGTGTCAGAACAAGAGCAATAGCCCTGTAATGTACCATTTAGTTCATAAAACTAATATTTTTCACAACACACTTATACAGACTTTGACATCTGAAAAATGAGCAACAGTGGAATGTGTAAGAAAGGGTTTTCAATTAAGCTTACACTTTTAACTGAGAAGAGACTGCAACAATATCTCCTATGTCACTTGTTCTTAACAAAGTGACTTTGACATTCCTTCTACAGAGTGGTGTGGTCTATATTTCTTCTCCTTACAACTGAGTGGAGTTTTGTGACTATGTAAGCTAAAGTGATATTATGTGATTCTTAAGAGAATCGTAAGACACGTTAAAGGAAACCACTGACAGAGTAAACTATAATCTCTGAAAGAGAAGAAAATACTTGTAAGTCACATATCTAGTATGGCTCTCATCTCCAAAATACACAAGGACCTCCCATAAGTCAATACCTATAACATACTAACAAACTCACAACTTGATTAAAAATGTCCTAAGGACTTGAATGTGCATTTCAAAGAAATAAAAATGCTCAATGGGTATGTGAAAAGATGATCATCATCACTGATCATCAGGAAAACACAAATCAAAACCACAGTGAGATATCATCTCATATTTGTCAGAATGACTGTTATTTATATAAAAAAAAGATAGTGTTGACAAGATGGGGAGAAACTGGAACTTTCACACACTGTTAACAGGAATAAAGTGTACAGCTGAAATGAAAAACAGTATGGAGGCTCCTCAAAATATTAAAAATAGAACTACCATATGATCCAGCAAATCCCACCTCTGGGTATTTATCCAAAATAAGTGAAATCAGGATGTTGAGATGTTAAGCATTCCCATCACTGAATATCACTGCAGCATTACTCACAACAGTCAAGATATAGAAACAAAAAAAGAAGGAAGTTCTGTCATATGCTACAACACAAATGAACCTTGATGACATTTACACTAAGCCAGTCACAAAAAAACAAATACCGCATGATTCCATGTACATGAAGTACTGAAGAGTCAAATTAATAGTACCAGAAAGTGGAATAGTTGTTGCCAGGGGATAAAAGGAGGGGAAATGGGAAGTTACTAATTAATAGATACAAAATTTCAGTGAGACAAAATGAGTAAGTTCTAAAGATCTGCTACAACATTATGTCTATAATCAATAATGCTGTTTAAAAATTAAGAGGGTAGATCTCATGTTAAGTGTTTTTATCATGATAAAATAAAAATAATAAAAAATATTCCTGGGCTGGGATTGTGGCCCAGTGGCAGAGCACTTGCCTATCATGTGTGAGGCACTGGGTTCAAGTCTCAGCACCATATATAAACAAATAAAATTAAAGGTCCATTGACAACTAAAAAAAATATTAAAAAAAAGAATCTTCCAAATATGAAAATGATATGTCCTTTCATTTATTTAGATATTCTTTTGTTTTCAGAATGTTTTACAGTTTTCTGCTTAAAGGTCTTACATACATACATAGATGTATTCTTGACAAATTATTTTTATTTGAAGCTACTATAAACCATTATCTCTAAACTTTTATTTTTGTAGTATGGGGGATTGAAACACATGCTAGGCAAGTGACCCTCCACTGAGCTTCATCCCTAGTCCCTTAATTTTTTCTTTTAAGTTCACAGGAACAAAGTTGATCTCTTTAAAATAAACTTTAAATATGATAATATGTATAATTTACATATAATATGTAAGTTATAAGTTTGAAGAGTTTTACCAAATATATATACTGTGTATTCACACACAAAATTAAAATTATAGCTCCTCCCTTTCCATCCCTCTAAAATGTTTGTTCATATCACTCTGCAGTTAAGTCCATCTACCCCGCCTCCAGGTAATCACTGATTTGCTTTTTGTCACTCTAGTTTTCTAAGTAGTAGAATTACATACAGATTACATATAAATGTAATAACATATGTCTTCTTTTGTGTTCTCAGCATATTTCTGTCATTCATTTAGGTTATTGTGTGTATCAGTAGCTTGTTCCTTTGTACTGATGAGTAATACAAGTTGAATACACCTTATCTGAAATTCTTAAGACCAGAAGTGTTTTGCATTTCAGAGCATTGTGAGTTTTGAATTTTCAGATTAGGGATGCTCAAACTATATCCTATTGTAAGGATACATTGTGATGTGTTTATTCATTCATCTGTTGATGGACCATTTGTTTTGTCCAGTTTCTGGATATTACAATAAAAATTGCTGACAGCATTTGTATACAAGTTTTTGTATGTTCATATATTTTTAGTTTTCTTGAGTAAATTCCTAAGATTGGAATTGCTGAGTAATAAAAACTGGTTTTATTTTAATTTTTATTAAATGTATGTTTAACTTTTAAAGAGATGGCCCAACAATTTTCTAAGATGGTTGTACCATTTTATATTCCTATCAACAATATTAGTGTATTCTAATTGTAACACATGTTATTATTGGTATTTTAAACTTAGCCATTTTCATTGGTATATATAGTGGTATTTCACTGTGGCTTTGATTTACATTTCCTTGATAACTGATGATGTTAATTTTTTTCCCTCTGGTACTGGGGCTTAAACCCAGGAGCACTGTACCACTGAGCTACATTATCAGCACTTTTTCAAAATTTTGAGACAGGGTCTTGCTAAGTTGTTGCAGATGGCTTTGAACTTGCAATCTTCCTGCCCCAGCCTCCTGAGTTACTGGGATTATAGGCCTCTGCCACTATACCCTGCTAAAGATCTTTTTAGTGTGCTGTCAACTGTTTATATATCTTCTTGGAGAATAAGTTATTTTTGGATATTAATTTTATGTCTGGTAATCTTGCTATCTTTACTTTTAGTTTAAAAATTTATCTGCAATTTTTTTTATTTTTCTATGTACAAATCATATTTCTGATGAATAACAGTTTTATTTCTCCCCATTCACACCTATACCTTTTATTTCTTTTTCTTATTTTAGGATATTCATTGTGATGTTAAATAGAAGTGATAATGGACTTCCCTGTCTTTATCTTGTCTTAAGTGGAAAACTTCAATGTTTCTTTTCTTTCCTTTTTTTTTTTTTTGTGGTGCTGGGGATTGAACCCAGGGCCCTGTGCATGCAAGGCAAGCACTCTACCAATTGAGTCATATCCCCAGCCTCCCTCCAACCTTTTTTTTTTTTTTTTTTTTTTTTTATTGGTACCAGGGATTGAACCCAGGGGTGCTTAATGAACCACATCCTCAGCCCCTTTTATTTATTTATTTTTTTATTTTGAGACAGTGTTTTAGTAAGTTGCTGAGGCTGGCTTTGAACTTGTAATCTTCCTGTCTCAGTCTTCAGAGTCACTGGGATTACAAGCATGCACCACCACACCTGGCTCAATGTTTCATAATTAACTATAATTTTGGCTACAAGATTTTTACAGATATATTTTATCAGGTTAATAAAGTTCTTTTCCATTCATACTTTGCAAGGAATTGTGTTACTTTTCTCTTTTGGACCATGAATATGGTGATAATCTTTCAATTTTTTTTCTGTACCAATTAAAATTATTGCTGGCCTTTTCTTCTTTATTCTGTTTATATGGCCAATTACATTGCTTGGGTTTTGAAATATAAACCATCTTTCATTCCTAGAATAAATTCAAATTGACCATGGTATGTTAATGTCTTTATGCACTACTGGGTTGTTAATATTTTATTATGTAACAATAAATAACTTGAAAGAGGAAAGATATGGAAATATCTTTGGGACTATTCAAGCCTAGTTTCAGGGCTGGGGCTATAGCTCAGTGGTAAGGTATTTCCCTAGTGTATGTGAGGCCCTGGGTTAGATCCTCAGCAGTAACAACAAACAAAACAAACAAAATAAAATGTCAATAAAAAACAGTTTCATAAGTAATAGGGCATACTTTTGAGTAAGTGTGAAATGAATGTAACAAACAGATCAGCTATGAAAATGAACAGGGAAAAAAACAATTAATACATGAATATAACAAAACTGATCCAAGCAATAGTCAAATCAACAATGAAATATTTTATGAGATATCATGATTGTTATTTATCAATTTCACAATAGTATATTTCTGAATCACTTAGCCCATACCTAGTTCCATACCTAGGCATACACTTAAATCATCAACTGTAAAGAGGTTCTATGTTTCTCTCTCATTTTTTCCCCTCTACCATTGAGTTACAGTCTTAGTCCCTATGTCTCTCTCTTCTTAGAAGACATATACACTTTACAGATACTGATATACAACCCCAGTTTAAATAAAACTGCTTTAGTCAAGTTTGGGTAAGCTAAGAAAACAAAATTTTTTTAAAGCATCTTCTTCTGACCCTAAAAAATTGATTTAGATTATTTCTCTTAATATGCCTTTTTTGGGAGGGTACTGGGGATTGAACTCAGGGGCACTCAGCCACTGAGCCACATACCCAGACCTAATTTTTTTTTTTTTTTAGAGACACAGTCTCACTGAGTTTCTTAGTCCCTTGCTCATGATCCTCCTGCTTCAGCCTCCCAAGCTGCTGGGATTACAGGCGTATGCCACTGCTCACAGCTGCCATTTTTTTTTAATATAGAAAAAACTTAGGGGGAAAAAACCTCATAAACTATTTGTTGCTCCACCCTTTAGGGATAAATACTGTTAACATTCTGATGATTTTTCAATGTAAATATAAAAGCACCTGTATTATTTAAAAATGGAAAATATATAAAATACACTATTTCGTTACTTTTTGTACATGACATCATGAGCATTTACTCATGTCTTTAAAATAATATTTCAAAACATTAGTGAAGATCATTTTTAATGACTACATAACAAGTATATGTATTTGTAGTAATTTATTTATTTATTCATCCCCCTATATTTGAGCATATGGGCCACTTTGAAATTTTTGTTGCTATAAATAACATTGTGATGAAAATCAGCATATCAATCTTTGTAGAATTATTGGGAAAAGGGAATAAGCATTTCTTTCTTTTTTTTATTTTTGTGGTGCTGGGGATCAAACCCAGGAAGGCCTTGCATATATGAGGAAAGTGCTCTATCACCTTCAGTCCCAGAATTTGTATTTCTTGAGGAAATTTAGCTGCTTTTCAGAAAGGTGTGGCAATTTCCAGACTTCCAACAATGCAAAAGAGTATTCAATTTCATAAATGCTATAAATGCATAGTTTCTTAAAATCCAAATTATAAATAGATTTAGTAAGATGTCACAGACATGGGATAAAAGATGTTTCAGTAAATTTTTGTTTCAGTGCTGGGGCTTGAACCCAGGGGTGCTCTATCAACCAAGCTATATCCCCAGCCCTCTTTATTTTTTGAGATAGAGTCTTACTAAATTGCCAAGGCTGGCCTTGAACTTGCAATCCTTCTGAATCAGCCTCCTGAATTGTTTATATTACAGGAGTACACCATCATGCCCAGCAGTCATTATTTTTTAGTACTGAATTCACACTTTTAACTTAGCTAAAAGTTTAAGTTCCATTTTGGAAATATAATGTATAAGATTACTGATGTCTTATACAGAAGAGATGACTCAGAAATATTTGTTGAAAGGCTGAACTAATAAATGAATAAACTGAATGAAAGAATAAATGGCAGTAAGTGTCAGGATACTTGAGTTCTGAGCTTAATTTGCATTATCTGTGACCCCAGGAAAATTCAAGTACCTTTTCCAAATGTGGCTCCCTAATTACTACATTAATATCTACTCCTCCTTCACAAAGATGTCAGAAAAATAAACAAGAAAGAATCATGGCACAGTGCATTAAGAACATAATATCTAAAGTAAGACTGTTTAGGAACAATTCCTGGATCTGTTACTTATTAGTTGTGTAATCATAGGAATTCCATAATTCGATGTGTGTTTCGTTTTTCAACTGTAAAATGGGGATGATAATACTTTTATACTTATTATGATGCTTAAATGATTATGGGAAAGCACTTAGAATCTTGTTTGACACAGACCAAGTGCTCAATAAACATTAGATAATAATTATTAAGAAAGGTAAAATTTATACTTAGATAAAATTATTTTTTAAAATTTACTTGGCAGACAGATCATTTAAATATCAAGTATTCTCAATTTAAAATCAATTTAACTAATTTTTAAATTATATATTTTAGAACTGAAAGAATTATGAAACAGTTAATCACAAATTATTCTTTTTAAAATGAATACTATTTTTTGGCTCTTCACTTGACTACAGCCTTCTTATCCACCAAAACTCAGTTCAAATATATACTCCTCAGGCCATTCAAGCTTCTACCTTCAAATTATCCCCTACTATATCATGCAATTTTCATACTCCATAATTGCTTTGTTTATTTACTTGTTAATCTCTCTCTTTTCTCACCAGAATATAAGCTCCATGAGGGAAAGGCTTAATTTTCTTCTGTCTCTGTGAGTAGATTTGGTTTAGACACCAATAAATAAATCTTTTTTAAAAATAAGTATATCTTGCAAGTGAATGAATCAACAAATTGATTATATAAAGCTACTGAAAAAGCCAACATAAAGGCAAGTTCTTCCTTAGAAAGAATGGTCCTCTAGATTAGTATTTCTGAAACATTTTGATCATGGCCTCAATTAAGAATATAGTTTATTTCAAGATCTAGTAAACACACACACCCATGTAACCGACTCTTGTTTCGGTTACATGGGTGTGTGTTGTCACAGTTTTCAAAATTGTGAAGAGGTTTATGTCTCCCAATATTTAAGGACTTTTATTTATTATATGTTCATTATTATTATCTGTGAAGCACTACACAAAAACATGTATAAAAATGTGGTTTAATTCAGGGATGGCAATGTTGATAGGAGAAAGTACTGTTTCTGAAAATCTAATTAAGGCTCAGGTTTAAATCCTGACTCTGGAACCTTATACAAGTTACTTTGCCTATTGGCCTTAGTTTTTTTATTCTGATAAGTAGATTGAATATCTTCATGGAATTAAATATAATAATTATAGTTCCTGAAATGTATGGTAAATATTTAATAAATGACAGGCATCATTATTATACTAATATTGGCAACAAAATTAACTTCTATGAACAAAGTACAATTTAAACAAAGTACAATCATAACTTTTTTTTTTTTTTGGTGGTATTGGGAAACAAACCCAGATAAATGCACTACCACTGAGCTGTATGTCCCTGGACCTACAAAATGCAATTCAATGAAAAACAGATTATTCATTTATACATGGAATTTATACTCCAGGATCTTACTTTTTCTCTTAGTAAACACTGCTATGTAAAAATGACAAAAACATGGTCTGATAGGTAGGAATTTATCAATTCAATAAGTGTACCAAGTATTCATAATGAACCAAGTCTGCGAAAAAAATGAACAAATTATTCCCCTTGCCCAGTATGATTATGATTATAATGAACAACTTATGGTTTTTTCAACCAATATTTCTCACATCATTTAGCTGCCTGTTGCAGAGTGGTGTGGCTGTGCTGGAATTCTGCTTACTCCCTGCTTTTACAGCTGCATCTCTTCTTGCTTGTTCAAGCAAAACTCTTGCTCTTTCTTTAAGTTCTTCTTGTCTGGATAACATTCGATGCTTAAAAAGCAAAGATACAGAATTAGAAGTCAAATTTAAAGAAATAAACCCCAAATCAAGCAAATAATCTACATTTATAAGCTAATTAAAAGTTAGACAATCTGCTGAAATAAAAGAGGTCAGGACTAAGGTTTTAGCTTCCTTGGTAAGATTACCTTTACAGAATATAAATTTTGATTAGACATTTAGAATGAATACATAAATATTGACATAAAGGAACTACATCTTTACTGCCTAAAACTGGATTGAATTTAAGTATACTTTTATTAGAACATAGTCTCATAAGTGGTGAGTATGTATATTACATTTCCTCATATGTGCTCATAAACATAGTGAAATCTGCCAACCAAAGACATTTTTAAAAGTTCTCATAGACTTTTTATATTCTCATAGAAGTGACAACAATGTTTCTTCCAAATTTATACCTAGATAGACATTAAATACCTGTAGCAATGACCTTTTAAATTCTTGATATTAATATTCATAGAAAATGCAAAGCTACTATATTTTGTAAAAAAAATAAATATTTAAAATTCTTTTTCTCCATTGTTCACATTCCTTATAAGAAAACAACTTGTCACATCAGAATTGGAGAAATATTCTCCTGGCTTAATGTGTAGTTTTACAATGTATTTTTGAAGAACAACAGATACTGGTGACCAAGGAAAATCAGTTCTTAAACGGTGGCATTATCCAAAAACACAATAATCCTTTTGTTTGTGTGCTACTGGGGATTGAACACAGGGGCTCGTACATCCTAGGCAAGTGCTCTAGCACTGAGCTGCATCCCAGTCCTTTTTATTTTGAGAGAGGTTCTCATATGTTGCCCAGGCTGGCTTTGAACTTATCTCCTATCTAGTAGCTAAGATTATAGGCAAGTGCCACTTTGCCTAGCTCCATACTCCTTTTATCTTTTAAAGTAACCAACTTCTGGCTTTAGATGGCTATCACCATTACTCTGATGCTTAATTTATTTTACATTCTTTTCAATGATTAAGGAAAAGAAAATAAAGAACAAACTTACTGCATTACTATTATATGAAGCTCTCTCTTTTAAAAAATTAGTATATCATTTTTTTGGCCTCTTTGTGATTGTTATATTCAATTATAAGTAGTGACTGGGTGTGATGAAACACACCTACAATCCCAAAAACTTGGGAGGCTGAGGAAGGAGGATCCCAAGTTTGAAGCCAGCATCAGCAACTTAGAGAGACCCTGTCTCCAAATAAAACATTTTTAAATATCTGGGGCTTGGGTCATAGCTCAGTGGTACAGTGCTTGTTTAGCATGTGTGAGGCGATGGGTTCAGCATCACACATAAATAAATAAATAAATAAATATTCACTGACATCTGAAGAAAAAAAAAAAGGATCTGGGGTTGTAGCTCAGTGGTTGAGTCCCCCTGGGTTTAATCCTCAGTGCCACAAATAAATTAAAAAATTTTTTTAAAAAACTGTAACTATTTTTAAATCTTTTTTTTTGTTTGTTTGTTTTTTTTTTTTAATTTTTTTTTTCTATAATCTTAAGATTTTCCTTAAAATGTACAATTGATTGTTTTTCTGGTAATATTCACAAGGTTATGAACTATCACCACTATCTAATTCTAGAACATTTCATCACTCAAGATTTTAAGAGGATTAAACAAAAATTCTTAATAGATACAAATGAACTATATGAGTGGTAATGATAGAGTCTAAGTTCATGTTGATAGGATATAACAAAATTAGTCATTGCATTTCTATTGGTTATAATACTTTCTCAAAACAGCAAAACTAATATAATGAATACTGAATTTTTAGTCAAGATAGCAGGCTTGCCTAAATCTCTCTCCCATTAATAATAAGCAAACATTGAGCAGGTCACTTAAAAACTATACTATATTCCATTATATGGTGGTTAAGAATTTTGGAATCAGATGTGGGTTCGAATGCCAGTTCCATCACTTAATTGTAGGTGAGTTACTCAATCTTTCTAAGCCTCCATTTTCTCATTTATAAAATGGGGATTAAAAACAGATCAACTTTCATAAAGATACTGTAATGAGTAAGTAATAGAGTAACAGTAAGCACTGGCACATGGTAAACACTGGATAAATATTAACTATTATTATTATTTCTTAATCCCTCAATTTTCTTATCTTTGAAATGTGGGAAATGAGAGTAGATCATCCTAAGACTCGACTAGCTCTAATTCTATATAGTTCTTTAGTGATTTGACTCAACCACACAGACCGTGAAAAACTAACTGTGCAAACATAAATTTTATTTTCTGATTAGAAAATTACTAATTATATTATAAAAATATAAAATTACTAATTATAGAGATGAGTAAAAAGAAGAAAAATAATTAGTAATCATGGTTTCCAGAGATCATCATTGTAGAATCATGTTTTTTTCACTTAATATTTTTTTTTTTTCCAGTGCTGGGGATTGAACCCGGGTCTCACACATGTTAGAGAAGTACTGTACCACTAAGTTATATAACAGTCCCACACCTAATACTTTATCATGAGCTTTTTCTAATGTCCTTATGTATGCAGCTTGAAAATACGATTTTAACAGACTGCCTAACATTCTATTATATGGATGCATTCATTAGACTTTAGCTAACTTATTTTATGGGACATTCAGGTTGTTTGAAAAATTTTCACTATCATAAATAATGTTTTTATCTGCCCTGCTAGGAAATAAACCCAGTGCTAACACAAGCTCTCTAACACTGAGCTGCAGCCTCAGCCCTAAAAATAATATCTTTGTGAAGATTCTCATATTTAAATTTTTGAATACAATTCTGACCATCTCCTTAGGAAAAATCCCTGTAAGTAGACTCTAATGAGATAAACATTTGCTTTGTTGTTTTGAAATGGGGCCTTGCTATGTTGCTGCCCAGGCTGGATTTGGACTTATGTATGGATCTTCTCACCGCAACATCCCAAGTAGCTGGGACTACACACATAGCCATCATGCCTAGCTGTCATAAACATTTTTAAGGATTTGATGCACATTGCAAAACTGCCTTTCAGTAATGCTCACTTCTTTACATCTGGGCTATGATTATTTTTTAGTGCTATCATGATCAAAAACAAAGAGATGCTATGAATATAAAGGTACAAAGACTTTGGAGTCAGACAGGGCTGGTTTGGAATTCAAACTTTAAAATATATTATGTGACCTCAGAGTACTCTGTAAACACCAGATTTCCCACATATAAAATAATATTCAACCACTCACCTCATTAGTTGTAAGTTTAGAAAGATAAGTATAAGATATATAATTGCCATTCATGTACTAGGCACTTACATGGGTAGTATTATAATTTTGTTAAGTCTATAAAACCATATTAAGCTACCAAATTTCCTATAATCTAATGCTTAATTATAAGTCACAATTTTATTCATTACTAAGAAAGAATAAACACTGCCAATTAAATTCTGATATACTATCTATTATAAGTAATATCTTGATTTCAGAAAACTAAAATGTAGAAAGATATATATCTGAGAATAAAATACACTGTACAAAAGAATCAGATACTGTTGATATTAATAATTCCTTAAAAATCTACCAAATATCAGCATCCATATTACAATTTTTGTTGTCAAGACATTATTACTTTTGCCAACCTAGTGTCAAACAAACCTTTAAATTCACCTTAAGCAAAATTCAACCCATAAACCAATGATGGTGAACAAACATGAAGTTATAAATAAATGGTGTTTCCATCATCCAATACAGCCCTTCAATCATATAAATGGAATCACAACATAAAAGAATTTTAGAGCTAGAAGGGCTCTTAGAGATACTTAACATATGTGGAAAATAAGATTGAGAGAGTTTAAATGAATAATTAATGTTAAACTGCTAATTATTGGCAGAATCAAAATGAGAATCCAGTTTACTGATTCTTAGTATAAAATATTTCTAATTTTTAACCATTAGTTTCTAGTTTTAAATAAAGACATTGGCCTAAAAATATATGAAAAATATGTATATGATATTACAACTAAGGCTTATCATATTCTGTAGTTGTTAATCACTAGATGTGTATGATTATCTACTACATATGGACACTATGTGGTCATGAAAACTTTCAGACAGGTTTAGCTACTTAAGACCTTTGAGATTTTTAATTAGGAGAACGAGAGGCTTGCTTTGATAACTACTATATTTCTTTGATTCTAAGAAGTATTCTTTGCCTCCCTTCCTTCTTCCCTCCCACCCTTCCTTCTCTCTTTCCGTTGTGCTGGGGATTGAACCCAGGAACTCGCACGTGTCAGGCAAGCACTCTATCTCTGAGCTATTTCATCAGCTTCTACATTCTTTCCTAATACTTCTGGCACCTTATAATTGCTGTCTTTCAGTTCACAGTCAAGACACAGTTGTCTATACATTGCTTAATACTTCTGGTGGTATGACAGCAATCCCTTGACGTTTCAGTCAAGAACCACTTGAATATAGTATTCCCTCAGATTAGTTCCAGGACCCCCTGTGGATTTTCTGCAGATGCTTTGGTCACTTAGATAACATGGCATACTATTTGCATAACTTAGGCACATTCTCTTATGTGCTTTAAATCATCTCCAGATTATTTACAATACCTAGTAGAATGTAAACATTACTTTTTCACGTAGAAATAGTCATAAACACATTAGATGTTAACGTTTTAATTACAAATTTACTACTTTAAAAGAAACAAAAACTAAGTAAGAATGGCATTATTTTACAGTTTTTTGTAACTCTCTTTAATATAAGAAAAAAATCAGCTGAATTCTCCTATATTTGTATTAAATCTGTTGAATACCAAGAAGCATTGAATCTCCAGAAAACACCTCGATACATTTCTGAGAGAATGAGAGTGATAAAAGTGAAAAAGGCTCTAGCATTATGATAAAAAGTTTATCTTTGAGGGCTCTCTGAAAGGGTCTCAGAGGTCAAAAGATCAAACTTTGAAAACTGCCATAACACCATGTTTTGATAGCACAGGCGATAATACTATGTGGAAAAACAGGACTACCAACTCTAAATCAAAAAGTGATTCAGAAGTGCTGGATCTAAAATGTGAAAAGCTTCTAGGAATACCTTAATCAGTTCATATTGTTTAAAGTTTATTTTCTTTGACTAAATAAGTGTTTTATATGATATGAAAATGTATTGAACAGTTCTTTCAATAGTTATAAGATAAAAATAATTCTAAGTGATAAAACTGTATGTCATAACTTTATTGCCATTTTTGGTACATAAAATAATAGTATATTTTATAACTGATGGGACCAGAGATTCAATACAGTGAATATTAATAAGGGAGGGGTCAAAACTGCACCATATTACTCTTGTGGGGAGAAATATAGATGCTACTGGATTTTAAACCACAAGCAATGATGAGACTAAAGATATCAATTAAAATGCAAGTGAAGTATTCAAGAAAAATGCTTTAAATAGGAAATACTTAATTGGGTATTTCATTTTAGAATATTCTTATGAAATAGAAAGCAAACATCTTTGACCTATTCTTATAAAATATTGTTTTTATAAGTGACAATATTTTAATTTGAAAAGTTAACATTCTTTATCCTTTGATACTAAATTTAAGATTTGTAGTCTTAAAATTACAATAAACTTTAAATACACAGCAGGTACATTTTAGATTTTTTTTACAGTGACAAATTTTACTTCACTCTTAATTATTTGTAACATCTTGAGGTGTTCTATGAACACAAAATGAAATAAAAAGAAAGAATTGCTATTTACTAAATGTAAGTACTCATCATTCTAATTCACTTACCTGGACTGTTTTGGTAGAATGATCTGCATGATTTAAAGTGTTTCTATCAGCATCTGGATCAGACTCTGTCTGTCTCAGGGAAGTACGTTTTTTCTTCGCAAGGTCTGCATCTCTATTGTATGAGTATCCAAGTTTGGAAGTAGGAGATAAACTTGGTTTTTTGATAGGTGATTCAACATCTGCTCTGCATTCTAAGTTTTTGGAATTCTCTAATTTTTCTTGCTCCAAGTTACTACTGATGTCTAGAGTCTGAAGTTTTCGCTGGTCTATCTCATCACAAATAAAGGGCGGAGTCACATCCTTCTTTTTATCACTAACATATAAGTCATTTAATTCTAAAGTCTCAGCTTTTAATAGTCTCTTCTTGCCTAACAAAACCTGTGTTTGGGTTGGATCTGTATTGGAACATATTCCAGGGTCATCAGATCCTGAAGTCCTTCTAGAGCTCTGCTGGGACTTTTGGGGTTCTGTGTCACTTTTAGTCCGGCGACAGTAAGGGGAGACTGTGCTTGGACTAAGGTGATCATCAGGAGTCTGATGCTCACTTTCTGATTCTCCAACCCCACTATCATTTATGAATACAGAATCATCCTGTGATAAGAAGTCTACTGCTCCACTGGTAGGCTGTCGCAGATCAGGCTCCCGCTTCAGATCACTCAACTCTGCATAGAATTTTTCTTGATCAATAGAACTGTTTGTATCTGTTTCATAGTTTCCAACTTTATATGTGCTTTTACTGCTGTTTTCCTCTATCTGAACAACATTTAATTCTTGGCCACTGAAATGTGCCCTTATTTGATAAAGATAAGTCATAACAGTCAGTTTGTCAGGAATTGCTAATAAAACCATATCAGAAGGTTCCAATAACCGGGAAATTCCTATGCTGGCAAATCCATCATAAGCCTTCAAAGAAAGGGAAAACACAAGATATAGTGAATAATTCAGACAGTCCATCCCTTTTTCAAACAGCAACATTTTAATATTTTTGTTGTATAGGGTACACTGACATTATGTCACATGAAAAGAATGAAATTCCAAAAGTCAGAAATGTTTAAAAGTGGGGAAGAATCAAGAGAAAAAAGTTAATCACACAACAATTGAGATGTTCCTTTCCAAAAAAAAGCAAAACTGAGACTGAAAAAAAAAAAAAAAGAGCTAAAAACGGATCTTTAAAAGAAAGAACTAAGATATAAAGAAATACTAGACTAAATTCATCTTAAATTCTAGAATTACTATCAATCTCTCTTCCATAGTAATGTAATTGCAGTGATTTGTGAAGAAAAAGCAGAGCTAGATAAGTCAAAAGGATAAACTATTAAGACTACCAGATATAAAATGCAAATAAATGCTATTTAAGCTTAGAAACATAAGTTTTTTTTTTTTTTTTTTTTTTTTTTTTTTTTTGTACCAGGGATTGAACTCAGGGTGCTTAACCACTAACCCATATTCCCAACCCCACCCCTTTTTTAAAATTTTGAGACAGGATCTTGCTAAATTACTGAGGCTGGCTTTGAACTGGCAATCCTCCTGCCTCAGCCTCCAAATCTACTGGGATTACAGATGTGTGCTATTATGCCCAGCCAACATATAAACATTTTAAAATGCCCAATTAAGATTGATTTTCATAATGAGAAGACTGACTTAATTTTTACTTCATCCATTTTGGAGAGAATGAAATGTTTTGAGTACTACAACCTAGCTGAGAATGTGAAGCCGCATTGTATTACTTGGTTAGCCTTTTTAATGACTGTGGCATATCAGGTTTTTCTGGTTTTGAAGAATCAAAGCTATTTCTCAATTTACAATTATTACTATCCTGAACTAACCTTTGAAAACAGAATTGTGTTGCTAGGAAGCATTAAAAATATGGCTAAAAGTTTAGATACACTCTCAGAGAAAGTAAGGACTCTAGATATATTCTTGCTTTGGGATGTTAAAATGTCTAGGTTGTTATCTTCATAACAAACTAGATTTAGAAGAATAATTCAAAGTTCTTCTTTTAAAAAAAGTTAGGAAATTATTAACAATTGAAAAGTATTCAGTCTTTTTGCACTTACATGTTAAAGTACATTTCTACCTTTGAATTTAATCCTTGTCTCATATTCTTCCTGTAGTTTAATAAAGGTTGTGAAGTAAGTAAGAAAGAAAATGAAAAATAAATTGTGATATTAAAAACCTCTTCAATTTTCACAGCACTATGCTTCATAATATAGGTACCTCAAAATATTTACTAGAGAGAATAGCTCAGTTGGTGTGCGTGTATAGACTTGTTTGTATTTTACATGTTTTAGGAAAATTAAAGTCATTTTCTTCCTTGTGTGTCTTGACTACTTGATTGACAGACATCAATTGCAAACCATTAGGAAAAGCACCACAGGCAGTAGTCTAAACATTTCCTAATTATCTAAAACACTGACATATTGGGTAAGATCAGATACCACAGGTAAATGCCTTTTTTTTTTATTCAGCACTTTCTATAGACCTTGGAAAATGATAGCTTCCTTGTAGGAAAACTCCTGCTGGTGTTCTGCTTCATGCAGCAATTCATTTTATGTACACTAATTATACTAAAAAATTTTTTTTGAAACAAATCAAGTTTCTTGTATGCAAGGTCAAGACTTCATAAAAATTTTTTCCCTGTAGGTTAACCTCTTTTGCTCTGGTCAGTCACCTACTGTCTTTTTAGGTGTTTACATGTGAATAAAAAAGAAAATTTTCAAAGGAAATTGCCTTATTCATTCCTAAGTGTAAATCCTTAAGGAGTCATTGCCAGTTACGTTACAGATCTTTGTGGAGCTTAAGACATGGACACTGTCTCTTGTGCTGCTTTAAATTCATTCAAAAGTACTCAGGGTTAGTGAGAAGATCTGCACAAAATTGAAAATAATGTTCAGGTAGCAACTGAGATACTCGATGTAGATATAAGGTAAGACGTTTCAAATGATGCAATGGAAAGACTAACAATTATTTATTGAATAGTGCAATGAACAGAATCCTCAAAGTAGTCTTTCCAAAAGTCATGATTATCTGCCTTGGAAAATATAATTGAGGTTGGGGATTGAACCAGGTTCTCAACAAGTTAAGCATTTGCTCTAACCACTGGGAACCACCCTCAGGTGTGAGAAAAAAATTTGATAAGATACTTTTCTCTATTTGTAATATGTATATCCAAGGTATGCAAACCATTATTAAGTTCCTGAAAAAATAATGTAAAGTGTGACTTAAGCCTTAATGAGATTCTCTATATTATTTAAAAATGTTAGGAAATTCAATAGTTTCATTTTTAAAGATTTGAATAGTCAGTCAAAAGTTCCACTTTATAAAAATAACAATGGTTCTTTTAATTTTATTTAATTTTGTACTGGGGTGTTGCTAGTTGACCAGGCTGGTCCTGAACTCCTGGTTTAATGGCCAGCCTCCCATCTCAGCCTTCAGCCTTCTGAGCAGCTCACACTATGGACTTGTACCACTGCTATCTATCAGCTATTAATGGCTTATTTTATAATGCTTATATCTGTATTTAATTTGGCTTAGCATTTTATTAAAATGCAAGAAAATACACACATATAAGAACATAATTTACTTAATTAAAAAGGCATTTGAGTTGGAGTTGTGGCTCAATGGTAGAGCACTTGCCTGGCATGTGTGACAACCTGGGTTTGATCCTCAGCACTGCATATAAATAAATAAATTAAATAAAGGTCCATCGACAACTAAAAAGGCTTTTACTTTAATAGATATAGGTATTCCAAAACCACACAGGAAATAATTCATGAGAATGACCTACTTTATAGCATGCCCACAAGACAGTTAATTTCTTTTTTTTAATTTTTTTTTTTTAGTTGTAGATGGACACAATACCTCTAATTTATTTATTTATTTTTATGTGGTACTTTAGGATCAAATCCAGTGCCTCATGCATGCTAGAGCTAGGCAAGTACTCAGTCATTGAGCTACAACCCCTGCACCCTAGACAATTTAATACTGATTTTTAAGAATTGCCTATTTTTGGTGGCATATATCAATTTTTTTAAATGGCAGTTTTAAAATGTATTATTACTGTAGGGCCAGAGCCCTGCATTTTCAAAGAAAGAAGAATTTTTTAATGGCATATAAATTTTTGGTTTTAGAGAAAAACAAAAGTATAAAAATTATTTTGTGAGAAAAATTTTTTTTTCCTTCATGGTGCTAGGGATTGAACCAGGGCCCTTGTGCAGCTTAGGAAGGTGCTCTACCACTGAGCTATATCCCCAGACTTAAATTCTTGTTTTAATTGAACTTCCATAAAATTTTAAGACTTTTTTTTTTTTGGTGGTGGTACTGGAGACTGAACACAAAGGCCTTCTACCACTGGGCCACACCTTTTGCCCTTTATATTTTATTTTGAGACAGTCTTATTAAATTACAGAGGCTAGCTTAAACTTGTGATCTTTCTGCCTTAGCCTTCCAAGTTGTTGGGATAATAGGCATATGTCACCAGGCCTAGTCCAAGACTTTTATCACCAGCGGTTTCAATGATCTAATTTAAAACAAATTAAAAACTGTCTTAAGTTGGGTACTGTGGCGCATGCCTGTAATCCCAGTGGCTTGGGAGGCTGAGGCAGGAGGATCACAAGTTCAAAGCCAGTCTCAGCAACTTAACAAGGCTCTAAGCAATTTACCAAGAACCTGTCTCAAAAACAACAAAAACAAAAGCAAATAACAAAAAAGGCTGGGTATGTGATTTAGTGTTTAAGCACCCCTGGGTTCAATCCATTGTCCCCCAAACAAACAAAAACAAAAACTTCTGTCTAGTGGTCCTTTAATCACTGTCCTATGAACCCATTTGGCAACAGACACATCTCAAAACGTTTTACAACTATAGAATAGATAAGAATCAAAAGAACCAATTATACTGAAAAATATAACTAAGAAAATACTGAAAAACTGAACATTTTCAAAGACCTCCTGAATCCTATCCAGAGATCACAGTTAAGAACTCCTTTTCTGGCAGACATGGTAGTACATGCCTATAATCCCAACAACTCAGATGGCTGAGGCAAGAGGATCTCAAGTTCGAGACTAGCCTCAGCAACTCAGTGATACCCTGTCTCAAAAAATAAAAAGTACTAAGGGTGTAGCTAGGTGATAAAGCTCCCCTGGGTTCAATCCCAGTACTGTAAAAATTAACAACAACAACAACAACAAAACTCCTAAGAAAATACTACATTACATTTGTTTTAAAATGAAGAATTCAATTCTGTATCTAATGTGTGCAGAGTTAGGCACTTCCTTCCTTGCACATAGAAATTATAATCCTATACTGTGTCCTGGGATAAACATACATCAGCCTCTAGCCACAGTCAGCTGGCCCATAGGGCTTCAGCAACTCAGCCCTATGCAGTTGCTCTGAAGGCTGAAAGGATCAATATCTTCAAATACCAGTTAGGAAGCTCCAATCTCAGTATATTTTAATTCGTTATATGGAAAAACATACATAGTTTACTAGAAAGAGAAAGAACCATTGTTTATGTCTTTTGCTTCTACAAATCTAGTCACTGTTTCTTGTTTACCGATCAGGTTCCTGCCTCTCATTTTCTTCTAACACATTAGAAAAATGTGTTAGAAGGTGTTATATAAGAGTTATGACACTACAGTTTTGGGTGTACTTTTAAAAGCTAAATCTTAGAATAAAAGCAGTATATTTTAACAAACATTTATTTAACAGTAAACGAAGATCATACACATATTATAATTTGATGCCAGTCTGGCTCTTGGATTTTTAAAGTCCTGATAAACCAAAGTAAACCAAACATCCTATCTGAACTGCCAAATGCAAACTACCTTCTGTGAGCTACAGTTATGACCTCACCAAAACTCCCTTCGCTTCCCTCAAATTAATAAAAATCTGCAGAGAAGCCAAAATTGAAACTATGTATTTTCCCCCTTGGCATTTCTTACCTTTTTGTTGTTCTCTTTAATATCTTGAGGATTCAGAGACTTGTAGTCACTGAGGGAGAAAATGGCACAGTAGGTACATGCAGTATTTGATAAAAACAGCTGTTTTTAAAACAAACTGAATCTAAAAATTTGACATTCAATAATACCAAAGAGTAACCAGCAATTTCACAGAAATTCAATCAACAAAACTAATAGTGTGGAAAATTAAGGAAATAAATAAATAAATAAATAAAAACAGTGATTACATGTTTCACTGCCTGAAGCTTTCCATCTAAAAGAGAAGTTAGGAAAGGGGACTAGAGACTAGCAATGACAACCAAATTTACCATGAGGTAATCCCTTGTTGTCAATGTAGAAAGAGCTACAGGCTTATTTATCTCATCTCATTTTAACATTAGCACAATTTTCATAATAATTTGAAGTCAGATTAAGGAGAAAAATCATTTTTTTAAAAAGGAAAAATATGTTTTTTAGGTATTGGGAAGGAAGGTGTTTTCCTGGCATATACTTCTCTCAAAAAAGCAAAAGGTGTGGCTAGCAAAAAAGAAATACAAAGTCAAGTATTTCAGGACATGTGCTAAGAAATAATTTTGGTTTCTTTTAAAAAATGTATAAGCACTGGGGCACAGTAGCATAAATGACTATAATATCAACTACTTGCTAAGGTAAGGGGATTGCAACTTTGGGGTCAACCTGGGAAACTCAGTGAGACCATGTCTCAAAATAAAATAAAATAAAATAAAATAAAATAAAATAAAATAAAATAAAATAAAATGAACTGGGAAGGTAGCTCAGTGGAGGAGCATCCCTGGGTTTAATCCCCAGTACTGCCAAAAGAAAAAGAAAAAAAATTCTATTATTTATGCAACATTAATAGGGAATGGAAATGTTTCTACTTACATTAAGTCTGGTCTAAAGTGGTGTAATATTGCACAAAAAGATAAACCATTTCTCCACGATGTAGTAAAATTGGTGATTTTCACTCCTCGGTAGTTTTTCGTAACTTCTTTGCACCATACAAGCAATGACTGACTAGCATTTGGCTTTCGCCCCAAAATAGGACTTGGTATAGGACTTGGCTAGAAAAAAGGAAAGGAGGAAAACATTAAAAGAATTTAATGGAAGATGAAAATTAACATTAATTGACCTAACTAGATCATTTGAACCCTTTGATGTCAGTTTAGGTCCTTCAGAGCTGTCAATTCATGACAACTGTAACCTCCAAGAGGGAGACACAAATCTTAAGTTATTATCTTCAGTTTTAGCCCATGGCATTCGCCTGACAAGGATGTAGATAGGTGAGATTTTAAAGTTATACATAAGAATAAGCAAAGAGTTTTACTGATGGAACCATCATGTTAAAGTATTTAAATACTTAATGCTGAATACCTGTGCAACTTTCACACACTAAAAAAATTTCCCCCTATTGCAATCATGTATAAATATGGTTCCTTTTCAACCAGATTAAAAAGAATGCATTTTAAAGTCTAAATTGTTAGTAGCAGAGAGATCAAAATCATAGCAAAGTTTTTTTTAACATATATTTTTATTTGTTTATGGACCTTTATTTTATTTGTTTGTATTCCGTCCTGAGAATTGCACCCAGTGCCTCATACATGCTAGGCAAGTGCTCTATGACTGAGCCATAACCGCAGCCCATCAAGTTTTTAAAATACAATAATCATATATGCATTTTTAAAAACTAACAATGATTATCATATACAAGCATATGCATTTAAATAACAGCATGACAATTTTAGAGTTATTAGCAATAGACAGTTACTGGTAGCAACAGTATACAACAAGTATGCATTTTGGATATACTCAAAATATATTTTAATTATCACTAAGAACTATTTTTCAGTATTACCTAAGCTGGTTATAAATGTTTTTAAAATCTTTAACATTTTCTTTCCCCCTCGTTTATATATTTAAGACTACAAGATGGGAATAAAATTAAGACTATATTATAAGATTTTTATTCTAAATTTTTATTGTTCTTAAAATTATGTCATTTTCTTTTACTGAAGAACAAACTACATTTTGTGACAATAACTTTGGAGGCTGACATAATGGAAAAATATAAAGAAATCAACTAAGTAATTCTGGATTTTAATCTTCTTATTAATTAAAAGTGCTCACTATGGTAATATGACAGACAAAAAAAGAAAGGCCTTCTAAAAAAAGGTGAGAGGAGAACAATTATTTATCCTTAATGTATTTAAATTTAACCAGTAAGCCATTCTTACATACTGCTTATTTAAGAAAGACCAATGATGCCCCCACTTGACAAAAGCATGTCAGTGCCAAATGATTAAAATCATCAACCACACATAATTTTGATTTATGCATTTACTACTTCAGTGGGAAGACTACCAAGAAACACCAAGGATGTAATTTCTCATTTTTATTAACTGTCAGATTAACAAATCATTATATAAACAACTATGAATCTAGCAAAGCACTGTTCTTTCAGTGATCACCTACACCAATGCTAAAAAAAGAAGTATGGATTATAAAAATCAACAAATTTGGATCGATTCAACTTAATATGAAGAAGTGGGTAAATATAGAATTCCCAATACAGTAAATTTACTTTAGAATAAATAATGGCTCTTTGTTAATCTAACACATAAAAATGAACTATTAAATGCTTTTTTCACTTAATTGTCCTCTGTGACTTTCAAATCCATCTAGTCACTTAACTTGAAAGTAAAGTGAGGTCTATGAATAAACTAGGGGATCACTAAACTAGGCACATACACACTTTTTCTTAGACTTTTCTATTATTTATTTGTCTACTACTTTTAAGGTTGTCTTTATTACAATTCCATATGAAATTATATTAAGGCACTGAATCACTTCAAGCATGGTTAGTATGAACATGGGCCAGATAATCCTATAATTATCATTATACTGATTCATTCAAATTATCAGTCACATGTACAGAGGTAATGTATAAATGTCATTATCACTGTTACAATTTAGAATGAATTTCTATATGTAAAAATAAAGAACATATATCATGGTATTGTGATTATTAATATTCTTCTATCTCTAAGACTCAATATAAAAAGACAGAAAGAATGAAACCAAAGTTTGGATATGTTTCAATCAAAAGCTAGGAAAACTGACTGCCCTTCATATGAAATTGAAAGTAATGAAATTACAAACCCTATAAATGGTCATAATGATTTGCAGAAAAAGAAAATTAGAGACACTATTAAATGAACTCCAGAACTTCTGATCTTTCATCTAATATTTTGCAGAGGGTCATAAAGGAATGAATAATTAAATCACTTTGAACCTTTCAGTATATAATTTCATCAAATAGTTTGCTTCTTGTTACAATGTTATGGCAGGGTACTTGTCTTCTTTATGTCTCAGTTTTCTTATCTGTAAAATGGGGATTACAATGGTTAACTATTTCATAGTGTTGTAATAATAAGATCTCTTTCTTCTTCATCTTACTACCTCTCTCTGATTTTATCTGCTACTCTTTCCTTTGATCACTTTGAACCATAATGAACTTTTATTGTTCCTTATATACCAAAGACATGGTCCAACCTTAGGACCTTTGCAAGAACTGTTCCATTTTCCTGGTGTTCTCCTCATAGAAATCTGCAAGCTTAACTACAATGCAGTCTTCACCATTTAGACATATGCTGTTTAATAATGCAGCCTATCTCAATCACCCAATTCCAAACCAGCATTCCTGATAGACCTTATATTGTTTTATTTTTTCCATAGTACTTACCAACTTTTTATAGTTCATTTACTTTATTAGTTATTATACCTGTCATCACTAAATAAAAGATCTATGAGATCAATAATCTATTTATTAACCTATCCCAGGTACTCAATGACAGCAGACACTCAATAAACACTGTTAAATGAATAAATGCATTTAAAAATGTAACATGATGTACAGCAAGATAATTCAGTTAATGTTAATCAATGCTAACTGCAATTATTATTAACACCAAAGCATTATCAGCACTAAACTTCTATCCGGGGGGGCTCTTTTGGAACTTCAAAAGCCACAAATTTAATGTACTGAAGGTTTTACTTTGCAGACAAAGTTCTAACTAGAAAATAATATTGACGCCTTGATGTGTAAAACAGGTCACCTGAAATGCTTGGTAATGTATCTACTCTTATGTGTTTGGTGAAAGAAGCCCTGAATGACTGTTATATATTGCTTTCCAGAGAAAGAAAAACAGCAAAATCTGTTCATAAAGGTCAGAACCCAACTTTCAAATAGATAATTTTAATATGTTATTTCTGTTAACATAGCAGATTACATGTTAATAAGAAGGCCACCAAGATATTCTTCCTAACAATGGCAGTAGTATCTATTTCAAAAACCTAGTCAAATAATTTGCTGAAAAATTTTCCTAAATTTCAAAAGCTATAAGAAATTTCAGTTCCATTCTTTTCTGCTCTACCACGTCTACAGTTTCTTTTGTTATCTCCTCTTCTTCCACTGAACAGCTACACATTCCTCTAGGTATTTCTCTAACTAGTTTTTCTTTCCATACTTTGTGTTGATTCACTCTCAGGATTCCGACTATCACTTCCATGCAGATGATTCCCAAATGTACATTTACAGTTCGAACCATCTCAAATTGACATTTTTAGCTGGCTATCCTTCCTGTCATGTAAATTCAATCTCATTATGTTCAAAACCATATTTATAATCTTTCCTTGCAAACTGCACATTTTCATTGTGTTTGCAAATGATACTGCTATTGTCCCAATTGTCTAGACTTAATCTTTGAATTACCTTTGAATTCTTCCTTCACCTGTCCTCTTTTACAAGTTAATACATGGACAGTTTTGACTCTATGGTTATATTTTTGTAATCTACCTTCTTTTGACTAAACTATTGCAAAAATCTTCCTAACAAGGTTTCCTTCTTCCAAATTCTCCCTCTCATGACCTACTGTCATAGTATGGAGTCTATTTGAAGTACAGCTACAGCCAGAGTGGTCATTGCCCATTTCCCCTTACAGCAGTAAGGATTCCTGAAATCAGAAGGGGGATTGAGGCCAGGGCAAAAGGACAGAAAATATGGGAAATAGCTTAGATAATGAATGATTGGGTCAGGAATACAGAGGCCCATTCAAAAGGAAATAAAATATTTATACCTCCAGAGAACTTCCCCCTCCTCCTCACCTGTTGCCAAGCTTACCTGCCTCCAGGGAATTGTTCCTCCAGCAAGGAGATGTTAATGAATGCCCCCTGGGGGGCTTCCTTTCTGCCTTTCTGGGCAGATATGGAAAATAGGGAGAGTCACCTCCTGGGTAGCTCAGCTCCTCTCCAGGCTTTTGGTCAAGTAGGCAAGATAAGAGGAGGAGAGGACTTGAGAAGAAAGCAAACCTAAAATCTATAAAAGGGGCAAGACACCCCAACTCTCTTGGGCACCAGTTCTGAACTCCCTCTTCTCTGGAGGTCTCTCTCTCTCTCTTGGGGTCTCTCTCTCTCTCTGTTCTATCCTTTAAATAAAAGGTTTTGCTCTTGCAAACAAACAAGAAAAAAAAAAAAAAAAAAAAAAAACAAACCCACAGCTAAGTTCTCCATAGAACATATAAAGTGATGATAAACTATTTCTGAGCATTTAATTCCAAAACGTTTTCAGTGTATTTACTCCCTAGGATGACACACCATTCTCTAAAATTCTTATGCTTTCCTGCCTAATCCCCAGGTTCCCCCATCTCCAGTCTTTGGTCATACAAATCACCTCCACTTGGACTACTTTCTGTCCCAGTATAACTGCCACAAAATGCCACACTCTACCTTAAAAATTCAGTTCAATTATCTGCACAAAATCTCCTCCCAATTCCCAGTCAGTAGGGAACCATTTTCAATGTTCATTTGACTCTATATCTCTTAGAGCTCTTATTACAATTTTCTTTACTATAGTACATTCACTTTTTTTTTTAGCTACAAAAAGACTTTTTAAAATTTTCATAAGTTCAAGTAATATATACTAAGCACCTACTATTTTTCACATTCAATGTTAAAACCTTTACATAGTTTTTCTTTTAATATTCAAAACTCCTTTGAGATAAATATTGCATTTTTAATTTATAGTTAGGAAACAGGTTAGGAAGCAGAAGAATTAGAATCTATATCAAGGTGTTTCCAGGCCAACTTTTTTTTTTTTTTTTTGGTACTGGTGAACCCAGAGGCATTTTACCACTGAACTATATCCCCAGCTCTTTTTTATTTTGAGACAAGAGTCTCGCTAAGCTGCTTAGAGCCTTGCTAAGTTGCTGAGGCAGGTCTTGAACTTGTAATCTTTCTGCCTCAGCCTCCTGAGCTACTTGGATTACAGGTGTGAGCTCCATGCATGGCCCAGTCCAACTTCTGTGCTCTTAAACAACATGCATTTCACATTTCAAGATAATATAGTCTTAAGCTCAGTACAAACTATACATTGTCTTGAGACTAACCAATGACTCTCTCAACTTCTTATCTTCACAACTTAGATCACTGCCCTGTGTATGTTAAACTAATTGGTTCAAAAAAGGCAACTGATACAAAAAAAATTTAAACCTAGGAGTATTCTGTTAATAAAACCTTTTTGTCCACTCTTTTGGATTTGAGTTCACTGGCTAGAACTATAACAAGAATTAGTAAAGTCGAGAACAATGAGATATACACTACTATTGCTAAAGCTTTACAATACATTTTGGTTTTGGTACTGCTGACTCTTAAAAGTCTTTCCCCAATTATTGCAAATCATGGTTGAGGGAACACTGGATAAATTTTAGTATTTGATAAGTCTAAAATAACATCCGTGGTGAGAACAAGAACATCTGTATCTATATTGATCTTTCTTTTTTTTTTTTGAAGTGTTTTCCTTTAAATCACTTTATTCTCGTAGTAAAACCAAGGTTAGGTCTTGTTATTTAGATCTAGATAATCAGAAAAATTAAACTGGGTTTAAAATGACATTGGAACTTCCACTTACATTAACCTAAGACTATCTTTCCTCTGAACATAATTTTTAAAAAGTTGAATAAAGTACTGTCATATCTAAAAGAACAAACAAAAAAGCTGAACAAAGTATTTTAAGAAGTCTTCTAAGAAACATCAAACAATGATCCCCAAACCAAGACATGGAGAAACCACAAAGCCAGGGATTGAGCAGTCTCAGTGCTAATTTAAAAATGGCTGACCTGGAAGAGTGAGTTGAGACACAGTTATACTTTAGGTAGACTCTCAAATACCACTGTTAAGTCCCACCACCAACCTCAAAAAGGAGAAAAAATGAAATAAAAAGCTCAGAGAAAAGAAAATGAAATAGTAACTAAGTATACCATAGATAGTATCAATGAAGTCAAAGGTTGCTTACATGTAAAAACACAAAATCTTAACTTCTAATGTGAAAAAAGAGGGAAGCAATGTCTAGAAAAGTACAGCTTCCCAAAAGAGATGCAAGTACAACTAGAAAACCTAGATAGTTCTCTAACTTGTAACTATTAGATAATTTGAAAATAAATTTTAAAACCTCATAAAGAAAACTGCAGCTGGTTTTACAAGTAAGATTTATTAAACACTCATTCAAGGAAGAAATTTCTCCAATACTACATAAATTCTTCCAGAGAACAGGAAATAATGACTTTATTCCCTAATTTACTTGTTGAGCCTAGCAAATCTTTACACTAAAATGTAACAGGAAAGGTAAAATTATAGGAAAACCTGTCATAAATACAGAGGCAGAAGTTTTAATGAAAAGTACTGGCAGTCTATAAGGAGAATATATCTTTGACAAATTATATTTAACTCAGGAATGTACACCTGGTTTAGAAAATCTATGGAGATAATTTAACAAATTAGCAAATTATAAAGGGAAAACAAGAAGATTATCTAAATAGATGCAGAAAAAAATTTAATAATTTATATTCTAAAAATAATCTCAGCAAGCCAGTATTAATAGAAGTTTCCCTGGCTTGTAAAAAGCCTAGTAAATACCACAATGGTGAAATATTTAATATTCAAAGGTTTCCTTTTGAGATTAAGAATCTATCACCACTTTTATTCAGCATTGTACTAAATATTCTAGTTGGTACATTAAGGTCAGAAAAAAGATATAAAGGTATAAATAGAAAAGAAACAAAATTGTAAACTGACATTTTATATATAAGTAATAAATACTACTATTTATAGTAAATAATTGAGTATGAGGAAAATCCAAAATAATTTATTGATAATTTATTAGAATTAATTAAATTTAGTAAGGCATCAGTGTATAAAACTGTATTCCTATATATCAAAAAAATTTTTAAAACTAGAACCATTCATTGAGACAAAAAAATAAAATCAAAAGCAGTCATGCATTGTAAGGTGATTTTTTTCCCGCTTTCATTTATTTTATTAGTTCTTTTTAGATATACATGACAGTAGAATGTATTTTGACATATAAATACATGCAGTATAACTTCCCATTCTTGTGGTTTTTCATGTGGAGTTTCACTGATTGCGTATTCATATATGAATCTAGGAAAGTTATGTCCAATTCATTCTACTGTCTTTTCTATTCCCATCTCTCCTCCCTTCCCTTCATCTAACCCAATGAACTTCTAGTCTTTCCTCCCTCCATCTTATTGTGTGTTAGCAACTGCATATCAGAGAATATTTGACCTTTGATTTTTTGGGATTGGCTTATTTCACTTAGCATGATAGTTTCCACTTCCATCTGTTTACTGGAAAATGCCGTAATTTCATTTCTCTTTATGGCTGAATAATAATCCATTGTGTAAATATAGCACATTTTCTTTATCCATTCATCTGTTGAAGGGCACCTCGGTTGATTCCACAACTTAGCTATTGTGAACCGAGCTGCTATAAACACTGATTTGGCTATGTCACTATAGTATGCTGATTTTAAGTCCTTTAAGGTGATATTGTCATCCTGAAAACAAAATAAAGTGTCATGGTCTTTGATCCATGTCATTTGAAGTTTTTCCACACCTAATCTGTGCCCTTCTTGAATTTGTGTTAGTTTTGTTGTAGATCCTTATATAATTTTGTCCCTTTGTTCTTTTTCTTTAGGATTGTGGTTATGGTGGAATGGGACATACCTGATTAGTAGGCAAATAACCATTATTGATTTTCCAATTTTGTAGTCCTTAATGACTTTAAATTTTGTTTCTAGAAAATCCGTTGATGGGGATTCTTATTGGTAACATTACCAGAGGATTTTGTATGTTTATGGGGCCATTATAAAGAAAACAATACAATACTAAATCAGGAACAAAATAAAATGATGTAATATTTTTTAAAAATTTTTTATCTAATAAAAATTGGATAACCGAGGTGAAATGGACAAATTCTTTGAAATAAAATCCTAGAAAATGATATAAAGTTTTTAAAAAATTTTATCCAATAAAAATTGGATAACCTAGGTGAAATGAACAAATTCTTAGAAATAAAATCTACCCAAATTAAATCATATGGAAATACAAAATGTGAATAGACCTTTAACTAGTAAGATGATTGAATGAGCAATCAAAAGTTTCCCCAAAAAAACCCTGAACCTGTTGACTTCACCAGTGAATTCTACCATACAGTTGAAGAACTAACACAAATTCTTAAACTTTTCTAAAAACTGAAGAGGGAATGCTCCCTAATTCATTTTATGAGGCCACTGTTAACCCTGATACCAAAGCCAAACACTACAAGAAAATAAAACTATCAACTAATATATTGCTTATGAATATGATGTAAAAATCATCAACAAAATACTAGCAAACCAAATTGAGTAACATATTAAAAGGATTATGTACCAGGAGTAAATGGGGTTTTTTTGCCTGGAATACAAGGATGGTTCAACATATGCAATCTGTCAATGTAATATGCCTTATTAACAGACTGAAGAAGATCAAACACATGATAATATCAGCCAATGCAAAAAAAAGCATTGTACAAAAATCATTTATTCTTGGGAATAAATCTATGAATAAAGCACATGACTGCTATAAAAACCTATCAAGGTTTATTGTGAGACAGAGTAAAGGAGACCTAAAGCAATGGGGAGTATACCATGTGCATGGATTAGAAGATTCAATTTTATAAAGATATGATTTTCCCCCCGAGGAAGAAAAGGTTAAATAGCAGGCCCAAACCCTTTCTTCACACACACAAAAAATGACCTCAAGTTTACCATCTCCTAACATTATTTCCATGAAAATATAATGGATTATGATAAACATAAAACGTCATCTCTGTTACAAGTGAACAATATTATAAAATGACCCATGGTTGGCAAACTTCATGCAGACTTGGAAGCTTATGAATAAAATATAAATGTCTATTGAAAAACAAAGGCTATAGCTTCCTTACACTATGATTCTTATAACTTAGCATGTCCCTTGGGAGATCTGATAGTTATATGTACAAGGGATTTTAGATCATGGGTCTTATAAGCCAGAGTGGTGCACACTCATCCACCTGGACTTGTCACTTACTTATAGCCCTGCATATCTGATAATGCTAACATACTATGTTTGCTGTCCTAATCCCTTTTTAAAAAAGTTTTTATTTATTATTAAAATTGTTATTATTGTTGTTGTTGTTGTTATATTATTTGCAGCACTGGGGATCAAACTCAGGGCTTTGCAAATGCTATGCAAGCACCCTACTCGCTGATATATACTCACAACCCCTGCTTTTGTCACTATGATTTTGATTACTTTTGGTACATAAGTGGAATTGCACACAGTACTTGTTTCTTTATGCCTGTTTTTTTTAACATAGCATAATGTTTTAAAGCTTCATCCATTCAGCATTTGTCAGAATTTTTGTTTTAAAGGCTAAATAATGTGCTCGCTTCGGCAGCACATATACTAAAATTGGAACGATACAGAGAAGATTAGCATGGCCCCTGTGCAAGGATGACACGCAAATTCGTGAAGCGTTCCATATTTAAAAAAATAAAAATAAAAAAATAAAGGCTAAATATTCCATTTTATGTATATCTCACATTTTGCTAATCCAGTCATCTATTGATGGACACTTAGGGTTACTTCTACGTTTTCACTATTGTACATAAATGTTACTATAAACACAGGTGTTCAAATATATATTCTCAATCTTTTTTTTCAATTCATTTGGGTACATACCCAGAAATGAAATTGATGGTTTATATGGAATTCTATTTTTAACTTTTTGAGGAACCACTGTACCATTTTCCATGGCACCCTATCATTTTACATTCACAACATTGGTGTATAAAATCTTATTCTTCTATATCCTTGCCTTTTCTGTTTTTTTTTTTTTTTTTTTTTTTTTTTTTGCGGTACTGGGGATCGAACTCAGGGCCTTGCACTTGCGAGGCAAGCACTCTACCAGCTGAGCTATCTCCCCAGCCCCCTTTTTTTTTAATAGTAGCAATTTTAACGGGTGTGAAGTGGTGTCTCATTGTGGTTTTGATTTGCGTTTCCTAATGATTATTGATATTGAGCATCTTTTCACATAACTACTGGCCATTTGTATGTCTCCTTTGGAAAAAATGTATACCCAAGTCCTTTACCTAATTTTGAATTGGGTTATTATGTTGTTGTTAGGCTTTAGCAGCTTGCTACATATATGGAATATTAACACCTTATTAGATATGTTATTTGCAAATATTTCCTCCTGTTTTGTAGATTACCTTTCCACTCAATTGTATCTTTTGACATACAAAAGTTTTAAACTTTTATGAAGTTGAATTTGTCTATTTTTTTGTTGTTGTTGTTGTCTGTGCTTTTTGTGTGATATTCAAAGAATCCATGTATCCAATGTTATGATTTTGCCGTTTTCTTCTAAGAGTTTTATGGTTTTAGCTCTTACATTTAGGACTTTGATTCACTTTAAGTTAATTTTTGTTTATGATGCTAAGTAAAGGTCCATCTTTTATATATGATATCCAGTTTTCCAACATTATTTGTTGAAGAGATGGTCCTTTCTCCATTGAATGATCTTGGCTCCCTTGTCAAAATCACTGACCTTACAAGGGTGCCATGTTTTCTCTCATGTGAGAAAAAAGGAAAGAAAAGTGGGAGTTGATCTGAGGAAAATCAAAGGCAGATCAATAGAGGAAAGGGACTGAAGGAAGGAGGCAGGGAGGGAGCAGAAGAGGGCTGGGAAGTAATATTGGCCAAATGTTGTTATATTGTATGCATCTATGAATGTGTAACAACAAATTCCATCATTATGTACAACAACAAAACACCAATAAAAAACGTGAAAAAAAAATCATCTATGAAAACAAAATCACTGACCTTATATACAGAAGATTATTTCTATTCTATTCCATGGATCTACATGTGTGTCTTTATGCCAGTACCACACTGTTTTGATTACTGTAACTTTGCAGTAATTTTGAAATCACAAAGTATAGAAGTGATAAGATCTCTACCTTTTTTGTTCTTTTTAGGCTCTATTTATTTATTTAATTATTTATTTTTATTTTTTGAGGAACTGGGGATTGAATTCAGGGCCTCACATGCTAGGCAAATGCTCTCCCACTGAGTTACATTCCCAGCCCTCTTTCTCAGGATTTTTCAAAAAAGTTATTCTGGGACAGATTTCATATGAATATTAAGAAGTGTTTTTTTGTTTTTGAAAAAAACATCATTGGAATTTTGATGGGGATCATATTAAATCAGTAGATTTCTTTGTGTTGTATTGAAATCTTAACCAATATTAAGTTTTCCAGACTATAAGCATGGAATATCTTTCTAATTATGTTTTAACTAATTTCAATTTTTTTTTTGTAGTTTTCAGTAGACATGTCTTTCCCATCCTTAATTCCTAAGCATTCAACTCTTTTTGTTGTTGTCATTGTTGGAGCTGCTATTGTTACTGAAAACCCAGGAGCTTTGTGGAGTAATAATGGCCCAATTATATTACTATATTGTGTGCATGTATGAATATATAACAACACATCTCATCAATATATATAATTACAATGTCTAATAAAAAATGAAGAAATTTTAAAGAAAAAGAAAGAAAAGAAAATCCAGGGCCTCACACTAGCTAGGCAAGAACTCTTTCACTGAGTTACATCCCGACTCTTAATTTCATTTTATTTTGAGATTTGGGAGCCTCCTGCTTCAGCTTTCCAGTTATCTGGGATTACAAGCATGTTATCATACCTGGCTCAACTTTTTTATGTATTAGCAATAGAATCATTTTATTTCTGGATTGTTCATTATTAGGATAAAGAAATGCAACTGTTTTTTTGTGGTTGACTTTATATTCTGCTCCTTTGAAGAATATATTAGTTGTAACAGTTTCTTTTTTTTGTGTGTTAAATCTTTAGTAGGGTTTTCTACATATATAATATCATCTGCAAGAAGAGATGATTTTATGAATTTCTTACTAATTTGGATACCTTTTCTTTCTATTTCTTGCCTAATTGTGCTGGCTAGGACTTCAAGAACCATGCTGAAGACAAGTGCCAAGAGTGGGCATTCTGGCCTTGTTCCTGATCAAAGAAGATAAGTTTTTAGTCTTTCACACTATTTAATTTGACATTACCCCTGGGTTTTTCTTATATAACACGGATTTTATTATCTTCAGATAGCTCTCTTTGATTTCTAGTTTGTTGAGTTTTTATTATGTAATAGGACATATGGTTTGTGTACAATGCTTTTTTTGCATTGACTGATATGATCATGTGTTTGATCTCCTTCAGTCTGTTAATAAGGCATATTACATTGACAGATTGCATATGTTGAACCATCCTTGTATTCCAGGCAAAACCCCATTTACTCCTGGTACATAATCCTTTTAATATGTTACTCAATTTGGTTTGCTAGTATTTTGTTGATGATTTTTACATCATATTCATAAGCAATATATTAGTTGATAGTTTTATTTTCTTGTAGTGTTTGGCTTTGGTATCAGGGTTAACAGTGGCCTCATAAAATGAATTAGGGAGCATTCCCTCTTCAGTTTTTAGAAAAGTTTAAGAATTTGTGTTAGTTCTTCAACTGTATGGTAGAATTCACTGGTGAGGTCAACAGGTTCAGGGGTTTTTCTGGGAAACTTTTGATTGCTCATTCAATCATCTTACTAGTTAAAGGTCTATTCACATTTTGTATTTCCACATGATTTAAATTGGGTAGATTTTATTTCTAAGAATTTGTGCATTTCACTAGGTTATCCAATTTTTTGATGTATAATCACTAGTTCTCTCCTATATCCTTTTTCTTTCCGTAGAAAAGGTATCAATGCTCTCACTCTCATTTATGATTTTAGTAATCTGAGTCTCCTGCACCCACATCTCGGTCTATCTTCTTCAATTGTCAAATTTTGTTGATTTTTTCAAAGAATCAACTTTTCTTAGTTTTCTAGACTCTATTTTCTTTATCTTTATTCTAATCTTTTTTTTTTTTTTTTTTCCTTCTAGTTCTGGGTTTAGTTGGTTCTTTCTTTTCTAATTCCTCAAGTTACAAAGTTAGGTTGCTTATTTGAGATTTTTTTGTTAGTTTTTTATTTTAATTTTTTTGTTTCCATTGGAAAATACTTTTTATTGAGAATCTATCAGTTGCACAATCTGCTTCTGACATTAAGTTCCTTTTCTCTTTACAATTGGGTCTTTCTTAAATTATCCCATGAATGTTTCCTATTTTCCACATTCTGAAAGTAGCCAAACTTAAAGGAGTTATCCTTCTCCTGTAACAGCTTCATGATCAGTTGTTAATGTTACAAAAATACATCTTTACACCTTATGCATCCCAAATATAAACTAATAAGCATTAGCACTAATGACTTGTTATATAGAATTTTGTATTAATAAAATTAGAATATGTGTTAAATTAAATCTCTTGAATATCTCTTAAATTATGTAGAAAAGAAAAAGTAGAGTTACACACCATTGTTAGAATAATACTAGATTTTATAATTGCCCAGATCTTCATTACTTCCTATATTTTGAATTATTGTCTAGTAACTTTCATTTTAACATTTAGAATTTCCTTTAACATTTCTTTTAAGGTAGTTCTAGAGGAAACAAACTCCCTCGCATTGAAGGATGATTTTGTTGGATATAGGATTCTTTGATAATTTTTCTTTTAGTACTTCAAACATATCAATCAAATGCTTCCTGGTCTCCAATGTTTCTGATGAGAAATCTATTAATATGAGGATCTCTTTTTTATAAGAAACCACTTCTCTCTTGCTGCTTTCAAAATTATTTGTGTTTTTCTTTCCAAGTTTGATTGGAATGAGTCTTGGTAAAGATCTTTGGTTCCATCCTGGAGTTCCTCAATATTAGATGTTCATATTCATATCTTTCATCAAATTAGTGAATATCTGGTCATTATTTCTTAAAATATTCTTTTTTTTAAATATTTTTTTAGTTGTTGATGGACATTTTTTATTTATATGTGGTGCTGAGAATTGAACCCAGTGACTCATGCATGCTAGGCAAGCACTCTACCACTGAGTCACAACCCCAGCCCTCTTCAAAAGTTCTTTCTATTCCTTTTTCTTCTCCTTCTGGGAGTCCTCTCACAATGTGTACTTAGTCAGCTGGACAGTACCCCATAATTCCTTTAGGCTCTGTTTGCCTTTATTTACTTATTTTTAGTGGTGTTAGGGACCTAACTCAGGGCCTAATGCAAGGTAAGCAAGCACTTTAACACTGAATATTTCCACACCTGTTCACTTTTTTTCAATCTTTTTTCTTTCTGTTCCTCAAATTCAGTATATTTTCATTGTCCTTTGTGCATGTTTGCTCATTCTTTCTTGTGCCTTTTCAAATCTGCCTTTGAATTTCTCTAGTAATTTTAAAATTTCAGTTATTTTGCTTCTCAGTTTCAGAATTTCTCTTTTCTTGATTCTTCATTTAGTCCTTTGTGAATATTTAAGAATGCTGTTTTAAAGTCTTAGTCTAGTTGATCTATCATTAGATCCTTCTCAGGAACAGTTCCTCTTGGTTATTATTTTGAATGGGTCACCCTTTTCTAAGTCTTTCTATGCTTTGTGATTTCTTTTGTTGGAAACTGGATATCTGAATCTAATAATTGAATATAATTCATCATAATTCTGGAAATCAGATTCTCCCTCTCTGGAAATCAGAGTCTACCTCTTCAATCAGCTGTTTTTCTGTTCTTTGGGTTTTTCTTTTATTGCTTTTTGTTCATTTGTTTTGTTTTAATTGTTGTACACAGAGTCTGTGATGAGGATCATTCTGAAGTGTTAATGTAAAGTCTGTCAGATCTGTGCTTGTGCTTTCCTCTGGACATGTGCAATGTCTATTTTTCCCTGTATATATAGCTTCTTTCAAATGTTCTATCTCCCAAAAGGAGAAAAGAAAATAAATGAAGGGAAAAACAAAAGATGTTTGTCCTTTAAACCTCCGGAAGTCACATAAGCTAGAGGAGTAGGGGTTCCAAAAATAGAAGGCCACCATCTCTTTGCCACACCTCTGTGATAAGCAGTAGCATTCAGGGATCCTAGTAGCCATTCTGATATTTGGAGGATGAGGTACTTATTTCTTGACTTCCACAAAACTGGGGGGATGGGTAGCCACTGCTGATGTTCATGCTATGGGCTGTGCAATGAAATAAAAAAGTAATATTTTTCTGATTTAGTAGTCTGAAGTCTTCTATTACCCATGGAACAATAACAGGATGATTACCTTCCAAGTATGATAAAATCCTATACCTGACACATTTATTCACCATGTATCTGAAAGCACTGTGCCATTATTTACACATTTAAGTTTGTTTAATGGCATGCTAAAGCCATGTGCTAATCTTACCAATATAGATTTAATTCAAAATACTGTCGAAAAGTTATAGGAATGAAATATTTGACTGTTTTTAACTTGTGAAAGTAATTCCTTAGTGAATTTTCTTATTTAGAATTAGATGAAAGACTGTGAGTCATAACAAAAATTTCAGAATTTACAATAAATTGTAAATCTTTGCTAGTGAATTTCTAAGTGTATGCAATTATAGAATTGCTATAAACAAAATTTCAAGCACTTAATTATTACTTAATTATAGATGCTTATGCCAGGAGTGTGAGACTATATACAGTAAGGAAGAAAAAACCAAAACTGAACCAAACCAAAACAACAACAAAAACCCCACAAAAGTCAAAAACTCAAGAGAATGAATTTTAAGATATAATAAGCTCATATTCTAAGGGAAAAAATAACAGAATGAATCAAACAACATTGCTCTATGTAAATTTATGATTACACAAATGGTATGCCTTTACGCCATGTACAAACAGAGAAACAACATGTATCCCATTTGTTTACAATAAAAAAAAAAAAAAGGAAAAAAAAAATAAGCTCATATTCTAAATTTGGGTTTTCTATTTATAGCTAATATGTTTTACTCAAAAACTCTAAAACACTTTTTTTCATCAACATCCAACCTATTTACAGGTAAAAGCAGGGAAGGCCAATGCACCAAGTTCCTATTCATTTCTGTTTTAGTCATATTATTCTGCTTAATATTTTTAGCCAGAAAATATCCAGTTGCTTTTGCAAAGTATAGGGAAGAGGAGCTGTAAGTATATAATTTCTTTCTGTGACTGCTTTGTTACAATCAAATAAAAACAAATTAATTCTCCTGTAAAAAATATTTTTTTCTCCTGTAAATTTAGTATAACTAAGCCATAGACTGCCATGAAGGAGAAGTTATGTTTATGTGGAAATACAGCATAAGGAAAGGACATAACTTTGGGGCTAAAAGCACACCTGGTCTCTGAGTCAGTTGACCTGGATTTTATTCCTAGTTCCACTACTTGATCTTCCTTTAAAAATGACAATAATAATTTAATATGTAATATAGGAAGTATCACAAAATAATGAAATGACAGGAAAAGATATAATAAACTTAGAAACTTAATTCACATTACCCATGCAAATAATAGCTATTATACTTCTATTTACTGAAAATATATCTTCTTATCATTTTTCCTTTTAGTCATTTTAATTTTTATACTGTTCACTTTGTCTATCTTTTTTTTGGTGGTATCTTTTGCTTCTATTGGTTTAGAAAGTTATTTTCTCCCTAGAGAGCTAGTAGTATTAATTTATGCTCTCTTCTTTTCCTTTTTTTTTTTTTTTTTGTGGGGAGGGAGTACTGGGGATTGAATCCAGGGGTGCTTTACCACTGAACTATATTGACAGTCCTTTTCTTGTTGTTTTTGTTCTGGTTTTGAGACAGGGTCTTGCTAAGTTGTGATCTGTCTGTCTCAGCCTCCCAAATCACTGGGATTCAGGCATGTGCCATTGTGCCCAGCTCTCTCTTTTTCCTTTAAAAAATAATTTCATGTTTAATTTAGTACTTTAATGCTTTCATCTACCTAGAATATATTTTGGTGAATGGAATGTTGTGAATTAAGGTTCTAAATTATCCCACCATCATTTCCTAAATAGTATTTCATTGTTTTGTGGTGATTCTTTTATAGTATATTAAATAATTATGAAATTGTGTATATATGACTGATTTAGGTCATGCTTATTTCTGGGCTAGACATTCTCCTTCAGTGACCTACCATTTTTATCAGCACAGTGCTATTTTATAATCTGCGATTTTAGCAGCTTGTAGGGTTAAGCAAACCTCATTAACCATCATAATTTTTTAATATTTAAAAAACTTATTCCTAAACATTTATTTTTTAAAAGAAATACTGAATCATTTTGATGTCATCCCAATAAAATTTGTTTGCATTTTGCTTTTAATTACATAAAATATGTAAAATAGGGAAGATGGGTACCTTTACAATATTTAGTATTTTTATTGAAGTAAAATGATACAGGTAAAATGCCAAGAACAACTCAGGTAGTGTGCTTATTCAATATATCCTTTTAAAAATAAGCAAATATAGTTAAGAGAAAACAAAAATCTATGTAAAATCACAGCCACTTTATTAACACCTATTTTTCCTATAACCATATGTTATTAAATGCATTTTAGTGTGTTATCTATGCCAACAGCTTATACATTGGTAAAATTAAATAGAGATGCTTGCTTTCACAAAACAATTTTATTATGGGATTGCTATTCTGATGCATATTTAAAATAAAAACTGGAGTTCAGATACTCATTTAAAAAAGTATACAATCACAAGTTGTTTATAAAATAAGAACCATTAGCAAAAAGATGATTTATAAATGAAGACCTTTTTTGGGGGGGTATTGGGAATTGAACTCAGGGGCACTTAACCACTGAGCCACATCCTCAGCTCTATTTAATATTTTATTTAGAGACAAGGTCTCACTGAGTTGCTTAACATCTTGCTTTTGCAGAGGCTAGCTTTGAACTCTTGATACTCCTGCCTCAGCCTCCTGAGACGCTGGGATTATAGGCATGCACCACCACGCCCGGCAAGAAGACCTTTTTACAATAATAGCAATGTGAATTTAAGAAGATCCATACATGGGCCATATAAAAACATTAATGAAAAAGAAATACTGAACCAGAAATGTTAATTATAGGGGAAAGCATATTTTTAGATATTACTAAGAGAAATATCTGATTTATATACTAATCAATAGAATATAATAAACCACATATTAAGATAATATCTAAGATAAAACTGGACCATTTTATCTAGCTTTTCTGCAAATTTTGGTCTTTACTGGACAAGGTTAAATCAAATTCAGTTATGGATATATTCTAGGCTAACTTAGCAAAGGAGCATAGATTTTATGACATTAGGATACTGATGTGGGCTTACCTTTTCAACTTAAATTCTGTTGTTAAATTTTAAAGGAATTATTTATTAGATTATAATTTATTCACCCAATTAATAGTGTAATGAATTGTTCAAACATTTACAATCATGGAACCAACCATATTTTCAATTACTCCAGTTCTCTAATTTGAGCCAGTAATTAGCTGCTTATTTCTACCTTTTTCCTAAACCTATTTCAATTCTTTTGCTTGATGAATATGTAGATTATACAGTAAATAAACATGATTTGTCTAATGAATTACCCAACATTGATCGTTTGGGGAGATAATAGATTTCAAAATAAATCTTGAGTTGATATCATGCAAGTTAATTCAGTATAACATTTGATTTTATCTTTATGGATCATATTCATGATTTTGAAGAAAAAAGTGAGAAAGATTAAATAACTAATGAGCTGATTTCACAGATTTCCTGTTTATCCCCCTAAGAATCCAGACAGACATACACACAAATCAAATCATCAATGAAATAAAATAATCATTTTCATAAATTCACTAGCAGAAAGGCCCTTTAAAAGATCATCTGTGGCTAATCTATTACCATTATGCTTGAATATATTGATAAAATGAAATGTCTGAAAACTTTGAGAAACAACTATAAGTAATCATAGCATTTAAATAATGTTTTTCAAGTGAATTGATTTTGAGATTTCTATTGTTTTGTCCTAATAAGGGCATAACCTTTTCCCACTAACTCTATAATTCAGAAATAATTATTTACACAATACCTCTGTTTAACAGAGGTTTAAAAGTGCTTCAGCTACACTCTTCTATCTATACCAACAGACTGTTTTTGATTTAAAAGGGTTCACACTATCTTTCTAGGGACTGTCATATAGCTCAGATTAGCTTATTATTATCTTTTTCATGTAAAAAGAGGATAAAAACATGTCACAAAAATCTGTTTCACTTCTCTTTCAGTCCTGTAATTCTCATGAGCAATTCTGATTTATTTGCCATTGAAATAATTTACCCAGGAAAGTCATACATAATGTTCAGGTTACAAATTAAGTGTTGGGTGGTTATGCTTTACTACACAACAAGTAAAAGCTTGTAATGAAAAACAGAAGCATAAAAGCATGGCAACCCTCATTTATACTGCAATGTTTTTAAAGAAAAACATTTTTCCTAACTTGGGTAAAATAAAAAGTTGCTCAGAGTTACAAAATTTTGTATTAATGCTTACTGTGACATTCTACTTAATTGAAAGTCTTAATTAAATATGCCCCACCAAAAAACCTCACCAAATTGCATTTGTCACCAAATGACTAACAAGTACACAACAGTTGGAAACTGTCAAAATATTTTACAGCTCAATTGTAATTACCAACCAAGTCTAAGCATGCCCTGAGTGGGCGTTAACCACATTTTGGGGGATGCAAACATAAGCAGCAGTCACTTTTTTGTGGTCTGTAATTTATACATTTACAATTCCTGAATAACTCCAAAGATTTTAATGTCTTCAGTTAAAATAAATCAAAACATCAATGAAATATAATTAATTTACCATTTTCATAGATTCACTAGCAGAAAGGGCCTTTAAAAGATCATCTCTGACTAATCTCTTACCATTATGCTTGAATATACTGATATTTTGGTTATTTGTCTTTGAAAGCATATTAAGTGATCTTAAGATATAAATGTTTTCTGTTATCCTTATCACAATAGATGCAGCCAAAAATAAATGGGAAGGTGTGATTAGGGTAAAGTGTCAATATGGAAGTACAGCTGGTGAGTTTCCAGAGGAGAGAAATACAGACATCGTTTGCCATTTGAAGTAGGACAGCATCCAGCCACTCTTTCCTCCTCACCAGAAAGTGTACAGCTTGAGGCTTTGTGATTAGCCAATAGAAAAGTGGGTTAATTACTACCGACCATAAGCACAGGTGAATAATATTTCCACTAGATAACACATACATCCATTAGTCTTACATCAGTTTGAGAACAGAAATAGGAAACAGTATATACTATACGAGCTTGGCTTTTGGGGGGCAGGTTCTCAACAGTATTTTTCCTGAGAGGGATCAATCAGTGAAGACTGTTCAAAAAGCAGATGAATAATATATTTACAGCATTACAGGGTTTCAAGTTTAAAGTGAAATTATACTTAATTTTAAGTACACATTAAAACATAACTATGAACATAATATCAATTTTCAACTATACTTATTTTATCTTAAGCCAGAAGATGGGCTCACAGGTGTTTACAGTAAATATTCCTTTTATCTTTTTACATGTCTGAAATTTTTTACCAAGAATCACGCACATAAAAAAAAAAATCACAAAATAGTAGCTTCATGAATGTTACTGTCAAGCACAGTCATTTAATTATGAATTCTAATTGGATCACAATCTTGGTTCAAATTATACCTTATTTTGTGAGAAAAAAAGTTTAAAAGAATTTTAAAAATTGTAGATTCTATATGGTTCTGGGGAAGAGCCATAATCACTAAATAGATGGAATGTTTAAACAAAACTAAAAATGCTGATTATTGTCATGTATTCAAAATAATTGAATAGGTTGGTTCTTGATAGGAGAAACAACTTTTTAAAAATAATTTTCTACACTGAATATTTGGAAATAAAGTTTGTGAAAAATTTAAGTGTACACTCCAGTAGTAGCATTTAAGCTAGAGGCCTCTAACTTTTTATTGTATGCCAGTACTAGGAAAAAAAAACAGCATAAACACATTCTCATAGATATACATTTATTTATATTATACAATTACACTACCATATATTATAAATCATATACCACAAGTGGAAATTTAAACAGAGAAGGTAAAAATGAAATTAGTAGTTAAAATAGTTAATCTTATTTAATGAGATAAAATATTTTTTCTCATTATAAAAAGAAATGGAATAGGCTTAATTTGTTTTGAAAATCTGGTTTTAACAATATGTGGTCTTAACAAGGTGTAGTTCTAAAATGTATATCTTGATACTCCATTTGAATGGCTTAAAAATGTCACAAAAATACATAACTCACAACGCAAAAACTACATTATTGGCTATGCTTACTAAATCAGTACACTTCATTTTTCCTTGTTACCTGTCAATTGTGCAAAAGATTTTTGTTTACATTCAGCTAGTAAATTTCTATTCCATGATGTCAGTTGGAGTTAAAAACTCACTAGTAATTTTTATTTGTATTTTAAATTAGGTTAGAAAATTCTGTTTTCAGGTTCTTAAAGATATAGAGGTCTTAGGTGACACAGACTGTTTTTAACAAGAAAATATTATGATGGAAATATTTCTGTAGCAAATGCTATGGGTTAGATAACCCAACATTCATTTTCATGCCTGCTTCTTCTAAGGAAGTAGGTAAATCTAGGTACTGCATTCACTTTTCCTGATTTAACCCATAGGCAAGCATGTGTAGCAAAGCTATGTGCTACAGTTCTTGCCAGGATAAGTAGAAGTACACAGAAATTAGAAAAGCCAATATAAATGGATGCTGTGTTTCAAGCTTACATTTAATACAACAGAGCTTGAAAAGTTTATTGATGTTTTCAGATTCTACATTGCAACAAAATATTTAAGACAACATTGCTTGTGAGTTTAATAGCAAAGGAGAATATTGACAACGGTCTGAAAAAGATAAATGTGAAGACTTCTTTTTTATTTTTAAATTTAAAAGCATTTCTATTGGTGAAATTACAATTATATATAATAGTAGACTTCATTGTGACAGATTTATACTTATACATAGCATAATTTGGTCTTTATTTCATTTTACCAGACCCTTTTTTCCATCCTCTATTCTACTGGACTTCTATCTTCATGAGATGCTTTTCTTTTCCTTTTACCCTTCTAGCTCTACATGTGAGAGAAAACATACAACCCTTGACTTTCTGAGTTGCTTATTTCACTTATTTCCCCAGTTCCATTTATTTTCCTGCAAATGACATAATTTTGTTCTTCTTATGAAGCCTCCTGTCTTATTTTCACTTACCCTTTATGGTGGTGTTATTTAAGGGCAAGTTAAAAAAAAAGGGCAATTAAATTGGCACCTCCCACTTTTTACACAGGATACTTTCCATTCTCCACTTGACACATCCCTCTAGATAGGATGAATGAAAGTACTCATGTTAAACTACATACAAAATATTAGTAAAGCTTAATTTCTTTCTTAATTTTAGATTAAAATAGGCAGATACAAATTTGAATCCTATATTCTTCCCCACTCCTTCAAGGTCAGATATTCTACTTTGGCTCTGTTGTAAATAATACAAAGGGATGGATATGTCTAATAAATACTTAGGACAATCATGTGATTTACTATTATCTATATATCAGACAAAAAATGCATGAACAGATGACTACAAGTGACTTTTATAATCACTATAAAGTTTCAAGTGGGGTATATTTTTACAGAATAAAAGTGTTTTTAGGGCTGGGGTTGTGGATCAGTGGTAGTGCATTTGTCACATCTGTGAGGCACTGGGTTGAAGCCTCAGCACCCATAAAAATAAACAAATAAATAAGGTATTATTTTCATCTACAACTTTAAAAAAGTATTTTTATTCTATTTGTCAACTTGTATTAAACACATCATTTAAACTTTACTGTGCCAACCTGCTTAAAGAAGAAACAATAGTCAAAAAAATTTTTTTTAACATTTTTTTTAGTTGTAGGTGGACACAATACATTTATTTTATTTGTTTATTTCCATGTGGTGCTGGGGATTGAACCCAGTGCCTCACCAGTGTCAGGCAAGCGCACTATCACTGAGCCACAACCCCAGCCCAACAGTCAAAATTTTATATGTAAATTTCCATGGGTTAGAATCAGCATCCAAGGATAAAAATAGATAGCAGAGAACAGAAGTTCTAGAAGTTTTTGTTTTCAAGACCTTTATACTCTTAAAAACCACTGAGGACTCCAAAGAGCTTTTGTTTATGTGTCTATACCTATTGATACTTATTATATTAAATATTAAAACTAAGAAAATTAAGAAATTAATTCATTTTAAGATAATAATAAACTTTACATGTTACATAAACATATTTACTATATTAGAAATGGAAACTTAGAAAACTGGAAAGTCATTAATTCATTTTGAAATAATAACACATTACATAGCTGCTCAATTCACAATAGCCAGACTGTGGAACCAACCTAGATGCCCTTCAATTGATGAGTGGATAAAGAAACTGTGGTATATATATACTATGGAATATTACTCAGCCATAAAGAATGATAAAATTATGACATTTGCAGGCAAATGGATGAAATTGGAGAATATCATGCTAAGTGAGATAAGCCAATCTCAAAAAGCCAAAGGACGAATGATATCGCTAATAAGTGGAGGTTGACACATAATGGGGGGGAGGGAAGGGTTAGAGTTAGGGTTAGGGAGGGGGGCAAGTATAGAGGAAGGAACTACTGTATAGAGGGTAAAGAGGGGTGGGAGGGGTGGGGGGAAGGGAAAAAAATAACAGAATGAATCAAACAACATTGCTCTATGTAAATTTATGATTACACAAATGGTATGCCTTTACGCCATGTACAAACAGAGAAACAACATGTATCCCATTTGTTTACAATAAAAAAAAAAAAAAAAAAAAAAATAATAACACATTATATAAGTAACACATTTCTATGCAAACAGTCATATTTTCCAAAGGAAAAATGAAGAGTGATAGTTTTACTTTTTTACAAATCTCTTTATGGTCTGGCCTAATAGAAGTTAGCTGGATTTTCATGTGTTCCTGTTTTCAAACTGCTGTGATGTATTCTTTCGTCCAAAATAAATGAATACAATCTAGCACACAGAAATATGAAAATATAGTTGAAAAAGTAACTTTTCAGTGCCTTTTTAGACAATGGTGGACATTCTTTGATACTATACCAAAACTCACAAGTGGTGGTTTCTTAAAGGTTTGTTGTAATGTGGAATCTGAAACCACACTGACAAACTTTTCAAACTATCAGATTAAAATCCACAGATCTTACCTTATACTTCAGAAAGTTTTTCCTCATTTATTCATAATTTTGATAATACATAAAATTGGTCATTTGAAAAATCATTCCTTAAATTATACAAAGCCATCAAATGATGTCACATTTAATTATAAAAATGTAAAAAAAGAAAAACCCTCATTTCCTTAACATTATCAGCAATTGCTTAAGAAAAGTCAAAGTACTGAGAAAATCTAAAAATTAAAGCATACAGAAATTTTTCAAAATTCTGATTTTTGCTCAAAAGCTCAAATTTCATCTTTGGCATTAGATATTGTCAGTTGTTTCCCTTGATATGATGGGCTCATTTTGTTCCATTTCACAAAAAGTATCTACCAAATGACCAAGTCTGAATAACCACAGTGTGTCAAGTCATTCCTTCAAGTAAAAATGCTGTTCCCTGAAAAAGGTACCAACTTGAGCTTGCAACTCAATCACACAAATGCTTTGCTTTGAGATAACAACAATGCTTCAATGTACAGAAGAATGTATACTTCACAATTTGTCACATAGAATATTAAAGGGATGTATATACCAAAGATCAAGATTTTTTAAAGTTAAAATTTTCACTGCTTTATATTCTAAGTGAAACTGACTTCTTTTCTAAACTGAGAGAATGCATAATCACGAAGAACAAAACTACTAACAGTTTATTGTCACTTCCCGAATTCATAAGTAGTGCCAGTATCCACGATGGCTTTCACGCAATCTATGTAAATGTTAACTCATTGAAGAAGAAGAAAAAATTTTAAAAAAATCTTCATATTATGAAAATGGCCTTTATTTTAAAAACCCATCAAACTGTCTTTTGGGCCCCCACAGATCATCCTTTGAAAACAGCTGTCAAAGATATCAGCATTAGGGCAGATTCATGTATTCCCCACTATATCCTTCCTGTGTTCAGTATACTAAGCCCTGGGCTAGGCACTATGATCATTTGATGATATAACAGTCTTCACTTTCTAGTAGAGAAGGAACTAGGATTAAAATTAATAGAAGGGAAGAATAGAAAGTCTTCACAATTCATATTTTTATACATATCCAAATTAGCTATCTGGATAGTTGTGGTTTTACACTATGAAATCATTATTTCTACTAGAAATGAATTTCAATTTAATACCTACCAATTACTTTTAATAGTTTTAGTCTATGCATAAGATTTTAATTTTAGTATTTAAGCTAAATCTTAAAAACCTGCAAGGAATTAGGTAGTTGGAGAGTACAGCAAGTAGATAATGTTTACCCAATAAACAGCTGTTGAATAGTACAGAAAACTGATTTGCATTTCTGGCTCATTTCCCACTTTACAAGTCAGTAAGCAGCAGGCTTGGAGTATTATGGAAGCTGTGTGTTCCACCTACGTGGGGAAGAAGCTTCTATTACTACCAACCAATCCTTTTTTTCTTCAGAGTAGTGTGATTGCTGAAGGCTGGAGAGAATACTTTTTTAAATTGTTGATTACTTCATTTGCTTATAATTTACAGTGAGCTTCCTATCAATAGATAGAATAAGTGCTCTGCTCAGACAAGGAGAAAAAGCAAAAACACAGAATTTACTGGGACTCTCTGAAGAGTACGTATTTTTTTTTTAATTTTTTAGTCATAGATAGACACAATACCTTTATATTAATTATTTTTATGTGGTGCTGAGGATTGAACTCTGGCTCACGCATGCTAGGCAAGCACTCTACCACTGAGTCACAATCATAGCCTTAAGACTGTATTTTTCTAAAAGTTAATCTAACATCAAATAATTCACACAACATAAGATGGTTTTGGGGATTCTCCAACTTTCTTAATATGTATAATATGTCCAGTGGTTTTCAACAATTTGAAGCTTCCATTTCACCATGTACACTACTAGGTGCCATGTAGAATAAAACTATTCTTAAAAATTCTTATACCTTTTTCTTCAAAAAAACACATTTATATATGTGTATGGCAAAATTTTAAGGAAGTTGTTATTTTAAAAAAGTAGAGATGCTCCTTAACTTATAACAGAGTTACATTCTGGTAAGTTTTAAAGTTGAAAATATCTTTAAGTTTTAAAGTTGAAAATATCTTAAGTTGCAAATGCATTTAACACCTAACCCATCAAACTTCACAGTTGAGCAATATGGTACACTCCACAGATATTAGGTTTTTACCCTTGTGATCATGGAGCTGACTAGGGGCTATATTGCTCATTCAGAACCTCACATTGCTAGCCTAGGAAAAAATCAAAATTAAAAATTTTACGTGTGGTTTCTGCTGAATTGAAATATCATTAAGTTGAATTATTGTAAGCCATCCAGGACCCCTCTATACTCTCATTTTTTAAAAAGTCTTCAAGAAGTTTAAAGAATATGTTACCTCTCCCAATACATGTACATTCTAGATACTCAAGAGTACTCTGAAAACAGACAAATCTATCATAGCAAGAACCAGGAATGTTTCTTCTTTTTGAATCCTCATTAATTCTCTATATAATGCCTTAAGGATTTGAAAGTTGCTAAGGAGGGGAGGAAGGATAAAAAAAAAAAAAAAAAGAAAGAAAGAAAGAAAAAAGAAAAGGTGAAAGAAAAGAAAAAGAAAAAAATTCCATGACCAGGAAAATGCTCTGATACCTCTCTTGGTCAGAATCTAGAAACTAGAACATTAGTAACAACAAGAAAATTAATATCAATAGCAGCAACATTTAGTTCTTACAGAACTTTTCTGAGTATATGTAATAATGTGTTTAATCCTCAAAATAGTTAAGCACCACTAGTATCCATATTTTATAGATGAATGCTCTAAGGGACACAGACGTTAAATAACTTGCTCCAGTTATTATTTTTATTTGTGATACAGGGCTACTGAGGTTTTATTTTTATTTTTATTTGTGATACAGGGCTACTGAGGATTAAATCCAGGACCTCATTCAAGCTAGCCAGGCATTTTAGCACTGAGCTCCAGTCCCAGTACTGGGTTTTGGCTTTATCATTTGTTAAAAACCAAAATTAAAAACAAAACCCCCAAAACAACAAAAAAGGAAATGGATTAAGATTTATTTATTCAATTAAAATGCACTAAGTACCTTATGTGCAAGGTAATATGCATTACTGAGAAATTGTCTTAACTCATCCTAAGTATATATTCCCCGTTAATATCCTATAAAGGACTCTGATTATTTTAGCTTGTACCTTAAAACCTGGCAGGCTTTCTAAGGATGAAAGAGATGAAAAGAAGCCAAAGAAGTTTAGTGAGCTGTCCCATAAGGAAACTTAGGATATTGGGCAAACCTTCTCAGTTATTCTAATTTTACCAGAGACACCACAAGCATCAATGTTAGTACATTTTTTTCATTGAACAAAAATGTACTGAACACTCAGTACTTGTGAGGATTGGCAAAATAATGGTAAACAAAACATGGAGTTTACAACACTTGCCATCAGGGAAGAACTCAATAAATGGTTAAAATTTTTATTTTAAAAATATGATGGTTTAAGTCACAAAAAGATCATTAAACAAGTCTCCTAGTCAGTTTTCCATATGAGCTTTATTCAAGAGCTTTCTGAAGCTACTTTTGAGAGAAGGTTCTTTAAAGTCAAACTCAATGGGATTAAAATTTAAGCACATTAATTTGTTCTACTGTCATATGGTACAAACTATAAAAATTGAGTTACAGATACAAAATAACACGTTACTCATGAATCTGGAACAGGTTTATAATATTAAAAGTTTCTTCAGGTATGTACAACTTTATTCTATTTACCATAAATAAGTAGCTAACTGATAAATTAGAAAAACATATGTAGGTTATCAGAATCACTTGGAGTAGGGAGAGAGTTGGGGAGTGCACCTGGATAAAATACAGATTCTGTGGCCCTACCCTTGAAAATTCTGATTCATGAGGTAAAGTGTAGATCACAGGTGATTGTAAAATAGCTGGGCAGGTGGGTCACAGTTTATTTTTGCCAGTTCATATTTCCACCTTCTGACCCCAAATATAGTTTCCTTTTGGTATCTGGAGAAGCAATTCTGCTTCGGCACAAAATTTCTACTCAGTAGTAGTCCTAATTCTTTCAACAAATTTTTCCTAGCTTTTTTCATAAAGACTTTTAGGAAGTCATAAGAATTTGTTGAAAGATCATTTCCTCTAATCTAGGTCCACAGCACTAAGTTCAACTCTTTTGAGTTAAATATTTAATATAATACATACAAACACACACACACACACACACCCAATAAAAATATAGCATGGCACTACTATGTTTAAGGCACTTTTCCAGGTACATGAGATATATCAGTGATGTGTCAGGAGAACAAAGAAAATTCTTATTTGGGGAAAAACACACACAACTTTTCAAGTGCACATGAAAATTTATCAAGCAGAGAATGATATTCAAGGATGGAAAACATTTTCAGTAAGTTTAAAAGAATAAAATAAGTACTCTAACTACAATAAAATTGAGTTAGAAACTAAGAAGAGAAATATATTTTGAAAACTTCCAAGTATTTGGAGCTAAATAACAATTCTAAATAATGCAGAGCTGAAAAAATTTTAAAATATTAGAAAGTATTTGAACCTTTTTGAAAAGGAAAACCACATGTCAAAATTTAGAGAGTTAAAACAAGACTTACCAGGACATATGGAGCACTCAATACCTACATTAGAAAATAATAAAGGTCTAAAATCATTTATCTCAGTCTCTACCTTAAAAAACTAAGAAAAAGAAAACAATAAACATCAGCAATGAAATGGAAAACAGATAAAGAATGGAGAAAAAAATAAATGAAACTAAAAGCTGGATGTTGAGATCAATAAAAATGACAAACCTCTAGCCAGTTTCACCAGGGAATAGAGAAAGAGAAGACACAAATTAAGGATTTCAGGGTTAGGAGTACATGGTTCAGTAGCAGAGTGCTTTTCTAACATGGACCAAGGCTCTGGATTTGATTCTGAGCACCACAAATTAAAAAAAAAAAAAAAAAAAAAAAAAATCTTTTAAAATCTTTTAACAATTGAAAACCAATTAATGTAATTATTATTATTTTTTTAATTAAAAAAAGAGAAGTGTGGAGCTGTGTCACATGTGTTAAGGTTAAGGTGGGAGGATTGCTTGAGCCCTCTGGTTGAACAGCCTGGGCAACACAGCAAGACAAGACCTCATATCAAAAAAAAAAAAAAAAAAAAAAGCTAAAAAAGTAAAAAGTACATATATCAAATATCAATAGTGTAGAAAAAGAATTGACAATTTCTAACATCCATTCTTCATAAAAATTATTAGCAAACTAGGAATAGAAGTTCCTCAACCAGATAAGGACGTTTATTGAAAATCTAATGCTAAATGTCAAAAGACCAACATTTTTCCACTAATACAGGAACAAGACAAGGAAGTCAATTCTCGCTTCCCTTACACATACAGGAATTTCCTGTCAGTGCTATAAGGCAAGAAAATAAAATAAAAGTCACTCAGGAATGAAGAAGTAAAATGATCTTATTTTTTCTGACTTTATAGTTTATGTATAAAATCCTATGGGATTTACAAAATTGCTACTAGAACCAATAAGTTTAGCAAGTTGGTAGGATAAAATAACAACACAGAAAAATGACTACAGGGCTGGGGCATAGACAATGACAGAATGCTTGCCTAGGATGTATAAGGCCCTGGATTTGATCTCTAGCACTGCAAACTAACAAAAAACAGTGTACTACATAATGCCAACAAATATTTGGAAATTTAGAAAAAATTTAATTATTCCTTTCTTAGGAAAATGGAATAAATTGCATTTCTCCCTATTCTTCCCTGTATATACAAACTAAAAACTCCAGACATATATAAAACATGAGGACACCATAAAAAGCAGAGACAGGGTAGGAGCTAAAGAAGCTAGCAAATCAGAAATGTATATAGGCAGGTATAGATTTAAAAATACAAAAAACAAAAAAAACCTCCAACAACAGAACCAGGAAAACGGTAGCCTATAGAGATAGAACTATAGAAAAAACCATGAATTCAGCCAAGTACCACAGAAAAAACTCTGGCCCTATTCCCACAAGGAAAGGCCCAGTGGGAAGAGCCTAAACTTCCACTCTTGCTAAATGGTAATAAAATTCACTAGTGTCAGGAGAGATTATCTGGCAAGGCTTGACTTCCACCTTCACCTGGCAGTAGTGAGGCAATTCCTTCTCCTTCCTGCTAGGGTGGTGTTAAAAAAAAGAATTCTTAAAGAAATTCAAGACTTTCACTACCACCTAGTGGTGATGAGACCAAAACATCCCCCACAGTATCAGTAGAGATCATATAGAAAACCATTATTTAGGATTCCCATATCTCCCAGACAAGGAGCTATCAGACTATCCTATAAGGGAGCAGGAACTCCTTCACCTGCCCAGAAATTACTCCTCTCCCCATTCTGGAAATCAATGAATACCAAATAAGAAACCTGGACTTACATGTCTATCTGGCAGTAATGAGGCAGTACTTGAAATTTGCCTAACAGAGTTGTGTCTAAACAACAAAATCAAAATACTGAAAACTAAAGGTTTAGGTAAACATAATAAAGGTTTCAAAACATAATACAAAATTGCCCAGGTGTCTACAGAAAATAATTCATCATAACAAGAACCAGGGAAGTCTCAAATGAAAGGGAAAAGATAATTAACAGATGCCAAACCAAGATGAAAGACATGTAAGGATTATCTGACAAAGAAATCAGTCATAATAAAAATGTTTCAATGACATTTATAAATATGCTTGAAACAAATGGAAAAAAAAATGATCTCAGGAAAAAAAAGGTACATGAAATGTATTAGTGAGATTGAAGACAGAACAATAAAAATTGCTAAATCGGAACAGAGAGAAAAATATACTGGAGAAAAACAAGATAAACAAACAAACAGATTCTAAGGAACCTGTGAGGCTACAAGAACTAACCTTTGCATTCCTAGAATCATGGAAGGAGATGAAACGAGGGCATGACTGCAAAAGTAGTTGGAGAAATAATGGTTGAAAACTCCTCAAATTTGATATGAGAGATAAATCTATAAGAAGCTGTGTGGACATTAAAGAGGGTAAACATAAAGAAATCCACGCTGAAATATCACAGTTAAAATTCTAAAAATTAAAGATGAAGAAAATTCTTGAACAAAGTTTCTAGAAAGATATGTGCATTGATAAAGAAGAAAAAAGTTCAACTGCAGTAGATATTGTATCAAAAACTATACGGGCCACAAGGAAGTGGCACAGCATTTTCTAAGGACTTAAAAAATAATAATAATAGTCAATCCAGAATTTGATACCCAGCAAAAATACCTTTCATGAATGAAAGGGAAATCAAGAGGGCCTCAGATGAAAGAACGTCCAGATAATTTATTGCCAGCAGAATATCTATGAAGAAATTTTTTTAAAAAATAGCTACAGAAAGTTTTTTAAACTGAAAGCAAAAGTAGAAGAATGATTCTTGGAAATAAACAGCAAAAAGATGGACATTTACTATAGACTTTATTTACTTCTTGAGTTGTCTAAATTAATATCTGATGTTTGAAGAAAAATTATAATGTTCTAAATGCACATATCAATTCTTTTAAAAATGACAGTATAAAAAGATATAAAGGAGGTATGGTTTCTATGGTTCATTGATAAAAATGACAATACCAACAGATTGAGGTGAGTTATATACACATAATATAATACAGCAACAGCTATAAAAGCTATAAAGCATGAAAAAGTCACAGCTATTATAATGGTAAAAAACTAAAAGCTTTCCATCTAAGACCAGAAACAAGACAAAGATGCTCACATTCACCATTTCTGTTTTAAAACAGCACTGGAAGAGCTGGCCAGATCAATTGAACACAAACAAATAATGAAAGGCATTCGAATGGGAAAAGAAGTAAAATGATCTCTGTTGACAGATACAATATCACATTTGAATAAAATCCTGAAGATCTAATATTTAATAGTTGTTCAATGAATAAATTCAGCAAAATTGTAGGATACAAAAATCAAGATATGAAAATCAATTGTGCTTCTATACATTAACAATGAACAGTCTGAAGTGGAAATTAAGAAAACAATTTCATTTACAATAGCATCAAACAGAACAAAATACTAAGGAATAAACTTAATGAAGGAAATGAAAAACTTGTACCCTGAAAATGACAAAACACTGCTAAAAGTAATTTTAAAAAGACATAAATAAATGGAAAGAATCCTATATTCATGGGCTGAAAGACTTAATTTTGTTAAACTGTCCATAGTGTCCAGTGAATCTATAGATTTATCCAACTGGCTAATCCATACTCATTTCCAGGTCTCTGCATTAATGTTACTTTCATAGAATGGCTTTCTATGATCCCCAAAACTAAATTTATACCCCAAGACCTTCACACTCATTTCTTCTGCCAGGAAAGATCTTTCCCCATATCTTTATATGGCTCACTCTTTGACACTAATTAGGAACTTACTCAATGAGAATCTTTGAAGAAAGAACTCAGATGACTACTTATATAAAAATACCATCCCCTTCTGTTACTCTTTTCTCTCTTACATGGCTTCATTTTCTTATCAAATATGAAATTATAATCTTTAATTACTTGCTTACTTATTTGCAATCTATCTCTATAATGTAAACTCCCCAAGGTTAGAACTTTGCCTTATTCACTACTCTATCCATATTTCCTGGCATACAGTAGGACTCCAGGAACCTGTAAGGATGAATTTAGTAGCGCAATTTTCAGGGAAGAGAAACATATAAAAGAAATGCTATATATGAGGTATGCAAAATGAATGGAAGCACAAAGGATGAAGTGTTGGTCTCTGCTTTGGCAGTCTAGGAGGGATCTATAGAGGAAGAGACATTTGAGTTAGATCTTAAGGGATGTGTAGGGGTAGGTCAACTGGAAACTTCAGTGGTGATGAGGGGTACTCCAGGAAGAAAGTGCAGTCCATACAGGAATGGAAGAGAAGGCATGTAAAGAAACTATAAATACTTGAGAAAGACCATTGCACAGGGTTCATGTAAGGGAATGCTTATAATATTTCACTTTCTCAAAATGTATATACATTCATTCCTTCACATATTTTTAAACTAGAACAATAGGTATTATAGCAATTAATTATCATATAGATTCAAACTGACAGGAATTTACTGTAAAACACTATATTATTTGAGTAGTTTAAATACTTTATATCAATATGTCCCTTTAAGATTTAGTATGTAATTTTAGTAAACCCAATAGATATAACCATTTCATTCTTTAAATCTTTATTTTCCTCATAAACTTCTCCATTAAGCCCTCTAAAGAACTCTCAGTTTTAATAGTTGAAGCATAAAATTATCCCTTTGTTTTAAATGCTTTGTTATGCATTCTGATTCATTTTACAGCTCAAAGATTACTCATTACCACAAACTAAAATAGCTCACTTAGGGGACTCACATGATCAGGAACCAGAACACACTGATGCCAAACCAGCCAGCTGTTTCAGGATACACATTTAACATATGAGATACACCAAGGATCAGATTTGTGGGTTTTAAATGAAATCATCTGAAAAGTGACTCTAAGGCTGGGGTTGTGGCTCCATGGTAGAGCACTTTCTGCAGGTATGAGGCACTGGATTCAATCCTCAGCACCACATAAAAATAAATAAATAAAATAAAGACCTTGTGTCCATCCACAACTAAAAATATATTTAATAAATAAAATAAAGGTATTATGTTTATCTATAACAAGAAAGTAAATCTACATGATGAGCTAATATTCTTTAAGATGTAAATCAGCTCCATTTTTACATGAAACAAAGCAAAACATAATGGAGGAATGTGCTTTATATGCAGTAACAATTTAAAAATGTTTCAGATACCAGTCTTCTGACTAGTATGACTACATAGTCTCATATGATTATTTTGGAGTCTTATTTCTTGCTATTTTCTATTTAGATCCTAAAAGGATAAGTTTTATATAGTCATAGTTTTAATTATTTTAGCAACAAATAAAATAATCAAGATTAATGGAAAAAAGTAGCCTTCACAAATATCAGTAAGTGGTAATTTTGACTTTTTAAAAACAATATCCACTTTACCACCCATTTTTTTTTATTATAAACAAATGGGATACATGTTGTTTCTCTGTACATGGCGTAAAGGCATACCATTTGTGTAATCATAAATTTACATAGGGTAATGTTGTTTGATTCATTCTGTTATTTTTTCCCTTCCCCCCACCCCTCCCACCCCTCTTTTCCCTCTATACAGTCCTTCCTTCCTCCATTCTTGCCCCCCTCCCTAACCCTAACTCTAACCCTAACACTAACCCCTCCCACCCCCCATTATGTGTCATCATCCACTTATTAGCGATATCATTCGTCCTTTGGTTTTTTGAGATTGGCCTAGCTCACTTAGCATGATATTCTCCAATTTCATCCATTTGCCTGCAAATGCCATAATTTTATCATTCTTTATGGCTGAGTAATATTCCATTGTATATATATACCACAGTTTCTTTATCCATACCACCCATATTTTTGAAAGTGTATTTTTAAAAATCACATCTTTGTAATATCAAAGAATAAAAGAAACCATTTTCCCCAAAGAACCATGATTTTAAAACTGAAGATAATTTAATCACAACCTAAAAACTGTATAGAGGTAATTCTCACTGATTTTAACTCCTCCCCATCCATATTTTTGATATTTTGGAAACTTCCCTTTTTTCCCCCTCCCTCATCCTAGATACTCCCTTTAGCCAACAGTGTTTCAACAGTCCTCCCAGGTTCAGAGCAAGCTATATTTCTTGCTCTTTTTCATTGTTGAAAATTTCTGCTTTAGCCTGGCTGTGGTGGCACACATATATAATCCCAGTGAACTGGGAGACTGAGGTAAGTAGGATCACAAGTTTGAAGCTCAGCCTCAGCAACACCGGGGAACCCTCAACACTTAGTGAGAGCCTGTCTCAAAAGAAAGAATAAAAAGAGCTAGGGATACAGCATAGAGATAAAGGGTCCCTGGGTTCAAGTCCTAGCACCAAGGGAAAAGAAAAGAAAAGAAAAGAAAAGAAAAGAAAAGGAAAAGGAAAAGGAAAAGGAAAAGGAAAAGAAAATTTGTGCCTTAATCCTATTTTGCTCTATTCAGGTAAAGGTCACCCCAAATTCAACAAACAGTGGTCCAATGGCAAAGCACACTATGAAACATGGATTCAAAATTGCTATTGTAGGACATGTGATTACCATTCCTTCAGTGTCTTAAAAGTATTTGATTTATCATGTGAGCTTCCAATCTTGAAGCTATGTTATGCATATTATTACCATATTCTCTAAACATCATAAATAATTATAATGATCTGGATTCTTGGTATTACACTGCTATATTTTTCTTTCTGGACTAAGTAGTGAATGTTCATATTACTAATCATGTCTATCTTCAGAAGCATAAATTAACTTAGATAATCTATTTTAACTCTATTATCACTATTAGATTTTGTTGTTATTCCTTCACAGAATGGCATCTCCAATTCTTTTAATTCTCCAAATATGCCAAATGAAACTAAATTATTCAACTTTAAAAAAAAAGCTCCTAATTCCAATAAACAGTAAAATACAAAGGTTTTAGCTTTTTTTTTTTTTTTTGTAATTGTAAACAAATGGGACACATGTTCTCTGTACATGGCATAAAGGCATACCATCTGTGTAATCATAAATTTACATAGAGTAATGTTGTTTGATTCATTCTGTTATTTTTTCCCTTCCCCCCACCCCTCCCACCCCTCTTTACCCTCTATACAGTCCTTCCTTCCTCCATACTTGCCCCCCTCCCTAACCCTAACTCTAACCCTAACACTAACCCTTCCCTCCCCCCCATTATGTGTCATCCTCCACTTATTAGCGATATCATTCGTCCTTTGGCTTTTTGAGATTGGCTTATCTCACTTAGCATGATATTCTCCAATTTCATCCATTTGCCTGCAAATGCCATAATTTTATCATTCTTTATGGCTGAGTAATATTCCATTGTATATATATACCACAGTTTCTTTATCCACTCATCAATTGAAGGGCATCTAGGTTGGTTCCACAGTCTGGCTATTGTGAATTGAGCAGCTATGAACATTGATGTGGCTGTATCTCTGTAGTATGCTGATTTTAAGTCCTTTGGGTATAGGCCAAGGAGTGGGATAGCTGGGTCAAATGGAGGGTCCATTCCAAGTTTTCTAAGGAATCTCCACACTGCTTTCCAGAGTGGCTGCACTAATTTGCAGCCCCACCAGCAGTGTATGAGTGTACCTTTCTCCCCACATCCTCGCCAACACCTGTTGTTGCTCGTATTCTTGATAATCGCCATTCTAATTGGGGTGAGATGGAATCTTAGGGTGGTTTTGATTTGCATTTCTCTTATTACTAGAGATGTTGAGCATTTTTCCATATGTTTGTTGATTGCTTGTAGATCTTCTTCTGTGAAGTGTCTATTCATTTCCTTAGCCCATTTGTCGACTGGATTATTTGAATTCTTGGAGTAGAGTTTTTTGAGTTCTTTATAGATTCTGGAGATTAGTGCTCTATCTGAAGTATGATTGGCAAAGATATTCTCCCACTCTGTAGCCTATTTCTTCGCATTGCTGATAGTTTCCTTTGCTGAGAGAAAGCTTTTTAGTTTGAATCTATCCCAGTGGTTGATTCTATCTTTTATTTCTTGTGCTATGGAAGGAATCTATCCCAGTGGTTGATTCTAGCTTTTATTTCTTGTCCTGTTAAGGAAGTCTGATCCTAGACCAACAAGGTGAAGATCTGGACCTATTTTTTCTTCTATAATCTGCAGGGTCTCTGGTCTGATTCCGAAGTCCTTGATCCATTTTGAGTTTAGTTTCGTGCATGGTGAGAGATATGGGTTTAGTTTCATTCTGTTGCATATGGATTTCCAATTCTCCCAGCACCATTTGTTGAAGAGGCTATCTTTTCTCCATTGCATATTTTTGGCCCCTTTGTCTAGTATGAGAAAATTGTATTTATTTGGGTTTGGGTCCGTGTCCTCTATTCTGTACCATTGATCTACCTTTCTATTTTGGTACCAATACCATGCCGTTTTTGTTACTATTGCTTTGTAGTAGAGTTGAAGATCTGGTATTGCAATACCCCCTGTTTCACTCTTCCTGCTAAGGATTGCTTTAGCTATTCTGGGTTTCTTATTCTTCCAGATGAATTTCATAATTGCTTGCTCTATTTCTGTAAGGTACGTCATTGGGATTTTAATTGGAATTGCATTGAATTTGTATAGCACTTTTGGTGGTATGGCCATTTTGACAATATTAATTCTTCCTATCCAAGAACATGGAAGATCTTTCCATCTTCTAAGGTGTTCTTTAATTTCTTTCTTTAGTGTTGTATAGTTCTCATTGTAGAGGTCTTTCACCTCTTTTGTGAGATTGATTCCCAAGTATTTTATTTTTTTCGAGGCTATTGTGAATGGGGTAGTTTTCCTAATTTCTCTTTCTGAAGATTCATCACTTATGTATAAAAATGCGTTGGATTTATGGGCATTGATCTTGTAACCTGCTACTTTACTGAATTCACTTATGAGTTCTAAGAGTTTTCTGGTGGAATTTCCAGGTTCCTCTAAATATATAATCATGTCATCAGCGAACAGGGATAGTTTGAGTTCTTCTTTTCCAATTCGTATCCCTTTAATTTCTTTGGTTTGTCTAATTGCTCTGGCCAGAGTCTCAAGAACGATGTTGAATAGAAGTGGTGAAAGAGGGCATCCCTGCCATGTTCCAGTTTTTAGGGGGAATGCTTTCAGTTTTTCACCATTTAGAATGATATTAGCCATGGGCTTAGCATAAATGGCCTTTACAATGTTAAGGAATGTTCCCACTACCCCAATTTTTTCTAGTGTTTTGAGCATGAAGGGGTGCTGTATTTTATCAAATGCTTTTTCTGCATCTATTGAAATAATCATGTGATTCTTGACTTTAAGTCTATTAATATGGTGAATTACGTTTATTGATTTCCTGATGTTGAACCAACCTTGCATACCTGGGATGAAGCCCACTTGATCATGGTGCACTATCTTTTTAATATATTTTTGTATGCGATTTGCTAAAATTTTGTTGAGAATTTTTGCGTCGATGTTCATTAAGGATATTGGTCTGAAATTTTCTTTCCTTGATGAGTCTCTGTCTGGTTTAGGTATCAGTGTGATATTGGCTTCATGGAATGAGTTTGGGAGGGTTCCCTCCTCTTCTATTTTATGGAATACTTTGAGAAGTATTGGCATGAGCTCTTCTTTAAAGGTTTTGTAGAACGCGGCTGAGAACCCATCTGGTCCCGGACTTTTCTTTGTTGGTAGGCTTTTGATGACTTCTTCTATTTCAGTACTTGAAATTGGTCTATTTAAATTGTTTATGTCCTCCTCGTTCAGTTTAGGCAATTCATATGTCTCTAGAAACCTGTTGATGTCTTCGAAATTTTCTATTTTGTTGGGAGTATAGATTTTCAAAATAGCTTCTAATTATGTTTTGTATTTCAATCCTGTCTGTTGTGATATTTCCTTGTTCATTCCGAATTTTAGTGATTTGGGTTTTCTCTCATCTTTTCTTTGTTAGTGTGGCTAAAGGTTTATCAATTTTGTTTATTTTTTCGAAGAACCAACTATTTATTTTGTCAATTTTTTGTATTGTTTCTTTTGTTTCAATTTCATTGATTTCAGCTCTGAGTTTAACTATTTCCTGTCTTCTACTACTTTTGGTGCTGTTCTGTTCTTCATTTTCTAGGGCTTTGAGCTGTAGTGTTAGGTCGTTTATTTGTTGAGTTTTACTTCTTTTATTAAATGCGCTCCATGAAATAAATTTCCCTCTAAGTACTGCTTTCATAGTGTCCCAGAGATTTTGATATGATGTTTCTTTGTTCTCATTTACCTCTAAGAATTTTTTAATTTCCTTCCTAATATCTTCTGTTATCCATTCATCATATAATAGCATATTGTTTAATCTCCAGATGTTGGAATAGTTTCTGTGTTTTACTCTTTCATTTATTTCTAACTTCAATCCATTATGATCTGATAGAATACATGCTAGTGTCTCTATCTTTTTGTATTTGCTAACATTAGCTTTGTGGCATAATATATGGTCTATTTTAGAGAAGGATCCATGTGCTGCTGAGAAGAAAGTGTATTTGCTCTTGGTTGGATGGTATATTCTATAAATGTCCATTAAGTCTAAATTATTGATTGTGTTATTGAGATCTATGGTTTCTTTGTTCAATTTTTGTCTGGAAGATCTGTCCAGTGGTGAGAGACGCGTGTTAAAATCACCTAGTATTATTGTGTTATGGTCTATTTGGTTTCTGAAATTGAGAAGGATTTGTTTGACATACATGGATGAGCCACTGTTTGGGGCATAGATGTTTATGATTGTTATATCTTGCTGATTTATGCTTCCCTTAAGCAGTATGAAATGACCTTCTTTATCCCTTCTGACTAACTTTGGCTTGAAGTCCACATTATCGGAAATGAGGATGGATACTCCAGCTTTTTTGCTGAGTCCATGTGCATGGTATGTTTTTCCCCATCCTTTCACCTTTAGTCTATGGGTATCTTTTTCTATGAGGTGAGTCTCTTGCAGGCAACATATTGTTGGATCTTTCTTTTTAATCCAATCTGCCAGTCTATGTCTTTTGATTGATGAATTCAGGCCATTAACATTCAGGGTTATTATAGAGATATGATTTGGTTTCCCGGTCATTTGGTTCATTTTTTAAATTTTATTTATTTATTTGTTTGACACAACTTGTTTCCTCCTTTATTTGACAATTCCTTTAGGATAATTCCTCCCTTTGCTGATTTGCTTCTTTGTTTTTCATCTCTTCCTCATGGAATATTTTGCTGAGAATGTTCTGTAATGCTGGCTTTCTTTTTGTAAATTCTTTTAGCTTTTGTTTATCATGGAAGGATTTTATTTCATCGTCAAATTTGAAGGTAAGTTTTGCTGGGTATAAGATTCTTGTTTGGCATCCATTTTCTTTCAGGGCTTGAAAAATGTTGTTCCAGGCCCTTCTAGCTTTTAGGGTCTGGATTGAAAAATCTGCTGATATCCGTATTGGTTTCCCCCTGAATGTAATTTGGTTCTTTTCTCTCACAGCCTTTAAAATTGTGTCTTTATTTTGTATGTTAGGTATTTTCATTATAATGTGCCTTGGTGTGGGTCTGTTGTAATTTTGTGTATTTGGAGTCCTGTAAGCCTCTTGAACTTGATTTTCCATTTCATTCTTCAGATTTGAGAAATTTTCTGATATTATTTCATTGAATATATTGTTCATTCCTTTGGCTTGTTTCTCTAGGCCTTCCTCAATCCCAATAATTCTTAAATTTGGCCTTTTCATGATATCCCATAGTTTTTGTAGATTCTGTTCATGATTTCTTACCATCTTCTCTGTCTGTTCAACTTTGTTTTCAAGGTTAAATATTTTGTCTTCAATGTCTGAGGTTCTGTCTTCCAGGTGTTCTATCCTATTGGATATGCTTTCTATGGAATTCTTAATTTGGTTTATTGTTTCCTTCATGTCAAGGATTTCTGTTTGGTTTTTTTTTTCAATATCTCTAACTCTTTATTGAAATGATCTTTTGCTTCCTGTATTTGCTCTTTTAATTGTCGATTGGTGCGATCATTCAATGCTTGCATTTGCTCTTTCATCTCATCATTCAGTGCATGCATTTGCTCTTTCATCTCATCGTTTGCTTCTCTGATCATTTTAATTATGTACATTCTGAACTCCTTTTCTGTCATTTCTTCTGCCATGCTGTCATTGGGTTTTATTGATGTAACATCTAGATTTGTTTGCAGCATTTTCTTTCCTTGTTTTCTCATATTGTTCAGGTATCAGTGGACCGCTGAGATATTGCAGATTTCCTCTATTGACTTACAATGTCCCTGAAGATTTCTATATATATCCCCCCTTAGCCTTCAGTAGGCTGAAGTCTTGGAGGAAGTTGATAATGCGGTGTTCCACAAGGAAGCTGCCTCTCTAGGAGTGGTGGCCTTCAGTTGGGGTATAATCCCTGCTAGTGGGCAGAGGTGCCTCCACTTGTTGACCAATGGTCATCCAAAGGGGACCTAGGCTGCGGGCTGAGGCAAGGCCTGTTTGGGCCTGAGTCTCTGGTTTTACTGTCCTTGTGGGGAAACCTCACCCGGCAGGGAAGACTCATCTGGTGGGGAGGTCTCGCTGGTCAGTCCCCTCCTAGAGGTTCCCCTCAATTTACAGCTACTGCCTGGGCTGGGCTGCCTTCCTCTGCAAAGTTCCCAGGGGCCCGGCCCTACCTCCTGGGCCTGGGAGCCTCACCCTTCGCAGATGAATCTCCTTAGGCTGCCCCTCCTCAGAGAATCTGCCCGCAGGCCTGGAACCTTTGCTCCGCCCTAAGCCTGTCTCTGTGCGGCTCTTCCACCAAGAACCCTCCTAGATCCTGGGACCCTGCTCTGCACCTAATCGCCTGGCTATGCGGCCCCTCCTCTGAGCAGCCACCTGGGGCCCCGTACAATCGCTCTGAGTCCCAGAGACCCGCCACACGCCTCTTCCTCCAGACAGCCGCCCAGTATTCCGGTGCGGTCACTAGGAGTCCAAGAAATTCACTGCGTGCCTCCACCTCCCACCAACCACCCGTAGCCCTGGGCAATCAATCACTCCGAGTCGAAGTGACCCTCCCCGTTCCTCCTCCTTCTCCAGATAAACCCCTGGGTGTTCAGGAGCGGTCGCTCTGAGTGGCTCTGAATCCACATGACCCGCTGCACAGGTCCTCTGGGCAACCGCCCGGAGCTCTGGTGCAGCCACTCAAGACCAATCGACACACCACGCTTCTCCTCCAGGCAGCCCCCCTGTGTTCAGGAGCTGTCACTTTAAGTCCAAACAACTCACCACTCGCCTTCTCCTCTAAGCAGCCGCCTGGAGCGCTAATCCAGTCACTGCGAGTCCAAACGACCCGCTGCGCTCCTCCTCCTCCTCCTCCTACTCCTCCGGGCTAGTCCTGGTGTTCAGAAGCAGTCGTTCTGAGTCCAAACAGCTTGCCGCGGAGCTTCTCCTCTGGCAACCGCCTGTAGCTCTGATGCAGTCACTCCGAATCCAAGCGGCCACGTTCTTCCTCCTCCTCCTCAGGGCAGGCCCCGGTGTTCTGAGTCCACATAGCTCTCCTCGCCACTCCTCCCCTGGGCAGCCGCCGGAGCCCCAGTGGTTGCTCCGAGTCCCAGCGCTGTGCCGAGCGGCCTCCTTTACGGCGCTCCCAATTGTCCGAGTTCACTGCTCCAGCGGGGGGGGGAGGGGTGTCTCACCGGCAGCTCTACTTCACAAAGTTTCCTGCGTTCCGGGACCACCATCCCATACGGGACGCCTTCCCAATGGGTGAGAGTCACCCGGCTGCTTTGAGTTGGTCCCAAGTGTCTCAATATCTCCTCTTTTGAATCCTGAGTCCTGGAGCAACATGAAATGCAGCCACCCTCTAGGCCGCCATCTTGAAACCTCAGGTTTTAGCTTTTGATCAGATACTGATTATGAACTAAAGCCCTAATATATTATGCCACTGGCCTTCTTCTCTATACTAAGTATTTAGTATATGTTCAAATCTATAATTTATTGCCACCTATATGCATATATATCTGACCCAAATTAGAAGACATAATAAGAAGATTAAAGAACTATAATAAATATTATTTACTTAACTAAAGAAAGATTTATCAGGGAAAGACAATTATTTTTAATATGCTCACAACTCACCATGACTAAGATATGGGAACACTTACTCACACATGCTTATTTACGTTCAAGTTAAAAAAGAGATGGACCTCTCTCAATTAGCTTCAAGTAATTCAGGAAAAGGCCAGTTATTTCTATGTCTTAATAAGGAAAAGAAATCTTTTCCATAAAAACCTGTGCTGTTGACCTTAAATAAGCTTCTCATTAAAAAGCAAAATTGAATATAACCTTTTAATGAAATCACTTAGTTACTTAACCATATAAACTCAAATGCTGCTAACATCACCTTGCCATATATTTTCATTTTATACAATAATCTAGTATAAAAAATATATTTTCCAAGAAGATATTTTAAAGTGTAGTTTATATAACAGTAAAACATATAAATTGCCATCATTATTATTAAGTTCATCAATACATTTTACTAAAATTTCTCAAATCCTGGTAGACAAAACTAGATAAAATACAGAGAAAGAATCTCAAAATAAAAGAAAAATCTTGGGGCCAGGGATATAACTCAGTTGGTAGAATGCTTGCTTTGCATGCACAAGAACCTGGGTTCAATCCCCAGTACCACCAAGAAAAAAGGAAAAAGAAAAAAAAAAAAAAAAAAAAAGACAAAATCTTCCCCATTTTAAAAGAAATTCACTCCTGCCTACCATTGTAACAAAAACCTACATGAAAATCAGGTTTGTTCATTGAACTATATTTTCTCAACAAAGTAATTTTAGACTAAATACTTAGCCTTCATTTATGAATTTTTCTTTAGGTAGTAGGTTATCATATCATAATTTCTCTGGTCCTCAAGCTTGTTCCAATAACACTACAGCATCCTTAAATGTACTAGCAAAGTTTACGACTTGAAGGAAGCTTTCTAAATCCTATTTTTAAAAATAAAAGCCTTTTTAGTAAGTAATAACTCAGTGAATATACTTTAAAGTTTGTATTTATTTGAAATGTGATACACTTATATTTGATATAATAAATAGCCTAACCTTACCTCAGTCTCTTTATTTGTAAAATGGGGACAACAGAACCCACCCTGCCAACTTCATGATTTTGTACAGAGAATAAAATAAATCATGCATATTTCAGTATTTTGGAGACTATAAAACATTTTACAAATTTAAGAAATCATCATGCAAAGGGGAACTTCTGCCAACTGATGCGTAATACATGTTTTTGAAGCAATACTATTGGGTATATGGAAATATACCCAAATAAATGAAGGCAAAATGTTCCATGTTAAACTCTTCTACTCGATAATTTTTTAAAAAGTTTTAATGGTATTAATGGTTGGGGACTGCCATCATCTTTAACACTTTCAGATGATCTCAGCATGAAACTCCAGAATGTATGAATATAATGTATTTGAGAGGGAATAAATGCCAGGTGTTCTTTCTCCAAGCCTGTTGTTAACCTGTTATCATCTTGTTAAGACTCAGAATCATCAAGTTCACACTGAACATTTCTAGCAATGTTGTGTACTCTCATATCCTGCCTAAGTAAGAGACCACACACAGAGTAAATCTGGATGGAAAGGTTCCTAATTTCAATAAAGGGACATATAGAGAGAAGATAATAGAAATCATAAAACGTTTATGTTGCCTATTTCTCTATTAAGATACCTGTTGTACCTTACGAGACAGCTGGAACCAGCTTTATTTTCTCCATATGGTCCTTAACGACATCCCTTGTACTTTTCCTTTCCTAATTTCAAGGCTCAGTCCCCCAAGCTATCACTCTCATTGTTGTCTTGAAGTAGGGGAGAACTCAGTTCCTGAGTTCATGACTACAACATCTTCTATGAAGGTCATAATTAATGAGTTCTCTGGGACGCCTCAACAGGTCAGTACCTCCTGATCATCCTGAACTTAGGCATCTTTGAATGAAGTTTAAAGGGAAATTCCTTACAGTTTGCAGTTTTGTTTCTTATATAGATTTTAGTTTTAATTGCCTATTTCACAAAATCTAACACTTCACTAATCCCTTGAAAAGGCAAGATCAATCTCACTGTTAATTTTGACATCTGTGTGTAGGTACACAGATGGAAGAGAAGACTAAGAAAGAAGAAGCTTAAGCTCTAAAACCAAATTAATTTTTAAAACCAAATTAATTTTCTCAAACACAAACTTTCGCTGCTTCCTTACCTCTTCTTTTTCTCTCTCTTCCCGGCTCCCTTCCTTTCCCCACTTTTTTCCTTTTCTTTTTTTCTTTTATCTATCTATCCATCCAACAAATGTTTATTAAGCATCAACAACATGCATCCATGCTAGGCTGAGACATAGAAAGACAAAAACCCTGATCTCATGGAACTCATATAACTTGAGGGAGGGGAGAAACAAGATGATAAAGTAGATAGGCAGGATAGAATAATTAGGAAAACAGGGATGTTTTATAGTGGATGGTAAGGGAAAGTCTATTAAGGGAAGTAACATTTAAGAAGAGATTTAAGTGAAATGAAGAAATGAGCTATTAGAAAATTAGGGAAGTAGCGAGGAGCAGTCACTCACCACACACGCCTATAATTCCAGCATCTCAGAAAGCTGAATCAGGAGGATTGCAGGTTCAAAGCGAGTCTCAGCAATTTAGTGAGGCCCTAAGCAACTTGACAAGACCCTGTTTCAATAAAGCAGGGGGAGGGGGATAATGTTCCAGAAAGAGTACAAAACAAATATAAAGGTCCTGAGGCTAGAATGAGCTAATGGGCTGGGCATGCTTGAGGACCAGAAGACCAGAGTGGCTCTAATGGAATAAAAAACGCAATAGATGAAAAGAAATAAGAATGGACACAAAGCAAGGTCCCACAGGACTTTATAGGTCATGGTAATTTTATTCTGTGGGTTATGGGAAGCCATTGGTGGATTCTCAATAGGGGCGTGACATAATTCGATTAATGATTTTAAAAGGTCAAGTGAATGAGACTTCAAGTTCTAAAAGACAATCTTGGAGAACTTTCTATCACAAATTTCAGTAATTCAGTCAGACTAGTCACATCCTAAATGATCAACAGTTCTAGATGGCAGGTGGATACTATAGTAGCATAGATAAAGGACATTTTCATCATTCCATAAAGATCTATTTGAACTTGGATAGATAGTGTGTAGAAAACAGTGGAGAAAAAAAAAAGGTTTCTATTTTCTGTCTAAGCATCTGGGTGAAGGGCACTGAGAAATGGGGAAAATAGGGGCAAATAAGTTTGGAAGAAAAATTAAGAGATGAATTTTGCACAAGAAGAGATGTTGAGTAGTCAAAATTCAAGGAAAAGCTATAGCGGGCTGGAAATATAGCTCAGTTGGTAGAGTGTTTGCCTCACAAGCATGAGGCCCTGGGTTCAATCCCCAGCAGCACAAAAAAAAAAAAAAAAAAAAAAGGAAAAGCTACAAATACAAAATTAGAACATATCACTATATAGACAGCATTTTAAAATTACAGGATTATATTAGTTTGCAAATGGTACAATCTCTTTGGAAAGTCTTTTGACAATAACTATACAATTAAAAACAATTATTAAAAGATAATGCCATTTGTGACTGGTTTCAGTAGAATGTTACCATTCTACACAATTAAGTCCATTTTTTTTTTTTTAGCAATCATATAAAAATATTCACAACATGATTCCATTAATATGTTCAGGTACTCTACTCACCTATTCTATTCACAATCACACTAATAGTGCTCATGGTCTCTTGAACTAGCCACTTTCCTACTTCAATGCTTCTGCTCATTTGTCTCTTTTGAAATGTACCCCTCCCCTTTCTTTCTTTGGTCATCTTGTGAACTCTAGTTTTTCAATCGCTCAGACCAATTATCATCTTGGATGCCCCCCTCACAACCCACAGGCACGCACCCCCACGTTTCTCTGTTCCCTACTCTAATGAGTGCTTGAAAAAGTAGAGGTAACAGAGGTGTAAATAATACTCTCATTATGCTACTATAGTATTGCAGACTATTTCTAGTATAGCCATAATTACACTGTATAATAAATTCTGCATATGTATCTACCATATTGGTTAGATTATGAGGGTGTTAAAAACAAAGGCTCTGTTTTAGTCATGTTTTCCCCTTAGCTCATAGCACAGCTTCTTGCACAGAGTAATGGCTACATAAAAACTGAACGCATAAAATGGCACATGAAGACAGCATGTCACAGAAGTCTTTTAAGATATATTAAGTACTTAGTGTAAACTGCCTTATAACCCCTGTCTTCTTCTGGGAAAAAAAAAAAAAAAAAAAAGAAAGTCACTTTCATGGAACAGTTCTTTCTTAGAAGAAGAAAAATGATGTAACAATTTTTTCTGCTTCACCCATTTTTGAACAAGTTTATTTCTCAAGTAAAATCAATTAACATTAATAAATATCTATTAGAAATACATTGCCCTTTATCTTGGCAAATTTTAAGGCAAGTGATTTCATTTTAGTAAGATAATTTATTTTTGTATTATGTTCAAACCAGTGCGAAGAGTAGCAATGAGCATTGCTAAACTGCTATAGAATCCCATACAACTGTTGTCTCTAATCTAGTACCAAATAAGGTTAACTCTTGAGAAGGTTTCACCTCACACCTTTTAAAACATAAGAATGCACATACATGAAAGTATTTCTTATAATGAAAATACTCAAGTTACTAATGATGTCTTAAAAATAGAGATTTTATTCACGGTACTCAAAGAAAATTGTTTTGAACTATATAATATGTATATGTACACTCAATCATTAAAAAAAGAATTTGGCAAACCATACATTCACTTTGACTTCTTTCTGAGATTTTAAGAATTGGGGAAAGAATACTTGGATGCTTCCTTGAGTAAATAAAAGCTTCACTTCAGATGAGGACAAAGATTATTTTTCTATTAAGAATATCTTTTAGGAATTTTCATGAATCTTTCTGTTGTTAGTTTATAACATTATTTATTAACAATGTTTATTAACATTAACTTTATTAAGGTTGTTATTCACGAAAATGATAAAATGCAATTATGTCTGAGTTTATATTTTCAAAATTAAGAAAATATACTGGTAATATCTTTGGTTATATATATTCTGAAGCCTAACAATAATATAACTAATATTACTAATATAGAACTGGTAATGCTTTGGCTATGGTATATTAATATGAATTAAGTAAATATTTTGAAATTTTTTTCTTTCCTGAAAAATTAGACATGCTTTATTGGAAACACATTTTCAGGGGAGGGGGGAGGACACACATAAGTAAAATAATTTTTATATTAGGTACATTTTGTTTTAGTCAATTTTGTTACTATTATTATTTTCCCACATTTTTAATGGTGCATTTTAGTTGTATATAATGGTAGAATTTGTTGTTACATATTCATACATGCACACAATGTAACAACATAATTTGGTCAATATCACTTCCAGCACTTCCCTCTCGCTCCCCTCATCCCATTCCTGGTCCCTTTCCTCTATTCTACTAATCTCTCTTTGATTTTTATGAAACCCACCTCCCCACACACACCCCTTTCTTTTCCTTTTTCCTCTAATTTCCACATGAGAGAAAATATATGACCTTTGAATTTCTGAGTTTGGATTATTTCACTTAACATGATGGTCTTAAATTCCATCTATTTCCTGCAAATGACAATTTCATTCTTCTTTGTGGCTGAATAAAACTGCATTGTGTGTGTGTGTGTGTATCACATTTTCTTTCTTTCTGTTTTTTGGGGTAGTACCAGGGATTGAACCCAGAGGTACTTAATCACTGAGCCATATCCCCAACCCTTTTAATTAGTTAATTAATTAAATTTATTTTGAGTCAGGGTCTAGCTAAGTTGCTTAGGGCCTCCCTAATTTGCTGAGGCTAGGTTTGAACTTGTGATCCTCCTGCCTCAGCCTCTGGAGTCCCTGGGATTACAGAAGTGAGCCACACCTGGCTTAATGTTTGTATATAGATGACTGCAGTTCTTTTCTGACTGCTATGAGATGAAATCTCAGTTTCGTTTTGATTGGCATTTCCTTAATTCCTAATGATTTGAACATTTTTTTTTCATATATTTGAGATGTCTGTTTAGTTCATTTACCCACTTATTGGGTTATTTGTTTTTTGAGTTCTTTATATGTTCTAGATATTAATCCTTTGTTAGAAGAGTAGCTAGCAAAGATTTTCTCCCATTCTTTAGATTTTCTCTTGATGTTCATAATTGTTTCCCTTGTTGTGCAGAAACTTTTTAATTTGGTGTCATTCCATTCATTAATTTTTGGCATTATTTCCTAAGCTTTGGGAGTTCTATTGAGAAAGTTGTTGCCTGTACCTATGTGCTGGAGTATTGATCCTACTTCTTTTAGGAGTTGAGTAGTCTCTGGTCTAATTCCTAGGTCTTTGATACATTTGGAGTTGATTTTTATGTAGGACGAGAGATAAGGAACAAGTCTCAGTCTTCTACATATGAAGTAGAATGAAGTTGGGCCTCTATCTTACACGGGCACAAAACTCAATTCAATGTGGATCAAGGACCTAGGCATGAGACCAGAGATCCTGCTCCTACTAGAAGAAAAAGTTGGTTCAGATATCCATTGTGTCAGCTCTGGAACCAAATTCCTCAACAACATTCCTAAAGTGCAAGAAGTAAAATGAAGAATCAATAAATGGGATGGTATCAAACTAAAAAGCTTCTTCACACCAAAGTAAACAATGGAGAATGTGAAGAAAGCCTACAGAATGGGAGAAAATCTTTGCCACCTGCACCTCAGATAGAGCATTAATCTCTATAATAAATTCATAAACTTAAAAAATACAAAAAACAAACAAAAATCAATAAATAGGCAAAGGAACTGAACAGGAACTTCACAGAAGAACTATGAATGGTCAAAACTACACTGAGATTCCATCTCACTCTAGTCAGAATGGCAATTATCAAGAATACAAGTAACAAAAAACGTTGGTGAGGATGTGGAGGAAAAGGTTCACTCATATACTGTTGGTGGGACTACAGATTAGTGCAACCATTATGGAAAGCAGTACGAAGATTCTTTAGAAAACTTGGAATGGAACCAGCATTTAACCCAGTTATCCCACTCCTTGGACTTTTAAATCAGTATACCACTGTGATGCAGCCACATCAATGTTGACAGCAGCTCAATTCACAGTAGCTAGGCTATGGAATCAACAGGTACCCTTCAACAGATGAATGGATATAGCAAATGTGGTATATATACACAATGGAATATTACTCAGCCATAAAGAAGAATGAAATTATGGCATTTGCAGGTAACTGGATGGAACTGGAGACTATCATGCTAAGTGAAATAAGTCAATCCCCAAAAACCAAAGGTCAAATGTTCTTTGTGATATGCAATGCTAACACACAAGAGGAAGTGTCAAGGGAAGAATAGAAGTTCATTGGATTAGACAAAGGGGAATGAAGGGAAGGAAGGGGAGACAGGAATAGGAAAGAGTAGAATAAATCAAGACATATTTTTTCTATGTTCATATTATATGAATACATGACCAATAAACTCCACCTTATATACAACCACAAGAATGGGACTCTCATTAGAATGAGTTATACTCCATGTATGTATAATATATGAAAATACACTCAACTGTCAAGTATATCTTAAAAAAAAAAAAAAAAAAAAGTTCCTAGCCAAAAGGAAAAGCAGGGGGTGGGGGGGAAGCCAAGTATGTTACAACCTAAGTTTTTTTCTACAATAAAAAAGAGTTAAAGAAATAAACACTGATTAGTTTTAACTGCAATAGCAACTGGTAGTGGGAAAATAGCTTTAATATTTTTATTCAACTTATTTTATTACACTATTAATCTCTTTTTTTTTAATTTTGGAGTTATAGATGGGCAGAATGCCTTTATTTTATTTGTTTATTTTTATGCAATGCTAAGGATCAAACCCAGTGCCTCACACACGCTTAGGCAACTACTCCGCCACTGAGCTACAGTCCCAGCTCCTACAGTACTAATCTCTTAAAAATTTGGAAATTGCACTGGGGTTGTAGCTCAGTGGTAGAGTGCTTGCTAGCATGTGTGGGGCACTGGGTTCGATTCTCAGCACCACATACAAATAAATAAAAATGAAGGTTCATTGACAACTAAAAAAATAAACAAAAAACTTCCTTAAAAAAACAAATTTGGAAATCATGATGTAGTACAGATAAACAATTCTCTCACTTTCTCTTCTTTTTTGTGGTACTTGGGATTAAATCCAGGGTGATCTAGTATTGAACTACATCTCCAGTCCTTTTAATTTTTTATTTTGAGACAGGATATTGCTATGTTATGAAGGCTGTCCTCCAACTGCAATCCTCCTCCCTCTGCCTCCACAGTAGCTGGGATTATGGTCTGCATCACCTAGCCTGGCTTAGATAAACAATTATCTCTTGAAGTCATGAAGCATTTTGGGTATGAGAATGATCCCAAATTGTGGAATTCAGTACTAGAACATATGTATATTTAACTGTAACACTACAAACTATTTATTGAAGTTACTTTTAAAATTTACATTACTAAAGATTTATTAATTTATTCACAAAATTACTTGACTTTCTTTTCAATAAGATCAGTATTAGAGAAGTTTATCTAGCTTTAAAACTCTTCTTTATACAGAGCTATGGTGAATCCTGATTACAGGGAAAACAATTCCTGGTTGATAAATGTAATAGATGTAATGAAACGATCTAGCTACAAGCAGATTTGCAAACAAAATGCTCACACACCCTCAATGATAATAGCATTAGTGAAGCCAATATATAGTGTATATATTAATCCTTAGATGACAATTCTTAATCCAGGTATTAAAGAGTTTACATGTTCTACAGTAGTTTGGTCCTCTGTATATGAATAAGCTAGTTAAATAATACCTATTACCAATTAAAATATGGTCTAACCTCCTGCTTAAATTCCATGAATATAGATAATAAGAGGCATATTAAGGTATTTTATAATCTCCAGTTGCTTCATTAACTTAACTCTATTGTGATTGTTTTTGAGGCTCTTCTACTAGTTCAAACATGTCAGGCTTGCTCTTCAAGCCTTTCAAGTCAGGACTTATATTGAAAAACAGTGCCAAGCAAGAAGTTCAGGTTAAGTCTTCACAGAAATGATTATAAAAATACAAGTTGATTACAAATAGCTTCCTCATCAAGTAGTAAAATAAAAAATTTCATTGAATATATAGTTTATGTGTTAAAAATTTATACTTGATTCATAGGTCACTTGAAATATGAAGTTTTCAAATTTACAGGTTTTCTTCTAGTTACAGTTTCCTACTGATTTCTAGATTAACTGCACTATTTGTGAAAAATGTAATTTCGACCCTCTAAAATTTTTTGAAAATTTGCTTTAGGGCCTAGGTTATGGTCATTTTTGGAAAAAAAGAAATTTGCATTGGTGAAATGCAGTATTTCAGGAGGCCAAAATTAATTGAATATTTAAATCTTAATTTTTGGAGCTATGTTATATTCAAGTTATTATATTCCTGGCAAAAGTAGTAATGATCATAGAATGATCAGCTTGATACCCAGAAATGCAGTCAGCTTTAAAACTATTATATTTGATATTAATATGGTTATACTGATTTTCTTTTAGTTTGTATAAATCTTTCTTCAGTCTTTTTCAACCTTTCATGTACCTTTATTTTAGGTGTGTACGGTTAGAATTTTTTTAAAAAATCCAGATTAGTAAACTTTTGTCTTTTAATCATAATATTTATTCCATTTAGAATTAATTAATTAATTATAATTTTAGTTTAAACCTACTTTATTATTCACGTTTTCTGTTTGTTTCAGCTCCTTTGTGTTTATTTTTCTTCTTTTGGGCCATTTATTGCATTATTTTTACAAACGTCTACATTTCCTCTTCTAGTTTGCATGAGTTACATGATATGTTTCTATTCTTTTAGTGGTTGCTCTGAAAATTACAACATACTTAACTAATCAAAGAGATATTCAAAGAATAGTAAACATCTTTATTCTACTTTTCAATAGCACAAGACGTTAAAATACATTATTGTAATAATTCCCCCTCCCAGCTTTATTTCATTGTTATCATAGATTTTAATCTTTTATTTCTTCCCATCAGATATTAATATTGTTTTATATTGTCAATGTTTGCTTAGATTTATTCACATATGTGCCACTGTGTGAAATTTCTTGAATTTCTGATCTTTCAATGAATATTTTCCTTCTGCTTAAATTATATGTTTTGTAATTTCCTTCAGCAAGGATCTGCTGGTGACAAACTTAGTTGTCTGAATTAATTTTCTTCTCATTCTTGAAAGATATTTTCACTGGACATATAGTTTTGGGCTGGCGGTGACTTTCTTTCACCATGTGGAAAATATTGAACAGTCTTCTGGCTTCCATTACTGGAAAAATCAGTAATATTCCTCCAAAGGTTTTTAGCCTTTTTCCTTAAATATTTTATTGATCATTTGGTCTTCTTCAGTTTAACATGAGGTTTCTGGATCTGAACTTCTTTTAGCCTGATTGGGATTTGCTAGAATTTTCTTTAATCAGAAAACTATCTCTTTCATCAGTTTGGAAAAGTTCTTTATCTCTTCAAATGTCTTTGTTTTACTCCCCTTCTCCTTTAGTCTTATGTGACGTTTTACACTATCCTTCAGGTCTTTTTTAAAAAATTTTTATAACAGTGATTTTTTTTCCAAGGTAGAACAAATATTATAATGAAACCCCCACGCAGCTTTCCCAATCTTGTTATGTCATTCTCTCTAAATAGTCCTCCTACTTCCCATTTTTTGTCTAGAGTATTTTACAGCAAACACCAGAATCCCATCACTTCAAAAATAAATAATTCAGTACATATTTCTAAAAGATGAGTACATTTAAAATTTATCACTTCTCTATCACTTTTCATTTTCTCCAAGCTATTATATCTGTTGAATGAATATGGTAATTTTCCTGGAGGATTTCCCACATTCTGTTTTAGCTGATCGCTGCTTTTAGCTATTATTTAACATACTCCTCTGTACCCCAACACTTCTTGTAAACTGGTAGTTATTATACCAGTGGCTTGACTAGATACCAGTTTAATTCACTGACAAGAATACTTTCAGGTAGTTTTATGTGCTTCCTATTGGAATATACCAAGAGGCACAAAAGATTGCTTGTCCAACTCTTAATGATATTTAGATTGATCAGTATTGATACATATATCCATTTCATAAAACCTCTTTCCTAATGGTTTTAGCAGCTGTGCTAATTGTTTTTAGAACCATCATTTCACTGGGGAACATGAAGTGGTGAGTTTTCTAATGAAATAATTCCTTCTGTATTTCACAGCCAGAATTCTTACGTGGGGAAGAACTTTTCCTCATCAATTATTTAATTATCTTGGAATGTAGCTTATAAAGGAAGGTCAAGATAAATACTTGATTTGTTTATCCTTTCTTTATCAACATATAGAATAATGAGTTGGTGCTCTAGTAACCTCCCAAGGCATCTTTTTTGACAACATCATTATGAATTCATAAATTACATATTTGGTATATTTCAATGGATATTTTCAGATATTTGTTCTTTTGTATTCCATAAACACTATCTCCAGCATTTGTTGTTACAAAAGCACAGATGTTAAAAGCCTTTTCTTTACAATAATTTTTGATATTCAAAAGTACTATAAAGACATGCACAGGTTGGAATCTCATTTCGTTCATCTAGCCTGGTAATTGTAGACCTTTTAATCTAAAGACTCAAGTGTTTTCCCCAGTTCATATAAACTCTATTCTGTTTCTCTGATAAATAATTTTTTCCTCCATCTGTTTTCATCTCTATAACCCTATTATTAATATAGTGAATTTCCTGACTCTACCTTTTGTTTTTCATCCTACACTTTTAATCTCTTCGTATTTTCACCTTAAATTCTAAAGATAATTTTATGTTGAGGTTCTGCAATATACCATCTTGTTTATAATCTCAAAAACATTTTTACATCAAATAACTCTTAGCAATTCTCAAATCATTACTGTTTACTATTTAAAAAAAAGAAATCCAACCTTCAGAAAAGCTACAAGTACAATACAATAAAAACCCTATTGTTCTTTATCTAGGTTCACCCATGATTAATATTTTCAGATCATTATTTTTGGTGTCAATGCCTCCTGTTTCACTTATTAACAGAATGGTTGGTCAAGTCACCATAAGAAAATTACATCTTTATTTTGTTTTGTTTACATTTTATTTTGTTTCTGTGCTAAGTTCCATTTTAAACAAGATCATTTGTTGTGATAGCAAAGACTGGTCCCCCTTTTTCAACCAATTATTTTGTAAAATCAAAAAAGGAGCTCATTTTAAAATAAAAGTGAAGATCTCCTTAAGAATGCAGCACCCTAATGCCAAAATTTATAGACAATAACTCTGGTGTGTGAATTTGTACTTCTATGACCCGAAAAGTTAGGGGCTTGTTCAATTTTATGCTCTGTTGCCTCTTTTGCCTCAACCCTGTCCAAGACCTACTGTGCACTGTGATGTAGGTCTTTTCATTTTTGTTTTGTTTGCTTCTTATTCTTACAGGGGGAGGTTTATTAGTAATGGGAGTTTAGAAGTGTTATGACATTGTTTGTGTACATCTAGGCAAATACTCCAGATACATTTCTCTTTCTCATGAAGAATGGGTTAAATATTGCAACTTCCACACTTAACATCAATAATGTACCTTAAAATGGTCTGCCAGTATACAACAGTAGCACCCAATTTGCCATTTTTTGTTTAGTCTTCATAAAGCATTTAGCAAATGAGGCAAATTTGTGAGTTATTCTTTATCATCAAAGTACACAACTTATTCAGGTTCTTTTCCTAAGTAAGGGCTTTTTGATCTCCATAAGGAAAAAAATTAGTATTCAATCCTCAGTTATAAAACTGTGGTAGACTCCTTAATTCAATTATTTTAGAATATGTTGCTATCAAAGATCTACCTTTCAAAATCACACTTAATTTACTCTACAAATCTGTTTTTAAAAGCTAATATTCCAATCAGGGTTTTAAATTTTTTTCCACATTTTATTCTTTTTCACTAAACAGTGAGAAAAATCAAGAGGCAAACTCTTAGAGGGGTTCTTAATGCTGGGTGGTTGCTTGTTCTTTAAGTTTGCAAAGATCTGTGAGTTATCGCTACTGCCTATTTGTCCATCCAATTTCCCCCTCTGTGCACCAGGGTTGGGACTAGCGTGAGTAAAAGAGCGTGTCTGAGTCCAAGATTTCAGAAGGCATTCGCTCTTACAGTGTTTCAGGTATAGAATCTGCACTTGTACCAACCTAAGAGGAAGTACCTCCTTGAATGCCCTGTGTATCTTTCTCTTGCCTTGCTCTACTCTGGGTCCTGCAGTACAAATGTCCAAATATATTTTAGAATTGATAATACATGTAAGAGAGGGAAAAAGAAATGTTCCTCCATTTTCTCACCAATAATCCTATGCTCTAAAAATTAATATGTCTCTTCAGATATCATTATATAAATGTAGAAAGCTGAGCTATAACCCCAGCCCTTTTAATTTTTTTCAGACAGGGTCTTGCTAAATTGCCTAGGCTGGCCTGTAAGTTTTCTGAGGTTCTGGGATTACAGGCATGCGCCATCATACCTGGCTACGTTCTGTAATATACTGTTTTTTTTTTTTTTTACTTAATAATGTGTCAGCAATTACTCTATTTTATTCTACTTTATTCTACTCTATGTTTTTTAAGAGACAGGAACCTTGCTATGTTGCCCAAGCTGGCCTCAAACTCCTGGGCAGAAGCAAGGCTCCCAAATAGCTACTGGTATGTGCCACCATGCTGAGTTTATAGTTTTACAATTATAAATTAACTTCAAGTCAGAAAAAAGTTACTGTAGATTTGACTGTGTTTTTATTCTCTGTGAGCATAGTGAGGCATTTTCCAAGAGAAGCATGATGGTACAACCGATTTGCCAATAAACATAATTAATTCTACAATGTATCTGCAATGGAACATCTTCCTCAAAATAATGTAAAATATATCTATTCACATAGCTATTACATATTTCAGTACAAGAAAATCTAATAACCATAGAAATGATGTTATTACAGAAAATTATATTGTAGTTCCTTCCAACTTGGAACCAGAAACACCGGTATCATGGCACAGTGGGAAAAGTATATGTTTTATGCTTAAAAAAGATGAATTTTATTCCTAGCACTGTCATCATTAGTTATATCACTTTGTGCAAATGACTTAACTGAAGTTCAGTTTTTCATATGTAAAACAGAGACAATGGTATGTATTCCTCAGGTTGCTCTGTGGATCAAGTCTGTTAATGAGGCACACATTAGGTACTGTTAAGTTGCTTTCCATTCCCTATCTACAGGAATTATTGATTAGCTTCAAACTCCTGATGGACTAGAGAATAGGGATGGGGCAGGGAGCAGGCAATAAGAGACTGGAGATGCAGGGAGACAAAGAATAGATATAAGTATTCTTTATGATCAGAATGGACAAGGAACCTATTTAGATAGCTTTCTGATTCTGACAAGTGCCCAACTGTCTGTACTTTTGTTCCTATAGGTATTAGAATTAGCCATCTCCTTTGCTTTATATTTCAACTACCTGCTCCTTTCCTTTAGAGTATCCTCTTGCCCCTTTCTCTAGCCAACTGCATGAAAAAATTTAGCCTTAGATTTCCCCCGTAAAGTCACAGGTTTAAATAACAAACAAAAACCCTGTTATCAAAACAAAGGAAATTGACATCTAAAATGGCAGAATGAGGACCTCAGTGAAACCATTCTCCCTTTAAAACAGTAAAAATACACACAAATAACATCAAAGAGTTCAGAACTGAGACATTTAAATGCCACAAAAGCTTGAAAAATTGTCTATCCAAGAGAAACTACTGAAGCTTGACTTAAAAGTGGCAATACTGAAATTCTTCAATAAAGCATTTCTGTGCATTGAGTTTTAATCTTTATAGTACTTTTGTCAAAGAATGACTTCTACTCCTTCCTCTATATCACTATAAGCTGTTCCTCATGCCTAGCTACTTCAGAGCACCTTTTCTTTGAGGCACCAACCCTATAATTATAATGCCCTTCTTTCTCTAATGTCAAAACAGCATTTTAAAAATAAATCTTGGGATGGGGGCTATAGCTCAGTGGTAGTGTGTATTTAGCACGTGAGAGATCCTGAGTTCAACCCAAACACCTAAAAAAAATAGGCTCAGTGTGGTGGTGCATGCCTGCAGTCCCAGCACTTGGAGGCTGAGGCAGGAAGATGGCTTAAGACAAATCTGAGCAACATAGCAATATCCTACCTCAAAAAAAAAAAAAAAAAAAAAAAAAAAAAAAGAAAAAGAAAAAGAAACAAACAAACATTAATCCAAACTATCCAATCCAAACTATACTATAAATGTGTAGGTTTACAAACATATTTTGTTATAGTATTATATAGATTTACTCAAATTTTACTTTTAAATTATCAAAATAGCTAACAAAGACTTTTGCTAATTTGAATTTAAACTACAAGGAGGAAAAAGAGCAATACATGTTATATTAAGAATAATATCCTACCTTAGGAGAAGTAGAGAGATCTCTTCCTGTAGAAACAACTGTGTTTTCATTCATTCCTCCTGTCTTTGGTGAGAGAACTGGTGGAGCTGGGGCCCTTCGTTTCACTCTTCTTTCAGTTTCCAGTTCTTGAAATGGATTTACCAAATTATTTGGAGGAGTTGGTTTAGGTTCATAAAAAGGATTTGATCTAAATGAAAGCAGAATTATCATTAAATGTCTCTCAAAAAATAACTTATTTCCAATTAAAATAATTAAATATGTACTGAAAATTATAATGTTTTCTCCAAATAAATCCAAACCAGTGAGACCTACAATCAGGAAACAATGACAATCTTTGGGTCCATTTCTATCTAGATCTATCTAAAATTTGCCACTTTAAAAAGAAGTTAAATACTAGGTCATGCTCAGCTTCAACTATTATAAAACAGAACCTTTGAAAATGTATTATGTTAAAAACAGGAGATCCTATCTATTCTCCAAAGTCAATGAAAAGGAAATAAGATGTAGAAATGTTGATTTATTGTTTTTTATGCTTCACTCCCATATATATATTTTTTAATTCTTGAATTTCATCCCTGCTTCTGTGTCAAATTCTTTTCTCATTAGGGGAATCTTTCAGTGGTTCATTCAGCAAAGTACTGTTAACTGTAACTTCTCCCATGTTTTCAAAGTATCTTTTTCTTTTTTTTCCCCCAAACTCACACTTATATGACGGTTTAGCTGGACAGAGAATTCTATTTTTCAGTTATTCAGTCTCAGTACTTTGAAGATAATTAGCCCAGTGTTAGCCTCATATTGCTCCTTTCTAGTCATTTTTTTATCTGATTGACATTAAGATCTCTATATTTCTGGTTCTGAGCAATTTTACTATGGTATGTCTAGGTGTAGACTGCTTTTAATTTATCTTGTTTTAGACTCCTTGTATTCTCTGAGTCTGAAGATTCATATTTCATCAGTTTGAAAAATTATCATTCTCCCTTTGACAGTCTCTTTGCTTTTATTCCTAGTCTCTTCTTTAGAACTACCTCCCATTTGTCCTATCTCTTAATCTCTCCATGTTTTTATAAATCTTTACTTTTTCTGTACTACATTCTAGATAATTTCCTCACATCTCTGATCCTGTTCATTTTTCTCTCTTCATCTGTGTCTAATGGTCAATTCTTTATGAATTCTTAGTTTCAATAACTCTTTTCTCATATGTCTGTATGAGATACCTCAGACACAAAGATTTGAGTTATCAATCATTTAAACATATTTATTATATAGTCTCCATCTTATTTTAAGTCCTTACTTATATAATCTTGCTATTTCTTTTGTTTCCTGTTTCTTTCTCTTGGTAAACTGTTTCCTTGTGTGTTTTATAATTCAGATTGTAAATTCAGTGCTTACTTTGAGGAAATCCTGTGTAGTCTGAGTTGGGAGTGTCTCCCTTCAAAGTGTTTTAAATGCATGCACTTGCCAAGTACTTTAGCAGCCACCTGGTATTTTATTTTTCTAGCTTGGGGGTTTCCAGACAATCTTGTCAACATAATGTCAAACCCCACATAATGTCAATCCATATAATGTGGGCTTGTGCTTATAAATTCCCAGAGAAGGCTACCCTTCTTCCCTACTTACCCAGAGGCTAGGTTCAGGCAGAAAAGTTTCCTTGTTAACTTCCTTGTTAACAGGGTAGAAGGACAATTTTTTCTAGTTGCCCATTAATCTAAGTATCTGGTGTATAGGCTGATTATTATTCCTATTGCAGCAATAAACCATTATTCTAGTTATTATTTGTTTGTTGCAATTTTTTTCCCTAAAACCAGAAGGTTTTCTGGAGTCCCATATCCTGGATGTATAGTACAGACTTACCTAGAACCAATAACTAATGATCTACAACTCTAAGAATTTAAGCAATCAGGTCATCTGAGGCTGTGGGTACCAAATAAATCTAGATTGAAAAAGAGACTATATTGTGCTTATGATATCACTCTTGTACTCATGGTAATAACTAATGTCATGTGATGCCTTTCCACTGAGCTAGGATGCAGTCTAACAATTTCTTTCAACTTAGTACTAACTTAACTAAGTGGAGTTGGCACCTACATAGAAACCTATTTGCTGTTCTTCATCTTCTTATAACTCAGACTTCAAGAGAAAAAATACAGGAAATAGATATATATTTAAGAATTATCTTTTCAGACCAAAATATTCTTGTCTAGTAAGTATGATATATTTGAAGTATTTACTTATATTTCCATGCTTATTTTCTATAAGAAAACCTGGGGAAATCAAAGCAAAGAACAATGTTAAAATAATTAAAAGGGAGGTTAATATAAAGAAATGAGATTTTTTTTACAAAATGCAAACTCCAAAAGTTAGGGGAAAATAATTTTTTGTTTGTTTGTTCGTTTAAAAACTAACTTGCTTACCAATATTAAATGCCTCAGAATATTAAATAGTATTTATTCTCAGGCAATATTAAATGCCTGAGAAGAATCAGGTCAATCTAACTAAATTAATTCAGTTATATGAATTATTTGGGAGATAATTTGAATAATTGTTTCTGATTAACAAATTTCCACATTATTTTGTAAGATGGTACCTCCTACAATAATCTCATTATTATTAATTTATTATTAGGCATGAATAGTTCTTAAGATAAACCCAGTTGTGTTAGAGTATATATTGCCTGCATTACAAAAAGATGTGCTTAACAGGGAAAATAAATCAGAATTCCTTTAAACAGGCAATTCTTTGGTATACTTTATATAGTTGGATTTATAAAACTCAGTTTCTATAAAACTTCCATAAATTTATCTCATATGTATAGCAAGGTATCTCAAAATACTGTCCTTTTTTTTCATGCCTTCTCTGCCAGCTTCTTCTCAGTATGCCTCCCTCTAACCACTGGTATTATTTGTATAGGGAAAATAAACATGAGTAGAAAAGAAGCTCAGATCAACTATTTCCAAAGTTGGTTCCTAAGGTTTGTGTTTTTAGAAACACAATCAAACAGACATTTGTTTTGTTTTGTTTTTGTTTTTGTAGTGCTAGGGACTGAATATAGGGCCTGGTGTATACCAGGCAAGTGCTCTACCAGTGAATTACAACCCTCTGCCCAAAATGGGCATTTTCTTGAACGAATTAGAGTTGTGTTTCACAATCTTTTTATATTATGACATGTACTGAAAATGAAATTTGACATAACAAAGGAAGCTACTTGAAATTAAAGGTGTTAGGAATTTCAGCTGCACTTGATTGTGCCTGGCCACCAGGACTATGAAAATCAGTATCTTTACACATCTGAAATTTGCTCGTGAGACAACAGTGTGCTAGGCACTACCACTGGTTAGGTGCTAAATTAGACGAAGGATAAAAGGCCTCTATTTCTATGAGTTTTAAATGATCCTTTCCTTTGTAAATCAGAAAGCCCTAAATAAAACTGAATCTTCCACTCTTCAAGAATGAATATCAAATGTCTCCATTTACATGAAGTGTCCAGAATGGTCAAATCAATAGATAAAGAAAGTAGATTAATGGTAGAGAACAGAGGAAGTAGGGAATTGGGACTAACTGCTAAGAGGTATGGGACTCCTTTTTTGATGATGAAAATGTTATGGTATTAGACAGAGATGATGGTCATATAACATGGAATATATCAAAAAACACTGAAGTGTACATTTTAAAATGTGTAAATTTTATGTTTTAGGAAGTATGTATATCCCAATGTAAAAAAATACTGCTAAAAACAAGTGAACAGGAATGTAGTTATTCAGAAATAGTGTTGTGTGAACATATTACTTTCCCTATAAAATGAAAAGAGTGATATAATTGCTGATAAATATATTTAAAACACATGCATCACACAACGCTTTGGTTGACAATGGACTGCATATACTATGGTAGTCTCATAGGATTATATTGACTAGTGACATTTTGGCCATTTTAGTTTGTGTAAGTACATGCTAGGATGTTGGTTCAATGATATAATCTGCTAATGAAGCATTTCTTTAGATGATATCCATCAAGCAGTGCATGACTATATTCTTAAGCAGTATTTTACACAAGGAAATTTAAGGATTTAACACAATTTCTATACCTTGTTGATCTATGATTTAAATAATCTATTTCAGAACTTTCCACATCACTCTGAATAAAAACAAATTATTTTTATTGTTGTACTGTAAACCTGAGTAATAGATTAGTTGTACTATTAACTCACTGTGAGTTTAAAATTCATGTTATATTAAGGAAGTAAAAAATTGAATAGAATGATTTAAAATGATATTATTTATTGTTTGGATATTCATCCAGGAAAACAAATTACAGAAAGTAAAATCAAAGTTGGTTAGAAGGAGGATTAACTAAAACATACTGAAAATATTACAAGCCACAGTAAAGAGAAATCTGTAGGTCTTTTCTTATCATCCTGAAACTCTATTATTTCTTTGGAAAAACAATTCAAATTTATTAAAATGAACATAGTTTTTCTGAATAAAATTCCATGATAGGCCTGAGAAACTGACAGAGCAACATCAGAAATGATTACATGTGGGTCCTCAAAACTTACTTAAAATTTCTGAAATAATATTGCTTTATCAGTTTTCTTTTCACTAAATTGGAACAGGTGATCTAATAAAGCCAAGAAAAGTAAGAAACCAAGCAGTTGATAAGTGTAAAGAACTGAAGCTAAAAAGCAAGGAAAGTGTGTATATTTTTCTCTTGGTACCGATGGATAAGCTGGGGCACTTAAGATGTTTTTACACGTCAAAGTACTCAGTACTATTTGTGAAATTTTTATATTGGGGCATACAGGAAGCGTTTGGTAATAGAAAATGAGCCACAGAAGCTTTTCACTTGACAAAAAGTCATACGTTTATAATTAAAGTAAGAATAAATTTTGGAAGATTTCTGCCACTGGTACTGGACAAACTTTTGGAGACATGAATACCAAATAAGTAAGTAATGCAAACCAAGTTTTTCCTGGACTTGCATATTAGCTGATGTGCAATCTTTAGAACTTCTGTGCATATTCCTACCAAAAAAAAAAAAAAAAAGAAGAAGAAGAAGAAGAAAGAAGGAAAGAAAGAAAAAGCTGTTTATAGGCTCCCTCTGGTAACCCCAAATGATTGAGCAATTTAGCAGGCTCTTTATTCATGGGAAACTTGTAAAGACTGTGACTTTCATGTTAAAAAAAGAATGGTCAAAAGGAAACACCCACTGATTCTGATTTTAGTTTTTATTAAGGCATTTAAAAAGTTTAAACAAACATTAGCTGTCTCTTTAATTTGTTAATAGGAGAGAGCTGGGTGTGTGTATGTGTGTGTATTGTGTAATACTCATACATCTTGGAATGACTAAAAGATACTTAAAGTTTACATTTACATTCAAATATTCTAGGTGTATAGCTATTACTCAGCACCTACACCATCCATGAGAAATTTTATTTATCACACATTAGCTATTTCAAAGGAAACAAAAAATAACTTTGGCAAGAGTTGAGCCAACTTTTAAACCCCCATACAGTTTTTAATTAGTAATGAAATCTCAATCTGGATTTGGAATCAGATTATTACTAATAATGTAATTCTAAGTATTTATGGAGGTTAGAACTTTTTTAGCTTTTACTAAAATATAGCAATACTCATGGAGGCATGTAAAACATCAAAGTCATTACATAGTGTTGTAGGAAAAGATTGAGAAACACAGTTCCAGAGCAATAGAAAACAATCAACTCCCTTACTCTTTAAAACAAGTCACAAAATATTTGAAGTTGGTCACTATAGTTCCCTAAAATCATCACTTTTCTAAGTCCCTATGCTCTTAATCATTGCTCATTCAATTGGTTAGAAGTCTGGATAGAACAAAACAAGTCAGGGAAATTGGTCTCTCTTTTTTTCTGCACTTGGGAAACCTTCTTCTCCTGGCTTTGGACATCAGAGCTCCAGGATCTATGGCCTTTGAACTCCAGGACTTACACTAGTGGCCTCCCAGGTTATCAGGCCTTTAGACTTTCACTGAGCCATGTTACAGGCATCCCTGGAGTCTCCAGCCTGCAAATAATGGTCTGTGTTGGAATGTCTCAGTCTTCATAAACACATAAGCCAATTCCCCTAAAAATTTATTTTCTTTCTTCTTTTTCCTTCCCTCCCTCTCTCCCTTCCTTCCTTCCTTCCTATCTTCCTATCTATCTATCTATCTATCTATCTATCTATCTATCTATCTATCTATCTATCTATCTATCTATCTATCTATCTATCTCCCTCCCTCCCTCCCTCCCTCCTGCTGGTTCTGTATAGCCAGAGAATCCAATAGAACACTGAATGTCAGATCAATTGAAAATAACTCATACCTTTGAATACATGGTCATAGTATTTTGCTCAGCAATGTTGTTTTCATTGTGTAGCCATTGTCCATCTTCAAATTTAGTCCTGATTTTTTTGGTATACTTTTGTTACCCATCCCCCCCCACCTTTTTTTTTTTTTTTTTTTTTTTTTTTGATGCTAGGGATTGAACCCAGGACCTCTACCACTAAGCTATACCCTCCTAGACCCTTTAAGTGTATCTTTAAAAACATTTTTTTTAATTTTTAAATTTTTAAGTGTATCTTAAAATGTCCTTTTTGTTTGTTCAATATCACTACAGAGAAAGATTAAATTTGTATATTAACCTTGTATCTATAATCTTGTTAAATTTAGTTTTCATTTCTAGAAGACTCTTTGGAGACTTCTTATGATTTTCTATATAAATAATTAATTATTTGTGAAAAAAGTTTTGTTTTCAAGTAATATTATATATGAGAAGCTTAAAACAGCATCCTTCAATTTCCCCACTCAGTTTTTACAACTGTTCTGCTGTCATACACTCTACACTTCTACATGTTACAAGACCCAGAATAAATTATTATTTAAAGTTTAAAACAATTATCTTTAAAAAATTTTTTTGAAACGAGACAAGCATTTTACACACACACACAAATGTATTTGCCATTTCCAATGCTTTTCATTGCTTTGTTACTTTCCTCCTGCTTAAAATACTTTTTTTTTTTTTTTTGTCTTAAGCAATTTTTGCAAAACAAACCTGATAGTAAAGAATTCTTTCAGCTTTTGGATGTATGGAAAAGTCCATTATTTTGCTTACCCTTTCCTGCCCACTTTCCTTGGCTGGAAATAGAAATTTGTGTTAACAAGTTTTTGATGTTTCCTTTCAGTACTTTAAAAATGTCACCCCACGGGCTTATAGTTTGGATTGTTTCTGTTGAGAATTCTTTCTATGATTTTCTTCGAGTTTTTTGTGCTGGGCGTTCAATTCGGTTTCTTGAACCTATAGGTTCATTTATTTTTTAATTTCTAAAAACTTTTGGCCATTATTTTGTAAAATATTTTTTTTATCTCCCTTTCTCTCCTATCCTACAATTTCAACTATACATGTTAGCCACTTGAAATTCTGCTACAGCACACCAAACCTCTATTCATTTTATTCCCCAGATGTTTCAATCTGGGTGGTTTCTTTTCTTATGTCATTAGGTTCACTAATATTTCTGTTGGCTGTATTTAACATGGGTTTAATTCCATACAGAGTATTTTTCATCTCAGACTTTGCATTTATCATTTCTATAAATTCAATTTGGATTTTTTATATCACCCATGTTCTGTTTTCCTCCATCTTCTTAAATATTTGGAATATATTTATGCTTACTTAATAGTTTCATCATTTGTCCCATTTCTGCAGTCACACTTAATGATAAACTTTTCTTCTCATTATGGGTCAGATTTTCCTGCTTCTTATACATGCCTACTAACTTTTATAGTCCTTGTGAATTTTATGTTTTATATTTATACATATACATATATATTTGTATTCCCTTAAATATTTTTGAGCTTTGTGTGGGATGCAGTTAAGTTACTTGGAACTACTTTCATCTTTAGAACCTTGCCTTTAAGTTTGTCAGGCAGGTCCAGAAAAGTCTTTGTACTGAGGTTAACTTGGTCCTACTATTGAGGCAATACCTTGCTGAGGACACTGATGCTCCATGTGCTGTTCCCCACAACCCCCTGGGTAATGGGAACACAAACTATTCTGGTCTTAGTGAACTCTTGAAATTATTATGTCTGTTTCTTTTTAAAAATCTTTTTAGTATTTAGTTGTAGTTTAGTATTTAGTATTTATTCTGTTTATTTAGTTTTTTTATGTGGTGCTGGGGAATAAACCCAGTGCTTCACATGTGCTAGGCAAGTGTTCTACCACTGAATCACAGCCCAGCCCTATTATGTCTGTTTCTTTGTCCTTGGTAATTTTTTTCACATGCATACTCTGATCAATACTCAGATAAAGATTCAGAAACCTTATACAGATCTCTGAAATTCTATAAGTAGTTCTCTCTGGTACTCTGTCCATATATTTTAGCCACCCTATAAACCCCAAAGACCAAATTCTGTCTCCCCAATTCAGGGAGATTATTCCATAAGTAAGACTGGACAACTGTAGGGCTCACTGTTTTTGTTTCTATTCTCTCAGAGCTCCCTGTCCCATACAGTTTGTGCCCAATGTCTGAAAATGAGTACTTCACATAGTTTATTCCATTTTTTAATTGTTTAAGACATAATGCTACATATAATCTGTGTTATCCTATTATTGCTAAAATTGGAAGTTTTGTTGTCCCTTTTTTTTTTTTTTTTTAATTGTACCAGGGATTGAACCCAAAGGTGCTGAACCATATTCCCAGCCATATTCCCAGCCCCCCCCCCTTTTTTTTTTTTTAAATTTTGAGACAGGGTCTCACTAAGTTGCTTAGGCCCTCGCTAAGTTTCTGAGGTCGATTTTGAGATCCTCTTGTCTCAGTCTCCCAAGCCACTGGGATTACAGGCATGAACTCCTGTGCCTGGCTTGTTGTCACTTTTAAAATATACTCATGGCCATGGTCTACAGTCACACAGACTGTGTACTACTATGCAACTCCAGATCACAATGTGAACACATTCCCTTTCTATCCCCAGCCTAGATTTGAGCAATCTGGCAGTGTTAATCATACTGCCTATTCATCTGAAGCTTATAATATCTGACTTATCAATGTTATGATCTTGTTTGGCATTTAAACAAGTCTTCTCATCAAAGTGATATCATAAATGACTATTTGGATCATTTGAACACGTTTTCTCATCAAATTAATATCATAAATGACTATTTTGATCCCATAGCAAAACTACAACACTGAAGTGTAATGCTTACAGTATTTGATGAAAACACCTACCTACCATTTGAAATATGGTTTCTATGAGAAAATACAATTAAAATTTCAGTCAGAGATTCCAGGCACACATCTCCCTCATTTGTTAGTTTAGGGTACACATATAGCCATATGGAAGAGGGTCAGAGAAGAAGAGTTAAAACTATAAAAATTCAGATCAGGTATGAGCTACAGAGAAATTTATAAAATACATGTTGCATTTATAAAATACATTTTTACCCATCCAAATTTATATTATAGAAGGATCTCTTTAATTAATATAGAGATTGAACTGTGGTGATAGCAAAATGAAATGTACTTACTCATCCAATTCTTCTTCAGTTTTAGAACTATCAGCATAGAGGTACTTGCTCATGTCCACAGGTCTTATATTTTTTCGTTTTGTAGACTGGGGAGGAGAATCCTTCATAGTTACAAAAGTTTCTGGTTCATCAAATGGGTTCACATATTGTGGAGTCTGTACATCTTTAAAGGGATTATAACTGTTATTATGAAAAGATTCTTCTGTTTTTTTAGGCGAAGCTGTTTCAGTAATTGGTTCTATAAAGCAATAGCAAGAGATGAATTAAACAAATAGCATATGATATTTTCTTGTATTTTTAATTCTGTTTCTTTCCTTTTTTTCTTTTTCTTTCTTTCTTTTATTTTTGTTTCTCTTTTTTTTTTTTTTTTTTTGCTCCAGGGATTGGACCCAGAGGCATTTAACCACCAAGCACTACCTCCAGTTCTTTTTATTTTTTAATTTTGAGACAGAGAGTCTGGCTAAGTTGCTTAGGGCCTCACTAAGTAGCTGAGGCTGGCTTTGAACTCATGATCCTCCTACATCAGTCTCCCCAAACTGCTGGAATTATAGGCGTGCACCACTGCACCTGGCTTTTAATGTTTTCAAAAACTGGAATCTTTAATTAATAAACTATAGAGTTCACAGAGTGCAAAGCAATAATGAAACAAGAAATTACTTTTAGAGGTGCTAAGGAATTCTGAGGTTTAGAAAATGTGGTATCTGAGATCTCTGTCTACCTCTCTAGGAATGGTGTTCTCAAAAAAACAGCCTCTCTGGATCATTAATGTTTCATGACAGCCTTCAGAGTCTCTAATAGTATTAGCTTTATGGTACATCAATTTTGGAAATTTTCAACTTCTCAGAAGTGCAATATTATGTTATTATTTAGTTTATCTCACTGTGCTAGCTTGTCATCACAAACTGAAACATAGTAAGTTTGTGTTTAAAAGAACATAAAATGGATTAAATTTTGAAAAGGTCTTGGTAATTACTCCAGTACAGAACATTTAGGTATTCTGGACTATACAAAAAATATATATGCATACATTGCTAGACTTCTTTTTTCAAAGTCTGTATGCTACAAAACCTTAAATCTTTTTTTTTTTTTTTTTTTTTCCTGCTGGTGCTGGGGATTGAACCTGAAGCCTTGTACACACTGAGCCCACACTCTCCCATTCTATACCACCAGGCCCAATTCTTAATCTTTAGAGTTTTTAATGAAATAATTTTTAAATATAACTTGAATCCAATTAATACTCTAATAAGAGTAATATAAGGATCCTCAGGTTGAAAGAGGTGTATTAAAATCATACCTGTAAGGTGTCATCACACTAAATCCTTCAATAGTTTATTATTTCAATTTTCAATTTGAAAACAAATTTGCACATGGTTTTTGATGACAAGAAGAAAGATTTCTATGATCCCAGCTACTTGGGAGTCTGAGGCAGAATTATCACAAGTTCAGCCTGAGCAACTAAGCAAGGCCTGACCTCAAAATAAAAAGGATTGGCAATGCAGCTCAGTGGTAGAGTTGCTTGCCTAGCATGTGCAAGGCCCTGGGTTCAATCCCCAGTATGGCCTAAATAAATACATATTTTCTCATATTGGAGAAGAGTTTCAGAGAACCAATAATCATAGTACACTAAAATTAATTTTAATTATGCTGGGCAACTAACAAATATTTTAGTAAAAAGTAGAAAACTGGTCATTGAAATTCTCAAGAAAAATTACAAATGTTTCATAAGTGACACTTCAAGAAACTTACTCTGATTATTACAAAAACATTCATGATTAACCTGTATTAATGATTTTTGATTGACTGATTTGAGACAGGGTCTTTCTATGCTGTGTAGGCTACTCTCAAACTCCTGGGCTTAAGTAATCCTCCTGCCTCAGTCTCTCACATAGTTGAGACTACAGGCAGATGCCATCAGGCATACCTAGTGACTTTTACATTTTAAAGTGAAACTACTTATATTTTAGATGCTAGCCCAGAAATTTTATCTTTCTATTGAAGAAAAATAAAACAAAAACCTTCAACTGAAATTTTGTACACCATGTAGAAGTTATTATAAAGCATAAAAGATTTCATAAAATCATATTTATTACTGATTTAAAATCATAATACATTAATACTGAAATGAGTTAAAAACTGCCTACATTAAAGAGATTCAATAACTGTGTTATTTTTGTAATACCATCATAATATTCAAACACCATTAAATTTTTTTTTTTTTTTTGGGCGGTGCTAGGGATTGAACCCAGGGCCTTGTGCTTGTGAGACAAACACTTTACCAGCTGAGCTATATCCCTAGCCCTAAAATTTTTATAATAATGTAAATGGAACATTTTCTATTCTTAGGGGAAGAGAAAATGCAATTATGCCTATTCAGTTTTTTATTATCAAATATCAGGGCTCAAATGCTTAAGAAACTAACAAACCTTGTCAATGGAAGTGAAATGTTTATTTCTACTTTCAGGAAGAGGACTGCAAAAATTGATCCAAGCAAATCATCATTTTTTGGTTATAAAACAAAAGAAGAGTATAGAAACTATAGAACAAGATTTGAAGATGACAATACAAGTAACAAAGGAGGGTAAGTTTAAGAAAAGATTATTTCATATAAAAGTTAACAAATACATTTAATACTTTCTAAAAGGGTCAATGAAGCACATGGATATAAGGAGAACTGAAAATATAATGACATAAAATGAACATATGAGAAGTTAAGCCATAAAAGTAAAAAAAAAAAAAAAAAAAAAATCAGAACTAAACTAAACACACTTTTGTTCTTCCCCAAATACTTTTGTTACTTGAAGATGCAAGTTTTTAATTGATTAAAAAAATGAATTATTTCTAGGAAAATATTTTTCTAAAAGAAAGTACTCAGTTCTTATTCCAAAGATATAGGCATATATTTAAAGAAAACAGTGGTTGCTACATGTTTTCTTTGCTCCATAAGCATAGTTAAAGTACTGAATCAGGTTGGTTTACCTTGTCTAAATAGAAATAAAAATCTTACATGTTCTCTGCAGCTACCTTCTATTTCAGAAAACAGATCCATATATATTTAGAAAGCTTATTGGATTTTGAAATGGAAAACTCAAATACTGAAGTTTCAAAATATTTTGGTAATTTTATCTTTTAAACTCAGTATACTCAAATGTATGCACTATGCCATGCCATCAGAAGGAAGCTTTATGGTCAAAAGAAGATGCTTGTTTGGGAATCTTAGTTACAACTTCAACTACATTTCCCTCAAATTAAAATCACTTCACTCCTCTGGGTCCCAGAGTCCTAATCTACCTTTAAGATTTACCTTAAGATTTAAAATATGTTCATAATATAGCCCCCAAAAAATCTTATTAATTTGGAATCTAGAAAGAAGGGAAAAGGTAAAGGAAGAGAAGAAAAGAATTATGAAACAATATTGCTTTAACAAAGTGAATCCTGAAGCTGAAACTCAATTTCACCGTGACAAGCAGTAGAAAAATTCTTCTCAGGAAGAGTTCATAAGAGCAGTCAAAAAGATGTAAACAGTGGTTAATCATTCTTGCATTTACTCTGAGCAAGGAGTTTAATTAACAGAGGTCTCACTTCTTCAACAGTCCTTATCTAGGCTTTAAGAATTCAAAATTCTTAAATAAGAGTTTTGATAAGAAAAGTGTCTGGTGGCAGAAATGGGGATTCCTGGTTTTACTCTTTACAATCATGTTGTATGATGGCAGTGGCTTTCAACTTTATCTGCTCCATGCCATCAGATACACAACTCACTCTATTACCTGTAATTTTCAGACAAAGACATGGAGTTGGAAGGAACTAGATGTTCAGATGGAAGAGAAGTATAGAGGATGCCTAACAAATGAGACTTTACTACATGTCAGTTAGGTAAAACACAATTATTTATAACATTAGACTTTTACTAACTGACGAAATAAGAACTAAAGCCTCATGCAAATGTCTAGGTAAGGCTTTCTTATTTTTTTTTTTTAAATAACTCGATGTAGATTACCTAGAATTAATGATAAATGTAAGTGGTATTATTTAAAGGAAAAGCACCTTTTAAGTCTTTTGAGGAAATCTTTCCCTGCCCTTATAATTAAAACTTTACTATATAAAGACTAGAAAATAGAAAAGTACAGGAAAAACTTCCTACCTTCTGAGTCAGGATCTCCAAATGGATTTAAATCTACTGCATCAGGATCATCAAATGGATTTGAATTCACAGTCACCAAGTCCTTTTCTGCTTCATCCAAAAAGTTAAGTTTGTTGATAAGCTCTGAAAAATAAGCATATGTGTTAGTTCACTATGGTTATGGTAAAGCCTAATTATTGATCATTCATGAAACATTTAAAATTTTAAAAATTCACATTAATACCTGCAAAAATGATAAGATACAGCATTTTAACAATGGCAGAATGCCATTCAAGCATTTTATAGTATACCAACATTTTTAAATAAAAAGATATTAACTTGAACATTTATCAGATAATGAACTATACAAAAAGAAACTTTCATTTGAGTTGAATTTGATTCAACTTAGAAAGTGCTGATAAAGGTTTTTATAATATATAAGCTCCGTGAAATACTGTCATGTTATATGATGAAGTATTATCTTAGAAGATGTTTTTAAATCACTATTAAGCATCCTGATGTAAGACTGTGCTAAAGATGATAAATTTTGTTATCTTGTTGCCTGTTGGTACACTACAAATTACCAAAGAAAACATTAAAAATAAAGCACAAAGACAAAACTGACAGCTAAGTAAAGACAGAAGTCAAGATGTAGCAAGTCACAGTAAATATAGGCAATCAGAAGCAGAAAGAAAGGAGGAAAGCTCTTAGACCTTCAGAGGAACTGGCTGATTTAGCTGAAGGCATATTTGCTTGCTTTATGCAGTCATCTTGATCTTCATCTAAGCTGCTCAGAGCATTCAACTGGTTTACAATTTCTGTAAACAAAAGCCAGTCAAGACAAATGTAAGGTAAGGTCATTTAATTAAACAGCAGTAGAAGCATGCTGTTACTCAAAAAGACAGAGGAGATGTTTGGTTAATAGAGAATACATTCAGAGATATTATTTTGGTGAACTATAACAGATGTAATTAACTGAATGTTATTTTGTGCTCACATTCTAAAATACAAAGCATTTTATTGTTAAAAATTATATTAGTAACATATTAATTATGTTAATAGACACAAAACAAAAATAAATAACCCAACTTAACACACTGACTTTTAGCAATCATATTTTTGTGTTTGTAAAAACAAATTGTGCTCTTAAAAATATACATTAGAAACAAAAATTTAAAAAATCCTGATAGTCACACCATTTGCTTCAGATAGTCTGATTTTAAACTTAAAGGTTTTAAGAATATAGTTACATGAGTCATATATATAATAAGCATTCATTCTTGCTCTAGAATTTTAAAAATCAGTCCTAAAACAATAGAAGCAAGCAATAGTTACTATTTTCTATTCCTGTTTTGAAGGGAATCTGTTCTTTTAAGGCAACTCTAAGTATCTGCTTTAGGAATTTTATAATTTAGTCAATAATACACAAAGAAGACAAGAATAGAGAAAAAATTAAATAAAACAATTCATTTTGTATATAAAAATATTTTTAAAATGAGTCATACATATTTTAGACAACTCCGACTATGTGAAACTATCATTCACTAGGTAAAAATTAGATAACTTATAAACAAGAGAATAAGTACCTCAGTAAACTAGATAGAATACTTAGAATAAATTAGTGAATCCTTGATGTTTCCAAAGTTAAAAGTATAGAAGTAACTTAGATAGGAGGATAAACCAAACAGATCCAGATTATTCAGTGGGAAAGAAAGAAAATGGATAGAAATAGAAAATGTTGTAAATTTGACATTAACACTACTGTTCTTTAACATTGTAAATCTAAGTACACATGCTAAACTTTATTTGAACCAAAAATTAAAGAATATACATTTGTAATACACTGCCTTCATGCATTTACTTGTTGAACAAATATTTATTTATCAGTCTGTGCCAAGCTTTCTGCTTGGTACATAAGGATGAAATAAAAACAAAAAAAAAACAAAAAAAAAAAAAGGAAAAAAAAAACAGACATGCTATTGTCCTCAGAGAATTTACATTCTATAAAGAGACAAATATTGAAACAGACTTTAGTAAATGACTATTCAACTATTAGGTTGTCAGAAATATGTTCTAGACTTTAGTAAATGACTATTCAACTATTAGGTTGTCAGAAATATGTTCTAGATATCAACATATAAAAAGTTGATACATTTATTAATTTTCCTTGTCTGAATGAGAAAATGTATTTTGTACTAGTAAAAATGCTTCAGATAGTCACATTAAGCATGGGAAAACAATTAAACTCAACTAAACTCTATCGTTTGAAGAGTAATAAAATCAGCTAATGCCTGTCAGACTTTTATTCTGACTAAAAGTGTCTTCTTCCATTTTATTCTGCCAATAGTTCTTAAACTGTAATCTGACTCAAGCTAACTTAGCAAATTTCTCAGTAGGTAGAATACACTCATATATTAGATCCTTTACTTTCCAATACTCATTACTATAACTCCTTAACTTTTAGAAAAATATAACAGAATAGTGGATTAAGATTAAGTGATTACCAGTCTCATGACAGACTTTTTTATTCATTATTAGTTATTTTTTAAATTTGCAAATGACTTATTTTTTTAACTTTGAAAATAAAAACTATAAAATATTAACAATAGCAGCTAACATATTAAACAGTAGAAATGGGTTTGCAGTTATTAATTCTTATAAGTAGCCTAAGAGATAGTTATTAAAATACAAATTAAAATTAAAAGGTATTTATTAAAAATATTACATGATATGCCTTGTAGAAAATATGGAAGAAATATTAGATCTTCCCTTCAAAATATCAATATTGTTCTATGCAGTCTTAGGTACAATGTGGGCATTCTTTTAAATATTATCAAAATGAGTACATATGTGAATATATGAGCAGTATAACTCCACAGCATGTAACAACCACAAGAATGTATATATAACATTGAAGGATCAAATATACTCTACCATTATGTATATCTAAAAAGAACAAATAAAAATATTAAAACAAGTCAATTACATGACTAAATTATTTACATTATAATTTTTCTGAATGTTTTTAATATTTCCCCCTTCTCATCATGCTTTTGGTGATATCTAAAACCAATGATGAGTATTTCCTCACTAAGAACCCCAAATAATACTTTCTATTCTTTTCACTTATGACATATTATCTTTCTATCCTTATACACTTACCCTTAGCTTAAGTAAATCTTCATTTCTAGAACTTTTGGTTCTAGAACTTTCTGTTCATATTAACAAAATAAAAAAAGGTAATTTTGATCAACTAGACCAATGTTCCTTTATTTGGTTTGCAAATAAATGCTAATCTAAATAATAAAAAAACAACCTCCAAAGAAATACCATCTATCTACTTAGTAAACATTTATCAAATACATGTGATATGCCTGATCTAGTTCCTGCTTTCATGACTTTACATTTTAGTGAGACATAAAGCAATATAAAGTACATGATAAATACTACGATTGAGATAGTATTGAAGGCTATGTGATTTTTGCCTGCACTTGAACTAACACAAGACAAAATAAACAATAATTTTATGATTGAGATAAAAAGAGAAAATGGAAGACATTCCATAAGGGTGAAAGGAAGACAGAGATTATAACATATTTGAAGAACTGCAGTTGTTTGGGCTTAAGATGCCAGGGATAGGGAATGCAATGAGATGAGGTGGGCAAATGTCCTATCATAAAGGTTATTGTGATAGAACTAAAGAATGTGAATTTTACTCTGAAAGCTTTGGGAATATATTGAAAGATCAAATGTATATTTTAGAAGCATCATTTTCAGCAGCAACATGGTGGCAACATTTGAAAAATAACAGGACAGGAAGCAAGACAAAGCATTACCACTCCATGAGAGAAGGCTCTCAATAAATATTTGTTAAAGAATAAATTAAGAAGAAAGATGTGATGGTTAATTTGATATGGAGGATGAAGAAAGGAATCTAGGATAATCACCAGGTTGGGTGACCATGTAGAAAGTAGTTCCAGCACAATGATGGGGTCTATTCAGTTGGAGACAGCCTGTGAAAATTTGTATGATAATACTTCAACTGGCAGTTGCTATGTGGATCTTAAAATACATAATTTTGTAACATATTTCTCTTTTTAAAAGAGTGCTTTTCTGTGTTTTCCAAATTTCCTAGAGGCAGTAGGTTTTACTTTTCTAATCAGAAAACATTAAAAACTCAAGAGAAAATTTATAACAAAAAATTATTACTGGAAATTTTTAATGGGAAATCCCATAAATATACTACACTAATCCAATGTATTTATATATATAATACTTTGTTACTTATTAAAGCCTTGTTTCACAAGGCTTTACACACTTGAAAAATGCTAATAATGCTATATAATAAACAGTACAAACAAATTTCTATTCCACTACTGCAATAAACCCACAGAGCAGAACATTTATTTTAACAGTGTGTCAGTCTGGACTTGCTTCACATTGGTGAGAATAAGAAGGGAAACCAAATTAGGGGCAGGCAATCAAAGCAAAGGGTCAAGTAATTTGAGACTCTTCTTTACTGTTAGAAAGGCAAAAGAAGATAGAAATTGACCAACAGAAATTATCACATTGAACAAAAAGGGGGATGGGGTAGGGAGGTGCCATGAAGAGTAGGTAGCTTTTTCCTTTTATAAGAAAGTCTGTAGATTGAGTAAAAGCCAAAAGATAAACTGCCTAGAGCTAGAACATACCTGCAAATCTTGCAGCATCCTGATTCTTTAAGTATAACTAAATTCAGTAGAGGTATAATCTCATTTGAAGATAGTCTAGAATAGTAACACTTCAACTTACTGGCAGAGATCAGGGCCAGTAAGATGTCACTTTCCTCACAGGTTTAAGCGCATAAATATTTGATTTGTGGATACATCTAACAGGTTTTAATCTCATAGCAAATCGTAACAGAGAACAGAGGGCTGCTTCAGATAGGCAAGTGGACACCATGCGTTCTCTCTTCCTCCATCTTCAACCTCTTCTAATAGTTCTTTCCCAAGGGCTTATTATTAATAAGATCAAGTTAGTAACCCCCTACCAAAGTCCCTCAATCTTTTCCCTGTTTGGCCAGTCTCTCTTAAGCTTATATGAGGAAACATCTTAAAAACATAGTAGCCTATAATTTCTCACCTACCATTAATCTTTCAACTCACAGCAAAATAGTGCTTCTAAAAGAGCACTTTTACGAGCTGTGGAGTCTGCCTATACTCCCAGCAGCTCGGGAGGCTGAGGCAGGAGGATCACAAGTTCAATGCCAGCCTCAGCAACTTAGTGAATCCCTAAGCAACTTAGTGAGACCCTGTCCCAAAATAAAAAATAAAATAGGATTGGGGATGTGGTTCAGTGGTGAAGTGCCTGTATGTTCAATCCCCAGTACCAAAAGAATAAAAGAGTACTTTTAGAAAGTCACCAAAGTCTATTCTAAATGGCAATAGATCTAGATAATTTTCAGTTCTTATCATATTGAATAAAAATAATTAACCATTCCCTCCTTCTGCCCCATCCAGGACATTAGTATCTCCCTCTTCTGTCTTGGACTTTTTTAATAATACTCTTCGCTCTGCCTCTTAAGTATTTTTATTTCCCAGGATCCCGTGATAGATTTCATTCTTTTTTCCTCCTAAATCTTTTCTTACTGGAAGAATCAATCTATTCTCTTGCTTTAAACACACATAAAAGTGGAGGTAATTCTCATATATGTACTAAATGCTAGGCTTGAATTTCCAACTGCCTAATGGGCATTTTCACATAATGATTCTCGACAATCCCTTTAAATACTGAACATAAAAAAATGGAATTCAGTAGCTATGCATCTATGTAATGTTCACTCTGAATTTCTAGCAACTAGTACTTTATATCATATAGCCAGTACTTAATGTATGCTGTAAATGAATGAGTGAATAAACAGAGTTATAATACTTAACATCAGGTTTATAAGGGCAGATAGAAGATATACTTTATTAATAGCAAGCAGTATGTTTTATTTATGTATTTCTCTCTATGCCTATATATGTGTATATGTATCTATTTATAATGATTTAACTTTAGAAATGTTATAGTTTAAGCCATTATCCCAAAACCTCATGGTTTAAAATAAATTTTTTTTCTTTGACAGTTCTGAGTTGACTGGACTTAGCTGGGTAGTTCACTGAACTTGATGGTGGTTGGGGTTGAATTCATCTGAAAGCTTGATAGGGCTAAAAGGTCTGAAATTACTTCTTCGCTTACATGTTTGGTATTTCAGTTGAGAAGTCGAGAACAATAGATGCAGGCATTCTTCTCTAAGTGAACTGTCCACATGACTAGTTTGGGGGTCTTCTCAGCACACTACTCTCTGGGTAGGCGGACATTTTACATGGCAACTGGTTTCTCCTGGAACATGTATTATAAGAGGCCCAGGCAGAAAAAAAAAGGCATCTTATAACCTAGCTTCTGAAGTCACACAAAGTCATTTTTACTTTATTCTTTTCATTAAAAGATTTACAGGGCTAGTTCAGAGACAAGGGAGGGGACTACAAAGGAGCATGAATATTGGGAAGAATGATTCATTAGACTAGCTATACTAAACAGTAGATCAATAAATCAGAGAGTTAGAAATCATTTTTTCACTGATCTAATACTATAATTTTTACATGTTATCCTCTAGTAGTTTACTTATACACACATGGAAAAGGCACAAATCTTAAGGTGTAAAATTCAATAAATTTTTGACAAATGTGATCCAAGATGCAGAACATTTACATCATCTCCCAATGTTTTCTCATGCTTTTTTTCAGTCACTCCTTGGTCCCACAGGTTATCACTGTTCTAATGTTTTTCATATGTGATTACTTTTGCCTTTTCTAGAATATGACATAAATGGAACGTACAATATATACTCTTATGTAAGTCCTCTTTCACTTAGCATAATCATATTGAGAAACACCTTTGTTGTGGAGCATAACAATATAGTTTTTTATTTGTTCTTTTTAGATATACATGATAGTAGAGTGTATTTTAACATATTATACATACATGAAGTACAACTTATTCTAATTAGGATCCCATTATTGTGGTTGTACATGATGTGGCGTTTCACTGGTGGTGGATTCATATATGAACATAGGAAAGCTATGTCTGATTCATTCTACTGTCTTTCCTATTCCCATCTCCTGCTTCCTTCATTCCCCTTTGTCTAATCCACTGAACATCTATTCTTCCCTCCCCTCCCTTGTTGTGTGTTAACCAAAGGTCAAAATGTTGTCCATATAGTTCTTTTTTAAAAAAAATATTTTTTTTTAGTTGTAGGTGGACATGATACCTTTATTTTACTTTTATGTGGTGCTGAGGATTGAACCCAGGGCCTCACATGTACTAGGTGAGGGAACTACCACTGAACCACAATCCCAGCCCTATATAGTTCTTTTTAATTGTAGAACAATATTCCACTCATGAATAAACTACAGCTTGTTTAGTCATTCTCCTGTTGATGTATACCTGAGTTGTTCCCATTTGGGTTATTCTGAATAAATTGCTATAATGTCTTTATGTGAATCTTCTTGTAGATACAGATCTCATTTCATGTGGAAATACCAATGAGTAGAATTGCCGGATTAAGAAGGTAAGTATATATATATACCTAGTGTTGTAAGAAATTCCCTAAATGATTGTAGTATTATACTTAATGAATAATGAATGAGAATTTCAGTTGATCTATATCCTCGCTAACATTTAGTATTGTTGATCTTTTAAATTTTAGCCATTCTTATGGGTGTGAAGTTGTATCTCATTGTGATTTTCATTTGCATTTTGCCAATGACAAGTGACACTGAAAGCCTTTCTGGTTTGCTTATTGGCTAGTGGTATATTTTTGTCTGTGAATCATATGTTCAAATCTTTGCTCATTTTGTTTATCTTTTTATTATTGAGTTTTAGGGGTTTAAAAAAAATCTATTCTCAGAAACAAGACCTGTGTCAGAAAAATACTTTGTTACTATTTTTGTTTTCTAGTCTGCGCCTTACCCATATATTTTCTTAATAGTCTATTTTTCATGAGTAGAAGCTTTAAATTTTGATGAATTCTAATTGGCCAAATTTTAATTTCAAATTTATTACATATGCATCCCCATAAACCATTGTAAATTGAAAATATGTCGAAAATCATTTAATACACCTAACTTACCAAACACCATAGCTTAGCAACACAGTACTCTAGATTGTCAGTTATTTACCCTCAAGATAACATGGCTAACTGGAAACTGAAACTCTCAGTAGTTGATTTATTAAGTAATCTGTTGATATATTTATCTGTCCTATGCCAATCTATAATATCTTGACTATTATAGCTTTATAGTAAATCTTAATGTCAGAGAGTATAATTCTGGGTTCCCTGTCCCTAGGTTTTGTGTGTAGTTTTGTTGTTGCTGTTGTTGTTTGTTTTCTGTGTATTTTGTTTTTTGGTTATTCAGATCCTTGTATCCCTAAATATATTTTAGAATCAGTTTTTCAACTTATACACAGACAAAACAAAACAAAAAACAACAACAACAACAACAAAACCCCAAACCCTGCTAGGATTACAATTGGCATTGAGTTAAATTTATATTCATATTTGGGGAAAGTGACAGTATTGAGTCTTCTCATCTATAAATATGGAATATCTCTGCATTTATTAAGGTCTTTAATTACTCAGTAATATATTACACTTTTCACATCTTTTGTTAATTTATTTGTCATCTTTTTTTTAAACTCTACTGTAAATCGAATTATTTTATTAATTTTCTTTTCTAAATGTTTGTTGTTCACATGTAAGAATACAGTAGATTTTTCTATATTGATTGTTCATCATGTGACTGCCAGGATTTCTCGTATAATGTTGAACAAAAGTAGTGAGAGTAAACATTCTTGCCTTGTTCCCAATCTTTAGGGAAATGTGCTCAGTTCTAACTTATTTAGCACTCTCAATTCCATTCCAGCCCTGTCAGACAGGTTCTCAATATAAGCAAAATTCTCACAGAGTACTGGAGGTGGGGGGAATTTAGATAATGTACAGTTGTCATTTGAACAAATAAAACAGCATTAGGGTTTAAGATTAACACAAAGTAGGATAAATTTATAATTTGTGATTTCTGTTACTTTTATTATTACCTGATACACTTGAGTTCTAAACACTATAAGGAGATATTCCTGCTATCTTTGGTCTCTCATCCTAAGGTTTCAAAATCCTTTTAAAAGGAGATAGCTGTGGTATCTTTTAAACTTCTTAGCTCAAGGGATTACTTTCTTCTCTTACTTTTCAATCTTAATGACTAACTAATATGCAGTTTTCCAAAAATTCTGATCCTCTAAGTAGACCTCCCAGATAGGTGCTCATTAAAAAATAAAAAAAAATTGAGTCCACAGCAATTGCATAATTTTGTTTATAGTGTCCTGAATACTGGAGGGTAGATGCCCTCCAGTAATGGATGCATTTGCTGACCAGCGCTTCATGTTTATTCTAAGGAATCCCAGCACCACCAAAAAAAAAAAAAGTGGGAGACCCACTTATCCTCATTCATAGCCCTTGGAAACAAGACATTTAATCTCAGATGCCTGAGTCATACCATCATCAACTCTAGTTCTTCAGATATGTAACTGGTATCTTCTCTGCTCACATCTGTGCTGTTAGATTTTGTTCCCTGAAGGTAGCCAATATGTCACTCTCCCTTCCTTCTCCCAAATTAACTTTATCAACTATGGGAAAAGGATTAGGAAACACCAAGCAACCTTGCTTATGGTAAAAATGAATACTGATTGATAAATTGCATCATAATTGGATGGTAGGACTCTGAATGGACTATATATCTGGTGGAAGGCCATAGCTTTGAGCTTCTCTGAATGTGGAGCCTCATCTAACTAGGCATATCCTTTCCATGGACTTTGGAAGCTGTGTCTGTGAAACTATCACAAAAGATTTCAGTTCTTGTGCAGCATGGTATATCAAGCAAAGGCAATCTCTGCTCCTAATTATGTGGATCTTGTCACTCTGTACCCAAATTGTCATCTGGTGATAGAGTATAATGAATAACACCTAGACAGCTAAGAACTTACTCTGGTTAAAACAAAACAAAACAAAAAAAGTATGTCCTGTAATATATCTTGTGCAATACCCTCTTAAGAGACTATAATACTAAGTTTAGTCTACACAGGTCATGAAAGTGTGAATGACTCATTGACCTTGAGAAGACCCTCATGGTGATCTTTGCAATAAGCAAAGAATACCAGTGGTCTTTCATGTGTAGAACTCATAATTTGAGTTTCCCCAATAATGCTTGTCATAAACTGCTTCCATTGAACCTGCTTTTTTTGAGGTATGTTAAAGAGGACCTTGCCATTTATGCATTTAGTCTTTTATTCCCCTGTTGGTATATATTCAGAAATTCCACATAGGGGCTGGGGATATAGCTCAGCGGTAAATCACTTGCTTAGCATGCAGGAGAGAGTAGGTTTCATTCCCAGCACCACAAAAATAAAACAAAACAAACAAACAAAAAAACCAAAGTAAATAAAACACATCAAGAAAGAAAAAAGAAATAAAAGAAGAATTTCAAAGATGGGCATACTGCCAAAAATTGCTTCAAGCATACTAAGATGCTATATAAATGGAAGTTTATTATCTGCAACCATATATAATTTCTATTCTTGGCTGCAGCAAACTTTCCGTTAAAAGGCTTTGTTTTCTCCTACTCCAAGGTCTATTACTCTTGCTACATTTCAGGAATTTTTCCATCTCAACTCTAACTAAAAATTCTGTCCATTCACTGGTGCTACATCTCAATGGGATGTATCTAAATATGTAACATCAATAAAAGGTTCCTAAAAACTAGTCCCCAAATGTGTTTCTAGTTAGGAAAGTCTATCTCAGAACAGGGAAGGGACTTTTGATCAGTCCAAATATAGATCCTATGGATTTACTGTCACCTAGCAAAGACTGTAATTTCAGACATTATTTTATCAATTATTGCTGATTAAACAGAAACTTTCATAAGAAATCACTAGCTAAACGAATATCTCAAGGTGTCAATCTAAGATATACACAAAATGATTATTAGCAATCTATTCCTTCAAAAAGTTCAGTTGGGGAAATAATATAGCGAGTGTAATGCAATCACATTTTATGCATTTATATTTCTTAAGGTATAATTAACAGGGAAAATTTAAAATAATGATCCCTTTGTCTATAAAAATTGTGTCAATAATATTTCAAAGCTGGTAAGAACAGTGAACATAGCTGTATTTATTTTGCCATTTTAGCTGTTAAATAAAAATAACCACCACACTTTACTTGTACTATTTTTATGAAACACACACATTTGGTTCACTCTTGAATATTATTATTATTGTTAAATTTTAGTATACTTTTTTATTATCCTAAAACTACCCAAACATTTATAAAAGTGGAGAGGCTGGTAGAATGACATTACATGTGCTAAAAAATGCAACTAAAGAAGCCAGTTATTTAAGTCACTGTTATTTGCAAATATAACATAAAATGCTGAGAAAAAAATGTAACATGTTACAATGTGGACATACTGACTTCAAACATGCATGTAGTCACCCATGGTCCCCACCCACCCCTGCTTCTTCCACACATGCATTTAACATTTGTTACTTTGGGAAAAATAGTCTTGAATTATTGAGCTTTGAATTATGTGTGTTGTCCAGAACAGATTCCTCCAATAAAATAGAAACACCTTACCTTGTAGAAGGTAGTATGTGTTTAAAGGTCAAATGGAACAAGATTACAAGCCAGAATGGCCTACAATAGGAGAAGGGAGGCCTCATTGATTCGCTGTGGTCTTTTAGTTAACAAGTATTAAATTTTTAATATGTTCCAGAAAATGTGCTAGAAGCTAGAAATGAAAAAATAGAAACTCTACCTTGAGAGTTTGTTTTATAAAACAGAGGGGAAAAAAATGAAAATAATAGTAACAATAATTAGTAGTATTCCAAAGGAATCTTGAATAATCACAAGTCGCATTAAAATAATTTCTTCAATTAGGTAAGAATTTCAAACAGTATAAAACTAAGTTATTATACTTGTAGGAATTTGATAAGAAAAAAAAATTTGTTTTAGTGCTAGAGATTGAACCCAGGGATGCTGTACCACTGAGCTACATCTCATTTCTTTTTATTTTTTATTGAGACAGGGTTTTGCTAAGTTTCTGAGGCTGACCTCAAACTTGCAATCAATCCTCCTGCCCCAGTCTCTTGAATCACTGGGATTACAGGCATGAGCTACCATGCCCAGCAAATTTTAGAAAATTTAAGGCATATACTTCATGCTTAAGCAAAGAGTTTAGCCATAAAATCAAACTACTATGAATGCTTTCATTGAATCTACATTAAACAAAAAAAAAAAAAAAAACAAAAAAAAAAAAACCCTTTATTTTCTTGTCAATACCAGTACAGTACAATATTATATTTTCTTCTACTAATATTATTAAAAGAGAACACACAGCTCCAAACAGTTATGAACATGTAGGTATTTCTTTTAAACTCCTACTTATAATACTAATGTCTAACAAATTTAGTTTTAACCAAAAGGAATCAACAAAAGCAACCATATTCTCTAATTTAATGATCATATTACTATTCTATTGGCACTATAAAAACTTATGCTGTAGGAAAAGGCCTGTATTTGCAAATGATAGAGTAGTATTATACAGAATGGAGTTGTCAAGATAATCAGGAAATGGGTATGAAAAGCATGTCTGAGTATGTAACAAGAGAATTAAATTTTGAAAGATAGGTATTCTATGCTCTGAATGTTGGTGTCTCCATCATCCCCAATTCATATGTTGGAACCTAACCACCTGGGTGATGGGTATTAAGAGATGTGGTCTTTGGAAGGTGATTAGATCATATTAAAAGTCTAATCTAATGCTAAATCCAAATAAAATATACATGTAAAATAGGTATTTATGGAAAATTTACAAAAAAATACACTTGTATGTAGACTACAACTAAAAAACTCATTTTTTTTTTAATTGAAAGAACTTGAGGGAATGAGTTTGAATCTGTTATTATCTGCCCTCCTGGCATGCCATCTAGTAGGAACAGACCCCTCATTAGATATTAAGTCTACCAACTCCTTGATCTTGAACTTCCCAGCTCCCTCCATAACTGTAATCAATAAATTTCTATTGTTTATAAATTACCTAGTGAAAGATACCCAAGTGCACTAAGACAAAGTAGGTGGAAGGTAGTGACAGGGGAAGGATACCCACTATCCTTCCAAAAATATTCAAACAAACCAAATACTCAAAATTCAAAGATTAAAAAAAACTCAAAACTCAATTATGGGACATGGCATTTAAAAATTGCTGACATCCTTGTGAAATTCAATGCAACTGTTAGCATTTATTTTTGGAAAAAAACAATAAAATATTACTGAAATAAATATAATAGTAGCCAAAAGGTGTTGTAGAAGGAAAGAAGAGAATCATATTGCAACTTTCATCATACAAGAGGAGAGTCAAAAAGGACATTTCATACATCCTAAGGGAATTCTACATCAATAAGACATAACAATCATAAATATTTATGTCCCAAGCAATGGAGCACCTACATACATCAAACAAATCCTTCTCAATTTCAAGAATCAAACAGACCACAACACAATAATACTGGGTGCCTTTAACACACTTTCTCACCCCTGGATAGATCCTCCAAACGAAAACTAAATAGAGAAGCTACAGAACTAAAAAAATAATAATAATAATAATTGAGACTTAAAAGACTGAATACACTTTCTTCTCAGCAGCACACAGATCCTTCTCTAAAACAGGCCATATCTTAGGCCACAAAGCAATTCTTAGCAAATAAAAAAAAAATTGAGATAATACCTTGCATTCTATCAGATCATAATGGAATGACATTAGAAATCAACAATAAAATAAAAAACAGAAGCTACTCTAATGCCTGGAGACTAAATAACAAACTATTGAATGACCAATGGATAACAGAATAAATCAGGGATGAAATAAAAAAATACTTAGAGGTAAATGAGAATAGCCATTCAACGTATCAAAATCTCCGATACACCATGAATGAAGTTCTAAGAGCTCATTGCATTGAGCTCTTCATTGCAATGCAATGAAGTTCATTGCATTGAGCTCATTCCTTAAAAGAATAGAAAGTCACCAAATAAATAACATTACATCTCAATGCCTTAGAAAAAGAACAAATCAATTTCAAAAGCAGTAGAAGATAGGAAATAATTGAAATCAGAGCTGAAGTAAATGAAACTGAAAAAATATTTTTAAAAATCGATAAAACAAAAAGTTGGTTCTTTAAAAAAATAAATAAAATTGATAAACACTTAGCCAAGCTAACAAAGAAAGTGGTGGGGGAGGGAGAGAGAGAAACTCAAACCACTAAAATTCAAGATGAAAAGGGAAGGATCACAGCGGACACTACTGAAACACAAATGATAATCAGAACCTATTTTGAAAATGTACACCCTAATAAAATAGAAAATCTTGAAGACATTAACAAATTTCTAGAGACGTGTGACCTACCCAAATTGAATCAGGAGGACAGAAAATTTAAACAGATCAAACAATGAAATTGAAGATGCCATCAAAAGTCTACCAAGAAAGAAAAGCCCAGGACCAGATGGATTCTCAGGCAAGTTCTACCACACTCAAAGAAGAACACACACCAATCCTCCTCAAATTATTGGATGAAATAAAAACAGGAACATAACTCAACATTGTAAAATCTATATATGCTAAACCCAAAGCCAACATCATTCTAAATGGAGAAAAACTAAGAGCATTCCCTCTAAAAACCAGAACATGACAAGGATGCTCTCTTTCACTACTTCTTAGTCATTGAAACTCTCTAGCCAGAGCAATTAGATAAAAGAAATTAAAGCAATACTAACTGGAAAGAAGAACTCAAACTATCCTTATTTGCTGACAACATAATTCTACATCTAGAAGACCCAAAAAACTCCACCAGAAAACTTCTAGAACTCATAAATGAATTCAACAAAGTAGCAGGATATAAAATTGACAACCATAAATCAACTGCATTCCTATACATCAGTGAGAAATAAAATTTTTAAAAAATATCCATTCACAATAACCTCAAAGAAAATAAAATATTTGGAAATCAATCTAACAAAAGAGGTAAAAGACCTTTACAATGAAAACTACAAACACTAAAGAAAGAAACTGAAGAAGACCTTAGAAGATGGAAAGATCTCCCATATTCTTGGGTAGGCAGAATTAATATTGTTAAAATGTCCATACTACCAAAAGCGCTATACAGATTTAATGCAATTCATATTAAGGTTCCAATGACATTCGTCACAGAAATAGAAAAAGCTGTCATAAAATTCATTTGGAAAAATAAGAGTCCCAGAATAGCCAAAGCAATACTTAGCGAGAAAAGTGAAACAGGAGGCATCAAATACCAGACTTTATATTATACAGAGCTCTAGTAACAAAAACAGCATGGTACTGGCACCAAAACAGACATGAAAACCAATGGAACAGAACAGAATACACAGAGATGAACCCACATAAATACAGTTACCTCATACTAGACAAAGGCACCATAAAGACAACGTACATTGGAGAAAAGACAGCCTCTTCAACAAATGGTGCTGGGAAAACTGGAAATCCATAAAATTAGACCCCTATCTCTTACCCTGCACAAAACTCAACTCAAAGTGGACCAAGGACCTGGGCATTAGATCAGAGACCCTGCGCCAAATAGAAGAAAAAGTAGGCTCAAATATTCATCATGTCAGCTCTGGAACCAAATTCCTCAACAACACTCCTGAAGTGCAAGAAGTAAAATCAAGAATCAATAAATGGGATGGTGTCAAACTAAAAAGCTTCTCCACAGCAAAGTAAACAATGAAGAATGTGAAGAGACAGCCTACAGAATGGGAGAAAATCTTTGCCAGCTGCACCTCAGATAGAGCATTTATCTCCAGGATATATAAAGAACTCAAAAAACTTAACACAAAATAAAATAAAATTAAATTAAATAAATAAAATAAAATAAAAAACAAAATTAATAAATGGGCAAAGGAACTGAACAGGCACTTCACAGAAGAAATATATGAAAAAATGTTCAACGTCTCTAGCAATTAGAGAAATGCATATTAAAACTACACTGAAGGGGGCAAATAGCTCAGCTCGCAAAGCACTTGCCTTGAGTGTGCACAGGCCCAGATTCGAATCCCCAGCACCTCAGAAAACAATGTGGTGGCTTCAAAACTACGTTTTGAAGATTCCATCTCACTGTAGTCAGAATGGCAATTATCAAGAATACAAGTAACAATAAATGTTGGTGAGGATATGGGGGAAAAGATACACCTATATATTGCTGGTGGGACTGCAGATTAGTGCAACCATTATGGAAAGCAGTATGGGGACTCCTCAGAAAACTTGGAATGAAACCACCATTTGACCCAGCTATCCCACTTCTCAGTTTATACCCAAAGAACTTAAAATTAGCCTACTACAGTGACACAGCCACATCAATGTTTATAGCATCTCAATTCACTGTAGCTAAGCTATGGATTCAACCTAGGTGCCCACTGACAGATGAATGGATAAAGCAAATGTGATATACATACACAATGGAATATTACTCAGTCATAAATAGGAATGAAATTATGGCATTTGCCAGTAAACGGATGGAAATGGAGACTATCATGCTAAGTGAAATAAGTCAGTCCTCCAAAAAACCAAAGGCTGAATGTTCTCTGTGATATGCGTTGCTAACACACAATAAAGTGGGGGTCGAGGGCAGGGAAGAATAGAAGTTCACTGGATTAGACAAAGGGGAATGAAGGAAGGGAGGGGAGATGGGAATAGGAAATATAGTAGAATGAATCAGACATAACTTTCCTATGTTCATATATGAATACACGACCAGTGTCACTCCACATCATGTACAACCACAAGAATGGGAAGTTATACTCCACGTACAATATGTCAAAATATACTCTATTGTCAGGTGTATCTAAAAAGAAAAAATAAAATAAAAAAAGAGAAGAGTCAATAAATTCTATTTCACTTTTTATGTTATTTTGAACATCCATCAATGGGTTCATTCATTTATCTGTCTGGCTTTTTTTTATAAACTAACACTCTAAAATGAAAATGGGATCTATATCTTCCAAATTACTCTATCAAAATGTTTGATTAAAAAGTCTTAAGAGTGGCAAAATTGGGAGAACAGGTGGAAAAACTAAGACACAAAATAAAAGTATAAAAGTAATATAAGTGAAATTAAGTATGTCAGTTACCCAGACAAAATATCAAAGACCAAATATTATATGGTTAGATTAGCCATATGCTATTTATAAGAGAAATATTTAAAATAACAGGTTCAAAATAAAGTGATAAATATGCCACCCAAATTATGTTACAAATATCAATATCAAGTAAAACTTCAAGGCATTAGTCATTAAGTGGGACAAATATACAAATCAGAATGAAGTTATAAGAGAATAAACTTTTATGGACCAAATAATTTAGCGCTGAAGTTCTCTGTCTTTAATAGATGAACTGTACAAAAAGAACAACAATACAAATAATATAAATGAAAAGTCTGATTTAATGCTGAAGGTAACAAATAGAATATGCATATAAAAAAGATATTTATGAAAAATTTACAAAAATACATGACATATCTTGTTTTATTTGGCGGTGGGTACCAGGAATTGAACTCGGGGACCCTCGGCCATTGAGCCACATCCCCAGCTCTATTTTGTATTTCATTTAGAGACAAGGTCTCACTGAGTGCTGAGGCTGGTTTTGAACTCATTATCCTCCTGCCTCAGCCTTCCCAGCAGCTGGGATTACAGGTATGTACCACTGAGCTGGGTGACATATTTAGACCAAGGAAAAAAAAACCTCAAAAAATTTTTTTTCCAAAAACTGAAATTCAAAGGACTTTTGAATCTTATTTGAATAATAATAATAAAAAAAAACTGGAAGTAAACAAAATAAAAATAAATACTCTCCTGAACACTCTTGGGTCAAAAAAATAAAAATGTGAATCAAAATTTAAAAATAATTTAAAATCTGCACATGACAAAACATATACTATTGCATACAAGTCTGATTTGTTTCTCATGGCACATTTCTAGAGGTTTGGTAGAAGTGAAGGTCACTGGAACTAACAAAGTCTAGGAACTTTCTGGCTATGGAGTTATATGGTGATCAATGTGACCAACAGAAATTCCCCCTATGATAGCAGGAATTGAGGCAAAGACAAGAGAGAAATACCAAAGTACCAATTAATTTGGGAAAATCACCAAGAGATGACTAGACGTCAAGGGACATCAATCCAGAAATTTAGAACAGTTAATTAACCAAAAGAAATATGTAAATAGTACTTGATTTTCACACTGATAGATTAAAAATCAGTTCCTTTACATAATAGTCACATTAGCAATAAGTATTTATTAACTAACGAATAAAAAGAAGGTTCTAGGGCTGGGGATATAGCTCAATTGGTAGAGTGCTTGCCTAGCATGCACAAGGCCCTGGGTTCAATCCCCAGCACCAAAAAAAAAAAAAAGAAGAAGAAGAAAGTTCTAACTAACATCTTAGTAGTTTGATCAAACCAATTAGAAGAGATAGCTGCATGGCATATATACATAGATATGTGCCAATTCAAAATAGAGACTATTCGTATAATTCATGTGAATAAATGAACATGAGCTAGGAGAAATTAAATGATTTATTTTCTTGTTTTGTTCTATATCCCTTTAAGGCAGATCTGATCTTTAGAGGTTTAATTTATACATTGACAAAGAAATATGAGCCTATTTAGGTTGCTTTATAATATAATTCTGAAATTAGAGCAGTGAATTTTGTTTTTTTGACTACCTTTAGAACTTGATCTTAAGCTGCTAAAAATCTATTCAATTAAAATAAGCATAAAAAGTTTTCAGAGAACTGAAAGGCTTAAGAAAAAAACTTAGTGGAATTGTTTGTTTTTTTCCCTGGGAAATAAAGAATTTTTCAACTCTTCAAAAATGAAGATAAACTTTTAGTTTAATGCTAATAAAACTAACCTGTAATTTTTGCTGCCTTTTCCTCTTGGTTCACTCGGTTCTCATCATCATCTTCATTATCTTCTTCAAAGTCATCCAAATTGCCAATGTCAGCTTGCTTCATACTCATCAAACTGGCCAAACTTTGCATGTCTTCATCCCTATATTAATGATTAAAAATATAATCAAATTATAATATAGTTAATTAAATGACATTGCTTGAAAAATTATTGTTTCTTAAGAAAACATAGGTTGAGCATCCCTAATCCAAAAATTCAAAATCCAAACATTCCAAAGTCCAAAACTTTTTGAGTCACTGAAAGAATGCCACAAGAAAAAAAATTCCCTACCCAAGTTCACATGATAGGTTGCAGTAATACTTCAGGTGTTCTAAAAATACTGTGTAAAATTACCTTCAAGCATGTAAGGTATATAAGGTGTGTATAAAACATAAAAGAAATTAGTGTTTATACTTGGGTCCCAGCCCCAAGATGTCTCATTGTGTATATGTAAATATTCTAATATCTAAAAAATTCTGAAATCTGAAACACTCTGGTCCTAAGCAGTTTGAATAAGGGACACTCAACCTATAACATTAATATTAATATTAATATTCCTTCTTTCTGTAAATATGCCAATAAGTCTTTTTAACCAGTTGTATAAGAATACTGAATAATCCAAATACTCATTCATTAATTTTAAAATAGAATGTGTAACGAGTAAAAAGAAAAAATTGAAAACTAACTAGTTAGGAGTTAGTTTAAATCTGTGTGCTATAGTAAAATAAGCCAGTGGTCACACCTACAATCCTAGCAACTTGGGAGGTTGAGACAAGAGGACTGCAGACCAGCCTTAGCAATTTAGCAAGGCACTCAGCAACTTAAGACCCTGTCTCAAAATAAAAAATAAAAGGGACTGAAGATGGAGCTTAGTGATAAAGAACCCCTGAGTTCAATCCCCAATATCTAAAATCAATCAATCAATCAATAGGGTAGTTGCATATCAGATGATATCTAGACTTGAAAATATTGAAGTTTTCAAAAGGAATTAGAACAGGAATTCTTAAAGTCCATGACCCATTTTGGATTTATGGGTTAGAGGAAAGAAAGTAGTAAACTTCTGTAAATCATATTTAAATCCTGCTTAATGTGTATTTTTTTCCAAAGGAGTCATACCCCACAAACACACAAAGTTAGAAGTACTATTTTAACAGAAAAAGCATCTTAAAAATAAAGTCTACCCTTTTTAGGAATTACAAGATAAAAAATGTCATGGGTCAATTATAAGTTAATTAAAATACTATTAAAATCTTGATGTTGGGCTGGGGTTGTAGTTCAGTGGTAGAGCACTTGCCTAGCATGTGTGAGGCAGTGGGTTCAATCCTCAGCACCATATAAAAATAAACATAATAAAGGTATTTGTGTCCATCTACAACTTAAAAAAAAGATTTAAAATCTTGATTTTATTAAAATTTTGAAGTATTTGAAAAATATTTGTTAACTTTACTTAAATATTCTACTTTTACCTTAACTTCAAATAAACTACAGTGAATGAATTTCTAATATGTCATACACAAATTATTTTTTGATTTGGTATACTTCCTCCAAATTCAGACAGTCAAATTAAAATATTGTTTTCTTATAAAGTAATGCTTTACTTATCTTCTAAATACAGTATGGCTTTGCAAACTAAACTAGTTTTTGAAATTCTTTGCATCTTATTTCACATAGGCTGTTAACAAAATCATTTCCCCCTTTTAAAAACATTTAGTGATATAAAGTCTGCATGAACAACAAAAAGTTGTATAACTTCATATAAATGCTTTACAAATTGCTCACTTACCAATAATAGAATAGGGACATAATTTCAAAATATATCATTCCTAAAAAGTTAACTTGCTTAATTTTTCCACTTTAATTTACTCATATTTTAATCCTGAACATTTTTCTTTGGGGAAGGTAAGAAGGTAAGGAAGAAGGAGGTAGAGAAGGAATTCAGGTTATTCTGAGTCTCCATTCAATTCAAATTGAGACATTTGATTTATCTGAATTTCCTCTCACTCAGATTACTGTGAATGGTGCTGATTCACTTTCTACTGCTCCATGGAAGGGAGTCTACCCTCAAAGGAGCTTCTCTGAATTTGTTTTCTCTCTTCTTCCTTTCATTTTGGCTTAAACTTCAGGATAAGATATTTTAAATATGTCAGTATTTTCGCGTGCAGTTTAAGGTCCTGGGATGAAAGACTAAGATGCTTCCATTCTGGACTAACCATACTAACTTAGAACATAACTTCCTTGAGAGGAGACTTATTATTGTTATCTACCACGTTATTTGCTGCCATGTAGATAGGTGCCAAACATCTCATTTTGAGTGATGCACAGAATCCAGTCTTATCATTCAAGTAGACTTTCCAGTAGGTCAGACATATTCAGAACTGTGGTTTGGATTGTATTGAAATGTTCACAGATACCTTTACCCCTCACCTTTAATAGGAAAATTCTAAGCATAGCATTTCCATTTATCTCATCCCTTCATCTTGTATTTCAAGTAGGTACTAACTCTTTCATTACACCAGTAGCATGCACTTACTCTAACTTAACTGTATGCAATAATCAGAGTGACGGATACTTTTTCCCTACTGCTCTATGTATGCTCATTTCATTTTATCCAGTCAGAATTTTACTCTTTTAAGAGACTAGACCCAGATCTAGAAATCTTTGTGCAATGCTTATTCAGTGTTTAATAAGTAATTTTGGGTTTTTATTTTTGGGACAGGGTCTGACATTGTTGCCTAGGTTGGTCTAGAAATCCTGGGCTTGAGCAATCCTCCCACCTCAGCATCCTGAACAATGGGGATACAGGGACACACCACTGAACCTTGCAGAAGTGATTTTTGAAAAAGGTAATAATCATGGATAAATTGTTTATTTATGTGTACTTTTCTAAGCAAGTTTTAGAAAGCAGAGCCAAGAAACAAGAATTGGCAAAAGTTTCCTTAGTTCTTTCATCTCTTTTATCTAAATTTTCATTTAGGGTTCCTCTCACTTCTCAGTTGCATCAAGTAGCTCTACAAATTTAACTGCACTTTAGATTATAGGCTGCTACAAGGAAGGTAGACACTTCAGATACCCTATAATATCCAATTTAAAAATTGAAACTAGCTATAATCCCTTTTATATTATAGTTCATTTTTTGGAATCAAAAGAGACTATAAGTAACAAAGAGTTCATTTAACTCAGTCTATCAAATAAAGAATAATGGCTATGTTATATGATGTTCAACTACTGCCAGTCTACTGAGCCAAAAGCTCTACCATGGTGTCTTGAAACACACTGTGAATGAAGCAGCTTATATGACAAAATCAACTTACGTGGCTTTTCCTTCCCGAAGGAAAATGCAAGATAATGAAAACTGGAGAGTGGCAGATACAACTTTTTTAGACAATGGCTTGAATTTTAACTTGACGTCAGTCTGAGTTGGCATAGGGCTTGCATACTGTTTCATATTGATGCTGCTAGTAGCAAGAGCTTTCCTTCTACCAGAAGGGGATTCCTAGAAGACACAAACACACACAAAATAAAAGTAAAAAAATTTTAAAGTTGTATATTTTGGAGTTAAATTATAGTTAAATAATAAAATTCAATAACAACTGAGAACTCCCTTCTCCAATGATCCCTAAAACATAGTAATAAATAAAATTATGATGAGGTTTCATCATAGCCTTTATGTCTAAGTAAGGCAGATAAGAAATTGGAAAGTACAGTGGAAAAAAGGGAAAACGAGGATACTCTAAATATCTTAGGAAAGGAAAAGCAAGGAATAAAAACAAAGACAAAAAGTCTCCAGGTTTACTGTAAGAAAAGGCTCTAACACAGGGTTAGGCACCAACAAGTAGTCAACAACTGTTTTCATTCCTTTCATTGTACTAATTGGTACAATGTACTTAATGGCACAATGTAACCTAATGGTATTTCTCCTTTGTAAACACTAAAATTTTTTACGGAACCTCCAGCCTAGGTGACATTCTTCCTCTTTTTTGCCTACACCATATAAATTCTATCTATATTGCAATTTGAGACATTTCTTTCCAAAGAACTTTTCTGATCATTCCAGCTTGTAATTCCCTCTCCCTTCCCTAAGATCACACATATAAAGGAAGAAATAGTTCTCTGATCTTAGGTCTATGACAGCACTGCTAACTAATGCCAGCAAATTTCAAAATTCTTCTTGACACAGCTATTGCCAATTCATCAGAAATGAAACACAAAATGAAACCTGTCTGCTATCAAAGGTATTTAAAATTCCATTAATAAGCCATCACATAACCTAATTATACTTTATAGAATAATAGCCTAAGAGAATAATTGAAATAAGACAGCAAAATAATGACTGGGCATTAATTACATGTAAAATACATGTAAATTCTGAAGGGATATGATGACACATAATATATAATCCTTGAGTGTGTTCTAATGGGAAGGAAAAAATTTTATGGATAATTTGTAATAATGTAAATCAGAGGTTATATATATCATATTATTTCTTAACATTTACTGATCTGGCAGTTGAGAGCAACATTTAAGGCTGAATTTTCAAGTTGTGTGACCTTGAACAAGTCAGGACACTTGAATCTCAGTAATCTTCTCTGCAAAATAAAGAGGGGCTAAACAAATCCATTAAAGTTCTGCAATTATTTTCTATGAAATGTTCCAACCAAGGCAGGAAAAGTTTCCATTAACATCTTTGAAATTTTATTTAATAAATCTTTACTTGTCCTATGATTGACTAATCTGCCTAAAATAAGGATATACTAATTTAATCAAAACATTAAAACAGACCTCAAAAATCTGACATTTCTGCCCAACAGAATAAGTAAAAATGTAATATAACATCCCTAAAGAATACCTTGTTTTAAAACGTGGTCTTATCTGTCAGATTATGCACAGCAATATTTTACAGAACTATTAGTGCATGTAGATACCTTATGAATGAATTTCAAAAATGCATCAAGCACTTGAGAAGGATTTAAGCCCTCTCAGAAGAAATACTTAAGAATATGCAAATACCCTCAACTGAATCAAGTTGAACAGATGTGACTATCCCAAACAATACAAGTGTTCTTTCCCTGGTCGCTACTGTCAATCAAAGAATAAGATTAAGGTCCAAGGTTCTGACAATGTGCAAAATGAAAAAGTACGATCAGGGAGTATCAATTTATTACACTGATATGAACAATAATCTCTTATTGTACCTTTAGAATAGCTAACAATGTCTACATATAATATAGGATTTAAAGCCCCAGTTGTGAAAGCATGACATACAAACTGTCATGTATCATTTTCAGTTTTTGTTAAATCTGTTTTACAAAGTATGACATTGATCCCTTAATGTAATTATTTAATTTTGTAACAAAATAATCAAACTACCAAAATTAAGATAACTTGGAAATAGGCATGATTTTGAATGTTTGCTTTAAGGATGGTTCCTGTAAAAGTCTAGATTTTTGATAATTAACATTCTGCCAATTTCATTTTTTAGAATAAAAGTTATATAAAAATTTTTTTCTGAACTCAGATTTTAAGACAAAAAGGTGTTCTAATTATTTGGTAAATCAAAGTCTTTGAAACAATAGGTAATTAAAACCTATTAAATTCTAAACACAATTAGCTGTACCATTTAAGCAGAGGTTCTTAAACTTCGATGTTTATTAAAAAGCAAAAACAAAATCAGGAGAGCTGGTTAAAAATGTAGGTATATCTGGATCCCACTCCTACAGATCCTAAATTAGTATACCTAGAGATGGAATCGGGAATCTGCTGATTTCTAATAAGTAATACACACACCCATCCTACTCCCGATGCATGCACACCACTAGTACCAGGTGATTCTGACCCAGTTAATCTAAGTCATATTTTCAGAAATACCTTCCACATAAGTACTAACATAAAATTATTTTAACATAAAAAAATCACATTTTTCATAACTACTCTCATTCATGTATCTAAGCTTCAATCTCACATTCTCAAATTGGCAAATATTTAAAAAGTTGCAATACCAAATATCTGTAAGAATGAGGAACAATGCAAAACTTCCCAGTGTGGTGGTGCATGCCTGCGATCTCAAAGATTCAGAAGGCAAGGACAGAGAATCACAAATTTGAGAATAGTCTCAGCAATTTGGTGAGAACTTATTTCAAAATAAAAAATAAAAAGGGCTGGGGATATAGCTCAGCTCAGTTATAAAGCATGCCTCAGTAGCAAAAAATAAAAACTCTTTCATATTGCTGTGTTGTATAACCATCACTACTGTTTCCAGAACTTTTTCATCAATAACTCCCACTCTTCCACCCCCAGCACCTGGTTACCTCTATCCCTTATGTCTCATTTACCTATTCCTCGAATAAGTGGAATCATACAATATTTGTCCTTTTGTGTTTGGCTTATTTCATGTAGCATAATGTTCCAATTCTATAAAAATCCAATTAAGATTTCAATTGGAACTGCATTAAATCTGCAGATCAATATGGGTCCCTGGACATCTCTGAAACTGAGTCACATTATTTTAAAATAGGGTATTTCTATCTACTTATTTAGAGTTTTAATGTCTCAAGGTTTTATCATTTTCCCCCACAGACCCTGCACATTTATTTTTCCTGGATTTATTCCTCAGTATGTTGTTATTGTTACAAATCATATTGTTTTTTAAATTATATTGTTGAACTATTTCTGGCATATAGAAAAGCAATTGAATATGCAAGTAGAATTTGCATCTAAGCAATCTTACTAGTACGCTTGTACTAATTTTACTATATATTTCCTTTTGGGTTTCTATTTTGATTATATCATCCACAAAATCATCTATTCATTTCATTTTTCCAATCTTTAATTTCTCTTTCTTTCTTTTTTTTTTTTTTTTTTTTTTTTTTGATGGTACATTGGCTCGGTCCTTCAGTATTATGTTGACCAGGTACAGTGAAGGGATCATTCTTGATTTATTCTTGACCTTACAAGGAAGTGCTTTTGATTTTTTATTGCTAAGTTAGGGTGTTTACTATAGATTTTTCTTCTTTAATACTACCCTTTCCTTTATAAAATTAAGGAAGCTCCCTTTATTACCAGTTTGTTTTGAGCTTTTAATTTTATTTCTAATTTTATTTAGCTAAATGTGTATTTATCAAATTTTTTTCCTGAATCTTTCAGGATAAAGTTTTCTTAGTTTTTAACCTTAATAAGTGTTAAATTAATAATTTTCTAAAATAATGGCAACCCCACATTTCTGGGATACACCCAACTAGATCATGCTGAGCTATGTACTATCTTTTCTATATATGAAAATATATTTATGGCTTTATGTTGCTATGGTTTGGATGTAGTTTGCCCTAAAGGTTCATGTGCTCAGTCCCCAGGATGCTGGTGTTGAGGTGATAGAACCTGTAAGAGATGAGGCCTTGAGGAAGGTAATTAGGTCACAAGGGCTCCACCCTCATGAATGGATTAACACTATTTCATCAGTCTGTAGATGTGGATTAGTTCTTAGTTCCTACTAGAGAGTGACATTATAAGAGGCAACCTGGGCCCTCCCTGTTCTCTGACTTCTTTTCTCACACTCATGTCTTTTCTGTACTTGAGGGTTTCCCATTACACTTCCCAGCCATGTTGTGATGTAGCCATGGAGGCCCTCACTAGATACTGCATGATACAGTTTGGAGTTTTCATTCACTAGAATTGTGAGCCAAATAAAACTCTTTTCTTTTTACATTCTTATATATTACCCAGACTCAGGTATTTGTTACAGCAACACAAAATGACCTGAAATGGATGCTTAATATTTTGCATGCAAATTTTTCATTGGGAAGATAGATCTATAATTGTATTTTTGTGCATGCTGTTTGATTGCTTATCTTAACCTGATAATCTGAGTCCTCTTCCTTTTCCAGAAAGACTTGGAATTATCTGTTCCTCAAATGTTTGGTTGAAGGTACTTATAAATTATCCAAGGCTATTCTCTTTTGAGAAGATATTTAATTAGTGAATAATGATTACAGATATTCAGGAGTATAATGTCTCCTTAAGTCAGTTGAGATAATTTTCCTCCCTAGGACTTTATTCATTTCATCCAAGATTTCTATTTACTAACTTGAACTATTATTACATTAATCTCTGCAAAATATATAATTTGTACATTTTTTTCACTCTCAATACTATTAATCTGTGATTTCCCTCTTGTTCATAATAATTTTTGCTATAAACTATTAAATTATGTTTCAAATTTTTTTTTTTTACTTTATTGATTCTTTCTAGTGAATCTTTGTTTTCTATTTCATTAGTTTCTGCTCCTCTTTATCATTTCCTTCTTCTTGCTTTCCTCAGGTATATTCTGTTCTAACTCCTGAATTCTGAGCAGTCCTTTACCAATATAAGCATTTAAGATTATATATTTGTCTAGGTACTGATTTAACTCATATATTATAATATGATTATAATATTTTATAAAAGATTTTTATTCTGTAAATATATTCCAATTTTTATCAAATTCTTTGACTTAGAAGATTCGAGAAACTTTTTTTTTTCATCTATATGGAGTTTTCCTACTTATTTCTAATTGGTTAGTATTTAATTGTACTAGGGTCACAGATTGTAGTCTGTGTAATGCCAATCCTTCAAAATGTATTGTGAAAAGTTTCACTGCCTAATCCATAATCAGTTTTCATAAATGTTCCATGGGTCCTTAAAAGCATGTAAGTGGTAAATATATAATGCTATTTTTACAACAAGATCATTTTTATTGTGAAAATCACCGTAGCCCCCAGTTATTATCTTTCCTATGTGATAAGGACAAGTATAGCAGCAAAATGTTCAAATTTGAGATCATGGAATATTTTTTAAAACATACAATCCAAGGAATAAATAAATGAAAGAGTTGAGAACCAGCTCACAATCTGGTCAATATTCCAAGTAATAAACCTTATGATAAACCTCCTTTTTCAATTTAGCACCCCCTCTTCCTGAACACACACAAAGCGCTCACACAATTTTTGAGTATTTTTAAAATATTTATGGTTTAACTACCATTGCTTCTCTTACACTGGATTAAGGTAACATAACTTCAAAATGATCTTGCTACTGCCTTTGTCCTTCAATTATTCCCAATGTAGCAATTAAAATAATGCTGTTCAAGTCAGATAATTGCACTTCTTTATTCAAAAGCCTGCAAAAGTCCCAGAATAAAATCCAAAGTGCTAACTAGGACCAACAGCCCCATATCATCAGACCTCTCTGACTTTTTTTCCTAGGATATTTTGCCTCTCATTTTCTCTGCTCTTCTATTCTGGCCTATTCTCTAACAAGAGAACTTGTTATTTCTCTTACTAGTAATGTTCTTCTCACTGGCATTATATGGCCAGCTCTCCCAATTTCTTCAAATCTTTTCTTAAAACTCATTTTCTCAGCTGGGTATGGTGGCACATGCCATAATCCCAGCAACTCAGGAGACTGAGGCAGCAGGATCACAAATCTGAAGCCAGCTTTAGCAACCTAATGAGGCCCCAAGCAACTTAGTGAAACCCTGTCTCAAAATAAAAAATAAAAAGGGTTGAGGAGTAGTTATGTGCCCCTGGGTTCAATCCCCAGTACAAAAGAAGAGAGACAGAGAGAGAGAGATAAGAAAGAAAGAAAAGAAAGAAAAGAAGAAAGAAACAAAGAAAGGAAGGTGGGAGGGGAGGGGCGGGGAGGAAGAAAAGAGAAAAGAAAGCAAGCTTACCTCACTTTACAATTGCTTAGTAAATATTTGTTGAATAAATGAATGAATCATAATTGTATAACTTATTATGAAAACACTTTGAATTATCTTCACATCATTAGTTTCTTCTGTTCAAGATATTTTTCATATCCCTCTCATAAACATAAGAAATAGGAATGTGAGCTTTCCTAACAGTGGAGTGACTTGTAATTTAGTGACAAGAACAATACAGTCTATTTCCATTTGTTGAGCTGGGAAGAGGTGTTTCCACATCAAAGAGGGTATTAATAAGTAAAGGGGACCCTAGATGTAAAAAGGAATAGGCAAAAAAGGAATTCCTTCATTTGGTTTTTACGATAGGAAGGAAAGTGAAAATGGTAAGCAGCATCAGGACACCCTGGGAAGCTTATTCCAGAAGTACTGTTTGGGGAAGCCAACAGTCAGAGACATTGTAGAATTAGGAGAGTTAGGAGCAAACGGGACCTGTCTGAAACTAGGAAGATTCATGAATGAACTCCATACAGAGTATTCACCAACCAGAAGTCATGGATTTCTTTACAGGTTCCTTTTTCTCTTTCTGACATTTAACTTCCTCTTCTTTTAGAACTGTCTCTTATGAATAGCAATTGCCAGAAAAACTTGTTAACTCAGTGTGATAATCACTGGCTTTTGACCAGACAGGTTAAGCCAACAGTTTTCAAGTGTTTTTGTCTCAAGATTCTTTTACATGTTTTTATTGAGACCTCCAATGAACTTTTGTTTATGTAGCTTATATTCATCAATATTTACTCTATTAAAAATTAAAAATAAGAAATGTAGAAAATAATTTAAAAACTCATGTTAATATGTTTTCATAAAGAATAAATATACTTTCTATACAAAACAACTTAATGAGAAACAGTTCTGTTTTACATTTCTTCCATGTCTCTGTCTCTCTAATATCTCCTTAATATCTGAGTTTTGTTGTTGTTTGGCTTTTTTAAAATCAATTAATTAAATTAATATTTGGCAGTACCGGGGATTGAACCCAGGATCTGATGTTTGATAAGCAAGTGCTCTACCATTGAGCCACATTGCATTCTTTAATATCTACTTTAAACAGATGATTCTACTTCCATATTCAATCTGTATCATTTACTGTTTTGGTTGAAGTATTCATACAACATCAAGAAAATCAGGTCTCACAAAGGTTTGTAGCTGAAAAAGGCAGGAATATTTTAATAACCTTATCATAAAGTTTTGGATCTTTGTATCTTAAAGGTTAATGGTAATGCAGAATATGAAACCTTATCAATGAACTTTTAAACTCTGTTAAATAAAAATATATTGCCCTAGCATGCAACTGAATTAATCTTTTATCCATGCATGATTTTGTAACATCACACTTTGATCATTTGTAAAATAACAATTATCTGAATTATGAAGATATTTACACATTACATTATTCAAAACCAAACAAATTATATTCCATCAGAAAAAAATTTAAGCATTGGAACGCTATCAAGCTAAAGGTGGTGAGCACAAGTTTTTCCAAATTTTAATTTTGCATTGAAACCTTGAATTTTATCATAGAAAACACATAATTTCAGTTGCTCACTTGTAAGCGATATGTTCACTCTCAGTTTCAGAAATAATTTGCCAAATACTAAATGCTGAATAACCACTGTTTGCCTGTTAGTCTTTTTTTTTTTTCCAAGTAAAAATAGTGTTTCAGGAAAAAAAAATTGTTACTTTAGTTTACAACTCAAATGATAGCCCAAGTGCTTTTTCTTTGTCCTTTGTAATGTAGCATTAGTACTTTATACAAACTTTTCATTTTGTCAAAGAACATATACCAAAAACTAATACTCTAGTGTTGAAATTTAATTCTTACACTAATGATACAATTCTGTAGTCTTAACTTAATGCAACAAAGATTTTATTATACTTTCCACCTTGGGAAAATGGGAAGTACTAGACTTTCCCTGAATCTCCATTCAGAGATAAAAGCAGTAAATCATGGGTTCAATAGAAACCCTCAGTGAGAAAGCTACAATCAATGCATATCTTCCAGACTACCTGCTTTCAATTACTACTATTACTGTTTTATGTTTTAGATTCTATCAAGTGTCATTTCGGGAGTACATTTTAAAATTTTTTTTTAAATATATATTTTACCTATGTTTTTAGCTATTTTCTGATAGGGGTTACTCATGATATCTAAATCTGTCTCATTGCCAAACACAGAATTCTTCATTTGAATTTTACAAAAACAAAATTAGCATTTTGATAAACAACCATCACAATGAAGTTTACCTGACTCACAATAATGTAAGCTCTTCAATTAAGTAATTCTTAAGACTGTCAGGGTTGAGATTTATTTTATTGGAAATCTGTAGATGTGGACCTCTGATTATCAATACAACCATATCATGATTTTGTTGTTTTGTTAGATGTCATGCCTTATCATTACTATAAGAAGTTGGTAAGTACCTGATGTTTGTGGCATAACCCCTTCTATAGTCTCATAGTCTAATGCCTGATCCTGTTTATGAACTCTTAAGCCTTATTCTGAACACTACTGAATCAGGACACCAAAAATAAAGTGTCAGGCAAACTAGAATTCTGAAGAGCATTTTAAGAAAATGTGACTAGATTAATGTTGGCCTTAAAAGTTATTCAATCTTTACCCTCTGTCTTATGATTACATGAATTACTGTTCAGTGTAAAGAACTAACACTCAATTCTTTGTGTGAGTACTCATTTTCTCTACTGACCAAAGAAACAAAATCATCACCTGAGATAATGTGGAGTTTGAAGATACCTTAGAAGTTTCTTAATTCAACCTGTTACCTAATGCAAGGATATCGAGTAGAGAATTATTTCTTGGTACTTTTCATTCGAATTCCACCTAAAAACTCCTAAGACTTTGCTTTTTCTGAAAAAAATAATTTTGTACATTACAATATCAAGATCAACAGTTTTACTTTATTCTACAAATAGTTATGACATCTATTATGTGCCTTGGCATTCTCTCATTTAGCTTGGTGATAACATTTTAAATTTTATATCCAAATGATAAAAAGTCAATCTGGAAGTCAAGCAGTTTTAACTTTTTCAAAATTGTGACACTGGTTCTTTGAATTTTCATAAGTGTAACATTTCTTGGGTCATGCTGAAAAGATCTTTGCTTCATCAGCAGACCAAAATAAAATTCTGCAGAATTTAATTTGGAATTCATGGAGCAATTAAATGCAAAAGTAGACATGCCACAGGAAACTCTCTCAACCACAAAGACTTAATTGGAAAACATATCAGCTGAGATACCACCTAGATGGTTGGATGCAAGAGTTTGGTAGCACAAATGTAAACAGAAAGAATTGACATTTTAAAATCTGTTTAGATATATACTCATTAAGAAAAAAACCTAACTTTCCTGTTTAAAAAAATACAAATAAAAAACTTCAGCCTTCTCAGAGGGAAACTCCAGATAAACATAAAAACACAAGTCTAAAGAGGTGCAAAAGTCTAAATAGATTGTAGGTTGTCCAAACTTGGGGTGGGGTAAGCAGGGAGTAAACCTGATGTCAACTCTAGTACAAAATTGTAAGTTTATATCAACCTTTCCTACTGTAACTCTAAAGAAAGCAAGAAAAAGTTTACTCATATTATTTTATGCAGTTGCTTAATCTTAAACAAGAAACTAAATTATTGGCTTTTTAAATTAGTTTCCATTAGATGTACTAAGAGAAATATAATCATATTTGTTTAGAAAGGAACAGCCACCAAAGGACTTGTCTTTCATGTCCTAGACTCAAAGGTATGCTAATAAATAACTCCCAAGTCTTTATAAATAGACTTATTTCTGAGGGCCAGATCTAAACACTCAAGTGTCCATCATTCATTGTAACAACATAGCCAAACTGAACTCATCTTTTACTCCTTGTTTCTTCCCTTAGTTTTTCATCTCATTGAATTATACTACCATATATCAAGCCTCATAATCTCAGAACTCAACAAATTAAATTGTCTCTAACTGCTAAATCTCTCCAGAATCTAGACTCTTCTTTCCAGCTTCATGGCCACTTCCTCCTATATTCAACCCTATCTTCTATGAGCAGATGACTGCTAAAGCATCTGAATTGTTTCCCTTTCTCTAGTTTCATATGCAGCTGGATTTCATATTCTAGGATTGATTTTATGAGGGTTATCATGTTTTATAAATGCTATACTTTTCCCCCAATTATTTGAACAAATTCACCACAGAAAAGTATAAACATATAGAGAAGTACAAAAGAGAATCACTCAAAACTTCACAAAGTAACTAACATCGTGGTTAACATTTTGATATATTTTCTCTAGTCTTTTAAAATAGTTAATACTATTTATAAGATCTTATGTTTTTTAAACTTGGCATTATAAGTTTATAAACCTTAATTTTAGAAATTTCAAGTCATTCTGTATACAGTTACACCAAAAATGTATATAACTATTGTTCGTGTAAGTCACTTCAAATTTGCTACTCTTAGAAATGATGCTGCAGTGAACATCTTTTTGTTCAAAGTATTTTTGGCATTTCTTTTTCTTAGGAAAGATTTCTAGAAGAGAAAGCTCTGAGTAAAGTATTTGAACATTTTAAGAATTTTATAGATAATGACAAATTGCTTTTCCAAACATATTATATCATAACTTTTAGGTGTACTAGTAATGCTATTCTCATCCACCATGCTCACAACAGCATTACTATATATTTTAGAAGCTTTGCAAAACTGTAAGAAGAAAACTCAGTCTCATTTATTTACTTTGCATTTATTTGATAACTCATGACCTTGGAATATATTTTCATGCTTATCATTCATCTTTCTCTTTTTTAAAACCAATAATACCCTTTGTTCATTTATCTAATTCAATCTTAGTTTCTCTTTTTTAATTTGATTTAATTTTTATTTTTACAGACTGCATTTTGATTCACTGTATACAAATGGGGTACAACTTTTCATTTCTATGGTTGTATATGATATAGATTCACACCATTTGTGTAATCATACATGCACATAGGGTAATGATGTTTGTCACAATCCACTCTTTCCTTCCCCCATCCCTTCCCTCCGTTCATGTCCCTCTACACAATCCAAAGTTTCTCTTTTTTTAAAAACACTCTTCCAGAATTCTTACTAAGGAAAATAATAAGCTTCTTGTCTTCCACTTTTGTTGATAATATATTTAATATTTTCTTGCTTGTCCTTTAATGATTTCTAAAACTAATTTTTTCTTATGACACAAGTAACGGAAGTTCCAATTTCTGGTTTCACATTTAAGGAGCTTTGAAGACACTGCTCTGTCCTAAAAACAGGTAAAAAGCTGAACAAACTGTGTGGCGGGCGGAACCGGGGCCCAGGGTTACGCCACATGCATCCAAAGATGGCGGCTGGCAGAGAGCAAACGGTGTTCTGAATATGCATGGAGAAAGGCAGAACGCGTTTACAATTGGCTGAATTATAATCAGTTCAGATGCCTAGCACGTGGACAGATATACTTTACATGTATGCTCCAGCGAGTGATTGCTTGACCTTTAACAGGATTGGATGGACATATCTGGTTACAATTGCTTACGCATGAGACTGCTTATATATTGAGGGTGTTATTGGAATAAAGGGGAAGCTGCTTCATGAACTTCTAAAGAGTACGTGTCTTCTGTCCCGCTGGTCGGGCAGAAAGCGAAAGAAGCGGTTTTCTGCAAGCGGCTTTCCATAAGCGGAGCGGCTTGGAGCCGCTGGGCAAAGAAGCCGCGGTCTTTCCTAAGGGCGGCGGGAGCCGCATGAAGCAGCCTGTGGGCAAGCAGCAGCGGCTCTCCACAAAACTCAAAATCAACAACTATTATAAGATCTGTAAGAAAAATGACTGTTACAGTTTGAATTTTAAAATGTTCCCCAAAGCCAGACACAGAAGCACATGCCTGTAATCCCAGGGATTCAGGAGGCTGAGGCAGAAGGATCATAAGTTTGAGGTCAGCCTCAGCAACTTAGCAAGACCCTGTCTTGAAGGGGGCGGAAAAAAAAAAGACAGGGGATATGGTTCAGTGGCAAATTCCTCCTGGGTTCAATCCCCAATACCAAAATAAATCGATAAAAGAAAGAAAAAAAATTCCCTCAAAGAGCTCATGTGTTAGGCAATATAGCAATGTTCAGAGGTAAAAAGATTGGATTATGAGAGCTATAACCTCATTAGCAGTTAATTCATTTGATGAATTAATAATGTGAATGGATTACTGGGTGGTAACTATAGGCAGGTAGGGCATGGCTAGAGGTAGATAGGTCACTGGGAGGATGCCTTTCGGGACTATATCTTGTGCCTGGCTCCTCTTTCTCTCTCTGCTTTCTGGCTGCAATGAGCTGAGCAGTTTTGCTACACTGCACCCTTCTACATGGCATTCTGCCTTACCTCATGCCCAGAGCAGAGGAGTCAGACAACCATGAACTGAACCTCTGAAATGTGAGCCCCAAATAACCTTCTCTCCTCTCAGTTGTTTCTGTCAGGTATTTTAGTCACAGTGACAAAAAGTTAACACAGTGAGCTCACTGGGCAAACTGATGGGGAGACAGGCAAATAAAGAAAAGTATAAGAGGTTAGAGCAGAAGACTTCCTAAGAACCAGGGCTGAAGTAGGAAAATCTACACTGTAACTGAAGAATTGCTAGAGGCTAGGTATGGACCAATCTGAGAATTAAAACTCCAGGGAACCTGGTCAAAGGGATCCCCTGTATCTTTTAGTTTTACTCTGAGGTGCTTGATCAGGTTCTCAATGTAACTATCAAAGAAAAATTGCCTATGCTTCCAGCAGCAGAAGGGGAAAAGAAATCATTGTGAAATGCATGACTGTAGTACTCTGTAGTACTCTATTTCTTATCAAGGTCTGTCTTCAAAAGAAACTGTTTAAAGTCCTAACCTCCTAGGATTTTATCTGAGCCTAATGTGCCTTGAGAAAAAGAGATATTCACCCCAGTGCACTCTGGCAATCCTGTTCCACATAAGAAAGGAGGAAAAAAAATTAGAAATACTTGCAAAGTTAGTTCAAAATTCAGAGGCACAGGTTCACTACAAGATTGTGACCTAATCACAGGAATACAGAATGTTTCACATCCCTTACACCTTTCCACCACATTACTCAAGGTTTACTTACAGTGGTTCCTTTTACCCAGTACATCATGTCCCACTATCAAGTAAAAGTTACAAGGTAAACGAAAAGGCAAAATCACAAACTGAAGAGATACAGCAAGTAACAGAACAAGATTCAGATATGGAAGGGATGTTAGAATTCTCAGACTGGAATTAAAAAAAAAAATCCAATTAACATGTTGAGGGTTCTGACAGATAAAAGTAGAGTATACAATGCAGAAAGAGCATTGTAAGCAAAGAGACAGTAATTCTAAGAACCAATGAGAAATGTTAGGGTCTCATTACTTGCATAATAAGGACATTACTGTAACAGAAATGAATGCCTTTGATAGGCCTATTAGTAGACTGATCACAGCTGAGGAAAAACCCTCTGAATGTGAGGATATCACAATAAAAATCCAAGCTGAAAACTAAGAAAACAAAGTTAAAAATGAAAAACTACAATACAATAGCCCAGTACTATGGGCTTGGAAAATAACAGAAGGAAGAAACGAACAAACCAAACCAGGAAAAGAAGAAATAATTGAAACAATAACAATGAGAATTTCCCCCAAATTAATGTCAGATAGTAAACCATAGATCCAGAAAGCTCAGAACACTAAACAGGATAAAAGCAAAAAAACCTATACCCGAGTCTCTCATTTTCTAACTCCTAAAAATTAAAGATAGGGACTAGGGGTGTAGCTCAGAAGCAAAGAGAGTGCTCAACACAAAGAAGGCCCTAGGTCAATGATTAGCATCAAGAAAAACAAAGCAAGGATTAAATAAATCCTAAAAGAAGCTAGGAGGAGGAAAAGACACCTGGTCACATTACCTATAGAAGAACAAAAATAAGATGCACATTCAACTTCTCAGAAACCAGGCAAGTAAGAAGAATGAGATAGTTAAAACTTTGAGGAAGGGGGCCCACCAACTTAGAATTTTGCATTTTAGGTGATTATCATTCAAAAGTGAAGAAAAAATAACAATTTTCTCAGAGAAATAAAAAAGTAAGGGAATAATTCCAAATAGACTTGCCTTGTAAGAAACGTTAAAAGCAGAGAGAAGAAAAACAGAGTAAGTTCGAAACTCAAATCTATATAAAGAAGTAAAGGCACAAACGAATGAAATAAATGAAGGTAAAATAAAAACTTATTTTTGTTCTTAACTGATCCAACAGCTAAATTTATTCAAAATAAATAATGGCAACACTATATTCAATTATGTAGGGTTATGAGTATATTGTATGTGTACATATGTTTATGTATGCTTATGTATGAGTGAAATAAATGTCAGTAATAATACAAGGGACATGAGGGAGGAAACAATTATTTCGTTCTTAAAAAGCATACACATTACCTGTGAAGCAGTGTAGCATTATTCAAAAGTGGGCTTGAACTAGTTACACATGTTTACTGTAAACTCTCAGACAGCCACTACTAATTTTAAAAAGAAGATTAAGTGATAAGCTAAGAAAGGGAAGAAAATGGAATCATATAAAATGTTCAATTAATACCACAAAAAGCAGAGAAAGAGTAAGAAGAAAAAACAGTAACAGTAAGTAGCTATTAATCCAACTATATCAATAATCATTTTGTAAATGTTCTAAATGTACTAATTAAAAGACTTTGTCAGAGTAAATCAAAATATAAGACCCAACTACAAGCTGTTTATATGAAACTCACTTTAAACATAAAAATACAAGTACTGAAATTTCATTGTAAAAAAAAAAAATGAACATAAAACCACAGATAATCCCACCACAAGAGATAAACATTTTTATATTGTTGTTTTTCTAATTTATATTTAAGAAAAATTTGATAAATATTGCACATTTCTTTTGTAAATTGCTTTTCTCATTAAAGTATGATGAATATCTTATTATAGCAATAAATATCATACCACAATGCCATTTGGAATAGTTATAAATACTTCTTTTATGTACATAACAATTTATCCCATATATGTGGACATTCAAATTGTTTTTTGTGGTATAGCAGGTTGAACCCAGGGCCTTGTGCATGCTTGCAAGAATCTACCACTGAAACACACCCCCTGAAGTTTTTTTTTAAATTTTCATGTTGTAAGTGAAAAATTCTCTTAATTATTCATACACATCCTTAATTTTTTCATGTTCTTGTTGGCTGAATAACTGAATTAAAGACATGCACACTTAATTTTTTTTCTATGACTATCCATTTGACCTGTAGAAGTTATAGCAATTTATATTCCCATCATTTGCCCTACAGAAATTATGCCAATTTATATTCCCATCAATAAATAGGCCTTGGCCAATAAAGTCATAATTTAATTTTTAAAATATGCATTAGTTTTTATTTTTATGTAAACAAATTGCATATGTTCTTCTTCCTTAGTGCTTTAGAAAGTTCTTCTTTATCCACTTCTATGTCTTTTACTTGATTTATTTTCTTAATTAACTTTCTAATCTATTTTGAACTCCTTTTGTAGTAAGATGAAGAGTGCAGTGTTTCCCCCATAGTACTATAATCTGTCAAGATTTTCTCCATATTTCCAGGATGAAATTAAAACTCCTTAACATAAGAAAGCTTTGTGAAATGTATGCTATGATTCTATGAGGAAAATTAACTATCCCTACTCCAAGTGCATTCCATGGTCTGATAAAATGGTGTGAAACTTCAATTTTTTTTATGGTGACATATCTTCACAATTTGGAAACACAGAAGATCTTCCTACATACATTGCAATATCAGAGGAAATAACAATTAGAAGTTACTATTTATAGAGTACTTACTATGTGACAGATATTATTCTAAATGCTTTACTATAACATCTAATTTTTTCCTCACAATAATCATAGAAGGTAGATACTACTGATATTCCATTTTAAAGATAGAAAATGGGGGTAAAAAAAGATTAATTTGTCCAAGCTTGTCCTGGTAAGCACAGGAGCTGAAATTTGAACACAGACAATCTGGCTCCGCAATCTGTACATTTATCCATTATACTATGGCATAAAGGACACAAATTTGAACACATAAATACTAAAAACATACATGTAGTAAATGACACTACTTGCAATGCTAAAAAAAAAAAAAACAACAAAGAGAAAATATCTGCAAGACACAGAACACAAAAAAAGCAATACATAGAACACATAAAAATCTACAAATGAAAAGTGCAATCATTGCCACTGAACACAAGCAACGGGTATATATGCACAATTTAGGAAAAATATGAGTGGCCAATAAACATACCAAGATCACATTACTAATTAGGGAAATGCAAATAATCATGATAATGAGATAGAATTTTCATCCATCAGAGTAACAATAATCAGTCTGGTAACACCCAGCATTGATAAGAATATGGAAAACAGGCCTTTCAATTACTGTTGGTGGAAATATAAACAGTTATAGGTTATTACATGGATATTCTTTTAGCATTAAACCTATCAAAATAAATGCCCCTTTTCAATGAACAGTTTCGTTTCTAGGAATCCAGCAATATTATCTATTAGCAGAAGAATGGTTAAATCATTATGGTGTATCAATCTGTACTATGGAAAACTGTGCAGTAATTTATACTACAATGTCAGAAAATAAAGTCACAAAACAACATGTAAAGTATGCTCTGATTTAAGAACAAAAAGAGAGACCTAACAACCTTATATATGTGTGTAATTTCATACACAAAAATAGTTTAGAAGAAATGTACATATGGTAGGGAACATTCATTTTTGTTTATACATTTCTTTATCTTTTAATACTTCCCAGCACATAGGAAGTGTTTAATAATTGTTGAATGAATGCATGAATTTTGTTGTATATAGATGAGTGAAATTGATCTCCAATTAAATTCAAATATATGAACTCTATGAGACAGAAAAGGCTATATGTAAAATTCAGCTTGATTAAATTTATGCTACTTAATAACAGACATGAAAAAATGATTCTAAGTACTAGTAATACTAGTTGCATGAAAAAATTAAAAACCAGATCTAGTCACTCAATTCTCTGATAAGAAAAAAGTTGAGTTGATCATGTGTATTTTTTTAATTGATCATATATTTTGAAAAAATTTTGACCAGTCACCTGAAAGATAGCAGATAATATGTTCCTACCTTTTCAAAGGATTAACAACAATCCTGTTATGATGTCTATACTACACTTAAAACATTTCCATATGGATGGCGTGATTGATATGAATGTATCAGTTAAACTTCAGTCCCAGGGGCTATCAGTGAGAGTTACTTAGAGATATACTTAGCTATATGTGAGAGTTACTTAGAGAGAATAGTGTATCAAACAGTTATGCTCCAGAGGCAGTAACCAAAGTACTTCTTTTATTTATATCGTGATCTATACTTGAGGCATTGGTAATTAGCAAAGTGAATATCAGAAATGGAGCTCATTTGTAAAATGAATATCATATTGGTTAATAAAATGAACGCCAGAAATGGGCTTTTGTTCCTAAAATTAAAATATCAAAGAATTGTGAACTAAATAAAATATTTTATAGTTATTCTCTACCTTTCAATAAACAGGATATAAAAATCCAACAAGGTTTGATAATCTTTAGTTTTAGAGATGGCAACCAGGGTCAATTCCCTAACAGTTCTGCTCTTACTCATTCATTTGGGAGCATTTCTGGTTGCCTGATGTTGACTAAAATGATAAATGAATCTTGCCTTGTGAATGCTGTTATCTAATCTAGTACAATTGAAACTTTAATGCAACATGATGGTTGGAAGGCCTAAAGGAAAAAGAGCTCAAAGTTTCCTTCATAGACCTTATAGAATGGGTTGTAATAAAATGCTTTGTGTCTGCATGGTAATGATGATGCCCTTAAAAATATCTATGTTTATGGTAATTTCTTCATAACTCACAGTAACTCTACACAAGAATATCTTTGACTATTTTGGTGGACAACACTGTTTGCCAAAAACAAAACAAAACAAAAAACCTCCTACAATTTGTAAATGATCAAATTGGTTTAGGATATTTCACAATAACTACATTCATATTTTTCCCCCAGTGATAAAAGTTTTACACAGTTTCTGGAAAACTGACAAGGATAGAACTTACTCCAATGGTCTTTAAAATTTGTTAACCAGCAAATCTTAGGATACAGTTATGATGTTTATTTTCTATGCAGGTAAAAAAATACCACTCTCACCCTGTTAAGAAACGTTTTCTGTTATAAACATTTCTTAAACAGTCACAATAGTTTTAGCATCATAAACAATATTAAAGAAAGAGAAAAAAGCTGGGTTATCTACTGTTCAAAACATAGATAAATCCTTAGGTAGATAAAATCCTTAGGTAGATAAAATTTTTCAGACACCAGAATACATGAGGACAATCTAAGGTTAAAACATTATACATATGAATACAAAATCCAAGCATCATCACTGCCATCACTATGAAAAGCACAAGCAACTATTTGTGCAAAGAAGCAGACAATAGACTCAAAGGTTCAATGGTGGGCTGAACATGACCTGCATAAAAATCTATAGAACATTTGAGTTTTTCTAAGTTACAGTAGACCACCTTTGTGTCATGAAATAGCACCTTTGCACTCTGCTACACACTCTGAATGAGGGAATACAATGCTTAAATTTGAATGTGGTGGTTTCCAAAGGAGATATGGTGACCATAGAGAAGTTTCATCTCCTCCAGATAGCTTTTTTAGCCATTTGGAGGGTCAAGTCCAAATCTACCTGAGGGTACAAGTAAAGTATTATTTTTAGGATGCATACTTCCTTTCTTGAACTTCTAGATTCTGGTGCCACAAACACAGTTTACACAAACATTCACTTGCTTTTGAAATAGCTGTTTCTTTAAAAAGTTATTTTCCCTATATAGGTAGCTAAAATAATATGAAAGGTGAGAAGGAGATATCCAGGTCTTCATACTGATGCTCCAACTTTGCAGCTTCTAGTATAATTAAACACTTAAATAAATATTTTTTATAGTATTGAGCTTGCTTCAGGGCAATTTGTAGAATTTTCTTGCTTTAGATTTTTTAAAAATCATATAATTATCAAAGCTTCCTGTGATGTTTTAGGTACAGTATTGCCTGAGAGCAAGAAGACAGGCAGGTGATTTCTTAAAAGTATTTTTCAGCTTCAGGGTAATAAAAAATATCTTAAACGTTCTAAAGTTGAAAAGGCATAATTAACCATTACAATTTAAAACTGAACTATATTTTGCACTAAAATATAGTGCTAAAAGAGGGTAATATAAAGATCAATTAATATTTTCAAGCAAAAATATGGTTAAAATTAAAGATTCAACACTTCAAATCACTACCATTTCAAAAAGTAATTTAACTAGTTATTGGAAACTTTTCCAATAAGCAATACAAGTAATACAGTTTGGATATCTATTACACAGCTCCCTGTGTAAGAGTTGTGTAATCTGGCTGGGAGTGTAGCTCAGTGGTAGAATATATGCTTAGCATGTGTAAGACCCTGGGTTCATTCCCTAGCATTTGAGGCAGGGAGCAGAGCTGAATAATCCTACCTATCCTAATCACACATAGAATTATTTCCTTTAGAGCATTAATTTGAAATCTTGAAAACTACAGAAGAGATGAAAGAGACCATATGACAACATACCTCTCTGTACTTTTTCCTGTAGTATCAATAGTTGAACATTTCTTCTTACCACAGACTGCTATAACTTTAACTGCTATTTAAGACAGATAAAAAAACCAACATATCCAACTATGACAATTTATCTTGTGTCAAGCATTGTCTTAAGTATTGTTAATGCATAATATTACTATGAAAAAGGCAATGTTATTCTCATTTTACAGATAAGTAAACTAAGGTATAGAGAAGTTCAATGACTCTCCCAGGATCACAGCTAGGATGTATCCAGGGCCCATACTCTTAAACACTACAACCATTACACTAAAGTATCTCTGAAGAGGCAGACCATGGACTTTACCTGATAATCTGCAGGGAAAGAAGAATTGATATTTTTAAAGATATTGTTTTCTATAAAACAAAAATTACCTTTCAATTCCACTTAACATCTCTTTCCCTATTTCCAGATATCCTGACACCTTATAGGAAAAAAAAAAATGTTTTCACATCATTTGTTCATGCTTAGAAAGTTAATGACCATTTTAATCATTTGTTACATACTCTAAGGTAATTATTAACTTGATCTGCATTAACATCTTGTTAAATAGGTAAGGCTAATGCTATCATCCCTATTTCCAGATAAGGAAGGAAACTTAGGCCCAGAAATTTTAAACTTGCTCTAAGTTTATCAAGATACATCTATAAGAGTTTAAATCCTATTTTAAGTTCTACTGACAGTTTTCATTGACAGTTTTTCTGTTGTTTATTTATTTGTACCAGGGATTAAATCCATGGATGCTTAACCACTGAGCCACATTCCCCAACCCTTTTCATTTTGCATTTTTAGACAGGGTCTTGAGAGGTTGCTTAACACCTCACTAAGTTGCTGAGGCTGGCTTTGAACTTGTGATCCTCCTGCCTCAGCTTTCTAAGCTACTAGGATTACAGATATATACTACACCATGCCTGGCTGTTTGTTTATATTTTAAGGTATATATAGGCCAAAAGAAAGTTCATGTCTAGGTATTCTCCATTTTTACTGACAGGTAAAAGGAGTTACAATGAAATAAGTGAAATGAACAGGAAGTCCACATTTTGCACATTCTGCAAAATTGTAGATGGAAATGTCCCTGATGCTTCCAAGAGAAGCCACATATGGTCAGCCAGACCCTGACCCATCCTGGCAAGTGGCACCACTGGTAAAGGAAAGCTAAAGGAGCCAGGAGGCTTTGCACATGTCCCCAAGAGTGATGTCTGTGGAACCTCAGCTGACTCTTAAGAGTAGATAGGAACAAGGTCAGTTTTGACCAACTTGGTCTTAAATACCTGGCAGGAGAGTATAACCTAAAAGCACAGTTCTACATGGACATTTAAAAGGAAAAACAATGTTTGTTTGTTTGTTTGTTTTTTTAATGTAACTTAAGATGTACACTTGTGTCTGTCCTACCAAAAGTAAGTAAAGCTGAAGGCTATAAAGGAAGGGTTCTTGTGGGAGAGTGCCTAATAATAATGATCACAAGAGTTGCAAATTTACCCTGAGTTAAAGAGTCTGATTTCGCAGACCTACAAATCTTCCTAACCTCCTACATTGATAAACTTGATCTGTTTTTCACTATTAAGATTATGAGTTACTGTCCTCGTGGTTTTCAAAGACTTGCTGAAATGCTAATTGGTTTTATGCTAATTATTTACAAAAATGTAATGCTTTGCTGTCTTTATTGTTGTCTTAGCATGATCCCTGCTGATCCCTGCCCTATGTATGCCTTGTCCAGTCACCTGTCATCTGCCACTGTGGACCTCTCAACTGCTCTGATGCTGAATGCCCTTAATTGTCTATGCCCCAGCTGATAGAGAACAAGGATTTTCCTTTCAGCAGGAAGCAGTTTGGAGATGTCATTGTCTATTTTTCCATAGAAATGGAATGTAGAAACTGACAGTGGGGAAATGTAACAGTGGTCCACTTTATGCTTTGAATAAAAACCTTGCTGCTCTACCACTGCAACTTATTTTTTAAATGGACTTGTTTCTTTTTCTTCCTCTCTCCCGACTCCTCCCTAATCTCAGGGGAAACAAACAGGATTACCTTTCTACCCCATTGTAGGCAGTAATCTGTCTCTGAGTACACACCCACCATAGAAACAAGGTAATCCAGACTTTGGGGATGGTACTAGAAGATCTCAGAAATTACTATCTCCCAAATTAACAAGTGAATTACAACTTCAGACAGAAAACACGAGGAATGTAAGGAATGTAGACTTCCAATCAACTCTTTAAAAGCCCCTGTTCCTGCTGATGGGTAGAATCACAGCCTTTGGGACAGGAGTCCCTGTGTTTCTCCTTTGTAAGCAAAGCCATAAACTTTCTTTTTGCTTTTTCTCAAAATAAATAAATAAATAAATAATAATAATAATAATAATAATTTGGCCTTTTACATACTAAAGTAGCAGAGCATAATTGGCGGGCATATATTGATTTATTTTTTTAATATAGTAGCAAAGGTAAGTACCCTAAAAGGTAGTATTTTTTGAAAACTAAAGCCTTAAATAGACTTTTACAACAGGAACATTATGTACCAAGAGTTATTTCAAGATAACTATGGATAAAACATTTCAATTTGATTTCTTTTGCTTTTATGCAACTAGTATCATTCTATGGCAAAATCTTTCTGCCAAATTGTGCCTGTGGGACTGGAATGTGTCTAGTGTGGCACCCACTACACTATTGGTGCTCAAAGTATAATGCAAGCAACAATTACCACCAGATTACTGCACGCAAAGTTATATGACACAGAACGATGCATAGCTGAGTCAAAAGAAGTGTCAGCAGTATTTGAGTACTTCCTTTAAAAACAAACAAATTTGTTTTTGCTGTTTGTGTGCTCATATTTTAGCAGTGAGACTAAGTTCACAAGCACAGGACAAAAAGGTTTAGGTTTCCTAAATGCTTGTCTTTTTTAAAAAAGAGAACAGGATCCCTTCACAGGTCTCCCAAGTGTCCAAGGAACAAGGGAACATAAAACCAGCGTACCTCTAATGGTTAGGTTTTGTTTTTTTTAAAGTGTGTGTATTTTCAGAGGGGAGAACTTAGAGGACAAAGAGATCTGCCTTTGCCTGTTGTATAAAATTAAAAAAAAAAAAAAAGCAACAAGTCAAGGACAGAGAAGGTAAAGAAAGATGCAAATTTAAACTTCATTAAACCTGTATCAATATGTAATCCTTAGGTTTTTATTTATGGAGCTTTGGGAGGATTCGGTAAGAAAAAATACACAAAAGTGCTTTCACTATGAAGTCAAAATATTAAACTGTATTGGTACTCTAAATAAACCAAGATTCATTCATAATTAAAACTTCATCTTAAAAACTGTAACAATGAAAATTATAAGTTCTATGTGGGAAAAAATAAGACAGTAAAACTTTCAAGATGTGTTTCTTTTATACTTCAAAGTTGTATATTGTTAAGTTTAAAAGCAGGGAACAAAACATTATTACTGTATCCTTACTGTGTATTAAAAGTGATGTGTATTTCTGGAGCAAGACATAGGACATGTAATAGTAAGTTCCCTCAGAAAAAAGGACAAGATAGGGAGATAGAATTACTTTACTCTTTTATACTAGTTCTTTAAAATAAAACTTGCCACCTGTTACATTTTCAATTCCAAAACAGCTAGTTTCTAAAATTAATAATGAAATTTTAAAATGAAAAATTTTTAATTTTCTTGTTTTACTATCAAAAGCTTAATGAAATTCAAGAAATAATTTTAAGAAAAAATTCGAGGGGCTGAGGTTGTGGCTCAGTGGTAGAGCACTTGCTGAGTGTGTGTGAGGCACTGGCTTCGATCCTCAGCACCACATAAAAATAAATATAATAAAGGTTATTATGTCCATCTACAACTTAAAAAAATCTTTAAAAAAATTCAAGTTGATATTAAAGTTTTAAAAAGATAATATATCATCTAAGAACATTACTTTTTTTTAATAAGAAACAGACTTAATATTTATTTATTTATTTATCTTCCCTAAACCTTACCATCCTCACCTGAGTGCTGGATACACAGTTTTTTAGTTCATAGTAATGGTAGCTGCTTTAGTATTAGAATTCAATTTTTATGTTCACTTGCATGAATATTACTGCCTTCTAAGTTTTCTTAACTCCAAATTTCTGAGACAAAGTTAAGTGTAGGCTTTAAATTTTCTAGAAATAATTCTTATTTTGCTATTTTAGATATAGTTCATTCATCTTATTTTAAAAGGAAAAAAAAAAAAAAAAAAACAACCCTATACCTGAACAATATAGAAAAAGAAAACATATGGTCATGAAATTTCAATAGCAAAAACTCAATATTTTTAATACATATCAGTTTTACTGTTTAAATGTTAATAATGTAATAATAGTCTAAAAATGGAGAAAAATAGAAAATAAAATTTTTATTTCTTCACCGAAAATCAGTAATGATATCAATTCCTTTGGAAATTAGCATGATGTCATGAAAACATATATTTTATGAATATTACTTGATAAAGTGAAAATAAAAAAGGAAATAATCAATATATTGTATCATACATTCTGTAAAGGAGAAAAAACAAGTATAGGGACTGAATGAGGAAACAAATATACAGCATGTTTATTTTTGACTCTTGATTAAGCAGAATAACAGTAAATCCTAATTACCCTTCAAAGTAGGGAGATGTCAGATTCTTAAAGCACTGTTAGACTACCTTGAAGGGCAAAGTCTTTCACATACTGGAAAGTCTTTTCATTCATAAATCATACAACAATCAAAACTAATTTTTTTTCAGAGGTAACCTAGTAACCTTGACCTAATAACCCCATTTTGAAGGCTGGAATTCTAACTTAACTACAGATATATGATTGATTTTATAGGGTAACAAAGGTAATTCATAAAATGCTGGAAAGAAGATTTAGGCAGAGTCACACAATTTCAAGCATACTTCCAGGCAGAGTCCCAAACAAGATGTTTAAAATGGACTAAAGTCAGTATAGGAATCTCTAGAAGTAATTCATGTGTGCTGGTAAAAGTAAGTCTTATAATTAAATATTAAACTTCATTTTTATCCTGAATTACCATTTTAAATTAGAATTATCTCCTAGGAAAAGATGGAGGTTGAAGAGGTTTGTTGAAAAAAGAAATAGAAAGGATTGGCTGAGCTAGAAAGAAGGGTAGAAAAGACCGACATTACAGAATTTTTTTTCTTATTATATTACTTTTAAATGTCCTTTGAGAGCAACGTAAAAACACGAGCTCATAAAATCAAGTCGTTTATACTGAATCTACTCTTTTAGTTTTTTAAAATCAAAATTCTTAAGTCAAGCTACTATCATCAAGGAATGGACCTTTTAACAAAGTCCACTGACCCAAAGGGGAAAAATTAAAACACAACAGAAGCAATTACTTGGGCCTATATGGAAATACTTTTGAAATGTATTTTGTGTATTTTAAAAAAGGAAAAATGTAAAACTTCTCAAATCTGAATCTATGCTTTCTTCGTAATTTAATATCAAAGAAGAGGCAAAAAAGATTTTAATATGGGACATAAATGGAAAGAAATCAGAGAGCAGGTGTAGATGGCAAATATGGGCTTGCGAGTGAGGATGGTTTAGGAGGAGGTAGGATGAATGGTGAGCACAGCAGTGGAACTGTACTGATTCCTTGAGGAATCCTAGGAAGAAAGGAAGTGAACTAAGAGAATCTACAGGGAATACCTATTTTAATTTTTGAAATGTTTCCAAGCAAGCATGTTGCAATCTGAATTGGATGTTCAATAACTATTGTTTAAAGTTGATAAATCACGAAATAGTGTAAAACATATTACGTAAAACTAGAACCATAGAGAAAACCACCAGAACTAGAAAAGAAGCAGTTAAAAGACACTAATTCCATAGAGTGAGATGGAGGTAGGGAGAGGTAGGAAAATGCAGATTTTCATTAAAAGTTCTTGCACTGTTTGACTTGTTACCATGTGCCTGCATTGCTTAAAAATAAAAACAACTTTTAAGCTAATAAATTAGAAGAGGCCTGACCTGTGCTAAAAGTTCCTTTTTTTTTTTCTTTTGCTAATTCCATCAAAAGGTTCTTGTCAAAAACAGATTTGATTTCTTTTTTCTGTGTATACACACGTTAGTTATGGATGATTAATAAAGCATTCATTCTTTTATTTGCTTTGGCTGAGAAATGACTTATGTTGTATTAGTGTTAAGCAACTATTTCACTTTATATGGAAAAGATATGAAGTGTTGCTTATTTAAATATACATATGGTAAAAGGAAGAGTTTATACATGTTTTAGGCTCACAAACAATAAAAATATTTAAGTAAGTGGAAGTGCAGAGTTTGTCCAACTAAGAAACTAGGAAAATGCTATGTACTTTTTTATGTCTTAATCTAAAGTAGGCTTGTGAAATTATCTGCTTAGCATTTAATTTTGATGGGACAATAAAAAGGCTATTAAAGATTTAATGTAATATGACAAAAGCAATCATGTTTTTAAAAATTTTATATATGCAGAGACTTTTAAAAAATAAAATGTTAGCAGGGTAAAACAAAAATAACTACATTACAAAAGAAGTTCCCTGAGTTTAGGGTGTCTGAAAATAAGTACCCAAATTTAGACTGATAATCACTTAAAAGGTCTTTATTTTTCACATACACACTGTTTAAAAAAACAATATTCACTTGGAAGAAAAGTTTCCTAATATATGAACACACAGGAAGAGTCAGTGAGAAATGTAAAATGCTATCTATCCTGTCACAATTTTTATAAAGTCATTTTCTAAATAAAACTACTTTATCCAGCTAACAAGAAATATTAGTTACAGCAATACTTTCTTGTATTACCTATTTCGAGCGAAGGTAGTCAAAACCAGTAATCTGATCTAAGCCATACTGTGACTGATTTTTGAGCAGATTTTCATTAATCAGGTCCCCTAACATAGGGTGGAATGAAGAAAAATAAAGGTAGATAGGGAAAAAATGTGATGGATTATTTAGAAACCAGTAACTGAAGAACAAGGAAGATAGTTTGGATTTGAAGTCAGTTCTCTGATCTTCATTTTATTCCAAAATTGCTAATAATAGCAACTTATAAAGAAAGAATTATACTTGGAATGGAAATTAGGAGTGCGGCAAGGGTAAGAAATGCTCATGGGAAATAATCTGGACATTGTAGAACTTGTGTAAAAATTTATAGTAAGCAAGATTCCAAATTCATGGTGTAAGCTCACAGACAGTTCCTCTGATATATATATACAGATTCCTTTTCCTCTCATTTTTCCTCCTTTGTCACACATTTGGCAACGACTATTTTTTCAAGCCGAGCTAAATCATACTCCTCTTCTACTTTTTCCCTCACTGGAGAATAAAGAAACTTAAACCTTTCCTATGTCTCCTCTCCTTCTTTAGTAGATCGTATGCAGTACAAAGCCATTATTTACAAAATAAGTATCACTGCCAGTTTAGACCTACTCTTTTCAATCTCCTGAAAGGTAATAAGACCTTTCTACCAAATTAAATTGAGCAATCTCAGAGGGTTCCTGTTAATTATTTCATTTTTACCACACACAATCCCAGTCATTGCTTTCATTTTATATGATCTACTTGTTGACATGTATGTATTGAAATCTACTTCTCAACTCAACTCTGAACCTACTCACAAAAACAGCCTCTGGATAAGCAAGACCATTCCAAAAGGCTAAGTGAATGATGGGTTTTGTATAATAATCTGAAACCCTATAGATTTTCACTGGTCAAGTTATCACTATAATGAATTCCAAAATTAGAGTCACTGCATCGGAAACGGAAGTCCCGTTCTAGCTCACACCTGTGAAGCAGTTCTGAGAATGGCTCAGAATTCATGTGGAAATTTTTAGCTAATAAACACACTGCTTTTTTATACTAATGCAAAAATATTAATTCTATAAGCACTTACATAAAAGTCTGAAAGTGACATAGGCATAATGCATATTTTAAAATAAGGAATGCAATAATGCTAATTATAAATTTAATCTACTCTAAATGCAAAGAATAGCAACTTAAAATTATACAACATGAAAATGTTCAAACAAAAAGAACAATGCTAGATTAAAACCAATTTATTAATATGATGAAATTAAGGATAAATTTTTCTTTTAAATATTTCCAATATTATCATTATGTTGGTTGTGTAATAAATACTAAAATGTTTAAAGATAAACCAAGTGCTAATAAAGTCTAAAAAAGAAAAAATTATATCTATAAATTTAATTGCACACTAATCCTAGGGCATGTCTGATTCAAAGAATCTATAACAACAGATGACTTCTTCAGGCATGAAACTAAGAATACTGTAAGTAGCAGAACTTAAATATCTCATTCTAAGTTTATTGAGAATGAAGTCTATTGGATACTTACCCACTTACTGGATATTTTTAAATGCATAGAATTTTGCTGGGTTTTTTAAGTCTATAAAAAATATTTTCCAATTCTTAGCTGCTTAAAATCAGGAGGGAAATACAAGACCATCACATGAAAATTAAACTGGATAAAATCAAATAGAAAGAAAATCCACAAGTTTAATACATGAATAAATGACAAATTCATTTTTCAAACATTCACTGAGGGTCTATTATTTGCAAAGCATTATTCTAAGTGCACAAATTAATTATGCTTGATTAGATTTTGTCACTCCAAAAAGCAGCAGAAATGAGATGTTTTGGGAAGGAGAAAGGAATATGAACCATTCATTCTGGAAATACATGCCCTATTGTGTAAATTGGCTTAGAGAGCAGCATATACATCACCTTAATTAACTACAGTAATTGACATATCTTAAAAGTAGATGCAGAAGTCTGAAAAAAATGTGCTGTAAGTAGTGCTTGAAACATTAATTCAACTTTAATCTCTATATAACAAAGTGTCCGGTGTTGTGGTTAGAGTGCAAAGCAATGGTTGAGTATAATACCGCCTTCAGAAATTGTGAAAAAAATGCTTAACCAGCAAATTTCTAATTATTTAACTATGCAGAGAATAAGCATTGTTACTAAGTGTTATTTTTTTAAATATCAGGACAAAAATTTACAAATTAGCATTAAAAATAACCCTATTTTAAAGCAATGTCTAGTTTAGACTGCAGACTAAACTATGATCAAACATTATTATTAAAGAGCATTTGGTCACTATTTTTTTTGGTCACTATTCTTGACCAAATAATATTTCTATACTACCTTATTTTAATACTTTGCTAGTATAAATCTACATGTTGTAATCATGAAAACTTAAAATGGTCATGTGTATGTATAAAAAACGTCATTAAAAAATTCATCTCTTGGGCTGGAGTTGTGGCTCAGTGGTAGAGCACTTACTTGCCTAGCATGTGTGAGGCACTGGGTTCAATCCTCAGTACCGCATATAAATAAATAAAAATAAAGGTCCATCAACAACTAAAAAAATTTTTTTAATTCATCTCTTTGAAAGTTTAATTAAAACTAACAACTTTGTTATCTAACAAAATCATTATTTTTTTAAACATTTACCCTCATTTTCCCACAAGATTATAAAATTAAGAATTTTATAAAGACCATCTTTAAAATGAAACTAAAGCATTCATATTTTACTTATTGAATAATGTTCACTGTTTATTTTTTAAAATATTCACAAAGCTTACAATTAACCAGGTTTTAAAATTTTAGAATGTAGCTTCTATACATGATCTGAGGCAGGTGATCTTGTGTAGGGAACCCAAATGGATAATCATGGCATAGTTATTGGGTATTACAGTACTGTTTTGTTTAAATATTATCATATAAGGCACCTCAATAAAATTGAGCTTTTATCTAAAAGGACTTTGACTAAAATTTCTTTTCTTCCAAAAATCAAACTCCATTTTTCTAAATCAGTTGAATTGTGTTCTATTTGAAGAGATACGAAAGCAAACATTTAATATTGTGTTATCACATACATGTGAATACTTAAAAGTTGGTAGAACCTTGGACTGGAAGTAAAGAAGTGAATGAAAGTGAGTAGTTTGCCACTGATTAGTCATACAATGTTGGGTTAGTTTTTACATCATAATATCCTTCTTTCTTTATCTGTAAAAAGAGAAAGTAGAACTTGATGATTTCTAAGCCCCCTTTTAAAAAGGCTCTAAATTTCTGATTTGATAGTCCTAATCAAGAAACCCACAACTGTATAAGGAAACTAGGCTATAAGGTTATAGTATAGCATATAATGGTGAGTTATAACTTAACAAAATAACAGAAATATCAAAGCATTACTTTGAAATATATTAGCTGTCTGAAAGCAATGTGCTCGAGACAAAACACAGGAACCAGCACATAGCTATGCTCAATGATGGTATGAACACTAACTTCTTAAAACAGGATATTCAAACATGTGAACAATAAGCATATGACTAATAGCATGCAACTTAAAGGGGAAAAATCTATTTCTTATTATTAATCTAACATAGGTATTATCTTTCAAAGGTGTACTTTATCAAAGAACATTCAACCACCCATATATTATTTTAAAAACAAAATAAAAACCAAACCTTTGTGCTATGAATTGTCCCAGAACTGTATTTTGACATTTTTAACAACCTGACAAACCACTCTGTTTGCTTTCTTCTGCCAATACAAATCAAGCCAAGGAGAGTTTCTTCATTTATTTCATTTCATGTTCCAAGACTACACTATATCAGGGTAAAGGTCAATCATCAATAACGCGTGCTATTGCTACTCTGGAAATATAAATGTTCACCTGGAATTTATTTCAAAGACTGGCCCATTAATATCTATGACCTATAAAATTAAAAGAATGTGAGAAGACAAATAAGTATAAAATACCTTTTTCCCACCCAAATATGTTCACCAACATCATAAAGCAAATGCAAGAAGACAGAGAAAATAAAGAGACCCTTCAGATAGGGTCTTTTCCTAGTACCTTTAATAATCTCAGAGTTTTCAAAATTTACTGTGCTACCCTGCAGGCATCTGTGACAGTATCATAAGGTTTCAGATTTAGTGTGGGTGGTTGGATAAAGTTGGACATAGACCAGTTTGTGTGTGCTGAAAGATACCAAGTTGGAACACTATATTTGGCATGGAGTATCAGATTGCCAGTGCAGTGAGTTGGAAGATTTATGCACTGGCATTGTGTAGAACCAGGAGACTTACTTAAAAGGTTGCAGCAGGCTTGACTTTGGCAGCTATCTTCTTAAACAATCATAAAAAGTTAAAAGTGAGATCCAGAGTCACAGCTATGAACACCAGAAGTGGTTCCTGTCTTTTATAACACTCAGTTCTGAGAAACAGAAAGCACAGAGTAGTCCTTTGAGTGGGAGGAGATTATATAGTTGAGAAAGTTGCATTTTAAAACACTAACTTGAAACTCCATCCACTTTCCTGGTGGCATTTAAATTAAAACATCAATAGATGTAATCACAGAAATGATGAAGCAACTTTGTAACACTTAAATATAAATATTAAGAGCCTCCAGGTCTTTGTCTACTATATATATGATTCTGTCTTTTCAATGTATTTTCTGAACCCTCTGTCTCCAAAAGTAATTTGGAATGGCTACTCAATCTCACAGAGAATTCTTATTAGTGGCAGCAAAGGAGTACTTCATATCATCTGTTTCTGACAACCTGAAGTTATCAAGGATGGGAAGTGCCTAAAACATAACTTCTAGTCTCTAAAGGTATGACCTTGGCTTTCAATCTTAACTCTTCAGTTTGACATAAAGATGATAGTTTGCAAACTCAAGCCATTTTCACAGGACATGCATTTCACAAAGACCCCTTCCACTTTCTCACCACCACCATACAATATTTTTCCCATCAGAGCTAACACATGGCAAGACTGGACTTATATATGCACAGGTGAGTGAGTGATGTTTCACAGATCTGTGCTCTATCATCTAATACTTTAACAGGGTCACAACATGCCTTCAACATCTACAATCAGTAATGAAGGAACTGAAATGGTATGACTAGATGTAAATCAAATACAGGTTTCTGTTAGAGATCAAACCTGTTGGTAGGTCTTCAGGCTTGACAGGTACAAAGAATCTAAAAACAAAGTAAAATAATTTCTTAAAGTAAAATAGAAAACTATTGCTTTTCTGAAAGGAAGAGAAAAAATGAAGTCTTTGACAAATAAGCATGAAAAAGTTGAAAGGAACATTACATAGTTAAACTGAAATTTCAAGCTTCTATAATCTAGAAACAATTCTTATAAGTTTCCTGACTTAAAAAGTTTTTTTATGGTATAAAAAAGTCCATAATGTGATTATTACTGAGTGACAGATCAACAGACATATGCAACACCCTCCTCCCATTTACACTAATAAAATTTGGTTTTCTAAAATGGGGGAGGAGTTAGGTTTTAAAGAAGAAAACATCACAAATTATGAAAACATTCCCTAATGGGCAGAAATAGGGTAACTTAAATAAGGGGAAAACCAAATATTTGATGTATTATTGGAATAGAAAAGGCCATAAATTCTAAAAAGGAAATACAATTTATCAATTTCTTTTTCTTTCTTTCTTTTTCTTTTTTTGTGGTGATGAGTGTTGAACTTAGGGCCTTATGCATGCTAGGTAAGTGCTCTACTACTGAGTTACATCCCCAGCCCAAAATATACAATTTCACTGGCTAGAGTATTTTTAAGCAATATCAGAAGAATATGATAGAATTATTCTATAACTATAAAAATAGCCTTAGCACATGAAAGAAAACCATTGTAACCACTTAATTTAACAGGAGGCATTCTTTAAAAATCTTTATTCCTGGTACAAAAACTAAACTGTCACTAAAAGGAAAGCAGATGATTCCCTAAAAGTTCTCCATCTAAAATACAATGAGTATTTTAATGTGAAGAAAAAACTCACGCCATCCCCCAATCACTACCTTAAAGAATTGCTACTTAAATATTAGTACTCTGTGAACCATTTTATATTAAAATTGGATAGTTCTAAACATCACATGTATAAAAAGTATTGTTTGACACAGTGCCATTTTGATAATAAATTGCAATCTATAGCTCAAATAATTCTACTCAGGGATTAACATTTCAGAGGCTGAACCAGAGATTATGTGTATGGATCTTGAATTTCATCGTCTCCCTTTGGCACAATAGCTTATTCTTCCTTTTTTCATCTATTCTCTCACGAAGGGTCAGGAAAGCTTAGCCTTGCTGTTGCATTCATTTCATCTCTACATTAACCAGATACCTTGCAGTCTCTTTAGTTCTTATGTGTTATTCCATTACAAATAGGATCCCATTCTGTGCTATGGCTAATGAGGTTTGTACCAAATCAAAGGGTGCCATCAAGTGGTTGTAATACTCTAAACAGCATTACACTAAATGACTATTTCAGATAGACTTTCTTCAATACAAACTGTATCACTCTATGATGAAAGAACACATTAATGGGGGTGAGGGACTGAGGGTGGGGCTATCCACATAACTTTTGCTCCTTATTTTCTATCCTTCAGAGATTGCTTTTCTGCATATTACATTTATAAAGAATAATTTTCGAGTCATGGTTAGGATTAATATTGTCAGCAGATTATCAAATGATATTAGACACAATACAAGCATGGCAGAACCACTTAGAACTAAACAAATTCCTCAATCAAAATTCAAGACTAGGTTGATAGGAGCTTATTTTCTTAAATATGCAATATTGCACATACTTAAAGACAATGTTTGTCAGACCCATTTCCTATTACTAATGAAAAATTACGGGTTATGAAATAGAGCTAGCATTATTTGATCCATTTCATGCAATCATGCCTAAGGTATAATAAAGAAGCTAACAGGAAAAGTGATAATATATTTTTTTCCACACACTTAGAAAATTTTCAATAGTCTAGTCAACAGGGTATAAGGATCATTTAAAGTTTTGAAGATAGAAATCCAGAACTACTCTTAAAAAACACACAGAAGATACCACGTGGGCTGGAGAGAGAGCTCAGTCAGTAGAGTGCTTGCCTTGCAAGGACAAGGCCGTGGGTTCGATCCCCAGGACTGCAAAAAAAAAAAGATACCACGCAATTCAAAATGATCCATTCTGTACAATTGGCTAAATAGCTGCTGCCTGGAAATAGTTGCTGCCTGGAAACTGTCCTGCACCAGGGAAATCTAACACTTAAATGCTTAAAGCATTTCATAACTACATACTTAATTCTGCTGCAGAGAAACGAAACTACCCAAGTTCAGAGATCAAATAAAATGTAGAAAAAGAAAATTAAATCATAAAAGCTAAAAGCTAATTTGATCTTTATAAGACTTAAGGAGTTCCAACATGGTAATAAATTCTTGGAAAACTAAAGGTCTATATGATAAGATTTGTTTTCTAATTAGCTACTGCAGATTGCCTACAAAAATAATTCTTTTGTTTGTTTGTGTTTTGAAGCCAGGGGTGTTATTTTACCACTGAGTTAAGTCATATCCCTAGTTTCCCCATCTTTTTTTTTTTTTTGGAGACAGAGTCTCACTAAGTTGCTGAAGCTGGCCTAGAACTTGGCTATCCTCCTGCCTCAACCTCCTGAGTTGCTGGGATTACACAGGTGAGCCACTACACCTGGCTCAAAAATATTTTTTATTCCATATTTTCTTCTAGTAGCCTTGCTACTCTGCCATCAAAAGATGGAGTGTAATTTCCCTCCCACTTCAATCTAGGCAGTTTATGACTACCTTGTAGTTAACAGAAAGTGGGGAAGTAATACCATGGCAAGGGCAGATTAAGAAAGGTGCTACAACTTCCACTGGGAGACCTGGAATAGTCACTCTTGAAGTTTTCAGCTGCCACAAAAACAGTCAAACAACCCTGAAAAAAATTCAAATCCAAACTAACCCATCCAGAGAGAAGAAATGGGGAGGTCTTGATACCTCATAGTCTGAATCAACCACCTCAGATTACAACCATAAAGAGATTTCAAGCTAGAACTGCCCAGCCAAGCTATTTTCAAATATCTGATCCCAGAAACTGAATAACTTGCTCTGGGAATACAATCTAATCTATAACACCAAGTCACAAGTGGCAGAAAGTTATCAAGTTCCACTGAGTGTAAACTTTGAACTGCACTGCTGCACTGCTTTATAACAACACTTGGTTACACATAGGAATGTAATAGACACAAATACAACCTAATAATCTGTGGAACAGAGAATGGTAACAACAAGTAGAGGATCACAAAATGAGACTACCATCTCTTATGAATGAGGAAAAGATGATGTGATTTGTAAAGAAAGGAAAGAAACCTTTAATTCTTATGTTTTATTTTGGCAAGGAGCCATGTATCTTAGAAAAGAATGAACTAATGCGGCAATCCACATAAAAATAGTAGAAATCCATGTCAGAGAAAGTAGGTTGTTTCAGAAAGGTAACAGAGTACAGAACTTTGAGATATGTATTCTAATAAGAAAGAGAGGAAAACAAAATTTATTTAACAAAGAATCTGTCTTGGAAAAATATTATTAACATACATATCCAACTGCCTCTTGGATATATTCCTGCCTCCACCCCACAATCACTCACATCAATTCTTCCCTAGTGTTTCCTATATTGCTTATGGATATAAGCAGCCAAACATGCAAACTGTAAGTCTGGAAACTACCCTAGGATTCCCTGACCTCCCTTAACCTTCAAATCAGTCACTAAGAAATGATTCCACCACATTCTAAATATCTTTGAATCTCTCTCCCTTTTCTGTCTACAACTCCTCACGCCACTGTCCTTGTTCCAATCGTCTATTACCTAGAGAACTAAATTAATTACCTATCTGATCTCCAGCCCTTCAGTTTTGTACACCCCAATTTGTTCCTGATAGTAGTATTTTTCAAATTGTGTGCTATGTCTCATTAGTGGATTATGAATTCAATTTATTGGCTTGCAGCAAGTCCTTTAAAACGTCAGGACAGAACAGGAAATACATGGTACATCCCACAAAACTAGTGAGAGTAAGATGTATTTTATGAAACTTTCATTTTAGTTGTATACAAGTATGTGTATATATATAAAATCATAAGGTAAAAATGTATTTCTTACTACCACAGTCCAAAAAGCCAGAAACCTAAAATTTGATCTTTCAAAATATAAGTCTGATCATATTTCTCTATTCAAACTTTTCCATGATTACTTATAACTTACTGAAATCTGAATAAGAATCACACAAGGTTCAGGCAAAACTATGTCTTCATAGGTAATTCTGACAGGTAGCCAGGTTCAGGACCAACAGGCTTCTCAGGTAAAATTCAAATTCCTTGGTGTGATATACAAGTAATCCAATGTCTGTGCCCTGCTCAACCTGATACCTTTAAAATATATAAAGCTACAGCCATTTTATCTCTGCTCCTTTACCAAGGCTGTTCCCTTTGTTTTTACCTTAAACTCGACTCTCCTTCTACAATTCTCTATCTGGTGGGTGAACTTTTTAAAGTCTTTGGAGCCACAGACTCTCTAAAGTTTTCCCCTTGTCTCTGATAGAGATGAATCATCCTGGTCAGTCTAAATGGATCTTCTATCTACCTCTTTTGTAATATCAACACTATATTGGCTTATGGATCTGCCCCCTTGACTAGACTGAGAACCACTTGAAGACCAAAATATTGCCTTATTTACAGATTCCCCACTATCTAGGAAGTAAATCATAATCAATCTCACAGTACCCAATAAAATGAAAACCAAAAGAGTAATTTGTAACTTAAATTAACTAGAACACAATGGTTTCTTTTATAAAGTATTTAATTCTACCTTTTCTTTTTTTTTAAAGAAGAAAGTCCACAGGGAAAATATATAATTTTGGAAACTATCAAGAGTAGGAAAGCATACATTGTTAAATGCACTGGTTGGAGAAGTTTAAAATATTTAAGTCCTCTGTATTCTAGTGACCTAATTAAAAGTTAGTCACAGTATACACTTAGACACTCTAATGCTGTGGCTATACCAGAGGAGGGGTAGTTTCTCATTATCTCACTGAATAACATTTTCCTGTAGTTATAACCTTTCAGATTCTGATTATTTGAATTGTCTTGTGGCACTTGTTAATTATTTCAATGAAATTATTAGAATAAACTAGACTTATCAAAACATTTAAGAATATACTGTTTTGCTCAGAGTTCCTCCAAAAAATTTTTATTTAAAAACAAATCTATAAGTTATAAGGCTAGGGAAGTTTTATTTGTATATTACTGAGCAAATACAAAAGAAAGATAAATGAAAGAAGCAAATTGAAAAATCTGAAAACAAATGCTTTTCTATTAAAAGTATGGAGAGTCATTAGAACCCTACTGTAAAACCAAGACTCTGTTCTAATGTTTTTTATCAGGGGAAGAAAGAGGCCTCATGCAGGTTTATAACATCCTACATGTGCTAGTATCTTTTACTGTTGAATTTCTATGAATAAACATGTTAAAAATTGCTCAAATGTACTGCTGGTTTTAAACATAGAAAGGTAGCATTAGAGGTTTGTTTCAATAGCTGTCTTGTTTATTAGCTTCCTCCCTCCAGTTGGTAAAAAATAGAATTGAAAGCAACTTTGGTTGTCTTTCTTCTCCATTCATCTGTGTGAAAGACATTTGAAAGTAGCTAGCAGGAAGTAAGAAGAATAAACTAAATGGTTGTAACAATTTAGAACATGGGCTGTACTATACTACTGTGATTCAATAATAACCACACAAATTATAAGCCATCAAATTCATTTCAGTATAAATGTTAAAGTTTAGGCTATTATTTAGTTGCTAGAAACTAGAATGCCTAATGTTTTGGTGCTTTCCTTAACTCCCTGAAGTCTGTTTTACTTCAATCTTCAAAGAGATACAGGAAGCATCCACTAAAATATTTTCTATTTTATCATCAACTTATAATGTCTAATGATAGAAAGAATATTGTGCTGCTGTTCTAGTCCTTAAAAAAATTTTTTTAAATGGTATGAAGCTATAACATTATTTACATAATGGAATTATCTCCATAATGGAATACATTTCAAAACACATAAAGTACTGCTTTATATACTCATTTATACTCCTAGTTACCAAATCTACAATATGCCAAAAATTTTTTTTTTTAAAAATGGCAACCCCAATGTTTTCAAAATCATTTTTCTTCTGCATCAGAATTCTGATTCAGTAGGTCCAAGTTAAGACCCAGGTATCTGTGTTATTAAAAAGTAACACAGAAAACTTTGGGGACAGCGGGCACTGACTTAAAACAGAACATCATAGTTCATTCCATAAAGGTGATAAGAAGAAGCCCCTGAAACAGCTCAAGAAGCAGGCCAAGGAAATGAATGAGGAAGATAAGGCTTTCAAGCAGAAACAAAAAGAGGAGCAGAAGAAACTTGAAGAGCTAAAAATGGAGGCTGTGGGGAAGGGGTCCCTGGCCACAGGTGGAATTAAGAAATTTGCCTGAGATGATGGTGACTATTGATTCTTTCCTTTCCTATTTAAACATCAGGACCCCTGCTATAACATCTTTTGACACCTATGGCTAGAATGAAGTGTTGACCTGGAATTTATTGTAAATTTAAGAAAAAAAATTTATTTTTAAAAAAGTTCTTTCCTTTAACAATCTTACTCATCATGTATGCCATATAAATGTGTGGATTCATGAAAATTACATAATAAATTTTATGCCTTAATTATCACATAATGCAACTAAATGATCACAAGTTACTACAACACTAGAAAAATCAACCTCCTTTTTTAAAATGCAATATTTATAAAGGTAATCTACTGAACAATGTGCTATTACACAATGGAGCCACAGTCTCTCTTGCCTCCAAATCTCTGCTCGAGCGACTCTAGCCACCTGAAGCACCCTCCAAATCCACTGCAGTTTACTAGCAAAAATATTTAATCTCTTCTCTGAAACCTCTTATTGGATTTGAGATAGGCAATACAGTGACTATACTATACTGTTATGGTTTGAAGCTGGAAAGTCCTACAAAAGCTCATATATTAAAGACTTGGTCCCTGATGCAGCAATGTCCAGAGGCAGGACTTTGGGGAAGTGACTGAATCAAGAAGGCTCTAACTTCATCAGTGGATTAATCCATTTGATGGATAAATTATTTGGAGGGACTACTGGGTGGTTGTGGAAACTACAGGCAGGTAAGGCATGGTTGGAGGTGTGCCTGTGGGGACTATAGCTTGTCTCTGACTCCTTCCTCTCAGTCTTTCTCTCTCTGCTCTTCTACTGCCACGAGCTGAGCAACATTCCTTCAACATGTTGCTTCTGCCTTGATCAGCCAACCATAAACTGAAACCTCTAAAACTGTGAGCCTAAATAAATCTTTCCTCCTCCAAGTTGTTTGTATCAGGTAAAAAAGTCAACTAATACACATATATGATAGCATACTTCCAAAGAGGTCTGAGGCAGCACTCTATAAGCAAACATAATAATATTTCTGTAGCAAAATGAATAAACATTCACACTAAGTAGAATAAATACTATGAATAGTCTCATCTCAGGTCCAGTCAGGTTTCACCATCAAATGAATTTGAGCTAAATTTTTTTTTTAATTAAATCTTACATTAAAATTTTGGATTTTGAAATTATAGATAAAAAGTTGCAGGAACTTTTGTAGGACTTTCCAACTCCAAACCATAACAGTATAGTATAGTCACTGTATTGCCTATCTCAAATCCAATAAGAGGTTTCAGAGAAGAGATTAAATACTTTCGCTAGTAAACTGCAGTGGATTTTAATTTTGTTAGCTAGAATAGTTCACAAATGAAATTGCTATGTGAAATAAATTAGCATGCAGTTCTCATTTACTATTTTAACAGTGTTTCTTGCATTATATGGATAAATACAAGACAGTCAACTTTTAATATTAATTGCATTCCTTTCCTGCATCATAAATTTTAGAAGGCAGGATACAGAATATGGTAACTTTTCTTCTAATTAATCCACTCTAAATAAAGCTGATAATTAACAAAAATACAAGGGATAGTAGACAAGAAGAAAATGGAAAGCTAGAGGGATGGGGAAAGGGTCATCAAAAGGTATGTAGTTATGTTTAGATAGGAGCAAGAAGTTCTGGAGTGCTATTATAACACTGACTAAAAATAACAATAATCTAGAATACATTTCAAAAAGGTAGAATGATTTTGAGTTTTCACTACAAAGATGTGCTTAAGGAGAGAGATATAATTCAATCTGATTAAAATATTACAGAATGTGTGTGTAAACATATTACCCACTAATATGTACAATCTTTGTTTTTATGTATCAGTAAATTTAATTTTTAAAAAAGAAAATGGAAAACGAATTGAGTAAGTATATATAGGGATGCAAAAAACTAGAATTCTAAAAGGTTCAAAGCAGGTACCATAATTTTGGGACTTTAAAAAAAAAAAAAGAAAAAAGAAAAACAAAGCTTTCTTTGTGGATTTTCTTTAAAGTCAAAGGGGCATTTGAAAATAAAAGAAATAGAATTTTCCACAAGCCCAATCTTCAAGATTTCTGAACTACAACAGCACATTAAATACTTAGCATTTAAAAAGAAACTAAAGAGGAAAAAAATGTCAGTATGTGCTTTCTCTGAAATTTAACCAAAATGAGGGTGAGATGGCTGACAAAACTTCATTTAACTCCTAGTTATATCTAGAATACCCTGTCTAATTTACATACAAAGCCAGTCACCATTCACATAATCATACACAACAGAAAGCTAACATGGTAATTAAAAGACAAAAAAAGTCTGTCTGAACTCAGAGCTTCCTATTCTAAATGGAGAAGTTTAATTCTGAAAGGGTTAAGCAGAAAAACTGTTGCTTTTAATATGGTCGGTTTCTTTGCCTGTGTTGAAACAAGAATAAAATCATAATTTTGGTCACTGCCGGAATATCGCTTTTCAAGAATCAAAATAGAATTTTGAAACCTCAGCCTAACAGATCAGGGAGATCACCTTGAAAGTTAGTTTACAACAGCAACAAAATTTTTTTATAGGTGGATCCTTTTCTGATCCACCTACATGCCAGTATCATTTAGCAAGTTCTTAAACTGACAGTATTTAAGTAGCCTTCTAATCTACAGAAGAAATGATACAATAAGATTTTTACTTTAGATAATGTGGCAAAGCAAAGTGGGAAGACTGAAGAAATAAGTTTGGCAAAATATTGAAAAATATTGAGCTGGAAGATAAGTACACAGAGATTTGGTATATTATTCCATCTATTTTTGCATATATTTCAAAAACACAACAAAATTGAGATTTTTAAAACACGGGTCTTGATTGGATTTATCCAAACTCTAAATTTATATGAAAGATAAGCAGAGATTTTCTATTCGCTACTTTCAAATTTCTGAAATATTTAGGAATCCAAAAGGACCTAGGACTCTGTAAGAAAAGAACATGGCTCAGAAGTTGCGACCAGAACAATGTAAGAGAGACCTAACAAATACAGGTATTTTCAATTTGTCATTCTTTAAATGTATTACAGCCAGTGCTGTATAGACAATATTTTGCACTTTCAATAAGCAGTCACTATGGCTAAGCACAGAAATTTTCTTGCCATTCTGCAAGACAGAATCTACTTCCTTCTTGACCAACTACAGTGAAAGAAGTAGGGAAAGAACTGGTTACCTACACGCAAAGTTGAATAAATAACAGGAAAAAATATTTTAACATGTATACAGTATACAATAACAACAGATACAGATAGATGACATTACTAATAAACCACCCTTTAGTTATTTGCTTAACAGAAGAATAAAAGTGGAGTATGCCACTCATTAATATTGATCAGATTCAAGTAAATCAACTGGGTCACATTTTTATGGAGGTAGAACATTAATAGAAGGCTATAAACAGTACTACACTAAGGTAAATGTTCCACTACTCTAAAAAGGATGGATCATTTCTGATTGGTACTAAGATCATTAATTGTACTGATTACACAGTGGGTTAGGGATGCTTCTAATTTTTGAGGTGGGTTGTGGTACTATTCACCCTTTGAACCTTCATGAAAGTAGTATTCATGAAAGTCTTGGGACTGAAACAATAATCCTGGTTTGGAGATATTAAAGAAGCTACACCTACCTGCTCAAATGGAAGAAAGTTACAATTACTGACAAAGACATCGTCTTTACTCAGACATTAGAATGAGATCCCTTGTCTGAAATGAGTTACTAGAGAACAGTAAAGCAGAGTCAGAGAAGATTTTCTGGAAGGGGCTATAAAAATTAGTTTTCAAGATAAAAGAAAAGGTAGAAGAAAAAAAGGCATCCTAAGCAGAGGAAAAAAATGTCAAGAAAGAACAAAAGGGCAAGACAGACAATGGTGAGCTTAGAGGAAAAAAAGATAATTGAGAGTAAGAAGAAAAATATTAAAACACACACAAGCACACACATGTACAAGTTCCCCCATTAAAGATCAACAGACATCTACTTTTCTTTTTCTTTTTTTAACTCTTAACCCAATGAATGTAATGACCTATATGCGATTAACCTGAGGTTCTATGTCCTCCTTGGAGGAGTTCAGTGGAATATCAAAATGTGTTTTCTGAGTGCTAGTCTTCCACTATTTCTAAATGTAACCAGTGAGATGGGCAGTTTGGATCCTCAATGCTTTCTTGATGATGTTTATGCGATGTTATTTGAGCCTTTCAGATGAATGGGATGGGATACTAATTATGTTAATTCTAAAACAGTACTATAATTCCTCTGTTCTGTTTCTTTTTTTGTATTAAGTTGGTTTGTGTGCCCAATCGGCACACCTGTCAAGATTATTCTAAGAATAGAAATGGGATAATAGCTGAAATAATAAAACAACATAAAAGTAACAAAATTTCCAATCTTATTAAATTTGTTTGAATTTTCTTCTAAAGTCAAGTAAATCTATTGATTTCACAAAATTATGGTCTGATAAATTACCTCTACTATTTCTTTTCAGAGAAAAAACATGCAAATGTTTTTCTCCTCTATGAAGAAGTGTTTAAAATTTGTCTTGTCATTTTTTTAAAGGTTAAGTCTAGAAATTATTCAGAGGCATACATGTTATAAAAGAGTTTAAAAAACCTAAAATCCTGCAACAATAGCTTTAGAAATCTAACTTCTTTTCCTTTATATTTTTCTAAGTCCTCTAGAAAGGAATGTTATAAAAATGAGTACTCCTTGGCAGGCTAGATGTTTTGCATACATTAGTTATAATCCTTAGTAACCTATGGAGTAGATATTAATACCACACATTTATACCTGAATATTCAGAGGCTATAAAAGATTGAATAACTTGTCTAAGATCACACAGTTTATAAGTGGTGGAATCACCTCAAAAATGTCAACTGATATATAAACAGCTTTGTGGTTCAAAGAAGAATGCTCAGAGCCTCAGACATGGTAAAGAAGCACTCTACCACTGCACTATATCTTTTGTTCAGACAAAAACTTTGTGATCAGAAATAAAAATCATTGCATTTTACACACATACAAAAAGGTTATCTTGAGAAAAAAATACCTTCGCAATTTTGGTGACTAAAATTCTAAAATTCCATTTTATAGTGTCTAAGAGAAGTTTTGGACTGAATATAAATAATAATTAAAGACTACTAATCTAATACGTATTTTCCTCAAGGTTTACCATCAATTAAGATGTCTTTATGATTCTATAATTTCAAATTATTTCTTTTCATCCTTGTCATTATGGAGGCAGTTATTTCATTAGGGTTTAAGAGCAAAAGTCCAGGAGAAAGGTAAGACTGGATAAAATCCTTACTTTTTAGCTATATAACCTTGAGCAAGTTGCTGAAACTCTTTTAAGACTTACTTTATCTGTAAAATAGGGTTATATATGTGACTCATAGTTGTTGCAATCAGCAAATGTGCTAATATGTATAAAGCATTCCACACAGCACCTGATACAGAGTAAGTGCCCAATAAATTTGTAAAAGTGATATATTTTAGAGACTTCTTTGTTTAATGGTATCTTTAATGAAACTTCACTTTTATTACTATTACTACTGTAAGATATTGAGCATCAAGTGTCAGAATTTGTTGACTGAAAGAAAGAAAAGCATTAAAATTCCTTTCAAAGAGCATGCCTTTTTTTTCATGTCAAAACAGACTTTCAAACAAAATTAAGATTTTACAAGAGAAAGAAATAGACTATGGCTCTTCAAAATTACCAATTCTTCTGTATGAAATATGGAAGCACATTTAAAATATAAGGAAGAAAATAACATTGTAACATGTTGCTGCTACATGATAATCTACAGAAATAGCACCTTCTCCAGGCAAGAGTCAATTCCATCATTGACCACTGAGAGGAGCTGTAAACTAGGAAAACGTTTACATAGGCGTTCCCAAGGTTAAATTTTTCCCACATTCAACCTTACAATATGCAGCTCTCTTGCTAAAATACACCTTAATTTGATCAGGATACCCTGATTCTCTTTTGGAGACCATATAAGGAATAAAGCAACAAATTATGTCTATATAAGAATAAAAGACAAAGGATCCTTACCCTCCTTCCATGCTTTATTTTTCTCCATAGCACCTAAGGCACTATATATTTATATACTTAACATGTATTTATTTTATCTAACATACTATATACTTCACACAGTAATTTTTACTTTCTCTCTCTCTCTCTCTCTCTCTCTCTCACACACACACACACACACACACACACACACACACAAACACACACACACACACACACACACACACAGGATTATAAGCTTCATGAAGATTTGTCCTTTGTTTTATACTTTATTACCAATGTCCAGGATACTACAAGCTCAGTGAATGCTTAGTGCTGAATGAATGAATGAATATTGGTTCATGTGTTTGAAAATGTTTATAAAAGTACCTCATTAGATAATACAAAGTAAAGCAAACTGCTTTTACTGATAATGAAGATGGAAAATCTGAATATACTGAAAAATGCATTGTCTACTTATAGTGAATTTTGATTTAGAAGGAAATGTCTAACAAATAATTCTTTGACCCCACAGATTGTTATGAAAACAGATATGAAGAGATTGACTTGGTTAATATGTATTTATATTAGAATCCCTTTTAAATGATCTGGTTGGGAAAAAGAGATGGGTAATTCAAGGAAAGAAAGAAAAAAATGATGCCAAAAAATTAAACTTTGTTCAATACATATTAGTGGATTTCATTCAACAGTTTTTTTTGTTTTAATACCTCTATTTTACTTATTTTTATGTGGTGCTGAGACTCGAACCAGTGCCCTCACATGTGCTAGGCAAGCACTCTACCACTGAGCCACAAATCCAGCCCCATCATTCAACAATTTTTATGGCACCTTCTTTGAGAATAATTGTTGATTCTTAATTTTCTCACATAATCAAGAATCATAAATATATCTTCATGAACTAATTTCTCTTATACCTTTTACAGGTATATTATCCACACCAGATTTCACAACAGTTTTTTTTTTCCATTTAAATTTTAGCCCTGTTTTTTCCCTTTTCATATTTTTATTGGTGAATTATAGTTGTACATAATGATAGGATTGGTTACAGATTTGTACATGCACAAATATAATTTGCCAATATCACTCCCCAGCACTTCCCCCCTCCCTCTCTACCTCCCACACCCTGGTCCCTTTCCTCTCCTCTACTGATCTCTGATTTTCATGAGATACCCACCACCCACACCCTTCTTTTAACAGCAGGTTTTAACAACTCGCTTTCATCAACTCTTTCTAAAGCATTTAACGGTTCATGAAATAATCCTTCGAACTGACTGTTTCATTGATCTATAAAAATCTACTTATATAATTACAAAAACTGATCGACAGCATCAAGAGGTTATCTAAGTGATCAAATCCAACTTACAAACCAATTATGAAGACAGAATTGTATAGGAATGTGTCACAGAGAACCTACTAACTACATTGACATACGTGGGCTTAAAACCACAAAAAAGAACAAAAACCAGGGGAGCAGAAATGTTAAAAAGCAGAATGATGGCTGGGAAAATAGAAACACAGTGTTCTATCAACCACATCATTCACAGTAAAGTTTTCATGGTTATATCATTATGTAGTAAAACTTAATTTCTTATAATATCTCAATTAAAACACTGGTTTTTATAAGGTGAACAATATGAATAATATTTAAAAATCATTTATATTATTTTATTATATTTTTGTGAATCAATGTATTAATAAACATTTAGAAGGAATTCTAACATTTCATTTTTAATTTCCTCCTATGTTTATTTCCTTACCTAATGTCCGATTTTGAGCAACTTCAACCATTTGAGTAATGAACAGGCAAATGAGCAAAATAAGTTTCTGAGTTTTTCACAGCTCTTTTACTTTCAAACCACTTCAATAGGGAAAGGATAATCCAATATATACTTCTTTATCTTAGACCCAACTTTAAGTTTAATATGTCCCTATTGATCTTTAAAATACCTTTAAAAATGTATAATACAGAATTTATGAAGGTTATTTTTCCAAAAATTCCACAGATTTGAGTGTCTTTTGTGGTCAAATCTAATATATATCAAAGAATTTTTTTTTGGTACTGTTTCTACAGTGATTAACTTATAACCTGTTATTCAAAAATTTGGAACCACTGTGTCTTTACTGTAAGATTAATTGGGTAATAAGAGTATCATTTTAAACAAATACAAAATTAGTTTTTATATACCTTTGCCATTAATTACAAGTCAAATTTAACTAGCTAATTTTTGTTGTTGTTGTTGTTGAGGTGGTGGTGGTACTGGGGATTGAACCAGAGCCTCACACAAGCCCTCTACCACTGAGCTACATGCCAGCTATATCCCAAGCCCTTTTTAAAAACTTTATTTTGAGACAAGGTCTTGCTAAGTTGCCCAGGCTGGCCTCTACTTGTGATCCTCCTCTGAGCCTCCCAAGTAGCTGCAATGATAGGTGTGCACCACGACAAGTGGCCAGCTGGCTAATTCTTTAATATGTCAAATTAAAAGACTTCAGCTGTGTAATAGAACTACAAACATGAAAACCCAAAGGCCTTCCTTAGGGAGAAGTTCTTGATGTGAGAATTAAAGCTGATTTTTTTTTTTAATCACTACTTCAGGTATAATGCTCAAATCTATCACTACAAAAAGCCAAAATTGGACTGGGGTTGTGGCTTAGTGGTGGAGAGTTTGCCTAGCATGTGTGAGGCACTGGGATTGATCCTCAGCACCACACAAAAATAATTAAATACAATAAAGTTCTTGTGTCCATCTACAACTAAAAATATTTTTTAGGAAAAAAAGTCAAAATTGTTAAAGTGTGAAACTTTAACACGATTGGCAGTGGCTTGAAATACAGTCATCAGAACTCCCCTACTATGTTTGGACCAGATCTGACCCCTAATCTTCCCAGCTCTTTAAATGGCATAGGCACTGTTGAAAAAAGTACAAGATTCCTTTACCACTGGGCTTTAACCCTAGTCCTTTTTATTTTTTTATTTTGAGACAGGGTCTCAGTAAGTTGCTGAGGCTAGCCTTGAACTTGCAATCCTCCTACCTCAGTCTCCCAAGTCACTGAGATTACATGTGTGTACTATCACACTGGATATACACTTCCTTTAAAGATATCAAAGGTAATTCTGATTTCATTCAATAAATGTTTAAATGAGTATCTGCTATGTGAGAAGCACCATTATGATGCTAAACAGACAAAAAGATAAATAACTGAGACACTTTTGCCATCAAGCCTCAAACAGGATACATAAAATATTACACATAATTTGATAAAGTTTTAACAAAAGCATTTCTTTAAAATAATTCTATTAACTATCATTTAATTAAAAACTTATAAAATCTATAAATTGCTAGTTAATTTTCATAAGGAAACATTTCTCTTACTGTCAAAACATTCATGGACCTTAGTAATGCACACATAAAGTAAAAAACATGAAAGGTGAAGAAATTTGCTACTAGCTTACATTTTCTATAACAAATGTCCACTCTTTGTCTTCAAATTCCTCTGCATGAGGATCCTATAACAAAAGCAAAATACAGATCTTTAGTCAAATCAATTCAGTTAAGAAATTACAAACAAATTTGTTTTTAATTTTTACTAACTTTTTTAAAGGGAGAAGCAAAATAGCCTACCCTTATGATACTTTCATAATTATTCTAAACTTAAGTCCATTGTTTTATATTATGAAATTCTCTATTTTTACTTTTGTTGATACTTATCACTATTTTCCATCATTGCATCTAGACAAGACAAAAAGAAACCTGATTGGAGACAGAGAGACAATTCATTAGGATTATTAAATGCTGTTATAAATCTCTGTCCTCAGTTTTATCCCGAAAGTACTTTAAATCAAAAGTACCACTCAAAACAAGGTGTTATTCAGTGTAGAGGTTATACACATTTAGAACTTCTAAGCATTACTAGGGACTCATAATTTAGACAAAATGGTTAAATCAGCATGGGATATTGGTACTCTTCTACCATTTCTCCCCATTAACCCTGGAAATGCCACAGAAACATGAGAAAGGGAAATGGGTCCCACTACCCCCAGTGCAATATCTTTTTTTTTTTTTTTAAATAAGGCACATTTTTGCAAACTTCTATTTGACAAATATTTATTAAGTACTTATTATATGAAAGTTTATAAAGGTGTTACATGGGTTTAAACATAATTGCTCCTGCTTTCAAAGACAACACAATAACTTTAATCTAAATACTTATATATGATGGATGAAATAAATGGCTTCACCAGAAAATAGAAAACAACACATTACTTCTAACAGGAATGAAAATAAAAGCTTCACAAGAGAATAAGTATCAGAGCTACATGGGACTGTACATATTCCAGATACTAGGATAAGTAAATGCAACAAAGCAAAAGGCAAGGAGGAAAAAGTAGTGAGGTCCCATTACTTGTGCATTTAACTTATTCAAGTTCACTTTCAGGTTTTACAAGTAGGGTAAGGATGGACATATGGAGACAGTGAGAGAATAGTTCAGCAGAGCAGGCTTTGAATTATCATTCTACTCTAAGACTGAGCATACACAGATAGGAGATGGGCTTTGATGTTCCCCCTCTGGGTCTCAGATCCCACATGCTTCCTATAGGGAAGCATTCATTTATGATTGATCCTACTTTAGTTTATTATTATTATTCTGTTTTTATTGCCACAGGTGAGTTTGTACCTTGGCTATTTCAAGATATAATTGATGGTAGCATTCTCTCAATTAGTCTCTTTCATTTAGTCTCCTACACAGATTAACTCTTCCAAGCCGTAGTTCTGACCATGTTAGTACAACTCAGATTTCTTTAATGTCCCTTACAACCTATGAGATAAATCCCCAATTCCTTAGTTATTTCATTATTTCTGTTTACTTATTTTGTAATACATTTAGTATGGTATGTGTTATATTGAGGTACTATTTTTATGAGTAAATTCATGCAGGTGGATTAAAAACCTGCCAAAAGAAGTGTTTGGTGGTGTTGGGCAAGGGAGGACAGGCCAGGGTAGAAGAGAAAGGGAAGCTGAATAATTGATATCGGTTTTCCTAGTTATTTCTGCCCATGAACTAGGTTTATGAAGAACAATGACTACAAGTAGAGATTGAAGGAGTTTTCCATAATGAATTTAAGACATAAACAATGCTAATTTACAGAACAGCCTATTATCCTCCAACCTGTCTTATTTTTTAAGGAAATCAGCATAATTAGTATCAAAATAATAGTAATGCAAAATATTTATTGCACACACACCATATTCTATTAATTGTGCTAAGTGCCTTATTCATTACAGCAAGTTTTGACATACATAATATTTTCACTTCCATTTAATAGAACAGAAAACTGAAATCTAAGAGAGAAAATTTCTCACAGTGCACAAGTAAAGGTTGAAGCATTATGATGCAATCCCAGATTTGTCTGACTTGAATCTACGTTTCAGTTTAACCACCATGTCCCCAGGACGTGGCACACAGCAGTTTCTCAAGAGTACTTGGTAAGTGAATTAATGGATGTATGTCTCAAAAACTAACAAATATTTAACAGTGCCTTATACATTCTAAGACATATTTAAGTAGATAAAACATTTTTTCTAAAACATAGATGATGTATTACCTCTAAAAGAATATTTAGTAAGGAATAATTTCAATTAGACTAAGAAACATCTGATAGGGTAAAGTTAGTAAAAAGATGTGAAAGGAAAAATAATGTTCATTTTTAAGGCACTTAAAAATGGCATCTTTATATAGTTAACTATTTATATTACTGACCAGACAAAAGCATAAATGAGAATGACTTCTCGCTTGAATCAATTAAGATTTCTTTATATCTTATTCTCTATTTGTCTCACTCTTAGCACTGCTCTAAAGAGAAAAATTGAAGTGGCTTGAAGAGTTGCCATTTTCCTTCTTAAAATCCTAAAAGGCATTTTAAAAAAATTTACTAGAAACAGCTATTTTCAATTTAATTCAAATTGCAAAAACAGGTGCTAGTCTAAAGAAATTAACTTCTGGTTTTCCCAACCATTTGTTGAAGAGGTTGTCTTTTATTCATTGCATATTTTGGCACCTTTGTCTAGTATGAGAAAACTGTATTTATTTGGATTTGTGTCCATGTCCTCTATTCTGTACCATTGATCTACCTGCCTATTTTGGTGCCAATAAGAAATGAACTTCTAATTAAATCAGAAAAGTGATTGGGCTGATAAAGCATGCATGAGGTCCTGAGTTCAAAATCCAGTAGAAAAAAACAAACAAATAAATAAATAAATAAAAGATAAATCACAGAAAAATGAAATATATTGACTACCTTCTTAAAAAGTATCTCTCTGTAAGAATACCTCCATGACTGGCTCTACTGAAGCTATTTGTAAATTTCAAGACTGAATAAACTACAGGATTTAGTATAAGAAAGGGGAAAATATAAATATTTTTTCACTTGAATTATTTTTAAATTCTGCTCAAAAACAAGATCCAAAAGTTGCCATGAAAAGATTGAAGTTGTTTCATTTTGTTCTGTACTTCTCGCTTTTCTATTAGAATTCTGAGAGCATGGGAGAGTCAGGATGATAAAAATTCAGTTGAAAACTCACTTAAATATTGAAAATGGTCACAAGGTTGCTCCAATTGTATAATAGATAAGAAATGCTGAATATAACAAACTGGGAAGGAAGAGATCTTTTGTTTTGTTTTGTTTTGTTTCCCCTATGTCCTAACACCAGAAGGCCAAGTTCAGTGATTATCAAGGACACAGGGAACATCCTCATCACTACTCAAAAACTACACTAACTCCTAACCCTCCAAGCAATATCTTTCAACAGTCACTTCAGCTCAAAATCAGTCAGTGCATATTCTTTTCCCAAACACATGGCTGTCAGCTATCGAACAGCTCCATTCTAACTCCTTGTTCTTTATCACTTTTTTTTTTAAAGTTGTAAAACTAAGTCCACTCATTTGCCTAAGCAATATAAACAAAAGACTAAATCAACATATTTAAGAAAGTACTTAAAAGTCTTCCTTGAGAATGCCACATCTTGCTGGTGTAGTCAATATTCGTAACTTGTGAATACAGAATAGGCAAAGAGGAAAGAATAGGATTAACAGGATATTTAAGCAAGTTACCTTCCTTTCTAGTCTGTTTCCTTATAATTAAAATGGAAATAACGATAGAATCTTAGGGTTGCTTTGAGAATTAAATGAACTAAACATATAGAGATTCTGAAAGTATTGCTCTTAACCAACCAGCTTAGCATATTAATTCCAGTAGAAGAATCATGGAGAAGAGGGTTTAATAACAGGCTTATAAGATATTTGGTAGAAGAGCAATAGAGGTTCTGACTATCCTGGAAAAAAAGAGAGGGTGTGTGTGTGTGTGTGTGTGTGTGTGTGTGTGTGTGTGTGTGTGTGTGTGTGTGTGTGTGTGTGATGACAAGTACAATCAACTAATGTTTCAATGTCAATAAGAGTAACATCAATACTAAAAAATACATGTAATATGTTAAGAATCTTTTATAAAACAGTATGAAATACAGAGTATTTAAAAATAATACTTCAGGGCTAGGGTTATGGCTCAGTAGCAGAGTGCCTGCCTAGTATGTGTGAGGCACTGGATTCAGTCCTCAACACCAAATAAAATAAATAAATAAATAAATAAATAAATAAATAAATAAAGTTATTATGTCCATCTGCAAATAAAAATGTTTAAAAAAATAATACTTCATCTATGGGCCAGTGCACTAACACTCATCATATTGTTTTTTTCTACGGATCTCAACAGTACTTTCTGAATATTGAAATGAATTAATATTTTGGATCATAAAATCAAAAGTACTTTTTAACACAGTGATTTCACACTCAGCTTTAATTTCACTTTGCTCTACTTTAATTTCATGTCCTAATATAGTTAGTGGATTTTTACAAATTTCATATTACTAAATTATGCTTAATGAGATGCCCTCTTCTCTCTTGTCCTTCTGGAAAAGTAACTTCCTAATCTGAATCATTTGGAGAGGAAATAAAGCTTTTATTTTCTAATTCCACCATACTCCAAAAAGCTAAAACTAGGACATATCTGTCTCACCATGTTTTAGGAGCAAGTAAAGAGTTGGTTAGGAAAGTAAATACTCCAGTGCTTAGTGTGCAGAGTATTTTTAAAGTTTCAAAAAATATGGTAGATTTTAAAGAAAAAACAAATACAAAACAAGCAGAAAGGCACATGAACAGTTATGTTTTTGAATATGTGCTTTGAATTTACAACCAGAATTTGTTGATAAGTACTATACTCATATTAATAGCAATAAAATATTTGCCAAATATCAATTATAAACATGTCTTGTTACATTACCATTAGTAAAGTATTTATTGAAAACCAATTTTAAACAACTCATTATCAAAAAAGACTAACAAAATGCGGGGCAGAACAAAGTATTTTATAAAGCTCAGCTTTTCACAAGAAAATTGCTTCAAAGATTCCTGTGAATCCAATGTAGGAAGTGATAAAAGAAGTATCTCAGCTAATCTTAACTGTAACAACTTCAAAATAATCTCCAAAGAGCATAAATGCATAGATGCTTTACATTATAATAAATTCCTATATTCCTAAAAATATTGTACATTAGATACCAGATTGGATACAAATGTATGAAACAATGAATAATGAAATGTTCTCTCATTTAGAACCATGGTGTATAATAAATTTTACAACTTATAATAATAGAACTTACCTTAAAAAGCGTTACAGTGATTTCAATGTTTTCAGGAACAGGCCATACAACAACACCACGGTATGGATTCTTTATTCCAGGTTGCCAGCTATGAGCCTACCAATATGAAGTACAGGAAATGCAATGTTAATAATTTACATGAGTTTATTGACCTTATTTTGCTATCCATTATATCTATAGTTTCCCTGAAACAAAAATGATTAGTAAAATAAAAATTTTAAGACATACAGCTGGACCAGGACAAGCCACATCACATGAGAGTTAGAGATTATTATCTATAAACAAACCTGCATCCTCATATACACACATACTGAAAAAACAAAGATGCAAAAATAAGATCTTTCTCTCTCCTTCCACTACCCCCATACTGGGGATTAAAAGCCAGGAGTACCTTACCACTGAGTCACATTTCCAGGTCTTATTATTTCTTATTTTGAGACAGGGTCTCACTAAATTGTTGAGGCAGGCCTCAAATTTTCAGTCTTCCTGCCTCAGCCTCTAGCTGGGATTATAGGCATGTGCCATAGCACCCAGCTCCCATATTTTCCAAAGCTATTATTAATTGTATAATACTTTTGTTAGGAAAAATACTTTTGTGACTAAGAACTTAAAGACAAATTAATTCTTTAAAAGAAAGACTACTAATCAGGTATAGTGGTGCACACTTATAGTCCCAACTACTCAGCAGGGCTGAGGCAGGAGGATCACTTGAGCCCAGAAGTTCAAGGTCAGCATAGGCAACACAGAGGTCGACACTCTGTCTTAAAAGAAAAAGAAAAGAAAAGAGGAAAAAATAGCTGTGCGCTTTGTATTTAAGTTCATTTTCCACTAAACTACAATGTTTATCCATTGGGGCAAGTAAAGAAAAACAGCATTTTTTCCAGGCAATATTTCTAATATTCTAATACTTAAAATTTGGGAGATTATTTTTCCCCTTATAAATCTTGATTATCAAGGTACCCTAAGGAACCTCCAACACTCCAAATTGTGGGGTGAGCTGATGGAAGATGGTAAGTCAATATATATCTCAATCAAGTCTTCATCTCTATGGGCTAGAGGACTATCCATGGGTATACTGTGAAGGTAATAAAAGGTAACACAGAGCACTTTCTATGTTTTAGTCCAGGTTCTAACAATGAGTTTAACTTAATTATGTTAAACTCATTTAATCTGATAGAGCATCCTATAAGGTAACTACTATTCATTCATTCATTCACTTGATTCATACTATTTGCCAAGCATGGTTCTAGGCATAGGAGTAGTGAAAAAAAAATCTGCCTTAGTGGAGTTTATAGTATAAGTAGGAAGAGATGGACAAATAAAATAAGTATGTAAAATATACAGTATATTAGGTGTAAGTTAAGTGTTAAAGAGAAAAAACAAAGTAGGGAAGAAGGATGAAGGAAGGAAAGAAAGTAATATTTTAACAGGTAGTCAGTTTTGTTGAGAAGGTGATACTTGAGTTAAGGCTATAAGAAGAAGAAAACTGGACATGTAAATACATAAGAAGAGCTTTCTAGAGGAAAAAAAAAACAGCAACTAGCACTGATGCACTTAAATAACAAACAAGGACAATGAGGCTGAAGCTAAGTGGTCAAGAGGAGAGAAGTAGGAGATGAGGCCAAAGAAATAATGGAGGGCCCAATCATATAAAGTCCTGGTAGGTCATTACAAAGACATTGGTTTGTAATTTGCATGAAACAGAAAGTCATTGGAAGTTTTTAAGCAGAGAAATAAATAGCTAAATTATGTTTCAACAAATTTATTTTGGTTAATGTGTCCAGAACAAACTGCAGACATGGAGAGAAAAGAGCGGAAACCAATTAAGAAGCTAGTGCAAATAAAGAAAAAAAAGTAGGAGTAGGTACTGCAAGCCAGGCATGGTAATGCATGCTTGGAAAACCACCGATTCAGAAGACTGAGGCAAGAGTTTCACAAGTTGGATGCCAGCCTCAGCGACTTAGCAAGACCCTGCCAATCAGTCAATCATTCGATTAAAAGCTGGAATGTGGCTCAGTGGTAAAGTGCTCCTGGGTTCCCGGGTTCAATCCCCAGCACAAAAAAAAAAAAAAAAAAAAAAAAAAAAGGAAGGAAGGGGAGAGCTGATGATGATTTGGCTGTGACTAATTCTAAAGCTTTTGTCCTTGACCAACTAGAAGAAAGAAATTGCTGTAAGTGTATATGAGGCAAGACTGTGGGAAGGATAGGTTTGGCAAATAAGTTCAGGAGTTCAATTTTACACACATTAAATCTGAGTTGCCTTTTAGATATGTAAGTGTGAATGTTCAGACAGACAGCTCGAATATATGATTCTAGAGTTCCAAATTTGGGAATTAAGAGCATAAAGGTGATACTTGGAGCTTAAGAGTGCTTATGATCCCAAGGGAGTGAATACAAGTTGAGAATATAAAGGTCCAGAGACTGAGCATTGGAGCGCATTAACAAATCAAAGAAATGTTGTCTGTCACTGAAGTAGAAGAAAAACCAGGAGTGCATGATATTCTAGGATAGAAAAATTTTCAAGGGAAAGGAAACAATTACCTGGGCCAAATGTTAATGGTAGGTCAAATAGAATAAGGCCTGATAATGACCCCTGGATTTTACAAAGCAGAAACATTAACTTTATAAGAGCAGAGTCAATGTGGTGGTGAGCACAAAAGCCTGATAATGAATTCAAGGAAGAATAGTAGGAAAGAAATTAAAGACAGGAAATACATTCAACTCTTCTGAGATGTTTTGCTGGAAGGGAAAGAAAAAAGAAAAAAACAAAAACAGGTTAGTGCTTGGGGATAAACAGTATCAGAAGATATTTTTTTAAGAGAAAAATGTTCTGAGGCTCATGGGGAATATCTAGTGGAGAGGGAAAACTTAATAATGTGGAAGAGAGAATAGCTGGAGTATTGTCCTTAACAGAAAACAATGAAGCAACTTGGCCTTTTTTGGAAGTCCATTTTTCCATAATAAAAGAAAAGAAATTAAGAGTATACGAATGCAGATGCATGTCAGAGAGCAGATACAACAGATAAGGAATCTAAGGCAAAATTTGATCAGATCTCACAGCATGTAAGTAGGCAGAATTTGAATTTGAACCCAGGTCACGGAAATGAAAACAGATAAAGATCATGGAATCTTTTATCCATGCCAATCTTATAAAATCTTATTAGTTAAAATGACAGAAGATATGTTTAATAGTGTACCCCAAATCTAACTCACAGATTGTCAATAATTCTCCTTCTCTTCCCTCTCCATTGCCCTCATTACAAAACTTCAGGTAGAAGAAGGAAGTAGAGACTCACCATGAAAGACTTAGCACAGCAAGCCAAAGGTAAAGAGCTAAATTTTGTTGATTAAAAAACATCTTCCGGGCTGGGGCTGTAGCTCAGTGGAAGAGTACTCACCTAACACGTGTGAGGCACTGGGTTCAATCCTCAGCACCACATAAAAATAAATAAATAAAGGTATTGTGTCCATCTACAACTAAAAAAATAACTTAAAAAATCTTTTGCAGAGATTCCCCTAGTTCCTTATTTCCATGCCTATTGATAGCTGAAAGTTCCCCAGAATTACATTTTCATAGCCTCCCTATACAATAGAAACATAAAAAGAAAGAGTATAAACTGAACCTTTCTCATTAGCCACTGCAGAAAGGATGGAATGTTTGTAACATTCTCAATGGAGGGGAAAAAAAAAAAGTTACCATCAAAGAATTTTAAACAAGAAGGTCTGGACAACTTAGGTCTGGACAAGGAAACTAAGCAAAGCGAAGAGTAGATGGCTTGCCTGAACTGATAACTAGTAATTAGTAGGAGAACCCCCATTCCATGATTCAGAGTTCTTTACCCAACTCATATCATTTGCAGTTCTATCACTGATTCAGGCAGTAGTCAAGAAAACAGACTTTTATCTCTAAAGACAACATTTCTGTGTATGACACAATAATGAAATGGGAAAAGCAGGGAATGTAGAATCCTCCTAACAACTGTTCGAGATGGTGGTTTCAGATGATTTCCTCACGTACCCTAAAATCTGGTCCTCTAGATAATCCCTTTCAAAAATCAGTCTTGGATCAGGAAATGATAGATTGTTGAGCAAACAAAAATACAATCTGCTTACCAAACAAAAATCTTTTTTTTTTTTTTAATAAAATAAGATGGAAGTATGCTAGTTCCTGAGCTGAAAGCTGCCACATTTCCTACCATTCTATTCTGTATCTCTCATCCCAGAAAAAAAGGTCCACCTAAGTTAGATCTCTTTCTGATATTTCTTTTGGGCCTGTACAACCTGACTGAGTTAAGACACTAACAATGATAATTACCCTAGTTAAGTAGCCGATAATGAGTATGGTCAGTGCCAGTGTTACATCATTACCTAATTATTATACATTAGATAGAAAAATACAGGATCAGGAAAGTATAATGGAGAAGAAATTAAGGATGTACAAAATGTGACAAACATGAAAAAAAAATGTTATTCATATTTTCCAAGAACTTAATACAATTTCTACCTCAAACAGTAGTATTTCAAGAGTCTGAAGCTAGAAAAATAAGTCTATAATACAGGTAACTAAAACTAGCTCTGGTAATAAACAACTAATCCTACTAACCTGTAATTTAGGTTCTCAAGAGACTGATATAAAAAAAGCACATCATTGGTAAATATCGCACTATAAGAACCCTGATTAGTTTTTAAATTCAGAATAACAGAAAGATTTACTCTAAAAAAGAATGACACACATAAACATGTCCAGTTATTTATCTCCTTCATATTGTTAGGAAAGTGAGGTTATTTAATCATATGCCAAAATTCTAATGCAGATAAGAGATTAGAACATGTTACCCAGGACCCTCTATAGTTTTTCTCATTTTTTAGATCACTTAACAGATTCTGTGACATCTACCAAAATCAGGCTTAGGGAAAAATGTAACATTTCTCAATTTAGGGTACTAACTCTATAAGAATACCTTACTTTCTAATTATTTCATGTCATGCCTTTCCTAAAAGATTGGTACCTAGTGTGTAAATAAATACAATTAATAAGCACTGTTATTTCTGATTCCAGAAAAATTAAAATATTTCACTAAAAATTTACGATTGCCATACACTTGTTAAGCCAATAGTTTTTGATTTTTAAAACTGCACATACCCATATGTTTAAGATGTCACATATAAAGTCAGCTAGTGTTGCCAACATCACTGCCAATAAACAAAGCTGAAGGTATACCCTTCCTCTTGACATAGAAGGATACATATTTAAAAACTATAGCACAATTACAAATCAAGGAAATGAAAGGTGGCAATGCCATCAAAAAAACTGGTGAGGATTTTAAAGCTGTATCCCCTTTGGAATTCTCCCATTTCTCTGCAAGTTTAAATTTCTAGTTACAAAACAGAATTTAAGAGCATAGAAATATTAAATTTTTCTAATTTATCATAACTGCCCTGCTTTCTGTTGTCACATATACTACTGAAAAATGAATTATTTAAGAATGTACAAATCAACTGCAGCCTGATTAAAGTCTTTGTTATAAATGTGAGGACTTGAGGAGATGGGGAAGTGCATATTGCGTTTTGAATCCCTGGAAATTATTTTTTCTGAATCAAAATAAATCTGCAATGAGTTATTTGAACATTTATCTAAAAAACATACATTTATTAACAGAAAATGAACAATAACATTAGTAAATTTTAAATATGTTAATATGACAGTGAAATAATTCATCCACCTGTTCTGAATTTATGTATATATATATGTATACATAAACATAAGTACATATAAACATTTCTAACATATAGATATATTTATAGATACATAGAGATAAGAAAAACAAAAAGATACATAAAGAGATAACAGAAACAAAAAGATTACGGTGTAGCTCAAACGCTTTTAAAAGCAAAAACTAGAATGTTTTTTGGCCAATGCTTGCAGAGATCTGTGCCCCTAAGTGATTTCAATGGTACTTAGCAGCAAATAATGTATATCTTAAAGAAATAGCATCAGGAAACAGAAGAGTCTTTCAGAAAAGAAAAAAAAAGTTCTAGTCTTTGTATTTAATATAATTGATAGCTAACTTTAAAAAAACTGGTGGGGACAAACTTTTTTTTTCTTCAAGAATTTCAAAACATCAGGCTGGGGTTATGGCTCTCTGGTACAGTGCTTGCCTAGCATGTGTGAGGCAATGGGATCCTTGGCATAACATAAAAAAATAAATAAAGGTGTGTCCATCTATAACTTTCAAAAAATTTTTTTAAAAATTTCAAAATGTGAAGGATCTCAAGTTTCTCAAAATTTTTTTCAAAAAGTTATTTACTTTTAGAATATCATAGTTTCTGGAACCAATTTTTATTTATTTATTTATTACATACAATTTATAAAACAGCACTTTCATAGATACTTGAATATACTATGTATATGTTGTAATAAGTTCAACACAGTATCAGTTGTCATAATCAGATGTCCAAAAGAGTACATCTGCAGTATTTCAAAAGAAAGCACAGTGATTCTAAAGTGCAGTCATCCCTCGGTACCCAAGAGGGATGGATTGGGTTCCAGGACCCTCCTTGGACACCAAAATCCATAGATGCTTAATTATCACCTATGCATATCTTATCATATATTTTAAATCACCTCCATATGACTAATGTAAATGCTATGTAACTAGTTGTTGTACTATACTGTTTAGGGAATAATGACAAGAAAAAAATCCACACATGCTCAGTAGAGTCACAATTTCTTTTCTCAAATATTTTCAATCCACAGTTGGTTCAATCTACGAATGTGGAACCCATGGATTGGGAAGGATGACTATATACAGAATGGTTTTGAAACATTAAAAGCATTCCCCCTGGAAAATGAGTCCAACAAGAAGTAATTTCTTCTAGAAAATACCACATTCTGAGAAAATCAACCTGTAGCCTCATGTTTGTATTTTGTGATCTGGATTAAAATAATATTTGATACAATATGAAAAAGAGCCTAGAACAAATGGAAAACTTATTTGAATACCTTCAAAAATAAAAATAAATTTTAAAAAGTATGCTTAACATCAGATATGAGTATTTTTAATTAACCTATAATCTAAAGTATTACATTATGTTCTATAATTTTCTTTTAGAAAATAATTGCTACCTAATTACCAAAAGGGAGAAACTTTTCTGTTTGTAGCTAAAAACATGTAGGATCTACTTCTAAAGTTTATAGATATAGCCATATTCATCTATTATATTTACTGGATAACATTCTAGTCCTTTCCACAAAAGCTTAAGACCCACTCAGCAATACTGACATACAGAAGACTCTATGTTTATTTTTAGACCCCTTTCTCATAGGTAAATAGATATAAAACGCCCCCAAAACTGTAAATGTATGCTGTAAAGAAAATGCTGCTCATGATGTGAAGCATCTTAAAACTTCTGTATTGCTGTTGGGAGTGCTTGGCAATTTCTTAAAAACTTTTAAAAAATCCTATTTTATTACCCAGGATTACATCATCAGGTATGTTGCCCCCCAAATACTTGAACAATAATGTGTACAGTAGCTTTATTCACAAGTCAATATTCATGAAAGTACAAAACTAGAAACAAAATAAATGTTCATCAACAGAGGAAAAGATAATTAAAGCACGGTATATTCACACAATGGAATACTACTTGGCATAAAACAAACTACTAAAAGACAAAAGAGCATAAATAAGCTCAAAAACTTTATATTGAACAAAAGAAGTCATACATAAAATAGAACTTCTGTACTATTTTACATAAAATTCAATAACAGTCAGTGTAAGGTGACAGGGTTGGGAACTGATTGGAAGAGGAACAAAAGAAAAAAAGTAATGAAGATAGTCTGTATCTTGATAGGAGTGGTAATTATACAAGAATACATAGTGATCAAAACTCAATGAATTATATAATTAAAATATATACATTATACCTCATGTATAAAACTATCAGTACAAAAAAATTAAAATCTTGAATATCCAACTCCTCTTGGGATCTGAAGAAAATTAATCCTAGGTACAATTCTTTAAGTGGTATCTGATTAATCATTAATTTTTTAACACTTACAGAGAAGTCAAATAACCATTATGTTGCTCTAGGCTACTGTCTCAACACATTTGTGCTACTCTAACAAAATACCATAAACAGGATAATTTATAAAGAGCAGACATTCATTTCCTCATTATTGTGGAAGCTGGGAGGTCCAAGATCAAGGCATCAGAATCCAGTAAGGGCATTCTTACTGAACCCTAACATGGCATAAGGCAGATGGGCAAAAAGGAATGAACTGCCTCCCTCAAGCCCTTTTATAAGGGAACCTAATTCCATTCATGAGGGGGAAGAAGCCTTCATGGCCTGATCACCTTCTAAGGACCCCAATTCCTAATACATGATAGGCAACACCTGAATTTTGGAGGGGACACATTCAAACCATACTAGTTACAAAATTCAATATCAAAGCTCAGGCATCTGGCTCCCACTTTAAAAACTGCAATTAAAAGATTTCAGGGCCTGATCATTCTACTTTGAGTAGATTAGCTAATACAAAAAAACAAAAGATCAAGTAATATTTAAAATATTCTAAAATAGGACAAGAAAAGCTTAAATTTTTGACTAAAAGTTGAATTCAATATTTGGGCAAGAAATTTAGAAAAAAGACTAACCTTAGAAGACTTCCTTCTACTTCTTCTTGTCCAAACTACCACCAGTTTATCTGGTTGCCTGCCAAAGAGGAAAAAGAATTTAAATATTATTTAAGTTATCTAATTAATAGTTTACTTTGGTGTCTTTAAAAGGGTGAAAGTGTCCCCCAAAAGTGGGGGTGTCATCTGCTTTAGATTATACAGGAAAATTAGTCTTACAATACAGCTCTATATTCAAATATAGTAGATACCGAATACATTGTGATCTAATTTAACTAGTTTCATCCACATACTATTCTAAAAGTACATTAGCAAGTTAAGTCACTAAGAAAAGCCAAGTCAAATAGAATATTTAGAACTGGATACTATTTTAAATAGAGTATTTGGAATTGATTACTATTGCATATCTTCTCCAAAATATTAGTACCATATTTCTAATATATTTTCCCATTTATAGAGAAAGATAAGCATAAAATCGGCACTTTCAAAATAATTTAAACCTATGGGTTACACTACTTTTTCATCTCCATATCTTACGAGCAATGCTTATCGTTTTTAAAACATTTTAATAATCATCTCAATATCTTCATTAAAACAACACAGTACTAAAAAATAGGCAAAGTATTACCTCCATTTTAAAAGCTTAAAAAACTGGCAACGTAAGGCTGGGGATACAGCTCAGTTGATAAAGTGTTTGCCTCACCTGCACAAGGCCCTGGGTTCAATCCCCAGCACTGGGGGTGGGAAAAAAACCTGGCAATGTTAAGTAACTAATGAAAAGCTTGGCAGAACCACATCCAAAATTCAGGTCTTCTATTTCTCAGACCTCTTTCCATTTTACCCTTTACTAAGACAAAGTAAAAATAATACATTTGTAGTTAATACAACCAAGTTCTCTTTGGCGCTTACAGAAAACATTGAGACTCTGATTTTCAGTTACTTTAATTATATTTTCATCTTTTAAAAACTTACTTAAAAAGCATCTTCCTTAGCATGTGGCCCTGGATTCCATCCTCCAGTACCACCAAAAAAAAAAAAGTTTTATCTTAATCAAAAATAGAACATTATATTCATCTTGGTGACCTTTACCACTTTATATGTCCCTTTTATTTTATCTTAGAATTCCTCACCTTCAGTGAGGACTTTTCCTCTTATTTAATTCAATACATACACATATACATAGATATATACATAAAAGGTCACTAGTCTTAAACTTCTCACCCAGTGATCCTCCTACAAACCTGTACTGCTATCCAAAAAAAGAACTGTCCAATGAAAAATACTACTGAGAAAATGACCCAGAATGTAACAGAGAAATAAAGTGATAAGAACATTTTAAAAGGTAAAAGATACTGTAGATTAATTGAGAAGCACATACACCTGATAGAAATTCTAGAAATTTAGAACAGTGGGGAGAGGCAATGCTGAAATATATTCCAGACTTGAAAAAAGGCAGGGGTAGGGTATATATTTTCTTAGAAAGAAAATATACATCAAGAAATAAACAGTATAAATAAAAACAAAACTGCATCTGTATACATTCCAATTAAAGTACAAAACAGTAAGAATTAAGAGAGAAATCATAAAAGGCACTGACAGGAATAATTATACTAACAGCAGACTTCTCATTAGCTACAAAGACCCAAAACTCAATCAAGCTAATAATAACTGCTAAGGGAAAATAGCTGCCACCCTAGAGTTTCATATCTGGCTAAACTACCATTTAAGAAATGTTTATATACATGCAAAGAATAAAAGCATGTATAATATAAGAATATAAGAAGAAGGTACCAATATTGAAAGTATTCAACTAAGGTGCTATCTAAACAAATGTACAATGTTTTCAATGGTAATGATAAGCAAGATGGTATAATTCAATAGAAGAATGATGTTTTTGCATTCAAGACAGCCTAGTTCCCATCAAATATCAGGCTTTAAAGACAAAATGTAAAATAAAACCAGTGACTTATTTGGTAAGTCTTCCAGAGAACACTTCCACTAAGTAGGATGGCCAGTATAGGAAGTGCTGAATTATAGGCAAAAGAGATGAGTTACTATGAAACATAAAGCATTAATTTTTAATCTAAGAATCTCTATCAATGGAAAAACAAACAAAATTTGAAAATGAAACAAACAAACAAACAAACAAAAAAACAGAAAACTGTGTTCAACACACAGAAAAGTAAAATAAGACAATGACAGTAAGGATGGATTGCAATAAAGCAATGTGATAGATGGAGCAAAGAAGATATTTTCAATGATAGCAGCTCAGCTGTAGAGGAACTCAGTAGCCAACTAGTGTATCTACCTTGTTTGAAAGTCCTGATATTTGTTTGCTAGAATATTCTTCTTAGATTATTACCACACTAACCTGTTCACTTAACGTTCTCATCTCCAACCTCAACTCTTAAATTCTATTTCTACAGGACTTTTATAAAAATGCTATCATATCTTAACAGCTTTTCCTTGTTTATTATCCTATACTAGGTTCCTATACTGAAGGTCCTACCAACAGGCCCTTGGAGGTTAGATTTTACAGGTATATTTGACCTATAGAGTATTCTATTTTATTTAGTTTTAAAATTAGAACATTTTTATTTAAATGTCTTTAAACAAGGTCTATGCAGTTCGGATTACTAGAGCCTCTAACACTACCAATTACTTGACATCTGACTAGCATTCCTTTATAAAATGATCTACCAAGACACTGTGTATATTTGGCCCTGTGGCCTTCTGGCATGCAAAATAATATTTATGTTCCTCAGCATGGTTTACAGAGCATTTCACCACCTGATTCCAATCTGTATTTCTAGCTGTAAAACACACCAAGTATCTCATAGCCATCTTGCTCTCCAATCCCTAAACACATATTCCTTCAATTTCTTCACATCTTTGTATAACTCTTAAAAAAAAAAAAAAAAACTACCTCTTCCTCCCCCTTTTCTACCTGATAAAATCTTAATTTGTCACTTTTTCTGTAAAATCATGACATTTCTTATTTCATCTTATCCCCTTGTTTCCCCTAATCCCATATCCCAAACCTCAGACAAAATTAATTGCCTCTACTGTATTCACAATAATATCCATGTCACACCTGTTTTACTACTTTCTATGCCTTATAATTATTTATAATTTCTATCTCCCTCACTACAGTACAGTACTTTATAACCTTATTTATCTTTGTTTCCCTGCATATTTGCTACTGAATAGAACGAACCAAGTTTCATCCAGGAATTCTCAACTGGTTAATTATAATTGATAAGGCCGTGTTATACAGTTACATGCTCTCTGCAGCTTATCCAAATTTCACAAGGATCTTCATATTGACTACATATTAAAACCTCCTGGAAAGCTTTATAAACTACTGATGCCTACATTCCAGTCCTGGAGAATATTATTTAATTGGTCTGGTGTACAGAGTTTTAAAAATTCTACAGGTGATTCCAATGTGCATACTTAATTGAGAACCACTGGTTAATAGGGAAAGTGGTAAGAAAATCCCCATGCTTCCTAACTTGAAACAGTAGTGAAGTTTTAATTATAATCAGTGAGAATGTAACCTCCACAGCATCCTTCCAATGCCACCAGCTCTGTGGTCTCCTTCAAACTGAATTCTCAGAACCCTTAATCCACCTTAGTGCTTCAGAAGAGGGAAATTTTTCAGCCTAAAAAAGCCAGAAGGCGGGACTGGGGAGATAGCTCAGTTGGTAGAGTGCTTGCCTTGTAAGCATAAGGCCCTGGGTTCGATCCCCACCACCACCAAAAAAAAAAAAAAAAGCAGGAAGGGTTATTTCCAAATCTGTATGCCTGTGCTACAAGAAAGTAAACAGAACAAAATGACTTATTTGAGAACACTCCCAGGAATGGCTAAACTTTTTTGTGTTTATAAATATTTTAAATGTTTCCATTAGATATCAGTCCAACTTTGCATGACCAGGAGTAAAATGAGGCAGGGTATTCCAAAGTAAGTTATTATTCTCAATAGAAGGGTACCAATAACCACATAATGAGCTAACCAATTAATATTTCAAGTATTTGTGCTGTACTAGAAAAGAACCATTAAATATTTACTTATGTACTCCCAAGAGAAAAGGGCACAACAGTTGTTTAGAGTTCTCTCCAGCTACCAAAGAGCAAATACTTACACAACTTCCTATTTAAAAAAAAGTGTTTTTTTTTTTAAAAAAAAGAGTTAGGTTTCACAGACAATTCAACTATGACATAGTTAACATTTCCATTCCATCACCTCAAATAAGACCTACATTTATAACACACACACATACACAGATTATTCATTTACATATAAACATTTTGTATACACACAAAATGTATGCACACAGTTTCACTTCCTTCATTGAAATTTGTCTAAGGGTTTTGTCAGAAAATTTAAAGATCCTTGGGGGCTTATTCAGGTTAAGGAAAGATTGCATTTATAAATACAGATTTAACACATTCTACCCTCTTTTCAAAGCCCTTAAAAAAAAAACTATTTGAATTTGAAGGTGTCACGCTTTTGTCTCTAACCCTGGTCATAACCCTAAATTCTGGAGAATGAGGGGAGGAAAAAAGGACAGGAGACAGCAGTGGAAAAAGGAAGAGAGAACCACAATGATCCAAATTATAAAGCAATTAGCTATTTAATGGGCAACCAAGTTTTGCACTCTTTGCCACTAAATGGGTTGGTTACTAGGTATGAAGTAAGTTTAAAGGAAACAATTTCTAGTTTAAATTTAGACTTCTGGGCTCTTTTCTAGGTTCTCATGTATGCCAAATGTTTGAGGCGAAATTAAAAAAGGTATATAAAAACTCCAAAACTGTCACATGAAAATCAGTCTCATTACTTTCCAGAATCATAAGCATTCAACAAATATTTTGTTGAGTGCCTACTATGTTCCTAGCAGTGTGCTAAGAAATGGAGATACTAAGATGAAAGAAAAGAAGCTCTGATTCTATCAAATTTATAATCTAGGGGGAAGACAACTAAACCAACTACCCCAGGCACAATGTTGGGAAATGCAGAGAAGGCAAAAAGACCTTAAGGAGAAAACAGAAAAGAATCTATAAATATCTCAGGAAACATGCAAACTGGAAAAAAAAAACCTTCCCAATAGCAGAGATTACTTGATTCAGAATTTGTAAAAACTATAAAATATAATAGTATTTTAATGTAAAGACCAACAAAAAATAACTGCCTAATTACGGCAATTTGTTTATTAGAAAATTATGGAGCAATTAAAAATATTTTCTAAGAACATTTATAAGCATAGGACAATACTTAGGATTTGCATTTTATTAATATAGATTTTCATATTTTTCTATGCTATGTAGTTAAAAAGAAGGGACAGCAGAAGAAAATATCTCACAATACTGTTACTATTAGTAGGAAATAAAATTACATGTGATTTCCTCAAAAAATTTATATTGCCTTATGCTGGTGGCAGCATTTAAATGTGAAAAATAAATTATTAAAAATAAACTAACATTTTTGGGCTGAGGTTGTGGCTCAGTGGTAGAGTGCTCACCTAGCATGCATGAGGCCATGGGTTTGATCCTCAGCACCACGTAAAAATATAAAAAGGGTATTGTGTCCACCTACAACTAAAATTAAAAAAAATAATAACTAACATTTTTAAGTTTGGAATCAACTACAGAGTTAAACAATGAAATTAATTTTTTAAAATTTCACTGAATTTAAAGAACCCTCAGATGACTGAATTAATTTGTTTTCTAAATCAACAGAAATTAAGAGGTTGGTGTTCTTTGGTTTAAGTTAGCATAAATGTTCCCCAAAATTTTGAAATAAGTCCCACTTGACTTTAACATCTTGTAGTGCCTGCAATTACTGGGACATTCTTTCTTGGGCATGCAAAGTCAATATGGAATTCCAATAAGACTGGCTAGACCCCAGAAATACAACAAATGCTTTTCAGATCATTCTCCTCTACATCAATGTAATCCCTCATTTACCAGGACAAGTATCTTAAAAGGGTACTAATTGTGTAAACAATTAATTTTAGGAGGTATAAATTTATAAGAGAATCCATCAAAGAGGATATAATATGCAGGAAAGAATTCTAGACTAGGAGTTAGGAAACTTGTTTTTTCTAGTCTGACACTAAGAGTTACCTTAGGAATATCTCTCAATTTCTCTGAGCCTATTACCTAATTTATCAAATGAAGGCACTACACTAAAACATCAGCTAATTCTAAACACTACGGTTCAGACCGTAAGAACAGATGACAATAATTAATTAAATATTTGGTGGTTTAAAAGTGAAATGAGAAATTCAGAAATAGGGTAAAGGATCTGTAGGCTCCTATCTACTAGCAATCGTGGATTAGCCAATTATTACCAATTTTATGAAAAGGAAAGAGCAGTACACTGACTACCAAAGATTCATACTCCCTGTCCAAAGCACAATATTAATCCTGTAAGATGTTGCAAGAGCCCCCCACTCCCAACCCTCTCAACTACCACCACCATGTCAGCATTTCAATGGGGCCACATGATACTTCTCATTATGAGAATGTGAGAAGTAGCTGGTGTCACTTCTAAAGTAAAATAGACAATAAACTTTTTCCACAACAGCTGAATGGAAAGAACTTTAAACACAAAAAAGGTCAAAATCCTAAGATAAAAGTTTCCTTGGTCCCTGAATGATAGCATAGAAGGTCAGGGGACCAGGAATACCCTCTCTACTCTGAGAAGTGAGCAAAAAATAAACTTCTATTGGGTTAGACCACTTAGATTTCTAGGTATATGCACTACAGTAACCCATCAATGTTCCAGAAAACTCAGTAAATTAAAAACACACACATACATAATAACAATAAAACAGTTGCTATCTTACAGAAAGAAGTTTACATCTTAAAGTGCTAAGACCAAATTTGTCTTAATGGTTGAGATAGACATTTCCAGAGATAAAAGAGCTATACCTCAAAACTTGGTAATTACTATTTAAGCCTCTGAGCTTTTCCTAAATTAAAAATAAGGAAACTTAAGTCTTTAAAACAAAAAGTACAAATTCCTCTCAACACAGAATCCAGAATACACTTATGAGAAAAAGCCAGCTTAAAATATTAATGCCAAACTTAGCGTGAATAGGCACTTCACTAAATAACAAGGTTATTCCTTTTAGGGGCAAGGGTTCTTAGCCATAACTGAACATTTCATGGTGGAATGCTATGAATATTGAAACAAAAGGAACAAAATTGTCTTATCACAGAAATACTCTGACTTCACTATTTCTCAAGTAATTATTTTTATCCTTCAGTAGGTACATCTGCCTCCCATTATACTATCATTGCTACAGCTCCAGTTAATTATACTCTTTTATGCTTACTTCACAAGTTATTTAGCAAGCTGTAATAATTAATTCAATAAGAAAACTTGTACAAATACAAGACAAAGTACATATATAGGTACATATTTCCTCTATAAATATGAAGGACAGTTCTGATAATGAAAGGTATAAAACATACTTAAAACATATGTCACTTAAATAAAAATACTTTTTTTTTTATTATATTTTTGCATCATCCTGTCATGTTTAAAATATCTTCTCAAAGTGATTTCTTTTGGTTAAAAATATTTTACTGGTGATACATACGGACCTTTACTGCCAAATATTTCTAATACATGTAGGACAGTATTTACAGACAGCATTGTTCAAACTGGGAAAGTGCAGTTTGGAATACTTGTACTGAGTGTACTTTTTGACAGGACATCAAAAAGTATAATACTCGTCAGTATAAAAGATTTTTAATTTTTCTACAATAAAGATAATTCTGAGACAAGCAGAACTACAATGAATCATTGCTGTGTACATATGCAATATTTATCTTCCCAAACAATACCTCTCACTTTTTTTTATAGTATCACCCATAATGATAGGTCTAACTTAACATTTATTCTTCTTTTTCTAATCCTGTTGGAACAAGCCTCACATGCCACTAACACAAACAGTATTCCCAAGTTATGTACTGTCTGCCTAGAGTTGAGGTTAGTAGAAAAAAGGAATATACCAATCTGACCATGCCCTGGCCTTCCAAAATAATTATATTCACAATTTCCTCAATATACCTTTATAATTGCTGCGATTGTGTATTTTCCATGATTGTCTGCCTTGTTTCTGTTTTAAGGCTCTTGAGAGATTTCCTGGTACTCAAAAAGCATTTGTTGGAAGAAGGCAAGGCAATAATATGATAAAAAAAACAAAACTAAACAAAGAGTCATGTGAAAGCAGAGAAATCTGAATTTGAATACTGTTTCTACTGGCTGTATCATCTGAGCCTCAAGAGGTTTCTCATTAACCTCACTGGACCAATGTAAAGACTGGTAAAGATAATGCATGGCAATACTAACTTTTGTGTTAGAAACGTGAGCTTTATTTCAACAGGGAAAAGGAAGAATAAACAAGATGTTAAATTAAAGGAATCATTATGAGTGATACTATAAAAAAACAAGGAGAGCAGGAAGTATTGTTTAGGAGGCTCAATTATGACACAAATATACAGCAATGATTCATATAGTGCATTAGAAACATCTTTACATCAAAAAATTATAAAGCTTTTATACTATTGAATAATACAATATATACATATATATGTATATATAGAGAGATAGCCTGTCAAGAAATGCTTAGAGCTGAATGCTTATCTTTAAGCAATTTTTCAAAAAAATGCTATCAACCACTCTGTGCATATGCACAGACTTCCAAATAGCTTTGCACTTTCTCTTACATGTGAATACGCAACCAAGGATGACCTGAGAAAAGCCTCTAATATAAAAGGCAAGGGGTTAAAAAAAAGAGGAAAAAAAAAAAAAAAAACTTGAACAAAACCAAGACAATATCTTCAGTATGCTCAGAGATTTAAAAGATATTATACCCATAAAAAGAGGAATAAATGAATTAGAAAACCAGAAGGCTTCTAGAGCAGATAAATTCAGCAAAGTGGCAGAATACAAGATCAACACGTAAAAATTAATAACTTCCCTAAATTCCAATAGTCAATTTACTGAGAAAGAAATCAGGAAAGCTATTCCATTCACAACAACCTCAAAAAAGTAAAATAAAATACTTGAGAATAAATCTAACCAAGGAGATGAAAGATCTCTATAATGAAAAACAAGGTACTGAAGAAAAAAACTGAAGAATACCTTAGAAGATGGAAAGAACTCTCATGTTCTTGGTTGGGCATAATTAATATTGTCAAAATGACCATAGTACACTGGGTGCAGTGGTGCATGTCTGTGATCTCAGCAGCTGGAGAGGCTGAGGCAGGAGAGTTGAGTTCAAAGCCAGCCTCAGCAAGAGCAAGGCGCTAAGCAATTCAATGAGACCCTGTTTCTAAATAAATACAAAATAGGGCTCGGGATGTGGCTCAGTGGCCGAATACCCCTGGGTTCAGTCCCCGGTGTCCCCCCAAAATGGCCATACTACCAAAAGTGATGTAAATATTCAATGTACAATCTCCATCAAAATACCAATGGCATTCTTCACAGAACCAGTGGGGGAAAGTCCTAAATTTCATATGGCAGAATAAAAGACCCAGAATAGTCAAAGCAATACTAAGCAAGAAGAAGGATGCTGCTGGAGGCATCATGATACCTAATTTCAATTTATACTACAGAGCAATAGCAACAAAAACAGCTTTGTATTGATGTCAAAACAGACATGAAGGCCAATAGAATAGAACAGATAACACAGAAACAAATCCTCATAGATACAGTCATCTGATACTTGATAAAGGTGCCAATAATGTAAGATGGAGAAAAGACAGCCTTTCTAACAAATAGTGCTGAGAAATCTAGATAGCCATATGTAGAAAATGGATGTCTCACCCTGTACAAAACTCAACTCAAAGTGGATTAAAACCTAGGAATTAGATCAGAAACTTTGTAACTACTAGAAGAAAACATAGGATCAATACCCCCACATATTATATTGGTATAGGCACCAACTTCCTCAATTAGACCCCTAAAACTCAAGAAACAAAACCAAGAATCAATAAGTGTAATTGGCATCAAATTAAAAAGCTTCTGCACAGCAAAGGAAAAGAGAATCTATAGAATGGGAGAACATCTTTGCCAGCCACTCCTCCAAAAGAAAATTAATATCCAGAATACTTAAAGAATTAATAATAATAATAATAATAATTTAATCAATAAGTGGACAAAAGAACTAAACAGACATTTCTCAAAAGAAGAAATATCATCAGGTGCAGTGGTGCACCTATAATCCTAACAGCTCGGAGGCTGAGGCAGGAGGATCACAAGTTCGAAGCCAGCCTCAGCAACTTAGTGAGGCCCTAAGGAACTTAATGAGACTCTTTCTCAAAAAAAAAAAAAAAAAAAATGCTCAGTAGTTAAGCACTCCTGGGTTCAATCCCCACTACCAAAAAAAATAGAAGAGGAGGAGGAGGAGGACAACAATAGATACATGGAAAAAAGTGCTCAACATCCCTAGCTAGCAATCAGGGAAATGCAAATCAAAACTACACTGAGATTTCATCTTCGGTTAAAATGGTAATCATCAAGAATACACGTAATAATAAATGCTGTCAAGAATACGGGGGAAATGGTATACTGACACATTGTTGGTGGGACTGCAAATTAGTTCAACCATTTTGGAAAGCAGTATAGAGTTCTCAAAAGAATAGGAATGGAACCACCATATAATCCACTCGTTGGTATTTATCCAAAAGAACTAAAATCAGCATACTATAGTGATACAGGCATATCAAAGTTTATAGCAGCATGATTCACAAAGCCAAATTATGGAACCAGCCCAGTCAACAAATGAATAGACAAAGAATATGTGGTATATATACACAAAGGAGTCATACTCAACCATAATGAAGAAAGAAATTAAGTCATTTGTTGGTAAATGGATGGAACTGGAGAACATCATGCTAAGTGAAATAAGCCAGACTCAGAAAGTCAAGGGTCAAATGTTTTCTCTCATAAGGGGAAGCTAAACAAAAATAAGGAAATTTTTAAAAGAGTAGGATGAGGATCTCAAGAAAATAGAAGGAAGATTAGTGGAGAGGAGTAAGGGGACTGAGGAAGAGGGAGGAGGCATAGAAAAAAGGACTAACTGGAGAATGGCATTGATCAAATTATGTTATGTACATATATGAATATACTACAGTGAATTCCACATGTATGCATGTCTACAAAGCACCAATTAAAAGACAATTAATAAATAGAAGGAACACAAGTAAAGCAGAAGGGGAGCAAGGAGAAGGAAGAGGGAAAGTTGAAGTACTGGGGATTAAAATGGAGCAAATTATATTCCATGCATATATGAATATGTCAAAATGAACCCCACTATTATTTATAACTATCATGTACTAATAAAAGCATTTTTTTAAAAAAAAGCATTCTGGAAATCAGATCATTATTTTTTCATTAGGAAAGCAAAAAATGTTTCCTTTGCTGAGAGAAAGCTTTTTAGTTTGAATCTATCCCAGTGGTTGATTCTAGCTTTTATTTCTTGTGCTATGGGAGTCCTGTTAAGGAAGTCTGGTCCTAGACCAACAAGGTGAAGATTTGGACCTACTTTTTCTTCTATAATCTGCAGGGTCTCTGGTCTGATTCCAAGGTCCTTAATCCATTTTGAGTGTAGTTTCGTGCATGGTGAGAGATATGGGTTTAGTTTCATTCTGTTGCATATGGATTTCCAATTCTCCCAGCACCATTTGTTGAAGAGGCTATCTTTTCTCCATTGCATATTTTTGGCCCCTTTGTCTAGTATGAGAAAATTGTATTTATTTGGGTTTGTGTCCGTGTCCTCTATTCTGTACCATTGATCTACCTTTCTATTTTGGTACCAATACCATGCCGTTTTTGTTACTATTGCTTTGTAGTAGAGTTGAAGATCTGGTATTGCAATACCCCCTGTTTCACTCTTCCTGCTAAGGATTGCTTTAGCTATTCTGGGTTTCTTATTCTTCCAGATGAATTTCATAATTGCTTGCTCTATTTCTGTAAGGTACACAATTGGGATTTTAATTGGAATTGCATTGAATTTGTATAGCACTTTAGGTAGTATGGCCATTTTGACAATATTAATTCTTCCTATCCAAGAACATGGAAGATCTTTCCATCTTCTAAGGTGTTCTTTAATTTCTTTCTTTAGTGTTGTATAGTTCTCATTGTAGAGGTCTTTCACCTCTTTTGTGAGATTGATTCCCAAGTATTTTATTTTTTTCGAGCTATCAGCAATGCGAAGAAAGAGCCTACAGAGTGGGAGAATATCTTTGCCAATCATACTTCAGATAGAGCACTAATCTCCAGAATCTATAAAGAACTCAAAAAACTCTAAGAATTCAAATAGTCCAGTCAACAAATGGGCTAAGGAAATGAATAGACACTTCACAGAAGAAGATCTACAAGCAATCAACAAACATATGGAAAAATGTTCAACATCTCTAGTAACAAGAGAAATGCAAATCAAAACCACCCTAAGATTCCATCTCACCCCAATTAGAATGGCGATTATCAAGAATACGAGCAACAACAGGTGTTGGCGAGGATGTGGGGAGAAAGGTACACTCATACACTGCTGGTGGGGCTGCAAATTAGTGCAGCCACTATGGAAAGCAGTGTGGAGATTCCTTAGAAAACTTGGAATGGAACCACCATTTGACCCAGCTATCCCACTCCTTGGCCTATACCCAAAGGACTTAAAATCTGCATACTACAGAAATACAGCCACATCAATGTTCATAGCTGCTCAATTCACAATAGCCAGACTGTGGAACCAACTTAGATGCCCTTCAATCGATGAGTGGATAAAGAAACTGTGGTATATATATACAATGGAATATTACTCAGCCATAAAGAATGATAAAATTATGACATTTGCAGGCAAATGGATGAAATTGGAGAATATTATGCTAAGTGAGATAGGCCGATCTCAAAAAGCCAAAGGACGAATGATATCGATGATAAGTGGAGGATGACACATATTGGGGGGGAGGGAAGGGTTAGAGTTAGGGTTAGGGAGGGGGGCAAGTATGGAGGAAGGAACTACTGTATAGAGGGTAAAGAGGGGTGGGAGGGGTGGGGGGAAGGGAAAAAATAACAGAATGAATCAAACAACATTGCTCTATGTAAATTTATGATTACACAAATGGTATGCCTTTACGCCATGTACAAACAGAGAAACAACATGTATCCCATTTGTTTACAATAAAAAAAATAAATAAATAAAAAATAAAAAATAAAAAAATAAAAAAATAAAAAAAATAAAAAAAAAAAAGGAAAGCAAAAAATGAAGAGTTGGATGATAAAGCTGTGGAACTAGAATAAAATCAGAACTAGGATAAAAGAACAATTTTTTAAATAAAAGAAAGAGAAAGTTTGAGAAATTTAAATACATCCAGATGCTAAATATCTGACTAAACCCTAATATAACAGTGAAAGAAGTTCCCAAGATCTCACTTAAGACAGAGGCCTAGAAAGAAGCTATTCCAAAGTGGAACATGACACTGTAGGGCTCCAGTAGAAAAAAAAAGAATTAATACACTACCAGTGTGTTTAACGCTGAGGAATTTTAAGAGCAGACAGAAAAATTTAGATATAATAATGATATATACATTGTAGAGGTAAGGTAAAATATTAGTAATTATAGACAGAAGAAAAAGAATAAATGTGATGATAACAGTGTGGTCATAACAATAAATTCTTTTTTAAAAAATATTTTTGTTGTAGATGGACACAATACCTTTATTTTATTCATTTTTTTTAATGTGGTACTGAGGATCGAACCCAGTGCCTCACACATACTAAGCAAGGGCTCTAACACTAAGCCACAACCCAGCCCCTACAACAATGAATTCTGATAAACTCTGATAGAGCTAATTATGAAATCAAAGACTAAGGAAAGGAAGAGTAAGTGTGCTTCAGAGAGGTGGTATGATAGCTAAATCCTTACTTACCAAATCAACCAGACAGTAAAGTCTGTAATCAAAAAGGCAAAAAAAAAAAAAAAAAAAAAAAAGTAGAAAATGTTATTAAACAATGAAATGCCAATTCAACACTATGAGGAAGGCTATAAAATATAGGAAGGTAAAAAATATAGGCAATAACAAGTGTTGGTGAATACATAATGAAATCAGAACCTTCATACATTGCTGGTGGTATTATAAAATGGTGCAGTTCCTGTGGAAAACAGTTTGGCAGTCCCTCAAGAAGTTAAACATAGGGGCTGGGGTTGTGGCTCGCTTGCCTGGCATGTGTGAGGCACTGGGTTCAATTCTCAGTACCACATATAAATAAATAAAAAATAAAGGTCCTTGACAACTAAAAAAATATTTTTTTAAAAAAAGAAGTTAATCATAGACTTCTGGTTTCTGGTATAGCATATAAGAAGACTGGAAATCACTATGCTATATTAACAAGTAAAAAGTTGGAACAAACTGAAATGGCAACAACTTTACTTAGCTCCATAACAGAACTGAGGTCACAGGGCAAACCAATACCCAGAAAATTGGAGATTAACAAGGACATACAGAGAATCACAAATTACCAGAGCTGAAACTTCTGTGGGGACCAGTACTAGATTAGGGAAAAGAGATTTATAGATGAATTGCTGGAGACTGAGGATGGACAAGTTTGAGAGATAAAGTTTCTAGGGTGACCGAATCATGATGTGTTCGGGGTGGGGACACGCTTTTGTGAGTTTAATCTCCTAGAGCTTTACCATATTCTAACAGTGAACATCAAAGAACCTTCCTAATATTTCCAATAAGGGAAAAGGAATAAGACCCTGTGAGTACTCCATTCTTAACAAAAGCTGTTTAACTGTTTAACCAGAGCCCAACCTGCTGAGTTTTGGGGTTTTGTTGTTATTGTTGTTGGCTGGTTTTTTAAGTCTATCTCTGGTTTTCTGATTGGTTTTTAAATTTGCTCTGTTTAGATATACATACAGTAGAATGTATTTTGACATTATACATACATGGAGTACAACTTAGGATCCCATTCTTGTGATGGCATATGATGTGGAATTTTTACTGGCTGTGTATTCATATATGAACATGGGAAATTTATGTCCAATTCATTCTACTATCTTTCCTATTTCCATCTCCATTCCCTTCCCTTCATTCCCATTGGTCTAATCCAATGAACTTTATTCTCCCCTCTTCCCTTCCCCTTATTGTATGTTAGCATCCACATATCAGAGAGAACATTCAGTCTTTGGTTTTTTGGGGGGATTGGCTTATTTCACTTAGCATGATAGTCTCCAGTTCCATCCATTTACCAGTAAATGCCATAATTTCATTCTTTATGGCTGAGTAATATTCTATTGTTTATACATACCACATTTTCTTTATCCATTCATCTCTTGAAGGGCACCTGGGTTGGTTCCATACCTTGGCTATTGTGAATTGAGCTATGAACACTGATGTGGCCGTGTCACTGTAATCTCCTGATTTTAAGTCCTTTGGGTATATGCTGAGGAGTGGGATAACTGGGTCAAATGGTGGTTCCATTCCAAGTTTTCTGAGGACTCTCCATACTGCTTTCCAGAGTGATTGCACCAATTTGCAGTCCCACCAGCGATGTATGAGTGTACTTTTTCTCCACATCCTCACCAACATTTATTGTTACTTGTATTGCTGATAAATGCCATTCTGACTGGGAGTGAGATAAAATCTCAGTGTAGTTTTAACTTACATTTCTCTAATTGCTAGAGATTTTGAACATTTCTTCATGTATTTGTTGACCATTCATATTTCTTCTTTTGTGAAGGGTCTGTTCATCAATTTTTTGCCCATTTATTGGTTGGGTTTTTGGTGTTAGGTTAGCAGAAAAAATTGAACCCTTATCTCTCACCCTGCACAAAATTCAACTCAAAGTGGATCAAGGACCTAGACATTAGACCAGAGACCCTGCACCTACCAGAAGAAAAAGTAGTCCCAAATCTCCATCATGCCTGCTTAGGAACTGACTTCCTCAACAAGAATTTAGGAAAAGTGCAAGAAGTAAAAATAAGAATCAATAAATGGGAAGGAATCAAACTAAAAAGCTTCTTCACAGCAAAGGAAACAAACAAGAACATGAAAAGAGAGCCTACAGAATAAGAGAAAATCTTTTCCAACTGCATCTCAGATACAGCATTAATCGCCAGGACACATAAAGAACCTGCTGCGGTTTTATCAGAGCTTAACTGACCTGGGCAAAAGGAAAATACCTAACTCAAGTCCACTGTAAATATTCTATTCAATCTAAGGGTATGGTGGAGAGGGAAACTCAGAAATGCTTCTGAAGTTCACCATCACTAGTGGCTCACTGAATGACTGAGACCTAATTATGGGACTCTAGAATGTTCCTCTCCCGTCCCCCACCACACGTTACCACCACATAACTAAAGGCCCATTTATAGCAGTTCCTTTTACCTACTACATGCTACCAAGAAAAAAAGGCATGCTAAAAAGCAAAATACACAATTTGAAGAGACAGAGAGTAAGCAACAGAACCAGATTCAGTTATGACAAGGATGTTTGAATTATAAAACTAGTCATTTAAAATAACTTAATTAATACACTAAGGACTCTGATGGTTAAAGTAGACAGCATGCAAGCTCACATGGGCAATGTAAACAGAATGACATAAATCCTAAGAAAGAACCAATGAGAAAAGCAAGGGTTCAAAACTTTTATAACTGAAATGAAGAATGCTTTTGATGGGCTTATGAGTTTGACACAGCTGAGGCAAACAAAATCTCTGTGCTTGAAGATATCTGAATAGAAACTTCAAAAACTAAAAGAGAAGCAAGAACAGAACACAATATCTAAACACTGAGACAACTAGAAAAGGCATAAATACACCAATAAAGCAAATACCAGGAGAGGAAAGAGAGAACAGAATAGAATAGTTTGAACAATAATTACTGAGAATTTTCCTAAGTCAATGTTAGATATCAAACAATAGATCCAAGAAGCTCAGAAAACACTAAGCAGGATAAAGGCCAACAACTCTACATTTAGGCATATAATTTTCAAATACAGAAAATCAAAGATTAAAAAAAAAAATCCTGAAAGACAGAAGAAATAAATATCTTACTTCTGGGGCAAGAAAGAATTACATCCCATTTCTTAGAAATCATGCAAGAAGGGGGCAGAGGAAAATATTTAAAGTGCTGAGAGAAAAAACCCTACCAACCTAGAATTCTGTACCCTGAGAAAGTATTCTTCAAAAGGGAAAGGAAGGGTCTAGAGTCATGGCTCAGTGGTAAAGCACTTGCCTAGCATGTATGAGGCACTGGGTTCAATTCTCGGTACCACATATAAATAAATAAAATAAAGTCCACTGACAACTGAAAAAAATTTTTTTTAAAGTGAAGGGAAAATAAAAACTTTCAAACAAAAATTGAAGGATTTTACTGCCAATAGACCTGCCTTAAAAGAATCATCTGGAAGAATAAGAAACCCAGAATAGCTAAAGCAATCCTTAGCAGAAAGAGCGAAGCAGGGGGTATCGCAATACCAGATCTTCAACTTTACTACAAAGCAATAGTAACAAAAATGGCATGGTATTGGTATCAAAATAGGCAGGTAGATCAATGGTACAGAATAGAGGACATGGACACAAACCCAAATAAATACAATTTTCTCATATTAGACAAAGGGGCCAAAAATATGCAATGGAGAAAAGATAGCCTCTTCAACAAATGGTGCTGGGAAAACTGGAAATCCATATGCAACAGAATGAAATTAAACCCCTATCTCTCACCCTGCACAAAACTCAACTCAAAATGGATCAAGGACCTTGAAATCAGACCAGAGACCCTGCATCTTATAGAAGAAAAAGTAGGTCTAAATCTTTAACATGTCGGCTTAGGATCAGACTTCCTTAACAGGACTCCCATAGCACAAGAAATAAAAGCAAGAATCAACAACTGGGATAGATTCAAACTAAAAAGCTTTCTCTCAGCAAAGGAAACTATCAGTAATGTGAAGAGAGAGCCTACAGAGTGGGAGAATATCTTTGCCACTCATACTTCAGATAGAGTGCTAATTTCCAGAATCTATAAAGAACTCAAAAAACTCTACACCAAGAATACAAATAATCCAATCAACAAATGGGCTGAGGAAATGAACAGACACTTCACAGAAGAAGATGTACAAGCAATCAACAGATATATATGAAAAAATGTTCAACATCTTTAGTAATAAGAGAAATGCAAATCAAAACTACCCTAAGATTTCATCTCACCCCAATTAGAATGGTGATTATCAAGAACACAAGCAACAATAGGTGTTGGCGAGGATGTGGGGAAAAAGGTACACTCATACATTGCTGGTGGGGTTGCAAATTAGTGCAGCCACTCTGGAAAGCAGTATGGAGATTCCTCAGAAAGCTTGGAATGGAACCACCATTTGACCCAGCTATCCCACTCCTTGGCCTATACCCAAAGGACTTAAAATCAGCATACTACAGAAATACAGCCACATCAATGTTCCTTGCTGCTCAATTCACCATAGCCAGATTGTGGAACCAACCTAGATGCCCTTCAGTTGATGAAATGATAAAGAAACTGTGGCATATATATACAATGGAATATTACTCCACCATGAAGAATGATAAAATTATGGCATTTGCAGGCAAATGGATGAAATTGGAGAATATCATGCTAAGTGAGATAAGCCAACCTTAAAAAACCAAAGGACAAATGATCTCATTGAAAAGCGGATGATGACACATAATGGGGGGTGGGAGGGGTTAGGGTTAGGTTTAGGGTTAGGGTTAAGGAGGGTGGCAAGAATGAAGGAAGGAAGGACTGTATAGAGGGAAAAGAGGGGTGGGAGGGGTGGGAGGATAGGAAAAAATAACAGAATGAATCAAACAACATTACCCTATGTAAATTTATGATTACACAAATAGTATGCCTTTACTCCATGTACGAACAGAGAAACAACATGTATCCCATTTGTTTACAAAAAAAAAAAAATGCTAAAAGAAAAAAACCCAGGTGGAAGTGTGCCCCTGTAATCTCAGCTGCTCAGGAGACTGAGTCTGGAAAATCACTGGAACCCAGGAGTTCAAGACCAAAATCAGCAACACAGCAAGACCCCATCTCAAAAAACTAAAGTCAAAAGAAGGTCTTTAGAGAAAAGACAAAAAGTATAGGTCAGAAACTCAAATCTAATCAAAGAAAGGAAGAATGCCAAAGCTGAACTCTGTATTAAAAACACATATTCATTTCTAACAACTGCTTTACATGTCAATTAAATATGAACTCATTTACTCATTTAGATACAATTGGGAGCATAATATGCAATCTGGAAGACTTGTAATAGAATTTTCTCCTTACCTCTACAAATTAACTATTTAAGACTTTACTCATTTCAGTAAATACTGAAAAACTTGATAATTCAAAGTTAAAAACATTCTACCTCAAAACTTAAAAATCCAAATTTAATGTTAAAAACATTCTACCTCAATCAGTGCATGAAATGACATTTAAATGCCTAGTCTATATAAGTACACAATCTAAAAACTTAAAGGTTAAAAAAACACAATGCATACAAAAAGCATCAAATATTAGAACTCAAGTTCATTGTAGTAAATATTTTAAAACTTTCCCCCAACAAATACTGTTGCTAGCCTCCATTCTCCCTTTTTTCTCCCCTCCAAAACCTCCCAAACTTTGGTGTTTTGTTATTGTTGTTGTTTACACATATATGACATACACATGACACAGAAATTATAAAACCAAAATTATTTTATGTAGACTGCAGGGTATATATAATCTTTGGGACCCAATAAAACTCCTATCAGACTTTAGTTCCTTTCAAGAAGATCTGTCATTTCCAACATATTTGATCCACTACAAAGTTAGCATCTCCACAAATATTTTACATGTTTGAATAATCCATGCCTTGCCAAAAGACACATGCCTGATTTTTTGAGATTGATTCAGAGATCTCAATACCAAAGTCTGTGTGGCAGGAGACACTCTAAGATTCAGTAAGCCTTTGTACAAAATAGGAAATTCGAGATATTGTCCACAATGGCATATAATAACTTTGTCCACAAGTTTAAACAATTTGACAAATTAGGTCCTGATTCACAAATTTAAAGAGAGAAAACAGAGTATTAGAGGGATTTATTATAAGATACCTAACACAGAACCAGTAGTGAATATCTTATTTGCTTCAGTAAAAATGCCACTAAAGTTGAAGTTATCAAATATAGATCAATTTCCTTCTATTAAAAATAATTTAGCTTCCATTCTTCTTAGACCATACACACAATTTGTCAAAAAATCTCAAAAAGAATCAAGACTAGGAATGCCAAATTATCAACCCAATCTTCCCACCATAACAATAATTCAAAGTCCAGGCATAGCACTTACAACATCTTTGAAGATAATACAAAACAAACAAAAGAAATCAAGGAAAGATTGAGAATCTGCCACAGATAACTAAGTGCAAAGTGGTATCCTAGATTGGATCCCAGAACAACAAAAAGACTCAACTGAAAAACTAGTGAATCTGAATAAAATATAGAATTTAATTAACAATGTGTCAATGTTTGTTTTGACAAATGTACCATGGTAATATAAGATTTTACAACATTGGTAATGTAAGATTATACAACATTGATAATATAAGATTATACAATATTGAAGAAAATTGAAGCTGCCAGGAGAGTACACTCAAATGTTTTTGTGTATATTACTGTACTTACACACAGCAGTGTCATTCCCTAACATGAAAATTATTACAAATCCCAATAACATGCGCTTGCAGACACACACACACACACACACACACACACACACACACACCCCAAAAAGGAAAGGAAGGAAGGAAGCAGAATTATATTTATGTAGAACAAAAGACTGATAAGTCTAAAATCAAAATAATAGATAACAAACATCAATAGGAAAAGGAAGCCAGGCGCAGTGGCACATGCCTGCAATCCCAGGGGCTCAGGAGGCTGAGGCAGGAGGATCGCCAGATCAAAGCCAGTCTCAGGAACAGCAAGGTGCTAAGTAACTCAGTGAGACCCTGTCTCCAAATAAAATACAAAATAGGGCTGGGGATGTGGCTCAGTGGTCAAATGCCCCTCAATATTGGAAAAAAAAAAAAAGAAAGAAAGAAAAAGTAAAAAAGTTCAGTCAGTAAAAAGACAAGAATGCACGGACAAGTTAGAAATAAAGAAAACTGATTAACGAATAGAAAAAAGAGATATTAAATTTTCCAGTAAAGAAAAAAATAATTAAAACAAGGTGAAATCATTATTTGCCTGGCAAATTAGCAACTTGAAAATGTATTATTGGTAAAAGTATGCAGTCTGGTACTGGCATACATTGTTGACTATAAAGTACATTTAAAAAAACTTTTAGGGCTAGGGATATAGCTCAGCCGGTAGAGTGCTTGCCTTGCATTCAATCCTGGATTCAAGGCCCTGGATTCAATCCCCAGCACCGGAAGAAAAAAAAAAAAAAAAAAAAAACTTTTAATAAAGCATTTTGGCATAGTATGCTAGAAGGCAAAAAAAACAGATTTACTAATCCAACTTTTGGGAAAATAAAGAAGTAATCTAAAATATAGAAAACTTTTAAACAAAATTTGTTCACTAAAGCATTTCTAATATTAAATTTTTACTGGAAATAATCTGTAAGATATCCACTATAGGGAAAGAGTTAATAATAGCACATCCACATAATGGGCAGCTATTAACAATGACATTGACAGAGTTCATAATAAACTTGATTCAGAATTATATAAACATAGCAGCCTAACTTGGTAAAACAAAAATCATACTTACAAAAGAGACTAGAAAAATATGAATAGTCTTTATCTTTGAATGATGCATTCATGGTGATATTTTCTCCTTATATTTTTCTATATAATTTTTATTAAAGTATGAATTGCTCTTATAATGGGGGAAATTATATTTTTAGAAGATTATGGTGCCCTATTAGATCACATTTTCTATCAATTGGAATACCCATTTAAATTTATTCTTCCTGGCTGAAACAATGATTACAGATTGTTGTGTTTTTGTATTTCTAAGTTTAATTATTTTTCATTCTTTCTTTGTGTGTGAGTCGGGGGGGTGGGGTAACAGAGGAGCAAACCCAGGAGTACGCTACCACTGACCTACATCCACATATTTTTTATTTTTTATTTTGAGACAGGGTCTCACTCAGTGGCCCAGGCTACCCTTGAACCTGCCATCCTTGCCTCTCAGCCTCCTGAGTCACTGGGATTATAGGTGTGTGCCACCACAAAAGGTTGGAAAACTATGTTTTTAAGAACCCAAACTTAAGTAAGTGTAATTTAATATAATTTGTATTGTGATGGTTTTAATTTAGAGGTAATTATCATTAAAAAATGTTATACACTAAAAACCCATAAAAATTATTTGAAGATATATGAACTCATTAATGAACTTCCTATAAAACACTGATTCTCCTCAAGCTATCAGCATGCATTTTGGCTTATATGAATTTACAATTGAGTAGTGGGAACCAAGATTAAGTTACAAGAATAAAAAAAAAAAAAAAAAACAGAAGCAGATATTCAAGCACCAGCAAAGTGGTTGAGTGTGGATGCTACAATCAATCAAACAGATCTAAGTTGAATCCTGGCTCCAATAATTGTGCAACTCTGGGCACGTTTTAGCCTCTAAGCCCTGTCAGTTATTGGGACATAATAATAGTACCAACATCCCAAAATTATTGTGAGGACTATGTGAAATATGCAAGTACAAGACCTGGAAAAATGTCTGGCACATGGGTCATCCAGACAGAAAATCAACAAAGACACATTAGACATAAATTGTACTGTAGAACAAATTGACTTAACAGACATCTATAAATTATTTTATCCAACAACAGAATAATATACTTTCTTTTCAGTCATTCATGTAACTTTTTGCAAAACTGATCCTGTATTAGGCCATAAAGCTAGTCTTAACAAACATAAAAGAATTTTTGAAATAATCTCTTCCATCATTTTGGTTCATAATGGAATGAAATTAGAAATCAGCAGCAATAGAAACTACAGAAACTATACAAATACACTGAAATTCAACAACATACTTTTGAATGGTGAGTGAGTCACTGAAGAAATCAGAGAAGAAATAAAATCTGGAATCAAATGAAAATGGAAACACAGCATAACAAAATCTGTGGGATACAGTTTTATGAGAGAAGTTTATAGCTTTGAGTAGCTACATAAATTTAAATAAATAAAAGAATGGTGAGATCTCAATCTCATGAAGCACCTCAAAACCTTAAGGAAACAAAAGCAAACTAATTCCAAAACTAATAGAAGGGCAGAAACAAAAAGATCAGAGCCAAAATAAATGAAATAAAAACCAAGAGAATATACAACATCAATGAAATAGAGTTGGTTCTTTGAAAAATTAAACAAAATTAATAATCCCTTAGCCAAACTAATGAAGAGAGAAGATCCAAATTAATAATATTAGAGATGAAAAAGCAGGGATTATTACAATAGACACAACTGAAATCTGGAGGAAAATTAGGGACTATTTGAAAACTTGCATTTTAATAAATCAGACAATCTAGAAGAAATGAATGAATCACTAGACATATACAACCTACCAACACTGAACAAAGAAGATACAGAAAATCTAAACAGAATAATAACAAAAAATGAGATTGAATCTCTGTTCCCTCCCAACAGAGAAAAGCCCAGGATGAGACTGATTCACAAATGAATTGGGCAAGAATTTTAAAAAAAGAACAAACATCAATACTCTTTAAATTATTCCATGAAATAGGAAGGGAGGGAATGCTTCTGAGTTCATTCTATGAATCCAGCATCACTCTGATACCAAAACCAGGTAAGATACTTCAAGGAAAGAAAACTATAGACCAATATCCTTGATGAACATAAATGCAAAAATCCTTAATAAAATATCGGCAAATTGAATTCAACAAAACATTTAAAAGATCATATATCATGAACAAGTTGGTTTCATTCCAAATATGCAAGAATGGTTCAATATATGCAAGTCAATTAACAACTAAACCACACATATACACAAGGACAAAAATCAATGATCATAGGAGAAGAGGTTACTTTCCTGGCTGCTCCATGGTGAGAAACCAAGAAAGAAGAGATGCAGCTTCTCAGCAAGTGAGGTACTGGAAACCTTCAGGGACACTATGATTCCACAGGGTAGAAACTCCACTGCCTCAGATCCATACTGTTAGAAGGACAGACACACAAACAAAAGGAAAAAGCAAGGGAACAAATTGCCCCAAACAAAACAAGCTATTTCAATAACAGACTCCGTCAACAACACAGTGAAAAAAATGTCAGAGAAGGAGTTTAGAATGTACATCATTAAACTGATGTGCAAAGTATAGCACAGTATAAGGAGTGAAATCAGAGAAAATACAGGAAGTGAAAGATCACTTCAATAAAGAGATAGAGATTCTGGGAAAAAAAAAAGCAGAAATTCTCAAAATGAAGGAATCAACAAACCAAATTTAAAAATCAATTGGAAGCATCACCAACAGACTAGATCACTTGGAAGACAGTTTCAGAAAATGAAGACATGCTGTTTAATCTTGAAAACAATGTTGACCATGGAGAACAGATGTTAAGAGACCATGAACAGAACTTCCAAGAAATAAGAAATAACCTGCAAAAACAAAATTTAAGATTTATTGGGATAGATGAAGGCTCAGAGATACAAACAAAAGGAATATACAATCTTTTCAATAAAATATCAGGAAATTTCCAAAACGTAAAGAATGAAATGGAAAATCAAATATAGGAGGCTTAAAGGACCACAAATATTCAAAATTACAACAAATCCACACCAAGGCACATCATTATTATTAAAATGCCAAACATACTGAATAAGGATAGAAATTTAAAGGTCATCAGAGAAAAATAACAGGTCACATTTAGAGGGAAACCAATCTGGATCGCAGCTGATCTCTCAATCCAGACCCTCAAAGATAGGAGGTCTTGGAATAATATATAACAAGCTCTGAAAGAAAATGGATGCCAGCCAAGAATACTATAGCCAGCAAAATTAAGCTTCATAATTGATGAGAAAATAAAAACCTTCCACGATAAACAAAAGTTAAAAGAATTCACAAGTAGAAAACCTGCACTATAAGACATACTCAATAAGATATTTCATTAAGAAGAAATGAAAAACAAAAGTGAAAACCAGCAAAAGGAGGAACTACACTATAAGAACAATGAATCAATAGAGAAACTAATACAAATTACAGACCAGAAATAAATCAAAATGACAGGGAATAAAAATCATATCTCAATAGTAACTGAATGTAAATAGTCTAAACTCAATCAAAAGACAGAGACTTGGCAGACTGGATTAAAAAAACAAGATCCAACAATATGCTGTTTCCAACAAGCTTACCTCGTAGGTGAATATATCCATAAAGGGAACATAAAAGAATAAGAAAAACCATATCATTCACATGGATCTCATAAACAAGCAGGGCATTTCTATCCTTTTGTCAGATAAAGTGGACATCAAACCAAAGTTGATTAGGAGGAACAAAGAAGAATATTTCATACTGCTTAGGGGAATTATACATCAACAAAACATAACAATTGTAAATAATTACACCCCAAACAATGGAGCATCTACATACATCAAATAAACCCTTCTCAATTTCAAGAATCAAAAGGACCACAACATAATAATACTGGGTGACTTTAACATACTTCTCTCACCACTCCAAACAAAAACTAAATAAAGAAGCTACAGAACTAAGATATACAATTAATAATTTAGATTTAATAGACATATATAGAATATTTCATCCATCAATGAGTGAATATACTATCTTATCAGCAGCACATGAATCCTTCTCTAAAACAGACCATATCTTGGGTCACAAAGCAACTCTAAGCAAATACAAAAAAAAAAAAAAGTAATACCTCATATCCTAACAGATCATAATGGAATGAAATTAGAAATCAACAATAAAATGAAAAATAGAAGCTACTATAACACCTGGAGATTAAATAATACACTACTGAATTACATATAGATGGCAGAAAAAAATCAGGAATGAAATTTAAAAATTACTTAAAGGTAAATGAGAATAGTGAAACAACATATCAAAATCTCTAGGACACTATGAAGGCAGTTTTAATAGGAAAGTTCATTGCATTGAGCTCATTCATTAACAAAACAGAACGTCACCAAATAACCTAATACGACATTCTCAAGGTCCTAGGAAAAGAAGAAAAAATCAGTACCAAAAGCAGTAGAAGACAGGAAATAATTAAAATCAGAGATGAAATTCAAACAAAAGAAACAATCCAAAAAAAATTGATGAAATAAAATTTGGCTCTTTGGAAAAAAATCAATAAAATCAATAAACCCATCACTAAGTCAACAAAGAGAGAAAACTCAAATTAGTAAAATTCTCGATGAAAAAGGAAATTTGGACAGTACCGAAATACAATAATCAGAACCTATTTTAAAAACGTATATTTCCTGAGACATATGACCTACTCATATTGAATCAGGAGGACACAGAAAATTTAAACAGAAATTGAAGATGCCATCAAAAACCTACCAAGAAAGAAAAGTCGAAGACAAGATGGATTCTCAGCAAGTTCTACCAGACAAGTTCTACCAGTGTGTTCAATGAAAAACACACATCAATCCTCCTCAAATTATTGGATGAAACAGAAAAGGAGGGAACCCTTCCAAACTCATTCTGTGAAACTAGTATCACCCTAATACCAAAGCCAAAGAAAGACACATCAAGGAAAGAAAACAAAACTTTAGAACAATATCCCTGATGAACATAGATGCAACATTGTTAATAAAATACTGGCAAATTGCATACAAAAAATATCAAAAAGATAGTGCACCAGGGATGCAAGGTTGGTTCAACATATGGAAATCAAAAAACATAATTCATCACGTCAATAAACTTAAAGACAAGAATCACATGATTATCTCAATAGATGCAGAAAAAGCATTTGACAAAATACAGTATCCATTCATGTTCAAAATACTGGAAAAAATAGGAATAGCTGGAACATACCTCAACATTGTAAACAGTTATGCTAAACCCAAGGCAAACATCATTTTATTTATTTTTATGTGGTGCTGAGGATCAAACCCAAGGCCTCACACATTCTAGGGAAGTGCTCTACCACTGAGCCACAATCCCAGCCCTGAACATCATTTTAAATGGAGAAAAACTGAGAGCATATACTCTATAAAGTAAACAAGACAGGTATGCCCTCTTTCACCACTTCCATTCAACATAGTCCTTGAAACTGTAGCCACAGCAATCAGGTAATAGAAATTAAAAAGATACTAATTAGAAAAGAAAAACTCAAACTATTCCTATTTGCCAATGACGTGATTTTAAAAGACCCAAAAATCTCCACCAGAAAACTTCTAGAATTTGTTAATGAATTCAGCAAAGTAGCAGGATATAAAATTAACACCCATAAATCAATTGCATTCCTAAACATCAGTGATGAATCAACTGAAGGAGAAATTAGAGTAACTATCCATTCACAATAGCCTCAAAGAAAATAAAATATTTGGGAATCAATCTAACAAAAAAGGTGAAAGACCTTTACAATGAAAACTACAGAATGAAAGAGAGATATTGAAGATGACCTTAGAAGATGGAAAGATCTCCCATGTTCTTGGATAGGCAGAATTAATATTGTCAAAATGGCCATACTACCTAAAGTACTACACAGATTTAATGCAATTCATATTAAGAGTCCAATAACATTCTTCACAGAAATAAAAAAAAAAAAAATCTGCCATGAAATTCATTTGGAAAAATAAGAGGCCCAGAATAGCCAAAGTAATCCTTAGCGAGAAAAGAGAAGCAGAAGGCATCACAATACCAGCCCTTAAATTTCACTACAGAGCTATAGTAACAAAACAGCATGGTGTTGGCACCAAAACAGACATGAAGACCAATGGTACAGAATAAAAGACACAGAGACAACCCACATAAATACAGTTATCTCATACTGGACAAAGGCACTATAAACAAGCATTGGAGAAAAGTCAGCCTCTTCAACAAATGGTGCTGGGGAAACTGGAAGCCCATATGCAGCAAAACAAAATCAGACCCCTATCTCTCACTCAGCACAAAACTCAAAGTAAACCAAGGACCTGGGCATTAGACCAGAGACTCTGTGCCTACTAGAAGAAAAAGTTGGCCTAAATATCCGTCAACTCTGAAACTGATTGTTTAACAAGATTCCTAAAGCACCAGAAGTAAACTCAAGAATCAGTAAATAAAATTGTATCAAACTAAAAGCTTCTTCACAGCAAAAGAAACAATCAAGAACATGAAGAGAAAGCCTACAGAATGGGAGAAAATCTTTTTCATTTGTACTTCAGATAGAACCTTTATCTCCAGGATATAAAAAGAACTCATAAACTTAACACCAAAAAAACAAATAACTGAACCAATAAATGGGCAAAGGAAATCAACAGACACTTCACAGAAGAAATATGAATGGTCAACAAATACATGAAGAAATGTTCAACATCCCTAGCAATTAGAGAAATATAAATTAAAACTACAATGAGATTTTATCTCACTCCCAGTCAGAATGGCAATTATCAACAATACAAGTACCAATAAATGCTGATGCGGATATGGGGAAAAAGTACTCTCATACATTGCTGCTGGGACTGCAAATTGGTGCAACCACTCTGGAAATCAGTATGGAGAGTCCTCAGAAAACTTGGAATGGAACCACCATTTGACCCAGTTATCCCACTCCTCAACATACACCCAAAGAATTTAAAATCAGGATTCTGACTGGAATGAGATGAAGTTTTAATTACAATTTCATTGTAGTTTTAATTTACATTTCTCTAATTGCTAGAGATGTGACACAGCCACATCAATGTTTATAGCATCTCAAATCACAATAGCCAAGGTATGGAACTAACCCAATCCTTCAAGAAATGAATGGATAAAGAAAATGTGGTGTATATAAACAATGGAATATTACTCAGCCATAAAGAAGAATGAAATTATGGCATTTGCTAGTAAATGTATGCTAAGTGAAATAACCCAATCCCAAAGAACCAAAGGCAAATGTTCTCTCTGATATGTGGATACTGACTCACAATAGGCAGTGGGGAGGAGGGTGGAAGTTCACCAGATTGGACCAGGGGAAGGGGGGCAAGGGAGGGAAGATGGGAATGGAAAAAACAGTAGAATTATTCCAACATAATACTCCTTGTATGTATGATAGGTCAAAATATATTCTGCTGTAACATATAACTAAAAACAAATTTTTAAAAATCAGTGATCATCTCAGTAGATGCAGAAAAAAACCTTTGATAAAATTCAACATCACTTCATAATCCAAACCCTGAAGAAACTAGGGATAGGAGGAACTTACCACAATACAATAAACGTTATATATAACAAAAACCAACCATCATACTAAATGGGTGAAAATTAAATACCATCCCTCTAAAATCAGAACAAGGCAAGGATGTTTACTCTCACCACTCTTATTTAATGCGGTACTTGAAATTTTAACCAGAAAAATTAGGGATGAGAAAGAGATAAAAGAGATGCAAATAAGAGTGAAGTCAAATTGTCTCTATTTGCAGAAGATCTAATCCAAAATTCAGAAGACCCTAAAGGTTCCACTGGAAGATTTCTAGAGTTGATAAATTCAGCAAAATAGCAGGATACAAAACCAACATACAATGATCAATAGCTTTTCTACACACCAATAATGAATCTGCTGAGAAAGAATCAGGAAAAAAAATCCCATTCATAATAGCTTTAAAAAAATAGTAAAATACTTAGGAATAAATCTAACTAATAAGGTGTAAGACCTCTACAGGGAAAATTGTTATATAATAAAGACACTAGAAAATGAAAAGACCTCCCGTGATCACGTATGGGCAGAATTAATCTTATTAAAATGGTCATATTACCAGGGGCTGGGGTAGGAGCTCAGTGGTAGAGTGCTTGCATACCATGTGTGAGGTACTGGGTTTGATCCTCAGCACTACTAAATAAATAAAAATAAACGTTAAAAAAATGGCTATATTACCAAAGGCAATTCATAGATTCAGTGCAATCCCCATCAAAATAACAATGATATGCTTAACAGAACTAGAAAAAAATCCTAAAATTCATATGGAAGAATAAAAGACCCAGAATAGCCAAAGCAATCCTAAAGCAAAAAGCAAAGGTGAAGGTATCATAATACCTTAATTATACTACAGAGTCAGAGTAACAAAAACAACATGGTATTGGCATAAATACAGTCACATAGACCAATAGAATAGAATAGAAGACAGACACAAACACACATAGCTTGTCATCTGATTTTTGACAAAGTTGCCCAAAAGATACGCTGGAGAAAAGACAAATGGTGCTGGAAAAATTGGATATTTATATGTAAAAGAAGGAAACTATATCCCTTTCTCTCATCCTGTTTAAAAAAAAAAAATCCATTCAAAATGGATCAAAGATCAAGGCACAAGAACAGAAACTTTGCAACTATTAAAAGAAAGGGGAAACACTTCAACATGTAGACACAGGCAATGACTTCCTGAATAGGCTCTTATATCTAAGGAAATAAAAACAAGAATCAAAAAATGTTATAGCATCAAATTTTAAAGTTTCTGTACAAAAAAAGGAAACAACTGTGTGAAGAGACAGTCTATAGAATAGGAGAAATTCTATTTAATTTAATAGGATTAAATATCTAGAATATATGAACAATTCAAAAAACTCAACACCAAAAGAATAAGAAACTCATTCAATATACAGGCAAATGAACTGAATAAGACACTCCTCAAAAGTACAAATGTTCAACAAATATACAATAAATGTTCAACAACTTTAGACATTAGGGAAATAAAATCAAAACCATACTGAGATTCCATCTCACTCCAATCAGAAGGCCATCGTCAAAACAACAGGTGGCAATAAATGTTCACAGTGGTGCACAGCTACAATTCCAGGGACTGAGGAAGCCGAAACAGGAATGTTGAATGTTCAAGTCCAGCCTCATCAATTTAGTGAGACCCTCAGCAATTTAGCAAGACTCTGTCTCAAAATAAAAAATAAAAAGGACTGGGGATATAGCTCAGTAGTAAAGTACGCCTAGATTCAATCCCAGCTTAAAAAAAAAAAAAACAATAAATACTGGAAAGGGTAGAGAGGGGGAAGAACTCTTACACACCGTTGGTGGGAATGTAGATTAGTATAGCCACTATGGAAACTCATATGGAGGTTGCTCTAAAAACTAAAAGTAGAACTACAATATGACCCAAGCAATACCATTCCTTGGTATTTATCCCAAAAAAAGCCAGCATATTTTAGAAACACATATATACCCATGTTTATCACAGAATAATTCATAATAGCCAAATTATAAAATCAGTTCAGGTGTCCATAAACAGATGAATAGATTTTTAAAATGTCACATATATACACAATGGAGTTTCATTGGATCATAAGAACAAAATGATGTCAGTTTCAGGAAAATACAGCATCATGGAGAGCATCATGTTAAGCAAAATAAGACAGACTCTGAAAGACAAGGACCACATGTTTTCTGTCATGTGGAAGTCCCTGTCATGTGGAAGTCCGAGAGAAAAGAAGGAAGAAGAAAAAGGGGAAAAAAAAAAAGATATCATGAAGAAAGTAGGAAATTAGAAGAAAGAGAGCAAAGGGAGGAGAATGTAAGGGGAGGTACTGGGGAGTGAAATTGATCAAATTATGGTATAGTACATACCAATATGAAACAATGAAACTCACCATTCTATATAATTAATATGCACTAATATAAATGTCTGGCCCATAATTAGTATGCAAATGTTAGCTTTAAAAAATTATTGTTATTATTGGCTGTGTTATAGATAGAAGAAGCAAGATTTTTTTTAAAAATAGCCAAAATTAAAGAAGGCTTTACAAAGGAACCCAATACCCTGGGTTCTATCCCCTGTGCCACCCTCCCACAAACCTACCAAATGTTAAGTCAAACAAACAAACAGAAAACTTTATATGCATTCAAAACAAGGGTGAAAGAAAAATTTTAAAGTTAAAATCAGAAAAATTTTTGTGCACACTAAGAAATCATAAGTATGGGGGAAAATAAAATAAAGATGCTATTAAAGAAGGATAAAAAATAAAATTTCCTGAGATGTACATAACTTTATGATTATAACTGGTCTTGCCTGTTGCATATATGCTGCAAACTCAATATAAGCTTGGAATATTAAAAATGAATTTTAAAATAATTCTAAGTTATACATGGCAGATTTCCTTGGTTTATAAAAATCCATGTTTTCTAGACAGTCTATTAAGATCCATTTTTAAGTATTCAATCATAATTTAGTAGAATTAATATGATTTATTATGTTTTTAAAAGAGCCATCTTTTTGCAAAATCTACTACATATCATTTTCTTTTGAATAAACCTCTATTGTTTTACTTGAAGTACTGAAAACATTAGCAATAATTTAAAACAAATATTAAGTACAATACTCTGACCTTCGCATTTATCAAATGTTTCTAAATAAAATTTAAAAAACCAATTCACTTAAGAATTCACAAAATCAGGAAATTTATTGAACACATATTGGCTAAGAAAATAAGTTCTGGAGTCAGATTATTTTATGGCTGAGACTTATGGGTTTAAATCTTAGATCTAAACTCCATAAATAAGCCTTGAATGTTGAGAAAGTTACTTAACCCTTTTAAACACAAGTTTTTCTTCTATAAAATGGGGATAATAATAGTAGTGCCTTACCTCAAGGTCACTGAAAGGATTAAATGACAATGCATATAAGACATAAATCCAAGTATCTAATCTATCATACAATGTTTGATATATAGAAAGTCATTATAGTTAATATAATCATCATGTGTTTCTTCAATATACAATATTGTAAATATTTCTTGATTTTATATACTTATTTAAAAGTATACCATAATTTTGCATTAGGCAGAGGGGAGTGATCGAAGAGAAGTGGGTATGGGGGCAGGAAGGATAGTAAGAGAATGAATTGGACATTATTCTATGTGTACATGTGATTACACAACCAGTATGATTCTACATCGTGTACAACCAAAAGAATGAGAAATTATACTACATTTATGTATGATATGTTAAAATGCATCCTACTGTCATGTATAACTAATTAGAATTAAAATAAAAGTTCTTGAAAAAAATAATAAAATATACCATAAAGTCATTTATAAGGAGGTCATGGTTGCAAAGATTGATTTTTCATTAAATGGTACTGGGACAACTGGGTAGCTATATAAAAAAGATAAAATTATACCTACAGTGTTTAAAAATAAAATTTTTAATAGCCACATGTGACCATCATATTGGATAAGGCAGCTCCATATAATTTGGCCCCTTAAATGCTTAGGCAACAGTCTATACTGAATCACATATATTGTTTTGGTCAGCTTTATTATCACTGTGACCAAAAAACCAGACAAGAATAACAAAGACTAGGGAAAGTTTATGTGGGACTCATGATTTCAGAGGTCATAATCCATAGACAGTCAACTCCATACTTCTGGGCCCAGGGTGAACAGAATATCATGGCAGAGGAAAGCAGCTCAGAACAAGGCAATATAGTCGTAGAGAGAGAGCTCCGCTCACCAGGGAAAACTATAAACCCCAAAGGAATCCCCAGTAAACCATTTCTTCAAATCACTCCCCATCTGCCTATAGTTACCACCCAGATAATCTGCATCAGTGAATGAATGCACTGATTAGGTAAAGCTCTTATAACCCAATGATTTCATCTCTGAACTTTCTTGCACTGCCTTACACAAGAGCTTTCGGGGGACACCTCATATCTAAACCATATACTGTCTTTAAAAAAAGCAAATGTATCTATTTGAAACAGCTAAAAGAAATAGACACATGCACACACTATCAATAGGAATAAATTCTAAAAGGATCAAAGATGGAAATGTTAAAAGAAGTCACTGAAATACTAGATGAAAACATGGATAAATTTCTTTAAACCTAAATAGAGAAATGCCTTTATACTCAAAATCCATGATACAATAGAGATTAATAAACAGAGTATATAAAGAGAAAAAAAACTCTACACACTGAAAATGCCCTAATAAAATCCATAAATTAACAAAATGGGAAAAATATTTTACAATATATCACTGTTAAAGGATAAACAAAAAGACCTCCACTCTTCAGTTCTGTTTATAAGGACCTTGGTCAAAAAGAAAAAAGCTAAACAAACTGAAAAACAACTTTTCTTAGATTCACTACAGAACTGAGGTCATTTGACAAACATCTATCCTCAAAAAATGTAGTGACAGGCAGATAAAGAGAATCACAACTTACCAGGGGAGAAGCCTACCTAGGAATAGTAATCTCCAGAGAAATCAGAATAAAGGCAGAAAAATCTTGAATTATTTATTTATTAGAGACTCAATGTGGACAAGACTGAGTTTAAAAATCCAGTCTTCAGGGAGTCTTCAGGGATATCAGTCTTCAGGGAGGCCCATACAGACTCTTAGAATTTTACCTTCAGGAGCACTTATCAGTTTCTCTGGAGAAAACTTCCTCTGCTCTGGGCAGGGGTAGTGAGAAATGAGCCACGTTCTGAAATAAGCCTCCCACAGAAGGCTTACTTCAAAGAGAAACTACTGGAGCCTACGTGACCTGGAGAAGTGAAATATTCAACTCTAGTCCCCTGTATACATCTGTCTCATCTACGTGGAGGAAAACTTACCTGTAAGGATCACAATCAAGGACATAGGGTGACTAAAAGACTGACATCTAATCCCAGAACTGCAGGATGCTTATCTTCCCCCACATATTACTTCAACATCAATAGTGCTCCTGTAGAGTAACAGGAATACATAATTGAAAGAACTATACAACTTAGACTTTATTTAAGAGGAAATCTCTACAGAAACCCCAAGACAAGGGAAATTAAATATTTAAAAAAGGGTACACAGAGAAAAATTTAGCATCTGCCACTTCCAATCACAGCAAACAGTAAACACAGCCTAACTTTTGCCAGATAAACAAAAAACTTACATGAAAGTCCTATTTACCTCAGACCCATATATTCAGTACACTGTGTCCAGCTTTCAACAACAACAAAAAACCCACAAAGTAGACTAAAAGACAAAAAGCAGTTTGAAAAGGCAGAACAAGCATCAGAACCAAACTCAGCAGCGATCACAGAATTATCAGGCAGAGAATTTAAAACAACTATAATTAACAATATACTAAGAAGGCTAAAAAGGGCTAATGGAAGCAGAGATATAGAAATTCTAATCAAAAGCAAATGCTAGAAATCCAAATCACTGTAAAAGAAATGAAGAATGCCTTTGACAGGCTCATCAATATACTGGACACAGTCAAGGTGGGGTGGAGTGGGGGGAATCAGTGAACTTGAAAAAAGTCAATAGAAATTTCTAAAACAAAACAGAAGTGAAAAAAAAAAATGAAAAACAAAACAATATCCAAGAACCAAGGGACAATTACAAAAGGCATAATTACTTCATTATATCAATTAAATATCATAAGGAAAAAGATTTAAAAAAAGAAATATTTGAAACAATAATGACTGAGAATTTCTTAAAATTAATGATAGACACCAAAACCACAGATTAGGAAGCTCACAGAATTTCAAACAGGATAGGTTTTTTAGAAGTGTACACATAAGCATATCATAGTCACACTGCAAAAAAACAAAGACAAAGAAAAATCTTGAAGGAAGCCAGAAAATAAGCCTTACCTATAAAGAAACACAGATAAGAATACCATCAGTCCAGTTTCCAGAAATCGTGAGAGCAAGAAGACAGTACATGAAATATTTAGCATTGGGAGAAAAACTACACCAATCTAGAATTCTAAATCCAGTGAAGTTGTCCTTCAAAAGTAAAGAGGAAACAGACTTTCTCAGACAAAATTTGAAAAAAAATTGTCACCATAGATCGCACCTACAAGAAATGTCAAAAAAATTTTTTTCTCAGAAAAAAGGAAAATTATATAGTCAGAAACTCAGATGATCTTCATAGCAAATAAAATCTAACAATATATATAAATAATTATATGCCATCATCAAATGGGATTTCTTCTGTATATGCCAGAAGGGTTCAACATTCAAAATTCAATTATTATAATCCATCACATCAACAAAATAAAGAAGAGAATTCATATGATTATATCCATAGATTTAGAAAAGGCATTTTACAACATCCAACACCCATTATGATAAGAACACTGAACCAACTAGAAATATAGAGAAATATCTTCAACTTGTTAAGGAACACTTACAAAAAAAGTTAACAGCTAATAGAAATGAAGATATCTTTTTAAAAAATAGATTTTATTTACATTAGAATTTTATTAACTAACTTGGCAAGGATGGGGGTGTTCTAAAGTAAAATATAAATAAAACCAAATGAATCTATCAGTGCTTCAAATTAAAAACATAACCAATACTGACAGACCCAAACTGAGGAATATTCTTCAATTGTTAAGGTCATGGAAGAAAGAAGACTAAGCAACTCTACAAGATTAAAGGCATGTGACAACTAAATACACTGTGTGATCCTGGCTTGATAGAGGGAAAAACATTGTTTTGCTATAAACAGAATTATTAGGATAACTGAAGAAATTTCAATTAAGTTTACAGATTTAAGTAACAGCATTATATAAGTGTTAATTTCCTGAATTTGAGAAAGTGAATTATGATTATTATAATCATCTTTGTTTTTAGGAAATATAGGAATATATATAGCAACTCTCTACTATCTGTGTAGCTCTTTTGTAAACCTAAAATTATTTCAATAAAAAGTTTTAAAACAAATGAATTAACCAATTTTTTTAAAGTTATTTTTGCAAATGAGAATACTCTTTGAATTAAAGCTGAACCATTAAACTTGCTTTCCAGACCCAATTACTACATAAACAAATCCAAGTTCAATTAAGTTACTTTGAGATAGGGTTTTACATAGCTCTCTGCATTTAATGATTTTTTGGAGAGGGATAATGAATTTAAAAGTTTAAGAGACACTATTTGTACAAGGGAAACAAGATTTCATAATCTTAAGGGAAATAGTTAAAGAAGACTATAAAATAGCATAAGGACAGATTTAAAAGATTAAAATTATCATAGTAAATGTACCCTATAAACCAAGGAAAATATGGATGGTTCCTCATAGAAATCACTATGGCAAATATAAACAAAAAGACCAGAAGGATCTAGGGAAGCATAAGAGTGATCATAAAAGCCTATAACAGAGGTTTCTAAACGTTCTGGGTTTATAAGACCTTTAATGTGTGGGTAATTTTTTCCACCAACTCCTCTATCTACAAGCCAACAGAACTACCTAAACACTCTGTTTATTAAGTAGTCAGGCCCAAACAATTTAGGGAGGATGTATGTCCTAAAATTTTATCACCCACTAATGCATATGGAAACCTCCATATTTGCAAAGCACTCCTGGGGTTCTGAAGATCACCCAGTTTGGCACAATTTGTCAAACTCTAGAGTAGGATTGGTCACTATCTCCCTCATTTCTTTTTTTTTTTTTTTTTTTTTTTTTTTTTTTTTTTTTTTGGTGCTAGTGATTGAACCCAGGGCCTTGTGCTTACAAGGCAAGCACTCTACCAACTGAGCTATATCACCAACCCCTCTCCCTCATTTCTTGTTCCACATAGATTTTCAATGACACTTGCTTTCTGTCACAGCAATTGGCAAAAACCTAGCTTTGTAAAAATATGGTTATCATTAAAAGGAATGCAGCAATCTAACTTTAAAACTGATTACTCAAGCTAATTTGTATGGTTTCTGACAGGTGCTATGTTTCAAAATTTTTAAGCATCTCTTGACACCCTTGTGAGTTGTCTACAGTGTCTCTGGGTCCCTTGGCAGAGCCTTGGCAAATGATAAAGAATAGAACCAAGGCAATGAGTGGTCCTTGCAAAATCAAATTAAGAATACAGTAATACTTCAGAGAGAAAAAAATGAGCAATCCAATAATATTACTTGGAAGGTCAAAAACAACATAGGTACTTGAAGAGTTTCAAAGCTTAAAAAAAATCTTTCCTTAGCTACCCTAAGTAGTCCCTTATAATTGTGCTTATATGGAAGGGAACAAACCTAGTCTTTTCTTTAAATAATGAATTAACCTGTTCAAATGCTCATATTAAATCTGACAGTTTTATGTGGCACAGTTAAAATATTTGCTCTCATTTTTAACTAAAAAAAAATTCTCAAATTAGCTGAACTATGGGAAGAAAATTTAATTTAAAATTTTGATTCAATAAACATTTCTGGAGTACCAAGAGGAATTGCTATCCAACATCTGCCAAAGCTTTCCTTTAGAAAGACATTTGAAAAGAATAAAATTTGGCCATTCTAAAACCTAACTTGATGCTAATTGGGGAACCTCTAAAATGTCAGATTTGCCAGCACCATACCTTACCTACAGAAATCATGGAAATCTCCATATTTGCAAACTTCCAGTGGTTCTCCACACAGGAAGTTTAGGGGCGGGGGAAAGGTCAGATTAACATTGTCCAATAAAACTTTTTGTGATAATGGAAATGCTCCATATTTATACTATCCAATATGGTCACCCTAACCACGTATAGGTAGTGAGCACTTGAAATGCGACTAGTGTAACTGAAGAACTGAATTTTTAAACTTTACTTAAAATGACATAAATGTAGATATAAATAGCTATGTCCTCAGTTGCTTCTGTATATCCACAGAATGGTTTATTAAATGTACATTCTTCTAAATTTTTCAAGTTGTACCCTTGATCAGAAAACTAGGTTCCTTGGCCATATTCTCTTAAAGAATCTTCATAAAGGGTTGATGTAAACATTATCCAAGTTAATGTGAGTTTTTTGTCATTGGAGGTTTGATCCAAAATCATATTTTTTATAATAAAAATCTTTGGATTAAGTTTAAGAAAACTCTCTGCAAACAAATTTGTATACAAAATAGTCCTTTATACAAAAGGACTATTGGATGAGCCAATGCGATTCTCTTTTCAATTCAATTGCCGAAAAACCCAGAACTAAATCCAGCATCCAATGGTAACATCTGACTCTTCTCAAGTGCCTAGTAAAAAGTATTCTCTTGCTCTTCTAAGACTATCTCTGTTCTATTTATATCACTAAATTAGTCAACATAGTGTTATTTTAAATTCTTAAGCTAACAAACTCTTTTGACATAGAGTATCAACATTTAAAGAGATAATATCTTTGAATTAAAGCCATTTTCTATATTTTTTAATGTAAAAGTATTTTAAATGACAATCCTAGGATTAATAAAAATAGGAAAATTTTAACAGGTCAAATTTACCAAGTTTTTAGATGCCTTTTCCAAAGCTGTCAAAAATATCACTATGACACTGATAAAGAAGATAAATATTACATCACACAGTAATTTCACTGCCCCCATGTTAAAAAATTCAATTCCACTTCTTTTTAATAAATACACAGAAGTCCTAATGTAGAATATGAACATCCTATTGAGTATTCAGTTCAAAATGTTTTGTGCAATTTTTCCTTAGCACACTGGACTATTTTTAAATTGCACAGTTAACTACTTCAATGGCTCTTTTGTTGAAATACCCCACAAAATCAGAACAAATACATTTGACACATCAATAGCACATTTCTAGAAATGCCTAGTTTTAAGTTTCCTGAGTATTTTAATTGCAAAACTAACATGAAACTAAATTAAATACTCAGAGAACTTCTTCACCTAATCTCTTAAAATTTCAGCCCATAATCCCTTAAAAAAAACAAACTAAGGTTTTATACCAGAAAAATGTAAGAAAAATACACTACAAAAAGAAAATTTACTCCCTGGACTCATTTTTTTTTTAATTATGACAAAAAAAAATTTTTACAGAAAAACTATCATAAAGAAATATATCATAAATATAAATTATCAAAACAGGACACACACAGACACATACAAATGATGACAAATTATCTACTTTGAAGGGATTGTTTCCTTAGCCCTATACTTACTTAAAATTATCATAAAAAATAAAATTAGATTATAAAACCATATGAACTGGTTTTGTTCCAGAAACAAAAATATGCTTATTGTCAAAACTTAGTTCATTTCAGAATAGCACTTCTGCTAGCAGCTCCCTAGTTTACCTGTATCTCTCTGGTCACTCCAATCTTTGGTGTTCATTCATTTTTCTCTAACACTCTTTTAATGTTCAGGCTATAGTTTCAGTTGTCTTATTACATACCTTACCCCTTCTCTCTAGATAGTTATCTTCATCACTCATTGCTGAGCTCATCAGATAAAGATTATAGTAATAATGGGTAAATTACTGTGTGCTTACTGTAAGCCAGACATTGTTCTAATTCCTGTACTGGTACTATCTCACTTAACCCCCCAAACAACTCTATGTTAGAAGTACTTTTAACATCTATTTGGAAATGAGGTAACTTTCCAAGGTCACAAAGTTAGAAAATATATACTTGTACCCACTCAGTCCCAAATGCTCTCCTACGCTGTTCTAAAGTTCCTTTCCATAGGGCTGTAATGGGCACAATGGTTCCCATTTCTGCTGTGAAACTGGATAAAACTAATAGTTTTGAGGCTGGGCACAGAGAATACACAAAGGTACTGATTCTAGAATCCACAAACACTAGCTACAAGTAACTCCAATGATCAGAGCAGAAGTCAGCAAATGTTTTCCTAAATGGCCATAAAATAAATATTTTAAACTTGGCAGCTGTTCAATCTAAGTGGCAACTGCTTAACCCTGCCTTTTCAGTGTAAAAGTAATCACTGACAGTAAGTAAATGAAAGTACATGGGTGTATTCCAATAAAACTTTATTTATAACAGAAACAGGTTGGATCTGGCCAGAGTTTGCCAACTCTCCATCTACAGGCATACTTAGTCATATGTGGAAGCAAACATGATGTAAGCAAGACAATCCAATTCCTGAATAAAGAGGATCTACTATATTCCTTAGAAACCTACCACAACTGAATTTTGTAAAACTGTACTTCACATGGAATGAACACATAAAATCTGGATAAAAAACCACATGCAATAATTTCAATAAAAAAAATCAGTCCATTAGATACTATCATAAAGTTATAAGCAAGTTCACATATTAATTTAATTTAGCATTTGCTAAGACTGTATGCTTTTCACAATTTACAACATTGAAGACTATTTTGTTTCAAGGTATTCAAGATTCATATAACTTACAATACAGAAAGTATTACAAACTAACCCTTCTAAAAGCTAGCCTAGAAACTAGGAAATAATAACACCTTTGCCTGTCCTTTTTGCAATCATCTATCCTGCTCCACATTTGAAAAGATTTTAGCATCTAACTTCCTGACTTAAACATTTCTCCTCTCATTATTCCTGGTAACTTCAAGAGCCACAGAGATAATATGACCCACGTCCTATCCTCTAAATTCCTTGACCACCTCTTAACTTCCAAAAATCTTTTCCTCCATTCCATCTCAACTACCAGCTGTCATTCTAATACTAATAATAGGTACAGTCTCTAAAGCAGAATGGGAATGCCTAGAAGGTGTAAAAGATTCCCACTCAAGTATACAAAAATATTCTACTTAAATTTGTTAATTTAAAAAAATTAGGGTATACCATATTTAATGTATACAGTACATTAATTTAAAATATATTGGGGATGAGTACTTGTTTTTTTTTAAACTGATAAGCCTATGTGATCCAAGGAGACCACTACCTATATCTTGTCATTAACATTTACTACATTCTTCATTATCAAGCATCTCACTCTGACTTCTACCTCCATTCTTTCCAGCTCATACTGCTTTGTATCAAAATTCTCTAAGACCATCACCTATATTCACTGTATCTACTTCCTTTCCTCTAACCCAATCTAGTCATCAATCTTCTATTGAACTATAGCAATTCTTCAACCTCTTTAAAAATCTACAAATCATGGTCCTCTTCACTTTTTCACAGACAATTCCACCTTTCATGTCCTTATTTTCTCCATTTTCCATCTTATATCCCATTGGTACATCATTATAACTATGCCTGCACATTCACTCTTGATTTCCTTGTCCATCTCTCCCTCAATTATATATTCTTGATAAAACCTAACCCTGGTCAATCCAATTCTGCCTATTTCATACTTATATCCAATCACTGAACACAACTGGGTTAAATTATGAAAACTTCCTGGTTACATTCACTCTAAATTTATGACCACAAAGTTAAGACGGTCCTTGGTACCTCCCAGCAATCCTACATTTCCCTAATCAATTCATTCTCACTTTGACAATTTCATACCTTCTCCTCAATCCTTCAATAACTCTGTCACCTCTCTCTCAGCTGATGACCTCTAATATATTTTCCTGATAAAACAGAAGCCAACAGAACATTCATATCTTCCCCCATCAAATTTACCAATGTACCTGCTCCATTACCCACGTACTGTTATTTTAACAATGAATTGTCACTGCTTCTACCTAAATTCAACATTTTCACTTGTGTACTGAATCCTTTTCCCTTTCTCTCAAAGAGTTTTCTCTTTATTTTAACCTCTTCTCCCACCATATCATCAGTTATTCCTTCTCTAGTAACCATTACCATCAGCTTTCAATCATGCTTTAATATATACCATGCAAAAAATACACCTTAAACTCTTGTCCCTCTCCAGTTACTACCTAGTTCTCTACTTTGTATCAAAACTCTTTAAGACAATCACCTACACTCACTATATTCACTTCCTCTCCTCTAACCCAGTCTAGTCATGCTTTTATCCCCAATATTCCTCCGAAACCACTCTTCAAAGACATTAGGCTCTTTCTACCTTGCCAAATCCAATGGTCACTTTGATCAACCTCTCAACTGAATTTGACACAAATACTTTTTGCACTTAGTTTCTTGGAAAACCCATGTTCCTAATTTTATTCTCATCTCACTAGGGCTTGTTTTCAGTCTTCTTTGCTGGTTCTTTTTTATGCTTAAGTGCCTCAAGGCTCAATCTCAGTCCTGTCCTGGGTCTGTGTAAATGCCATAGAAAATTTCCTATAGTTATAAATACTACCTACATACTCAGAGGTTCCAATCTCTTCTCTCTCCAAAGCCAGACTTTTATTATTAACTGCTTAATTAAGATTTCCATCTGGACATCCCAAACAAAACTCTTAATTTCTCCTTTATACCAAACCTTTTCCTACCCAACTGTTAGTTCACTCCTGTAATTAATATTATATTCAACTGGTTGTTCAGAGCAAAAACCTATAATCATTACTGAGCCAACTCTTTGTATCGTATCTAATCTATTGATAAGTCGTGTCAACTGTATCTTCAAAAAATTTATTTTCCAATTACATGGATATGTACATTTGTCAAAACTCACTGAACCTATACACTTAAAATCGATGTGTTTTACCGTATGTAAAAGTGTATACCTCAATAAAGTGTTATGCCTCAATAAAGTGTGGAAGTGGGGATGAGGGTGGGAGTATGATCACATGTTACCTACACAAATATGACATTTCTTCCCACCTACCATTCTTCTGCTTGGACTATTACTTCTGGCATCTTTGCTTCCACTTCTACTCATGACAGTTCATATTCCACAAAGAATCCAAAATAATGTTTTTTAAAATGAATCAGAAGATGTCACTTCCCTGCTCAAATCCCTCAGTGGTTTCCCATTCCATTTAAAATCCAGAGGTCCTTACCATGTCCTCATGATCTAGCCCCTTCCAGCTGCTCAGATCTCACTTCTTACTGCTTTACCCCTTTTTCACTGTGCTCCAGAAATGGTGGTTTTCCAGAGACTCGAAAATCACACCAGGCTTTTATTTCCAATTAATTCTTTTTCCTTTTTCTTTTTAAAACTTATTTCCAAAGTTCTTAACATTAAGGCTCATATGTAACTCTAGATCTTGACATTAGACAGTCAACAAAGAAATACTTGCTCAAGTCACCCAAGGAAGTGAATCTGAAATTAATACTTCTTAATATTCTTAATTTGGCTTTCATAAATTCAAGTTACCATGGAAAGTACATATAGCTTTCTAATGTCCAACTGGAAAATTAAACTGGGATCAGTTACAGAAAGCCTGGAAAATCAGACAAAGGAATTGATATTTTATCTAATAGGCCAATGTTAGTTACAAACAAATATTGGAAAGAGCTACCTTTTTATTTTTCAAATTCAGAGGTCACAAAGTTTGTAAAAATGTATGAGATAATGGAGCAAGAGGAGTTACTTTCAGCAATACACACGCACACCTTTTTGTACTTCTAGAGCTTTGAACCATGTGACTATTTAATATATTTAAAATATAAGTTATAATTAAAATTATATTTTAAAACAAGAAAAAGGAATACAATATAGAAAAATCTTTAGTACTCCTACCATAACTAAGAACTAGATGGAAGAAATATAAACACATAGAGAAAACACATTCATATATGTATACAATGAAGAAAAACACATGAAATACAATATATGCTCATACATGGTTCATAGCACATACCAGAGAATGCCTTACCAAAATTTAATTCTGCAACCTAGGTAAATTAGCATCAAAAACCAGAACTTGTCAACTTTCAAGCAATTTCCTTAAACACCTGTGTAACTATTGAGAACTCATAGAATGAAGATGACTTCCCTCAGAAATCTAATGGCAAGCAGGTGACAAAAGAAAAGGACAAGAATTAAACAAAGAGGAAAATTGACAGCACAATCTCTTTCAAACTAATCTCTAGTGGCCAGTTTGTTTACCAACAGCTATATCAGTTAAACCAAGATGAATAATTAAATGACCTCAAGATAATAATAAGAGTAAGAAGTGGAAATCCCTATTATCTCCAAATTTGCTACAGTCTCTTTACATGGCTCAGAGAATGACACAGAATAGGACCTCAGGGTGTACTATCCTTCTATCCAATATTCTAGTTTTTTATTCTGACCTAAGTTCTAGAAGCACTACACCTTGAAAGAATCAAGTAATGGACCCTCTTGAACTAAGGAACTACAAATTAGTCAGGGCAAAGCAAAATACAAGAGGACAATAAAGGGGAAAAGCTTGAGAAGCAGAAAACCCAAGACTTCTAATTTATATTATTCATCCTTTGATCAAGAGTAAAGTATTAAACTTGTCCATGGTCTAGATTTTTTAAAAAAGGTTCCTTAAGTCCCTACTCTGATCCTGTTATTTGTCATATTCAAGCTTATACTTTGTGGTTACGGCAAGAAAGCAAGGGATGTTTCTCCCCTCCTTAATAATAGAAATAATACATTTTTCCTTGGGAAACATACCCTTGATTCCCATTACCCTCTTCCATCAACACACTATAGCTTTCCTAAATCCCATACTATCTACCACCTCCTAAGTAGCAAGGCTCTAAAAAGCAACTTGTCATCTATAGTTGGCATCTATATATACAGGTTACCACCAAGGGCATAATCTCAATGGAATACTAACTGTTCTTCACTTTTACAGGTGCTTCTTCCTTCTTTAATTTATACCAGGTCTATTTTCTTATCTTCTCAATACTTGCAATTTATCTCCAGTGCTACACTAATGCCTCTTCCCCTTCACTCAATCAGCATCTCCAAATTTCCTTTCTCTCCTATTTTTCCACACTCCCAAAGTAATATCTGAAAATTATAGGAAAACATTCAAATGCTTCTAGCATTAACTTCAGATCCTACCATAATACCTATTTTAATAGGTATACCTATACCTATAATGGTATACCTATTAAATCAAGCCATCTATTCAGCTATAATCAAGTTAGATTTTTCACTGTTGCTTTCACTTTGAAACACATTAACAATAACTTAAATACTACTTACTCAAGGAGGGGGGTGAATAATTCAAGGATGTTACAAACTGGGGAAGAAACTGACTTTGTAACTGAAGAATAAACTAATGTGTTCTAGTCTCCTTATGAAGAGAGACTCAAATTTAACCATATTCAAGCTGATACCCCCTTTACGTTGCCTAGTTAGAAATACTTAGAAACAGGACCTTCCTCATGGATTCCCTATCTTGGTTTGTACACCCAAGGCTTCCAAGTCAGAAACCTGAGTACCAGTCTAGACTTTTCCTTCTCCCTTATCCCTATCCTTCCCTTATCCCTATCTTTCCCAGATCCCAAACTGAAATGACCCCCAAGTCCTGTTTTTATCTAAGTACTCCTCCAGTAAATTCTATTTCATCTGTCACGGCCTCATCCAATCCCTAATCCTCACCCACCTATCCTAACATCAATGTCTGCAGTCACCCTCTCCTCAAAAGTCCTTATTTCACATTGTTGTCAAGGTGATTTTCCAATTGTAAACCTAATGACTCTTCTCAAAACTTTTCACTAGATCCCTTTCACCCACAGAATAACACACAAGCCATATATAATAGCACATAACTATCATTTGAGTTCTGTTTGCCTCTCAAACCTCATCTTTCACTGTAATTCCCTCATCCTACACTTTAAACCCTCTCAATATTAAACTATACTATTTTAATTTGCATCACAGATCATGTTATTTAGTGCCTCCATGATTTTGCATAGGTTGTTACTTCAGTCTAGAATTTCTTCACTTCTTTCCTTGGCTTCCTAGACAATTATTATGAATCTTTAAAACCCAGCTCAGATTCCGGGAAACCATCCGTAACACTTATTATTATTTTCTCCTCTGCCAATTCCGTATATAATAATGGCATTTATTGAGCATTCACTATGTCCCTGACAATATTAAAAGCATTTGACAAGTATTAATTCATATAATCTCATAATTATCCCTCCTAAGAAGCACTACCATTATTACCTTTGTGCAAGTAGAAAATGAATTACAGAGAGGTAACCTCCCCAAGAGCACCCAAATGCATAGAGACAGATCAAAATGCCTAAATCATAATATTTATAATATTGAACCTTATCACAATGAATTTATTTACATGAGTGTCCTTATCTGGATTGTAAGCGCCTTGAGGGTGGGGATTGTCATATTTGACCAAATCAACAGTATCTGATATAAACTAGGCAATCAGTGCAGCATTTCCTGAATTGATTTTAAAATAACATTCCTAACAAGACAAAAGCATTCATAATTTTCAAAAAAATCTGAATATGCTATAAGAGCAATAAACAAGCTATTTTCTTCATCTAATAAAAATGATGTTAAGAATAGAGTTATTACAGACATGAGATTACAGTCCTTGTGGACGATGAAATGAACTTACTTTGCATTAATACTGCTTAATCACTGCAATAAATCAAAACCCAAAGGACCATTTGCTTAAGATTAACTTTTTTCTCTCAGTAAATAAGAATTTGTGTTGCTTATTATTCAGGGCAGCAAAAAGAAAGCCCTAAATTTACTTTGCTCAAATGGAAAGAAGCAAATCATAGACCAGTACTACTAATTGCTTCCTTAAATCCAGCCAAGAAATGTATCCCATTAGTCAATTAGAAGAAAATACAGTTGCCTGACTAAGCATTTAACAAAAGAATTTCTAAGGTTGTATGGATTGGTATTCCATTATTCAAATAATGAAAAATTCTTTTTCCTAAGCAAATAAAAATGAAAAAACAATCTTATTTAATAAGATTATCACCATCAGTCTAGAGTCTTCTACATTAAAATATATACGCTACATTAAAATGTATGTATGTGTTTGGTATATTTCAGTAGCCACTGCTCTTTAAGATTATAAAAATCAAAGTTATTCTAATAGTAATGATAAATGACCTCAAGACAAAAATCTTTACTCAGTGTGCTCAGTTACAGTCTTCTGAGACATACTGAAGTACAGTAATTAAAATCCACAGGGACAGTATAAGCAGCAACAGTGTACACCACAGTACTTGTTTGAGTATTCTGCACCCCGCCCAGCTTCTACACTTGTGCACTACAGAAAGATAAATCTGCTATCAAAAGACTCAAGAGTTAGGCTACAGGGAGTTTAGGCCACAGCACAGCAAACTCTACCCCCAGGCACATCTTACCATTTCTTTGTACACTCAACCATCAGCTCCTGGTAGGAGGCCACAAACTGGAACTTGGATGCATGTTTTCCCACACGCTGCAGTCTTTTCCAAACTGAAGCCATGATGATGGGTCAATAGACTGGAACAGTTCTGGGTTAGCAACACAGCAGCTTTAATAAGGCAGAGGGTCCAAAGCAAAGGAGCTTTACAGGTGTGTCTGTACTTTTAAAAACTCAATTACAACTTGAAATGATGTTTGGGGTTCATAAGTCTTCTCCCTGTTTCACAGGGTAAATCCCATCTTAGATGAATGGCCCAGTCACCAACAGCATGATATACAGGACAGGATGAGTGAGAGGAGATTCCCTCAAGCAAACATCACCATTCCACCTCAGGGACTATATGACTTCTATTCTGGAGGACTGAAAAGCAAAACAAAGGCAAAAAGAGAAAAAGAATATGAGAACAGCATGAAAAGTGACTAACCACCCATGTTGGATAATGCTGCAACAGACAACCCCAGTTCTCTGTGTTTTTCAGACAATGAAACAAAACACCACCCTCAAAAGCCGGTAACATTAAGAATGCAAAATACCAAGGAAGAAATTACAATTCACACCAAGGACATGAAGCAACATATCAGGTAATCAACATCAACAACAATCGAAAGATGCAAGTCGGGCCCTACCTTCCCTCCTAGCATCACACAAGGGCGAGTAGAGCGGGAAAGTCTAAGGATGCTGTTTAATATCCACTGCCAGTCAAAGAGAAAAGTGGAGTATTTTTAAATAAACTTTGCTTTTCAACAGTAGCCTCTAGTTCTAGAATACATGCTTAAAACACACTAGAGAGCAGGGAGGAATGCTGTTGTTCAGGGGGGGAAATGGGTGGGCAGCGAGGAATGGAGGGAAATCTAAGGACAGAGGGAGGCAATGTCCGGGCTCCAGGCCACTTGGGCTCCCTTCACCTTCGCTGCCAACTGGAGAGAAATGGAAACTCCTGCCTGGGCGTGAAGCAGTGACCAGTGGGGCAAGTGGACTGTGCGGGGTGCGGTGCCTCCCTCCCCCATCCTCTGGGAACCAGTCTGCCAGAGGCTCGCCTCCTGTCCAGAACCCTGACCCCCAGCAAAGACAGGCGGTGGCCCGCCGGGGTCCCTGTCACCCAAGCGTTGCCAGAAGACCCCAGCCCGGTCCCCGAGTCCCGGCCCCGCCGCTCGCCCACTCCCGCCCCCTCCTCACACCTCTATTCCCGCTGTCGGGCTGAGTCTGGCCCCGTTCCCTCCTCAGAGTCGCTCCTCCGTCGCCGCCGCAGCAGCAGCCGCCGCCGCCGCCACCGAGTCCTCCATCCCCGCTGGAGCCACATGGAAGAGCCAAGCCAGCTGCGGCGCTCGCGGGAGCCGGGGTCTGCAGCCCCTCAGGCGGACGGCGCCCCTCCGCCCGCCCCCTCCCTGACGGATCGCCCTGCGACCGTCTCCCACCCTACCAAACCCTGCCAGAGCCGCCGCTCAGCGCCCAGTGCCCCCTCCCCCGCCTTCCTCCTCCACCACCATCATCATTACCTCCCCCGCCGCACCTCTCACACTAACCCTACCCACAGCAGCTCAACCTCTGTCCGCCCTGGCGCCATTGGCCGGGCCCCGCGAGTGCCCCGCCCACCTCGGTCGCCGGGCCTTAGCTCGGTTGGAAGGCCTCATTGGTAGATCTGCATGCCCATCACAGGGGCCCCACCCCCTAGCTAGCTAGGTGTTTTTCCCTCGACCGGAACGCGGCGCACAGTCTACCCTTCTTTTAAAAAAAATGACAACCCACTAAGGACGATCCCGCCCATTCCTCTGATTGGTTGGAAGAGGAAAGCAATAGGCGGGAGGAGTAAGGAGTGTTTATATTGAAATGGAAGTTGATTGCGGAAGGTGGTCGTCTGTCAAAGGCACCGCCGGCTGCAGGGCGGGGTTTCTGGCTCTTGTTGGCCGTGGCAGCGTGAGGGGCTGGTTCTACTGTTTCTGTGAGCAATGCGGCTGCTGTGGGTTTTCTCTCCGGTTCTCTTTTCACCACCTAGGACCTGGGCGCGCCCTCTGCTCTGCTATTAGCAACTGAGGTTTTTTTCATACACAACCTTTTTTTAAATTTTTACCCAGTTCCTCCCGGTTTGGTTTTTTTCCGCCCACCATGAACAAAAGTAATGACCCTTCCTAGACCCACTCCATACCCCTGCCCAAGGTTCAGTCGACTGGTCCTCAAGGAGATTCAGTAAGCTAAGCCAGACATAAAATGTTTACACTACAGTTTCTTCTTGTTCTGATTCATCATCATCATCATCATTTGAATCTTGGTTTCTGCGGTTCGTTATCCCTTGGTATGAACTGTAATGGATTTGGGAGTGGCTGGCTATTTAAAAAAATGATTAAAGGGATGAAATAAAGAGTGTGAGAGCAGTAGTTAGCCTTGTTTAAAAAGTCATGTTCCCTTTTGAGAATATGAAAGCTATAAACACTTTCTCAAGGAGGAAAATTACCTTATCACAAGCCAAAAAAAAATTGCTTTCAAGTTTAGGTGGGTCAGACAAAGAATAAAGTGTTGTGGGAATCCTAGTACTTAGGACCTAAGAGTAAAGTCGGAAAGAAACTGAGAAGTGGTCAGAGAAGTAGGAGACTTTGGTAAGCGAAGGGCAAATAGTTTGGAAAAAGAGAAGGAAGCTAACATGAAGAGAAAACAGGCAGGATGGGCCCTAGACACAATTAAAGGTCATTCTTAATTTTATTAAAGTTGGAAAGCAAGGTGCAACGACAAAGAGAAAGTTAGAAGCATTGAATGCAGTATCCAGTTCTATTTCCACTTTCAATAAGGTGATGTAATAAAACCATAAAAACCAAGTGTACATTTTACAGAAAAAGGTAGTTATCACTTATTTTGCCATAGTCTTAATTCTAAAATATTAAGATAACCATAGTAGTTAAATTGATCCTTATTTTGTATACACCTTAGCATTCTCTGATGTCTTTCTTAAGTGGTTTTAGTAAGTCATGACAACCTACAGTTATTTTGTCCTTATATAGTATTCTGTATCATTAGTAAATTAAGTGTATGGACTCTTTTTAATGGCTGATACATTGAAGTAATTATGAACTACGTTCATTCAAGTTGCCCTTTGGGAGAAACACACATGCTAATCAGAAGGTTTTTGCATCCTACTTATTTTTGTTCTTCATAAATTCTTATGGTCATATGGTCATCCTCATTTCTTTTAATATTCTTTGCCTTCCTCCGTAAAAATGGGTTGGGGGCCAAGGTAGAAGAAAAAGAAACTTTATTGTAAATAAATTTTCTTAAAAGCAATGAGTTTTAAATAATTAGTGTATTTCTTTAAAAAAGGAGGCGGGGGAGGGGATAGTTCCCTAGGGAATCTTCCTCACCTTGTGGAAAATTTCAAGAGACTGATAGTTTCTTATAAAACTGCTCTTCTTTTTAGGGGAAATGTTTTTCTTGGATGTAAACTTTTCATTCTAGCCACTGAGGTAGCTAAGAGATCAAGGTTAGAATTGTTTACTGAGCCAGGCACGTGCCTGTAATCCCAGTGGCTTGGGAGGCAAAGGGAGGAAGATCTCCAGTTCAAAGCCAGCCTCAGCAAAAGTGAGGCGCTAAGAGACTCAGTGAAACCCTGTCTCTAAATAAAATACAAAATAGTGCTGGGGATGTGGCTCAGTGGTTGAGTGCCTCTGAGTTCAATCCCTGTACCAAATAATAATAATAATAATAATAATAATAATAATAATAATAATAATAATTGTTTACTGAATGAGTGAGAAATTAAGAGAAGACCTTGACATTCTACTCAAGTGCTACTGCTGAGCTCAAGTGCAGATAGGCTGTCTCTAGGTAGTATCTAGGCTTTCATTACATCCCTCCAACTTTCTTCTTCCATTTCTTCCCGGATAAATCTTTCTCATCTCTGTGAAAGGAAGTTTTATTATTGTCTAAACCAGCACTGTCCAATAGGGAAATAATGTGTTACATATATAATTTACATTTTTCCAGTAGCCACTTTAAAAAAAGGAAAAGAACAGGTTGATATTAATTTCTAATATTTTTGTTTAAACCAATATATTCAAAATATTATACTTTCAACATGTAATAATATAAAAATGAATAATAAGATATACTACATTCTTTATTACATGCTAACTGTAAAATCATTCTACTGCTGAGCTCAAGTGCAGATAGGCTGTCTCTGAGAGACCCCACAGGGCAGCTTCTTCTCCCATAACACTTTTAAAAATTCAATCCCTGGTACTAAATAAATAAATAAAAATAAAAGTAACCTGTCTGCTAAAAAATTTTAGAAGATGGAGTAGGGTTGTGGCTCAGTGGTAGAGTGCTTGCCTAGCATGTGTGAGGCACTGGATTCCATCCTCAGCACCACAAAAAAATAAATAAAGGTATTGGATCCATCTGCAACTATTTTAAAAAATTTTAGAAGAACTTTATAGAATATTTTGAGGTCTTCTGGTTTGCTTAGCAGGTAATTATTGAGTACCAACTGAATATTGATCATATTAAATATTATTAATAGTACATAAAAGTTATAGTTTGTTCTCCAAGAATTTTCAGAACAGATGTTCAGTATTTTTGCAAGAAAATAACACAAATTGTACTTAACCTCTCAGAGTCCCAGTTTCCTATTCTGTAAAACCAATAATCAGGCCCACCTTTCTAGTACATTAAGAAGATAGAAGATACAAACATCAAGTGCCTGGCACATAATAAAACAATAAAATAGTAATTAATAGCATGCTGGTTTGTTTGGTTTTAGTAAATCTGAAACAGGGAAGGGAAAAGAAAAAAAAAAAAAAAAGAACTTCAAGAAAACTTAGGCAATACTTATTTGGTGCCAAACATCACTATCTGAAGGACTAATGAGTTTCAAACAGTACATTCAACATTATTCCTTTTCTATTAATCAGTGAGTACCAAGATTGGAACACCAATAATTTAGGTAGACTCAGAATTTTACTATAATTACTAAGAATTACTCAATCCTCATGACTACTATTCATTCCCTATATTAGCTAGGATCTGAAGTAACTTTTTCCTGAAGGCTCCATTTATCCTACTATTGATATGTACATTCTACTGACTCTCCTCATTCCAAGATTGCCCACTGTGTTTCTACTGGCTCTTAATAATGCCCAGCTTCACAGAAAAAAATAAAATAAAATAAAAATAATAATAATAATAATAATGCCCAGCTTACTAAGGTCTTGATTTATCGTCTCCATCAGTCCCAGGCTTAAATTACATTTGATAGGTTATGACCCATGTAAGCAAATTTCTTTAATTGATCTTTCTGTTTAGCCCTGATTGTTGACTCCAAAATATTATAGATGTTTTACTTAATAGAAGAGTCAACATTTCAAATAATTGTAATTTTGCTTTTAAATATCATTGAGCTTAAAGTGAAGATAAAATACCAAGAAAGAAGTGGAAAATGCCACCCAAAACTTTAAATCTTCTCTACCATGACAGTTTGGAAAAGTTTTAAAATTCCTTTCAGTGAAGCAGCTTTTCTAGTCACTATTTCCGAAACCCCCCATATAGAGAATCTATTATATGAAATGCAGCCATAGGTTTCAATTATTATTATCTTTCTTAGAGATAAAATTCTTATCTTTGAGTTTTACAGTTTTTGCAGTAGAAATTGTCAGAGGTATTATTGCAGGATTTAACTACTAATAGAATTTGTGCCTTAGTCCTAGTAATAAGATTTACTCCCAATAATAACACTGCAGGTTTTTGCATTGTTTTATCCAGTTACCATAGCAGTTATATACAATAATATTACTGCAATTTATAAGCTAATGAAATTATTAAAAACCTATAACCAAAAACTTTATTCCCAACAATCCTACAGCAATTTTTACGACCTTAAAACTCACTATCCCAAACTAAAACTTTTGAGATTTTTAACTGATGGTTTTGTAGTCATTTTTTTTTTCAGGTATTTCCTTATTATCCTATGGCCTTTCTTATATACCCTTAGCATCATATCCACCCTCACTTATGGTCATCTTTGCTCATTGTTTCAGGAAAGGAATATAACAATGTAGGAAAAAAACAGGAATTTTTTAACTTGTTTTTTTGAGTTTCAAAAGTCTAGCCTTTGGGGAATATTGAAATGGAATCCAGTTAAAAACCTGCACTCCTACATACAATACCTTCTAGCCACATGTGACTATTAAACATGTAAAGCGTGGTTATAACAAAATGACATGTTATAAGTATAAAATATGTACTGATTTTACAGTTAGCATGTAATAAAGAATGTAGTATATCTTATTATTCATTTTTATATTATTACATGTTGAAAGTATAATATTTTGAATATATTGGTTTAAACAAAAATATTAGAAATTAATATCAACCTGTTCTTTTCCTTTTTTTAAAGTGGCTACTGGAAAAATGTAAATTATATATGTAACACATTATTTCTCTATTGGACAGTGCTGGTTTAGACAATAATAAAACTTCCTTTCACAGAGATGAGAAAGATTTATCCGGGAAGAAATGGAAGAAGAAAGTTGGAGGGATGTAATGAAAGCCTAGATACTAATGGATCCCTGAAAATAGAATCCATTCTTACTCTATTCAGACAAGTTTTGGGGAAGGGTAGATGAAATGATGGGATCTACCTACAGGACCTGAGAGTTGAGAGATATAACAATTTGCTAGATCCCCAAGGATGTGACTAGATCTGCTAAGAGAAGAAAAAACTAGGCTATATATCTAGGCCAGCTAAGACTTCAGAGTGGCATAGTCCAATAGAACTTTCTATGATGTACCTACTTGTCCAACAGAGTACCTACTAGCCACTTAGATCTGTTTGGCACCTGAAATATAGTGTTATTGAGTAACTTGAGTTTTAATATTTCTAATTTTTGTTAATTTTTTTTTTATTTTTTTTTATTGTAAACAAATGGGATACATGTTGTTTCTCTGTTTGTACATGGTGTAAAGGCATACCATTTGTGTAATCATAAATTTACATAGAGTAATGTTGTTTGATTCATTCTGTTATTTTTTCCCTTCCCCCCACCCCTCCCACCCCTCTTTACCCTCTATACAGTACTTCCTTCCTCCATACTTGCCCCCCTCCCTAACCCTAACTCTAACCTAACACTAACCCTTCCCTCCCCCCCATTATGTGTCATCCTCCACTTATTAGCGATATCATTCGTCCTTTGGCTTTTTGAGATTGGCTTATCTCACTTAGCATGATATTCTCCAATTTCATCCATTTGCCTGCAAATGCCATAATTTTATCATTCTTTATGGCTGAGTAATATTCCATTGTATATATAAACCACAGTTTCTTTATCCACTCATCAATTGAAGGGCATCTAAGTTGGTTCCACAGTCTGGCTATTGTGAATTGAGCAGCTATGAACATTGATGTGGCTGTATATCTGTAGTATGCTGATTTTAAGACCTTTGGGTATAGGCCAAGGAGTGGGATAGCTGGGTCAAATGGAGGGTCCATTCTAAAAATTTTTGTTAATTTAAATAGCCACATGTTGCTGGTAGTTACCACAATGGGCAGTTCCGGAAGCCTGATACAATTCCCAGACACCCAAAAGGGTATGGAAGTATAGAAAACCACCATACCTGAAGGAGTTCTACTGATAGACCAAGATCAACTCAGCAGCAATCTGTGAGGATGTCTGCTATTCAGGAAAAATTTCCAGCAGACATCGGAAATCTCAGGAGAGCCAGCGTAGTAAATGAGGAGCAAAGATCAAATGCTTCATCTTCTTCCCCTGAACCCTACTTCCTCAGTTGAGATGCAGTCCCTGCCAAATTGTCTGTGATTAAATGTTTGCTACCCCTTGTGAAATGGAAACCTGAAACAGAAATTTGGTGGAGTAATGAAAAATGAAACTCTTTCTTGCAAAACTGAATTATTTTAGATTGAGATTTATATCTGCTATATAACCGTAAATGATAACTATAACAAAATACTCAACACCTTTTGCTTATTCTTTTCAAAGCTGACCTTTGCTTCTTCTATCATTTTAGGATTCAATTTCTTAGGTTGACATGACAGTTTAGAAAAACTGCATTACAAAACCATCCTTTAGTCAAAAGCAGTATTCTTTTGTGAAATTATCTCTATTCCAGTTACCCATCTTTGAAATTAGTCATAATAAAACTTCGCACATTGAACTGGAGATAGCACTGATGCCAGGACCTCACCCACAGGCTAAAAGCCCAATTTTGTCCAGTTCCATAGTGTCTAGGAAAGGTCAATCTGTACCTAATTGGAAGAGGCAGAGGAGCGTCCTTGACTGCCTTGATATTTGCATAGAGGCAGAAACAAGTCTACAGCTACCATTAATTGATGATTCAGCAGGACTGACTCCTATTAACCTGGAGCAACATGTTGACTAGACGTCTTAGAAATTTTAAATACTATATTACAGGCAACTAAGATTTTCAAAATGTTGATACTCAAAAACACAACACCAGTATTAATCAGTTAGAATGGATGACAGTCATAAACCATTGACCCAGTTGTCCCATTGTAAACTCTTACTGTTAAGCACCTTGGTTGGTCTATACCATCCTCTCAGTCTGACCTTCAAATTACTCAAGATAATTTTATGGCAGTGAAGTCCCAATCCACAGATGCTGTGTATTGTGTATGCCAAGGTAAGTGCAGCTATCAAAGATAATTTACACATTGTAAATAAGTGGACTATTATGGGGATTTGAGTTGGAATTTGGAGCCCTATTTGAAAAAGTCTTTACTAAATTCAATAAATTCATCTAAAAAACCAATAGAGATTATTGACCAGAGCTTAATGGTCATTTCCAATGAAATGTTAAGAGCCTTTGATGAATGATAATGGTTAGACTGATCTTATCTTTAGATCTTCTCTGTTTTCAATAATTGGAATAAGTTTCAGGTAACCAGATATAGAATCCAGTCAGTGTTTTCCTGTGAATAATTCCAGGGTGGCTATATTTAGCATGAACAAGATAATATAATTAGTATCTTCTAAGATAATAAGGATAGACAAGAAAGGCAAAGAAAAACCAGTAGGAATTCACAATCTTGGATGTCTCTGAATAACCCCCATGGGTTGTTAAAACAAAGCACTTCCATTTCAAACAGAGCAAAAACAGCAAGCTGAAACCTATCAGAACCCCCACTTACCAGGGCACTGGGCACAGGCCAAGGGAAAGTAAGCCCCGTTGCTGAAGCTTGTCACAGATGAGTAGAGCTGAAAGATTAACCCAGCTTCCAGAAGCCAGTACTAACTCATGCACAGTTTAGCAATCTTTTGGACAGGGCAAGATAGGGGAAAATTCCAAGGCCAGGGCAATAACATGGGAACTAGAGAGAGTTGCAATACTGTTCCAGGTCTCTCTTTTCATAAAAAGTCACTTACAGCGAGCAGATTATAGTCTGCTAAGCAAAGAGGACTTCATGAGAGCTGTTGGATATATCTTCACATTCTGTTGCAACTTTTATGTGCCTTTTTTTTTTTTTTTTTTTTTTTTTTGTACTAGGGATTGAACCCAGGGGTGCTTAATCACTGAGCGACACCCCCAGCCCTTTCTATTTATTTATTTTCTTTTGAGACAGGGTCTTGTTAAATTACTTAGGCCCTCACTAAGTTGCTGAGGCTGTACTTCAACCTGTGATCCTCCTGCCTCAGCCTCCCAAGTTGCTGGGATTATAGGCAAGTGCCACTTCTCTTTAAATATTGTCAGTAACACATCAATGATGTCCTTCTCCAAAAAAAGAAATTCATTGAATAAAAGTCAAGTTTTTGTGCCATGGTTCAATCTTTTACAGAAATCCTGATATCTTTAGCATTAAAAACTATGATATTTTATCCCTGAAATAAGATTAGTCTAGTTTAAAATGAACATTGTACTGTACTGAACTACTTTCATTGAAAAAGCTCCTTCAAACAATTATCTGACATTAACAGTGTACCATTTCTCATTTCAAAAATGTAAGAGCAACTTTTTCCTGATAACCAGCCCACTTCAGTGTAGAAAAGGAGAGTGTTATACATATGCCCCTATCTTTACACAACACCAGCTAAAGAGATGTATATTTAGGGGTCATAACTTGATCATATTTGAAATATTCACTCTTTCCTTGAGCAATGAAAACAAGAAGCAAAAGCATATTATTGACTATTCATTTTTTTTAAATTCTTATAATAATGTACTTCCTAGCTATTCACAAAGTTACCTTGTGCCTCTCAATTTGTTTGCAATGGGTCTTCTCCAGGATATATTACAACTTACAAAATAACGATTACCAAAATCTTCCAGTTGCCAGTGATAAACAGACCAACTTGTTGAGTACTTCTCTCTCATACATGTGCTGCTGCAACTCTAAACTGCTGTCCTATGTTCATGAGGGTAACTTTGTATACTTTTGTGGTGCCCATGAATGTTATTTAATGAAACAGTTTTGCCAGTAGTTTGTTCTGTTTCCTTATTAATAACCTTCAGCTGATGTTGCAAGTTTTAAGGCAACAAGGAAACCTGTATCTAGTTTTGTTTCAAGGAGCACTTTCATCTAAAAAAGGAGTATAACTTTTTTTTTGGTACTGGGGACTAAACCCTAGGGCACTGTACCACTGAGCTATTTCCCCAGCCCTCTTATTTTTATTTTGAGACAGGGTCTTGCTAAGTTGCGAAGGCTAGCCTCAAACTTGTGATCCTCCTGCCTGAGCCTTCCCAGCTACTGGGATTAGAGGTGAGTGCCACCACACTCAGCTCTTGGGGATGTTTTTAATTAAAACTCCATTCACTTATCAGCAAATATTTAGTGAATAATTATGAACCTTAAGAGTGCACTAGGTATTGGGGAATGTAGCACATCAAGAGACAAAAATTCCTACTGTCTTTGAGCTCACGTTCCTCATTAATTACAAACCATCGTTTAACATTTGTTTTAGAAAATCTCTGTTGATGAGAGTTAATGTAAACCCTGAGAAAAACATTCTAAGTGACAATATATTGGGAACTACCATTAACCCATTAAGTCCCAAATTTTCAATTCTGCGAATATTTCAATTAACTGACACAGGTTATTAAAATGGGTTATAAATCATAATCTACAGATCATTATGTAATTTATTAATAATATTATTAGTGACAAAATTAATGAATGCATCACTAATCATTTACCTATTACTTTTCTTAAAAGGATAGACCTCTAAAAACAAAGTATTTATTTGAAAGTTGCTATAAATAAGTGGTATGTTTGTTGTTCAAGTTTTTATGTGTTCCATAAGTGGAATGAAGGGACAGAATGGGTTAATAGATCACCACTCAATAAAATCCAATTTGCATGTTTGTATTATTGTACTTCCAGTTCTTTCTCTTTTTTTGTGGCTGCTTGTGCAAAATCACACATAGACTTGTCACAGCACATACACTTATAATCTGTATTTGCACTGGAGTCCTGTTTATAATTTATGTTTATTTCTTCATTTGAATTGTAGTATTTACATTACTGTTTCATCAGTATTTTTATGCTTTGTTGAACACTAGAGACATTGATTTATTTTTAAAAACATAATGACTATAAAGCAATACTGCTGCACTTACAAAATTAAAAAATTAACATGTGCCAAAAAAATTGAAATGTTAGCCAAAACAATCCAAACAACACATTCCCTGGAATTTACACACAACTTTTAAGAGTGCGGTTGTTTTTAAGAACGTGACAGGGTTGTGAGGGGAGAGAGAGGGAAGGTACTGGGGAATGAAATAGATCAAATTATGTTATATGCATTATGGATATGGCATTACGAATTCCACTATTATGTATAGTTATAATGCACGAAATCTGTTTTTTTTAAAGAACATAACAGGGTTTTAAGAAACATACTCATCCTGTTTAATTTCCCTTTAGATTCCCTAAAATTATTATTAAAATTGAAAAATAAAAGACCATTTTCACTGCCTTTTACTCTGAAATTTTAGCACTCTTCTATATATTCTTTGAGATAAAATAATTAAAATTTGATTTTATCTTATATATGTTGTATGCCTTTAAAATGTAAAGTATATATTATATGTATATACATGAAGAAAAACAAAGATAGTGCACAAGTAATTTTATGTTAGTGTGAAAATCCTAAGCAATATTTTTTCTTTTTTAAATTCTGATTTTTACAATAAAAATAATGATTAAAATTCTATAGTTGTAGTTTTAAACTGGTGATATTGTATGTCCATTGTTGTGTCTTTAAAATGTTCTCTCACTTTTTAAAAGTTTTTCATTGATAGTTTATGGTTACAAATCATACCTAATTAATAAAAATGAAAACAATACCCCAAATAAATCTATTCTAGATATATCTAATGTGTTCTAGTTCTGGATCCATTCTGCCCATTGACATTCTCCAGTCTGGAGACTGAAGAATCTTCTTTCACGAAATGTTCAATTTCTAAGAATGTCTTCCATATGTTATATATATTTAAAAAAAAAAAAAGGATGAGTTTTCATTGACATTTTTTGTTGGATTGAATTGCTTTAGGTCCATGAATTTCATGTTTCTGCTGGGCTTTTCCTTGAATTCCAGCTCATGTTTGGTTCCCTACTTATGATCATATCCTGTGTGCAAGATTCTGTTCTCTGCTTCAGTCTCAAGTCAGGTGACTCAAATAAACAAAATTTATCAACTGCTTATTACGTGCAAGAAAGTGTTGAATTTGCCTGCATGCAGTGATGCATGCCTGTAATCCCAGCAACCTGGGAGGCTGAGGCAGGAGGATGGAAAGTTCAAGGCCAGCCTCAGCAATTTAGTGAGGCCCTAAGCACCCTTAGTGAGAGCCTGTCTCAAAATAAAAAAGGCCGGGGCGGGGAGGGGGTTGCTCAGTGGTTAAGCACCCCTGGGCTCAATTCCCCATACCCCCACAAAAAATTTAATTTTTTAATTTTAAAAAATTTTGAATTTAAAAAAATGCTTAAACCAAGATCAAAGACCTCAAAAAAGTTAAATTTATTTTAGAGAAAATTGTATAGGTCATAAAAATATAACCTATATCAAATCTGATATCTTCTAAATTATTTAAAGAACAGTCTGCTATTGCTTGGACCTTTGGTTTATTTTTTATATTTTTAATTTTTTTTTAGTTGTAGATGGATACAATACCTTTATCTTATTTATTTATTTATTTTTCTGTGGCACTGATGATTAAACCTAGTGCCTCACACATGCCAGGCAAGCACTGTACCACTGAGCCACAACCCCAGCCCCTATTGCTTGGATCTTAAGTGTCCCCCATAGGTCCAAGTGTTAAAGGCTTGGTCTCCAATATGACAATATTGAGAGCAGGTAGAACTTTTAGGCAGTGGGCCTACTAGACGATCTTTAGGTCATTGGGGTCCATGCCCTTATATAACGCCATTCTCTTCCTTTTTTTTTTTTTTTTTTTTTTTTTTCCTTCCTGGGCATTAGATGAGCATTTTTAATCTACTAGAAAGTCTGGCCAAGGGGCTGGGGTCATATCTCAGTGGTAGAGCACTTGCTTTGCACATATGATGCACAAGGTTCAATCCTCAGCACCATTTAAAAATAAGCTAAATAAAAGTATTGTGTCCATCTACAACTAAAAATATTTTAAAAGGAAAAAAAGAAAACCTGGTCAAATGTGCTATCCTGCCCTAAAACAAAGGACCTACTGATCATGGACTAAAACCTCCAAAACTATGAGTCAAAATAAACATTTTCTCTTTATAAGTTGATTATCTCATGTATTTGTTACAATAATGCAAAGTTGACTAACACACGCACTAAGATGAAATTAAAAGACACAAAAGTTTGTTGTTGTCTGTAGTCCTTAAAAACTCCAGACAGTTGTGGCAAAGCACAAGGAACACAGAATAAGGCTGAAGTTGAGAGAACTGGGTTACTATTGCAGCTCCACAACTTACTGGGTCATCACAGAAACACCCATCTCTCACACACACACACACACACACACACACACACACACACACACACACACCTGTGCTGTATGTGATATATGATACATATACACACGTATGAAATTATATATGAGATTTTATATATATGGGGTTTTACAAATGCATATATATGAATGAATATTTCTGTGAATGTATATATACATATATAAATATGTATGACTATTTGTATATTTATGTTGTTTATATTTTATATTTTATATATATATTTTATATATATTTATATATATTTATTTACATATATATTTTATATATGTTGTTTATATTTATGTATATTATAGTTGTTTATATATTTATATTTATTGTTGGGATTACAGGTGTGTGTATACATATATTTATATAATTATATATATATTTATATAATTTTATATATATATATGTGTGTGTGTGTGTGTATATATATATATATATATATATATATAAATTCATTCCAAGTTAAGTCAAGCAGAAAATTCTGGGACTAAAGGTATAATTATTAGGAAAGAGAAGCTCTTTCTTCTTGAGTTGATAATTTACAAATGTGGGCATTCTGCAGGGACACCAAAGGAGCAAGTCTACCTGAGAAATAAATTGTTTTAGTCAGCTTTTTTGCTACTGTGACTAAAAGACCTGACCAGCACTACTGTAGAGGAGGAAGGGTTTATTTAGGGGCTCGAGATTCCAGAGGTCACAATCCACAGACAGCAGACTCCATCCCTCCATGTTTGAGGTGAGGCAGGATATCATGGCAGAAGAATGTGGCAGATGGAAGCAGCTCACATTGTGATTAGAAAGCAGAGAGAGAGACTCCACTTGCCAGATACAAAATATGTACCCCAAAGCCATGCCCCCATCTCTAGTCACACCTACCAGTCTTCAGTTACCACTCAGTAAATCCCTATCAGGGATTAATTCACTGATTGGGTTAAGACTCTTACAACCAAATCATTTCCCCTCTGAACCTTCTTTTGTTGTCTTACACATGACTTTTTGGGGGACACCTAACATCAAAACCATAACATAAATCAAAACAGAGAAAATCAAGAGATGAAGCAGAGAAAGAGATGTTTCATGAAAATGATTATTGGCTATCTAGAGGAGAAGGTTGGAAGAAATAAGCTCTTAAGAGCCATTCCAGCTTTAATTCTGTAACTTTAAAAAATGCCTGCTCTTAATGCATAGATACATGTGTGAAATAAAAGAGGCCTTAAGTGTTTCCCAACCCCATCAAAACTCTCTTAAGCTAGTTTTTGCTAGCTTAAGAGAGTCTTTATGCTTTTTGTTTGGTTTCAATTTTCTGATTGACTAAAAATTGAAAGCTTATAGTTACAATTCCCATGGTGAACCTGAAGGCAGAACAGTTACTATTAGGAACATAGAAGATATTGTTACATCATGTACTAATTCCTAACTCAATTGTTTATATCCAGCTCTAAAAGGGAACATAATCATAAATCACTTTTTAAAAAGCATATAAATAAATATAAATATAAGCATATAAATATAAGCATATAAATAAAACACATTGCTCTTTCTAAAGTGTATTGTTTATAATTTCAATGGCAATTCAACCCAAAGAATTAAATATTTTTCAATATGAACGCTGAGGTTGTTTAAACTCTCTTAAGAGGACATCACCAGGATTTGCAATGATTTACGTTCTCTGAAGATTGAGAGTACAGAAATAATTATCTATGAAAATTAACACAAAATGGATTGTCACCCTAAGTGTTAACAGCTAAAACTATAAAACTCTTAGAAGCCCACCCCCCCCCCTACTGTGGATGGACACAGGTCACAGAGCTTGCCTGCCCCATGCACCACAGATGATTCTGTACACAGGTCATCGAGCCTGCCTGCCCCACCGCAGAGGAACACTGTGCCTGCCCCCTGTACTACTCAGCGCACCCTCACTGGGGCTCCCCAGCTTCTTTGGAGGCTGGTGCAGGCATTTTGAATTATTTCTGAAGGCATGGCCATCATTATTAGAAGGTAGCTCCCTTCTTGAGACACCTACAGGAGACTGGAGGCCCTTTGACAGGTACCTCTATTTACTCACATCCTACACCCTTCCCCCATCCTCTTCGTTCACAACCAGAAATACTGTAAATAGTAATCAAACTCATCCTGTTTATTACAATAATGTTAAAGTCTTTACAGGGGCTACCTGGTTCAGGGCTGCATTTTCTCTGTATTGGGTGCTACTAATACTGATCTCCCCTTCAAAGGAGAGGTACTGGAATAATGCAGGGTCATAATAAACCTGCAGAGGGGAAACTCCAGTTTCTCAGATCTTCACTGCTAGAGGGGATTATACAGAAACAATATGAAAAAACAGGGGAAGAAAGTGTCCCTAACAAACCAAGATGCTATTTTAATAGAATCCAATGACATGGCAGTAGGAATGACAGAAAAAGAATTTAGAATCTGCATAATTAAAATGAACTATGAAGCAAAAGATGAGATAAGAGAGCAAATAAAGGTAATGAATGATCATTCCAGTAGACAGTTAAAAGAGAAAATGCAGGAAGCAAAAGAACACTTCAAAAAAGAGACAGTCTGAAAAAAAAAAAAAAAAAAAAAAAACAGAAATACTTAAAATGAAAGAAACAATAAACCAAATTAAAAACTCAATAGAAAGCATCACCAACAGAATAGATCTCATGGAAGACAGAATTTCAGACAATGAAGACAAAATAGTTAATCTTGAAAATAAAGTTGAACAAACTAAGAAGATGTTAAGAAGTCATGAACAGAAACTCCAAGAATTATGGGATATCATGAAAAGACCAAATTGAAGAATTATTGGGATTGAGGAAGGCACAGAGATACAAACCAAAGGAATGAATAACCTGTTCAATGAAATAATATCAGAAAATTTCCCAAACCTGAAAAATGAAATGGAAAGTAAAATACAAGAGGCTTACAGAAACACCAGGTGCACAAAAGTACAACAGATCCACACCAAGACACTTTATAATGAAAATACCTCACATACAAGATAAAGATAGGATTTTAAAGGCTGTGAGAGAAATACAGATATCAGCAGATTTCTCAGCCCAGACTCTAAAAGCAAGAAGGGCCTGGAACAATATATTTCAAGCCCTGAAAGAAAACGGATGCCAACCAAGAATCCTATACCCAGCAAAACTAACCTTCAGATTTGATGATGAAATAAAATCTTTCTGCAATAAACAAAAGTTAAAAGAATTTACAAATAGAAAGCGTGCACTACAGAACATTCTCTGCAAAATATTTCATGAGGAGGAAGTGAAATACAATACAAGTCAGCAAAGGGAGGAGCTACTCTAAAGGAAAAGCCAATCAAAGGAGAAACCAAGTCAAGTTAAAAAACAAAAATAAGTCAAAATGACCAGGAATATAAACCATATCACAATAATAACTCTGAATGTTAATGATCTAAACTCAATAATCAAAATACATATACTGGCAGATTGGATTAAAAAGAAAGATCCAACAATATGCTGCCTTCAAAAGACTCATTTCATAGAAAGACATTCACAGACTAAAGGGGAAAGGATGGGGAAAAACATACCACACACATGGACTCAGTAAATAAGCAGGGGTCTCCATCCTCATATTAGATAAAGTGGACTTCAAACCTACCTTAGTCAGAAGGGACAAAGGACATTTCATACTGCTTAAGGGAAGCATAAAACAGCAAGACACAATGATTTCAAATATTTATGCAACAAACAATGGAGCATCTATGCATCTAACCAACCCTTCTCAAATAGACCAAAACACAATAATAGTGGGGGACTTTAACACACTGCCCTCACCACTGCATAGATCCTCCAAACAAAAACTGAACAAAGAAACTATAGAACTAAATAATACAATCAATGATATAGATTCATGGACATTTACAGGGTATTTCACCCATCATTGAGCGAATATACTTTCTTCTCAGGAGCTCATGGATCCTTCTTCAAAATAGACCATATGCTATGCCACAAAGAAGCCATTAGTAAATACAAAAAAATAGAGATACTACCTTGTATCCTATCAGACCATAATGGAATACAATTAGAAATCAACGATTTCTGGAGACTAAATAATATGTTATTGAATGATGCAATAATAACAGAAGACATCAGGGAAGAAATAAAAAAAAATTCGTAGAAGTAAATGAGGCTGGGGAGATAGCTCAGCTGGTGGAGTGCTTGCTTTGCAAGCACAAGGCCCTGAGTTCGATCCCCAGTACCGCAAAAAAAAAAAAAAAAAAAAAAAAAAAAGAAGTAAATGAGAACAATAAAACAACATATCAAAATCTCTGGGATACTCTGAAAGCAGTACTAAGAGGAAAGTTCATTGCATTGAGCTCATACATTAAAAAAATAAAAAGTCAAAACTAAATGACCTAACATTACTTCTCAAAGACCTAGAAAAAGAAGAACAGATCAACACCAAAAATAGCAGAAGACAGGAAATAATTAAAATCAGAATTGAAATCAATGAAATTGAAACAAGAGAAACAATTCAAAAATTGACAAAACAAAAAGTTGGTTCTTCGAAAAAGTAAATAAAATTGATAAACCCCTAGCCACACTAACGAAGAAAAGGAGAGAGAAAACTCAAATTACTAGAATTTGTGATGAAAAAGGAAAGATCACAGCAGACACTATTGAAATACATTACAAGACTACAATACTCGGTCTTTACAGGGACATTGAGGATTCAAACATAGCAGAATAAAGCAAGGATGTCTACTTTCAAAAAAAAAAAAAAAGAAATACATTACATAATTAGAAGCTACTTCAAAAATCTCTACTCCAACAAAATAGAAAGTATTGAAGACATTGACAAATTTTTAGAGACGTCTGATCCTCCCAAACTAAATCGGGAAAATGTACACAATTTAAACAGATCAATTTGCAGCACCGAAATAGAAGAAGCCATTAAAAGTTTACCAACCAAGGAAAGCCCAGGACCAGATGGATTCTCAGCCAAATTCTACAAGACCTTTAAAGAAGAACTAATACTAATATTCCTCCAAGTATTCCAGGAAATAGAGGAGAGAACCCTTCCAAATTCATTCTATGAGGCTAGTATCACTCTGATACCTAAAACCAGACAAAGACTCATCAAGGAAAGAAAACTTTAGACCAATATCCCTGATGAACATAGATGCAAAAATCCTTAACAAAATACTGGCAAATCGCATACAAAAATATTTTTAAAAGATAGTGCACTATGATCAAGTGGGGTTTATCCCAGGGATGCAAGGAAACATCCAGAAATCAATAAATGTAATTCATCACATCAATAGACAAAGTTAAGAATCATATGATTATTTCAATAGATGCTGAGAAAGTGTTTGATAAAATACAGCACCCCTTCATGCTTTAAACACTAGAAAAAATAGGAATAGTAGGAACATACCTCAACATTGTAAAGGCTATCTATGCTAAGCCCATGACCAACATCATTCTTAATGGAGAGAAACTGAAAGCATTCTCCTTAAAAACTGGAACAAGACAGGGATGCCCACTTTCACCACTTCTATTCAACATCTTCCTTGAAACACTTGCCAGAGCAATTAGATAGACCAAAGAAATTAAAGGGATACAAATTGGAAAAGAAGAACTTAAGCTGTCACTATTTGCTGACGATATGATCCTATATTTACAAGACCCAAAAAAACTCCACTAGAAAACTTTTAGAACTAATAAATTAATTCATCAAAGTAGCAGGATATAAAATCAATATGTGTAAATCTAATGCATTTCTAGTCATAAGTGAGGAATCCTCTGAAAGAGAAATTAGGAAAACCACTCCATTCACAATAGCCTCCAAAAAAATAAAATACTTGGGAATTAATCTAACAAAAGAGGTGAAAGACCTCTACAATGAAAACTACAGAACACAGAAGAAAGAAATTGAAGAAAACTTTCGAAGATGGAAAGATCTCCCATGTTCTTGGATAGGCAGAATTAATATTGTCAAAATGGCCATTCTATCAAAGGCACTATACAGATTCAATGAATTCCAATTAAAATCCCAAATGACATTCTTCATAGAAATAAAGTAAGATGCAGTAAGATGAAATTAAATCTCTATCTCTCATCCTGCACAAAACTCAACTCAAAATGGATCAAGGACTTAGGAATTAGATCAGAGACCCTGCACCTAATAGAAAACAAATTAGGCCAAATCTTCATCATGTTGGCTTAGGATCAGACTTCCTCAACAAGACTCCCAAAGCACAAGAAATCAAAGCAAGAATCAATAAATGGGATGGACTCAAACTAAAAAGCTTTTTCTCAGCAAAGGATACAATCAAGAATATGAAGAGAGAGTCCACAGAGTGGGAGAAAACCTTTTCCACATGCACTTCAGACAGAGCACTTATCTCCAAAATTTATAAAGAACTTACAAAACTTTAAACCAAAAATACAAAGAATCCAATCAATAAATGGGCCAAGGAACTGGACAGACACTTTACAGAAGACATACAGGCGATTAATAAATATGTGAAAAAGTGTTCAACATCTCTAGTAATTAGAGAAATGCAAATTAAAACAACTCTAAGATTTCATCTTACTCCAATTAGAGTGGCTATTATCAAGAATACAAACAATAATAGATGTTGGCATGGATGTGGGGAAAAAGGCACACTTACATTGCTGGTGGAGTTGCAAATTGGTGCAGTCACTCTGGAAAGCAGTGTGGAGAATCCTTAGAAAACTTGGAATGGACCCACCTTTTGACCCAGTTATCCCACTCCTCAGTTTATACCCAAAGGACTTAAAATCAGCATACTACAGTAATGCAGCCACATCAATGTTTATAGCAGCTCAGTTCACAATAGCTAGGTTGTGGAACCAACCTAGATGCCCTTCAACAGATGAATGGATAAAGAAACTGTGGTATATATACACAATGGAATCTTATTCAGCCATAAAGAATAATAATATTATGGCATTTGCAAATAAATGGATGGAATTGGAGGGTATCATGCTAAGTGAAGAATGATATATAATGGGGATTGGGGGAGTGGGAAGTGAGAGAAGAATGGAGGAACTTTGGATTATGTAAAAAGAAATGAGAGGGAGGGGGTATGAAAAATGGTGGAATGAGACAGACATCATTACCCTATGTACATGTATGATTACATGAATGATATAAATCTACATTATGTACAACCATAGAAACGAAATGATGTACCCCATTTGTGTACAATGCAGTCTGTAAAAATTTTTAAATAAATAAATAATTTAAAAAAAAACTCTTAGAGGAAAACAGGAATAAATCCACATGACCTTAGGCATGGTGGTGATTTTTTAGATAGAAGAAAAGCACGAGCAACAAAAGAAAAAAAGAATAGATAAACTGGACTTCTTCAAAATTAAAACGTTTGTACTTTCATGATACCATCAAGAAAATGAAAATCTAGAAAGGTCAACATATGGTAGAAAATATTAGCAAACCATATATCTAATTAGGGATTTATATCTAGAATGTAAAAAGTCATTACAGTTCAACAATACACACTTTGTCCAATTTTAAAAATTGTCAAAGAAGGGCTTGGGGTTGTGGCTCAGTAGTAGAGTACTTGCCTAGCATTTGTGAAGCACGGGTTTTGATTCTCAGCACTGCATATAAATAAATAAAATAAAGGCTCATCAACAACTAAAAATATATATAACTTTTTTTAAAAATTGGTAATGGATTTAAATAGATATTTCTCCTAAGAAGACATATAAATGAGCAACAAGCATGAAAGTGACTCAACATCATTTAACTGTCAGAGAAATGGAAATCAAAACTACAAATAAGATATGACTTCATACCCACTAAGATGGTTTAAAATCAATGGCAGACAAAATTAAGCAACGTCCTCCCTACATTGTTGGTGAGGTTGTTAAAAAGGAATGACCACTTGAGAAAACAGTTTGACAGTTCCTCAAAATGGTAAACCTAGAGTTATTCTGTGGCTCAGTAATTCCACTCCTAGGTAAAAACAGATAGGAAACAAAAGCTTATGCCCACATAAAAACTTATGTATAAGTGCTTTTTAAATTTTATTTGAGACAAGGTCTCACTAAGTTTCTGAGGCTGACCTCAAACTTATGATCCTCCTGCACCATCATCCTGAGTTGTTCGGATTACAGCTGTTTGCCACCATACCCAGCAATGATTGTCTTTATATAAAATGTTCATGACAGACAAATCTATAGAGACAGAAGGTAAATTAGTGGTTGACAAGGGTTTGGGGAAGAACAGGGAAATAGGAAAAATCAGCTAAGGAGTATGAGTTTTCTTTTGGAAGTAGTGAAAATGCTCTAAAATCAGATAGTGATGATGATTGCATGGTGCTGTGGATATATTAAAAACTGTTGATTGCATACTTCAGGAGCGTGGCATGGATGGTATTTGATTTATATGTCTATAAAAAGTTATTAAGAAAAATAAGAGAATATAGAAACAGATCACTGATCAAAAGTGAATTTAACAAAAAGGTCACAAAACAACCAAATATTCTGGAAGTTCTGCAAAATATAACATTCTTACACAAAAATTTTAAATGCAAACAATTCCTACACTTACAGTTTTAAGATGCAGGTTTTATAATTTTCTGACCCCTAATTTATAGCCTGGAAACAGCTACTTAGTTTAACACCATTCTGTTCATTCATCTGTAAAGTTAAGGCACTAGATTAGATGATTTTCAGTTGAAGAGAGTTTTAGAAGTCTAGAGGAATTTGGAGATAGAGGTTATTGGTTTCCTCTCAATAACCATTCTCCTTTTCTTCTCTGTCAATAAGAACCCCTGTTTCCAGGGGAGCCATTTCCGCTCAGCTCAAGACCTGCCAGCCTCCTTTGCAGCTAGATGTAGCTGTATGCCTAAGTTTGGGCTACATCTTATGTATAACTTCCAGGAAATTTTCTCATGGGGAAGGAGTGTGCCTTTCCCTTTTTCCTATTGATGAGATGTGGATATGTTGGCTAGAGCTTCAGCATCTATCCTGAACAATGAGGTTGAGGGATGATAAAGTAGCAAGTTGGAAGAAGCCTGGGTCCCTCGCTAATTTATAGAGCCCCTTGCTAATTTATAGAGCCCCTACATTTGCCTTGAACTCCCTCTCATGAGACTTCTTTATATGAAACAGAAATAATCACATAAGCCATAGTTATTTTGATTTTATTTTTTTCTGTCAATCCTAACCAATAAATACACTAGGCTAATGAAAAATAAAGAGAAAAAGGCATTTAGATTGGCTTGGAGAAGGAGCATTTACTCTTTTAAAGCCCCTTTTATTACATGGAACAACTTTCTACATTAACCTAAGAGCATGCAAAGGTTTTTGATTTGGTCTTTCAAAAGTTTGCCAACAATGGCAAATACTTAGTACCATACAAATGTGTTTGTCATCCGTGTACCTGCCTCCTCTCCCTGGCACTTTCATATCAGCTGAGATCACTCAGAGAATTCCAACCACTGAGAGTTTCAAATTTGATTAACTCGTGGGAAGAGGGCAGGATCCTTCCTTTGAAATAGGTTTCCAGTGGGACTCTAATTTCTTTTTCAGTCTTTCCCAGTTTCCTAATCTTGACTAAACCTGTATGATTAATTTTAAACATTTTTGTGACATAAGAATAGCCCCAGAAAGTTTTAAAATCATGCATTCTTAGTTACTAGAGTCTCAGGTGGCTTTATAACTGGTCAGTATTTGGTTATAGTCTTTTTTAATCTTACATAATAATTATTTTGAATTGTTCAATTGAGAAATTCTGTTTTTAAAACCACATATATTCCATGATTCCCAGCTGGGCTTTTTTTCCCCTGCTACTCTAAAGAGGGACCAGAGGTTCCATCCACTAAGTGCTATGCTGTAAGCAACTGTTTTAACTGGACTACTTTCACAATTTCCTTGATTCTTAAAAGATTTCAGTCCATCTGCTCCTGGGCAAGTCTGCCTAAAACTTCAACAAGTATATACAATACCAGTGTGATTTAAAAAGCAAATTTACCACAATTCTATTTTAAGTCCAGAAACTTTAAAAATATCCATCCAAATTGTGCTAAACAAGAAAATACAAAAGACTAGAGAATTCTGTTTCTTACTTGCTGAAGTTACAAAGTCTATTTTCTTTTAAATAATATCTCTAAATGCTTTCTGTGTATACTTTTTCATTCATGCATTGAGGGCTAAAACCTCACTTTAAACACAAGGATGAAAAAGTGTACAATAAAATGATTTAATTAGGAAAAAGTCAGGGTTTTTTAATTTTTATTTTTGCTATGCTCCGGATTGAACCAAGTGCCTCAGGTGTGTTAGGCAAGCACTCTACCACTGAACCATGCCCCTAGCCCTCAGGATTGATAATAAGGTAATCATAATATAGTTAAAAGATTTGGGCTACTTAGTGAAAATAGTCACAATTTTAAAAAATTATTTCCAAAATAGCAGAAATTTTGTTTCAGAAAAAAATGTATCAAAATAGATTCTGAAGCTGGGCACAGGGGGACACACCTATCATCCCAGTGGCTTGGGAGGCTGAGGCAGAAGGATCATGAGTTCAAAGCCAGCTGTAGCAAAAGTGAGGCGCTAAGCAACTCAGTGAGACCCGGTCTCTCTAAATAAAATACAAAAAAGGGCTAGGGATATGGCTCGGTGGTTGAGTGACCCTGAGTTCATTCCTGGAAACACCCTCCCTACCCCCCACCAAATCGATTCTGAGATAACCTTCTTTTGTTTTTTATTCCCATCACATTTGGCTTTGTCTCTGTTGAGATTATGCCTGCCATTATTTCTTATTTCAATGGCTCACTGAGGAGGCATTGAGATTTTTGTGTTTCTGTGGTCTGAGTTTTATTGCATTAAAGGGTATTTTTTTTTTTTTTTTTTTTTTTTTTTATGAAAAAGTAACCAAAGACTGAAAATTCTCTTTAACTTTTTAAAAACTTTTGCTGGCTTAGTGACTATTAAGAAACAATGGGCTTCAAGTGATTCAAACATGCACAGAGACTCCTGTGTAACGAGATATTCACATCCTTTCTTGGGCTAGGTTGAAATGGCCTCTCAGTACTTATACCCATGCCCTTTATGAATCAAAGCCAGACTAGTCATTCCAAAACTTGTATTCAAGCTGGGCATGGTGGCGCATGCCTGTAATCCCAGTGACTCAAGAGACAGAGGCAGGAGAATGGAGAGTTCAAAGCCAGCCTCAGCAATTTAGCAAGGCACTAAGCAACCCAGTGAGATCCTGTCTCGAAATAAAATACAAAAAAGGGGCTGGGGATGTGATGCAGTGGATAAGAGCGCTGAGTTCAATCCCCAGTACCAAAAAACAAAAACAAAAAACAAAGCAAACAAAAAAACTCATTCAGTCCTGCATCACTCTTCTACAAAAGGAGGAGGGGGAGGACTAATGCACAATTTCCAGTTTGTGGAAAAAAATTAAAGATCATATCTTGATTTGTCCATTTCAGAAATGCTTTATTTCTTGTGCTTTCTCTGTGATTAAGGCTGGGTAGGAGGAAAGACAAAGTGAAGAAGAAAATATAATCATGTGTCTGACACATAGAAAGTACTTAGTAAATACCTATTTCCTTCCTTTCTGTCCCTTTTGAGAAGAGCATAAAGTATATCTTTGTGGATTAAATTAAGAAAATCTAAGGGAGGTGACAGAGTCATCACTCGTGCTATCTGGAATATGTGACTTTTATATCCAATATTAAATTACTTTCTTCAGTAATTCTCAAGCTAAAAATCAGAGCACTTTTGAAAGAGATAATTCTTTTTAAAAAAATTCACTACTGGAAATATCTCTTAACTGCTTTTGTGAGAGTCAAATTCCAGTGAAAAAGAAAGCTGAAGAATCTTTCCTACAGTCTGCTTTTCTATGAAAATCCTCTTTTCTTTCCAACATAGCCAAATCTAATATCCTGTGTACTCATTCACTGTGGTAAAGAACCCACCTATCAGCTCAATTCCCTTGAAAACTTTGGCAGTAACTACTTTGGGTTTGATTCACTCTTGCTATCTTTCCTCAAATATATTCAGCTCCATACTTTATAAGGACACACTAACTTTGGTCTCTGACCTTTCCATAGCTGTTCTAAGCAGCTTCTGGATCCTTTAGAAGTCTCTTTAAAAGAGTATCTTTTATCTTTGCATTGAATCCTTTACCATCCATGTCACAGAACATGGTTTGCCTCTTATATTTAGGTGGGTACAGTAATTCATAAAAAGATAAAGAGAGAATTTGGGAGGGTTCACTGAGAAATGAATATGCCATGTCATAAATGTATTTTTGTTGAACCTAGGTAGGAATACTGTTTCAGTCAACCTTATGTTGCTGTCACCAAAATATCCAACAATAAGAATTTAGAGTAGGAAAACTTTATTTGGTCTTGTTATGGTTTGGATGTGAGATGTCCCCCAAAAGCTCACATGTGAAATGATGCAAGGAGCTTCAGAGGAGAAATGATTGGGTTGTTAGAGTATTAACCCAATCAGTGATTTAATTCCTGATAGGGATTAACAGAGTGGTAACTGAAGTGGTAGAGTGGGGCTAGAGGAGGTGGGAATTGGGGCGTGGCTTTGGGTATATATTTGTATCTGCTGCCTGATGATGTGAGCTGCTTCCCTTTGCCACTCTCTTCTGCCATGATGTTCTGCCTCACCTTGAGCCCTGAGGAAAGGAGCCGGCCTTCTATGGACAAAGACCTCTGAAACTGTGAACCCTCCGATAAGCTTTTCCTCCTCCATAGTTGTGCTGGTCAGGTCAATTGGTCACAGCAGTGAAATAGCTGACTAAAACAGGGTTCATGTTTTCAGAAGTCTCAGTCCATAGGTATCCAATTCCATCACTCTGGGCCCAAGGTAAGGCATAACTCCATGATCAAAGGGCCCAGTGGAGGAAAACTGTTAGCTCATGGCAGCCAGGCAGGGAGGATATGCCCTTCCAGGGCACTCCCCCAGTGACCTACCTCCTCCAGCCACACCTCGTCTGCCTACAGTTACCACCCATTCAAACTAGGGTGGACTGGTTAGGTTACAACTCTCATTATCTAATCACTTGACCTCTGAACATTCCTGCATTAACACAGGAGCTTTTGGGGAACACCTCAAATCCAAACCATAACAAATACCCCCAAATTTGGCAAATAATAAGTGGCTACTTGAAATTCCTAAATAGTTTATACTTCTACACAGAGGGAAACTCATACAACACAGCTCACCCATACATGGTCTGAGAACCTCAGGAGCTCTGCTAGTTCAATTGGGATTTCCCTCACACCCCTTTTGCCTTGCCAGAAGACTCTACGTAGGCCAACAGGGGGATGGACCCAAGGCAAAACAGTTTTCAAACATTATTATTTCCAATCTTTGAAACAAGGAATATTTGCCCTATCAACAAAAGGATTGTCTTGACTTTGAAGAAGAAGGGAAATATTTAAATAAAAGTCTACTAAAAATATTTTTTAAAAAATAAAGGTCTACTTATACTTTATAAATTTAAGAGGGTATGATCATAGAAATCAGTGTCTAGAACTGGAAGGGATCTTAGAGGACATGTAATTCAATCCCTTTATTTAAAAATAAAGAAAAAAGGGGGGAAATGCTATGAAGTGATATTGACTGAATTATACTGTTATATTGTGTGCATGTGTGAATATGTGGGAGAAAAAAAACATAGAGTGGATGTGTATATTCTTCAGATCCAAACAGCTCCACACCAAGAGGTAGCATGCAGGGGTGGAAAGAGCACAGACTTTGTGGTTGACAGTGTGGATTTGACTCCATCTCTTCTGACTTCTTCATATGTAAAGTGGGGGTCATAGGACCTACTTCTACAGTTGTTGTGAATGCAAAGTGCCTAGTACATAGTAAGTTCTTGACGAACATTGTCACTGAAGTTAGAGAATCTTGACTTCAATTCTTGTACACTGTACTGCACTATTAACATAGCTGGCCAAAACTATTCAAACATTTGTTTAAAATGTGAGATTCCAAATGAAATAATGTTTTTAAAACATTCATTAATCATTAACAGAAGCAATACCCAGTTCTTTTTAGATGAAATAAGATGTTTCCGTGGTTCTCAGTGATTTTAGTGGTTTTCAGATAAACATAGCTCAGTACAAAGAGATGACACAAGGGACTTTTTATCTGCAATGCAGAGAGCAATACGGAGATAATTTACATCGGAACTTGCCGTTAGCTCCATATGGCATGTATTCATCATTTAGTGGGTTCAGCGCCCTATCTTTAGAGCTTCAGTGATCAGAGTAGAAATTGCCCACTTATTTATGCTCGGCTGGACTGAAAATATAAGGAGAGGAAAAGGCAAAGAAAAACGTCACTCCCTGCAAAACTTGTCCCTAGAGTTAGGAGTATAGGATTAACACTGACTTGTCCAGGAATAGCTGCCTCTGTCCTAAAGAGTAGACAAAATGCAGATGACATGAGGTGTATTATTTATGGGTTGCAATCATGCATGTTATTCTTGGCTGTCCCACAAAGGACTTGACTGTGGTTAAATGTAGAGCTGTCTTCCTTTTGTTCAGCACAAAACCTCACTCACATTGGGTGAGTAGACATTTCTAGTGTCATGTGATCACTTGGTTTGTGTGAGTAACAGAAGCTGCTCTCAAAAGTCAAATTAAGAATTAGCCACTCCCCTTCTTGTGTCCCTCTCCCTTAGAGAGCAAGTGGGAGAGTCAGGGAAGAGTCAGAGAAAAGTACTATATTCTCCTGTCCTATTGAAAGAATAAACTACCCAAGTGTTCTCCTCTCCCATTGAAAAGCCTAAGAATCAATCCCTTTATACAATAATTTGGGTTTTTTTGTTTTTGTTTTTGTTTTTTTTGTTTTGTTTTTTTAGTACTAGGGATTGAACCTGGGGCACTCAACCACTGAGCCATATCCCCAGCCCTTTTTTGTATTTTATTTAGAGACAGGGTCTCATGAGTTGCTTAGGGCCTCACTAAGTTACTGAGATTGGCTTTGAACTTGTGATCTTCCTGCCTCAGTCTCTCAAGCTGTGGGATTACAGGTGTGCACCATCACATTGGGCAATAACAATTTTGATTTTCCTCCAATATATTGCTTCAAAAGATTACACATAAATCTTTTAAGCTGGATAAATCTGGTCTTTTCTCCTTCAGTTATCATGATGATCTCAGTGATGGGAAAGAGGGAATTCTGAAGTTCTCAACCCCCATAGCATTAAACACATATTTAGTTCTAGAATTTTCACACAAAATCAAAAGTTATGACTGCGTATAAACTCTGGACTACTAAGAAATATTAAGGACTGATCTGGGTTGATTTGCGTTCCTCTGAGATTCATATATAGAAGTCCTACCCCTGCTCCCTCCCTGTGAATGGAAGTAGGGTTGTTGCAGATATAATTAGTTGAGGCCATTAGGTGGGCCCTCTTCTAGTATGACTGATAGACTTATTAAAAAGGAGAAATTTGGACACAGACAGTCACACAGGGACAGCACCAAGTGAAAATGAAGGCATGGGTCAGGGCAATGCTTCTACAAGCCAAGGAACACCAAAGATTGGCATCGAACTAACAGAAGCTGAGGGAGAGGCATGGAACAGATTCACAACCCTCAGAAAGGGACCAACATTGCTGATGCCTCACCTTGATTTTGGACTTCTAACTTCCAGAACTGTTTCTACTCAGTTTCTGGTACTTCATTATGTAAGACCTAGCAAACTAATACATAAACTCCCTCCTTCTCTACCTCCCTCCCTCCTTCCTTTTCTGATGGATTTTATGAAAAAGGACACTGAAAGTGAAGAATATGGTTTTCCTTTTAAGCCATTGATGGGTTTTAATATTTTTTCTAGCGTTAAGAAATGCAAATGCTTTTTAAGAAGAATATCTACACTTGACTGTAACTAAAGTTTGGTAATAATGGGTAAAAGGGCCTGCTCCAGTGGATTTATTGTCAGTGCCCTAAGGTTCTATGTGCTTAAAATCAAATCAATGGCTCTTGGAACTCCATGACTTATTTTGGGTTCCCAGAGGATTTCAGTATTCCTCTCTCTGTTGTTTTTCCCTCCCTTCATTGACAAATCAAATTTTCAACTTACTAAAAAGCTTTACTTTGTCCAGATCCATATACCTACCTCCATAATAGAACACAAACAGCATTGTACCACCTCTCCTTTCCCAAGGAGTGAGCCTATCTGCCTCCTCCCACTTCTCTTCACCCAGAGAGGAATCTATCCCAGGTTTTAATGCATATTGCCCCTCCCTTTCTGGATGCACTTTCAGGACCTCTTATTTGCTCTTCTGAGAAGTTGTATGATACAGCATCAAGGCTGCCAATGCATGCATCTTTAAACATCTGTGCACATCCATATACTCTCACAGGGTTCTTCATTTCCTAAAATGACACTACTAGATACTGAGTTCCAATATGTGTGCACTTGTACCTGATAAGGTCACTCTGAGCACACAGGACTTGTGCCAAGTGTGTCCGACACTTATTCTTGGACTAAAACCATCCAACCCCCAGAACTACTGCACATTCTTAGAACTGCTCATCTTTATCTATGGGAGGCCTATAGCCTCTGTTCATAAAATAGCAAACACTGGACTTCCAGCTGCCCAGGGCCCTGAGCTATAATTTCCTAGCTATCCATGATGTCACCACATTCCTTGCAGCTGTTCTGAGTGAACATCTGTCATTTTTGTCTACCTCCTCCTTCCCTAGTTCTCCCTGTTTCTATGTAGTTTAGGTGCCAACATTACTGAGACCTCTACCAATAATGAAAAGAAAAGCATACGATCCAAGTCAAGCCAATGAGACTCAATTCAGGGCTTCATGCTGAAATTGCTGGGAAAGAGATATTGTCTCTATTTGACTTGGAGTTGGGAGAATGTAAGCCTGGAGCTTCTAGTAGTAACTGGATAGAAGGAATCACCTGAGAATAAAGTCAAGCAGAAAAATAAAAAAGATCAAGGGGATAAAATGGGATAGAAGAGTGGGAATGTTGTCTTGACACTACTTGCCTCCTTAGAGTCAACCAAATATGAACTTTTCAGTTGGGTAAGCCCATAAATTCCCTTTGCTTAGGCCATTTTGAGCTGAGTTTTCTGGTATTTGCTACTGAAAACATCCTAATGCATTCATTTTTTTCCCTTTTTGTCTGTCTTCTACTTCTTGCTTAGGGCACACCAGCATTGCTTTGGTTTCCTTTTGTTTATTTGTTTTTTTCATGTTAATTCAATTTTTATGTTTAGCCTCCTCATAATTGTGTTAGGATGAACTTCACAGTCAATGAATAGGATGGTCAGTGAATTTGCTGTTGCTAATCTTATTCTTTTGCTTGGAAAAGTTATGGTTAACTAATGGTGAAATTGTTTTCAAAAATTTAGCAATATTTTGTTCTCTAATCAAGTAGACTAGCTGCCCCAAAGTTCAGAAAACATGGTAATTTCTTACAGATTTATGACCTAGATACTGGTGATATCTTTCATCTGTTTCCTAAACATCAGGATGATCTTGATATATTTCTAGATTTTGCCAACCAGTTTATCATATGCTATCTACAAAATAGAATCCAGTGACATCCTCTTTCTGGGCTTGAGTAGAAGATTTTCTTGGTGCAAGTCAGTATGTGACTTTGATTTTGTAGCTGCTGTAAAAACAACTGCTCACAGATGGTTACAATAAATAATAAAAACAACATCACCACACTAAATAAAGTGGGAAATGAAGGTATTAATCCTAAGGTGCTAGCAAAGCTGCTCCTTAACAAGGTGCAAGCAAGGGAGAAGAATGCTAACAATCACCACCTATATGGTATATGGCAGGGGAGGGCACACAGATCCCACATTTAACACTTTTTAATATCCTGTTAAAGAATCAAGCTGTCTTAGAATTGAAGGGGCCTCCACTGTCATGGAGTTTGATTTGATTTCACTCAGAATGCAGGTGTGCCATCCACATCCTGCCTCTATAGTAATCCAGTCTCCTTCTGAATGTCAACATATCTCTAGGGACTGGGATCTCTGCCCATTGAAGGGGAACTCTTATTTATTGAAAGTATTCCCTTATGCTGAGCCACAGCCCCTCTCCCTGTAACTTTGGAGCATCCAAATTTCATTAAAGGGAACTTAGAGATCATTCAATCCAACAATTCCATGTTTTGCCCAGGGACCTCCCTTCTGAAACAAAGTATCTATTCATCTCCTCTGTAATGGCCTTCTCAATATTTTATGACAGCATTTGTGTTCTTCCCATCACATTTATTTCTCTGGGATAAATACACCCAGGTGTTCCAGTACTTCCTCATCCTTCTCTGAGATGGTACACTAATTTCCTGCCCTCTGATTCCCCCTCAGGGTATGGTACAATTCCCCTTCATATCCCACTACTCTTCAAGCAGAAGTTGTGTATTTCCTTCCAGGTGAAAAACTAATGGGAAAAGGCGTATTTTGCAACATTGCATGACTGTGATAGTCCTAGCCTTCCAAGTACAACACAGTTAGCTGTAAATCGTCTGCTAACATTTCTGGCAAAGTCAGATACTTAAAAATAAATTTGACTGTCTTCAAATGACCAAACCTGTCAATAGCATAGAATCATGCTTTTGGGACATACCTTAGCAATCCCTGACACAGCTGTCCTTTCCTTTCAGTCATGCTATCTTAGTTGTATTTGGTTTTTGTATACTTTATATTTTCATACATATCATCTTATTTGATATTTGCTACCATCATGGGAAGCATGATGTGTGTTATTTTCCCCACTTCACAGATGAATGCAATGATTACCCAAGGTTAGGTTATAACTAGTTAATGGTAAAGGTGGTATTTGAGTCCAGTGACTCTTAACTTTCAGATTCCTGTTATATTTTCTCTATAGTTTCACTTTTCTAAATGTATTTTTATTGGCACATTATAATTACATATAACAATGGGATTCATTATGCCATATTCATACATGTACATAACATAATTTACTCAATCTCCTTCCTCATTTTGCTCCCCTTTTCCCCCCTCTTCCCTCCCTTTAATCTACTGGCTCTACTAATCTCCCTTCTATTATTCTTATTATTTTTACTTTAGTTACTGCATTATCACTATATATGTATATGTATATGTATATGCATTGTAGCATATTTGTACATGGAATAGCATAATTTGGTAGATTTCATCCTCTAGTACTTCCCCGTGTTCTCCCCTCCCCCCTTTCTCCCTCTTAATCCCCTTCTTCCTCTCTATTTGTCTCTCTTCTGTTTTCGTGAGATCCTTTCTTAAAAATTCCCCCCAACCCCCGTCTCTCTAGCATATGGATATGTATATAGTATATGAAAACAACATTCAGTCCTTAACTCTCTGAGTCTGGTTTGTTTCACTTAGCATGATGTTCTTCAGTTCCATCCATTTACCAGTAAATACCATAATTTAATTGTTCTTTATTACCCACTGCCCTTTGTTACTAAATAACTTTGCATTCTCCCTTGATAGCACTAGCACTTGAGCAACTCTCTGAAAGGGTTCAGGTTTAGGACTTGTCACATTTTGTTGCTGCCTGGTGGCTCACACCTGGAAGAACAGCAATCTCTGACAACTGAAGTCCAGTGATCTCTCATTAGACCTCAAGTCTTCACTCCCTCACTGCTGTTTTATGCAAAACTAATTCTGAAACCAGCAAACACAGGCAATATTGGAAACAATGATAATGTTAAGTGCCCACTTCCCCTTCTTGAATCAAAGGTTCAATTTACCAAACATTGCAAGAAAGGGCAAGGTTCTTTTTAAGTCATATGCTAAGAGTAAATAACAATAGAGAAGAAAAATGAAACTTGCAATCTGTTGAATTCCCTTCCCTTTCTCCTTTATTTTATGGTAAAATTCACTTATTTTTAGATTCAGTAATCTAGGAAAGAAGGAGTGTGGTGAAGGGTGAGGGATGTAGGTTCCTCCAGAGGGGAGGAACTTGCCTCCAGATAGACAACACATCCTACTGAGTTTTATTTATTTATTTATTTATTTATTTATTTTACTGGGGATTGAACCTGGGGTGCTTTGCCACTGAGCTGTATATCCCTGCTCCCCCTCCCCCCTTTTTTTTTAAATTCTGAGACAGGGTCTCACTAAATTGCTGAGGCTCTCACAAAGTTGTTGGACTGGCCTCTGCCTGCCTCAACTTCCAGAGTCACTGGGTTTGCAGGCATGCACTGCTGCACCCAGCTTGACAGTCTTTTTACAGGAGTAGATTTTCATTTAGAATTAAATTTTCCTTTCCCGTCTGATGATCTCTCCTCTTAACCCAGCTAAAGAATTCAGAAAGAAGACACAAGACTGGAAGATTGCTCCTGTTAGGTATTTTTCTTGGGTTGATAAAAAAATAAAGGATAATCCCTCAAGATTTGGGATGAAAAGTTTCCTCAAGTTCTTTTACCTGAATTTGGAGGACAGTGGAAGAAGGCAATTTTGTTTGTTCGTTTGTTTAGTTGGGGATTAATATGCTCAGATAAAGCATGCTTTCTTTGCTCTCTCTCCTTGGGTCTGAAGTCTACAATGTAGCCCAAGACTGAGCTGAGTTGTGGTTTTGTTCCCAACCTCTGGAAACTTGGCAGAACACTTTGTTGGGGATGGACTAGGATTTTAATCTTGAAATCAGGTTATTATATAATTTATCCAAATGCTTGATTATATAATAGCTAATACCATTTTATTTACTAAATATGATTTTGCCAGTACAACTTTTAGAACTCAGTACCAAGAGTCTCTGCCTTAGCCTTCTATTACTGGGGAGAAATTTACAAAACAATTTTTTTTCAGTAGTAAAGACACATGAAGGGGCTGGGGTTGTAGCTTAAGAGGTAGAGTGCTTGCCTAGCATGTGTGAGGCACTGGGTTCAGTTCTCAGCACTGCATATAAATTAATTAAATAAAGGTCCATTAAAAAAAAAGAGAGAGAGAGAGAGAGAGAGAGAGATGCATGAAGTTTAAAGATCATTACCTTAGGTACTATAACTTACTAAGACCTTTGGACAAGAAACTGGAATGTTAGGAGACCAATTGGGAGAAAGGAGATAAAAAATAGATGGAAAACAAAAATAACCCAGAGGTTATTTGTGAATACTAAAATGTGAGGGGAATGTGAATGAAAATGTGAATACTAAAATAAATTGACTATTAAATGAATGACAAAAGCCTAAATTTATTAGACACAGGTACCAGCAAAGCAAAATTTGTAGGGGATTTAAAAACAAACAAACAAAACAAAAGACCCTCCTGACCGGGTTTCAGGTTAATGTTAGGTTGGTTTTCTGGAGAGGTTATGCTATTCTCAACCTTTACACACTTACTTAGGTTATAAAAACAGCAGAACCAGCCAAGAGAATTCTGGATTCTTAAGCTGACAGATGCATGTGATATTGATGTTATTGTTAAATCAATTTCCCATTACGTCAATTAAACCAGTCTGAATTGTTATGGGGAGTCAAATCTTAATAAAGGGACACCACTGCCTTCAGAGTATGTTCCAGAGCACAGGCTTTGGAGTCAGAAGACAGAGCGTGGAGTCTAGGCTGTATCTTACTAGTGAGCTGCCTTGACTGAGTCACTTAGCCTCTTCTGGGTTCAGAATTTTCTGTATGAAATGAGTCTAATATGGTTTCAACAAACCAAAATGTACACTTTAAAATAATGGATCATTAAAAACGTGGAAACTTCCTTCTGAGTAAAAAGTAGGTCACAAAAAGTACAAATAGAATAAGATCTTTGTTTTTAGCAAATGTATATGTAATTAAAATGTAGAGATCTAAATATATAATGGGTGACTCAAATGTAAGAGATGGATTGGGATTTAACCTTGAAATCAGGTTGTTAAGCAATTTTTATTTTTAAAAAACTGTTCCTGAATTAATCTCTTGATTATGTATCACTGTTTATGATATTTTTTAAACATAAAGACTAGAGTTTGAAAAATTGAGTCAAATAATAATGGTTTATTTTGGAACTCAATAAGCTAATGTATGTGAATGCAGGTTTAAACTCTAAAGTGATAGTTGTTCTCTTATGCTAGCCCCAGGTTATAATCAAAAGAGGAAACAAAACCACACACCTTATTCTGCCTTGGGAAAAAAGATGGGAGTGATTATTAGTTTTACTATATTTCCCCCTTTTTATTTCATCTGGATCTTTAAAAAACTATATTCATCTGTTATTTTTGCTTTATCCTTCAAAGACTTCTGAATTTTATATCTTTATGCCTTTATACTCATGCTAAGAGCTGAGAAAAATAATGGCTTTTGTAGGCTTGCCTGTCCATAATTTAAGGGAACAAGTTATGGAACTTGGTCATAGCCTCGGGAATTTAATTTCCACTGACTATAGGTAGAGGGACCATGTTTTATATATTTTAAAGTGATGTGGTTTCTGTCTACTTTTCCAGCAAAACAATGGCTTTGTCTTTTGTGGATTGATAAACCACTTGAAAACAAAAAGAATGAATCTCATATAATTTGACAACTGCCATATGGGAATTGCCCAACCACACAGTCCTGTGGGATCCTGTCTGGTGTGTTAGAGACATGGGCTAACCCTCAGTTTCATTTATGCCAAATAAATATCACTCAGAGTAAATAAAATAAGGTAAGAACATTGGCCATTTTTGAAAGGAATATGGCAACTCAATCATCAAAATGTTTGTTAAGAATAGAACAATGTCGGGCTGGAGTTGTGGCTCAGTAGTAGAGCGTTTGCCTAGCATGTGTGGGGCACTGGGTTTGATCCTCAGCACCACATAAAAATAAATAAAGGTTCATCGACAACTAAAAAACTTAAAAAAAATTTTTTTTAAAGAATTAACAACATCAGTTCATCTCTCCCAACAGTTACTAGACAAGAAGTGAAATGTTTAACTTTCAGCAGCCAAAGTAAATATTGTTTTGTATCTGTGTCTTCAATGATATCTTACTATTCAGTAAGGTTTACTTTAAGACAATTATCACTTCATGAAATGGGACACATAGAGTGATTAACCATGGGATAAAACCTGTAATAAAGTATTCATGGCATTGTAGTCCAGGATAGATATATAGCACTGCTTTGTGAAAAGGGTTGTTTTATTTTGGCCTGCTTAATTTGAGGAACTTTCAATTCTTAACAATAATGATTTACTCCTGCCTGAATTCAAACTCAAAGATTCTCAGGGTAAGACACCTCTCCATGGCTTCTTCTTTTGAGGTTCCCCCACCTTTTTCAGTAATGGGAGGTTTTTCTTGGTGGCATTTCAAGAAATAGAAGAAAGACCTCATTTTGTACATAGGTTCCCCCTTGCCACACACACACACTCATGTTCTGATTTTGCCAGACACATAAGCACATTATTAGACTCTCCTAAGTTTCAAAGACTAATATCTTCTCAATATCCTAGGACACTCAGCCATTTTCTCTGATGGGATTAGGAAGGAGCTACCTTCAGTGTATACATGAAAAATCAACATCCCAGGACTTCTGAAGTGCATCATGGGCCATGGTCATGACTTGCACATATGGGCACTTTAGAGTCAACTGCTAAATGATATTATGTAGAAGCAAATTATAGTTCCTCTTCTTTGGTACTAGAATTTGTGGTCAGTGAAGGACAGCTGCTCCTGGCAAGGTATTTTTCACAGTGCACAAACCAGACTACCCTGGGGACATGCTCACTTTTAACTGTTCCTTCCTTATCCCTGCCAGAGGACACAGTCATCTGTAAAGACACTAGGCATCACTTCTTCAGCAAGAAAACTCTCTGCAGTTTCTGCCTTCTAGTCTTACTTCAAATGTTCACTCTTTCTGGTTTCTCTAGTTCTCTCCAGCCCATTAAAATTAACCAAGTTCTTTCTCTCTGCCTAGTGATTCTCAAACTCTTCTGAGGCCCATCTGGGTGAGGAAGATTCACCTCCTCCAGTCATTCCTGTTTTTCAAAGAATCCTCTAATAGTAATAAACTGTTGTTGTGCAAAACATTTGGTGTGCATTATGTTAATATCTGCTTTTAATTCAAATTTTGTTTTAAAGTGTTGTCATAGAAAAATTACAAGTTATACATTATGATAGAAAAATTATGTTATACATTATGTTAATTTATATGGTATAAAACTCACTGTCTTACTGTAGGGTTAAACTAACAATCCAACTCAAACAAAATTGATGATGATGGAGGTAAATGAAATGTAATTTACAATTAAAAAGACAAATAGAAATCATTGCATTTTACAATCACTCAATATATGTTAATGCAATAACAAAGCAACCTTCCCCAAACTATGGATATTTCAATAATCTATCCATGCATGTTTATAGTGGGAACTTTGCAAATACTGCCAAACATTGCCTACCAGCCAGGAGAATACTCAATTAAACTTTAGTTATAAAAAAAAAAAACAAAAAACAAAAAAAAAAAAACTCTAGTTATTTACAAAATTTTTATTTATGAATGTCAAATACTATGAACTCTTAACTTAGCGTTTGCCTAGCATGTGTGGGGCACTGGGTTTGATTCTCAGCACCACATAAAAATAAATAAAGATTCATCAACAACTAAAAAACTTAAAAAAAAATTTTTTTTTTAAAACTAGAATGCCAGTTATCTCTCCCAACAGTAGCTAATAGTAAGTAGACTTTAGAGGTACACACACAAATAATAACATAGGGCATCATAAACCATTTTTGCTAGTAAGATCCAAGGAAAAGACATATTTGGGAATCAGTTTGTGGAATATCAGGAAGAAACTCATGGCCTACCTGTTGACTATGATCCACACCTTGAAAATCACTGGTTAGATGGAGGCTTTGCTTTTTGATTCAGCTTCTCCAGTTGGAGGATCACATTTCCTGTTTCACACTTTCTGAGCTTGTCCCCTAACCAGCAACTCAGTGCTACCCAGTCTGCCCCTCCAAATCCCCAGTCTTTCACTGGATTCTCTCTCTGGGAGGGAGAGTCAGATGTTATCCTCTAACTGGGCAGACTCCAGGTGGCCACCCTGCAGCATCTGTGATGCCATAAAGGGAGCACTTGAATGAGACATGTGGAGGAGAGTCAGAAGACTTGGTCACAGGCCACCTCTGCTTTGCCAGCTGTTTGATAGGCAAGTTACCTCACTTCTGACTCAGATTTCTGCTTAATAAAATGGAAATAATACCAATTCCTAGGTTTCATTTTTTAAATGAAGATCAAATAAGATCATATAAATAACAAAGCATTGTAAAATATAAATTTGTTTATTAAAGTAATACATGTGTTACTGTTAGAGGTAGTGTTCATGCCATGCAAACATCTGGACTATTCTAATTATTAAGTATAACTGATATAACAGTTGCTATGATGTATAAAAATGATAGGTAATCCTAACTGTCAACCATAAAGGTCAAATGCAAAGACTGCACAGGCCCTAGAGACTATTCCTGATTTCATTAAGTACATTTCTCCATGGTCCTGAATCCCTTTCTTTTTTTCTTTTACTTTTTTTCTTCCCCATCCGCCTTTGCATGGCTTGGAGAGTAGGACTTAATTCAAATTATTTCCAAACATTAGAAATGAAGGGGTTTTGTTTTATTTTCAGTTTTTTTCTTTCCCATCCCACTCGAGTTTAGGAGCTCCTGGAGGACAGTGGCTGAAGAATGCTAGGAATTCTTCCCTCCACCCAGTCAGGAATGTGTCCTGCTTGGGGCTATTGGCAGGAATGCAAGGGTTGCTAGATAAGGACCAGCACTTGAAACAGTCAGAGTTTGTCAGATGTCGGTTTACTGCATGGGAGGGAGCCCCCTTCTATAATCAGGCCCATCTCAACATCCCCCAGAAGCGCTCATCCCCAAAAAAGGCTAGGACTGAAGATCCTGGACTAACCTCTGCAGCTAGTAAGTGAAAAGACAGCTCAGGGAAACATTTGAAACAAAGACTCAGCCGTGTTTTTAGTCTTTAGTATGAAAGCACATGGTCATGCTACATGGCTGATGCTTCAGGAGTGTAAGCTTGGGTCTTAAGTGTCCCCCCAAAGCTAATGTGTTAAAGGCTTGGTTCTCAGCTTGGCACTATTGGAAAGTGATGGAACCTTTAAGAGGCAGGGCCTAATGGGAGGTCTACCTTTGGTTTTGGTACTGAAGTTTGAATCCAGGAATACCTAACCACTGAGCAACATCTCCAGTTCTATTTTGTATTTTATTTAGAGACAGTGTCTCTCTGAGTTGCTTAGGGCCTCACTAAGTTGCTGGGGCTGGCTTTGAACTCACAATCTTCCTGCCTCAGCCTCAGGAGCCACTGCGATTACAGGTATGCACCACCATGACTGGCTAACAGGAGCTCTTATTTTGCTGGGGGTATGCCCTTGAAAGGGGTTATGGGAATTGGTCTCTTCCTCTTTCACTTCCTGGCTGCCACAAGGTATCTTCTTCTACCATATGCTTCTGTCATGATGTGTTGCCTTGCCATAGGCCCAAAAGTGACAGGGCCAATTAACCATGAACTGAAATCTCCAAACTGTGAGCCAAAATAAACCTTTCCTCTTTTTAAGTTGATTATCTCAGGTGTTTTATTATAGTAACTGTAAGTTGACCAATACAAAGTGCATTATTTGAAATTGACACAGTGAGAGTTTGAACACAGGCTCTGCTACATGACCTGGGTTAGTTCTTTGAACTTGGAATTTCCCATCTATAAAGTAGAAATAATAAGAGTACCTACTTCTTATGGTTGTGGGTCAATTGAATGAAATAATGTGTGTGTGTATATATATATATGTATATATATTATATATACTAATGTATGTATATATATTATATATATATCAATGTATATAAAACACAGCATGTACCTTCTCCATAAATTTAGACTACAAATAGTAATTTTTATGTGAATAGCTTATTTTTTAATAAGAGGTTTATGACTAGCTTTTAAACAGTCTCAGTACCCTATATTTATTCAAAAGTGTTACAGTATGAGTTTGCATATTTGGTACTTCTTTTTAATTGCATTAAGCAAAAGTGTGAATTTGAACACTCTAGGGGTGGTTTGTTGAAATGTTCAACTTCTAGAACAAGTAACAGAAACTCAGTTTTGTTGGTTATAACAGGGTCTCACCTTAGCTCTTGTTCATAGCCTGTCCCTATTTGTAGTTTTTGCCTTGAGCTAGTCGTGAGCAGGCTGCTCTATTGAACAGGGTAGCTGCTCTTACCCAGGTACCAATGGGAGCTTGGAAGAAGTTTTTGTTAGAAGTCAGAGAGGTTCAAAGTCTTCAGGGTTTCTGTCAGATAGGGTAGGCCTTGCAGCATCCAAGCTGCTCACCTGATTTCCTATGCCTGAGTCTCAAAGTTTTACCTGAGTTGGAAAAGATCTACCATGCCTCAGGCCCCTGACAGGGTTCTCCTTGCATGTTTCTGCCAGCCTTCCTAAGGCAAAGAGGGGGAGGCAGTTCTTCATCCATTTTAGCCCTGGCCTTGCTCAGATCAGAATTCCTGGAACCTTGTTTTGCAGTGTTACCCTGACACTTACTATTCTTGAAATCATGGTGATTCTCCACTTCCCCAGATCCTGAATCTTGATTTCTACAATTACATGGTATCTATTAGGTTGTTCTAAAGACTTAATCTTGGATTTTCAGCTTCTTTGATGAAGATGCAGCTCTGACCTATTTCTTAAAATCTTCATAAGCTTCTTGACAACACTTCCTTTTCTATAATATCAGCCTTGAATTCTGGATGTGTAGCCTGGCGTTCAGCAAGAAGCAAACTTATCTCTCACTGATTGCCTTAATGCTTCCAGGCAAATTCCTGCATAATGCCATCTACCTCACACTCCATGAGTCTCAGAGAAATTTTATCCTTTATCACTAGTGAGAACACACTATTTTCTTGAAAAAAATGTAAAACCATACCATTGTTTTTATTGACCTCAAACTCCTAAGGGCATGGATAGGCCCTAGTCTGAGGCAATCTGGGATCATAGCTCTCTGGGTTGATGAGGAGGCTACCAGGAAAAGACCTGTATGTGGGAATCAGGGTGGGGATAAAAGGGACTTTTCCTGCATAAGAGTTTAGATCTGGGGCAAAGGACTAAGGCAGTCTAAAGGACATTGTCATCTCTTTTATGGTATGGACTTGGCTTATGCCCGTCAATAGATGTTGCAATCCTTGATCAGGTGGAGGTAAGAGGTGAATAAAGGTTGCTTATATTTGGCCAGGCTCCAGAAAGAAGACTTGTTCATGGAGCAGGATCCAAACACAGGAGAGGCAGGACAGATAAAGAGAGATAGAACACCATCTCTGTCCCAGCTAAGGTTCTGAGAAGTTTCAGGCATTCAATGACACATTTAAAATGTAGTATCAGGCAAGTGTGTACCTGATGCTGAGAGTAGCCTTGAACATCTGCCTACATTTCTTTCCCAAACATCTTCTGGTAATTAGTGTACTATGCTTCTTACTCATGACCTTGATTGGTGTTGCAACTTCTAAATCATTCAAACACTATAACCGCCTTCAGCTCTGCCCAACAACCAACTTCCACCCCATTTTATCTTCCTTTGCTGTTCACCCCTCAATATAAAACTTACCTTGGAATTTTTCATCTTTCCAAACCCATTATTTTTCCCTCAAGCCTTGCTTCTCCAGCCTTGCATGTCTTAGCCACTAGCACCCCAGCCAGAAACCTGAGGTTTAGCCATAGTCTCCTTTCCCCTCTCCATCTGCCTTGTACAGATACCATTATGGTGGTCACCTCATCACTATTACACCAGGACCTTGGGCTGTGATTGACATCATCAGTGCTCAACAATATCTAATTCTTTTCTTCCTGGACATGTTTCATTCCCAGTTTAGAGGAGCCACATGACTAGTTTGGGTCAATCAAATGTGAATGGAAATTTACATAATATTTCTAGACTGAGATAGTAAAATGTTTTTGTTTTAATTCAGTTTATCTAAAACATGTCTCTTTCCCTGTTGTGTTGAATTCAGATGTCTTAAGCTTAAAAAGAGTCTCTCTGCATCCAATTTGGCACTCCTCAAACTCATCCTGTAGATAGACACCAGAAGGGTCTTTGTATAATTCAAATACAATCATGCTTCTTGGATTTCTCTTCCTCATTGACTTCTTACCACTGACATGATGGGTACTCTCATATGAGAGGTCTCCTCTCTGATCAGTCTTATTTCCTCTCTCTCTTCTCCAAACATTTTATACCCAGAATGATTCATATGTTTGTGATTTCCAGAATATTCCATGCTGTTTTGTGCTTCCATGCTTTCATGGTTCCATTTTTCTGTGACATCTTTATACACTCTTCACCCTCTTCTTTACATAGCTAACTCCTTATTTTCTAAGACTAGATTCAAATACCAACTTTCCTCAAATGACTTCTTGCTGGATTTAACATCCTTCCTACATACTCCAACAGTATCATCTGACCATATTATATTGCATCTGTTAATGGGTCTCTCTCCCCTATAATAAAATAAACTTGACTGGGCTGATACTTGTCATTTACATGGTAGGTGCTCAGTTGTAGCAAATGCTGCGGTAATGAGATTCATGATGTGGACACTCAGTGTTCATCCTTGAACACAAGATTCCAGGATGACGGAACATGATATAGATTTGAGTGTTTAACTTAAGAGCTTCTTTGCTATGGTGGACCTCCAGATCTGACTTCATATCAAGCTTAATGGTGGGCCCAAGGCATGAATTATTAGCTTTCTGTCATAGTCAAGATAGTCCCAAGAATAGAAGAGACATTACATTGAATGAAGACCATGAAGAGATATCACTTTAATAATTAGGTAAGGGAGAAGTAGAAGAAAAAATGGTGGAACCTGCGATAAACTTAATAGGTTGAGTTGAGGCAGAAATTACATTGTTTGGCTTTATTGAACCACTGCAATAATAAATGCAGTAGATTATCACTATTTATGACAGTTATGTTCTAGAAAGTAATTGAAAACATTAGTTAACAAATGGTAAACCATTGCTCCTAGGGAATGGTTATGTTCCTGTGAGGTTCTGGTCACATTTTCATCAACCAATAAAAACACAAGCATATTAATATGTGTTTCCTTCCTTATTTAATATGTATTGTTGATTAAATGACATTAAGCCCATGGTCAATAGAACCATAACTCATGCCTGAATAAGGCACATATTTTCTCTGTAAGGTTTTCCTTGTATTACAACACTAGATGCAAAATACTTAGGAGCCCTTTTTCACCAACAAAAACCACAGAAATATGAAAAACATGGTACTACATAGACCACAGAAAGGACACTTATTTACAGCATGAGAGTTGAAACAAGAAGGTAGAGTGTCACCCTGCTTGACCCCATTGGACTACGTATGACAGATGACTTAAATTTTTCACTACTCTGTAAATGTCCATGAATAGCAATGAAAGTGCTGAGTGTGGGTTTGGGTTACAAATAAATTTTAGTGAGTAAGCAAACTTGCAAATGTGGAATACACAAATAATGAGAATCAACTTTAGCTGTGAGTTAATGAACACCTACCAGATGACATTGAACTAGGTTGTTTACATATATCCATATTGCCAGGTTGATCAACTTTTCACTCTTCAAATGAGATGACTAAGAGTGAACATGGCAGGCATATCCTTAAATAATAAGCAATAGCCATTGGAAAAGCTGGACTTTGTAATAAGGTTAGTGTCATACAATCTTTATGTCAAACTTACAGATATATTACTGGGGTTGGAAACTTACAATAGGCTGAGCTTCTGCTACTCTTAGAAACTTCTAACTCAATAGTTTCAACTCTTACAGAAAACATTGTATAAGAATGCTTTGTATACTCTGCAACAGGGTCATTGACTAAATATGCTTAAAGATCCACTAGAGTGTGTACTAAGTTATGAAGAGAATGTTTCTTATTGGAAAACAAGCAGAGGAATAAAGAGCACACTCCAACTTCTAAATCTATTCAGGCATCATCACATGGAGGCAGTAACAGTTAAGTAAACAAACTCAGAGACAAGTATGTCTTTCAGGTCATTGACTAAGTGGGAAGCTGAGAACTTAGCAAGTTTCAGACCATACTGCCACAGGCTGAATGTTTGTGTCTTTCCCCAGTTCATATGTTCAATTCTGTCACCCAGTGTGATAGTATTTGGAGGTGAGGCGTTTGGGAGGTGATTAGGCCAGAAGGATGGCATATTAATGAATGAGATTAAAGCCCTGGTGAAGGAGGCCCCAGAGAGCTCCCTGACCCACTTCTGCCATGTAAGAACACAGCAAGAAGGCATAATAGGAAGTGGGCCCTAACTAGACACTATATCTGTTGGTGTCTTGATCTTAAAATTCCCAGCCTCCAGAACTACAAGAAATAAAAATTCCCCTTTTTCTAAGTCATCCAGTCAATGGAATTCTGTTATAGCAGCCTGACTAAGACATATACAAAGTATCTCCAAAATGACAATCTTGTCTAACCATCTGTGTGCAGTCTCCCTATCTATAATTTGCTTTCCATCAAGTCAATTTGGATTCTGTTCCAAACTATGTAATGTTCATTCCTCCTCCTCATCTTTACTCTTGCCAGAATGTCATTCTATTCCCCAGCTAATTGTGAGTCTCAGTTCAGTCCCACATCTTCCATTAACTTTCCCTGAATTTCCTTAGCCACCTATAACTTCCTTATCTGTTGAAGGATATGGACTGCCCACAATTTAACTCACTTGTCACCTCATTTGTCAAAGGGTCATAATAGCACATGCATCTCAGTATTTTTGCAGGATAGTATGTGAATGTGCACAAAGAGGATGCTCAGCAGTGTTGGTGATTCTTATTCTGAATTATGTTATTAATTTGGTTCATAAGCGTTGACTTGTATTACGTTTTCCTAGGAGGGAAATTTTATGAAGAAAAGGGGAACAGTTTGTGAGAGACAAAGCAATAGAGAGAAAAAGCATGCATTGGGGTAGTGATTTCTAGATTCTGAATTTTATGAACCAGTGTAAGAATTTGGGGAACTGACATCAGTTTGTTTAATATTTCCTTTTTGCCAAAAGCCCCCCAATAACTCTTTGTTCTTATCTCATCTTCCAAATTTTTAAAATTTCAAATATTTATTGTTTTTCGTGATACTATGGATTAAACACAGGGGTGCTGTACCCCAGAGCTACATCTCCAATCTTTTTTTTTTTTTTTTTTTTGGTATCAGCAATTGAACCCAGGAGTGCTTAACCACTGAGTCCAATCCCCATCCCTTTTCATTTTTTATTTTGAGACAGGGCCTTTATTTTGCTTAGGGACTTGCTAAATTACTGAGGCTGGCTTTGAACATGCAATCCTCCTGCTGGGATTACAGCCGGCTCCCAATCCTTTTTTAATTTTACTTTTGAGATGGGATCTCACTAGGTTGCCAAGACTGACCTTGTACTTTTAATCCTTCTATCTCAGTCTCCAAGTCACTGAAGTAATGTGTTGTTTTTTTTTTTTTTTTTAATAAAATAAACAAATTGTAAAGGCCAAAAATGTAGGAAAGACATAATATTTGGAGTTTTTACCCTGAAAATGAATATATTCAACTTATAACTCATTTCAGTCATCCAATTATCCTTTTTTTTATTCATTGGACAAATATTTATTAAGCGATATGTGCTATGAATTTTTGTAAGGGGTGAAGTAGGTATAACAATAAACCTAACAGGGAAGGTTCCTGTACTCATGAAGCTCACTTTTTTTTTTTTTTTTCTTGTATAGGGAAACTCATGACCAACCAGCGCCAATCTGGTCACTGACCCATATACAGGCATTTGGGAACTGTGGTGTAAAGGTAAGCATACTTAGTTACTAGTAGTAAGGTCCCTCCGAGCTTCTAAGTTCTTAGTAAGAGAGCAGAAAGTTGACACAATGTACAGAAACTGGGAGTGCAGAGGCATACGAGCACAGACAGCAACTCTGAGTGATTCTGTGCCTGGAGACAGTGAGGTCCAGACTGAAGACTGGACCTCAGGCCATCTACTGTTTTGAGCAAAAACTCCACATAAACAGAAATCCTTCTAAAAGTTACCATTTTTCACCATGAAGGACAACATATATTCAGTCCAAAGAAACCTGAAATGTAGGGCAAGAGCGATTTGAAACAGTTGTCAAAGTGTGGAGATAAGCCTTGAAAGAGAGAGCACGGGTGAGATGGAGTCTAAGCCTGGCTGTATTGGGGGAGCTCCTCAGTTTGTTTCTCACCAGGATTCAAAAGAAAATAGCTGGATGTTGTGAAATATAAGCTTTCAAAAGTGCTATAGAAAACTTATAGCTTTGTTAAATACTTGGAGCACTCAGCCAACAAAAATAAGACACTTTTATTCTGAAATCCTGATTTAAACAAACGAAGGTCAGAGTAACAGTTGTGTTACATTTTTGCATGCCTATGTGAGAAATCAGAGGAGACTCCCCAGGGACTGATGAACCCCTGGAACACTGCTGAACTGTTAGATTCAATAGAGAAGGCATTGTATACAGATTGTGCTTTCTTTCTAAAAGTCACAATTAAGGGAATGAAGCACCTAACAAACCCTCACAAATTGTCACAAAACTTCTCAGAGATTGAGGATCTCTTGTGACAATCGCCAGTGTTCTGGCCTAAGGTTTGTAAAAATGGAACAAAAACACATTCTATATTCCAGAGGAATTTTTCAGAACTCAAATACGTGTTTACTGAAAAAGAAAATACATAAAAACCCTACTTAATTTAATAGTGCCTCCTTTTTGAGGACTCTTCACTGCAACATTGCTCTGCAGAGGATGGGAGCAAGGTGTGTGAGGCCAGCTTCCTGAACACATTGGGAATAGAACCCAACAGAAATGATCAAAAAACCATAAGCAGAAGTTCTTCCTTGTCACAGCATTTTAGGATTAAAAAGAAAAAGATTTACTGAAATTAGCCATAACGTTAAACTTTTAGAGCAGAAAGTTTGAAGTAATGCAAATGGCCTAAATGCAGAGCTTCAGAAAACTTGATCAACTTCATGCTATACGCCATAGCAAGCAAATTAATTATTCCCAGATGCTGGGGATGAAGAATGCTGCCGGATTGTTTTGCTTCTCAAACCCTTCAGTATAAACACACACTCACAAGACTGCATTCCCTTTTTTGGCTCCCAATATGCAAGTAATTATACACTGTGCAGGATAATGTTGGATGAACCCTCCTTTGAATACCAAGCAAGTTCTGGGTTCTGTCAGCCTTTTGGATACCATGTCCACAAACATTTTTCTCTGACAGTCTTTAGTAACAACTGGTAAACAAGTTGTTTCAAGTTTTTTTTTTTTTTTTTTTTTTTTTTTTTTTTAAATTTAACAGCCCTATAAGCCTTGTTTCCAAATGATACTGAACTCCTTTAGAGTCAGAGGGGTGAAACTTACCTCAAGTATGGTACAGATCCTGTCTTGCCTCAAGAACAGTTTTTCTGCAATCCTGGCAAGAAGGGGTCAGCATTCATAGTAATTTTTATACTTTTGCATTTCTCACATTTGATCAACATGGAAATAAAGAGGGATAAAAAAGCTGATTATGAATCAGCTATGAATTAAGAATGTGTTAAATATTAAACAGAGAGTCTATGATCATGGCCAGAATAAAGTAAGCAGTTGGTCATATTTTCTATCACAGCCTTAAATTTTTTCAGGACAAATGAAATGTGCCTTCTATTGGGTGAGTCATGGAGGGTTTTTTTTTTTTTTTTTTTTTCGGGGGGGTGGGTGGAGGGAGTGCTACCTGGCCTTCAGAGGTCTTGATTTGTTTTAGGCTTTCCTATAATAAAGCACAGGTGTGTGTGTGTGTGTGTGTGTGTGTGTGTGTGTGTGTGTGTGTGTGTACACGTGCACATGAGCATGTATAAAATGTGGGGAGGAGAGAGGAAGGTATAGGGAACACCTCAGGAACTGTTAAAGAAAAAAAACACATTTTCTGTAGAAAGGAAGAGGAGTTCTGTAGTTTTGCCAACGGCAACACAAATGAGAGGGAAAGTTCAAGGAAAGTTGATATCTAAAAATAAATAAATAAAAGGAAATTCAATGAGAAAACAATATTCAGGTCAGGTCAAAGCCCAGAGAAGAACACTCATTCAAAACTGGGCTGCCATCCTGCTTTTTCTGAAGTGAGCAGCTGCTGGTTATTGAAACCAGCCCACACAGTAGGGTCCCTGCCACCATGGCAACACACAGCCCTCTGTGCTGGGGTGGCCGAGGCACAATGAGACAGTTCCCTGGCCAGAGGCGCTCTGGCTACAGATGAGGGAGGTTATGTGGGGTTTTTCCCCCCTTTTATTTGTATTGGAGGATTTTGATTCCTGGGTTTGTGGTTGGCTATTGGGAACTTTTCCAACCTGTAATAAACCCTGACCAAAGAAGCAGATTTTCATGCAAGCAGCAACATGGAAGGGAACCACTAAATTGTTCTCCAGGCAAATAACTTATTTCTAATCTCTCTTAAATTATCTCTTACTATTCTTTGTTAGCTCTGGGCATTTGTAGGTCTCTTAGATTTCAGCTTTAAGGTATTTTTGAAATAATGTTCATTTTCCTTTTTATATTTGTGACTTATGATAACACATGACCCTAAGAAGAAAAACTCATAATTGTGAATTGAAAATGTGAGCTGATAATTACTTTGGCATTAAAAAATAGAAGTTGTACCTTAAATGTTATCTATGCAGAACCTCAATAATTGGCATGTTCCAGTATCGAACTCCCCATCTTGATTTCATTAGTACTGCAAGCTAAAAAATGAACCTGCCAGTTAAATAGAAAATTTCAACATAATAACCTTATGACGTAGACTAGTAAGTAATACATAGACTTTAGAACCAAATTTCCTGAGTTCCAATCCTGCCATTTATGAGCTGTGTAATGTTGAGTAAGTTACTTAAACTCTCTGTGACTTTTTCATGTGTAAGGTGGAGATAAGAATAGTAGTTACTGGGTAAAGACCATAGTGGGTCATAAATGAGTTAATATTTGTAAGTGCTTAGAACAGTGTTTGGTTGGCAGCATATAAATGTTTAGATAGTAAGTGAGTAAATAAATAAGTAAATAAATAAATAAATTTAAAGGATCTCTTTTTTGACTGGAGGAAAGACCACCTTTGGAATTTAGAACAATACATTTTATTTGTGTTTCTATGCTCCATTAAGGAAATGTTAGACTTCTTACATTTGAGGTTTTTAACTCACTTGGAATCTTACTTAAGTCTCCTTAAACCAATAAAGCAGCCTCTTGTGAATTTAGCCAATTTGTCTGTGTGTATGGGGGAGGTGCTTTCAAAAATAGATACTAGATCTTCTGATTCATTTTGGATCCCTACACATGCTTAAAAAGCACAAAGCACAGGGTTTGCTAAACTGAGCAAGCATAAGACGCTGGCTTAGTCTAGGAAACCCATCCCTAGTCTAGAAATATAGTCTAGAAACATACAAGGAGTATCAGCCTCCTAGAGATAGAAAAGGGTACGTCATTTCCATCAGTACTTGTTCCAGGACATTCTGTTTCATCCCAGAATTCCACCACTGTTACTGAAGAGCACATTCATGAGCTCAGATATACAACTTTCATGGTGTTCATCCATATGAAGTCAATCAAGCCTTTTGCATAAAGCCTGGAATTGCATTATCTCCTACTGTGGGGCCAGCCTGAAACTGAGCTTACTGTACAAATCATTTTCTTCAGTTTACACCTCTCTCATTAAGCGTGTGAAGAAGTTTCACTGTTAGGGATCAAAGTTTGAAAAATGCTTTCACAGATCTTATTGGAATATCTGTGTGCTTTCCACCAAAAACACTATACAGAGGCTCCATAACTTTTTGGAAATCAGTTTATCTGAGGCTAAGAGGTAAGCACTTTAGGCAATATTCTCAAATGAAAACACACATTCAGTTTTGTTTTGTTTTGTTTTTTCCTTCTTGCAGTGCAGGGTATTGAACCCAGAGCTTTGTGCTTGCAAGGCAAGCACTCTGCCAACTGAGCTATCTCCCCACTCCTATGTTCAATTTTAGGAAGAGCAAATAGGAGTTCATTCTGGAAACTCAAAGAAAGGAATCAGCATTGATTTCAGTTTGAGAAATGACAAAAGTCCTGTTTTTATTAAATGAGGAGATTTCCTTTCTTTATAACTATTCAAAATAGAGTCCTATAGCTGGGTGTGGCTATAATCCCAGTTACTTGGGAGGCTGAGGCAGGAGGATTGTGCAAGTTCAAGGGCAGCCTAGGCAACTTAGCAAGATCCTACCTCAAATAAAATAAAATGAAATAAAGTTAAAAAAATTTTTTTTAAAGACCAAGGCTGTAACTCAGGGTAGAGCATTTGCCTAGCATGTGTGAGGCCCTGGGTTCAATCCCTAGGACCAGGAAAGGGAAAAAAAATGGAGTTATGTAAGTAAGGAGAGGTGGAAATACTTAAGCTTAGGACAAAGACTACAACACATAAATAAGGTTTATTTTTAAGAATTCAAAGTCACTCCAGAATTTAACACATATCCTGTTTTCTAAGAAAACAAATGTACTATCGCATCCAGTAAAACTTTCTGAGGAAAATTTTTGGAGACCAGAAGCAAAATTTAAAAAAGGCAGTATTCCATAGCTGAAGAACGCAGAAGCTGCCACCAGAAGAAACTCAGACCCACTGAGTCATTTGAGAAGACACAGAATCAAGCAAAATGACTTTACTGTTCCTAGAGGTTTCAGTGGAAATCTTAAAAAAACAAAAGCAGCCTCCCTTTTCTCACAGCCTACTTCAAGAACTGAAAAGACCTAATACAAGAATGTTATCTCTAGCATTTAGAGTTACTTGAAACAGAAGGGAAATTATGAAGTACAAGGAGAGCCACACTGAAATAACAGTGAAGGTTATGAAAGGTTACTATCCCTCTCTGAGATATTAATAACCATGGTGATGGTGACAGCAGCAACTACTAGTAGTTATAGTAGCAGAATTAGTAATAGAATTAGTCATAAAAGTAATAGTAATTTTATTGCTATCCTATTAGTACCGTTCAATTACTGTTCTAATAAGATGGTAATAGAATTAGTAATAGAACTAATGGTAGCGCCTGCAGGAGCAGCAGCAGCAGTAGGGGTACAACTAATAATAGCAGCAGTACTACCAACAGCAGCAGCCGTAGTACTAGAAACAGCAGTAGTAGCAGCAGCAATAGTAGTGAGTAGTTATAGGAGCAATAGCTGCAGCAGTAACAGTAGTAATAGTAGCAGCAGTAATAGCAGTAGCAATAGTAGTAAGAAACAGTAACAGTAGCAGCAGCAGCAGCAGCAGCAGTTTCCATTTATGGAGATCTACTGTCAGACACTTGACTAGGAAAAAATATAAGCATTATTTCATTTAAACCCCTTGTCAATGTTTCAGAGTAGGTAATAATTTACCCCCATTTAACTATTGAGGAAACCGAAGACCAAAAACGACTAAATAATTTGCTCAAGACTTCTTTCATTAGGAAGTGGAAAAATCTGGATTTTGAATATGAATCCATCTGGTTCCAAAGCCTTGCATTTCTCTTAGGAGCACAGTGTGCAGTGGGGCATTTCAGATGTTAACTTGCTTATGAATCATTTGGAGAATTTGTAAAAATGGAGATTCTGATGCAGTTGGGCTGGTGTGCTGCCTGAGTTCCTGCATTTCACACAAGCTCCCAGGTGAAGCTGCAGGTCCAGGAAGCACACTTTGATTAGTAAAGGAACAAAGGGGGGAAAATGTGCTTCCTGTCAGAATGTGTGGCCTCAGTTTATTCATCTGTAGCACAAAGGGGTTTGATAAAAATTTAAAGTTCATTCCAGCCATTAAAAATCCCAGTGTTTAGGGTATAGTATAGTATTAAGAAACCAGCTCACACAGGAATGACTATTAGCCACATGAATTTTTAAACTGGCTTCAGTTGAGATTCTGGCTGTGATTTATGTATCTTCCTGAAGCATCTCTGACAGGTGGGGATCAGCCACCCTCACACAAAATTACATTATTGTTAAGCTTTAGGCTGAGCTAAAATCTTACTGAAAGAGTTCAAAGCACTTCTTTACATAAGCATCTTTAAAGATTATGAATGTAAAAATAGTTTCTTATGAGAAGCTTAGATGGCAGGGTTTTTCTTTTTAATAACAGAAATGAGAAGTCTCCAAAACCATAATGGTAGCACAATCCATAAAAATATGTTAATGCCTCATTTCAAAGTCGTACAGAAATTGAGGTTTTCTGAGTTAACAAAATAGACTTCATCACAGATGGTCTGAATGATAAAAGGAACCAGTGCACTGGTGTAAAAAGACTAAAAACACTGCTCTTAGCTGAGCATGCTGGAAGCCTTTAAGGAAATCTTTCTACATATAGCTTTGCTAAGTGTTGAAGGAAAAAAGGTTTTGATTGGCAAGGGGACTTCAAATGCTTTCAGCAAAACTTAGGGCTATAGGATATGCACATTTTATGAAGAAGCCAGTTCTGATTAAGATGATTTTATCAAAATGGTTTTCTCATCACCATGTCTAACGCAAGACAATGGCACCAAGAAAAATGGGTTTTGTGCCCTTCCAAGAGCTACAGCTTAGGTTACAAAGAGAGGTGCCATGAGCCTTTTTCCTAAACTCAAACCAGGGTAGGAGTAAGGGTAGGGCATATCAACAGCCTATGAGTCTGTGAGTGAAAAAGAATTTCCCAATGGTGAGGGTTGTTACACACTGCAATTGGAAACTTTAACTGAGAGTTTTAGAAATCAGACATAGATACACATCCATCTGGAATGGCCTAAGTTTATTTGTGTCTGAGAGAATTTAGTCAGAGAAGAGCTCATGTTATAATATGCTTTTTTTTTTTTTTAATTTCATTCTTTTTTTTTTTTTTAATTTTATTGTAAACAAATGGGATACATGTTGCCTCTCTGTTTATAATATGCTTTTTAAGGTCCTCAAGGGGATCCATATTTATTTAGCCATCTCTCAGTTACCTATGGCAGTGATTATCAAATGTTTTCAAAGAGGTGAAGCCACTTTCTTCTAAGTAATTTCTTATGAGGAACCTCAAAATGGAAACTAAAAACAAAGCTACTTCATTTATAGTTTGGGAAGAAGGGTTCCCTTTAAACAAACCTGCTACAGTTAACATAGTTTGTGTTCCAGCTATCATTTCAAAGTCTTGCACTTCTCTTAAGAACTTAATGGCTAACATCAAAACTTAATATTATGTCTCTTAGCCTTTTAGTTTGATTAAATCAGCCGGAGGGCTCTTGCTTGCAGCCTTTCGTGCAGTTACAGCCATGAAATCATCTGAAAGCTCTCCCAGACTGGATGTTCAAGATGGTTCATTCCCTCCCATATGCAGTGGTCCTGGGATTCTCTGTCTCCATGTAGTACCTCATCATCCATGGCCTTTCAGTATGGTTTGAAATTCTTATAGCATGGTGATTTCTGGGTAGTCTCATTTCTGACATAGCAGCGTATTTCTAAGAAGCAGGAATTGAAACTGCCAAGGGAGTTAATGGCTATGCCTTGGTACAAGATCACTTTCAAAGAAATAATGGGGCCTTCCCAGGTTTAAGAGGTAGAGAAATAACCACCTCTTGAGGGGAAGGTAGCAGTAGCAAGCCTATAATTCTGGTGGCTCTGGAGACTGAGACAGGAGTACTGCAAGTTCAAGACCAGCTTTAGCAACTTAGTGAGGCCTCAAGCAACTTAGTAAGAAGACCCTGTATCAAAAAAAAAAAAAAAAGGGCTGGGAGGGCTGGGGTTGTGGCTCAGCGGTAAAGTACCACTGGGTTCAATCCCCACACTAATTAGGGAGTTCCCTGGTCTTAGCCAGTAAGGAAAGGAAATAGAATCCATGATAAATGATATATGAAATTAAATATGAAATAACTTTACCATATTCAATCACATATGATCAAAATTTAATTATTTAAATTCTCACTTAAGAAAGAAGATTCAGTTATTCTCAGCAAATTCATTACTTGTCTTCATAAGTTCTAAAACTATAGAATTCGTTCAAGATTTTTTTGTGGGTGTCTGAGATGAATACATACCAGTTGAATATTATGGTTAAGATTCTTATACCCAGAGTGAACAAAATTCTTTTTTTTAGATATTCGTATTAGTTGTTGATGAATCTTTATTTATTTATTTGTATGTGATGCTGAGAGTCGAACCTAGTGTCTCGCACATGCTAGGCAAGTGCTTTACCACTGAGCCACAATCCCAGCTCCAACAAAATTCTTTATAATACCTCCTTCCTGAGGTTTATTTATATTTGGATGTGCCACATATTATATTGATATATCCATGAGGATGCTGGAAAAATAGCCCAGAATAGTCAGTTTTCTGTAACTATAATGAAATTGGAGACAATCAACTTATAAAGAATAAAGGTTTATTTTGGCTCATGATTTTAGAGGTTCTGATCCATGATTGGGCAGACCCCTTGCTTTTAGACCTCTGGCAAGGGTGCCAGATGTCAATGGTGGGGGGTGTGCCCTGAAATAAATCCATTCACTTCACAGACGAGAAGCAAAAGGGTACAAGGTAAAGTCAGGGTTCCACCTTACCCTTTGGGGCATAATTTCAATGACCTAAATACCTCCCACTAGGCCCTGCCTCTTAAAAGTTTCACTGCCTTCCTAAGAGCACCTCTATAGGGACCTGTTCTCTAGCGCAATGAATCTTTGGGAGACATATAAGATCCAAACTATAGCAGTCTGATACTCAGTTTGCTTCTACAAATTACCCTATATAGACCCGCTGGAAGAACTACTTTGAACATACTTGAAGATCAAATATGGATTAGAAAAGTAGACTCAGTATTTTCTTCTCTGGGGAAATTATCTCCTGGAAATTGCTCAATTTATTATTGGCAAAATCTCCTGCAACCAGGAAGATTTTTCAGAGAATGATTCTCAAAGAGAGAAAGTATAGTTGTTCGGTCTTGATGATATTACATTGTAAAGCCAGACTTATTCAATTCTTTTCTAAAAAATCATGGATATGAAATATCACAGAGAACTATAGATTTTGTTTGTATCATTGGAAAAGGAGGGTTGGTGGTAAGGTGTTGGTGGAGAGGGAATCAATGGTAAGAGAAGATACAGAAGAAAACTGTTAAACTTTGAAAAATAATCCCTGAGAATACTTTTTTTAAGTTTCTGGTTTGAAGAAGTTTTATATATAAACTTATTTAGGATTTGATGCCACTTTTCTATGACCTCAGTTTATTGCAACATGGTTCTCACTGATCAATCTTCTGCATCCTCTCCGGCCTCGTTTTTCTCACTGCACTTCATCTTTCCAACCCATGCTGAACATGTGAAATGATATTCATGCCATACTCTTCCATATCTCTGTGTCTCTGCAGCTTGAGTGCCTTGAGTACTTTTACTTTCTCCACTAAAATGTCTCCTCTACTCATCAAACACTTGAAAGTAATCTACTTTTAAAAGTCAGCTCAAATATCACCTCCCCTGTGAAGCCCTCCCTTACCTTGACCTTTATCCCCACCCCTTGCCAGGAACAATTAACCACTTCTTCTTTTGTAATTTCTATTTTTTTTTAGCATATTTCTAGAGTACCACTATCATACATCACTGCTTCTTTTTATTTAAATGTCTAATTTGCCCTGCAAAGCATCCTCATGGTAGCTGCCTGGATTCTTTTAAAGACCTGGGACCTCAGCTTTTCATTCAATTTTTTTTTAGTAGTTCTCAGTTCCTTCCAGTGAATTCCACTTTTGTACTCAGGTCAGTTGAAGTCAATTTCTATATAACATAACCACAGAATCCTGTTACAGCAATATATTGAAACTGAACCAATTGTCTGAATGGAAGTCTCAGAGCAGAGAGAGGAGACCCAAAGAATCTGAAATTGGCAGTTTGTCTAATACACTTCAGAGGAGGATGTTGCCCCTGTGAACTTACCCAGTCTGGTGACTTGAGAGGTATTCTCTATTGTGGGTCAAGGATAATTCTTTAGACTTCACTGTGGCCTTCAGGATATTCCTTTTTCTAAAAAATGTATGTATAAAACATTTAAAAAATCATATTAATGAGGTCCCATATAATGTTTTGATACATGTACACAATGTATAGTGTTTAAGTCAGGTTAAATATATCTATCTCCTTTAACATTTATCAATTCTTTATGGCAAAAACTTTCAAAATCTTTGCTGCTGGTTTTTTGAAATGTACAGTACATTACTGTTGTTATATGAAGAGTATTCCATCCTCCCCTTTTCCTTCTGATTTCATGTTTACCAGCCAACCTTATAATCACAAATTCAATTCTTAGGGTATTATGAGATCAGGAAGGAAGTAGTTTGATAATTGGAAAGGAGCATCTCAGCTGTAAGTGAATAACATTATGCAGCAATTTCTAAACAGTTAGAACAGCCCGAGTCAGTTGTATCATTCTGAAGAACATAGATTTTTTACTGTAAGACCAAGACTGGCCCAAGGTGACCTCACCAAGGTGGACTGCTTTCTGAGGTCTACCAGGAATTCTACTCTTTCTCCAGATCATTCTCCTCTTCCCTGTCACACCTCATTTCATCATAATATGAAGTAACACACCTAGAAGCTAGTGCATTGCCAAGGTACACATTCTTTGTTATGTAGGTTTAATATGTAAGTAAAACCTAATTAATTCCAACAATTGCCTAGAAAATTGAGAAAGCAAAGTTTAGTTCTATCTTTGTATGATAAAAAAGGTTTGTAAGAAAATCGAGAATGTAAAGTAGTAGTTCTTTCCATTTTTATTTTTTATTTTATTTGGTTATTTTTTGTGTTACTATATAAGAATGGTGTTGGCATGGACAACAGAGACCTATATGCAGTTCCTGGCTCCATGCCCTTAACTCTACCCTACCTTTTCTCTTAAGAAAGCATATATATTTGAGATGCAAATATATATCTATGATATTACCTTGAAACTTCTTGGATTTATTTTTCGAAGTCAGTCACTTACAAACTTTCAAATTTCTACTATGATTGATGTTAGGTTGCTGGCAACACATCAGTGTGTCCTGCTGAGACTTGCTCATGTGCATATTGAAAGAAGAATGTTTGTGCTAATTATTAACTGTTTATAAGAGTTTTCTAGTGTTCGTAGAATTAGCATAATCTATTTGGCTTTTTCTCATCAGTTCTAACCAAAAGGGTCAGAAACCTAATTTGGTAGTGCCAAGAGCTTGAACTAGAGTAACTATCAATGCAGAAAACCAGTACCTTACTTCCATTTTCCACAAGTTTTTTATTTTTCTTGTGTTCATCTCACAGATTTGGGCTGACCTGTCTAATCAGGTTAAATAAACAAGGTTTTACTGAGTATTAACAGTTTGGAGAAAGCCTGATTCAATTGACAGTGATACTTTTTTCATCCTGAGATTGTTGATTTAGATTCCTCAACTTTGTAGATCTTAATCCCTGGCTGTAGATTGAATACTGTACTATGGATGCCAGATAATGACTTTTTTTGGCCATGGGGGACTTACCTAGGACTTGACCTGCAATTTTTTGCCTCTGAAATGATAGGCCTATCTCTGTAGACATACAAAAGCAAGTGATACTTAATGAAAATTCATAACGAGATGTTTTTTCATGCTGGTGTCACACAGAATACACATAAGGTAGGCCCCAAAGTTTGGAGTAATATGCTGTGTTGATTATACCTCGAGCTGTTATTTTGGTACTATAGGGCCTTTCGGAAAAGGCAGCTGTGAGTATGCACCCTGCATGCAAGGAATTGCCTAGGAACAGAGCAATGAATTAAAGATGGCACAGCTCCCCTTGCTTAACATTTCCTATTTTTCAGGGGTTTGTTTTGCAACTTTAATATTATTAATCTACACAACCTTTTACTTTTCATTCAGAATTTATATCAGAATCAAACTAATAAATTAAAGATGAGTTAGTTCATTGTTGGGTGGTTTAACATAGACCTAGTATGTTAATCCTGATGTGCTTGTTACTAGGGTTTTAAAATTTTATTATTATTATTTTTCTGCCTTGTAGCTGTGGTTAGGCAGCAGCAATAAATCAGAACAAAGGAATGAAGGTATTGGGGCTTTAGGGAAAACATGTATTAGAAAAAATTGGTTTGGCACTAAGGGCTGTATTGCATTAAGATGAATTTTAGAGATACAGAGGTAAGAGAATGTAGACAAATAAATTGTATAAATAATCTGAGAAATAGCAAGTCTGTACAGACCCGGAGTAACCCTGTAAGCTAATATCAACAGGACTTTCTAATTCCTGTTCAAACAGACCAAACAGGTACACTCTACTTAAATAAATAACCAGGAGAAATGGGCACATGGCTAATGCTAGGAAAGTGGGAAGAACAGATAAAGCTCTTTAAAATAGCCCAAAGGATTGGAATAATAGAAGTCAGTGTAGGAGTCTGACATAGCATCTTCTGAGAATAGGGCTTTATTGCCACTCCAGGCACTGATATTGCAAACACATGCTAAGACAACCAGAAACCGGGAGCCAGCCACAGCAGTGCAACTCTTGCCTGAGAATACAGGTCTCTGCACTAAGGAATTCACATTGTCAGCCTGAATGGGGAGGACACAGGAAGAGGCACTCAGATAAAGCTGAGCATGTAAATAAAAGACATGGTGTGAACGGTGGAATTGATGGGAACAAGATAGGACCGTTCCAGAGCCCTAAGGAAGTGAAAAGATGCCAAGAAGTACAGAAAGAAAAGAAAGAGCAAAAGGGACTTTGTTTAGTAACCTAAATAGTACTTGAGCTGAGAGACCCATATGTTCTGGAAGAGATTTCATTTTTAACTGAGGCATAAAAGCTATGCAGATAGGAAGAGACAGAAGTTTGAAGCCTTGAACTTGCTTTTGTGACCCATATACGTCTATTTTGTCTCTAGCTCTTTAATCCAAGTTGGTCCAGGCAGGTATCACTGGCATCACAGCAGAGACCAGACCCTGTTGCACTTCTTATCTTTGATGCTCCCCAGATCATCTTCCCATTTGTTCACTTGACCAGCAATTTCCTGGCCCTACATATCCTGGAATCTGCTTTAGGGCCTGCTCCTCATTGCTCCTTATTGATCTTTCCTTTATTTTATTTTATTTATTTTTTTTTTTGCCTGCTGAAGATTGAATCCAGGGCCTCATATATGTTAGGCAAGTGCTCCACCACTGACTGCATCCCTTATCCTTTTTAGTTCAGCCACCCGAGCTTCTACAACAAGGTGTATCTGACAAGATGTCACTGCTAAACCACTGTTGCTTATTTCCAACATAGTAGTCATCATGATACTGACCATGCTATCCCAGATAGCCTGAACAAGCTCTGTACATTGCCATTAAAAAAATAAGTGCATTTCTTTGTTTTTGTGGGTTTGCAATAACTGAGAGCCCTAATGCAGGTAGAGATAATCACCTTTCTAAACTCCATCCTTCCCCTTTTATTCAAATTGGAATAACACATGGACTCAGATTTCAAGATATTTATAAACTAGTATGAATCATTGCATATAAAGGTGGAAAGTTCAATAACAGGAAAGAAATAAATGTTTTCAAAAACAGTAAAAGAAAAATTACAAGCCAGCACATGATTACTTGACAAACAAATGGGTACTAATTAGTACAAAAATTCAAAACCAGAAGAGAAAGACCACTTATAGCTCTTGAGGTCAGGGGACCCTGTCAGGCTTATTTGTCAGGAAAATTTAAAGATTTAGACTTAAGCTCTTGTGGGGTCTCAAATGAAAACGAACAGTATTTTATAGCCTGGGTACTAGTGAGCAACTGACGAGAAAGGATATAAATAAATATCACCCTTTACACTGAACTTTTACTGAAAATTTTTATGTGTCTTCCTGTGAAGACATTGATATTCCCATAATCTTGAACCATGATCTTATATGTAAAACTTGACAATGTATTTTTTAGGAAAGACTGTGGACTGTGAATCAATAGGAAAATTCTGTCTGCAGGTCAGCATAAGCAGCCTAAGAAGTTTTGTGCTCTTCAACCAGCCTGCAGCTAAAACCAGGTTTTTTTTCACCCCTTTGGTTAAACACTAACTAAATTCATTTTCATACTGCACTGTCAGTATTTTATTTATTTGTCCTCATGCCACATTTCCTCTCCTAAATCTCTCTTGCATAAATGATTTACTATTTGTTCCTAAAGCTGAAGATTTCATGCCTTGTCTCTTTCCTTCGATAAGAGGATATTGCAGCCGCTTTCCTTTTGTGCTACTGATGGTTTTTATTTTGTTAATTCAAAGTTCAGCAAAGTAACTAGTTTAGTAAGGCACAGAAAACCCAGAGTTCAGCCCTCAAAATGACTAAGACAGTCAATTTTTACTGGTCCATTATCATATAGAACCCTGTTGAATTTGCTTCCTTGAAAAGTAAGTTAGCAAAGTGTGTTTCTTAAAATAGGTTTTATGTTTTCTTAGCTCTCCAAACTAAGCATATTTAACTACAGGACACTTAAGGTTCTTAAGATTAAGTTAAGAATGGAAACCCATAAATCTTGAAGGATGTTTTTTTCTTGAAAAAAGAAAAAGCGCTTCTTTCTGGATGTACCTTCATGTAGGAATGTAGAGTGTTCTTCATTTAAGACAGGGATTATGTGATTTAAAAAAAAATTTTTTTTTATTTTCTTAAGGTGGCACTTTGATATTAATTTATAAAGCAAAAATTATATACTATAGTTCTTTACAGTTGGTAATCGCTAGCTGAAACTAAAAGATTTTAAATTAAAACAAAGATCAACAAACTCACAAAATAAATTCATCGAGTCCATATTGAATGATTGTCCAAACTCAAAAGAAGTGAATAGAAAGCCTGTTCCATACTCAAGGTTGCCAAGCACAAGGGAAACCTGACTGCTAGAAGCTTCCTTGTCTGCTACCTTCCCTCTCTTGGGATTTGGGGGGTAGATGGGCTATAGAACCCCACATTTACTCTCAGAACACCTCACCAGTTTCCTGAATTGCTTGATTCTTTCAAAGTTCTAGAATGTAGGCCTCAGGAAACAATAAATGATGAGAAATGAAGAGCCAACTTAGTGGCTGGATATCAGTGGGTATATGCAACTGGCTATCACATGCAGGCAGAGGAAATGGAAAAAAAACTGTTGGACTCTTCTGTGATCCTATGTAAACAGTTTTGTTCAGTTTTAAGTAGTTATATTTCTGTAAAGGAATAATCATGTGTAACATGATTTAGGCTTATATAATTTTTTTCTTTCCAGCCAAATTATGGAATAATGCACAATCTAAAATAGAATGAACACTCAAAAATGGACAGATCAAGCCAGCAAAAATAAATGAGAACATAGGGACATAAGGAATTTGATCAACACAGTTTGAAAACTAAATCTTATAGTTACACAGAATTTTATAGCCAATAAATTGAAAAGTATGCAGTTTTTTCAAATGCCTGTGGAACTTTCACAAAAACTAATCATGTATTAGACTATAGACAATCCCAATAAAGTACCTGAAGTTGAAACTATAGAAGTTACATTCTCTGACCATAGTGCAACTAACACACACACACACACACACACACACACACACACACGCACACATGTACACATTCGCACATGTATACACTAGCCCCCAAGTCCAACCATTCCAAAAATTTTAAAACAGACTTGCACCTGACCCTTTGAGTAAGAAGAAAGAAAAATGATGAGCACTTATAGAGTACTTAAAAATGAATGACTATGGCAACTTTACATATCAAAAATTATGTGAGTCAGAGAGAAATAATTGGAGAATCTGTCTTTGCCAGCTCTGAAGTTAGAGTAAGGGGATCATGAGTCAAAAAAGGCAGTAGTCTCTAAAATCTTGGAAGAAATCTTAGTATACAGCCAACAAGAAAACGGAGACCCTAGTCCTACAGATGCAAGAAACTGAATTCTGTCAACCACCTCGTGAGCAGGAAATGGATTTTCCCTTAAAACTTAAATCAGTGACACCCATGTCAGACTTCTAACCTGCAGAACTAGAAAACTATAAATTTGTGTTATTTTAAGACAATGAATTTGTGGTGCTTTGTTACGGCAACAAAAGAAAGTTTAATAGATTTTGGTACCTTGCAGTGAGGTGCTATTGGAACAAATAATTAAATGTGGGGAAGGAGCTTTGAAATTAGGCAGTTGGTGAAAGCTGGAAGAATAGTAAGGAGCATGATAGCAAAATCTAAATTGCACTGAACAGATTGTTAGTAGAAATATGGACTTAAAGCAGTTGTGTCCCGCACTTATATGGAAAGATTTTACAAACAATGAAATTAGAAATTAAGCTGAGGAGGTTGTCAAGTAAAATGTTGAAGGTTCAGTTCAACTTATTCTTCCTGCTTATATTGAAATGCACGAGGAAGAAATAAACAAATAAAATTGTTGATCTGATGATTTGGAAATTTCCCAGGCTATCCAGATTACAAAAGACTTGAAAATTAAGAAATTTGCTGTCAGGGAATTGTGCTCTAAAGAAAAAGATTTAAGTGTGGCTTGTAAATCTCAGAAAGATCAAAAGATCAGAAGATTCAGTACAAAAAGTTCTTATAAGAGATTAAGGGTGTAACCCACAGAATCTCTCAACCAAGCTAGAAGTTTTCTAGAAAGCTTAAAACTTAAAGCCTTAGCCATCTCAGCAAAAGCTAAAAATGGAAATAAAATTAATAAAATTGAAAATCTATGGATGAGCCTTTTATGTGTGACATACATGGGAGATTCACAGTGTTTTCAAGAATATTATACCAGCAGAAACACTGTCAACTTGCACCAAAAGAAACAGAGTATGAAAAGAAAGAAGGTGGTCAGCCTTCCAAAATTCTACATGCAGGAAACAGGCTAAGATCTTGCAACTACAAGAATGTTCTTTTTTTCATAAAAGAGATAAGGAAAAACTTTTTAAAAGGCCATGAACCACTGAAGATAATTTCCAGACCTTGAACCTAATACAGGTTCTTCAACTGGATTTCAAAATTGCGTGGGACTACTTCTTTTTTTCCTTCCTTTCTTTTTCTCCCATTTAAAACTGGAATATCCATAATTGTTATACTATTCCTATCCATCATTGTATTTTGGGGATTGATAACTTGGTTTCTAGTTTCATAGATTTACAGATGGAGAGAAATTGTACCTAATATGAATGGTAGCCAGAGACTCATCCATACCTGATTTAGATGGTAATAGAAAATTTATATGACATATAAGAAAAACATAATAAAACCTATAATGAAAATTACCTTTATATTTAACAGATTTTCTTGCATGCTTAGTTTTTCAAAGTACTGTACTTAAATAGTTATTTTATTTATATATAGGTAGTAGTTGCTATTATGACTTTGAAAGATTAGTATAAATGCAAATCTAAAAATTACCATCTTTATGAGGTTTCATTTTATTTTCAGAATAAAAATGAGGATCTCAATAATCTTTTCCCATAAAAAGATTATGTTATAATCCCACATATTACTAAAGTTATTCTTATCATTAATTAGCATAAAGTAATTTACATATAAATTTTAGTCTAGTATAGGATCATAGGACCTTTGGAAGACAAAAATGAATTTACTAATATTATCCCATTTCATAGAAGAGAAAATAAATTTGTGGAAGAGAAAAAAATCCTATCTGTAGGAACATAATCAATCTGTGACTGACCTGGAGTAAAACACTCTTAACTAGTGTATAAGTTATTGTCATATTATTCTTTGATGACCTTGATTAAAATTATAACTGGCTCTCACCCACAGGGAATTGGTACTGATATATTAGAAATCTTTCTTTGTGCAGAATCTCTCTACTGGATATTAAAACAATAAAACTTTAGAGTTAAATGCTGAAAAACTGAAAGTTTCCCTCTAAGATCAGGAGTAAGGCAAGGATGGCTACTCTAACCACTCACATTTAACATAGTACTAAAATCCTACTCAGAGCAATCAGGTAAGAAAAAGAATAAGGGCACCCAAACAGGAAAGAGAGAAGCCAAATTATTGCTATCATATATGACATGATCTTATATGTAGAAATCCTAAAGATTACAAACACACACACACACACACACACACACACATACACATACACATGCACAAAACAAAAAAGAAACTATTAGAACTAATAAAACAAATTCAGCAAGATGCAGGATACAAAGTCAGGATGCAAAAATCATTTTTTTGCATGGTATGCATTTTTACATACCAACAACAATAATCTGAAAAGGAAATTAAAAAAACAATCCCATTTACAATTGCATCAAAAAGATTAAAATACTTGGAGTAAATTTAACCAAGAAGACAAAAGATTTATACATTGAAACTGTAGAACATTGTTGGAAGAATAAAGAAGACACATATAAATGGGATGATATCCCATGTTCATGGATTAGAAGGATTAATGTTGTTAAAATGTCTATACTACCCAGAGTGATCTACAGATTCAATGCAATTTCTATGAAAATTCCAATATCATTTTGTTATTGTTGTTTTTTTTTAGCAGAAATAGGAAAAAAACAAATCTTAAATTTCATATGGAATCTCAAAGGCCCCTAAATAGCTAAAATAATTTTGAGAAAGAAAAACAAAGCTGGAAACCTCATACTTTCTGTTGTCAAAACATTTTAAAGCTACAATAATCAAGAGTATGATACTTGCATAAGGATAGACATGCAGATTCATGGAACAGAATAGAGAAAGTAGAAAGAAACAATCACACATGATCTCGACAGAGGTACCAAGGTAGGAAAGGATAGTGCTGTCAACAAGTGGTACTGGGAAAAACTGTTCATCCACATACAAAAGAATTAAGTTGAATTCTTAGCCTATACCATATATACAAAAATTAAAATGTATTAAGTGTTAAACATGAGACCTGAAACTATAAAACTCCTAGAAAAACTTAGGGAGAAAGTTTTATGACATTGATATGACACCAAAGCACACACAACAAAAGCAAAAATTCACAAATGGGACTACATCAAACTAAAGACTTCTGTGCAGCAGAGGAAAAAATCCACAGAATAAGGAGATAATCTACAGAATGGGATAAAATATACACAAACCTGTTCATCAGACAAGGGATTAATGCCCTTAATACATAAGGAACCCAAATAACTCAAAATAAATTTTTTTAAAATCCAATTGAAAGATGAACATTCAAATGATTTGAATAGTCATTTCTCCAAAGGAAATTACAAGTCACTCAAGTATGAAAAGATGCTCAACATCACTAATCATTAGGGTAATACAATTCAAAACCGTAATGAAATATCTCTATATTTTTATCTCACACTTATTAGAAGGACCATTATTTAACAATACATATATATCCTAGAAAATAGCAAGTGTTGTCAAGAATGTGGATAAATTAGAATTCCTGTGCACTTTTGGAAGTTTGAAATGGTGTAGCCACTACGGAAAATAGTTCTATGTTTTCCAATGAAAAAACAGTATTATTATATGATCTAAAAAATCTACTTCTCAATAGTCACATTCAAAAGAACTGAAACAGAATCTCAAAGAGATATTTGCATACTTGCATTTATTGAAGAATTATTCATAGTAGCCAAGAGATGAAAGCACTTTAAATGTCTATCAATAGGTGAATGGATAAAGATATATACATGCAATGGAATATTATACAGCCCTAAAAAGAAAAATTCTGTCATACCCAACACGGAAGAACCTTGAAGGCATTACGCTAAGTGAAATAAGCTAGTCACAAAAAGCCAGAAAGAATTCCAGAAAGTTCAAAAAGGTCAAATGTTTAATTGAAGTAGATATTGAAGCTAACCTGTTAAAGCACTACTTTGATATTATTGAAGTACTAATAAATACTTTTAAAACTTTTTTTTTTAAAGTACTTCCTGCAAGGCATGGTAGTACACTTGTAATACCAGTGATTCTATAGGCTGAGGCAGGAGGATCACAAGTACAAGACCAGTATGGGCAACTTGAAAAGACCCTTAGTAACTTAGTGAGACCCTGTCTCAAAATAAAAAATAAAAAGGACTGGGGATGTGGTTCAGTGGTAAAGCATCCTAGGTTCAATCCCCAGTACCAAAAAGAAAAAGAAAAAAAAAAAAAAGTACTTCCTGTTAAAGAAAGATCATCCAAAGAATAATATTAGTTCATTGTGTAATATACAGAGAACATTTTCTTAAACTAATTAAATCCAATGCATTTTGCAGCAACTAATAATATATGATTAATTATCATTCTGCAGGTTTGCTATGTAGCATTAATTATGATGAACTCATTGGCTTTTTTATATGCGTAGGAAATATCTGACTTTAGGAAGTATGATGCTTATGATTTATTATAAGTTAGACTTAATAAGTTTTGGAACTTTATATGAAAAACAAAGAGTTTTCTAAATAAATTTTAATGTTGAATCAAAAATATCTTTTAGGGAATAATCTTTGTAGATTTGACATCTTTATAAAGTGTACTCTACATTAGGAACATCTTTTGAAGTATCATCTTTATGTAAATCACTGTACTCGGCATGAAAAGAAATATAAAAATGAATTGCTTCAATCTCTGGACTCAATGATCCTGTGTTACCAAGGTAATTTGAGGAATTTCCTATTCCTTAAACCATGTTCCAATGAATTACTTAATTTTGTAACTCTCCTTGATTCCTTTCTCACCAAGCTGTTTAAGTTCTTTCTGCTCTTATCAAGGTGGTTCTTAAACCTGGGTCAAAGTTGAATTCCTGAGAATCTTTTAAAACATATACAGGTGAGGACAACCTCCTCAGACATTCTGAGTTAAATAGTCTGCAGTGAAATTTGGACATTTGTGTTTTTGAAAAATGACTGAGTCTCTGTGGGTGGGCAGGAAGTGACCACAAAAGGGTAGAGGGTTTCTTTTTATTTTGATGAAAATGTTCTAAAACTAGATCATGATGATGGTTGCATAACTCTAAATTCATAGAAATCATTGAATTCTGAACTTAATAAGAGGTATGTAAATTTTACCTCAATCAAGTAGATAAGAAAGAAAATATCTATGGGAGATGGCCAAAATGTTACTCAGAAGAGTATATTGTTTTTTAAATACACTATTGGAAAGAAAAACACTGAAAAACAAAACAAAACAAAATGAAAAAACAGGGACTCCAAAACAAGAAATTGCAAAAATAGAATGAAGGAAATAGTAAAAATAAAAACAAAAATTTTCTGGGAATAAAACCAGTGACCTAGAATGGATTCTCTTAAAAGAACAATTTAATGAGCAAATCTCTATTACTTCTAAGAAACTTTTTAAAAAGCACACTAACAGCATTGATAATAAAATAGGAGTATAACCATAGACATAGGAGATGTTCAAAATATTAGAATAAATAGTATATGCAACTTTATAATAGCACGTTGAGAAATTAGACAAAATGGAAGAATTTCTAGGAAACTATAAATGTGATACACCATATAGAAGAAAAAGGTAAAGAATAAGTTGATATCCTTAATTTTTTCTAAAGTTAATCAAACACATTCTTTCCCCAAAAGCTCTAGGACTAGGTGATTTTATGGGTAAATTTTCTCAAATTTATCTTCCAACTACAGATAACTTCTACATCATTTAAACTGGTTTAGAAAGTGAAAAGAGATGGAAATCTGTCAAATTCTTTCTATAAATTTAACATTTGGACCAACGCCAGACAAAAATAATATAAAGGAAACAAAGAAAAAATTGTAGTTCATTCTCAATCACAAAACACAAATAATTTAAATTCAATGTTAAAAAACTAGATATAGCAATATATGAAAAATATATCAAGATTAAATAGAATTTAGGAATGTTTCGACATTAAAAAATCTATTACTTTAATTCATGGCATTAACATATTAAAGTGCATTTGTTCATTTTGATAGATTCAGAAAAGGCATTATCAATTCCTGACAAAAATTTTCACAAGCAAAAACTTTCTTAATTTGATAAAGGGTATCTATCAGTTGTCAGTAGTAAACTTTATATGAAATCAATATACTAGAGAGAGATTCCCTTTAGAGTAAAAAATAAGACAAAAATCTAACATCATTAATAAAGTTCAAAGATGTTCTAAAAATCCTAACCAATGTATTTAAGAAAAAATTCTCTTTGTAGATAGATATCGCATAAAAGAGAGAAATATTAGAACAGATGGAACAAAAATGCCACGGTTATGGGGGGCTGGGGTTGTAGTTCAGTGGTAGCATACTTACCTAGCACGTATGAGGCACTTGGTTTGATTCTCAGCACCACATAAAAATGAATAAATAAAATAAAGCTATTGTTTTCATCTATAACTAAAAAAATACATTTTTAAAATACCATGATTATGTATCTGAAATACTATGCTTATGTACAATAGAACAGATCAACAAACTATTAGAACAAATACAAGATTCTAGTAAGGAAAACAGGTATAGATCAATATACCAATTACTATTAATCATTATAAATACCAAAGGTAAACAATTCAAAATAACAAAAAAGGCCCCACTTACATTACCTATCAAACTATCAATCACAGTGGAACAAACTTACCCCAAAATACACAAGAGATAAACAAAACTCTGAAATTTACTAGAAAGTACCAGAAAAGATCTAGGTAAAGAGAAAAACACCATGATTCTAGTTGAGAACATACAATGCTGTGAAGATGAATCACCTCAAATTCAAAAGCTCCATAAGACTTTTTACAGAACTTGGCAAGCCAATTCCGAAGTTCATTTGAATGAGTAAATTAGCAACAATGACAAGCAAGTTATGAATAAAAACAACAAAAAGGAACTGAATTATTTAATTGTTATGAATTGAGTTTCTTTTGCAATAAAAATAAACCTGAGAAAATACTTTTATAATCTTGGGGTAGAAAAAGATCTTAAAGAAGACTCAAAACTCAGAATCCACCCAGGGAAAAATGTATAAAGTTAACTACATAAAAGTAGAGACCTTCGATAAAAGCCATTTATAAAAAGAGAAAGTAAAATTATCTCTGGTATTAAAATAACTCAAATAAATAAATACAAGTATGAATAAATAAATGGTAAACAGTAGGAGAAAGGGCAGTGAAGGCATAGTTCACAAAAGGACAAAATGCTAATATCCAATAAGCATACGAAAAGATGTTCAGCTTCACTGGTGAGTGGGAAAATGCAAAGTCAAATTAAGAGTCCATCTTTATCCATCAAATTACCCCAAAATTAAACATTGATAAAGTTAAGGGTTCCAAAGACATGCAGGAAACAAAACGCCCATTCTTCTGGTGCTGGGTGTCTTGGGACAACTAATTAGAAGTAACAAATAATGGTCAAATAACTATTATCACACTGTGACTATCAAAATTAAAATTATTTTTAACTTGCACTTTTAGATTTACATCTTATAGAAACACTTGGTCAAAGATATATGTACAAGGAATGTTATTTGTAATAGATAAAAATACAAGGTAATTCAAATGTGTGACCATAGAGTAATGGTTGAATGGATGCTGAAGTCGTCATAAAATGGAAACCTCTGTAGCCATTTAAAGGTTAGAGATAAGTCTGATGAATTACTAACTGAGAAGTTTGGAACAACATGTAGAATATGATTTCATTTTTGTGAAAACAAATAACGTATGTGCCTAAGTGTTCCAAAAAGTCTAAAAAGATACCAAAAAATTGACCGTGTTCACTTGAGAATTCAGGTGGAAGATGGAAGTTGGTAGTGGTAATGGGACGTGGGGAGTTGGAGATGTTCGCTTTCTACTTGTAAATTATTTACATTCTATAATTAATTCTATACTAATTGAGTTGCTTCTGCAACAAAAATAATAAAGATAAAATGAACACATACAAAGGGATAAGACATACAAGTTCAATCATACAACATATAGGAATTTGTAATTTAAATATGAGTAGAACTGAAGTAAACTGTGATGCTACAAAATCCTAAATGAGAAGAAGAAATTTTGAATTCTAACTCCACCTTTTATGCATTTGTGTGAACTACAAAAGAATCACAAAATTTAGGAATTTAATAGGCACCAGAATCAAATCGGCACTTTTCTAGAACAATGTATACAAATATTCATGTATTCTGTTTTGGATCTGGTCTCACTCACACAAATGGACACCACCATAAACACTAGTGCCTTGCCTCTGGAGTTCACCCACCTTTTTGTACCAGGAAAGATACTCCTAACTTTTGGGTTACCTGGTTCTTCAATTACCCTCAGTTCCACTGTCTTGACCCCTAACCATTCATCTCTTCTGAACTGATGACCTTGTTTTCCTTTCTATGATATCCTATTTGAGGATATCACATAGGTTAATTTTTCCCCTCCAGCATCACATGTGTTCCTCCCTATACCCCAACCAGCTAGATCTGCCTCCCTCAGCTATCTCATCTCTCCCTGTACCTTAAGTGAAGGATGAAGCACACATTATCTTCTCCTGTCTTGGTAGATTGTTCCACAGAGAGCTCTCTAACTTGAACCTGAAACTCCTAAGACACAATAACTTTAAGATACTACTATAACCCTGGCATTGCACTCTGAATATTTATATACAAATACTAATTACTGTTGAACTCTTGGGGGGAACAGCTCAAATTTTAAATATCCTAAACTGCTGCCTGCAAAACCTATTAAAGTATCTTCCAAATATTTGATTATCAAAATTGCTTCTGTTAGACTAATTCCTTATACCTGGCAAAGATCCTGTTACAGTGTTCCAGATATGCCTACCTTCTCATATATCCTTTGCTGCCCCTACTTTGATGTTCTAATGATCATACTCTGTGTTACCTGACTCGGTCCCATGGCCAGAGCTGATTGGACTAAGCATGAGCACTTGACCCAAAACATGCCTTCATAGGCTGTTCAGTGGATGGACTGGTTTGAAGAATAAGAGGAAATTACAATGGTTTGTAAGACTATGGTTTTTTAAGTTTAAAAAGATTTATTCTGCCTACAAATTACAAAACTAGGGAGATATTAGAGAATTATATTATTTTTTTAGGCTACTAAAACTTGCATAGCCTCTTGCATGCTTTGTATCTTGCACAGTTCTATTATTAATAAGTGCCCAATACATACCTTTGACCAAATATTACAATAAGAAACTAAGCAGACTCTGATCAATTATATAGGGAGACAAAAAAAAAAAAAAAAAAAAAAAAAGTGAATCTTGAGTCTAATTAGTCAGCTGCAACTAAGAATGATGAATGCAAATTAATTGCTTTGGCCCAGATGTACATGAACCATGGACAGGAAGCTGTCTAATCAACCATGGAATGCATGGAATGGACAAGTGACAGGAAGAGCATGTGGACTGCAGAAGTGTTATCAGGTCACATCTAGTCCACCACAAGCATAGTTGTTTGAGGATGACAACAACCAACAGGCCACACTGGTTTGAGATAGTCAGCAAAAACATGGCTTGACTCAATCAAGAAATTTGAATCAACTCAGGAGGCCCAAAGATCAGAATGCAGGATGATAAGACTTAAACAGCAGTTTCAGCTGCAAAACAAAGGGGGTGATTGTATTTGAAGAGGAGAGAGAGAAAGGACCACATACTTCTCATCAGTATTTTCCTAGGATAATTGCAGTGTATGAAGCACTTAGACTTGATGGTAGCTGTGTCTTCCATCTGAGGCAAGCAGAGATATGTTAAAGTCAGTATATGATTGCTCTCAGTGAATATGGTGAGGGAAGCATTCATTTAAAATCATTTAGTAGTTGGAAAGTCTGTGCAATAAGATGTTTCTGCCTTATTTTCAGAATCTACTTTGTGCTGACTGCTCAAAGCTTTCTACACATTTTTGCAGATCAGTAAATGAACTGAGCATCAACTATTTGGATAAGGCTAAAAAATGATCATTTTGATTTTGTCAAGACCTTTTTTTCCAATTTGGTGTTGGAAACTGGTTTTGGAAACATAGGGAACTGGTCTAATGTTTGTTAATCATACTAATCTCAGTGCTGCCCTCTTTTTTAGCTCTGTTTCCCAGGAGCAGGGGAATGAAACACACTGGGAGAAATTGGGAGCACAGACTTTTCAACTTCTTTCCATGCCTGGATCCATTGTTTTGTGCCATATTGATGCCCCAATAGCTCTACCTAGAACAATTCTCTCATCTGTCATTTAGATCGAAGGATAGCTCATTCAAGATGAGTAGTTTTGTTTTTGTTTTGTCTTTGCTATTATTACTTGATCAACAGGTAGGATGAAATGGTCCAGAATAGTATGCAAACCATTAATTTCCTAGCTATGCCTACAGCAACTTCCTGAGCACAAAAAGGACCGAAGGAGGGCAGGTATTAAAAAACTATTTGTGAAATGGCTGGTAATGACAAGACCTCTGTTAAGCACATGTAAAATAGATATTTCTACATAGCAGGATGAGAAAAACTGATATGTCAAATATTTCAGACACCATGATCAAATTGGAATAATATCAAAAATGATTATAATCTGAGGTGGTAGAATTCAATTTTCCTTGCATTATGGAGATTTCTCTGAGCAGACCCAGGTTAAATGATTACTCTGAGGTTGATGACACACTGATTCCTAGTGCCAACAATGACTTCAGCCTGATGGCAACCTTTACAAATTGCTTCCTGTAAATTCTTTGTGAGAATAACAAGCAATTCATTTTGCTTAAGAGTGACTTTTCGCTAAAGGACTCCACCCAACAATCTGGATTTAATAAGACCAAATACACTTTGGTATTACAAACATCTTTTTTCAGATGCAACTTCCCCATATAAGTTTTTGTAAAAGCAAAGCATTTACTATTCAGTGAAAGCCAGATGGTTCATATACATAGCCAGCAGTTATTTAGTTTTTATGATGAGTTGGTGAGGAACGGTAGAAAGAAGTGAAGGTCACTGACAAGCCATATTTGGGTGTGCTTGTAAGATATTCAGATTAATACTTACAAAAAACTTTAAAAGCACAACCAGAACAATGCTTAGCTATTCAACCATTTGTTCATTCATTCATTCATTCAGTACCCAATATATTTATTGAGCCCCAGGAACTGCTGAAGACTCTAGGGATACAATAGTTGAACAAAATAGACAATACCTTTGTTGTCATGGAACTTACATTTAAATAAGGGAAACTGGACAATAAACCAAGATTTGCCCAAAGAAAAACCTTTTAAAGAGGACTTGACATATTTAGTGGGCAAGGTAGAGGGTACTGGGAGCATTTAGGACTTTGGGACTGGTAGTAGATAAAATTACACCAGTAAATATTTACTTGGCATTGCTCAGATGTCATATATAATTTATGTCCTAATTCATGAACTCAAAGAGCTTACAATTCCAACTTTCAAGGTGTTCTTCTACTTCATGAAGGCCAGATGGGGAAGGAAGAACTATAAGAACCATCAGACATCTTTTCACCATCTGAATCAGAGCCACATTGCATTCAAGGTTATAATCAGTGTGAAGAAGGTTGAGAAATCTTGGACTTTGAGAGATTCAATTTGTTGATGCTGTGCATCCTTTCCTGTTTGGTGAAGAACCAGTGTAATCATTGACAAGACTTCTTTTTTTTTAAGTTAGGATGTCCAATCCGCTTTTCTCATTCCAATGAACTCACTATGATTAAAGGATATGGAAATAGATAACTCAGTTTAAAATTTTTTGCTTTGATTTATAAAAATCAAACCATGCAGTGGGGCAGTCAGCGAGAATATGTGCTTAGCATGCATAAGACCCAGGTTTAATTCCTCAATGCCCAGCAAGTGCATTCATGTGCACACACATGCACAAACACAAACACACACATACATACACACACACAAACAACACACACACGAACAACTCTAGGCCTTGTTAAGGAAAGATTGTATTTCTTTGGGATAACACCTCTGAAATTTTTCCTCTAATTTTCATTCGCACCCATTCTTCCTTCAACTTTCCAACTCTCTGGCTGCAATCATCAGTCAGGACATATAATTGTTTTCATCACCTTCTGATATACCTTCCTCAGAGTTCCTGAAATCAGAATCTCCTTATTCTTCTGCTGCCCTTTTGGACCCCATCAAAACTCTATCACTTACCTCCTCAATGTGGCAGAAGGAGTAACTTTCTGAAGGACAAACCTCCTAATATCTCCAACGATAGTTGCTTATTATTTAAAACTGTGCTCTCTTGTTTCTTTACTCTTGTATGAAGACTTAATTCCTTCATCTAACAAACACATGTTGGGAATCTACCACGTGGAAGGTAATAGGAGGGGTAACTGGGATCTACAAAGATGTTGAAGATAAGTCATTGCTACCTTCATAGAATTTACAGTTGAGAAGGGGTCAAGTACACAGACAGCTACAAAACAAAGTGGAAAGGAGCAAGATGCTTAAGATAGAGACAGACGAAGTGCCACATTTGCTCAGGGGAAGCTCCTGTTTAGGAACCTCAGAATGGAAGTACTAGAGCCAGACTTTAAGGGACAGGGAAGACTGCAACAGATCAGAGACAGGTGAATAAATGAGAGTTTACCTTTTCCATTTATAATTTTTTTCTTATTGTTTCCTGTATTAGTTAAGATTGGCCAGAGGGACAGAGCAAGTAGAATATACATATAGATATATAAAACAGGACTTATTTTGGGAATTGCCTTATGTGATTATTGAGACCAAGAAGTCCCATGGTATGCCAATATTCACAAGCTGGAGACCCGGGGAAGCCAGTGATATAACTCAATCCGTGGCTAAAGGCCTGAGAACTGATTAGGGGTGAGGATAGTGTAAGTTCCTGATGACAAAGGCCTGAAGTCCTACAGCAGAAGATGAATGTCCTGCCTTTTATTCTGCTGATCCAAATGCTAATCTTTCCTGGAAATACCTCACAAAAATAATATTTTACCTGCTATCTGGGTATGCCTTAACCCAGAAAACTGAGAACTGAAATTAGCCATCACAATACCTTTATAGTCCTTCCTGTTTTTATTTATATTCTTCAAATGAGGTTTTCCTAACAAAAAATCTTTTCTAACCCCACAAGCCTCTCTTCTTTGTTCTTCAATGAAAATTTATTTAAATTTTTGACAAATTTGCTTTTGACTGGGTAATCAACTTTATAATAAGCATTGAAAAGAAATACCTAAATAGCAATAGCAACATGAACTTACTAAAGCAAAGTCCCTCAAATTTCCATGTTTTTATAAACCCAAAAGATTTTTTTTACTCTACCTCGGGTACAAACCATTATACATAGTTTTTAGGAACCAGTATTTTATCATTCTAAATTGTAATTTTTCTCATCTGTTATTGATTTTGGCAGTTCTTTACCCATATGTTTCTCATATTTATCAATCCTATCAGTAATTGTTTTATTGTATCAATGTATCATTTTTGCTATCTACCTATTTCCCTACAGGTATATATATGAGCTTTTCTAGTTTTTAGTTATGTTAATGAGTGCTTCTACACACATTCACATGCCTTTTTCTTTCTGAATCATCTCGGTAGTTTATGTTACATTTTCCAAAGTTAAATGAGATAATGTATAATATATAGTGAAAGGTATGAGTTCTGGAAGACTGACTGTGTTTGAATTCCGTGTCTACCACTCACCATCTAGGTGAACCTGGGCAAATTACTCAAATTTTCTTTTTTTAAAAATTATTTTAGTTGTAGATGGACACAATACCTTTATTTTATTTATTTATTTTTACATGGTGCTGAGAATTGAACCCAGTGCCTCACACATACTAGGCAAGTGCTCTACCACTGAGTTACAACCACAGTCCCAAATCACTCAAAATTTTTGAGGCAAAGTTTCCTCATTTTAAAAAGAGAAATAAAAACATTACCAATCTTATGTGATTAGTGCCAGAATTAAATGAGATAATACATGTATATAAACCCTTAGAACTGTGCTTAACACACAGTAAACATTCAATCATATTAGCTATTATCATATAAGGTTCTTAGCATACCATTTATTGTATTCTAAAACTCAATAAATTCTCATATCCTTTTTATCCTCCCAAATTATTGTAACTTGGATAAAGTGATTATTTCTATTACTAGTGGAAGCATAAGCTCAGCTTATGAGGAATTTTGAAGGTTAAGTGTCTGATTCATGCCATGTGTAACCAAGATGCTTCCCAGAAAAAAACTGGCAGCTTATAGAATCATAGGATGCTCCTAAATTTTCATCATCATGTACTGTGGGGTTGTTATTTTATTGGTACAATGATCTTACCTTACATTGATTTACATTTGTCTTTTTCCATTTAACAGCTAGAGCATTTGGTTTCAAGTGCAAACCTCAACCTTTTACTTGAAGAAAGAGTATGGATACGGCTGGCCTCATAGCCAGTGGGGTTCAAGACTTGAGATGCTGCTGGTCTCTGCTGTTCTCTACCACTGGTTTCATTTTCTTAGCCCAGTGAAATTCCTTCTAGTGTTGATTCTTCTTTGAATGGTCAATGTCTTTCTTATCTTATGACTTGGTGGTTTCTATCAGACCCATTTTTTTTTTTTTTTTCTGTCCATAGCCCTCCTGTATCAAGGTCTTCTTACTGCAAGTATTTGACGTTGTCTTACAGTTTTGTTCAGCTGCAGGGTAGAATTGTTCAGGGACAGGCTGAAGTGCTGGGGACTTAATGTCTCCAGAAGCAAAAGACAATTGGTGGATAAATGAACTAACTCTCATCCCTTTGGTGGGACAACTTGGAGATAAGTACTAACACAGTGTCTCAGAGTCTGTAGAGGGATTGAGCTCTGGTTGATGGCAGCAGCAGTATGTTCATGACTTCTTTAAATCACATCTAAATGAACTGCTTGTTAGAATTCTTACTTTTGTGTCTGCTTATAGGGGAACAAAGCCTAAGATAAAGTTAGACTTCTAGACTTATTTATATCAATATTTGAGTCACAGAGAAAGGTTAAAGACTTGAAGATTGAAAAACCTTTGAGAATTGATCTCCTTTAACATCCAGAGTTTTGCAAGCTGGAACTGTCCTTGGTAACCCCATGCCAGGCACATGTATCTCTCTCCTCTTCTCCCCACTGACACCACAGAAAGTTCTTTCAAAGCTCAGGATTATTAGAGCTTGTCCTCCTTGGTGCTGCACAAATCTTCATTAAAAAAAAAAATCTCTACTTCGTCTCTTTTATCTATTTTCAACCTGTATTTCTTTCTTTTCAGAGCTATCCATGGAAAGAATGATAAGCAATTTTTAAATACGAGGACAGAAATTCTATAGTTGCTGATAAAATGTAAACCCATATATACTGATGAAGAATTATGACTAAGAGGGCATCATGGTTAGGGAGTTTAAATGGTGTGTTGAATAGGTAGTAGAAATAAGACCTGGGTAATCAGGGAAGGCCTCACAGGGAAGGTTTGGGTCCCTTGATCTAGTTCAGTCTCCCATTTTACAGATGAAGGAAACAGATCCACAAGGTAAAGCTACTGGCCTAGGTCCCATAGCTTACAAATGGTGAGCACCCCCACCCCTGCACCTTTACCCTTCAATTCCTTCTTGCTCTTCACAGGCTGGACCTACCTCTGGTGCAGAGGCAGCCTTGCCTCTCTGCCTTTATTTTTTGTTAGTCCTGAATTTGCCACAATCAGATCACTAGGCCTGGAAAAGGATGAGAACAAATGGCACATTCTCCTAAGCACCTTCCACACTGCACTGTATTAGTTGTCTAAGAAGGTTTTTGACTATGGGTTGAAAATATTGTTTGTTTTGTTTTAAATCTTGGAAAAAATTCTAGTTGTGTGGAATTTTTTCTTCTAGAATTAATCATAAGTAGCATATTTAGCCTTGTTATTCAGCAAAGCAGAAAACAAAATAGCCATTGTAGGTCTCCTTTGTTTAGACCCAGAAACCAATGAAGTTGCTCACCCCTCCCACTGAATGGCCTGAAGATATTAGTTTCTGGTGAGCACCAAGTACCCAGGATGTCAGAATGTTGCTGAGTAAGTCCTTCACCAGCCCAAACTTGATTCTAAGGGGGACAATTCCTCTGACTGTTCTTGAGTTTTGTCATATCAAATATTCTCAACAAGTGCTTCCAATTTCTGTTTTTAAAACAAAAATAAAAAGCCCAGCACATTCCTTTTATGTTTGTGCAAATGAAGTGGGAGCAAGAAGCTGGGGAAACTCCAGCAAAGGCTTTTAATATGTAACTCAACTGATTTCCTACCAAAGTTCTGAAATGTGAATGAAAATAATATACAGTTGTTCCTCAGAACCCTTGGGGGTTGGTTCCAGGACCCCTACCACCACCTCCTGTAGATACCAGACATGAGCTCAGATAGTCACTTACAAAAAAAATTGCATCATATTTGCATATAGCCTAGGCACATTGCATACTTTAAATCATCTCTAAGTTATTTATAATACCTAATAAAATGTAAGTGCTATGTCCCAAATGACTATACTGCATTGTTAGGGAATAATGACAGGGAAAACATTGGTGCACACGTTCAGTATAGATGCAATTATTTTTCAAGCATTTTTGACCCATGGTTGGTTGAATCCACAGAGGGTCAACTTTATTTACTTTTGTCTCAGGCTTCAAGATCATATTTTGGTACTTTCTACACTTTGAGATCAATATTTTAAGAATGAGTGTGTCTTTATCGACCTCCAGCAATAGTGACTCAGGTATAATTGGGGGATCCATTAAAATACAACTTTCTCTTCCCACATCATGCTTTATTTTAAAGTGCAGCATTATTAGCTCTCTTAGTGTTCATTTTAGAAAAATGCTATTCACCACAAAGTCATTTAATTAAAAAGCTAATTTCTTGTAGTGTAAAATTCCAGGCAGTTCAACATCAGTTGAGCAATACACTGGCAGCAATATTATGCACACTGTACTACTCTCGTTTTCTGCATTGATTCATGTTTTACTTGGATAAAATCAGGCATGTCTCATTTCCCACAGAAAAAAAACCCAACCTTTTCCTGCAAAGAGTTTTAGCACCTGGCATGTGTACTGCTCTCAGGTATGGATGTATGAGATTCACATATGTTCCCCTAGCCAACCTCAGGACCTGCCTTGGACCTAGCATGTGTAATCCCCAACTAGCAATTGGGGGCAACCTCTATAACATTCCACCATCCAAGTTCACCCCTATACTAGGGCCCTTGCTTCTCCTACAAGGGAATCATTATAGACAAAAGACAACTTTCAAAATGTCAGAGCTTCTAGAAAATAAAAGGTTCATGGAGAATAAAGAACAAATGATAGAAAACAGCAAGAGTTTTGGTGAGCTGTGTCCAGTCAGGGGTTGGCCTTGTTTCTGGTCAGCCTCCCCTTAAAAGGATACAAATAGCAACATATTTAAAAAAGTGCAGGTGGAAGGGGTCTCTAGGAAAGCAATATGATCATCAGTTATTCTTATCTTAGCATGATTTGATTTCACCAGATTGCTTTCCTTCTTGCAAACTAGCTGCACCAAGAAAATGGAATTTGTTTGCTGAGAAAGAAAATCACACAATTGAAAGCATGATCCCTTCTGTTAAGTGGAGCATGTGTATGTGTGTATACATATGTGTACACAGGACACTCTGAAAGAGGTGTACAAAGGAGGTAGGAAAGTGCCCAAAGCAAACATCCCTGACTTCAACATGTGACCTAAGAAAGAAGGTGTTGACACTCTGCACTTTCCTCTTGATCTCCTTTTCCTCCCACGGTAACTCTGAGCCAACATCCCCTGCTTCCAGGAAGAAGAATGTAAACCAGTATTATTAGTATGAGAATTCAGCGATATTAGTCATTAAACTGACTTTTCTGGGAGTAGGTTAGAAACCTAATTGCCATAGTAATTAATAATCAAAACCATAGTACTAATGATTAACAATTAATAATTATAATAAACTTTCTCCTCCTTATCAAAGCTTCCTTGGGGGATTGTGTGCCAAGTTCCAAACTATGGTACACTGCACTCTCTAGTTTAGGTAGTGAAAGCATCCAAGAATGCCAGTCAGGGCTTCTGGGTACAGGTAGCAGGGTGAGCACTGTACCTCAGGGTTAGACCAAGAGAGTGAGTAGAGTCTGAATTCTCATCTGTGCCTGGCTCTCCTCCAGACTGAACATCTTGCCTCATGACTACACAGGGAAAGAAGATGAGACATCTTTTCTCATTTGCACACTGGCTCTGGGCTTGCCTGAGCCCTAAGCCTAAGATGGGTCTATTGTTGATCCCGGGGGCAGATTACCAGAGTCAGGAACGGCAGGCACAAGGAGATTCTAAGCCTTTTTGGAGGAGTTCCAAAACCATAATTTGGAAGTGTTAAAGCTAAATTGGTGAACAAGCATTCGGGGGATTGTCAAGCAGGAGATGGGCAATCAAGCATTTAGGGTTAGGACTTTGGCTAAGTCCTCTCTGGCTGCTGTCAGGCTGTTTTCATTGCCTACCCCTCTCAGGTGTCTTTGAGGTGCTCCTTGGTTTGTTCCATTAACAATTTACCTAAGATTTTCAGATATTCAGTTTAATCATATAAATGGCTTCGACCTAATATTAAAGGAACTTTTAGACTATCCTCTTTGTCTCTGTATAACTCTTTATTTTCTTAGCTTTACAGAACAAAGTAAAATTTGCTCCCTTAATAACCAATCAGATTTGCCTGATTTTTTTTATTTATTTATTTGTACAGACTGCATTTTGATTCATTGTACACAAATGGGGTACAACTTTTCATTTCTCTGGTTGTGCACGATGTAGATTCATACAATTTGTGTAATCATACGTGTGCATAGGGTAATGATGTCCCTGATTCTTGATTTGACCTGAGAACATTCTTTAGCAAAGCTTGTTAGAAAATGAGTTAAAGGGTGTCTCATTGGTGTGGAGACTGTGAAGCATGTTTCAGCTGCTGCAGCCAGACAAGCATGCTTTGTTTGTACTGAACCACAGCAGTGTCTCGTGCTCTTCCTTGCTCTCTATTTAGCACTTCATCTTTATCTAATGTCTAACAAAGTGGAGTCTATGGCAGGCAGTCTGTGGTAAGCATAGTCAATCAGCTTACCCTTCTGGAAGGTGACAGCAATAAGGAGAGTCTAAATATTTATTTCACAAATAATCTATCCTATAGCCCTTCACATCCAAAGATTGTCAGTTTAAAATATCAAGACCCTGCTAAGACCCATGAATTTTGCAGTAAGAGACCACACAATTGAGCTCAAGCATCACTACTGCCAAGCTGGTATAAACCATACAACGGGTCCTCCAAGGATGGAGAAGGAAGGGTACTCTGCTTGGAGCAGGATTGCCACATGTGATTGTGCATGCTGGTGGGGGTCTCTTGTGGTACAGATGGCTGTATGTGAGGGTGTGGTAGTCAGCATGGATTAGGTTGGCTACAAACAGTTCTAGCTTAGTGGCTCAACACAATATAAGTTCATTTTTTAGCTCATGCAAAATGTCCAGCATGGGTTAGGCAGGGAGATCTAGGCTGAGCTATTTAATCTTAGCAGGTGCTTCTACTTATCTCAGCAGGGTGGAAAAAATACGGGGGGAGAGGGGGTTGCAAACTGACTCTTAAAACCTCTGTTTGCAAGTGACACATGTCCCTCGTGCTTCCATTTCATTGTCCAAAGCAAGTCATATGCCCATACCTAATGACTATGGAGACAAAGAGGTCCAATTTTACCAAATATCAAGAAGGAGAAGAGAAGGGGAATTTGAAACAAACTTAATGACTACCACTCAGGGGTACATTTGGATGGTGGCATTATGTAGGCTAATAACTCTCAACTGAGACCAGGAAAGATGACTTCCATATTCATATATATGATAACCACCCTCAAAACTTAGATGCCTATTTCCAGAGGTCTGGTGGACAATCATCTAGAGAAAAAAGCAGAAAGTCCTGATTCTTCCAAACAGGTTAATTATATCTTCATCTCTAAAATAACATATTCCCTAAAACACAGAATCCATTACAGAGAAAGAGTGTAAAGGAGATGTTGATTCTCAAAGACTTCAGAAATAAAATCTATAGGTAGGGGATACTAATTATCTAAAGAGCTTTTCCTCTCTCAGTACTGTTGTTCCCTTTCACCTTTGAGTCAGATGTTAAAAGTGGTGGGAAGCTGGCAGTCTGCTTAACATGACCCTTTTCCTAAGACACAGAAGACTGGATCAGACTGGACATCCAATCAAAGCTAGGCCAGAGCCTATTCTCTAGGAATTTGGAGTTTGAACTAGTAGAAATACCAGGAAAAAAAGGAGTTTGGACAAAGAGTTCTGGGTTGTCTATGAATGGAGATGTACCTGAGATTGTTAGAGCTCACTAACTTCCATATGTTCTTCTATGTTTTCCATTTTCCCTTGCTGTTAGTTTGGAGACATATGACTAAGTTCTGACCAATGGGAAATAGAAATGATACAAACCATTTTTTGGCTTGGCTGTTGGAAATATCCCTTAGACCTTTCCCTTATTCAACCACCACAGTGACCTTGGAGGTGACACATACTAGACAGCATAATTATTGTATAGAGAAGAGCTTCCCATCCCATAAAAAATTGTGACATGAGTGAGAAAAAATTCTTCATGTTTTAGATTTTTTTTCTTACTGCAGCATATTCACTAATATAAAACAAACATGGAAGTGGTTGTGTTCTTCCAAGAAGCAAGAAAAGCTGATTTTTTTTTTTTTTTTTAGAGAAGGAGAAAAATGATATACAAGTACAGAGAGGAACAGAGTTGAGAAATCCCTGGGCCCTTCTAGTGCCTAGTTCCAACCCCTTCTGGAGGGCAAACCACATTTTTTGTCTGTGCATTCCATGATTCCCTTGTATCTTGTCATAGTAAATTTCCTGCTTTTAATGAGCTTATGTCAAAGTTTCTGTCCTTTGCCACCAAAAAAAAAAAAAGAAAGAAAGAAAGAAATAAAAAGTTATAGCTCAGACCTCAGAGCTTCAGTATATGCTTTATTCATAATACCATGAAGACAACTAACAAGTTAATAGTTCTGGTTCTGACTCAGATTTCAAGTTTCTTCACCTCTTGTGTTTTGTTCAGGGGTGCTAACAACTACAGCAAAAATCTCATCCAGATGTGATTCCACAGGACAGTCAATGCTCAAGACATAATTACAGAATTGTAGTCCTGTCTATTAATCTAAAATTTAAGTACAGGTGGATAATCTTTCCAGTTTATTGCTTACAAATGACGAGCTGACAAGTTACTCAACTTCTGCAATCAGAGTAAAATTCTAGAGTTATCAAGAAAGAGTCACTTGTTCAAGGAGAATAGCTAAGGAATTGATTGGCTCTTCAGAACCTGTGCCAACTTCCTTTCTGCAGGCAGGCTAAATAGTGGATACCTCTTATAGAAGGGAAGCCATCATCTTAGGAAGAAAAACTCTCCGCTGTGAATAAGCTGAATGCAATCACAGAAACTGCAGACAAAAGAGCTTTTGATGACAGATATTGCTGATGCCTGGAGCCTTCAAAGGCGTTCCAGGAAAGGTGAAGGAATAATTATGACTAACATAACTCATATTTCTTCCAGGATATTACTCACTGAACCAATGAACCACTTGAGAAATATGTCAGTGAATCAGCTTATATCCAATTTGGCAAATAGATTCCAGGTCCCTGAGTTGTTTTGTATTGACCTGAGTAAATCCCCCCAGGGGTACTTTCTGGGGGGGAAAAGTAAAGACAAGAGGACTTTGAGAGTAAAAAAGTTTACTTCTCAGTTTCCTCATCAAGTATTCTGCCATATATAAATGAAATTATCTAAGTCAATAAAGAAAAACTTGAGCACATCCTTCAAAAAGATAGGGACCTAGATAAAGGAAAAAGGCAGACACATCACCAGGAAATAAGGTGAGTCCAATAGGTCACCAACCACCTAAAATAAGATGAACTTATATATATTACAACATTACAACACCAAAAGCTGGTTAAAATAATAATGGTTACAAATAAAAAAGGAGGTTGGTCTGCATGGCCCAACATCTTTTATTCAAAATTCCATGACAAAACAACTATGTGGCCTGATATGACTCATGGAACAAATGTGTCCACTGACTAAATTTACCTTCTGATAATGGCACCAACATTTATTATTTTATGTTTTACAACAATAGGAATTGTTTATTAAATATAGGTATGGTTTAAAGAAGAATAAAAATCCAATACCCATGTACTTACCACCCAGTACAGTTTAGGAATAAAATATTAACAGTACCCTGTGAGAAGCCCCAGGCACCTACCCAATTGCATCCTCCTTTGCTCCCTCTCCTGACTCCAGTGACTACCCAGAGATTAACACCTTTTGTGTTAATCGTTCTCTACCTTCTTTATGGTTTAATCACCTACATTTGTATAACTAAAATTGAAAATTTAGTAGTTGCCTAATGCCTAAAGAAAGATCAAAGTTATGCTGCTAATTGAAACCTCGGGGATGAACACAACACAACCTCTTGGCATCTGCTTCTCTGAGATTTTACTAGAGCCTGTTTGGGAGAATATAGTGGGTCAGGTCATAAGCTAGTCCTGGGAAACACAGGGCTCTGCAAAGTTAGGTCACCTGACAACGTTGCCAGGTAAGCCCAGTGTTGGAATCAGGCATAAATATGGTCAGAGGGAGGTAGATGCTGTTTGTTTTCTAACTTACCTCCAGCTCTCAGATAAAGACTGAAACAGAAAGTTCATTGAGATGAAATGAGTATCGTCTCTGATCCGATCATCAGGTCACAGAATAAAGAGCAGGAATTTTATCAGCAGATGGTCACAAGACAGATTAAAATCTGGACAGGCTCATTCAAGCATTCTGTCCTCAGGTTGGAAAAGAAGGTAAAATAGCAGTGAAAACTTGTTATGACAACCATCAATGTGTCTGTCTTTGGAGTGTCATGTTCCCTTCTTAGGAGGGGAGGGACAGACTCCTGGTGCCAAAGAGGTACACATCCAATTGTGCTGCTTAGGTCAGCTTTTCTTCTTTATGTAAGACCTCTCATTTACCCTCGTTCCTGGTGTACCTGATGCCACAAATTCATGAGCTTTTCAAGGATTGTGTGATTTGAAGCCAACATCATATTCAGTCTTTTGGTTTGTCCATCAGCATTCCAGCTTCCAAAATTTTGTTACTTTCATTCTATCTCTTATTTTTCCTGTACTTGTGTGTTTATGTATTTTGTAAAATTCCTCTAATATAGTCTTAGGGTGTTTCGGGAGGAAGTAAAAATGGATATGTACTTTCAATCCATTATTTTAACTCAGAACCTCACTGGTTTTCTTTAACAGTCTTTTAAGAACTCATTGTACCTCTATTTTACTGACTCAAATGTATTGATGATGAAGTCAGTACATTGCCCTGGCAATAACACCTATCCAGGCATAGTTTCTGCTAGTAAGGCTTGATGTGGGAAGTATCTATGAGACTGTCTTTTTGGAACTCCCTCCTCTTCTCCAGCAATGCCTCTCCCAGCCTGGTTACCTCATGGATGACATGTTCTTATATGATCACATATCTTGGCCAAAGTTGATTGACTTGAGGACAGTTATAATTCATGCTGGACCAATGCCTCTCTTCTCTAGATTCTTAGATACTGGCCAGAGAGACCATGAGGGGAGTCCCTCACTGGTGACAAATAGTAAGACATAAATTCCTCTACTTATGCCACTCGAATTTTACGACTAGGTCATTTGTCTGCATCACCTTTTCCGGAGATGTGTTACCTTTTAGAGAATTCTTTAAGACCCCCTCTCCTCATATGAGAATACCCAATTCCACCAGTTCATCAGACACATCTAAAGTCCAGTCTTTGATTTTAAAGGTAGGACATCCCCTCCCACTACATTAATTTTCTCATCTCCATGTACTCCTTCCAAAAATACTTAATGAAAACAAAGTTTGTTTTGCCCTAAACCCCTTCCAGAAACCTGGCATATGTCAAGGCTAAGGTAACAGGAACTTTGACAATGCACCTCAGCACACTCACAAGGGTGTATGCCAAATGGAGGTTAGGCTGGTACTGGGAAAAGTCAAACTGCTTTACTTTTCACCTTTGCAGCCCAAAGCCCTGCCTCAAATCCCTTACCTCTAACATGGAACAAGCTTCACCCAAGAGGGGAAATTTCAGAGAAAGCAAAATTGGGGAGCAGCAAATGGGAGTACAGAACGTTGAGCTTCTCTAACATCCTTGATTTGAGGGGCTTTAAAGTATTTTCATATTAAAATGCCCGTATGTCACCAGTAAGTTAAAAGTTTCCATCAGGGAACTCTAGGTAGAGTATAAAAGGTATTAACTGTGGATCCAAAGAGTTTTGAGGTCTATATTCAAATGCTGTGACTTTGGGCAAGTTATTTAATCATTTTTGCCTCGGTTTCTTCCTATGTGAAATGGGGATTGAAGACAGAGATGAAAAAAAAAAGACACAGTTCAAAAGGTGCCTGGCACATTGTTGAACTCTGTAAAGTACATTCTTCCCCATTTTTCTCATCTGCTATCTTAAGTTTGTTCAGATAATAGAGTTGTGTGCCACCGAGGGTGAATCCTGCAGAAGCCTATGACATAGGTGCTGGTGGACAGCCTGACCCAGATTGGGCAGCATTCTCAGAGTGTGGTGGCTTCCACCTCCTGTCCTCCTAGGAGATGGGGAGGACAGGAGAGACACAGCAGTGAGCTGAAGGAAGGACCCCACCTTTTAGGAAAACGACAGATCGACAGCTTCTGTACTTCTTTCACTTGAATCCAGATTATTTTCCCCCCTCCCCCATGAAAAGCATCCCACCACTGTAGCCAAGGTGTGTCTAGAGTTGAGCAGAGGTAGAAAAGTAGCTGAGAATCCCCATATATGTCAGGCATAATGGAGAGAAGTTTAACATGAACTTAGTTTTAACCATGAAGTACCTGATTCCAATGCATTTGAACTATCATCCACACAAAATACTAATATTAACTTGGCATCTTTTTTTTTTTTTTTTTTTTAGTCACTTATTCCTGTGACACTTGCTCTGAAATATCCGTGGGCTTGGAGCTGTGGTTGGTGATGCGTCACTTCCCAGCTCACTGCAACTGCTTTTCACCTTTGCAGCCCAAAGCCCTGCCTCAAATCCCTTACTCAAGGACAGCCCACGACTGCGGAACTGCATGTACACAGGAGGCTGACCCACAAATTCCAAGCTTTAAGGGGGTATGTTTGGAGGTGTGGACTCTGGAGAGGGTCCAGGGCCACACTGGGCTGTGGGGAAAGAGGGACCTACACTGCTCCCTGAGAGGTAGGGGTGGTGGAGCAGGTTATTATTCCTCCGTGTGACCCCCATCCCCAGATCTAAATGGAGAATGCAGGCCAGCCATGAATTCTGCAAGCTGTTCAGAGCATCAAAGACCTAAAACAGACACTGCAGGCTACTTATGTTAAAAAAATAATAGCTGCATCCTTTTCTCTTGGGAAGAAGTGGCATACAAAGTGTAACATTAAACACTAAGATTAAAAATCACACTTGGTGCTTGGGAATAACATGCCTTCCCTTATTTCACCCTCCTACCCACAGAACTGGATGTTTGCCTCCCCAATTATAAATGAAGAAATTGGCTTTGAGGGGTTGCTCAAGGTTACAGTTAATAAGTGACAGAATCAAGGCCTGAACCAGGCATGACCCTAAGCCAGTGTCTTTTGTTGTTGCCGCATTCCCTTCTCAGAGAAGAGGCAGGTATGTCTTTAGCACCCTTAGCAAAGAAAAGTAGCCACTCTACATATAAAGATGCTACCTGCCAATACCTTGGAAAACTGTGACTTTCACTTCTTTTTAAACACAATGATGTCTTGGCTCTGTGTTTTTACACATGCCACCTTATGAATTGGCTTACTGGATTTATCATTGCAGTCAGTGCAGCTATATATATATATATATATATTTTTTTTTTTTTTAAATCTATCTGGATCTGTGATAATGGACCTAACTAGCCCATGTTCAAACCAAGTGATCCAACCATGTATTACTGACAAATTTCAATAAATGTAGACTTTTAAATCACCTTGGTCATTTAACCATCAATTTTCCAGCCACTCTACAGGTCTTTAATAAGCATCTCTGCCTTTCCATGCACCAGTCTATTTTCTCTTCTGCTAGGTATTGTTGTTTCAAATATAATTCAGATATAGTCACTCCTTTACTTAAAAAACCCCATGGTTTTCCACCATCTACAGGATGAAGGCAGGACTTGTCACACACTCCTACCTGACCCAGAAGTTCTTAAATTTGGAATAGAGGCAAAATAAAACCCGAAGTAGAGCTACATGTATTGATGTAGTTGTAAGAGCACAGATTCTTATTCTCAGATACCTCAAATTATATGGAGAACAATCAGAATATAAAGTATAAATAATAAATGCTTCATCTCTCAGCCCACACTTCCCTGGAGAATTTGGTATTCAGAGGAATGCTGCTCAGAGTAAAGTGTCCAGAGTTTGTTTCTTTCTTTATAAACCTTTAGGAGCCTGGGGGCGGTTAATTAACTAGGAATAGAGAAGCAGGACCAGAGGAAAAGGAAAATGTAAATGTTCAAAATCTAAAGGCAATGTCACTGCTACGTGTAATGTGTCTGAGTTGACTCTGGATTTCCTGGTCGCCAGGGCAAAAGGGGAAACAGAGTGCATTATTTGGACTTTGTTAATAGAAAAGAAAATCTACCAATTATCAAAAACAGTCAATTCTGTTGTGTTCTTTTATCTTTCTCTTCATTGCTTTTCTAATTATGAAACTACTACATATATTTTATAAAAATTCAAATAACAGAAACATCTGTAGAGTAAATGTGTATGTCCCCCTTACCTATACCTCTTTATAGGTCCTTCTTTAGAGGACAGCAATCCTAAAACCAACCATTTATTTCAAAGTTATTTTTCTATGCAATGAGAAGTACTTACACTGAGTTTGTTTGCTTTAAAAATGTGTCAAATTATGTTATTTTCACTTTACACTGTATCAAGGATATCCTATATGAATATATTTGAATTCATCAATTTCATTTTAATGCCACTATGATACACCATGATTAATAGTATAATATGTTCAACCATTTCCCTATTCAAGTTGTTTCTCATTTTAGTCATAAATAATGAGCATGCTTGTGCATATACTTTTGAGCAGATATGTGATATTTTTATATGATAGATTTCTAGAAATGAGACTGAAAGATTGCATGGCTTATATGTTTAAAATGTTGATAAATTGTCTTCAAAAAGGCTGCACTTAATACTCACACCATTGATGTCTGAGCATTTCCTTATTCTCTTGTCAACAATAAATATTATTGATTTTTTTTTCATTTTCTGCCACAAACTTTTAAATGGAATTTCTCCTGGCAAGGTCAACATATTTTCATCAAGAAAGGAGACCAATGAGACAGCTTGGCTCTTAGGATGGTGGTTTTCAGACTGTGCCTGTGAAACCCCAGGAATTCTTAGGGATTGGTATAAGGGACAAGACCCCCACCTTCTATTTATTTATTTATTTATTTATTTTTAATTTATTTATTTTTTATTGTAAACAAATGGGATACATATTGTTTCTCTGTTTGTACATGGAGTAAAGGCATACCATTTGTGTAATCATAAATTTACATAGGGTAATGTTGTTTGATTCATTCTGTTATTTTTTCCTTCCCCCCACCCCTCCCACCTCTCTTTTCCCTTTATACAGTCCTTCCTTCTTCCATTCTTGCCACCGTCCCTAACCCTAACCCTAAACCTAACCCTAACCCTAACACTAACCCCTCCCCCCACCTTCTTAACCAGGGCAACAGAATTTTTTTTTATCTGTTTTATCTTTAATTAGATAAGATTCTGTTGTTAAAAACAAATTTGGAAATCGTTGGTCTGTGGCCTTGTTTCTTATTGAACCATTGGCAGTTTGAATAGGAACTGAAAATATATTCCTTCAAGGCAAAGAGAAAAGCAAAGATAAAGGCACAGTATATCTCTAACTGTAGCCAAAAGATAGATTTGAGTGTGTTTTGCACACACACACACCTGCATGAACTAATGTTTTTCTACATGCTTTGCCTTTCCTTATTGCTCACCTGCTATCTTGTAAACAGAGTATCATTTTCTCCAAGATTTGGATTAAAACTCCCCTTCTCTAATTAGTCCTTCTCCCCAACAAAACACACTTACTACCACCAGTGTGGATCATGTTCTTTTTTATTTGTAAAAACTGGATTCTAACTGAGCATTCTTTCTCCTGAGAGCTGGATAACCTCCCATTGCCCATGATGTTAAGATTTCTGGGAGCTTCTCTGAGCCTTAGGTTCTCATGGCCTTCTCTGCCTGCTGCGTTCCCCGAAGATCCATCATGTGAAACATGGCTGCTTCTTTGATAGTCATGCACACAAACAAAACAACAAACTACTCAACCCAAAGCATTCTTGAAAGAGTAGAATTCAGTACAACGTACTAGGAAAAGTCAGAGAAAGAGGACTTTGAGGTCTGAGGTCATGGCTCAGTGGTAGAGCACTTGCCTAGATGCTGGAGCCCTGTGTTTGATCCCCAGTGTGTGGGGATCAACAAAACAGGCATTGAGTCACAAGGATGCAAAAAATTTCAAAATGGTATGGTGAGCATCCTTGTGGCTTTTCATATTCTCATACCAGCCCTGCCTTATCTCCCTGGCTCCTCCTTTTTCTCCTTATGTTCTTTATCTTTACTTACTTTCCCCTGGCTTCAACCAAGAACTTCAAATTGTTTTTCTCTATTAGGTTTGTAATTCATCTCTTCCTAACTTTTGGTCCCAAAGTCATCGCCAATCTCTTCATAGTACTTATCTTGGTCAAAGGGTCTTATGGTTCGAATCTTTACTGTGCCCCCGGCTTATGTGTTAGACAATGCAGGAATGTTCAGAGGTGAAATGATTAGACTATGAAAGATGTAACCTCATCAGTGGATTAATCCATTTGATGGATTAATAATATGATTATTAAAATTTTATTACAAATATTAATGTTTGATTACTCGGTGGTAACTATAGGCAGATGGGTCATGGAAAGAGAAAGTAGGTCTCTCAGGTGTAGCCTTGGATTATATCTTGTCCCTGGTTCCTCTACTGTTCTATTTCCTGGCTGCCATGAGCTGAGAAACTTTCCTCTGCAGTGCCATTCTGTTATGACATTCTGCCTCACCTACAGCCCAGAGCAATCGTCCCAGGGAATCGTCCAACTATGGACTGAACCTTTGAAATAGTGAGCCCCAAATAATCTTTTCTTCTTCTAAGTTGTTCTTGTCAGGCATTTTGATTACAGCAGTAAAAAACTGACTAACACAGGATTTCTATTTAGTAGGTTTCCACCACTTTAAGAGAGATTTTTAAAAAAACAGCAATAAAATTTTTTTTCTTTTTTGTTTTGTTTCATTTTATAACTCTGGCATTTCTTCCTCAATGGAACATGATCATTGTATTAATTTTATCATCTAACCATGTTAGAAATCTGGCCTTCCGACCAAGTGTTAGTAATCCAAGGGCAAGCATTCTGTCTTTTCATAAATTTCAAAGCCCAAAGTCTCTGATATATGAATGAAACTTATAATGAATCAAACAACCACTAATTATATGATTAAAAGAAGAGTAAGTAATAAATGAATTTAAGACAATTGGATATTATATAGAATGACAGATACCTTCCTGAAAAGGCCATACATTTTTTTAATTCTTAGAAAGTTAAAAAAAAAAGATGTATTTTTAATTTGCATTTATCTTTCGGGATATCCATAATATAAGGTTATCTGACTCAAAATACTACTTCTCATTTCTGTTTTACATTGGTCTTTACTCTTCAAACTTCTTTCCCACTTCTTCTAAGAGCTAGATATTATTTTTGTTTATTACCTTCCCACCTGGCCAGCTAAGAAAGGAAGCAGAGATGATTATCTATATCAATACAATACATTCTCCTGCAGGAATCCCAAGAATAAAGAACACTATATAAAGAATCATGCTATGTAAACCAAGGCTTAAAACATCCTTTAGTGAACCATTGTAAAATATCACTTGAAAGTCCTACAGGATCTTTTCTGCCTGCTTATTTAATTCCTAAATCTCATGTTATTAAAAGAAGTCTGTTTGTTCTTTTATCTACACTCTATATTATACATTTTTTTCATCAAAACTGGCTTAGTTTGGTGTGAGGAAGTAGGAACATATGACAACTAAGAATTTTTGATATTTGAACCTTTCCTATAAATTCAAGTTCATGAAGCCCAAAGCTCAGAAACCAGGTCCAATTCCATTGTGGAAATACATGTGTATACATCTGTCCAGTTATGCTTGTCTGCATTTTTGCCAAAAAAATCCTACTTTATCAGACTTATTTGGTGCCATGAAAATAACACAGAAAATAATCATAACCAAATGTTTCACTGCCAAAATATTGTCCAGTCTCTCCCAAAGCTAGTGAGAAGCTTGACCTGCTTACTTGTTGACATTTGACTCTTATCTATTTTCATTTCAATTGTCCAGTTAAGTGTGTTCAGAAACAGGATGGGTGGGCAAAATGAGTTTTATTTTAAGCACATTTTATGTGTTTCTCACATAAATGTGAAAAGAAGAGAAAAAGATTGAGGTTGTAAGAAGAGAAATAACAGATGTGGTTTAAGAGTTGGCCACACCTGGGTTTGCACCCTGGTTCTAACACACAGCAAGTGTGACCTTGAAGAAATTGCTTAATTCCCTAAGTCTGCCCTACTCCAAACTGGGGTCACTGATAGCTTTCTCATCTTGTTACTATAAGGACTAACTATAAAATATCTGTTCAATAAGTAGTAAACTCTTTTGTTGTAATTATTATCACAGAAACTTTGCTATCCAAAATTAAACTATGTATTTGTATTTGTATATTTATGTCTCCCTTTGAGCTGCTTCAAAACACTTTCACATCCATCATTTTATTTCACTCTCACAACAACCTCGTAAGCTAGTTGTGACATAATTAACCTCATTAGGAAATGAGAACTAGGTAATGCCAGTGCATTGCCTCAGTCCAGCATCTGGGAAAGTGGGGCAAAAATCAATGTCTTTTCCTTACCTTCATGACCCATCCTCCAGTCTGTTTCATCAACCAGAGGGAGCTCTTACAGAGGGGCACCAACTGATGGCATTACCCTCTTCACCCCTCCCTACCTCCATTTAGAATCCTCATTGGCTTTCCAAAGCTCACAGGATAAAAAAGAGAAATCTTTAAGTGGCCTCGGAGGCCTGCAGGTCTCACCCACTTCTCTAGCTCTTTTCAGAGCACCCTCACCCTCCAGAAACACTGCTGGACCAAGTCCTTGAACATCACCATTCTTCCCCCTCTGGTATTCACCTTGACTCCTCCCTTCCATGGCCTCTTTTGCACCCTTAGGTTTCAACTCAACAAATCACTGCCTGGGGAAGACTTGCCTGACTTCCAGGCTAGTTTGGGTCCCTTCTCATTTATGCTCATGTATTCTGTTCTTTTCTTCATAGAACATGTCTCAATTTGTAATAATATATTTGTGCAATGGTTTTATTAGTATCTGTCATCTCTACTAAACTGAAAAGTACCAATAGAGCAGAATCTGCTGTTTCCTTCTATCACCTGCTTCCAACATAATGCTTGACACTTGGTAGGCACTAAAAATATACCTGTTGAATGAATTATACATGCTGTTAGAGAGCGTGAAAGAGAAGATGAGAAAAATAATTACATGTGAATGATGGTTCTTTACTCTTCACCCCCCTGTTCCTTCTCTACTCTATCACCATTTCCTTTTTTCTCTCTCCTTTTATATTTCTACTTGGGATTGGTCCAGAAAAAGATGGTCCTGACTCCTAGAGTTCTGTGCTCTTCATCCAGAGGAACATTAGAAGGAAAAGAAAGAACAGGTAAGTGGCAACCTAACGGCATTTTAAGTGAATATTTGCACAAGCTTCTTCCTACCTGCTTCCTTCTCTCTACTTAACTTTTATTCTGCTCTAACAAGGACAAAGAACCACTTTAGAATGCTTCTACTACAAAACAGAGCAAAATGTTGGGAGGGAAATTATTAAGAAACAAACATATATATTTATTTACAATGATTTTCTTTGAAAAATGTGGACAAAAAGTGGGAGAAGAAAATACAGAAATACATGTGGCATTGCAAACATACAGCTAATCATCTCATATCACTTTTATGGGTCAGGGTTTCTTCAAGTTTTTCAGAGTTGAAACATTATCATTGGAGAATTTTAATTATATCCAATTAAAATCAATTTGTCTGGGCACAGTGGTGCACACCTGTTATCCCAGGGGTTTGGGAGGCTAAAGCAGGATCTCAGCAACTCAGTGAGATCCTGTCTCTAAATAAAAATTAAAAGGACTGGGGATATGACTCAGTGGTCGAGTGCCCCAGTACCCCCCACCCAAAAAAAATCAATTTGTTTGAATAACTGGCACCTCTTTAACTGATGTTTTAAGACCTTCCTTTCTCTATACTACAATGTAAAAGTTTAGATATTTCAAGGTAGCACTCTTTGTAATGAATGCATTACAAGGACAGCAGATACCAGGTCACTTTTGTCCACAGAAGCAGGTAGGCATGTGATAGTGCTATATTGAGCAGGGAATTCCCCTAAGAACCTATCTCCTTCTCTCCTACCTCTGTCACTGATGTCCATTATTGAAGGTTAATTCTTTTAGAATGGCAACATTATTTAGTATCAACTTTTATCAAAAACAAAGGTAGAGTCAATTGTAAAATGCACCACTACTTTATGTGCTACAGAGAAAAACTATTCCAATTATATAAGATGACATCAATTGTAAGGAGCATCCTAATTATAGAGATACTAAAATATAAAAAAATGTGTGTCTTGGCCTCTGTGAAATGAAAAGCATAGACTTTGAAATCAAACATAACTGGGGGACATCTCACTTTTGTCATCTGATAGATGGGTCACCTGGGAGATGTTACTTTTCTTCTCTGTACCCCTAATGCCTCCTCTGTGAAATAAAAATACTAATATGCACTGTCATTAGCAAGAATGACCTGAAATGAGGCATTTTAAAGTACTTAGTGCAGAGCCCAGCTCTTAGTTAGAATTCCAAAGTGAAAATTTTTCTTGCTGTTCAAGAATTATTTTCTAAAGCAATTACCACTGGAACAGTAATATATTAAGTCCTTCTTGCTCATGGATTCCTGACTTCTAGGGAGTTTTTCAGAATTTATGTAAAATAGATTTCCGTAGATTAAGATATTTGACATGAAACTTGTTTGGGGGTTGAAGGAGGGGAACTGGGAAACTACTTGGGGAGGGAACGCCTGGGGAGCTGGGAGGACCTGGATGCAGAACAGGAGGTCAAAGGGTACCAGAATTGTGTGTTTCAAACATTTGATCACCATTGCTTCTGGTTTTAGCTTGATTCAGACATCAGAAATGCATTCAAAACCTTGAGTAAAATATGTTTAGTGAAAGAAGTCACTCTTGAAAGGCCACATATTGTATAATTCCATGTCTAAAAAGTTAAGGCCCAGAATAGACAAATCCTTAGAGACAGAAAATAGATTTGAAGTTTCCATAAACTGAAGGGAGAGGGATTGAGGTGTGGCTGCTAAGGAGTATAGGCTTTTGGGGGTGATAAAAATGTTCTAAAATTAGATTTTAATGATGGTTATTAAGCTTTGTAAACATATTAAAAATCACTGAATTGAATATTTTTAATGTGTAAATTTTATGGCATGTGACTTATAACAATAAAGATGAGTTTTAAAAAGATCCCACTGTTTTAAAGTCTAGAACTAAACTTTTAAAAATTAACTTTATTTTTTAAAATGATAAGGAAACTGTACACACTTATAATATATCTAACTTATTTTATACTTAAGTTAATAAAACTCACAACATTTTGTTAAAGTTTCCACTTTATTTTCACCCATTACATGCAATTTTTGAATCTGGAGGGTCCTTAGTTGCATGGATTTGGAAGAGTCTGGAGGTGCAGGGGAAAGGTCAGAGAAGTCAAAGTAGAAGGGATTAGGGAACCTGGGCTTTTGGGAGGCTCCAGTGGGGCAGGAGGTTAATAAATGGTACAGAAGATTTCATTGTGTAACAAGTGGTTTGAACTGTTCTGAGGCATATGTGACCACTTTATCTCCTGTGTTCCATCAGAATGCACACCTGGCTTTCCAATGTGGCCTTAAACCATTAGAAGCTTAGAGATTATTTGTTCTACTCCTAAGATTTTACAGATGAGGAAACCAAGATTGAGGAAAAGTCAGTGGCTTACTCAAGATGTATAAATAATGACAGCATTAGGACAATGATCCAGACCTCCAAAATCTCAATCCAGGTATATGAGGTAGTGGAAAACAGGGAAAACATCCTTGTGCTAAATTAACTTTTCCACTCATCATTTTTATATCATTTCCAAATCATGGTTTCAGTTTATTTCCTGGTTGTGTACACAGAAAAAGCATACATATGTATATGTGAATATGTGTGTGTGTTTATACACACACATATATATAACAAATATGTATATATATAAAATATATATGAGTGTGTTCATGAGAGCAAAGACCTTGAACATGGAAAACAGACAGGCAGTAGGTCCAGAATTCTGGGTAATTATTTTAAACTTATGTTAATGGGAAGCACCATGGTGCAAATTTGAAGGGAATATATCAAAGGCATTTAAAATAAAAGATGCTGAGACAAAATCTCATTTTGTAACTTTTATCTTCCTAGTTATCAGAAGAAAAAGATCAGAAAATAAATAAGAAAAGGTTGACAAAATTGACCCTGTTCACCTTACATTTTATTTAAAGAATTGCCAAAAGAATGATGCGGGATACTTTTTGGGTGCTTAAAGCTTTGTATGTATTGAGGAAGAGATGACTGTATTGATTCATTTATGTTCAATAACTGCTGATATTTGAATGACCCTTGACAGTTTTAAAAGTGCTTTCTGAATATGTGACAAAAGACTATTGGCATGGAAACTATTTTGTAGTCAATCACTAAGTAAAAATGCAGGCTACAAAAATAGTGTGCATAGTTCGATGCTATTTTTGTTTAAATAAAACTGTGTGTGTGTGTGTGTGTGTGTTTTTATGTGTGTGTTGTGCATACATGAAAGAGTTTGAAAAGACATATTGAAATACTACCTGTGCTCCTTGGTTGGTTGATGTCTTCCTTTTTCTGTTTCCAATTTTCTTACATTAAACATGTATTACCTTTGTAATTAGAAAAAAATCAAAAGTGTTTTTATCTGCATTTTTCCAATGATCCTCACAACAACCATGTGAGATACAAGACTTCACTTTCTAAAAGAGGATATAGAGGTTCAGAGGAACAGAGTGTTCTCCTGCTTGACAGGAAGCAAGTAGCAGAGTTTGGGTTTTTGCTGAGATCATCTGACCCTAAATCTCATGCTCTCTCCTCTACATTATGATGCTCAGTACTTACAGCTGGCTTATGTGACAGATCATTGAAGCACATTCAGGGCTATCTTTATGTCACCCTCATGGTAGTGCATCACCCACTTATTTGTATACGTTAGTCATTCTGTAATAGGTGGTTTTCTGATTAAAATGGTAGCCATTCTAGAAGTGGTACTCAAGAATTGAAGCAAGAAAAAAATTCTTATGAATGCGTGCTATGGAAATTTTCACCATGTTGTATCACTGTAACTGCACCAATCATTAAATTTTATTTGCATTTTAAAAAAGAATTGAAGCAAGTAAGCTCCAGCAACAAATTCCTACAAATTTATTTGTTTGAGGAGTCATTATTTCAAAGCAATATACTACACACTGCTCTCAGCCTTAAAAACCTTGTGGATTCTCTTTGGACTCTGTCATCTTTCTTCATATCCAATTTTCACTTCTATCAGTTTTTCAAGGTATGTGTTTTTCTCTGACCTTTCTTTTAAAAGCTACTCCTTGCATGCTAACAGGTCCTGTTCCACCGTGGAAAAGGAGGGACTTATGGGGAAGCAGAACTACAGAGCTGAGTGAGGTCACAAACTCTGCTAGAAACTCTGAAAATTAAACCCATTGGCCCATTACTTCACAGACGAACTCAGAACGCAGCTACTATTGATTTTCTGGACATGGAAAGTGTTCTCAAACAAGTAAAATCTCTGCCTTGGAATTTACTGAACACTTTCATTCTTTGACTCTCAATACAAATTTTGCAGCATCAGATAAATATTCCTTATTTTATTTTATTATTTTATTTTCATACTGGGGATTGAACCCAGGGACACCTTACCACTAAGCAACATTTCCACCCCTTTTTATTTTTTGAGACAGGGTATTCCTAATTGCAGGGGTAGACTTCAAACTAGCAATCCTCTTGCCTCACCCTCCCAAGTAACTGGCATTACAGGTGTGTGCCACCATGCCCGGCATCAGGTAAATATTCTGAGTCATCAACATTGTTCAGGATAGAAAGATTGGAGTAGAGGAGTTATTACTATGTTGAGAGGTAAACAGAGCCGTTCTGGGTTAAGTCAAATCTTTTGGACTTTGTGTATTGTTACCAGATAAAATTCTACCACCGACCTTCAGAACTGAACTGTGTTGTTGTGAACCCAAAGACAGTAGTTTCGGGTGTTTGTTTCTTTCTGTTTTAAAAAAGTAATGCATATCTTCAGCCAGAGGAGAGGATACTGGTACCTAAGTACTGTGACCCAGGTGTGCCTGGGCCTCATAGGCAGCCCTGTCCTGGGTTCAGACTCTTTGAAGTATGACTCAATGCTTCCACCCTTCTCACCAAGAACAAATTAATATCTCCCCAACACACTGACAAGAAACACATATGCATATTGCATATGCATGCAACTGTAGTATCTATCATCACAAAGCAAACTTGAACAGACATTCCTATTAAACATCTGGGGTCTCCCCACAGAGTTTCCTTCTTTTTCATCCTTCAGTCTTGTCCACACATAGACTCTAAGTATTCTCTGATTCTTCTGGAGCTCATTCATTCTTCTTTTATCTTGCCCTCCTCCCCACCCTTCTGCAATCAATCAATCTATCAATTAATCAGATTATTTCTAATGCAGAGAAACAGTGAGCTCTCTTAACTTTGTATCCTCACACCCACCACTGTTTAGCAAAGAATGTCCTTTGGAGTCAGCTGAGAATTGTAAATTGCAAGTAATTTTTCTCTGTCACAAATAATTTTTTCACTTGTCACAGTACTGTTGGTTTAGCATGCCAACTCCTTCTGAAACTGTAGGTCTAAATTCCAAGGGGGTTTTCTTCAAGGGCAGTTCAGCAAAAGCTTAAGTCTTTCTTTAGCAAAACTGTTTCATGGGGATGTAAAGAGAGAAAGTTTGAACTGGGAGGAAACTAAAGAACTGAAGGTGAAAATGAGAGAAAGTAAATTTTATCAAGCACTGTGCTGAGTTCTTTACATACATGATTTCACTGCATCTTCACAACTTCATTTTACAGATGAGGAGAGGACTTTGAGAAGTTAAAATAAATCTGCAAATTTTTATTGTTAGTCAGAATCATAGCTAGGATTCTAAACCAGATCCATTGACTCCAAAGTCCAGGGTCTTTCCTTCTGTTCCACCACCTTCCATGGGTTTGGGATTTCTAACCTCCTCCATCATGCCATCAAACTTCTTGGCATCTCAGAGTTGCATCTGTCCACAGAAAGCCATTTTCTCTCTTTCATTACCCTGGCCCAGGGACAGCTGGATTTAACCACCTTATCTGGCTCAGTCTTTCCCTGTTCCATTGCCAGCCCCATCCAGGCAGCCACATGAATTCCTGACATCTCATGGGAAGGTCAAGGAAAAGGGGTAATGACTGAACTTGAGTGCTGGAGTGCAAAGGACCCCACACCTTCAGGCAATGCAGAATTTAATAACCATTACAGAAGAAAACTGTGTATCTTTCCATCTTTGATATGCTTGGAAATAATCAATCTCTCTCTCTCTCTTTTTCTTTTTTACACAAAATGCAGTGAAACAGGAAATACGACAGAATTCACATTTGTGGACTGGTCTTTGCAAAGTCTCCCAAACATAAAAAACTAGATTTTTGCCTCCATTTTATATCTGAATGGTTTAGAAGCTTGACATGAGCAGAACTAGTCTTGCAGTGTAAAATAGGACAGAACATATTTTAGTCCTATCATCTCCACGGTGCCTCATTTTTATACATACAGGACAGGCTGCACGAGGACCTACTTCAGCTGCCCACTCATTGCCTGAAGTGTCTTTGCTCAAGTTACTTGTTTTTTTTTTCCTATCCCAATTTCTTCAACTATAAAAGGAAGCCAGTAAGCTAGATACTCCCCAGGTAGTTTATACAGTGGTGAACATCAGCAAGAATCACTTACCTTGCGGGAAACACTATCTTACCATTCTGGGAAGAATCCCAAACTCAACCTACTTACCTACCAGCAACCACAGCTCTCAAGATAAACCCAGCAAGTGCAGGTGGAAAGGAGACTAATGAACAGAAGTTAAGAAGAGGTGGGTGGAAGGTGGAAGTAAGTCTGGGAGAAATGTAACTGTGAACTAACATCACTTTGCAAATTTTTTAGGGTATGTGTAAATCCCACTTATTCTAGCTGTTTATTTCCAAGTTATATTTATTGTATCTTACATAATACTAACAATGTATTAAATTAAAAAGTAGATCATGTGGGACTCCTGCTTTTTGTTTTTGGGTGTTTAGGGCTCATAGGAGAGTTCGTTCTTCAGCTCTTGCCTCCATATGTGTGAGGAGGGACATGTCAATCATTAGTTGTTTGACTTTTAAACCTTCTCTGATATTTACAGAAAAAACACACACACACTGGTCTAGCAGTCCACTGAGAATGAAAGGTACCCTGTCTTCTAGCTATTTTTTTTTTTTTTTTTTTTACAGTTTTGCGTGAGGTTTGTTACTGGATTGGTATAGAAATTTTTTCAACTAGACAAAAAGTAATCAGAGAACTTGCAAATATTGTCTCTAACAATATTCCCACATTCTGCAAATATTTTTCTGATTGTGACCTCTATAACATTTAACATTTATCTCATTCTCTCATTCTCTCTTTCACCCATCCTTGAACAGCTCCCATTTCTTGGCTTCTATGACCACCACATTCTCTTATTTTTCCTTTTCTTTGTTCTCTACTTCACAGCCACCTTTCTAAGTCACTTTCTGTTTGTTTGTTGTTTGCTTTTATGGCCTACTCACTCACTAGGAGCTGGCATTTACTTCATTCTCAAGGTGTGATCACCATCTGTACTCTGAGCAGTCCCACATCTGTATCTCCAGCCTGGACTTCCTTCTAACCTAAAAACCCACCTATCCAACTGCCTACTCATCATCTATATAAATGCCTCACAGGGGTCTCCAACTTAATGTGTCAAAAATGAATCTCATTATCTTCCCTCTGAACCTGACCCTCTGCCCCAAGTTTCCTACCTCCACAAGTGACTTTACTTATCCACTCAGTTGCCTGAGCCAGAAAGCTGAATAGCATCCTCGACACCTCCTCTTCCATACTCAATGTCCATCCCATCAATCATCAGACTCACCTGTGTATTTGGCTGTGTATCTCTGTGTAATGCTTCTGCTCCTTATCACCACACCTCTCACTTGAAATGTGTGTGTGTGTGTGTGTGTGTGTGTGTGTGTGTGGTACTGGGGATCAAACCCAGGACCTCACACATGCTAGACAAGCACACTTTCACTGGGCTATAACCCTAGCCTCCCCATCTTTTAAATTTTATTTTGAGGCAGTCTCACTAAGTTGCTGAGGCTGGCCTCAAAATTTTGATCCTTCTGCTTTAACCTCTCTAGTAGCTAGCTAGAGGTGTGCACCACTGTGCCTGGATCTCATTTGAAACTCTTGAGTAGTCCTCATCTCTGCTTCCCTATTCTGCTCCCCTTCATTCCAGTCTCCAACCTATAGCCAGATTGAACATTTCAAAACAAATATATGATCATTGTTTTCTGCTGCTTCCCATGGCTCTTAAGATAAAATCCATATTCCTTAAGTATGCTTACAAGTCTTCTCTAATCTGCACTTTATAGTTTTTGTTTTTGGTTATTTTTGTTGTTGTTTTAGTTCTTCACGAGAGCCACAATCTCTCTTGCCCACAGGTTTTTACATATGTAATTCCTGTTTCCTGAACATTCTAAATTTCCTACTTCCACTTCAGTAACACTCAGAAGGCTTTCCTGAGTTCCTGTCCTAACACACACACACACACACACACACACACACACACACACACACGAGTGCATGATAATTATTATCATAGTGTGTGATAATTATTTACTTAACCACTTGTCTTTCCATTAGAATACACAGTCCATGAGAACAAGTATCATGCCTATTTTACAGTTGTATCTCAGCAGCCAGCACAGTACTTAGCGTTTAGGAGAAGCCCAATAGATATTTGTAGAATAAATGAATATTTTTTAAAAAATGTGTTGCTGCTTAGAACAACAGCAATCTGGGTATCTTAAGACTACTTTATTTGTATGCAATGTAATCTAACTGCTAAACCCCCCCCAAAAAATTCTAGTTTGGTTTTCCTTTTTTAATCTTATCTTTAAGCAATGGAATTCTTTTTCAAATGAAATCTGTGTTAGAGACCAATTTATACAAAATAGACAAAAATAGAGCTGCTCCTCTAGAGACTTGGGCGGGCAGCCCTTCCCGTTCACCTCTCTTGATCTGGAGAGATTTCTGAGGGAATCAGAACACAAAACCACTGATCTCACCAATCCTAGGCAGATTGACCACTTGAGACTTCTGTTTTTTGAAACAAAATACCTTCTGAGAAGGGTACACTAATAGAAAAAGTTGCTTAGCTGAAGAGACAGGGAATTCAAATGAGACCATCAAGAACACTATTTTAGCTTTCCTAATGATGTTTTTCTAACATGGATTAAGAGAATTATGTACTCTAAATCTTTAGAATAATTTAATTTGTCGAAGATTTAAAGACTCAAAGTATATATCGGGGCATAGATTGAACACATCTACCAGCAACCTTGATATATAAGGGGGCACTCAGAGCAAGTTAAATCAGAAGAGGATTTACCCTGATGCCACCTTTGCTTTGGTGGGAACCTGAAGTCAATAGCACACACAAAGTTCTAATTCTCATTCAGTTGCACTTTCCCTTATGCTGCTGATCCTTGGCACTAAAGTCTAGGATTCTTTTTGTTAGGAAGTTATTCTCATGAATAGTGTTTTTTATCAAAAGGAAACTAACTTGCTGTGGACAGAAAAGCATTTAGAAAAAGACAAGAAAGACATTTGTCAGTAAGACATTACACAATGAAATGTCTCTTGGGCAAATGAGTGGCACTTTGAAGTGACTGAGAGGGAAGTATAGTCAAGGCCCACACAATACACTGGGTGAGGCTATGTCATGCACTATCATCTGAGGGCCATGGGCACATAATACCAATGGAAGACTTGGCCTTAAATCCAGCCAGTGATAATTTCCTCCAGACTTTTTGAGAAAAATGGGAACCATATATATATATATATAATATATTGTGTATATATATATACTAAATATATATATATAAATATATAGATGGACACAATGTAGATGGACACAATGCCTTTATTTTGTTTATTTAGTTTTTTAATGTGGTGCTTGGGATTGAACCCAGTGCCTCACGAGTGCTAGGCAAATGATCTGCCACTGAGCCACAACCCCAGCCCCAATGGCAACATTTTAATGTTTATAAATGCTGTTTGTTTTGACCATAGGCAAAATAATGAAATATGAAAGATATTCTGAGTGTATCAATGACTATCTGATGAGGAAACATGAAACAACCTCTACTTGGTAAATTTGTTTTCTTTCATTGACTGTCACATTACAAAGGAACCAAGAAAAAGAACCTATGTAATAATGGTTACACTTAGGAGGTAGGGTCATTGGGAAGAGGATACATCGAACTTGGGTTACACTCAACACGTTGCTGACAGTCAATAAACTCAACATAATTTTACTATAAGAAGTGATTCTTCACAGAGGCGGATGAGGCAACTATCTGCCTATTTTCTTAATACTAAGTACAGCCAGCTTATTTACTAAGCCGCACTTAAGAGATGGTCAATTCAGATCTTATCTCCAAAGCTTGCAATCTAGGTTTAAATTTCAGAAAACGGCAAGTAAATGAAGGTGAGGGGAGAGTATGCTGTGTATTGCTACAGCTGTCAGCATAGAAGAGAACCCTCTGGAGGAGCTGGCACCTGGGTTGAGTCTTGAAGGATAAATAGAACAAAAAGGAGCACAAGAAGGAAAGGGTAATGTGGGGATGGAATGAGGGAAGGAGTTCTGGATGAAGAAGGTAGCATGGTCAAAGAGGGGAAAAAAAGCACTGCTCTTTTTGAGGACACATGCAAGCCAGCACTTCTCCCTTGACATCAGCTGTAAAGTCAAACTCCATTCTGTGCATGGTCTCATCTGCACAGTGTTACCCATAAGAAGTGTCAGGTTCAGGTTCCAGGTGCTTGGATCTGGAATTTTTTATTACTCCCAAGTTGCAGGAGGATTCAAACTTCTTGTCTTCTTCTGTGGCTTTAGCTTGCCAAGCTCCTGTCACCACACAATCTGCACACCTTCTTACTTTTAGTCCATCAGGCTTAAAGGGACAGTGCTGAACTGGCTGGACCTACCTCCTTGCACAAAAATCAACTTGTAGTTGTCTATAATGGCAAACAATTCCCTTGCAAAATTCTCTATGTTGTTAATAATCTTAGTAGGATTGCTGACCTGTGACTCATATCAAGAACACTAATGCCAACTCCTCTGTAGTCTATTAACTAACTCCTTTAATAGCTCTAGTATCACTGAGCGTGGCAGCTTGGCAGGTTTAGACCTGAAGGTCATCACCTCCATGGAGTCCACTAAGTTGCAGAGATTGACAAGTGAGCCAGGGAGGACCCACCCAGTGGGTAGGGAGTGTCTCCCAAATATAGCCTTGAAGTCTGGCAACTAGTGTCCATTCTATATTAGTATGAGGCTGGTGTTTCAAACTCTAAAAATAATAATTTCACATTACACCGCTGCTAATAAGTTATTTCTAACTTGCTTATGTGATCGTATTCTTTCTCTGCTTAAATCCCTTATGGGCCCTCTGTAATGTTAAAGACTGATGTCTCTACTCTTCAGCTTGATGCTTTCATGTCCTTCCTGGCCTTGGTCCTGCCTACTTTTCTAGCCAAATCTCCTGCCATATTTTACATTCCCTCCATATGCCCTGAAACTTCTTATCCAAGTTAGTAGATGTTTCCATGTTTGGTATAAATTTTTGCTGGTGCCCATAAGAATGATGGGTCAGCTGGGGTCAAAGTGGTGACCATCTCCTTCATCTACTGGGGTCATAGAGGCAATCATCCCCTTGGTCTAAGTGTGAACTGGAAACAACTGTACCATACCCTCCATCAATCTCAAAAACACAATTTCCAAGGATTCTACATATATCTAGGGGTGTTCTAAAATAGAAGCAGGATGAATATTCCATTTCACATTGACAACACCAAGGGGACAATGCTTTAAATTTATTGATGAAGTTCTTGAATTCAATATGATTACCTTGAAAGAGCACAGTTCTGTAGGAATCATCTGTCCCCACCCCCCATCCCCAGTATAATGCCATCATGAGGAAAGATGTTCTGAAACTCATGAAAATATTTCTGGACATTTATCAGCTGTGGACCCATCCTAACCAATATATACTCTGCTCTTGAACAAAGAAGAACATTTAAAGTAATTTGGGAATAGTTACAAAAAACAATAAACACAGTATTTCCCTCAATAAACATGCTTTTTATAGATTCTTCTTCTTTTTTTTTTTTTTCAAAGAACTGTAAAACATCTACAACTCTGCAAAGCTAGTGGGTCTGAATAGCCACCAAAAAATCTGACTTTAGCTAGAAGCATTTTTCAAATCTTTCTGTTGCTTTTCTAACAAATTCCAGTGTATTTTGTCCCTGCTACTCCTTTTTATAGCTAGATCTCAGTACTGTATTCAAACTTACCCGTCAACTTATTTATGCAAGTTGGAATTGATTATTCTTGGAGAGATGGGAACACACAGAATGGGAGAGGTCCTTGAGGTGAAGAATCTAGATCCTAAATTCTAGACAACAATAAAGTCTCTGGAATTCTGCCACTGGTGATCAAGATCAATGCTGATGGTTGGGTGAAGGTTTAGGAGCTCCAGGCAAAAGAATAAACTGTGGGGGTCTCTCAGCTATGTCCCACGTGGATGAGAAAAGGGTTAACTGCCAGAGGATGATGTTGGCTATAAATCAATCAATTACCCATAAACTTATCTAATCAATGAACACACAAGAGCAATACTCTTTTTAAATGAGAAGGGGCGAGACAGGTCTGGCCATATCAGCTCTGGCCTCTAACAACATGGAGTAGCCCAACTCTCTTCTATTTATAGACACACAGGTAAAGGGCCCTGGAACAGGAGGAACTTCTTCTGTGATGGACAGGATAGGGTGGAGTTAGGAGAGTCATTTTCTTAGGGGGACTATGGCTCAAGCAGACAAGGAATTACTCCCACAGTGCCACATACTCCCTGGCAATCTGGGTCAGACTTCCCTATCTGCCAGTTTCAGGGAGTCAGGCCTTTGTATCATAAGGCTCTACCTAGTCCGATTCTGTTAAATAAGGCTGGCTCCCCACAGTAAACTGAAGATCTCTCTATACTGTTACTCTCATAAAGAAATAAAAGTAGCAAACTATATGTTTACATAGCAAGGTCTTCTTTTAATATCATAGAGCATATCTCTCAGTTGATTTCTATTTCTAATTCTACAGTTCTCAGTGATATATGTAGACTTTAAGACTTTGTTAGAATCCTTGCCTTGTGCATTACAGCATTACATTAATGACAGTTGTGCCCTACTCTCACATCCTCCACTTTTTCAGTTACTTCACAAAAAAAAAGAACTTATAGTTCCATGATTGACCTTTACATTCCTTTCAATAGGTAAAGAGAAGGTGAGTTGATTTGTTCTTTAATTATGCTGTTAAACTAAAAATCACTTTCTTATTCTTTGTTCATTTGACTGTTTATAGCATTTGAGCAAATAGATACTGTGAGTTCTGAAAGATCTGCTAAGAATCTGTTCCCTATTGTTTATCGACTATACTTTATATTGAATATACGAAGAACATTAAAGTCCTAAAACATCTTTAAAAAAAATGGACAGAGGTCAAAGATTTTATTTAATTCATTAAACAATGAAGGAACTAGTAATTTGGTTAAGTTGATTCTAAGAAACTTGAAAAATGGGGATTTATCAGGACAAGAATCTAAATGAGCTTTAATTTTTTTTTTTTTTTTTTTTTTATTTTGGTTCTGAGGATTGAACTCAGGGGCATTCAACCACTGAGGCACATTCCCAGGCCTTTTTTGTATTTTCTTTAGAGACAGGGTCTCACTGAGTTGCTTAGTGCCTTGCCATTGCTAAGTCTGGTTTTGAACTTGAAATCCTCCTGCCTCAGCCTCCTAAGCCACTGGTGTTACAGGTGTATGCCACCACACCTGGTATGAGCTTTAATTTTTTAAGTTAGTGACAGATCTGGTTAGTATTATGGTAGGAACAAAACATTTGGATTGCCTCTATAACAAGACAAATCCATTTCCATCTTTACTAGGCAAAAAAAATCTACAAATGCAAATGTAACTGCACAGAGTGTGAGCCTTTGCCTTAAAAATTCTAATAATAATGTTGAAGTCCAATAGTGGTACATTCCCCAATTAAATAATTACTGGGTAATCTTGTTAAACAATGCTTCACCATCACGTTGAATGGACCTACTGCAATGTCTTGGCCTTATTTTCAAGTATCGTATACATTTTCTTAATAGTGAAATGAAGTAAAGATAAGATAGAGCAGGAAGACTAATTTAAAGGCATTCTAATAATTCTAGGAAAAGAGGGTAGCTGGCAAGAGCATAAAGTCAGACAACAGCAGAGGGATGGAAATGGAGAAAAGGAAATAGATTTGGGGATTTTTAAGAGAGTAGAATGAATATGACTTGGCAATTGTGCTGGTCAGCTTTTTGTCACTGTGACAAATGCCTGAGAGAAATATCATTGAGGAGGACAGATTTATTTTGGTTCACAGTTTTGGAGGTTTCAGTCCATAGTGGCTGGCTCCACTGAGTTGGGACTGAGGTGAGTCAGAACAGCATGGCAGAAGAATGCAGCATAGGAAAGCTACTCACCTCAGGGCAGCTGAGAAGCAGAGGCAGGGGGTAGGAAAGGGCAGGGACAATATATACCATTCTTGGGCATGTCCCCAGTAACCTATCTCCTCCAACTAGGCCCCGCCTCCAATAGATTCCACCACTTCCCATAAAGCCATCAAATTATTAATCCACCAGTGGATGAATCCATTGATGAGGTCAGAGACTTCATGATCCAATTACTCCCCAAGAGCTCACCTCTGAACATTACTGCATTGGAAACTAAGTCTTCAACACATGACCTTTGGGGAACATTCAAGATCCAAACAAGAGCAGCAATTAATGGAGTGTGAATGATGATTGAAAGAAGATGCAGGAATCTTCTCAGGCACTTGGCTTGAGTGATTAAGAAAGGTATCTTTTTTCCAGGAAGTAGTTAAAGGGAGTAGTTTTAGAGATAAATTTAGGGTTAAATGATAATTTTAGTCTAGACAGTGTTAATATGAGGGGATAAGGAGACTTTAAAAAGGATCTCCAACATGTGCACTGGTCTCAAAGGGAGAACAGTCTGGACATAGAGATAGTTATTTGCATACAGGTAGTATAATGCACATGGACATTTAACCTAGGCAAATTCAACCACATACCCTTGTTCTTGGCAAACAAAGAAAAAACAATGGGGGCAGGGGAGAAAAAAATCAATGATGAAATGACATGATACTTTTTCCCACTGTTCCTCTCAAATGGTGTCTGTCCTTAAATAAGCATAAGCAGAAAAGCAACTCTCTTGTGCTCCCTTAGCAGGTTCGATGATTCACGGACTGAGCATTGCCTCAGGTAGGGTGTTGATCTCATATTTAAAGATACTATACCTACTTTTTTGAAAAAATTTCATAGTCTTAAACCAAGTCAAGTACATATAACCTGGTACTCAATTGAAATTCAATAATCTCTTCTAGGAAGGAATAACTGTGAAGACATGCTGGAAGAATATTCTGTACTGTGTTTATGGGCTAAAGGATTTCCAAAGGTAAATTATATGATACCTTACCCCAGGCTTTAGAACCTCCTTCCACAACCCACCTTCAACCTGCCTCAAAATGTGACCCTCTATAGATTATACAAAGTATTTCAACTTTGTCACCAAGCAAACTGGAAAAAGTGAAGAAGATAGAGAGTCTAGGATATAACCCAGAGAACGTTCACATGTAAAGAAGGATTGAAGTCCTTGCTAAGATCTGAGAACTGGGCTAGCAAGGTAAGAGGAAGAAACCTCAGAGAAGAATGGAAGTTAAAGGAGGAGTTTCAAGGAGAGAAGAATCTGTAACTTCAAATAACAGTTGGATAAAATAAAGGCAGAGAGATATCCATTAGATTTGACCATAAGAGACTGTGCCCTTACCACCAGGCATTACAGAGAGATGATGGATGCAGAAGGCAGATTGTAGTCAGTCAAAGAATGAGAAGGTAAGGAAGAAGAAACAACATGTAGAGCTTTGTATTTTCTAGTGACTACAAAGGGATGGAGACAAAGTAGGTAATTTAAGAAAGGCTACCAAAGGGAGTTGCTGAGGTTGCATAATGGTCAATCCTAGGAAGCTTTTTTTGCCATGTTGACTCTGGAAGAAGTGCCTCCCAGGCTGTATACACAGGAGGCACTACCCTGGTTTTGAGAGGGACATTGGGTTGAGGACAAGTTGTTTGTTTGCTCATTCGTTTAGTGTTAAATACTTTGCTTACTTATATATTGATTGTAAAGAGTCATTAGGAGGAGGAAGTTGTAAGTATGTGTGGGTGTGTGTGAGAAAGAGGGAGGGAGGAAGCAGGGAGGGATGAGAGAGAGCATGAGGTTTCTGGACAGGGGGCTTAGATCAGAACACACTAGAGTAATCCTACAGAGAATAAGAATTCTACTTAGAGTGAAACAAGAGCAAAGTGGGGAGAAAATAAAGGTTATTTGATGGTAGTACAGATCAGGGATTTATCAGGAAGTCGGGGTGTGCGTGTGCGTGTGTGTGTGTGTGTGTGTGTGTGTGTAGAAAAGGAGGAAAAGGAAAACTCTGTGAGTAAAGGGAGAGGGAATAAGTACAAATGGGAAGAAACCTTGAAGTTTGGAATAGCCAGTGAAGATAAGGAGGGGGCAGGATTACTAAGTACCCAAAAAGATTATAGTGCTAGTGAGGAGATCCCTGATACAGGAGAGACTGTGCTCTGTAGTAGAAACAATCATTGGCAAAGCCTTAAAAACAAATCTTAATTGGTAATAAAGAATAAGTGATGGGGGGTAAATCCACTTAAGCTCTTTTACTTTGCATTACAAAAAAAAAAAAAAATAGATGATTGGAGTTGGCAATCTACTGCAGAGGTGGAATAGTATTAAAAAAACTTATAATCTTCCATTGAGTTTGTCCATAAGCAGACTATTTAACAATCAACCATAAAAATGAAATAGTTAAACAAAGGAGGTAATATTATATAAGTATCAAATTTTTTTTGTCTTTATGGTCTCACTTCAAATTAGAACAATATTTTAAAAGCAAAGATATTAAAGCAGATGAAAATATAGTCCTTAAAGAACATAAAAATTATCAAACTGAATAACCCTAGACTTTTTGTAATCCCAAATCGAATAAACTCCTTTGCATAGAAAATTTGCTTTTAAAAGGACTTTTGGGATTATTATAGTTTGGAATGTAACACCTTGGACTGGTATTATGAATAGTATCTGTAGCTTTGCGAGGCTTCACGTTCTAATTGAAGGGAGTGGAATTTTCTAAATGAATTCAGATTTAATGTGACATAATTTGACAAACTGAGTCACAAATATAATTACAACTTTTGTCCAAAACCTCTCTCAACTATCTCCTGGGCATTCATCCTCATTAATTCAGAAGCATTTATTATTCTCCGTTATGTACCACAGTTCTAACCTCTCGAATGGCTAATTTTGTGCCTACTTTGCTAGGGGCACTTCGTGTACTTGTGTGCTTATTGTTTAAAAAAATAGTTTTTATTAAATATTGGGGAGATTTGAGACAGATTTTCTAAAATTTAGGTAATGAATGAAGAATGATACAAAAACAACCAAATATCCAGGGCTGCCCCTAAGATGTACAAGACCATGAACAGTATAACATATTGGTCTCTGTTCATATGCACAGAGACCATCTTAATTTTTTATGCTTAATTTTTAATGATTTTAAAATTGCATTATGAAATTGGTGAGTTAATGTAAGAAGTGGTGATTTATTGAATAGTTGTTATACTGTATGATTTAGGGAATAAAGACAAGAGAAAAGTCTGAACATGTTCAGTTCAGATGTAATTTTTTTAAGAAAACGTTTGTCCATCTACAACTGGTTGAATCTGGAAGTGCAGAACTTGCAAATGTGGACCCCATAAATATGGAAGATCAACTATAATTTTGTTTTAGATCAATATGAGTTTGAAGTGCCTAGGAAACATCTAATAGGAAAGGATAAGAAAGGAACTGAAAATTTGAGTCTAGAGATAAAGATTGGAGATTGTGATAGGCTGAATAATGACCCCCACAGATTGTAATCCCTGAAATTTATGAATAACAAAAGGGCTTTGCAGACCTGTGCATTAGGGATCTTGAGATAAGGAGTGTACCCAGGTGAATCTCAAATGTAATTGAATCACAAGTGTCTTTCTAAAAGGGATGCAGAGGAGATTTGCCTACAGAACAGACAGAAGAGGAAGTAGTGGATTAACAATGGAAGCAAGAGGTTGGAGTGACATAAGGAAGGAATCACCATGCAAGGATGCCCGAAGCCTTCCAAAGTTGGAAGACACATGTGATTCTTCCCTATAAGCTCCAGGAGAAATAAGCTCTGTGGAACTGATTTCAGATTGCTGGCCTTCAGAACTGTAAGAAAATAGATGTGCCATGTTTTAAACCACCAAATTTGTAATAAAATTGTCTCAGCAGCCATAGGAAACTAACAAAGAGGTATAGTTCAGGGGATAATTGGTGAGGAGCACCAAAACAGTAGAAGTGAATAAAATGGTCTAAGGAGAGAGGGCATGTAGAACAGGGAGAGAGGAAGACCCAGGAAGGAACCCTTGAGATCAACTTGAACCATCAGAGACAGAAGGATTTGTGTTTCCAGCAGTAAGACAAAGTAGGTATCTTAATGATCCTCTCACTAAAAACAACTACAAATGGTTAACAAAGTGCTTTTCAATCTTTTAAAAATGCATTTTTATGCTAGCTGAATTAAGAAATTCTTAGAAGTCAAACATTAAATTGAAGTGGGAATCCAGCGGGTAAGCAAAACCTGGAGAGACTTTTGCCTTGAGAGCATTTGGCACACAGGGTGGTCGAAGTATACACGAAATGAGGAGCAATTGTAGACCCTTCAACATCTGCCTACAACCAGGTCCACAAAAGACTACACCCTTTATGTAAGGGTGAGCTACAAATGAACCTACTATCTTTCCCTCACCCCCAGAGCATTGCAAGGAAAATTGCCTGCTTTGAGACTTGATTCTAAGCAGAAGGAGAAAAGAATCTCCTCTGAGAATGTGTAACATCACCAGCTCTCACAGACTTGCAGCCCAAATTCACAATCTGGGAGTCCAAAAATCTTAAGTCAAGAACTTTGTTTAAAGTCAACCTTAATTTGCAGTTTCCATGCAACTGGCAGAAACAAAAGCAAATTTATTTTATTTATTCTGGCAATGCCCATCTTCAACACAGGACTCAATGATTTATCCTTAATAGATTCTCTAGAAATACAAGCACAAGTTCAAAATCACAAAATGCAGAAGAAAATAATGTACTATGTGCAAAGGCCAGCAAAAACAACAAACAACAGAATCAAACTGCAAAGCTTTAGCTACTGAAATTAGCAGACATGAAATATAAAATAAGAATGTTAAATATTTTGAAAGAAATAAGAATTGAAAATATACTGAAAGCATGACTAGAAGATTTGAACAAAACTCAGAAGCACTTCTAAGAGTTTAAAATATAATATTTGAAATTAAAAACACAATGGATGGGTTTAACAGCAGAATAATCACAACTGGAGAATAGCTTAGGAAGGATCCCAGAAATTTTCCAGAATATAGCCCAAAGAGATGGAAATTATGAAGAGAGATTATAAAACATGGAGTTGTTGTAAGAATCATCTAAGTGGAATTCCAGGCACACAGGAGGGAAAGGAAAGGGTAAAAGCACTAAGTGAAGAGATAACAGTTGTGATTTTTCAGAAGGGACAAATCACAGATTTAAAAAGCTCAACAATTTCAATACAGATAAATAAAAAGCAATCAGTACTTAGAAAACGACAGCAGAACTACAGGATACTATAAACAAAGAGAAAAAGGGAAAAGCAGTCAGAGAAATCAAAGGCAGACTATGTTCAAAAGGACAATTCTGCTTTTAACAACTATGGAAAAAGCTGAAGATCTTCAATGTGTTCAAAGAAAATTACTGTCAACCTAAATTCATATATTATCTTTCAAGAACAATGGCAAAATTGGACATCTTCAAACAAACAAAGAAAAACTGAGTTTGGCACCAATAAACCTCTCTAAAGGAAGTTCTAAGGGTTGCTTAAGAACAGGAATAGGGATCTGGGGATTTAGCTCAGTTGGTAGAATGCTTGCCTTACAAACACGTGGCCCTGGGTTCAATCCTCAGCACCGCAAAAAAAAAATAAATAAATAAAAAACAGGAGTAGGGAAGGTCGGAGGTGAATAAAGGAATGAGGGTCAAGGGAAGTGCTAACTATGTGGCTCACTGTAAATAAATATTGGCTACAAAGAGCAATAATAATCTCTTCAGGATTTAAAAATAAAGCAGAAATTAAATACATACCTGTCAATAGCATATAAGTTGGGAGGGTGACTTCAGACTTAAAGTCATTCATTTTTTGGAAGGATGGTAAATATTAAGTATATGTTAGAATTTCTAGCATAACCACCAAAAGAGTATATAATTTCTTAACTAAAAAGGAAAACAATGGAAGATTAAAAATAATCAATATAGAAATAGATGAAAATGGAGGAAAAATCAATTGCTTGAAGTTTCAAGGCACATAAAAAGCACAAAATAAGATAGTAGAAGTAAATACATCAAGAATTAAAATAAGTAGAAATAGACTAAATGCTCAATTTATAAGGCAAAGATTTACAGGTTATATATCTATTTTAAAAGTTTTCATTACATTCTCTTAAGTCACATGTAAAGTAAAAGGATTCTGGACTGGCATATAAACTCAGTGGGAAAGTGCTTGTGTAGCATGTGTAAGGCCTTAAGTTCAATCCCCAGCACTGCGAAAATTATAAAGTTGCTTATCAATGTGACTAATGAGGCCCTACTAGCCCAGTCCTAAATTCATTTAAAAATAAAACAAAAAGATTCCCCCAAAATGAGATTAAGAGCATGAAAAAAGTATGCTGTGCAGAAACTAACCAAAAGAAAATACCAGACAAAATAGTCTTTAAGGTAAAATGCTTTAAGACAGATAAATAGAATCACTTCATAAACATACATGAAAGGTTCAACTCTCCAGAAAGATGTAAGAGTTCTCTAACCTCAATCAAGTTGACAAAATCAGTCAGGAGATAAAAGATTAGAACAATACAATTAACAAGCTGACCCTAATTGAATAAGGATATAGAACACTGCACTTAACAACTACAGGAAACACATTCTTTTCAACAAACATGGAGTATTTTTGAAAATTGACCACATGCTGGGTTATAAAAAAAAGTCTCAACAATTTAAAAAAGGTTGAAACCATGCAGACTACAGTTTCTGGTCACAATGCAATTAAGTTAGAAATCAATAACAAAAGGATAACAAGAAAAATCCATATGTGAGAATTGAAATATCTTCTTCTAAATAACCTGTGGGCCAAAGAAAAAATTATAATGGAAATTAGAAAATACTTACAACATGTGACAACAAAAATACTATAAAAATATATTCAATGCAGATAAAGTAAGATCTATTAAGAAACCATACCCCTATATGCTCTTATTAGAAAAGATTAAAGGCCAATACTTAATAAGCTAAGAAGTTATAAGAATAATAATAAAATAAGTAAGAATAATAAAGATAGAAATCAATGAAATAGACAACCAACAATAGAGGATTAACGACAATAAATTTTTCTTTGAAAAACCTTTTTAGATAAATATTTGATCAAAAGAGAGATCATAACTACCATGATGCAGATATTCAGTGACTAATAAGGAGGTTGTTGAACAATTTTAGGGCTGTGAATTAGAAAATCTAGAGAAATGGACAAATTCCTGGAAAAATATGATTTCCCAAAACTTCCTGCAGAGGAAATAGAATATAATGGTCCAAAATATGTTAAAGAAAATGAAACAGTTTAAAATTGTCCCACAAAATAAACACCAAGACCAAACCATTTTTTGTTATCATTGTTTTTCTTTAATAATTTTTATTATAAAATGTTAATCATGACTAAAAGTAGAAAGAAATCATAAAATGAACTCAACACCTACTATGTAGTTTCAGTGATTGTCAGCATTTGCCTTTCCTTTCCATTCAAACCTCTCTCTCAATATTTAAAAATATCACTTACTTTGAAATAATTTTAGACTTAAAATTCCAGAAATAGTACCAAGAATTCCATAGACTTTTCACGCAGCTTCCCCTATGAATAACATTTTACATACCTACAGTACAGTCAATTAAAGCTAAGAAACAAATTTTACAATGAGATTAATTAACTAATTGTAAAACCAAATTTGAATTACCCCAGTTTCTCCAATTATGCCCTTTTTTCCCACCCAGGTTCAAATCAGGTGTCTCAAAATCTCTTTATTCTCTTTCTTTATGCTCTTTCAATCTATGACAGTTCCTCAAGAATGGGTTGTTTTACTCTTGAGTTAAAACAAATATCTGGGAAAACAAAAAATAATCATCATCACTACTATTTCAAAGACACACACAGAAAGAGCGAACACTCCCTAGCACATGTTGTGGCGTTACCATAATTTCAATACTTGAGAACAATCTCACTTATGAACATGAATGCAAAAAAAAAAAAAAAAAAAACTAAGGAAAATATTAGCAAACCAAATGCTCAAATGTATGGAAAAGTTAACAAATCATGACCAGGGTAGATTTATTTCAGAATACAAAGTTGGATTAATATTAGAAAATGTATTAATGAAATACATTAACATATTAAAGGAGAAAAATCATATAATCATCTCAATAGATGCAAAATGATAAAATTCAGCATCTATTCTTTTTTTTTTTTTTTTGGGGGGGGGGGTGTACCAGGTATTGAACTCAGGGGCACTCAACCACAGGGCCTTATCCCTAGTCCTATTTTGTCTTTTATTCAGAGACAGGGTCTCACTGATTTACTTAGCACCTTGCCATTGCTGAGGCTGGCTTTGAACTCCTCCCTCCTTCCCAAGCTGCTGGGATTACAGGCATGCGCCACGGTACCCAGCCCATTCTTTTTTAAAAAGTTATTTTTATACTTTTATTTTATTTATTTATTTATTTTTATGCTGTGCTGAGGATTGAACCCAGCCGCATATGTGCTAGGCAAGCTCTCTACCACTGAGCTACCACCCCAGCCCTCAGCATCCATTCTTTTGTTACTGTTGTTGTTCTAATTAGTTATACATGACAGTAGAATGCTTTCTGACACATCGTACATAAATGGAGTATAACTTCTCATTCTTCTGACTGTATGTGATATAGGATCACATGAGTCATATAGTCATATATGCACATAGGGTATTAATGTCTGATTCATTCTACTATCCTTCCTACTCCCAAACCCCTTCTCCTCAGCATCCATTCTTTAATAACAAATCTGAAACTAAGAATAGAGGAAATTTTCTTAATCTGCTAAAGGGTATCTACCACAACATACTGCACACATGGTACTTAATGGTAAAACATTGAAAACATTCCCTTTAAGATCAGACAAAAGACCAGAGTGTCTGTGGTCACCACTTCTGTACAACATTGTACTAGAAAACAATAAAGCAAGAATAAAAGAAACAAATGCATATGCGTGGAAAGGTGCAAAACTGTAGGGATTCTGCTTAACACGTCTATAGCCATCTTGGTCATAACTCATTTTACTAACCAGGTGACCCTGGCATACATCTCAAGCCCTATTGAACAACCAATGTTGTTAAGATAGTCAACTTAACATGGCATGCCAGTCACTGATGCCCAGCTGATTCTTAACTGACGTTTAAACATGTTAATAGTTTTTGGGTTGGCTGTGACCTACCTTTGTTTAGCTTAGCATGTAAAACCCTTCCTCTTGTCTTGAAGTGTGGGGATCTACCTGTCTTGCTACTGCCCAAGACATGCTTCTGTCCGTAAATTGCACTCTGCAATCCTGGATCTTTCTGCCTCTATGATCTCATGGCACTTTTTGACTGGTTCTCAAATACAGGGCATGGATTTTTTTTCTGAAACAAAAACTCATTATTCACAGGTACCATATGACCATCTACATGCAAATTCTCTGAAACATGAATTATGAAATTTAATGAGAAATTTTAGCCAGATTGATTATTACCAAGTTGATGTATAAAAATCCATTGCATTTTTATCCACTAGCAAAAATGAACATTGTTTGAAAATACAATATTAACAATATATCATTTAAGCAGCATCAACAATATCAAGTACCTATGAAAAATTTTAACAAAATAAGTAGAAAATCTAAACAGAAAAGAGTGTTAAATTTAATTAAAAGAATTAAAGAAAACTTGAGAAATAAATCATTTTCCTGGGTTGGAAGGCAATATTACAAAAATTTTGATTGTGTCCTATTTGATCCATAGATTCAATGAAGAAACAAGACTATATACAATTTTATTCTACTTATATGAAGTTAAAAACATGTAAAACCAATGTTCTTTTTTAAAGCACACATATGTTTATGACCAAAGTGGGGAAAGAAGAGTACTTTTAGGATCTGTTTGTCTACCAATGTAGACAGAGAGGTTAGTTTTTTGTCTTTGTGACCAAAATACCTGACAAAAACAACTTAGAGGAGGAAGGTTTATTTTAGTTCATGATTTCAGAGGTTCAGTTCATGGTCACCTGGCTCCAAACCAGAAACATCATGGAGCAAGGGTGTGGCAGAGGAAAGCTGCTCAGTTCATGGCAGCCAGGAGGTAGACAGAGACAGAAAGGGCCCAGGGACAGATACGGTCCCCAAGGCCATGACACCAGTGATCTACTTCCTCCAACCATGTCCCCCACCTATTATTTTCACTCCTTCCTAGTAAGTTCATTCAAATTATTAATCAGTCAAGTGAATTAATCCACTAATGAGGTCAGAGCCCTCAGGATTCAGTTTTTTCCCCTCTGAGCATTGCTGCATTTCCTGACACATAAGTTTTTGGAGGAACATTCCAGATATAAAGCATAACAGGGGGGATCAAGAAGGGACTTACGGTGAACTTTAAAAAATTTATTTATTTTCTTAAACTGGGTAGCAGACACTTCCCTTAGGTTGGATGATTTGGGCCTCCACCCTGGAGCCCACGCTTTAGAGTGCCTTGGAATTTTCTCCTTTCCACTCCAGTGCTTGAGATCAGCTGAGGAGTATAGTGCAATGTTGTTCGTGAGCCCAGATCTGATTGTGTGAGAGTCTCAGTCATCAGAAGTGCTTTTCTTCAAGGTTTGTAAGTCCTCCTCCAACAACTGGGACCGCCACAGTTAGAAGTGCTGTCTAGGCAAGGTACTGAAGGCCTAGACCAGCTTTCCCACAGTCCCAGCTTCCCATTTTCCCCTGGGGCACATTTCTCCCTTGAGAGCTCTTTGATTCTCTACACTCCACCCATCATGCATGCAGGGTTGACAAGATGCCCAGGGGGACTCTGGGACTTGTGCCAGGTGGGTCCTGGGGCCCACCTGGTCCTGGGGCCAGGGCCTTGTTGCAGGAAGGTGGCCTGGTAAGAAGATCACTCCCATTGACCAGCAAGATATTTCTTTTAAGAATCATAAACTATAGGAAAGGTAGACATTCACCTATGTGAGATGATTCTTATTCATCTGCCTTTTTAAGGGAAGATGCTTAAGAGATCAATGCTTTCTGACCTGTTCCTCAGTTGTAGCCTGACTTACATGACTGGTGGTTGATTACATTACATTGATGATCTAATTTATCCCTGATGTTTGTCACAAGTTGAGCTTCTGTTAGTTAAGCCTTTATACCTATAAGATTAAAACTGAAGATAGTGTTCTTAGACACCCATTTTATACTGCCAAATACCAAGTTCAATCATGAAAAAACAAACAAATGCATTTATAGTAATTTCCTGAATTTATAAAGAAAAGGTCAATGTGGTAAATGATCCTTTTAAAGAATTATTCCTTATCAAATGACTGAGACTTTTAAAAATACCAATCCAAAGAAGTTCTAATTAAAGACATTTTGTTTTTCTGATAAATTTCCCTGGAGCAAGTGAATGCTTCGATGCTGTATGGACTTTGAAACTGCAATCAAAATTAGGACCATCTGTTTAAAAACTATCATTGCAGATTTGGTGGGTAGAAACTTCTTTGAATGTTAAAAGTTGTTCATATTGCTATGGTATCTTTATTTTTTCCTTCTCCAGCTCCACCTCATCCTCTTCCCATCTCGCCTTCTGCTTTTATTATCATTAAATACTTATAGCACACAGTAGTCTTCATCTTTAGCAGAGTTTGTAGACAAACAGTTTGCTGCTATTCTTGGTTATTGTGGCTTCTTCCCTAAACAGTTAATGCTTTCCCAACTGTCTTCCAAAAGTAATCCAATCAGCATTTACTGCCAATAAAAACTTCTTCCTTTGATGTCTGGAAGCAACTCTTCTTCCAAATGGATGAACAACACCTTTGCAAGAGTGTTGCCTAATTTATATCCACATAGATTGGCTTCATCTATACCTGCACCCACAGAATCAAAATTTTCCCACTTTACTCCTCGCGTCACCATGAGAGCAGCTTCATTTTTCCTGTCACCTCTGATGAGACACAGGCAGTCACCAGGTGAGACTTAGCCATATTTATTATTGTTTTTATAATAATAAAGGTCATAAACGCAGGGTGTCGAGTGGAGCCATTATGAATGATGAGCCATCTGTACCTTCCTATCAGTGTTTATTGTGAGGATTAAGAGCATAAGGTGCTTTTAAGATGGCAAAACCTTATACAAATGGGAGGAATTACTGTAATCCAAACATGTAAAATATATACAGAGGCATACAAACCAAATAGCACTAATGCTTTGCTCATACAGCTCTGGGTTGTTAGAATTTGAAGGATTTCTTTTCCCTGAAAATCACAAGAAGAGCACAAGTTAACAGTCCACCCCTGGATGAGGAAAGGAATACTTCCTCCCCAGCCTCCTCCTGAACCCCTCCAGTCCTATGCACAGCCTTCTCTGTCTACCTGGCTTTTTGTGAGGATCACTTACTGCCACCTAAGGGATGACATCTCTCACCTTTGGAGCTTTCAGGTTTGAAAAATTCTGACAGACACCTATGAAAGCACAAAACAGCACTGTACCATTTAAATTTCAATCTGTCTTCCACTTCTGTGACAGTTTTCAAAGGATCAGCTTTTCTTTAAGTATGAAAGGAAGAAAAAACTCAACTAACTTATAATAAACAAAACGATTGGAAATTCTAGCCACATCTTGAAAAGAATTAAGAGATCATTTTTCCATAGGGCCCCTTTCCCAATGCCTGTGTGACTTTCTTGGAGGCTTCCAGCAGAAAAATGTTTCAGAAATTCAACCTGGAGTTTGCTGTTCTCCCTGCTCCTAAAGGGCCAAAGTGTCAAGTAGTGGCTTAGAAAGGAAGCCACCAGGGGTGATCCAAGATGGCAGACTAGAGGGTGACTGCATCTCTAGTTGCTCCAGAACCCAGGATTCAAGAAGGGGAGGCATTGAGAGACTCAGACTAAAATAGAGCATCAGGGTGAGTCTCCCCCCACCCAGTGAAGCACTGTCTGAGCGGCAGGCCCGGATTCGGGTGGCTTATTAGAGTAAGGCAGAGCAGCTAGAGTCCACCCCAGGCGGCCCTGCGCACTCCGGTGGTGGGCTCCACCCACAGGGCCAGATTCTCCAGCATCTCGGAGCAGGCCCCCCAGTGAGAGCCTTTCTGCACAGAACCAAGCTTCAATTCCCTGAACCAGGGCGGCGAGTTCCTGCCTGCAGGTTGCTTCAGGGACCAGGACAGGGCAGCTAGGGACTTTCCCAAGCAGCCCACAGTCCGGCCCCCTCCGGCGGGAAGTGCCTTTCCAGGCTAGCTTCTTGGAGCAGACCCCCCAGTGAGAGCCTTTCCACACAGAGCCAGCCACAAGTCCCCAAGCCAGCGGTGAGTTCCGGCCCGCAAGCAGCCTCTGGGACCAGGGCAAGGCAGCCAGAGACCTCTCCAGGCGGACTTGCCCCCTGCCCCCCCCCCCCACCGCAGGCTTTTTCCATGGGGCGATCCAAGATGGTGGACTAGAGGGTGACTGAATCTCCAGTCACTCCAGAAACCAGGATTCAAGAAGGGGAGGCACTGAGAGACTCGGACTAAAACAGAGCATCAGGGTGAGTCTCCCCCACCCAGTGAAGCACTGCCCGTGGGGCAGGCCCAGATTCGGGTGGCTTATTAGAGTAGGGTAGAGCAGCTAGAGTCCTCCCCAGGAAGCCCTGCGCACTCCGGTGGTGGGCTCCTCCCACAGGGCCAGATTCTCCAGCATCTCGGAGCAGGCCCCCCAGTGAGTGCCTTCCTGCACAGAACCAAGCTTCAAGTCCCTGAATCAGGGTGGCGAGTTCCTGCCCACAGGTTTCTTCAGGGACCAGGACAGGGCAGCCAGGGACTTCCCCAAGCAGCCTGCAGCCCAGCCCCCTCCGGCGGGAAGCGCCTTTCCAGGCTACCTTCTTGGAGCAGACCCCCCAGTGAGAGCCTTTCCACACAGAGCCAGCTCCAAGTCCTGGAACCAGTAGCAGGCTACGGGCAACTTTCCTTGGAAGCACTGCATTATCAAGTTACTCCAAGACCTCAGGCTACTGAAGGCAGGAAGGTGATACACTGGAAATCTACAGGGACAATATAAGCCAATAGAAGAATTCTGCAATATCACAAAGTCCCACTGACATCTGACCAATATGAGAAAACAAGGGAAGAAAATGTCCCAAACAAACCTAAATACTATATCAATAAAACCCAATGACAGCACAGCAGAAGAAATGTCAGAAAGGGAGTTCAGAATGTACATAATTAAAACAATCAGGGAAGCAAACGAGGAGATGAAAGAGCAAATGCAGGCATTGAAGGAGGAGATGAAAGAGCAAATGCAGGCATTAAATGATCACACCAATCAACAGTTAAAGGAGCAAATACGGGAAGCAAGAGATCATTTCAATAAAGAGTTAGAGATATTGAAAAAAAACCAAACAGAAATCCTTGAAATGAAGGAAACAATAAACCAAGTTAAAAACTCCATAGAAAGCATAACCAATAGGATAGAACACCTGGAAGACAGAACCTCAGATATTGAAGACAAAATATTTAATCTTGGAAACAAAGTTGACCAAACAGAAAAGATGGTAAGAAATCATGAACAGAATCTACAAGAATTATGGGACATCATGAAAAGGCCAAATTTAAGAATTATTGGGATTGAGGAAGGCTTAGAGAAACAAACCAAAGGAATGAACAATCTATTCAATGAAATAATAGCAGAAAATTTCCCAAATCTGAAGAATGAAATGGAAATCCAAGTACAAGAGGCTTATAGGACTTCAAATATACAAATTACAACAGACCCACACCAAGGCACATTATTATGAAAATACCTAACATACAAAATAAAGACAGAATTTTAAATGCTGCAAGAGAAAAGAATCAAATTACATTCAGGGGGAAACCAATAAGAATATCAGCAGATTTTTCAATCCAGACCCTAAAAGCTAGAAGGGCCTGGAACAACATTTACCAAGCCCTGAAAGAAAACGGATGCCAACCAAGAATCTTATACCCAGCAAAACTTACTTTCAGATTTGACAATGAAATAAGATCCTTCCATGATAAACAAAAGCTAAAGGAATTTACAAAAAGAAAGCCAGCATTGCATAACACTCTCAGCAAAATATTCCATGAGGAAGAGATGAAAAACAATGATGCAAATCAGCAACGGGAGGAACTAGCCTAAAGGAATAGCCAAATAAAAGGGAAACCAAATCATGTCAAAAAACAAAAATGAGTCAAATGACTGGGAATACAAATCATATCACAATAATAACCGTGAATGTTAATGGCCTGAACTCATCAATCAAAAGACATAGACTGGCAGAATGGATTAAAAAGAAAAATCCAACAATTTGCTGCCTGCAAGAGACTCATCTCATAGAAAGAGATACCCATAGACTAAAGGTGAAAGGATGGGAAAAAACATACCATGCACATGGACACAGCAAAAAAGCTGGAGTATCCATCCTCATTTCAGATAATGTGGACTTCAAGCCAAAACTAGTCAGAAGGGATAAAGAAGGACATTACATACTTTTTAAGGGAAGCATAAATCAGCAAGACATAACAATCATAAATATCTATGCCCCGAACATTGGCTCATCCATGTACGTCAAACAAATCCTTCTCAATTCCAGAAATCAAATAGACCACAACACAATAATACTAGGCGATTTTAACACACCTCTCTCACCGCTGGATAGATCGTCCAAATAAAAATTGAATAAAGAAACCACAGATCTCAATAACACAATCAACAATTTAGACTTAACTGACTTATATAGAATATACCATCCAACAAAGAACGAATACACTTTCTTCTCAGCAGCGCATGGATCCTTCTCTAAAATAGACCATGTCTTATGCCACAAAGCTACTGTTAGCAAATACAAGAAGATAGAGATAGCATCTGGTACTCTATCAGATCATAATGGATTGAAATTAGAAATAAATGACAGAATAAAAAACAGAAACTTCTCCAATACCTGGAGATTAAATAATACACTATTATATGATGAATGGATAACAGAAGACATCAGGAGGGAAATAAAACAATTTTTAGAAGTAAATGAGAACAACGACACATCATATCAAAATCTCTGGGACACTATGAAAGCAGTACTTAGAGAAAGATTTATTTCATGGGGTGCATTCAACAAAAGAAGTAGAAATCAACAAATAAACGACTTAACACTACAGCTCAAAGCCCTAGAAAAAGAAGAGCAGACCAACACCAAAAGTAGTAGAAGACAGGAAATAGTTAAAATCAGAGCCGAAATCAACGAAATTGAAACAAAAGAAACACTCAGAAAAATTAACAAAATAAATAGTTGGTTCTTTGAAAAAATAAACAAAATTGATAAACCCTTAGCCACACTAACAAAGAGAAAGATGGAGAAAACTCAAATTACTAAAATTCGGAATGAACAAGGAAATATCACAACAGACACGAGTGAAATACAAAACATAATTAGAAACTATTTTGAAAATCTATACTCCAACAAAACAGAAAACCTCCAAGACATCAACAACTTTCTAGAGACATATGAATTACCTAAACTGAATGAGGAGGACATACACAACTTAAATAAATCAATTTCAAGCAATGAAATAAAAGAGGTCATCAAAAGCCTACCAACAAAGAAAAGTCTGGGACCAGATGGGCTCTCAGCCGAGTTCTACAAAACCTTTAAAGAAGAGCTCATTCCAATACTTCTCAAAGTATTCCATAAAATAGAAGAGGAGGGAACCCTCCCATACTCATTCTATGAAGCCAATATCACCCTGATACCCAAACAGAGACACATCAAGGAAAGAAAATTTCAGACCATCCTTAATGAACATTGATGCAAAAATTCTCAACAAAATTTTAACAAATCGCATACAAAAATATATTAAAAAGATAGTGCACCACGATCAAGTGGGTTTTATACCAGGGATGCAAAGTTGGTTCAACATCCGGAAATCAATAAATGTCATTCACCATATCAACAGACTAAAAGTTAAGAATCACATGATTATTTCAATAGATGCAGAAAAAGCATTTGATAAAATACAGCATCCCTTCATGCTCAAAACATAGAGAAAATTGGGATAGTGGGAACATTCCTTAACATTGTAAAGGCCGTCTACGCTAAACCCATGACCAATATCATTCTAAATGGTGAAAAATTGAAAGCATTCTCCCTAAAAACTGGAACAAGGCAGGGATGCTTTCTTTCACCACTTCTATTCAATATCGTACTTGAGACTCTAGCCAGAGCAATTAGACAAACCAAAGAAATTAAAGGGATACAAATTGGAAAAGTGGAACTCAAACTATCCCTGCTCACAGATGTCATGATTATATATTTAGAGGAACCTGGAAATTCCACCAGAAAACTTTTATAACTCATAAGTGAATTCAGTAAAGTAGCAGGTTACAAGATCAATGCTCATAAATCCAATGCATTTTTATGCATAAGTGATGAATCTTCAGAAAGAGAAATTAGGAAAACTACCCCATTCACAATAGCATCGAAAAAAATAAAATACTTGGGAATCAATCTCACAAAAGAGATGAAAGACCTCTACAATGAGAACTGCAGAACACTAAAGAAAAAAATTAAAGAAAACCTTAGAAGATGGAAAGATCTCCCATGTTCTTGGATCGGCAGAATTAATATTGTCGAAATGGCCATACTACCAAAAGTGCTATACAGATTCAATGCAATTCCAATTAAAATCCCAATGGTGTACCTTACAGAAATAGAGCAAGCAATTATGAAATTCATCTGGAAGAATAAGAAACCCAGAATAGCTAAAGCAATCCTCAGTAGAAAGAGCGAAGCAGGGGGTATCGCAATACCAGATCTTCAACTCTATTACAAAGCAATAGTAACAAAAACGGCATGGTATTGGTACCAAAATAGACAGGTAGATCAATGGTACAGAATAGAGGACATGGACACAAACCCAAATAAATACAATTTTCTCATATTAGACAAAGGTTCCAAAAATATGCAATGGAGAAAAGATAGCCTCTTCAACAAATGGTGCTGGGAAAACTGGAAATCCATATGCAACAGAATGAAACTAAATCCCTATCTCTCACCCTGCGCAAAATTCAACTCAAAATTGCTCAAGGACCTCGGAATCAGACCAGAGACTCTGCATCTTATAGAAGAAAAAGTAGGTCCAAATCTTCAACATGTCAGCTTAGGATCAGACTTCCTTAACAGGACTCCCATAGCACAAGAAATAAAAGCTAGAATCAACCACTGGGATAGATTCAAACTAAAAAGCTTTCTCTCAGCAAAGGAAACTATCAGTAATGTGAAGAGAGAGCCTACAGAGTGGGAGAATATCTTTGCCACTCATACTTCAGATAGAGTGCTAATTTCCAGAATCTATAAAGAACTCAAAAAACTCTACACCAAGAATACAAATAATCCAATCAACAAATGGGCTAAGGAAATGAACAGACACTTCACAGAAGAAGATCTACAAGCAATCAACAGATATATGAAAAATGTTCAACATCTCTAGTAATAAGAGAAATGCAAATCAAAACTACCCTAAGATTTCATCTCACCCCAATTAGAATGGTGATTATCAAGAACACAAGCAACAATAGGTGTTGGCGAGGATGTGGGGAAAAAGGTACACTCATACATTGCTGGTGGGGTTGCAAATTAGTGCAGCCACTCTGGAAAGCAGTATGGAGATTCCTCAGAAAGCTTGGAATGGAACCACCATTTGACCCAGCTATCCCACTCCTTGGCCTATACCCAAAGGACTTAAAATCAGCATACTACAGAGATGCAGCCACATCAATGTTCATAGCTGCTCAATTCACCATAGCCAGATTGTGGAACCAACCTAGATGCCCTTCAGTTGATGAATGGATAAAGAAACTGAGGCATATATATACAATGGATATTACTCTGCCATGAAGAATGATAAAATTATGGCATTTGCAGGCAAATGGATGAAATTGGAGGATATCATTCTAAGTGAGATAAGCCAATCTCAAAAAACTAAAAGATGAATGATCTCGCTGATAAGCAGATGAGGACATATAAGGGGAGGGGTAGGAGCGGTTAGCGTTAGGGTTAGGGTTAGGGTTAGGTTTAGGGTTAGGGATAAGGAGGGTGGTAAGAATGGAGGAAGGAAGGACTATATAGGGGGGAAAGAGGGGTGGGAGGGGTGGGGGGAAAGGGAAAAAAATAACAGAATGAATCAAACATCATTGCCCTATGTAAATTTATGATTTTTAATTAAAATAAATAAATAAATTAAAAAAAAAAAAGAAAGGAAGCCACCAAAGAATTGCCAGGCCATTTCTCACTCCATTAAATTTCCAAAGACTTACATAAGATGGGCATGGAGAGTGCATATACATGTTAGCTAAATAAAGTTAATTATTTAATTAAATGATAATTAAATATTAAGTTCCAATCACACCAGCATATGGTGTTCCCTTCTTCTCTTACCTGTTGTTGGGGCTCAGAAAACAATATCCTAAAATGAAGGTCTCAGAAGCAGACCTCAAAAAAGCAGTCTCTCTCTTACCTTCAGTCCTCTTGCTTCCTGCTCCCCTTTCTCTCTCTCAAAGCAAACCATGGAAACTAGGGTTTCTCTTCCCCATGGCAAGTCACAGAGACCTTTTTTTCCCCAGAGCAAACTATAAAGCCTAATAATATTATTGTACTCTTCCTTTCACCTTTCCAAAGGAATATTGCATGAGAAGAAGAATCTGAACAAACAGACTTTGCGGGATTTCTCCACTCCATTAGCATGAGATCATATGCTTTTTGTCCAGTCACATTTCTACCTGGTTGTCCATGCTTCATCGAATCTAAGCATAAAAGTAGAGGCAGTTCTTTGCACTTTGGGTCTTCAGTCTGAAATATCCTGTGTCACATAAAACGGTAATCAAATAAAATTGTTATATAAATTGTTAATTTATCTTGTTATACAGGTGTCATCCATGCCCCATTTTGATGGGGCAGAAAGGGGATCATACCCTCCCCTTTCTATCCCTGCACTGCCCATAATTTGATTTTAGTGTTTCTTGTATCACTAGAACTATAATAACCACTACAGGAATTTTTCACTAGAATAAATATGATCAGTAGACCTCATAATTCACATGAGAGCTAAAATAAGGAAACGATAGAAGTACTCAATGAAATGTTTTCCTTGAGTCTTACCATGATTCACTTCTGTGCTTATTTCCATTGTTAGCTAAGTTGTCCCTCTCAGTACTCACAGGTGTTGGTTCCAGGACATCACTTCCCTGCATAGATATGAAAATCCAAGGATCTCAAGTCCCTTATACAAATGATATAGAGGATGTATCTAACCTACATGACCTTCTCCTGTATGCTTTAAATCATTTTGATTATGTATAATACCTAATATAACATAAATGCTATGGAAACAGTTGCACTGTGCTGTTTAGAGAATAATGACAAGAAAAAAAGTTTGTCCATGTTCAGACCAGATGCAATTTTTTCCTGCATTATTTCCAGTCTATGATTTGTGGACTCCATGGATGTGAAACCCATGGATCTGGAGATTTGAGTTGAAAGATAGTTTATAGATCTTCGGAGTCTCTTTTGAAGACCAAACTAAGAGAAATGGACCTTTGGGCTTGACTTTGGTGTGATGCTTCATAGTTTACAGAATATCTTTGTTCATGATTTCCTTCCATCTGTGCAACAGCGACTCTTGAGTAGGCAGTATTGCAGATGAAGAAACTGAGTCTCAGAGAATTCAAATGACACAGCCAAGAAGTAAGGACTCTTAACTCTTTTTATCACCCCATTTTTCCCTATGCATTTAAATACAAAAATAATAGGCTATAAGGAAAGCTAATATAAGAAGACTCAAATATAAAGAATAAAGATTAAAAAGAGGTACAAATGCATTCTACTGTCATGTACAAAGAATGAATTTTAAAAATTAATAAAAAAAGATTAAAAAGAGGATCATAAAAGTCACATTAAAAGGACAGTCTTGATTTTTAAAAATATAAACACAAACATACATCTATACAAACACATAAATTTATGTGCATACAGTACTATTTATAATATATTATAAAAAGTGTAATTTTTATAAAATAAAAATATATATTATGTTTATATAATTATAATCTGTGCTTTTTCCCTTCTATTTGTCTTCTGACAGGTGTGATGGTATTAATAAATTGAAGGCACTAGGCATAAAACATCTGAACTAATGTATGTTTCTGTTGATTCATTTGTGGCAGTGTTGACACTGGAGCTGCTTGTAGACTATCTTCTCACATATAATAATTATTATTTAGTGATGGCAAAGCTCTGTGGATGTGACCAAAGTGTCAGTGACATAAAGAAAAGCCTGTTTAAATGATCTGCAAAGCAGGGCCACAGCTGTAACTTTGCCCTGGCAGAGCCTGTCAAGTAAATAGCATGATCTTTTCAAACACAGCCATATTATTTTCTTCTTGGCATTTGTAATTTGTTAAAACTCTTAGTGTGCATGCCTTTCTTCCTAATAACAATGGCATATGGCCAATCTCTGTACTTATCTCTTGCACACACATTACTTCTATGTATATTTAATCTAGTTTTATATTTGAAGGAAACACACAGATTTTGCTGCAAATTTTAAACACATTCTGTGAAGGCTGTGATACAATTTATAACTCAGTGATATAACGTTCAAAAATGCTTTAAAAAGAAGAAATTTCATTAAGAGATGATATAAAAGTAGCCCAAGATCAACTGTTGGCTCTGCTTAGAAGAAAAAACCCAAAACCATGATGCTTCAATACTGCTGATATTTGATTTTGTAAGTCATACTATATCTGGTATTTATAGGCTTAGTCTTATTGCCAGAGCCTCAAGAGCATCTGTCTGGGATCTCAGTCATTGTCTACCAATTTATTTGTACCTTGGTAGATGTATGAATATCCAACAGCTTTCTAATTTAGAAATGATGGTAGATTTTCATAACTTAAAGATTAGATACTGAAATAAGAGCCACCTACCATCATTGTCAACAAAATTTATTGTTAACATAAAACCCTTTAGGCACGACTTTTCTTCCCATACAATTATACAACCTCAAGGTTTGAAGGAACTTTGAGATTGTGCAAGCCACTCTTTCCAGACAATTGAGTGCATTGGCTAAGAGTTGGAGCTCTGGAAACAGACAGTATGGGCCTACATCAGGTTTCTTTCTTTCTTTCTTTACAGAAGTCCAGTTCCTGGTTTAAATAACAATTGTGACAAATAGCAGAAAGAACTAAGGAATGATGTGCTGATGATCCATACAAAACACCAACATTTTAGGTTGTACATAATTAAAGAAATATCTTACTTTTCAAAATATTATAATTGCCAATACACAGAGGCATGCCTTAGGTGGGCATAGGAATGCAACTTTTAAAAGGAAAAAATAATCACACCGGAACTACTAAATTTCATTAAAACAACTGAGCAAGAAAAGCAATATTGAAGTTCCGTACTGATTTTACACAGTTTCTATACAGTACCTTGACTTAAATCCAAGAGCAAAAGTTAAGACTCTCCTCCTCTGTTTTTGGTAAACAACTACATGGTAAACTTAGATGATCCCCCCCACCCCCCATTACCTGGGAGTAGCCTTTTTAATATTTTATTTAAAAGAGGGCAGGTTTGGCACTTTTATACTGATGTCACCATTGTTAATATGTCTTGGGATCTCAGAAAGATTCATGTTCTTTATAGTTGATACAGCACGGGCTGGAGCTCCTGCTAAGACAGCCTCAGATTTCTCCAGTTTATTTTGTGCATCAATTTGTGTAACAATCTCATTCATGTTGGTCTCTAATACCATTCCCCCATCACCATTTCTGCAAGAATATTGTGAACCTTGTCTACATGGAAAATTAAATCCAGTTCACAGACATTTTCAAAACATTTGTCTAAGGTTTTCACGAATACTTGAATTAGATCTAAAGAGCCAAGTTCACTTTCTGAAGAAACCACACAGAAGACAAAATATAGGGTTGCGTAAGTCTGTAAATCAGATTCTCCAATTAATTAGATTTAACTCTATAGGTCACAGTAAATTACACAGCTTAAGACTGATTATCAAAATCCTCCTTCTAGGAAATTACAAATATTTTCATCTCAGATACCAGATGAAAAGTCTCTCTGATGATTTGCTGTTGTGTATCTTCACTATAGGACTGGGAGAACTTGGAGAATCGCAGCTTCCCGCGGTTGTTTCTTGACAGCGATGCCTCCCCACCCGCACCCTCCCTCTCATGCCAGGTTTCCACATGTATATCTCGTACAAGCCTCTGAGTCTCGTCTAATTCTGTTTGATTAGCTAAATGCCAATAAAATAGAACCTTGTTCACTGGGTTGCCATGATCCAATGAGATAGGACATGGATATAAAGGGTGCTCAAGAAATATGAGCTCTTTAGTTCCTGTAGCCTCAGGAATCCTACAGCGTTCCTGTGGCCGTTACTCTCAACCCTTAATTGAACTTTTAGTGACAATGAACTGTAGTACTGCTGTACTTTTTATGTACCTCATTTTACTATGAAAATGCATCTGCCTTATCCTGAGGATGAGGGAGTATTTCTACTACAGACTCTCTCTCCAATGATTGTTCAAATATTAGCCAAATAAAATAAATAATCTCAAACATAACTAAAGCAAACATACTGTGAAGCTTGATCCCTTTGGCAGTAGTGTAAGACTGAAGCCTCTCTGGTACTGATCCCTTAACCTTCATTTAAAAAGCCTAAGATCCTAACAGTTTTTTGGCATCCAAAGCACACTGATTCTGGCAACATCAAAGTTCCCACATCCAGAGGTTATCTAACTGGTATTCTAAATCTACAAGCTGGTCATTAGTCTATTGATATTAAGTATTCATTAGCTATGATGGAAGATATAAATAAATAGTAACAATTTGGAGATATCTTTGAGTATGACATGAAAAGCAAAAACAATGAAGAAATTGATAGATTTAACTTCTTAAAAATGAAAATCTTCAGGGCTGGGGATGTAGCTCAGTGGTAGAACTCTTCTCTAGCATGCAGGCCATGGGTTCAATCCCCAGCACTCCCCCCACAGCAAAATAAAAAATATATGTATATTCCATTAGCAAAAGGCAAATGACAAACTTGAAGGAAATATTTATTTGCATATTTCAGAAAATGGTTAAAGTGCTTAATACATAAAACTAAAAAAAAATTAAGATACACACTCCAGGTGAAAAATGAACCAAAGACATGAACATAAATTTTCCATACCAAAAAAAAAAAAAAAAAAAAAAAAAAAAACGTGTTCAGCTCCACTAGTATTTAAAGAAAAGCAAGATAAAGGGTTGGGGATATAGCTCAGTGGTAGAGTACTTGCCTAGCATGTGCATGTCCCTGGATTGGATCCCCTGTTCCCTGTACTGTTGTAAAGAAAAGGAAAAAAGGAGGAAAAAAAAAAAATGCAAGATTCTAATTTGTGCCTATAAAATTGGCAAGAATTTCAAGTCTTTTACCCAGTGGTAAAAGCCTTTTATTCAATGGTAAAGCAACAAGAAGATGAGCCAATCAATATTCTATGCATTGCTAGGAATTAATCAGAAAGAAATATGACATTTTTCCACAACCATGTTGCATTCTAATTCCTATGTATAGAATATTACTTCATAAATAAAATAAAATAATTTGTATAATCATAAAATTGAAAGAATAATGTTTGATGATTTGGAAAAATGTTTAAGGTTTTTAAGAAAAAAATTTGGAAAATGGTATTACAGTATGATTTTAAGAGAAGATTATTCAAATAAATTATAAGATTAAAACAGTGTTATAAAATAATATTTAATAATTTATAAACAGTATTTCTCTATGATCCTAATTCTACATCTCATAAGAAAAAGGCTATTAAAAAGAATTAATTGTCTTAATTTTTTAAATATTCGACAATAAGAATATATTATTTTCGTAATCAAAATTTTTTTTAAAAATGTTATGTACTGGACTTAGCCATTATAACTTGTAGAATACTGTTAAAACAAAATGCTTTTTCTCAGTGAATTTAATAAGTATACTTTCAACAAAAGTGATAAAAGTGTTGAATAAAACAGGTACAAGAGAGAAACTTATTTTTATTAAAAACAAGAACAACAACAAAACCTCTCTCCTCAACTGAAGCAATTCATTAATTAGAATCCCTTGAGCATCTTTCTCAATCATGTCTATAAAGTATTAAAAGTCTTAATGAAATACTTTTCTGAAGATTAGATACACACTTCCTGATGAATCAGTCCCTTATGATTGTAAGAAAGAGATATATATTCAGGTCACCTTAAGGAATGGGGTTAAACAGGGCTGGGGTTGTGGCTCAGTGGTAGAGTGCTTGCCTAGAATGTGTGAGGCACTGGGTTTGATTCCCGTCACCACATAATTAATAAAATAATTATATACATCTACAATTAAATATATTAGGAAAAAAAAGAAATGGGTTTACACATCCTGTACTTAGAACTAAATAGCTTCCAGGAACCAAGGCCATTCTGAAGAAAAGGCTACTCTCGCTTATTGCCTACTTGGTACCTGCTTCTGCTTCAGGATTTTCTTTGTTCTCCTTTTGTTACTAGCTAACCAGTTCCTCCTACATTGCCCTACTCTAAATCATAAAGAGAGCTAATTTGATTGGCCAATACCACGAAAAGACTAGCCCAACTTTGCTTCCCTGAGTATATGGATGGGGGTAAGCCATTTTCATTTAAAAGAAACACTAGGTATCATATGCCTTGTGACTGATGTGACTACCAGCAAGCTGCTAATTCTGACAAAGTAGAAAGTGAGACTAGCGTGACATGATTTGTTCATAATAAACACATTCTGCTTAATAAGAACCAATTTTACTTCTAAACATGCTCCTAGACCACAGCGTAGGGAGGATAAAAGAAAGAAAATGCATTTTTAAACCTTAAAAGGATTATGTAATGCAGTAAAAAATATTAAATTTAAAGAGAAAAAGAAAAAATGGAGGAAAAAGCAATATTTGAACAGATAATGACCAAGATTTACCCCAAAATCCCAAATGTATCAAAATATAAGAAGTAGTATATACCTCAAGAGATTTACATGGAAAAAAAAATGTAAAACTCACATCTAGATATATCAAACACTAAAAACTGAATACAAAAATTCAAAGTGGTCAGAAAAAGACACAATACCTTCAAAGAAACAAGATAAGACTGACAGCTGACTTTTCATCAGAAATAATAAAAACAGATAATAGAATATTTTCTTTAAAAATGTAAAAGAAAACTGCCAACCTAAAATTTTACACAGCAAAATATCATTCCAAAATGAAAGTAAAATAAAGACATTCCATACCAAAAAAAAAAAAAAAAAAAAAAAAAAAACAAATTAAGAACTGAGAGGGTCTGTTGCTAGTAAACTGATACTGAAACAAAGAGGAATATAATCTGAGAGAGAAGCATAAAGGAACAAAGAACAAAATAAAGTGTAAAAATATGTATAGAAAAAAAATCTGGATAGATGTAAATGTATATTAACTGCCTAAAATAATAATAACATTGTGGTGTTTTGATTAGATGTAGAATTAAAATATATGACAATATTAACACAAAAGATAGAACAGAGGAAAGAACAGCCTGGAGTCCTTACATGTCATGAAAGTGGTATAATATTAATTTGCATTTAGATTCCAGGATACATTTTATCTCTTGAGTAACTATAAAAAATAATAAAATAATGTATCATTAACAAGTTAATAGGGTAAAAAAATAATTAAAAATAAATCTAAAAGAAAGCAAGAAAGGAGGACAAAGGAAACAGAAAAAGTGGGACAAATAGGAAACTGGTAGTAAGATGGTAGATTTACCCAAATATTTAAATATTATTAAAAATGTATATGGACTAAAGGATAAAAATTGTCATAATAATTGAAGAAGACACATTTTGCTGCTTACAAAGCACATCTTAAGATTATAGAGAGTTTGGAAGTTAAATGGTGGGAGAATGTGTACTTCTAAGCATTCATAAAAAGAATGTTATAAACCACAGTATATTTTACAACATGTCTAGTACCACTAAATTGGACATTAAAAAGCAGCACTTTTTAAAAATTGTTCTAATTTTTGTACATGACAATAGAAAGCATTTAGATATTTTGACAGATCATACATAAATGGAGAGTAATTTCTCATTTTTATGAATGTACATATTGTAGGATAACATCAATCATGCAGTCATATATGTACATGAGGTAATAATGTCTTTCACTCTACTATCCTTCCTAACCCCATATCCCTTCCCCTCCCTTCACTCCCTCCTACCTAATATAAAGTAACTCTATCTTCCCTAGTCCTCCCACTCCACTTATGGGTGAATTAACATCCACATTTCAGAGAAAACATTCTGCCTTTGGTTTTTTCGGTTTGGCTTAGTTTGCTTAGCATGATATCCTCCAGCTCCATCCATTTACCAGCAAATGCCATAATTTCATTCTTCTTCAAAGCTGAGTAGTATTCCATTGTGTGTGTGTGTTTGTATGTGTGTGTGTATGATATACATATCACATTTTATTTATCCATTCATCTGCTGAAGGGCACCTAGGTTGGTTCTATAGTTTAGCTGTTGAGTTGAGCAAAAAGCAGCACATTTTAAAATGATAAAAATAATTGATTCATTCTGGAAGTTATAACAACTTCAAATTTCTAAGCTCTTAGTAACATGGTTTTGAAATATCAGGAAGTACACTGACAACAAAAAGGAGATATGGACAAATTCACAACCAGAAAGGAAGATTTTAACGTAGCTCTGTGACCGATAGCAGACAAAAAGGAATATAGAAGATTTCAACATAATAAACAAACATGACCTAATTAAACATACATAGAAATGACATCAAACAACTACAGAAAAAAAAAGTTATTTTCAAGTATACCTGGATATTTGTCAAAACTGGGGCCATAAAACAAATTTCAAAAAATATCAAGGGATTGGAATAATATAGAATATGTTCTATAATCACAATGGATTTAAGCTAGAAATCAATTACAAAAAGATAAATAGAAACTCCCCAATGTTTGAAATGAACAATACATTTCTAAATAATTCATGGGTCAAAGAAGATATCCCAATAGAAATTAGAACACATTTTTAACAAAATGATATTGAAAAATACTACATATTAAAATGTATGGAGTACAGGAAAAGACAAAGGAAATTTTATAATCCTTAATGCATATATTTTTATGTCTGAAAATCAATGATCCATATGTCCACCTGAGAAGTAATATCCAAAGGAAAAAATGAAAGCCACACAGAATAGAAATAAGGAAATAATGAAGATTGAAATATAAATTATTTAACCAAAAAAATACATAACACCAACAAGCCATATACTTTTTCTTTGAAAAGACTAATACAATTGCTAAATTCCTATTAATATTAATCAAGAAAAAAACAAAGATATAAATAATCACTATCAATAAAACAGGGATAACTTTCCTTTGCTATGAATACACCAGGGTGAATCTCACCATCATGTACATCCTAAATAAAATATTAGCAAGTAAGTCTCATTACATTCTTCGTAGTAGTGCAAAATGGAAAAAAAACCCACAAATTTCCACCATCATTTCTATGAGTAAAATTCGTGATAAATTCAAAGAGCAGAATATTAAGCAGCAATTCAGATGAATGAGCTACTGTTGCCCATGACATGGATGAATCTCAAAATTGTAAAGCTGAGTGAAAGAAGCAAACACAAAAGGTGCATGATGTAGGCCTTCATGTATATAAAAATAATATCAAGCAAAATTAATTCATAAACACAGAAATCAGAATAATGGTGATTCAGGATGAAAGGGGGATGATTATTAAGAGGCATAAAGGAGTGCTTCTGGGGTATTGATTGTGGAGCATTCCATTTCCTGGATTAGGTGCTGGTTACACAGGTGGGTTCACTTGGTCAAAATTAGGAGAATTCTGTGCTTATGCACACGTGCACTTCTCTGTGTGCATGTTATACTTCAATTAAATTTAATAAAAACATTTTCTTTAAAATAAAGAACCATTCTTACTTGAATTGTTACCACTCTTACTGGTCTATATTATTCAGACTCAATCATTCCATTTCTTTAAAAATCAGAACTCTGATTGTAACTACTTCCTTCAGGATTCCCAATTCCTTGCAGTATAGATGTGAAATGGCTTAATATTTCTAATACTCCTTCCCCATTAATTATGCTAGCTAACTTACTTCTTGCTGGGTGTCAGCTTTTAATCGTATCTTGGCTTGATCCATTTATCTATCAGCCTCTTAAAGTTATTGAAATCATCTCAGTCTAGCATGAAAAACTCAATTTTGTGACTTTTCAACTTAAACATCAAGCTGAATTTAAAACCATTTTTTCCTCCCTTTCTTTCTTTACCCCCAGACTTGCTCAAAGGTAGACAAGTTTGTTGCCAGTGGCTTGTGGTGTGTGTGTGAGTGAGGTGACAGGTGCTCCTCCCTTTACACCCTTTCCTATCCTTTTAGCTAGTGGGTCTCTTCTGAAATTAGGGCAGCAGCCCTCCTGTACAGTGAGAATGGGAAGAAGGGAGGGAACAGAACAACCTCATGAAGGTTACACCTCACAAAAGGTGGACCTCCTATCTACCCTCCTCAGCTTTATACTCCAAGGAATAGGAATGGGGTGGCTTCGGGAATGTTAACCATAGGGCAGCTTCCTCATATTGACATTTCTTGTAGGGTGGCCTAACTATAGGTGGCCCCTCAACTTAGAATACATGTGCTTACCACCTTCTGTGCACAGTTTTAGACTTTGGCCAGGGCCCAGGGAACATCCCTGTTGATATTCTATTATACTTGTCTCTAACCACCTTGAACTTCTGTTAATCTTCACAGCATGTGTTGAAGTCAAAAGAAAGAAAAAGAACAATTCTGTATTAACTAAAAATACAGTGGGGAAGGAAATGGGATACAGGGAAAATTGCAGTGATTTTCTATTTTGCAAAGCAAGCATCTTCAAGAAAATATGGAGAGTTGGGTTATTCATCTATACACATATAATAAATAATTCAAATTTATTTGAACTCTTTACCTGCATGTACACCTTTCATTTTAATATCTATATATAACATTTCTACTTTTACAGCTTTGATGTGATTGAAGATCAGAATTAAACATAACTAAGCAATGTAAAATACACTGTTGGAGACAAAATATACAATTTATTAAAAGCAGAGAAACACAATTGAAAACAATCCAGAAGGAACTAGGAGCACTGGGATATAATTCAGTGGTAGAGAGTTTGCCTAGGAGGCATGAGGTCCTGGGTTCAATTCCCACCATCACAAAAACAACAAAAAGACCCACAAGAAATAAGGAATAATATATCAATAATAGGTGTAAGAATATAATATTTTATTATAGTCAATAAGAAGTAAAAAACAATTTTCTTCCAGAAAGGGGAACATAATTTATAGTTTACACCTATAGTATATAAATATGTTTAGTACAGTAGGACTATCATTACTGAAAATGGAACTTATTCAATAAAATGACCATTGCTTCTAATCAGAATCACCATTCATTTGATAGAACTGAGGCTTCTTTAAGCAGGGTTTTGCTTTTCTGATCTTCTTCCCTCTGCGTGACATTCTCATCTCCTACATAGTTTGACACACAGAGCAGCTGCTTGATACAGCAGATGAGCAGTGTATCACAAAGAAATGCCACAGAACCAGAAAACTAGAATATAAACAGCATTTTAAAAGGGAAAGAATTTTCTAATAAAAATGCTCAATGGGGATGACTTTGAAGGCAAAGTATTAAAGTCAGCCTTGAAATATCACTTAATATAGTATAAAAAAATTCCTTTCATGAGATTTTACTTTCTCTATGATTCATAGTCCAGCTTTCTTATAAACCTTTGCAAAGTGCTATGAATAGAAAATATTGTATGAAGAATTCAAAAAGCTTTGATTATTTATTAACAATTTGATGATTATAAGATTACATTTCAGGTAATTTAGAATGAGTTTTTTTAAATGTGGATGCTGATATAGAATCATATATAAAGATATTATACCCAAATATATAATTTCTTTTAAATTTATCTAGATTGTTAGAAATTTCTTCTGACTCATTTTGAAGCAATAAAGTGAAAGACATATTCATTTAAGATTTCATTTCTAAACACTTTGCTAGTATCAAATGCAAAGAATATATATTTATTATGGCAAGGAGTAACTTAAATCACTCCCCAAATCAATTTCTTATCATATAAGATAAATAATTACCAGACAATTTTGCCTCTTATTAAAGAGAAACAAATCATATTAGCTTTCAGTTTTTTGTAAAAATAAATAAGTAAACCATAAATATAATTAAACTCCAATTAAATATATTAAACAGTTATTATATAAGCAACTATTTCTCTGAACATCAGCAATGGTACAAGAACTAAACAGTTTAATTCTATAGGGCTATTTATTAATCTTTTTATGAAGGGTTCCCAGTATTTTAAGACTAGAAGCGCCATACTTCTCTCTTTACATCCCTCCATGAGTAGTAGATCTTGCTTATGGGGAACCCAAGTTATACTAGTTCCTGATTCCCTGAAAGTGGATCCCCTCTTGTGAGCCTCAGAATTTCACAACTGTGTTTGCCTATAAAAATTGTGAGCATCAGCTAACAAAATATTTGGAAAGTTTTTTGAGTCTTTGGACCATTTGTGATTCTGTATCAGCCAGAATATAAATTTGTGAAAATGAACCAGAGGAAGTTTCACCCCACATCAGACGAACTTTATTTGTATCAAGCAGTAGGACTGTTTTCAAACCACATTGCTCCTCTCAAATTCCTTCTCTTATTTAGTTTTGCACCATTATTGCCTCTTCCTCTCAATTTATTTTTAATAGTATTTCTTCCAATTCTGAAATGCATATTCATTATAGGAAATTTGAATAATAAAATTAAAAGGAAAAATACCAATAACTTTTTCAATTTCTTCTGCCTGGATTTTGGTGAACTAATTACAATCTGAAAGGGGTGTTTCACATTTTTTTTCAATGCTAGAAGAAAACATCTTTAAAATATTTCACTCAGGCTTTTGATAAATTTGGCTGATGTGCATGGACTTTTTCAATGATTAATCGCATTCACTAGGAAGGTAATAGAAGTATTATCTAGTAGGTATAGTCAAATTCAGAAAATTAAATGCTAGCAGTATTTGGCTTAACTGTAGGTATTTCTTCTTTATAAACATTCACAGATGTTGAAATGATAGCTATCATGTACAGTTTTAGTTAATGATATAATTTTCATATTAACCACAACTGTACAACATCATTATTCTCACTTTACAAAACAAGAGTCAGAAATCAAATCGATCACACAGCTCTTAGGTGGTAAGCTGAGAATTCAAGAGATTTGGCCTCTCTGCTTCCAAGGGCATTCTTCACACAACAGCCCAACAGTTTATGATGGGTATCATAATCTGCCCTGTGGTTGGGCACTTCAAATCCCTAATCCCTCCTCCTTTTTAAAAAAAATCTAATACTAATAATGTTGGAAGTAACATCTTATATAAAACTTTGTTTCTATGATGATTTTCCCTAAGCAGAGTCTTAAAATTTTTCTTAGGCCATTACAGGCAGGAACACTTTTAAAGTTGTTTGTACATATTGTCAATTGCCTATCTCACTGTGATTGTCCAAATAATAACTCAATCAGCTGAACTTGAGGCCTCCAGTTTTACTGTACCCTTTACAAAAATCTTTGTTCATTTGATAGATGAAAATGAATTCTTGGTTGTAACTTTTATTTATTTTTTGATTGCTATAATTCACTGTGTTTTAATACATCAATTCTCCCTTCTACCAAGTAAAACTTTATATAAGGGTTGGCTAAGTCCTCGAACTAAGACTGGGAAGCCATGGGAGTGCTCATTAGGCTTTTTCTTGTCTTTCTTTATTCACTCAGTCATCATTCAGTTCCAACTTTAAAGTCCCTCCCTGACTTCAAGGAGCCTGTGGAGTAGCAAGAGAGACACATAAAAATACAATTACAGAATCGCCAGCACTGGGACCAAAGTAACAACAGGAAGATGCTTTGGAAAATGCAGAGGAGGTCACCTAAGCCAGCTTTAAAAAGGTTCTAGAAGCCTTTATGGAGATACCGAAACCTGTGCACCATCTTGAAATGAAGAAGTTAGCCAGCTTTTCCCTGACATCTCCAGCTGCAGTTAGCTGCTTCTTCATCAATGTTCTTTTATTAGAGCACTTACAACAGTGCATTGTACTGATTTGTTCCCATGTCTTGCACTCTCTCACTAGACTGAGCTTGATCCCTAGTTAGCCTAGCACACTTCCCCAAAATGTAGTAGAAATGCAATAAACATTTGTTGAATTATTTTAAAATTCTAGCCAAAAAAACTATTTTTTCCTATGCCTTCCTCTTGACATTGGTATGAATATGTGTGGTTTTCTTTTTGATTTTAAAATTAATAGTTTGCCATACACCCATCAGAAAGGCTGGAAGGAAAGGGGGGGGGGAATATCAAGTGTTGGTGAAATATATGATGTAAGAAGAATGTTCATACATTGCTGGAAACAGGAATCAGTACAATCCTTTTGGAAAACTGTTGGCAATCCCTACTAAAGCTGTGTTTTACAGCATCCTTTGCCCCAGAAATTTCCACTCCCAGTTATACACTCAACAAAAGTGCATGCATATACTCATCAAGAGGCATCTTTTTACCAAAAGCAGCACTATTCATAATTGCTCCTAACTAGTTGTACATGTTGGGATTCATTGTTACATAAATTGCACATGCACATAACAATGTAATATGGCCCTCTAATTCCCAAGTATTTTCCCTTTTCCTCTCCTTCCTCCCTCTAGTCCCTTTCCTCTATTCCACTGATCTCCCTTTGATTTTCATGAGATCCACCTACCTCATTTCTTTCCCTTTTTCCTCTCTAGCTTCCACATATGAGAGAAAACTTATGACCCTCGACTTTCTAAGTTTGAGAACCAGATTTTATTTAAAACTCCTACTGTGTGATTGCTTTAATATGAAGTATAAAAATTGGCAAAACTGTCCTATGCTGAGAGACATAAAGGGAATAGGATGGAGAAGCTTCTGGGGATCCTGATAAATTTATGTTTCTTCACCTAGATATTGATTCATTCATTTTTTGCCTTTCTCTATATTACACTTATATGGTTTTGTTTGTGTGTTTAATACATCTTGAGAGAAAGTTAGGAAATACAAATATGTCCAGAAAATTTTAAATCACCCATAATTCCACTATCCAGAGATGACTACTGTTAATATTTTGGATTATTTCCTTTCAGTCTTTTTTTGTTTGTTTGTTTTTAAGCCAGTGGGCACATGCACACGCTCCTTCTCTGGACATTTTACACAGAGAGAGAGAGAGAGAGAGAGAGAGGGAGAGAGAGAGAGAGAGAGAGAGAGACAGAGAGACAGAGAGAGAGAGAGAGAGGAGAGAGACAGAGAGAGAGAGACAGAGAACGCGCGCTACTGAGTCACGAACAATCTTTATGTTCTGCATCCATTCTATATTTGTCTCTAGAAAGGTAGCACTACTTTACAGTCCCACTGGCAAGGTTTGAGGGCGCCTTGTGGTGCAGTCCAACCTCAGGCGGTTTATTACTACTTGTGATTAGTTTTAAGACGGTGGGGCTTAAGACAGGACTAAGGGATCTGCGGTCTGCAGCACTGCGGGGGCGCTAGGCTCCCAGGACCCGGAACCCGCTCTCCCTAGACCTCTCCCCGCCAGGCAAGGGGGCTCCGAATGAGGTAGCAGCGCGGTACCCCGGGTCCGCCGCGTCTCACGCCGCCAGGTTGCCGTGGGAACCGCAGAGCGCGGCTGCGCCAGCAGACCAGCCAGACTCTGAGGGGGCGAGGGACACTGAGGCCCAGACATGGAGCTGCCGGATCCAGTTCGCCAGCGGCTGGGAAACTTCAGCCGGACCGTATTCAGCGACTCCAGCCGGACCGGGCCGGAGTACAGTGAGGGTCCGGGTGAGTGGCCGAGGCCCGATGGGTGTGGCCGCGCGGGTTTTGGAGCGTCCAGATTTTGCCCGGACCTAAAATGGCGATTTCGCCTTCAGCTGGTTCTCCTCTGTGCGGGGAGCTCCTTGGAGGAGGGGCTGGGCCCGGGTGCTGAGGCCCGGGCTCATCCAGGCTCCCGCCCCGAACCCGGCCTGGTCTGGTCGTGTGCCACCTGGCCGGCGCATTGCAAGCGCGGCAGCTGAGATGGTGCCAGCTTTTGCGCCGCGTGAGCTGCCTGGGAGGGGACTCAAAAATAAAAACGCCTTCTTCACAGCACACCGGTCCGCCAAAGCCAACTTTGCTTTTCCTCTGCAGCTCCGGCCAGGGCATTTCCAGCCAGGATCGGGGGAACAGCCGAAGCATCTCCCCTTTCTGATCCCTCAGCCCCCACTCCGGTGAAGTAGATGTGCCTTTTCTCCTTTTCTAGCAGAACGAATATGTTCCACACGAGGCCATTTTCCACCAGAAGAGATGGAAAAAGAAAAAAATCTAATGAGTCGTAAACCTCCATCCACTGGAGTGTCAGCTGCCATACTAACAAGGCCTTCATCAAAACTCGCCCTCTTCCCTGCCGTCTTCTCCTCTTCTATATATAACTCTTCCCCTAAATCTAGTCACAAAATACCACGACGTAATGATGCTACATTCAACATGATGACAAGTGATAATGCAGTTTCCTCTGAAACAGTTTACGCCTCTTAAATCATTATGATAGACAGCATATTGTCAGTCAAACCTGTGTGGTTTTCATCATTGAGCTCTGCAGGGAAATAAAAATCTTTTCCTCTGCTTTGGGGATTTTTAAAAGGGGGCAGAGAAAGGCAAAGTTAGTTCCCGCAGTTACATCTTGTCACCGTGATCACCTGCCTATTCCCCAAATGTAGGCCTTTTTATGATTTAAGACATGCAGAGAAAAACGTGAAAAATTAATTTTCTCCTTTGTGATTCCAAGGGTGAGGATTAACAGACACTAACATCTGATAATACAAGGTATTAGGGGTCAGCAGATATGTAATGAAAAGGGCCAGATAATAAATATTTCACACTTTACAGGCTATATGTTCTCTCCAACAGCCATAGACAATAGTAAAACCATAAAACTTTAGGGACACTGAAATTTAAATTTCAATGTTTTTCGAGTGTCACAAAATATTGCTTTCCCCCCCAACCTTTTAAACATAAGAAAAACTATTTTTAGCTTACCAACTGTGTGAAAACAGGCAGTTGGCCAGTAGTTTGCCTGCCGGATTATATAACATTTTAATTTAAATTCCATTTACAGAACTCAACATTTTGCAAAATTTAGTAAATTTGTGTCTTGTGCTTTCAAAGTTCATTTACATATTAACTTGCTTTTCAGTTGCATGATTATAACTTTGATCTGCTGAAATACAGACAGCATAACTTTTAAGATGTTCATGTATAAAAATTATTCTTTGAAAAATTTTGACAACAGCCACTGCTCCAAAGTTTAAAGTTTTCAACTTAATTAATGAATCATTATTTCTCCACATTCTCTTCTTTGTGAATCTTAAATAGTTTTATTCGTACTGTAATAACAAGTTTATGTTACTCTCAGGCCACAGCTGACCAAAAATTATACTGTTGTAATGAAAAAAAAAAATTCTAGACTAGTAAGTTGTCTTCAGTCTTAACATATTTTTTAAAAATTCATTACTTTATCAGTAGTAATTTTATAAATTGGTACAACCAAAAGATCATAATTGCCAGGTATATTCTTGAAGCTAAAGGAAACCATTTTTCTGTAAGACTATGGTTATTTCTTATTTAAAAATTACTAAATGACAGATAAAAACTCAGTTGTGGAAAAAGAAAATAGTAATGTTTTTAAGAAATTTACATTAGAGCCTTTGTAAAACTTTACATTTAGAGCAGTCAATTTCAAAATATGTATCTGCTCTTAAGAATTTGGTTAATTTAGGATGTATCTTATAGGGTTCAATTTTTAAAAGTTAAATTCTTAATTTTGTGATCTTCTCCTTTACTTGAAAACAGAAAGTATTAGGTTATCAACCTTAGATAAATGAGACTTATGTATCACAATGGCTACCCTGATAGATAATGTCTTTCCTTATGACAGTATGTTTTCATCAAATTATTCTTTCTGCTTATGTGTATTTGGTATTCACAGAGTACGAAGTAAGATGCGCGGTTTTATGAGGGTCTCAAATCTGGGTAGGACATGTCTGTGCTTATAATGAGCCCATAATACACATAGAAAAAGAAAGGGGACTAATATTTGTTGAGGGCTTACTGGGTGTGCTAGACATGGTTCCAGGGTGAAATAGTTTGTTATTTCTAATCCTTATGAGCAGCCTTTGAGGTAGTTTTAATATCATTTTATGGATGATGAAATTAAGGCTCTAAAAGGTTAAATGATTTATCCCAAGTCTGGCATCCAAGTTTAGACAGGCTTGAGGAGTTCTGGGTTTACATGGACCCTAAAGCACATGGTCTCTTCAGTGCACTAGACTGGGCAAGGGGAGAATGGTTCTATGCCAACACTCTCATACACAGTTTAAATAAGTACCTGGAGGGGAAAGAGATTTCTGCTGGGGTAGGGGAATATGATCAAGAAAGGTAGCGATGGCTTTGGCATTAAAGAATGGATAGAATTAGAGTATGCTGAAAAGAGAGATGTGCCTATAATTTGAGGAGATTAGTTTTTGTATGGGATTAGTTTATCTGTGATTCATTTATGTATTTATGCATTCATTTTATAGACTTCACAGAATTCTACAGAGGAGGCAATGATAATTATTGTCTGTTCAACAGGATTCATCTTGATATTCCACACTTAATTTATACTTGTAATGTGCAAAAAAGTCAGCAGACCATAATGGCAAAATAAGCAACCGAAGAATTTGAAACATACCCCCAAGTAATCAATATTTGAACTAAATGGTGTTAAGATTAATATTCCTTTTACTGTCAAGGATTATTAAGAGGCCTAAAATTTGTAGTTTAATTGAGCCAATATTACAGTTATGGAGTTTCAGGAATGAAAGGATTCATAGGGCAGAGACCAGGATTAAGAGTTTGTTCCTTTTCTGTTTCTTCTGTAGATAATGAAATGGTCTCCAGTTTGGCATTGCAGATGTCGCTTTACTTTAACACTTACTTTTTCCCACTTTGGTGGGTGAGCTGCATTATGATGCTTCAGATGAAGGTATGTCTGTGCTTTACCACTGAGGGCTCTTTTGCTCATCCCCAACATCATTCCATGGTCAATAAAATTAAAGTTCTAAGTCTTTTTTTTAATCTTAGGTCAGTGTTACTGTATGTGAGATTGTTACAAACATGTTTTCTTTTTTTGTTTTGTTTTTAGTATTCAGTTTTGCCTGATTACTACAAATTCATTGTGATCACTGTTATCATCCTAATAACCTTAATTGAAGCCATCCGGTTATACCTGGGCTACATGGGAAATCTACAGGAGAAGGTAGGCCCTTCTCTTCCTCTCAGGGCTACCCATAAATGCAGTAAGGTTTTCATGCTAGTGTAAGGCATTGAGGGATAGTAGAAGGAGCATCAGGCCTGAACTTAAGACCTGGCTCCAACTTGACCACTCCTCTCACTGTTGTCTCTTTGCTGAATCTCTTGAGCTCTGGTCTCTACATATATAAAATGAAGAAAATAACATTGATTTCTCAAGTTTGTTGAGATTAAGTGAATTGATTTATATTAAGTATGTGGACATAGTAAGTACTTAAGAATTGATAGGTTTTCATCTTCATATTGGCCTTGAAAATATTTGGTCAATTAAATATGTCTGTTTGGATCCTGAATAAGAAAATGAGAAAAATCGTAAATTCATTTCCTTTGCCAGGCCCATGTTTTTTGAATCATTGTGCTGCCTAAGCAAAAGCATTTACAGTAACCAGAGTGTTGAGATAATTTTGTGTTTTTTTTAGACCCTTCATAATTAGGCCACACCCAGCATATCTTACCAAATTTCTTGCCATTTCTTAACCCAACAATCCATTCCAGGCCAATGTGTTGATTTCCAATGTGTTGAGTCATGCTCATTTTCACATATTTGCTTATTTACCTTCTTCCCTCTGCACAACTTTAAAAGACTAGCTCCTTGATGTCTTTCTTTCACTTACCCTAATTACATTGTCTTACTTCTTACAGCATATATACCTCTAAATGTTGCATTTAATGATTGACTAAAGTGCACTATTCTAGTACTGTTTCACATTGTTTGTTTTCTCATTCCACACTAAGATCTCTAAGGACACAAGGACCACGTCATACTTCTTTTGAATTACCCACAGAGCCCATATTGTAGATTCCTAGTAGTGCTAAGCACTTGTTTATGTGTATAAACAAAACTCCACATTTTCCTGATCTAATCACTATTTATGTGTATCATTGCAGGTTCCTGAGTTGGCTGGCTTTTGGCTTTTGAGCCTTCTACTGCAGTTGCCTTTAATTCTTTTCCTGCTCTTTAATGAAGGCCTAACGAATCTGCCCTTGGAAAAAGCAATTCATATCATCTTCACTATCTTCCTTACTTTCCAAGTTATTTCAGCATTTCTTACCTTGAGGAAAATGGTCAATCAGTTGGCAGTTCGTTTCCATCTCCAGGACTTTGATCGGCTCTCTGCAAACAGAGGAGACATGAGAAGAATGAGGTCATGTATAGAAGAGATTTGAATCAGTGCTATTAAGTGAAAATCTAAAAGACGATTTTAGATAATTACAAGCATTAGGAAAGCTCAGAGATTTAGCATAAAAAAAGGACAGAGCAAGTTTTTTGCGTTGTGTGCTGTCTAGTTCTGAAACCCCCCAGACTGGGGGAAATAAGACTTTGTACAGTATGTGAAAGTAGTATACTAACCCTAAAACCTAAATGTTGTCCACCTGCTGCTAAACTTTTTGTTGTTGATTTTTTTCAGGTGTGTAGGTATCTGTCTATTGTCGTTGTAGCTTACCAGTTTTACTGTAATATTTCTAATTAGAATCTATAACTAGAAATGTCTATGTTTCTTTTAAACTTGTCAGTTACCCATATCTTGGCTATATGTTTGACCATATATCTCTAAACACATAATAATGATAATCAGTATTCTTGCATATTAGACTGTATGTATAAGCCAAGAGACCAAATCTTCAAGTCTGCAAGGGTTAAATTAAATCCTAACCCTTATTTTTTTAGCTTGTTATAATGAAGAAGAAGACAGGTGGTTTATCATGGTATTTATGAAATATTTTTGTGATAAAATCCTAACTTTCATAAACTCATGTTCAGTATTTGTGGTGGTGGTAAGTAAAATGTTTTTACAATAAATTATAAACTATTTATGCTAAAGTATAAGCAACATATGCTAAAGTATAAGCAACAAATCATTCCTGTCTGTGTAATTCTTTGGGGCTATGGTTTTGTTTTGTTTTTGTTTTGTTTTGTTTTGTTCTGTTTTGGTTACAGAATTGCAGGGAAATTAAGGAGAAAAAAATATTAGAGATCCATCTATGTAGCAGATTCTGTGGTAAACACACTAAATTAACCCTTGTGATCTTATCTACTAGATAATTATTCATTGAAGAGCTCCTACAGACCCAATAAATTCACATGAGGCTTGATTTGAGAGCTAAGTTGGCCAAAGGCTCATGATCCTAAATGAGCTTGTTTCCTTGCAAATAGAAGAAAGGAATTTAAATAGGTTAAGAACAAAGTTGTGTGGTTATATCTGAACATTATGTTTTAGTGATTATTGGATTGTCTGAAGGAACATAATATTTTTATTTCAGATTTTCATTCCAACAGGGAAGTATATATCTATATACATTTTTACTGAGGGAATAGTGGCTACTTTGAAAACTGTTATAATTTTCCGTCCTTTTTTTTGCAATTCATGCTTTTCTTTGGAGTTCCATAATTTGCCTTATTTATTCTTACATTGCTTACTTTTAAAAAAGTATCTTTGCTTCCCATTCATTCTTGATTATACCTGACCTATTATGTTAATTTTATTATTTCTGCTTTTTATTATTATATATAAGGTTCAGCCAAAGAATTCTACCCCATGCAGTGACTAATTAGTCTTTTTGTATATCAGAATACTCATGAGGTACACTGTAATAATTTGAAATTTAAAAAATAATTCTATGAATATTTTTCAAAACCTCACATTTGTTTGCATTTATTTTCCAGATAGAAACAGATGATTCCATAAGAAAACATAAATTTAAATCTACGAAGCATATAAATTAGGGGGATGATTCAGAAAGATTTTAATTTCCAGATTGTTTCCAGAGTTTTATTTTAAATAAGGGAAACTTGGGTACATTTAAACTTTAGTTTATGAATAAGAGATTAATACCTAAAATGTTAGCCATTATAAAAAATGCTTCAGATGGTAAAAAGTTTGAGAATAAAGTTTGATTGATTAAAATTTTCAGGTAATTTTGCTGTAATAAACACATTGTTTAAAATACAAATATAGTAAGGTGGAAACAAAGAAATGAAAAATGTAATTTGAGACCTGACCAGGTCATTTACTTTTTATCTAAACAATAACCATGAGTTTTGTGTTATGCTGAGCAAGAGATTTTCTTGGAATATACTTCATTCCTATGTAAGTGAATGAAATTGAGGTAGAAGAGATATTTGCATGTCACCACATTCAGTATCTGGGCAGTCTTTATCCTGATTTTATTTGAATCTATTTATCCTTAATTCCTATATATCCTTTTCTCTAAGGGCACAAAATTGTTCTGAAAATTTCTAGTTAAGATGTTGAGCTTCACAAGTATTTTGTTTTCCACATATTTTTTCTCCCAGAGGCTTTTTCTCATCAGAGACAGAGTAGGTGTGAATTCCTGTATATCAAAATGATTTTAAAATGTTGAAATTTATTGGTTTAATATATGTTTGAATGCATGCTGAGTATATACAAGAAATACTGGAGGGTTCATAGACAAGATGGGCTCCCATTTCTCAGGGTATGATGTGGGAGGTAAACATTTGAACAACAACCTTAACACAAAGTGGAAAAGTGTAACTTTATCAGAGGAGTACATTGAATGAGTTACTACCCCTTTAAGTACCTGAGGGTAACAAGCCCCTGGCTTCCCATGCATCCATGTGTGTGCTCCTAGCATTGAACTTCCAGGTTAGCACATTAAGCTTTCATCAACATCAATAAGCATCCACGGTGCTCCACGATGGAGGAGAGGGGTCGATATCAGGTTAAACGTATACCTGCTCACTCCCACCTGCCAGTACAAACAAGAAGCTGATTGACAGAAAAGACAGACAAGTGAGTGATCATACTGTGTGGTGGGGCACTGTGGATTACAGAGCAGGGATATCTCAGTGAGATAAGGAATTCAGAAAGCCTTCCCAAAGAAAGTGACACTTGAGATCTGAAGAATGAGTGGGTACTAAGTTAGTAGTAAAAGGTAAAGGTAATAATGATTCTGAGTACCCTTGCGGTATTACAAGTAGTTTGACAAAGCTGATGCAAAGAGAAGAAATGGCACAGAATGAGGTAGAAAAGCTTGGGAGGTGCTAGGATAAAGATGTGGATATTCTGAATCCCTGAGTAGTTTAAACAGTGAAGTATCATAAACAGATTTGGGTTTCAGAAAGATCTCTCTGAAGACAGTGTGGGAAATTACTTGAAAGGGTTGAACTAGAAGTAGAGAGACCAATAAGAACTTGAAGTAATTTAGGAGACAACGAGCTGGCCTGGATCAAGTCAGGGACAGTAAAATAAACTAAACAATAAAATAGAACCTACTAAATTTTAAAAATTTATTTTTTAAAATAGGTATTGAGAATTTTTCCTAATTCTCCCTTTCAGAGATGACTACAATGGTAAATAAAACGACTGACTTGCTTTCTTTGCTTCCCTCCCCCAATTGTTACATTATTATTAGATTTAAGTAGAGCTCTCCACGTAGTCTTTTATCAATTATACTTGACTTAATCTACTTAAATGATTTTTACTTAAATCAGTTAAGATTATAGTTTATTTATTTGGCAATGGGGATTGAACCCAGCTGTACTTTACCACTGAGCTACATCTCCAGCCCTTTTTATTATTTATTTTGAAACAGGGTCTTGCCAAGTTGTTTAGGGCCTCACTAAATTACTGAGGCTGGCCTTGAACTTTCCATCCTCCTGCCTCAGCCTCCTGAGTTCCTGTGATTATAGGAATGTGCCATCATACCCAGCAAGATTCTAGTTTTAAAAAGTTTAAGTAGAATCACAAGATTTTTGAGAGAAAAAAAAAATCTGTTGTTTTATCATTCTAAAATAGCAACTATTGGCAAAAATGCTCTATAAGTGCTTTGTAAAAAAATTTTTTTACTGGAAATGATGGCACATGCCTATAATCCCAGCAACTCAAGAGGCTGAGGCAGGAGGATTGCAACTTCCATGTGGGCTTCAGCAACTTCATGATACCTTGTCTCAAAATCAAAAATAAAAGAGGCTGGGGATATACTCAGTGGTAAAGCACCTCTAGGTTTAATCCTCAGTACTACCAAAAAAAAAAAAAGTTATGATTATAGGCACTTTCAATTTTGTACCCTGCTTTTCTGAGGACACTGTAATTATTTAACCATGTATCTACATTGTCACATAGCCATCATCTTTAATGATTGCACATTATTCCATCAAGTACATGAACTGTAATTTATTTAACTTCTCTCATGTTATTGAATATTTGTGTTGTTTTCTTCTTTTGTATACATACACACATACATATATACATATATATATAATTTTAATGAACATCTCATGAGTATAGCATATACTTACATATCTTAGGTGATTCTCGTTTTTTTTTTTTTAATTTTGGTACTGAGGATTGAACCAGGGGCATTTAACCGTTGAGTCACATCCCCAACCCTTTTTTATATTTTATTTAGAGACAGGGTCTCACTAAGTTGCTTAGGACCTCCCTAAGTTGCTGAGGCTGGCTTTGAACTCGTGATCCTCCTGCCTCAGCCTCCTGAGCTACTGGGATTATAGGCATGTACAACTGCTCCCAACTTAGGTGATTCTTTTTAACTAATAAACCAGATTATCAGAAGTAAATTGCATGTCATAAGGTATGAATATCTTTTTTTATATCGCCAGCACAGGTATGAATATTTTTAAGGACTCAGTACATATTGCCAAATTATAATATCTACTTTCTGCCATTTGCTACCAACTATTCTAAAAATAGTACAAAGAAAATTCTGACAAGGATAGACTCATGGACTTCGATTTTCTGTTTTTCTTTGTATTGCTAAGTATCTACCACAGGAGCCCTGAGTCTCCTGAGAAGGAGGAGGAAAAAAAATCTAAAAACTGTGAAAGGAGTACAAAGAATTAAAAAAAATATATTTTTGAATTAAGGGAAAACTGATAAGGGACAGGAAAAGGATTAGGCAAGCTGGTCGCAGTCTGCAACAGACAGTGAGATGTGACACAATAAAAACTGGGTCATTGAGTTGGGACAGCCTTAGGACATAAAAAGACTGAAATGAAGTAAAGCTCTGGATTACTTTGTTCTTGAATATTGAATTTTTTCAGAAGCATGGAGCATGAAATATTATAGTGATAAGCCAAGATTGGAAACATAGCCAAGAAAAAGAGGTCTTTAAGGGATTGTTTAAAATGTACTGAAAGAATAATTTGGTTTGGTCTTAAACGGCTCAAAAAGTAAATTGACATAAAGCTTTTGCATAGCAAAATAGGCATGGAGGCAGAAAACAATGAGGCAGACAGAGCAGTTTACCCTGTACGTTTGTTAGCATATAAAGTGTTAGATTTTGGACATAGAAAAGATTTATCAGAAGACTTAACTGCTGTATTTTATAAGTGCAGTTAACACTCATTTGTTATGAGTATATGTTTTTATTCTAGTTTTAAGAGAATTTTATTTTTTGGATTTTAAGTCAATAAAAAAAACTTGAATATTTACTGGAATTGTAAGAATCATTTTTAAAAATCCCTCCACCCCGCCAGTGTTCAAGCATTTTAAAATACTCAGGCCCTAGAAACTGTGTTTAAATATAAGTTAAACCACAAGGTTTAAATTTTGGTGCATAGATAGATTTGCATCTTTCTGAAAATAAGGCTAAGTATTATAAATCAGAGATAGGAAAGGACAGAGCCCCTAAAAGCAAGCTACAAACCAGAGAATAGCATGAAATATATATTCCATGAAAAACCAAAGACATTTGGAAATCTATCAGTGTGCTCAATCTAAACAAGTCTCACAGCTGAACATCCTTGCTGGAGGGGGCTTTTTAACCCATGGGTATACAATTGCAAGGTCAGGTCTCAACTGTCTTGTCCTCCATTGTTCCACAGACCTAGGTGTTCAGCACTCAGGAACATTAAAAATGTAGACTTTTGAAAACAATGATCAACCAAGAATAGCCTTGTCTTTAATTTTTTAGAACTTTAATAGCACTATATTTAGCTGATAGGAAAGTGCTATTATTGATCCATCTTTAAAGCTTTTAAGTTCCTGATCTTGAGTTATTTATATTCTAATTGAAAATATAGTGGAGACATTGCTCAATAGTATAGACTCAAGGAAGAATGCTTAATATTCAAGTTATATGCACATTTAATAATTATAAATGTTTGATTCATTAGTACCTAGGAGTGCTAAAATGACTACTAGAAAGAGCAGATATTTAGGACTTTGCTTCAAATAGCTTTCCTAAAAAGAATAAGAACGTATTAAGAGTCAAAAATTTTGCTGTTCTAAAAATTATTGCTCCCTAGGGTCAGTAAACCCTTGCTAGAGAAGGCTGGAAAGTTAACAACTGAATGTTCAGTAAGTTATAAAACAGCTGCAAAAGATATGCTTCATATATTTAGAATGCTATGACTTTGTTCTGCAAAGTAAACTTAGTTTAATTAGCTCCAACAATATCTCATCCACTATGCTTTGACACTCCAGGACTAAAAAGATAAATAGGATTTAGCCCTTGCCCTTCCATCCAAGGTCTGACAGAGGAGAGAAATTTAAAGTACCATAATGCCTCATGATAGTATTGTGATAAAGCTATGTAAAAGGTAAAAATGAGTGAGGAAGCCTGTCCAGGGGGCATGAGTCTTTTGGGATAGATGAAACAGGATAGGCAAAGATATAGACATTTGAAAATATAAGGCCCAAATAGAACTAAAAGCAAAAGTTTTGCATCAAGAAAATATAAGGTGTATAAAAGTGGAGGTGTTTAGATGAGATAAACTGAAAAGCCTGACATCAGGATGTTATCAGTTTTTTATATGATGCATTATGATAAAGAGTTTGAACTTCATGCTGTAGGCAGTGAATGGCATGTTTACATTAAACAGAATTACAAGGTATTGTTGTCATATTTGAAAATGATAGCTGAAAGGGAGAGCTAATTTGATAAGATGATACAATTACATTTCAAAAGAATCTCAAAAAGTTGAACTGCTAAGCCCAAATTCATTTTATACACATGCATGCCTGCCCATGCACATATTCTCCTCCTCTGTGCATCTCACTAGTTCATAGTTCTATGTTATTTTTAAAGGAAAAACATCTGGTGTTTCAGGTGGTAAATTCAATTAATATAATTAATATAAGCATATATTAATACAAGTATAAGGACTGGATCACAAAGGGTAGAAACCCCACTGTTCTGTTTCATGTTGTAGTAGTAAATGCCTCAATTGCACAGTGTCATTCCTACAATTGTACTTAGTGAGAATCTAAAACCAAACCTAATCTTGACACTGCTCTCCTTAAAGTTTGTCAAGACTCTCATTTCCTGCAGAATAATAGCTGAACTCCTTAGCATGGCATACAAGGCCTCTCCACACCCACCTGGCCTCATCTTGCTGTTCTCCGATTCTACACAATTCCAGTTCTCCACTGCACCAGTCTGGGTTTTGCCTACAAATCTTTTCCCTCCATACTGTTCTCTCTGCCCAAAGTAACCTTATCCATAGGCTGAAACTCCGGCATGACCTCTTGCTTGCTTGGTGAGTGCTATCACCTAGTTACATCTCTAAACCTTGCTTTTTTTTTTTTTTTTTTTTTTTTTTTTTAATTACCTGGCTCAACTGTCAGATCCTCTATGGTAATTTCCCATTGTCTCCTACTTCCAGGTAAACTTGTACTTTTTTTCTTTATCTCTGCTGAACATACTCTATTTATTCTATTTCTACAGCTAAAACAATTACATTTTACTCCTGTTACTTCATAGTAAGGTCTTCATGGCAAATATCTTACTCATTGTTAAATTTCCAATGCTTAACAAACAACAACTGGTCAATAAGTATTTAGTAAGTAAATGAATGAGTGGACTTATTAAGGGGAATCAGTGTAGCACAGTGGTTAAAAGGATGGGCTTGCAGGTAGACAGACCTATATTCAAATTTTTGGCATATTTATCAATTTGGCTAAGTTATTTAACTTACCTAATCATAAATTTCCTCGTCTTTAATATGGGTACTAATAGAGATTTTCAAGAATTAAATAAGCATGGCATAGTAAGCATTTTGTGATAGCTTTCTGTCACTGTGACAAAATACCTGAGATAAGCAACTTAAAAGGATTTATCTTGATTCATGATTTTAGAGGTTTTAGTCCCCAGACACTTGACCCCACCATTGTAGGGAGGCAGAACATCAAGGGAGGAATGTGTAGTAGAGCAAAGCTGCTCACTTCATGACAGCCAGGAAGTGAAGTGAGAGAGAGGAGGGGCCATATACTCATCAAAATCACATCCTCCCAATGACCTACTTCCTCCAACTGGGTCCCACTTCCTAAAATTTCTGCCACTTTCCAGTAATACCATTGTCTGGGGACCAAGCCTTTAACACATGAGCTTTGGGGGGACATTTAAAATCCAAAATGTAATACACTAATGAATGGAGAATATTCTTATTTTAAGTTTATATCCTGGATTTTTCTAGGCAGTTTAATTTCTTCTAAGTCTTCAAATTCACCTTATTGCCTTATAGGCCCATAAACTTGAGTCTCAGGCTTGCTTAGGCAGGGGTTATGATATTTCCATCTAAACTGATAAGAGGCTCAAAATGCACAACAGCAGCTTTATCTGGTCTGCACTGGGTGCAGGCATAAGACACTTTTTCTAAGGGCCAAGTTCACTTGGGAGATCAATCATAACTGCAGAGGTTGCTTGGAAAGCAAAGTTTCAGAAAAAGGAAATTGAGTTTTGGTATGAGGATGTTTTTAATGAGTTAATATATAAGCATTAGGGACATTTCCATCTATAATATGTCACATCCAAGTTCCTCCACTCCCTTTGTCTTAAGAGTGATGATCTTTGTGAATTGACCTGCTATAAACATCGATGTGGTTGCATTACTGTAGTATGCTAATTTTAAGTCCTTTAGGTATAAACTGAGGAGTGGAATAACTGGGTCAAAAGGTGGGTCCATTCCAAGTTTTCTGAGGATCCTCCACACTGCTTTCCAGAGTGGCTGCACCAATTTGCAACTCCACCAGCAATGTAAAAGTGTGCCTTTTTCCCCACATCCACGCTAACTTCCATTATTGTGTTCTTGATAATAGATGCCCTTCAACAGATGAATGGATAAAGAAAATTTGGTATATATACACAATGAAATATTATTCAGCCATAAAGAAGAATAATATTATGGCATTTGCAGATAAATGGATGGAATTGGAGAATATCATGCTAAGTGAAGTAAACCAATCCCAAAAAACAAAGGCCGAATGTTTTCCCTGATAAGTGGATGATGATATATAATGGGGGTGGGGGGGTGGAGGGTGAGAGAAGAACGGAGGAACTTTAGATTACGTAGAGGAAAATGAGAGGGAGGGGAATATGAAAAATGGTGGAATGAGAAGGACATCATTACCCTATGTACAGGTATGATTACACAAATGGCATGAATCTACTTTGTGTACAACCATAGAAATGAAAAGATGTACCCAACTTGTGTAAAATGAATCAAAATGCAGTCTGTAAAAATAAAACAATAAATTAAAAAAATGAGTGATGATCTTTAGAAGTCATTGCTGATGTAGGGAGAAGGGTTAGATATATTGTGTCAGGGGGCCAACTAATTTCTTTGGTTTTGGTTGTCTAGGCATGTTTAGTACAGCTTGGTTCTTGGCTCTTATATCCAGAAACTCAATTTTGTTAGTGTATCATAATTTAAACATACTCAAAAGGAGTAACCACAGTAACCAAACTCACAAAAGATTGTTATGTAGACCTACTACAAATGTATTTGTTTATAATGCAAAATACAATTGCCAGTGTATTTTCTTCCTGTAGGAAATCATACAAGTTGCTTGGGATCAGAGAAGTGGATGTTCATGTCTTCTAGCTACAGTAACTCATCCCTGCTCTAGAAGTGTGTTTGCTACAGAACTGACTTCTTAAATCCACACTGATCAGGGCTCCATCTCCCTAGGACTAAGGAAATTCCATGAGCAATACCAGGGAAGCCAGAAAATGTCACAGTGTGTGTATTAGAGAATCCTAGGCACTGTGTGGTGCTCATGGGGAGGTTGAGAGGAAAAGAGTGGGCAAGATGAGACTGAAGAAGTAGGCAAAGCCAGATTATGGGATGCAGAGAATGGAAGGAGTAACCATTAGGCAAAGAATTACTAAGTGGTACTGAGACCACTGAGACTGAAGACTGCAAATGTGTGCAGCTATTCCAACCTATGTAGTTGGGTCGTTTTCTATAGCTACCAGGGTAACTCTGGAAGGCAAATAGTTGAGATGATCCAAAGTTGGGAACATATGAAGCAGTGGAAGAACAACAATATGGAGATTTCAGGTGTTGTCACAAATGTGACTGAAGAAATGAACTTTGAGGACCTCTATAAGATGGAAGGGTAAGGGCACAGGCTGGGGATATAGCTCAGCAGCAGGGTACTTATCCAGCATGCACAAGGCCCTGGGTTCAATTTCCCAGTACCAAAATAAATATAAATAAATATACGAATACAAAACTCTGAAGGGTAATACTGTGAAAGGGCAGGGCAGAGGTCTTGATGAGGTAGAAAGCCAGTTTGAGTCACTGTCTCCCCTCCAGTTGCTGAGCATCTTAAGGACAAGGACCAATGCTTGTGCACTTTGTAATGTCGACTGAATAGACAGATAAAGGAATAAGCAAGCTGCTAGAACTCAGACCTCCTGTGTTCTATTCTTAATATACAGTAGTTTCTTTTTAAAACTCCCTACAGAATAGAAATGCCACATTTAGTTATATCTGATTTTTTTATGGCATGAAAAATAATCCTAATTTTAAACCAGTAACCACTCCTATACTAAGCATAAACCTTCAAATCTGGCTAGACTTCCCAGACTAACAGCCACCATTTAGTTGGATGCCTGCTATATACCAGATGCTGTGCTGGGGCTTTATCAACATCTCATCCAGTTCTCATGACAACTCTGTAAGGCAGACACTGTTCCCATTTTACTAAAGCTAAAACTGGACTCAAGAGATGTTGCAGAACTTACCCGTGGTCATGCAGCAAATAAATGAAAGACAGGATTCACACCTAACGCTGTGTGGCTCTGACATGCTATTTCATTGCGCAATGCTCTCTCTCCATAAACACGTGCTTCAGAAATGTATTTAAGTTGTTAAGACCATACAACCTAGACACCAAAACAGGAACATTGACACTATTTCTCAAACTTGGATCCCAGACCTCTAGGAGTCAATGAAAGTAGTTACATATTAAAAAAAAAAAAAAAAAAAATTCAAAAGCTAGTCATTGTTAAAAAATAAATAAATAAAATCTAATCCATTTACCCATGAAAAGCCTGACCAAGAAAATTAAAAATCTGGATTTTTTTGCTTCAGATTGGAATTACACTAACTCAGACTGTTATCCTCAGCCATTTCATGTTGATCGAAGTAGACTGGCAGTTAAAGAGATGTGTGTTTGATTAACTTTTTTTAATGGGAAACCCCTTTGGAACACTGATTAAAAGGACTGCCATTTGCTGAAGTAGGTCCTTGTGAAATGGTAAGTGCTTTCATGTGCTGTCTTATTCACTCCTCCAAGCTACTATAAGAAGGGGATACATTCTGAAAAACGCAATTTCATCATTATGCAAACATCCTAGAGAGTACTTACAACCAACAAGACAAGCTACACATCACTAGGGAATACAATTAGTAGGGACTACCATTGTTTATGCAGTCTGTCATTGAATGAAATGTCATTATACAGCACATGACTGTAAATATCATTATTATATTAAAATTGTAACTATAATGGCATTTCCCATTTTGAAAATGAAAAAAAAAATACTAAGTATTAGAGAATTTTAATAAGTTAACCAAGATCACATAGCTGGAAATTGGCAGAATTGTGATTCAAAATGTGGGAAGTCTGATTCGAAGTTTCTTCCACACAGCTCTGTTCTACAAATTAATTGTGGTCCTATGGCTTGGCAGGAACAGAGATTTTAAGATGGGCAAGATGCTGCTCCTGAGCAAAGGCGACTTAGAGTCTAGGAGGACCTTTCAAAAGTTTGAGTGTAAGGAAAAAGAATAAGGTGTGCTTGGTGGGGGAACTCTGGGCCTCCCTGGACCAAACTCTGTCCCATTTCAAATAGCCTAGGGATCCAGAGCACCAGCCCAAAGTGTTTCTACATTGCAGTCTTAAGAGTATGAGAAGTTTCCAGATCTTCCTCAGCATTTATGATAAGCTTTTATAAAATATCATACAAATTTTTCTGGGAAATTAATCTTTGGTTCTACAGGAACAATAAGGAACTCACTGATTCTGGAAATCACGGGCATGAATACCATGGGCTCAAGTGTACAGGCTTATTTAATAACACTTTGATGCAAGGTTTTGTTTATTATTTTTGTTTTATAATAGAATTGAGTAAGGTGCAAGCACACTTGAGGTGTTACTATGTGGCTTCTTATCACATGAAATTTTAGTAAAATTTAAGGCTTGCCAAATTTAGTCTGCTAGGTTATAAAAACAGTCCCCTAAATTACAAAAACAGTTCCCAAGCCCCTAGTAAGCTCCTGTCTCTACTGCATGAAAATAAATGAGCCAAATATTTCTCCCTTTGCAAACAAGCCCAAAGCAACATATGGATTGAAAAGTGAAAAAGACACAACAAAAATACAAGAATAATCAAACCCCTCACTAAAATGTCCACTTCCAATTGCAGGGTCCAGGCCATCACCAGTCAACAAGTGATCCTCACCCAAGACAAAAAAACACTTCACTCACAGCAAACTCAGCTGCAGTTAATAACATGAGCAACATCAAGAGCAGATCTGACTGCATGCATGCCAGTAAAGAGAGTTTTATGATTTCAGTACAGAAAACTCCACCTTCTACTTCATTCAGGGCCAAGAGCAAAGTCAGGCAAGTGGAAAATATGCTGGAAACAGCGTTGGGACTCTCCAACGAAAACATTCCATCCCTTGTCACTTTAACTAATCGAGACAGCAACTCTTTGCAGCTGGAAGATGAAGAATCAAAGTCACACTGGCCCGTGGGGAACCCCACCCTTGTGTGTTCTATCATAATTGCTGAACCGTTTTCAAACCTCAGAGGGATATGTGGTGTGTGCTGCCCACCTCTTGTCCCCTGGTGAAGGTGCCTGTGGAAGACACCGTTGTTTTCAAGTTTAGTCCTTGACAGAAGAGTTGATTCCCTGTATTATTGACTAAAGCAAACCCAACATCCTAAGAGTGTGCTCTGGTCTGTGTGTGTGTGTGTGTTTTTTCTGTCTTGTTTTAAAATCTGCTCTCTGAACAGAAAAGTTGTACTAAGGTTGGGAAAGTCTTTAATTCCACTTCAAAACAAAACAAACAGAATAAAACAGAGCAAGCACTCACAAACAGAAGCTCAGTGTAAACCTTTTTACATACAGCCTCTTACTAGGTTGGGGATTTTGTTCTTTCTTCCCTGACTTCCCAGACTCAGAATCCAATTCCTGAATTTCCTCGTCCAAGTGCAGAGGGAATTGAACTTGTTGGGAGAACCACAGAGTTGGGTCCTGTGTATTTGAATCATAGTCTTGAAATGGCAGTCAGAAATCTCCCTTAACTAGTTGCTGTTAGGATTATCCTAAGTAGCAAGGGTTTTAAAAAAAATTTTTTTTAACAAAATCTTATCCTTCATTCAATCAACAGTTTGTCCATATGTTGATGGTTTATTGTAAGTGTTCTCTTCTTCCTTCATGGAAGATTCCACAAAGTCAGTATCAGGACTGTGGTTTTCATTCTCCATTCCACATGTATGGAATTGATTTTACTATAAACAAGTAGCTTTGCATCTGGGTCACACCCTTTTACTGTAGTTATCTGTGTTAAGATTATCATCTTGGTCACTTAGAAAGCCACTCAGGAAGGCAAAAACAGGGAGTCACAGACTCAGGAGGGCAAAACGATAGGAGCAGATCAAGTTTATATGAGGACTGCACCTAAACCCAGCCCTGACAGCAGGCCATACACAGCCATTCTTTCCCCATGCCCTTCCTCTTTGATTGTCATCAAGAAGGACAGCCTTGAAATAAACAGAACAGCGTGGCCTGTAACTTAACTATGTTCTACCCTCTATTTCTAAGTAAACTCAGGTTGGAATACAAACAAGGTTTGTTTGTTTTTTGACTCCCATCTTAGTTTCCTTTTCCATTAATGCCTATTTCACAGGCATTTTCCAGGATCAAATGAAGTCTGAAAAAGCACTTTGGGAAAAGTGAGTGTTTACTATAAGATGTACAGAGTAGTGATCTCCCAAAGACATGCACATCCTAATTCAGAGAACCTGTGAATATGTTAGATTATGTGGCCAAAGGAAAGAAGGTTTGCAGATGGAAGTAAGCTTGCTGAACAGCTGGCTTTAAACTAAGGACAGCAACCTGGATCATCCCAGTGGACCCAAAATAATCACAAGGGTCCTTAAATGAGGAAGAGGGAGGCAGTAGGGTAGGTGTCAGAGTGATAAGATGTGAGGAAGACTCAAGCAGCCATGGCTGGCTTTGAAGCAGGAAGAGGTCACAAGCCAATGACTGTGGCCCCTCTCCAAGCTGCAAAAGGTAAGAAAGTGAGTTCTCACACCAGCAAGGTGGTTCTACCCCAGTGAGAACCATTTTGGACTCATGATCTCTATAACTACAAGATGACAAATGGGTGTTGTTTTAAGCCACTAAATATGTGATAATTTGTTAATTATTAAGTGACTGAACTTCCAAGGAGTGAAACAAGATCTAGGTGGATGTGAGGGAGCCCAGTGAGATACAGTGAGTGACACCTCAGCGTCTGCCTCCTGGGTCAGCAAAGCATATCTGTTAAAAGAACGATGACCAGGCAGCAGGTTTGGCAGGACATGGCAGCTAACTGGAGAGTGGTATAAAACTCAGACTAGAGCTGTCCTCTCCTACCCCGAGAGGTGCTCATAGCTGACCCACCTGTTCAATGGCAACACCCCTGTGGTCACCAAGGTGAGCAGACCTTGCATTCTCCCCTCACATGCTGCCCACCTCAACCACAGCAGCTTCCACATTGTCTCTCTGGATTCTTTTCTACCCTTCCAATCTCTCACTTCACTGGGAGTTTGCTCTCAGCTCATTCCCCTGATAGTAGGAGTGGGAGCTGGCAAGAGTATCATGATATGCCTCAGGCCAAGTCAATCTCCAAGAACACACCTCTGACCATCAGGTTCCAGATTTACAAGCAGGAGAGTGTAACTAACTGAGTAACTTCAGCTTTATTCTCGTCAGGCTGGAAGATCATTCCTACTTCACGTACATCTGATCAGAGTGCCTCCAGGGACAGAGGTGGAGCAAATGTCAGATTTTGAAATTATTTTCCTTTGGCTGTGCATTAACGTTTTATTTCAATCTTGATCCAAAGCCTGCTCAAGATGAAAAGCTTGAGGGGATTCCAAAGGTGGATCAGAGCCAAACTGATTTTTGTCCATGTCTGCAGGCCCCAGCTTTCCCCCATCTCCAGGAGTCTTATCATTAGAATGAAAATCCTGCCCTGGAGAGTCCTCTATTTCTGCAAATTTACAAGCACCCAATGCCCCAGCCAGGGCTGCATGGCTCATTCCTGGTCAATTCAGCTTCCATGGGAGCGTCCACAGTGACCCACATTCCTGGAACAATTTCTTTTGCAAATCAGCAGATTCTAAGCAAACAAGGGCACATTTCAGGACATTGAACTATGCAATTAGCTGAGGGTAAATTTGGCAAAGCATCTGGTCTGCTAACCAAAATGGAAATAGAAAAAAAGTGCAACTTTTAAAATTAAACATTAACTTTGTAAGGTTAATTTGTGCGAATCTACTGGAAATGACACAGAAGCACTGACTCTGGATGAGACAATGGAGGAACTGGGATTGGTGCGACTGCTCAGAGTATCATCCACTAACTGGGGCAAAAACTGAACATGGAGACAAAGATAATTTTGTAGTGCCAGAGAATGAGAACAAATAACCAATCATCTTTTGTTGGCATCTCCAAAAGTTAACCTTCAGCAGTTTTGTTTTTGCATTTTACCAAATGTCAGCATTAAAATTGTTAAAAAGATACACTGAGTTAATCAAATTAAAACATACCCCTAGTCCTCTTGGCGCTTAGAACACATGTCTAATATAAAAGCTTTGTACTACTCTCTTGTGTAATGCAAGGTTAAAAGCCCAGGCCAAGAAACAATTCAAGGCAGAGGAGAAGTGGTAAAAATATTCATTATGAGACCCTTCTAGCCTATTTCTTTTCGTATTTTTGTTGAAGTTCCCTCTGGGAATCACAAAGGCCCATTTGATATTTCCAAACCTGGGAGTAAGTTAAGGCATATAAAAGCAGGAAGATCAAGGAAACTGGGTTTCAGGAGAAAAAAAGTGGGGACTCAATATTATCATTTCCACACTTTTGCAGTGATAGGCAACCCCTGATGTAATAGAAATTATGAATCAGTTAGGAAGGCTGTGACTGCTTTTTTTTTTTTAATTTTTTTTAGTTATAGATGGACACAATATCTTTGTTTTATTTATTTGTTTATTTTTATGTGGTGTTGAGAATTAAACCCAGTGCCTCACACATGCTAGGCAAGCACTCCATCACTGAGCTATAACCCAGCCTTGCTTTTCTTTTTATCCCTCATTCTGCTCATCTGAGGAACTCTCTGTGGTATGACCATTATTTTTGGTCAAAGCCAAACTATTCCAAACAATATGGGAAACAGGAGCAGAAGGAGGATTTCAGTAGTGATGAATAAAGAACTAGAGACATGAAAAAAATGCCAAAGCAGAGTGAGTGCTGGGTCGTCCAACATGCGCTCTTGGATTCCACGCCTATAAAACGGGGATAGAATATTTTTCTCATAAAACTATTATGAGATTAAATAATTTACATAAAGTATTTGGCACACTGCTCAAATGGTGTGGCTCTGATCTTGCCAAACAATAATTTACTATTATTTTGCTTAGGACATGTCTGGCTTTGAAATGGTCAATTTGGCTAGGCTGGACTACATTTCCCAGAATTCCTTTTCCTGTGGGTTTCTGGTCAGATGGCCAGAAGGGAGATTGGGAAGATAAATGTGAAGAAGCAGCCATTTTATACCTTACCAATGTTGTTGTTTATCTGCTGGTTCACCTTGTTGGATTGGGGCAGCAGTCAGACCTACAGCAGTTCCACCTTCCCCTGAATCCTTCTTCAACATGCCTGTCAGTTCCATTGCAGGGAGTGCAAACTTCTCCTGAAGGACCCTATCAAGTCAGAGGCAGCTGACTTGATTGACGCTGGTTTTTGTCCTTCCTTGCAGGTTCCATCAGCTTTACAGAGACTCTGCAATCAGCCCCACAATTGTGAAAGGTCAATCCCTGGGGCATTCTCTCTCTCCCTCCCTCTCTCTCTCTCTCTCTCTCTCTCTCTCTCTCTCACACACACACACACACACACACATACACACACAGTTGCCTACTTTTAAGGGGTTCTGCTTCTCTCACTGAACCCTGACTGACAAAACAGAACTGAATTTTTCTAAAGTTCCCACAGTCTCCTTTTTGGGCTTCCTTCTGAGACAGAGGACCCTCTGGAAATTGTTTCAAGGGAAGTACAAATTAGGATATAACTAGAGCTATCAGGTAAGATAGACTTCAAACTAATCATTTTTTAAAAGATAAAGCAAGGGGAAAAAAATTAAAATTTCCTCAGCACAAATCACATTTTAACTTTTCTGCCAGAGTCACAGTAAATGAAATTAATGGGACCAGCATCTTGTATTATTGATCCAGCTTTGGTTTATACTCCCCTCAAGGTCAGTAGCAAAGCCTACTTAAGAGGTGACAAGATGCATGGGCCAAGGGGGGAGATCCAAGTGTTTAAATCAAGCCAGGGCCCTTTTCGGTCCAGTTACATATCACCTTAAGTCCCAGGAATGAGGGTGTCCATCACACCCATAGATGTGCAGGAAGGAAATTTCTTGCCATGTGCCTTTCTGTGCTTGGAGACTTGGCTGGGTCTCCTGTGGTGCCCAGGACAGTGTTCTCTGGACTTCCTCATTCCTGCCCTCTCCATACAGGAAGCCACAAAACAGTACATGTTACTCCTTCTCTGAGCTGAAGGGAACTCATAACAGACAACCATGAACTGAAATGGATTTAGGAAACCATGTGTTCAATTTAGGACTCCATCAAGGCATTCCTTGGGATAGGGAAACTCACTGGCTTTTTGACCCTCCTCCCAGCACTGTCTACATTCCTTGGACTTGCCCACCTGGAATTCCACCACTGGAGTCACTTACATGGGACCCAATTTACAACCACATAGTTTAATTTTAATTTTGCCTTGTAATGGTAAGTAGAGATTCTCCCAGTAAGGAATGGGAGGTTTAATGCAGTTGATGGGACTATAGGGGGATATAGGACCCAGGAAATAAGGCAGGGAAGCCCTGAACAGAGGGGCCCCTGTGGTGGGAGTTCCTGGGGCTGCCAGCCCATGAGTGATACTGGCATGGAATGTAAGGTCAGGGGCCTCATCCAGGTAGGAGAGGGCACATAAAGGAAAGTAGGAAGGCCCTGCATGTTCCTCTACCACAACTTGACCTAAAGCTGCCCACCCTTCCTGTCTTTGTATCTCGGTCATTTCCTAGGTGAAGTCAGGGACCTGGCCCAAGTTCTTGGTGATGGTAGGACAGATGCCTCTGGCATCCTGCCTCCCATCTTTGACCTCAACTCTACTTCTGCCTGACGTTTGTGCCAACCTCACGCTGACAGCCTCTTGCCTCAAGAGAAGGTCCATGTCTTCAGCATTCCCTATTTTGGGGTTTCTATGACACCATGGACATTAGTGGGAGCCCACATAAGCACTCAGATGTGCACAGTCCAGACCTATGGGGGAGTTAATGCCTTCAGTGTGCCCCTCAAGCAATGGGCAATGGGAAGGGATGGTTGAATGCCTCTCCTGACTGATCATCAGGTGGACAATCCTGAGATCTTTTTTTACATGCTGCTAAAATCCTGAGCATGATTAAGCTCCAGTTGCTCAGTAGTAGCCTTGATTACACACCTTATATTGAGGTCCCTCACTTCTATTCCCTAGAACCTCTTCCCAGATAAACCACATGCACACAATCCCTTATCTGAAGCTCAACTTTCTAGGAAGAACCCAGGATAGGAAAAATAATGTTTTTGTGTTACTTCAGTAAATCCCAGGGCCCCACAAGTCTCAGTCTTTGCAGGAAATCCAACATACAGTCCAGTAAATAAAAAAAGGCATCAATAAAAGAAATTTTAATCTTTAGCCTTTATAAAGCTATTCAAAGGGTGTCCAGAACCCTCTAAATTCCCCATGTTTTGGGCTCCAAACCATCTCAAAACTACTGCAGATCCCTTTGGATGATATTCTTGCTCTTCTTTTCTATCTCTTTTTTTTTTTTTCCACATGGATGTATTTAGAATCTCTTGCTTTAATACATACATACCCCTTCCTTTTTCTCTGCAGAAGCTGTTTTGACACTGTAGCACTAAAGACCCAGTGATCTTCCTTCACTGATAATAGAGTGGTGGGCTCAGGGACTCCTGACCCTATTGTTGCCTTATCTTTCTGATTCTTGTGTAAGAGATTGCAAGCTTTGGGAGAATTATAGTAGAATTATAGTAGAATTATAGGAGAATTATAGTAGACTCTGGCTTGTATAGTGCCACAGCAAACCTGGGGAGAGACGTTTTTCATGGGCATTTTTTGTAACCATATGTTAGGTATGTGGATAAATCTGCCATCCCAAAGGTTGAGGAGCTTCTTATCTTCTTAGCAATGTGTGATCCATTTGCAGCTCATCAGTGTGCCAGACCACCCCAGTTGGGAAGGCTGTGGAATGTGCAGGGGGTGACCAGAGCTGTGCCACTGTGGGAGGTCCTGAGAGCGGGTTCCCTCTCTCAGCTTCTAATGAACACAAGCACTTGCTTGACATTTCCCTGCACATTCTTACATTTTCCAACAGCCTCCCTGCCCCCATCCACACATTCCACAACACGGCAATTAATTGTTCTCTGCTGTTCAGCGGCATTGGTGTGCACAGCCACGACTGTAGTCTTGCTTTGTTCCTGGTTTAATCAGTAACTGTCCCTCAAAAAAAAAAAAAAAAAAAAAAAAAGCAAAAAAAAAAACCGACAAAGCCAGCCAGCTGCAGACCCAGCTGTCAGCAAACCCCAACACTGGCATTCAAGTGGTCAAAAGGGAGCCCATCCAGTACCCAGAGAGCACCATTCTCTGCTTTCCTCCTGCTCACCATTGACAGGCTGGGAGGAAGGAAACCCAGCTCTGGGCTTGGCAGCAGGGCAGGAGGCTCTTGTTAACAGCTTGCCTTCCTGTTTATATGGGGTCTGGCAAAACTGTTAAATTTTCTCACGGAGGTGACAAATGGGAAACCCAGGACCGCCAGGGAGCAGCAGCCTAGAAAACAGCCCAGGCGCAACTTGTTGAAGCAAGGCCAGGAGGCTGGAAATAGGTGGGCAGGACCCTCATGAGTTCCCAGGCCAGCTGAAGAGGACATCTGTACCTGGCTGTTCCCTAGAAAGATGCACTGAGCTGGCGGCATGGGCATGCCTCTTCTGTGTGCTGTCTACTTCCCACCAATGTGCCCTCGGGACTGTGGGATCTCCATGGTGAGGTTCAGATGACAATTCCTCAGTAAGTCTCTGCTTAGGAACTGCAAGGTCTCATTCTCACCAGCCAGAAGAAACCCTGGAGCTGAAACACTCCAGCGTACACAATGGGGTTGGGCAGTCTCCTTCCTGCTGCTATCCCCTGACATCCTAAACCCTCAGCAGTGGTCCTCCACCTGGCTGTACACAAAACACCTGGGAAAGCCAGACTTCATTCGTTAGCATGGGTGGGACCTCACTGTAAAGGATTGATGGTCGCTATTGTTAGTTGCATAATCTGTCTTTATTGTTATTTTATGTTAAATGCTAGCTTATTTCAACAGTTTATTTGCAGGGGTGGAATGGAGACAAGGGATAAAATGAGAAGGAAAGAAATCCTATCATAGGAGCCCCTTCCTAGTGTGAATGACAAAGGCCCCTGTTTGGACTGGGATTGGAGGGTGTGAGTTTGGGGAAGTGTTCCTGGGATGTGGAACTTGAGTCTGTCACCCTGACAGCTCCCTAGTACCCTGAGCTGTGCTTGCCATGGTTTCCCTGAGCCTGAGCTCCTTGCAGGCAGGGGCAGGTCTTATTCCTGCTCCTGTGCCCGGTATCTGCCAGGCAGTCAGAGCTCATTACCCAGCTTCTGATTCACTACCTCCTGTTTAATTCAACAAAGGCCCTTTGCTGCTGGCATTTTATGTAGGAATGTTACCAGGCCTTTGTAGACTGGAGAAAGACATAGTATTATTTGTTCTAGTTAGAGAAGCAACTTCAGTGTAGGTGGATGAGCAGGCTATGGGCTGGGCTTTGGGGGAGCGTTTGCAAGCTTGTGGCCACAGGACGCTGTGGCTGCAAACACTTCAGAGACACTAAGCTGTTCTCACCAGATATAGATCTCATTTAAATATCCCTATGCACACAATTTTTCTATCAAAGGAGCTGGACTGCAAAAATTAGCTATTTTGAAAGTTTTGTCTCTTATAGAAGGAAGATCAGAATTCTATTTTTCTTTCTTCTTGCTTCGGTTTCACAGGGAGGAAGTAAAATAAGTTTTTGTGGTAAGCACAGCAGCTTTCTATTCAGATTGACAATGAAGTCCTCTTGTCCCACCGCACAGCCACTCCCTGTCCTCAGGTTGGTCACTGAGGTCCCGCCCCCCGCAGCCTTGTGGCTGTGCCAGGGTCCTCCCCAACACCTCTCTGGGCAGCTCTCACCCAGCCTCTCTTGCTTCCACAATTTCTGCAGTGATTATCTCAAGTTCAGGCTGTTTCTGGAAACCTGACTTCCTTCCCTTCTTTCTGGAAGTTTCCAAAGCAAAGAGAGTCTATCCCATTCTGTCTAACATTCCTCTGTGATCTCTTCTGGAAGTTACCATGTAGTTAGTTCCACCAACATTTCCTTTGCTGATACCTTCACTACCCACCAACTTTAGTTCTTCTCTTCCTGGGACATCTGAAAACTGAGATGGCCATGTCTGCCTACCTGCTCATCATGTTGTACAATCAGTAGGAAATAGGGCGGTTCAGATATTCAGTCAGCAAAAGGCCCAGGGAAGCTGCAGTCCTCTGCTGTGTCCCTCACTCCCAGCAGCTGAAGTTATTGGGATGGGACAAGGGTCATGCTGCTCTGCTGCCATGAGGCCTCGGGCGGGAGTGCTCTGATGTGACTTTTGTCCCTGGTTCTGTGTTGGGGCATCCTTCCAGAGCTCCCAGAGCCACAGGCTGCCCTCCACTATCTCTGTTGCATTCTAGAAGATTCTCAGATGCTAAGTCCTGTTCAAAACTTCAGCCTGGCCCGGTGGGGAGCAGCTGATCACATGATCAGTGGTCTGGACCTGAAGTGCACTGCTGAGTCTGGCCTTGTGGCTAGATCCTGCTGATATCTTAGTTTTCTCATCCAGAAAGTGGGGTAATAATAGTACCTACTTCACTGGGTTATTCAGAGGATCAAGTGACCTACTTCTGTTAAAGTAGCTAGTTCCTGACACATCATAATGTTTAATGTTTTTTAATGGAGGAGGAAATGGTCAGCCACCTGGAGGTAAAAAGCCACCTGATTCATGTCAGTCCTGCAGCTTGAAGTTTTTCCATCCCTCGTTTGGTTCTTAGTGCTGGAGGCAGTTCTGCCCCTGCCTCCATGAACATTCCCTCCCAGACACTCCTGGGTTTCCTTCTGTGGTGTACTGTGTCTCCCAGAGGCTAGCCATGGCCAAGTTCTGAAAAGGTGGACTTTAATCACCACCCTGATACAGTCTACGTCTGTTTTGAATGTGTTAGTCTTGATCTCTCAAACCTCTGTGGGCTTCTTGAGGCAAGCAATTCTGTTGCGTGCATTTTCTTTATCTACCAATGATGCCTAATAATAGTTCTAGGCACTGGTTGAATGACACATTTGAAACTGAGAAAACCCAAAACTAATTAATCACCCCAAGACCTAGTGTTCATGAGACCAGAAATAACACTCAATGGACCCCTTTGACTTTAGATCTTGGATTTTGATAAATTGGAAGAGTGGAGTGACAATTTGCAGAACTTCCAGTCCTAGCCTCTTTCTGTTCCATAAGGTTGGGGGTAAGCCCAAATAACTTTATGAGAATCATACAGGGGAGATGTCAGCCAGAGCCAATAACCAGACAACCTTCTTTTCTTCAGTTTTATTTCCTCAGCGATGTTCTGAAATAACGCTGAGCCCAGAGACTGCAGTAATAAAATAGACAAGGATCACAAAGGAGTTGTCAGCCCAGGCTGCAGGGAAAGGCCCACAGTTCTGCGGTGGCTCTCCTTAGCCACTCTTCTACTGGAAAGAGGGCACTTCGTGGCTTCTTTTGATATTTTGGAGGCTTTGTAGGAAAATGGTTTTAGGTTAGCATTAAGTCTGTGTTATCCTTGAAAAGACTGCATAAGTAATAAATGAGCTAACCTACTCTATTTTCCATAAAGAACTCTAAATTTCCTCCCACTTCCCTGAACAAAATATCTGTATTCCCACCCACACTTGGCTACCTGCTGCTGAAGCTGAAATCCCTGCCAGGCTTTGCTTTGGTACTATAGTTTCTGGGGCGTCAGGCTGCTCCCTACTCTAGCCAGGGTCCTTGAATCTGCGTTCTGATATAGATAAAGGCATGTTAATGAGGACAAGAGTCCCTTTGCCAGATGGGCTGAAATGCTATGGACTGACTGCAGTCAGCAGCCCTTGGAAAAGAGTCCAGACGTTAAACGCTTTGCTGCCTGGAAGTTGTCAGCAAACAGCAGGGCAGCCCAGCCCCCACCCCATGCGTGCCATATTCCAGCCTGTAAGGCCCTCCCTTCTCCCATATGCCTGGCATATCCCACTCTCTTTCTAGACTCAAACTCCTTGCTCTATCCGTTCCTTCAGAATGCAATTACTGAGTACCTGTTGAATTCTAGGAATGGAATGGGGATACAGCCAGGAAACCCACAAGCCCTATCTGCAAGGAGCTACCAATCTAGGAAGGCATCTCTGACCACTGCAGCCCCAAAGCACTTGAACCACTAGTTCAAACAACTACCCTGCACAGAGTCATCTGTCTTGAAAACAGAAGGAACTGCAAAAAAATTCATCTGGGGCCCATCCTTGGCTTTCATTAAAATTTTCCTCAACTTACAGATGAGTTAACAGAGCCACAGGGTGCTTAATAATAATTCATTAGTTGCGAATTGCTCTTGGATCGCTCTCAGCACAGAAGTCACAGGGTCCAAGGTCAGAGGCTATTCTACCTGGAATCCTGCAATCCAGACCCCCCCCTTCTCCATTGCTTTGGCCTCACACTCACAGTCCCTTGGTGTGGTATCCTGTGAAGAAGCAGCAATGTAAGGGGATGTACATCTCTTTGAAGACAGTTTTGCTTGCTCCAAAGGCTCTGTCCCCAAGAAAGGACCAAATGAGAAGTCCTTATGACAGGAAAGGTTTCCTTAAATAAAGCTCTGGGTTGCAGTGTTCTTGCTTGGAGAGATTGAGGTTACCCTTATCTCCTTTTTCTAATGAGCCATCTGGAGAACAGGAGATAAAGCTGAATTTCCCCTCATCCTTCTCAGCAGCTCCTTGTGAGGGACTATAGTCTTGCCAGGAGAATGCATTATTTTGGAGGAGCCAGAGGGAACATGTGGGGAGCTCCAGGAGCTCAGTAGTGGACCAGCCAAGGTGAAGTCGCTGAAGACCCCATGTGTCTGAGCCTCTGACCAAGGAGTGTCATGCAGCCAAAGGCAGCTGCACCCATGAAAATGGTCATCTTTAGACTGAAAGTGTTCACCTATAAATTCACTTGGATGCTACAGACCAGTATGTGGGCCAATGTTCTCCTGTGGGTGTTTGTCCCTCTATAAGCAACCCTGACAGAAGGTAGTGGGGATTTAGGAAACAGGAGCTGAGATCTCTGCATGGGGACATTGGGATTTCAGGATTCAGGTCCAGAACCTTCTTGTAGATTTGTTTATTGTCTTTGAGGCAATTTAAATGTCTCATCTAACTCCCTGGAGATGGTCCTAGGATCTGATGAGGTGGGAAAGGGACCACAGGGCCTTGAATTTAACCCTTGAGGCTGGATAAAGAGGAAAATACCACAATCAAGAAAGTAGTGTCCCCCATCAGTGTGGTAAGGAAGGTAGACTAAAAGAAACCTAATTATGGAAAAGGGAAACAATTGGACCGATCATTTGGAGTTTTTCTAGGGCTCCTGGGGAGGAGATATTCACTGGTTTCAGGCTTGACCTTTGGGGCAGGGGAAAAAGACAGGTGTGGTGCAAAGACAGAGCTCCTGGGCTGGAATGGGGATGGGCTTTTTCAGGGGCCAGGGAAGGGAGAGAGACTGGCGACCAGAGACAAAGACAAACTCACAGCCAGCCAGCATGATCCAGGCTGGTCAGTGAGCACAATGCCTGGTTTCGGACACTGCCTGTTCCCAGAGACCACATAGTACAGCTGACAGGAAGCCTCCCTGCACACTTTCCTCCTCCAGGAGCCAGGAATGAGTCCAAACTACCCTTGGCCTCCCATTGCCTGGCAACCAGAAGCAGGCAGACTGAGTAATCATCGCCTTTAATTTTTTGTTTTCTTTAAATAAAATTCCTTGGAAAGGGCTTTGAAAGTGAGGAGGGAAGAATTCCTGGTTTGACTACACTTTGACTGTTTCCATTATCCAGGGCAATCCAATCTCTGGGTTTTCATTTTTTATTTTTTGGTATGAGGAGGTACTGGAGATTGAACCCAATGGTGCTTAGGCATTGAACTACAGCCACAGCATTTTTCATTTTTTATTTTGAGACAGAGTCTCACTAAGTTACTGAACTTGTGATCCTCCTACCTTAGTCTCCCCCTGTCACTGGAATTATAGGCATGTGCCATCACAACTGGTGTCAATCTCTTTTGGTTTTTAATTCAAAAAAAGAAAAGTAATAATTTGAAAGATTTTAGTGAGATGCTAAATTAACCTATGCAGCTTGAAATCAAAGATAAAAGACTTAGCAAAATTTGTACTTCCCCTAGATTACATGTTTTATCAGTCCAAGTGAACATCCAGCTTTGCCTACCACGTCACCCCACCCCATCCCCATCCTGGGCCTATTTTGGAGGAGAACTCAGCAACCTCTATGAGCCAACCACATCAACTAAGCCCGATCCTGGGGTTGAATATGCCACTAGTAGGTTTAGGGATATATATTCTTCTACACTAAGATGTCTGTATAGCATAAAAGTGTGTGTAGTATAAAAATTAGATGTTTGTGAAATACCATAAGATATATTTGCACATTTCCTGGAAAAATAAGGGTGTTTTTGTCTTGGCCCTCTGGGGATTCAATGACAGAAGGTAAAAGAGGTGAGTGTCTGCCACCGGGACAGGGCCTGACTTGATGTGAACTGAGCTAACCTGGTATTCTGATTCAGAGAGGGAGGATGGGGGCTCCTGTTTTGCCTCCATTGTGTCCAAGGATAACACTTAGTCTGTCTAACTCTCCTACCACTTCAAGCATGCTGCCTCTCACTTTAAAAAAAAAATTTTTTTTTTAGATGTTGATGGACCTTTGTTTTATTCATTCATTTTTTTTTTTTTTTAATGTGGTGCTAAGAATCGAACCCAGTGCCTCACACTAGCTAGGCAAGTGCTCTGCCACTGAGCCACGACCCCAGCCCCATGTCTCTCACTTTTGATAGCTCCCTTCCTCTGTCCTCTGACAGCCATACTTAGTGGACATTAGTCCTCTGAGTCAGTTTACCGGCACACAGAGATTTGGCTTCCCTGTGGGTGCCTCCGATATGGATGGGCCTGTTTGCCTTATCAGCTGGACCAAAGGTTTTTGCGTGTGGGATACTACTGTGGTTCTGCCCAGGGTTTCAGAAGTTTGTCTGTGATGCATGCTGAGTCCATTCTGACAACCTTTCTCCCCCAACACCCACCTGTACCCAAGAACACCCAGTTCTATCTAGCAATGTACAGGTTAAACCCTGGATGGGACAAAAAGCAATAACAGCCCAAGTCAGGGCCCCAGTTGAAATTCTACTAGAAGCCACTAATTCTTTTAAGATGACAAATGTGACTCTCCCTTAGACTTCAGGCTAAATACTGAATGAAGACGTTGAGTTTCTGAGGCTTTAATTTCTGGGATCTCCACCCTTGCATATCGTTGAAACTCCGACAGAGTATGGGCTGGTCCAGGGATGTGCTGGCGTATCCCAACTCCCCCACTCCTCTTAAGGCCAGGGCACACAATACCACCTTCTCTCTCCCTGGCCTGGCCCCAAACACAGCCTCTTCAAGAGCCAGGCAGGGCAGCAGGCTGCCTCTGCAGAATCATGTGAAAGAGCTCCAGGAAGAGGCCCAATTGGCAGCGGGGACTCAAAAGGGAACTTTCCTAAAGGCCAGAAATCATTTCAGATCCCTGACCCTGCAACTGGGAAACAGAACTGATGCCTTCCAGTCGGAGCCCTGAGGACTCAGAGGATTCAAACAGGGCTGCTACTGGGCAGTCTTGCAACAAAATTGGCAGAACAAAATGGGACACAGACCAAAAGAAAAGAAACCTTTGCTGGTACCTGGGGAAGAGCCCATGCTACCTCTGGGAGGTCAATGAGCCTTTCCAGGAGTTTGACGAAAGATACTCCAGAAGTCTCTAGAGTACTGCCAAGTTCACCTGTTTGTAGAATTAACACTCTGTGTTAGGAAGAGAATTTTCATGGGACTTCAAGTCCTTTCTCCTTTCTGAGTCTTTCAGTTCACTTCAACTATTCAATTGAACTAGATCTGTGAGTCTTAACCCTGTGGGCACGTGAGAACCACCTGGGAATGGCAGTACTGAGCTTATGATGTCTGGGATGGCTCAAAGTAATACAGGGGACCTGCATGGGGAGGGTTGATGGGGATAGTGCTGCAACGGGACTAGCCAAGGACTGAGACTTGTTTAAACCAATGACAGGTGAGGAGGAAGGCTGAAACTATTCCATTCACTATGTTTTTTTATAATAAGAAAATAAAAACAATCCCAGTGGCTTGGGAGGCTGGGACAGGAGGATTACGAGTTCAATACCAGCCTCAACAAAAGTGAGATGCTAAGCAACTCAGTGAGATTCTGTCTCTAAATAAAATACAACATAGGGCTGGGGATGAGGCTCAGTGATTGAGTGCCCCTGAGTTCAATCCCCAGTGCCCACCACCACGAAGAAAATAAAAAGTAAAAACAAAATTTAAAAAAAAAGCTTATGATGTCCTAAAACTAACTATGCCAGGAGTGGGGCAGGTGGTGACATTGGTGTTTTTACAAAGGAGTGCCCCGATGACAAGACTGAGGACACTTGACTAGATGCCCTCCATGGGCCCCACATGCAGGAGAGCAGTCAATCCACCCATATCTTCCACCAAACATAGCAAGTTATATTCTGGTTCCATTGGATTTAACTTCTCCTATTGCCCTTCCTCTTCAAGGGGAGACGATGAGAGGGCCAGGGCAAACCCATGCAGCTGCAGCTGGGGCAGGGAGCCCAGCCAGGGCTGAACCCCATGTTCTCCAGTTTGTCTTTTCTGTCCCTAATGGTGAAACCCTGGGCTATGCTGCTTCCCAAGATTCAGGGCCACATGTGCCAGCTCAGGGAAGATGAGGGCTATGTGTCTAGGTGTGTGAGGAAGCTCCAGACAGGAGCATCCCTCACCCTACAGTGAACTTGAATCTGAGTTCTCATTTTCTGTCTCCTCATGTGGCCAAGTACTTCGGCCTCCCTCCTACTGGACACAACAAGGCTGGTTCACAGTGCATTTGGTTTAACCTCTCAGCAGACCCTGAACATTCCTGGATGGCTTCCCAACATCCTTTTCCTCCCTGTTGAATTTTAACATCTGGGACCAGGAAGCAGTAAGCAGGCTCAGCTTGAATTTCCACTCAGGATACTTGGTCTCTGGGGGCCCTGACGAGGTTATACCTGCTTTCACTGCCTCCCACCCGGGCCACCACTTCAGCTGCCTGCCAGAATGCCATGCTGCTAACTGGATTTTCCTTTCCTCTCTCCACTGGTGGGAAAGTTTACCTTCTAAGCTCTTAGAAAAGTTCTAAGAAGATTCCCTTTCTCTCAGATCCTTTGTCCTTTATTAATAACAAGGGAGCCTTGCCAGGCATCGGGGCCCCTCCTCACTTGGTCTTGCTGAAATGCAGGAACTGCTTAGATTCTGGCAGTTATGTGACTGTGTGTGTGTGTGTGTGTGTGTGTGTGTGTGTGTGTGTGTGCGCGCATGTGCATGCTAGGAAATGAACCTAGGTCCTGGTGCAAACTAGGCCAGTACTTTGCTTCTGAGTTATACTCTTGACCCTTTTATTTTGAGACTGAGTCTCACTAAGTTGCCCAAGCTGGCCTTGAACTTGCAAGCCTCCTACCTCAGCCTCCTGAATAGCTGGGATGAAAGGCCTGCACCACCATCTCTGACTGTGGCTACTTTCCCCCCTGAGTAGCCCCCTCTGGCTGAAGCTGGCACTCCGGCCTGCATTTCAGGCTTTTCTTTCCACACCTCTCATATCTGTGTTCTTAGAGCACATGTGGGCTGCCTGGTGGCTGGGAAGATTGAAGAGGTCAGGTAAGTCAAGAGGAGGAGGCAGAACCAAGAATGTCTCCCTTTTTTCCTATTCCCTAGCCCGTAAGGTCATGAGGAAAGAGGCGAGGAGGCCTAGCTGCAGACACACCCAAGTCTGTGAGCAAGGAGAGAATGCTGGGATGGTCTCCCCTGAGGGTGGGGGGCTCTGAGAGACAGACACCAGTAAGCTAATAGGGAGTAGGTGATGAGAGAAAATGGTAGATGAAGGAGAAGGGCCATCTTATCCAGTACATCATTGTACAGATGAGGAGGCCAAGACCACAATTTATTGATTATATTCAGATCCTTCAGTGTAAAGTAGGGTTCAGGGAAGGAGTTTACTGGAACTCATTGGCAGGAAGTATAGCCTGGAAGGGTCTTTTCAACCTAAGTCCTTCCCCTGACTACTAGCATCTCTGTGTCTCTATTTACATTTATCCATAATTCAGCTTCTCCATATTTGAGCACCTTTTATGTGATAGTTAGCTATTGGGAATAAAACTGTGAGCATGACCAGGGGTACCCTTAGCCAAATGTGGAGGGGTTGGTTTTGTTCTTGTTCTTGTTTTTTTTCTGACTCTTCTTCCTCAAGGCTCATGGGTAAGGTAGACTAAGACAGATTGAGAAGCTAAAGGGAGAAACACACTGGATAATATTTTTCACACATCAAAAAGGATTAGCAACTTGTTCAAAGTCACACAGGGTTAGAAACAGGTCCTGGACAACTGATTTTACAGCTGTTCTTGTACTAAAGGATCTTTGCTCACTTTTTGAGGCAGGAGTGGAAAATAAAATGGCCTGAGACCCCCTATGGTAGCAAAGGGAGGTCAGGGAGCTCCGTAGAAGTGTGGGTGTTTATAGCTGCACACAGGGCTGAAAGCAGGTAGCTGGGCCTTATAGGAAGACTGGGGGCCAGATAGAGATGGGTAGTTCATACAGAAGTCACAGGCTAAAAACACTGGAAAAATCCTCCAGGGGCCAGTTGCAGACCTCAATTTCCCACTCCTGGGATCTCCACTCCTATAGCAACTAAGCTCCCTAACCTGGACTCCATCCTCCACTATCAGAGAAAGGTGAAAGGAACAGTAACACTGAGAAGGGTGACCAGTGCTGGGCAGGGAGTCGTTCTGTCCTCTGGTAACCCTTTGCCTACCAGGTTCCAGTCCTCTCACTGGGTGCAAAAGGAAGACCTGGGGGGTGGGGGGAAGGGAAAAAATAACAGAATGAATCAAACAACATTGCTCTATGTAAATTTATGATTACACAAATGGTATGCCTTTACGCCATGTACAAACAGAGAAACAACATGTATCCCATTTGTTTACAATAAAAAAAAAAAAAAAAAAAAAAAAAAAAGGAAGACCTGGGCTAGTTCTGAGGTTTTCAGTCTGAATCACCAGAGAGCTAGTGAGATGTAGGTCCCAGGTTCACACCAGAGATGGGGTTCAAGAGTCTGCAATGAGGCTCAGGGACGAGCCTTGCTAACACATGCCCTCAGACGATTTGGGGCCATCCTCCTTCCTGGACCATACTTTGGGCAACAGTAGACTTGATTATCTCTGGGGTCTCTCACAGCTTCCCTGAAAAGGAAAAAAAAAAAAAAAAAAAAACTTTCTTTGGGTAGAGGGGAAGTAACCATTTTCCAGACACTCCCTACCTGTTAGTATGGGGCAGGCCAGGAGAAAGCTGTGCCCACTGGCCAAGGAGGGTAGCTAAGCAGGACACTGGCCTCCAAGGAATCAGCACTACCAGCCTGGGCAGTGGAAATGGAAGACTGACTGACCCAAAGGTGGCAGAGCCCCCCGATGATAGCAAACCACATTGTCATGTTTAGGTTTCTGATGTCCCACTCCGATGTCCCTATCTTGGCCTGTCCTGATCACCTCAAATCTCAAACAGGTCAAAGCTCATTTGAACATATTTGTGTAATAGAGAGCAGAGTTCATGGCCTGAGCCCTGGAAATACTCTCTGTTCTCCCAAATTCTAGAAGATCAAAAAGAACTCTAACGGGATCCAACACCCCAGGACCTAGTTCCTCTATGGGAAATCATACTCACCAGTTTTTACCTCTGAATCTAAGTTTTTCCACTGTGTGTGGGCCTTCTGTCTGTTCTCTACTACCCACATCCCCATCTTTCAAGGCTTTCTTCCTCCTCTACAACCTTGTTAGCCATTTTAGTGCCCATCTCCTGAACTAGATGGAAGGAGGGACTATCCCATCTTTGTTCTTCAGCATGCCTGGCACACAGCAGGTGTTCATCCAATTAAAAATAAAATTGAATGACATATGGCTAGTTATCCAGTTCAAAAAGTATAGAAATATTTGTGTGGGCTATTGTTTTAGATAAATTATTGATATAATGTTACTGATTTCTACAGTTTATTAATCATTCTGTAAATAATATATGACCATTTCAGCAATAATAAACTATGCACAAGTCAGTATTGGGTGATATCTAAAGGAACCCCAAGGATAAAACTAGGAATTGGAACTATATACTTAGTTTATTTTCTTCCAAGCTTCAAAGTGAGTGAGTAGATGGAATGATTACTTTGGTAAGTGGGGAAGGAATTTCTTCCAGAAAGACATCCAAGGCTACAATAATTGTAATCATAATGGAAGCATGACCTAAGCATGACCTAAGAAAGTTCCACTGGGGACTCATTTATCCCACCGAAGACACAGAGATAGTAAGAACTTTGACATAGGAATGCTGGTGGAATGGCAAGACCTATTTCGCACCTAGGCAGATGGAGGGCCCTGTCAGGGAGGGAGGTTTGGGGACAGGAAGTTTTGACATTTAGTGTACCATCTGGAGTCCACAGGGCTAGGGCGGGGTCTTCTGCAGCCCACACTAAAAGGACTTTATCTCAGAGAGAACACCATCTATGGAATAATGTCTGGGAAAACATGAAACTTTTGGGACTACAATACTGTTCTTGGGTCCAACTGATAGGCTCCCTTCTTGTGATTAAAGTGTATGAAAATCAAAGAAGAGACAATTGTGGTCTACTATTAAGGCTGAATGCCCAGACCTGATAGCTGGTTGTCAGGAAAGGGGATATAAAGGTGAAACCTTTAAGTTTAAAAAAGGAGATAAAGGACTCATGGATAAGACTAACCATTGTCTCTGAATGTATGCTAAAATGTGGGAATATCATGACAGAAAAAGCCTGGGATTTCAAGACTGAGACCAAGACCCATTAGCCTGACTCCGGCAGGTATTTTGCTCCATGATTCCCTATGACTGGCTCATCTCAAAAACTAAATTGCACTGAAAAAAAAAAAAAAAAAAAAAAAAACCAACTAAACTGCAGCAAAGGAAGGAAGAAAATCTCATCTACTCATGGAGCCTTAAGTTCATCATCTACAAAATATGCATGGCAATCATTTCTACCCATAGATTTGTTTTGAGGATTAAATAAAATCACAGCAGGGTTACTGGGTCTCACTCTTCCTGAGACCACAGTAAATAGTACTTTGGCCTGGTTAATTACAGGTAAGTGTCTACCCTCTGTTGTGGAAGACAGAAGCACTATTCAGTAACTCATCCCATCAGGCAAGAGTCCCTATCCCTCTGCTTTCAGCTTTTTTTTTTTTGGCTCTGTGATTTGTCCTTATTGCTTTGCTTGCTTGAGAAAACTATTTCATCAGAGAGAAAAATTCAATACTCAAAAATGTGTATAGCAAGACAACATTTTAAAATAACATGCAGTGACATTTGGGCTGATTGTGAAATTCACTTTTCCCCTCCAGTTAGGAGCTCACATGGACGATATGAAAATCAAATTAAGTATTACAGTTTATTTTGTGAAATAAGTTAGTGTGTCAGGGGGCATCGACATTGTCTGAGGTAATGAAAAGCGTTAGCCCTGGTTTAATTTGTTACAAAAGTCTCTTGTTGAGACAGTCTGGAACATGAACCAAAGGAGAGCTCCACAAAGTGAGTTGGTGGAGAGACATGGTCAGGACAGCAGAAACAGGAGCTGTGCCTGTGTGCCAAGCGACCGGGACTCAGGCTACCGAAGGGAGGCGGAATCAACTGTGTGTGTCTTTGACTTGAACCATGCTACCATGAGGAAATCCCAAAGGAGCGGCCTCTGATAGTCTAACAAATGCAGATATTAGAGACATACAATAAGGGGCCACAAAGGGTCATGCAAGGCCTGTCTCTGTGCAGCTGCAGCAGAGGCCCTGAAGAGCTGGTATCAAGAACATCCCCAAGTCAAGGTGGAAGAAACACCCAGTTCTTCACATAGACACACTGCCCATTTTATTCACAAAACAACCCCTGACTCTCAGTACCCGTAGCATTCTCCCTGCTGTCAAATCTGATTGAAATCTCTTCCATGAGGGAAGCAACTCTCCAAATATCTTAAACAATTGTCAATCCAAAATTCTGAGTAAAGAAACTCATGACCCCAAAAATGACACTCCTAAATATTTATCCAAGAGAAGTGAAAACACATGCCCATACAAAGTCATACACAAATGCTCATAGCAGTTTTATTCATAATAGATTGTGAGTCTGCTTTAAAGATTAAGGCTAAGTTTACTTCAAAACCAGGGTTTAGTCTCTCCTTGAGCTATCTGCAGGGTTCCGTAATGCTATTGAGAGGAATTCTTTATTAGAAAGGACAAACATGTCTAAGACAGCATAGGGCCAGCTGTCAATGTTTTCAAATATCCAGGAACCCCAAAGCACTGCCAGGCCCTGGATTTCCACAGAAACAAACACATCACCCAGGAGTAGCAAGAGCATCATCAGAAGGCCCAGCTTAGCTTGCTTGGGGTTTCTACTTTTTCTGGTCTTAGTATCAAGATCCAAGTGTTCACTGCCTGGATTATCAATACCAGGTTGCTGAGGGCCAGGAGCTCGGCTCAGTATCCTGGCCCAGCAGTACCACAATTACCTCTTGCTCTGCATGGCATGTCCAGATGGTAGGATATCTTAGAGTCATTCTGCAGAAGCCAATTCCCACAGAGGTAAAATAACTTTCCTAAAGTCATGAAGCTGGTGAATCTTGGATCACATGATCTGGCTACAGTAATTGAGGATGACCATTCAGATGCAATGAGCTGCCTGGAGTGATCTCTGAGCTGGATCAAAGAGGAGCATAGAAAGGTGTCTGTTGAGAGCACACACTGTAGACTGCTCTGTCATCCAGGTCAGGCGGCATTTTCTGTCCTGCAACTGTGCTCCACCAGGAGCAGGCTCATCACAAGGCCACATCCATCAACTGGCTCTTGAGGCCCTCCTGGGATGCACAAACCAAGAGATGTGGGGCTCCACAAATACAAACTGGCTAAACGATTAGCCTCCTAGTTGAACAAAAGGCTGGAAAACAGAGCACTTCCCCATCATCCCCTAGCTGATGAGTGGCAACGTCAGATCTAACACCCAGGTGTTTTTCTGACACCAGATCTGGGCTCTAACTTCTGACTTCTCTGAGGTTAGAGAAATAAACCCCTGGGAAGACACTGGTGCAAGGAAGGGCTGTCTTAACTCCTTTTCACTAGAATAGCTATTTCTAGGAGTAGTGGTCAAGCAGTGATGGAGCCAAAGGCTTCTGGGGGCAACTGCTTAGATCAGGCCTCAAACAAGTGGGAAAGCAGTCAATTAGTCCAAGGCCTTAATTACTGGCTTTGCTCAGCCCCTAAAAAAAGTATAGTGCAGCCCCACAAGTGCTGGGCGGCTAAGAAATTCCACAGGCCTAACTCAGCCCCCTGCAGCTAGACAGCCTGACCCCACCCCACCTTCTGAAGATGGAAGCTCTTGCTCATGGAACCATGAGGTTTGGGAACCAAACTTTGGCCAAGAATCTGAGACCCTTGCTGAGAAACTCATTCCAAATACAGTTCATTACTCTTAGTCCTTCCCTGAGTTTTCAGTGCACAAAGAAACGGATATCTGTGTCCCACGGACCTCTATTCCTCATGGGCCCCACCATGCCCAGACACACGCCCTTTCCCCAGCCTTTCTGAGCCAGGCGAGTGCTTCCTCCAAGCCCAGGACCTTCTCCCAGGAGGAGCGCTCCAGGAGCCCGCTTACGGCTGCCACACCCAAACTTCCTTCTCTGGGAAAGAGGCGAAGCGAGTTAGGGTGAGAAGTGAAGGCACACGTCTGTGTGTCTAAGACACACAAGCACCACTACGTATGACGTGGTGCCCAGGGAAACGCCGCCGCGGAGCCGGGCTGTCCCCGCTGCAGCCTGAAGATCCTTTGCGCGGGGGATGCTGACCCCTGCTGGCTGTGAGCGAGATCGCAGCATGGCTGTCTCGGGTAGACAGAGGCATCGTGACCGTGACGAGCGAATCCCCGTCTGCCCGGGAAAAGGCTGAGCTCTTACTCCACGCAGAGGCAGTGGGCCTGGAAGGGAAGTAGGAGAAGCAAGGCCAGCGGGGAGAATCGGGCTATCAAAGGCCCTGAGTTCTAGTCTTGCCCCTCCACCCCTCGGGAACAGCGCTCAGTTCTCAACACCCCAGTTCTCAAACGCTGTCAGCGCCTCCTGTTTGTAGGAAGGAAAGGAATAAGAAGAAAAAAGGATCTGTAGCATTTGTAGCACATAAGTGGCTCTGGTGTCCCTCCAGGACCTAATTGTCCTCCAAAAGACACACCCTCAGTCAGGTGACTTCCTCCGGCCCAGGCAACACCTCACTCATTTAACTTATGGTTACTGACTGCGGTAGGTTGAAACCCCGCCTGGGACACTGAGATCCTAATGACCTTTAATAGCCAAAGAGACTTTGCAGGTGTGATCAAGTTAAGGCTCTTGAGATTGAGAGCAGTACCATGAAATACTTAGTTGGGTTCTGGATGTAATCAGAAGTGGTATAAAAGGGAGGCAAAGAAATATTTCACTGTAGAAGAGAAACTAAGCCTTATTACAAGGAGAAAGAAGGATTCTCTCCATAGCCCCCAAGGTCTCAGCTGACACCTTGATTTGGGCTCAGTGAAACTGATCGCAGACTTAGGATCTCCAGAACCGTAAAAGAATAAAGTGTGTTGTTTTAAGCCTTCGACATTGTAACTTCTTTAAAAAAAGTAATAGAAAACTAAAACACATCCTTTTACTCTCAAATTTATGTGCTCAGCACTCAGAATAAAGTGGAGATGGACAGACCTCCATCTCCATCCCCAAGGAATTTTATCATTTGCCTCTCCCTGAATTTTAAAAACAGCTAGACATCTTGCTGAAGAAGACATATGAATGACCAGTAAGCACATAAAAAGAGTCTCAAGACTCTTTTTTTAATTAGGGAAATGCAAAATAAAACCCCACTGAGACACCACATCCCACTAGGATGGCTGTAATAAGAGCCGGACAATAACATGCATTGGTAAGGACATAGAGAAGCCGTAATTCTCATACACTGCTCTCATAGATTGCAAAAGGGTGCAACCCTTTTGGAAAGTAATTCAGCAGATTCTTAAATAGTCAAGTATAAATAATCATAAGGCCCAACAATCTATTCCTGGGGATAGTATTTCTCAGGAATTCCACTCCCAGGAATCTGCCCAAGATAAATGAATGCCTACATCCAAAGACATGTACATAGGGACTGGGGATGTAGTTCAATGGTAGAGTGCTTGCCTGGCAGGTACAAGGCCCTGGGTTGGATCCGTAGCACCATAACAAAACAAAACAACAAAAGATGTACATGAATGTTCCTAGCTGCACTATTCAAAAAAAGCCCAAACTGGAAAATAACTCAAGAGCTCAACAGTGAATGAAAATGTGATATAGACAATAAAATGTTATTCATCAGTCAAAAGGAACAGGTTAGTGATAGGCTACAATATGTGTGAATCTCAAAAACATGCCAAGTGAAAAAAGCTGGACACAAAAGATTACATATTATATGACTCCATTTATCAAGAAATAGTAAGAGAGGTAGGAAGCACCAATTAGAATGGTGATTATCAAGAATACAAGCAACAATAGGTGTTGGAGAGGATGTGGGGAGAAAGGTACACTCATACATTGCTGTTAGGGCTGCAAATTAGTGCAGCCACTCTAGAAAGCAATGTGGAGATTCCTTAGAAAACTTGGAATGGACCCACCGTTTGACCCAGCTATTCCACTCCTGGGCCTATACCCAAAGGACTTAAAATCAGCATACTACAGTGATGCAGCCACATCAATGTTCATAGCTGCTCAATTCACAATAGCCAGATTGTGGAACCAACCTAGATGTCCTTCAATTGATGAATGGATAAATGTGGTAAATATATACAATTGAATACTACTCAGCCATACAGAATAATAAAATTATGGCATCTGCAGGCAAATGGATGAAATTGGAGAATATCATGCTAAGTGAGACAAGCCAATCTCAAAAAACCAAAGGGTGAATGATCTCGCCGATAAATGGATGATGATACATAATGGGGAGTGGGAGGGAGGCAAGAATGGAGGAAGGAGGAACTGAATAGAGGGAAAAGAGGGGTAGGAGGGGTTGGGGGGAGGAAAAAATAACAGAATGAATCAAACACCATTACCCTATGTAAATGTATGATTTCACAAATGGTACGCCTCTACTTCATGTACAACCAGAGAAAAAAGTTGTACCCCATTTGTTTACAATAAAAAAAAGAGAGGTAGGAAGGATAGTAGAGTGAAACAGACATTATTACCTCATGTACATATATGACTGCATGACTGATATGATCCTACAACATGCACAATCAGAAAAATGAGAAATTATATTTCATTTATGTATGACCTATCAAAATGCATAAATGCATTCTACTGTCATGTATAACTAATTAGAACAAATTTTTAAAATGTTTTTTTTTAATTTTAAAAATAGATGAAAAAAAAAAAAAAAAAAGAGGCAGATCTACAGAGACAGAAAGACCAGTGGTTGCCTGGGACTGGGATTGAGGGCAGGAATGGGGAATGGCTGCAGTGGACAGGAGGGATCTTTGAGAAATGATTATAGTGGTTTAAAATTGGTTTATAGCAATGGTTGCAATATACACTTTATATATACTTATGGTATATAAATTATACCTCAATAAAGACAGGTTTCTTTTTAAAGGCACAGCCCAAGTATAGGTTGATGAGGCCTCAAACTTTCCAGGAATATGTGCGTTTTAAGGACTCTTTAAAAATACTTTAAAACATAGAATATGATAGCCAGGTGACCACAGGGTTTGGGAACAACATTCCACCTCTTCAGCCTTGTAGGCAGCTCCATCATTGGGTCCCCAATTATGTGGTGCTCTCCTTTACATTTTGGGGATCCATGGGCAAGAGCTGCACACTCTTCACCTCCCACCTTGGCCAAGGACCCAGATGGAAGCTGGTATATGCTCCACAACGGGGTCTAAGATGGAGCAATTGATATACCGTTAATTTCTGCCCCAAGAAGGGCCCTTCACCTCATTCTGCCCAGCTCTTTCCTAGCTCCATTCAACCTGCCAGGCTGGTTTCAGGAGCTGTTAGGATGTGGGAGCAGGGGTAGGAAGCTGCTAGTGCAAGTCAGAGCTTTCAATCCTATGTACCCTATGTCTCTCAAGATCCTGAGGTCAGCTCAGATGCACTCCTTATACTCAATCTTTACTTTGTAGGAGTAAGGGGAATTTTCCTTCTGCCTTCTGAGGATTTGCTAAAATGAATTCACCATAGACAGCTTAACAGAAGGAGAGGTTTACAGATGTATTTGTGTGCACAAGGGCATCCCAGGAAGGTGATCACCCAATAACCTAAAGAGAACCAGAAACTTCCATACACTTCTTCATAGGGGAGAGGAAATGGGGGAATATAGGCAATATTGAGGGACAGTGAATGATTTTTTTAAAGGAAATGAATGGACTCAAAGAACAGACAACAGCCTGTATATTATTATCTCTGGAAACTCCCTGAAAAACTGACAAAAGTCTGACAGTCTGTGACATTCCTCAGTCTTCCTACTTTCCCTGGTTAATGGAAACTCAGGGAGGGGGTCAAAGGTCATCATGTCCCCTTTTGGAAGATCTGATCTTTAGGTAGACAGGAAAATTTCATAGTAAAACCTCTTCCAATATCAGATCCCCCAGTGTCTTTAGTTTAAAATAGTCAACATATGAGGGTATTATATTTTGGAGTGATAGTTCCTGGATTCCTTCAACTTCAAGTGAAGGAGTTCCTTCATTTGTCCAGGAGGGTACTAGGGATTGAATTTGGGGCACTTTACCACTGAACTACATCACTAGCCCTTTTATTTTTTATTTTGAGATAGGGAACAGACCCCTACCTCGATCTACTCCCGCTACATCTACAAACTTCTCCCTCTATATCACCATAGAATGTGAGCACATGCTTTATCCCTAATTGTGTGTTAATTCCCCCACCTACTTAATAAGAGGCTGGAACCACATTTCAGACATCTTACCTCCTCTCTAGAAGTCTGTCCGAGAAAATACCAAGTGTAGGGGAGAACAGAGGAATGGTAACCACCCAACTATTAAATCTGAAAGAGTCAAACATCAGAGGTAGTTTTAAAAAGAAGACAGGCACACATGGATTTCTTTTATTTGGGGTTAAGCCACAGGGCTCTAACAGCATTCTGACACAGACAGTGGCCAAAACAGAAATAAGAACAGAAAACAATTCTCTCCATAAATACAAATTTGTAATCATAAGAATTGAGGGTGAAAGTGGATTGGGGACCAAGAATCAGAGTTTCTCATCCTCTGCTTAGTCTAAAAGGGAAGAAAAGTGCTGAGCACAAGCAAGTTTCCAAGCTGTTAGTGGTTCCTCAGTCTGTCCATCACTAAGCTCAGCCATTCAACTCTGCAAGTCAATGCCATGTGCTTCCTGCTCCCCAGAGCACTTCCTGTGGACTGTGCTCATGGCCTGCAGTGTCACCTTAGTCATTGCTTGACATGGGACCACAAGCATAGAGGGAGAGTCTGGAGCCACCACACAATTCCATCATAGAGAATATAGGTGACACACAGAATCAGAAACAGGCTTGTTTTTCTTGAATTCCTGGAATGTTCATGTGATTTGACAGCACAGTGTCTTTCTCATCTCCCAGAGGGGACAAAGTGGTCCTCTCTCCCACCCTCCTTAGTAGACAGGCATCAGGGAAATGACTGCTCTCATCAGAAGTTGATTGCTCCACTCACACCCACTATTCCTGACTTTCACAAATCTTGCCCTGAGCACATAGCTGAGACTGGCAGGGGTCAAAAGGAGCGAGCTTCCAGAAGTTCGTCAGGTCAAAAGCAGATGCCATCAATAGGTGCTCTTATGCTGCTGAATTCTGACCCCAGAGAATTTACCTTCTTAATGTAATTTCTGGTCACAGGTGACCCAAGACCAATGACCAAGACAAGCAAGATTGCAGTGACCACAGCAATCCCAACTCACATGTTCAGGTAGTTAGAGGATAACCCAATTCCTGAAATGAAAGGAAGAGGTTTTTGAGAAGAGAACCAGGTTACAGACTTATATTCCCCTGCCTAATGATCTCTCTCAAAAGTCCCTCAGAGACATACTCTTATATTCGTGTTCCTGGCATATTATTGGGCATATCATTGGTACTTATTTTTTAAAAGAATAAACAAATGAACTCATTGCTAACATTTTATCAAAAGCAAAAGCCAGACACAGAACAAAATAAATTTGAAAGTGTAAGGATTTTAACCAACTTTTGCCATATGACTCTTTCAATAATGGTATGTATGTACACAAGAGTTAACTTTGGAAACTGCCTAACATCCCTTTTGATGCCAATTCTCAATTGCTTTGGAGTTAGTGACTAAAAGTCTTCCATTTTATGGATATCAGAAATTACTTATTTTTAAAAAGAAACTGTTAAATTTGAGAACATGTACCCAAAGAAGCTCAAAGACCAGTTGTATTCCAGAATGTACTCTATCAACATATAGCTTACTAGAGACCCAAAGAGTTAGAGCAAGTTTGCGTACCATCTAAAAACCATCTTTAGAGCAATAGCCACGGACGCCAAGTTTCTGCAACTTCACAACAGCTTCAAGATAGGCCTCTCAGACCCTGTTCCAACTTAGTTCTCATCACGACCTTATCTGGACCCTTTGGAGGGCAAGGGAAGAGCGGGAAAATTATAAACTGTTAGTTACAAGTAGATTTTTAGCCATGAGAAATTCAATTGATATCAAGGCTCTATTTTATGCCAAACTCAATCTTCTCTTACTATATAAAAACTAAGGAAAAACCCCCAAAGAACTTGTGAAGAGCACTGCATGCTTACCCACCCACCCTTAGAGTCCAGTGGAAGAAGACTGGGATTCGCGGCATCTTTGCTAGATTTTAGCATCTGATAAAATACAACAAGGGATGAAGGAACAAAATTTTTCAGGAATAAGTGCTTCTCACCACTCACCCAGGCCAAAAGGGGAGAAAAGTGCTGATGAAAAAGGAAGTTTTCCGAAGTATGTTCACAGTTCCTCAGTCTGTCCATCACTAAACTCATCCATGAACTGTGTGAGCTCAGAGATCCAGACAAAGCCTCACCCTCTCGTCCAATCCTTTGTTTCATAGAGATATGCAAGACTGGAGCACCAAGATCACACATCAAGTTAGCAAGGTGGGAAATAGAAACTGGGTCTATTGATCTGACTGTAGCAGCGCAAGACAGTTTTACATTATTTCAGAGGTAGCTGTGCCGAATGGATCTTTCTGGTCAGTCTCACACTATCTTCCAGGCTATTCCAAAGGCTCACCTACTGCCCTTTCCCTTTCTTCCTGGTCTCCACGCTGTCCCTGAACACAACAGTCACAACCCTGTTCAGGGCCTCACTGCCTGGAAGCCTCTTCCCCAATGGCTCTCCTCCATGACTTCTCCATGAGATCCTGCCTCACCACTTTATAGAGACTATAATCACTCCCCGACTCCACCATTTATCCCCCGTTTCTGATTTTCTGCATAGAACATATCAACACACCTACTCTAGAGTTCAGCTTGTTTATCTTGCAACTAGACTTAAGTCCACAACAAAAGGATTTGTCTTTAGGTTCTTTATTGACTCTCCCGTGTCTAGGACAGTGCCTCACACATAGTGGGAGTGTGATGAATACACTACATGATGGAAGAGCTAGTAGCCGACCTTTCCTTGGGTTGGGGAGCAAGCATAATTCCCATGACTAGAAGGGGAATGTGTGCTCTCCATGGGGAACAACATGGACTAGCACTGGGGGCTTAGCCAGGTCCACTCAACCCTGGCTGAATCACACCTAATCCTCCAAGCATATTATTCACTGTTGGGCACCAGTCGCCAAGGGAACCACCACACCTTCAAGGAAAGAGCATCTCTCTGTGGGTACACAAAGGATCCTCAGTGAGGGTCCTTAGCTGGTAAAATAGGGAATATGGCAAACTCATGTATTGAGCCCCCATGTAGCCAGAAAACCCTGATGACATTTATAGCGGCTTTTCTGGGAAGGGAGGAGAAAGAAAACAATTTAAATGCCTTCTGGTAGAGAAATGTTTAAACGTTTTAAAGAATTCCAAGACTTATCAATAGAGTTACAAATCTGTGCTGCTGACGGTTATATTAATCAAGCCTCTTCCATCAGTTTTATACCATTTATATCTGTGTAAAAGTTGATCTCTTACAAAGAAAGGGGGGCAAGGAAAAGATTTTAAATCTTTTTTTTTTTTTTTTTTTTGGTACTGGGGATTGAACCCAGGGACACTTAACTACTGAGCAACATCCACAGTTCCTTTTTGTGTTTTATTTAAAGACAGGATCTCACTGAGTTGCTTAGTGCCTCAATAAGTTGCTGAGGCTGCCTTTGAACTCACAATCTTCCTGCCTCAGCCTCCTGAGTCGCTGGGATTACAGGCATGTGCCACTGTGCTCAGCATTTAAATCATACTCTTGATGGGCATTACTGCTGTTAGTGGCCCTGGCCACAATTATGGTGCCTTACCAGGTCCTCCTGTCTACTGCAAAGGAAGGAAAACCATGCAGCTCTTGTTTGATGCTCAAGTCTTAACACTTTCTGATTATGCCCCCCCCCCCCCCGCCTTTTATTTCAGGTAATTGGATTATAATAGAAATGAATTTGACTTTTCTCCCCAAGTAAAATTATGATATGTTAAGACATCTTAAATAAAACCACCAAATCTCCAGAAAATGTACGCTTCCATTCCGGGTAGCCTGCTTCATCATTCTGGGGGGAGCAGTTCTTTTTCCTGAGATCAGCAAGCCAATGGAGGGAGGGTGATTTTATGAGACCACCTCAACTCTTTATGCTCATTGTCAAGACTCGACGTGCCCCTGGCTACTGATGATGGAGGCTGGCTTTGGACTGAAGACATCGGAAGTGTTGCCCCAAAAGGCCAAAGGGTTCCCAGCATCAGGAGAAAAGCTGCTGCTTCTCTCCACTATGATTGTCTTTCCGTGAACTAAGATTAAAAAATTAAAAGCAACTCATTCCAGGAAAGAACTGCTAAGTGGACTCTTAGTAATCAATGATTAAAGTCAAGTCAGGCTTTCCTGATAGAAAGCACAGAACCTCATTGTCTTCCGTTTCCACTTTCAGTTTCATCCGACTCTGTTGAGAATCTGTTGCACATCTTCTTTTTAGTTTTGAAAGAAAAAGGATGACCCACAATGCCACAGCCCAACACTCTGCTAGGTGCACTCTGATTTTCCACGCAGCATTCATAACTATCTACCGCTTCATTGCAGTTAGGTGCTATGTATTCAGGTTTGCCTATCTTTTTAAGAAGATTTGCATGGCTATCATCTTTTAGAGCCTACAAAGGAGTCAGCCATGTAGATGGTCTAATTTATTTTATCTTTCTAATTTTTACTATAATCCTGTGATAAATATGTTGGTAATGTGGGGTTTTAATACCTTTATTTAATTAATTTATTTATTTTTATGTGGTGCTGAGGATTGAACCCAGTGCCTCACATGTGCTAGGCAAGCACTCTACCACTGAGCTACAACCCCAGCCCTGACACGGGTTTTACAAGCTATATAATTCCAAGATTTTTGAAGTAGAATAGCTGGGTGTATTTTTGAGTTGTGTTTGCTCTTGGTATGTCTGTTGCCTTGATTTTAAAAGGGACATGACCATGCGTAGCCTTACAAGCAATATCTTATAATAACCACTAACACTTTTTATTTGCATTGCATACCATGCACTGTTAGAAACTCTTTGTATTAACTCCTTTAACCTCCACAACAAAACATTTTGAGGTAGGTACTATAATTGTTCTCACTTTATAGAAGAGAAATTTGAAACACAGAGGTTTAAATAAGTTATGCCCAATTTTTTTACATGATGAAGATTAGTTTGGGAAAAGACTGTTTTGTCAACTGAAGTTTTGTTTGGGGCAAAAATCACATTTCGAATGCTTTTCTTAGCTCTTAATAAAGTCCACAGGTATGTTTAACAAAGTCCTAGTTCCAAAATGGTCTAACCCATTGTGACCTAGTTGACCAGGAGTATTATTACTGTTGCCATCTCTACCACCTATCTATCACCAGATCACTGAGCTGGCTGAGGAACTGTGTGTGGGGAAGGATCATATACCACTTAAGACAAAGTACCACCCATGCCATACTCCCCATCGCCTCAGAGTTCATGTGGATAAAGTCTTATGCTGGAACAGCAGCAGGGACTGTAGCGGCTCTAGTTCCCCTTGGCATTCAAAACAGGGACTCATCTGGGATTGGAACCTAGTTGCCTGAATCCCATTCCAATCCCCACACCAAGTCCCACCGCCCCTCAGTTTGTTCCCTGATCCCAGTTAGAAGGCAGAACACAAGTCAAGGGGTAGAGAACAGTTCCCATCTAAGAAAGAACAGAGAGAAGGAGAGAGGAAAGAGGGCTGATAGGGTTCCCCCACCCCTTTCCTCTGCAGATGTCTTTGAGTAGTGATCTTTTAAAGTGTTAGAATCTGTGGTCAGAAACTTGACACAGGGGCAAGCAGAACACTGGATTTAAGAAGCTGTGTGATATTGACTCCTGTTCTGGCAACAAGGTCAGCAGCCCCTGGGCCCAAGGACACCATCTCTCTTCTGTTTGCTAACTTAAAAGATGGACTTAGAAGATTCAGGACTTGAAATATGACTGACAGTTTCTGAATATGTCTAGTACCTCCATTTATGAACTCTTACTTGCTGGATAATGTTGAAGTGCTAGAAAAGAGTCATTTCTAAGAAATGAGATATATTGCCTCATTTATATTGGGTGACAGGAGAAAGGAAAAGAGAAATTAGGCTTGCTTTCTTTTTCATACAAATCAGATTCCTTTAGTCTTAGTCTTTCGTTCAGGCTTGATAATAATTTTAACAGTAAATAGATGAAGCTCTTTCAGTTCATTTTTGTGCCAAGATACTAATGTTCAATGTACTCTTCATAATTAAATTGGTTTAAGTTTGTATCATTAAGGTACTATCATTTCCATTTTACAAAGACCAGAACAGAGAAGTTGAATGACTTACCTAAGGTTGCACAGCTAAAAAGCTTCAGAGTTAGCATTTGAACCCAGGTTGTCTAGCTCCAGACTCTGCATTTAACCACAACATCTTGTCAGACCATGCCTGGCTCCCTTTATCCTCAATCTTAGTCACCTCACCTATAAAACGGAGATCCTAACACCAATTTCAAGGCTGTAGAGGAATTAGCCGCAGAGCACTTGTGAGCAAGTATCTTTATGTAATGGGGTCTCCTGTGAGGAAAAATTTATTTTTAGTCCTGAGGGAAAAAAATAGAATCAGAGCTACATCGTGACAATTAGGAGGGACCTACGGAAGTACTCAACACAAGTGTTCTTCCTTTCTTCTCTCCAGCTTTCTTTGGTCATTTAGAATAATGAATACACCACTTAAGACTCAAGTCAATCCCTCTCCCAGTAAAGGAGAAACTTCTAACTTTCCTTCAAATACTGTTATCCCTTTCAATGGCCTTTGAGATGCCCCACTGCCCTGGTAACCCTCTCTGGGTTCAGGTTGACAAAGCTACCTTCAAAGCATGGCACTGAGCACATAGCCTTGTCAGGCAGGGTGTGACTATGGCAAGCAAAGGGGTACTCCCTCCTCCCTTGATCTGCACCTTCTCCTTTTATTAATAAAACCCAAGCAGTGCTCTCCAAGCAATGCCGAAATAGGCATGCCTGTGATGCAGATCTCAACTCCTAATCCCAATTGCCACCCATCCTCCAAAGTGGCCTACCATGTAACTAAAAAGAGGCTTTGAGAAAATAACCATAGCTCTCTAGGCCAGGACTGGAGAGCAAGGCTATGAAACCATGCTTTTGTGGCCCCAGAGACCACTGAATGGCTAAAACAATCTGAAGTCTCAGAGTTTCAGTTTGAACAGAAACCCTAAAGGCTCCCAGGGCAATGTCTGTCACTGACTTGAAGTCCCATGTATTTCCAGTTCTTTCCACCGTAAGAGAATTGTACCTCCCGACTCTCGTGTCTGTGCAGGGTTATGTGATGACTTCTGGCCAATGTGTGTCATTTCTGGCCAGAGCACTTACCTGCCACTGAAAAGACATACCAGAGGTCTTCCTCTTGGGCTGGGCTGGTGCGAGGAGCAGAACCCACCTGCCGAAAAATGACCTGTGGCCCGAGTGGAAAGCACAACTCCATCAGCCCAATTTCCATTGCTAATAGCACCACACCACAGACTGGGTAAGTTATAAAGAAAAGAGGTTTTTATCTTGGCTCACTTTTCTGGTCCAAGGTTGCCAGGCCACAACTGGTGATGGCCTTCTTGCTGGCAGAGTCCTGAGGTGGCTCAGAGTATCACATGGCAAGAGGCAGGGACACACGTGTGTATCCTCTGACCTCTCTCTTCTTATCAAGCTACCAGCATTCAGTCACAGAGGCCCCACCCTGATGACCTTGTCTACGCCTACCTACCTCTCAAGGACCCCGCCTGTAAACACTACAGTCAAACTAAGTTTCCACCCTTTTAATACCTCACTGTGGGGATTCAATTTCAAGGTGAGTTTTCAGAAGGGACAAACCGTAGACAAGCCTTAACAACACCTTTTGGTTGAAGCCTCTGAGGTCTTGGTGGCTCTTGTTACCAGTTTCTGTTTGTGGGCTGGGGATCAATCCCAGGGCCAAGCATGCTAGAAAAGTGCTCTGTCACTGAGTGACACCCGCAGCCCTCTGGCAAGCAGTCTAACTTCTGACAAAACCCCATTGTTAAATTCCTGAAAGGAATGGGAGGCTCCGCTTCAGCAATTCCTAGATCCTTCCCTAGCACCCACCCAACACTTCCCACCCAACACTTTTTCTTCCTTCTGTTTTCAGATTGGGTTTCACAGCTTTATTTGAAATGAAAATTCTTAGGATTACAGAAGCTCAATTGTTGTGATGAACCAGCAAGAAGACCTCCCCACTCATAACCACCTAGACAATAGCTCTTTCTATTTGCTGGAGAAGCCTCAGGGGGCAAGGGGCACCCAATATGGGAGCTCTGAGCTGGGAAAGGGGATTTAAAAAGGGAGGGAGAAAGACATAGTTGAGAATAGACAATGCTGTTGAACAGCCCTGCCATTAAGTTCCCATCCTCCCCAGAAACAGCTTTCTGGCTCCCTGGAACTGGTTCCTGCCAGCCTGGGGAGGCACAGTGACCCGGAGAATGACAAAGTCCCCAGAAGCACCTCAGGGTATGGAAGTGCAGTCACTGTTCCCACACAGGTCACAGCCGGAACAGGGGTGACATATTTAAAAGGTTACCAAGTTGCTGCAACTTTGCTTTTGGCTCTGTGAGGCATGGGAAAGTGACAATCTACAGAGTACAGAGGATTCAGAATGTCCAAGCCAGGACCATCTGGGGTTTGCCAAGCTTCTTTCCCATTTGTTAGATAGCCACCTCAGTGGAGGGAGGCCATCTCTTCCCCACACTTAGTGAGGGCTCAGATATACTTATCGACAGTAGAGTCTGCTTCCTGGGTTCCCAGTAACCCTTAACCACCTTTCCTAAAGCCCATTTTCTAACCCATCTTAGAAAATGGGCTTTAGGAAAAGCTTTTTAACTGAAACTTGAAAAGATTCTAAAACCTAATTTTTTTAATTAAAATTTTTTAAATTCTTAGTAAATACACATCAATTTCATTTGGGAACAGGAAAAATGTGAACATTTCAGAGTAATCTTAGTAAAGTAATATGTGGTATTAAAATTTTTTCATTATCTTCTTTTAGACAGTGATAATCTAAAAATTTTTTTTTCATACATGTGTATAGGGTAATAATATCTTGTCTCATTCTACTGCCTTTCCCATCCCCACTGCCCCACCCCTTCCCTCACTCCCAAATAATAATCCCAAGTTCCTTTATTTTTCTGTACCCAACCCCCACTATGGATCAGCATTCACTTAACATTTGGCGTTTGATTTTTTTGGGGGGATTGGTTTCTTTCACTTAGCCTGATATTCTCCAGTTCCATCCATTTACCTGCAAAGCCTTTAAGGCTTTTTTAAGGCTGAGTAATATTCCATTGTGTATAAGTACCACATTTTCTTTATCCATTCATCTGTTGAAGAGCATCTAGGTTGGTTCCATAGTTTAGCTATTATGAATTGAGCTGCTATAAACATTGATTGGCTGCATCACTGTAGTATGCTGATTTTAAGTCCTTTGGGTATAAACCGAGAAGTTGGATAGCTGGGTCAAATGGTGGTTCCATTCTGAGTTTTCTGAGGAATCTCCATACTGCTTTCCAAAGTGGTTGCACCAAACTGCAGTCCTACCAACAATGTATGAGTATACCTTGTTTCTCCACATCCTCGCCAACACTTAATTGCTTTATTTTTGGTAACTGCCATTCTGAGTAGAGTGAGACAAAATCTTAGAATAGTTTTGATTTGCCTTTCTCTAATTGCTAGAGATGATGAACATTTTTCATATGTTTGTTGATCAATTGTATTTCCTCTTCTGTGAAGTGTCTGTTCAGTTAATTAGCCTATTTGTTGATTGGGTTATTTGGTTTTTTGGTGTTAAATTTTTTGAGTGCTTTATATATAACCTGGAGATTAGTGCTCTATCTGAGGTGCATGTGGTAAAGATTTTTTCCCATTCTGTAGACTCTCTCTTCACATTATTGATTATTTCCTTTGCTGAGAGGAAGCTTTTTTAGTTTAAATCCATCCCATTTGTTGATTTTTAATTTTACTTCTTGTGCTTTAGAGTCTTGTTAAGGAAATCAGGTCCTAAGCCAACATGATGAAGATTTGGGCCTACTTTTTCTTCTATTAGGTGTAGGATCTCTGTTCTAGTGCCTAAGTCTTTGATCCACTTTGAGTTGATTTTGGGGCAGGGTGAGAAATAGAAGGTTAATTTCATTTTGTTGCATATGGATTTCCAGTTTTCCTAGCACCATTTGTTGAATAGGCTATCTTTTCTCCAATGTATATTTTTGGCACTTTTGTTTAGTATGAGATAACCATATTTATGTGGGTTTGTCTCTGTGTCTTCTATTTTGTACCATTGGTCTACATGTATATTTTGGTGCTAATACCATGCCATTTTTGTTACTATTGCTTTGTAGTATAGTTTAAGATTTGGTATTATGATGCCTCCCGCTTCACTCTTCTTGCTAAGGATTGTCTTGGCTATTCTGGGTCTCTTATTTCTCCAAATGAATTTCATGGCTGCTTTTTCTATTTCATTTGGATTTTAATAGGAATTGCATTGAATCTACATAACACTTTTGGTAGTACGGCCATTTTGACAATATTAATTCTGCCTGTCCAAGAGCATGGGAGATCTTTTCATCTTCTAAGGTCTTCTTTAATTTCTTGTTTTAGTGTTCTGTAGTTTTCATTGTAGAGGTCTTTCACCTCTTTTGTTAGATTGATTCCCAAGTATTTTATTTTTTGTTTTTTTGAGGCTACCGTGAATGGGGTAGTTTTCCTAATTTCTCATGCAGTGAATTTGTTGCTTATGTATAGAAATGCATTTGATTTATGGGTATTGGTTTTATATCCTGCTACTTGGCTGAATTCATTTATAAGTTCTAGAAGTAAAACCTGATATTTTGGTAGAGTGGGGTGAGGAGGGTCAAAAGAGATGGAGAAACCTACCCATTTTCCTGAAGGTAAGTGGGAGGAAATATCTAGTAACTCACTAATCTGTTGGATTTCCTCTGATGCAAATAGATGAACAAAGGGTCTATAACTAAGAAAATCTGGAATATTCTTTAAGATCCTTTTCCATACTCAAAGTCATCTCTCACCAGGATTCCCTAAACCTAAAATCATAAACAATTATTCAGAAGAGTTCATCCTTGTATTTCCTGAAGGCCCTCAAAAGAAGACATTCCAAAAAGTAGTAACATTTGTTCAGCAGCTCTATGATATACATAAAGAACTTTCCCATGACAAAGTGCCTGTCCTCATGACACTTGCTTCCAGTGAGAGATATAGACTATATATTAGGAAGTAACTGACATCAAAAAGTGCTCAGAGGGCTAGGGTTGTAGCTCAGTGATAGAGCGCTTGCCTAGCATGCATGAGGCACTGGGTTCAATTCTCAGCACCACATATAAATAAGTAAAATAAAGGTGCATCTACAACTAAAAACAAAAAACAAACAAAAAAAGCTTAGAGCCAGGAATGGTGGCACCCACCTGCAGTCCCAACAGCTTGGGAGGCTGAGGCAGAAGGATCTCGAGTTCAAATCCAACCCCAGCAACTTGGCAGGGCCTTAAGCAGCTCAGTAAGACCCTGTCTCCAAATAAAATATAAAAAAGAGCTAGGGATGTGGCTGAGTGCGTAAGCTCCCCTGGGTTCAATTCCTGGTACGGAAGCCGGGGGTAGAGGGAGTGCTTGAAAAGAACTAGCTAGGGTGATGTGACAGTTACTGTTGATGGCATCTGAGCAGAGGCATGGACAGGAAAAGAGCTACAGCTGTTAACTGACGTTGGATCTTTCTAGAAGCTAGACTTAATAAGGGCCATAGGAATGTTTTGGAGATAGGAAGGGAAGGATAAACTTCAGTCCTGAGTTTCTTTAGTCTGTTCATGAAAGGTAGAACCCAAAACAAGCCAACAACTTCAGGTTTCAATGATTGGGTGACTCTTCTACATTCATGCTCAGTAGAAGCTTGTTGTCAGTGCTTCCTTGGTCCACAGTCCGGGATGAGAAGAGAAGGCCACTAATATCTTCCATGCTCCAGCTGGGGGAGGAAGCACTGTGAGTTGAGCCTCATGTCCTGGACTTCTTGGATAAGGGCACGTCTCCAGTGGTACCTGCAGAAGGATTAGCTATAGCCTCAAGGGCAGGCTCTATAGTCAGGTGACAACTTGGTATTTACCACTGTCACCCTTCAAATATGAAGGCTCAGCCCAGCTGTTGCCATCAGGTAGAGGGATCTGGGAAGTTTGATGCTCAATCCTGACTTCCTGAGTGCTTTCCAAATCCAGGGGCACCTCCTGGAGGTATAGAATCTCTGGGGGTCAAATGAGGGTGTGAGGCTCTGGGTTCTGGCCCTAGGGGCTTCCTCTCTCCCTTTCTGGAGGGTCCCTCTGCCTCTGCACATTTGTTTTCCACACAGATGACTGCCGGGGTCTGAGGATGTTTCTAACTGCCATTGGCGGTGGAAGGGTGGAACAGGACAAGGCTGCTCAGTACCAGCACTCATGGCGGGGTGGGGGTGGGGGGTCTCTCCTGGGTTCAGCAGATATAACAGTGGCTCCAGAATGTGCCATTGGTGGTTCTGAAGTCAGTCTAGTGTAAAACAACACCATGCAGACGGCCAGTGCCTGTGCAGCAAGCACCAGATTTCCCAGGTGTCTACAGTAACGAGAGGCCTTCCTCTCCATATTCTGTTGAAAATAAATGTGGGGAGGAGACCCCACCCTGGAAGATGAGCTTGTCCTGACTCTCAGCACAATCCTCATGACCACCAAACTATGAATGTAATGACAATGTGTTTCCCAGGTCCAGCTTAGGGGGTCAGTTGCACCAGATGTTTGGCAGGTGGCTGGGTATTCTGTGACAGTGGACACTCCCCAAATGGATCCTTCAAAATGGCATGGCACCTTCTGATTGGAAAAAATGCTACCCTGATGCTTTGTCTCTCCTCTGTGTATAAAGGAGTAGAGGAACAAGGCTGGAAGCATGGCTCAGTTTCCAGCTCATGCTTAGTGTGCACGAGGCCCTGGGTTTCATCCCCAGCACCAAAAAAAAAAAAAAAAAAAAAAAAAAAAAAAAAAAAAAATTAAAGTCTCAGCTAAAGAATCACAGAAAAGGGCACCACCCTGGAAGCTTCCCTCTATTTTCTGGAACTCCTCCCTTTTCTGATTGCTCTCAGTGCCCTGTGAACGCTGGCATGCTGAGAGTCATCAGGCATGGCATCTGTCATGCTGCATTTGGCTGTCACCAGATTGTCTCTAACACCCTACTGTGAACTTCTCGATGGCAAGGGACTGGCTCTTGTCTCTGGGTTGCTACACACCCTGTGAAGGAATCACCAACATCAGATATGGTGCAGAATCTGAGCACCATGAAGAAAGTGGGCTAAGCCCCAGCTCCCTAAGCACACTGAGCTTTATTCAGTTCTCCCATGGAAGTTAGAACCGCCAAGTTTAACCAGAGAAAAGAAGGAAAGTAATGTGAGAGAGAATATTTTCCTCTGATACTCAGAGGGACTCTGAGTTCTAAAGGACTCTCCCACTGTGGAACCAAATCTTGAACACACACACACAACGGCTCATTCTCAAGCAAAAAAGGGATTTCCCATCCCCACCTTACCCTCCAAAGAAAATCATCATAAGGTTAGATGAGTTAGAACTTTCTAGAGGTATATTGACTTGAGGGTGGTCACAGACCACCCACCATGCTACTATGATCAAACACGAGAAGGCATTTTTTTGACAAGACAACAAAAAACTGTTTATTCTTGTTAGGCATCTCTCCATTACTGTAACAAAATACCTAAGGTAATCAAGTTTAAAAGAGGTTTATTTTGGCTCACAGTTTTGGAGGTTTCAGTCCATCATCAATTGACCTCCTTGCTTTTGGACCTGAGATAAGGCAGTACAAGGTAGGGGAAGACCTCGCCTCATGGGTAGATGCAAAACAGGAGAAGAGGCCAGGGTCCTAATATCACCTTCAAGGGCAAAGCTCTGATAACCAGAAGACCTTCTTACTAGGTCTCACCTCTTAAAGGTTCTACCACTTCCCAATAGTGCCATAGACTGGGAACAAAGATTTTAAAATACATGGCCCTTTGGGAACAGTTGCCCAAACCAATACCCAGTGACTTTGTCAAATGTAAGGTAAGACAGTCACATAGAAAAATGGTTACAGAAACAAAAAATACAACCAAAGCAAAAATACACTATTAGGAATAAGTGGGCAGTTTTATTCCTATTAGTAAACTTCTAAAAATGAAGTACTGGAATAAAACTCCATAGATACTAATGTCTGCAATTTATTTGGAATGAAGTAAAAATGAGATGGATTGATAGATATGACAAAATAAGTATAGAAAATGTTAATGGCAGAATCCAGGTATGAGTGTTCATTATAAACATCTTTAAAAATGGTTATATGTTTGAAATTTTGTGATAAAGTGTAAGGGAAACAAACCATCAAGGGTCTGGGGATATAGCTCAGCAATAGAGCACCTGCCTAGCATGCAAGGCCCTGGGTTCAATCTGTGGCATCACACACAGAAAATAAAAGAAGAGAAGAGAGAGAAAAGAAAAGATAGGAAGGAAAGAGAAAGAAAAAAAGGACCTCATCAATCAACTAACTCCCCATAATTTAGCAGAGACAAGAAGATAAAAATATGAAAGAAGTTTAGAGATTCAGAAAACTGCATAAGAAAGTCTTAGATTTCTAATTGGAGTCCCAGAAAAAAATAAGTGGAGAGTGAAGACAAAGCAGTACCTGAGGAAGAATGTCTCTAGGTTTTCTAGAATTGACCAAAACACATGAATCCACAGATCCATGACATCCCCTCTTGCCCCTGAGAAAAGGATTCAGCCTCTCTGGGAACTGAGAACTACCCTGATAGCTGTCGTGTGTGTGTGTGTGTGTGTGTGTGTGTGTGTGTGTGTGTGTGTGTGTGTGTGTATGCACATAGCTATATTTTAAAGCACTTTTTTCATATCCTTTGCTGTATTTCAGGCCATCCTCCTCTAAATGAACTTTAGACATTCCTATAGAGTTTCTTATAGGTAAACTCTGATTTTATTTATCCAATGTCTTTCACTGTCTTTCATCATAGTTATGTTGGGTTTACGATTCTAAGTTAATAACTATTTTTACCTTGGCATCTTCCAGAAAACACTGTTTCCCAGTTCCTTTTGTTGCCATAGAGAAGTCTAACTGGCATTTCTTCAAGGTGATCAATCCTGTTTCACTCACTTGTTTTAAGATCTTCTGTTTGTTTTTAATGTTCAGCAAGTTCTTTATGCCTGAGCAGATTCTTTTATAGTGCTGGATATACTACATTCTGGAAAACAAACTACCCCAAAACCTAATGGCATAAAGAAACAACCATTTTTATCACCCCTTTCTTTTGTGGATCAAAAATGTGTGCAGATGAGCTGGGGATGTGGATCAGTGGTAGAGCACTTGCCTAGCATGCACAAAGCCCTGGGTTCAACCCCCAGCACTGCACACACACACACACACACACACACACACACACACAAAAGTATGCACGTATCAGACAGGTAACTCTTCTACCCCACATGGGACTGGCAGGAGTTTCCTGGTGGTATTTAGCTGAAATCTGGGCTGCTCTGGAGGGTCCTGGATGGTTTTACTCACATGCATTTGCAACAGGACAGTGGTAGAGACAACTGGAAGCTGGGGTTAGCTGTGTCCCTCTTCTCTGCATAGTCTTGAGACTCCTCTATTCATTTCTTTTTATTTAAATTTTTTTCAAAAAATATATACTTTTAGTTGTTGATGGGCCTTTATTTTATTCATTTATTTATATGCAGTGCTGAGAATCAAACCCAGTGTCTCACACATGCCAGGCAAATGCTCTACCACTGAGTCACAATCACAGCCCTCCGGTTAGACATGGCAACAAGGAAGCAGAGAGAAAGAGCTATACCCAATGAAGGTATGCCCCCAGTGACCTATCTCCTCCAGTCACACTCTGCCTGCCTTCGGCTACCACCTGGTTAATCCCTATCAGGGGATGAATCCAACAGTTAGGTTCCAGCTCTCATCATCTAGTCACTTCACCTCTGAACCTTCTTGTATTGTCTCACACATGAGCTTTTGGGGGATACCTCGGATCTAAACCGTAATACCCTGGTTAAGAGTAGATGGCCAGGGAGAACACCACATACAAATACAAGCTTTGTCGTGCAGGTTTAAATCTGTTCCATCTCCATTGGTTAAGTCTCTAGTGATTTAGTTCATTCTTAGAGTGACTTTTGTTCAAATCCATACCACGTCACTCTTATCCTCACCATCCTCCAGTAGCTGGCCCATCACTCAAAATGATATATCAGCACCTGGGAAGAATCAGAATAAACATCTGAAATATGCCTTTTTGGCACATGAATTATTTTGGGCTAAATACCATCAAGAACCAGCAGGCACAGGACAAGCTCTAAAAACTGGATTCAAGTTTCTCTTTTGTAAAGGACAATAACATGGAAGGACACTTCTGTTTGTAGAGAAATCTCCCTCTCTAGGAAAAGGAAGATTCTTAACTCTTATCAATGGAGAGGGCACCAGCTCGAATCTGCATAGCAAATCTTAGCAAATAACACTGGTTTATCTGACTTTTCTGATCACTTTCCCATAACTTGCTTTCCCTGTTTAGAAGACCCAAGTCCTTTTCTTTTATTGGTATTTAAACCCAAGTTCTGGGCTGAGGAGATAGCTCAGCTGGTAGAGTGCTTGCCTTGCAAGCATAAGGCCCTCAGTTCAATCCCCAGTACCGCAAAAAAAAAAAAAAAGCCATAAACCCAAGTTCTGACCACCCCTTGGGGTTATTCACCACTGAGAGAATCCATGTGAACATGTGTAACGCCCATGTTAATAAACTTCTATTTTTTTTTCATGAATAAATCTCTTGCTAGTCTTATTTACAGATTTCCAGCTACAGAACCAAGAAGAGTCTTAGGAAAAAGAAAATTCCTCCCCTATACACCTAAATAGGACCTAAAAGGCTTTTCATGATCTGGCCTTACCTCCTGGGCCTTCGCTCCTGCATCTCTCCCTCTGCTTGTTCCTTTCTTTTACTAGCTTTCTTTCTGTTCTTGAAAACATGTAAAGCCCATTTCTACCTCAAGATTCAGCATCTCCTCTTCCCGCTTCTGGGCAGGGTCTCCCTTGAGCTCTTCATGTACCTTCCCCGTCATTGCAACCAGATTTCTATTCAGACATCAGAAAAGTTTTCTCTAGCCTCTGTCAAGAATAGCTTCACAGAAACTTTCATGGAGGCTTTATGGAAAAACATACTTTTATCTTGTTCATTGGTATATTCCCAGGGCTTGAAGTAGTGCCCACCAAATGGTAGCTGCTGAATAAATAATGACTGAATACACCAATAAGAGCCTGTGAACTATTTTGATACTGTCACTTGAAACAGACACAAGATCAGTAATCATAAGACCATAGGCAGTAGGGGGAGCTATAGGCAGAAGTCTCAACACAAATATAACAGTAAACATGTCCATTTTCCCTTATGGTAATAACCAGAGTCCAATAAGCAGTCACAGATGCAGAGTAGGACAGTGATCCTCAAAATTGAGTGAGCATCTAAACCACATGGAGGATAGGAAGCTGTGGCGCATGCCTGTAATCCCAGCAATTCAGGAGGCTGAGGCAGGAGGATCACAAGTTCAAGGCCAACCCCAGGCAACTTTGTGAGACCCTCAGCAACTTAGCAAGACCCTGTTTCAAAACAAAAAATTTTTAAAAGGACAGGGAATGTAGCTCAATGGTAAAGTGCCCCTGGGTTCAATCCCTAGTACCAAACACACGCGCGCGCGCGTGCACACACACACACACACACACACACTCACGGCTTATTGAAAAAAAGAAGAAGAAGAAGAAGAGGAGGAGGAGGAGGAGGAGGAGGAGGAGGAGGAGGAGAAGAAAGAAAGAAAGAAAGAAAGAAAGAAAGAAAGAAAGAAAGAAAGAAAGAAAGAAAGAAAGAAAGAAAGAAAGAAAGAAAGAAAAGAAACTGCTGGTTCCCAATCCCAGAATTTCTGATTGAATAGATGGAGGGTGGGACCTGAGAATTTGCATGTCTAACAAGTTCTCAAGGATGGCAATGGTACTGGTTTGGAGATCTCACTTTGAGAATCGTTGGTGTAGAAGGTGGGACTATGTCTCACTCTGGTTCATTTCCACCCTCAGACGCTCAGGGTAATGGACTTATTTGAAGAAAGCCAACAAGATGGAGCCTCCTTATACCACTTGGATCATAACAGCTGATCTCTGCTCATAGCATATGATCCCCTTTCAATATCTTCACTAATTTTGCTGAAGAATCTCCTTATCTTCTTAACTAAATTTTTTTCCAAGCTCTAGGGAGTTTTCCTTAACTACCCTAGCCCATGATGCTTTGCCCCTTCTTGCTATCTCATGGTTTAGACAATAGATTCTAATTACCCATATTCTTAATTCTCCATATGAGTATCTCATTTCATCTCAGACCAGAGACAGAAAGGCAAGTCCAAGTTATGAGCATTTTGTGCATCCCCTCTGAGGGCCCCAGACAATGGCTGGAACAAGATTCCACACTGCCTGCTGCTTGTGTGCCCACCCCAATACTCCAGAGGTGATACCCAGCCTCAGGAAGTCCTCACCCACTGAGCAGCCCTCTGGGGATCTAGCGAGGACCAGGACATGACTTTTTTCTGGATCATTAATATCACAGATACAGTTGAAAATAGAAGGAAATTATAGTAGAAAATATTTTTTCACCTCAAAGCTTCAAAATTCAGATCTTCCATAAATATGTCCCCCAGAAACACAAAAGTACAGTCTTCTACTTTGTCCCTTTCCCTGTAGCCAACATGGCAGCAGATGTTAAACCCAGAACATATTCCAGAACCCTGTGCAGATGGGGTTCAGCCCCATATGGAGACCCAGGTAGCCCAGCAGATGTTACTGGGGCAGTTCTCAGCATTGGCTGCACATCAGAACTACCTAGAAAGCTTCTCAATGTCCAGATGGCTGGGCCTCACCCTTAACCAATTAGGTCAGACTCTCCGGGATTGGGACCCACCCAGGCCTCAGTATTTTTAAAGCTTCCATGGGATATTACCATTTCCAGCCCAAACTAAGAAAAGCTACTGTATTTTCTCCTTACTTCAGGCCCTGGAAAGTGCTAGCATGAACAAGGCAGAGTTCTCCATCTTATTGGATCATTCATTTAGCCTCTTAGGTGGTCCCCAAGTGACTCCATACAGGGTAAGAAACACCTTCAGTCAGGATAAATACCAGACCAAAGTCTCCTCCACAGGCCCACTCCCAAGATCCCAATTCTCCCATGAGCAGTATTGTCACTTTTGAGTTCCTAAAAAGGTCAAGAGTCTTGCCTCCCAGCCCAAACTCTTATCTGAGCATCTGATTAAAGCTACACGGTAGGAAGTCAGGGAAGCCTCACTGGGCAGAGTTCCTGCAGCAGGCTTGGTGCCAGCACCCACTCCGACTTTATTTCCTTTCCAATTCCTGAAATTTTGTAATAAAGAGAGAAGATAACCCCGGAATAGAAGAATTAGTCCTGGACTCAGAGGTATCCTAATTTGATGACTTCCTCCTTTGCTCATTTCCTCACGGACCAAAGTTCCAAGTTGTTGGTGACAACATGAACTTGACATTCATTCTGCAAAACTACCTGACTTGCCCCTACCTGTTATCCACCTCTTTGAGGGCTGCCCTCAGCTGGTCACTACTATACCCTGCCTAGGTTGGCCCAGAGGTGGCAGATTGGCTGAGATCTGCAGTCAAGCCTCCTGGGCTCTGCCTCCTGTGGTCTTGACCCTGCATGGTTTCCAGAAGCATTGTTCGGTTGGCAGAAAACACAGGCAGAAATGTTTGGATATGAGGAAGGCTGTTCTTCCCCTTTGCAGAGCTTTCTTGAGAATTAAGCACGATTAAGGGCACAGTTGCTGGCACAGAGTGAAAGTTCAACTTGGAGTAGTTGTCACAAATGTCACTCGTTTCTATCCAGGGACCTGAAATCAGCCAGGAGATGCACTTCCTAGTAGGAAAAGGAAGCACTTGTTTTTCGAAGTGGGCTTTTCTCCCCGCTTCTCATGCATTTATCTAGCAAATGGTCCAGGGCCACACCTCCCCTTCCCTCCACTGTCTGGCAACTTCCAAATCAGCTCTGAACAGATGCTGATGTGCAGTTTGAGGATGACACCCTCCACTCTGGGCTCCCCAGGAGCAGAGGGTGGCAGGTCAGGCTCTGCAGGTGGAATCTGTACAGCCCAGGCATATCCACCTTCCTTTGGGGCTGGAAAGCCAGGCCAGACCTGGGACTGGACTGGAAACCTGATGGTGAATATTAGCCTAGGTCTGGCCCTCAGAGAGTTTTATTTCCAGTCATCAGGCAAGAAAGATAGGCTAGGAGGAAGAGGAGCTCCATGGGGAACAGGGCCCCCATTCTGACTGCAGTTGCAAGACTGAGGCTAGGAGTTCCTAAGTGAATACAAGATGGGTGTGGAGAACCACTAGGCGGGAAGTCACCTGTGCCTCTAGCCTCCCCTTTTCTGGGTCCTTCCTCCCTGCCCAGCACCTCCTCATCCATCAGCTCTCCTCCGAGACATCAGGTGCATCCCTCCTTTCTCACAGGAACCTGCTCACTGGAAACCTACCAAAATCAGTCATTCACTTCTTTGTGTGATTTTTGTCCTATGTCATCTTTCATCCATTGAAGACTTGTAGCCACAACTTTTCCTGGGTTAAAGAACTCCAATCAAGGCACTCTCTGTCTCTGAGCACCATGCCAGAGTATGGGTCATGTTAAAAGGAACCCCTCATCCTTATTACTTTCATTTCTGGGCCATTGTAAATCTGCTGGGTAGCTCGCCTTCCTTTCGATGTGTGCCAGATCCTTGTCTAAGTTTTCAAGTCGGATTACAAGCTAGGATTTCAGTCCTTGATTGGATTTTGCCTATCCCTGGCTCTGCAGACAATGCAGTAGATGTCTTCTCCTTTTATCTCTAAAGATCTGTGAGCATCATTCTGTTGTCATTTCTCTAGGTGTTCACCCTCACCCACTCCTGTAAATATTAAAACACTGTCCCATTTCTATTCTGTTTTCTCCTTGACTTTGTCCAAATCCTCAGACACACCGGGCACCATGGTACACACCTGTAATCCCAGCAACTTGGGAGGCTGAGGCAGGAGGATCATGAGTTCAAAGCCAGCCTTAGCAACTTAGCAAGGCCCTAAGCAATTCAGCAAGAACCTGTCTCTAAATAAGATGCAAAAAAAGGGCTGGGGACATGATTCAGTGGTTAAGTGCTCCTGGATTCAATCCCCAGTATTAAAAACAAAACAAAACAAAACAAAAAAACTTCAGACACAATGTTTCAGTCATTTTTCTTAAAGGGTCCTGAGTTGTGCCCTGATCCAGCCTGACTCCCTCCATGAAGCTCCTAAATGATCTTCCCAAGATAGAGGACCAGGGCACATGCTACTAAATACTCTCCTTATCTGCCACCACCAAAATCCCTAGCCTGTTATGAAAAACCTGGCTCTTGGAGTGGGTCTGGGGTTCAGCGGGTAGAGCATTTGCCTAGCACCTGTGAGGCACTGGGTTCAATCCTCGCACCACATAAAAATAAATAAAATAAAGGTACTGTGTCCATCTACAATTAAAAATATTTTTTAAAAACCAAAAAACCTGGCTCCTGAATATCTGCCTTCCTGTCCCCAGGTTTCTCTCAGACTACTCTTACCAGGCCCCAGGCCTACAGAACTTCTGCCAGTTCTCCAAAGGGCCCACTCAGTGCAACTTGTTGCAACCTCTCATGCATCTTTCGTAGTCGTCAAAGCCTGTGTGAGCCTTGTTGCATCCCATCTCCAAGTCTTGCTTTCACTGTTTCCTTTGCCTAGAAGGTCCTCTCCTCACTTTTGGATTCCATTTGTCCCTTAAGGTCAAGTGTAAATGTCTCTTCCTCTGTGAAGCCTTCCTTGGCTACAAAAGTAAAATTCATTCCCCTCCCTTTGCATCCCCAGCAACCTAGCACATCCTTCAGTTTGCACACATCTGCAATTATCCACTTACATAGACAGAGCTCCAGGGGCCCTGTCTCTTTCATGCAGCATTGAGGCCACAATATCAGGTAGAGCCAGGATCACCAGCTGACACTACCCCTCCCCACCATCGCCCCTCCAGACCTGTCAATCACAAAGAGGTGTCCTAGGCTTCCTTGTGTTCCACCGCACCTCTAGTGCCCTGGCTCTAAATGTATGCTTCTCTTTTGATCATGGTGAAAAATAACAGTTGAGCTGTCTCTCTGGCTATTGCGGACAACATGTCCCTGTGGCCTAGATAGCTTCTTTCCCTGTAACTGTGACTAATGACTCCATGAGACCACTGGCCAGCATCTTGTCCCACAGTGGAAGTGCAGACAGGTGCCCATGTCAATAGATCTTGCCAAAGATGTCCAGTGCTAATCCTCTTCCCAGCTGTGCCAAGGTGGCAAAATACCAGAGTAAGGCCCACAGCCAGAGCAGTCTGCCCACACCCGCTGAGTCCAGGGGCTGTTGCCTAAGCTCCCTGTCTCCTGCAGCTGCCATCACTGCTACTGCTACTTGGGTGGTAACTCCACCCTGTGGCCTACTGGTGGCAGACTGGTGACTGAACCACCTCATGCATCTGCAGCAAGCATGGGCTCTGGCTTCCAACTTTCTGTGTGGAAATGCAGCCATCTGCATCCAAGCTGTTAGACCAAACCTTTGCAACTGAGGGATCTCTGAAATAAATGGGTTTGTTGAACTGTTACAGATGCAAGCCAGGAAAAGCAGGCTCTGGGGCACGTTCCCACAACTACCAGCAACAGGGCTGTGTAGCAGTTGAAAAATGTCCACTGGACCAGAGCTAAGGGCATATTTAATAAGGTAAAATTGGGGAAGGAAGGTGTGAGTTATTTACATTGGCTGTAGATAAGTGGGGCAGGATTATGTCCCATGAGGGACAACTTTGAGCAGTGCATGTGGATTGGTTGGCGTGGTGAGCAAGGTGCAGTGGTGCCTCTGGGGTTGGGATGGGGCATGAGTTAAGGTTCTAATAGACATTCAGAAATGCAGGTCCAGGCGCGGTGGCATGTGCCTGTAATTCCAGCAGCTTGGGAGGCCGAGGCAAGAGGGATCAGGAGTTCAAAGCCAGCCTTAGCAACTTAGCAAGGCCCTAAGCAACTCAGCAAGAACCTGTCTCTAAATAAAATCCAAAAAAAGGGCTAGGGATGTGGCTCAGTGGTTAGGGGCTCCTGGGTCCAATCCCTGGTACCAAAAAAAAAAAAAAAGCAAAACGGTCTTTTGTTCTCAGTCTGTAGAGAGTTAATTAACCGCCCTCCAACTCTCCTTCATCCTTCCCCTCCCACCTTTTTGATTAAACTTAGGACATCTCAGAATTTGTATCCTATGAAGCTCAATGTTACACAGTGGGAGCAGGTTTTAGAATACCAGGTCTGGAGCCTGCCTGACCTTTCTCTCTGAGGGGAAAAGTCCTGGCCGGAACTTCAATTCTCAACGAAGACTGATTTCCACTTAGGCTCAGTTTTGAAAGCTCTGGGGATAGGCCTTCATTGAACATCTGGCCAAGAGAAATGCCTGAAGATCAACAGCATTTCAGATTCAATGCCTCTGATTCTGGCTGAGGCCAAGATCAATGTCTGCCAAAAGAATGGCCAGAGTGCAGTCTGCTTCAGAACTGCCAGGTGGAGTGGAGAAGGGCATTTCAAATAAAATACAGACTCCTGAGCCCATTGCTGCTCTTCTAAATCCAAAGCCCTGAGAAAGGGGGTTCAGAAATCTGTCTAATGAACAAGTTCCACCGTCTCCCTCCAGTAACTCTGGGGCTCACTAATATTTGCAAAGCATGGCCCACTGCCTTATTTGGATACTGAGTGTGCCCCAAAGGCCCATGTGTTAAAGATTTGGTCCCCAGGGTGATGCTACTGGGAGGTGGTAGAACCTTTGAGAGGCGAGTCTTGTGGCAACTCCTCAGGTTATTAGGGGTGTGCTTCTGAAGGGAATCTTGGAACTCTATTCCATTATCTTTATTTTGCTTCCTATCCCTGAGGGGAGCAGTTTTGCTCCACCATATGCTCCTGCCATAGTGTGCTGCTTCACCACAGACCCAAACAACAGGGACTATTGTTCCAGTTCAGTCTGTTTGGAACTTCCAAAGCTGTTAGTCAAAATAAACCTTTTCTCTTTAAAAGTTAATTATCTCAGTTATTTTGTTACAGTGACCAAAAGCTAGCAAACCTGTTTAGTCCAATAGTAATAAGAAATCAATATGTCTCTCTTTCCTAAAGCAAGAAGAGAAAATTTATTTCTGTCCTAGGGTCCAGATTTCAGCAAAGTAAAGGAGTTGCAATCATTAACTTCCATGGTTTTATATTTGTCTCCAGAAACCCTGTGCATAGGCACTTAGGAGGAATGATGGTCTTTGCAGTTGAAGGAAGTTAGAGGGAAGATCAAGGAGAGCAATAAGAGAGCAATGAGAAAGAGTGAAAGAAAGAAAGAGAGTCCCCATCAGACTGTTGGCACATCCTGTATTTAACCAATTTAGTTAATCCTCTGTCATTGAACACATAACTTATTTCTAACTTTTCTTGAAGCCCATAGCTCTGTGATAAACATCCCTGAAGCTACAGCTTCCTATATTCTTTAAGGATTCGTTCTTAAGGGTACCCCAAAGATTGGTTCACCATATTATTTATTCTCCAAAACAGGACTTTTCAAGGTAAAAAAGAATAATTTTAAACATTCATAATAATTAATAAAGAACAAGCAAGCATATTCCTGGGCAGGACACACAAGGTCACACTGCTCGTACTACAAGAATTTACACTCACAGGCAACACTCAAGTACCCTCACTCTAGGCCCTGGCCAACCCCCACCACCGGCCCCATCCTCCTAAAAATGGAAACCACACAGAGGCAAATGCCATTGGAACTTTCACAGGAGAAGTGGCAGTCTTTTCCCTGTTTCTTTGTGGCAGGGAGAGGAGGCAGAAGTAATTCTCTGCCCTGGTTGCCAATGATTTGCCTTTAGGTGAGTTGACTGTGGCTTCTGATCCAGGCACATCCAGCTAGATTAGCTTCAGGGCAGCAGCGACCAATCTTTCTTAAGTGCACACAGGCACAGGTACAGGCACAACCTGTAGATTCCATCAAGGCCTTTCCCCAGGTCCACACACGCAAGCACTGTCACAAGACAGTATATGCCAGGACAAACTTACCTGGACAAGAGACAGTCTCCCAAACTAGAGCCAAGCACTAGAGCTTCAGCTGCCGTCAGCACAGGTTGTCTAACACGCAGAATGTCAGGAGGAACCCTTTCTCCTCCAATGACTTCCTCTTGGATGGATCCCTGGAAGCTATCAATTGTCAAGGACACACCCAATCAAGCAGTTGCTGAAATCACAAAAAACAAAAAGACTAGATTCATCATGAAGATGTTATCTAGCACCCAAAAGGTTTTCTGTTTTGTTTTGTTGTTTGTTTTTGTCTTTTATTTTGGTGGAGACCATGTGAGCCTGGCTCTCAAGTGTACAAAGTGCTCTCTGGAAAAAAACAGCCCATTCACCAGACTGCCCTGCCCAGCTCCCTTCTCAGGTATGAAATGGGCATTGTGAATGTAGACGCTGAAGAAAGGGTATCAAGTCCTCAGATCCTTTGCCCACAGGCATTTCTGACCTCAAGTAACCTGATGAGACCTGTCTCTCCCCTCACCCGCCCAGAAGCTCTCAGGAAATACTTGATTCACTCTTGTTGACTCACATGCCAAACAGGCCCTGATAGCAATCGGGTTTGGAAGAATTTTACTTGTAAGCAACTGACTTATAGGGAACCCAACACTTCAGAAATAAACAGCTCAGCCAGCTTCCCTCCCCCAAATAAGGCCCCCGGCCTGTTCTGTATGCACACCTGGAAACGCCTCTGTTTGTTCACCTGGAAAATTAGCAAGGGGCAGAGCAAGCTGCCTGGAACAAGAATGGCCACTAACCAGATGGCTAAGCTGAAATTAAACTTTGAACAAACTGTATTTTTTAAATTTTTAATTAAAAAAATATTTTTTTTTCAGTGCTGGAGATTGAACCCAGGACTTTGAGCATACTTGCAAATTTTTCAGATGATGCCTTGGAGGACATTCAGTCAGAGATCTGATTTGGGGTAAGCAAAGGCAAGCTTGTGGAATTACCACTGGCCACAGAAGGAACACCAACAATTTGGGAAAAGAAAGTTCTGGCCCAGATAGTGAAATGTGTCAAATTTCCCATGTCCAGAATCAGCTTCTGCAGCTGGAAGATGGAAGCCAGGAAGTCCTGAATCCGGAATGGCCTCCTCACAGGCCCTGCTAGGGGCCCTCGGCAAGTGGATTTTGATAAAGATAGCTTTGGGTACGGAAGACAAAGAAGCAAATATCATATCCAGCATCTGAAGCTCTAGATGACTTCCTATAGCCATCGACTTTGGAGTTACAGCCTTTACAAGCAGAAACTCCTTCCTTCACATATCCTCCCTCACTCAGGCCTCTGCAAAATGTCACCTGATTAAACAAGTTGTGCTTGGACCAGGTGGAGGGAGAAAAGGAGGGAATGGGGAAATACTGGGGAATGATAACAGCCAAATTATATTGTTGTATTATGTGCATGTACCTATATGTAACAACAAATCCCACCATTATATACAACTGTAATGCACCAATAAAAAAGAGGAAAAAGTTGTGTTTGATTGATCACCCTCTCTGAAGTAAACTTAATTCCTCTCCTTTATTGCACTTGTTACTACTTCCCATTAGATTTTGTATTTGTGTGTCTAAATATTCGTCTCCCTAGTTAAAGTGTAAGGTACAAGAATGAGGACATTTTTATTCATATTCAGATCTCCAGGTTTTAGCACAATGTCTGACACATAATAAGAGGCCAGTAAATATTAGTTGAATGACTGAATGAATCTTAAAATTCAGGTGGAATCAAATACCAACTAAGTATTTCACTAGATAAATTATGGACTTGCTCAAAGGGTACATGGAAGAGGGTGCAGAGTTTGGAGTTGTTTTGGGGGAATATATTTTGGGGAAAGAAGGTATTGCCTGGGGTAGAAACAAGAACCATGGCTTGTGTTCCTGTGATTACAAATATGCAAATAACACATGCACAGCCGTGGGGCCAATGAAGAAGAGACCTGGGTGTGATTTCCACTCACAACCACAAGATGGCACCATTGCTCAGAGTCTTTTACTCTGAAAAGCAGACTCCGTTTGAGTCTAGATTCTTCTGCCCAGGGCTTTGGGGCTCTTTGCCTCTCCCTCCCTCCCACTTTCTCCCTCTCTCTTTACCTCCCTCCCTCCCTCCCACTCTCTCTTCTTCTTTCTTCCTTCTTTTTCCCCACCTCTCCTGCTTTGACACTTCCTTTCTGTTGGGCTTGAGCAACACTATAAGCAGAATTCTCTCATAAAATCAGAGAAACAAAGCCCCTGAAATTGATAGTTAGTTACATGAAGGGCATAGTCTGCTCATGAGGCCTGGCAGGAGAGTCTGGTCTCCCTGCTTTTTTCTTCTGTTCCTCACTTGGGAGGGCTTGAGGGACAATCTTGTTAGAACCCTCTTCCTCTCCACATCCCACCCTCCACCCACCCCTCCCACCTCCTCCCTATCTCCCAGCTCTCTCATCTTGACAGTGCCTGCTCCTCAGATCTGCTTCTCTCGGTCAGGGGCTTTCCTCTTAGAGAAGGAGGCTTTTTCCTCCCCAGCATTTTAGCCTAAAGACAAAGCGGGTCATAGCTTAGGGATGGTGGGTGGAGCTTCTAAGACTTTTGGAGTTGTAGAACAACTCTCCAGGGATGGGGCAGGGCTGCAGGCCAATTCCAGTACAGGATCAGGGCTATGAAAACAGGCAGACAAGGGAAACTTCAAAGCTGTTCCCCAGCCTGAATAGGAAAGGGCCTGCGGAAGAGGTCGAATGTTAACTTTGCACCAAATGTCCTCTTGCTTTCAGATGGCCCTGCCTTCCTGGAAGCAGGGATGTGACAGGGCCCTGCACAGTGCTTCTGGGTTTGAAGACAAAGACAGAGAGCAGAGGCCAAAGTTGGGTTCTGGTTCTAACAGTTCTCTGGTCTTAGAAGTGGAGGTCAATTTCATCTCTGCAAACTGAGGCTAGGACTGGGGATGGGTGATGGCCCATCTCCTCCCCAGGCCAGGTCAAACCCTGACAAGGCTACTTTGCAGGGAGTGGTGAGAATTACTAATGCTGTAAGGTCACTTGGGGTGATAATTAGGACAATCATTAATTTTGGAGGCCTAAGAGTGACTCATTTATCTCTGATATGTACAGGGATCAAAGGAGGGTATTTATGGCTTAGAAACAAACCTCCCATTCTTTCCCCTGCTGTAATAAATAATAAAAAGCTCCCAGGCCTCACTTTCTGTCCAATCTCTTCACAGCTTCATCCTCTCCATTACAACTGTCTCTATGTAGAAACACAAGCTCTTCTTCTCCCCACTCTTCCCCTTCTCTAAGAACCAGGTAATCCAAGCTGTTCTCTGCTAACTTTGAAAAACTTGGCTGCAGCTGTGCCATGGAGAAGGATTCTGACTCCTCTGTTCCCAGGGTCACAGGCAGGCCTAGGGTAGGCATTGGGCCAGGTTTCCCTGGGAACTTACCATCTTTACTTTGCCTAGTTATATGTATCAGTGCCTGGGAAGGCTAGAAACCTGGCTGTCACATATTAGCTATGTGACCTTGGCCAAGTCACTTGACCTTTTTAAACCCATTTCTCAGTCTATAAAATATGGATTATTGGGTTGGGGTAGTGGCTCAGTGGAAGAGCGCTTGCCTGGCATGCATGAGGCACTGGGTTCAATCCTCAGCACCACATAAAAATGAATAAGTAAAGTAAAAGATCCATTTACAACTAAAAATATTTTTAAATATATGGATTATTATCCATATTATATGGATTATTATATGGTTTATTAACCAGGCATGGTGGCACACACCTATAATCCGAGTGACTCGGGAGGCTGAAACAGGAGAATCGCAAGTTCAAAGGCAGCCTCAGAAACTGAGCAAGACCCTGTCTCAAAATAAAAAATAAAGACTAGGGGTGTAGCTCAGTGGTAGAACAGCCCTGGGTTCAATCCCCAGGGCTGTAATAATAATAATAACAATAATAGCATCAAAGGTCGACTTCCCAGAATGACCTAAATAATATAAATAATAATATAAAATACATATTCATAACTCATTACAAAAAATACAAAATACATATACTCATTACAAAAAATATAAAATACATATACATAACTCATTACAAAAAAATATCAGCTACATCTGTCAGTACCTCAAAATCTATATTTTATTTCCAAGAACCTGTGGCTGAAGTACAAATGATTCTTCCTATTCTTCTGTGACCTCTGAGAGATGCTGCAGTAAGGATGTGTGTGGTCCCACCAGGCCCTGGGACCATCCTGTAACAAGAATCAAACAGCACAGGCAGCTTCCTCAGCCTGAGGATGCTGTGGGGTGAGCCCAGCTGGGTTTCTCAAGTGTGGCACTGTTGACTTGGGACATTGCCAATGCATTTGAGAAAGTCTAGCAACATCTCTGGCCCCTGCTCATTAGGTGCCAATAGCAGGCTTCTAGTAAAAAAAAAAAAAAAAAAAAAAAAGTGTCTCTAGACTTTTCTAAATGTTTCCTAGGATGGGAAGCAAAGGTGCCCTGGGTTGAGAAGCTTTGAACTAGGAAAATGGGGAAGGGTGGGGCCATCCCAGTAGAGAGCTGGCCAAGTGGCAGGAGTCAGGCCAACCCTCAGGGTTGAGTGCGCAGGTGGACCTTGGATGATGAACTCCTGTGGTTTTCCCAGTGAAGATGTGGCCTGGTTTCCTCAGGAGGTGAAGCTCTGCTTAGATGTGGAGCCCTGAATTCCCCATATCCTGAACCAAAGTATATAACCTTGTCCAACCCTGGAAAGCCTAGCCAAAAACTAGTGCCCCAGTGGCACCAAATGCTCATTGAATAGACACTGACTCAATCCTCATCTCAGGCCAGAGTATGGAAGCAGGCTAGCATTGTCACTTCCTCACTGTGTAACCTTGGGCAAACTGCTTAACCTCTCTGTGCCCTATGATCCTCATCTATAAAGTGAAGATAATAATAACATCTACTGCATAGGGTTGTTCTGAGGATTGAATGACTTGATATTTGTGAAGGACTTAGAACAGAGCCTGGTACATAGCAAAGCTGTATGTGAAATAAACCAAAATCCCAAAAGGTACTGGCTACCAGCCAGAAGGCACAGCCTCATGTGTGCAAAGGTGCCCAGGCTGTGACCTAAGGTCAGTAGTTGTGTTTTCCTAGGTCCCTGGCCATCTGCACCAAGTCAGGTGGAAGATAGGAACTGTGAGTCCCTGGGGCCTCCCCTCTGCAGAGGCTGCTCTCAGGGAAAGTTCATTATACCAGAGAGAATACTGCAGAGGGCTCTAGAGCTTCCCACGTGGTGGCCCCTGGGGATTTCTTTAAAGGTGTTGTGGGGGGAAACTTTTCCTTTCCCAATTTAGGTTTTGAGAGGTGGCTTGTGAATTAACTGTCAGTAAATTAATAGGAGAAAAGACCTGGTCTAGTCACCATGGGAGCACTCAGTAACAAGTACCTCGCTGAATGGCCAGAGGTTAAGTGTTACTACCAACTTAACAAAAGGGGGGCAGATTAGGCTTCCAAGGATGGAAGGTTTGGGTATGACTTGTTTACATACTCTTTTTGAAATGTCCAGGTGGCCAAGGCCAGTCACCTTCCTGATTGGCAGGGAGGGGGTTGGGTAAAGGGTGGCTTTTAGTCAGATAAAGGAAGTTCTGTTAGGATTTCTTTCCACATCTGCTGTTGGGATTTTGAAGGGAAGTTCCTGAGGTGTGAGGGAAGGAAGAGGGAGTGAGTGGCTATGACCTTCTGGGAGCCCTACTACTTCCTGTCTGGCAGAGGAGGCAAACCCCCAGCCCAGCAGTCTCCACTAACCCAGTCAAGAATGCACTTAGAGCTGCCAAGTGCATTGGATGACATTTCTATTTTCTTTTTTGCAGTGCTAGAGATGGAACTCAGGGCCTTACGCATGCTAGGCAAGTACCCTACCACTGAGCTACAGCCCGAGTCCTGACTTAGCTCTTTCTGTGTATCAAACTAACCTAAAACTTAGCTTAAACAAACATACACACCTATCATCTCTAACTCTCTAATTCTGAGAGTCAGGAATTTGGAAGCAGTTAAGCTGGAAGGTTCTGGTTCAGAGTTCCTCATGAAGTTGTGTTTAAGATATTGAAAGGGGTTGCTGTCATTTGAGGTCTTGACCAGGTTGGAGGATACATATCCAGGATGGCTCCTGGATGGTTGTTGGCAGGAGGTCTCAGTTCCTCGCTGTGAGGCTCTCCAAGAGGACTTCAGGAACCTCACAACCGGGCAGCTGGCTTCTTCCAAAGTGAACAGCTCAAGATGGAAACTAAGGCAGATGTCGCAGAGTCTTTGAGCTTGCCTCCAAGACCTGTACCATCACTTCTGCTGTATTTTGTTGGTCTTACACTCCAACCTTGATACTATGTGGAAGGAAACTATACACAGACATGAAAACCAGGAGATAGGGATCACTGAGCACCATCTTCAGTTCTCCCTTGGTCAACCAGGCCCAGACACACCTGGAGGAAGCCCCTCGGTTGAAACCCCAGGAGCCTACGGCCTGACTTAGCGCTGTTTCCCACTTCCTCCACCTGCCTCCTCACTGAATATACAACCACACAGAACTGGGCCAGTTGCCCCACAGTTGGGTCAAGACATGGGGACGGGGGTTGGGGGACTTCAACCTCATGGACACCTCTCCAAGTCGAGGCCAAGAAAATAAGGGGGATTGGGGAAATAGTAGGTAACTCATCATCTCTCATCACTCTCTCTCCCCACTTCATTCTCCAAGAGTGGGACCTCACATATCGTCAGAGCTGCTGGGCCGGGCCACTTCCCTCTGTCCTCCACATGAGAAATAAGCTGGACTGTTCTAGACACAACTGAGAAATAGTTTTTGGCACTGAAGGCAGGCAACAGAAGGGGTTGGAGGAGTTTGTGCCCAGGGTCTCCAGACTGTGCGAGAGGAGCTTCTGGTGAATGACAGGCTGAAACCTCTGCAGTGACAACATCTGTGGGAAGATCTCATGGCCCAGCAGTTCCTCCAAGAGCACTGGGCAGTCCCTCTGGGAGACTGTCTGTGATTAAAGTGAGTCAAGGCTATGACATGTTTTGACCCTGGAATAAGACCAGTCATCTGGAGGGGCTGAAGGTCCGGGGATCCTCGACTTCCCCTTCAGCTGCCCAAGGCCTCCCTCCGCCCTCACAACCCACCCCAAGTGATTGCCTTCTGCCACCTCTGGGCACATATCAGGCACAAGTGTCCACGGGCACTTGCTGGAGTTTTCTTTCCACATGCATTAAATATTAACTCCTGTTTTGTTTTGGTTTAGTTTTCTGCTTGTTGAGATGGGGTGTGCTCAGAGGAAATCAGCCATCCGCCCTGGGTCAAGATGCACGAACCTCATTGACACAGGCAGAACTCATTTTTATTTTACTTTGTTTTTGGACCCCTTATCCTATCCCAAATCTCATTTTCCTCATCCTATCACAGGATTTATTCCTGTGATTATTTTTTGTTTTGATTTTTGTCTATGTCTTCCTTGATTATATTTCTGTTCGCAATATTGGTATTATGTGTGTGCTTTTGAAAATATATATTCAGGGTCTGGGGTTGTGGCTCAGTGGTAGAGCACTTGCCTAATATGTGTAAGGTACTGGGTTTGATTCTTAGCACCACATAAAAATAAGTAAAATAAAGGTTTTGTTTCCATCTACAACTAAAAAATATTTTTAAAAACTATATATATATATATATATATATATATATATATATATATATATATATATAAAACCTGTTGGTATACATCTCTTTCTGCTTCTTACCTTTTTCCTCTTCCCAGCCCAGGTGATGCTTTTGAGATTGCTGCAGGCTGATATAAGTAGGTGTGGGCCCAAGCATTCCTTCATCTGCCTAACGGCATTCATCATTTGCAGGTAACATGTTTTATTTATCTACTTTCCCATTTGTAAGCTTTTAGGTGTTTCCAAATCTTCCATATAACAAACATTTCTACAATGAACATATTTTTACACATTTTGTTGGAGGCCTGGGCAGGAGCTTCTTGGGTTCAGCATCCAGGATGGCATGGCTGGGTGGGAAGAGTTGATTCAATCCATGTTAGATATGAGATGTCCTCCAAAAGCTCACGTGTGAGACTGTTTCAGTTAGCTTGTTTGTTCCTGCAACCAAAACACCTAACAATAACAATTTTAGAGGAGGAAAAGTTTATTTGGGGGCTCATGATTTCAGAGGCCTCAGTCCTTAGACAGCTGACTCTATTCCTTGGGGCTCAAGGTGAGGGAGAACATCAGAGCAGAAGAGAGGAAAGAAGCTCAGGACATGACAATCAGGAATCAGAGAAAGAGAGACTAAACTTAGCTCACAAAATGTATACCCCAAAGGCACACCCCCATGACCCACCTTCTCCAGTCATATCCTATCTGCCTACAGGTAACACTCAGTTAATACCTATCAGGAGATTAACACTAATTAGGTTAAAGCTCTCATAATCTAATCATTTCACCTCTTAAACCTTCTTACATTATCTCACACATGAACTTCTGGGGGACACCTAATATCTAAACCATAACAGAGACAATGCAATTAATTTCAGAGATGAACTGAACTGATGATCAAGTTATGAGAGCCTTAACCTTATCAGTGCATTAATCCACTGATACGGATTAATTGGGTGGTAACTGTAGGCACGTACAATGTGGCTAGAGGGTCGCTGGGGAGAGAGCTCTCTCTCTGCTTCCTGGCACCCTGACCCCAGCTTCTTTCCTCTACCACACCTTTTCACCATGATGTTCTGCTTCATCCCAGACACAGGATAATGAAGTTGGCCCTCTATGGACTGAGACCTCTGAAACTATGAGTCCCAATAAAGTTTTCTGTCTCTAAAATTGTTCTTGTTGGGTCACAGCAATGAAAAAGCTGATTACAACAGTCCACCTAACACATCACACTGTTTCCCAGGGAGGTTACACCAGATGATGTTCCCAGCTTCTCATTTCCATTCACCTTCAGCAGCACTTGAGAGCCAACTCTTAAATATTTGCCAGTGTGATAGGTGTAAGACCTGTACTCACATCTTTAACAAATGTTCCCCAGTTTTCTTTCCCATACCTATCTGTTGGTTTTCCCAGTCAATGTATTCTCACTTCCCAGGAAAAGTGATATGATGACAGAGAGCAGGACGCAGGAGAGAGAAGTGGCTTTTTCCAGCTTTTGAGTTTCAAAATCCTGGACTCTTGGGAGACCAAAAGAGGTTCATGACACAGAAAAAAAGACCTGGGAGAAGAACATCATGAAGAAGGAAGGAAGAACAAGCAGGCTGCTTTGCCCCACTTAACAGTCGTGCTGGTGTCAGTGAGGAACAGTGTAAGAGGGGAAGTAAGGAAGTTCCTGTCAGAGGGCAGCCTGGAGTGCTGGGGCTTAGGGGTGCCTGTGCAGGTGTGTATGCAGGATGTGACCAGGCTGAGGCAACACAAGTGGCCGGAACTGTGGCTCCCTGCATTGAGCCTGCATGGAAACACTGGTGATTGCAATTTGGGAGTCTGGCCTAGTGATGCCAGACCTTTCCATCTTTTCATGAGAATCCAAACTCAGAATTGTTATATGAAAGCTCTATATTTTTTTTTAATTGGAGATTGAACCCAGGGGTTCTTAACCACTGGGCCACACCCCAACCCTTTTTATTTTTTATTTGAGACAGGTTCTAAGTTGCTTAGCGCCTCTCTAAGTTGCTCAAACTAGCCTTGAACCTGCGATTCTCCTACTTCAACCTCCCAAGACACAGGGATTAGAGGCGTGAGCCACCACACCCGCTGGAAGCTCTTCTTTTAAAAATATTAGTATGGAGCCGGAGATATAGCTCAGTGGTAGAGTACTTGTCTAGCATTTGTGAGGCCCAAGGTTTCTACCCAGTACCACCACAAAAAAAAGAAAAAAAAAATATTTTTAATGCTATGGAATATTTCAAACATATTTAAAAATAAACAAAAGAGTATAGTAAACCCCTGGCACCCACCACCAAATTTCAACAATGATCAGTGATGACCAGTTTTGTTTCATCTATAACCCTACCAATTCCCCAATCCTGAATTATTTTAAAGTAAATTCCAGATTCATCCTTTTCTTTGTAAAGAAAAGGATTATTGTTTTTACCATGGCACAATATCATAACTAATAAACCCCAATGTTTTCTTAACATCAAATGGCCTGTCACTGTTAAAATTTATAATTTTCTCATAAAATGTTTATTTAATATAATTTTATTATTTATTTATTTATTTATTCTGGGAATCCAAGCCAGGGCCTTGGGCTTACTAACCCTACCACTGTGTTATGCTTCCAGCCCTAATTTGATTGTTTTACAGTTTTTCTGATCCAGACAAGGTCCATGCATTGAGCGATTGACTTTTTTTTTTTGCGGTGCTGGGGATTTGAACCCAGGGCCTTGTGCTTGTGAGGCAAGCACTCTACCAACTGAGCTATATCCCCAGCCCTTGACATATTTTCAAATCTCCTTTAATCCACAGTTTTATTCCCCCCATCTTTTTACCTTTGCAATATATTTGTTAAAGAAGCCAGATTCTCTGTCCTACAAAGTTCCCAGAGTCTGGATTTGCTGGTGTTATTGAACATGCTTGTCTGTCTTCTGCAAGCTAAAGATCTCATTTTTTAACACATTTATAATCTTTTCAAAAGAAGGCTTAAATGCTGTCTGAGCCAATTGAAATACATCCTGAACTGAATTTGACCTGCAAGCCCTAGCTTACATGTTACTGGAAAAGAAAAAACAAACAAACAAACAAACAAAAAAAGATTTGGGGCCCTGTGCCCTGAGCTAAGGCCCAGGGAGAGAGTGAAATCCCAAATGGACATGTGGGGTCTAATCTGTGTGGGACATATTACATCTTACTTACTCTCTAGTAGAAAAAGGAGTTTTGCTTTGACAACCAACCAAAGAAAGGCAAGAAGTATTCCAAGGAATTTTTTCTAAAGTATCATACAATGGAAAAGACATATTTAATAATAAAGTGTGAAGAATATTGAATTAATATGACCCAAAAGTTTATAATGAAGCAAAAATTGGTGGGGTTGAATGTGATTCAGTGATAGAGTACTCACCTAGCACATGTGAGACCCTGGGTTCAATCCCTAGTGCTTCCCCCAAAAAAAAGAAAAAAAAGAAAAATTTGTATAAACACAAGGAAATTTCATTTTAGAAAAACAATTATATTAAGAAATTTAATGTCCCATCTTCAGTTAGGCTTCAACTCAATTGCATAATAATAGAAATCCAAATATGGCAGCTTAATCAAATGGGGTTTTTCCCAAGTAACAACAATTCTGGTAGAAGTCCTTCAGGGATAGAATTATCAAGTATTCAGGCTCCTAACTGCATGCTTTGGTACAATGTGCTATTCTTGACCTCATTATATAAAATAGCTGCTGTGTCTCCAGATACTCACTCTGCATTTTAGACAGAAGGGGAAAGGTTGAAAGAAGTCATGTGCCAGCTAATTAATCTCTCTACATAGAAAAACAATAATTTTTCCTAGAAACACCACCCAATATTCTCTTTTAGATCTCATCAGGCGTCAACTAGGTTCCATAACCTTTTCCATTTACAAGAGAGGTAAACTTTTCTGTTTACAAGTTTTTTAATATGGTGCACAGTCATTCTGAAGAAAATTAGAGTTGTCTTAGTAAGAAAGATGTAGAGGCTGCATATGATATACCAACTAGCAGCATTTGCCCGACATATACCGGTAAACAAATGTTATGGGCTGGATGTTTGTGTTCCCACTCCAAATTTTTTTTTCTCCATATATTGAAGCCCTAACCTCCAATGTGATGGTATTTGAAGTAGGACTTGGGAGGTTCCCAAGTTCCCATCAGTTCATGGGAATGAAGCCTTATAAAAAGAGGAAGAGAAAGAGCTATCTTCATGAGCACCATGCTGAACAAGCACCACAAAAAGGCCACTGTCGACAAGCCAGGAAGTGGCCCCACCACACCCTGGATCCAAGGGCATTTGATCTTAGAGTTTGCAGCTGCAGAAAGAAATGTCTGTCTGTCTGTAAGAAATAAATATCTGTTGTTTCAGTCACCCGGTCTATGGCATTTTGTTATAGCAGCCTGAGCTAAGACAACCCTCAAAATACAAATAAGGAAAAGGAGTAGAATGGAGACATTAAGAATAAGGGGGAAAAAATTCAGAGTCTACTCCAGCTCCACTGCTTGATCACTGTGTGACTCTGGGAAAGCTCACCCAGCCCTCCAAACCTTCTGCGTCCCAAGTATGTAATAGGAGGCAATGGCAAAGCCTACCTTGAGGATTGTTGGAGAGGTTGTCTGGATGGCCCCAGGCCACTGCCTTCTGCCTGGCAGAGTTCAAGCTCAGCCAGCAGTAGTTGCTACCGGTGTCCACTCTGGCCACTATTGCTCCCAGGAGGTGCTCCTGCTCTGCTAAAAATGAATTCCGACTTGACTTTCTAAACCCCTACATTCTAGGTCAGTAAATATTTATGAAGGTCCAGAGTGTGCCAAGAATTAGGAATGTCCTGGTAGACCAGGCATGGTTTCCATGTTGGGGAACATGGCAGAGACCACTGGTTGCCTGCCCACTGTCTATCTAGTTGCCTCTTCTCCCTTAGTAACAGAGGCCTGATTCTGGTTTTGGCGGTAGCATGCCCATCTCAGACTGGCATATCCCAACTTTCCTTACAGTTAGAACTGGTCATGTGACCTGCCCATGAGATGGAAATATGGAACTTCCAGGAGGACTTCTACAGGGAGTCGATTCTGCTGGAAGGTGAGTTTTCTGGTCTTTTCCACCTTTCCTTTCCTGTTCCAGGAGTATAAAGGGGGTGGTCCAGATCCAGCAGTCAATTCTGAGACTGGCAGAACAGAAAGAGGGAAGGACCCTGCTGCCATCCCAGCCCTGGACAGCTTTTCTGCAGATGTCTTGTACCTGAAAGAATAATACTGAGATATTAAAGAAAATATTACCAAGGGTTTTCTGCTGTATATCAACAACACAGATTCTACCTACAGGGATTTTTTAAGGAGATTCATACTTCTCCTTTTATCCCTCTTTGATTTCTCTTCTTGTTTCCTCTTTGCCTGCCTTGCCACTATTAAAAACCAAAATCCATTAGTAAATTAATTATAATGGGTATGCTCAGTTTTGTTTTTTTAAGACAAAACTCAGAAAATAAGCAACTGTTTTGATCAAAATCAAACAAAAAGACAAGATTTTCTGAATCATTAGTGACCTCTGAGGGCCCCTCACCCGCCCCCCATCCATTCCTCTCCAGGGAGGAAGCAGACTGCTGCCCCTCTGCTCTGAGGCTTGCTGCAAGAGCGTTCCTGGGGAACCCCAGAAGGTCCCTGAAACTGTCCAATGTCTCTGTTCTCCTTAATGCACCCGACTTCCATCACAGACTCCTATTACACCAGGTATGCTGACCTCCAGGGTCCTGCTTCCTTTCTCTTATCACTTCTTGCTGAATAACTTTCCAAACTTTCTCATCAATCAAGTTATAAGCTTTAATATTTATTAAAGTCTAGACTTTCATGTTCTAAAAGTTTAGAGTTTCATGTTTTATAATATAATCTACTTTTCAGTTATATGTTCAGATATTATTAATACAAACTTTTGTGTTTCACCAAATAGGACTTCCTGAGGAACATTTTATTTTTTATATATTGGTTGGTATCTCCTTTCTCAATTCAAATTTTCTTGAATTATAGATTTACTTGTCCAATGCTTAGCTTTCAGTTATGAAGTCCATTGAAATATTTTTCATTTTCAAAATGATTTTCTGCTTTTCTTGCCCTAATTTTCTTCTTCCTCTTTAGATTGGGTGGTCTTCTCATTCCTTTCCTCATATCTTAAGTTGAATTCTTTCTAAAATGTTTTCTTTTTATCAACCACCAAAAGAGGAAAAAAAAAAAAATTAAGCCATGAAGTTTCCTAAAAGTACTGCTTTGAACATTCCACAGAGATTAGTGTGGCATGCTGAACCATCATTGTTTTCTGAATAAACTCCTTTTGTGTTCTTGATTTCCTTTCCAATTCAATTGTTGATTCAGTAAGTATTTTTAAATTTCCAAGTAGCTGGTTTATTTTTGTTTTGGTTGTTACTTTATTTTTCATCCTATTTTGGCCAGCGAGCATAGCACAAATCCTTTCTGTTCTTTTTGAACTAGTCGAGAGTATGTCTGTGATCTAGCACACAATCCATGGGACTGTAAGGAGAGTTGCCATGAACAGATGAAAATTATACATAGTGCAAGACAGTCACTAATTTTGTCTCTTAGATTCGTTTCCTCCAGGGCAAGGACAGGTGTTGGGGCTGAAGTATGGGTTGTGGAGTGTCCCTGAGTACAGCTGGAGGAGGGCCTGAGCTGGGAGGGGCACCTCTCAACAGCCTGGGAGTGCCTGGCAGAAACAGGGTAGTTGAGAGTAACTCTGTGTGAGTGGCTAAGAGAGGTGGGACCAATTCAGAAGTCCTACTTGGGGAAGGCTCTCTAGGGATGGATTCTGAAGAGGAGGGAGAAGGCTCTGCCAAATGTCCAATGTATGTTGGTCCATTTTGTAAGATGGTCAGAGAGGAATCAATGAACAGGGTAGATCTTTACTAAAATGTATTGGCCTTAAAGCATTCATGCTGTTCTGTGTGTTGTTTCTGAGTCTTGAAAATGTGACCTGTTACATAGTTCATTATGCACAAATAAAGACTACTCCAGGGCACACTTTCTCCTCAGGGACATCTTCTCCAGGTGTCAAAGTTAACTCTTAAGGGGGCTAAAAAGAAAAAAACCTTTTTCTTTGCATGTAGAAAGTGAAACTACCTGTAGTACATGTTAGAGTTATGGTATATCTGTGGTATTAAAATTAAATGGGGAGTGGCAATTAAGAAAAAAAAGTGTAAACAGTTCTTTAGAGAGGCAATAATGAGATAAAGATTGAAAATCACTGTTCTAGAGAAAACTTACCTATGCCTATAAATCACCCACAAACCTTGCATGAAAACATACATAGAATGAATATCCCTAATGTATTGTGGGAAACTTTATATTATGAACAGAGAGACTTTATCCCAAGAGTAACTGCAGGGTTTGACAGAAAGGTAACCATTAATAATAATAAAATATCACCCATGTCACTGATCAAATCATGAAAATGTAATTTCAACAGATGCTGGAAAATCATTTCTTTTTTTTTTTTTTTTTTTTTTAAGAGGAATAGAAATATATTACAATAACAAAACGTAGAGCTATTTAAAACAGTCCTGGCTTTATCTTTATACAAAGCAGGCCATTGTTACTAAAAATAGGAGCAAAACAGGAAGACCTGCCAGGCCCACCTTCACCCCTGACTCTTGAAACCATCATCTGCCTCTGCAGCCAGGAGGAGGCCCCATACTGCAAGCTGGTCTGCAGACGGTTTTCTACTGTCCTTTGTCTGGAGCAGCCGGAGATCATTGTTACAAGGGATTACATTTTTAACCTCTGCACCAGGCACTTCTCCTGCATGGCAGCTTCCAGAGACCCTGGCATTTGGAACCCAATGTTTTTGTCATGCTGCTCTAACAAAATGCCACAGACTATGTGGCTGAGACAACAGACATTTATCTCTCACAGTCTGGAGGTATGAGGTCCAAGATCAAGGTGCTGGTAGATTCAGTGTTTGGTGAGGGCCTTCTTCTAGGTTGCAGACTGCTTACTTCCTGTGGCATCCCAAAGAATAGAAGAGTCCTGTGGGGACCTTTTTATAGGGACACTAATTCTGTTCACAAGGGCTCTACCCTTATGACCTAATTACCTCCAAAGACCTGCCTCCTAATACCATCACATGGGGGCTGGGGGCGGTTAGGATTTCAACATAGAAATTTGAGGGAAGGTCACAAATATTCAGCCCATCTCACTCTTCTCTCTGGTATCTTTTGGAATCCTTGGGAAACTTGGTATCTCCTGCTGCACTCAAACCTGTCTTGTTGTTTTGGACTCTGTTTCCAACTTTACTTGACTTGGCACATCCTCAGTCCCCTTTGAGTTCTCTATCTCCCACCACCCTGATCAGGGATTGGGTTTAGCACATCCTTTTTGTAGATTCCTTGTTCCCGCGGAGGCACCACTCTTAAGAGTCGTTCATTCTGGCTCATTCTCTTTCACTCTCTGAGTACTATTTGCACACCCTCCTACAGCTAGTGATTTGTCAAGAGCCTTTAGGAGCGTGCACTAGCCATGGTTCTTAGTTGTAAGCAACAGAAACAAACCGAAGCAAAAAAGAAATTTACTTAGGGTGTTTTGTTAATTTGCTGGGACTGCCATAACAAAGAAACACAAACTGGTTTAAACAATAAAAATTTATTATTTCACAGTTCTGGAGGCTGGAAGTCCAAGATTAAGGCAGAGTTCGTTCCTTTAGAGAACTGCGAGAGATCACTGGTTTTATGACTCTCCCGGGGCTTCTGGTGGTCTGCAGTAATCTTCACCTTTGTCTTCACCCTCTCCATGTGCATGGCTCAGTCCAAATTTCCCCTTTCTATAAGGACAACAGTTATATTGGACTAGACACCCACCTTCCTCCAGTGTGATCTTAACTTATTATCTCTGCAGTGACCCTTTTTCCAAATAAGGTCACATTCTTAGGTACTGGGAGTTGTGGCTTCAACATGTTCATTTCTGGGAAAACAATGCAGCTCATAACAGATATCCCACTGGTCACTCAGGATGAGCAGCAAGGTCAGGGTAAAAAGGAATCAAGGGAAAGAGACTCAGCCAAGATGATACCTCAGGAGCAACCAACCTGACTCCAGTGCTTGCCAACAAGGTCATGATACATCTTGCATGACCACACAAAGCCCATTGGTCAATCTGGCTGCTCAGAAACCCTCCTGCTGGGGTCTCAGACCTTGGACTCCTACATAACCAGTCATGATGCAAGTCTAAACAGAGGCATCTAGCCCAGGCTGGGCCACAAGCTCACACTTAGTGACCAGGGGGCAGAAGAACGCAGATCTTGCCCACCTGCTTCTGAGGTTGAAGGTGGAGTCCTGCCTGCATGATATATAAAGATGCCCTCACAGCAAAAAAAGTATTGGATGCCAGGCAGACAAAAAGGCCAATGTCACTACAAAGCTGTTGGCCACATTCTGTACACCAGTGGTCCTCAGAATATAGAACACCAACCTCAGCATCTTCAGAGCATCTTAGAAATTAAAATTCTTATCCCTTCCCCAGATTAACTGAATCAGAAATTCTAGGAGTGGGGTCCAGCAAACTCCTCAACAAGTGTTCCAAGGGGTTACTTTTTCATCCCCAGCCCCCTTTTTAACCACTCAATTGAGGAATAGTTCACTACAATAAACTACACCATGCACAATTTGGTGAGTTTTGACATATGCATATATCTGTGAAACTACTACCACCTTCAAAATAACACACACGTTCATCACCCCTCAACTTTCCTCCTGTCCTTTTGTGATTCCTCCTACTCCCTCTCCCACACATACCACCAGTGTCACCAGGCAACTATTGATTTGTCACTATGGATCAGTTTGTAATTTTTCTTACTTCACATAAGTGAAATCATACAGTACATATTCTTTGTGTTGTTTCTTTCACTCAGAATAATAAATTTGACATTCATCAATATTGCCATGTGTATCATTCCTTTTTTAAAGATGAGTACTGTTTCATAAGACGGATATACATATTTGTTTAACCTATTTATGGACATTTGGGTTGTTTCCCATTTGGGGCTATTATATAAAGTTGCTATGAATAGTCACGTACAAATCTTTGTGTAGACATATGCTTTCGTTTCTGTTGGATAAATATTTAGAAGTGGAATGACTAGCTCATGTGGTAGGTGTAGTTTATCTTTTTTAAAGAAACTGCCAAACTGTTTTCTAAAGTAGTCACTCTGTTTTGCAATACAAAACAATCTTGTGGATACTCAGTCTTTTAATATCTTAGCCATTCTAATGGATGTGTAGTGGTATCTGTGATTTTTATTTGCATTTTCCTAATGCCTAATGATTTTGAGCATCTTTTCATGTGCTTATTTGTCATCTATACGTTTTCTTTGGTACACTATTTGTTCAAATATTTTCCCATTTTAAAATTGAGTTGCTTCTCTTATTGAGTTATAAGCACTCTTCATATATTCTAGATACAAGATTTTTGTCAGATATATATCTTGAAAATATTTTCTTCTAGTCTTTGGCTTATCTTTTTTTTTGTAAAATAGGGGCTTTCGAAGGGCAAATGTCTTAAATTTTGATAAAGTCCAAGTTACTGTTTTTTTCTCTTATAATTTATGCCTTTTGCATAACATTAAGAAATCTTGCTAAACCTAAAGCTATGGATTTTCTACTACATTTTCTTTTAGAAATTTTAGTTCTTAAATTTAGATGTATTATCCATGTAAGATTAATTTTTTAAAAAACTTTATTTTGAAATTAGTTTGGACTTATAGAAAAGGTACAAAAATATTGCATACAGTTCACACATATCTTTCACCCAAGTTTCCCTGATGTTAACAACATAACTATAATTATCAAAACTGAGAAATTAGCTTGTATTTAATAAGCTATAGACTGTATTTAAATTTCACTAATATATTCCCTATTGTGTTTCTTATGTTCTAAGATCCAGTCCAGGATCCCACACTGCATATAGTTGTTTACTTGGTCTCCTCCAATCTGTGACAGGTCCTTAATCTGTCATGTCTTTCCTCTTAGTTTTATATATGGTGTGAGGGGAGAATCAAGATTTGATGGGGGGTTTTGTTTTTGTTTTTTTGCATACGGCTTTCTAATTGTTTCAGCATTTATTTAAAAGATTGTCCTTTCCCTAGTTGAATTACCTCTACAACTTTGCCAAACATCAGTTGAACATATTTGGGTGAATCTTCTTTTAGATTCTGAATAGATCACTGAGATATCAATGTATCTACTGTTACACCAACACAGCATTGTCTTGACTTCTTAGTCCCCCACCCCTTTGGTACTGAGAGTTGAACCTAGGAGTGAGTACCTTACCACTGAACTATACCTCCAACTCTTTTACGTATATATATATGTGTGTGTATATATATATATACATATATATATATATGTGTGTATATGTATATATGTTTTTGTTTTTTTGAGACAGGGCCTGTTAATTATCCAGGCTGGGTTGGGATAGAGCTCAGTGGTAGAGGATTTGCCTATAGCTCACATGAATTAAAATAGTTGGGTAAAAGTAGATGAAGAGAAGATATAGTGTATATTCAAAACACAGCATAATTCCTTTGGACCAATTAGAAATATTAATTAGAATAAGATTCCACTCTAATTAGAAATTTTAATTAGAACTAGGTCCCATTCACACTAGTCAACAAAAAATTACTGAATAAAATTTTCAATTATACTCAGTGATCTAATTTATGTTTATGTAAAAAAATGTGTGTTTTGCCAGGCACAGTGCGCATGCCTATAATCTCAGCAGCTAGGGAGGACGAGGAAGGAGGATCTCACGTTCAAAGTCAGCCTTAGCAACTTAGGGAAGCCCTAAGCAACTCAGTGAGACCATGTCTCTAAATAAAATTTTTAAAAACTGGGGATGTGGTTCAGTGGTTAAACACCCCTGGGTTCAATCCCTGGTACCAAAAAAAAAAAAAGTGTATGTTTCTATGTGTTTACGATTATGTATGGAAATGAACAGAAAATACTCTAGAAATCTGAGACAGGTGCTTTTCCAGGAGGGTGAGGATGAGGAAGTCCTTGCCTGTGTTCTTTGAATTTCTTTCAGTTATAAGGTACTAATATAGTTCCTATATAATACAAAACTTGACAAAACAGCATATATGATCCCTTTTGGTCAAACTACACGTATTATTAGTGTATGTATAGAAAATGTCTTCAAAAGATGATCACACAAATTTAATAACAGTTATGTATAGATGGAAGGATTTTGGATGATTTTCACTGTGATTTTATTTTTAATGTGGTTCAATGCTTTCTTATAAACATTAGGGGTTTTTTAGAGCATTTTTATTTTTATAATAAAAAAGTAAAAATATATTCTTATTTCAAAAGAAATAGGGAATTCTGTTCATGACATAAACAAGGACACTTATAAATCTGTTAGGAGAAATAGAATATTAACAAATGGAAAAACAGATCAAGTTCCTATTTATATTTTATAGTATTATTCACATATAATAAAGATAAATCTTCCCAGGCTATAAATAGTTTATTATAATACCAATTAACTTTTCAAAAGAAGAAACTTCCCTTTAAAATATTTATTTCCTCCTCCTGTTATGAAAACCTCTGATTATAGTAAAACAAATGAAAAATGCAGGGGGAGGGAGGACTCCATTTTCCATGAGACAAGGAACTGCCATAGCACCAAAACAGAGCCCATGAAACAAACCTGCTGTTTACATGGGATGAGAACTGGAACAGGAAAGGGACACGCCAGGTACACCCAGGGTGAGAAGGGCTCTCTGTAAAATCCTAGGGCGGAAGCGTGGTTGATGATGCTTTGCCTTCATCTAGAAGACATGGTAACACAGGCTGGCCTCCAGAGAGTGGGACCTGTGGGGGCAGTGGTCCTGTAGAGAGCAGTCAGGGCTAGAATGGCAGAGGGGATGGGCTACAACAACCCCTTGGTGAACTGCCACCCAAATGGGAGACACGTGGGGATGGTGGGGAAGGAAGAAGTGGAGACCAAGGGAAGGAGGAAGTGGAGACCACCAGATTGCACCAGGGACCTATGAGTCTCAGCTGCATGAACTTCCTGGACACCAAACACTGCAGAGAGAGGAACCCTAAGAGAAAGAAAACAAATGAAAGGGTGTTTGAGACAATGAAGCTATTTATATCTGGAGGATCCTAGATTTTCTCCAATCTCCCAACTTCCTTCTGCATTCTTCAACTGATATTCCATCAGTAGTACACCCCATTCAAAGATTAGTAATAATCAAAAGGGGATTTATGCCTAGAAATTGCAGAGAAAGAAAATACACACAAAAGGCTGATTAAAAAAAAAAAAAAAAAAACAAAAAAAAAACAAAAAAAAAAACAAAAAAACACTACAAGGGGGGATACCTAATGAAACACAAAAGATGTTCAGATAAATTCTCTGTATTCTCAAAGAAAATTCAGACAATATCCTTTCTATAAAATGATTCTGAAAGAAAAACATAAAAATCCAAAGAGCTGAGCCAGGTGCAGTGGCACATGCCTGTAATCCCAGTGGCTTGGGAGGCTGAGGCAGGAGGATCATGAGTTCAAAGTCAGCCTTAGCAATTAGTGAGGTCCTAAGCAACTCAGTGAGACCCTGTCTCTAAATGAAATACAAAAAAGGGTTGGGGATGTGGCTCAGTAGTTGAGTGCCCCTGAGTTCAATTCCTGGTACAAAAACAAAAACCAAAAAGCTGGGCATGGTGGCACATGCCTGTAATCCCAGCAACTCAGGAGGCTGAGGCAGGAGGATTGCAAATTTAAAATCAGCCTCAGTAATTTAGCAAGACCATCAGCACTTTAGTGAAACCCTGTCTCAAAATAAAAAGTAAAAAGAATTGGGAATGTAGTTCAGTGGTAAAGCACTCCTGGGTTCAATCCCCAATACCAAAAAAAAGAATTTTTTTTTCAACAAAGAGGTTACAAAATGGCAGAAAGAAGTAGAAAGTAAGCTAGTAGATGCAGGATAAAAACAGAAGAATAAACCATGAAAGAGGTGGAATCTACATTAGCAGCAACAGAACATAAGATAAAACTATGTAGTTCAGCACATGGGGGACAGACTCCTGGAAACCACACAAAATAAGATGAACAACAAACCCCACAACTTGCTAATGACTGTGGAAAAAATTAATATTGTTAAAGAAGACCAAGAAAAGAGAGGATGTCATTTCTAAAGAATAGTCACTTTTGAAGCAGGAAAACAAAAGGATATGGCTTTTTTCTAAAGTAAACAGAACTTTCTTGAAATAGGATGACTTAAATCTTCTGATCAAAAGGATATACATATTTCAAGAAAAGTTGATATAGATTGTTCCACATCAAGATATAGCTTAGTGAAGTTATGAAACACCAAGGATAAGGAAAAATCTCACCTGGGTATCCAGATAGGAAACCATGTACAGAGAAAAGGAAGAAGACAGAGGACCAACATCTGAAAAGTTCCGAAGGAAATAGAACATGACTGCGGGACTTTGTAACACCAGTAAAAAACAATAGGCAGACATTCTCAGACATGTGAAACCTCAGAAAATAAAAGACCCAGGAACCTTTCTGGAAAAACATGAATGAAGTGCATCCAACCTAGGAATGTGTCAAAATAAATCATTGAATGAAGAACTTGGGTATCTTGATTTCCTGGGAGTGCCATAACAAATACCACAAATCAGATGTGTCAGAGCAGCAGAGATCTGTTCTCCCGGGTGATGGAGCCCAGAAGTATGGAAGCAAGGTGCTCAGAGCCATGCCCCTCTGAAGGAGCTAGGGAAGGATTCACCCTCACCTCCTCCAGCTGTCGTAAGCACAAACGTTCTTTGGCTTGGAGAAACCTGACTCTTCTCTTCACAGTGTTCTTCCTGTGTCTGTTCACATGGTCTTTCCTCTGTGTGTCCAACTTTCCCCTTTTTATAAGGACATTAGTCATTTGGATTAGGGCCCACTCTTCTGACCTCATGTTAACTTGGTTACCTCTGTGAAGATCCTATTTCCAAATAAGGTCACATTTTGAGGATTCAACATACCTTCTTTTGGTGGGGGAGGCACAATTCTATCCATAACACTGTGTTAACACAGATGTGGTCAGTACTGAGTCCATTAAAGACGGAGCTAAAACTAAACAACAGGGAGATATGGTTAGACGGCAAAATGAGACTAGGTGAATGTTGCCAATGGAATATAATAAAAATCAAGAGAAGACTCAGGCAGTGGGGTAAACTAAGTGTGAATAATTTCTTGCCTTTCATACTAGAAAGTCAACAGACATCACTTGAAATTGAAAATGATCTTTAAAAAACAATTGTATATTCAGTCTCCTAAGGTTTTTCTTAATTCTAAAATAACATTTTTGGAGAACTATCACATCGTGTACTGAAAAAAGCAACCAATTTAGTAGTTCTGAGTTTTTCTTCTGTTTTTCTGCTGTTAAATTCAAGTAAAATTATATTTAGTTTTAAAAAAAATCAAAACAGTATACAGAACACAAATCTATTTTTATAAAATTGAATCTGTTGCTCTATCCATCTACTCACTCACCTATTGAGTCTCAAATCATATTTTATCAATGTTGGGGATAGTTACCTCTGGGCAGTGAGGATTTATAGTAAAGGGTTTAAAAAAAAAAAACTGTTGTACTCTTCTATATATAATTTGAATTTTTACAAGAGTATGTGTTATTTTGAACAAAAACAATAGTCTCTCTTTCTCTCTCCCTTCCCCTGCCCCCTTTCTGTCTGTCTCCCGGCCAAAAGCTTTCTCTGTAGGCATTGGGGGTGCTGAGCTAGGAGGTCCAGGAGACAGAAGGGGTTCTGGGGTGCTGTCCCAGGTAACACAAGGTGTCTGGGTGTCAGGGGATCTTCCTAAGCCTGAGGCCTGCTTCACACTACTGTGGTGGAAAAGTTCTTCAATAGCAGATGCCACCCTATGTGTCAAAAACTTTACATGGTCATACTCAACACCCAGAGAAACCCAATGACCTCCACGCTCAGCAAAATGAGTCAGAGTTGCCCTCTAATTTCTGAGAAAAGCTAGCATTTGCTTTATTGTGACATCAAAAAAGTCAGTGCTCACACAGACTAAGCAGGAGGTGGCCTGTGTTCTGGGCATCCTATCAAGAGGGCTGCTCTATATGTTCTGGGTTCACGGCCACGTGACCAAGTCCTCCACTCCATCCTCCAAGCCCGATTTTTCAACAGGAAAGGCATCTGGGTACATAATGGTTGTCATCATATTCACATATTATTGTTCCTCCTCTTCTATCTGGTTGTCCCCTGATGTTTGGCAGGAAATATATCTTTTATTACTCTTCTTCCTGTGCTTTCATGAGAAACTGGGAAACTTCCCCAGCAACAACAACAAAAATTAAAAAGAAAGTGGAGTCTGTGCCATTGGGCTGGGGATCACATGTCTCCAGGGGACAGAGTCACTAGACAGGTTGTCATAGTAATGTAGTAGCAGAGGCGGGTGGTAAGCCTTCAGTGAATGCTGAGCAACAGGGAACCTAGCAGGAGCCCATGAGGGCAGCACCTGCCAGGGACTGGGATCCTTCTTGGAAAATATCGTCTATGTTTACTATTTGCTTTTTTCTTTTAAACAGAAAGATTAATATTAAACGTACAGAAAATTATTCATGGAAACATACAGAAAATCAATTTATTTCAAATAAAATATTACAAGTCATAAGTTCTCTGTGTAGGGAATCTAAGTTCTGTAATTGTTGCAATTTGTCAATCTCCTCTTTGCTCTCTAGATACTTCGAAGATTGGTGCTAATTACTCAGGGAGGCTGGGTTTCTCTGAAGTCACGTCCATGTAGACAAGGCAGAAGGGACCAACTTACCACCCACTGCCCTGACCTTTGGATTACCAGTGCTCTCCTTATGCTAACTTCTCCACACAAAAGAATAAATACAGCTCTAGAGAACTCTAGAGACCTCTGTTTATTAGAAATGTGATTTCATTCACTCAGTGAAGGTTGATTAGAATCCCTTCTCTTTACCACATCCTACCAACTGCCTCATCGTTCTCCATAAAGGCTGAAGGCAGTCTCTGCCTTAGTCAGAACCACATCTTGGCTGACTTTAGCCATTTCCTGACAAAGGCCCTGCAGCCCAGAGAAGGGTGCTCCTGAACAGACGTGAGACCATTCTGGAAGCCCCAGGGAGGAAGTTGACTGAGACTTGCCATGTGTCCCTTGGTTTGGTCAGAAATCAAGGGATCTAGCAGATGCTGTCCGCAGAGAGGAAGTCTGACTACTCTCCCTCCTGGTCACGTCCCCTCGGAGGATTTTCTCTCCTCAGAGAGAAAATGGAGAGATACAACTATGCTTCCCCTTTGCACACAATAATGTGAACCTGCAGATGGTTCCATGTGAGAATGATGACTGAGAGTCCTCAAGTAGACAAAGAGTGAGTTCAGGAGGAGTCACCCGCATGCTTGGATGTGTCCTGAGAACACAAATGGAGCCAACTCATTGAGCTCTGCACTTTGGAGTTTTAATCTTTCAAGAACACACTTCCTTCCTGTATTTCTAGTAACTACTGTTTCTGACTTCTCTGGAAATCCCACCAGGCACCCTGATTCTCCTTCCATAAGAATTAAGTCACAAAAATAGAACCATGAGAAAAGTCAGCTCGACCCCTTTGCCCTCTGAAATGTTCTGGTGGAAAGAGCCTGGGGCAAGCAGGGAAGCACAGAGTCTCTCTAACTGTTCTTCCAGCTCAAGGAAAAACAAACTGAAACACAAAATAAAAAATGTTTTAAATTAGTCATCCGCAAGAAAGGGAGTTTGGAGGGAAAGAGTTTATACTGGGACTATTTTAGTATTTGGGGAAGGAGTTTTTAACCTGAGATCCATGAATGGGCTTTGCTAGGGTATATGCTCCTCCAGAAACTGAACTACAAGTTCTTATGTCTGTACATTTTTCTAAGAAGACAGTCTAAAATTTTTTGTAAGGTTCTCAAAGAAGTCCCTGGACCCCCCACAACAAAAAGTAAGACTTACTTACTTAGAGGATAACCTAGCTATATTAGTTATTTATTGCTATGTAACAAATTACCTCCAAACATCAGTACAACATAACTAACTTGTTATCTCACAGTTTATATGGGTAAGGAATTTTTGATGATTTAGCTGAGAGATTCTGCTCCATCAAGGTCATTTATGATGTTGCTATCAAGAAGTTAACAGAGGTTGCTATTATCTGAAGTCCTAACTGGACTAAAGAATGGTTGCCCATGTCTACCATTGGTTGTCCAAGATGGATGTCTCACCTGGCTATTGGCAGGAGGCCTCAGTTACTTGGCACATGGATCTCTCCAGTGACCTGCTTGAGTGCCCTCACAACATGGCAACTGGCTTCCCCGAGAGTGAGTGGCCAAGACAGAAAGCCAGAAGGAAATCAAAATGCCTTTTATGACTCTCCAGAAGTCATACATTGTCCTTATGCCACATGCTAGCCTATAAAAATACTCTCAAGGGGAGAAATTTGGGCTCCACTCTTTGAAGGGAGAAATATCAAAGAATTTGTGGAATATTTTGAAACTACCAACTAATAAACAGGCCTTACTCTATAATCTTGATGAAAAGCAAATTTCTCTCCCCCTGTACATTCCTCCCCTTTCTTCCACCAGATCATTTTGCAGAATTTGGGGTTGACCTGGGGTTAGGGGAGCTTCTCTATGATCTTGAAGAAACTACTAAATTTTGTGACTCAAATTTTTTATTGGTAACTAGGGATAATAATAGCACCTACTTCATAGAATTGCTGCATGAGGGTTAAATGAAATGCTAGATTAATAACTGCTAAAAAATGTTAGCTGTAACAATGGTGATCCCCATCCCAATCTAGGGATTTCTATTTCTATTCAATAGAATTATACATTTATGGGTTATAAATCTTCTAAGAAGAGTTAGAATTATTTACTGAGGGCTGGGGCTGTGGTTCATTGGTAGAGTACTTACCTAGTAGGCATGAAGCCCTGGGTTCAATTCCTAGTACTACAAAAAAAAGTGATCATTGATATTTACTTTGTGGAGTGGATGCTGCAGGGTAGAGAGATACAAAAGAAGTTAAAAACACACTTGTGTCCATAGTTCTAAAATCTAGTTGCAATTATATACATACATAAAAGAGAAGGATGCTTTGGAAATCCAGTGACACTATCTCTTTGTTGAACAAGAGAAAGTCAGTGCCTTGAGTATAATTTTGAAGGTGAAGATTCAGGCCTAAGAACATGAATACATATTTAATTGGAAAGGTATGCTGAAGTTTTAAGAGGAACCATAGAAAGTGTTTCAGGGATCATCCATAAAAATAAAATGGAAAAGAATAATTTATGAAGTCAAGAATTCAGAGAAAGAAATAGACTTAATGAAGAAGAAAAAGAACAGGTACTTCTCCAATGAAAGAACTAATTTGCACTGTGGTGATCCCCAAAGGAGAACTTTTACCACATTATCAATCTATTTATTGGAAAATAGAGATATTTTGTTAACACAGCACAAGGACAGTATCTATTAGGATTCTATATCTTAAGACAGTTAACAGCTATTGAAGGTACTTTCAAAAAATATTTAAAAACCATTTCCCTGATTCAGAGTTTAGGTGAAAACATTTCCTGGCAAACATCCCACAAATATGGTTCCCTCCTGCCCAGTTTTTCTGCTTGTCCCCTGTAGTGAAAGTGGCCAAAAATTTTTTTGATTTATATGACACATGATTGTTTTGGGGACTCCAAATTACTAAGCATTCAAATAAGGGGAGACCCTTGTACTAAAATAACCTTAGTTGAGTAACAAGTAGAAGAAAGTAGTATTTCATATGATTCTTAAAGAACTGATTATCCCCAAAGGCAATTTAGGCTGCAAAGAAATCATTTGTTCTGGGTCCAATCAAAGGTCATGAAGCGAACCTACAAAAACACTTTATTTGGCCTGAACAATTTTGTGAAATTATTGAATTTGATTACTAGTACTTAAAAATCAGTTGCCATTCCCACAAACATCTGGATTTATAACTTCTCATGGAAAAAAAAAATCGTTCAATCTGGCAGCTCTAGGTCTGCATTCCCTGTTGACTTGAGACAGGTGGAATGGAGGAACCATTATATCCGGGACAGGCATTTCCTCTCCAGCTTGCTGTAGTTCCCACCATACCCTATTGCTTTCCAACACTAAGGCCCACTGCCAGCTGTCATGTATCATCTCAACTGCACTGCTATATTTTTTAGCAGAGTCAAGAGGAATATGATGCACAAATAGTGTGACTCTACATCATGTACAACATGAGAAATGAAAAGTTGTACTCCATTTGTGTACAACGAGTCAAAATGTATTCTGCTGTCCTGTATAACAAATAGAATAAACAATAAAAAAAAGAATTTAAAAACAAGAGGAATATGAAATATTTCTCATACCTTGAGCAGCATTTTAGCATCATGGTTCAGAGGATGGGCTCTGGAAGTAGATAATCTAGTTTTGAATTCTGGTGCATTAACTTTCTTTCTTTCTTTTTTTTTTTTTTTGGTATCAGAGATTGAACCCAGGGGCACTCAACCACTGAGCCACATACTCAGCCCTTTTTTGTATTTTATTTAGAGACAGGGTCTCATTCAGGGTCTCATTGAGTTGCTTAGGGCTTCGTTAAATTGCTGAGGCTGGCTTTGAACTCCCAATCCTCCTGCCTCAGCCTCCTGAACCACTGGGATTACAGGGGTGCACCACCTGCCTGGCTTGGTGCATTAACTTTCTACTTATGTGACTTTAGGAAAGTTTCATAACCTCTCTCAGCATGGGCTTCCTTATCTGAAAATCGATATTTATACTGATATCTTCCTCACATAGGGTTGCTGTGGAGATTTAAATTCTTTGAACAGCATCAAATAAGTGCCTTGGAGAGGGCTGCCAGTTCCACCTCATCTGCTTTAATCTTTTGCTACCCACATGGCCTCCTGAAAGCAATGAGTTTGTGATCTCTAGTTTAAATATGCAGGTACCATTTCATAATGGATTATTAACCAAACTGAACCTGTCCAGGAGATACTCCTCATCCTTGAAAATCATGTCATGGGACATTCCTTAGATATCCTCAGCAACCAAGCCTTGAAACATGATCCCAGGAGGATCATGGAACTACATCTTTGCCTAATGCTGCCTTGGAATCGAATCTTCATCAAAAGACATCACGGATTCATAACGAGACAAACCACAAAATAGAAGACACTGACAACACAGATATCAGCAAAGGAGGGGGATCCAAAATAACACAAAGAATTTCTAGAAGCCAATAAGAAACAGATAACCAATCCCACAGAAAAAGAGGTAAAGAGATGACTACACAATTCACAGAGGAAGGAACAGAAACAATCAATAAATGCCTTTTCACTTCCATAGTAATCCAGAAAATAAAAGTTAATATCACAACAAAGTGTCACTTCACACCCATCATATTGGCAAAAATTCAATAGTCTAACAATATGGCCTAGTGTTCTTCTAATCACTAGTTGAGTTTAGATTAGCCCATCCTCTCTGAAAAGTGGTTTGGACTCTGGAGAAACTGTTTATCCAAGGTTTCAGAAGTTCCACTCCCAGCAGTTAACCCTAGAGAAACCCTTACAGCATGAGACTGGTACAAAAACCACTAATGTCCATATTATTTGTAATATCCCCAAACTGATAACAAACTAAATGTTTATCAGCAGAATAAAGTATGACATATTCATACAACGGGGTAATACAGAGTCCACAGGCATCAATAAGAATAGTCTCAAAACATATTAGACACTGCCCATGGTGGTGCACACCTATAATCCCAATTTGGGAGGTTAAGGCCAAAGGATCACAAGTTCAAGGCCAGCCTCAGCAATTTAGCAAGACCCTGTCTCAAAATTAAAAATTAAAAAGGTCTGGGGATGTAGCTTAGTGGTAAAGAGGCTCCTGAGTTCAATTTTCAGTGGAAAAAAAAAAAAATCTCCACAATGCCAGGTGGAAAAAACAACCAGTATAAGAACATAGTGTTCCCAGATATATAAGGAAACGTGCAAAACTGTACAGACAGCCCCAATTTTACAATTGTTTTACTTTATAATGGTGCAAAAGCAGTATGCCTTTGATAGAAACCATGCTTTGAATTTTGAATATGACTCTTTCCCCAGGCTGGTGATAAGTGACACCACACCCTTTCAAGATGCTGGGCAGTGACAGTGAGGCACGGCCCCCATCAACCATTCAATCCCAAGTGTGAACAACAGAGATTGTAGGGTGAACTGTGTTGCCAGTATTTTTTGGACACAGGTTTCCAATAAGTTATATGAAATATTCTATAGTTTCTCATCAAATAGACTTTGTGCTAGATGGTTTTGCCCAACCGTAGGCTAAGGTAAGTGTTCTGAGCATATTTAAGGTAAGTGAGGCTAAGGTATGATATTCAGTAGGGCAGGTGTTATTAAACTGGTATTTTCAACTTACCATGGGTTTATTGGGATGTTACCCCACTTTAAGTCAAAGAGCAGCTGTGTGACATATTGTTGGGGATGCATGCATAAAAATGCACAGGAGCTGGGTGTGGTAGCACACACCTGTAATCCCAGTGATTTAGGAGACTGAGGGAAGAAGATTGCAAATTCAAGAGCAGCCTCAGCAACTTAGCAAGACCCAGTCTCAAAGGAAAAAAAAGTGGAGATGTACTGGGGATATAGCACATGGTAAAGCACCATGGGTTCAATCCCTAGTACCATGCCCCCCCCCAAAAAAATGCATGGGAATAAAAAAATACCAAAATTAGGATACTGATTGACTCTATAAAGAAGAGAGGGGAATGAAACCAGAGTTGGGTCTACAAGGGTCTTGGGCTGTATTAGAAATGCTTTATTTCTTGAGTTTGGAGATAATGACTAGTTGTACATTGTATTAATTTATATACCTTTTATATTTATTAAGTATGATAAAACAAATTTTAAAATTGATAACATGTTAATTTCTAGTTTGCAGTTTTCCTCTTTTATGTCAGTTAAGTAAAACAAAAAACTTTTTCCAGGTTGTATTAATTTTTTGTAGCTATACAGCAAATTACCAAAAAGTTAGTGGCATAAAGATTTATTATCTTGTAGTTCTGGTCCCTTCCTTCATCTTCAAAGTCAACAACACACCATCTTCAAACCTGTCTCTCTGTCCTGTTTCTGTCATCACATTTCCCCTGATCTGGGCCTCCTTTCTTCCTCTTTAAGAACTCTTTTGATCCCAATGGGTTTACCCACATAATCCAGGGTAATCTTCTCACTTCTCAAGATCCTTAACTAATCACATCTGAAAAATCCCTTTGCCACATGAAGTAATTAAAACATGGACAGCTCTGCAGGTCATTTTGCTGCCTACCACAGAGGCCTGAAATATTTTGGCAGGCCCCAGTGCTGTGGCTCTTGCGTCTCTGGGGAAAGCCCCTATCCTGTGTAGCTCTTAGAAATTATCTGAGTTGGTGGTGTCCTTGCCCTGATAGAGACCCAGATGAGCAGAAGTGTCCAAAAGGTGAACCCCAAGTCATAGCAGAGACTGGAAAGTCCCCAGCTGGACTGTTAAGAGCAGTCAGGTTTGAAAAACTACCCAAAGAGTCAGGTCTCAAAATTTCCTCAGAGCAGCTGGACCAATCATTTTAAAGCATAAATCTGATCACATCACTCTTAGGTAAAACCCATTTATGACTCCCCCTGGACTTCAGAATAAGGAACAAAGTCGTTAGTGTGGCTCTAGAAGGTTTCCCAGCCTCCATACCAGCATTCTTTATTGGAATCATTCTTCATGGGCAGGGGCTATTCTGCACTTGGCAGGATATTTAGCAGCATCCTTGGAGCACTCCCTGCCCCCCAACACACACACACATACACACTTGGGACTACCTTGCCAAAAGTCCCTGGAGGACAAGGATCCTGTCCTAGGAGGTCCTACAGGATCTGGTCTATGCGCCCGCTCTGGACTCTCTTGTTTAGCCAGCTGAGGGACATCAGCTGAACACAGTCCCTCCAGCCTCAAGGTTTCTGTATACAACTCCCCCACAGGACTGCCCCTCCTTTTCATCTGGTGAACTTTGTCTCAGTCATATGTCTCCTACTAAGGGTAACTTCCCTGCCTCTTCCCCCAAAGCTGGTTGCTGTGGGCTGCAGCAACCCCCACCCCACCCTTCTGCCAAACCCGCTTCACACCTGCCTGCCCCACACAATGCCACTGCCAGGAGGACAGGGGCCACAGATGTCTTATCCTCCCACTGTGCCAGTGAGTGGCAGCTACTGGGTCTGTATTGTCTCATGACCCACAGATTACTCAAACTACCATCACCCAGCCTACTCACGTCCCACATCCAACACCCGAAATGGGATCAGAGTGTGAAGCCAGGTAAAGTCCCAAAGGAAAGTGAGGGATTGTCTACTCCCTGTTGTGTTTGGACTGTGTGGCTCCATTAAAGTTTAAACAGTAACTTGGGGTGTGATTTGAAAAAGAGTCTAGTGAGCCCGGGATTCCTAAGACTACACATCAGGAATTCTTTGCCCTGAGGTGCCTGTCAAATGATGCCCTCTCTGGGAAGGGGTCAGCACTATGAGCTGCAGGTCTCTGGGAATGGAAGGGACAGCCCAGCAGGTACAGCAGACCTCTCACAGTTGTACAGTGTCAGCTCAGGTACAGCAAACCTCTCACAGAGCTTCCAACCAGAGACATCTAGACCTGGCAAACTTCTCTTGCTTTGTTTTTGCAGTGGTGGGGATGAAACCTAGGGCCTTGCACATGCTAGGCAAGTGCTCTACCACTGAGCTACAACCCCAGTTCCCTTTCCTCCATCCAACCTGGGTGTCTAAGTGCAAATAAGGCTAATGCACAAGAGAAACTCAGCCCTGAGCTCACCAAATAATAAGTTACTTGATTAAAAAGTTATAACTGAGACTTTGAAATAGAATTCTTTGAATAACATTGAAAAGACAAAGCCTAGCCTCTGGGTAGTGGCTGCCAGAACTTCCTAGGACAGGAAGCCAGTCCTCAGGCTTCCCTGGTGTTGGTTGGGGTTCAGCGGGCCCCTCCCTGCCCCTCACAACACCTCCCTGACTTGTGCTCAGGCCCCTTCCCCCAAAGTTGGCTGACCACCATTCTTGAGTTCAGGTTCCTAACTTCGGTCAACATACTGACAAATATATCCTTGTATTATTCTCTTAATAAGTTCCTTTAAACATGTATACCTTTTTCCTTAGCAAAAACAGTGCTTCCTGTTCATATAAATACTGTATGCTCATTGTAAAAAGTGCAAGCAACCTAAAAAATATAAGGAAGACAAAAATCACCTGAAATTCTATTACCACCAACATGTTGGTAACTCTCAATCTAATTTTCTTTATCCAAATGAATGTATAAAGTGATTTCTACATACACAAGGTAAACTTTTTTGCTCAAATATATGAATTCAAAAGGATATGCTCTATTAGCATCATTAATAGCAAACACAATTACTTACCAGAATGATAGGTGATACCCAATGAAAAAGCAATGTGATTAAATATCTAGTCAGACTCCAGAGCGTCCCAAGGCTCCAAAGCCTGAGGCCAGTCCCTAAGGGTTAAAAGAGGGGGGTTAGCAACTGTTGGGGGGGGGCAGTACAGATGCTATTAAAAGCATTAAAAGAAAATTAGAAGAAAAAAAATTTCTTCACTTCTACTATTGTCTTATTCCATGTCTGTGAGTAGCTGAAACTTTCTGGGGTGCCCTCAAGCACTTTCCGCATTCTACGGGGAAGGCAGGGGACAAAACCCACAAGTACCAGAGCCTGCAGACTCTGCTCAAGACGTTGGAGGGGAGCGGTCTTGTGTGCACCAGTCTTCTGCCCCCCAGAGCCTCAGAAAACCATGAAACCTCCAACAGCACCTCTGAGACACAAGGTCCCAGTCTCTCCATTCCCAGAGGGCTCACTCTGGCCATGCACCTCTCCTCCTGCCACAGTCAGTGCTGGTGGGACATTCCAGGGCTCGTTTTCCTCCTTCTCTGTATCCAGAACCCACATTCCTGGACAGGAGATCCAAAGTCTCCTGTGTGTTGGGGACTGTTTGTATGGCAAGAGGAGCCTTCCCAGAAGGAGAGAACAAAAGCAGGGCTGGGATAGGGTGAGGTGAAATTTAAGAAGGTGCTCACGCTCAGGTGCCAGCCCTGAACTTGCATGACCCTGACAGCTGGTGCCATGCTTGCCTCACCCTTGTCTTGGTCCTGGGCAACAGAGTTGAGCCATGAACAGCTCAATACGCGGTGCTGGGACAATCAGGTACCCATGAAGAAAAAGATAAAATTGGGATTCTTGTGCCAGGCACAAAAATAAATGCAATGTAGATCTAAAACTTAAAAAGAAACCATCAAAACTTTCGGAAAATATAGAAAATAGTTTTATGATTTGAGAGTAGAGATTTTTTTAAGACACCACCAAAAAAAAAAAAAAAAAGCCATAAATTAAAATGTTAATAAACTATATTCCAGTTGTCTGTGATTACTTTTGTAAAATCACCACAATAACCAAAGTTAAAAGACAAAGTGTAAACTGGGGGAAAAACATCTGCACTACCTATAAGTGTAAGAGGTAAGTATCCTGACCTGTAGGGTAATTAAAAAATAAATAAATAAAGGGTCTAGGGGTATAGCTCAGGGTCTAGCATGTGCTAGGCCTGGGTTCCATCCCCAGCATATATATACATACATACATACATACATACATACATAAATAAATAAGGAAAATTGGACAAAAGAATAGGAAACTCAGAAGAGAAAAAAATATATCCAACAAACATACAAAATGATGTTTAGCTGCACTACTAACCAGGGAAATACAAGTTAAAATAACAACGAAATGCCAGTTCCTACCCATCTGGTTGTTAAAAATGTAGAGGTCTGATAATGTCAAGTGGCAGTGATGAGGAAACAAGAACTCTCTCCGCCTACAGCCGGGTGCTGAGTCAGAGCAGCCCCTTAGGAGGAGAGCCTGGTACTGCCCAGTAAGGGCGAAGGCTGTGTGTGTAGCCACTTAATTATTTCCTATTCCATCCTCAATTCTTCTGAGACATGGCTTCCTTCGTCTTTCTGAGGTTCAGCTCTGAACACAAACCCTCTCTTTAGATGCTTTCCATGGCTCCCCGCTGCCTAGAAAGAACCTTGAACTCTAACTGGACATTTTAGCCTTTCACAATATAATCCCAACCCACCTTTCAGTTTACGTATACTCTGCCCTATGTTCTTACTGCTCTTCCTATAAAATTAACAGTCCAGACCTGGCTTTTAAATCCTTAACCACATAGAGTATTAAATAGGAAGAAGAGTAGCTGAGCGATATTCTGATTTAATACTCTTTGGTTACAGAAGAGAATACTGAGGCCCAGGAAGTCCAAGTGCTCTACACAAGGTCACACAGCAAAATAATCAGAGACCCTAGCTTTCTGACACTGTCATTAGTGCACTGTGTATCTCTTCCTAGGCTGAAGTATCACAGGCCCAGCTAAGGGATGGTTGGGAGCCCAATCCACCTGGCTCTCTTCATGTCACCCTAATTGACACAGCCCAGGAGTGTCAGTCACTGTCACAAAGCAAAAATATCCCAGGATGTTAGAGTGGGAAAGTACTTTCTGTGCCTGCAGCTGCTGGTCCTGAAGCACTGTATCCCTGAACCAGGATGTCTTTGTGTTCACCTTGTCAACAGGGAGCAGCCAGAGCTCCCTGTCACTATAATTGGGTTAGTCTTTTGGGTTTGCCCCCGCCTCCCCAGTTGTCAAAAGAGATTATACACCACAGCTCAGGTGCAGGCTGAGGCTGCAGCAGGAGGAAATGCTGTCATTAATCACCTGAGGACCTGCGTGTGCCAGCCACACTGCATTGTCCCACAGCAACCACTTTTGCTCCAATCAGAGCTCAGAGGTCTCCCTGAGAGATGCAGTGTCCGGGATAGGGCCTTGGAGCAGACACAGGGAAGGTGCCAGAGCCTGCCAGGTTCTGTATTCGCCTTGCCAGCATCCCTGTGCCCCCAACAGGAGTGATACTAAGTAGCAAATTAAACAACAAGTGACAAGTCTAGAGGGAGACCAGAAAAGAAAGGAAAAGCTTGTCTCCTGCCTTTTGAATGTGGGCCCTGCATTTTCATTTTGCAATGGAACCCACAAGTTATAAAGCAGGCTCTGCTCCCCCTCCCCAAGCCCAGCAGTTTCTAAACACTAATGGATGGGGTGGGGGTGACATCATCCATCAGAACCCCACAGGGGCCTGTTAAAGTGGTGCTGCTCTGGGTGAGTCCAGCAATCCAAATGATGCCCAATGATAGCAAGCAAAAGCACCACCTAGAGAGCGTGCTAGAAATGGCAGTTCTCAAGCCCAGTCCCAGAGCTCTGACTCGGGAGATGTGGGGAGAATCTGCACTCCTAACACCCCTTAGCTGTGCCGAGGCTGTGGCCTCTGGTCCACACTCCCAGGGCCACTGGCAACCCCTTCGTTTCCCAGATGAGGCTACAGAGACCATGATGGAGGCGCCTCCCCAGTGGCACTCCCTCTTTAGCGCAGGCACGTAGCACCAGGTCTGCCGTGGCCCGCACCCAGCATCTCCTACAGCACCACCAAGGCTCTCTCAGAGAGTTTGAGGAAGGACAGTGTGAGTTATGACCTTGTGCGGGAAATTTCCATAGTGTGTCGAGTAAATGAGCATCCTAGCTACTCAAGGACCCCTTCCCCACTTCTTCCTCTGACTCATGAGGTAAAGCAAACAGCATAGGAAAACAGAAAAATCGCCCTTCATCTGTCCTGAACCTGTTTCCTTAATAATAACCAAAATTCATTAAGGACTTAGTAGGCATTTTTCATGTACCAATCCTCTCCCCAAACCTATGGGACAGGTATTAATTCAGATTCTACAGATAAGAAAACCGAGACTTAAGAGTTTAGATAATTCGACTAGAGTCACAGAACCAGCACACTGGAGGTGGGATCTGAACCGATGACCTCCGGCACCAGCTCCTCACTCTCCTCAAGGAACAACATTATTGGAAGTGCATGATGAGGCTCTGACTGCTTCACCAAGCCTTCCCACATTTATGACCCACTGAACGCACAGTTCCCTTTGAACATTCCCTCAGGTGTACTCTGCTTGCTCATCTGTCCGGGCAGCCCTCTGGCCCGATCCAACACACTCCCAACACACTCTAGGTGTGCAGACTGTGGCCTCTGGTGCACACTCAACTCTCTGAGGCCAGAACAGCATGTGTGATGGATACTGGCCCTGGGAGAGAGGGGATCCAGGCCTTGGTCTGCCCCTTCTCTAGCCATACATGTTCCAGTGGGTGGAGAGTCTGTGTAGGGTGGGAGGGCAAGGACCTGAATCCCCTCTTCTAGAATGCTGTGTGTGCCTGGGACCTCAGAATTCCTTGCACAAATGGCCCTGAGTCATTGCTATGGCTTGTGTAGGGTTGTCCCCTGGGCTATCTTCCCAGGGCAGCACTGCTCTCCTGGCAGCACTAATTGAGCAAGGGTGCCTTCTAGACCTGTGTGCAGGAGTGTGGAGTGGGGTGGGCAGCACTGACAGGAGAGCTGGGGTGTCTACAGAGAGGAACATGAGGCCCTCCAGGTTCAGGAGGAAGAGCTGGTAGGAAGAGAAGATGAGCAGGCCACTAGTTGGGGGCCAGAACTGAAGGCTATGCTCCAGCAATGGCATTTCTGAAGTTATCTATTGTTCTGTAACAAATTACTATGAACTTATGGCTTAAAATTGTACACATTTGTGATCTCACAGTTTCTGTGTGTTAGGAATCTGGGCAAGGGCTTAGTGGGTCCTCTGTTTCATAGTCTATCACAAGGTGTTTTCCAGGACTGCAATGTCATCTGAAGGCTCAGCTGGGGAAGAATCTGCCTCCAAGGTCATATAACTGTTAGCAAAATTTCAGTTCCTTGAGGGCTGTTCAACGGAGGGTCTCAGTTCCTTGCTGGCTATTGGTCGCTCTCGTTGACATGTAACACAGGTGTCTCCAACACGGCAATTTTCTCATGGAAGCCAGAAAGGGAGAGAGTCTGCTAAAAGAAAGGAATTACTATCTTATGTAACCTAATCAGGGAAATGATCTTCCATTACCTCTGCCACATTCACTTGTTAGAAGCAATTCATGGATCCTGTCTACCCTCAAGAGAAGAGATCACACAGGATGTAAATATCAGGAGTAAGTCACTAGGGTTCATCTTAGAAGCTGCCTGCCACAGTCCTATCCAACGCAGAATGCCAAGGACTCAGAGTTCTAGATCGTCAAGCCTGGATTTCTCAGGTCATTGTGAAATTGTATTTATTAAGAAAGGAAAATAGATAATATTTTAGTCAACAGTTTATTAGCTTGAGCTGTAGCTTTCAAATATTTGAATGTGCTATGTGAGGCTCCATCCACTGATACTTTCATCCTAGCCCCATAAATTTTAGGGACAGGCCTGCTTCTGTGCATACCCTGGCTGCCTCCTCACACAGGGAGGACCTCGTGGGCAGGGTCCTGTCTGCTGCTCTTTTGCCTCAGACATAGCCTAGCACAGTGGTCTCCATCCCGTGGTTGGCAATCAGCAGAGCTGTGTAACATCCATGGCAACTGCCCAGTGCCCAGGATAGCACCTCCTCACAAGACCCCTCATGAGGCAGCTGGGCTGATGCTGAAGCCTCAGTGGTTGGGCTTCCTCTTGAGCAAGAAGAGAGGACCCCCCACATAGCACAGGAAGGAAGCCAGAGAGCAAAGCCTGCCACACCAGCTCGTCAAAGCTGACTTCTTCCAGAACAGCCAAAGTTTTGCCTCTAGACAAAACCAGGTTTCTTTCTATTTTTGTTTTTTATACAAATAATAAATATGGTTTATATTTTTAAAAAGGAAATAAGAAATAAGACTCATAGTTCTACCCCTGAAGGTCTTGTGTATGTGTGTGTGTGTGTGTGTGTGTGTGTGTGTGTGTGTAATTTCCTTCCTCAGAAAATGTTTTCAATGCAGAGGTTTTTTTTGTTTTGTTTTGTTTTTTAACCATGTGCAGTTTGGGTGCTTAAAAAAATAAAAGCTATCATACTGCCTATTATGTACTTACTTTTAAGGACACTAAATATTTCTCCAGACTAAAGAGAAAGTTTTGGGGGTTTCTGTTGTTGTGCTGTTAGTTTTTGTGGTACTGGGAATTGAATCCAGGGGCGCTATATCCCCAACTCTTTTTCTTTTATTTATTTATTTATTTGAGACAGGGTCTCACTGAATTTGTGAAGAATGACATCAAACTTGGAATTCTTCTGCCTCAGCCTCCCTAGTAACTGGGATTACAGGTGTAGGTCATCATTCTGGGCAAAGAGATAGAATTTTAAAACAACTTTAAAACATAGATAATAGATTCACAAAGTCAGAAGAATTCACAGTGAAAACTTTCCCTCCTAATTCACCACCAATTCACATCCCGACAGTTCTTCCTCTGCCCTTCCAGAGATAATTTATGTGTCCACAAGCAAATGTATAAATACTTTCTTTTCCACTTTTTACATAGTGATGGCATAAAATGCACACTATTCTGTACTCAATGTATCTTGAAGATTGTTCTGTATCTATGTATGCAGGTAGTTCAACCTCAACCTTCACTGAACTTAAGAATCATCTGTGTTGGGCTGGAGATGTAGTTCAGTAATAGAGAGCTTGCCTAGTCTGTGTGAGGCCCTGGGTTCAAGTCCTAGCACTGGTGGAAGAAAAGTTTCTGAGTAACTTTGAAAAATCCTGGATACCTAAGCCACATCCCAGACCAACTAACTTAGAGTCTCTGGGGGTGTGCCCCACACATCAGAGGTTTTATTAAAGCTTTTTCAGGTTCATCCAAAGTCACATATCACTGCTAAAACACAGCTTTCTCAGAAAGGAAGTAGAAAGAGGAGGACATGTAATAATTCCATCATTGCATATAGTAGAAAATTTGGGTGACCAATTGTCTTGGTTCTCTGGAGATTGAGGGGTTTCCCAGGACTTTCAAGGCTGAAGACAGGAAAGCCCCAGAGAGATTGAGATATGCTGCTCACCCCATAGAGAAAACTGGAAGGTATGTCTAAAGAAATAGAGGATTAAGGGTATTGCCATCAATTACTGAATATTTAACTAACCCTATAGAAAGAAGAGGCTTGGATGTAGCTCAATGGCAGAGCATTTCCCTAGCATGCGTGAGGCCCTGAGTTCAATCACAGTACCACAAAAAAGAAAGAGAGAGGGGAGAAAAAAATAAAGACTATAGAAAGAAATTCTGTACTTAGATGGCAAACCACACATTGTCTATCCCACAGTACTCCAACCAATTCGATTCTGGCTCTGTTTATTGTCTTTGGACTATTTTTCACCTCTTTGTAAACTGAAGGTAACTGATACATATGCATTATCTTTCAGTCTCCTTTGACTTCTTTTGCCCTTGTGGAAAAACCAGTTTGCCTTCATTTGTAATTCAATCCTTTATTCCAATCATATTTGTTTCCTTTGTTTTTTTCCCTTTGAACCAGTTATAATTCCAATCTGGATTCCTTGTTGATTAAGGAGCAAAATAAAACCCTTAACACATATTCACTCTTATGTCAGAGTCATGTCTTTACAGTTTTCGAGAGTCGGGGATATATATATATATATATATACTTCTGTTGGGGAATGAACCCAGGGGCACTTTACCACTGAGCTACATCACCCATTACCAGTCCTTTTTTTTTTTTTTTTTTTTTAAACATAGGGTCTCACTAAGATGCTGAGGCTGGCCTCAAACTTGTGATCCTCCTACCACACCTTCCTAAGTCACTGGGATTACAGGTATGTGCCACTGCACCCTACTGAAAAAATGATTTTTTAAAAAGGCTATAAAGGCAACTAGAACAAAACCACAAACCTTTCAAATCACCACTAAAAAGTCAAAAACAATAACAAAACAAAGACAAAGAACCAAAATATAATTGGCATATCAAATAGTCAGTCACAGTTATCTTCTAAGTCTGCCAAATGTCCTATTTGATCACAGAGTGAAATCTAATGATAAATCAAATGGTTAAGAAAGGTGAAAGTTGGTGGCACACATCTGTAATCCCAGCTACTCAGGAGGCTGAGGCAAGAGGATCATAAGTTTGAAGCCAAGCCTTAACTTAGTGAGACCCTGTCTCAAAATGAAAAGTAAAAAAATGGGAGTGTAATTCAGTAGTGGAACACCCCTGGGTTCAATCCCTGGTACTGAAAAATAAAATAAAATATTAAACAGGTGAATTCTGGCCAAAAGTCATTAAATGAGACAAAGGTTCTTCAATAATATGATTGTGAAATTCACAAAAATGATAATGAATATTTTGTTAAGGTCTATGCAACAACATAAATTAATAAACAAAAACTAGGGGAAATACAAAGAGAAATAGAACACACCAGTAGGGGAGATTAATCTACCTCCCTTTTTGGTCATGGTCATAAAGCAGACCTAAGTAGCATAATTTTTTAAATAGAATTGCTTTACATATATCAAATTTATAATTTGAAAACCAAATGTTTATTTTCATGTATGGAAATTTCCCAAAATTAATTTACCCTAAAGTAATTAGGTCACAAAAATCTTCAATAAATTCTAAAAGGAATAGAGATGCCATTTTCTAAACAGAATGTTAAAAAAAAAAAAAGTCAAAAATGATAATCAGAATGTAAAAAAACTAGAAATTGAACAAATAGTTAAATAAATGGTTAGCCATTTATTGCTCTCCCTTACTCAATAGTTGGTTCAAATGGGGGCAAATATGAGGAGGAGAAAAAGAAGGAACTGTGGAATATATAAATGAAGGGGATCCAAACATAACACCTGAATTTATTCCACTCTGTATTAAGAATTATTTTGGACTGAAGACATTGATAGGTAGCCCTTTCTTGAAATTGGTTAAGACCTGGACACACCTGTACATAAATTCCTTAAGTTGTTGTCCAGGAAAAACCTCCAGGCCTTTCACCAACTGGCTTTTCAGGATCCAACATGAGCCAAAAAAGCCAGGTCATGGGTCAATGATGTCATAAGCTCAAAATTCCCTGTGCAGAACATAACCTCCCTACCTGTCAGCTCTTTCGCTGCTGTGACTAAATGATCTGACCACCACAATTATAGAGGAGGAAAAATTTATTTGAGGGCTCACGGTTTCAGAGGTCTTAGTCCATAGCAGGCTGGCTCCTTTACTTGGGTCTCAAGGTGAGGCAGAACATTATGGTGGAAGTGTGGCAGAGGGAAGCAGCTCACATCATCAGGAAGCAGATCCACTCTTCAGATACAAAACATATGCCATATAGCCACGCCCCAATTCCCACCTCCTCCGGCCACACACTACAACTTCAATCAATCCCATCAGGGATTAATTCACTGATTGGGTTAAGACTCTTACAACTCCATCATTTCTCCTCTGAACCTTCCTGCATTGTCTCACATGTGAGTTTTGGGGCGGGGACAACTCACATCCAAACCATAACACTGCCCCTACAAAGAAATACAGGACCTGTGAAGAGGTATGCCATCTAGTCAACGAGGAACTTCTCCCCTCTCCCTTCCTATAAACTACCCCCACTACCAACATATCAAGGGTCCTCTTTGCCAGTCAGACAAGAAGCAATCAGCTTTTTTTTTTTTTTTTTTTTCAAAAACCCAGTTCCATAGCACTGGCTTCTATGCATGGCAGGCAGTGAGTCCTTGTTCAATAACTTTACTAGTGTCTAGCCAGTATTCCAAAGTTTATTATCCTGTGTTACCATGTGAAGACACAGGGAGGAAGATTGTCGTTTACAAGCTAAGAAGAAAGGTCTTGGAAGAAATCAACCTTGCTTGGACTTCCAGATCCAGAATATCTAAGAATGTCAAACTCTGGCTGATTTTATACTCTGTCCTTTTACACTTCAAGCCTGAGAGCCAGACTGCAACCAAGTAAGGCTTCAACTTTCTGTTGTGTGAACTATTCCCTCAGCTTACTAAAAAGCAAAACAAAAAGAGACAGAAATCTCACACATCAGGCCCTGTGTGGGTCTAGTTCACAAGCATCCATCTCTCAGTGGAGCCAGTTGGTGGAATAGAGGCCCACAGTGCTCACCTGCTCCCCCACCAGATTGAACAAAGCTGGTGTGTAGCTGTATGTGGAGGTGAGTGGCCACAGGTGGACACTGGAATTCAGAAGCAAAGAGAAGATGACCTGAAGAAATTTCAAAGGCATATTAGCACAGCAAGAGAAATGAAGTGCCCAATGCTTGTCATCTGGCACCAAACCTGGGAAAGGGGGATTCTCCCCTCTGAGGAGGTAAAGGTGAAAGACAGAGAGAGTCCCAGCATTGGCTCAGAAGCCTGCCCATTACAGATATGCAACCTAAATAAACGAGAGACCAGGAATCTGCATCAAAGGCTCATTTAGGAGATCAGTAGCATTTCCCAGCATTCCCTCAGAGTGCTGTAACCAGGAGCCATCTGGAAAAGAAGCCCATTGTCAGAGTCTGTACTGCTCTGGAGGTCAGAAACCCTGGCGTAGTTCCATCCCTGGGATCTATGGACACTCTGTTACTGTTGGGATGTCCAATCAAAGTCCAGGTCCTTAGTGTCCTGAACAAAGAATTGAGCAAGACACACAGAAGTAACAGATACAGTACAGATTAATTGAAGGTGAAGGTGAAGATAGCACTCCACTAAGTAGAAGGTAGTAGGCAGAGAGGGGGGGGGGGGGGGCTCAAGGTCCCAATGTTTGGAAATAAGGATCTTATATCCTGAACTGTGGGCACTCTCTTTCCTATACCTAATTGAAGAACTTACCCCGCTTTCTCCATTTGTTATCTTATGATACCCAATTATATTATTTTCCAATTCCCCCCACCCTTGGTTACTTTAGATAACCTTAATAAAATACTGCCCACTTTACTTCCATTGGTCCCACCTGTGATGGGAGTTATGGTGATAAGTCCTCAACTTCCGGAGTTATCATGATAATGGGATTTATTGTAAACAAGGACAGGACTGTCTCCTTGTCTTGTCCTCAAACGGCTTCCTTTTAATATCCTGTCTCCACCATCTTGGTGTCCCTGAACTCTTACCTAACAACTCTGCTACATGGCCTGAACAGTGGCCTCACAAGGCAGTCCTGACTCAGCGAGTGACTGACACAGGCCCACTGGAAGTTCTGTGTTGCAGGAAGCATGGACCACAACATAGAGGTGAGCAGAGGACACTGACATTTGGAATCTGCAGATTGGTGAGCTTGCCCTCTGAGTCTCAGAGAAGACCAGTTGCATGTATTTTTGCAAGGGGCCCAGGTCTGCTGAGGTCAGAATCCAGGGTGGAAGATCCCATGATTCCCAACACCTGGCCCCCAGCACAGATCTTTGTGGTTAATTATGCTCAGCTCTCAGAGGCATTCAGGGATCCTTCCCTGCTAAGGCCTTCACCCCACCCTAGAGTGTACAGTTTAAGACGCTCCAGAGAAGCCAGGCACAGTGGCACACACCTATAATCCCTGCATCTAGGGAGTCTGAGGCAGGAAGATGGCAAATTCAAGGTCATCCTCAGCAACTTAGTAAGGACCTGTCTCAAATAAAAAATAAAAAGAGTTGGGGATGCAGCTCAGTGGTAGAGTGCTTGCTTACTCTGCATGAGACCCTGAGTTAAAAGAAAAACAAAAGAGGGAGAGGGGAGGAGAGGGGAGGAGAGGGGAGAGGAAGAAAAGGGAAGGGGAGGGGAGGAGAGGAGAGGGGAGAGGACCGGAGGAGAGGAGAGGGGAGAGGACCGGAGGAGAAGCTCCAGAGAGAATATTTGACAGGAGCTGACTGCATTTCACCCTTATTCAGGCTGGAAATGAAACTGAAGAGTATTTCAATTAACTATAGCCGCAATTCACTCCTGACTGATGCCTCGTGGGTACCACAAATGGAAGAACGGTGAAGGGGATGGGGTGGATGGAAAAACTCCTGGCTACTTCCCTGCTCCCTGCCTGGGGGTGCACAGCCAAAGAAGACTTAGAGACAAGCTTAGACTGGTAAACTCCATGATCTTCTGTACTCACTTGAGTTTCTGAGCACCTTGGCTAGGAAAAACCATTTTATTTATTTTGTTAGTTTTTAATTTTTAATTCTATTTATAATTTTTATTTTTCTTAAAATTTTTATTATTTTTTCTTTGTTTAAATATATTTTTTATTTTCATTGTTTTTACTTTCTATTTTTATTTGTGTATTTTTTAAATTCTAAACTTTCTCTTTTTCCCATTTCTATTATTTTATTTTGGTCTTGGTTTTATTTGACTTTTTTCTTTTTATATTTTATCTTTTTCTTTTTTCTCATTTATTATTTGTTTATAACAATTTGTTATAAACAAAATTTATTCCTCATTTATTATTTATTTGTTTTGTGGGGTTTTTTTTGTTTTTTTTTTTTCGTCTCATTTGAGCGGCCTGGGATTCGAGACGCGGTCCTTCCGCATGCTAGGCGGACGCTCTCGAAAAGGAGCTATTTCATCAGCTCCTTATTTGTTTATCTATGGTACTGGGAATTGAACCCAGAGGTGCTCTACCACGGAACCAGTCATTTTTATTTTTTACTTTGGAACAGGATCTTGCTAAATTACTGAGGCTGGCTTCCACCTTGCAATCTTCCTGTCTCAGCCTCCTGAGTCAGAGCACTTCTCCTATGCTAGGATTACAGGTGTGTGCCACTGTAACCAACTCAATACTTTTTTTTGTTTCTCAATACTTTTTTTCTTTGTCTTTATTTTTAATTTTTTTTTTTTAACTTTTCTTTTTTCCTCACTGCAGGGTATAAAAACCAGGGTCTTACACACATTGGCTGGGTGCTCTGCCACTACCCCTGAAAGAATTGTGCCCACTCCAACTACAACCCAGTCCTACTCAAATCCTGATAGATACTTATATTAAAAAATAGGGTAGAGCTGGGCACAGTGGTGCACGCCTATAATCCCACAGCAGCTCCAGAGGCTGAGATAGGAGGATTTTGAGTTCAAAGCCAGCCTCAGCAAGAGCAAGGTGCTAAGCTACTCACTGAGACCCTGTCTCTAAATAAAATACAAAATAGGGCTGTGGATGTGGCTCAGTGGCCGAGTGCCCCTGAGTTCAATCCCCAGTACCCCTCCACTAAAAAAAAAAAAAAGAAAAGAAAAAGCAGGGTAGACACAACCTCCCAGATGTCCACCAAACTCCAGGTGGGCACAGCTAGGGGGATCTGAGGTCCCACTCCTGGACAAACATCCCCGCAGTACAGCAGAGGGGAAAAACACAATGGTTGCTGACAGGGCTCCTGTGCGGGTTCTCTACATTTGTTGCAGCAGTACCTTGTCAGATCATACATTGCTCAGGAATCTAGAGGACAGCATCACAAAAGGGGAGCTGTGGTTCTGGTCCATATTTCTTTCTATGAAGCACCTCAACCTGCACTAGTATCCAATCAGAGGACAAGAACATCAAGCCCGCCACCACAACTGGAGCAACCAGTATCAGAATTGCTTTCAAGTGGGCCGTGGTTGTGGCTCAATGGTAGAGTGCTTGCCTAGCATGTGTGACACCCTGCATTTGAACCCCAGTCCTCAAAAACACTAAAAATAAAGAACTGCTTATAAATAACAGAACCAGTATAAACTGTGCCCATGAAAACCCCCATCACCTCAGAGGAGCTACCATTTCTATAATAGGAGCAACCACGAGGGTAAACCCCACCCACTCTGCTACCTACACCACACCTACCTAAATACCAGAGTGTCACCACTCTTGCAAGACCTGAAGAAACAGTAGATTTCTCCAATTAAAATGTGGTACACTTTGTGCCCAAACCCATGAATCACAATCAAAGAAACTATGGGCAATTCATACTGAGGCATCCAGTTTGAAATAAACTCAACTTTTCAGAGCAAACCAATAGTACCCCCAAGATATATCATCAGGAAAAAGCTGCATACCAAGTCAGCCATCACTTTAGAGTGGAAGAGATTTCCAACCCAACAGAAGCCCATATCTCAACAGAGTAACCCAAGAAAGATTAAAAACAAAGATATATGATGCCTCTTAAAGTTTATAACTCTTTACTAACAGATACCAAAGATATCAAAGTGGATGAAATGCCAAATAAAGAATACAAAAGAATTATTTTTTTAAAGAACAATGAATTACAAGAGAATACAAATTATTATGGTTTAGATATAAGGTGTACCCTAAAAGCTCATGTGTGAGACCCTGCAAGAATTATCAGAGGTGAAATGATTAGATCATGAAATGTGTAACCTAATCAATGGATTAATTATCTGATATGGATTAAGTGGGCAGTAACTATAGGCAGGTAGGGTGTGGCTGGAGGAAGTAGGTCACTGTGGGGTGTGGTTTTGGATTTATATTTTGTCCCTGGTAAGTGGAAATCTCTCTCTCTCCCTCTCTCTCTCTCTCTCTCCTCTCTCTCTCTCTCTCTCTCTCTCTCTCTCTCTCTCTCTCTCTCTCTCTCTCTCTCTCTCTCTCTCTCTCCTTCCTAGTGGCCATGTCCTAAGCCGCTTTCCTTCTGCTGTTCTGCTTTATCTAGGCCCAGAACTATGGAGTTGACCAGTCATGGACTGAACCTCTGAAACTGTGAGCCAGAATAAACTTTTCCTCCTCTAAGTTGTTTTTGTCAGGTCTTTTGATCACAGTGATTCAAGTGCTGACTGAAACACAAACTATTTAATGAAATAAGAAAGACAATGCAAGATAGAAATGAAATATTCAGTAAAGAGAGAGATTTTGATAAAGAATTAAATATAAATCTTGGAATTGAAAAGCTCAATAAGTCACAAAAAATAACTCAATTGAAAGCCTCAACAACAGATTAGCTCAAGCAGAAGAAAGACTATGATAACTTGAAAATAAATCATTCAAAATACTGCATTTACACAGAAATAAAGAAAAAATAAGAAATAATGAAGAGAACATAAAAGGTCTCTGGAACACTATTAAAAGATCAAACATCCAGCTCATTGACATACCTGAAGAAGAAGAACTATAGGTTCAGGGCATATAAAACCTGTTCAAATAAAATAATAGCAGAAAAGTTAAGCACCTCTGAAAAGACATGGACATGCAGGCATAGGAGGCAGTTAGAACCCCAAATAGACATGACCAGAGAAGAACCTCTCCATAATATATCTTAGTTAAGTTGCCTAAAGTACAGGACAAAGAAAGAATATTAATGTCTGCTAGAAAGAAGAGACAAGTCACATTTAAAAGTAGAACTACCTCATCTGTAAAGACATACACAGATGGAAAGTAAAAGGATGAAAAATCATATTGCAAGCAAATAGAATCCCAAACAAGCAGAAGTATCTATACTTATAAACAACAAAAGAGACTTTAATACAAAATCAGATTACTCAGCATAACCCTTAAGGGTCAGGAGGGCATGGAATGATGTATTTCAAGTCCTGAAAGAAAATAACTGCTAAGATTACTATACCCAGCAATGCTATCCTTCAGAATGGAAGAAGAAATAAAGACCATCGAAGACAAACACAAATTAAGGGAATTTATGATCACTAGACAGACATTACAAAAGTTGTTTAAGACACACCAAAGAGGAAGAGAAATAATTACCATTATGAGAGCATGAGAAAGAATAAATTCCAAAAGAAAAGCAGATACACAAAGAAGAAATAGGAAAGAATCAGACATTATCGATCCAATAAAACACCAAACCTCACAGATGAATAAGAGAGGAGGAAACAAAGAATATTTGAAACATAAAAAATCCAATTTAAAAATGGATGAATGATGTGAATAGACACTTCTCAAAAGAAGAAATTCAATGGTCAATAAATATATGAAAAAACACTTAATATCTCTAGCCATCTGGGATATGCAAATAAAAACTATAATGAGATTCCATCTCACCCCAGTTAGGATACCTATCATAAAAAGAACAAAAGCAACCAGGTATGGTGGCACATGCCTGTGATGTCAGCAACTTGGGAGGCTAAGGCAGGAGGATTGAAAGCTCAAGGGCAGCCTCAATAATTTAGCAAGGTATTGTCTCAAAATAAAAAAAAATTAAAGGGACTGGAGACGTAGCTCAGTAATAAAGCATCCCTGAGTTCAGTCCCCAGTACAAAAAAAAAAGAAGAAGAAAAAATAATAGATGCTGGCAAGGATATGGAGGAAAAGGAACTCTTATACACTGTTGATAGAAATGTAAATTAGTACAGCCACTACAGAAATCAGTATAATGGTTCCTCACAAAGCTAACAATAGAACTGTCATACAATCCAGCTATCCCACTCCTGGGTTATCTGAAGGAAGTAAAGTCAGCACACAAATAAGATACCTACATACCCATGATTATTGTGAAACTAGTCACAATAGCCAAGATATAAAATCAGCCTATATGCCCATCATTGGATGAATGGATTTTTTAAAATGGAGAATTACTCAGTCATAAATGGAACTGTTCATAGATGGAACTGAAAGACATGTTAAGTAAATTAAGCGAGACACAGAAAGACAAGTATTGTGTGTTTTCTCTCATATGTGGAAAATTTAAAAAACAAAACAAAACAAAAAAGACCTTAAAGTAATAGAGGCACTACTGGGGAGGGAGTTGGGAGGGGGGAAGAAAGGAAAGAGAGTAGAAGTAGGGAGGATATATATAATGTGTGATATATGCAAGTATGGAAATATCACAGTAAATCCAATTGATTCATACAATTAATATGTTAAAATTATAATGAAATTTTAAACAGAAAATCATATATGAGCCTCCAGATCTAATAATCTCTTTTGGAATTTTCATTTCTTTTTTGTGAAGCCCCAGGCATGTAAAAATAGATGAAAGACTGTGAGTGCGGGTGAGAATGTGCAGAGGAAGAAGTACTTAGACCCTGTTGGTGGTATTGAACAGTAATACAGTCATTTTGGGAAACAGTGTGGAGATTCCTCAAAAACCTAAAAATAAAATTACCATATGACCCACAGTTCCACTCCTGGGTACCTAGCCAAACTAAAATCAGGATGCCACAGAGATGCCTGTATTCCCATGTTCATTGTAGTAGTATTCTCAATATCTAAGATATGAAAACTAGTTTGATGCCCAACAATGGATGAATCATTTTTTAAAACATGGTATATAAACACAATGAAAATAGTGAGCCTTAAGGGAAAAAAAAGAAAATTCTGTCACTTTCAACAACTTAAATGAACCTAAAAGATGTTACATTAGATGAAATAAGTCAGGCACAGAGAGATAAATACAACATCATCTCACTTATAAGTACAATCTTAAAAAGTCATGAAATAGAGAATAGAATGGTGGTCACCAGAAGTTTGCAGGGGTGGGGCAGTGGACAGGAAAAGGGCAGCACTTGGTCAACAGGTAAAAAGTTATACTTCTATAGGAGAAAGAAGTTCTGGCATTGTTCTAGACAGTAAAGTGACTATGATTAATGTACATTTCAAAATAGCTAAAAAGAAAGTTTTTTTTTTTTTTTTTTTTTTTTTGGTCTGGGTTTTTTGCTTGTTTGCTGATTTGTTTTGTTTTGTTTTCATACCAGGAATTGAACCCAGGGGCACTTAACCACTGAGCCACATCTCCAGCCCTTTTTATTTTTTGTTTTGAGACAGGGCCTGGCTAAATTGCTGAGGCTGGCTTTGAACTTGCAGTCCTCCTGCCTCAGCCTCTCGAGTCACTGGGATTAAAGCGTGCACCACCAGACCTGGCCAAAGAAAGGTTTTTAAATATTCTCATCACAAAGAAATGATAAAATATTCGAGGTGATGGATATGCTGCCTGGCCTGATTTTATCATTCCACAATACATATATACATATCAAAACATCACATCATACCTCAGAAATATATATAATTATTATTTGTCAATGAAAAATAAAAGTATAAAAACAAAATTAAAGGGGACACTCAATTTTAAGCACATGAAAAGATGCTCAGCATCATTAGTCATCAGGGAAATGTCAATCAAAACCACAGGGAACACCAAGCCAACCAAGGGGAGCAAATTCAGTGACTCACCTCAGCTGAGCAAATGCTCCCTTCACACACTCACACTTGGCTCCAGATGGCAGCTGCAGGAACAGGTGGGACTCTCCCAGGACCAATGTGGACACATTCTTCGGACATATTCTTCATCTAAGAGCAGGTGCAAAAGGTGGGGAGAGCAGTACTGCTGGCAGGACCAACCGGAAGACCAGGACAAGGATGTCAAGGGTAACTGGGATGACATTGATGTCCCAGGTGGCAGGCAGGATGGGGGAGGAAGCAGAAGTAAAACAAGAAGTAAAAAGTTCAGAAGTGACAAAAAAATTTAAATAAAAAAAAAAAAAAGCAGAGAAGATAATAGAGAAAGAACAGGAACCAAAGACAAGGGGAAATTAAAGAGGTTAAATGAACTGAAGAGTTTGAAGTGCCAACACCTACCAGAACAATTAACAAACTGTAGCTAAACAAATCATGGTCAGATCTCAAATTAGCAAAAGAAATTTGGGGTGTGAATAATGCAGTTTATGGAATAGATATTATGAATCCATCTTCAAATGATGATGTCACAGAGTTTGGAAAGTTACTAAAAATAAAATTACACAATACAATATGAAGTCACTATATTATACCAGATTTTTGTTTGTTTGTTTGTTTGTTTGTTTTAATTTTGGTACCAGGGATTGAACTCAGGGGCACTTAACCACTGAGTCACATCCCCAAACCTTTTTGTCTTTTATTTAGAGACAGGCTCTCACTGAGTTGCTTAGTGCCTCACTAAGTTGCTGAGGCTGACTTCAAACTCAGCCTCCTGAACTACTGGGATTACAGGCATGCACCACCATGCCCAATTATACTATATCAGGTTTTTGAAACCTTCAGTTTGAGATGAGTGTATTATATTAGAAATGGATCTTTCAAAAAAAGGTTGACAATTCATTGACTGCGCTTGCAGTTAAAAAAAAAAAAAAAAAGTAGAAGCAAGAAAAACAAAGCAAGGTCAAAAAGTAGAAAGACGTACTTCCTGAAGGTAAACTAAATACCACCACGAAAGAAAGATGATCTGTCATATTATGGTGGTTATAGATGCAGTTTATGTACAAGCCTATGAAAACTTCATATGACATTTTATCTTCAATACACACACGCACACACACACACACACACGCATATAGATCCTACTTAATGCTCACTGGGATAGTTAGAAAAAAAAATGTTGAAGCCAGGTACAGTAGCACACACCAGTAATCTCAGTCACTCAGAAGGCTGAGGCAGGAGGATGGCCAGTTCTCAGCAACCTAGCGAGATGCTGTCTCAAAATAAAAAATAAAAAAGGCTGGAGATGTAGCTCGGTGGTAGATCACCCTGTGTTCAATCCCTAGTACTAAAAATAAATAAAGGGTTGTCAAGGGCATGGAGAAATTAGAACCTTCATATATTGTTGGTGGGAGTATAAAATGGTGCAGCCACTTGGGAAAAGTTTGGTGGTTCCTCAAAAAATTAAACAGAGTTATCATTGAACCTAGCAATTTCAGAGGTAGATCCCTAAAATAATTGAAAACATATGTTCACACAAAAACTTGGAACAAATGTTCATAGCAGTATTATTCATAGTAGCTAAAAAGGGAAATAACCCAAACATCTACCACTGGTGATGCAAAAACAAAATGCGGTAAACAACGAAATGCAATTTGGCAATAAGAAAGAACAGGGTACCGATGCATGTTGCAACATGAATGGGCCTTGAAAATGCCGTGCCAAGTGAAAGAGCCAATTACAAGACCACATATTGGGCTGGGGATATAGCTCAGTTGGTAGAGTGCTTGCCTTGCAAGCACAGGGCCCTGGGTTCAATCCCCAGCGCTACAAAAAAAAAAAGCCCCAGTTCCTGCTGATGGGCAGAGCCACAAGACCACATGTTGGATGATTCCATTTATATGAAATGTCAGACAGGAAAATTTATAGAGGCAGAAAGTAGATTAGCCATTGCCTGGAACTGGACAATTGGAAATGGGGAGTGTCTGTTAATGGGTATGACATTTCTTTTTGAGCGATGAAATTGTCCTAAAATGGATTGTGGCAATGGCTGCACAACTTTGTAACAATACTGAAAATCATTAATTTTCACCCTAAATGAGTTAATTATACAGTATGTGAATTTTTACCTCAAGCTGGCACTTAAAATACCAAAACCATACCGAGGTAGTGCTTTTTAATGGTTAAGAAATTCCTCTTCCCTTGGGTGTTCAGAAACAAAAGACCACCTCACCCTGACATATCCAAAATAAGACTTGCCTCCACCCTTCCTCAATGATTCCCTTGTTTTCTAAAACCATAAGTTTCATAAACCATAAGTCTCCTCCCATTTAAGATTTTCCTCATTAATGAACACTCTCCCTATTGCACTAGCCAGAATAAAATTATCTCTTTTAATGTCGGGTGCTTTTTACCTTAGATGGTATTTAGATGTAGGATATTCTTTGCAAGGATTAGTTAGATTTTCAAACTCAAAAATTAATGGAAGCATGGGGTTGGGGTTGGGGTTCAGTGGTAGAGTGCCAGTTTAGCACATGTGAGGCACTAGGTTCTATCCTCAGCACCACATTAATATATATAAATAAATTAAATAAACATTAAAAAAGAATGCTTTAAAAAATATAATTAATAGAAGCAGCCCGGCTCAGTGGTGCATGTCTGCGATCCCAACAACTCGGGAGGCTGAGGCAGGAGGATCATGAATTCAAAGTCAGCCTCATCAATTTAGCAAGGCCATAAGCAACTTAGGGAGATCCTGACCCTGTCTCAAAACATAAAAAAGGCTGAGGATGTGGCTCAGTGGTTAAGCACTAGGTTCGATCCCTGGTACAAAAAAAAAAATTAATGGAAATATCAATGGTCTGAATGAACTAGTGTTTAGTGTTTAAATTTTAATGTATATGAAGCAAATTGTAGTGTGGTTTGGCATAGTTTGTGAGTCAGGCTATGCTGGTGCAGTTTTTTTTCCTCATGAAGTACCTGGTCCATGGTAGGAACTCAAATTTTTAAAACTGTTGAAAGAATAAAAAATCAGGACAGGTGGTGTGGCTCAGTTGTAGAGCACGTGCAAGTCCCTGGGTTCAATCCCCAACACCACAAAAAAATAAAAATAGAAAATCAATACATCGTTGGCAGCAGAGGAAAAATACTACAACTGCAAAGGATATTGGCCAAATTATATTGTTACATTATGTACATGTATAAAAATATAACAATGAATCCATCATTACGTACAATGGTAATGCACCAATAAAAAAAAGTGGAAAAATAAAATATAAGTAAATAAACAATTGAATAAAAAAAAATACAGTTTCTTCATTGGTTACAGTTTGGTAAAAATCTATTTTAAAGAAATAAGTATACATACCCTTGACCTAGCTATACTACTTCTGGGAATTAATTCTACAGATAACTTGCACATGTGCAAAGGGCCACCTGATAAGGTAACTCACTGCAATATTGTTTGCAATCACAAGAGAGCAGAGTCTCCTAAGTTTCCATCAGGAGGAACTGACTGAGCTCAGCTATGCTACATACCTACAATGGTAGAAGGTGCAAATGTGAAAAACGCTGAGAAAGTTCTTGTGCTACAGTGTATTCCTAAGATAGTCTCTTGGTTCCAGCCACAGTAGCTTTGATCCTATCAACTCCCTGTCCCACCTCAAGTGGGGTGTTCCCTCTGCTGAGTGTTCTGCTTGACACTGTGCATGGCTCACTCCTTCACTTCAAGTGTTGGCAAGTCCTTCACTGACCAACGCCAACGAAGAAAAACAATTTTTCTTCCATTCTCATAGGTTCTTAGATGGAGCAGACTTCTATAACTATAGATAGATTGACAAGAGAAAAACAAATTGAAGTTTATTGACATGTAAATTTCATATATACATGGGGGACACCCGGAGAGTAGTTCTCGGAGATGTGACTTCGGATTCCAGCTTGTATACCATCTTCAACAAAGAGTAGTGCATTTTTAGAGAAGGGACAAGATAAAGGAAAAGGATTTTGAGTCTCTAGGGGCTGCATCTGTGGTAAGGCAAATAAACAGCAGATAAAGACTAGTTAGTAAAGCTAGTTGATATAGATTCCGCTGGTACCATATCCAAACCCTTCAGGGTCCAAAGTAGTATTTTGTTCTCTCTGGTCAAAAGGGGATTGAGGCAGGATGTCTTTTGTTTTTATAAATCTATATCCTGCTTTTAGGAAAATAGAAGAAGGGCAGAGAGCTTTCCTGCATCTGCTTCTTAACTGCCTTCAGCTCAACAATCCTTCACCAGCGGGGAGGTTATTGTCTTCTGGTGCATAATCTCCCATTCCACCCTATGGCAACAACCCCCACAACACACACCTGCTCCCACTCTGTCCCCTTGCCCTGCTTTTCTCCACAGCGTTTACCCTTATCACTATGTATTTTCTTGTTTATTTATTTTTCCATAAAATGTAAGCTCCAGGAGGGGGAGGAAAGCATCTGTTTTGTTCATTACCAAATCCTAATGCCTAAGAGTGCTTGACACATAGTAGGTGCTCAGCAAATATTAAATAAATGAATATGTCAAGTGAAAAAGGAAAGAGACTAGGCAGTGATTTTTAACATGCTTCTATTTATTTTAAGAGAGGAATTGGGTAGCCATATAAACACTTCTAGGCCCATGAAATATCTTTGAAAAATTACAGAACCAGGGCATGATGGTTCTCTACAGGAAGGTGATCATGACAGCTAAAAGACAGAAGGGAGGCTTTTTACTATATTTGTAGATTATTAACTTTTCACAATTTTTAAAATTTAAAAGTGAAACGAATCCAGGCATGGTGTCATGTACCTATAATCCTAGTTATCGGGGAAGATGAAGCAGGAGGATCCCAAGTTCAAGGTCAGCCTCAGCAACTTAATGAGACCCCATCTCAAAATAAAGAATGAAAAGGACTGAGAATGTAGCCCCTGGGTTCAATCCCCAATACTACTACCACTACCACCACCACCACCACTACTACTACTACTACTACTAATACTAATACTAATAATAATGATAATAATGATAATATTGAATTTTTAAAGTAAAAAGAAAGTTCTTGCATTATTTTTTATAGCCTCAAATATGCTGTCCAGTGGATGTCCTGTAAGTCATTTCATCAGTCCTCTTTCAATGGACAATTAAGTCATTCCCAAAATTTTGCTCTTATAAACAAGGCAATTTGGACATTCACCTTTCATATATCATAGCAAATAGATGCTTAGGTCTTTTTATGATCCCTTAACTTTGGTTTTAAAGCTCTGAAGTAGAAAATGTAACCAACACCCCAAACTAAAGAGAAGTTTCCTACAATTAGGTCCAGCTGTGTGACCTTAAAGAAATCACTTTCCTTTTTGGGGCTTCCACATGGAATTCTGCCCTCCTATGACTCTGCTGCTCAAACACTACACATGAAGTGACTTGGGGCAGCTGGTAGGTGGTAGCAGATCTGATAGGGCTGTCACTCCGTGGTGGTTCTTGGATGTAAAAAGGGCATTATGCTGAGAGGGAAAATCAGCTGCCTTCATTTGCAGAAGCGACGTCATTAGTCTGCACCAATTTAGGCTGATGGGCCAGCAGAGGTCCCCTGACTCCAGGTGCATGGGAAGGAGCATCCAACACAAGGGCTTTGGGACACAGCGTCTGCTCTGGCATGACTCAGGGCCTTTGTCAGGACTGGGCCCTAGGTGTGCCTCCACCCCCAGCCCCCAGGAGACCCATCCCTTCTGAGGCACAGGCTTCTCAGAATGTCTCCACCCTGTTCTGCTAACCTGAAAACAGACTTGCCAGAGAAAGGTGCTGGTGAACACCATCCCACCACCCCCAGAAGATGGAACTATTGCATTCCACCTATTCACATGAGGATTAGGATAGTTTTCTGCTCACCTTCAGTTTCATCAGCGACCAAGACTTCCTTCAAAAAGAATTTGTGAAGCTTTCTGCTCACAACTTTTTTGAGAAATTTGCTCAACAGAAGTCTGTTTGCTTTCAGCATGTACATTTTGTAAGATTTAAGCAGATTGTTTTTCCTGAATGCTCTTCCTTTTTCTTTTCTGGCTTTTTCTCTCTTCTGAGCTCCTCTGTCATATTTTTCAGATCAATCCCAACTCAATTTGTACTCACTCCCAGTGATTCAAGATTTTGCAAAGGAGAGTTGAGTTTATAAAATAAAATTGTCTTTCTTCTAATATTATGTTGGCATTATAAGATAAAATATGGAAAATTTAAAATCAAATTATTTAAATCTGAATGATCTCTGCCCCTCTACTGGGGATTGGACCCAGGGGTGATTTACCATTAAACTACATCCCCAGTCCTTTGTATTTTTTGAGACAGCACCTCAGTACTTTGCCTAGGCTGGCCTCAAATGTGCCATTCTCCTGCCTCAGCCTTCTCAGTAGATGGAATTACAGGTATGTGCCACCCAGCTGGCTAAGCTAAATGGTCACATGCGTAGTTACAAAATAAAAATTGACAATTTTGAGGTTTAAATATCTACTTAATAAGCAAAGATTATCACGCCTCAGAAATTTTATAGCTATTTGCACATAAATGTAAGAAAAATATGAATTCTTTACCATGTCAAAATGTTCCTGAGATGCTGGCATTTTGTTACATAATGACCTCAAGATATCACAACTTCCCGTGCCAATTTCCTTTGCAATTTGATTTCTTCCATGTCTCCCATCAAGAGATAGAATTTATTTGCCCCCAATCCTTGAATCTGGGAAACACTCAAGGTTTCTTTCGCTCAGTAGAAGGAGCCAGAAGTAACCATTGTGCAACTCCCAATCGTAGACCTTAAGAAGTCACGTAGTTCTTGCTTTTGCCTTCTTTGAACATTTCTGGCACTAGGTGAAAAAGCCCCACCCAGCCTAGAAGAATAAAGGCCATTTGGAGGAGAACCAAGGTATCCCAGTCAACAGCCAGTGCTGTACCTGTCAAAAGTGAACAAAGCCAGCTCAAACCATCCAGTCCCAGGTTAGCTGTTGACTGAGTACAGTTGCATAAGTGACTCCACAGGAGTTCAGCATAGAAATTATCCAGTTAAGCTGACCCCTAATTTTGGAACAAAAAAATTGTTTTGGTCTTAAACTGCCAAGTTTCAGTTTGGTTGTTACACAGCAATAGACAACTGATGCAGAAAATTGTTGTGCAACTGTTGTGAACACTATGCTAATTCATGAATACCTCTAGCACCATGAATTAGAACAAGAAAAGAAGAGAATGGGCCCTTGGCACTACTGAGAAACAGTGTTTGGTTATATGGGACCTACTGAATCACCCTCTCTGAGAGGAGAGACACACATTAGCCAATTCTATTCTGTTTCCCTGCAAAGCAGGATCTGCCTCCCAGGTCATCAGGGATGCAATCGGCAAGATTTCACAACATTTGAACTCAGCAGCCTCTTGTTTTGAGAATACAGGAGGAAAATGTGGACATGTGGGGAGTTAGCCACACACACTCATGTTCAGGGTTGCAGGTTACACTGTGCCTATGGCACTTGCAGGAGCCCAGGTGACAAAAAGCTCCCATGTAGTATTTAATAAACTTAATTTTTTGTGTGTCTTTGTGATATGCAAGGCATCAGGACCCAGGACAGAAACCCACTTACCACACAGATAAGCACAATATTGTCCTACCCTATTTGGGGACATAATTGGGACTAGACTTGGAGACTTGCCTATGAATTGTGACTAAGGAGAAGCAATAACAGTTATTAAAGCTTAAATTTGCTTGTCGATACAGGCTTTAGGGAAAATATCCTGTAGACATAAAAGGTCCAATAGATAAAGGTAAATGTGCAAAAATGTTTATCACAAACATTGCTTAAATTAAGAAAAAGTGGAAACAACTTAAGCTAGGCAAACGCCTGTAAATCCCAGCTAATAGGGAGACTGACAGGGGAGAATCTCAACATGAAGGCCAACCCAAACAACTTAGTGAGACGAGGGTGGTTATATTCATATCTGTCGACTTGGAAAGATTTATTAATTCTTTCATTCATTAAGTGTTTACTGAACATCAACTACAAGCCCAGCATTGTTCTAACCGCTAGGTATAGAGCAAGGAACAAACAAGATCTGTTGCTTATGGAGTTCATATCTTAGTGACAGAAGACAGATCATAAACAAATAGCTATATGGTATATCAGATGGTAATGAGTGCTATGAAGGATAATGGTGGCAAGGTGAGAGGTGGAGCCTGGAAGTGAGGGAAGGAACTTGGTAACCATCAGAGGAAGGGCATTCCAGACTGAGGAAACAGTAAGTGCAAAGGCCCTGATTAAAGGGTGTGCATTGAGTGATCTAGAAACACCATGGAGGCCAGGGTGGCCCAGGGATTGGGCAGGAGGTGGGTTAAAGGGGAAAGCAGTGGGGTTGGGGTGTGCGTGTGTGGAGATCACACAGGGCCTTTGCAGAAGCCTGGGTTCTTACTCTGAGTAGGATGAGGCCACTGGAGGCTTCTGAGCTGAAGAGACATGTGATCCAACAGGTTTTTTAAAGGATCCCTCTGGTTGCTGGGAGGAGCACAGACTGCGTGGAGCAAGGGTAGAAGCAGGAGTGAGAGGCAATTACAGTAATCCTGGTGAGCCCAAGCGGATGGAGCTTACGTCATGGAGGAGGCAGTGAGGTGGGGGAATTCCCAGTGGAGTCTGAATGTGGGGCCTGCAGGATGTCCTAAAGGAACTGGATGTGGGGTGTGACCAAGAGCCAGATGGCTGTTAAGTAGTACAGATGAGTAATGCTAGTTCCAGACTAATGTAAGCATGATCCCATTTTTGCCTAAATAAACATCAAACAAAACACTCGCTCCCTGTGTGTGGATCTTTGTGCAGGGGTTATATGAGGGTATCAGTCAGCTGGAGCTGCCATACCACAGCCTGGGTGGCTTGAACAACAGAAATGCACTTTCTCAGTTCTAGAAGCCAGAGTCTGAGGTGGATGCCATCAGGGCTGGCTTCTGGGGAGACCTCTCTTCCTAACAGGGAGAGAGCTGCTTCCCACTGTCTTCACCTGGTCTTATCCTGTGCCTGCACCAAGAAAGAGGAAGCTTTCTCCTGCCTCTTCCTCTTTTTAAAAGGACACCAGCCCTTTTGGACAGAAGCCCTTCCTTTATGGCCACACCTAACCTTTCTTAACTCCTCATAGACCCTCTCTCCAAATACAGTCATATTGGGGGATTGTGGGGGTCAGATGAATGAATGGGGGATACTGTAGAAAGAGATACACAAATAATATTGCTGGGCCAGTTTTTTGTGCTCACTTTTCTCCTTTGAACTGTTTCACTAGTTGCCATGAGCATGTGTTAACGTTAAATGCCTTTGACAAGGAATTTAATAAAAATAGGTCCGAAGCAAAGGGAGAGGCACCTTGGGCCAGAATTCTTTCCTGTGTGTATATTTAGAGCTTCCACTAACTTCTGACTCTGAGCTCCTGTTCTTGGCCCCTAGTTCTCTTATGACCTTGGCAGAGAAGCAGGGCCACTCAGGGAAGCACAGCATTTGGCAAACCAATTAAAAAGATCAAGGAGAAAGGAAGTGAGCATGACTCCCCTCCCTGAATCAGGTGCAGGGCAAACATGACAGCAGCCCCTCCCCAGCCCTGGCAGGCACTCGAGGGAGAGGATCTGACATGAAAGTGGTCGGAAGGAAGACTCACTGACCTCCAGTCAGTGAGGTCAGTGGAACATTCCCTTCCCTTCTCCCATGGATGAAGAAATGCAAACCTTGGAGTCCTGTAAGAGTTGGCCAGGCTCGTGGGCTGACTCAGAGCCATCCGTATGGTTTAAGAAGACTTAACCCAGGAACTGCATCACCTAGAACTCCACTTTTACTGATTGATTTTTGGGGTTCTTTTGGAAAGTTCTCTAGCCTTCGCTCTCACAGATCTCATAGCTGAGGGAATTGATTTCAGGAAGCCTTAGGTGATGTGGCCACCCCTGCTCATGGGAGATCCAGAGCTGGGCCTTAGCTTCAATTCCTGCTGGCTCCTGGCACCTCTCACCTGGCCCTCTTGTCCTCTCAAGCCCTGGTGGGTAGCACAGGTTTTCCTTGTCTGCCCATTTAGAAAGGAGAGGGCTCGTGTATCCCTTCCTCAGTTCCTTCCCAGTACCACTGTTGAGCTTGTGTCGACCCAGCACCCACTGACCAGGGCAACTGCGCCACTCGTGCTCAGTGACCTGGACTTCACTCACCCCCGTCGATTTTCTACTGGGGGTATAAACAGCTATCTACTTGTAGAAATGTGGTGAACAGTCGATGAAAGATGGACCACGACACTGTTTCCTGCTCTATGGAACAGGGATAAGTGATGGGCCCTGAGGACATGCTACTCCAGTGGTACCGGCACTGGCCCTCCACAGCAGACCTACTGTGTGGGTGCACCTTGCCTATACTCCACACACAGCCTCACTCGGGTGTCAGAGGTGAGGATCCCATTTTACACTTTGTAGAGGGACACTGAAGATCAGAGAAGAGAGGTAAGTTGTCCAGGTTCACGCTCTCAGGAGTGGAGTTGGGATGCAGGCCCAGGTCTCCTCACCTCAAGCCTGAGCTCTTCTACCCCGCCAGGCATACTTGCAGGGGTGCCAAGAAGCCTGTGTGACCTCACTTGAATGAAATTACCTTGAGAAGCAAAGACCACTCAGCAAACACTAAGTATTGGTGCCTCTCCTAAGAGTTGTTCCACTAGCCCAACATGCCCATAACTGGCTCATGAATTCACCATCCCCCTTGGATGCCCATCACTGACCCTAACAGTCCAGTGGCCTGGCTCTGTGGGTAAAGGCTCACTGGATCTTTGGCTTCTGAGTCCCAGGTGTGAGAGCACTAAGCATGCTCCACTAGTGAGGCTGGCTGGAGGGCTCCACAGGCAGAGGCTGGAGCCCCATCCAGATGCTCACAAGGGCTGGCAGGGCAGCTCAGCAGTAGAGCTCAAGCATGCTGTGAAGCCTTGCATCCAATCTCAGCAGAATTAAATAAATAAATAAATAAATCCCACAAGTCCAGTGATCTTAGACTAGTGATCATCTACTGGGCCTTGATGGCAGTGGCACAGCTGTGAAATGAAGATGGAACCTGTCATGCATGGGTCAGTGTCCTGCTGGCTGCAAAGATTTGTGATGTTACAGAGATGCTGCCTCTGGCTTCCTCACCTGGGAGCAGGAGGCCTTGTAGCTTCTAGAAAGCTCACCACAGAATCCCAGAGGCTGCAAAGCCCTCAGGATCTGCCTTGCCTTTTTTTTTTTTTTTTCATTTGTTTATTTTTCCTGAACTACCCTTATGTGACTAAAAGCAGAACCTTTTCCAAAATAATTCAGCTGTCATAAACTCCCTTTCCAGGAGTTTCCCCACCAGAGAAGACTGACTCCTATCACCCAAGAGAAGTCAAAAGGATATGAAAAAAAAAATCTCCTCAACAGACATTGTCACAAAACTATCACATCTCCCATCTATTCTCCTAAGGACCGATTTATCTTTTCTAAAGGTCATTTGTTTTCCCTTTCCCTATTCAGAGGCTATATAAGTCCCTCATGCCCCTCATGCCTCTTCAAGTCACATTTTTCTGTGAACTTCCCGTGTGCATGGGTAAAATTCTATCTCTGGGGTCTGGGGATGTGGTTCAGTGGTAGAGCACTGGCCTAGCCTGTGCAAGGCCCTGGGTTTAATCCCTAGCACCACACACGCACACACACACACACACACACACACACACACACGTTAAAAAAAAATTCCATCTTTGGTTCTGCTGATCTGTTTTTTGTCAGTTTAATTCACAGTTCCTCCATCCTGGGTAGAGGAAATGCTTTTCCTCCCTGACAGTTGTTAACTCCTCAGAGGAGCCTTCCCTGACCATTCTAATTCAATTAGGCCTCTTCCCCCTTTTCTGTTTCCCATTGCCATTTACTATAGTTATGATTTTGACTTTCTTCATCTGCTTACTAGGTTCTCTTGTGCCTTCCACTAGAAGGTGCAGAGACAAGGACGATCTCTACCTCATTCCTCATCCAAAGGCTCAGCATGATGCTTGGCACATGGTGAGTGTTGGTGAGTGAATAGATGAAGAAACTCATGCAGGTATGTATTATTGACTCTGCAGCTTAGTTCAGTTCCACACTCACCACTGAGAACTTACTGGGTGCCATGGTATAGGGGAGGAAAATTTCCCCTCCACCTTCTAAAACTTCCCTGGCATAAACTAACAAAGATTAAATAAAAGGAAAGGCATCCCAATTGTGTTTAACATGCAAAGGGGGAATTATAGCATTGGGGGAAATAACAGGAGTGTGTTTACCCACTAGCCCAGCACCATCCAGAAGCTTCTATACCTTTTTTTTTTCTATAGTGGAAGGGGAGAGTGGGAAATGTTTGCAATTCTGAGGGATTGTAAATAATAATTGAGGGGAATGAATGTTACCTACAGAAATTAACCTGTAAAAAAAATTCTCTTTGGAATTTGAATGAGACCAAGGGAAGGCCTCCAGGTGTGGTTGCATTCCTCAGGCCTCTGTTCTGAGACAGGTAGTGGGATTTCAGGGTAGGGATAGGGGTGATTGTGTCCTTGTTATAGTCTACCCTTCAGCAGATAAGGGAATTCCAGAGATTCTCTCCCTGTGCTTGGGTGGGCAGAAACAACACCAGGTTTCCTTTGAGTCAAATGCTTGGCATGCCCCAAGTGCCATATGGATGGGGGGTGGGTTTATTGTTCTCTGAGCCCCAGTAATTGTGCATTGTGTTAAAAACACACACTCCTGTCCTCTAGGAGCTTATAAAATGAATACCTATGCTCCATTCAGTGGAGCAAATGTAAGAAGGAGGACATGTGAGAAGAACATGATTATTCCCCCAAAATTCATTGTTGTGTGAGGGAGACAGGGAAGAGAAAAAGGGAAATGTTGGAAGGAACTTGGAAACACAGTTCCAAGTACAGTTATATAGCACATTAATAAAAACAGATCGTTAAACTACTCTCCTGAACTTTGTTTACAGAATTATTCATATTATTCTGCTAATTACAGAGTTGGGAGAATAATAGCAATGTTAGGTGGAGCTCATGTTATTTGTTTCCTTTAGACAACTGAGCCTGAGGAGCAGCCATGCCCTGGAAACTGGACCGCATAGAATCATCGCTGTCCTCTTGGCAGCTTCTCAAATGGCAGCCTAGACCCAGGACAGTCATGATGCCCTTACCAAACTCTGCAGGATGGCTTCCCTGTCTTGGTTAGGGTCCCTATATCCATAAAGGCCAAAGATGTCTCAAAGTTAACTCCCTCACCCTCCAAAGAGGAAATGCATAACTGGGAGGATTTTTTGAAATAATTTTAAGGTACAGGAACCCAAAAGAACCCTGAATAACCAAGCCAGACATAGTATTCTCAGAGAATGTTCTCAGCTCCTCAGATTTCCAAGCCCAAATACCTAAATTTCTTTATCTCTTGAGTAGGCCTTAAGTCTTAGTGCTATTTGGCTTATGGTGTTCAACCCCGGGCCAGGGGTCCACATCCTGATGCAATCAGTCTACCCCTGTACTATCCAAGACCCCTGTGATGGTTAATTTAGGTTGTCACTTTGACAGGACAACCTAGATAGGGAAGTTAGAAGATTGGTAAATCACACTGCTGGGTGTGTCTGTGAGGATGTTTCCAGAGAAGATTGGCAGGTGGGTCAATGAACTGAGTGGGGCAGACCCACCCTGAATATGGGTGGCCCATCCAATTGGCTGAGTTCCCCAGTGAAATGAAAAGGCAGAGGGAGGGGAAAACTTGCACTTGCTGCTCAACCCTCCTTGAGCAGATGCATTTTCTGCTCCTGTCATCCCTGAACATCAAACCCCAGGTTCTTTAGCCTTTGAATAAGGACTTGTACCTCCAGGGACTCTCTGGGGACTTTCAGCCTTCAGCCTTAGGCTGGGCTGCATCACTGGTCTCTTTCTCATTTTGAGGTCTCTGGCTTCTCAGACTGAGTAGCTACCAGTTGCCCTGGCTCTCCTGCCTGTAAACGGCCACTGTAGGACTATTCAGCCTCTGTGGGAGCCCATTTAATAAATCCCCTCTGAAAATTGTACACTGATCCTGTTTCTATGGAGAATCCCGACTAATATTGTTGCCAATCCAATAACAAGGACACAGTTTTTGAGAAAAAGGAAAAAAGAAGGTTTATCACTTTGCTAGTAAAGGAGAAACACAGGGGACTCAAGTCCCAGAGACTGTGATTCTGCCCATCAGCAGGAACAGGGGGCTTTTTAAAGAGGTGATTCAAAGGCTACATTCCATGTGGAGTTCACTTGTTAATTTGGGAGACAGTCGTTTCTGAGATCTTCTGGTGCCATCCTCAAAGTCTGAATTACTTCATGCCTAAGGTGGGTGAGTGCTCAAGGACAGATAAACCGATGCCTAGGATGGGCAAGAGAGGTAATCCTATTTCCCCTGAGGTTAGAAAGGGGGAGGGAGAGAGGAAGAGAAAGAAACATGTCCTTTTAAAAATAAGTTGCCACTGCAGAGCAGCAAGGGCTATATTCAAAGCATAAAGTGGACCACTGTTAAAATACAGCTCCTTAGGCCAGAGAAGAAGACCCCAGGAGAGCACTGGGTAGTCAGTGAAAAACCTTTAGGTTTGTCCGGGATTGAGGATCTCACGGGGAGCATGACTTTTAGGGCTAAAATCAGGAAAGATCTAGGCAAACACGGATAAGTTAGTTGCCAGATGAGCCAGCAGCACATCTGTTTCATGTCTCTGTCACTAAATCTAAGCAATGAACTTCTTCACATTTAACATCACTGACATCAAGATGTGTCTTAGAAACAGCTGTCAGCAAGGATTGAGGCTGAGTTCTCCCAGAGAGGATGCACATTGGCCAGTCATTTCAAGGCACAACCAGTGCAAGACCACCCTCAGTCAATTTCTGCTTGACTTTTTGAGACCACACCTGTAACAATGGTCCACTTTATACTTTGAACATAGTCCTGCCACTGCAACTGATTTTTTAAATGGTCATGTTTCTTTCCCTTCCTCTCTCCCTGCTCCTCCTTAGCGTCCCTCCCTCCCTCCTTAATCTCAGGGGAAAGAGGATTACCATTCTTCCCCAACCTAGGCAGCTTTATCTGTCCTTGAGCATTCACCCACCATAGGAATGAAGTAATTCAGACTTTGGGGATGGCACCAGAAGATCTCAGAAATGACTATCTCCCAAATTAACAAGTAAGTGAATTATAACTCCAACAGAAAACATGTGGAATGTAGCCTTTGAATCACCTCTTAAAAAGTCCTCTGTTTCTGCTGATGGGCAGAATCACAACCTTTGGGACAGGAGTCCCCTGTGCTTCTCCTTTGCTAGCAAAGCAATAAAACTTCCTTTTCCCTTTTCTCAAACCCGTGTCCTTGTTATTGGATTGGCATTGGGGACAAGGACCAAACTTTCGGCAACACACTAACAGTATGAATTCAGACCTCAAATCTGCACTAGGACAGCTTTATGGTTCAAAGTCCCTGGAAAGAATTGTTATCCCTCCTTCCACACAGCGCCAAGACCAAGATAGGCACATTGCCAGCCGTCGCTTCTGTGGGAAGATAATTTCCTTGCAGTATCTGAGCTTTTACATGGAGTCCCCATCTTTGGCATTTTTTAAAACCCTCACTGAGTGGCAGATAAAATAATAGTGTGGCTTACAGTCAGTGATGTCTCAGACTGGATAAAATACAAGTAACTATCAGCCCCCAACAGCCTATGTGGACTCTGTTGTTTCTAGAAAGAACAGTGCTGGGCGCTCTGGAATCCTGCCATCTCCCCAGGAAGGAAGAGTGTTAGCCCAGGTATTCCAGGCTGCATCCAGAGAATACCACAACAATCTTCCCATCCTGGCCTGTTGGCACTTGTGTGTTCTCTCTGAACCTGGAAGCCCATTTAAAAAAGTTCTTTTTCACCAGTTTTTCCAGATAAACCAGGATTCAGACACATCAGTGGCTATCCCTATACACAGAGGCCATTTGTGTAAAATATTTCTTTTTAATTTTTTTTTTTTTTTTTTTTTTTGTACTGGGGATTGAACCCAAAGGTACTTTACCAATGAGCCACATCCTCAGCCCTTTTGAGACAGGGTCTTACCAAGTTATTTAAGGCTGTGCTAAATTTCAGAGGCTGACCTTGAACTTGCAATCCTTCTGCTTCAGACAAGTCGCTAGGATTATAGGTGTGGGCCACCATGCCCAGCTTTTCTCCACATTGCATTATAGGAGCACATAATGGTGGAATTTGTTGTTACATATTCACACATATACACAGTATAACAATATAATTTGGCCAATATCACTTCCCTGTACTTCCCCCTCTATGCCCTCTGAAGTGTTTTGTTTTGTTTTGGTAGTGGGATTGAACTCAGGGGCACTTAACCACTAAGCCAGATCCCCAACCCTTGTTTGGATTTTATTTAGAGACAGAGTCTCACTGAGTTGCTTAGGGCCTCACTGAGGCTGACTTTGAACTTGTGATTCTCCTGCCTCAGCCTCCCAAGCCACTGGGATTATAGGCATGTGCCACTGCACCTGGCTGTCTGAAGTATTTTTAAACCCTCCTAACATCCGCCTAAGGTAGAAAACCCAAGGAAGCCTAGATGCCAAAGAAAGAAAAGACAGTGTTTGAACTTGAAAACTATTACCTACATTTTCTGTCCCCACCTCTATCTTCCTTCTTCACCAGGTAGGTTGCACAGTGTTCCCTGGGTAGGTGATGCCCTGTGCCTTTCAGTTGTTCATTCAGGTGACATTCCCAGGGACCCCTCTGGCCAAGCCCCCTCCCCTGCTCCTCCTCCAGCCAGCTCAGTCGTCCTAAGCTCCTCAGTCTATAATCTGTCTTTCTTTCTACAATTTTCCTTCCTCCTGTGTTCCTCTCCAAAATCATACATTAAAATCTTAATCCCCCACATGATAGTATTAGAAGGGGGTTTTGAGGAGATGCTTAGGTCACAAGGGTGGGGCCATCATGAATGGGATTAGTGTCCTAATAAAAAAGGACCCAGAGAAGATCCTTGTCCTTTCCACCACTTGAGGACACACAGGTCAAAGCTGCCAACCATGAAGCAAGAGACACTGAGTGCAGAACTTTGATCATCTCTGGAACTGTAAGAAATAAATTTCTGTTTTTTAAGAACCACTCAGCCAATGATACTTTGTAATAACAACTTGAAGGAATTAAAGCCCTGGGCTGAGCCTCCCCTACCCAAAGCCCAGGGCAGGAATGTAGCTTTCTGCTGCTTTTAGAGGTACCACTCCCTAAGGCCAGCCACCCGGAAGGCAGAAGCAGAGGCAGGGGCTCTTACCCTGCATAGACCTTTCTGGTTTTACCAGGCCCTCTGGGTTGAAGAAGGATGAGGACATGGATGCCAACTCCAGGCTGACAAAGGGGAAGAATTCTGAGGTTCTGTGAGCACTAAGAAGCCAGTGTACCCAAAAAAGGCTTACTTTGTCTGGTTTAACCTAAACCATAAAGATGAATGTGTTGATAAAGTGGGACTAGGATCTTGGTTCTGATTAAAGTGCCCTGGATTTAGACTGAGAGATCTGCATTCAAACCGGACTCTGAGCAAACTCCTCCACCATTTTAGATTTTGTTTTCCCCACATAGAGGAAAATTACTTCCCTCCACCCTCCTGGGTTCTTCGTCTGAGCTATGAATTAAATTGACAGATTAACAGGAAAAAATAAAACCACATTTAATTATGCTTCTGTGCGTAGAAGTCCCACAAAATATGGGACTTTAAGAGGGGCAAGCTAGGGCTGCAGTTGCAGCTCAGCGGTAGAGCCCTTGCCTGGCATGTGTGAGGCACTGGATTTGATCCTCAGCACCACAAAAAATAAATAAAATAAAGATATTGTGTCCATTGGGGAAAAACAATAAGAGGCAAGCTGGGAGCGGTAGTACAAACCTGTGATCCGAGCAACTCAGAAGAAGGCTGAGGCAGGAGGATCATGAGTTCAAAGTCAGCTGGGCAACTTAGTGAAGCCCCATCTAAAAATAAAAAAAAATTTTTTAAAGAGCTGGTGATGGAACTCATCCCCAGAACCCCCTAGGTTTAATCCGTAGTACCCGGGGGTGGGGGGATGGGGGGAACGGGAGTGGGGAAGCCAGATAACTGAAGCTTAGATATCATCCTGCGGAACAGATAATAAAGACTTGGGGTTCTGGGTGTGGTGACCACATGTGAGGGTTGGGAGAGGAATTGTTTGGTGAATAAAGGTTGTGGTGTGGTGCACAGAACTCTCTTGGGTGATAAAAGTGACTTCTGAGCAGGCCTGGAAGTAGGTGGTTGTCTGGGCTGTCCAGTCTCCTGTCTCCTGTCCTGTGATCAGGTCATCTTCCCTAGTTGATAAGGTTCCCAGGAGGGGATTCATGACTCTTGAGTTCCTTTTGGAGGCTCCCTCTTTAGGCATAAAAGGGGGGCCTAGAGAAAGCACATGCTTGCATCCTGTGCCCCCAGTTCAAAGCAATCAGCACACCAAAGTGAATATTTTGGGGTGGCACTTCCTGAACTCCTTCACCCATTTGTAAAAAGGGAATTATTTTTGCCACTTCAGGGTTGTGAAAGGATTAAATAGGATAATGTGTGCTTTCAAACATGCTTTGCAGGCATCAAAGCATTACACAAATATGTAGGCCTGGGAGGGAAGGGAAGGAGGTATTGGGTTTAGTGCCGTGTTTTTCAGAGTACAGTGTGTGAGCCAACTATAGGTTGTGAAGGAAAAAAACCAAAAAGCGGGTATAGGGAAGGAAACAAGTTTCCTTTCCTTCTAGGTTCAGTTGGAGCACCTATTACAAAAGACAAATTAACAAAAGAATAATAATCAAAAGTTTTCTTGTCCCTTTTTTCTTTTTTTTTTTTTTTTCTTCAGTGGTGCTAGGGATTGAACCCAGGGCCTTAATACTTGGGAGGCAAGCACTCTACCAACTGAGCTACATCCCCAGCCCAACAAGCAGCTTATTTTTTAGAGACAGGGTCTTGCTCCGTTGATCAAGCTGTCCTGGAACTCCTGGCTTAAGCGACTTTGCTGCTATTACTGGTATCCTAGCCCAGGGAACGTGCCTGGATTCTGGCTGGCTGGATTTGGCTATACTTCCCCCTCTTCCCCAATAAGAAATAGGAAAATGATAGAACAATAAAAGAGGAAGAATAAATTTTATGCAGTTTGATCAAATTGGGGAGAAAGAGCTAGACTGCTTCTCTAGTGGGTTCCACAGAAGCAGTTACAATTTAGAGATACACAAATGTAGATTTCGTCCCAGGCTATGTTCATCAGAAACATGTCTGTCTGAGTATTCTTGGCCTCTGTCATTCTGGGGGTCAGTCCTTCAGCCTTTACTTTCAATATGAGGAAATACTAGTGCAGAAAACAGTGATCAGAAAGTCTTTTAATTTCTGCCTGTTCCACTGCCTCAGCTCTCAGTCTTCAGCTGGAGCTAAAGGCAGGTAGCACCGCACTCAGAAATTGGTATATGATATTTTTATATATGTGCACATAAAATATAAATATCATTTGATCCAATTGATTTTGCTCTCTTCTAAACATGTGCCCATTGCTCTTCTCATTAATAATAACTGCCCTACTCTGATAATTGTTTTAATATTCAAACTATCTTTTGACCTTAATATTTCTTTAAATCTGAATTCCAGATCAAATAAACTGGTCAAAATTGAGTTGTACTATTTTATGGATACTTCACAGAATATCATAAAAATGAAAAAAAAAGAAAGAAATTGGTATATGAATATATATTGGTTCATATATATGTGTGTATATATATATATATGTATATATATATACACATATATATACCTGGGAGACACTCACGAATGACTCAAAGAGGGCTAGAACTTGAGCCTAAATAAATAGCCTCTTCAACTAAACAAAGGAAGAAGGGTATGGGGGAAGCCAGTTACCAGCCAATCAGGGAAAGTACATACAAGTGGTATTTGGTGAGCAGACTTTAGCTGGTACTTCATCCACTGATAGGAGTCCTGGAATTTAGAGACTCTTCCTGGCACAGAGAGAGGTACAAATAGAAACTTACTCCATAAATGAAAATCTCCCTTATAAAAAGCTAACTTCAACTGCTTTTGGAACTTCTCCTGTGTCTATTTCTCTAATAATCAGCTCAAAATAATCCTTATGTCAAAAGGACATATTTGGGGTGGCATATTTTGATCTCCTACCTGGATCATGATCAACAGTTTTTTAAAAATTAAATAGAGTAGAAAATATCGAGTTGTATAATTTATATATCACAAAAGTCAGTAGAAATGTTGTATTTTGTAAGTGAGAGAGTAAGGATCAAAAAGGCTAAATAGGGCTGGGGATATAGCTCAGTTGGTAGTGTGCTTACCTCATAAGAACAAGGCCCTGGGTTCGATCCCCAGCACTGCAAAAAAAAAAAAAAAAAAAAAAAAAAAAAGGCTAAATAAATTGCATGTGGTCATACATGGTACTAATGGAAGCCAGAATTTTTATCAAGACCTACCTACCAACTCTTGCCTGGCATGGTGGTGCACACCTGTAATCCCAGCAGCTCAAGAGGCCGAGGCAGGAGGATTGCAAGTTCAAAGCCAGCCTTAGCAAACTAAGCAATTTAGTGAGACCTAATCTCAAAATAAAAATATAAAAAGGTCTGGGGATGTGGTTCAGTGGTTAAGCGCCCCTAGGTTCAATCCCTGGAACCAAAGAGAGAGAGAGAGATACTGACGCTTGAGTTAATATTTTTCCAACTAAGCCGCATTTAGAGTCCTATCATATATCAGCCTCCATATAGGGACACTTGAATTTAAATATATACATATCAGTGTTTATCCCAAGTAACAATGAAAGGTAGAAAGGTATTATTTCTTTTAAGTCGTGTGTGTGTGTGTGTGTGTGTGTGTGTTGTGATGTGATGCAAAAATCTGTTTTTTTTTTTTAACATCACAACACACATACTAAGATTACTTATTTCTGTGGTAAATAACAGAAGTAGAAATAACAGGTGGGCTATTCTTGCTTTGTTATACTTTTTAACTGTAGTATTTCCCATTCCAAGAATGTGAGAATTAATCTTGGGAAAAAATTTACCTTTTCTTTGGGAAACCCATTAGTGGACTCTGGTTATACACAGGGAAGCCCCTGAGACCAGAAGCCCTTGGAAATCCAAAGGAGCTGAATTGCTCTGTATAATAAAGTGAATATTCAAATTTGAGGCCTGAGGTTTCGAAGGAAAGAGGTGCTGGGTCCTAGGAAGGAGACCCTGAGCCTCCCTCAACACTGGTGGAAAATGAAAACGATTCCCTAACTCCTTGCTTCATGGGGTTGCAAGGTAAACCTTAAGGTCATCGATGTGTGATAATCATTAATATTTTTTGCCAGACATTCATTTCATTTTGTCCCCTCTGGGAGCATGTTAGGATTATACTTCTTGGCCTTCTTATGGTTGTGTAAAGAGAGTCATGTGACCAGTTCTGGCCAAAGAGTTTCTTTGACCAACATGTTTTATTCTACATATCATTTTGGGCCACACATTTAGTTGCTAAATGAGATCTACCATAAAATTGCGATGGTCACCAGCAATGTTCTAGATAGAGGCTGCTCCATTAACCTAAGTCTCAGAGTGAGGAGACCAAGGACAGGGAAACAGAACACCTAACTCATGAGCAATGAACATGTACTATGCTTATGAGTGAGATATAAACTTTTATAGTTTTAAGGTATAGGAATTGTGTTTTCAGCATAACCCAGCCTATCTGACTAATAAAATATACAGATGTACCTTAAAAGCTGCAGGATACTTAAAAGAAGAATGGTACAGAAGAAAGACCTTTTTTGAGGGGGCAGACAGACCCCTCAGGTTCAAATTTAAAATGTACCCACTTATAGGCAGTGTAATCTTGGGTACATTACACAATCTGTCAGAGTGTTCATTTCCTCACCTATGGAAGCTAGTCTGCAAAGATGCTCTCTACCCACCTATGGTCTTGTTTCCCAGGATTCAAGTTCTTTTCCAGTTCCCGCCCATACTGAATGGCAGATAATAACCAATGGGATGCAGCAGAAGTGATAGCAGGTCATAAGAAGTCGTGGCATCTTAGAATACCAGTTCTGGGGAAGCCAAAAATCACATAAGAATTCTAGCTACCCTGGGTGTAATGATACTGTGTGGTAGTCCAATGTGGAGAGACGGTGTTGGGATAGAGATGCTCAGTCAGCTTCCAGTTGTTCTGGTCATCTCAGCTGAGGCATCAGACATGAGTGGAGAAGCCTTCTTAGGTGTTCAGCATAATAGTTGTTGTTGTTGTTGTTGTTGTTTTGCGGTGCTGGGGATGGAACCCAGGGCCTTGTGCATGCTAGGCAAGTGTGCTACTACTGTGCTACATACCAGCCCAGTACAGTTGTTTCAAATCACCAAAAATTGGGGGTGTTTTGTTAGGCAGCAATAGATAACCAGAACATCAACTGAGAAATTGAAATAATAATATCATGCTTACATGGTTATGTAAGGATAGAGAAAAATGTGTACAAACAAATGCCTTCATGATGTTTTTGTACTTTACAGTAGCTTTGTAATAAAAACGCATGTGTGTATAACCCAAATGGAGTGATTTTTACAATGGAAAACTACTGACAGTCACAGTGAAGTCATTCTTGTAATGAATCAAATATAGCAGGGCTAGAAAGAAGTATAGCTGGGTTAAAAAAAAAAAAAAGGCTTTCAAAGACCATGGCAGAGCAGGGGAGCCATGGTGCAAGACACATTGGAGGTTTGAAACACCTAACAGAACTCTGAGGCCTCGGGCTTATTATATTTCTTGCATATCAATAATAACAAGAGGAAATGAATACAAGAAAGAAGATCAATGCAACATTTACTTTCTTCTCAGTAAGGGATGGCAACTTAAGCTTAAATTTGGTCCTTTGGATTAATTTTTAAAATCCCTTATGTTCTAATTGAATCTTGTGCTGCTGTGTAATTGAAAATCAGGAATGAGAAACAAACCTGTGGTGGGTTTCAAAATGGTTCAAGTTCAGCAAGGTCTGTCAGCCTCCCGAGGGCTGCTCCAGACAAGGTTTGAGTCTTCAAATGTCAAGGAGCTGGCTCACTCAGGAGCTCCCAAATTAAAAATTCAAACTTTTATTTCCAGGGCTAAAAGTTACACTTAATTATGCTCTAAGCTTGAGATATTTGAGAAGTAAGCAGCTGCTTCTCTCAGGAATTTGACTGAAAGAAGCTCTTTGCCCCATCAGTCATCAATCTAGCAATTGAAGTGCAGGTGCGGAGAGGTGGTAGGAAAGGAGGAGAGGAGAGTGGAGAGAGTGAGGAGTGAGGAGTTTGCAAAGTGAGCTTGTGGAGAATCAGAACTACCTTTTCAATATCTTCCAGGTTCTCTAGCACCTCCTATGGTGTAGACAATCATGCTTCCTGGACACGAGTTGGGCAGTTCTCTCTTCACTGCATGCTCTCACCATGATGTGCCGCCTCAACACAGGCCCAAAATAACAGGCCCAGTTGATCACGGACTGGAACCTCCAAAACTGTGAGCCCAAATAACCTTTTTCTCTTTCTAATTTCATTTTCTCAGAATTTCATAATAGCGATGGAAATCTGACAATATACCACCTCTCTCATCCCCCAAGCACCCTTTCCTTGAATTCAGACTCTCCCACATATATTCCTTATTAAAGCTTTTCTCAGAATAGAATTTAACCAGCAGACTTCTGTTGAAGGGAAGTGATTGTCATAGTTTAAAATAAAGACTTCTGTGAGACTTGAGGCGTCTTTGAACAAAGAACAAAGCTTCAAACCAAAAGAGTTCTTTCTTAACTTGATTTAAAGGGCAGTGAGTGGGCAGCAAAAGGATTTTTCAGGTATCCCCAAAATGATAGGGCCCCATTCTACCTGGGAAGAACAGGTCTCATTTTATATTCTCTATTCACAGGGGACCTGTTTATGTCACTATAATCGAGTCTGTTCATGAAATAGTCCATTCCTCTATGATTTCACGTAAACATTTTTTGCCTGCTAAATCTGATTATAAAAGAGTATTTAAATTTCCCACCATAATTACAAATCCAAACTTATACATTTCTAGTTGTGTGGTCATTATTCACTGAGATTTAGGTATATAAATGTCTTTTAGGCTTATTTCTCACCATTACTGGTTTCTTCTTCATATCTTTTTGGTTAGTTTTTGCTTTGATTCATTTATTGTTGGATGGAGGCTCTTGTATATATTCCCCAAATGGAGCGTGTGGGCACTATATTTTCTGAACCAATATCATATCCACAAAAAAGCATTCTCTCGCCCGACAGATGAGAGCTGTTGGACTGGGTGTAGGAGTCTTAGGTCGAAGTATTTTTCTTTTGGTTGTTATTAGATTTTATTCTATAGTCTTCTAGCTTCCAGTGTTGCAGATGAAAAGTCTGATGACCACCTGATGCTCTTTTATGCATTTTTGTTGTTGTTGTTGTTGTTCTTTTTATCTGGAAGCTTATACAAATTTCTCTTTGGCTTGAGAGCTGAGGAACGTTACAGGATATTTCTAGATGTATGCCTTTTTTCTTAGTTTGGCAGTACTGGGGATTCAACCCAGGGGCACTCTACCACTGAGTCACATCCCCAGTCCTTTTAAAAATGTTTTACTTTGAGACAGCAGTTAAGCTGCTAAGGCTGGCCTGGAACTTGTGATCCTCCTACCTCAGCCTGGGATTACAGGTGTGAGTCACTGTGTCCCCATTTTTTCCCCTTTGTCTTTCATCAACCATCCCCCTACTTCTGGTGATGTCTCAGTGTGTGTGCAATTGTTTGTAGGTGCAGGCTGCCCCTCTAATCCCAGTACTCAGGCCTCCTTCCTTCCTGCCACCTTCTCCTTTGACTGAGTGGGCATGTGCACTGGGGAAGAACATTATTTTTTAAGATCAAGATGAACAAATTAGGTACCTGGCAAGTGTTTCTCTTCCTATCAAATACTAAACCTTTCATTAAAGGGAGGTGTACTTCATGACAGTCATGGGACATTTCTGTTCCTGCCAAGGTAGGTACTATTTAACCAATCTCTCTGAAATGGGAAGGCATCCTCTCCCCAAAACAGGAACTTTTGGCTCCATCCCCTGGCCTTAGAAACACAATCTCTCTTCAGCTCCTCAACCAGATGGGACACTCATGTGGCAAGACCCACGTTCCAGAGGAAGCAAGGTCATCCTGTGACAGAGCTGTCCCAGGAAGGACCGGACCAGGGAATATTGGTACTGCTGGCTGGTAGGTGATAGAGCATATTAAAAAGTCACTTACCTTTGACTAACTTCTTGTGTGATAGAGCCAGACCACTTAACCACTGATATTTCCTTTTAAAGCATAGCTTTCTTTTATCTTATTTTATTTTGATACTAAAGATTGAACCTACGGGCTCTTAAACTCTGAGCCACATCCCCAGCCTGTTTTTAATTTTTTAATTTTGAGACAGGGCCTTGCTAAGTTGCTGAGGCTGGACACAAACTTGTAATACTTCTGCCTCAGCCACACAAGCCACTGGAATTACAGGCATGCACTCCCATACCTGACTCTTTTATTGTATTCATTTCAGAATTATATAGTCAGCCCTTCACATCCATGGGCTTCATGCCCATGGATTCAACCAATCATGGGTTGAAGAGATTCTTTTAAAACTTGCATCTGTACTGAACATATACAGACTTTTTTCTTATCATTATGCCTGAAACAATACAGTATAACAACTGTTTACATAGCAATTATGTTATCTTAGTTATTACAAGTCATCTAGAAATGACTTAAAGCAAACAAGCATATAGGTTATATGCAAAACCTGTAATTTTATAAACAGAAATCATACGTCTATGAATTTTGGTATTACTCGGGCTCCCAGAACCAACTGCCCATGGATAAAAAAGAGTAACTGTGTGTGTGTGTGTGTGTGTGTGTGTGTGTGTACACCTCTTTCAACCCAATGCCTAAAATATTCATAATAACTTCTATTTACTTATGTCTTTCCCACAGTCTTTTACTTTCATTTTGTATTTTTAATTTCCTTCCTTTTAAAAAGTAGTTAAATAAATACTATGCTTAATCAATGTTTAAATAATATCAAATTATATTTAATTAGTATAATGCATAATTAATGTTCGATTTTAGTTATTTTTAAACTTTATAGAAAATGTTTTGTCACACTTGGTTTTATCACTCAGCATATATAAAATTATATTGAAGAATTGTCACATGTGGTTACAATTCATTTTTTATAAAATTCTCCTGTTTGAATATTTCTATTTGGGTTGAATTGTGTTACAAAAAAAAGAACATCTTATCCTCAAACCTGGGGTGTGATGGTTTGGGAATAGGGTCTGTGCAGTGTAACCAACTTAAAATGAGTTCATATTCTAAGAGGGCCCTGATCCAGTGACACAAACAGGGGCCCAGCGGGTTGGGGACATGTGAAAACAGTGATAGATCTACAAGCCAAGAAGTGCCAAGGCCTGCCAGCAACCCAAGAAGTTGAGGTTAGGCAGAAAAGGAGCCTTCCCTGACGGCCCTGACAATACTTTGATTTCTGAACTCTGTGGTCCGCCTCATGCTTTAAATACATAGCCCTTGTGGCTCTGCCACTGAGGTTTATTTTTAAAGGAACTTTTTTTTTTCCCCTCTCAGTCTTCCTCTCCCACTTCCTAACAGGATTAGGAAGAGAGGGTTATCTTTGCTTCCCCCTCTTAGGCCTAGTTATCTGTCCTTGAGCACACACCCACCACAGAAAGATGTCCCAGAACTAGGAAGAAACTATCTCCCAAATTAACAAGCAGATTTCAACACACCATCAGAGCACACCTGGGACCCACATCAGGGCACACCTGGAATGCAGCCTTTGAATCCTCTTTTAAAAACCCTCTGTTCTCCCTTGAGCAAAATCACAAGTCTGGGACAGGAGTCCCCTGTGCTTCTCCTTTGCTCAAAAAGCAATAAGCCTTATTTTTTCCTTTTTCTCAAAACTGTGTCCTTATTATTGTACTGGCACTGGGGACAAGGACTGAGCTTTTGGTAACATAATCTCCAGAATTGTGGGAGAATAAGTTTTGGTTTCTCTAAGCCAGCAGGGTTGTGGTCCTTTGTTGGTGAAACCCGAGGAGTCCCATACCAGTACCTTCTCCTTGGCTGAACAGCCGGAAGTTAGTGTGATGGGATAGAGGTGACTGGCTAGTTCCCAGCCTTCCCATTCCTGTTAACCCCAGCAAGGGTCCTTGCTGTACTTTCTTCAGTCCCTCCTGGGAAGGAGCCCTGCTCTGCCACCATTCTTGAGATAAAAATCAAGGGACAGGGGGAGGAGATGAAAGTCAGAGTCAGACCAGCCGCACCTGCTGCCTGGGAGAACAATGTGGGGGAAAGGCAGACAGGGAAGTGCAAAAAGTATGGTGAAATACCAAGAAAAATCGAGAAGTCCTTCTAAGGATCATGAGCTTGTTTAGTGGTTTGTGAGAAATGCACGTGAAAAACTTACTTCAAAACTTTCAGTTCTATGATCCTTTGACCTGCAAGGGAGCTCCAGCCAGAGCTGAACCCTGTGGACCTGCGTTCCATGAGCTTCACTCCCTGCACCTCATCCCAGATGTTTTCTGCCCACCAGCCCCTGCTGAGCTTGGTAGACATACCTCCTCCTGATCCTCACAGGACAGTGCTATTTTAGATGAGAAACAAAAACTTTATAGTGAACCCTGCTTAAATGCCCAAGGTCTGAAAGCTTAGATTGCCTTGTGCCTAGCTCAGAGCTACAAGCAGCCAGGAGTCTTGAAACAACACCTGGTCCCTGCCCTCAGAATAGTCTTGTCTCCTAGGATAACGGCAGTTTTGTTACCTCCCATGAGATAGGACTAGCGTGTGTTCCTGGCATTGAGATAGAGTCAAATGTGTTAGTCACCTTTTTGCTGCCAGGTGAGGTGGTGCATGCCTATAATCCCAGCAGCTCAGGAGATTGAGGCAGAAGGATTGCAAGTTCAAAGCCAGTCTCAGGCTGGGGTTGTGGCTGTGTTAGAGCACTTATCCAGCATGTGTGAGGCACTGGGTTTGATTCTCAGCACCACATAAAAAATAAATAAAATAAAGGACAATTGCCAACTAAAAAAGTTAAAAAAAAAAAAAAAAAGTCAGCCTCAAAAGCTTAGTGAAGTTCTAAATAACTCAGCGAGACCCTATCTCTAAATAAAATATAAAAAAGGGCTGTGGATGTGGCTCAGTAGTTAAGTGCCACTGGGTTCAATCCCTGGTACAAAAAACAAAAACAAAAACAAACAAACAAAAACCTAACAAAAACAGCTTATAGGAGGAATGGTAAGCTCACAGTTTGAGGTTCAGTCCAGTGGTCAGCCAGCCCCATTTCTCTGTGTAAGACAGAACATCATGGTGGAAGGGCATAGTGGAGGAAAGCTGTCAGCTCATGGCAGCCAGGAATTAGAGAAAGAGGCACTACGAGGGTCCAGGTACAGATATAGTCCCCAAGGCCACACCCACAGTGACCTGCTTCCCCCAGCAACATCCTACCTACTTACAATTACCACCCAATAATCCATTCAAATTATTAAGCCATCAAATGGATTAATCCACTGATGTAGTTACAACCCTCAAGAACCTTCCACGTTGGGGATTGTGCTTTCAACATATGAGCTTTTGGGGACCTTCCAAATCCAAATCATAACACCAAGCAAGAAGGGTGAGGCAGCAACCAAACTGCTCTGGAACCAGACTGCCAGGGTTTCCCCCAGCTCTGCCACTTTCCCACTGTATGGACATGTTATCTAACCTCCCTGAGCCTTGGCTTCCTCATCTGTAAAATGGAGATAATATTAGTTTCCACCTCAGAGGGTAGTTGAGAGAATGAAGTGTTAACATGGTATGTGTCACACTTGGAACAGCACCAGCACAGAATAAGCACTTAATAAAAGTCAGTTCTCGTAAGTATTAAAAAACATGAGGCCCCAATCAGATCCCACAAGACCTTAACTACAAAGTATAAATCATCACGAAGACTGCTAGACACATTTTCATTTAGTGTAAGAAAGAACCTCAATGTAGGTATACAATGGAACTTAGAGTATTAGCTAATTGTAATGCAACATGTATACTTACAAACACATATACTATACTGACAAATTTCCCTGTGCAGGAGAATTCAAATAGTTTATGTAAATAACCAGCTTTCCGGGAGGGGAGCATAGTTCCCTACTCCTTACGTGTGGGCTGTGCACAGTGATTTCCCTCTAAAGAGTACAGGCTGGAAAGTGGGGGAACCTAACAAACACACCACCTCAACCAGATGATCAAGATCAATGTCAATAATGGTAAGTCATGTTGGTATGTGCCCTTGATACCACGTGATGAAACGACACTTTATGCCCGTGGTCTTCCTATCACCCCAGACTACCACCCCACAAATCTTACTGTGAGAAAACATCAAATCAATCCCAGTTGAGGGGAAATCTAAAATAATAAAACTGACCAGCACTCCTTGACACTGTCAAGGTCGTCAAGAATAAGAAATGTCTGAGAAACTATCAAGCAGAGCCTAAGGACACTTTATGTCCTAGATGTGATCTGTTAAGAGAAAAGGGAGGTTAGGTAAAAACTAGGCACATATGAATGGGGTATGAACTTCAGGTAATAGTACTATATCAACATTGATCCATTAATTGGATATATGATGTTAATATGATGTATGATAAAAGGGAAAGATGCAAGGTATATTGGAAATCTGTACTGCCTTCATTGCAGTTCTGTAAATCTAAAAACTAAAAGCCAGGCATGGTGGTGCATGCCTGTAATTCCAGCAGCTCAGGAGGCTAAGGCAGGAGGATTGCAAATTTGAGGCCAACCTCAGCAACTTAGCAAGACTCTGTCTCAAAATTTTAAAAGAAAGTAGTTCAGTGGTTAGGTGCCCCTGGATTCAATCCCCATTACCAAAGGGAGAAAAAAAAAATTCTGCTTGAATCTAACACGTTTGTACCCCCTCAGTTTCCTTATTTGTAAAATGGGGATCATATACCACCACCAGGCTTAATATGAGGTGCTCATGAGATGAAGCAGGGCCCAGAAAAAAAAAATTGATAAAGGATGGCTATCATGGTTATGTGCTTTCACATTTTTATTATTCCTGTGTCCCAAGAGTTTCGAAGGCTCTTTGATCCTTAGATCAAGAACCTCTCAACTAATCTCAGGACCACTCCTAGAAGAACTACGCAAGCTTGGCAGTTGCTTCCTGCCCTCTCTAACTTTCTAGCTGGCACATGTCAGGGATTTGTCCACAAGACTCCTGCTGGTCAGGCTCCACCCAGGTGGCCTCTCAGCTCTAGGCCTTCTTGCTTCCTTCTGGCCATGCCTCATAGAGCCTTCATGGGCAAAGGGGCTTAGTCATGCTCAAGGCCATCTCTTTTTTGTTGGTTGTGCTGAGATAAGCACACAGGCCATTTTTGTTCTATGTTTCATAGCTAATGATTATAATGGCAAATCTGAAAGAGTTGAAGTCCACATTCTGAGAGCAGGAAGTGCTATTCCTGAAGACTATGACCACTCCCAGGATTTTTAGCACTGAGCATGGGACCAGGACACAAAGGTCTGGGCCACCAGTGGAAAAATTTCAGCCAGTGCTGGTTTCTTGTCAGGAAGGGCTGAAGAGATGCAGACAGCTCTGCTCTTCTCAGAGGACTGTAGCAAATGAAGCCCACTGCTGTGGAGATGCCCAGGCCCACCCATGACCTGTGAAGACAGTGCAGGTATGATCTGGTGCCCTGGCCTATTTCCTGGGGAAGTAGGTTGAGGCTCAGAAGGAAGAATCATCAACCTGACAGAGAACACAGGGAGCAGAAAAGAGAGGCAAGAAGTCTCCCCGATGTGTTTACTCACACAAAAAAATGAGTCACTAAAAAAAAAGGAAAGAAAAAAGTGAACCTTGTGACCACATTCTCTTTCCTCTTCCACAGGGTGGGGAGAAGTGTGGCAAGTGATGCCACTGGGCAGAGAGTGCTCTGCAGAGGGTCTCTGAGAGACGCATGCGCCTCCACCGCATTTCCGGCCTTAGCTGAAGCTGAAGAGGGAAACTGACAACTGTGCAGGGGCAGGAAAGTCCCTGCAGGAAGCCTGCTGCTGGTGCAGGTTGCCAGGGCAACCAGCAGCTGCTCTCCTTCCTTGAAAGAGGATGGGCTTATGGAAGCCCAGATGTGCTCTGCCCTGTTAACTGAAATAAAAGAGGACTTCCCGGTAGCATCCAATGATGCAGCCCTGTGGCACTTGCCACGCATTCCCATCTCATCTAATCCACTTCTCCAGGGAGTCCAGGGCAGGGTGATCATGCTCATTTGACATGTGAGGGAACTGAGGCCCAGAGACATGAAGTAAATTGCCTAGGTTTACATGATTAAGAAGTAGCTCAGATCCAGCCTAATGTATAAACGCTGAGCCCAGGGTACATCCCCTCCACTGCCAGCTGCCAGGTCAACAGCCTGGCTTTCAAAGAGCTCTCCCACCTACAAGTATGAACATTTATGTGTGAAATACCAGGCACAGATCATCCCCCCACCAAGTCACAGAGGAGAAAGAGCTGCGAGGAGGCAGGGCAGCCAGCAGCTGCAGTCAGCCTGACAGGTCAACATGTGATTGAGACATGAATCCAGGGCTTTTCCCACGACACCAGCTGGCTGCTGTCCCCCTCACCACATATGGAAAAAATGACTCAGGTAACCATGAAATCCTCGTGTGTGAAGATGCCCTGTCATTTATGAAGCACTTCAAAGTGGAGGTGCTGCCTGGCTTTCCCCCAAGCCTCTACTAAGTAAAGGTCATGATGTTTGTGGAAACGTGAGCACACTGGTGGCTGGCTCACAGGAAAGGGTTTCAAAGACTGTGCCTGAGATAAGGCCGGCTTCTGGAGGCCTCTGCAGAGAGGAACGGTACACCCTGTCCCCTTGTTGGGTGAGGAGACTGGAAGTTCCTGTCCAGCTTTGGCAAGTTCTGTTTGACCAGCTGCCACTCTTCTTACCTACCTGAGGTCAGTGCTACAGAACACCCTAACCACACAAGACAGGCAGGACCAAGGAAGTTCAGGCCCAAAGACAATTTCTGGTCTCCCTCCAGAATGGCAATTTTTCTGGCTATAAGGGGATGTTTGAGATTCTGTCTCCACAGAGGATGCCACAACTTTCCCTCATTCCCTGTGACTCTTGATTCCAGACTCAGGGAACTGAGGTGGCCTGAAGCACTCATGCAGTCATTGTATTGAAACAGGGCTCATGCATTTGGTTTCCTTCTCTGCCGAGGACAAGAGGTCAGTAACAGCGTCCTCCACAAAGCCTCTCTGAGACAGTACCAGGAAATAATCCTCCTAGACAAGCCCTTCCCGCTCACTCTTGTCCAGCAGGTGATGTCTATGGAGGTGCACACAGGTGAGGTGGTGGGAGCTGAGCTGACACCTCATTTGGCCTTGATCTGCCCACTGCTTCTGCCTGTCTTGTGTGGTTAGGATGTTCTATAGCACAGACCGCAGGCTGAGAAAAGTGGGTGCAACCCAGTCAGACACAGAATTCGACAAAGCCAGACAGGATGGGGAGCCTCTGACTTCTCATCCAACCAGGAAGCAGGGGTGATGGTTCCTATCTCCAGAGCAGCCCCCAGAAGCCAGACTTATCTCAGGGACAACCTTTGAAACCCTTTTCTAAGCACCAGACACCAGTGTGCTCACCTTCAACCATGTCAGACAGCACTTGTAGTCTACCAGATGGGAGGTGATCGGCCTCCATGCTTCTCAAGGAAGCCTAGATAGGATAGTTCCGGGTCAAGAAGTTTGGGTCCCAACAGGAAACATTAACTCAGCATATGAGCAGAACTGCCCCCAAACAAGTTAGACATATGTCGAAGGTGCTCCTTTTTCTTAAATCTGGATTGACTGTCCTCTTGACTCCTGGGAGATACGAATGTTGGGTTATCCAACATTCAATCCTGGGAGATGGGGTAACCAAAATGACAGGGATCTGACCCTCTCTTTACCTTCGGCTGGAGACAAGACTGATATAATGCCCTAGAGAGGGACATGAGGGGGTCAGAATGTACCTTTGCACAGGGCAGGGATGGGGGAGTCCTTACTGCCAGTCATCCTGGGGCAGGCAAAAGTGGGCAGGGGGGAGATTTCCTCCCCCTTCTGGGGAACAAGAGGGCCTGGATATTGCTTTTGGTGGGAAGTGAAGGGGTCCTGCCAGATGGAGGCTTGTGGGTACCAGATACCTCCCCTTGGAGACAGATGGAAATTACTCTCTACTGTTTGCTTCCTATACTCCACACTTCAGTAGACCCTGTGGTCAGATGAGCTATGGGGGGATCGGGGAAGGCAATGTCCTCTTCCTGAGGTCTGAAAGAATCACAAAGTCACCAGCCCCTTGAATTGCAGAGGTAGCAAGATGGGAAGGCTGGAGTGGGTCTTTCTAAAGCTCATGTGAGGCTGTGCCCTGTGAAACTTTCAGAAATATCAAGGAGGGAAAGTATGTTTGGATATGAGAAGGAAGTATAATTTCATTTTAGAAGTGGTAAAGTTCCAAACTAAGTTGATGGCATATGAAACACTCATTTCACAGGTGGAGACACCAGGGGTTGCAGGCCAAAGAGATGGGTGGGAGGAGAGGGAGCAACCACAAGAAGATCTGCTCTCTGAGGAGCAGGGGTAAACTTCTGGCAGCAGCAACAACCCAGGAGCCCCTAGGATCTTGTGAGTAGTTTGTGACTGCTGCATCTGCCTGGACATTGGATAAAGATGGTCCAAGTGAGGCCAGGTCACACAAGCTCCTCCAACTTGACATATCACAAAGCGATCAAGAAATAACTATTTTGAAAAAAGTCAGAATGAAACAAGAAGCAACCAAGCATGGAAAATAGTACCATCTCAAAACACAAGACTGAAAAGGTGTCAAGAGAAAAGAAACAGAGGATCCCAGAATGGAGTGTTGGTTGTCTCTTCCCCACGTGGACCTGAAGTGGAAAGCAGGAAGGTTAGAGAACTAGATCCCAAGAAGAGCACAAAGGAACTAGAAGACTGCACCAGCAGCCTATGGGAAGTTGAGGAAAGTCCTGGAGAGGAGGTGTCCCTGAGAGCACCATTGTAGAAGCCAGAGGTGCCTGGAGGAGCAACCGGACATGCTTTTGTCCAGGGATCCTGTCTACCTGAAGACATAATAAGTCCCAGTCCCAGCAGAAAGCCACACACCTACTGAGTGGAGTGGACCCTGGGGTGGGACATCAAACTGATTTCAGTTGAAGGAGTAGAGCCTAGCCCTGTCATTATGTCCCTGAAATCCTCAGACCTCAGCAAAGCAGAAAATAAGTCATCCAGTCCCAAATTCCAGACTGAGGGAATGACAGATAGATAGAAAGGTGTCAAAAAGAATTGGTTCTCACACGTTCAAGCATCAGATGGCCTGATCAGACTCATTCATGCAGAATTAAGAGAGTGCGCAGAAGCTAAGCAAACATACTTGGTTTCAAAAAGGATGGCAGGCTGGGAGAAGGAAAGTAAGCAAGAAACAACATGAAAGGTAAACATATCCAGGCTGGAAGAAATCATTGTCCCAGGTACAAAAAAAAAAAAAAAAAAAAAAAAAAACTCCTGAGACTGCTTCACACTTAGAATCAATAAGAATATTTATATTGATCTTTTAGATCAACAAATTATATCAATTTAGTATAAATTAATTTTAAAATATTTAATATTTTTTTTAATTTAATGAAACACAAGAATGAGTTGATAAATCAACTAAATGAAATGAAAGGGAAATGCAGAGCTAAGGGGGAAAACTGAGGATAAAAACAAGAGCTTTATTGAACTATGAGAAAAGTTAGATGCACCAAAGAAGCTAAAAAATTTTCTGCCTCAAAGGAAAAACTTCAGATAATTATAGTAAACATGGAGGAAAATGACATGGAGAAGATGGGGATGCGTGGAGCACAAACACACCATCTAACATAAATTGGATGCTGAATTTCAGATGAAGACATGAGCACAGGTTAACTTCCCCCTACAGTCCTCCCATCCTAGCACAAATATGTATGAAAGCTTATAATAAAACTAAAAATACTTAAAATGCTATCTCCAGCTGGTGTGCTGGTGTACACCTGTAATCCCAGCTACTCGTAAGGCTGAGGTAGGAGGATGCAAGTTCAACTGCGATGAGGCAAGGCCAGCCTCATCAACTTAGTGGGACCCTAAGCAACTTAGTGAGACCCTGTCTCAAACTAAAAAGGAATGGAAGTGTAGCTCAGTGGTAGAGCGCCCTTGGGTTCAATTCCTAGCATGTAGGGGTTGGGGGAACATCTCCAAGCTCCAAGCAAGGGAAATCTCCAAGGGCAGAGCAAGAAAGAGGTAAATGGGAGCTAATGCTGCCAGGTCCACAGGGACTCAGAGTAGATGAGTCGTGATTGTGATACAATGAGTCATGAGCCCCACAGCAGGAAGCCATGAAGCCAGGAGGCAGGGCCATGCTGCCTCTCCATGGAAGATACAACCTAAGGTTGTGAACAAACAGGAACCAGCAGCCCAGCTATGGGTGGAAACAACAGTCCTCACTGTTGGACTGAGACTTGGTTTGGGATCAGTGCTGTATCCTATAGGACAACACTGAGAACCATCCCTCCAGAGCCCAGAGCACACAGGAAGGAAGTCTTAACAAAAATAGTTCCAGGGAAGAGGAGTTGACACCCAGGAATTATAAAATTTATCAAGAAGACCATCAACACCAAAGGCAGTTTCCAGACCTCCCAAAACAAGAAGATTCACATTTAAAGAGCAGACATGAGACAATAGACAATCTTAAAGAGCCTTTAAACAAAAATATGTATATAAAACTTTAGGGAACTAAATGAATGGCCATGATAAATAGAAACAGGTGATAATGAAATAAAAATAGGCAAATATTTTTCGAAGTAGAAATTGGAAAATAATAATATAGTTATTAAGGTAATAGTACATAGTCTTATTTGTAGTTTATAGGTATGTAGATTTTGTTGCTATTTTTTGCATTGCTGAGGTTTCAACTCAGGAACTTATGCATTTTAGGCAAGTGCCTAACCACTGAGAAACATCCCCATCCCTATGTGGGTTTTGTACACAAATATTCACATGTACCTATATAGCCAAAAATTTGAAGGACTACATATTAAGTTGCAAGCAGTGGTTAACTCTGAGAATAGGACTAGGGATTTCTTTTTTTCCTTTTATTTTTTTAGTTGTGGAATGCTTCACAAATTTGTGTCACACTGTGACACAAATTAGCATGGTAGCAGGTACCATGCTAATCTTCTCTGTTCCAATTTTAGTATATGTGCTAGCAACGAGAGCACAGGATGTTTTCTATGTCCTTCTTTTTGCCTATCTATACCTTTGAACATTTTTATAGTGAATATGTAATGTTTTCATTAAAAGAAAAAAAATCACCAAGAGATGTATTTTAATTTTAAAATGATGGGGAGCTGGTGGCATTCTGGCTCAGCTGTGTCACATGTAAATAATCATGAATTAAACTATAAGAAATCAATAAAAATTTCTTATTTCACATGAAAATAGGTGGATAAATTTTGAAAAATGTTTAGAGTATATTTTGGAAGCTCTGGCTTTATTTAGGCTAAATGTCATACCCAGATGACAGCTGTCCTTCAGAGAGGCCATAAGAGAGGTCCAGTGTAAAGCCAGAGCAAGCTGAGAAGGAAGACATTCCCTGTATATCCCAGATCCAGTGGCACAGAAATGCCACACATCGAAGGTTAGGGAGTGGGGGATGGAGTGGGGCGTGATGCAGTGATAGAGTGTTACCTAGCAAGCACAAGGCCCTGGGTTCAATTCCCAGCACCCCCGCTCGCCCCCCCACACATACACACAAAAGTCATGAGAGCAAGTACTTGAAATTCCATGTCCTGATTGGGGTGCAACCTGCTTCTCCCATGGGAAATTACATGGAATCTTCTGGGTGAGGAGAAACAGATGTTCTTTACTTAATGAAGGCTAATGACTCTCCTGAGCGATCCCAGATAAGGCCACTGCAGTAAATTAAAGTGATTTTCAGAACATGGCCAAAAACAAATGTTTTCCAATTCCAGAGTAAAGTGTACTTTCTGGCCACAGCATCCTTAGGGAATGAACTGCACCTGTGATGTGAATAGAAATACCTTTGACCCCAGGTCCCTGCTCCATGGTGCCCTCCTTCCGCTGACCGGGCTCTGGTATTGCTTCAGTACCACTGCAGCAGATAAAGCCTTCCTGTAAATCTCTTTTGGGTCATTCTCTGTGCTCCAATGAGTTGGCAGTGGGTTTTACATAAGAGCCAACCTGGTCATCACCAAGGCCAGGTTGCTGACTCTACCTCACTGTTAGTGTTGGCCATCAACAATATTCTTGCAGGTTTTTGTAGTCGCTGTCCCTGCCTAGTGAGGACATTTCTGTGTACTCTGACCACGGCTGCTGCTGCACCATATTGTGCACCTGTGCCAATTAGACCCAAGAATGCTCTTCCTGAAGGTTCGGGATCTTCCTCTATAGGAAAACCATCATGATACTCTGATTTTGTTAGAATGCAACCGTCATCCACCACTTGCTGAAAAGAGTTGTCTTTGAGGTCTGTTTGTGAATGCACTTTCTTAGATGTAGCAGAGCAGTCTGCTGCCCACCCTACAAGGCAGGAGAAGGTCTCTCCTGATCTGTAGCCACAACCTATTACCAAGATCCACTCCTGCTCTTTCCATTTTCTGGGTGACCTCCTCCACCCAGAGCTAAGTGCAAAGTCACTAATTATGGTCAAACACCCAGGGGTACATTCAAGAGACTCCTCCCCCCATCCATTTCAAACCACAGCCTTCTACAGTGGAATGAGCCCTTTGCCCACCCAGCACGCTCTTCAGGGGTCAAGGTCGCCTTTGTATCCCCCACGCCCCCAAGCTATAAACCTGCTCTCCAAGGTCCAGCCAACAGTACTTAAAAAGCTCTCTTTGTTTCTTCTGGGAATTCTAGCACAGTGGATACCCATTTGGGTATTCCAACTCACATCTCTTCCCTGGAGCAAAACTGTGGTCTTAGCAGCCTCTGCCACAGGATTGTGACTTGTCAGACATACCCTGCTCCCAGCAGCCCAGCCCTGTCCTACTTCTCTGAAAATACACTTCCCATCATGGGTCACCTGTGGTTCCTCATTGTTTACTCATAATGGTTGCTATTTAACAACCAAAGCCAACCCAATCTAAAAGAAGGTGTTCCAATTAAACCAAGAAGCTGCTCCCTCTAAATTTGTACTGGGTTGAATTTCTTTGGAAAAGAGCTTTGTGTGTGTGTGTGTGTGTGTGTGTGTGGTGCTGGGGATTGAACCCAGGGCCTTGTGCTTGTGAGGCAGGCACTCTACCAACTGAACTATATCCCCAGCCCAGAAAAGAGCATCTTAAAGCAGCCAAGAGTCAGTGTTTACTGAGCAGCCCCATGAACAGAGCTTCAGGACAGACACAGATCTAGATTATGATGGTCTCTGCTCTGGTTTGAATGCATCCCCCAAAGAGCAAGTGTTGGAAACTTAATTCCCAACACAACCAAGTTGACAGGTGGGACGTTAAGAGATGATTAGGTCATGAGGGCTCTGCCCAGATGAGAGGCTTAATGTCACTATGGGGAGTGAGTTGGTTATAAAAGTGAGTCTGGCCATATCTTGCTCACTCTCTTGTCCTTCCTCCTTCTGCCATGGGATGACAGCATGAAGACCCTCACCAGAGGTGAGCCACTAAATCTTATACTTCTCAGCCTCCAGAACTATAAAAATAGACCTCTGTTCTTTATAAATTATCCAAAATTATTATTCTGTGTTAGCAGCACAAACCAGATTAAGAATCTCCAATTCTGTGGCAACAACTAGTATTCTCTGATTCCATTCACTTCTGAAGTGATTCCATGCACTTACCATGAGTAAGTGCAGATCCCACAGGCTAAGGGCGCAATTCCACAAGACTGCCCCCACTCCAGATGCCAGTTTTAAATCTCAGGTTTTCACTTACATGTCTGACCAACCAGCTATATCAAGAGTTCTTGGGAACCTCTCCTTAGGCCTGATAGTTTGCTAGAATGACTCAGATCTCAAGAAAGCACTTTGCTTACTATTGAGGTTCACTATAAAGGATGCAACCCAGGAACAGTGAAATGGAAGAGCCATACAAGGTCAAGGTTTGTGGGAAGAGATCCAGAACTCTCAAGGCATGACCCCTTCCCAATATCTTGATGTGTTCCCCAACCTGGAAGTTCTCTGAACCCTGTCACTTGGAGGTTTTTTGGAGGTGCCATTACATTGGCATGCTTGATTAAATCACTGGTCCCTGCTGATTAACTCTGGGATGTCAGAGGTAGCTCCAACACTTCGATCATGCCTTGGCCTTTCTAGTCACCATTCCGAAGTTTATCTAAGGGCCCCAGTCTCAGTCAACCTATTAGCATACAAAAGATAATCATATCTCTGGGAGCAAAGACTAAGCATATATTTATTACAGATAGAAAGACTGTGGGCCCCTTCACAAAAGAGGCTTCCACTTTGGTTTGGAAATAGGCAAAGTCACCATACTTTGCTGTTTGCCCGCCACAGTCCCAGTTTACACATATTGTCCCAGTGTAATGATTATTCCCACCCCATTTCACTCTTAAGAATGTCACAGCTTGTAGGCTAAGAGTAAAGCCGTAGCCCTAGAGATAAGGTAAATTCCGATGAAAGGAGAACTTGGAAATTCAGAGTAGAACACAACATCCAGTGTTGGCTAGAAGATAACCACAACTTCTCACAGGGGAAACTGAGGCTCCAAGTGCTTAAGGAGCTTCTCAGGACCACGAAGCTGGCTGGAGATCACTGGAACCAGTATCTCAGGATCTTTACTGTCCTTTCACACACTCCTCCCAGCAGGGAAAACAGGCTTTGGGAAAAGAGAGAGGGCAAAGGGTTAGATAGAGCATTTCCCAAGAAAGTCTGCTTTCACTGCTTGTCTGTAAAGTCAAATAACAGGTTAAAAACTTGACTTTAAAGGGAGGCATTAGAGAGAAGAGTATGAATGTTAAACGTATGAAGATCTGAAGCCCTATTTGGCATCCACAGAAACCACAGGCTCAAATGCTGAGTGAAAATAGCCTAGGGTCAGAGTACATGCATATAAGACTGAGAGAGAGCAGAGAGATTTCATGTATGTCTATCTGACTGCATTTTATTTAGGAGTTTTATCTGGGGACATCCCTGTGCCTCAGTGCTTCCTCCTCACCATGGTTGGCCTCATTTCTACTCACTGCTCACTCCTCCCAGGCACCATGTTTCTGGTCCTTGTTGCTGAGGCTATCCCTGCACATAGGCAGAAAGCGGAAGGCTCTTCTACCTCTGAGGACTTACTGCCTGTGTCTGCAGGAACATTAGGGAAAAGAGAGAGGGCAAAGGGTTAGATAGAGCACTTCCCAAGGAGCCTCACCCAGAGGCAGCCCCGCTCCTGTCAGAAGGATCCCCTATCTCCTGGGTGAGGGGGGAGGCTTGCAGGTTGGAAGGAGCTAATGGGCACTCTGGCTTGGGTCCATGTTCAGTTCAATTATTTACCAACACCCAGAGATGTCCCCAAAGCACACTCAGGATGTAGGGGTTTTCCTCTATGTCTGATTCAGTGGATCCTGGATGCCTTGCCAGGGGGAAAGCATGGGGCAGTAGGAGGGAGTAGAGTGTTGGAGTTGAGGTCTCTTCCCGAAGAGACTCCTCAGACCCCTAACTGGGAAGATTGTGAGACCCCCACACTTTCCCCTGGGCTTGACATGGGGTGAGAGATGGGAATCCCACAGGACTAGGCTGGAGGGTTGATAAAGACAGGCACCCATGCAAAACCCTGATCAACAGCACTCTATGTCCTGAAAAGAGGAATTTTCAAAATCTAAAAGCATGGTTCTAAAAGGATGGATGGTAGGAGGGTGTTTTGTGGGGATGACGGTCCTGTTCTGTATCCTAATTGTGGTAGTGCTTACACAATTTGATATGTGGGCCAAAATTTATATTCATTTTGAAAAGTCAATTTTGCTACATAATTTTTAAGTTAAAATTTAAAACATGGCTATTATACAAATATAGAGTGACCATGTATCAAAATACACTTAATGAATGAGAGAACCAGCAGTATGGAAAATCTAGTTTTAAAAATTACAGGAGGCCTGGAGGTGTGGCTCAGTGGTAGAGCACTTGCCCAACATGCCCATGGCTGTGGGCTCAATCCCTAGTACTGCAAAAAGAAAAAAAGTGTAGGAGACACTGAAATAGTTATGATCACTGAAGGAGAGAATATAGAAATATTAAGATTGCTAGATTATATAAAATAAAACCTTAGACTTTGACTAAAATATTTTCATTTGTATCCCTATTAAGCCTGTGGGAGTCTGAGGCAGGAGGATGGCAAGTTCAAGGTCAGCCTAGGCAACTCAGTGAAAGAATTAAAGGTCTGGGGACTTAACTCAATGGTAAAGTCCCCCTGGGTTCAATCCCCAGTAACCAAAAACAACAAAAAAAGCAAAACAAAATAAAAACAAAAACCTGTGTAGCTATAAATTTCCTACCCTTTCTTCTGAAGTTGTAAAATACCCTAATCAATAATAAGCAGCAAGTTAGACTGAAGTTCCACCCCAAGAAAATAAGATGATTAGCTGGGGCAGGCCCACTAGCCAATGCCCAAGCCCAGCTTGACTCAAAAGGCCTGCAGGAATCCATTTCCAAGTCTTGGACAATTTTACCTGTCTACATAAAAAGAAATGTGAATGTGGACCCCCAGAGCTATGTCCAGGGAGGAGAGTGAGCTGGGCTCTCAAAGAAACAGAGGTCCAGGGTGCTTCTAAGGAAGCTAACTTGTCTTCATCTAGTAGGACGTGGGTGGTATTCAAGAATAAGGCATTTAGACAAGAACCACAAGAAAGAAAACCAGGGAGGAGTTTAAACCACATGGATCCTCCTTCAGCCCACCAGGCTCATTCTTGCCCCTGAATTCTAGATCTATCCCAGATGGCACAGGCCTGAGACGAGCATCTCTCCCTCTGGGTTTCATGGGCACCATTCTGACCTCCAGCACTTCTGGTAAGTCCTTCTGCCTCTCTTTTCCAGACATTGGAAATGAGACACTTAAGAGTGCTCATTAATCCTATCTGCTCAGAGGAGACTCCACAGTAGCCCAGAGCAGATTTTGGAGTGGAAATTGGCCTCCTGGGGACACCTCCAGCAGGGTGGGAGGGGTCTTGTCAGTCAACTCCCCTAGGACAGCATCTGCTTTTGGGTGGTCCCCATGACTGGCCCCATGGAACCTGAGGCTCTAGAAAACCACAGCCCCTCTGCAGCTGCAGGGTCTTCCTTTGGGGGTGGGAGGGAAGAAGCAGCTTTGCACGAAGGGAAATGCTAAAAGTGCATGTGGCAGGGGAGCTCAGAGCTGGGAGAGAGCTCTGGTAGGGCTGGGGTGGGGCAGGGACAGCCCAGGTGCAGCCCCTCCAGGGACTGCCAGATGCCCTGTTTACAGTTTTGGTCACACTGGAGCAGCTGGAACTAGAAACGGCTGAGTTCTTCCCCTCCTGGGTGACTAAACAGAGCAGGGAGGAGCCGATCTGTACCCCAGTGCCATTTGCGCCAGCCAGCCTGTCTCCCAGGGCTTAATAATTCAGGCTTCTCAGCGTAGTAGGCCAGGACCTGCGTGAGGGCTGTGAACTTGGTGTCTGTTTCCAGGCTGCCTCCCACACTTTCAGCTTATTGGGAGTAGTTGGAGTGGGTGGTCATTAGGACAACAGTGCCACTAATGAGAGACCCTTGTCAGCCCTTTCAGAGGCTGTGTCCTGACTATCAGCCTTTATCTTGGGATGATCCCACAGCTCCAGTGATTGTTTTCTGGCACTTGTTCAATCCCTCCCCTGGGAGGCTGGATTCACACCTCAGTGGAGACGGTTCAAGGAAGGGAAGCCCCCAGAACCTCCCTCCATGATTTTCTCGAGCTTCCTCCTCTCCCGACCCCCTGCCCTACATCGATTCCCAGACTGAACTCTCTGCTAAGAGGATCAGCATGGCAGAGGGCAGGACCTCAGCCCCTCCATGTGCTCCAGACCCCAGAATCTGTTCTGTAGCTGTCATGAAAGCCCCGGATCACTGAAGTGAGTCACTCTGTACCCCGAACAGAGCAGCATCTGCGGGGAGCTCACTCCTCCTGGGCAGGTTCCTGGCATCCCTCGGATTGATCCAGGAAGAGACTATTAAAAAGTCATCCATCCGGCACAGACTAGGGTAGAGGGTCAGTTGCTGACCTGGGTTCTTGGCTTCCCACAGCTCATCATACTGGGAACAAGCAGGGGTCAGAACAGAGCAGGAGAGGGACCTGGTGGTGGGACTTCTCACAGGGAGTTGAAGTGGGGCTTGCAGTGGTGGCAGCAGCTGTGACCACAAAAACAACTCAGCTCACCTGGGATGGATAAGAAGACTGCCCTAGCACATCACTGGATGTGGGAAATACTGGGAAGAAAAACAGAAAAAGATGGTAAATTTGCCACGTGAGGTGGCTCACACCTATAAGCCCAGATACTCAGGAGGCAGAGGCAGGAAGGATCTCAACTTCAAGGCCAGCCTCAGCGTCTTAGCAAGACCTTGTCTCAAAATTTAAAAAAGACTAGAGATGTAGCTCAGTAGTAAAGTGCCCCTGGGTTCAATCATACTACTGCAAGGGGTAAAACAACAACAAAATCTAGAGAGGCCGGAGCAACAGTCAGGAGGAATCTGGGAGTGGAGAGAAGAGAGTGGTTCCTAGAGAACCCCAGAGAGTCTCCTGTCTCCATCTCAAAGAGGCTGAAATTTTCTGTACCTTTTCAGTGGAAAGAGCCTAGAGGACTGTGTTGCTGACTCTGACACTCAGACAGAACCTCCCGCTCAAAAAGCAAGGAAAATAGCTCTCACACAAACTTCACTCAACTTTCCAAAAGCAATAGCATGCCACTAAATCTTAATGAGATTATTTTGACCTGAGGGGATTCCAGAGGTATTCTCTTGCTGGGCCTCTTCTTATTAGAGAGCTTCCCGGACCCTGGCATCTGGGTGCCAGGTCTGCACTGGTCTCACATTTACACCACAGCCTCATGAGTGGGAATCACCACCCTGAGGTAACGTTCCCGGTATGATGAACTTGGAAAGCCCAAATGATCTGTCTCAACTTTGGTTTCTGCTAATCATTTTTGGATCCAAATGTTAAGTTGTCACATTTCTCTGTTAAAAAGTAATTTTGAATCCAGTCTCAAAAGACTCAAATGATTCCATTTATATGAAATATCCAGAATAAGCAAATCCATAAAGAGTAGATTCCTGGTTGCCTAGGGCTGAGGATGGTTGGGGGAATTGTGGCTTACGGGTCACAGGATTTTTTTTCCGAAGTGATGAAAATATTCTAAAACTGATTGTGAAGATGATTGTACAACTCCATGACTATGCTAAAAACCACTGAATTATGTAATTTAGATGAGTGAGTTACATGGTATATGAATTATATCTCAATAAGATGTTAGAAAAAGTAATTTGGGCAGGTTCTGACTCAGAAGATGATCTGTCATTTGGCATATGGGATTCTCTGCATCCACTTAGGTGGCAAAAGTCATAAGGGCCCAATTGTCATTTCACCTGCCTGACCCAACTGTGAGTGTGGAAAGGCAGTGAGCTCTTTGGTTGATAGAAGGTGATGGGAAGAGATCAGCAGAGGTTCCAGGTGGAGGGAGAAGGAGACCGTGGAAGCCTGCCTCTCTTGCACCCCAGCATAGACCCCTGCATCCAGAGCTACAGGCTTACATTGGATAGGTGGTGAAATGAGAAATCAACAAAAGATCTCTCAAAGTTGTACCTCCTTTTCTTTCAGGGTTGGTGCCTGGGCCTCTGCACAGTCTCTCTAGAAGTTTATGGGTCTTAAGATATCAATTCCCTTCTCTTGGGTGGGGGTTGGAAGAAATCTGGCATGACCACAAGTTGAGCTAGTAATCTCCAGTTGTTAGCAACATGATCCAGGTCTCCAGATTTCCTCCAGTGGACACCAATGAGCCACCTTATGCAAAGAGATGAAAAAGGTTGGGTGAAACCACTGCTGGCCACAGTGGGTCTCTAAGGGTGGTCTCAGGACCACCCAGCACATGTAGGAACTTTTCAGGATTCTCAGGCCAACCCTGACCTACTAAAGACTTATTACAACTCCAGGATAGATCCCAGCAATCTGTTTTAATAAGCCATACAGGGAAGTCTGGTGTACTTTAAAATTTGAGAACTGTGGTACAGATTCTGAGGTTCAAGAGCAGAGGGACATTTGTCTTATCCTAGTGTGTATCCTCAGCATGTGCACTGTCCACCTGGTACACAGTAAGCAGTCATGAAGCTTTTGTTGAATGAATGAATTTAGCTTAAATTTGAATGAATGAGTGGCTTAGCCTCATTTGTCACTGACTATTCTTCAACAAGGTACCAACCAGGACATTCACAAGCTGATAAAAAGAGAAGGGTATGGGTATATCTGATAATTCACTCTAGCTTCTTGTCAGCTCAGTTGGGTCTCTGAATTATTAAGCAGGACTCACAGCCCATTTCACATTGTCTTTTTAGAGATGAGGCCTTGGCTCTTTGACAATTTTTTTTCTAACCTCCATAAACAAAAGCATTTTTCCATTTGATTTCAGAACCATGCTCTTTCCCTGCATCATTCTGGTCTTGGAAGGAAAAGGGGGAAGCAGCTGGAAGCATATTTTTGTATTTTCAAGTTAAGATGTACCCAATTATTATACATCTGACTCCCAGGAGAACTGAGACATACAGACCAAGCATATCTTAGAAATCCTGAGCAGCTTGCTCACCCACAATCAGGTAGAGGCTAGAGGCAGGTGGAGTTTGATGCCTTTTCTCATCTCGTTCTGGGTCATGGGCAGACCCTCTAATTCTCTGCTGCTGCCATTTCCCTTGAGTGGCCCAAAGCCAGGATTTCTTTGAGCCCACACCTGCAGAACCAGCCGCCCAGTCATCCAACGCAACACCCTATCTCCTCAATCACACACATTTCAGCTGGCTATGTGTTGTCTTTGGACAGGCTGGGCATAGTGCCAGGACACTGAGGTGTCATGTCATCTGTATCAGGAGCTTGTGGCTCCCTGCCACTGGCCCCACCCTTACAAAGGCACCACACTTGACTGAGATACACAAATCATCCTCTGAGGATATCTCACCCTCAGCGGACATCCAGCACCTTCTCTTTTGGATCAGAGCACCTGCAGTAGTCTGATAGAACAAACAAGCTAAGAAATTAACCCACTCTTGTTTTCTGGGCAGTAGGCTCATAATGGAAAAACAAAGTGCCACCCCTCCTAATGGATAACCAGAGCCTAAGTCCTGGGGGTTTTGGTTTCCTCTGTCCAGAGACGGAAAGTCTCTATTTTTATTAAGTAGATAAAGCACCCAAACCATAGCACTGAATAATATTGAGCCCCTTTTAGTATGTTTATAAAACATTCATATTCTTCTTTTCTGAAGTGTCTAGACAAATCTTTTGCTCACATTTTTAAGATAGGCTTTATTTTGGGACAGCTTCAGATTTACCGAAAAGAGCTCTAAATACAGAGTCCTGATACACCTTTCAACAGGCCCTTGCAACCTGTGGCCTCCATGGAGACTTCCAGGGCTAGCTCTTGCTAGGCCTGCACCTCCACTTCACCCAGGAGCACAGGAGCATGTCTGCTTCAAACAACTCTGGGATTGGGAGACTGTGACAATCACCTCAGCATGGCCATTTCAGTCCCATTGAAGATCTCAGGGCAGAGAGCTTGACTTCCAGAACAGGTCACAACCCTGTCTTTGTGCCTGCTTACTGGGCAATGTTTGTGTATTTGGTGGACTTTGATCTTAGTCTTGCTTTCAGTGGAGCGAACAACCCAGCAGAAGATTGGCGTGACCTTTGGTGGATTCCATAGTAAGCAACAAAACATAAGGAGTGCCTTAGGCCTAATCAGTTTAGGTCAGCTCACATCAAAAGAAAAGGAGGGAGGACATTGTAGCCAGAATAAATAAAGTTATTGCAGGAATGTCTTCAAATGAGAATTCTAACTGAAGGGAAAATGCCTTCCCTGTGTGGGAGAGTGTGGCCTACATCCAACCCACATTAGACCAAAGCTCTGCAGGGCTGGGACAGGACCCTGTGCCTTAGGGCAACTTCCTCCTCCATGGCTCCACTCCAGCCCAGCTGCTGACGCGCAGATCTGACCCGCTCCCCTCCTACCCAAAACCCTCTGTCCAAATTCTCTCTGTAATCAGGAACCACCTGTGATTATCTTTCCCTCCTGAAAACGGACCTCAGTCAGGACCCGAGGGGCATCTGCCCTTGAAGGAAAGTAAAAAATGGCCACAGTGCATCGTTACTATGGGGGAGCTGAAGCCCAAGTTAGTGGCTCTGCCTTTAAAGGGCTTCAGGAGAACCATTGTGAGGCCATATCCAGCCTTTATCCTGGTTCTATTTTCATTCACACAAGCAACCCTTGCTGTTGCATTCCAATTAAAAATGCCAAGAAAACAATCAAAATCCCACCACTGTCAAAGGATTTGAATAGACATTTTTCCAAAGATGAGCTAATGACCAATAAATTCATGAAAAGATGCTGTTACTAGTCCTTAAGGAAAGGTAAATCAAAAGTGAGATATCAAATGGTGTGCCTTTACTCCATGTACAAAGAGAGAAACAACATGTATCCCATTTGTTTACAATAAAAAAAAAAAAAAAAAGTGAGATGTCACTTCACATTCGTCAGGAGGGCTATTATCAAAAAATCCAGAAGAGTTTAACAAGTGTTGGGGAGAACATGGAGAAACAGGAAATCTTATATATTGTTGACAGGAACAGAAAACAGTACAACTTCTGTGGAAAACAGTTTGGGGATTACTCAATAAGTTAAACATAAAATTATCATATGATCCAGCAATTCCATTCCTAAGCATATACTGAAAATAACTTCACAACTGTATTCAACTGTTCTCAGCAGAACTATTCACAATAGCAAAAAAAAAAAAAAAAAAAAAAAAAAATGTCCATCACCTGATGAATGGATAAACAAAATGTAGCATATCCACAAGACATAATACTATTTGGCAATAGAAAGAAATAGATTACTGACACATGCTACGATGCAGATGAACCATGAAGACATTAAGAAAAGTCAGACACAAAAGGTCACATATGATTCTTATTATATGAAGTGTCCAGAAAAGGCAAATCTACAGAGACAGAATATAGATTAATGATTTCCAGGGACTGGGGAAAGAAGTGACTACTAATGGATACAACGTTTATTTTTCAGGTGATGAGAGTGCTCAGAAATAAGATAGTGATGATGAATGCACAAATCTGTAAATACACTAAAAATGACTGTATCGTACACTTTAAAGTAATGAAGCTTGCAATATATGAATTATACCAAATTATAAGCACATTCCCAGGCACAGTGGGGCACACCTGTAATACCAGCTACTCAGGAGGCTAAGGCAGGAGGATCACAAGTTCAAGGCCAACCTAAACAATTTAATGAGACTCTGTCTCAAAATAAAAAATAAAAAGGAGTGGGGATGTAGCACAGTGGTAAAGCACCTTGGTTCCATCTCCATGAAAAAAAAAAAAAGTCATATTCTTCCCATGGAATAAGAATTAGACCATTATTGTCTTAAGTCTATTTTGTACTCCTACAACAAAATATCACAGATGGGGTACATTATAATGAATAGAAATTCATTGACTCCCAGTTCTAAAGGCTAAAAAGTTCAAGATCAAGGGATTGGCATCTGGTGAAGACTTTTCACTGTGTGATTCAAGGCAGGAGCCAAGAGGGTGAAAGAGAGACAAGAGAGGACCGAGTTCATCCTTTTATAAGGAATCCATCTGCAACAGTTTGGATCGTAAATGCCCCCCAAAGATGCACGTGTTGAAGACTTGATCCCCAGTCTGTGGCGTTATTGAGAGGTAGTAGAACCTTTAGGAGGTGGGACTATAATAGGAAAGAGGTTAGGTCATTGGGTGTGGGCCCTTGAAGGGTATATAAAAACACTGATCCCCTTATCTCTCTCTTCTCTCTTCTCCCTTCCCTTCCCTCCCCTTCCCCTCCCTCCTCCTCCTCCTCCTCCTCCTCCTCCTCCTCCTCCTCCTCCTCCTCCTCCTCCTCCTCCTCCTCCTCCTCCTCTTCTTCTTCTTCTTCTTCTTCTTCTTCTTCTTCTTCTTCTTCTTCTTTTCTCTCTCTCTCTCTCTCTCTCTCTCCCCCCTCCTCCCCCTCTCTCTCCCCCTGCTTTTCATCCACCATGAGATGAACAATGAACGGGCATCATCCACCATGTAGTCCCATCATGACATACCGGTCACCACAGGCCCAAAGTAACAGCGCCAAGTGACCATGGACTTAAACCTCTAAAACCATGAGCCAAAATAAAACTATCTTCTTTTTCAGTTGACTTATCTCTTAGAGGTCCCAACACCCCCACCTTGGGGATCAAGTTTCCAACATATTTGTTGGAACCCATTTGAGGGACCCATTCAAACCATAGCAGAGATCTTTCAGGTTTATGCTACATACATATATAGTTTTTTAAAAAGAGTGTACAAGTTGGGTGCAGTGGTGCACATCTGTAATCCCAAGAACTCGGGAAGCTGAGGCAGGAAGATTGCAAGTTCCAGACCAACCTCAGCAACTTAGTGAGGCCCTAAGGACTTAGTGAGTCCCTGTCTCAAAATAAAAGATAAAAAAAAGGGCTGGGGATGTGGCTCGGTAGTTAAGGAACCCTGGGTTCAATCTCTGATACAAAAAAATAAAATAAAATAAAAGAGAGAGTACAATATTTATATTATCTATTAGCCTGCTTTACTTACATGATTATTTTTTAATGGCAGTCCATGTCAATAAATATAGTTCTGCATTGTCCATGTTTGTGGCTAAATATATTGTGCCACACAATTACAATGACTTGACCAATTTATTATTGATTGATATTTAGGTTGTTTAGGTTTTCACTATTTATCAACAGCACTCCTGAACATCCCTCTTGGTTTACTTTTCTAATTATTTCCTTAAGATAAATTTTGAGCCAGGTGCAGTGGTGCACACCTATAATCCAAAACAACTCAGGAGGCTGAGGCAGGAGGTTTGCAAATTTGAGGCTAGTCTTGCAACTCATCTCAAAACAGAAAATAAAAATGGTTGGGGATGTAACTCAGTGGTAAAGTGCCCCTGGGTTCAATCCCTGGTACAAAAATAAATAAATAAATGCATTTCAAGAAGGACTGCTGGGTTGTTGAGATACTAAGAATTTGTTGAAATGACCCCAGAAATCTATGTGATTTGCCCCCGCCCCCCCCAGGGGTGAGGGAACCTGAGACTCCCAACCTTCAATACCCGGTACTCGTTTTCATCATTGTTAACTTGTAGGCGGGAGAGTGGTGCCTTGTTCATGTTTGATTTCTGACCACTTTTACTGCCCACCTTCTCACCAAGATGATTTGCTACCATGTTGTCCCATTTTATTTTCTAGAGACCTCAACTTTCCTAAGCCATCTCCTCTTTGGGGGGATCAAATATCTATTCATTCATTAAATCTCCATCTGAATTATTTTATTAAGTATTAAATCTTTTGATAAGTATCATATGATTAAACATCTGTGTGGTTGCATCCTCATTTACTCTTCATGTTATCCTGGGAAGTAGAACAGCTGAGAACACTGAGTCCCAGAGATCATCAAAGCTGTAAGTGACAGAACCAGGATTCAAACCCAGGGTCGCTTCATACTGAAGTTCCCACTCTCTACTCAGAACATGGGATCATGATGTGTTAGTCAACTTCATGGCACTGTGACCAAAATACCCCACAAGAATAACTTAGAGGAGGAAAATTTATTTTGGATCATAGTTTCAGAAGCCTCAGTCCATGGCTGGGTGACTCCATCACAGAAACATCAAGGCAGAAGGGCACAGCAGAGAAGAGTTTCTCAACTCATGGCATCTGGAAGCAGAGAGAAGGCGAAAAGGGCCAGGGAGAGGATAGATCCTTCCAGGGCATGCTGCCTGCTTCCTCCAACTAGGTCTTTCCTCCCAGTAGTCCATTCAACTCTAGGAGGCCGGGGCCCTCACAATCTGATCATGCCTAAAGCTCCCCTCTAAACCTTGCTGCATTGGTGAACTTGCTTTCAATACATGAGCTTTCGGTAGACATTCCAGAACCAAACTGTAACACATGCCTATCTTTCTCTTGAAATTTTTTTAAATCTCCCTTCCTAAAGCTGAGGGTGCATTGCCACCTGCATTTTGCATGTTCTTCCCCTGTAATCGTGCACAAGCTCACTCATTCTTTTTGGTCAGAATTCCTTCGATATCCCCAGGGAGCACTAAGATCCCTCCAGTGGACACCCAATCCCCAAAGCAAGCCTATTCAGGCTAGAGAGTCTTGCTCCCCAAGTCCACCTGGATAATTGTCACTGGAAACCAGCTTTGGTGAAGCATGCAACTCAGAGTCAAAGGCCCCCACAGAAACTGGGAACCAGGGGATATCCAAAAACAATGTGATTTCTGTTACAAGTGAGGTTTCATCTAAATGGTGCCCCCATACGTTGATTTTTCTGGGGCAGATGGCAGTTTTCCAATATGCGCTGAGTTTAGTAAGAGTTTGGCTCCTAAAACTAGAGTTCCCATCAAGAGCGGCTGTAGTTGGCTTAGAAGCTGTTGCAAAGTCAAGGATTGAGCAGGTTCAAGAAAAATAGATTGTGATGTGATTGGCAAACAGTGTGCCCTCCCACCACAGGCTCATGGGATCTTCCAACCATATGCTAAGTCAGCTGGATAGGGAATTTTAGTTCCGCTTTGTAGGTTAAAAAATTGAGGTTTAGCCATGTGCGATAGTGTATGCTTTCATCCCAGCAACTTGGGAGGTTGAGTAGGAAGATCACAAGTTCAAGGGCAGGGGAAGGAAGGAAGGAAGGAAGGAAGGAAGGAAGGAAGGAAGGAAGGAAGGAAGGAAGGAAGGAAGGAGGGAGGGAGGGAGGGAGGGAGGGAGGGAGGGAGGGAGGGAAGGAGGGAAGGAGGGAAGGAGGGAAGGAGGGAGGGAGGGAGAGAAGTTGATACTTCGAGTTAACAGTGACTTTAGATCTCAGTGCTATTAGAGGTAGCACCTGGATGGGGTGATCTTCCACCTGCACAGGACTGAGGACTTTGGGGGACATCAGGACCCTGAGGACATTAACTACAGGTAGCAGATCTTAATCTCGTCATGGTCTTTGGCTACAATGCCTTGAGGCTGTTCTTTCCATTTATTTGCTTACTTGGGCCTTCAAGTTTGAAACCTTCCTCTAGTTTCTTCTTCGTACACTTCACTTTGTTCTGATTATCTGTTGCCACAGAATTTAAAAATGGAAAACACCATTTAGTTAGGCTCCTGGATTCTGTGGGTTAGGAATTTGAACTGCTGGGATGTCTTCTCTCTACACCAGGGGGCAACTCCGAGGACTAGGTAATGAAACCATCTACAAGTGCATGTCTCATACAGTAACTACTAGACATATGTGGCTATTTATTTCCTTATTGGTACTGGGAATTGAACCCAGAGGCACTCTACCACTGAGCCACATCCCCAGGCCTTTTTATTTTTTATTTTGAGACAGGATCTTGCTAAGTAGCTTAGAGCCTCTCTAAGTTGCTGAGCGTGGCTTTGAATTTGCCTTCCTCTGCCTCAGCCTCCTGAATTGCTGGGTTTACAGGTGTGCTCCACTGCTTCCAGCCATATGTGGCTATTTAGATGTGAATTTAAATTAGTTAAAATGAAATGAAGTTTAAAATTCAATTATTCAAGCCAATTACTCATTACTGTTGATGCATACCTATAATCCCAGCTAGTCAGGAGGATCACAAGTTCTAGGCCAGCCTGGGAAACTTAGAGAAACCCTGTCTCAAAATAAAAAAAGAAATGGCTCTGGATGTAGCTCAGGGTTACAGCACCCACGGGTTCCATCCCCAGTACCAAAAAATATATATGTATATATTCTTCAATTACTCAGTGGCACTAGACATATTTTATAGCTCCATAGCCACATGTGGCTAGTGTCTGTGTCTGTACTGTCCCATACAGGACACACAGTCACATGTTCCTTCTACCACATTGTATTAGTTACATGAATAGTAGGGTTGCCAGATAAAATATGGGACATATGTATACAAATTATCACTCTGTTTATCTAAAATTCAAGTTATCTGGGCAACCTGCATTTTCTTTCTTTTCATTTTTTCCTGCGCCTAACATTTAGCAGTGTTTTATTATTATTTAATGTTAAAGTAATTAACAGTTATTATGAATTATGAATAATAACTACTTATGGCAATATGTTCTGAGCTTTACCATCTTAGCAAAAGACAGTTTTTAAGAAAACTAGGAAATAGAAAATTACTCTTTTCTATTTGTTCTTTTGTTGTTGTTGTTGTTGTTGTTCAACAGTAGAATGCATTTTGACACATCATATAAGTGGAGTATAACTTCTCATTCTTCTGGTTGTACATGATGTAAAATTACATAGGTCATGTAATCATATATGCTCATAGGGTAATAATGTCTGATTCGTCGTACTATCATTCCTACCCTACCCTCCCTTTACTCCCCTCTGTCTAATCAAATACCCCTATTCTCCTCCCACCCCCACCCCGCTTATTGTGAATTAGCATAGGCATATCAGAAAACATCCAGCCTTTGGTTCTTTGAGATTGGCTTATTTTGCTTAGTATAATATTCTCCAGCTCCATCCATTTACTGGCAAACACCATAATTTCATTCTTTTTAATACTGAGTAATATTCTATCGTGTACATATACCATCTGTTGAAGGGCACCTAAGTTGGTTCCATAGCTTAGCTATTGTGAATTAAGCTCCTATAAACATTGATGGGCTGTGTCACTGTACTGTGCTGATTTTAAGTTCTTTGGGTATAAACCTAGGAGTAGAATGACTGAGTCAAATGGTGGTTCCATTCCAAGTTTTCTGAGGACTCTCCATACCTCTTCCCATAGTGGTTGCACCAATTTGCAGTCCCACCAGCAATGTATGAGTGTACCTTTCTCCCCAGATCCTCACCAACATTTATTGCTACCTGCATTTTCATTTGCTAAATCTGGCAACTTTACATGAGAGTCACTAAGGCCAGCCAGATACAGAGGAAAAGTCAACCCATTCCTTGATAAGGGAGTGGCAAGGTCATGTCACAGAAGAGCCTGTGGGTTGGGAAATACTGCTGTGGCCATCTTTTGAAGAAATACAGTCTGTCCCATGCTGCCACAGGGGTCCTCACAAAGTTGGGTTCAGAGTTTTTCATGGTTCTCCATCATTTAACAGATGACACTCAAGTTTCAAGGCCCAGATGAATAGAAATGGCAGAAAGGACCCACTTATCTTTCTTTCCCTTCACTCAGAGCTTTGAGGCCAACTGTGCTCAGATAAATTCAAAGTCCTATTCCCAATAAGCGTCAGTCTCTGCCAATTCCATGGGCAAAATTATTTATAAATAAGAAGAACAGATATTTCAGAACACCATCTTAGACAATTTTTTTTTTTCTAAAGTAAGGCCACCTGAGGTGACAATATATTGTGAACACATTGAATAATCAGAGGAATTATGCTAGGAACAAATGGCTTTTCATCTGGAGTTCCCAAAATTCCAGCTTGGCAAGAGAGACTCCCCTGGGCACACCTCCCTCTAATTCAGCCTAAGAACACTCTAAAGGGCTGGGCAATGCTCTGTGGAGGTGGAGAACACCCCCTCACCAACACCAGCTGCATAGACCGTGCACAACAGCTGGGCCTGTCAGATCCTGGGGAGATACAGGTGTCCTCCTGAGGACAGCAAGGCTGAGGCTGGTATTCTCCAAGAGGATGGAGTCATCCCAATGTCAAGACCTAAATCAGTCTGGAGGAAGTTCTCTCACTCTTTCACTCTACCTTGGTGTCAAGGTGTCCCCTGAGTCTGGGAGGGTACGTTGCATGTAGAGATCAGTCAGGGACCAGAAACTAAGGAGCTTCCCAAATCAGAAGTTACTTTTATCTTATCAATCACTTCACAGACTCATGGTATGTTCTTTGCTTCTTTTCCTAATTTTGGACGTGTCAGGAGGAGAGAAGAGAACCAAGAGAGAAAGCACAAGTTCATCATAAATTGTTAAATGAAAATACACAGGATACTACACTAAATTAAATAGAATATGGGACTGGAAGATGTAGCTCAGAGGTAGAGTACTTGCTTAGCATGTACAGGACCCTGGGTTCACTCCCCAGTACTGCAAAAAGTAAAACAAAAAATAAATATAAGGTCCCAATTTTGTGATATATATACACCAAGCATGCATACACAAATCTTTTGTAATGGTTAATTCTATGTGTCCACTTCACTAAGCTAAACAATGCCCAGGTGACTGATAAGCATTAGTTCTATTTGTGTCTGTGGGGGCATTTCCATAAGACATTAGCAATTGAGTCAGTAGACCAAATAAAGAAGATGATGTCATCAATGTAGACGGGCATCCTCCAATCCATTGAGGACCCAAATAGAACAAGGAAGAGGGAGATGAATTGACTCTGTTGAAGCTGGGACAGCATGTCCTCCTGCCCTGGACATCAGTGCTACTGGTTCTCTGACCTTCAGACTCAGAAAAGGATTTCACCATCAGACCTTGGGTTTAAAACTGGGACTGTATCATTGATTTGAACTAGTCACCACCAACTCTTCTGGGTCTCTGAGACAGCAAAAATCAGACTGTTCTTCCTACTCTGACACACTCTGACACACTGGTCATCAAAATGTGTCGGGATTTCTCCCCACCAGCAACTAAAAATCCTCCATCAGACACCAGTTGAGTTTCCTACAATTTAACTCAATTCTGGCTATCTACCTGGAGTTACAGGTAGATACCAGAGATTAAAGTTTCAGTCTAATAAGACTGCTGCACTTTGGATGCCAATCACGAGTTCCAAGTTGTGGCCTGTATTTCTGACCAACCAGCTATAAGTCAAGAATTTCCATTAACCCCTCCTTGCTTTCAACTAATTTGCTAAAGCAGCTAACAAAACTCAGGGAAGTCATTTACATCAGACCATCTATTATAAAGGATATTACAAAGGATACAGATGAACAGCTACATGAAAAGATACCTAGAGCAAGATGTGCAGACAGGGCTTAGGGCTTCCACTCCGCTCCAGCGTGCCACCCTGCAGGGTGTTCAGCAGCCTGGAACCTCTCTGAACCTCATACAATTCAGGATTTTAATAAAAAAATTTGTGGTACTGAGGATTGAACCCAGGGCCTTGTGCAAGCTAGGCAAACACTGAGCTACGTCCCCTGCCCTTTCTATTTTATTTTGAAACAGGGTCTTGCTGAATTGCTGAGACTGGTCTCAAATTTGTGAATCCCCCTGCCTCAGCCTCCCAAGTTGCAGGGATTACAAGTGTGTGCCATGGCTCCTGGCACATTCAGAAATTTTTATGGAGGCATCCTTACATAGCTTTGGCCAATTACTAAGTCAATCTTCAGTCCCTTTCTCCTTTCTTGGAGGAGGGAGATGAAGCTGAAAGTTCCAAGTTTCTAATCATGGTTTGCTCTTCTTGGTGGCCAGATTCTTTCCAGAAATCCACCAAGAGTCATCCCAAAACAAAATATATTCCCATCGCCTAGGAAATTTGGAGGGATTAGGAGCACTGTGTCAGGAACTGGGGGTAGAAACCAAATATATATTCTTTGATTATATCACAATATCATAATCTCCAGCTTGCAGATGGCAGATCATGTGACTTAGTCTCCATAATTGCATGAACCAATATTTCTACAAAAATTTATATCAAAATTTCTTTCTGTGTATCTATATATACAATTGGTTCTCTGAAGAATCCTAATACATGTACACACTACTGGTTATTATTTTCATCTGTGTATTCTATATCTCTCTCTAAGGAGCAATGAGCATGCATTTTTTCACAGTAAGAAACACATAAACATTTTTTTTTAAAGGAACAAACTATGAACAGAATTACAAATTAAAGAAAACAACTAAAGAGCTAGGAGCCGGGTAGGTTAGTGCACTCCAATAATACCAGTGACTCTGGAGGCTTGGGGATCCCAAGTTCAAGGGCAGCATCTGCAACTTAGCAAGACCCTGACTCAAAATAAAATAATAAGAAGGGTTGGGGATGCAGTTCAGTGGTAGAGCACCCTGGGTTCAATCCCTAGTACTGCAAAAAATAAAACAGAACTGTGAGTGCCAGTCATAGCTGATTACTTCCCTAGATGCCATTTCGTCTTTCTTGTCAGGGGAATATTGGTTTGACTCAGCATTAGTATACGCAACTGAAGAAGATTAATCATAATTGGTCCAAAGTTCATATTCTATCAATAATTAGTCTTGTGACTCAATTTTGCTACTAAATCACAAGTGGAAGTCTGTTTGTGGCTGTTATGGAAATTTTTTTTCTTTAATTAAAAATAAGACAGAGAGGACGGGGGAGTGTAGTTCAGTGGTACAGCCCTTGCCTAGTATGCATGAGATCCTGGGGTTTGTTTGTTTTGCTTTGTTTTTCCTGGTAGTGAATATTGACGCCAGAGGTGCTTTACCACTTAGTTACATCCCCAGCCTCCCACCCACCTTTTTTTGGGACAGAGTGTCACTAAGCTGATGGGCTGGTCTTGCAATCCTTTTGCCTCATCCACCCTGGTCACTGGGATTTTCAGTGTGCACCACTGCACCTGGCAAAATCCTGGGGTTTGATCGCAGCACTGTTGAGAGAGAAAGAGAGAGAGAGAGAGAGAGAGAGAGAGAGAGAGAGAGAGAGAGAGAGAATCAAAGAAGGAAAGGCCCATTATATAATGCTCCTTAAGCTAAACGCTGTCATAGGAAGATAATACTACAATGGTGCTACAGCAGCCATCTAAGGACCATGAGGAAAAACTGTCAATGTGTTGAAATGGCAGAAAGAAGAGAAGATCCTTCTGTGGTTCAGAATTGTAATGAATGGATTTTCACAGTATCGTGTAAGATGCTCCCTTAAACCTTGTTATGACATTGGTACATTACTGGCATGGCATAAATTAAGAAAAGAAAGAAGACTTCAGGTCTTCAATACATCATCAAACTGCCTAATTAACCCTAATTAATGCTCCCACTACCAAACAAGTTCTATGAAATAATTGTGCATTGTACAAGCTATTTTAGTTGATATTCTATTATCAGCAAACAAGTACATCCTAAATAATATTCAGTACCGGGAGACAAGGTTAGGAAACAGGAGTTGAAGCCACTGAAAGAACTGTGAAAAAGTCATAGTGTGTAGGACAGGTCAGAAATGATATCCAAAACATTTAACAACTGGTCTATCACGGACACAAAACAATTCAAAGACAGAATGGACACTACCATAGACGATGTATCGTATCTGTCCACGCCAATGTAGCCTAGCTGAATAGCAGTCATAGGCTAGGTTCAAAAGGCAACACAGGAGACTCAAACGTATGTTAGGCATTTAGTTTGCTTGGACTAGATTCTGTTCACAATGTGTGCCTCTTTTGAAAGTCCTGGCTCTACCTTCTAAAGCTAAGCCTTAACTTAGCTTCCAGGAAGAGCTCACTGGCCACTCACCTCAAAAGACAGTACTTGAATCTCTTATAGTCAAAGCAATCCTTAGCAAGAAGAGTGAAGCAGGAGGCATCACAATACCAGACCTTGAATTATACTACAGAGCAATAGTAACAAAAACAGCATGGTATTGGCACCAAAATAGATGTGTAGACCAATGGTACAAAATAGAAGGCACAGAGACACCCACATAAATATGGTTATCTCATACTAGACAAAGGTGCCAAAAACATACATTGGAGAAAAGATAGTCTATTCAACGAATAGTTCTTGAAAAAGTAGAAATCCATATGTGACAAAATGAAATTAAACATCTATCTCTCACCCTGTACAAAAATCAACTCAAAGTGGATCAAAATCTAAGGCACTAAAACAGAGATCCTGTGCCTAACAGAAGAGAAAGTTGGCCCAAATCTTCATCATGTCAGTTTAAGACCTGACTTCTTTAACAAGACTCATAAAGCACAAGAAGTAAAATTAAGAATCAACAAATGGAATGGATTCAAACTAAAAAACTTCTTCTCAGCAAAGGAAACAATCAATGTGAAGAGAGAGTCTACAGAGTGTGACAAAATCTTTACCATATGCACCTCAGATAGCACATTAAACTCCAGAATATATAAAGAACTCAAAAAATTTAACACCAAAAAAACAAATAACCTTATCAATAAATGGGCTAAGGAACTGAACAGACACTTCACAGAAGAAGAAATACAATCGATCAACAAACATGAAAAAATGTTCATCATCTCTAGCAATTACAGAAATTCAAATCAAAACTACTCTAAGATTTCATCTCCCTCCAGTCAGAATGGCAATTATCAAGAATACAAGCAATAATAAGTGTTGGCAAGGATTTGGGGAAAAAGGTACACTCATACATTGCTGATGGGACTGTGAATGGTGCAACCACTGTGGAAAGCAGAATGGAGATTCCTCAGAACACTTGGAATGGAACCACCATTTGATCCAGTCATCCCACTCCTAGGTTTATACCCAAAGGACTTAAAATCAGCATACTATAGTGACACAGCCACATCAATGTTTATAGCAGCTCAATTCACAATAGTTAAACTATGGAACCAACCTAGGTGCTCTTCAACAGATGAATGGATAAATAAAATGTGGTATATGTACACAATAGAATATTACTCAGCCTTAAAGAAGAATGAAATTATGACATTTGCAGGTAAATGGATGGAACTGGAGAATAAGTGAAATAAGTCAACCCCAAAAAAAAACCAAAGGCCGAATGTTTTCTCTGATAAGCAGATGCTGATCCATAGTGGGGGTGGGGGGGTAGGAAAGAATGAAGGAACTTTGGATTGTACAGAGGGGAATGAGAGGAGAGGTGGGATGGTGAGGATGGGAAGGACATCCTGAGGCAGACATTATTACTCTATATACATCTATGATTACACTACTGGTGTAACTTAGCCCATGTACAGCCAGAGAAATGAGATGTTATGTTCCATTCATGTGCAATGTGTCAAAATGCATTCTACAATCATGTAGAACCAATTAGAACAAAGAAAAAAAAAAAGACAGTACCTGGAATCTGGGGACTTATACACACTGAACTAATGCTACATTGCAGTGATGATGGTGGGTTTGAGTTTGTTTTTGTTTTGTTTTGTTTTGTTTTTTCCAGTTGTCAATGGACCTTTATTTTACTTATTTATATGTGGTGCTGAGAATCCAACCCACGCCTCGCACATTTGAGACAAGTGCTCTACCACTGAGCCACAACTCCAGGCCCGGTTCGAGTTTTTTTTAACTGAAAAAGTAATGTGATGTTGGTATAAAATTGCAAATTTTACAGAGAACCAGATGAAAATTAGTCTCCTTCCCATCTTGGCACCCTTAACCTCACTCCACAGAGGTACATTAACAACTGATTGCACTCACGGGTGTAAATTTTCTGAACTTACACAAACGTTTATATATGTGTGCGCGTGCACGTGTGTGTGTATTTAAAAGAAACAGGAGCCTACTTACACATTAATGTATTTTTGTTATTCCTACTTACTATTTCTTAGAGCTGACTGCATATCTACATATAAATTCAAATTCACTTCTTTTTTTTATAACAGTATAATATTTCATTATGTGGATATGTCATAACTTATTTAATGAATCCTCTGTTGACTTACTACTTATCTACTACTACAGACAACACTATAAAACACTACATCTATTAGAATGTTTTAGGACAAAAATAACAAAATACTCAACAAAAAATATTTTAAACCATAAGGGTTTATTATCCAGCATAACAAATTCATCAGCAAGGCAGCCCCAGCATGGTTAAGTCAGCTGCACAACAATGTCATGAAGGGGCCAGGAGCTTCCCAACAGCTCTCTGGTCATCCTCAGAGTGTTGGACTTTTTGCCTTTGGTTTGGCAGGAAAGTGGCTGCCTTCATTCCAAAGATTCCCACCATCTTTCCACCCCATTCAAAAAGAAGAAATCAAGTTCTCCTTACACATCTCGTTTTCCCAGGGAAGAAACTTTTTCTCAGAAGCTCGGCTGCAGATGTTCTCTCCCATGTCATGGCTAGAATACATCCAATCATAACCATTGTCAAAGAGGAATAGAATTATGTTCGGCGTGTGGTACATACCTGTAATCCCAGTACTTTGGGAGGCTGAGGCAGGAGGATCATCATGAGTTCAAAGTAACTTAGTGAGGCCCTAAGCAACTTAGTGAGACACTGTCACTAAATAAGATATTTAAAAGGACTGATGATGTGACTCAATGATTAAGCACCCCTAGGTTCAATTCCTAGTACCAAAATAAATAAATAAGAACGACTATTATTGACTTTTACTAGTAAAGATTCATATCCCAGGGCTGGGAAAGGATATGTTTTTCCTGATCATAGTATATTCTGATACCTGCATCAACTCAGGTACTATTGGAGGAGTAAGGATGAAATGTCTATTGAGTGGCAATAGAGGGTCTTCCACAGCACCTTTATATAGCCATTTTCTGTTTGGGGTGTGTGTGTGTGCAAATATATTTATCAAAGTTCTCAAAATAGACTTGCTGGATCAAAAAAGTATATTCAGTAATAATACCAATACCCACCAATGGATGAATGGAGATACAAAATGTGGTGTATACCTAACGTGGATATTATTCCGCCTTAGAAATGAAATTCTGACACATGAAAGGACCTTGAAGACATAATGCTATGCAGAATAAGTCAGACACAAAAGGACAAATACACAACTCCACTTATGTGAGGTGCCTAGAATAGTCAAATTCATAGAGACAGAAAGTTGAATGGTGATTCCCAGGAGCCAGGAAGAGGAGCAATGGGGAATTTCAGCTTAGGAAGACAAAAAATTCTTTAGGCAGATGGTGGATATAAAACCAGATATAAAATCAGTAGCAGAAAGGTTGGTTAAAGAAGTAAAAGAGTCCTCAGGAAGGGAGGGCTGAGCCAGCAGTCCTCTGGGATTTCCCTGAGTTCCACCACCTCTGGGCTTCTTTTCCCTTCATGACTTCCACCCCAGCATGGTGGCTCCAAGACTTGGTGGCTCCCATTTTGTTCTCTGACTTAAGTGAGACAATAATCTAGTCCCTTTCTTCCCCTGATTAAGAAAAATCATAGAAAAATTAGAAATTCAGCAAAAAGATGACAGCGGGTGCTTTTAAAGTCACATGATTCTGAGTGTTGTGTAACAACCTGCCTGAAAGTCATCTGACTTTCTAAGTGATGCATCTGTGTTCGACCTACTGTCCATGACTAATCAGGCTGGGCTCTGTAAAGCTACATGTAATGTGTAAAAGACTGATAAGTTTTTGCAAATGACTTTTTTTTCCCCTGGTGGAGAGGTGATTTTTGCCCATTAGAATAGCTAAGCCCAAAGGTTACACACACACTAACAGACATTAACCTGTTTTGAGTCTATCTCAGTCATCTTCTTCCAGAACTCTTCACTCTCTGTGGTGGTTTGGATCTTAAAGGTTTCCCCCAAAGTTCATGCTTGGTAGGCTTGGTCCCCAGTGCAACAGTGTTCATAGGTAGGACCTTGGGCAGTGATCAGATTATGAGGGCTCTGACTTCATGAATGGATTAATCCATTTATGGATGGATGGCTTAATGATTGGGGGAGGGGCTTTGTTATAAAAGTGAGCTTCATTGCTCTCTGGTTCCTGGCCCGCATCAAGTGAGCAGCTTGGCTCTGCCGTGTAGCCCCGACCATGATGTCCTGCTGCCTTTTAATTGAGTGACTTCCTCCTACTTCTAATTGCCTCCATAACTCCTCCCTCTCTTTCCTACCCCTCAGTCCCTCTCTCTAGGGCTATTTCCAAAACTTCACTTTACTGGGCAGGGCAATTCAAGATGATTTGGAAAAGGCTTCTTTTCCAAAAGAAGTCAAATTCTTTTTGTAGCCCCTGGGGGCTAAGTGGGTGTTCACCTTCAACAGCCCACGAGGGCAGCAAGGTATTTTCCTAAGCTAAAGGCTCCTTCCTCATACAAAATAAGACACTTCTCTAGAATAGCAGCAGCTGGGGTACTGGGGGTAGAACCCAGGGCCTTGCGTGGATTAGGGCTTGTGCTTTACCATTGAGCCACAGCCCCAACTGGTTCTCATTTTAAGAAGCAATTTTCACCTTCCACCACAAGCAAGACAAAGATGTAGCAAACTGGAGGAAGGGAAGAGGGAATCTTTATGTGTCAGGTGGCTCCCCAGGAAACTGCTCCTAAATTTATCCTATTTTTATTCCCTCTCAGAGCCCAATAAAAAGCTACATGCATTAAGAATTTCCCTTTGGTCAGGCACAGTGGTGCACACCTGTAATTCCAGCAAATCAGGAGGCTGAGGTAGGAGGATCTCAGGATCAAGGTCAGCCTGGGCAATTTGGTAAGACCCTGTTTCAAATAAAAAATAAAAAGGGCTACGGGGGCTGGGGATATAGCTCAGTTGGGTAGAATACTTGCCTCTCATGCACAAGGTCCTGGGTTCAATCCCCAGCACCAAAACAAAGGCAGGGGGACTGGGGCTGTAGCTCAGTGGTAGATCACCCCTAGGTTCAATTCCTAGGTTCAAAAAAAAGATGAAAAGAAAGGAAAGAAAAGAAACAATTTCCCTCTAGGGAAAACCTCCCAGGCACCAGTGGTATGTGTCCTACTCCCCGCGTATAGTCTAAGGGCCTTTAGCTGTGCCACAAAATGAAGGGGCCCTTGGGAGACACCTCAGCCCAATCATGGGACCCAGGGTACAAGCAGTGAGTGGATCTGGTGGAGACAGCAATCACTTTGGTGGCCACCGACTCATAATCTTCACCTTTTGGGCAGCCAAGAAATCGAGGAACAGTTGAGCTACATGTTGCAATATCTAAAAATAAAATTTCCTAATTTTGAGATTGATCAAGACTTCCTTTGGTTTTACAAGATTGTGTACATGTCCTTCCCATCTCATGTTATCTCAAGAGTCACATGGAACACTGGCCTGAGAAAGCTCTATGTTAACTCTTGGCTGACTGTGACTATGGGAGGCCACTAGACTGTCTTAGTCAGCTTAGGCTGCCGTCCAAACAGTACAGACGGATATTTATTTTTCATGGTTCTGGAGACTGGAAGTCCAAGATCAAGGAGCCGGTAGGGTAGATTCATTCTGCAGCCTCTTCTCTTGGATGGGCTCACATGATCTGTTCCTTGCAGTACAGGAGCAAACTCTCTGGACTATTCTCTCAGAAGGACACAAATTCCATCACAGGGCCCTACTGTTATGCGTCTCAGGAGTCAGGGTGTCAACCTGAGTTGGGTGGTAGGGGATATAGTTCAGGGTCTGCTTCCTGGTCTCAGTTTCCCTGGGCAGTCTCTCCAGTTCCCACTTGTGTATGTGAAATGACAACTGAGACCATTGGAAGGATTGAAACTCTTCATAGTCTCCTATCTTCCATGACTAGAATCAGGAAAGCATTTTAAAAATTATTATCCTAGATTATAAACGTTTTTTACAGTTCTCTTGAATACTTCCCAAGAAGAGAAGAGAGTAGCATTCCTTTCTTTTAAAAAGTCTCTGCAGAAACTTTGCTATCTTCCTCTGGAGAAGGAGATTAGATACAGGCAAAAGATGACAGTGAGTTCCTCTCTGTGGTGATCTAAAAATATCACAGACTGTTACATGTTAAAACTCATAAAAATGCACAATGAGCCAGGCAATGTGGCGCATGCCTGTAGTCCCAGTGGCTCGGGAGGTTGAGACAGGAGGACCACAAACTCAAGGCCAGCCTGGGCAACTTGGCAAGACCCTGACTCAAACAAAACAAAACAAAAGGCTGGGGATGAAGATGTAGCTCAGCTGTTAAACACCCAGGGTTCAATCACCAGTAACAACAACAACAAAAAAATTCAATACACCATGACTTTCCACTCTTTTATATCTTCACTTATGGACTATGCTTCCTAATCATGACCCACCATTAGAAAAGCACAAAAATCAAATTTTGCCATGGCATATTTATGATGACTACCAGGAAAATATGTAGTGTTCAGACTATGGGTGATCTTGTTTTTTCCTCCTTCCTGTGTTGTTTGGGTGTTGATGATGCTCTCATTTATTTCTACAGTGGTAAATAATGACAGCTAACATTCATTGAGTTTTGAACATGTGCCAGCAACTTGCCAAGCATTTTGTATCCCCAGCTCCTTTAATTCTCACAACAGCTTCGTGAGACAGATACTATTGTCTGTGAAACCACAAACGAGACTACATGTTCAATATATTGCATCACCTCCCTGCTTTCCAACACCTAAGAAATTTTTCTTTGCCTTGGTAGGGTGCTACTGGGGGCAGGCAATGGAGAAGCAAAGAGAGACAGAGGCAGAGAGATGGAGGGAGAGCCGAATTGGAATAAAGACGGGAGACCCTGCAGGGATGGAGGGAGGTGGGCAGGCTGGCCTAAGGAGAAAGTGAAAGTGGGAGATGGGTGGGGGAGGCCTGGCAAGAGCTGGAAAGCTGCAAGAGGAGGGGAAAGGGTCTAATTGGGACCTTTAGAGAGGAGTTTTCAAAGTTCTGGTACCTGGCATGGGACTGATGCTTTCTTCTATCTCCAGGAAAACCTCGGTACGAACTCCATTGAATTTCATCTAATTTAAGATGCCATTGACTGACATATAATCCATGTCAGGGTGCATCACTATTGTATGTGCCCATAAGAGAAAAAGACGAGGGAGGAAGATAGTGAGAAAGTCATCAATGATAATTGCCCATCAGTTGAAAGCACATCCAAATTTCGAAGAAATACACTATATTACACTCTAATATTTTCAGTTAGATTTATGTCTTTGGTTTGTTTTTATTTTCTTTCTTTCTTTTGTTTTGTTTCGTTTTTGTAGTACTAGAAATTGAAGTCAGGGCCCCACACATGCTAGACAAATGCTCTACTACTGAGCTACCTCTCTAGTCCTTTATGTTTATTTATTTTTAAAATTCAAGACCAGGTCTCATGAAGTTGCGGAGGCTAGCCTCAAACTGGGGATCCTCCTACCTCAGTCGCCCGGGTCACTTGGATAACAGGTGCACACCACTGTGCCCCACCTCTGTTTTTTTTTTTAATATTTTTTTAGGCATGATGGATGTTTATTTTATTCATTTATTTATATGTGGTGCTGAGAATCGAACACAGTGCCTCACACATGCTAGGCAAGTGCTCTACCCCTGAGGCACAACTCCAGCCCCTCTGTTATGTTTTTTAATACATCATTGTCCCGTGAGGTCAGGTTACTGAATTGCTGAGGCTGGCTTTGAACTCACGATCCTCCTATCTCAGCCTCCTGAGCCGCTGGGATTACAGGTGTCTGCCACTGGGCCCAGCTCATTGCACTTTTAACAATCTGCTCCATCTTTACTCCACAGATCCTCCTTTTGAGAAGACCCCAACTCTTGCTTACCAATATCCTTCAAGGGGACAACAAAAGCTACTTTTTTCTGCAAATCTCTCCCAAATTCCCTGGCAGAATTAACGACTTTTTTTACATTCTGTGAATTCACGTGACTAGTACAGTGACTGGTGTTTAATAGGGAAGAAACTGTAGAAGATGCAGAGAAATGTCCACCTGGCTAATGGTAGGACTGGATGGAGCTGAGAACTTTAGCCCCAGACCTTCATGGAACACCGGCCCCTGCTGCTGCCCACCCTGGGTACTCCAGCTGCTACTGTTGATAAATAACAACAATAGCAAACAAATTTTCAAAGAAACAAAACATTTAGTACAGATGCTCTTCAATTCACAATAGGGTTATAAACCAATAAATGCATTGTACTTGAAATGAACAGAAGTTGAAAATGCATTTAAAAAAAAAGAAAGAAAACACACTAATACACCTCACCTACCAAACACCATAGCTCAGCAGCACAGCATACTATGGGGATGCCTGTTGCTTTCGCTCATGATTTCTTGACGGACTGGGAGTGACAGTTCGCTCCCACTGCCCAGTATCACAAGAGAATTGTGTCACAGAGCAAGAGATGACTCCAAAGAAGGGTCCAAGGAGCTCCCAGAGAGAAGAGGGACCTTGACTCGGGACCAACAGGTTCTTGGTATACTTGACAGAAAAGAATTTCAGCATGCGCCAGTCAGCGGCATCGACAGTTTTATTTAGGAAAGTCAATACATATTCAAGGGAGAAAGGCGACCATCTCAAGAGAGAGAGGCCTTTGGAGATAAAACAAGGAAAACACATGCAAGGCAGAATGGGAGCCATCTCCAGAGGGAGAGACAGCCAACTGTTGGCATGTGGTGTTAAGATTTAGAGGGAGGTTGCCAGGGGCTGGACTACAGGTGGGGTCAGGCAGAGTTACATCTATTGTCCAGTTTTCCCCGTGCTTGCGCAGGCCTTCCTTCATATTACTTTTGCAGACAAGGGCATGGGTCAAAGGCACAGGCTATGCTGCTCAGGAGTTATAACTGTCCATAGGTGCTTTCTGATTCTCAATGGTTCGTGGGTGTTTCCTGCACGTCAGTGGTTCCTGGAGCCTCCTTTGAGACTTGGAGGCTCACCCTTTATTCCCAAATTCCTATCTCAACTGAACCACACATCGCTAGCCCAGGCACAGATCAAAATTCAAAATTTGAAGTACGATTCCTACCAAATGCATCTCTTTCACATTATCATAAATTCAAAAATCTTAAGTCAAACTAAGTTGGAGACTGCATAAGGAATAAAAGGAAATTTTGAGGGATAGTCTTCGATTTCCTTTTTTTTTCCCCTCAATTTTTATTGTGGAAATAGTCAAACAATCAAAAAGCTGAAATAGATAGTACATGAATTCCATCTATATTCATCAATTGTTGATATTTTGATTTTTTTTCAGAATGATATCAAAGTAAATTGCATATCAAGATAGCACCACTAATTATTTTATTTTCTGAAAAATTTTTAGTTGTAAATGTACACAATAACTTTTTATATATTTATTTTTATGTGGTGCTGAGTATTGAACCCAGTGCCTCACATGCGTGAGGCAAGCACTGAGCTACAGCTTCAGCCTAAGGACATTCTTCTACATAACCACAACATTATCAATAATAATAATAATATAACTTCCCTAATATTCAATTCATATTCAAATTGTCCCCCTAACTACTCCTCTAAAATGTCTTTTACAGCTAGGTTTTTGTTTAATTTTTCCAACAAGATTCTAATCTAGTTTTATACATTGCATTTTCTTACATCTCTTTAATTTCTTTTAATACAAAACAATCCTCCTTTTTTTGTGTGTGCCAGGGATTGAACCCAGGGTCACTTAACCACTGAGCCACAACCCCAGCACCCACCCCTTTTGAAAAATATTTTTTTATTTACAGACAGGATCTCACTGAGTTGCTGAGGGCCTCTCTGAGTTGCTGAGGCTGGCTTTGCATTCACCATCCACCAGACTCCGCCTCCCAAGCTACACCTGGCTCCATCTATTTTTTTTTTTTTTTAATTTGTGATACTGACTTTTTGTTTGGTTTGGTTTATTGATCCTGGGGATTGAACCCAGAGGCACGTAAGTACTTGAGCCACATCCCCAGCCCTTTTTATTTTGAGACAGGGTGTCACTAAATTGCTGAGGCTGGCCTCTATCTTGTGATTTCTGAACCACTGGGATTACAGGCATGCACCACCGTGCCTGGCCATGATACTGACTTTTTAAAGAACTCAGGCCATTGGTCTTACAGAAGGTCATACTGATTGTATATGTATGGCTATGCTTTTTTGTTTTTTATTTTTAGTTTTTTTTAATAACTGATACATAAAAATATAAAAATTGTATCTGTTAATGTACCATGTAATGTTCAATATGTGTATACATTGCATAATGTTTAAATCAGGTTAAACATATTTCTCTCAGGCTGGGGGAATAGCTCAGTGGTAGAGTGCTTCCCTCTCCTAAGTGAGGCTCTGGATTTGATCTTCAGCACTTCAAAATAAAAACAACAACTAAAAAACCCTCCATATTTATTTCCTCAAATATTTATAACTTCTTGGTGGTAACAATTTTTGAAATTTTCCCTTCTAAATTTTTTGAAATGTACAGTACAATATTGTTATCTGTAGTTACCATATAGTACAATATGTTTTGGGTTTTTTTTTAAGCGGGGTTGTTTTTATGATACCAGGGATTCAATCGAGGGGTGCTTAACCACTGAGTCATACTCCACCCCTTTTTATATTTTATTTAGAGGCAGGATCTCATGAATTGCTTAGGGCCTCACTAAATTGCTGAGGCTGGCTTTGAACTCTCGATCCTCCTATCTCAGTTTTCTGAGTTGCTGGGATTACAGGCATGCACCACCATGCCTGGCATGTATTTTTTAGTTCATCATTATCCAGCAAGGCCAGATCTGAGCTGTCCAACAAGGCTCTGTAATATCTGAGTTATTACACCCATTTTACAGAAGACACCATTGAGTCTCAGAGAAGCCGTTACTTACCCCTGGGGTCATAGCTAATAAACAAAGAGCCAAGGTTCCAGACTAGTCAGCTTGATTCCACTTGTGTGTATGTATAATGCTGTTTAACTTGTTTCTCTGTCAACTAAGGTTTTGGTGATTCTGGTTAAACATTTTTTGGTAAAATCACTTCACAAGTGATGCTATCTATTTCATAGGGCACCCCATTAGAATGCCCAGGTCAGGTGACCCATTCTTAGGGACTAGGTCGGATCTCGTGGTTAAAGTTCTAATCACCAGATGTCTCCCTTTGCATTTAATAAATAACTTGTGTAGTGACACTTCGGCACCACGAAGTGTTCTGTTCTGCCTTGTTCCTTGCTATAGCCCTTATTTGCTAGCAAGGTTTACCTTGTCCACACAAACTGACTGAGCAGTTAGCACTTCCTCTAATGGATTATTCTGGAGTAATGGAGGTCCTGCAGCCCAGAGAGAAGGCAGTTGGAATTCCCAGAGCAGGTGCTGAGGGGTCACAGGCTTCCCTTGCCAACTCCTCGGCTGAGTTCCTAGACCCAGACTAAATGCTTAAGAGGAATGGCCTCCTTTCAGAGACTGCTGGCTGCTGCCAGAGGCTGCTCAGAGCTTGGCAGAAGCCCCCAAACATAGGTGTGTGTGTGGGGGGGGGGGTGCGTGTGGTATAGGGGATTGAACCCAGGAAAACAACCGCTGAGCCACACTGCCAGCCCCTTTTTATATTTTATTTAGAGACAGGGTCTTGCTGAGTTTCTTAGGGCCTCACTAAATTGCTAAGATTGGCTTTGAACTTGCCATCCTCCTGTCTCAGCCTCAGGAACTGCTGGGATTACAGGCGTGCACCACCACAGCCAGCTCTGAACATACATTTTTAAAGCTGAGAGCATTCCAAAGTTGAGAGAAGTTTTCTGTTTTACAAATAAAAGACAACTTGGAATCTCCCTTAATTCTTGGAAAACCACCTGCCTGGTTCGTTAATATTATGCAAATGTGAAACGGGAAATGTTTGAGCTAAGTTTATTCCTATAATAATGTAAGAGGGTGTCTGGGCTTTGCAGAGTCAAATCTCTTCAGGGTTTGTCCCTTTAAGAGAAATGAGGGTTTTGTCTGTTTTGTGTTTTGCTTTTGGGGGGGATATGTGTGCTGCCTAAGTACGGGTTGAAAATTCTGTGCTTGAAAATTATTGCTAGTTCTGGTGGAGATGGGCACAAAGGGCATGCCCAGAAACGGCCTGAACATAGTCCTCACTGCTATGGTAAGGGCATGGTCCACCAGAACTCCTTCAGGCTAAGTTGAAGAACACGAACGGACTGTCACCTGAGCTGTCAGTAATCAAACCTTGAGCATTTCCCAGAAATCCTGAGGAGTGGCTTATAGTCATCGTACAGGTAAGAGATGACCTTATTCTGACGCAGCCTACAAAATGCTATTACACCAACACACATACATAATATAGTTCCTGCCCTGAGAAAGCATGTGGATGGTGAAAATAGTCAAAACAGAGGTAAAAGACTCTGGAAGAAGGAAACCCTGTCACTGGCAACTTCAAGAGAGAATGAGAGGGCATAAATCACTACCAGATCCTTTCAAATTTAAAATGGACTGAGACTGTCTACTGAGGATTGAACCCAAGATGGCTTTTTCACAGAGCTACATCCCCAATCCTGCCCCCATTTTTTTTTTTTCTGGAAACAGGGTCTTACTAAATTGCTGAGTCTGGCCTTGAATTTACAATCCTCCTGTCATAAAAAAGATGTCTCCAGAGAAGGGTCTGAGGAGTTCCCAGAGGAGAGAGAGAACTCAATTCAGGACCAGCAGGGTTCTTGGCATGGATGTTGGAAAAGAATTTCAGCAGGAGTCAGACAAAGGCAGAGACAGAAGTTTATTTAAGAAAGTAGATACGCATTAAAGAGAGAATGCAAGCTATCTGGAGAGTGAGAAGCCCCACCTTGGCTGGGGGTTCAATATTTATAGAAGGACTGTCTCAGGGCCGTACTGGAGGTGGAGTCAGGGTGGAGCTGCACAGTTTCCTGCCAGTTTTTCCTGCACTGTGTATTTCCCTCATTTTACAAGGGCATGGGCCAAGGGCATGTTGTTCAAGATTTACAACTGTGCCAGGCATGATGGCATATGCCTGTAATCCCAGTGATTCAGGAGGCTGAGTCAGGAAGATCACAAGTTCAAGGCCAGCCTCAGCAACCTAATGAAGCCCTAAGCAATTTAGGTAGATACTCTCTCTCAAAAAAAAAAAAAAAAAAAATACATACATACACACACACACATATATATATATATATATATATATATATATATATATGTATAGAGATATATAGCTCATTGGTAGAGCACCCTGGGGTTCAATCCCCAGTAATCATATGCACATCCACATATAAAATTAATTGCAATGTGGAATATGAAAACTAATAGTAAACTTTTTGTACTATTATTGTAAAATCCATTGGTCTAACTTGTACTTTGAATGGATTTTTTTTAATCTATGCATGATTTGTAACATCATGCCCTGGAAATACTGATTTATTGAATTATGCAGACCCTTTAATTGTTACTTTATTATACAATGCCAAAAAATAATTTGCTGGGTGTGGTGGCACATGCCTATAATCCCAGCGATTTGGGAGTTTGAGGCAGGAGGATTGCAAGTTCGAGGCCAGCCTGGACAACTTGTGAGGCTCTGTCTGAAAAAAAAAGAACTGGGAATGTAGCTCAGTGGTAAAGCACCCTGGATTAAATCACCAGTGCTCCACCACCACCCAAAAAAATAAACTGAAAAGTTTAAGTATTCAGAAGATGCCAAACTCACAATAATGGGTGTGAGTTCCTCAAAATTCCACTTTTGCTGGACACTCAAAATTTATTCTTGGCAACAAATACTGTCAATTGTTTCCTTGAATGATAGACTCACATGTTTCATTTTTGAGAAAATGTATACCAAATATACGTTATATAAGTATCCACTGTTCACCAGTCCTCTCAAGGAAAAAATGTTCCTTGAGAAAAGTGGTTTCAAGATAACCTGTGTATTAAAATATGCAGCAAAGTAAGCAGCTAAAGCACTTTAGGCATGCTTACATTTCCACACGCAGAATACTTAGGAATAAATACTCAGGAGAAGAGAGTTTGTTTTCCTGGTGTTGCCCTTGAGCTAAACCGGTTTTGTTCTTGTTTTGGGTGGCCCTGGGCATTGAACCCAGGGCTTCACACCAGGCTAGGTGGGTGCTTTACACAGCTACATCCCCAACCCTTGTCTGTCTTTTACTGCAAGTGCGTGTTGTCAAAGTGTTCAGCGGTTTTACTCACCACTACTTTTGCACCAATCGTGCAAATGTCAACACAGTGAAAAGGGCAAATAACATTGCTGCTCAGAATTTTTTTCCCTATTCAATTTAGGTCTGAGTGGTTGGTGGGGGGTGCTGTAAATTAACTGACAATAGACAGATTAGCAGAGAAAGGACATAAAGAATGTGGGAAATTCAGATGCAGAGGCTCCCTGATAGCTGGATGTGTTATTTCCCATCTTAGTAGGGGAAAGGGGGGGAGAGAAAGAGCTTTCACAGTAACACAAATAGGCTTTTAGGGGAACAAAGGGAAGGTATGGTAGTTATTTATGAGAATGTTTATGTATGCGATTTCTCATCTCTGCTAGAAGCTCCTCCAAAAGAGGGATTTGTGTATGGCTCTTCACTCCCAGAAGGCTCTGCATTTAAGATAAGGAAAGTTCTCCTCCTCCTCCTCCTCCTCCTCCTCCTCCTTATGTTTATACAAATGGTTTATTACATAAAATTTAAAGATATATAAAATAAAGAGAATAATACATTATACCTGTCACCCAGATTCAACATCTGCTAATTACATGACATTTTAACTTCTATGTTTCTACCCACTCCCCAGCCAAGCCACACTTGATTCACTTTTGGGTGAGTTCAGAGGGACACATATTGAATGGAACAAATATTAAAGATAAGGGAAGTTCTGAAAAGGGTTCCTTCTGTTCCTTCTTAAAATGCCTTCTGTTTTAAAGAATTTTTATACCATCTTAGTGGGACCAAGTCAATTATGTTACCATTTTATTACTATTATGAAAATAATTTTGATTCAGTGGAACATCGGATTGTCTTGTGGACCCAGGAGAGTGTGAATGGCACATCTCCTTTACGTCCTTAATTCTTTTTTTAATCAACATGATTTGTTTGTTGTTTAAGAAGATATATTGATTTCCCCTTCTTGTGATTGTAAATTTTGTGAATTTATATTTCTATCACTTTTGCTTTCTGTCTTGAAGATACATTGTTTGAAGCATAAGGATTTATGGAAAGTTGCATTATCTTCATGGATAGTATCTTTTACAAATATGGAACACCCCTTTTTGTTAATTAAATATTTTTGTCTGGAGATTATTTATCTGACATTAATATTGCTATCCTTTTGCATTCACCTACTATATTTTCTTTTTTAATTTATATTTTATTCTTATCAAAGTAATATATATAAAGTATATCTGTCTGTGTGTATATAAAGTATATCTGTCTGTGTGTATATATATATACACACAGACAGATATACTTTTTTTTTTGGTGGTGGTGGTGCTGGGATGGAATCCGGGTTTTGCACATGCTAAGTGTGAGGAAAAACTTGACCCAGGCAATGCTGTTTTGAAACAAGAATCACCTCATGGTCACTCTGACTCAGCCTGACTTTATACCCCAGACAATACTGCATCATCACACAAAGAAAGGAAATTATCTCATACTGAAATCCTGAAAAATACCGCTTCTGTGACAGTGATCCACTTTATACTGTGAATATAGTCCTTGATGCTTTGCCACTGCAACTTATTTTTAAAATGGACATGTTTCTTTCTTTTCCTCTCTCCCTCCTCCTCCCCAATATTCTTCCCAAATCTCAGGGGAAACAGGATTACCTTCCTTCCCCATCCTAGGCCGAGTTATCTGTCCTTGAGCACACACACCCACCACAGTAATGGAGTAATTCAGACTTGAGGATGGCATCTGAAGATCTCAGAAATCACTATCTCCCAAATTAACCAGTGACTTGCAGCTCCGGACAGAACATGTGGAATGTAGCCTTTGAATCACCTCTTTAAAATACCTGTTCCCCTTGGTGGGCAGAATCACAGCCTCTAGGCCAGGAGTAGTCCCCTGTGCTTCTCCTTTGCTAGCAAAGCAATAAACTTCTTTTTCCTTTTTCTCAAAACCATGTCCTTGTTTTAGGATTGGCATCAGGGACAAGGACTGAGCTTTCAGTAACAGTTTAATATGGAACAGTAATTACCTCAAAGAATAGAGATGATGACCACAGGGCCCCTTCCCTGACAATCCCCTGGCAACAGCTTAATGGCCAAAATTCCCCCACTGCCTTATTCCCCTGTATCTGCCCCATACTGTAAGTAGAAGATGGGTCTCAGTCTCCCCTAGACCCTCTCCGCAGGTTTGTCCCTCATAATCCTGTGTTACTCTTGAACCACCTCTCCTATTCCCTTCATTCAGTTCTTTTCTACACTTTGGTGCTGAAACCCTGGATGGGTATTTGAGGTTTCCACTATGGGCAGCCCCTCTGGGCCTTCCCTTGACCTCAACCAGTGTCTCTTTCTTTGCTCTCTCATTCTCCCTCCTTCCCCTCTGGCAGCTCTGTTAAGAACCACTCACATTGCTGGACTTTGCATCCACCACTGCCCACTGCCCATTGGGTGAGTGACCCCCTCCAACTCTTCTGGATTCCTGGCATCCCTGCTACAGTTTCTCTCTCCATGGATACTGTTCCTCTGAGAATTCCAGTGCTGGGTGAGAGAAACCCCCACTGTCACTGGGTAGCAATGACTTGCTTTCTTTGGGGACACCCACTGATTGCCTGTCATTCCATTGTTGTTCTTGGAACAATCTTAGAGAAACCAAATTCTCTAAGGGGACGCCCCTTGACTTTGGCTTTTCTCTCTTTGAGTTCCTGGGGGTCCTCCACAATCATTTTGTCCAGCATGGGCCAGACCCTGTCAAAGCCTCCATGAGACACCCCTCATGGTAACTTCCAGAACATATCTAGACCCTGGGTCTCCAAGACACAGTCAAACCTTAAAGAATGGTGGTCTTCTGTAACACTGCCTGGCCCCAACAATGACAATTAACAATGACAGTCACTGGCCTGAAGACAGCACATTTAACTTTCAAATTCCCTGAGAGTTTGAAACTTTCTCCATCACAATGGCAAATGGTAGGAGGTCCCCCAGGTCCAGGCCTCCACTACAGGCCTGGTACTTCTGCTCCAGACCTTCTCTTTGCTAAAATTGCTCAACTTTTCACATTTTTCTCATCACTGAAAAAAACCTTAAGATATCCCTCTATTGGGACCCTTTTCTCTTTGGGAACCCTGCTTTTTTTCTATTACTCTGACAATTCCTGTAACTTTGCTCTTTCTGATTCTTGTGTTCATGGATTTTATTCCTTGAATTTGCAAGACAAAGAACCCATCCATCCACCCTCTGTGTTACATTTACAGGGGCTCCCCTGGGCTCCCTGAGATCTACAGAAGGGTGAGTAATATGGATAAGGAAGCTCTTATTTCTCTTTTCTGTGCTCTTTCTTAGTGGACAAACTGTCATCTGTAAGCCAGTTAAATGTGACTATCATGGCTGCTAGTCTTAAGATTCAGGTGAGCCAGGAGAGGTGGCACATGCCCAGCAGCTCTGGAGGCTGAGACAGGAAGATGGCGAGTTCAAAGCCAAGCTCAACAACTTAGGGAGGCCCTAAGCAATTCAGTCAGACCCTGTCTCTAAATAAAACACACCAAAAAGGGCTGGGATGTGGTTCCGTATTTGCATGCCCCTGAGTTCAATCCCCAGTACTAAAAAACAAAAAACAAAAAATAAAATTTAGGTGATAGGCTTGCTGGGCAGGAGGGTTGATACCACTTTACCTAGGTGTTGGGAATATGGGTTCTGACTTGCTTCCATTTCCTTTCCATGGGAGAGAATTGGTGCAAGGGACAGAGGTAAGCTTGAGACACTTGAAGATAGAAGACCTGGGTGACTCCCTGATGTACGAAGATCTCATGTCCTATGTCTGACCCTGACAGCCTTCAGGGGTACCAAATATAAACCACCATCTGTCTTTCTGTTTCTAACTGACTTAGCCCCATGATGGAGGGCACCCTCACTTGACTTATCTTGGATCCTGAGATGAAGACTTAGTCTGATCTAAGGTCTTTGGGGAAAAGGTGACCTGTTAATTCCCAAGAGTGTCTCTCCTCTGCAGAAATACCTCTTCCACATACATGCACATCATGGTGCTCAGGCTACTTCCACTTGCTCTGTATGTCCTACTGATCTTCAACTCTTCCACCTTCTCTCTCAAGTGCCTAAGTAGAATCTTTAGGGGCCTCCAGGCTTTCAAATGCTTTCTGGGACCCAAACCCCAAGTCTGTCCCTCATGTCCATATCTTAAATAGGGACTCCTTATGGGAGAGTTCCAGGATAGAACTCCCATACCTTCAAAATTAGACTTTCTTATTTAGACCTTCACAAGACACCTTTTCTTCTGTATTCCCCCTTGTTCTGCAGGGAAAAGATCAGAAGCAGCTCTATTTCAATTACAGTGAATTACCACTTATCTCTCCTAGATCAGGGATTGTTTGCCTTCTGAATTGGGGAAATTACCCAGAGCACTATCAGGCTTGCCTCTTTGTTACATAAAAGGCTGTTTCCTCTTTTCTCATACTCTGGGATTCTGTTTTTTAGTAAGTTCCTTGCACTCTGGTCTGATAAAGATGTTCCATGTGTTCCTTTACTAGAGTAAGTATGGTCATTTGGGAGAGTGGGGGAATCTCTGCCCTTTTTTTTTTTTTTTTTTTTTTTTTTTGAGTTCTATTTTTTCTGGTGAATTCATGTTTGGTTCTGCATACCTAAATTAATATATTTTGTTCTGATTGGTCTTTTTTTGTCTAACGGTAGCCTTTTTTTTTTTTTTTTTAAATCTCTCTATATGTCTTTTTCCTGCTGTCTTTATTCGGAGACTAAATATTCAATGGTTAACTCAAATATGCTGGGAGAAAAAAAAGAGCTTCTCCTTTGGAGAATCCTAAGGAGGGAAATGTCCCTAATGTCCTACAGACGATGAGTGGCCACCTGAATCTTTGATTTCAGCATCCAGTGTGGCTGACAGATCCCACTCCTAAAATTCCTAATTGTACAAGTCCATCCCATGCCTGCATCATACTACAAAAACATGTGACCAATTCTATTTTAATATTTAAAAGGCTAAATCTAATAGACATTGTATAATAAATTTTGTTCCCTACTGGTGGAGCATAAGAATTATTTCAGAATATGAATTTAAGAAAGGTTCTAAAGCTAGAAAAGAGAAATAAAAAACTTATAGATACGAAAATATATTTTAGTATGGAAAATTCAAAGGAAAAAGAAATGTTTCTGGATGAGAAAGTATTTTGTATGGAAAAGTAATATTCCTGTGCTAAAGTCCAAGATGAAAGAGAGAACAAAACTAAGGATATAAACAAGTTGGAGAACGTCTAAATAAGTTGCAAAAGGTTTATGGAAGGTAAATCTCAAAAAGTTTGGGTATGCGATTAAATTGGCTACAATTAGCACAAAGTTATTGAAGGATTGCTATGAAGCAAAATCTAAAACTTTAATCTGCTCTTATCTATTAAGATAATTTTCTTATATCTGTTAGGTTTTATTACTTAGGGAAAATAAGTCTTAAAGGAATTAGGGTTTGTACCTGTTTTAAAGTTTTTTAAAATGATTATTTCATAACTGGTTAAACAAGCAACTGTTATTTTAGGTTACTACACTATAGTTGACACCCTAGATATGTGTGACAAGAAATATGTATACATCTGAGAATTAAACGTTCAAGCTTTGTCTCAGTGTTACATAAAAGTATATAAAATAAAAACTTATGTAGGTCTAATACAGGCAATGTAACCAGTAAGTACTATCTTTTATACATTGTCCATGTTAAAACCTGTCTTACCTCTGTTTTCTTTGAGTACATAAAGGTTTTATTATATAAATAGGATATACATATATCAAGTAAGCTTATTTCTGACCATTAACACTGTTTCTCTTATTAATTTCATTTTGTGTTTTCCTTGTAAAACTTTATAACCATTGTATGTTAATGTTTTGCAGAAGTACTACTTCTAACAGAAAAACCTGAGTTAAGACAAGCCATCCCTACAGGACAGATGGAATATAATGCTAATTTCCAGTAGTAAGACTGACCCTAATTAAACAAAAGGGATTACTATAAAATTATAAGCATTATCATATAATCCATTACTCCCACTTTAAGACTGATGAAATTGGCCTGCTGGATGTTTAAAACCAAAAACTTGGATACCAAATTCAAGGGAGTAAAAGCATCAAGCAGCCTACATTTTGACCCTTGCACTCTAAGGTCAGCCAGAACCCAGAAAACCAGGGGATGTCTCTAAAGGCCCTCCAACTCCAGTGAGTTACTCAAACTCCCATTCAGGGGATTGTGAGGACCCTAGAGAACAGGAAGTCAATCAGTCCACATTCTGCAAAGAGAAAGGTCACTGGAAAGGGAAATGTCCCTAATGCTTCCAAGGGAAGCCACATGTGGTCAGCAAGGCCCTGACCCATCCTGGCAGATGGCACAACTGGTAGAGGAAAACTAATGGAGCCAAAGTTTTCTCACATGTTCCCCAGAGTGACCTCTGACAAATTTTAGCTGACTCTTAATGGTAGATAAGAAAAAGGTCAATTTTGACCAACTTTGTCTTAAACACCTGGCAGGAGAGTATAACCAAAGCATGAGTCACACAGGGACATTAAGGAAAAAGGCAATGACTCTTTTAATGTAACTCAAAATGTACCCTGTGTCAGTTCTCCTGCAAATAAATAAAACTGAGAGATTAGAAAGAAAGGGTTATAAAAGACACTGCCAGAGTCACAAGTTTGTTCTAAGTCAATTTGAGATGTACAAATTTTCCTTACCTCCTCCATAGGTAAACTCAACCTGCTTTTCACTGGTAGGATTATCTAATTCTAGTATTTATTCTTTAGATCGGTCTAAAAGAGAAATCAAGTGGCATTCCACAACTCAAGGGGACACTTCCGCCATTATAAAAATTACATGTGTGTATGTTTCCAGCAACTCTTGTAATGTTTATAAAAACTTAAATGGCCTCCACTTACAAATAAATGACATCCAAGACCACACTTTGATCTCTAATAAGTTTGATCTCTAATAAGTTACTTCATGGTCTTCAGAAGTTGGCTGAAAACACTGATGAGTTTTGTGCTAATCGTTTGTAGAAAATAATGCTTTGCTGTATTGTTTATTGTTGTCCTAGCATGATCCCTGCCCCATGTATACTCTGTCCAGCCACTTGTCAACTGTCATCATGGACCTCTGAACTGCCCTGATATATCAGGGAAGAAAACTTCAGCCACATCTTGCATCACATATAAAAAATAATGCAAAATGCATCACAGAACCTGGTGTGGTGGCACACACCTGTAATGCCAAATACTCAGGAAGTTGAGACAGGAGGATTGCAAGTTTGAGACAAGCCTGGGCAATTTAGCAAAACCATGTCTCAAAATTAAAAATAAAAAGAGCTGGAGATGCAGCTTCTTAGTAGAGGGTCTCTGGGTTCAGTCCCCAGTACCACAAAGAAAAAAACAGAATCACAGACTTTAATGTAAAATGCAAGACTATGATGTAAATTCTATAAGAAAAAAAAAATATATATCCAATCATTCCAGCATCATATCATTTATCAAAAAGATTATCCTTTCTCCACTGAACTGCCTTTGAACCTTCATTGAAAATCCATTTCCAATCTCTCTTTTCCATTGATTATTTTACTATAGCTGCATAACAAGTCTTAAAATTGTGTAGTATGAATCCTCCAGTATAATTCTTTTTCAAAGTTGATCTTGCTATTCTAAGTCATTTGCATTTCTACATAAATTTTAGATTCAATTTCTGAATTTATGCCAAAAAGGTCAACTGGGATTTTATTTGGAATTGCATTGAGTCTATGAATTAGTTGCTGGATTTCTACATAGATGATCATGTTCTTTGCATATAAAGGCCATTTTTCTTTCCCTTTATGATAGAGATTTCTTTTGTTTCATTTTCTCGCAAGGTTGGATGCACTAGAAGCTCTAGTACAATGCTAAATAGAAGTGATGAGATCTTATATCCTTGTCTTGTTCCCAAGTTTAGGAGGAAATAATTCATCTTTCATTATTAAATATAATATTGGCTGTAGGGTCTTTGCTTTTGTTTTTTGTTTTGTTTTGGTGCTGGGGATTGAACCACTGAGCTACACCCCCAGCCATTTTTATATTTTCTTTTGAGACAGGATCTCACTAAGTTGCTTAGGGTCTTGCTAAATTGCTGAGGTTGGCCTCCAACTTGGGATCCTTCTGCCTCAGTCTCCTAAGTTGCAAGAATTATAGGTATGCACCTTTGTACCTGGTGATTATCTTTTTTAGAAATGATAAAATTGAATGTAATAAATTTTTGTTTGAAATTTTGCAACTATGGTCATGATGAACACTGTTCTGCAGTTTTCTTATGAGGTCTTTTCCTGGTTTTAATATCAGAATAATGCCAGTTTTATGAAATGAGTTAGAAAATGTGCCCTTCTTTTCAAATTTCTTGAAGAACTTTGTGGAGTTGGAATAATTTCTTCTTTAAATGTTTGATAGAATTTATCAGTTAAGTCATCTGCTCCTGGATCTTTCTTTGTGGGAAGATTTTTAATTACAAATTCAATTTCTTTAATACATGTAGAATTATTCAAGAAGGCTATTTCTTCTTTTCTGAAAAATCTTCATGCACTTTATATGTACATTTTTATTGGTACATTGTAATTATACATAATAGTGGGATTCATTATAACATATTTGTACATATCATAATTTGATAAATTTAGTTCCCTGGTATCTTCCCTTCTTTCCCCTCCTTCCTCCTCCTGGTTCCCTTCTTCTATTTAACTGACCTCCCTTTTATTTTTCTTCCCCCCCCCCCCCTTTTTTTTTATCTCTCTGGCTTCCACATATGAAAGAAAACATAGACCCCTATCTTACTGAGTCTTATTTCACTAATATAATGCTCTCAAGTTCTACCATTTTCCTGCAAATGACATAATTTCCTTTTTCTTTATGGACAAGTTAAACTCCATTGTATATATATACCACATTTCCATTATCCATCCATATGTTGATGGACACCTAGGCTGACTCCATACTTGGTATACTGTGGATTTTCCTTTTATAAACATGGGTATGCTTGTTTTGCTGTAGTATACTGATTTTAATTCTTCAGGATAAGTGGTATAACTGGGTCACATGGTGGTTCATTGTTTGTCTTTTGAGGACCCTCTATACTGATTTCCATAGTGGTTACACTACTTTATAATTATACACCAACAGTGTATAATCCTCTCCAGCACTGTTATTTGTATTGATGACTGACATTCTAACTGGATTGAGATGAAATCTCAGTTTTGATTGATTTCCCTTATTGCTAAAGATGACTAACATTTTCTACATATTTATTGTCCATTTGTATTTCTTTTTTCGAGAAGTGTCTATTTAATGTGTTTGCCCATTTATTGATTGCGTTGTTACCTATTTCTTCTTGAGAGAACTTTGGTAGTTTGTATCTTTCAAGGAATTTGTCCATTTCATCTAAGGTGTCAAATTTATTGGCATACAGTTATTTGTAATATTCCTTGTGTTCTTATTAATCTGAAGAATATGTAGAAAAGTCACCTCTTTCATTCCTGATTGGTAATTTGTGTCGTCTTTCTTATTTTCCAAAAGGTCTGCAGGATATTTATCAATGCTATTGATCCTCTTAAATAACCAGGTTTTGGTTTCACGGATACTCTCTACTGTTTTCCTGTCAGGATGCCTGCTTTGATCCTCATTACTTCTTTTCTTGTGCTTACCTTGGTTTAAAATGTTCTCTTTTATTCTATCTCTTAAGGTGAAAGGTGGGGCCATTGGTTTGAGGCCTTTGTTTCTTTCTGGCATTTGGTGCTGTAAATTCCCTCCTAAGGACTACTTTAGCAACACCCCACAAATTCTGATACATTGTCTTTTCATTTTCATTCTTCTCAGAGAAGACTTCCTAATGTCCCTTTGATTTCTTCTGTGACCCATGGCTTATTTAGCAGTGTGTTATTTATAAGTATTTGGGGATTTCCCAAAGGTCTATTATTGAGTTCCAAATTAATTCTATTGTTTCCAGAGAAGACATTTGGTATGATTAATCTTGTAAAATGTATTAAGACTTGTCTTATCCCACACAATATGGTTTATCTTGGCAAATCTTCCATGTACACTTGTAAATGTGTGTCCTGCTGTTGTGGAGTGGAGCTGGTTTACACCAGCTTCATTGATAATGTTGTTCAAACCTTCCAGATCCTTCTTAATGATTTTCTGTTTTTGTGTTCTATCAGTTCTATCAAAACAGTGATATTAAACTCTTCAACCATTGCTGGGGATATGGATTAGTAATAGAGTGCTTGCCTGGCATGCATGAGGCCCTGGATTCAATTCCTAGCACAAAAAACAAAACAAAAATTTCAACCATGACTGTAATTTGTTTATTTCTTCTTGATATTCTATCAGTTTTTTCTTCATGTGTTTTGAAGATCTATGTGCTTGAACACACATTTACATTTTTTAGTCTTCTTGATGAATTGACCCCTTTGTCATTATGACATGACTTTATTCCCATGAAATCAAACTTTGACTCACATTATATAACCATTCCAGCTTCTTTTAACTAGAGTTCTCATGTGGATCTTTTCCCATCCTTTGTACTTTCTTAAGTCTTCGTGTTTAGGTTTGCTTCATGTGGTCATCATCTAGTTGGGTCTTGCTTTGATATCCACTCTGACATCCTCTCCTGCCCTTTCATGTGTGTGCCTCGCACATGCTCTACCACTGAGCTACATTCCAGATACTTTTACATGTTATAAACCCCATGACACACTGTTATAGTTGATTAAACAGTCAATTATCTCTTGAGATGTTAAAGAACACAGTCCTGCTGAGACAGGTTTTGTCAGCCTGTGATCTGCAATCAACACTGGGACTGAGTCAGGAAATAAGATTGAGGCCCCTAGACTTTCCCAAGAGTTCCCTATTAATATTTCTCAGGCAGCTTGAGAAGTATGTGAGCCAGCATAATGACAAGATCATGTTAAGGTCACTGCTTTCCTCTCATGCCTACCATTTCAGATAATTTCCAGTAGCTACCCTAAAGTTGAAGGCAAGAGAACTGCTGAGCAGAGCCAACTGTCAATATCTGAGCGATTTCAGAATTCCTAGCTATGTTTAAATGAGATATTCTGAGATGTCTGGCTGAGTTTATATATGTGTATGTATGTGTATATGCATATGTAAATATTTACATTCATAGGTATGAATTTTTTTTTCTGATACTGGGGATACTTAACCTCTGAACTACATCCCCCAGTCCTTTTTATTTTTTTATTTTTTGTTGTGAGACAGTTCCACCAAGTTGGAGACTCTGGCCTTAAACTTGTGATCCTCCCGCCTCAGGCTCCCCAGCAGTTGAAATTACAGGCATGCAGCACTGCACTCAGCATGGTTAACACATAGATGGCAGGAGGCGCATGGTTGCAGAAAGACTTGCACCCCAAACAAGACCATAGGAAAGCATGTAAGCTAACTTGAACTAAGGGACTCCATTAGTTTTCCCAAATTGGCAATTGACTTTGCTTCCCTCTCCTGCTTAGCCCCTCTCCTAGGCTGTCCCTGTTTGGTCCTGAGCCCCAGATCTGACACTGTGATCTGCTCAGCCTTTTCCACATTACCTATACCAGATTCCTATTCCAAAGCTCCAAACAGCCTTTCCCACCCCACAAGGCCTCCCTGTCACCATTCACCAGCACTGACCTGATGTGCTAGACACTAGGTCTGCCCCCCAGGTTCCAGCTGCCCCAATGCCAAGGCCATTCTCCAGGTACCAGCCCCTCCAGTCAGACCTGAACCACCACCCTCAGCATCCAGGTGTTGACAGAGATATCAGGGGATCTACCTACCTGGCCAGGCAGTCCTCGACTGATGGCCAGCTATCAGAAAGGTGTTTCTCTCAATTCACCAAAGTCTCTAACTTCCACCTGAGGTTCTGCTTCTGACATTTGCTCCATTTCTACGGGACTCCTCTACTTTTCTGGTCACCTGGCCACCATTCATAGTAAGACAACTTGGATCAGGTGTTCTCTTCAAATAAGCTCCTTTTAAAGTTAAGTCTTTTCAGCTGCATCAGATTTAGGGGGGAAAAAAATATTTGATGTGTGTAAGGATATGTAAGACACAGTCAGAATCAGATATGAAAAAAGCAGAAAGAACCAATTCTGATCCCCACATCAAGGAATTTCCCACCTATATGGCAGTGACTGGAAAAGACCTAGGCTTTGGTTGCTTTCTTAAAAGAAAACACAAAACTCCAAACACACACACAAATTTTTATTTTACTATAAAAATAGAAGAGAGCTGGGCAAGGTGGTGCATGCCTGTAATCCCAGCAACTCAGGAGGATGGCAAGTTTGAGGCCAGCCCCAGGCATTTAGCAAGGCCCTAAGCAATTTGGAGAGATAATGTCTCAAAATAAAAAATAACTGGAGATTAGCTCAGTGGTAGAGCACCCTTGGATTCAATCCCCAATACCAAAATAATGATAATAATAATTATAACAATAAATAAAAATTTTAGAAAGGAGAAGGCCAGGTATGGTGTCACATTCAGGAGGCTGAAGCAAGAGGATCATTTGAGCCCAGGAGTTTGAGATCAGCCTGGGTAACATCTTGAGTCTCTGTCTCAAAATAAATAAATGAATAAATAAATAAGAAAGGAAATTGCAAATGAAAAAAAAAAAAACTGCCTAAAGCTTAGAAGCAAAATAATAATAAAATTCAGGAAAATATGTATTATTTTCATAAACTGCCTGAAACCTCTTTAATGCTTTCTCAGACCAGAGAGTACTATTGTATAACAATTTTGTCATATGATTTCCTATAGAATAATTTAATCTCTCTTCTAGCATGTTTGATTAAAATTAGATTTTTCATTGATAGTTTAGAAAAGTCTCTTTCAGCTTCACAACTGATGTTCAGTAACCTCCTGTATCTTTTTGCAAATTTGGGGAAACTAACAAATTCTTCTCATCAAGAAGTTATACAATTTGGGAGATTTCAGGACTTTCTTATTTATCATAAATACTCTTTAAAGCTGAATGTGATGGTGCATGCCTGCAGTCCCAACAATTTGGGAGACTGAGGCAGGAGGATCACAAATTCAAGGCCCGTCTCAGCAACTTAGCAAGACCCATCTCAAAAGATAATAAAAAGGGTTGAGGATGTGGCTCAGAGGTAGAGTACTTGCTCAGCATGTGTTGAGGCCCTAGGTTCAATCCTCTGCACCACAAACAAAACAAAACAGCTCTTCAAATGACTCCACTCACCATCAGATTTGTTATCAATATCTTCATTGTGGTTTATTAGGAGTTTTATATTATGTTGGAATTTCATTTCAAGATAGGAAAACATTGGAGGCTGGCGATATAGTTCAGTTGGTAGAGTGCAAGCACAAGGCACTGGGTTCAATCCCCAGCACTGCCAAAAAGAAAAAAGAAAACAAAGAATGAGGTGAACCTGGGGATCCAATTCAATCTCTGCCAAGTCCTGGCCTGTGAAACTTTACTAGCAACAACATGGCTCTACACAGAAGGGACTACAAGAACCTCTTAGTCCTGTGAAATACATTTCCAACTCATCTTCCCCCTAGCCAAATCCTCAAGCTACCTCTAGTCATTCCCACAACACAGACTCAAGGGGAAGTATGGGGGAGAATAAGCTAAAGTGGTGAGAGGCACAAGCCCTCAAGGATTGCACTTAAAGTATTTTCTGTAAAATTTACAAAAACATGACTGTGAACCCATGGCTAGAGATTCTCCCAGGGTCATGCAAGGGACTTGTGCAAGTGAGGAGCCCTGAGGCTTAAGCTTCACAAGTTTCATGGTAAATTCATACCCTGTTGAGAACACAAAACACATACATGATGTACAGTTTTCTCTTATTGGGTAACAAATTATCCCCAAATTAGTACTTTTGAACAACACACACTTATTTTTTCTGTAGTCAGGAATCTAAGCACAGTATAGGTGGGTCCTCTGCTTCTTTGTCTGGCCCAAGGCTACAATCAAGAGGCTTCCCCAGGCAGTCTCACCTGAAGGCTGGACAGGGGAAGGAGTGGTTTCTAAGCTCACTTATGTGGTTGTTGGCAGGCTTGGGCTCCTTGAGGACTGTCAGTTTGAAGGCCTCATTTCCTAGTATGCAGTGGCCATAGGCCACCTTCAGCCCCTTGCCACAGAGGCCTCTCCAACATGGCCTCCTGCTTCATTAAAACTAGCACAAGAGTCTGCTAATAAGATGGAAGTCAGGATCATTTATAACCTAGTCATGGAAGTGATATCCCTTTATCTTTGCTGTATGCTATTGGTTAGGAATGAACCTCTAAGTCTACACACGTGGAGGCTCCAAGAAGCAAGTAGAGTTCTAGAAAAATTTCTAATCTCCCTTGACTAGCAGGGACACTGGGCACGACAGGAGATCAAATGTTAGACTACTGTCCAATGGCTCATGCTGAGATTCAGGTTTCAAAATGAACCATCAAATGCAGGACTGGGGAAGGTATCAAAGCTAAAAGCAAAGGAAACCGGAAATTGGAAAACTGAACAAGAGCCAATTCAGTAAGTCCTCAAGTTGTGACAGATACCCATGGCTAATTCTCAGGTTACCCTGCATAGGTAGGGACTGGGATAGGACAGGCTGAAAGGATGTAATGAAGAGTTAGCTTCTACATGCAAAGAACATTTCCCTGCTTTTCCTTCCTCCCCTCTCTGGAAACCTTTTGATTGTCACTAACTTTTCTTCTTTCAAGAGAAGTTCATTTAAGGATTGCCTGTTAAACTCCTATTATAGACAAGGTATAGAGCTGATCACAACAGATAATGTCCCCGTCCTTCCAGAACTTTTCAGCTACTTTCACAGGAAAGCTGGAAGACAACAAAGATGAGATTCCAACTTAATCAGTCTATCTGGTTAGTACAAAATCTTATGAAAAACACTTTGGGAATCTTAAACTGTTACCTATTCACTCACACACTTCCTCCTTCAACACTCAATCTACAGCTATTTCTTGAGCTCATATTTCAGGCGAGGTACAGCAGTGACACCTGCCCTTGCATAACTTTTCTTCTAAAAGGTGAGAGACAGTATACAAAGTAACAGGTCCTTTGAAAACAGTTAAGTGGGTAGCAGACACCAGGGGCTCAGGGATAAACATGACAGAACAGGTCTCTACACTGTGAGAGCACCCAATCCAACAGGATGACAGACAGGAGGACAGGGAAGCACCATGCTCAGTAAAATTCAGCCTCTACCCAAGACTGCATCCTGGTTCCCAGCAACCAGCTCACAAACTGGCAGGGGGCTCAGGACATCATGGGATCAGAATGCTGGTATTTCAGCAGCAGAAGAGGTCTTGGGTCTTTATTTTAACTGGGAAGGAGTTACAGAGAGCTCAGGGAAAGCCCACCCCGACCCTGCCAGGGGAAATACCAAAAGGACATTTGTGGCAGGCAGTAATCCTTTTAGAGTATCCTGGGAAGGGCCTGCCTGTTATTGATATTGGAAAACAGTCTGAATTGATCAGTTTGGTCTGCTTACCACAAGAATTGGAATTGTATAAACTTCAGAGTCAATGGAATTTTATTTTTAATACAACTTTATTGGGATATGATTCATAAACCTAAAATTTAAAGGTTTAAAGTGTATAATTCAATGCTTTTTAGCATATTCCCAGAGTTGTGCAACCATCAGCACAATGAATATTTGAACATTTTGATCATCCCAAAGAGAAACCCTACACCCTTAGTGTCACTCCCTACCTCCCTCTGCCACCAGCTCCAAGCGCCTGGCAACCACTAACCTGCCTTACCACTTACTACCTATTTGAAATTAAAAGGTCACCTCTACATGAGCCTGTTTTCTCACCTAACAGCTCTGTCTACTCTGGGTGCTACACACCTATATTGACAAATATCATAGGTGTGAATAAAGTGCCAGGCCTTGCACAGTGAGCCACCAGGGTGGGGCTTTATTGGACTCTGGGATGGCAGAGCCTGAGTGAAGCATCTGGGGGAAGCAAAAATCTCTGGACAGTTGGGCATGGTGGTGCACACCTGTAATCCCAGCAACTCTGGAGGTTAAGGCAGGAGGATTGCCAGTTGGAGGCCAGCCTCAGCAACTTAGGGAGATCCTGTCTCAAAATAAAAAAAATAATACTAATAAAATAATGATGTTGAGGCTCCATGTAGGGGGCACCCCCCACACTGGCTATATGGGTAGCTAAGCCCTAGCTCACCTTCTCAATCCTTCCAGCCCACCAATAAAATGGATCTTACACACACACACACACACACACACACACACACAAGCACACATATACCTTCCTTTCTTTTTCTTTTCTTGGCTCTGCACATGTCACTAGAATAAACCCCTACAAATTTGACCCTGACCAAGAAGCTGCACTCTGTCACCCAGGATGCACTGACCACACCAGGAAGAAGGCTGGGTACCCTCTCTTCCCCAGTTTTCCCATCTATATTCTCTGCCCCAGCACAAGGGCATCAACTCCCTTTCCTGGCTGCCTACTGCAGGCTTCTCATGAGAGGAAATCTGGTGGCACCCATAGAGGGTCTCAACCTAGGGAAGGAATGAGGCTTCCATGACATCTGTCAAGACCAAGAAACCCAACTCTAGCTAGCTTAAGTAAAAAAGGGAAAGGAAGGGTCTCATGGCCAGAGAGCTTGCCCGAGGGTGGACCTGGGCTCAGGGGCTCAAAGGCTCACCTGTCACCACCACTCTCCTGGCTTCCTATCCTTGATCTCACCTTCTGCCCAGGGGAAGCTTCCTCCAGGTAGTCAGGGAGATGGCCAGTGACTCCATCACCCCTTTAACCACACCAAAGGGAGAGGAGCTCCCCTCTCCCAGGCCTAGGGAGGATTCAGATAGGACAAGGTGGTCACCTGCCCTCCCTTCACCTGGGTCCCGTCTGTCTCCAAGAGGCAGATGGAGGGCCACTGCTGGGCAGGCAAAAGTGGTATACAGCCGTCCTCTCCACAGCAGCTATTTTGAGAAACTTCCCATCTCTGAGTAAAAATAGAGGCAAATGCTCCAAAGTAAGGGAAGAGTCTGAGAGGCGGAGAGAGCTGCCAAGAACAGCCATCCTGTAAATAAAACTGTGTGCTGGAGCACAGGGGGCCTGGGAGCAGCTGCTGTGCTTGGGCCTGGCGTCGAGGGACACTGGCTGAGGAAGCCAAGGTTGCCCAGCACGGGAAGGGAAGCTTCCCACTGCAGGCCTTGGTGCCCCTCCACCTGACCTGGCTCTCCTCTCTGGGATGCCCCAAAAGGAGGAATTGCAGGAACCCAGCCCTCCTTGCATAACACCCCACTGCTTTCTCCCTGAGGAGGTCTACCCTGGCTCATTCCTGCCTCAAGGGCTCGGCCAGGTGGTCTCCTTCTCCATCCTGTCCCCCTAGGATGGTTCTGGCCCAGGCCTCCACAGCAAGGGGTGTGTGCCCTTTGGGGCCCTGCAAAGTCACCTCTGACATGGACACGCCTTACACAGAGGAATCCTTACTCCTGTCAGCGTGGCTTTGTCCGTGCCCTGGAGTAAGAGTAGACTCTTCTTCCAACCCTGACCACCTGTGCTGAGGAACACTGAGCTCTTCTGTTCCATCTTAAGGCCACCGATGTTTTGAATGTGACAGCCAACCCTAAGGTGAGGAAGTGAGCAGCAGGGTAGATCCACATTCAAGGAAAGGGTAATGACCAAACAGTGAACAGAGACAGAAATAATAAAGTGACAGAAAAAAAAAAAAAAAAACCCAAAGCAACCTCTATTCATTGAGCATGTAGTACATGCCAGGCTCCAAACACTACATGAGTTAATACATTTAATAATATATACATTTTAAGTGTACAAATGCCCCCCCCCCCATGTTTTTTCTTAGTTATAAAGAGAAAAATAGTATTTTACCATGGAGAAACCCAGTGCACAAGGTCAATATTATCAGTAATAGGGACACTGTGGTATCATTAACCCCTGCTGTGACATACTGAGAAAGACAAAACATTGCTCCTGTGTGCTCATTGCTGTGTCAATGACACAGGGCTAGTGATATAGCTCAGTAGGTAGAGCGCTTGCCTTAGAAGCCCTGGGTTCAATCCTCAGCACTGCAAAAAAGAAAAGAAAAAGAAAACAAGCAAACAAAAAAATCACATTCTTTGCTGGGGATGTGGCTAAGTGATAAAGCAATTGCAATTGCCTGGCATGCATTAGGCGATGGGTTCAAATCCTCCAGCACCAAAACAAAAAAAATTAAAGGACACATAATCTCATTCTAACTATGAGAAAACATTAGACAAACCCAATACTGAAGGAAAGTCTACAAATAACAGGTACATTGTCAAAAATGTCATAGTCAATAAAGCTAGGGTAAGGGGTAAGATTGAGAAACAGGGGTGATCAAGAAAAAAAAAATACCAAATGCAATGTGGGACCTTACCGAGGATCCTGTAAAACTCAAATAAGGGCTGTAATGTATATAGACCAGAGTTATAGGAACTCCTATTGTTGGATGGTCCAATGTTGATTTTAATAATAATAATCTGGCTATGTAAGATGTTAGTATTGGGGAAAGTTGAATAGAAATATGCAGCTACTCTGTACTAGTTTTACAACTTTTCTGTAAGTCAGAAATTAATTCAAAATTGATATTTTAAAAGTTACTTTTGAATTTAAAGTTTCCTAAGTGGAAGTTTCACCCAACAAATTCAGTCTAAAGAAAATCAGCTTATCAGGTTATCTATTAGCAATGAAAAATGCCCAAAAACTGGGATAAAGCCCATATATATATAAAATATATAATATTTATATGTAAATATATATTATATATCATGTGTGTGTGGTACTGGGGTTTGAACTCAGAGTACTTTACCACTGAACTACACCTCCAGTTCTTTTTATTTTTTATTTTGAGACAGGGTCTCGCTAAATTGCTGTGGCTGACCTGGAACTTGGAATCCTCCTGTCTCAGTCTCCCAGTTGCTAGGATTACAGGCGAGTGCCACAGCACCTGGTAAGAACATTTTTAAGTGTCTGCTGTATCATTAGAAATCTGCCCAGGTGGGTTTTCCATGGCTAGGATTGTCCCTCGTAGTTGAGCAGGTACTCAATAGCAGGAAAAAGCACTAAGCATGTCTGCAATTTCCAAAGATGTGACAGTGAGACAGGCTGCCTCCCACGAGGAAGGGCTCCTCCCCAGCCAGAGAGCCAGAGGCCCTCCATGGGGTTGTTTTGCATCTTGTTTGTCTTGTTCCTTAGTCCAGCGGGGCACAGTGAGTAAGAAAGTGCTTCAGCCCTCTTGACAGTACATCACCACCCCTCCTTCTTCATTCCTTCCACGGTGACTCACTTGTAGAGGCTTTTGCAATCAAATAAAGAAAGGCATTTCCCACCAACTTTAAGCCCCACAGCTTTATCCTTCAATGTCTACCCTTCATTTCTCTTAGCCCACAAGAGGAAAAATAAATGTGAGATGTTGCTATGTAAAAGAGGCTTGGATTTGCACACATTTGATTATTTTCTTCTGTTTTTCTCTCTGTGTTTCCCTGGGTTTCTCCATCTCTCCAGCCAGGAGTGTAACAGCAGATCAACAGAGGCTGCCGCCAAAGAGTCTGCAGCTCTGGCCTCCTGTTTGACCGCAACTTGGAAAGCAGGTATGTTGGTCCTCAAAAGTCCCAATAGCCAAAACAAGAAGGCAGGACCTGTGCCTTGTCCTGTACTGGATCTTGGCACCTCCAGTCTGATTCTGTGTCTCTGCCCAGTTGGGCTTCCCGCAGCCCTCTCCCTGAGCAACACCGTGCTACATTTCATTCTCCTCTCTCCAGACCGCAAACTAGAAATAAGTTGTCCAGTGATTAGTTACCATCCCATTACTGTGCCACATTTTGTAATGAAGAAAAGGCATTCTGACCCTGGCTGCCTCAAGCCCTTGAACAGGAAGAACAAGAATTGTAGAGGGTCACTGAGTCCAAAGGAGGTGAGAGCTGGGAAGGTCTGTAGTGTCCAGGGAGATGTCGGGACAGTCAGACTGAGGTTGTGAGGTCAGGACCTGGCCATTTCCTACCTATCCCAGGAATTTTGTGCAGCTGAAGGGCTGCTACCTGGGCAGGGGTGGGTGGAGGAGGGAATCGACAACTGGCACAGGACAGACATCAACAAGTCAAAGCAGAATGTACTGATCCTCATGACAAAGGAACTGACCTTAGAGATCAGTGTTCCTGCCCTGATATGGGGGGACACTCACATCTCCATCATACTCCTGGGTAACCCAGAACCATATGGGAGGGAACTGAGAGGGTTTACGCCCTCCACTTGACCTGTCCTATTGGTGAGAGCACTCAAAAGGATCAAAGGGCTAGGTGTGTAGCTCAGTGGCAGAGCACTCACCTAGCATGAACGAAGATCCCCGATACTCGCCCCCCAGCCCAGACACAGGAGCAGGAGCCAAGAAACAATTATGTCATATCAGGGGGATATACATTGTAGAGACCTTAAAAAACATCCACTTCCATTTCTTACAAAATAGACCTCCCCCAGGCCTGGGGACTTGGAAAGAGACCATCCCCTAGGATGGGGTCAGGGCAAAAGCCTTTTACTGAGTTTGACTATGGTACTAAGAAGTCTCCACAAGCAGACAAGTGGGACCTCATGGGCTTCAGGGAAAGCCCAGACAGGTGGGTTCTGCAGAGGTGAAATGACAGAAGAGGTGGTGAGCTTGTACTACTTGGGTGCCCAGGGGACAGAGGGATCACAGACAACAGGATAGGTGGGAAGTAAACTCAGGAGGTTCTCATTGCTTTGAAGGGCCTTCAACCTCTCACTGAAAGAGACTGAAAACTGGGATTGATTCAGAAAAGAGTGAAAGGCAAGCACAAAGCCCTGGGTTCAATCCCCAGCACTGCAAAAAAAAAAAAAAAAAAAAAAAAAAAAAAAAAAGAGAGAGAGAGCGAAAGGTAGAAATGTTGCAGGAAGATGCTCAAAGATAACTGTGAGGAACCAGAGGAGACCTTAGGGGAGAGGCCCAGGAAGAGGCTGCGGGAAGCATGGGAAGTTCAGAACCAGGATGTTGACAGGCTTAAGGAGCCAAAGCAGGTTTCTGATCAGCAGCTAAAGAACCAGAACAATGGATATTGTGTCACCCAGAAGGAAGAATTTCAAGGTGGTCAGTGCAGTGAAATGTTAGAGGTCAGCAATGACCTTCCAGTTCAGTTCCCAGTTCAGGAGGACTGTCAGAAGTATCTGTGCTGTATAATGACAGTGAAAAGATTCAGAGACCTAAGGCAGCAGGGGCAATAAAAAGTTACCATCAACAAAGTAGATGGTACAAACATTTCATTTCTGAAAGAAAAGGCATTATACTAAGGGCCAAATGGAAGAGGAAACTGCAGGCCAGAACATGAATGGGAGAAGGCTGCAGAGGATGTGGGTCAGCCTTCCCAGGGGAGCTCCAGAAAGGGTCTCAGCCTGGAGGAAGTGGTGGGGGTAACTTCCTAAGGAGTTGGCTATACACAGCTGAACCAACCCCCACCCCCCAAACACACACACACATACCTGCACTCACAAGTGTACACACAAAAATACCAGCTGGGTCGAGAATGAGCTCAGATGCTTACCTACTAAGAATTGTTCCCTAAACTGAGCAGAGACACAGTTCTCAGTTTGGGAAGAGACCGTATGTCAAACACTCCAAAACAGCAAAGAGTTCCGGCAAGGGGTGGGAGTGTCAAGGCCACCTGCTCCCCACTTGCTCAATTCATGAAGGGAAACCAGGACACATGCTCAGTGAGATCCTCCTTCAGCTCCACTGCAGGAAATTGGCTTCTAGGATAGATGGTCTTGAAAAAGAAACACTTCCCAGAACTTCTACAAATCAGTTTAATCCTTCATTCACAAAAAGGGCTGAGAATCACTTAGTATTCTCTTCCATGATAATCAGGGAGACTTAACTAAGTCCTGAGATAATGCACTAATAATTATCAAAAGAAAAGTAATCTGTTTCATTATAAGGAGTCCTTGCATATTTAAAGAACTGGCTCTTATGGAAAGGAGGACAGTCAGGAAACAGACATCATTTTGGATTTTTTTTTTTTTTAAAGAATAAATTTGGTGGGCCGAGTCTGTGGTTCAGTGGTAGAGTGCTTGCCTTGCATGTGAGAGTCCCTGGGTTCAATTCTCATATAAATAAATGAGTAAAATAAAGGTCCATCAACAATCAAAAAAAAAAATAAATAAATAAAGATGACTGAAATAAAAATTCCTATACATAGCTAAATAATGAGCTGGTTAAGTGGATTATAGAGATAGTTGTACATAACTCTATGGTCTACCAAAATTGTACACTTTATTTTTTCTTAAGGGTTTTTTTTTTTTTTCAACATGGGGGATTAAACCCAGAGCCTCACACATAATAGGCAAGTACTCTACCACTGAGCTACATCCCCAGCCTTTCACTGTACACTTTAAATGGCGAATGTTACAGGAGGAAAGTACACTTCATTAAAGCTATTATTAAAAAATTGCCCAGCCAGGTACAGTGGTGCAAGCCTGTAAACCCAGCTATTTGCGAGGCTGAAACAGGAGGAAGTTTGAGGCCAGCATCAGTAACTTAACAAGATCCTGTCTCAAAATAAAACGAAAAGGGCTGGGGCTGTCACTCAATTTAGAGTGCTTGTCTACCATGCATAAACCGGGTTTAAACCCCATTCCTCCCCCACACACATGCGCACACACACACACACACACACACACACACACACATGCACCTGCACACAATCCTAACAGCCCATCTCTCAAAGGCCTCAGACAGGAGAATTCTGAGGTATGTATTTTGCATTGTTCTTGACCCCCCACAGGACTGAACTTCCAGGGTGGTAGTTGGTTTCATACATCCACACACACTCCTGTTGGACACCTTCCCTTCCCAGTATCACTTCCCAAAACTCTACTTACACAAGAATCCTCATCTAAAAGTCTGGAAGAACTCAAACCAAGGGTAGCATAGTTTTTATTTTGTATTCTTCTGACCTGTTTTTTTAGAAAAGAAGTGATTGAAGGCAGAGACTGGATTAGGGTTATTCATGACCTGTCATGAGGGAAGCCAATTTCAGGGAGGGTTTGGAACTCTAGTTGACAGGTTGAAAAGGGTAAGTCACAGATGGTAGGTTTCCAGAGCTCTGAGGTGAGCCCTTGCTGCAGACTTAGGGTTCAAGTTCTCCATGTGCCTTACTGCCTAAGAAGGATGAAAGAGCTCTACTCTAATGCCAGACCACTGCTGAGAAGCTGCAAGCACCTTCGTTCAATTCAGATTACACTCATATTAAAACCTCAGATTCTGCTGCTTCAGTGCAATTAATAATCTGCGTTCTCATGGTGCCACAGGAAGAAAGGAACTGCCAAAGCTCAAAAGCCACCACGGCTGCTTGGGACGAAAATTCCCGACCAGATCAAAGTGACAGAGAAGCAGGAAGTAGACCTGAACAAACCTCCAACTCTCAAAAGCACGGTTTTAAAATACATAGACGGTATAGAAATTAATGCTATGTTCCAATTATTCCAGGATGTAATATTTTCACACATCTTAACTATCTGTAATTGAGGAACATCATACAATGTATATAAATCATATTGATTGGCAGAGTTTTTCAATGAAAAGATATTATACCTTGCAACGAACAAATATACGAATTCATGTGGTATGAACAGATTTGGGGGGATTCTTTAAAGAAAAAAATGACCTCATTCTTGACCTCTCCCTTTCAAGATGTAGTAATATGAAAGGCAAAAAATTCTGTCAGTTTATCACTTTGAGATTCAAATCAGGATAAATACTTCAATTTTTCAAATTTACTATTAGCTCTAAATAAAGTTCAGTCTCAAAATCTCTTATTCAGTAGATGTTCCTAGCATTGAAAACAAAAGTATAGAATTAATGTTAAGAAAAACACAAATTTGGGCTGGGGAGATAACTCAGTTGGTAGAGTGCTTGCCTTGTAAGCACAAGGCCCTGGGTTCAATCCCCAGCACTGCAAAATAAATAAATAAATAAAAATAAAAAACACAAATTTATCCCATAACCTCAATAGTCCAGCACATCAATGAAAGATTTTCCCCCTTGTTCTGAAGAATTTTTCCTTTGTCTGGCTTTGTTTTTTGTTTTGTTTTTGGCCAGAAAATAAATCACAGAAAAGTTAACTTTTAGCTCAAGTAAAGGCTTCATTCATTTCATCTTTCCTGGAAGTGAAAAAGAGTCATCTCCCTTTCCTGCTTCTGATGGGCTAAGATGGCTTAGGTCATCAAATATTCATCACTACCAACCAGAAGTGCAAACATGGGGGATGGTCACTCTTGGGTGTCTTTAATTCTGGACCCAATTTCCAGGGTAACCAAGTGTTTCCCCAACTTCCTATCCTCCTTTTCCAGGCTCCCTCAACTCCAAAAGAGGAGATGGGCATAATTGGAGTCAGGGGTGGGAAGGTGCTATTTTGGTCAGCCTTTCCCTAAGGCCTTGTTATAGCTTAAATGTGAGATGTACCCCAAAAGCTCATGTGTGAGACAATGCAAGAAGGTTTAGAGGAGAAATGACTGGGTTAGGAGAGCCTTAACACAATCAGCGAGTTAGTCCCCTGATGGGACTGAGTGGTAACTGAAGGTGGGTAGGGTGTGGCTGGAAGAGGTTGGCATTGGGGGCGTGGCTCGGGTATATATTTTGTACCTGGAGTGGAGTCTCTCTCTGCTGCCTGATCATGTGAGCCGCTTCCCTCTGCCATACTCTTCTGCCATAATGTTCAGCCTCACTTGGAGCCCTGAGGAATGGAGCCTGCTATCCATGGATTGAGACCTCTGAAACCGTGAGCCCCCATATAAATTTTTCCTCCTCTATAATTGTTCTGGTCAGATCTTACAGTCACAGCAGCAAAAAAGCTGACTAAAACAGGCCTGCTTGGGTTTATGAAACACTCAAATTCTGGCAACGCTCATTCTTCCTTTTTGACCTTCAAACTCAAAATCAACATGAATTGACAGCAGACATGAAAAAAGTCAGGCTCCTGTTTCTGCTGAGGCTTCAATTGTTGAGCGGTTCTCAAAAGAATTAATTAGTCTTGTTGGACTTACCACCAAGAGAGAGGGGATCAGGTCAGAGTCCATCTCAAGGGAACCAAGGGAGGGCTTCATGGATTAGGCTCAGTCAAGTATTGTAACTGAGCCCAAGCGTGTGTACAGCTCTAAAACCTGGACTCCCTTTGCTGCAAAGCCCAGGAGGTTAATCTCAAAGCACAGCAATGATCAGCATTGTGGGCTCAGGCAGTCAGTGCACAAGAACTTCCGCCAAATAAAAAAGGGCCAGAGATTATCTCACCCAAATATAATCAACACCAAGGACTCATGTTCCAACAACAGCACCCTTATCAACTGCAGGCTCACAAAATCCCCCCAGCAACCCTCTAAACCTGTTATAAGGCTTCTTTCTTTGCAGAAGACTTGAAACCTCATGGAAGCAGATTCCCTATAAGGAAATTCCTCCTCAGGAGAAATCTACTACCTGAGACTGCATGGTCAAGTTACAAGGACACATGCACATTGTGAACCAATTACCTTTGGGTGTTCTCAGAGCTTCTTTATTCCTCTCTAAACCTAATATGGCAGAGTGGCCCTTTGGGAAATGGGTTGGCAACCACAGGAGTGCAGAGGTCAGATGCAGGCCCCATAAATCCTTCAGAAAGACCAGGTTTCAAAGCCTTTGAGCCCACATCAAGGATCTGTGAGCTCACACTTGCTCATACATGGCCTCAGCACTCCCAAGTAGTGGAGGACAGTCTGCAATCTTCTTACAACACCAGTCCTCCTGTTCTGAGTTTTATCAAATGTCCACTTGTTTTTAAGTGCACATTGTTCACAGGAGTCTATGAAAGGAACAGGAGTGGTCAAGGCTGCCTCTGTATTTCATCAGTGTGGTCACAACTCCACAAAAAGGAAACAACTCAGGATTCTATGGTCTTTGCAGTGCAGAACCTTTCCCCAGTTAAATTCTTTATATTCACTAAAAACAGAAGCATAAGTAAACATTCACACTTCTCTTTAAAGACTAAATGGGAAAGCACTTTTGAGATTTTAAAAGGAAAGATGGATGATCCATTGAGAGAAAAACTCACAGTTCAAAATTATTGTAATGGCTTCTGGGGAAAATGTAATCAAATATAGGAAAACACAAATTATTACACACAACAATTAAAAATATGGTGACTTTATTTCCACTTTTTTACAGTCCCTAGTACTGCATGTGATAAGAATTCTTATCTCTAAAAACACAAAAATATTTCAAGAAAGCATGTTACAAGATAGTACATATAAGCAATAGCTTGGCAGAATTTTATCAACTCTAGTAGTTCATACTCCCCAAAAAACACAAAATTTTAAAATTCAAAAATAACCATTAGCTTTATTTAATATATGTTACACCTTAACATTTAAAATACCATGCTCTAGTTAAATATTTCACCAACAACACTGTATACAAATAAAAATATTACACAAAATATATTTAAGAAAATGTTTTGGTCTTTGATCTGAACAATAAATAAAAACACAGGCACTTCTACACTGAGACAGGGAAGCAATCACTACTCAGAATAATAATTTTGTATAAGCAACATGTGAAAATATGGCAAGAATAGAATCCTGGAGTTTTAAAACTGACAGACCATGTAAGAAAAGGTCTGCAACTTCAAACCTTTCACTTCAAGTTCAAAAGTCACTATGCTTCCTGATCCACAGTGAAAATTCGCAAACCCATATATCTGTCAGGGGCAATTCAATTTCCAATTGGCTATTATGAAATCATACTCATTATTTTCAAAAATACTAAAATCAGATCATTATTATGATACCACCTAGCAAACCAAACACAAGAGAAATTAAACTCATTCTCTCCTCATCAAGACCACAAGACCACACCAAGATACACTGGATGTGTCACACGAGCCTCATTTTGCAAAATTAACTGATTAAATTAACATAAGAAAATACTGTTGGGGTGGCAGGAAATTTTGACTGAAGTCCATTTTCTAGATAATTTAAAAAATTCATCCAAATTTCATGAAAATAAAGGTAATTCCATTTCACAAAACCACTGAGTCATGAATAACAATGTCATGGTAGCCATTAGGTTCATAAACACCTGAATTCCAGATAAATCAGGCATGATAATGGAAGTAGGAATAATATCATATAGCAGAGCAAAATAAAAACAACTTACAATAATCACATTCTAGGAACTTATGATTTCAGATAAGAAGGGAGGACAAATTAGAAAATAATGACCACTAGCTGGTAGGCAAGTTCAGAACCAATCATCCCAACAAATCCTCCATAAAAATTATCATCTTCTGCTTTCCCTAGTCACAAAAGTACCAAACTAAAGGGTTTGGAGGCCCTCAAATGGATACTACTTATGAAGGTAATTCTGATGGTTTAACACAGAAATTACCCTAATGTGAGAAAACAGCATGGGAACTAGGGAAGATATGTCTTTCTATGTAAAAATTAGCCTGTATATATTTTAGCATTTTAAATGAGCATTTTGCAACCGAGACCAAATATCAATCATCTCTTGAGGTTTTCTACTATGTACTAACATCAGATCTACGTAAGAACAGATGTTATTCTTATTTTTCTCCTCAATATCAAATGTCCTGAAGCCTTTGTGTTTTTCTGGAACGAGGCCAAGTTTCTGAAGGCACATTCCAGTATAAACGTCATCAATGGGGTAAAGATGGACCCGGTCAGTTATGTTGTACAGCCTCAGGGCCAGGTGGCCGGAGTAGAGGAACCCACCTCCCCCTGCATAAGGTGGGTAGACCCCAGAGAAAACCACCTCTGGGATGTAGTACTTCAGTTTCTTGTCTCGATGAGGACCAGCATTGTGGATCACATCACCTATAAACAAATCTTTGGCTTTGTGCTTGGGAAAGCTATTCAAGTAATTCAGGATGTGATGAGTGTTCACAAAAACATCGTCGTCGCCCTTGAAAACAAACTCTGTGTCTGGGCAGGAAGTGCTCACCCACCTGAGAAACAGCACTTCCTTCAGAGACAAGTTGAAGAAAGTGTCTCTATAGTTCCACATAAGAATGTCTTGGTGCTTCTCACTCTCAAATTTCAGCATGTCAGAAAGGTCAGGGTGGTTGTCTTCTGGGGGAGTCTGGCCCAGCAAGAAGACTCGCACCACTGTCTGGTTCCCCTCGTTGGTTTCTCTGCCCCAGGACTCCCGAATCGCTTGCCTTCTGGCAAAATGTGGAGTGAGAGACTTAATTGCCAGCAATAAGAAGGGTTTCTTTGCACATTTATTCGGTTGATCTATAAGCAGTGAATAATTTCGACATCTCAAATACAGGAGAAAGTCTTTAAATCTGTCCGGCAAATTGTTAAAATCTGTCACAACTGACATGACCCTCAGGTCAGGTTCACAATAATTCAGATGGCTTGTATTTGATGACCCATATACATCCCCCGTTTGGTTGGCCAACACGTTCAAAATGGGATTGTACCGCTTGTTCAGTTTTTCTTGTTCCCTGTTCCAGTATGCTTGAGGAGGTAAGCTAGATATCTTCCAGAACTTTTCTTTGGGTATTATTACTTCCCCCTTTCCATTTTTTTCTTGGCTGCTGCTTTTGGAGACTTCCACAATCAAATAAATGAAGGCATTTGCCATCATCAGGATACCCAACAACTTTATTCTTCGACGTCCAACACTCATTTCTCATATCTGGAATAAAAGGCAGGGAAGTATTACATTAATTCGATAATTATGAATTTGCAGTTGCATGTACATTTTAATTCATTTCACTTGCCTTTTTGTCTCCCCAGGAAGAATGGTTTAGAACAAGGACTCTAGACTTGCCAGCTCTGGCTCAAATCATGACCCCTCCTCTCTAGCTTTGTGACCTTTGGCAAATGGTATAATAATTGATGTCTCGGTTTCTCCATCTGTGCAGTGTGGACAATAACCATAGCAGGCACTATGTAAGTGATGATTAACATCAGTGTTGTTTTAGAGACCCAGAAAGCAGAGAAAAGGGTCATTAGATAACCACCTGGGTATTCAACTTCTTTGCTTATGAGGTTACATACAAATCAACTACAAAATGATTTGCCTATAGTTCATAATAAATATATTTTATACTGAGATACAATAATGCATTTATTATTATTATTATTATTTTGGCAGTACTGGGGATTGAACCCAGGGTGGCTTTATCAAAGAACTATATCCACAGTTCTTTTTAGTTATGTGTTTATTTTTAAATGTTGAGACAGGCTACTGACAGGCTTGCTAAGTTGCTGGGGCTGGCTTTGAACTTGTGATCCTCCTGCCTCGGCCTCCTGCATAGCTGATTACAGGTGCTACTGTGCCCAGCCATATTTTTTGTGTTGCACTCTTAATTTCAATTTTAAAAAAGTGTTGTTCCCTCAATTATTTCCATTTTATATCCACCATTGCATAGACAAGAAAACTGAGGCAGAGAGATTAAGATGCCTATGGAAGTAGGAAGTGGAAAAGACACTGCATATTCCACTGTGCATTAACCACACTGTGTATTCTGAGTAATAAAATGAAAAAAAGACTCAACAACTTTATCCCAATAACTAAAAACTGAGAACAAACCAAATATCAAAGGAGAAGGGGTTATCAAATCATGGCATATTCATGCAATTGGAGTATCCATTAGCAATAAAAAGGAAATAATTGTTACCAGCAACATTACATTGTGAATGAAAGCGAGACCCCCAAACTTCAATTTTTTTCTATTAACTCCTTGTGAAGGAGGTGGAGGCCTGGGGAGGGGAGAAGGAACATCCTGGGATCCGAATAAGTACTATGTACGTGCTGCTCTGGGTGAGGGCTTCGAAGATGAGTTCATCTGTCAAAGTTCAAGATCTCGATTGTGCATGGCAAAAAAGCAAATGCAAATGACATTTTAGTGAAGCATCAAAGGATTTCGGGCTATGAGTAACAGAGGAACAAACGAAGAGTAAGGAAATATTTTCTAGGGACAACTCCAAGATTCTAATACCACTGCAACAGATGACCTGCACAAGAACAACTATTTAGACAAGCTTGACATTAAAAGAAAACCCAAAAAAGTGGAATGGAAAAACACTCTAAAGAGATATTAGACTTTTCTTACCAGGTCAATTCTACAACTGGGAACTTATCCGAAAGCACTGTTACTATTATTCCCATTTTACACCGAGGAAACATATTCAGAGCAGTTAGGGCTAGCCTGGACTCTCAGCCAATGCCATCGGATTTCAATGGTAGTCAGTCTTCTCCAAAAACTTATAAAACAAAGTGGTCTGACTATTTTAATCAAGAGCAGTATTTACTTTTTAAAAATAGAAGTGGATTTTTAAGTTCACTGGGTTCTAACAAACAGTCAAGGAGAAAGAACATTTGTCGTGCTGAGAATGCTGTGAAACTATGACATGTTGAACATCTCAGATCAGATTCACTGGAATTCACAGCTATTTTATTTCTCCTAAGATCCATCTAGTAGATCTTAATTGAGTGGATTGCATTTACCACTGCAAAAGAGTTGACACAGACCAACAGTCAGGCCCCCCACAACCACAAGTCAAAGATATTAAAAGAAAAAAAAAAATGTACCTGTATTGAACATGTATGGACTTTCCCCCTTTGTCATTCTTCCCTAAACAAAACAGTACATGGCTATTTAAGTAACATTTAGACAGCACTGGGTATTTTAAATACTAATGCTACTTTATACAAGGGACTTGAGCATCCATGAATTCTGGTAGCCACAGGAATCCTGGAACTAAATCTCTGGATACCAAGAGATGACTCTCAGTAAAAGGGTTGGTATTATTTTATCTATTTATTTGTTTGTTTGTTTGATTTTTAAGAGATGGATGCTATGCTGCCCAGGCCAGGTCCAAACTCTGGGCTCAAGCAATCCTCCCATCTCAGCCTCTCAAGTAGCTGGAGCCACAGGTGGGCACCACTGGAACCAGCCCTTATCTCACACCTCCAACTTCCTAAAGCCTTTGCACATCTAAATAGAGTAAAGGAAGAGAAATGACATAGGTTCCTCAGCTCACTAAAGAAAGTAGCCTCCCATCACCATTCCATGTCCCCTCACCCTCCAGTCACTACTCACTTCTATCCCTCCAGAATCCCACCTCTGAGCCAGCAAATAAAGGAGGGGGGGGGGGTTTGTTTCCATCCAAAGAAGGAGATCACAGTACATTTCTTACTTCTTACAGTTCAAAGCACCTCAAGTCACACAGCCTGAATAACATCAAACTGTCCTTATCTAAATAACAGGGTCACACCCTCAGGTTGGCTGCTTTCAAATGAGTTTTTCAGCAGATCTTAGGAGTGAGCTCCCTGCAGGTCGGAGTCCGGTACATCTCAGGTACTCTCAACCCCTGTGCTGTGAAGATGTGAGGGCTCCAATGGCAAAAGGCACTTGCATGGTATCTGATGCAGATCAAGAACTAGCAAATAAATCACAGATACATTGAAGGGGTTTTGTTTGTTTTTAATTTCCAGACTTGAGACAAAATACTTTTCAAAAATAAATGGTTTTCTCCAAATTGAGACAGTTCTCCAAATGCAAAAGCAGCCCTTGACCCAAGGCTGAGAGAAAAACAACAAGGAAAAGGATAAGGAAAAATAGAGAAAAACTGTAAGAAAAAAGATCTGGAAAGATATGCAGGTTGGGGAGGTGGGAAGACACCCAAAACCCATTATGAATGGCTAAATACCAGGCATAAGAGAACTGAGATACCAAAAGACAATTCCCAAAATTTCTAAAGTAAAAGCTGACAGCTTACAGAAGAAGAAAGGGAGTTAACAATACTTTTTACATAGCAGGCTGTGAGTTTCCAGAGTTTAACTCTTCTAGAAGAAGATGTAGGTGAAAAGCATGGAAAAATGCAGATAAATTAATAAGTTAAGCATCCAGGTTCTGAGGGAAGCCATGGATGCCTGGAAGGCAGCCCTAACTATGTACATTTCCATCACAAAAGCTCCAACCCTTCTTTTGAGAAAACTTTTTTTTTTAATTTATTTTTATTGTAAACAAATGGGATACATGCTGTTTCTGTTTGTACATGGAGTAACAGCATACCATTTGCGTAATCATACATTTACATAGGGTAATGATGTTTGATTCATTCTGTTATTTTTCCTTGCTCCCCACCACTCCCAAACCCTCTTTCTCCTCTATACAGTCCCTCCTTCCTCCATTCTTGCCCCCCACCCACCCCCCATTATGTGACATCATTTGCTTATCAGTGAGATCATTCGTCCTTTGGTTTTTTGAGGTTGGCCTATCTCACTTAGCATGATATTCACCAATTTCATCCATTTGCCTGCAAATGCCATAATTGTATTATTCTTTATAGCTGAGTAATATTCCATTGTATATATATATATACATATATATATATACATATATATATATATATATATATATATATATATATATACATATATATACACCACAGTTTCTTTGTTTCTTTATCCACTCATCAATTGAAGGACATCTAGGTTGGTTCCAAAGTCTGGCTATTGTGAATTGAGCAGCTATGAACATTGATGTGGCTGTATCTCTGGAGTATGCTGATTTTAAGTCCTTTGGGTATAGGCCGAAGAGTGGGATAGCTGGGTCAAATGGTGGGTCCATTCCAAGTTTTCTAAGGAATCTCCACACTGCTTTCCAGAGTGGCTGCACTAATTTGCATCACCACCAGCAATGTACTAGTGTACCTTTCTCCCCACATCCTCGCCAACACCTATTGTTGCTTGTATTCTTGATAATCGCCATTCTAATTGGGGTGAGATGGAATCTTAGTGTAGTTTTGCTTTGCATTTCTCTTATTACTAAAGATGGTGAACATTTTTTCATATATCTGTTGATTGCTTGTAGATCTTCTTCTGTGAAGCGTCTGTTCATATCCTTAGCCCATTTGTTGATTGGGTTATTTGTATTCTTGGTGTAGAGTTTTTTGAGTTCTTTATATATTCTGGAAATTAGTGCTCTATCTGAGTATGAGTGGCAAAGATATTCTGCCACTCTGTAGGCTCTCTCTTTGCATTGCTGATAGTTTCCTTTGCTGAGAGAAAGCTATTTAGTTTGAATCACAGTTATTGATTCTTGCTTTTATTTCTTGTGCTATGGGAGTCCTGTTAAGGAAGTCTGATCCTAAGCCAACACGTTGAAGATCTGGACCTACTTTTTCTTCTATAAGATGCAGGATCTCTGGTCTGATTTCAAGGTCCTTGATCCATTGTGAGTTGATTTTTGTGCAAGGTGAGAGACAGTGGTTTAGTTTCATTCTGTTGCATATGGATGTCCAGTTTTCCCAGCACCATTTGTTGAAGAGGCTATCTTTTCTCCATTGCATATTTTTGGCACCTTTGTCTAGTATGAGAAAATTGTATTTATTTGGGTTTGTGTCCATGTCCTCTATCCTGTAACATTGATCTTCCTATTTTGGTGCCAATACCATGCCGTTTTTGTTACTGTTGCTTTGTAGTAGAGTTGAAGATCTGGTATTGCGATACCCCCTGTTTCATTCTTCCTGCTAAGGATTGCTTTAGCTATTCTGGGTTTCTTATTCTTCCAGATGAATTTCACGATTGCTTGCTCTATTTCTGTAAGGTACGTCATTGGGATTTTAATTGGAATTGCATTGAATCTGCATAACACTTTAGGTAGTATGGCCATTTTGACAATATTAATTCTTCCTATCCAAGAACATGGGAGATCTTTCCATCTTCTAAGGTCTTCCTCAATTTCTTTCTTCAATGTTTTGAAGTTTTCATTGTAGAGACTTTTACCTCTTTGGTTAGATTGATTCCCAAGTTTTTGTTTTTTTTTTTTTTTTTTTTTTTTTTTTTTTTGAGGCTATTGCAAATGGAGTTGTTTTCCTCATTTCCCTTTCAGCTGTTTCATCGCTTGGGTATAAAAATGCTTTAGATTTATGTGTGTTGATTTTATAGCCTGCTATTTTGCTAAATTCATTGATGAGGTCTAGAAGTTTTCTGGAGGAGTATTTTTGGATCCTCTAAATATAGAATCATGTCATCAGCAAATAGTGACAGCTTAAGTTCCTCTTTTCCTATTCGTATCCCTTTACTTTCTTTGGTCTGCCTAATTGCTCTGGCTAGAGTTTCGAGGACAATGTTGAATAGAAGTGGTGAAAGAGGACATCCCTGACTTGTTCCCGTTTTTAAAGGGAATGGTTTCAGTTTTTCTCCATTAAGAAGGATGTTGGCCATGGGCTTAGCATAAGTAGCCTTTACAATGTTCAAGTATGTTCCTACTATCCCTATTTTTTCTAGTGTTTTGAGCATGAAGGGATGTTGTATTTTGTCAAACGCTTTTTCTGTGTCAATTGAAATAACCATATGATTCTTATCCTTAAGTCTACTGACATGATGGATTACGTTTATTGATTTACGGATGTTAAACCATCCTTGCATTCCAGGGATGAACCCCACTTGATCGTGGTGCACATGATTTTTAGATACGGTTTGCCAATATTTTGTTAAGGATCTTTGCATCTATATTCATCAAGGATATTGATCTAAAATTTTCTCTTTGATGTGTCTTTTGCTGGTTTGGGTATGAGGGTGATATTAGCTTCATAGAATGAGTTTGGTAGGGTACCCTCCTTTTGTATTTCCTGGAATACTTTGAGAAGTATTGGAATGAGTTCTTCCTTGAAGGTCTTGTAGAACTCGGCTGAGAATCCGTCTGGTCTTAGGCTTTTCTTGGATGGTAGATTTTTAATGGCTTCTTCTATTTCATTGCTTGATATTGATCTGTTTAAATTGTGTATGTCCTCCTGGTTCAGTTTGGGAGGAGCATATGTCTCTAGAAATTTGTCAATGTCTTTGGTAGTTTCTATTTTGTTGGAATACAGATTTTCAAAGTAGCTTCTCATTATGTTGTGTATCTCAGTGGCGTCTGTCGTGATATTTCCTTTTTCATCACGAATTTTAGTAATTTGAGTTTTCTCTCTCCTTCTCTTTGTTAGTGTGGCTAAGGGTTTGTCTATTTTGTTTACTTTCTCAAAGAACCAACTTTTTGTTTTGTCAAATTTTTGAATTGTTTCTTTTGTTTCAATTTCATTGATTTCAGCTCTGATTTTAATTATTTCCTGTCTTCTACTTTTGCTGTTATTCTGTTCTTCTTTTTCTAGGGCTTTCAGCTGTAATGTTAAGTCATTTAGTTGTTGACTTTTCATTCTTTTCTGGAATGCGCTCCATGCAATGAATTTTCCTCTTAGTACTGCTTTCATAGTGTCCCAGAGATTTTGTTATGTTGTATCGTCGTTCTCATTGACCTCTAAGAATTTTAAAATCTCCTCCCTGATGTTTTCTGATATCCATGTTTCATTCAATAGCATATTACTTAATCTCCAAGTGTTGGAGTAATTTCTGTTTTTTATTTTGTTATTGATTTCTACTCTCAGTCCACTATGATCTGATAGAACACAAGGCAATATCTCTATTTTTTTTTTGCATTTCCTAAGGGCTGCTTTGTGGCATAACATATGGTCTATTTTTGAGAAGGTTCCATGTGCTGCTGAGAAGAAAGTGAATCCGCTCAGTGATGGATGGAATATTCTATATATGTCTATTAAGACTAGGTTATTGATTGTGGTATTGAGTTCTATGGTTTCTTTGTTTGGTTTTTGTTTGGAAGATCTATCTAATGGTGACAGCAGTGCATTAAAGTCACCCAGAATTATTGTGTTTTGTCTGTATGATTCCTGAAATTAAGAAGGATTTATTTGATGTACAGGGATGCACCATTGTTTGGGGCATAAATATTTACTATCATTCTGTCTTTCTGATTTATGGTTCCCTTAAGCAGTATGAAATGTCCTTTTTTATCTCTTCTGACTAACTTTGGCTTGAAGTCCACTTTATCTGATATAAGGATGGAAACCCTCGCTTTTTTACTGAGTCCATGTGCATGGTAGGTTTTTTCCCATCCTTTCACCTTTAGTCTGTGGATGTCTTTTTCTATGAGATGAGTCTCTTGCAGGCAGTAAATTGTTGGGTCTTTCTTTTTAATCCATTATGCCAGTCTATGTCTTTTGATTGATGAGTTTAGGCCATTAACATTCAGGGTTATTATTGAGATATGATTTGTATTCCCAGTCATTTGGCTTATTTTTGGTTTTTAAGTTGGCTTGGTTTCTCCTTTGAGTGGTTTTTCTCTGAGGTAGTTCCTCCCTTTGCTGACCTACATTGTTTTTCATTTCCTCCTCATGGAATATTTTGTTGAGAACGTTCTGTAGCGCAGGCTTTCTATTTGTAAATTCTTTTAACTTTTGTTTATCATGGAAGGATTTTATTTCATCTTCAACTCTGAAGGTTAGTTTTGCTGGGTATAGGATTCTTGGTTGGCAACCATGTTCCTTCAGAGCTTGAAATATGTTGTTTCAGGCCCTTGTAGCTTTTAGAGTCTGGGTTGAGAAGTCGGCTGCTATTTGTATTGGCCTCCCCCTATATGTAATCTGATGCTTTTCTCTCGCGGCCTTCAAAATCCTATCTTTATTTTGAATGTTAGGCATCTTCATTATAATGTGCCTTGGTGTGGACCTGTTGTGATTTTGTGCATTTGGTTTTCTGTAAGCCTCTTGTATTTGATTTTCCATTTCATTCTTCAGGTTTGGGAAATTTTCTGATATTATTTCATTGAATAGGTTGTTCATTCCTTTGGTTTGTATCTCTGTGCCTTCCTCAGTCCCAATAATTCTTAAATTTGGTCCTTTCATGATGTCCCATAGTTCTTGGAGATTCTGTTCATGATTTCTTACCATCTTCTCTGTTTGGGCAACTTTATTTTCAAGATTAAATATTTTATCTTCATTGTCTGAGGTTCTGTCTTCAAGTGGTCTAGTCTTTTGCTGATGCTTTCCATTGAGTTTTTTATTAGGTTTATTGTTTCCTTCATTTCAAGGATTTCTGTTTGGTTTTTTTTGAGAATCTCTATCTCTTTGTTGAAATGATTTTTTGCTTCCTGCAGTTGCTCTTTCAGCTTATTGGTATTATCATTCATTGCCTGCATTTGCTCTCTTATCTCATTTCTGCTTCGAGAATCATCTTAATCATGTATAATCTGAAGTCCTTTGCTGACATTTCTTCTAACATACTGTCATTGGATTCTATTATTATAGAATCTAGATTTGTTTGGATCATTTTCTTCCCTTGTTTTTTCATGTTGTTCATGTATCTTCCCCTCTAGCAGTGCAGATCTGGGGTGTTGCAGATTTCCCTCTATAGGCTTATAGTGGCCCTATAGGTTTCCAAAACCCTTTCTGTAAGGGGAGATCAATATTAGCAGTGCCCAAATCAGACACAATGCAATCCTAGACCAAATAGCCCCTATAAGGACAAAAACAAAATTGTAATAATAAACAGAATGAGTTCAAATATTATCTTCAGTAAAACAAAGAGATTTGCAATAAGGTCTGCAGTTTCAAATGGAGGACAAAGAGGATGCAGAGGGATGTAGGATGTGGCTGTTAATGGGATAATAAAAGAATATACAGAAGTTCTAGATAATAGAAAGGGTGAGAGTGTAATAAAAAGAAATTGGATGTTAGCATGCAAAAAAAGGGAGAAAGAGACTCTGAGGGAACAGGTAAACAAAAGGAAAAGAGAGCAAGAAAAGTAAAGAAATAAAAACTTAAATTTTTTCAATAAGGGGAAAAAAGAAAATCTACAGTATAACAGTCATATAGTAATGAAACCTCCCAGTGTTCAGTAGCCTGGTGCATGAGAGGTATGTGACAATGAGCTTCAAGCCTCCGGCAGGCATCTCAGAATGGGATTTGTACTACCTAAAGATCGGAGCTCGGGCTTCCAGGATTAGCCCAGATGGCCGCTCTGGTTTCAAAATGTGTTGGCAAATGGGGAGCTGCAGGTCAGGGTGTGGCCGTGGTCAGCAGGAGGTCCTGGAGGTGGGATGCGGTTGGTTAGGCAGGGGTCCTGGAGGTTGGGTGTGTTTGGTGTGGTTGCAGGATCCTGGAGGCCAGGTGCAATCAGTCATTCTTGGGTCCTGGTGATAGGGTGCAGTCAGTTGGTCTGGGGGTCCTGACGGCAGGGAGCAGTCAGTCAATGTGAGGGCCCCAGAGACAGCGAGTGATCGGTCGGGCTGAGGGATCCTGGAGAAGGGGCTCAGTCAGTCCAGCAAGGGGTCCTACAGGGCCTGGCTGTTGTCTCAAAATGGTGGCAGCCACGTGTAATCAAACCTGCAGGTACTGTAACAGTGAACTTCCAGGCAACAGCAGGCAGCTGGTGCTCCACTGGCGGTCGCGATCAGTTTGCTGACTGTTGTCAGACAATCGGGAGGTGAACCTCGTGCGTTGGGTGATTGATAGGTGCAAGGCAGGCGATGGACAGGCGAGAGGCAGGCAAATGGCAGATGATAGACTCCTGACAGTGAGCAATCTGCACTCAAAAAAGGTGTCGATATGCTGGCAGATTGCAGGTGATCACAGCAGACAAATGGGGTCAACAGCAGGGGATCGATAAGTAGCAAAAACTGCCTCAGAAAGAAACAGATATTCTCTCCTTGAAACCGGAGTTACAGAGCGACAAGGAATGCAGCCTCCCTCTAGTCCGCCATCTTGGATCTCCGTGAGAAAACTTTAAGTAATACATTCGGCTTTCAGACCTTGGCCAACATTTCCAACTTCATCAGCTACAATTCAAGCTTTAATTTCCTAGTCAAGACCCAGTCAAGATGAGTCCTCATGTCACCTCAACTCAAGACAGGTCTTATGGCTGGCTATCTAAGGAATATCATCCTCACCCTGTACTTGCTCAAGGCCTCCAGCTAGCTGAGCATCTTATTGCCCATTTGGACCCCCTCCAGGAACTGACAGGATGCCACTTTACCAGTGAGAAAAATGAAGGCTCAGGGGAGTGGGGGAAGGGATTTGCCTGTGCATGACACAGGAGCTAAGAATGAAGCATGGCCTCCTTCTGGCGTCAAATGCAGGGCTGTCTGCGTGTCTTCCTTTATCTACAAGGCACAAACACATTCTTAAACCTAGCTCAGGTCTACAGTCTTCAGGACTGGCTCTAGACTGAAAATACCCAAGGTATGGGGTCATGTACATCTGATCGTTGCCAAGAATCTTAAAAGAAAGGGAAATAGGAGCACCTATCAGATCCTGCCCCTTCAAACAATGGGCCAGTCTTTCTTTGAACAGCCTACATTCCCAAAGGCTCGATTTGGGGCAACTCTTCCCATTACTTGCAAAGAGTATTTTTTGCCAACCTACTGAGGAGGAAGGATGCAAAACCAAGATTCTCAATTGCATACTTCCTTAAGGTTGCATCTTGCACTTGTGACCTGGGTATAGACTCCTGCGTAAGAATTCTGCTTTTAGACTCTTACAACAAACTGAAGAGGAGATGATAAAGCAATGACTCCCATAAAAACATCTGTGGGGAAAAGTTAACTATCTTAGCTAAATATTCCCATTGCAGACATAAAGCCTGATTCTGAATCCTTTTTTGAGCAGGAAGTTACATTGCTCAAAAAAAATTTGAGGAAGAATTACTTATCCAAAGCTGGGGAAAATGGCATAAACCTTCACTGTGAAATACAGAATTTTTATAATAGAAACAGGAGAAATTCCCACATGCAAAAAAAAAAAAAAAAAAAAAAACCCAAAAAACAAAAAACAAAAAAAGCATGACCTTAGCTCTTTACCTTGTCCCCAACAGGGGAGAAACAGTTTTCAAACTTCTAACAATTGTTGATTTTGTTTAATGAAAAACAACTTCTTTATTCTGCAACTAAAATATTTAGAAAGGAATGTGGAAACAGGGAAAATGTTAGCTGAAAATGGATTACAAAACAGAATGGATATTATGCTTCAAATTATGTGAACATCCAGATAAAATACCACACACAACAGAACTGGTTTGTTCAGGGAACTAGGACTAGAGGCTGTTTCAATGTCCTTTAATGCTGCCACACCACCTTTCCTTCAAGCAGCCCCTGTGGCACACCTGGAACACTGCCCAGAAAAGGAAGCTTGGCACAGGGGCCTAGACGCTGGGCTCCCACCTCCACAGGCCTCTGTAGCCTGTCCCTGGCTGCACAGTGCCACATGCATTGCCTCACCAACCTGACACCTGTAGTGGTTCAGAGAGGCTGTCACTACCCTGTCCCAAATCACCTGCACCCCTCACCTGTGCCACACTATCTATCAGAAAAGATTCCTAGATAGAAGAGTACCATGTGAATACATGTGCTATATTTTTAAAAATATGAACCAAGCACCAGCGATCTAAACGCCCCTGCACACACCTTGCAGATGGGGAAGAGATTGAGGCACTAAGGAATGATGAAATTTGCCCAAGGTGACACAGCTGGTAAATGTAGAGCCAGGATTCAAACCCAAGCGAAATGATCTCAGAGTCTGAGTTTTAAACCATAATGCAAAGTGAATCCTGATGCACAGGCTTAGGATGACAGGAACTGAAGGGATGCTAGTTTTATTTTCAGTAGTTAATCTTCTTAGAGTAATTATTTTAAAAGCTTTATATTTATACATTTTAACCCACTAAACTACCATGAGACAAAAATCAGATATGGGAGGCAGGGATGTTCTAAGTAACACTTATTGAATTATTACTCAGGCAAAAAGCAGTCAACTCTCCTCTTATAAAGGAGGAAAATGGGAATCTTGGTTTCCTAGCCAGGAAGCAAGGAAGGGAGGATCTGAGCCCAGGCAGTCTGCCCCCAGACTGCTACATATTGCACTAGAACATGGGGAAAGATCATCAAACTGTGAGAACAGACGGTGATAACCGCATGACCTCAGGGAAGCCAATTTCTCAAGACCTTAGTTTCTTGATTAAGGAGCTGTTTTTATCCCCCCCCCCCCCCCATATAAAACCATGGTTGTCAAAAACATCAATTTTTCTAGTTTCCTATTGTTCTATCAACTGGCAGCTATGCTCCTCTTCCCCCAAGGGCTCCCTCCCACCCAGTCACAGGAGGTGACCAATGCTAACAACTACCATTTTCAATTGGTTTAACTCCAGCTGAGAGCACATGCCTTCAGCTACTCAGACTTGATTTTCTTTAGGACCCCAAAATACTGAAACAATTCACATGTTTCATATACAGACACCAGACTGGAAACCACTGAACTGGATGATCCTAAGAGGTTACTTACAGACCTGAAAGTTCTAAAAACAGAGGCAAAGTTCTGTCCAGCATATGTGAATGTGACCAAGGTGGCTGCCCACAGTCCATTCTCACAGAACCCTGAGGCAGGGACTAGCCTTCCCCAACAAGGGGCTCAGGCAAGTAATATACCCAAGCCAGACCCAAAGCCCATGCCAAGATGTCCTGTACTACCCCCAGCAAGGTGGTATGGTGACATTAAATATCCCCCAAAGGCCCATGTGCTAAAGGCTGGGTCACCTTTACAATGCTATTGGGAAGTGGGGAACCTTTAAGAGGTGGGGTTTAATGGAAGGAAGTTACATCTTTGAGGATATTGGGACTCAGATCCTGTTCCATCCCCACTGCCCCCCCATCCCAGCTTCCTGGCCACCATGAGGTACGCAGTTTCCTCTGTTACATGCTCCCACCATGATGAACTGTCACCACAGGCCCAAAAGCAGCAGGGCCAACTGACTCTGAACTTAAACCTCTGACAACATAAGCAAATAAACCTTTCCTTCTTTAAGCTGATTTATCTCAGGGTTTTGTCACAGAGCTATAAATCCAATTAACAAACAGGTTAAGGATTTTTAAAAAGGCAGAACCTTCTTGTAATCATGAAATAAATGACCAGACACTCCCACCCAATCAGGTTGAGACAAGGAGGCTGGAACCCCAAACTTGTGACTCAACCCCAGGAGAGTCTGATTCAGCAGCCTCCATGTCTAGGGGGTCCTGTTTCCTGCTCGCTCTTTGGCTCAATCCCCAAATTCTCAGAGAGAAAGAAGCAGTCCAGGCCCACTGCCACACAATGAGGGCAGAGAACCAGTATATCTTTGTGCCTGCCCTGCTCTGGGGGCCTGGCAAGAGTGGTTTCCCTAATCTTCACCTCCTAGGCTGCTCCATCTGTTGCCTGCTCTTTGCCAACCCTTTCCAGGTTCTGCTCAGATAAACAGAGACAGTTTGCAGCTAAGTGGTTCTGGGGGAGAGAATAGCTCCCAGCACTCATGGCAGATGGTGGGGTGATGAGGATGTGAGCGCAGAGGCTCAGTGGTACCAGAAGGGCTGGGCCATATCTAGAGCAAGAGGACTAGCCTGGGTTTCTGCCAGTGCTAGGGCAGGGAGCCCCAGGACTCCACCACTCCTCACTGAGAGGCTGGCACTAGGCTGTGTCTGACTGCTTTTTGGTCTGTAAATTACAGAATAACTATAGCCTAAATTTAAGGAATTTGGTTCCTAGTTATTAGTTTTACCCTTCAGGTCCAAAATTAAAAGGGAAAAGTACTTCTAATGGATCTATTCACCTACACTTCCCCACAGGCAACACTACAGATCAAAGTCTCTGGCAGGCTGTGTTCTGGTCCTTGTTGATTACAACTCCCTCAAAGTCCAGCACGGCTGATTTGCTCAAATGGTATTTATCATTTTTAAAATGAAATTAATCACAAGGTGGAGGTGGAGTTCAATGGTACAGCACTTGCCTAGCATGTATCAGGTCCTGAGTTCAATTCTCTGTACTGAGAAAACAAAACAAAAATAAATAAATCACGGGATTTGTTTCTCAAATAAACAAGTATAGAAATTTCAGGAAAGAGGGGGTATAGAAATGATGACAGGGAGGTCATCTTGCCCTGCCTTTAATAAAACTGAAAGGGTTTTAGGTCCTCAGTGGAAAGATTATGTAATTTAAAAATAAGGCTAGCAGATGTTTGAGGATGGAGATGTCCCAGATCCAACTTCGGTCTGGAAAACCAGTCTGGCATCTGCTGTCAGATCAACCAGTCAAATTCTCTGATTACGTTTCATACTGGCTATGTGACCTTAGGCAAGCTACTTGGCCTCACTGACCCTAAGTTTGCTCACTTGTGAAATGGGGATGATATACCAGCTTGTCACCCACCGTGCCACAGGCATTCAATGTTCTTTCTCAGGAGTTCTGCTTCCTCCACCAAACAATAAACGACCCCACATTATTCAAGTTTTGTCCTTCACTACCTCTTAAGTTTTCTTTCTAGAAACTCATCCATTCACTGCCATAAATATCACCTCCAAAAAATTCACAGTGGACACACCTAACTCCAGATCTTAGCTTCAGCCTTGTGGAGACCCTCTTTCAGCATCCCCCTGTCTCCATTGGTCAAGTTTCTGGGCATCTGGATGGAAACCCCAACATTGCTTTGAACTGCTTCTTCCCCAGTTCTTCACATTCAACCAAGACCAGGCCTGTGTTCCCACCTCCGCAACACCACTCACACCTCCTCCTCGCCTCTCTGTTCAGTTCAGGCTCTGCCACCACCCACAATCCTAAAGCCTCGCTGTCCACTCTGCTCCTGATATGCCCATTCCCCACACATCAGTCTCTGTGCCCTGCACATACCCTCCCTGCTCAAGCTGCCCTCCCAGCATGGTCAGCCACCACCACAAGCTACTGCTCCCTTGCAGCCTAACTCTACCTCCATGTGTCTGCTAAATACCTCTCTCCACTCCCAGGGCTTGGGCTCAGGGCTCCATTGCTGCTTCTCCTCCAAGAGGCAGCGCCACAATGACACTACAGCACATGGCACTCAGCATTTGCTGAAGGAACAGATATGCCAGTCATCTGGGCAAGATCATTGAACATTGTGAGTACTAAAGAGAAATTGGATTAATTAAAATATATATCCTTTCTCTAAAAAGATGATGTGGAAAATCACATGTGGGTTGGTGAAGTATACATACATATTTAAATGATATAAATCCATCTCACTTGACTAAGTACCAAAGGACAATAAAAATTCTTTTGAAGGATTTTCTAGAGTTAGGATACATAAGCAGTGAGTCCATGTTGGACCTAAGGGGGTGGGGGTGAGATCTTAAGAGTAAACTGGAGTAGGAAGTGCAGCCACACCATCCCATTTCCCCCAGTCAGGCCCACACCCACCAAAGGCAACATGACACACATGCTCTTTCTGAGCATCCCCAAGCACAGGAACACAGGTGTGCAGGAGTCAGCAGTGCTTCTCAGATGAGGGCTCCATCCTCCCTCCACAGCAGATTGGAGTCACTCCCCACCACATTCCAAAATGGGGAGGCCTCCACCTCCTTCCTGCCCAGGGCCAAAACTCCAGCAATTGTCACCTACAAGGCCATGACAGCAGAGGGATGTGGAGAGACTGCCTAAGACAAGGAATCAAGGGCATTAACTTGCTAAGGTGGAACAGTAACTTTGGAGAACAAATGCTGCAAAGCAGTCAGTCCTTCCTGGTGAGCTTGAAGCCCTTGTTAAGAATCTGTACATGGCACCGGCACTGTTTCCCCTCTGACCTCTAGGACCTTAGTATAAGCACGCGAAGCCTGGCAGGGTCTCAGAAAACCCTCTAAAGACTTCTCTCCAATTCAGCCTTCTGCTTGCTTAGTGGAACTGCATGGGATGCTTCACATTCTGGGTCTAACCAGGAGACAACAATTTAAGTAAGGGAAGTTTCAGACAAAGAATATGATAACTGAGTAACTGTGAAGATGGAGTGAGAATCTAAAGGGTGGTCTGGGACAGATGAAAAGAGCCCCAAAAGGACGAATTTGGAAAGGGGGGCGGTGTCATTGTTTGTTGAAGAAGGTATAGGTGGCAGAAAAGTTCCTGGTACCCAGGTCAGAGACAGCCCACTGTCACCAGGAAAAGCAGGGACTACCATCTGAGGTGTGAGCAAGCAAGGCTGTGGGGTGGCATGAGTGGGTTATGGGAGCTGGGCACACACACACAGGGAGTCTTGGGAGCTGTCCAACTGGGAACTGACGAGGTTCCCTCTATAGGAGCTCGGCACATCAGTATACAGCAGGGCACAGCAGCTTAGGGAATGCTCAGGAGAATAAGTAGATGGCCAGTCGCTACATGGCTAGCACCCATGGGGCACCATGAGTGCTCATACATGGCAGCTGAGGGCAGGGAGTAGGGAGCAGCAATCAGGGTTGGGCCCAGGCTGCTGTCTCAAGCTCCCAGTCTCACCACTGCTGCCGGAGAAAGCAACAGAGCAGCCCAGTGCTGGTGAAAGCTGTGCCCTGGTGGCACTAAGGTGTGCAACAGCAACAGGCTCTCTACAAAGCCAGACCACACCCTCACCATGGACACACAGACACTGGGCTCAGGAAGGACAAGTTCCTTCCTCCTATGAGGAAGAACCCTCAATTTATAGAAGGACCCATATACTCATTTTCAGAGATCAGGCAACAGCAGGTGACTTTGGAACACAGAGGTAATAATTGAAAAACTGGCACAAGTTGTAGATCACTGTATCGCCAATCCAATGTTATCTCTAACCATAAACATATCAAGTCTGGAGTTGAAGGGTAAAGCGTATAAAACATGTTTCCTGTACAATGAATCAGAAGAAAAGCAATAAATACACAATAGTGTTTAGCTGATACCAGGAGACAAGGCAGGATCTGAATGGGGCTTGCAACAGGACAGATTCCAGAAATGTGGGGAGAATAGGATAGGGAATGAGATAGGGGTTTAGGACAGAGAGATATACTGAGTCTTAAAGGAAATATCCATGAGTCACCGAGATGCAGAAAGCACAGTTATAAATCTTGAGGAAGAGGCTCTTGGTCCATGCCCTTGTAAAATGAGGGAGGTGTGTGGGGGCAGGGAAAACTGGCATGAAGTTGTGTGGTTCCACGTCCAGTCTGGCCCTGATACAGTCCTTCTATAAATATTGAACCCCCAGCCCAAGGCAGGGCTTCTCACACTCGAGAGAGCCTGCATTCTCTTGAATGTGTGTCTACTTTCTTATGGGAACTCATGGGACCCTTCTCTGGAGACATTTTTTGTCCCATGACAGGGAAGAGGTAGAGTAGCAGCATGGTGTCTGCAGGCAGAAATCAACACAGCCAGTTCATGGGCACATGGGTTCTGAGGCCACCAGGGACAGGGTGGGTAGGAGCTGGTACCCTTGGTCTGTCCACTAGGAGGAGGCTGAGCCCTGCTGACAGCTAAGCTGCAGAGATGGTTCAAACATGTGTCTATCCCATTTCCTCTGCAGAAGAAAGGAAAACTGACTGCATTACACAGGAATATGAAATAAGGGGGGAAAGAAGCACTCCAAATCGGAGGTCCATGATGATCACAAACATAGTGGGCTATTAGCTTCTCCAAGACTTCACTTCTAGAAAGTGGATTCAGAGCACATGTCTGGCTGGCCTCCTGTCCTCACATCCTCACACCTCTGCCCAGCACACAGGAACATTTGGTCTGCCTCACCAACTGCTAACCAATGGGCCTGAGTTTTCCTGACTTTCTCTAAACAGAATAAGAAGTGACGAACTGGGGGCTGGGGAGATAGCTCAGTTGGTAGAGCGCTAGCCTTGCAAGCACAAGACCCTGGGTTCGATCCCCAGCACTGCAAAAAAAAAAAGAAGTGACAAACTCACTCCCATGTATGTCTTCTTTCATCACATGACCATTGCCTTTGGAAGAATCACAGAGGGAACACAACCTGTTAAAGTCATGTAACATCTAACTGAGGGATTCCCTGTACCTTCACCCTTACCCTCCGACAATAAGAAAAGCCAGAATGATTTACCCTCTCATTGTACCCCCAAGAGCATAATGTCATCAACACTGACAGTGGACATTGTCTTTAAACCTTTTCTACATTAAAACACAAGAACAAAAACACCTCCTTGTTTTATCGTACACCATCTTTCCACAGGCTTCCTTCCTGATTTTCCTATTCCATGTACCCTTTGCCCATTTTTTCTATGTCAGGGTGTTCCCATCTCATTCCATCTTCATAATGAGCTTTTAAAAAAATGGTGAAGCAGTTACTTTGAGGTCACAGCTAATCTGGGTGGAGCCAGTATTTAGGCTTTGGACCCTGACGAAGTCCACCCTCCAGTCCACTCTTGTGCACTTCCTACCACCAGCACTGCAGTGCTCAGAAGAGGACTTCAAGAATCCCAGAGCAAAGCTGCACTTTCTAAAAATAATTAAGGACCTGAAATCAGTAGTATTTACAGGATACCCAGGAACATTTAAATAATTCCAAGGAAGGTCAGGGAATTTTGAAGGTCTTAAAAACATCAAATTGAGGGGCTGAGGTTGTAGCTCAGTGGTAATGCACTTGCCTAGCACATGGGTTCCATCCTCAGCACCACATTAAATAAATAAATAAATAAATAAATAAATAAATAAATAAATAAATAAATAAATAAATTTAAAAAAAACAAACAAACATCAAATTGAGAAAGGAATAATGTAGACAAAATGGCTGCTTGGATACCCGCCCTGAACTGAGGTGTCCAGAGGCCTTGGTCTGGTTATACAGGCACCTTCCATAGATGTTTCGTGATTCATGGTTACATTTGATTAGTAAGTTATTTATCCATACTAAAGAATGGGAGATTGGCAAGGGCTTAAACTAGCCTCGTCACAAACACGTCCAGACAGAGCCTTCTGTCTGAGTTGTTTACACAAGAGAGGAAATCTGCCCCCACTACCCTCCAGTACCACAGTCTGAGGAAGAGACCCCTACAGCCTGCTGCAGGCTAGACCCCTGCTCTCCTGCTCTGAGAGAACAGCCAGTCTGGAACAGAGGTGACTGAAGAACTAGTGCTAACCACAAACTGGACCATTTCACTCTCTTACTTCCAACAATATTCATGTATATTCCACTCATGAATCATACCCAATTTCATTACCAGGAAAAAAGTCATAAGTTTCATTTCCAAGACCAAACAGATCACCTGCTCCAACCAGCTCACTTACAGATGAGAAGACCAAGATCCCCAGGGATGAAAAACTGTACCTGGGGTGCCATAGAGAGGGCAATCAGGACTGTCACTTCCCATGGGTACTGTGAGACCTGCAGAGAGAATTATTATGACAAAGTCTTCTTCCACAGTCTACAACTTCAATTCTGGGTCATCAAAATAAAAAACAAAAAAGTCCATTGGCCCCACACCCCCATTTCTCCCAACCTGGATTGGGCTCACTTTTATTACTTCCTCCTCCTTGATACTACAACACCTCACCCACATTTATCTGACCTATCACTATGTGATAACATGTCAGACACACCACAGAATGCCCGGCTCTATCTCCTCAGCAGCCTGCCACTCCAGACAATAAATATGAGGGCTCTATCTCCTCAGCAGCCTGCCACTCCAGACAATAAATATGAGGACAAGAAAGATAAAGAAGGGGAGAGGCAGTAAAGGAAGTAGGACCTAAAGAAAAATCCTTATTCTTAAATTTTTTGATTGAGAGTAGTTAATACTACACTAAATAATCATTTTTGGATAATTTCACACATAGGTCCTAGGATCCAGCACCCACCCACCCACAAAGCAACCCTCCCTGGCCCCTGGCAGTCTCTTTGCCAGTCTGGCTACTCTTGTACACAAGATCATAAGACTTTTCCAATTCCTGAGCTTTTTCCTCAACACCTCACCTGTCAAGACTGTGTAAAGGCACCATGTCAAGGCAGTACTTCACCTAAAACCATCTCTCAAGAAACAGTCACGTACAATTAAATTAATCTATAAACAAACATGAGCCCAAGGGATGGGGGAAGGGAGGGAGGAGGCAATTAAAAATTAATAAATAAATATGCACATGCATAAACTGTAGTACTGGATTAGAAACAGATCCCATTATATAAACTGAGTTGTCAAGCTGACCTATGTAATTGCTTCTGGAAATAAGTAGGCCATCAGTCTGGGCCTGGCAACCTTGGTGTGCAGAGGTATGGGGGCTGGGGAGGTAAGATGGCCTCTGTCAGGTGGGCTACTCATAACTACAGACACACATACAGAACAGCTGGGAAATCAATTAAGAAAGAATATTTTCATATGGATATCAGAAAAGTGACTTATTTTATCTGGTAAAATGTACCAAAAAAATCAATTAATGACCAATTAACAAAATTTAAAAGTTTGATTACCCTCAAACTCTTTAATTTTGAAAATGACATCATCTTCTAGCATGTAGTTCTAAAGGCTGTGACAACTGACCACAAACATAAGTAAAAAATTTAGATTCTAAAAGAATCACTTAACTGTTAGGTACTTGGACAATCAAATTCAACCTGCCATTTTCCATGACATAAAGAACCAGCTATGTCACTTTCAATAGGTATTATATGGACAAACTCAAAATAACCACTGTCCTTCCCAATTCTATTAAATTATATTTGGTAATTCTTGTCCCATGAAATACAGAGTTTGAGAGCACGTCCATAATTTTCCTGCAATTAAATTGTTTATATGTGTATCCCTCCCAAAATAAAAATATAAGCTCTAAAAATAAGGAACGCATTGTACAAACACCCTCCAACTAGGGATTGCGTGAAACATTAATAAATTGCCTTCTTTTGTAACTTTAATAAACATTTAAATTTATACCAATGACAGTCTTTGTGTTTATTTTAAGTAACTTAATAAATTGCCTTGGGAGGTCTCAATTTCTTGGCTATTAGGAAGAAGGTTTTCAGTGACGCGTTTTCTTAAAAGAGAACATACCCATGGTGGTGAAGAAGACACCAAGGAGCACAGTTCAGACTCTATGACTCCTTGATTTACTCACATGGAGTCTCTTAGAAGAGTAGCCTTGAGATAGCTGCCTGACTCACTCTTCTAAAAACTGGCATGAAAAATCTCACAGCAGAGGCTGTGGTGTGGTTCAGTGGAGGAGCATATGCTTAGCATGTGCAAGGTCCCGGTTTCAATGCCTCGCAACACACACACACACACACACACACACACACACACACACACACACAAACCCATATAGAATATTCTGTAAAACTGGCCTGTGCAGAGATTTTTAAATGATGTATTAAAAAGGGGGACATGACAGGAAGGCTGGTCAAGGATCTGACACCTTGCAGGAGAGAAATAATACAAGAAACGGGATGGTGGTACCAATGACACTACTTATAACAAGACAAATTAACAACTGCACACCTAGTCCCTACCCAGTCACTGTGCCAGGAAGTGTGCCAAGGGCCCAAATGGATACATTCTGTGAAGTAGTTACAAAGTTCTCTTCCTCTTACAGATAAGCAAACAGGCTCCCAGGATGAGAAACTTTTCGGAACTTCCCAGAGCACACAGGGAGGGTCAAGAACTGGGAACCTATGCCCCAGCAACAGTATGGAGCTGCAAGGTCGGGCACCTCATCCTCACCGAGGACTCTCACAAAGACCTGATTCTAAATCCAAGCATGGCAAACCTCACAATCCCCTCCCAGCAGCCTTCCGCACAAAAGAACCCCTTAAAAACAACTTCTATCCTCCCCACCCATGCCTTAGCTCAGGCTGGCTTCTCTCCACTTCAAATGCCCTTTCTCTTGCTCCTTAATTCTACCCCTATCTTGAAGGCCCAGATTCAAATCTTGCTTCCTACTCTGTGAGCACTGGTGCCCTGGGTTTAACCTCTCTCCCTGGCATCCATGATCTCCCCAAACTGGAGCCCCTCTAAAGGAGTACCAACATCTAGTCACCTGGAAATCACCCTCTGCACCAGCAATGCTTCACAGAGACCTGAGACCCAGTCCTGAAACCCAAGGGAGACAGAACTACATACCCCAACCTCAAGTGCCATAAATGACTGACAGGAGATGCACCCAACCACCACAAGCCAGGCACCACTCCTCACACACAGTGTCTCCTTCTCCAGGATCAGACTCCTTCCAGAAGACCACCTTCCTAGTGACATGTGACCCTGGGTAGCAAAAACAAATCAAATAGCTCCTTCTCCCAGCTCCCATTTCTGATTCCTTCCCTGTCTCTTTTCCATTTCTCAAATGTTGGCTAAATTTCAACCAGTTACTGGTAGTTAAAACTAGTTACTGGTAAGTTTCAACTAGTTACTGGTAGGTGCTTGAGCACTGTGGTTTCTAACTCGTTTTTTAAAATATTAAAATAAATCATGTGAGTTTAGAATACATAGCCTCCAAACAAATGACCTTCTGGCCTTTCATCCAAATATTCCATTAAAGGAAGGGAGTGGAGGAATCATTCAATCATTCAACCAAGACTTATGGCTACTTATTTAAAGAAGGTGAAATAGTAACACAGCTTTCTCCCACCACCTGCCAAGAAAAACATGTGTTGCCAAAATAAAAGAGATCGTGTTGTTTGCTCAATAATGGGCACATTGCTGAGCAGCTAGGAAAGGGAGCCTCTTTTGCCAAGCAATTTAAATCACCTTGGTTTTAAGTACGTCTATGAATGTCACCGTCACAAACTGTACGCTACCACAAATGTGGAAGCACCAGGACCACAATGGTCCATCCTTGTGCCTCGAGCTCCCCATTCAAACACTGGGCGGTGCTCACTCAGCCAGAACCATGTGCTCAGCCTCCAAGGCCCCTCTACTCCTGTGGACCTCCACACCCTTCTGCATGGTCACCAGTGGGGGACGGATGAAAAAAGCAATCATACCACTGAAAGCACAGCTGGCCACCTGAAGCTTCAGTATACACTTCTCTGTGGTGCTTGTTTGAAAACTTACATTATAGTTTTTTTTTTTTAAAGGATTCATCAGAACCTCAAAGAACAAAAACTCAAAAGAAACATTCAGCTAAAAATAGGGGTATTCATGACAGATATTTTAAGTTCATTTGAGGAAAATAAGCCCTTATGTGGGGAAGGGAGAAAAGTAAAATGGCTGCATCTCACTTAAAAGAATAAAACAAGCTTCAAATTCAGTTATAAAATAATAAATGTAAAAAATACACCTCACTAGTTCTGTGAGGAACTCATTCCAGGACCCTTGGGGATAGCAAAACCCTCTGATGCTCAAGTCTTTAAGATGGCACGGTATTTGCATATAATCTATGTACATTCTCCAGTATACTTTAAATCAACTCTAGATTATTTATACAACCTAATATGAAGTAAATTCTATAAAGGCAGTTCTTTTTTTTTTCTTTTCACATTATTTTATTGGTACATTATACTTGAAAAATAATGACAGGGTTTGTTGTCACATATTAGTACATGCATATAATATAATAATATAATTTGGTCAATCCAGGCATTTTCCCCCATCTCAGTCCCTTTCCTCTGCTGATCTCCCTTTGATGTTTACAAGATTCTTCTCAACCACCCCCCCATCTTCTTTTCCTTTTTCCTCTCTAAATTTCACATAAGAGAGAAAATATACAATCCTCAACCTTCTGTGTTTGGCTTATTTCACTTAACAAAATGGTCTCTAGTGCCATCCATTTTCCTACAAATGACAATTTCATTTTTCTTTATGGCTAAATAAAACTTCATTGTGTATATATTCCATATTTTCCAAAAGCAGTTCTTACACTGTATTTTTTTTTAATTTGTATTATTTGTTGTTGTTGTTTTCTGAATGTTTTTGGTCTACAGTTAGTTGACCCCTCAGCTGTGGAACCCACAGATACAGAGGGCAGGTACATTTATTCTGATCCTTTCTGTGTTTCTGTGTTCCTGTGTTAGACAAATGTATTTGATTTTGAGAACATCACCAGGCTTCCTACTGAACAACTAGGGCTAGACATGAAGGGTTTGTTTAAACACACACACACACACACACACACACACACACAAACTGTATCACTCCCTGATCAGGACTCAAAAAAGCAATACTTTAGAGAAGCATTTGAATGTTTAGTGTTTTTCAAAGAAAATAAATGATAAAAATTGTGAAGCATAAATTACAAGCTGTGGCAAATTTATGGTTCATAGAAATACCTTACTAGAGTGTTAACACCTTCATATTCACAATTTCAATGGTTTTACACTTAAAATAAACTCATGAAGGTGGCTGTGCAGGTTTTATCCTATTTTGCAAGGGGGTGGGAAAGAGAAGTTAGGTGAGTTACCATGGTTACAGTGATACTTGATGACAGCTCTGGAACTTAACCCTCCTTCTGCAAGATCTCCACATCACCAGTCGCCCCCACTCCAGAGTCACTCTTTCTCAGGACTCCAAGCCCTGGTGTTAACCTTTGCTATACCCCTAGGGTCTTGAACCACTAGTAATCTCCACTTCTCTACTGAAAAGTTCTCTTTCCAGCCGCTGCAGACACTCATTCTTGTCATGCCCCTTTGTCCTGTCTTGACCTTTTTAATTCCCTTCACCTCTAGCATCTTCACAATCCTTGCACTCTCCTGAATTCCCAGGGCACCCAATACCTCTGGCTACCACTTCTACCCTTCTTGTTTGGGACAAACCCTATCACCTTTTCTCTTCCCTCTTGACAGCCTTGATTCATATTCTCAACCCCCCCAAAGGGGCCTTCCCCATAGTGCTGGGCCAAGTCCATTGCAGGGTCTTCCCTCATCCCACACTCCTGTCCCCTGCACCCTGAGACACCACCACATTCTATATGCTAAATGACATCCCAATGAACCCATGTCTGTAGCTCACCTCCTCCACACCTTCCTTAAGTGGTTTATAAATCTTATTCCACCCAACCATGAGTCATTTCATCTCTGACCTCTTCCAAACACACATGGTCTTCAATCCTGTACCACCTCTGCTCTGTTTTTGAACTGAATTTTTCCCTTACCATAACTAATGAGTTGGCCTAATTCAATAAATGCCAATAAGCACCCATTTAAACCAAGCAGTGTCTAAAACAAAGAACAACAACTAAAGTTACATGACTGTTGTTAGGGTGATAAAGTGCTTAGATGAAACATAAGACACAGAACAGAGATTAAGGATAAGGTCGTGTTAAGTGGGGAGATCAGAGAGAGAAGGATGGGGGATAACTGCAGGTAGAGTTAGCAGCTGGCACCAAGGCCACAGGCAGGAAAGCTAGTGTATGGAGAGGTGGAGGGAGATGGGAGAGGATACCATCCCAGGAGGTGATGACATGAGAACTTTGGCTTTATTCTGGGGAAGACAGGGACCCACTGGAAGAGTCTGAATAGAGAAGTGACCTCAGTAATTCTAGCTTCTTTCCAAGAATAGACTGAGTGTAGGGGGCAGCAAATGGGAAGCAGACAGTCCGACCAGGGACTGTAAAATGACCCAGGCCCCTGATCAGTCCAGCCTCCCATCCAAGTCTCTGGTTCACCCTCTCCAATGCAAGTCTGACTATGACATGTCACCATACCCTCTGCACCCCAGCACTTTCAATGGCTCCCCACTGCCTCAGTGACACTATCAAGTACCACATCTTTGCAGTCACTGAGGTTGTGCTGCAGGCTATTGCCTGCTCCAAAACACCCTGCACTCCAAACTCACAGGATCCCTTGTTGCTTCCCGACACTCAATGAGCCTCTGCAGTATCCTTTTTCTCAGGCTGCAATCCAATGGCCACCTCTGCCTTCCTTTCTCTGCCCCTGAAATGTTATGTGTTCATCCTTCTATGCTAAGTCCAAATGCCATTTCATGAGGGAAACTTTCTTTGGCTGCCCCAACACACACCCTGTTAACCTCTCCAGGAGCACTCTCGCCAATTCTTGGTTAGTGTCTACCACCCACTTCACCAGTCATCATCCTGAGCTCTTAGCTAGAGTAGGAAGATTCAAGAACAGGAGATCCCCCTTGGTTAATGCAATCTGGAGGCTCCCTGGAGGAAGCCTCCAGCACTCTGGAGAAAAGGGACTGCTCCAAGCAGAAGCCAGAGTGTGGTTGGGCCTGAACCTAGGCGTTCTAAGACATCTGCCCTATCTGCCAGCGTCTCTTAGGCAGGCCCACACACTATCAAATATGCCTAAAGTGCCAGTGATGTGTTTTTTCTACGGTCATTCGAGAAGTGCACATATGCAGAGAAGAGCACCTACAAGGATCCAAATCAAGTTATCAACAGAGTTAAGACACAGTGGGATCCATTCTCATTTCCTTTACTTTATCATGAATATTGTTTCCAAATAATAGAAGAAAAACTTCTAGAAAGAATGCCAAAATACCACCCAAGTTACATTTGAAGAAGGAGTTCAAAAATAAGAAGTATCAAATAAACCCACTGGGGACATGAGATGATTGAATACATAAAACCACTTATAGAGTAAGATTACAAAAGTCAAAAACATTTTAAATGGTTTATATGAAGCATGCAATTAAAACAATTGGCCCCGTGCTTTCACTTCTGAAATAATTACTTCACAAAACATAATGCAGCAGTAAATGTTCTAAGCATCTTGGGCACTTACTGATGACTTTCATCTAAACTAAACTCTTCCACACTTTTCAAGATCAAAATGCAAACCAGCTCTCATGGTTGCAACCTCTGCATGCTAGCTCATAACACAGCTGATTAAGAACTCTGTATGGGACATTTCAATGACTGTCATTTGAGAGGAAAAATCCATTGGAAGTAATAGAAGATCAACTATCAACAAAAAATACATTTTTTTAAGCTAAATGCCACAGCAACAAAGTATTGAATCAAAAAAATTGGTTTCTAACCTTCCATAAAAAAACCCTATATATTAAAAAAAAGACATATATGACTTTCATAATGAAATGGCTTATTTAAACAGACAAGACATAGTTGCTTTAGTTACCAACTTTTTAATGAAATAAAACAAGGGCTGGAAATTGCCTATCAGCCACAGTGCTTGGTATTTTAAGTGTATCATTCACGTTAACTTTCCCAGCATATCTATGAGATAGGGCTTTATTTCCTCCATTCCACAATGAGAAAATTGGCTCAGAGAGTCAAGGAACTTGTCCATAGTAAGTGGCAAAACAGAACTCAAATCCAGGTCTGTTTCACAAAAGATTACACATTGTACAATTCTGTGAATCCACTTATGTGGAGTTCAAGAAAAGGTAAAACCAATCTATGATGATATAAGTCACTTCTATGATGACGAAAGAATTAACTATTCCCTCTAGGGAGTGGGTTCTGACTAGAAAGGAGCACCAGAACCTCCTATAGTAGTAAAAATGTTTACTTCTGGATTTGGGAGGTAGAAACACACACACAAGCTCACACTTTGGGCACTTCACCCACTTTATGTTATACATTAAATTTTTAAAAATCATCCGATTGACTAAGTTCATCTTTACAACCACTAAACTACCACACCACCACTGACAGAACCTAGCCACACTCCAGAACTGATTACCTTGGATAATCAGTTTTTAAAAAACATTCCGGTAAGCAATGAATCCTAGTCCCATCACACTGAAGACATCTGAGCAATAAACCTGGTTTAAAATGCTACAGAATGAAAAGTTGAAAGTATCGGTTTCCTGGCTACTGGGAATTTCCCCTCTGTAGCCACATCAGAATTTTTTTTAAATAAAAAAATAAACCCTGCCTTAAGGGAATATTTACAGAGGCACAGAAAATAACCTGTAACAAAGTTCTTAGATTAAACTATGGAAATGCTGAAAGTTAAAATTACACAAATATTTCTAGATATGTGTTGTAACTTTATCAACAATACTAATTCTCACAGTTTGGATTTTGTTATGGTGATTAAATCAAGCCAAGACAAAGTTGTTGAGCAAAGGACATAAAACTCACTGTAGGGGCAACATACAGTAAGTGCAAAAAACCTCAACTCAGAGTTGTAAGAAATAGAAATTCAGTACAAATATTGTTTCAGCAGTAGCCAATGTGCCACCATGTGCCCTGGTAACAAATTCTCCATCAAGTAACAAGTTCTTCTCACTGAAGCTTTGTTAGACTGGCAAAGCCTCATCACCAGTGGGTGATGATGAAATCATTACATCAATTCTCTCAAAGCCTTACCCCACACATGCACACATCTCTTATCCGAACAGTAATTGCCTCTCCTGAGAGAGGAATATATTCATTCTACAATTTGAGGACACATTTGGCCCCACCTTGAGGGACACAGGATAGACAACTGGATCCATACCTGTTTCATACCTGTTGGGGGTATGCTTTGTCTTCTTTAATGGTGCTTTTGATTATGCAGCCAGGAAGTATTTATCAGAGACTAGTTTAATTCACATTTCAGCTTTCTGAGCACACCAAAATATCAGGCAATTGATCAAAAGGACTTTGGTTTCTCCTAAGCATTTATACATAAGACTAAAAGGCCTTTATAAGAATCTTTCAGTAATTTATATATCCTATTGGGTGTGCTGCAATATATTACATAAACAAAGGATCTCAGTATTTATAAAAGTAACCATTTAGTCAGGCACAATGGCAAACTCCTATAATCCCAGAGTCTCAGGAGACTTAGGCAGGAGGATCACAAATTTGAGGCTAAGCCTGGGCAATGTAATGAGACCATGTCTCAAAAAATAAAAAAGACTGGGGATGGTAAAAGCACCCATGAGTTCAATCCCCAGTACTGGAGTGGGGGATGTATTCATTTGCATTTAGTAATTTTAAAAGATATTTTTTAGTTGTTAGTGAACCTTTATTTTACTTATTTATATGCAGTGCTGAGAATCAAACCCAGTGCCTCACACATTCTAGGTAAGCGTTCTACCACTAAGCCACAACCCCAGCCCCATCATTCAGTAATTTTTAGTCTTAACAGACTAATACGACTATCCAAAAAAAATAAAATAACAACAAAAAAAACCCCACTGAATAGTCAAATACTGCATACACTAAGCAAGTTAGAAAGAATTAAAAGCACCAACCCAGTGTGTCAAGAGAGCAATATTTCAAGAATGGGTCAGCATTCTTAAATTAGGTTTTTCAAAAAAAACCCAATATTATTAGAAATGATTAAAAGTTAATGCTTTCAGAAACAAGGATTCGCCTTTTCTTTTAATCCCTCTGTCAGCTGAAAAAGCCTCACACATCTCTATCCAGAACATCTTAGCTTTATACCAACAATGTATCATGTAAAATAAAATGATTAATGTTCTTGGATCTTCCTGTTTTTTAATGTAACTTTTTAAAAAAAAAATCACATTTGAACAAAGAGTACAGTATAAAGTCAATCATGAATTACCAGTTCCACTTTCCTATTTTTAGCTTAACTGTAGTATAGAAGTTTTAGAGAAATCTAAATTATGAGTTTTTAAAACAAAGAAATCTTCCTAACTATATAAGCCATCTATATACCCAGCCCTCCTTCAGAAGCTCCCCCAAATCAGTTCATAAAAATTTTTTACAAGAAATTTATGCTTATTTTCCTCAAAAGACAACCACATTCCTTGGATTTTAAAAAGTTGCTAACTGCATTTGCCAAATTTGGCTGATTTCGGACTCAGGCAAATCTGTTACCATAGGGTCACTGTTTTGGATAAAAGGAAGTTGATGCTAAGAGGAACTTCTATATTAATGGCACCAGGACCCCTCATTAAGATCTTCATAATTTCAACAGGCCAGTGATAAGAATGGGAAATCATCCTACATGTCCTCAAAACAATCTCCTAGGGCAGACACCACCAAAACTAGATATGGGAAATAAGGCTCCAATGAGAAACAATTCACCCTGGGTCACTGAACAGTCCGTGGCAGAATCAAGACAAGTGAAAGGTGAGGGTGGGAACTCTTAAATTTAACGGAGAATTAGGGCTTTAGCCATAAATATGCCACTGGCACACACACAAACATACACACACAAAACTAAATTAAGAGCAGTGAGCCCCGTCTGCAGGGAGAGTACCAAGGGAAAAAGCAATATTCCACAGTGAAAAAGAGTTTCAAACAGAAGATTTAATGATAAACACGTTTGAAAAGGCTGGGCAAACGGAAAAGTGTTACTCGAATTACTCAAGGAGAGTTCTTACAGGACTCCTTCACTTCTCTGGTCTTAAAATCTAATCTGGCTTAAGAGTACACACGGGCTCTGTGTAAAACTCTTCCAAATTCCACCAGGCTTAATAACCTCTATTCAAAAGAAGCAGAAGCAGGAGCAAGGGCAGAGGGAAGTGACCTGACCTTCCTCCAGGTCAGCTGTCAGATCCACATGGGCGCGACCATGAGACAGCACCAGAACCCCCAGACTCGGTCAGGATCCCCGCCTTCCTACTCCCAGTCCCGGCCCCGTCGCCAACTCGTTAACCATCCCATCACCTCCGCAGGCACAAATAATTACACTGGAGAATTTGTTATAACAAGTAGAAGCCCATATTCACCAACTGGCTTCGCAACTTGACAGACAAGGCTCTAAAAAGGGAGGGGCAGGAGAATAATTGTTCTAAACAACGTCTACGAAGTCCGGGAGGTTGAGGCGGCCATGGAGGGTAGGGGAGCAAAGACAAACGATCCCAACGTTTTAAGGAGGAGAAAGCCTTCTCGCCAACCGAGATTATAAATGTATGTAATATTTTTTTAAAGACGACCTTTCACGCTGTGACACTTGTGGGGAATTCCTTGTCTGTTCTTCCACTTGATGGGGAAAGGTGGGGGGGGGGGGTTCAGAGGCTCCCCAGCCCAGAGTGTAAAAAAAAACCGTGGCCTGGCCTGGAAAGTAACAAGGTGACTCGGTTGTATTGCCTTCATGAGGGTCCGCCTGCCGTCCCGCAGCCGCCAGACCAGCGTCGCAGCCCCAAGGCCCACACGCCCACCTTCCCGCGAGGTGTTTTTCAGAGAGCGGCTTTGCGCGCTCCCTGGCCTGCCAGCTACCCCCACCCTCAGGGTGTCTCGGGCAAGCAGCCTGGTTAATCATTCAACACGGGTGGCGTGGAAATATTTTTAGAGGTCAAAGCGAAAGGTTTTCCCTTAAGTTTCGCAGAAACCAGTCTTTGGGGACCCAGAGGTGGCAGTGCAAAAGGTTGGGGGTGGGGAGCGGGTGCCGGTGGCTCTCTGGCTCACAAAACACCTGATCTCCCCATGCGGCACTGGAGACCAGCGCAGTGCGAGGGTGGGGTGCGGGGGTGCCAGCGAGAAATCGCACACGGCCCTCTCCCCAAAACGCCCAGATACCCCTGATGAGGACGCCCCAACCCAAAAAGAAGCCTATTCCCAAATCCTGCAGCCCTGGGCGCGGGATCCCCCGGAAGTTAGGGTGCAGAGAGGAGGGGGAATGTCCCTGGGCCCCAGGGGGTGGGTGTGGAGTGGGGCAGGAGGTTCCAAAGACATTCAGCCAGGGGTTTCGTTATCCTCTTCATCTGGGGTTCGGAAGATGCAGAAACCAGAAGGGAAGGTGAGAAGCGTAAATGCGGCAAGGGCCACCTAGGAACGGTTTCCTCCGCTGGGGCGCCGGTGTGGAGCCGGAACTGGCGAGGGGGTGGGAAGAAAGAGGGGGTCCAGTTTGGGGGCCCAGGAGCGGGGAGGTGGGAGGGGCGGGCAGAGTGGACCCGTGTAGGCAGCGGGGGAGGGGAAAGCGAGGAGAAAGGAGGTGGGGGTGACCACCCTCCAGGGCCCTACCTTGTCCAGGAGCAGTACCAGCTCGGCGGGGCGGGGGCGGGAGATCTCGGCCGCATCCACGTCCCAGCCGCTCCGCGCGGCTCAGCCCGGCGACCGCCGCCGCTCACGCTCCATGCGCGGCGCCCGGGACGGGCAGCCCGGCGGTGTCTACGGTGTGGACAGTTCCGGCTAGCCTCCAGCACTTGTTGCCGCCGCAGCCGCTGTGCCTCACTCCCGGCTCCGGCTCCCGGCGCCGCGGCTGCCTCCTGGCGCCCGCCCCGGGCCCGCCCCCGTCCGACGCGCCAATCAGGCCCGGCACCGCCCCTCACGTCACCGCCCAGCACGGTCGTCCTCCCGGCGCCCCAAGTTTTGGGAAGGCCCTGCTCTTGCCCGCCCGCCACTAGGCGCCCAGGACCTGCCCAGGCTCGTGCTTCCGGAGAGCCTAAGACCCCTACGTCCACACCTGGAAAGCAAAGCGTTAAACTGGACAAAAGGGACGTCCTAGGAAATAAACCCTCTCTCGAAAAACAGGGCAACTTGAAACTTTAAAAAACTGTTTAACTCAGGTCTAACCTAAATTCCTCCAGTTGGCCCCTCTGCAGTCCGTTCGATGCTGGGGGTCAAAGCGACTCACTTGATGAGAACTCCAGTGACCTTTCCTGGCCAGAACTGGTGTGTGACTGGGCCTAGACTGGATCCCAGTCGCCCCCAGGTGCTGGGGTGGGTTAGAAATGGTTCCACCGTGGGAGATGGGGCGGGGGAATGGGGCCAAAGTGGAACCTGACCTTTGCTTCCTGTCCACCTAGTACCTGCAGCCACCTCTTGGATGCCCGAGGTCTAGGGTGGTGCCCACTTGGCACTGCCACAGGATCCTCGAGTTTATGAAGCCGCCTCGGGTTTATGAGACCTTTCGGGAGTCTTGTTCCTCCTAGCGGTGAAGTTCAGAGGGTTTCCTCGAGGTCCCCCTCGAGTCTCAGGAAGCCGGAAATGCAAGGTGTCCGGCGCGGGGTTGCTAACCCGAAGAGGCAGCCCAACTGGCAGGTACCTAGACGTAGCCAAATGGCTGAACGCTGACCCCTCGCGACGTCGCTGGGCTCCGCCAGCTGGATGGAGGCTCGGAGTCAACCACACCCACCCGCCCTACCTCTCCGAGCCACCGGTACGTCCTCCTAACCCAGCGCCCCTGCCGTCTCGCTAGAGCACTGCAAGACATGATGAGTCCGACCCGCTGACAGCACTTTGGAGCCCCTGGCAAACCTGGAGCGACCGGTTGGAGAAGTTGCCCTGGTTTGAAAGGTCCAGCCTAGCCCGCAAGACCCGCCCGAGGTGCACCTGGAAGCGCTCCCTTACCTTGTCCTTTCCGCGATGGGCTGAAAATGATCCCCTCTTAGATAATCGTATTGAGGAATTAACTATTTGCCTTCCCCCCGCCCCCCTTCGTCAAGAGGCGAAGTTAGCCAAAGGGAGGGAATTACTAGTGTAAGAAATTTCGGCCACCTGCAAATTCAGCTCAGTGGACCATCACCATCGGCACTTATCTCTTAACCAAACTGGGAAGGAAAGAAGAGCACCTTGTCGCTGGATGCCCGGAGCCACGTGGGTGCGACCCTCCAGAAACAAGGATTCTGAGTCAGTGGATCTGGAAAGGCTATGAAGTGCAGTCGGTATATCTTTCCGCTTTTATGTTATCACATGATTTTCCTAAGACTACGATGTGAAGTCCAAGAAACAAGTTGTATTTTGTATTCACAGAAAAGACATTTGAAATGATGCACACGGACCATTAACCATAGTAACTAGAGTTTGGGATTGGAGCGGGGTAAGAAAGGGAGATAAATTTAAACGTTTATAAAAGGGCATAAAACTTGAATGTTCTTCTTCCAGTTTTGTTTACTTTCATAATTTAGCAAACTAATAAAACTTTTAAAGAAACAAATTAGAAATTAATAAATCTACAGAAACTGTACACTAATAGATAAATGAAACCTGTTTCTTTCATTCCGTGTAAAAATAAATAATCCTGAACCCGGCGCACGCCTGTAATCGCACCGGCTCGGGAGACTGAGGCAGGAGGATAGCGATTTCAAAGCCAGCCTCAGCAAAACCAAGGTGCTAAGCAATTCAGTGAGACCCTCTCTCTAAATAAAAAATAAATAAATAAATAGGGCTAGGGATGTGGCTCAGTGGTTGTGTGCCCCTGAGTTCAATCCCCAGTACTCCCCCCAAAAATATACAAATAATCTTGAGTCCATGTTCCTTGTTTTAAATAAAGATATTTGTAGTCTCTGTTTTGTTCTTTAAATGTTGTAAGGGGGCAAAGCTAGTATCTGAAGAAGATCCTTCTGGGCCATCAGAATATTTTGTTACTGTGCATGATTCCTCTTTTTAAATTCATTCCCAATAGCCACAGACATGCTTTCAAGGACTGCCAGCCAAGCAGTTTTTAGTAAAGGAACTGCTACAATGTCAGCTGGCAACCAACAAGGAAATTAAGCTGTGTCCTTCACAGCTGCCAAAGGCTGTTCAGGCCCTGAAATTTTAAAATAAGGGCATTCTCTCCATGTTGCCATTAATTAGTGCAGCTGGGACTGTATTAGCAACAGTTATACTGTGACTTTAAGGGAAAGGCTCAATGCTAGATTCCATACCCACTTATCTATAGTCCATACTCTTAGTTAAGGACTGGGGTTCATCATCAGTAAGTAGAGATGTTTTATTCATTTATTCAACAAGTATGTACTAACTACCTACTAGGTGTGGGATGGAGGGCTAGGCACTGGAGTAGTGAACATGGCAAACATACCCTTCCCTCTTGGAGCTCACATTCTAGCTGGAGAAAGGGGTTTAACAATTGAATGCATTAAAGTAATTGCAATTATGATATGGGCCAAAGTGAATGTAAGGTGGTAGGACCATTTGGGAAGTCCAAGAGAAGTTTCTGGCTGGTGCAGGATATAAAGAATAAAGGTGGAGAGGTAGGCAGGGTCAGACCATGCAATGGCTAGTATAACATGTTACAGAGTTCAGACCTTATCTGAAGAGACATCTGAAGCTGGAGTTGTATACTCAAATTTGCACCTTAGGGCCAGGCATGGTGGCACATGTCTATAATATCAGCAACTCAGGATGCTGAGGCAGAAGGATGCCAAGTTTGAAGCCAGCCTCAGCAACTTAGTGAGGCCTAAGCAACTTAGCAAAATCCTGTCTCAAAATAAAAAATAAAAAGGACTGGGGATGTGGCTCAGTGGTTAAACACCTGATATTAAAAAAAAAATTTTGCATCTTGGTTAAGATCACCCTGACTCCAATGTGAAGAAGGAAATGGGGAAGGGGAGGGTGGGAGTGGTGGACAGGAAGGTGTTTGCCTAGACAAAATGATAGCGTCAATGGAGAGTAGATACCAACAAGACTTGGTCATCACTCAGATAGGAAGGAATCAGGGAAAACTCCCAGATTTCTGCTTCTTCAGTCATGTGGATGATGGTGCCATTTTCTGATACAGGGAACCCAGGAGAAGAGGGCCGAAATAATGCTAGCAACATTCAAGCATGGTCAAAGTAGGTTTGAGATGCCTGTGATTGGTCTTAGTAGAGATGTTGAGCAGGCAGTTGGTTATAGTCTGGTGCTTTGAGGAGAGTTTGGGCTGGAGTAGCTTGTGTAGCTGTGGTGATGAAGCCATGGGAGTGAGCAGGTCTCCTGGGAGAGTACAGAGTAGACCAGATAATGGCTAGGAGTGATCCTTGATGAATCCTTATCTCTGGGCTGGGCAGAAGCTAACTGGCAGAAGAAGTTGAAGAGCAACTAGAGAGGCAGGAAGAAAGCTAGAAGCTTGAGGAGGTGGGGGTTGCAGAGCCCAGAGAGCCAAAGTGCTATGAGAAAGAGGCAGTACTCAGCAGCACTCACAATGACCGAGACCAGTATGAAATTAAGACTGAATAACGACCACTCAATTTAGTGACCTCGGTGTCACGGATTTTTAAAGCAGGATTGGCAGAGTGAAGAGGAAGGTGACTGGAATGGACTGAGGAAATGAAGAAAAGTACTGAGTGAAAGCAACTTTTGAAAGGTTTGACTGTGTAATGTCAGGAAGAGAACCAGCTAGCATGAAATGTTATGTCAGCAATGGATTTGCTCATTCTGATTTATATATTTTTATATTTTTAGGATAATACAACTTGAGTGTATTTAAACACTCCCATAGAGAAGAGGACCATGAAGGTATAGCAGGGAGAGGATAAAGAACAGTAGAGCTTCCTGTAAAAGGGAGAATGGAATCAGAGTGAGTGGAAAGGCTGACCTCAGGCAGAGAACCACCTTTTCCTTTGTAACAGAAGGAAGAAGGTTGCAGGAGGCTGCATCAGGCAGGTTTGGTATGGATAGCTGAAACTTTTCACCTGAAGACTTCCTAATCTGTAACATAAGGAGGAATGTGACCACCAGAGAAACAGTCAAGTAGCAAGACTGCATGACAATCCACTTGACGTTACTGGCTTTCTTCTGTGGTTTCCTGCAACAGCTCAGTGGTCCACTCTGGCATGGGCTCAGGTGAGGGAATTGCTAGGGCAGAGGAGCAAAGAGATTAAGAACATTGGCCACTGAGGTTAATGTGATGCATGATCAGAGAGAAAGAACAAATGTCAATGGGCTGGAGAGCTCAAAGGGATCACATGAGAAAGAGAAGAGGTTGGTTAGAGACGTGGATGCTTAAGTAAGGGGCTCAGGGGGTGACGTGTAGGGCCATGGCAAATCTAGGATGTGATGGGGAGGAAAGTAGAGGAGAAAGTCATTGAAGAAGGTGAGGTCAAGGGGTTAAGAGGCAGTGTATTTTGGGTCTGGGTTTGTGGTTCAGTGGTAGCACGTTTGCCTAGCATGTGTGAGGCACTGGGTTTGATTCTCAGCACCACATAAAAATAAATAAATAAACAAACAAAAGCCCATTGACAACTAAAAAAAATTATTTAAAAATAAAAGAGGGAGTGTACTGGATGGATCACCTATTTAAATGAAGCTGTCCCAGATGTGGGCAGGCACTAGGAATGTGGTATGAAGGCCAGAGAACCAGGAGTTAGAGCAAGGAAGAGGGAGTATGCAGGAGATCAGAAGATGGAAAGGACCAGGAAGGGGAGAGGGAATATGGCTGGGGTGACAGTCTCCTCAGAGGAACCAGACTGTTTGCAAGAGGGAGAGGAGAGGTGACTGGTAGAGGACCCACACCCCCCTCTGGAGCCTGGGAGACACAGTGGGTGAGAGTCAGCAGGTTCAACGCCCAGTGCTGCGAGGAAAGAATAAAAGAGTTAAATTCTGAGCAGAGGTGGCTGAAGGATGGATGGATAAACTGACAGACAGATACACAGATTAATGAAATCAACCTTTCATTCAGCTCACTTGTTGAAGTCGACAGTTCCAAAGGCCCATGTTGAAGGATTTGGGGGCAGCGGGTAAGTAGAAGGGATAACTCAGATGTCAGGAAAAGCAGAGTGTGATGGCATGATGGCAGAAGAGAGGAGCCACAAGGGAAGATGATGAAAATTAAAGTGAGAGGCCCAGTGGATTTTGCTTTCGTGGTCTCTTTATGAAGCCTTACCCAGTAGCTCCGCAACCAGGGCCACATTCCCTTACTTTCTTTTCCTCCCAAGATTTCCATCAATCACAACAAGGCTTGTGAAAGTCTCCCTCCCTTCTCCCCACTTCTCTCCTAGGGGCACTGTTGTCACCAAACGAGCTCCTATAGGCCCTGGGTGTGAGTCAGGAATCCCAGGTTTGTCTACCTCTATTGCTCAGCTCCCTTCCTCAGACAGCTTCTTGATTTCTTAGTCTCAGTTTCATTTTCTGTAAAATGGGGATGCTAAAACACACCTACCTCTCTCAGGGTTATTTCAAGGAATCAAGGAAATAAGTACTTTCTACAGTCAGTATGAATCACAAAAGTGAGTGATTTCCCTGTCTAGAGCCCCCACATGGCCCCAGATATACCTACATCTCTCTCAGTTGCCCTCCAGAGAAGACTGTGACTCTCTGCTCCAGAAGAAGTTGTAATTTTGCCCCAGAGACAGGACAAACACATGCAAAACAATTAGAAAGGGATGCGCAGCTGTGTCTGATTAAGTGCTAAATTGTAAGGTACAGACAAAAAAGCTCCAAGAACAGAAAAGGGAATGATGAACTAGGTTTGGAAAAGTCTGGGAGGCTTCCTGGAGAAGGTGGAATGGAGGGCGCTCAGATTGCTCACTTATCCTAAGAAGATCATTTGCAAATATTTCCCTTTCTTTGTGGCTGCAAAGACTGTTGATCTGACGTGGATCTATAAGAAGGTCCTAGGTCCTAGATTTCTTTCCTGACATACCTGCATCTCAGTCTGTTCTTGCTCCTGGAGCCCTGTCCCCTCTTAGTCATACTCATTTTCTCCTCCCAGGGGGACCTGCAGCCTAGGCTACAAAATGAATCCAAGTGTTTTACCCTGGGTCTCTCATCTTTGAGTTTCCCATGTCACCCATTTTTTCTGTTGAGGAAATTGAGGCTGACCTTTACCAAATTTCCCATGCTTCCCATGCAAGCAGACTTTGATGTCCCGCCTTCTTGGTTTTCAAGCTCTGTAGTTTGCCTTACTGTACCTGGCCAAGCTAGGGTACCTGTGTGCCCACACAGCCAAAGCCCAGGTCACACCTGACTTCTTTGTTCTTTACTGCCTCTGCCTTGCTAACCCAGGAGTACCCACCAAACCATTTAGGTATAAGCCCCTCACAGCTGCCACCCTGGACCTGAAGTTCAAGCATGTTGAAGCCCAGAGCTGGATTCCACCACCTTGATTTTAATGGAATCAGTTCTTTTTTTTTTTTTTTTTTTTTTTTTTGGTACTGGGGATCAAACTCAGGGCCTTGTGATTGCGAGGCAAGCACTCTACCAGCTGAGCTATCTCCCCAGCCCCGGAATCAGTTCTTGTAACCCATAACTCTGTGGCCTGGTTGACACCTCAGCCCTGTACCTCTTCCTCCTTTCCCTACAGGCCCATCAAAGCTCCCAGTATACCTATGGGCCAGGCACACATAGATAGCATCAGCAACAGAAATTCTCAAACCTCATGCATTCTGTGACCTTAGATTGTTCTAGAAGGATAACAGTGTTTTCTAGTCTGTTAATCAGTCCCAGGTGGGACTATGAAAACAATCACTTGCCAATGGATAAAACATTAATTATTGATGGGAAGTATAGAATCTTGGCACTAGGATTCTTAAGAATTCTAGTTCAAATCTCTTGGAACTGGCAAATAAGCAAAAGGCCCCAAAAGTAGCTTTCCAGAGGCCAAATACCTGATACTAGAGATAGTATCTTGAATGCTAAACAATTAAGTCACAGGTTAAAAACCACCTGACTCCTAAAGCAGTCGCTTTGCTCCCAAGGTTACTGTGACTTTGCAACAGCAGAAAAACATAAAGCCTCATTATCAGATGCAGATACTAGAGACAAATGTCATGATTCCCAGAGGACTTGCTCCATATTCCACAGTCCTGATGCTAGAAGAACTCAAAATTCCCAGGTTAGTGAAGTCCAGCTTGTAATGACATTGTGGTGGAGCACAAAGTCAGCCATTGAGGGGGCATGAACAGCTGTCTCTATGAGGGTCATCACATTGTTTTGGAAATGGAACTCTCATTAAGGAGAAATGCAAAATCATACTCCTAATTATCATTAAACTGCAAAATTATGTTCAGGAGGAGAGGCCCATAACTGCAGCACTGAGCATGAGACAGTGCTGTTAATATGATTATCAGGGCATAAGCCTATTAGAGAACTTAATGCCTCTTTGCTGGCATCATCTCCTGTAAAGCTTCCCAGGGTCTAGAAATCATCTCAATTGTAAACATAACTGTGACAAAACAGTGATTTTCAAGGGGCAAAACAAAAATCTGCTGACCTTTACCAAAGGCCAAATCTGCCTGGCTAAGGAGAAAGAGAATATTTCTGGAAAATGAAGACTGATTAGCAACTCTGGTTGGCTCTTATTGAGGAAGGAAGTACATCTGGCTGAGTCCCACAGAACCTTGCAGCAACCCAGTGGGGGATATAATTGTGAGGTCTAAACACCAGCAGGAGTTATGTATGAGTGAACTCAGATGGCCACAGTGACCCAGGTCTCAGCTGCTACTAGTGAAAAATCATGGTATGAGAGTTTCTAAACACGGGTTCAGATCCCATTCTGGGAAAAAGCTGAATGTAGTACTCATGGGAATAATAAGAACTATTTGAAAGAGTTCCAAGGAAGAGGAAACGAAGCTGTTTATGTCCAAGTGCCTGCAGACACTTGGTGTTTAATAAGTGTTTTTTCCCTCCTTTTTCTTAGTCATAGGACCAAGTCCTAACAAGGATGAAGTATGGGGTGAGTGGTATCTACATTCTACAATGCTAGGCAGTATCAACATTAGTCCTGGGTCACAGGAAGAAATGCCATTTTGTCCTCATTCCAAAAGGTTCTGACATCATCATCATCATCATCATCATCATTATCCAGAACAGAAAAACCAATTGGTTATCCCTGGGAGGAACCACCTGCTTGGTCTTTAGGACCCAGTGCTGTTTGAAACTCAGCAAGTTCATCCCACAGCAAAACCATCACCAGGAGGGGCATGGCCTCTTCCTTAAACATGACAGTTGATAGGAAAATCAGAGAGCAACAGACCCCATGAATAGTCTTAAAAGCAAATCAGGATACATAAACATGTAGAATCTGAAAACGCCAAGTGAAAGAAGTCTTATACAAAGAATATATATAAAGTTCAAGAACACAAAAAAGCTCATCTTTAGCAGTAGAAATCAGAATACTGGCTGTGTTTGGGATTAGGAGAGGATTAACTGGAATGAGATATGAGAGAATTTTGTGGGATAAGAAAAATGTTCTCTTGACTAGAATTGTTGTTCCATAGGAGAATATGATTGTCACAACTCATTATACATACATTTCAGATTTGTACTTTTAAAAATAATTTTTAAAAATAATCTTTTTACTGGTTAACTGCTTGACACAAGTGCACTTTGTAAATTTTCTTTTTCTTTTCAAAAAAGAAAAGGAAGCCACCATCTTTAGACAAAGGGGAGTATGGGCAAGTAGAAAAATGAAAGGGGCTCCCCACCCATCAATCCCACAACCATCTGGGGCAATTTCCCCAGTGCCAAGCTCTAGGACAGTTAGAAACTGACATTTCAAAATAAACCAAATAGAAGGGGATGCATTTTTTCTAAAAATTAATATCTTAGTCTGGGCTCACCATTTAGGATCAAGCCCTGTTCCTTTGCATTTTGAAAGCTTTTTCATCACCATTTCCTTCCTTTGCCATCTTAGTGAAATGGCTTTTCAGAGTTAGTATCCTTCACCCCCAGCAGCACACACCTATTGCATAACATTGCCTTTACAAACTTTGTGCTCATAATACCATAGAAAAACAAAGCTGCATTTAGTCGATCTAGTCAATATATATTAATGATCATCAAAACTCAGAAGAAACAGTGTTCAGGTTACCAGCAAACTTTCAAGAACAAATTCTGACAATTAAGTTTTCAACAAACAAAGACCCTTAAAGGGTAAGAAAACAGACTGGACCACTGAAACTAGAACAAATATCACACACTTTAGATGCAACACCAAGGCATTAGGTGCCTGTGTGACAGTTCCCTTCTGTGTTGTCAAAAGGGACTCATTGCACATGACAAGAAGATTGTAGGCAGGGCAGGCTTCAGCCCAGCATGTTATGGCTCTTCTTCAGTTTGACTTTCCTGCTGTTCTCTTGGCTCTGTCTTCCCACGTCTGTTCTTTTCCACAGCTATTTCAGGCATCTCATTCAGAGTCAATAACCAAAAGAGGGACTCTTTCTTTCCTTGTCTCTTTTAATGACCCAAGAAACCTTTCCGATAGTTTCCTACCAGATTTCTCTTCCCATCTCTGGCTAGGATAGAGTCAAATGACCCTTCCTAAGCCAGTTACTGGCAAAAATGAAGGTACCACCCTGAATCACTTGGGCCAATCAGGATTTACTCCTGAATCTTCACACGAAGAGAGCATGGTCCCCCAGACACAGACAGGGCTCTACTGGCCAGGATAAATCAAGTGTTGCAGGTAGAGTTTCCCAGCCTGAGAAAGAGGATCACAAATAGGAAGTTTGTTGGGGAGTACTCTTAGCATCAACACCTGAAGGGAAGAGAAGTAAGCAGGAATGGACAGGGAGAGAAACTGAACAGCAGTGCAATCCTGATAATGACCTTCACTTATCTGTCAGGGAACTCTGGTACTGGGATCACTCAGAGTCATTCCAAATTGGATGAAAGGACTAGGCCTTTTTACACCTACATCAGTCAGTCATTGGGTGTAGGCTGCCCTTGGTTAATGAATACATGATCTTAGGCAAGGTCCTTCAGCAAAGGACAAATCTCAGAGAGGGGCTCAGCTGAAAGTTGCTGCCATCAACTCTTCTAATAGAGAGACAAGGGTATAGTTTAGTAGTGGCACATATGACCCGCACCATGCACAAGGCCCAGAACCAAAAAACAAACAAAACAAAACAAAAAAACCCAAAACAAAACCCCAATCCCAGTAGACAGGGTAAATGGTCTCAGAGGGAAGATGGGTCTGGGAACATGTCATCCACTTCAGGGGAGATGGATATTGCCTGGGCAATCCCTCAGATCTCCTAAAAATCAAACTGGAATCCACACTCTTGTTTGGAGAAAATATTATGTGGCTACCTTTACCAGGAGTATCTCTAGAGTCCCATTATCTCCTTACCCCTCCACCTCCTTAAGGAGAGGGGACAGGAGACCTTCCATGTATCAGCTACTACTTTGGTTTTAAGAGGACAGCTGAGAAAAGGCTCTCTAGACTAAGTTTGGGTGGAACCCAAGCCCTCAGACTTAAGGGGCATGATGCCCACAAGAATGAAAATCCACAGGATTAATTCTGAACAAGCCAAGAGCCTGCTAAGCCCTGGCATCTGCTGAACTTCCCAAATCACACACATTAGACCATTCAGTTCCACATTTCTACAGTGTGCTTCCTGCCAAGCTTCCCAACACAGTTGACACAATAGGAGAATCAAAATGAGCAGTTAGAGCAATTATGGATATGCAGGTCAAATAAATAAGCCTTTATCTAGAATTTAAACAGACATAGTCAACAAGGGTCTAATCCAAAACTGAGTTTTAGACAAAGAAAGTCTTTCTAAAACAAAGGGGAAGAGGGAGTGGAGATGTTTTTTCTGCCTCACTGAAAATACTAAAGAAATATTTTATCCAGTCTCTCCCTGCTGCCCTGACCCCCTACCTCCCCATCCTCCACACCTTGAACATTCCCTAGCTATATTACAGCCTGACCACAGGGTCAACTCACAGGAAATGTTATGCTAGCAAATAAAAACAGTTGTCATTGAAAGGAGCTGGGGAGGGCTGGGGTTGTGGCTCAGTGGCAGAGAGCTTGCCTACCATGTGTGAGGCCCTGGGTTCAATCCTCAGCACCACATAAAAATAAAATAAAGGTATTGTGTCCACATACAACTAAAACAAAAACAAAAAAAGAAAGAAAGGGGTTGGGGAAACCACTTGTTCATTGTTATATAGTTAGTAGAATGCTTAAGAATTAGAACCTTATACATGAGTGTTTGTATTTCTGTGTACATTAAGGAAGTACAGAGATTTTTTTGATTACTGACACCTCAAGTATGTCAATCAACTGAATAGTAAATTGAGGAGCTTGAATCTGATACTGAGAGGTGTTATAAAGCCAAGGGTGTTACAAATCCAGAGGAGCTACAACTTTCTCTTCTTTTTTTCCGGGGGGTTAAGGGGGAATAGTGGTGCTCGGGATCAAAATCAGGGCCTTGATCACACTAGGCAAATACTATACCTCCAGGCTCACCCCTCTTTTTTTTTTTTTTTTTTTGGCACTGGGGATTAGACCAGGGGCACTTTATCACTGAATATACCCCCAGTCCTTTACTATTTTTTATTTTGAGACAGGGTCTTACTAGGTTGCTTAGGGCCTTGCTAAGTTGCTGAGACTGGCCTCGAACTTGTGATCCTCCTGCCCCAACCCCCGGAGTCTCTGGGATTATGCATGTGTGCCACAGAGTTGAGTCCCTATTTTTTTTTTTTTTTTTTTCATGAGAAAAATTGTATACAAGTTTCACTCCTCATTTTAACAGTGGAGACACCAAGTCTCCCTGGGAGGAACTATTGGAAGGCCTCTTTGATTGTGTAGCTGTAAGGCCAGTGGATTTTTGTTTTTCCAGGGAAAAGGAAATGAAGAACAGTTTTGTTTTCTTTGCCCTACCCCACCTGACCTGACAAAAATCACTCCCACTCAAACAACCCCACAATCTTCCCTAAAATTATTTTTATTTCTACTTTTATAGTTTTGGTGCATGGGATGAAACCCAGAATCTCATGCATGCTATGTACCTGGTCCATCACTGACTACATCCCTAGCTCTCTCTGCAACTCTGAAGTCGATAAAACTGAAAAATGAAAGTTTTTTTTTTTTTCATAAGATGGCACTAAAACTAAACTGGCTGCAAAATCTTAAAGGAATTTGTGGGAGAATAGTTAGAGTTTTTATCATTCCCACTTTATTTATTCCCTCTTTATTTACAAATATGTTAATGTGTTTGATCACAGGTACTGCTGGAAACACATTACTATATCTAGTGAAGGATATTAAATAGTATACAGTATGTGTACCCTATTACTTCCCTAAAATCTACAAAGTTCTAATTTCTGAACAAGAAGTGTGGGCCTGTATTAGACTCTGATGTAAGGACCCAGGCGAGATTAGAATACGGGATCATCTCCCTCAGCCCCCACCCCCCAAGTACTGGGGTTTGAATCCAGAGCCTCACACATTTCAGGCAAGTGCTATACCTCTGAGCTACACCCCCAGCCATGGATCATCTTGACAGAGTGACCAAGGTTTAGCTCTAGGGCTCACAATGGTGAGGAGGGAGGAGGCAGTGTGTGCTGCCAGTTCTGGGCACAGCAAGTAGTTGATGGGGAGTCACCTGTGCAGTGGAACAACAACCTAGCCCATCCTGTCTTTGGTGGACAAAAGCATCTATTTCTGTTAGCTAAATACCCAGGTATTGAGCTGCTGGGATATATATATATATATATATATATATATATATATATATTTAGTTTTAGTAGCTACTGCCAAACAGGTTTCCAACATTGTCATACCAATTCATATACTCCCATCAGTATAAAATTCTAGTTGCTCCAAATCCTCATCAAAAGTTTTGTTCCTTAGGTCTTCTAAAATATTAGCTGTTTCATTGGAGCTGTAGTTGTGCCTCACTGCGGTTTTAAAATGCATGTCCCTGATAATGACAGGAAGTACCCTGTCATATGCATGCTAATTGTTTAGATAGCTTCTTTTGTAAAGTTCCTATTCATGTCTGTTGTGCATTTAAATAGTCTTTTTCTTATTGATTTATAGGCATTCTCTATGCATTCTGGATGAATCTTTTGTTGACTATATATATATTAAATGTCTTTCCCAGACTCTAAATTGTCTAGATTTTTTTGGGGGAAGGGGGTAACTGGGGATTAGACTCAGGGGCACTCAACCACTGAGCCACATCCCCAGCCCTATTTTGTATTTTATTTAGAGACAGGGTCTTATTGAGTTACTTAGTGACTCACTTTTGCTGAGGCTGACTTTGAACTTGTGATCCTCCTGTCTCAGCCTCCTGAGCCGCTGGGATTACAGGTGTGTGCCACCATGCCCGGATACATTTCTTTTTAAATTACAGATTCCTTGCACTGGGAGGTGGACATGTCATTTCTTTAATCACTCAATGATCAAGGTGGAGCAAACAATCAGGTGAACAGGAAAGTTTCCACGTAACAGGGAGGCAGTGATCCTGAATGTTGGAATCAATTTTGGAACTTCCTCCCATTTGTTATAAATAGGTCCTCTTGTTCCACTGATAAGAGGTTGATGTTCAACTGATCCAAATAAACTCTTTTGAGTTTAAATTAAAAACAACAACAATCCCCTGGATCAAGGTAAGTGACCTGGGGAGAAGCAAGGTTAGACGGGAATACCATTTAGAAGGCTGAGTGAAGAGTATAGATAAGAGATGGAGGTTTAGATGAATGTAGCAGCAGTGGGTATGGGGAGAAAGATATTTATGAGGCAATTTTACAGACTATTAGGGGCAGGGATGGGAAGATTGTGGAAGAGAGAAAAGAGTTGGAATAACTGGGTAGATGATAAGAGTGCCCTTTATTGAGTTTGGGAAAACAGGGAGTGAGGAAGAGCAAGGTGGTAGGGAAGGTGAAGATCTGGTAGAAACCATGAGTCTGAGATGTGATGTCAAAGTAGAGATATCATGAGACAGCTGGATAAGATCTAGAACCCAGAACAATCAAGAATGAAGAATATATGGGAATTATCAGCATACAGATGGTAACTGAAGTCATGGGAATGTTTAGAATGGTCCTGAGATTGAAAGTGAGTGAGAGGAGAGAGCCTAGGATGGCTCCTCTGAGGATCTAATTTAGCCGATGGGCTAAAAAAGAAAATCTAGCAAAAGTAAGCCAGGAAGAACTGAGAAAAAGAAAGCCCAGAGAGTGGAAGCCCAGCAGCCTAGGAAGAGTTCATTTCCCTCTGGGGGGTGGTGATTAGTGCTGGCTCAAGGAGGTCCATGACTGACCATAAGGCAGCTAATGGACTTGTAGTCCCCAAAGTCTTGTCTCCTAGGAGGTTGAGAACGTGTCTTCAACTTATTTTATCTTTTTAACAGCACCGATCTGTGTGCGCTTTGTTCATTGCAGGTACTCAATAAAGACTTGTTTATTCATCGAATATGTGAATTACAGCCATAGATTAGAGGCAAACCTGCTTAAGAGAAGTCTCATTTGGGATAAAAAGACTGGGAAAATGACAGAAAGAACCCAGAGCAAGAGCACAAAAATGACTGAGAAGCAAGAGGAGGTTGTTCACTGCCATGAAGAGTTGAAAGAAAATTTTACTTCTTACCAAGTAGAAGAGTGACAGGTCTGGGCAATGAGATAGTGAACATTGCTAAATCCCTGAGGTAAAAATAGGAAGAACCGTGGCATAGAGGAAGTAGATTAACGCAATAAATATTTGATTCTTAAGCTCTATAAATCAGAGCAATTTATAGAACCTTAGAGATAATTAAATCAACTGTATTATTTCACAAATGAGAATGAGAAATAAGAAGGGTACTCAGAGAGCTGAGAGACTCACTTAAGGAAGCATCTACTTACTGGCAAAGCTTGGACTCAAACTGAGGGCTCAGTCCCAAGTCTTGTGCTAAAGGACAAAGGTGTCTGGTACTATGTTCACTATAAGCATAAAATCTCACTACTAAGTCCTTTCCATTTCCTGTCCATTCTTTTCATTTGCCTATGAGTGAAGTGTGGTTAGAAAGAACATCTAGGCAGCTGTGACCATCCGTGTGAAATCATAGACACTGAGACTAAAGTAGTCTCAATGGTCGATGGTACCATGAAGGAGTTGGGGGCCAGAAGTGGAGGGTCTACTCATCCGGAAACCCCTGAGAGGGAAAGGTCAAACATGGCTTCAGAAAATTACTTCAGAGGAATCATTTAAAAATGCAGTGGGGGAGAAGACAGTGTGCTATTTTCTAAATGGTAATTATTATTTTTCCTAATCAGAAACATTCTTTTTTTTTTTTTTTTTTTTTAAATGTGTGTAGGCAATTGGGGAATAAGAGTTAAGTAGAAACGGACTTTTGTCAGAATGACCAGCAACCATTTAGAATCAGGATGTGCCAGATGAAAACAAGGTAGAGATTGATAGGAAAGTGTTCTACCTCCCCTCCCTTCTTGTTTTCATTTGGCTCAATTTGTGGGTTGTTGGTTGGTTTAAAGGTAAATTTCAGGGCAAGGCAGCAACTTGCATAGGGGGGATGCGGCATATTTCTTAACTTGGTGAGATGGAGACCAGTCAAAGGAGTCAAGGGGATAAAAAAGAAATGGACACTGGAGAATGGGGTGAAGTCATATAACTTTGAGGAACCATTCAAAGAAATATTACCTAAGTACCTATTATGAGCAAGAAAAATAAGAATGGAATGGGGGCCTTTCTTTAAAATGAGTGCAGTTGGATTCACTGCTCTATTCTCCCATACTCAGCATGGAAGAATGGGATGTCCATTCTTCAAAAGATGCACCACATTCTTTTCACTGGAAAAGGTTCTCACACCCTTTTCTTTCAGTTTTAAATCCATTAATCCCAATAGGTACCCTGTGCTCCCAGGCCTCCTGGTACTGAAGGGCCATCATTTCCCCTCTCCTGATATTCAACACTGCTGGGCATTACATACTGAGTCTGTCTTTTGAATTCCTGGTCGTTGAGAGAAGACCCAGACCCTACTGGACAGTCAACTGAGCAGGCAATCTTCTCCAAGACTGCTCAGTCCTCATGCCTAAGGTCAAACATATCATTCTTACCCATAAGCTCACCCCAGAGGCAGTTTCTCCCCTATTTAGTAGCAAGATCGAGGCCTGGCTGATGTGCTATGGTGTCACAGGCCAAAAGTTATTATAATTTACTCCCCAAAGTCACTTTTAGGTCCCAGAAAAAGGAAGTTATCTCCTCTACAACATGAAACACAACACTGCAAAACAGCTGAAAAGGTCTTAGAAATTTCTCAGATGAGATTAATTCCAACCTTCCCCTCCCTCAAGGGTCAGCTCCTGCTGTTCACTGAGACACTCCAAGTTGCTGTGCTGTCTGTGGGTGAATGAGCCTTCTGAGGACTTGAGAATCTGGTTTGGAACACAGTGTTGTGTAGTAAGTGTTGGCTGTCCCTAAGACGGAAAGTTTCCCGCCTCAGATGTTATAAGCCACAAGTGTAGGAAAGCCCAGAGGCATTATTGCCAGGAGCATTAAGTATGGTTCATAGCTCTAATTTTCAGCCCAAGAAATTCTATCCTCCAGTTTCACTAGGAAGAAAACATCTCATGGCATGGAAGCACTAAGCTCACCATCAGAAAAGCCAGCTTTGCTTTGGGAAGAATTCAGGGGAATCAATCTCTCCATCCAGTGTCTATAAGCTCTTGTCACTGACATGAAATAAGAGGGTCACCACAGAATTGAGGCAGCACCTGACTGACTCTCTTGCTACTGCAGGAGATTTCTTAGTGCATGGAGTTGAGCCTAGCCCTGGCTTGGTTACATACTGCTTGGAGGCATTTCAGGAAAAAGGGAGACATTGTCCTCAACAGGATGCACACCCAACCCAAACACAGGTTGGTTTCTCTGCCTATGGATCAATGACATCCTTCTTAACAAATATCAAATGTCTTTGTGCTTTAAAAGATCCATGTGAATGGATGTGCTGGGGCATCTGATTATAATTTAGGGTTTTGTTTTTTTTTTCACCCAGTCTAAGTAAATATTACATACAGGAAATGATGTCACATGCTGCTGGAAAACCAATGTAAAACCCAGGCCCCTAACCTCAAGGAGCTCATCATCTAGTGGTGGAGAGCATGGGGCATGTCAGCTATGGACTCTGCCGTACCCAGAGTCCCCAGAGACTAGACAATGACCTAGTATACTTTTGCTATCTGGTTTTCTCTGTGTACTGATACATTATACTCAATTCTATCAACAAATATTCTTTGCTTCATAGAGGCAAGATGGCTGGGGAAAAATGTTTACTCAAACTGGCCCAGTAGGAGGTGAGGGTGGTGGGATGATAGGGAGAAGGAAGAGAGTCACCCCTCAAAGTCAGTAAATCTGTTGCATAGGGGCTGGGGAGGTAGCTCAGTAGTCAAGCACTTGCCTAAATTATGAGGCCCTGGGGCTTCAGCTCCTGCAGCACAAAAAAAGTAAAAGTTAAAACTTAAAAATGCATTGCATAAAAACCAAGTGAGGAGACACTTGACATAGTGGCTCCCTTTCCCCGGAATGAACTCTAGGTCCAACCTTCTGTTAGGCAAGAAAGGTTCTCTTCTCAGATAAAATTAGTTTATTTCGCTAAAAATGCTTTGTTTTGAATGTTTTATTGCACAATCACAAAATAATCAAAAAGTCTCTATTGGTGAGAAGGGCCATTGCTCTGCTCTAACTATACAGTTAATTTACTCAAATTAATGTAGCAGAAGAAGAGTGGGGGTGGAATCTTCTTTTCTATCCCATTTTTGCATTTTTAATACTGATAAGCTTTCATAAGCTGTGCTTTTGCAGCCTTTAGTTTGAGGTTAAAGAGAATGAGTTGGAAGGAATAGGATTATATTTATTTTTATAATTTACCCTCTCAAAACAATGGGGAAAAGTACATTTTAGATCTTCTAAAAAGAACATTAAAAGGCTTTCAAATAATCCTAAGCTTTCTCTTGCCTCTAAAAAGGTACTTTTTCTCATCTCTTTGGTGCATATTATCTTGTTTGCCTGGGATCTGCTTTTAAAGCCCATTTCCCACTAGGCCAATTCAACAGCAGTCTAAGAAATGTCAGATTTCCTACCTAAAACACAAATGGAAAAACACAGGATCTGAATTCACTTCCCCTCCCCCATCCTTTTAAATAAAGGATATATTTATTTCTTTCGTCCTAAGGCTTTTGGCAACAGCCATTTAAAAGAAAAAATCATACGGTAATTATTAATTTTGCATGAAATCGACTCTGGCCTCAGCTTTCATTTGAGATGCAGTTACATGAAAAACAGACTGCGTTAATTTCATCCCTCTGGGGTTGCTTGGCAACAAGGCCTTGTTCCAGACCATCTCTTCTTGGCCCAGTGTGATCTCTTTGGGGTGTCTCTCATGCTAAGGCAATCATCACCCTGTTGCTGTTTCTTTTGTGTGTCTTATGGTACTGGTGACCCAGGGGGTTAGTGGCTTTTCCCTAGTCATACTGAGTAGAGTCTGCATAAGTTCAGACTAGCTGAGAGAGTAAACTAGGCTTGGAGATTTTGCATTTGTGCAATCCAGGTTAGACAGAAAAGATAGGGAGCCTGAGAAATGTCTGAGGTGATGCTAGAGAACAATTGGGCTGAGATGAGGTAAATAGTTGTCCTTAAAAAAAAAAAAAAAAAAAAAAAAGCATTACTATGTTCTGCTTCAGAAATATTTCTAAGTTACATTGCTAAATAATAATGCAAGGTCCAGGACAGTATGCCTTAGATACTAGCTTTCGCATGTATGCAGAGAGAGGGATTAAGAACATATTTTGCTTATGTTTGCATAAAGAAAAATATAGATGGTCACCTGTGAGTGTTTGTGAGGGATAAAAGTGATGTATAAAGGGCAGAATCCAGAACAATATTTTTCACTGTGTATTTCTTTATATTGATTTGCTTTATAAACGCAAAGAATGTGTTACTTAGTCTAAAAAAAAAAAAAACATCAAAAATGTTAGCAATCCAAGTTATTAACATTTGGGGGAGTTGAGAAAACTGAAGGTTTTTCTTTTTTTGTTTTTGTTTTTGTTTTTTATTTTTTATTTTTTGGTTTGGTTTGGTTGGTTGGTTTTTGGTGAGTCTGGAATTATTTCAAAATTTAAAGTTAAATGTATTAACAACCCAAACAGATTTTGTGTACTTTTTTCTTGCTGTTTAAACCCCATTCTTGACATCCTATTTTAATAAAGGAAGGCAATCTGTACATTTTGAACATTTTGAGTGACTTTGTATGAAACAGGAGTATCAATGAACATTTTGAGCTACAAAGAAAAGCACGCAGGAACATTAGCCTTCATCAGAGTGTGGTTCCATTCCTGCCCTGAATGGCTTCTGCTGTGGACCCTGGGGGCTGGCCTCTGAGTGTGGAACTCTCATGATGAAAGCATTTCTCTTTTATTCAAATAAGCCCTTGGTTTGCCTTCCTGGCTTTCCTGGACATCCAGTCTTTTCACTTAGCAAAAAGCTATCTCCTCCTCCTTTCATTGTTCATCCATATCACTCTAGTTATATCTTTCTCCACTAGGTTTAGCTCCTTGAAAGTAGGTTTGATGGCTGAGTTATCACCTTACATGGTTCCCTGGCATAAATTTTTTTCTTAAGTTTTTATTTGAAAATAATTATAGATTTGCACAAAGTTGCAAAAATATATTCTTTGGTCACATTCTGCATTCCATCCTGGAATGCTGCAAGCTCCTGAATGATTTTTTAATAATTTGTGCATATAAAAAATTTTGTGATATAAAGTTCTATGGGTTTTGAAAAATGTTTACTGTCTTGTATTCAGCCTTGTAGTATCATAAAGAATAATTTGACTGCCCTAAAACTATCCCCTGTGCTTCACTTGTTCAAGTCTCTCCCACCCCAAAACCCTGGCAGTCTCTGATATGTTTACCATTTCTATAGTTTTGCTTTCTTTTGAATGTTAAATAATTGATCTCATGCAATATCTTACTTTTTTTTCCTGACTGACTTCTTTCACTTCACTGTGTATTAAAGAGTCATCCATGCCTTGAACAGCTCCTTCCTTTCTTTTCCTTCTTCTATTTTTTTTCATCTCTTTTCTTTTTTGGTGCTGGGGGTTGGACCCAGGGCTTCACACATGCTAAGCATGTGCTGTACCACTGAGCTACAGCCCTAGCCCTGGCTTCTTTCTTTCTTTTCTTTTTTAACATTTTTAGTTGTAGATGGGCACAATGCCTTTATTTATTTTTATGTGGTGCTAAGGATCAAACCCAGTGCCTCACTCATGCTAGGTGAGTGCATTACTACTGAGCCACAACCCCAGCCCCCTTAGCTTATTTCTTTTTATTGCTATATAATATTCCATTGTGTGGATGTGCCAGTTTGGATTTCTAGCACCATAATCCAATTTAGAACAGTTTCATAACTATAAGGAGCTCTCTTTGTTGCCTCTTATAACCATAGCCATTTTACCACTCCTCCCTAAGAATATTATATAAATCAAATTATTTAGTTTGTACCTTTTGGGATAGTTTCTCCCCACTGATGCAACACAATTTCCTTAAGATACATCCAAGTTGTTCCGTGTATCAATAGTTCATTCCATTTTATTAATGCATAGCATTATATGATAAACAAGTACCAAAGTTTGTCTAACCATTCGCATATTGACAGATACCTGAATTGTTTCCACAGTTTGGCAATCATGAAAAAAGTTCCTGTAAACATTCATGTGCATGGTTTTTGTTTTTGTTTTTGTTTTTTTTTTTTTTTTGATTTGTGTTTTAATGAGTTCTTCATATATAATCCTAATTCAGGCCCACGTGCATAATCTATGTGTCTAGTAAATAAATGCAGTTTTAGGATTTGTAGCATTTTAATTGTTAAAATGATCTCTATTATTTCTAAACTTGTCTCCCAAAATATCATCAGCCTCTGACATCTGTTCCCCCCTGCTGTATTTCCTTCATTTTTCTTCCAAACTCAAAGTTTGGACCCTCCTTGACCCCCTCTTTCATCTCTAACATGCCCTTGACACGTGCTATATCATGTGCATGTTTTTGTGTGAGCATAGATTTTTATTTCTCAGGAGTGCAATTGCTGGGTCAAATGTGTGATGTGTGATTTTAGGTTTGTAAGAAACTGCCAATCAGTTTTCCAGAGTGGTATATCATACACTATATTCAGCAATATTTGAGTGGTCCAGTTTTTCTTCATCTTTGCTAGCATTTGGTTGCTAGCCTCCACGTTAGGCTCTTGGAGTGTGGAGGAGACCCCATTCCTGAATGTGAGGGATTGGAGGGCAAGTGCGTGAGAGAAAGCCAGTTCCTCCAATGTCATTCCTAAGAACCCTACAGTCTCACAAGTAATGATGTGTGTTGAATGATGAACCCTGAACCCCTAACAGAAAGGGACAGCTTTACGGTGGACCGCCCAACTCAGAGAGAAAAAAACAACTATAGAAGGTGTTACAGTTGGGGGCTAGGGATACAGCTCAGTTGGTAGAGTGCTTGCCTCACAAGCACAAGGTCCTGGGTTCAATCCCCAGTACAGCAAAAAAAAAAAAAAAAAAAGAAAGAAAGAAAAAAAGGTGTTACAGTCGGGATATGAGGTGTCCCTGTTGATGCAGGCATATTCACAGGTGCAATGATTAGTTTATGAAAGCTGTAACCTAATCCGTCATCCTAGTTTGAATGGACTGACTGGGTTGTAACTGTAGGCAGGTGAGGCACAGTGCAAGGAGGTGGTTCACTGGGGGCCAGCCCTAGAAGGGTGCCTCTTCCCTGTGGCCCCTTTCTCTCTCTGTTTCCTGGTTGTCATGTAAGCTTCCTCTGCCACAATCCTTCTGCCATGGTGTTCTGCTTTCCTCAGGCCCAAAGCAATGGTTAGCTGACCATGGACTGAACCTCTGAAATCATGAGCCCAAAATAAACGTTTCCTCCTCCAAGTTGTTCTTGACAGGTATTTTGGTCACAGTGACATAAGGTTGACTAATACAGAGGGGTAAAGAAGAAAATCACTGTCAGGATCCAATAGAGGCTCAAGTCAGCGGTTTGAAGCTGTGGGTAAAAGGAATGACATTTACTGTTTGGGTCTTCCAAAAGTAGTTCATATTCTACCTGTGTTTTGCAAAGAAATAAGACGAAGCTAACAAAGGCTCCTGCCTATGTGTGGCAAAATTGGACTGTTTTTTTTTTTTTTTTTTTCAGTACTGGAGCTTGAACTCAGGGCCTTGTGCTTGCAAGGCTGAGCTATCTCCCCAGCCCCTGGACTGATTTTTAATCCGAAAGAATACCCTATCCTTTGCCAGTAGATTTTGCTAAAGAAGATTCCTAAGTCATGGTCCAAGACCTACTCTCTCATTTTCTTCCACTTCCATCTATTTAATTAAGCCTAGGACAATAAGTTCTATTTATTGGTAGTTTTGAATGTGGACAAAACCATGTTTCTATATAATTAATGGATCTCAGTTATCTAAGGAACAGAGGGCTTTGATTATTTAAACAAACAAACAAAAAAAAAAATACCTAGCTTTTAAAAAGCAACTCTTCATACAAAAGTTAGTTTTGTCTGGAATGGCACAGAACACTGTGCTCAGGACTTCATAGAGGAATAATGCTATCAGGGAACTTTCTGTCCTTCCCGGCATACCTTTCTCCACCCCTGTCCTTCCTGACTTCACCCTAGGGGATATCTATTGTCCTCATTCTAGTCAGATTTTTTTAAAGTATTTATGCCCCACCCTACTCCAAAAAACTCTGAAGAAATTTAAAATTTGAAATATTTTCCTCTGTAAAACTGCACAACAAAAAGGAAAACTGAATCAAAACCACTTAAAAGAAGCAGAAAAATCGATGTGGCCAAATTTGCATTTGTTATTCATAATGATCTTACTTGGCTTTAAGAAATACTCCTAGTATCTAATACTCTAATATAACAACACTTTTTAAAAGCTATCACTTGACTTTTCCCATATGAAATCTTCAAAATTCATTGTATACTCCCATATTTTCCATTTCATAATTTTGTTTCTCAGTCACTGAGCTCTTAGTGGCTTATACACTTAAATGAACATCTTAAGGATTTTCTAGTAGTCTGACTCTAGCTGATGGCTATTGTTTCTTCTAGAGAACAATACAGAGGGCATTTCTGTTGCTGCTATGGACAGATAATTCATCTCAAAAACTTTCTGATGATAACTTGCAAAGATATGATAAAAACAGTGCTATCAACTGAACTGTGTCCCCCTCACACTCATATATTGAGGGGCTGGGGTTGTGGCTCAGTGGTAGAGCATTCACCTAGCCTGTGTGAGGCACTGGGTTTGATCCTCAGCACTACATAAAAAGAAAGAAATAAAACAAAGGTATTGTGTCCATCTACAACTAAAAGATATGTTTAAAAAAAAATTCATAAGTTGAAGCCCCAACCTCCGATGTAATGTTTAGAAGAGGGGCCCTTGGAAGGTAAAAGTAAGGTCTTCATGATGAGATTAGTGTCCTTCAAGGAAGCAGTAGAGTATGCAAGATCCTCTGCACCCCACCCCAACTGACCCCACCATGTAAGGACATGAGAAGGCCATCATCATCAGCAAGCCAGAAAGTGTGCCACAGGGACCAAATAGTTGGCACATTGATCTTGGACTTCCCAGACTCCAAAACTGTGAAAAGTACATAATTGTTTAAACTACCCAGTCTATGGTATTTTGTTATAGTCACCTAAGCTGATTATGTTGACCAAATCAGCCAATGAATAAATACATTTTGAGGTACTCCTATTGATAAATGCTGTCAGAGGGTAGAGGTCTTATCTTTCTTGTCCATTATTCCTCACACAATGCCTGGGACAGAGACTCAAATACTGACCCACAATTGTTGTGTGCCTTCTCTGAACAGCATACTGGTCTTACACCTTCTAGAAATATGCCCAGATAAAGAATTCAGGAGTTCATGACCAGCATCCCCCATGCTCACCCAAGGCCCATCATGGCACATATATTTATTGGTGAGAAAAGGCTTTGACCCCCTATGCAAAAGCCTTTCAGATGACCCAAGATTCCCATCTTCCTTGATGGCCACAGAAACCCTACCCAGGCCCATCACATGGAAATGAGAGGAGCATTATTCACTAGATGAGGGGAGGATGTAGTTGTGCAAAGCCTTGGCTAGTTGTAGGTAGAGATGCACTAGCACACAGTCACCCCATTTAGCTACTCAGCCTCTGGAAATGGCACAATGCCACCATGTTTTAGGGAAACACAGAAGCAAGAAATCATGTGTGAAATAACCCCTTAGGTCTTATTCTCTGAGGTTGTAGTTTATCCCAGTGCATAAAACTGGGACCAGATCTTCCAAGCCACAGGTGCTACTATCCTTGCACCCTCCCACCCTGCCACCAGCTATGTTAACATTACCACCTGACTTCCCAGCTGCTACCTCTTTTTTACTTTTTCTTTCTTTCTTTCTTTTTTTTTTTTTTTTTTTTTTTGTACCCAGGATTGAACCACTTAACCACTGAGTCACATTCCAATCCCTTTTTATATTTTTTATTTTGACACAGCGTCCTGCTAAAGTTGCTTAGGGTCTCACTAAGTTGCTGAGGCTGGCTTTGAATTCCTGATCCTCCTGCCTCAGCGTCCCAGGCCACTGGGATTACAGGTGTGCACACCACAATGTTCAGTGCTTCATCATCTTTTCCAAACACTTTGCCATTAGTTTAGGATGGCACTCAGAGGCTGTAGCACTCTAAGTTTGGTTCTTGTCCCCTCAGGCAACAGGCAAATGTTTAAGGGAGGAGAAACAACCTAAAGATCAACTAATAAACCATATGAGATACATACTCCCCACATTCCAAAACACAAACCTGAGAGTAGTCTATTTAATTGGACCTCAATCTTTCTCTTTTCTGATAAAGCCACTGAGTAGAGTAAGTTCTTAACCTTGGTGTTATTAGCATTTTGGTTCAGATAATTTTTTGTTGAGAGGGCTGTTCCGTGCATTATAGGGTTATTTAGCAGTATTCTTGGTTTCTAATCACTAGATGCCAGTAGGAATCACCCCCAACCAAAAATGTCTACCAACATGGTCAGATATCACTGGGGTAAAGTCAGCAACGCAACCTGAAGCCCAGGTGTACAAAAAAAAAAAAAAAAAAAAGTCAACGAATGCATTAGCCACAGCTGGTGGAATTTGTTCTTAAAAAGAGTCAAAATGTCAGTAATTGATGAAACTTGTTAGTTCCTGAAAATTTGGACTTGTTTCCAAATCCACAGTCTTAGAAAGAGAGAAACAGATATCACTTGGATTGTAGAAGGAAGGAAGGAAGGGAAGGAGGGTAGAAGGGAGGGAGGAAGGAAGGAACTTCATTGAGATAATTCATATACCAAACTATTCACCCATTTAAAGGGTGAATTTAACTTCATGTTTTCACTTAAATTTCATTTTAACATTCCACTTAAAGTCAGTGTTCTTTAGTAAGTCCATAGGATTATGCAAACATAACCACAATTTTAGACATTCATTACTCCTAAAAGAAATTCTACACTTGATACTAGTTGCACAGTTTGCTCACCAAGCAACCACAAAACTACTTTGTCTCTACAAATTTACCTATTCTGGACATATATATAATTTTACAAAGTGTGGTCTTTTGTGATGCATTCTTTCACTTATAATAACATTTTTTGAGGTTCATCCATATTGTGGCATGTATCATTACTTTGTTTCTTTTTATTGCTAAAAAATAGTTATTGGTGAATGTATGTTTTCATTTTTCTTGAATTTACATGTGGGAGTGGAATTACTAGTTCATATGGTAACTTTCTGATTTTGAGGAACTGCCAAACTGTTTTTGAAAGCTGCAGCATACATGAAGCCCTGGGTTCAATCCCCACTACCATACATATGTGCACACACACACACACACACACACACACACACACAAAGACTGCACCATTTTATATCCCCACCAGCAATGTATAAGGGCTTCCATTTCTCTTTGTCTTCCTCAATACTTGTTATTTTCTGTTTTGGGTTTTTTTTTTTTGTTTTTGTTTTTGTTTTGTTTTTTTTAAGTCATAGCCATCCTTATCTCATTGTGGCTTTGATTTGCATTTCTCTACAGACTAATGATGTTGACATCTTTTCATGTACTTAGGGGCCATCTAGCCATCTTCTTTGGACAAATACCTATTCAAATCCTTTCCCATTTTTTTTTTCAAATTAAGCTTATTATTTTAAGATAGAGATTTACATGCACTTCTAGGAAATAATACAGAGGTCCTATATATCCTCTACTCAATTTTCCCATGGTAACATTTTATAAAGCTATAGTATACTATCACAACCAAAGTATTGACATTGATACAATCAAGATACAGAACTTTTCCATCACTGCTAGGATCCCTCATGTTGCCCTTTTACAGCCAACCCACTTCCCTCCTGCCCCACCCTGGCAACTCTTAATCTATTCTTCAACACATTCTGTCATTTCAAGAATGTTATAAAAATGAAATAATGTGACAGTTTGGGATCCACCCCCCCACCTCAGTATAATTCTCTGGAGATTCATCCACATTGCTACATAATAGTTTGTTTCTTTTTATTGCTGAATAGTACATTATCCTCAGGATGTATCAATTTGCTTAACTATTTACCTATTGAAAAACATGGAGGTTATTTCTGGTTTTGAGTTATTACAAGTAAAGCTACTATAAGCATATTTATAGGTTCTTGTTTGGACATTTGTCTTCATTCCTCCAGGATGAATGCCTGGGATTGAAATTGGTGGGTTGTACATTTAATTTTCAAAGAAATTGCCCAACTGATTTTCAGCATTGCCATATCATTTTACCTTCCTTCAGCAAGGTATGAGCAAACCAGTTTCTATACAAAAGTACAGCTTCTGCCCTCTGGGTGAATACTGAGTTGGAAAACTGAGACCTGGTCTTCTCTGAGGCACGGGTTGGACCAGAAGGGAAAGGGAAATGAGCTTGTTTATGTTTCAAATGCCATAGACTCTCTGTTCTTACAGAGAGATTTTAGCAGATTTTCTTGAAAGAATGTTTCTTCATTTGCCATATGCCCTAGAGACTTCTTTTTAAAAAATTGCTAGGAAAAGGATCTGCTTAGCTCCTTATACATTCTGGAAGTCCCAACCCCCAAGCTTGATTTTTATTTCTAAAAATAGTCGCATTATGTTACTCAGGCTCATAACATTGATAGACATAATACCAATATTGAACAGCCCATGCAACCTAGAGGTCTCCTGATCCTAGGAGGCCACCATATTGATGTCAAATTTAGTGCAGACACCTGATCAGCTTAGCACACTACAGTCTCAAACTCCTGGGCTAGGTGGTCTTCCTGCCTGAGCCTCCCACTTAGCTGGGGCTATAGGTGCATAGCATTGCACCTGGCTCTTGATTTTTGATATGACCAAGAATTTGGTAAAGGGGAAAAGTTCCCCATCCTGTCCCCAAATTCTAGATCCTCTCACAGAGCAAGCATTCCAAGTCCTCCCATGGACTATGAGAGTGGAAATGTTGCTGCCTTCCAAAGTCTTGGTTGCCTGTAAGGCTGGATGAAGTACACTGCCCAAACAGCTCAGAGGCTGGCCTGTCTTGAATTTAAAAAATAGAGTTCTCTCCTCTCCTCTCTTCCTCTCCCCTCTCCTTTTCCCTCACCTCTGTCTTCTTTTCTTTTTCTTGAAGGGGTTGGATATGTCAGATAATAATAATGAACTCACACTGGAAGATCAAAGCTATTTAGTACTTTTAGGTTTTATGCCAAATATACTTCTAGTTCCAGAAGCATATTGTCTTTGGAGCATCCAGTTGAGTAGCTTATTAAAGCTAGTCACCAACAGGGGAGTCAGTGGACCAAGTTAAAGAAGTAAAGCAAAGACAAAATTTTTTGTTTGTTTAGGGTAGGGGGTGCAGCTCAGTAGTAGAGTGTGTGCACAAACACACACACACAGAATTTTTTTTAATTACTATTATTGGACAGCACTGGGAAATAGTTTACAGAATGGCACATAATAGGACTTCTGCCACTCCTATTCCCCTGCCACCCAATTCTCCTCTACTGGCAAGCCATCCATGAATGAACTTAGTCCCTCATTTATCTTTCCATGGATATGCTATATAAACAATATGTATCTTGTGTTTTCTTCCAAAGCCTGTGTTGAATTCCAATTTTGTCCTTTACTAGCTGAGTGACCATTAGCAACTAAGTTAACTCTTTGAGCCACAGATTCTTCATCTGAAAAATGGGGATAATGATACTTACTGACAGGGTTAGGGTAAGCACTTTTGTATTTAAGCCAGGCATGGTGGCACATGCCTGTAACCCAGCTACTCAGGAGGCTAAAGCAGGAGGATTCCAAGTTCAAAAGCCAGCCTGGGCAAATTAGTGAGACCCTGGCTCAAAATCAGAATTAGAGAGGGCTGGGAATATAGTTCAATGATAAAGCACCCCAGGGTTCAATCCCTAGTACTAAAAGAAAAAGAAAAATATTTTGTTTTTTTTTTTTTTCAGTACTGAATATATTCATTTTATTATTTGTTTTTATTTTTGTTGTAATCTTTATTGATGTGGAATTATTAGCCAGGTTTACTGGAATGGAAGAGAGATGGGTAGGTTAGCAGGAAGTTGATGGCATTAATTAGTGAGAATACCAATGATGAAAGTTCATTAGACTAGGAAGAAGTTTTGGAGTATGATCATTTTTTAACTCTATTGCTAAAAGTGGTCTGGTCTAATCTCCAGCCTTACAACACATGACACTGAATCATCCCACACTAATATCTTTCATAATCTTAGATTTTTGACATCATCCTTAAATAACCCATTCCAATGTTAAGATGCCCTTGATAACGTTTTCCTCCTCAGTCTCTTCCCAGTGTTTTTTGTGTCTTTTTCCTTATTTTCTCTGCCTGAATAACTACAATCCACTCTGAAAATCATACACCTTCAAATTTTTGAGGACAAACTTACAACATTCCTGAATTTTATTTTGTTAAAGACATTTCTACTTCTTTGTGATCATCACTTATGGCATAATATTAAAAAGTGATAAAATGACCAGATGATTATTTTTTTAAGAAAGTTCAGTGTATGTAACCCATGTCAGCATGAGTTCAATATGTGTGGTCATTTGATGGGCTGCTTGATGAAAGAGGCACTTTTGAACCAGAGTTGAATGGACCAGATGCCTGAAGCATCTATGTCAGGTTAGTCAGCAAAATGATCAGTAACATGCCCATAGTCCCTTTTTATAATCTTTTAAATTGAATCATCATCCTTTAAATTTAAACTTCTAGCACATAGCAAATCTGAAACTAAACTAGCTTATTAGCATTTTAACATTCCTCACATGAAGAATGCATTTATACTTTTTATATGGGATCATAGTTATAAGATTTTCTACAGACCATCTGCATGTCTCTTTTTTTTTTTTTTTTTTGACTTTTTTTTATTGTAAACAAATGGGATACATGTTGTTTCTCTGTACATGGAGTCAAGGCATACCATTTGTGTAATCATAAATTTACATAGGGTAATGTTGTTTGATTCATTCTGGTTTTTTTTCCTTCCCCCTCACCCCTCCCACCCCTCTTTTCCCTCTATACAGTCCTTCCTTCCTCCAAAGATTGTGTTTAATGGTACTTTTTAAATAGAATATAACATACCAATGCCAGCTGTTGTTCTAATGGAAGCAGCTACCAGTTAGGGAGGTAAACTAACTGTATTCAGTAGGTTCTCCAGAATGAGAACCACTGGTGCAGGGAAACACCAAAAGTGGATTGAGAAAAAAAGAACATAAGCCATTATAGTTAAAGTAGGTATAAAGTAGGATCTGAATCATTTGCAAGGGAAGAACTCTGGGGAGTCAGTGACACACAAAAACTATCATCAGGGTAAGTTAGAGAACCTTTTCATCTATCATCCATGTACTGACGGCATTCTGCAGGGTTTAAGCCTCTATGTGACCCTTCCCCAAAGAAGCCCGCTTTTGAATCAGTGACAGTGTTGGGTTTAACCCAAAATAGACTCGAGTGGGTTTGGATCTTCCAACAACCATGTAGAGAGACTGTTTCAAAGATTATCTAGAATCCAATTTATAACAGGACCAACCTAGGAGATCTGACAGAGACTCAGGCCAGGAGACTAAGACTCACACTGAGGTAAGCGTACATTTGTTTCCAACCTTCTCCTTGACAGAATGAGTAAGAATAGCAGCAGGGAAAATAAGAGAAAGAGAGGGGCATGGGCAAAGAATCAAACATTGTCTTCAGTCTTCCTCTTCTTAAGTACGAAATTGGAAACATCCTACAGGGAACCTGTCCTAGCCCTCACAGTCTCTTAAAAGGATTATAGAGGAGGTGGAGTGAGATAGATACCAACAGTCTCCAAATAGGATGCAATGGGCACATCTGTCCCGAAAAGGCAAAAAGGTGTATAGGGCAGGATAGCTGTAGGCAGGCTGAGAGGAAGTCGGTTCAAAAACTGGAATTCCTATTGCTCATTTTCTGTTTTGGGAGGAGCTGAGTGGGAAACAAGAAGAAACAACTGCCACGTTGAGGGTTCTTCTCAAGTTACAGATTCTGCAGCTTCAGCAAGGCCTCCTATGCAGGTCTGGCCTACCAGGAGTGTGGTTAATGGCTGAGGGACCATGAGGTCAGACCCCAGGGTTCAGCAGAGTTGACCCTCTGCAGTCTTGGAACCTGCATTTAACAAGAGTTAGGTGCTCATTCCAAAACCAGAATCAACCCCTTTCTTTAGAGGTTTAGTCGCCCACTCTAGCCTCAGGGTCAGATCCACTGTGTCATGTGCCTTATTGTTCCAGCCACCTGGGAAGCTGAGACAGGAGGACCACTTGAGACCAAGAGTTCAAGCAGCCTGGGCAACATAGCAAGACCCAGTTTCTAAAAAAATAAATACATAAAGAGTTGATGAAGAAATGGCTAAAGGGTCTGAAAATGATTGCCTCTATAGAGAACTAAAGAGTGAAAAGGAGCAGGATTGGAGAGTGAGAAAAAAAAAAAGCATTGTCATCCTTTCTTTTTCTTTCTTTTTTTCTTTGTGATGCTAGCTATGGAACCCAGACCTTACACGTACTAGGCAAGTTCTCTAATGCTGAACATCCCAGCCCCCCAGCTTTCTTTTCTTTCTTTCTTTGTATTTTTAAAAGTTTCAAATCCATGCAAAAGTTGGAAAACACATACAATAAAATGACATTGAAAGAACTATTCATAAAGATGAACTGATAAATTGAACTTCATTAAAATTAAAAGCTTCTGTCCCTTAAAAGATGCTGTTAAGAGAAAGAAAAAACAAGCCACAGGCCAGGAAAAAAAATCTTGAAAACACAAATCTGATAAAGGACTTACATCCAGAATATATATATTATATAGATAGATAGATGTTCATTTTAAAAAGCTCACAAAATTCAATAAAAACTCAAATACCCTAATTAAAATAGGTAAATGATTTGAACAGACACTTCACTAAAGAAGATACACAAATAGCAAATATGCATATGAAAAGAAACTGAAACTTTAAGGAAGGGACCTGCGGAGTAAACAGAGACGCTGCTGACAGGCAGTGGACGGTGTAGGCTCTAGGCCGCCATGAACCGGCTGCAGGATGACTACGACCCCTATGCGGTTGAAGAGCCTAGCGACGAGGAGCCAGCTTTGAGCAGCTCTGAAGATGAAGTGGATGTGCTTTTACATGGAACTCCTGACCAAAAACGAAAACTCATCAGAGAATGTCTTACTGGAGAAGGCGAGTCATCTAGTGAAGATGAATTTGAAAAAGAAATGGAAGCTGAATTGAATTCCACCATAAAAACAATGGAGGACAAATTATCTTCTCTAGGAACAGGGTCTTCTTCAAGAAATGATAAAGTTGGAATAGCTCCAGCAAAGTATTACGATGATATATATTTTGATTCAGATTCTGAGGATGAAGACAAAGCAGCACATGTGACCAAGAAGAAAAAGAAGAAGCGACACAGGATTCCAACGAATGATGAATTACTGTATGATCCTGAAAAAGATAACAGAGACCAGGCCTGGGTTGATGCACAGAGAAGGGGTTATCATGGTTTTGGACTACAGAGGCCACGTCAACAACAGCCTGTTCCAAATAGTGATGCAGTCTTGAATTGCCCAGCTTGCATGATCACACTGTGTCTTGATTGCCAAAGACACAGGGTCTCACTGAGTTTTTTAGCGCCTTGCTGTTGTTGAGTCTGACTTTGAACTCTTGATCCTCCTCTTGAGCCTCCCGAGCTGCTGGGATTACAGGCATGAATCCTACAAAACTCAATATTTTTGTCATGAATTGTTCTGTCAACAAAGAGGAGGTTCTAAGATACAAAAACTCAGAGACCAGGAAGAAAAGGCGGGGCTATAAGAAGATGAGGTCTAACCATGAAGATTCTGCAGAGCAGGCAGAAACAGAAGTGGAAGAAATCAATCACCCAGTCATGTGCACAGAATGTTCCACAGAAGTGGCAGTCTATGACAAGGATGAAGTCTTTCATTTTTTTAATGTTTTAGCAAGCCATTCCTAAACAGTTCAGCTGGCATGCATTACCCAATACTGTATTTTAGGCAAATATGTACAGTTATTTTCCTTCTGTCTATTCATATCATTAATTGATGTTGAGTTATTTGTGAAAACAGTATTTTATCATTTTGAAGAATAGTCATCAAACTTTATCTCCTCTCACCTTTTTCCTTTAGTTTTCTTATGAGTACTAATGGAACTGATTATTCATTTCCATTTTGATGGACATTTGGAAACTGGGGTTTTTGTTTATTAAGGTTCTTTAGAATTAAAATGTTCTGGAAGCCATAAAGAATGACAAAATTATGGCATTTGCAGGCAAATGGATGAAATTGGAGAATATCATGCTAAGTGAGATAAGCCAATCTCAAAAAGACAAGGGACGAATGATATCACTAATAAGTGGAGGATGACACATAATGGGGGGGAGGGAAGGGTTAGTGTTAGGGTTAGAGTTAGGGTTAGGGAGGGGGGCAAGTATGGAGGAAGAAAGTACTGTATAGAGGGTAAAGAGGGATGGGAGGGGTGGGGGGAAGGGGAAAAAATAACAATGAATCAAACAACATTACTGTATGTGGATTTATGATTACACAAATGGTATGCCTTTGCGCCATGTACAAACAGAGAGGCAACATGTATCCCATTTGTTTACAATAAAAAAAAAAAATATTCAGCCAATGGGGGGGGGGGGAATGTTCTGGAGTTATAAGCAAAAAAAAAAAAAAAAAAAAAAAAAAAGAAAAGAAAAGAAACTGACCATGATAGGTCATTAAGAAAAGGTAAATTAAAACCAGGAGATACCAGAAAAACTAACAATACAAGTTGGTGAAAACGTGGAGAAATGGATTCTCATATATTGTAAGTAGGAGCAAATGCTTTGGAAAACAGTTTAGCAGTTTCTTATAGAGTTAAACATAATCCCAGTACTCAATATTTACCTGAGAGGTAAAAATTGGGGTTCACACAAAAACCCACAATGCAAATGTATATAGTGACTTTTGGGGCTGGGGTTGTAACTCAGAGGCAGAGTGCCTGCCTAGCATGTGTGAGGCACTGGGTTCAGTCCTCAGCACCACATAAAAATAAAACAAATAAAATAAAGGCATTCTGTCCATCTACAACTACAAAAAATATTTTTTAAAAAAGAGTTATAGGTTTTTAAAAATGTTTATAGTGACTTTATTTATAACTGTCTAACATCGGAAACAACCCATATCTTTCAGCAGATAAATGGATAAACAGAGAGTAGTACATCCTAACAATGAAATACTAGACAGCAATAAAAAGGAACAAACAACTAACATGCAAAAATGTGAACATATTTCAAATGCATTATAGTGTCACAGGTTGAATTGTTATGCTCCCCAAATTATAAAAATGCTAACCCCTAACACCTCAGAATGAGAACTTATTTGGAAATGAAGTTATTGCAGATGTAATTACTGAAGATGAAATCATACTGGAATCAAGTGGCTCTTAATCCACTATAACTGGTGTCCTTAAAATGAGAAACACAGGAAGAACAACCATGCAATAACAGAGGCAGATTTTGGAGTTATACAGCTGCAAAATAAGGAAAGTCAGGGGTTGTGGTGACACTAGAAACTAAAGGAAAGGAATGGAATACATTTTCCCTAAAGCCTTTGAGAGTTCATGGCCCTTTCAACAATTTGATTTTGGACTTTTTAGCATCCAGAACTATGAGACAATAAATTCCTATTGTTTTAAGCCACCTAGTTTGAGGTACTGTTTTTATAGTAGTCCTAGCAAACTAGTACACTAAGTGAAACAACCCAAATTCAAAAGACAATATACTCTAAGATTCTATTTTTATGAGATTCTGGAAAAGGCAAATGCTAGGGATGAAGAACAGATCGGATCAGTGGCCAGGAGTTAGGAGTAGAGTGAGGAGAATTTGGGATAAAATAGAACCTTCTATATCTTCATTATAGTGGTAGTTATATAACTGCATGTATTTGTCCAAAATTTTGTCCCCCCAAATCATACAACTGTATTTAATTGATGAATTTTTACTCTATGTCAATTATACTTCAATAAATCTGACTCCCCCTGCCAAAATCTAAACCCCAAATCAACCAAAAGCACCTTTGTATACCTTATACCTAGATTCAAAGTCTAGTATTTGACCTATTGCTTTATATATACTATACGGATGTGCTTTTTGCCGAATTACTTGCAAATAAGCTACAGACATCAGGGCACTTTATCCCTAAATATTCACTATACATCTTCTAAGAATAAGGACATTTCTCTTCATAGACTATCTAAGAAAAGTAATAATAACTATCTAATTTACAGTCCATATTCCAACTTCCCCAATTATAAATGTCTTTTGTAATTGCCTTTTTCTAATCTGGATCCAATCAAGGATCATAAAATGCATTTGGATGTTAGAGCTCTTCAATCTCTTAATCTAGAGTAATCGTCACATCTTTTTCATGAGGTTATATCTAAGATATTGTCTTGCAGAATGTATGACATTCTATATTTGTCTTAATACTTCCTCAAGGTGTTGTCAAATATTTTTCTCTATCCATGTATTTCCTGTAAACTAGAAGTTAGCATTGAAGGTTTGATTAGATTCAGGCAAAATGCTTGGCAAGAATCATTCATCAGTGATACTTATTTTTCCTTTTTTTTTTGGGGGGGGGGGGTTAAAGGTAGGGTCACTCAGCCACTGAGTCACATCCCCAGCCCTATTTTGTATTTTATTTAGAGACAGGGTCTCACCGAGTTGCTTAGTGCCTCACTTTTGCCAAGGCTGGCTTTGAATTTGCAATCCTCCTGCCTCAACTACATAAGCCACTGGGATTACAGGTGAGCACCACCTCGCCCGGCCCTTGATTTTTTAAAATTTTGAGATAGTCATCTCACTAAGTTGTTGAGACTGGCCTTGAATTTGTGATCCTTCTGTCTTAGCTTCCTGAGTCTCTGGGATTACAGGTGTGTACCACCACCAACAAACCTGGCTTATTTTTCCATCTTTCTGACCTCCCTACAGACCTATTTTCCTACCTTTCTCTCTCATCCCAAAAAGATCTTGTGTGTTTGCAATCAAATCTTGTGGAGGGCCAGGCATACTGGCTAGATACCAAAGCCATAAATAAGAGTTCCTGTCCTAAAAGGAGATGAATGACTGAAATGTAATAGGAAACCTGACCTGGAGGGGGTGCCATTTAAGGTGAGGACTGAAGGATGGGCAGGTATATAGAAGAAAGACAAGGGTGACAGCATGTGGTGGGAGAGAAAGATTAGTGAGAGATAGCACTACCAGCAGGAGGTAAGCTACAAGAGGTTCACTGTTGGGCAAAGAGGTGATTATAATCCCCTGTGGTGAGGTCATGAGAGGAAGGAGCCTATATGCCAGACTTAGAGGGACAGAGATAGCCTACCTAAGAAAGTGATAGATGAGCTGAGGCCTGAAGGGTAATTGAGTCAGTAGAGATGAACATAGGCAAGATAGGGAAGCCAAGAGCTAATTGGTTAGTTGCTAGAATTAAATCTGTGTAGGAATTTAGTTTTCTTACACAGTATTTTTACCATAAATTTTAATCCAAACTAATAAAGATCATAGACCTCATTTCTGGTTAATAGGAAATACTGGAGATAGAGGAATTTACAATCACATTGATTTGAATTAAAACCTGTAACTGGTCAGGTGTGGTGGCACACACCTGTAATTGCAGCAATTGGGGAGGCTAAGGCAGGAGAATAGAAAGTTCAAAGCCAGCCTCTGCAACTCAGCAACACCCTGTCCCAAAATAACAAATAAAAAGGGCTTGGCATGCAGCTCAGTGGCAGAGCACTCCTGAATTCAATCCCCAGTACTGCAGAATAACAACAACAACAACAAACAAAAACCCCACCAGCCAAACAAACAAGCAAACAAAAACTACCCAGAGAAATTCTCATACATGCACACAATATAACAATTTAATTTGGTCAGTATCATTCCCTAATATCCCCCCTTTCCCTCCCTATTCCATACTCTGCTGATCTCCCTTCATGAGTTCCCCCACTCCACCTTTCTTTTCCTTTATTCTCTCTAGCTTCCATATATGAAAGAAAACATATAACTCCTGACTTTTTGAGCTTTGCCTATTTTGCTTAACATAATGTTTTCCAATATCCCATAAATGTCGTAATTTCATTCTTCTTTAAGGCTGAATAAAATTCCATGTGTATGCACCACATTTGATTCATTCATTAATCCACTGATGGACATCTAGTTTGGTTCCATACTTGGATATTGTGAATTGTGTTGCTCTAAACATGGATATACATGTATCACAATAGTATGCTGACTTAAATTCTTTAGGATAACCCCAGGAGTTGGATAGCTGGGTAATATGGTTGTTCCATCCATAGTCTTTTGAGGAACTTCCACAATGATTTCCATAGTGGTTGTGCTAATTTACAATCCCTCCAACAGTGTGAAAGTGTTCCTTTTACTTCACATACTCTCTAGCATTTATATTTATTTAGGTACTCCCCCAGGGGTGCTTTACAACTGAGCTGCATCCCAGCCCTTTTTATTTTTTTGAGACAGGGTCTCACTAAGTTATTTAGGGCTTTGCTATGTTGCTAGGCTTGCCTTGAACTTGTGATCCTCCTGCCTCAGTCTCTGGAGTTGCTGGAATTACAGGCATATACTAGCATACCCAGCTTCCAGCAATTATTATTGTTTGTATTCTTGATGGTGGTCATTCTAACTGGAGTAAGATGAAACCTCAATGTAGTTTTGATTTGCAATTCCCAAATTGCTAACAATGATGAACATTTTTTCATTTATATGTCGGTTATTTGTACTTCTTCTTTTGAGAATTGTCTGTCACTTACCCATTTATTAATTGGGTGACTTGTGGGATTTTTTTCAGTTTTTATATATTCTGGATATTAATCTTTTGTGAGAAGAGTAGCTAGCAAACATTCTATTGATCTCTCTCACATTCTTTATTATTTCTTTTGCTGTGTAGAAGCAAAGACCTCAGAGAGGACTTTTACTTCATTGGTTAGATTTATTTCTAGGTGGTTTTATTTTTTTAGGCTACTGCAAATGGGATTGTTTTCCTGATTTCTTTTTCAGCAGATGCATTATTGATGTATAGGAAAGCTACTGATTTTTATATGTTGATCTTGTGACCTGCTACTTTTCTGAATGTTTATTAGCTCTTATACTCTTCAGGTGGAACTTTTGGATCTAAGTATAGGATCATATCATATGCAAACTGTGATAATTTGACTTCTACCTTTACTATTTTTAATTCCTTTTATTTCCTTTCCTTACCTAATTGCTCTGGTTAGAATTTCAAGTAATAAGAGTGAACATTCTTGTCTTATTCCATTTTAAGCATTTTAAGGAAATGCTTTCAGTTTTTCCAGATTCACTATGATATTGACTTTATCATAGTCTTCATGATGTTGAGGTATGTTCCTCTTATCCCTAGTTTCTTCAGTTTTTTATCATCAATTGGGTTCTGAATTTCATTGAATGTTTTCTCTACATTTATTGAGATGAGTAATTTTTGTCATAAATTCTATTTGTTATGAATTACACTTAATGATTTGCATATGTTAAATCATCCTTGCATCCCTGGGAAAAAACCAACTTGGTCATGATGTACCATCTTATTGATATGTTGTTGAGTATGATTTGCTAATAATATATTAAGGATTTTTGCACCTAAGTTCATCAGGGATATTGGTCTGCATGCAGTTTTCTTTTTCTTTTTTCTTTTTTTTTTTTTTTTTTGATGTGTCCTTATCTGGTTTTGGTATGAGGGCTATAGGGACTTCACAGAATGAATCTGGAAGTGTTCCACCCCTTTCTATGTAAGAGAATAATTTGAGAAGCACACGCATTACTTCTTTAAAGGTGTGGTAGAATTCAGCTGAGAATCCATCTGGTCCTGAATTTTTCTTTGTTGGAAGGCATTTTACTTCTGCTTCTATCTCATTGTTAGTTATTGGTCTGTTTAGGTCCTCTTGATTCAATTTTGGCAGGTCATGTGTGTCTAGAAATGTATTCACTTTTAAGTTTTCAAGTTTATTGGAGTGTGTTTTCCAAAATAGTCCTTGATGATCCCCTGCATTTCTGTGATGTCTGTGGTAATTTCTCCTTTTTCATCTCTAATTTACTAATTTGGGTCTTCTTTCTTTTTCTTTTGGTTAGTTTGGCTAAGGGCTTATCAATCTTATCTATCTTTTCTTTTTTTTCTTTTTTTATTTTTATTTTAATTGAAAATCATAAATTTACATAGGGCAATATTGTTTGATTCATTCTGTTATTTTTTCCCTTCCCCCTACCCCTCCAACCCCTCTTTTCCCTCTATACAGTCTTTCCTTTCTCCATTCTTACCACCCACCTTATCCCTAACCCTAAATCTAACCCTAACCCTAACGCTAACCCCTCCTACCCCCCCTTATATGTCCTCATCTGCTTATCAGCGAGATCATTTGTCCTTTAGTTTTTTGAGATTGGCTTATCTCACTTAGCATGATAGTCTCCAATTTCATCCATTTGCCTGCAAATGCCATGATTTTATCATTCTTCATGGCGGAGTAATATTCCATTGTATATATATGCCACAGTTTCTTTATCCATTCATCAACTGAAGGGCATCTAGGTTGATTCCACAATCTGGCTATAGTGAATTGAGCAGCTATGAACATTGATGTGGCTGTATCTCTGGAGTATGCTGATTTTAAGTCCTTTGGGTATAGGCCAAGGAGTGGGATAGCTGGGTCAAATGGTGGTTCCATTTCAAGCTTTCTGAGGAATCTCCATACTGCTTTCCAGAGTGGCTGCACTAATTTGCAACCCCACCAGCAATGTATGAGTGTACCTTTTTCCCCACATCCTCGCCAACACCTATTGTTGCTTGTGTTCTTGATAATCGCCATTCTAATTTGTGTGAGATAAAATCTTAGGGTAGTTTTGATTTGCATTTCTCTTACTACTAGAGATGTTGAACATTTTTTCATATATCTGTTGATTTCTTGTAGATCTTCTTCTGTGAAGTGTCTGTTCATTTCCTTAGCCCATTTGTTGATTGGATTGTTTGTATTCTTGGTGTAGAGTTTTTTGAGTTCTTTATAGATTCTGGAAATTAGTACTCTATCTGAAGTATGAGTGGCAAAGACAACTTAAATAAATCAATTTCAAGCAATGAAATAGAAGAGGTCATCAAAAGCCTACCAACAAAGAAAAGTCCAGGACCAGATGGGTTCTCAGCCGAATTCTACAAAACCTTTAAAGAAGAGCTCATTCCAATACTTCTCAAAGTATTCCATAAAATAGGAGGGAACCCTCCCAAACTCATTCTATGAAACCAATACCACCCTGATACCTAAACCAGACAGAGACACATCAAGGAAAGAAAATTTCAGACCAATATCCTTATCTATCTTTTCAAAGAGCCAACTCTTCATTTCATTGACCCTTTGTAATTTTTAATTCTCAATTTTATTGATTTTTGGCTCCAATTATTTCCTTCCTTCTATTGATTTTGGAATTGATTTGTTTTTGTTTTTCACAGGCTTGGAGGTTCATCATTATGTTGCTTATCTAGGATATTTCTAATTTTCTTATGCAGACACTTATAGCTATAAACATTCCTCTCAGAACCACCTTCATAGTTTCCTAGAGATTCTGGTATGTTGCATCTCTATTCTTGTTTTATTCTAAAAAATTTTAAATTTCTCTCCTGATTTCTTCTATCACCATTCATCATGAAAAAGTATATTGTTCAATTTCCATGTATTTATATAGTTTCTGTGTTTTTTATTTTTGGTGTTGATTTTGAATTTCATTCCATTATGATCTGATAAGATGCAAGGAATTATATCAGTTTTTTTTTCACTTTGGTAGACTTTCTTTGTGTTCTAGAATATGGTCTATTTTGGAGAAATTTCCATGAGCTGCTAAGAACAAAGTGTATTCAGCTGTTGTTTGAAGAACTATTCTACAGATGTCTGTTAAGTCCATTTTATTTATTATGTTTTTCACGTCCAAAAAGTCTTTACTGAGTATATACCTGGATACACTGTGTATTAGAGAGGTGTGTTGAAATCATCCAGTTATAATACTGGGGTCTGAGTCTTTGAGTAGTATCTGCTTTATGTAATTAGGTGCATCAATGTTTGTGGCATAAGTATTCACTATTATTATGTCTTCTTCTTGGATTATTCCCTTTACCAGTATGAAGTGACCTTCTTTGTCTTTTCTGATTAATTTTTGTGGCTCAAAATCTGCTTTGTCGGATATAAGAGTAGCTACTCCTGCTTGTTTCCAGGTTCCATATGCTTGTTATGTTAATTTTCATCCTTTCACTTTCAACCTTTGGCTCTCCTTGCCTGAAAGGTAAGTTTTGTGCAAAATCATATAGTTGGATCTTGTTTTTTAAATTCAATCTGCCAGGTGATGTCTTTTGATTGGGGAGTTGAGACCATTAACATTTGATGTAATTACAAAGAGATGTTTGTTAAATTTGATAATTTTTATTTTCTTTCTTTCTTTTTTTCTTTCTTTTTTAGAGGACAAAGTTTATTTTGACTGACAGTTTCAGAATTTCAGTCATAGGGAGCATACTCCATAGTTCTGGGTTGAAGGTGGGGCAGAACAATATGGTGTAAGGAAAGCAGCTCAGTGCATTACAAACAGGAAGAGAAGACAGAGAGAGAGAGAGAGAGAGAGAGAGAGAGAGAGAGGAAGAGGGGAAGGAGGAGGATCCATTTTGATCTATTTCTAATGCCTAATTTAGTCCTGTTTCTCCTTTGTTTAGTTACTCTTCAAATGATATTTGTTCATTTGTGAGCTGTGGTTTGTTTTTTTTTTTTTTTTTTCCCTCTGTGTGAAGTAGTTCTTTAAGTATTTTCTGTAGTGCCAGCTTAGTAGTCATGAATTCTTTTAGTTTCTGTTTACCTCAGGAAGTTTTTGTTTCTCATTTGATTCTGGATAGATTTTTTTTTTTTTTTTTTTTTTTGGATATAGCAATCTTGGTTGACTGTTTTTTTTTTTTTTTTTTTTTTTTGGGGGGGGGTGGTGGGGCACTTGGAATATGTCTTTCCAATCCTCCTGGATTTTTAAAATTTGTGCTAAGAAATCAGAAGTAATTCTGATTGGCTTGCCTCTCAATGTGACCTGACAATTTTCTCTTTAGGTTTTTAAAACTACCCTTGTTTGGTGTGGTGGCATACACCAGTAATCCCAATGGCTCAGGAGGCTGAGGCAGGATGATCACAAGTCCAAAGCCCAGCCTCAGGAGCTTAGCAAGATCCTCATCAACTCAGTAAGACTCTGTTTCAAAATAAAACATAAAAATGCTGGGGATGTGGTTCAGTAGTTAACCCTCCTGGGTTCAATTCCTGGTACCAAAAAAAAAAAAAAAAAAAAAAAACGAAAACTCTATCCTTGTTCTGTATGTTAGGCATTTTAATTATAATGTGTTGTGAAGTGGTTCCTTTTTAATCTTGTCTATTTGAGGTTCTGAATGCTCACAGTTTCTGGATGTCCATCTCATTCTCAATGTTTGGAAATTTTTCTCTTATTATCCTGAAGAGGTTATTAATTTCATTAGCCTGCATCTCACAGCCTTCTTCAATTCCAATGATTCTTAAATGTAGCCTCTTAATGTCCCAGAGTTCTTGTATATACTGGTCATGGTCGTATTTATTTATTTATTTACTTATTTATTTCTGGGAATTGAACCCAGGGGTGCTTAACCACTAAGCAACTTCCATAGCCCTTTTTTTATATTTTATTTAGAGACAGGGTCTTGCTGAGGCTGGCTTTGAACTCATGATCCTTCTGCCTCAGCCTCCCAATCTGCTGGGATTACAGATGTGCATCACTGCATCTGGCTTTTTCCTTTGTTTAATACTGCTTGAATGTTCAAGGATGATCACCTTGTCTTTCAGCTCTGAGATTCTGTCTTCATCATGGTCTATTCTATCAGAGGCACTTTCAACTGGACATTTAATTTGATTTATTGTGTTTATCATTTCTAAGATTTATGTTTTATTCTTTTCCAATAGCTCTCCTTATTGAATTTCTGATTCATATTCTACACTGACTTCCTTAATTCATTTAGTTGTTTTTCTGTGTTATCTGGAACTCATTGATCATTTTTATAATCACTCTTTTGAATTCTTTATTTGGTATTTCATCTACTTCAATATCTTTGGAGTCAGTTGCTAATGAATTATGAACTTTAAGAGGTGTTATGTTACCTTTTTTTCATATTTCTTGTATACATGTGTTGGGTTTTATATATCAGTTGGGATGGATTTCTCTTCCATTCTTAAGTGTGGGCCTCTTAAGGGCACAGCTTTCCCTTGCCAAAGTATCCTACAGTCATCTAGATTGAGACCCCTCATAGGTGTGGTATCCACAGACTTCGTGTTAATTTTGTTTTTGCTGCAGAAGTCAATGTCCATGAGTGGGATCTGAGCACTGCCCCAGCCATTCCTACTTTGACCCTCATCATTTGTTTGGGATTTTTTTCTTTTATTCTTTATATTAAACTATATATAGTTGAAGTTTGAGTGTGGTTAATTTGTGTGTGGATTAGGGTGTGTTTTCTTGTCTTGGTTTAGTTCAGCAACAGACTCCCTACCCTGTGAACTTGTAGCATCCCTCTAGATTCCAACTATCTCACAGAAAAGGGAGAAACAATAGCAAAAACTGAAACAATACGCAGAATTAAAATAAAACACCTGGTTCCTACTATGACATCTACAACCCTAATTACCACAAAAACAGGAATGGTGGGATGGGCAATTGCAAACAACAAAAACAATAAATAACTATGAACAGGATCAGACATTAAAGTAAACAGCAGGTGTCAACTATGTCATCCATAGTACTAAAAACTGCAGTAACATGAACAATGGGGGCAGGAGTTAAATAAACCAAAACTTCTAAAAGATGGTAAAAATACAGTTTGTTAAGAGAAAATAAAATGTGATAGGAAGGTAGAAGAAAGTTTAGAATGTTCAAAATGTGAACAAAGAGATGCAGAAGAAATGTAGCAGGTGATGAGTGTAAAGGAGGAGGAGAAAAATAGAAAAGACAGAATAAAGGGAGAAAGAGAGAGAAAGAACAAGAGAATTTGGCTATTAGCAGAACAAAGAGAAAGAGAAACAAAAACAACAACAAAACCAAAACCAAAATAAACAAACCAAATACCCTCAAACAACAAGAAGGAAAAATGACTATTTAAAAAATGCTAAAAATGAGAAAAAAGCAACAAAGGTATATATGAACCCATGAACCAATCAGCACAGCAAGAAGACCACCACCAACAATTGAAAGAAAGAAAGAAAGAAAGAAAGAAAGAAAGAAAGAAAGAAAGAAAGAAAGAAAGAAAGAAAAAGATTCTTAATGAAAAATTTAAAACATCTCCAATGAGGTGGTCAAAATAGTCAATGAGGATGGATGGTCACTGCCTATGCTGACTATCCCTTCTATTTCTTCTTGAGCTATGTTCTGAGGAGCAGGAGGGGCAGGGAGAGCAAGAGCATGTGCATGCAAGGACTGGGTGTTGTTAACCCCCTCCTCTTTTTGTGATACTTACCAAGCTGTCAGTTTGAGTGGCCTAAAACTAATGCTGGTTGAAATAGTTCTCAGCTTTCCTTCTCACCAGTATAATGTGGGATGAAATGGGAAGTACTGTTGATAGGAGTTTTGTCTGGACAGACCCGATGGATGCACTTCCAGGGTGGGATTGCTACATAGTTCTAAGAGGGCAGTTCTGATGACTGGGACTTAGGTCTAAGCAGGTCTTAGAGGCTTTGTTGGGTGGTATCTGCTCTGAAGAGATTAGATCAACATACCACAAGGCCCAGGCAGATGCTCATCTCTGCTGCAAGTCTGAATTTCAGAAACCTCCCAAGAATTCTACTCATAAGGCAGAGAAGCCAGTCCTCCATACACTCCACTGCCCAAGAATATGGCCTTCCCAGGCTTAGTTCCTGACTGTACTCACACCTGCCTGTTAAGTTTCCTGACCCTCTTCAGCTGGTCATGTTAGCTGCTAGATTCAAAAGGGAAAGTGCATTGTACCTCCCTGTACTTGAATTCCCTCTGGTACAATCTTCTCTGTGCCTGTTTTCTATTCTGCTAGTTCTGCCACAGGCCAATAGGGACAGTATGACAATGTTTGCTATGATCTCCTGAGCTCTGGTAGCAGCAAGCTGCAGTGCGGTCTCTTTAAGATGGCTCCCAATTCAGTTCTCTATTTGCCAGTTGAGAAATACAGAGCACTTTTCAAACAACAGTTTTCTGTGCAGCATCTAGATGAGCTAAGTTCAGGCTGCTTTTCTGATCCGTAGGTTTTTTCCCTTACCAAATTTGTCCATTGTGTTTCTCTGTGTATCATCTCTCTGCGTATCATCCCTCCTTTCTGCAGTTAAACAGCATCACTGACACTGCTTCACTTGGCTTGCCTCCAATGTACTCTTTATTGTTCTTTGTTCAATGCACCCAATTTCTGAGTCTCTAAGAGACTGACTGTCTGATATGAATTTTAGTGAATTCCCTTTCACCCACCTTGCTGAAAAGCAGTACTCCCATTGATTAAATACTGATTCATGGAGCAACTGGAAATGCAGCCATCCTTTAATCTGCCATCTTGAATCTCCTCAAGGTCTCCTTTCAGAATTCACTAAAAGTAGTATTAATTGGCTGGGGTTGTAGCTCAGTGGTGCAGCATTTACTAAGCATGCATGAGGCCCTGGGTTCCATCCTCAGCACCATATAAATAAATAAAATAAAGGTATTTTGTTCAGCTACAACTAAAGAAAATATTTTTAAAAAGTAGTATTGAACAAGGGGATTGGGGATTAGGAGGTTGAGGCAAGAATGTCAGGAAATTGACGGATGGATTAAAGAATTGTCCTCTCTAACAACTGCATTACTATCCAACTTATGTTGATGTCTTCAAAGATAAAATTTCCCTGAATAGCAAATTAGAAGCAATCAAAATTGCATCTTACAGATAATCACTCCCAACTAAGATGACACATAAATTATGTTTCCTTCTGCATGGGTCTGCTTTTATAAGAACTGGCCACCTCCTACATCCTGCAAAGGAGGGATTCTGGAAACCTTCCATACCACAGAAAAACTAGTTTATGTATTAGGCAATGTAGCATCCTCAGAGGTGAAAGATTGGATTATGAGAGCTATAACCTCATCAAATTAATCTATGTGATGGATTAGTAATTTGAAAGGACTGTTGGGTAATAATTGTAAGTCACCTGGGGTAGCTTTGAACTATATCTTTTCCCTGGCTTCTTGCACACTCTCTCTGTTTCCAGTTGCCTTGAACTGAGCAGCTTTCTTCTGCCATCTCCTTCAAACATGTCCTACCTTGTCTTGGGCCCAGAGCAATGATCAGCTGACCACAGAATGAAACTCTGAAAACATGAGTTCAAAATTAATGTTTCTTCCACTAAACTGTTTTTCCCCCACCCTCAAAACTTGTTATTTTGGTCACAACAAGTAAAAACTAACACAGAAATTGGTTCTGGGAGTTGGACCATGAATATGACATAATTGACCATGTTGCTCAGAAACCTTTGAAACTGGTTTGTGGGAGCTTGGAAAGTTTGGAGAAGCAGGCTGGAGAAGCCTTAGAATGCTATAAGCAGAGTTTAGAGGATCCAAGATGGTGGACTAGAGGGAGGTTGCATTCCTTGTTGCTCTGTAACTCGGGTTTCAAGCAGAGGATATCTGTTCCTTGGTGAGGCAGTCTTTGCTGCTATGGATCCCCTGCTGTTTACCCCATTTGTCCAGTGTTATCATCTACAGTCTACCAGCTTATCAACATCTTTTTGAATGTAGATTGGTCACTGACTGGCACCTATCATCCACCATTTGCCTGCCTCTTGCCTGCCCATCACCTGCCTTTCACCTACACATCACCCACTGCCCAAGGTCCCCCTGCAGATCATCCGCTGGTGGCCTGCAGACCAACCGAAGACCGCCAGCAGATCACCAGTTGCCTGGAAGTCCACTATCACAGTATCCGCATGTTTGGTCACACATGGCTACCACAATTTTGACACAACAGCCAGGACCTGTAGGACCCCTGGTGGGACTGACCAAGTCCCCTTTCCAGGGCCCCTGGACCAACTGACCACACCCCACCTCTAGGACCCCTCAACCAGACTGACCATACCCCACCTCTAGGACCCCTCAACCAGACTGACCACACCCTGTCTCTAGGACTCCCAGCTGACCATGCCCGCACCTTGAGTTGTAGTTCCCCATTTGCCAACACATTTGGAAGCCAGAGTGGCCATCTTGGATTATCCTGGAAGTGGAAGCTCCCATCTTTAGGTGGGGCAAATCCTATCCTGAGACACCTGCTGGAGACTGGAAGCTCATTGTCAGAATAGGTTTTGGAAACCTATAGGATCACTATAAGCCTATAGGGGGGGACTGCAATACCTCAGATCTGCACTGCTAGAGGGGAAGATATGTGAACAATATGAAAAACAAGGGAAGAAAATGTTCCAAACAAACCAAGATTCTATATTAATAGAATCCAGTGACAGCATGGTAGAAGAAATGACAGAAAAGGAGTTCTGAATATACATAATTATAATGATTCATGAAGCAAAGGATGAGATAAGAGAGCAAATGCAGGCAATGAATGATCACTCCAATAAGCAGTTACTGCAGGAAGCAAAAGATCATTTCAACAAAGAGATAGAGATTCTCAAAAAAAGAAAACACAACAACAACAACAACCAAAAAAAAAAAAAAAAAACATAGAAATCCTTGAAATGAAGGAAACAATAAACCAAATAAAAAACTCAATGGAAAGCAGCACCAAAAGACTAGACCACTTGGAATACAGTGATGACAATGAAGACAAAATATTTAATCTTGAAAATAAAGTTGACCAAACAGAGAAGATGGTAAGAAATCATGAGCAAAACCTCCAAGAACTATCGGATATCGTGAAAAGACCAAATTTAAGAATTATTGAGATTGAGGAAGGCACAGAGATACAAACCAAAGGAATGAACAACCTATTCAATGAAATAATATCAGAAAATTTCCCAAACCTGAAGAATGAACTGGAAAATCAAATACAGGAGACTTACAGAACACCAAGTGTACAAAATTACAACAGATCCACAACAAAGCACATTATAATGAAAATGCCTAACATACAAAATAAAGATAGGATTTTGAAGACTGAGAGAAAAGCATCAGATTACATATAGGGGGAAACCAATAAGGATATCAGCAGATTTCTTAGCTCAGACCCTAAAATCTAGAAGGACCTAGAACAACATATTCAAGCTCTGAAAGGACATGGTTGCCTACCAAGAATCCTATACCCAGCAAAACTAATCTTCAGATTTAAAGATGAAATAAAATCCTTCCATGATAAACAAAAGTTAAAAGAATTTACAAATAGAAAAACCTGTGCTCCAGAACATTCTCAGCAAAAATATTCCATGAGGAGGAAATGAAAAACAACAATGTAGGTCAGCAAAGGGAGGAACTACCTTAAAGGAAAAATCAATCAAAAAAGAAACCAAGTCAAGTTAAAGACTAAAAATAAGCCCAAATGACTGGGAATACAAATCATATCTCAATAATAACCCTGAATGTTAATGGCCTAAACTTATCAATCAAAAGACATAAACTGGTAGATTGGATTAAAAAGAAAGACCCAACAATATGCTGCCTTCAGGAGATTCATCTCATAGAAAAGGACATCCACAGACTCAAAGTGAAAAGATGGGAAAAAATTTACCATGCACATAGACTCAGTAAAAAAGTGGGGGTTTCCATCCTTACATCAGAAAAAGTGGACTTCAAGCCAAAGTTAGTCAGAAGGGATAAAGAAGGACATTTCACACTGCTTAAGGGAAACATAAATCAGGAAGACATAACGATCGTAAATATCTATGCCCAAAACAACGGTGCATCCATGTATATCAAACAAATCCTTCTCAATTCCAGGAATCAAATAGACCACAACACAATTATTCTGGGTGACTTTAACACAGAGTTTAATGGGCAATTCTGGTATGAGCTCAGAAGTCCAATATGTGGACAAAGAATATGCTCATGAGTTCAGATGGAAATAAGGGTACTCAATTGGGAATTGGACTAGAGGCCATTTTTGTTATATTCTGGCAAAGTATTTTGTAAATGTCCTGAAAATCTCTGTGAGGCTGAATTTATTTATATATTTGTTCTTTTTCTCCAGTTTTCATATATACATACATTTTTCAGGATGATAAACATAGAATATATGTAATTTGATCTTTTACTTTGTCACTTAAAAATCTCTCAATGTTGCTATAGAGTCTTTTTCCCCCCTCTTCATTAAACTTTGTCTTACTGAATCATAAAATTCTATAAAAGATTTTTGGTCAAGTTGTTTCCATTGAAATGTACTGATTTTAAAAACTAATAAATTAAAACTTTCTGTGTGACTGAATTTAAAGGTGATGGAGTAATTCATCTGGCAGAGGAAATTCCAAAGCAGCCAGCATTCAGGTGATGGCATGGATATTGATTTTAGCCAGGTTTACTGTGATAATCAGGAGAAGAAATATTTTTAAAACTTGGAGTTTGTCCAGAAAAGCATGTGTAAAATTGGGGCCAAGAAGACATGGTTGCTGAAGAGATTACTGTCACTAAACATAAGCTAAGTACTTTGCACAGAGACAGTGGGAAACATGTCTTGAGAGCATCTCAGGAACCAGCAAGACTAAATCCATCACAGGCTTAAAAAACTCATTTGGAAAGACAATGGGGGCATCTGCTTGCACACAGGTGGCTTGGGAGTAGTTTCCCCAGAATTCATTTAATTGTGCTCAGCAGCACAGGTACTGAGAGGTCATTGCAGTCATAATCCAAGGGGTCAGGCTACTGCTCAAGCTGGCAGCAGATTTCTGCATCATCCACATGACATTGACTCTATAGGAATGCAGGTAGCAGGAGTTAGGGGATCTTGGAGGCTTCCAGTGAGATTTTAAAGAAAGATCTGGAAGGACAGGCAAAGTATAGCAGGGTTGAAATCCCTATAGACAGCTCCTAGAGAGGGTGATGTTTGAGGCTGTGGGAAATAAAGCCAAAGCTGGAACAGAAACCCCAGGGATTAAGAGATGCTAGGACATGGGAAGTCCGTTGAGGTAAGCTGCAGGAAGAGAGCAAAGGCAGGCCAAGAGAGGTCATGTGGGCTGCAACTATCAAAGCCATGGGGCAGGATATCATACCTCACTGCCATGTGCCCTATATGCCAGATGTGTAGCTACATTTTAGTCTTGTTTAGTCTTATTCTTTCTTTTTGTCCCTATTCCTCTCTTTTGGAATAGGGATATTTACTTTGTGCCATTACATATCATATGTATGCAATTTGCTTGCTTTTGATTTTTACAGAGGTTCATAGACAAGAGTTTACCTTGAGTCTTGGAGGAGACTTTGGACTTGGGACTTTTTAGAAATGCTGGAATCAATAAGATTATGGGGACTCTTGGATATGGACTGAATGTATTTGTTTTCTTTCTTTTTCTTTTTCTTTCTTTCTTTTTTTTTTTTTTTAGTGGTCAATGGACCTTTATATTTTATTTATTTTTATGTGGTGCTGAGAATCAAACCCAGTGCCTCACACATGCTAGGCAAGTGCTCTACCACTGAGCCACAATCCCAGTCCATGGACTGAATATATTTTGTATGGTGAGATGGGCATGAGCATCTGGGGAAAATGTTTAGGTCTAAAAATGTGCCCCCAAAGACCTCATGTATTAGGCAATGTAACAATGTCAGAAGTGAAGAAATTGGATGATGAGAGTTATAACCTCATCAGATTAATGCATTTCATTGGTTAATAATTTGAATGGGTGCTAACCATAGGCGTGGATGGAGGAAATCAGATCATTTGGGGGTGTGGCCTTGAATTAAACTGTCCAATACTTCTCGCTTTTTCTCTCTCTTGCTTCCTGCCTGCCATGAGCTGAGCAGCTCTATTCCACCATACCATTCTACCATGATGTTCTGCCTTACCTTGGGGCTAGAGCAATTGGAATAGGCTGACCATGGACTAAGTCTGCTGAAACCTTGAACTCAAAATAAACTTTTCTTCTCTAAATTGTTATTATCAGCTATTTTGGTCACAGAAAGGAAAAGCTGACTAACACATAGTTCTTTCCTTTTCCTCTTTCTTCAATACTGAAGCCAGGGGCACTCTACCACTGAGTTACTTTCTCAACCCTTTTTACTTTCTATTTTTAGACAGGGTCTCCTAAATTGCCCAGGCTGATCTGGAATATGCAATCCTCTGCCCCAGCCTCCAAGCAACTGGGATTACAGGCCCACCATGCCCAGTTCAGTCCCAGTTCATATAACAGGCACACAATACAATTTGAGAATATTCCTCCAACTACACTCTCTAGGATAGACCAAAAACCTCTTGATGGGCAACTGTTTCCAAACTACAAGGGCTCCTATAAATCATTAAAAGACAAATAAAAGGAAAAGGTGAAAAGGACCATTTTATGAGGAATAAAAAATATATAGCAAATATGTGAAGATGTTCAACTTCAGTGGGAAAATGGAAAAAATTTTTTGGCTCATATTGGTAAAGATGTATTTTATCAAACATTGTCAAGAGTAAAGAGAAACAGATGCTTTCATATACTACTTGTGTAAGTATAAATTGGTCAGGTTACTTTAGAGGGCTTTTTGCCAACATTTGATGGCATTCCATGTTTGAGGGGCCATTTCAAGAGTTGAATATGCATTAATGTCACATTAGTAGCTTGAAATCAGTCATGGTAGGAGAATTCACACAATGGAAATCTCCAAGTGCTACAAATCAGTACCTATCAACCCACCCCCATTTTTTTTTTTTAAAGACTGATTGTTAAACATTTATCTGCACTCCACACATAACCCATAACAGCATGCTATAGTTTGGATCTGAACTGTCTCTCAAAGGCCCATGTATGTGTTAAAGAATTGACCTCAAGCTTGGTGCTATTGAGAGGCGATGTAACCTTGAAAAACTGGAGTCTAGTGGAAGAAAGTTAAGTCTTTGGGTATATGCCCTTGAAGGAATTATAGGATCCAAATGTGTTAGTTAGCTTTCTTGTCACTGTAACAAAGTACCTGAGAAAGTTAACATATAAGGAGGAAAGATTTATTTTGGCTCATGGTTTCAGAGATTTTACCTCTCAACATCCCTTTGAGGGGAGTGCTGATAAATGTCAAACAATTAATCTTAAAAAAAAAAAAAAAAAAAAAAAAAAAAGAAGGTGGGGTATGTTGGTAGGTGCTGATTTGTAGCATTTGTAGATTCCCATTTTGCCTTTGGGCCTGTAGTGAGGCAGCATATTATGGTGGAAGACATGGTGGTAGAAATTGCTCATCTCACGACAGTCAGGAAGTGGGGAGAGAGAAAGAGGGAGGGGGAGTGAGAAGGAAAGAAAGGAAAAGAGAGGGAAAGAGAGGAGAGGGAAAGGGAGAGGGAGAAAGAGAGAATTTTATAAGGGATCAGTGTCCCAATATACCCTCCATGGGCATAGCCACAATTACCTAACTTCCTTCCACTAGGCCCCACCTCCTAAAGGTTCAACCTTCTCCCAGTAGTGACACAGGTTTGAGACCAAGCCTACAATGCAGCCTTTGGGAGACATTCAAAATTCATACTAAAGCACCTGATCTTCTCTCTCTCTCCCCGTCTCCATTTTTCAGACCCAGCCATCAGCCATGAGATGAACAACCTTCCTCTGCCATGATGTACTATGCTGTCACAGTCCCACCAATAGAGTCAATTGGTCGTGGACTGAAATCTCAAAAAACCGTGAGAGAAGTCTGTCCTTCTTATCAGTTGGTCATCTCAGGCATTTTGTTAACAGTAATGAAAATCTGTCGAACACAGCAATTCCTGGGTTCTAAGGTGTATGTAAACATGCATACAGGGAGGCATGTGCAAGGATGTTCACTGTAATGTTGTTTGCAATGGAGAAAAGTTGAAGACAAACTAAAAACTCATTGTTTAGGGAACTCAAACAACCACAACGTGTTGTGGCACTTGAAATTAATGAAGTAAATTTATATTTAACAGTTGGAAAGAAAAACTTATCTATCACTGACTTGTCAGTGACCTAGGAATTAACTGACAACAGGCAAATGAACAGGAGAAAAATGTACATGCAAGGAGTACCTCAAAGAGAGTAATTTAGGAGTAAAGAAACATCAGCTTAATAAAAGCAGAGGAATTTAGGACTTCAAAGGGTGGAAGGTTTTAGGTTTTGAATGAGGCTTATTTATACACTTTTTTTTTTTTTTTGGAATGTCCTTGTGTTCAAGGTTAGTGACTCCCTAACTGGAGCCCTTCCTGGGGAGGGGCTGGTTAGGGCAGCAGATTCCAGTAAAATTCTGCTTTCACCAGATAAGAGAATTACAGATAATATTTCTTTCTGTATCTTCTGTAGGTCAAATGTTTCTACTCTGAAGTATTTCCTAGGACAATTTGATGAGTAGTCGGTCTCTTTAATACTAATACATAAGTCTTAAGACATACTGTGGGGTGGGGGAGAATTTCCAAGACAATACATAATGACTATACTTATGTTATAGAAATACAGAAAACAATACTGTAAATGTGGACATATCTACAAGTAGATAAACAAACAAACAAAAAATCACAGAAAGAACCTGGAAGGTAACACAATCAAAATGACAGTAAAGGTTATTGCTGGGGAAGTAGAGAAATAAACTAGGATCAATGGTAGTGGTCATGGGGACCTTCGTTTTAACTATAAGGTTTAAATGTTTCTCAAGTATGAGGTATACATGCATTATTTGTGTAGCTGAAATAAAAATAAAATTCCTTGAAAACAGAACGTCCATAAGCTTCCACCCAAAAGGTCAAGAAAGCAGAGTTCTGTGCTCCTGGAAAAAGGCACCTTACTCCTGTGGTATAATCCCTTCTTCTCTAGTGACCTAGGTCTCTTGAGGGGTCCTATACTTCTCCCCACAGGATAATCTGTAGGATATATGTCTAGATTAAGACTCTTAAAAGCCCCTGAAAAACACTAAAAAGATTATGGTCCTCCTCCCTCCTCTACATTTGGAATTAAAAAGAAAAAAAATTGTTTCTACGAAGTTCCGATTTTTCCTATTATGACTACAGTGATGCTTTTGATATTTGAAAAAAATTAATTTCTCAAAAAATTGTGGCTTAATTGGAGGCATGTGCTTAATTCTGACTTACTGGGTGATTTAGCACGTGGCAATATAATGAAGGGAAATGGCACCATCAACTTTTGGTCATTTCCCAAAGAGAAGGATAAAAGAATGGAAGGAAAAGGTAACAGTTTAATCACTATGAGCCTCCTCAAACCAGAACCTTAACAACCATGTACACAATTAATTGGGTAAACTGCCAGACAAAACTAGGTGTGGCACTTGAGCTTCAAAGAATGGCACAGGCTGTGGTTACTGTAGTAACCACTTCTCTCCCAAGGCTTGCTCAAAGCAACAGGGACTTACTTGCTGGGTCTTGCCCCTCCAGCAGTGATTCTTGGGCTGGTTGCCCAAGGGTGCTTCAAGTTGATTCTCTCAGGGTTGGGTCCCCAGTGAGGAGATTTCGCCAGCTCTTCAGGGACCATCAGAATGAAATTCCCTTAGCTTTTTGCTCAACTGTTCTCCATGTGTGTAGGGAAAGGGAAGGATGCTGTTTGTTAAAATTTTGCATTAACATTCCCCATTTATTAAAATTACTTTCATAATGATGAAAAGTCAGTTTTTCCAACCTGTCTCATTAAGGGAACTGGGTGGTCTTGAAAACTTACTAGATGCTCCTGGTCCCACATTATTCTGGTCATTTTTTAACTTCTTGATGTTGGGAGAAAATATTCTTCTCTGAATTCCTCCTAGGCCATACTTATAGCAGTGGTTCTCTATCCAGCAAATGGATATAGATATATATATATATGTATATCCATATAATATATGATTAATCATATATGATAATATATGATTAATATCTGATTAATATATTATATAGCCATATAATATATATGATTTAAATGCATCATACATTAACTTATGAAATGACTTGCTTTCTTCCAACTCAAAGGGAATCCTAGGAAAGGCATCTTCTTGGTCTATGCACACCATCTGCACGCAGAGGATTTGGAGTCTCATTTCTTGCCCCACCTGGCCAGGCAACAGGTCAGCCTGAGGGTCTGTGGATAGCCTGCCTTCTTGTGCTATTATTAAGCTAACATGGGTTGTGTTGTGGTTGAGATATGAGGTGTTCCTGAAAAACTCACATGCAAGATAATGCCAGAGGGTTTAGAGGTGAAATGATTGGGTTTTAGAGTCTTAACCTAATCAGTGCATTCATCCTCTGATAGGAATTAATTGGGTAGTAACTAGAGGTGTGGCTAGAGGAGTTGAGTACCTGGATGCATGCCTTTGGATTATATATTTTCTCCTTGTTGAGCCAAGTTCTCTGCTTCCTGGGTGCCATGTTCCCAGCTGCTTTCCTCTGCCACACTCTTCAACCATGATGTTCTACCTCACTTCATACTTCAAGGAATGGAGCTTGGTCATCTATGGGCTGAGACTTCTAAAACTGTAAGCCCCAAAATAAACTTTTCCACCACCTCTAATTTGTTCTTGTTGGGTCTTTTAGTCACAGTAGCAACAACAACAACAACAACAAAACAAAAACAACAACAAAACAAACAAAAAACCTGACTAGAATAGGTTGATGGGTAAATATAAATCCTGGGACAAAGTTTAGTTTTGCACAGAGTAGCAGTCTTCATTCCTTTTAAGTCTTCCACAACTGAATTCTGCTTTGAAGGAAAGGTCAGGAAGAGATTTTATATATATACTTTTTTAAACCCTCATTTTCTCTGGAAATCTGCTTGGGGGATATCAATAAATCTCCTAGGTTAACAGGACATTGGTTCCTTTTTTGTATTCCGCTCACTTTTCCTTCCCTGTACAGGACCTAGGCTCTAGTGATTCTCTTTCAGGAGGCAGGTAAGAGGCCCCTGAAAGGCATCACCTTCCTTCTGAGGCAAGTCAGAAAGGCCCCATAGCACTCTCATGGATGCTACAGAAATTGCTTCATGTCTCAACTCCCCAGAGAGGCAGCGAGCCTTGGGATTTGTTTAGTTGCACAGTTCCACTTCTGTTAAGGGTCATAGGTTCTCTTATCCAGCTATGTTTGGCTTTGTTTGATTGTCTTCCATGGGAACACAACTGCCTTGCCTTTCTTTTCTCAGTTCTCAATTTATAAGAACTTGTCACCAAAAACCTGAGCTCTAGATAATGAGCTGGGTGTGATCCAGGTTTGTAAATATCAAGGGGAAATAAAAGATCCCTTCCATGAAGAGGTGTGACCACATTCATTCTTGGACATACGTTCCCATCTCACCTCCAAATCCACATTGTTTTTACCTTCATTTATTTGGCTTCTCTACCCAACTTAGAATACTCCTCTGATTCTTTTCAAATTTGCCTGATTTTTAAAAGGTTTTGGTCTTTCCTAAAGTACCCAGGTCCCTCTGCCCTTTCTCTTTGCTAAAACTCACAGCAATTGCAGTTTGTACCACTCATTTTAGCAAATGAGCTTTAATTGGCTCCTGACTTTTATTACTTGTAAATTGTTACTGGTTTCAGTTTCCTAAGGAGACAGTTCCTAACAGTAATGATAATAATAGCAGCAGCAACAAACATTTGTATGTGTTGACTCAATGCCAGGTAGTGCTCCAAAAGTGGAAACATTAACTTATTTTATTCCAAATATTCTATATTCTACCGAAGTAGGTACTATTGTATTATCATCTCTCTCTCTCTCTCTTTTTTTTTTTTCTGTGGTACTGGGGATTGAACCCAGAGCCCTGTGCTTGTGAGGCAAGCACTCTACCAACTGAGCTACATCCCCAGCCCCTCATCTCATTTTTTTACAAAGAAAAGGCACAGAACTGTTAAGGTGCCCAAGATTACATAATTAGTAAGTAAAAGAGGCAGGATTTTATCTGGATATTTTGCCCTTATGTTTCTAAAAGATGTCTTTTAGATTGTCTCCTAAATCCCATTTACTCCATAGTACCTAATCCTGTGAATTAGATTTATCATCCCTATTTTCATATGAAAAAACTAAACTTATAAACCTGGTGCAGAACTGGGATTCAGATCTATGTTTGACTCTAAGGCTATCTTTTTCCTCACCAAATATAATATTCAACTCAATCATCACATCTCTCTTTCTCTTTTTTTTTTGTGGTACTGGGGATTAGAACTCAGTGCCTTGCTCATGCTAGGCAAGTGTTCTATCACTATGCTACATTCCCAACTCTCATCACATCTCTTGATGATCGTTCATCACATGCACATTTGTAGAGAGACTTGGAGCACAAAACAAGGTAAGTAGAGGGGACCCAAAAATGTACAATATGTGGCCCCTGCCCTTAAGGAGTTCATAGCCCTGTAAAGACAGATGTGAAGACAAGGAGGTCTACTAAATGTAGCTACTGAGATGGCAGTTGGGGAAGTTCAGCAAGTACAAAGACAAAGTTTAAGTCCTTGGAGGTATCTGGGACTGACGCATAGAGAAGTGGACTCAGAATTTACAATTTGTTATGCCTAACAAAGATCTTCACTATAGGAAATATTTTCTAAATACAGTGAGCAAGGACATAGATGGTTTTGTAAGCATATTTTTTTTGAAAGGTCTAGCAGGCAGAACACAGAAATGAAAGACAGTAGCCCTGAAATTTCTTCCTGACCATGCTGTTGTACAAGTCCGCTGCCCTTTTCCTCCCAGATGTTTTCTTATGATTGACAAGATTCTAAAATAGCTTCCACCAGAACCTACAAACCAGTCATTCTAAGATCTATACCAATTCTTAGCCATGTTTCTAAAAATAGAATAAAATCATATATGACCCCCAAATTTCTATTTCTTTAATAAAAAAAAAAACCATAATAACATTAAAGGAAAGAGATTTTTAAAAATATTTCATCCTAAAATTCTCTTCTTCCACTTGAGCAATCAAATTCTTTCCGGTTTTCCTCTTCCCCACTTGCATCCTGTGAATCAATAGAACTTGAACACCTCACACCAGCAGGAAACCAAAATCAGTCAAGAGTAGGTGAAAGAGGAAAAAAAGGCCTAATTATACGTCTTAGTGAATAAATGATACAAATATGCATATTTTGCTATCTGCTTATGTACAGCTTTAGTATTTTATTCTGATAATTTATGTACTGAACTTTTAAGTTCTGTTAACTGGCACCCTTGTCTGAGAGGAAACAGTTCTAAGCAGATTCCTTTACAATAAAGGCTAGCTCAATGTGGCATACAGTTGTGATGTTATACAAGACAACTGTGGCCATCTCCATGTAAGGGCCAATTGATCACACTTAGATAAAATTGCTATGTCTCAAATTTGGAGGTTAAAACTATCCACTCTACAATTAGAGTTAAACATAAGCTAATCATGTTCTATTTAGGTTTTCCCTTCTAAAATATCCCAACATCTTGTCTGTGGAGGTGGAAAGCTAAGAATTGGAAGATAGTAGATGTCCCACAAAGGGGTACAGCATGCTGTTCTCTTAAAAAGTATTCCAATCATTTCTCAGCTGACCCTAGGATTCTTTCTATATCCTTGTTTCCTTCACTGGTCTAGATATACACTGTTCACCTCAGGAGACAATTATTTTCTAACATCTGTTTAACATTTATTTTCTTTTAATTTCTATTTATATTCTGTTTTCCAAATTTTCACCCAGGTCTATAAAAAGAACTTCAACAATTAATAGCTCCACATGATGCTAGCTATTTAAGATTTTAGATACTCAGTGTCATCCTTTGTTTTTCACCGCCTTCTTGCATTTGTGGGAGAACAGTTAGAATAAGGTTTTTTAAATGCTGTAATTCTTTTTGAATCATCATTAAAATAAGACTGGGGAAAGAGAGATTACATAAAGGAAAGAAGAGGCCACACTAGTGGAATTCAGGTCTCCACTGATAAATCAGAACCAGAGCTTCCAAGAAAGCCAGACCTGAGAACAAAGCTGAACCCTTCTTTCTATCAACATGAAACTATCGAAGTCCATACTTTCTGACCAGATTTTGAGTTGGCTGGATTGTTTCTAACAGAGTGAAGTTAGAGTGCTTATTGCTGAAGTAATTCAAGAAGTCCCGATTCAGACTGAGAATTATTTTTGTCTTTTGTTTCCTGAACTTGAAGCAGTTTAAATCTAGGATCACCAAAGTAGAAAACCTAGTGGAGTCTCTGGAATATTTATGCTAGTTTTCTTCCTATGTCCTTTCTTCATGCTTGCATTGTAAATGTCTCTTACAAAAATTACAAAAACAACTTAGTTTCAGAAAATATAAAAAATATTCAATCAGGTGAGGAGTGATTTATTCTCATACTTTCTAAGATCGAACACAAATTTATATAACCTTTCTGAAGAGCAATTTGGCAGTGTTTATCAAAATCTTAAAAACGATGTATTCTACTTCCAGGATTTTATTCATGGAAAGTAAACTCTTTTCCTGGTTCTCTCTTTACATTAGGTTGATGGGTCATTTAACTGTTTTTGTTTCTAAATTTTTATAGTAGACTATAATAAACATATACTCCTTTGACAATAAAAAAATCAATAAATATAAAACACCCTATTCAAAACCACTTTCATTGAGAATTGGTTAGTATTAATTGTGGGAACAATCTTCAGCATTTTTTAAAGTTATTTTGGAAAACAGTACACATTAATGGAAGTTTTTCTTACAACCTAAGGACTAAGGATTTAAGAAACAAAAAAACTCATGCCCACTTTTGTGACCATTACTTTCATGGGATAATAAGCAGACTCAAACCACACTAATGAGTGGCCCATGGGCCATTCCTTCATGCTTCCACAAACTTTCATGGGCTCTGTAAGTCAATACTAACATGGTAGCTATAGTTCTTCCTTCTAAGACCATCTGAAATTCTATTATCTGATGCTATTCTTTTCCTCCATTTTATAGCAGGAGACATTATCTAAATTCTCCTTATTAATGGTGGTAGCCTGGGGAACAGAAAGCAGTGTTAATAGTTTATTTATTTATTTATTTAGTCAAACCACATGCCTTTTCTGAATCTACTTAAAGTACTGTTTCAAGATGGTCCATAGGGGCTACATTTAAAACCTCTGGTCAATGTTTGCTAACTGCTGGGATGGTTTTAATCAGGGAAGAGGCCAATATTTTCAGTTTGAGTGTTGGAAGAGCTCCTAAAATATCTCTAAATTATTTAAGAGAAGCTCCTTACTAGAAGAGGACTTATGCCTGTCCTAGAATAAACTCATTAGAACTGACATACACTACAACAACAGACCAAGAGAATCACATTTTTTGAACATGTTATATCTCCAAATCAAGTGAAGTTTCTAAATATCATCAGTATTAAATGACAAAGCTGTTCAAAAAAGGACTATAGCCTCAATCTGCTGGTTGACAGTTTCCCTCTATTGGAATATTCTTGATGTTTCATAACTTACTATGGTTTAGATATTAAATATCCCCCTAAGTCCATTTGTTGAAGGCTTAATTGCCAACCCTTGGTGCTATAGGGAGGCAGTGGAATCTTTAGGAGGTGGGACCTAGTGGAAGGAAGTTAAATCATGGGGTATGTGCCCTTGAAGAGGACACTGGGGCCCTTGTTCTATTCAACTTCTTTCTTTGGTTCCTGGCCATCATGAGGTGAGCAGCTTTGTTCTAACATGTCTCCTCACCATGATGTTCCCCCTCACCACAGGGACAAAAACAATGATTCTGGAGATCCAAGATGGCAGACAAGAGGGAGGCTGCGTTCCTTGTCGCTCCATAACTCCAGTTTCAAGAAGAGGATATCTGTTTCTTGGTTCATCTCCTGATTGTACAACAACAGTCAGCAAACTGATCGCCGACCGCCAGTGGAGCACCAGCTGCCTGCTGTTGCCTGGAAGTTCACTGTTACAGTACCTGCAGGTTTGATTACACATGGCTGCCATCATTTTGAGACAACAGCCAGGTCCCGGAGGACCCCTGGCTAGACTGACTGAGCCCCTTTTCCAGGATCCCTCAGCCCGACTGATCACTCCCTGCCTCTGGGGCCCTCACATCAACTGACTGCTCCCTGCTGCCAGGACCCCCAGACCAACTGACTGCGCCCTATCACTGGGATCCCAGACCAACTGCACCTGGCCTCCAGGATCCCACAACCACACCAACCACACCCAAATTCCAGGACCCCTGCCTGACCAACCACACTGTGCCTTCAGGACATCCAGCTGACCAGTCCACATCCCTAGCTGCTGCTCCCCATTTGCCAACACATTTCGAAGCCAGAGCAGCCATCTTGGATAATCCTGGAAGCCAGAGCTCTTTAGGTGGGGAAAATCCCATCCTGAGACGCCTGCTGGAGGCTTGAAGCTCATTGTCACGTACCTCTCATGCATGAGGCTATTGAACACTGGGAGGTTTCATTACTATATGACTGTTATACAGTAGATTTTCTTTTTTCTCCTTTTTAAAAAAATTTAAGTTTTTATTTCTTAACTTTTCTTGCTCTCTTTTCCTTTTGTTTACCTGTTCCCTCAGAGTCTCTTTCTCCCTTTTTTGCATGCTAACATCCAATTTCTTTTTATTACACTCTCACCCTTTCTATTATCTAGAACTTCTGTATATTCTTTTCTTATCCCATTAACAGCCACATTCTACATCCCTCTGCATCCTCTTTGTCCTCCATTTGAAACTGCAGACCTTATTGCAAATCTCTGTTTTACTGAAGATAATATTTGAACTCATTCGGTTTATTATGACAGTTTTGTTTTTGTCCTCATGGGGGCTATTTGGTCTAGGATTGCATAGTGTCTGATTTGGGCACTGCTAATATTGATCTCCCCTTACAGAAAGGATTTTGGAAACCTATAGGGCCACTATAAGCCTATAGGGGGAAATCTGCAACACCCCAGATCTGCACTGCTAGAGGGGAAGATACATGAACAACATGAAAAAACAAGGGAAGAAAATGATCCAAACAAATCTAGATTCTATAATAATAGAATCCAATGACAGTATGTTAGAAGAAATGTCAGAAAAGGACTTCAGATTATACATGATTAAGATGATTCCTGAAGCAAAGGATGAGATAAGAGAGCAAATGCAGGCAATGAATGATAATACCAATAAGCTGAAAGAGCACCTGCAGGAAGCAAAAGATCATTTCAACAAAGAGATAGAGATTCTAAAAAAAAAAACCAAATGGAAATCCTTGAAATGAAGGAAACAATAAAACAAATAAAAAACTCAATGGAAAGCATCACCAAAGACTAGACCACTTGAAGACAGAACCTCAGACAATGAAGACAGAATATTTAATCTTGAAAATAAAATTGCCCAAACAGAGAAGATGGTAAGAAATCATGAACAGAATCTCCAAGAACTATGGGACATCATGAAAAGACCAAATTTAAGAATTATTGGGACTGAGGAAGGCACAGAGATACAAACCAAAGGAATGAACAACCTATTCAATGAAATAATATCAGAAAATTTCCCAAACCTGAAGAATGAAATGGAAAATCAAATACAAGAGGCTTACAGAACACCAAATGCACAAAATCACAACAGGTCCACACCAAGGCACATTATAATGAAAATGCCTAACATTCAAAATAAAGATAGGATTTTGAAGGCCGCGAGAGAAAAGCATCAGATTACATATAGGGGGAGGCCAATACGGATAGCAGCAGACTTCTCAACCCAGACTCTAAAAGCTAGAAGGGCCTGGAACAACATATTTCAAGCTCTGAAAGAACATGGTTGCCAACCAAGAATCCTATACCCAGCAAAACTAACCTTCATATTTGAAGATGAAATAAAATCCTTCCATGATAAACGAAAGTTAAAAGAATTTACAAATAGAAAGCCTGAACTACAGAATGTTCTCAACAAAATATTCTATGAGGAGGAAATGAAAAACAACAATGGAGGTCAGCAAAGGGAGGAACTACCTTAGGGAAAAACCACTCAGAGGAGAAACCAAGCCAACTTAAAAACCAAAAATAAGCCAAATGACTGGGAATACAATCATATCTCAATAATAACCCTGAACGTTAATGGCCTAAACTCATCAATCAAAAGACACAGACTGGCATAATGGATTAAAAAGAAAGACCCAACAATTTGCTGCCTGCAAGAGACTCATCTCATAGAAAAAGACATCCTCAGACTAAAGGTGAAAGGATGGGAAAAAACCTACCATGCACATGGACTCAGTAAAAAAGTGGGGGTTTCCATCCTTATATCAGATAAAGTGGACTTCAAGCCAAAGTTAGTCAAGAAGAGATAAAAAAGGACATTTCATACTGCTTAAGGGAACCATAAATCAGGAAGACATAACGATAGTAAATATTTATGCCCCAAACAATGGTGCATCCCTGTACATCAAATAAATCCTTCTCAATTTCAGGAATCACACAGACCACAACACAATAATTCTGGGTGACTTTAACCCACCGCTGTCACCATTAGATAGATCTTCCAAACAAAAACCAAACAAAGAAACCATAGAACTCAATACCACAATCAATAACCTAGTCTTAATAGACATATATAGAATATTCCATCCATCACCGAGCGGATTCACTTTCTTCTCAGCAGCACATGGAACCTTCTCAAAAATAGACCATATGCTATGCCACAAAGCAGCCCTTAGAAAATGCAAAAAAATAGAGATATTGCCTGTGTTGTATCAGATCATAATGGACTGAGAGTAGAAATCAATGACAAAATAAAAAACAGAAATTACTCCAACACCTGGAAATTAAGTAATATGCTATTGAATGAAACATGGATAACAGAAAACATCAGGGAGGAGATATAAAAATTCTTAGAGGTCAATGAGAACGACGATACAACATAACAAAATCTCTGGGACACCATGAAAGCGGTACTAAGAGGAAAATTCATTGCATGGAGCGCATTCCAGAAAAGAATGAAAAGTCAACAACTAAATGACTTAACATTACAGCTGAAAGCCCTAGAAAAAGAAGAACAGAATAACAGCAAAAGAAGAAGACAGGAAATAATTAAAATCAGAGCTGAAATCAATGAAATTGAAACAAAAGAAACAATTCAAAAATTTGACAAAACAAAAAGTTGGTTCTTTGAGAAAGTAAACAAAATAGACAAACCCTTAGCCACACTAACAAAGAGAAGGAGAGAGAAAACTCAAATTACTAAAATTCATGATGAAAAAGGAAATATCATGACAGACACCACTGAGATACACAACATAATGAGAAGCTACTTTGAAAATCTGTATTCCAACAAAATAGAAACTACCAAAGACATTGACAAATTTCTAGAGACATATGCTCCTCCCAAACTGAACCAGGAGGACATACACAATTTAAACAGATCAATATCAAGCAATGAAATAGAAGAAGCCATTAAAAACCTACCATCCAAGAAAAGCCCAGGACCAGACGGATTCTCAGCCGAGTTCTACAAGACCTTCAAGGAAGAACTCATTCCAATACTTCTCAAAGTATTCTAGGAAATAGAAAAGGAGGGTACCCTACCAAACTCATTCTATGAAGCTAATATCATCCTCATACCCAAACCAGCAAAAGACACATCAAAGAAAGAAAATTTTAGACCAATATCCTTGATGAATATAGATGCAAAGATCCTTATCAAAATATTGGCAAACCGTATCCAAAAGCATATTAAGAAAATTGTGCACCATGATCAAGTGGGGTTCATCCCTGAAATGCAAGGATGGTTTAACATCCGTAAATCAATAAACGTAATCCATCATGTCAGTAGACTTAAGGATAAGAATCATATGGTTATTTCAATTGATGCAGAAAAAGTGTTTGACAAATACAACACCCCTTCATGCTCAAAACACTAGAAAAAATAGGGATAGTAGGAACATACCTGAACATTGTAAAGGCTACTTATGCTAAGCCCATGGTCAACATCCTTCTTAATGGAGAAAAACTGAAACCATTCCCTTTAAAAACGGGAACAAGTCAGGGATGTCCTCTTTCACCACTTCTATTCAACATTGTCCTCGAAACTCTAGCCAGAGCAATTAGGCAGATCAAAGAAATTAAAGGGATACGAATAGGAAAAGAGGAACTTAAGCTGTCACTATTTGCTGATGACATGATTCTATATTTAGAGGATCCAAAAAAACTCCTCCAGAAAACTTCTAGACCTCATCAATGAATTCAGCAAAATAGCAGGCTATAAAATCAACACACATAAATCTAAAGCATTTTTATACCCAAGCGATGAAACAGCTGAAAGGGAAATGAGGAAAACAACTCCATTTGCAATAGCCTCAAAAAAAAAAAAAAAAAACCTTGGGAATCAATCTAACCAAAGAGGTAAAAGTCTCTACAATGAAAACTTCAAAACATTGAAGAAAGAAATTGAGGAAGACCTTAGAAGATGGAAAGATCTCCCATGTTCTTGGATAGGAAGAATTAATATTGTCAAAATGGCCATACTACCTAAAGTGTTATACAGATTCAATGCAATTCCAATTAAAATCCCAATGACGTACCTTACAGAAATAGAGCAAGCAATCGTGAAATTCATCTGGAAGAATAAGAAACCCAGAATAGCTAAAGCAATCCTTAGCAGAAAGAGCAAAGCAGGGGGTACCGCAATACCAGATCTTCAACTCTATTATAAAGCAATAGTAACAAAAACGGCAAGGTATTGGCACCAAAATAGACAGGAAGATCAATGGTACAGGATAGAGGACATGGACACAAACCCAAATAAATACAATTTTCTCATACTAGACAAAGGTGCCAAAAATATGCAATGGAGAAAAGATAGCCTCTTCAACAAATGGTGCTGGGAAAACTGGAAATTCATATGCAACAGAATGAAAGTAAACCCTTATCTCTCACCCTGCACAAAAATCAACTCACAATGGATCAAGGACCTTGAAATCAGACCAGAGACCCTGCATCTTATAGAAGAAAAAGTAGGTCCAAATCTTCAACTTGTTGGCTTAGGATCAGACTTCCTTAACAGGACTCCCATAGCACAAGAAATAAAAGCAAAATTCAATAACTGGAATAGAATCAAACTAAATAGCTTTCTCTCAGCAAAGGAAACTATCAGCAATGCGAAGAGAGAGCCTACAGAGTGGGAGAATATCTTTGCCACTCATACTTCAGATAGAGCACTAATTTCCAGAATATATAAAGAACTCAAAAAACTCTACACCAAGAATACAAATAACCCAATCAACAAATGGGCTAAGGATATGAACAGACGCTTCACAGAAGAAGATCTACAAGCAATCAACAGATATATGAAAAAATGTTCACCATCTTTAGTAATAAGAGAAATGCAAAGCAAAACTACACTAAGATTCCATCTCACCCCAATTAGAAAGGCGATTATCAAGAATACAAGCAACGTGTTGGAGAGGATGTGGGGGAAAAGGTACGCTCATACATTGCTGGTGGTGATGCAAATTAGTGCAGCCACTCTGGAAAACAGTGTGGAGATTCCTTAGAAAACTTGGAATGGACTCACCATTTGACCCAGCTATCCCACTCCTTGGCCTATACCCAAAGGACTTAAAATCAGCATACTCCAGAGATACAGCCACATCAATGTTCATAGCTGCTCAATTCACAATAGCCAGACTTTGGAACCAACCTAGATGTCTTTCAATTGATGAACGGATAAAGAAACTGTGGTATATATATACAATGGAATATTACTCAGCTATAAAGAATAATAAAATTATGGCATTTGCAGGCAAATGGATGAAATTGGAGACTCATGCTACGTGAGATAAGCCAATCTCAAAAAAACCAAAGGACGAATGATCTCGCTGATAAGTGGATGATGACACATAATGGGGGGTGGGTGGGGGGGCAAGAATGGAGGAAGGAGGGACTGTATAGAGGGAAAAGAGGGGTGGGAGGGGTGGGGGGGGGAAGGAAAAAATAACAGAATGAATCAAACATCATTACCTTATATAAATGTATGGTTACGCAAATGGTATGCTGTTACTCCATGTACAGAAACATGTATACCATTTGTTTACAATAAATATAAATTAAAATAAAAAAAAAAACAATGGTTCTAAGCAACCATGGACCTTTGAAATCATGAGCCAAAACAAGTTTTTCCTCCTTTTGATTATCTTAGGTATTTCTGTCTCAGAGATGGAAAGTTGACTAATATCCTTTTCCACTAGTACCTACTTTTTATTATACTCATTTTTCTTGAAGACATGTTCTGAAGAGTCTTCATTTGATAACTCAAATAAAATTTTCTGGTTAAAAGACTTCATATCACCTCAGCAGACATTTTCCCCTCCTCATAATTCCAACTTGAGTCAAGAAAAGGGAGGGAGTTTCTTTGTTTGGAGGCCAGTTTAGTTTTAGGCTCCACAAGTCTCAGTAGCTAAGAACAAACAAAATCCTCCCAAATTTAGGCCGAACTAATTCAATTATCTGCAATCAGTTTGAGAAGACTTAATAGGGTCAGGTAAATCTCTTCTGCTCCAGGTAGTTTCCTCTAGGCCTTAGCTTAGGATATATGACATTTTGGTGAACACTGTATTTTTAAGACTAAAATGTTTTCTTCCTCCTTTACTAATTCTTGCATGATTAATCATATATAAATTACTAAAATCTTTCTGTGGAATAACCAAAGGAAGGAATACCAAAGCTGACCCCTCATACCCCAATCCTGATTCTAAATCTCTGAGGATAAGGCCCTAAAAGCCTCTGTGTGTGTGGTGTGTGTGTGTGTGTGTGTGTGTGTGTGTGTGTTGGCAGTGGTGCTGAGGATCAAACATGAGGCTTCACACACGATAAACAAGGGTTCTTCCACTGAGCTACATCCCCAGTGTCCCCACCTTTAAAATTGTTTAATCTAAACGCTTTCAAAAATATCCCTATGGTTTTTCTACATGCTAAACTACAAGAACCTTTACACTAGAACAACTGTCAGAGTAAATGAAAGGGAGAGTGAAGAAATCTTAGGAAGCAGAAGCAGGCAAGATTTGACTTTTGAGGATTTAATACCAATGGGAAAACAAAATTTTACAAAGGTCAGTAGGGAAGGATTGTGAACATTGTTTCAACAATTCGAAGTCTTTCCTACATCATCTTCAGTTAGGCTGGTTGCATCAGTGTGCTGATAGTTTCTTCTACCTCTGAGAGCTTCTTCAAGATTTGGTTGACCCTGACCTCATCAAATTCCAAACAGAGAAATTCAGATTCCTGTAAAACATAAAAGGATGTTTTAGAGGGGATCCCTAAGATAGCTAAGGTTTTTCATTTAGCAAGTTCCAGAGACCCAACCCAGCAAGTCCACCAGTTCAGGCCTTAATACCTAAGTGATATATTACCCCAAAAAGCAAATCCCTGTTATACTCTAAATGAAATTGCTTATATGATGGTGTTTCATAAAATGTAAAGAGGTATACAGATCTCAGGTACTCTCATTATGAGGGATATAAAAAAATTCTTCCCATTCGTCATCTCATTTCATCCTATAATAATTTTTAAGTACTCATATATTGTTATTTTATAGACAAGAATTCTAGGGTACAGAAAAGTTAAAATCAAAAAAATTAGAAAAACGGCAGAGTGAGATTATGAATTCCCAGTATTGGCTGACTCCAAAGTCCATACTGTCTCCATAGCACCCTGTAGAATAACAATGAAAGGAGGATTTTGATTTGCTGAGTTGTTTGGGTTAACTCAGATTTAGTGGTTAAGCTAGAAATTGTGACAAATTCCTTGGGAAACATTAGTCAGACAATTAAAATACCCCGATCTTGAAACAGCAACAAATATTTCTGGGGTCTTTCCACTTGTAAGATTGCCTTCTAAAGTTGCGCAAATAAATTCCCTTCAATTAATGTTAAGCTTACTATATCAATCCTAGATTAGGTAGATATCAAAGAAGAAGGTCCCCCAAGTGTGGCAGAAGAAATTTCAAATATACTGGACAAATCCTAGGTATGCAATGTCTTGAGAGAAAGGAGAAAATTATATGTATCCAAGAGTGACAATATTCAAGATCCTTAAGAAAAATAATCCAGTAATTTTATAGCAGTATAAATCCAGAGATCATATAATCCAATTGTTTTATTTTGTAGCTAATGAAATTAACATACCAAGTAAGTTAAATAACATACCTAAATTCCCTCTGTATGTTAAGGTAGAGTCACCAGTTAATGCTCTCTTCTCTACATTTTCCTCTCTAAATACTAAAGGGGATCAGAATGTCACCCCAAAATATGTCACTTTGGAATATGGATTATTTTGAACTGAGGTCAACCAAGAATCAAAAAGTGGAAAAAGTCTTCTTGAAGTTTCCCTTATTTGAATAAAAAAGCAGAAACTTCTGAGAAATGAGGACTGCCTTATGTAAGTCCCTCCTTTGGTAGAGTCTTAGGGAGATGAAGAAGATGGAAAGTTGGAACCAAGATGAATCTGCACAAAAAGGATTATTAGCTGGGTCTGGGGGTGAACTCCCATAATCCTAGCTACTCAGGAGACAAGGCAGAAGAAACAAAGTTCGAGGTCAGCCTGGGTATCTTACAGAGAACTCTGACTAAAAAGAAAAGAGGACTGAGAATATAGCTCAGTGGTAGAGAACTTGCCTAGCATGTGCGAGGCCCTGGGTTCAATTTCCAGTACTGCAAACAACAACAAACAAGCTTACTAAAAACCCTTATCTAACATTAGTTCCCCCATATAGTTATCCTCCCACAATTTACCACCACTAGTCACTTTATAATTTATCACCCTTTTATTAAGATGGTATATCAGATTTCAAGACTAACTGCCTATTTGGGTTTTCAGTTTTGTTCTTTTTTCCTGTAAAGCCCTTGTGCACCTAATATTGAAAATATCAACATCAGTAAAATGTGGTAACTTTTCCTCCTGTTAATCTTTTCTCAGTTTAATTAATAGGTTTCATTCCTAAAACCAGAAAGGTAGAGGAAAAATCTTCCCTCCTACAAGACTATGGCACTTCCCACTCCTATCCCCAAAGGCGCAGGTAAAACGAAGGCCAACAAATCTCTTCAGAGACTAAATCCTTAATGCTTTAGATTAAACTCATTTCCTACCAGGATCTGAGAGTATAATTATTATTAGTCTGTTGAATAACTAAAGGTGGCTATTAAGCAGATATTTGGTTCTTTTCATCTACATACTACATAACCTCTTTATGTATAACTTCCATTTATATGATCTTATCTAGGTCCTATAAGCTATTTATATGATCTTATCTAGGTCCTATAAGCTACACTTGCAAGACAATACTATGGTGATAAATAATAAAATTAGAAAATAAAAAAGACATGACATTAAATGCTTAATTGGAACAAATTAGAACAAATCAACTAAACAAAAATTCTATAATTTTCTATTATTATTTCTCACTTAAAATTTCATGAAGCTGTATCAATTTATTGATCTCGTTTAATGATATAATGCAAATTTGGCAAGTCCTAATGTGTTATGTTTTCTTCTAAAAATGATAAAACTGGTGAAGTAAGCCACCAATTTCATTTCAAAGCATCTCTGAGCTTGCCAAGTAGACAACATGAGCAAAGCTCACCCTCCTAAACTGAAGAAAATTTATGGAGAAGTTACTGAAATTAAATGGTGGCAAACATGTCCAAGGAATATTGCAGGGATTTGACCCTATTATGAAATCTTGTGATAGATCAAAGTGTGGAGATGGCAACTAGTGGGCAACAGAACAATATTGGAATGATGGTAATACAAGGAAATAGTATCATGTTAGAAGCCTTGGAACGAAGAGAAATTCATGTCTCCTCTCCAAAGAGTCTGTTTAAGTCTGACATAAAAATCAGGTCATATACATTTCCATATTAAACTTTTTGTTAAATAAACTTTTAATAGTTAAAAAAAAAAAAAAAGATAAAGTTGGGGGAAAAAGGGTGCCAGTAGGAAAGGGTACCTTAGGGTCCAGATAACAAGTACTAATTAAAGAGGTTCATGTAAAAAGCTGGCCAGGTTTTATAAGGCTTCTTTTGGTTTCACCTGTTGTTACAAAGAGACTACTTACTGAGCACAAACTCTGGCCATAAAGCCTGTCATTTGGCCTGGCCTTTCATAAATTTAAATAACCCTCTGACTTACAGCTATGCAATCCTGTATATTTTGTGTTTAACAACTGGGAAGAGAGAAAGAACATGGAGGTAGCGGTTAAATTGGCACTGGGGTTCTTGAGATACAATTTTCTAACAAGTGAGATATCCAGTAGCTCTGAAATTGTCCACCAGAGAAATTCAGAACATCTTGATAAGTAAACTTGTGTTCTCCACTCATTCCCACACTTACTGTGGCATTCTCAGAATCATCATTGATACTGCTCCTTAACTCCTTCAGGATTCCTTGAATCCCAGAAATAGTTTCTCTGCAGCAAGACATCCAAGTTCCTAAGGAACCATTTATTCAAAATTAAAATTTTATAGTTCCCTGAAAACTGTGCTGATTATTCTCCATTTGTCCTATCACATCTATTCTCTACCATTCTCTGCCTTGAGGCTGTTCTCTGAAGGCACTGTCACTCTTTTATTCTCTAGCTGACAGCTGGGTTTAGGCAAGAAGAGAGGTCATAAACTTTATTCCCTAACCCCCAACTCCTCTTCCTCTGCCATTTTCAACACTGTTTATGTAGATATTATTTCTTCTTTTCCTACCTTATTTATTGACCTCAAGTATTCTTTTTGTTTCACACAGAGCCGAGTCTCTTCAAGTACATAATTACCGAATACAAAGCCCAAAGATGAGAACAAATTTATCATGCCTAATTTCATAAGCCTTTTAAAGTGATAACACAATGATCCAGAACCAATACAATAGCTGTACCCCCTTTTCATGGGGGATATGCACAAGACCCTGTCCCAGTGGATGCATAAAATCATAGATGGTACTAAAACCTAAATACACCATGCTTTTTTCCTATACATACACATGATAACTTACTGCCTTTTACATCTTAATGAAGCACTTATCTTGCATGGTGGCTGTAACTTTTCCAATATGAGGTGTGACAATAAAACTAGCATGAATTTCTTTCTTTTTTTTAAATTTAACTTTTAATTTTTTACAGACTGCATTTTGATTCATTGTACACAAATGGGGTACATAATTTCATTTCTATGGTTGTACACAATGTAGATTCATACCATTCGTGTGATCATACATGTACATAGGGTAATGGTGTCTGTCTCATTCCACCATTTTTCATACCCCCCTCCCTCTCATTTCCTTCTACATATTCTAAAGTTCCCTCATTGTTCTCTCATTCCCCCCCACGCTGCCATTATGTATCATTCTCCACTTATCAGGGAAAACATTTGGCCTTTGGTTTTTTGGGCTTGGCTTATTTCACTTAGCATGATATTCTCCAATTCCATCCATTTATTTACAAATGCCATAATGTTATTCTTCTTTATGGCTGAATAGTATTCCACTGTGTTATCATGAATTTCTTTTTCCTTCTTCACTATTACAGGGATAGAAAATTTATTCTTACTGTAGACCTCCATAACCTAAGCATATAATTTTTAAGTTGAGAACTTTTCATTTGTTATTTTATTATTATTTTTAAGTGACACTTAAATTATACATACTTATGGGGTACCATGTAATATTTCGATACATGTACAAATTGTGTGGTGTTTAAATCAGATTATACATAACTATTTCCTCAAATATTTAACATTTCTTTATGGTAAAAACATTGAAAATGCTTTATTTTGGCCTTCTGAAATATACAAAATATCATCTCTAGTCATCCCCAGAATGTCTTATGCCTATCTAATTATGAGTTAGTACCTACTAATCAAACTCTCCATTTTTCCCTCTCCATTATTCCATGCAGTCTTTGGTAACCACCACTCAATTCTCAACTTCTATGAGACTGACTTTTTTTTAGTGCTGGTGACTGAGCCCAGAACCTTACACATATTAAACCCACACTCTACCACTGAACTATAATACCCCCAGTAAGATAAACATTTTAATATTCCATATGAGTGAGATCATGTAGCACCTGTCTCTGCCTGACTTATTTCACTTAACATAATGTCCTCCTGTTCCATACATGTTGTTGCATATGACAGGACTTCATTCTTTGCTATGGCTGAATAGTATTCCATGGCATATATGTACCACTTTTAAAAATTCACTTGTCTATCAATGAACACTTAGGTTGTTTTCATTTCTGATTATTGCAAATAATGCAAAATAAACATGGGAATAGATGTCTCTTTTGACATACTGATTTCATTTCCCTTTGGCATATAACCTAATAGTGGGACTTCTGGATCATATGGTAGATGTAGTATTAATTTTTTGAGGGACCTCCACATTGTTTTCCATAATGGCTGCACTAATTTATAATTCCACCACAGTGTGAAAGTGTTCCCTTTTCCCTATGTTCTTACCAGTACTAGTTCTCATTTGTCTTTTTGATTATGGTCATTCTGATTGGTGTGAGGTGATACCTTGTGGTTTTGGCTTGCATTTTTCTGATAATTATTAATGTTATACATTTTTTTCAAATATCTACTGGCCATTTCCATGTCTACTTTTGAGAAAATGCCTACTGCCCATTTTTTAATCAGGTTATTTGTTTTTACTACTTTAAGCAAACATCTACCACTGAGTTGTATCCTTGGGTGCTTCTAGTACATTTATGTAACTTATTTATTTAATTTTGGCACCAGGGATTGAACCACTGAGACACATCCCCAGACCATTTTTTTTAATTGGTTATACATGACAGTAGAATGCATTCTGACCCATTGTACACAAATGGAGCATAACTTCTTCCGCCCATTTTATTTTTAAATTTTGAGACACAGTCTTGCAAAGCTGCTTAGGGCCTTGTTGTCACTGAGGCTAGCTTTGAACTTGAAATCCTCCTGCCTCAGCCTCCCGAGTTCCACATTTATTTATTTTTGATACTGGGAATCGAATGCAAAGGTGTTTTGCTACTGGGCCCCTCCCCACTTTTTAAATCTTTTTGTTTTGAGTCAGGGACTTGCTAAGTTTAAGTTGCCCAAGCTAGACTCAAACTTGCCATCCTCCTGCCTCAGCTTCCAGGTTGCTGAGATTAATATGTGTGCCACCATGCCTGGTTCTTATAGTTCTTCCTAAAGAAGTATTATAAGTGTTTTCAGGTCTCCATTTAAGTCTTTAATCCATTTCAAGTTGCTTTTTTTAATCTGGTGAGAGACGGGTTCAGTTCATTCTTCTGCATGTGACTATTCAATTTTCCCAGCACTGTTTATGGAGAAGACTGTCCGTTCTGAGAAGACTGTCCATTCTGCAGTGCACATTCTTAGCAGTTTTGTCAAAAATTGGTTGTAGATCCATGAATTACTTCTATGCTCTCTCCTCAGATCCATTGGTCTATGTATTCTTTTTTGTCATGACAATATAATGCTGTTTTGATTACTACAGCTTTATAGTATATTTCAAAGTCAGGTAGCATAATCCCTCCTACTGTGTGTGTGTGTGTGTGTGTGTGTAGCTGGCACTGGGGCTGAATCTAGGGTCTTATGCATACCAGACAAGTGCTCTGCCACTGAGCTATGTCCCAGTTCTTTTTAAATTTCTATTTATTTGTTTGTATTTATTTATTTAACAAGGTCTTGGTAAGTTGCTCAGACTGGCCTCAAACTTGGCAATCCTCCTCTCTCCACCTCCTGAGTAGCTGGGAATACAACCATGTGCCACTGTGCCTGGTGTCTCTTGCTTTATTCTTTTTGCTCAAAGTGACATTGGCTATTTGGGGTTTTGTGGTTCCACACAATTTTTAGAGTTGTTTTTTTTTTTTTCTAGTTGTATGAAGAATGCCATTGGTATTTTTACAAGAACTGAACCAAAACTCTCAATTGCTTTGGGTAATCAGAACATTTTAACAATACTGTTTCTTTCAATCCATGAACACAATATGTCTTTCCATATGAGTATGTATTTGTAGCTACTATAAATGGATTTTCTTTTTACAGTTAATGTGATATTAGTGTATAAAAAGGCCACTGATTTTTGTATGTTGATTTCGTATCCTGCCACTTTGCTCAATTTGTCTATTAGTTCTAATAGTTTTTGGTAGAGTCTATGGGGTTTTCTAAATATAAGATCATGTCATCTCTTTTCCAGTTTAGATGCCTTTTCTTTCTTTTGACTGGAGGCTCTGGTTAGGATTTCTAGTACAATGCTGAATAAAAGTGGTAAAGTGGGCATCTTTATCTCAGATGTTAGAGATTAAGCTTTTAGCTTTTTCCCATTTGATATAATATCAGCTGCTAGCTTATTATATTTGGTCTCTATTATTTGGAGGTATGTTCTTTCTATACCTAACTTATTCATTTGTTGTCATAAAGCATTACTGGAATTTTATCAAACCATTCTTGTATCCCTGGGATGCATTCTACTTGAACAACATTTCTTCTTCTTCTTCTTCTTCTCCTCCTCCTCCTCCTCCTCCCCCTCCTCCCCCTCCCCTCCCCCTCCCCCTCCTCCTCCTCTTCCTCTTTTTTTTGGTTGGGGAGGGTGCTGGGAGTTGTCTGGAACATGCTAAGCACAACCTGTACCAGTAAGCCACACCCCTAGCCCAATGGTGAATAATCTTTTTTTACTGTGTTCTGGATTTGGTTTGTTACTATTTTGTGGAAGATTTTTGCATTCATGTTTATCAAGGATACTGGTCTACAAGCTTTCTTGTGTCCTTGTTTGGTTTTGGTATCAGGGTAATGTTGGCCTCACAGAATGAGTCTGGAAGAATATCTTCTTCAATTTTTAGAAGAATCTAAGAGGAACTGGTGTTAGGTCTTCAAATGTTTGATAAAAACTCAGCAGAGAAGTCATCTGATCCTGGGCTTTTCTTTGATAGGCAACTTTTTATTATGATTCAATCTCATTATGTGTTATTAATCTGTTTTTCTATTTCTTCATGATTCAATCTTGGTGAGGTGTATGTGTCCAGGAATTTGTCCATTTCCTCTAGGTTATCGAATTTGTGGCTGTTATGGTTTAGATATAAGATATTTCCCTACAGTTCATGAGTGAGACAATGCAAGAAAGTTTAGAGGTGAAATGACTAGGTTATAAGAGCCTTAATATGATCAATGCATTAATCCACTTGAATGGATTAACTGGGTGGTAACTGTAGGCAAGTAGGGTGTGCCTAGGGAAAGTGGGTCACTGGATCTGACTAAATCACATCAACCCTGCAAAAGATTTTACAGAAAGAGATTAGAATTATTGGGACAAACTTCAACTGTTACTTCACACAACTACTTTTGAAAATTAAGCCAGAAAGAACTTTTTATTTCAAATGTCTTTAAAACATAAATACTCTGAATAGCAGTAATGCAAACAGTCAGTAACACTTTAATATTAATTGAATATCAGGAGATTTGGCTGGGTATATTGATCAGTGGTAGAGGGCCTTGGTTCAATCCTCAGCACTGATAATAGTAACAATAATAACATCAACAATGATTGTATCAGATTTATTTTCTCCCAGGAAGACTGCACTCAAGTAGCCTACCTTAAAGCTCATGGTTTATACATTAAGAGGGGCTTGTGGGTGGAGGTGGCACAAAACATAAAAGGACGAGGAAAGTACCAAAAGCAAATTCCTCTCCTTACGTAGTAGCCCCTATCAGATGCACATATATATCCATGGTGAAAAATCTTCAGTTACTCAGATGCCTTGGTTCACACCCTCCCTGTTCTTCTAATTAGCCATTCACCAAGGCTGTGTTAGGCATTAGGGCTGGGGACCTTACAAAGGAGGAATTAGCAAGATAAACTCAATGAAAACTGTCTAAACTTTTCATTCCTATAACACATACCTCAGATAATCAACTTATAAAAACGTTTATTTTGGTTCACAGTTTAGAGGTTTCAGGTCACAACTAATTGGTGTTTCTGCTTTGGACCTGGGATGGCACGGTATGTGAGTGGGAGTGCTTGGAGGTAGTGCAGGTCTATTCGCTTCAGACAGGGAAGTGAGACAGAGGCAGGTGGACATCCCACTATTTCACTCAAGGGCACACCTCCAATGATCAGAGGATATTCAACTAGGCTCCACTTCTGAAACTTTCTATCATCTTCCAACGTGCCAAGCTGGGGACTCGTCTTTTAATACAAGAACCTTTGGGGGACAATTCAGATCCAAACTATAGGAAAACAAAGCTGAATGCATACATGCACACCCTCGACCACCTACACCTCACCCGCTACATACACATTATTTTACTGCTGTGTTTTCACTTCTATCTATAGGCCTGGGGTTGTGAGTTAAGAAGGCAATGAAATTCCAAGAACATTGTCAACTCAAAGTTTTTTTTAATTTCTAAAAAGAAAGAAAATGGGAATATGTCAAAAACAACATCTTAAGATTCTTCTCTGGGTTTAAGATTTCTTAGTTGGAAACAAGCTAGAGATGATTTAGAAGAAAACTAGACAAGCCTGCCCTGCTGATGTGTGGACAAAAGAAACATGTATTTTGGCTCAGGTAATGCTGACTTATTTCTAAAAGGGAGAAAAATAGTCTTGTTCTTACAAGAATGGGTGGAGAGGACCTATCACTGGATAAATTATATATAGTTGAAGACTAGCTGGGCACAGTGGCATATGCCTGTAATCCCAGCAGCTGAGACAGGAGGATCCCAAGTTCAAAGCCATCCTCAGTAACTCAAAGGGGCCATGTCTCAAAATAAAATACTTTTTTAAAAGGTTGGGGATGTGGTTCAGTGATTAAGCACCCCTGGGTTCAATCCCAAGTACAACCCATTCCCCGCCAAAAAAAGACTAACACTATTATTTTTCCCCCAGAGAGTTCAAAACAGCCTGACATACATTCTACTCCCCATTACAAGTCAGTAAATAATGAAAGGTAGAGGTACCATTGATCATCATTTTACTACGAGAGAAAAACAAACAAACCCACCCAGAGATGCCCCAATTACATTAAGTCCAGAATTCCCAGTTTGATTCAACCCATTTGACTCTGAGTTCAATCACTTTTGAACCTGATTAGTGTACATTTAGAATGAAAACTCATTAGTAATACTAGATTTTATGTTGTATACATCAGCTTGAGGACCTACACCTTTATAGGAAATTTTAAAAACATCCAACAAAATAAAACAAAATATAGCCAAGTTATATAAACATTAAAAGCTGAATACCAATGAATCACTGGATAGTTTCTGGGGTTTTATTTTGTTTTGTTTTGTTTTGTTTTTCAAAATATCATACCCCAGTTCATTTTACAACTTTTTATTTTGGGCAGGAATTAATGTTTAGCTGTTAAGATTTTCTGTATTTTGAAAACCTTTGGCTGAAAAATATTTTGGTATAAAACTATTTTTATGTTCTCTGGTTTGATCTGCAGGAAGCCATGCTAATTTCTGACAATGGACTGAGTACCTGAGGAACAACTATTAAATAGCTGAAAGGCAAACCACACTGAAGGGAAGGAGAAATTTCACTTAAATCTTTAAGAAACCAAATGTCAAAATTCCGAGCACATTAAAGAAAGCATATTGCTGATTTTAGATTGAAATTCAAATTGGAACTCATCATCATTCCTGATGAGGTACATACTAGAGCAAACTCATTTGCAAACAGTCCGTAGTATATTTACATGAAAGGAATTCAGATTACTCCCTCCCCCACAAATTAAAGTCATCTAGAGTTACCATATTTCATTAGTGAAGTTGGAACAAACTATGCAATAGCACTGGCTTTCTAAGGGGTTCTTAATAACCTACAGATTAAGATCAGAAACATGGTGTAATATATCTAATATAAAAACAGGAGAGCAATGATGAATGACAATCTTGGCAGGGAGGAAGGCAGAAGTGGTACTAATCAAACCAATTCTGGGATTGTGGGTTTTCTTCAACTAAAGGAAGCACCAACTTGCTCTGCCAACAGCACCATCTATTTATTTCCAGCATTCTCAATGTGGTTTAAGTTATTAATGATAGTATTATTAAGCAGAAATAGGAATAGTTGAAAGCAAGAAAGCAACATTTCCCTGTCCCTTCTCTAGAGGAAGCAAATAAAGCTATGTAAGAAAGGCAATGTTTAAAATGCCTAAGGGCAGAAAGATTTTCAAATTCAGAATGTGTTAATTCAGGGAGAGAAGTTTTATGTATATATTTTTTTCTTTCTTTTTTTTGGGGGGGGCGGTGGGAAACTGGGGTTGTTGGAGACTGATTTTGTGGGGTTCCCAATTGCAAAATGTCTTCCTATTTGTACCCCTGTATTAGTTTTCTAGGGTTGTCATAACAAAATACCACAGATTGGGTGGCTTACACAACAGAAATTTGTCACCTTTCTGTAGCTTAGATGCGCAAGATCAATTGGACAGAAGGTTTGGTTTCTTCTGAGCCCTTTCTTCTTGGCTTACAGATGGTTTTCTTCTCATGTGCCTTTTCTCTGTGTATAAGCACCTTTGGTGTCTTTCTCTTCTCATACGGATACCAGTCATTTAGTATTCAGCTCTACCCTAACATCCTCCGTTTAACTCAATTACTTCTTTAAAGAACTTATTTCCAAAAATAATTATATTCTGTAGCATGGAATAGAATTTCAAAATATGAATGGCGGGCACAATTTAGTCAATAACAACCCTCAATGCTTAAGGGCTCCTGCACTTATCAAGAATCTGGTATTTGTGGTTGATATGATGAGAACACCAACCTCACACTTAACTTGTAGTTTGCTGGTTGTGTTGTACAAAACTGAATCTCTAGTAATTAGTCCAGAAATAAGGAAAAAAGAATACAAATACAGAAAATCTATCTACTGATTGGCCAGCTCTGCCAGCCCGGTTTGACAGAAGTCATATACGGCCTCACCGTCACTGAACTTTATTTTGAAATATCATTTAATCTATAGTGCTGCCAGGACAAAAGCTGTCAGGAAGGGGATTATATAATGTCACAAAAGAAATCTCTCCTAATCCCCATTTTTACATGGCCTTGCCTGCCATGTTGTGTCCTAAAGTCTAGACTTGGGATTTGGCACACCACTCCGTGAGAGAATAATGTGGGCCTGAGGGAAGGAGAAAGGACTTATAGAGTCATGCATGAAGTTAGTCAGTCACCTGCCCCTCTAGTTCAAATAGTTTATTGCAAACTTCTGGAGGTGGTATGCAGAGAGAAAAGAAGAGAGGAGGTTGCATCTTTATTATCTAGAATTGAGTTCTGACATAAGTTGTGTTGCTGGGGACTTTGTTCAAATGCAATAATCAGCCCTCACATTAACACAGTGCTTTATAGTTGAGAAAGCCTTTTCACATGCACAATCTCATTTGATCCTTAGAACAGTCCTGTAAACTAGCAAGAGACAAAGCCAGAAGGTAAGCTACTCTGAACAATTACAAAAGTGACAAAATTTGCGCATCTGACCCAAAGCAGATCTTCAAGCCATTTCTAGCAGAAAGACTCTGTCAGAAAATGTAATAAATTTTATAGGCTTTGATAAGCTCTGATCCCAAATATGGAAAAAAAATAAGCATCATTTATTTAAAATTGCCCAAAATTCTACAAACTACAGTTTAAAAGTTTATTTCTTTGCAAAAAACAGCAGGCAATCAGGTCCTAACTACGGAAGATGTACAATTCTTACTTGGTCATCACCACTCATGCGGTAGACTTTGGAAGTAGTGAAGGGAACAGAAAAGTTTGGACATGGGTGGGATACAGGGATCATCTCTGGGCCCTTGGGAGAAATGAAATGCCATCATTAAAGAAAAATATGCATGGAAGATAGGAATTGAAGAGATTGTAGGAAAAGGTTGACAAATCTGAAGACATCAGCAATTTAGGGAAAGAAAAAATTATAGTAAAAATAATAAAATATAATGATAACAATAAATAATGATAATTTACAATGGCTAACATATTAAAAACATACTAAATATCAAACCTTATATACACATTATTTCAGGTCATTGAGGATAATTTTACCCCATTTTACAGGGGAGGAAAGATAATATGTAACTTGTTCAAAGTAACACAAGTAGTAAGAGGCAGAGCCAGTTTTAAACCCAAGACTGGCTTCAGAACCTGAGCACTTAACCATTTCACAATACTGACTCACATTCATATATAACTTAAACCCCATCACTAATAGTTACTAAGTGCCCACGTGTGAATGCAATTCCATGATTTAATTAAGACTCAAAGGATGGCTGAGTGTTGCCAAACAGATACTCAAAGTCAATCTACAGTGACCAATAAAAACCCATTTATAGATAAGCACATCCTGGCTCCATTTGGAAAATGTCTAAAATGAAAATAGTAGTGTGATGGGGCAGCAACACAGCACAGTGAACATGTGCATGGAACCCAGGTAAGAAGCATATTTTAAGGAGATTAAGTTCTTACAATGGCCTTTTATTCTTTCTTTCTGTTGGTATGGAGGTTGGGGAGGCAGGGAAAATTCACAATATTGCTAGTTTCTTGTTACCATCAGCAAGAGAGCTGAAGCAAGGTTTACCTTTGTTATTCTATGGACCAAAGTGTGGAGCTCTGGGAATGAGATTCTTTCTCTCATCACTCTAAGTCTAAGTCAGTAGAACCAAAATATCTGCTTAAACCCATGGTTCTTTCCATCTGTAATCAGGAAGAATTCCCAATTCTGCCTTGTGTCTGATCCAAGAACACCAAATTACTCATCTTTTAAAAATCAAATCAGCATTTATAGACACTTTTGGAATGCAAGAAGATAAACATTAAATTGTGAGTTTAAACCTTTAACATTCTTCATATTGGCCCCCATCTATTCCTTAAGCCAAGAGTAAGTAGGACTAAGTAGATGGAAGAAAGGGAAGAGAATCCTGATCTACATAACATGATCAAGGCTTGACTGACAACCAGTAAAACATAAGGAGAAGGCAAGTAATATGTAGACTGATATAAATAAACACACGCAAATAATTAGTAAAAACAAATGATTCTTGACTTTGTAGCTTATCCTTTCATTAAAAAGAAAACATTTACCATGCTACCCAAGCTTATATCAATAAACAAGAACAATGAATTACATAGGAGAAATCAAAAGAAATGGGAAGAAAATATTAGCCAAACAACTAATTATTTGGAAAAAAAATGAGGTTATGTCCCCAGTGGAGATATAAGAAAAACATCTTGACAATATGACTTGGGTATTTTCTTTGTGAAATCAGTTTGTCTTGCTAACTTGGTTTGGCAAATTCTTTGCCAAAGGAGGAAGTATAAATAAAATATGGACCTTAAATCTTTGTGAAATGCCTCATCAATTAGGTTTTGCTGGTTTCTGGAGAATTTTAGCTACATTTATAGAATGTAAGACATCTGATATTTTTTGGTCATGTAATTTCAAGCATAAAACATAACTAAAATATGGCTTTTCTTTACCCAAATTCACCAATTTTTCAATTGTTTACACTTTGCTATATTTGCTTTATCATTCTACTTCTCTCACAGCCACTTGAGAATAAGTCTGGGATGTTGTGCTTTTTTTTCCTTTATATTATATTTAGTGTAAACTTCCTAAAGATGAGGACATTCTCTTATATAGCCAGTTATATAAAATTGAAAAAATGGGGCTGGGGTTGTAGCTCGGTGGTAAAGTACTTACCTAGCATGTGTGAGGTACTGGGTTTGAGCCTCAGCACCACATAAAATTAAATAAATAAAATAAAGATATTTTGTCCATCTACAACTAAAATTTTTTTTGAAAAATATTGATAAATTAAGATTGAGCATCCATAATCCAAAAATCTGGCATCTGAAATACTAAAAAATCCAAAACTTTGAGTGCCAATGTGCTATCAGATGGGGAAAATTCACACTTGATTTCCTGTGACAGGTCACAAAATATAGGTTCACTAAAAAATACTATATAAAATTACATTCAGGTTGTATGTATAGGCTAGTGTATGTGAAACATAAATGGATTTCACGCTTAGACTTGGGTCCAGTTCCATCCTCCAGATATCCTATTATTATTATTTTGGTACCAGGGATTGAACTTGGTGACCACTGAGCCACATCCCCAGCCCTTTTTTTTATTTTTTATTTTGAGACAAGGTCTCAATAAGTTGTTTAGGGCCTTGATAAATTGCAGATGCTAGCATTGAACTTGCGATCCTCTTGCCTCAGAACTCCTAAACTGCTGGGATTATAGATGGGCACCTGCACCCAGTCCTAAGATATCCTTATTATATGCAAATATTAAAAAATCTGAAATCTTTGAAAAACTTCTGGTTCCATGCATTTGGGATGAGGGATAGTCAACCTATATTAATGATCTAACTGTCAATATTCAAATTTTATGAAATGACCCCCAAAATATGATTCACGTATTTGTTTTTTTCCCAGTCTGAAACAAAAGCCATAATCACACACTGCATTTAGATGTCATTAATGTAATACAAAGCTGCTCTCCCTGCCCTTTCGGCTGCAGCCATTTCCCCGCCTCCCAACTACTTGTCGGTCTGTGAACATCCGGGCTAGCTATTGGTTTATCAGTCAGCTTACAAGTATCCTTCTCCATTATTGGTTCCCTGTTAGCCCAGCGGAATTCAACTGCTTAAGGATAGCTTCCCCGCCATCTTTTCTCTTGCTTTCTCTCTCCTACTCACTTTCTATCTCTCTTCTCCTTGCTTTTCCACTCTCTCTAGCACGTGCCCTTTCTCTTTTCCTCTCATTTTCTCTCTTACCCTGCAGGGAGACACTCTGTTTGCTTAATAAACCCTCTTATGTGATTTCCTATGTCCAACGTGGTTTTCGTGGGTTTCTTACAATTATTCTCATTAATCTTTTATCTTTTACCCGAACTATTATTCCCACAAGGAGAGTCCTCACTTCTAAATTTTACATATCTTCAGAAGACTAGAGTAAGTCGTACTTCCTTAATGAGAATTTTCTTAATCCTTTCATTCAAATAAGTCTGTCCTGCCTCTGAATTTCTAGAAAACTTGGTGATCTTGTAAATGTAACAACTACTACTCACTCTTTTATAGTGTCTGATTCTGTGTGCATGTGTGTGTGTATGCCTATTACTAGCTCCTATCTCCAATGATTAGTGAACATAGGTTTTGAAGTTGTACAAACCTAAATGAAAATCTAAATCGAAACTCCAGTACTTCCCAGCTGTGTGGTTGGTTAAGTTTTAATTTTCTAATCTGTAAAACAGTGATTTTTACGAATTGATGAGGTTTGTGTAAGGATTTTATGATAACACATCTAAAACAACTCAATAGTTTCAGGGGCAAAACTATGTCTTATACCTCTCTGGTTTTATCACAGCACCTCATACCCAGCAACGTTAAAATTACATTTGTTAGTTAAGCAATACTTCTTATTTTCCAATGGGAAAAATAAGTAGTTTACTCTGACACTAACACACTGTACCTCTAGCAAACTAGACTGGCCAACATACTTCACTGCCATCCTGAAATCAGCAACAGCATCCATTCCTCTGAGGTTTGGCTGTGACAGTGATCAGAGCAGCTCAGTAGAAGAGTATGACAGGGCACGAATGCAAACAAGGCTCCAGACTAGAATTGCCAAGAATGTGCACCTGTTTGGGAGACTATTAATGAGCACTCTAACTAAAAGGATCAGGAACTCAGGTGCAAACTCTTCTTCCTGTCTGTCCATCACTGTCAATCCTAAGAAGAGAATACCCAAATCAAACACTTTTCTTATAACCAAATTGATAATTTTAATATCCAACAATAACATTGAAAAATCATAAGTACACAGTTCAAATGCCATTTATATTTTATTTTCAGAACTTCCTTGCTCTTAGTAAAAGGGCAAGGGAGCTAGTATGCAGAGCATTTCCAATCTATTGTTTTGTATGGTAATCTCATCTTCCCCATCTGAGAAAATATCAATAAAGTTGTTTATGTTAAATGAATCCTCTATGTCAGGTACTGGAATAAACAAAACAAAACGAAAACTACATCATCTGTAAAACTTTAAAAAGTATGAAAGTATAAACCCACTCTAAGGTTTGCAATCAAATTTGAGTTTTTTCTGTCATTAACTCAAATACTCCATCATATTTCTTTTTCTCCCCTTTCTATCTATTGGAACTGCAAATGAAAGTCACATGTTCCCTAGGGGTAAAAAAATAAAAATGAAACAAACAAGAAAATCCCTATATCCTTCATTTCAAACTGCAGGGATGGGCCTTCACTAAAGCTAATAAGGATTTACATCTATGATCTGAAAACAGAAAAAATTCTAAAACAAAACCTTTACTTTTATTTTCATCAATGAAGAGTAAAAATACTGTAACATGAACATTAAAATGGAATGTTCAACAATTCTGTCATTTATAGAGCACAGGCCCTAAGTTTGAGACTTCCTCTGAGAAATACATTAAAATAAACAGTTTTAGAAATGTGAACTCTCAACTCATGACAATGAAAATGCTACAACCTGAAGGTATTATTAGCCTCTGTTCCTTTGGATATAATGGTCCCTTTGAAAATTTCCATAAATTCACAAATCCTTTTGTTGGGTAGGGGAAGGGTACTGGAAATTGAACCCAGGGGCACTTTACCACTGAGCTACATCCTAGCCCTTTTTTATTTTGAGACAGGCTCTGGCTAAACTGCTGAGGTGGATCTCAAACTTGTGATCCCCTTGCCTCAGTTTCCAAAGTCATTAGGATTATAGGCATGCACCACCACACCTTGCCACAAATACTTCCATGGATATCTTTAATTTGGAGAGAAAAGCTCATCTCTTATTACTCTGATGTGTTGGGGCTCAAAAAAATGATACCCCAAAGTATAGTATTTTGACATGCTGATCTAAAGAAGTAGTCTCAACATCTCCCTGACCTTCTCTCTGCAACCTGTATCTCAAGCCTCTTTCTTTCCCAAAGTGCAGGGTAGGACTTTTCTCTAAAGTTTATCTACTAAAGACCAAATCTTGCAGAAGAAAGAAGAGAGACTACAGATAACACCAAAAGCACAGGTTGAAATTTGTCTCAGGTTATTGTGTCTATTCTTTAGGCTGTTCACACCCTCTACTGCAACCCCCACCCCAAATTATTTACTCTTCCCTCTTCCTTAGGAAAAGCATATTTAAGCCTTAACCACCTGGTCCTTCTTTGAATTTTCATATTGGATGACTCCCATTTGTTTGCATATTAATAACATTTATAATATTTATATATTATAACTCATTCATCTCTTTTTTTTTCAGTCAAACCTACAAAAGACAAAGGGGAAGTTCCTTTAGTCTCAGCAACTGCAACATTCATGAGCTCTTCATATGATGTTTAAAAGTTCAATATATATAAAGCATTTTGAATTTTAGGGTTAAAAAAGGAGTCTTTGTACGTAAATTTTGCTATTTTATACCCCACTTCCCTCTCCTTCTGTAGGAAAGTTAGGAATTGAGCCCTCTCCATCCCTACTATGGAACCCCAAGCAATATTAATGGGAAAAAAAAATCAGTGTTTTGATCATTAGGCTATGTGGATTTAGATCTGGCTCCAACATTATTAGTTTTATGACCTTGGGGAAATTTTACTTTTCTTAAGTCTTGGTTTCCAAATATAAGAAAATGGAAAAATAATACCCACTTTGTAGGAGTGTGTAAGATAGCACATGTACAAACCCCCAGCACTATTTCCTGTGTGAAACAGGCTCTCGATAAATGTTAGTCTCTCTCCCTATGATATACATATCCTGTCCCTTAATACTTTTATATAGAGACCTACTAAATACTTTGACTACCAGCTCTGTTTTCTTCAAAAAAAGGTGCATGGTTCTTAATAGTGACAGTCATGTGAAAGACTCCTGGGGCCTGACATTGTCCCAGAGAAACAAAAAAGTTCTCATACTGGTGAATGGCACCAACTGCTTCAGGCTTTAACAAGGCCCAAACAGTAAAACCCTTCCTGCATGTTTTTTAGTGTTACTTAACATCCTGAGAGTCTGGGCTCTTCCATGAGTCTTTTCTCCTTGCAAGGATCAGGCACACTGTTTGCCCTATTTTTCCTTCTTAATAGAGGTCTTTATTGAATAAGACCACCCACTGGATTAAAATATTAGGAATCAAAAAAGGCCAGGTACAACCAGGAAGAAAGTGACAGTTTTAGTACTAACAGTAAACCCTTCTTAACCTTTTAGAATGTGGATTTTTATACTTTCTACTCTCAGAAAGAGCAAACTTCCTGATGCACTGGTTCAAACATGTCTGTGTATTTCCCTCACCTATACTACCAAAGAACTATTACCATGTGGGAGACTTCCTATTGAAGTCGAGTGTCAGACTGCAACTATAATTTTTAAAAGCTGTACTTCTCAAACTCTCCCTTCACAGGCTAGATAAACTTTGAGACACACACACCTCTTGGAAAGCTTTGAACTAAAGTGACTTAAAAGCAATGATGCCTACTGCATCCCAAAACTCATTTTAAGAAACCAGAATGTACCACCTCAACATAACCTCTTTGGCAATAAGGACTATTTTGAGAAACTGCAGACATAGGAGAAGTGCTGAAAAGTTATCCTTTTGTAAAAGAAATTTATATCAAAAAAAGGAAATCTCCATTTGTAAGGATATCCTCTCTGTGCCACCAAGAGAAGGATGACCAAACCAGTAGAGGCTCTTAATGCAGAAAGCATAGACTTAAATCTGCATAATAAATCTTAACCTTTGTTTTATGGTGCTTTCCTGGGCATGTTAGCCAGGTCTTTCTTTACTTCAGAGAATGATGGTATTTAAGCCTCAAGTTTAAACTACCCCTTTGAGGTCTACTGTAGAGACTGAATCATCTCTCTGGGTTATCTGCTTTATATATTGGAGCTATATAAGTTAACTTGTTTTTCTCTTGCTAATCTATCTTTTCTTTAATGGAGCATCCCAGTAAGAACTCAAGAAGGGTACAGAAATGATTTTTCCTCTCCTACACTACAAAGGGTTAAAGTACAAGCAGCACCGAGAAAAGGTATGCCACCTAACACAAACTTTACCACATAAGCTCACTGTTTCAACTCCAAACAGCTCAGAGTCAATGTTCACACTCTCTTACAGGGCTGATCACTGTCAGATCAAAAGGAGAAAGTATACCTCAGAAAGGCAACAAATACTGACTTTCAGCAGTCATTTCTTAACATAAGGATTGCAAAACCTTAAGTCATTGACAAAGGCATAAATTACTCAGTGTCTTTTATTTGCCATGAATAATTCTAGGCAGTGGAGATTCAGTTTTAAATAACACAGAGTTTCACCCCTTAAGGAACTCCCATTTTAATGGAAAAGAGAGAATATATTAAAGCAACTTAGAAAAGCATTTCAATAGGTCTTGTAGTTTAACACTTCATTTACAGTAGACATGTAGAACAATACTTTTGATGTCATCAGAAAACTGTTAGCTACATCCCAAGTACTTTATTCAAAGGGGTAAAGAAGACTGAATGAATTATAGAGGCTGACCTAGTTCCAAAATTCAATTCTTACATTACTATTTGCTATGTCTAGCATCAAAGCCTCTGTATTTTGCTAATATACAAAAGCAAAGATGATATCATTTATAGGGAGATAATGAAAACCCAGACAGTATAAAGTTACAGAACACAAAACAAGAAATCAGATCTAGGATCTACTTCTAATTCTATCGCTTGATATTCAGAGGAACTTGGGTAATTCACTTAAACTCTTAAAGTCTTAATTTCTTTATCTAGTCTGTTCCACTTGCTTTTAGCAAGTTTTAATGAATAAATAAAAGAACTTGAAAATATTTAAAATATCGGGCAAATACTAACTATACTTGCATAATCAAAATGTTAGGAAGTTCAAAGGAAAAGAGACCAAACTAACTACTTAAGATCGTCATAAGTCCTTGCTCCTGTATATTAGTTGTTTTTAAATCGTTGCTTCCATATCCTTTCCTAAAGAGACACTCACCTTTTGGAGAAATAGATCCCCCAGAATGTTGCTGTTAGAGCTGCTAAAGACAAACACCTTTAGGAGAAAATTTCTACATTAACACACCTTCAGAGCATCCTTTCCTTTTGATTCAGCAAATCTTTTTGGAGAAATTTAAAATGGAAGTTCCTCCAGTCAAGATCACCCAGCAACTCTTTTTCTTTTAGGCACCTAAACTTGGTTTGTTGTAATACTAAATTGAGCATACACAGAAGCATTTGTGTCTACCACCTTGTAAGCGTTTATATCTACCATCTTAAACTTTTAACATATGATCTTGACCTGGAGCTGGGCATGCCCAGAAATGTACATCCTATACTGAGAATGCTCAGAAATGTGCCCACTCCTAAAGTGCCTTCCTATATGAATTGGTATAGGCTCCCCAGCAAAACCCCATTCTTTAAGGAAACTAATGCTTTACAGATAACTCTGGTGTTCTCCTTACTTGTGAGTACTTAATCTCTCTTTCAAGGGCCTGGCTCATGTTGGTCAAGACTCTACCACTAAGTTACAACCTAGACCTTTAAAAAATTTATTCTGAAAAAGTGTGCCAGTATGGTGTCCAGGTTGGACTCAAACTTGGAATCTTCCTGCCTCCGTTTTCCAAGCACCTGGGATTACAGTCATGTACCGTCACTCTGACACTCTTTCTCCATTGTTTTATCTTCTGATTGTGCTTATTGGCTTCACACTTTTTAAAAAGCAAATTCATTGTGTTTGGACACAATATCAGGCTAGGAGCCATTTTTAGTGATTATCCCCCACCTCACTGGGCCAAGACCAGAAAATTACTCTCATGTTTCATTTCTTAGTATTCTGTTCCATGATTAAATGCCCTTGTTGCTAGGTGCTAAGCAAGGCAGGCACCATAGCGGGCAAACTCCTATACTTACAGAGGAAAAAGCTGCTGCCCTTTTAAAAGACTGTTTATGTGCCTTCAAATTTTTTTTTTTTTTTTTTTTTTTTTCATGTTTCAGCTAAGACTCTTTGGAGAAACATACAAGGAACCAGTCAACATTACCAAGTCACTCTGACTCATTCTTTTAGGTAACTTAAACTTTGCTCATTATGACATAGAAGAAATAAAATGAGATAGGCAGTAAGGGGGGAAAAAAAAAAAAAGGAAGGAAAAGGATACTATACTTTAAAAGTCTTGTACTAAAGTTCCTCATACCTTTCTTCCCCAAGCCAGTTCTCTCTCCCAGGCCTGTCCCTTCCAAATTTCTATAAGTCTTCACTCACAATCTTAATATTACTGGAAATTAACCCACTTATGAAAACTGCCCCATGCACTGTTAAGTGACCTATAAATACATGTATTTTTATAATAGATGCAGAAAAGGGAGATACAAAATCCATAATGTAGGGTGCTTTCCTAGCATTGTTATCTATTAATCAAATAATGGGAAAGAATCAACCTAAGAAGCCTAAGAATTACCAAACCACCATAAACCATTTTGTGATCACCAGACTGATATCATTTTCAAAAACCTCACCAAGTTTCCTTTAAAAGAAGAGCCTGAGAACTCCCAAATTGCTTCTCACTCTTGAGATGGTCCACTGAAGAAGATAGAACAGATAATAAAATGGTCAGGCAGTCAGGGTAAAGGGCCCCAATCAAGCCCTTGTCAAATGTGAAGACCACTCCCTGAGGTTAACCTGTAGAAATATTCCAGCCAACTTCTTTGTCCCACAATGGTAGGAAAATGGAAGATGGTGTGAACCAAATGAGAGTTACAGGAGGGATTCAAACTCAAAGGCCAAAGGACACAGTCAACAGCCTTGATACATTTTCATAGATACCTGTTTAACATAGATTTTGGCCAATAGTCTTGATACTTTTTCATTTAACACAGATTTAGTCAATGCTCATACCCAAAAACTATATAAGCCCCACGGCTAGAACACCAAAAAAATGGTATCCTGCTCTCAGGTCTCCTCCCATATCAAGGACGGTTCTATCTCTTCTCACTTAAATAAATCCTACTCCATTTACTCTTCCCTTTGTTATTGTCCACGGATTTTAATCTTCAAATTTGTGAGACAAGAACCCAGAGGAAATTGGTTATAAGTTACTGGGGTTTTCTGGGACACTAAGAGCTGTACCACACAGCTTGGTAGTAGGAAAGAATCTAGTTTTGCCAGCTACAACCCTCTGGGCTGGTGCCGGCAGGTATAACCCGCTGTGTCTAGCTGCTAATACTAAAATGCACTTTCTTGGCTAGAGAAGCCTGTACCCTTGCACAAACCCTATTTGCTAACAGAAGCAGGGAATGTAGTTTTCTCTCAAATTCTGGTTTCACCACAGTATCCCTTGAATGTGTACTCCTTGCTTTCCTAAATAAATCTCCATCCTGCAATATCTGATACATGCTTAAGTTCTTTTCTATCACATACACCAAGGACTCTACAGTCCTAAATTGAGGAACCCTCTTTGGGCCCTCTTGGAATCTCCTCCAATGACAATTATAATACTAAACTCCTTGCCCAGAAAGGTTGGTGTCTGCCATCTTCCTTTATGAACATGTGAATTATGACCCTCAACTAAGCATGCTCAGGAATGTGCCCATTCCACATGTGCTTTCCTGCAGGTTCCCCAATAAAATACCCCTTCTTTCTTTGTTTGAAGACAGTACTGCTTTGCAAATAACTCCAGGTTCTCCTTACTTGCTGCAAGTAATCAATCTTTTCTTCATTCTTTTATTTTCTGGTTGTGCTCATTAGCTTTCCACTTGCCAAGAGGAGAATCCATTATGTTCAGTTACACTTACTGTATGAGTTATTCTTGATGATTACTTTCAACTTGGAGGTGAAAGGTAATGATGTGAGCAGTAGAACCCATGGTTAAGGGAATAAGTCTATAAACTGGACCTACTGTGCTGACTCCCATATGCTTTCTTTTAAAAAGCAATTTACCTGCAGCCCTGCCTGGCTTAACTCAATAGGATATGCTATATTCCTCAAAAAACAACCTGTTATCTACAGGAGAAATGCAGGCCTGAAAGCCTCATCCCTGCTAATAAGAACATGAGTTACCCTGAAGGGGTGCTTTTGTGATCTTCACATAGACCAGATTCCAGGATTCAGGAAGATATAATAATTAGAAGCAGTAGAAGTCTGATACAATCCTGCAATCAGTCAAAAATCAAGAGGTGGTGGGCTGGGGAGATAGCTCAGTTGGTAGAGTGCTTGCCTTGCGTGCACAAGGCCCTGAGTTCGATCCCCAGCACCACCAAAAAAAAAAAAAAAAAAAAAAAAAAAAAAAAAAAAAAATCAAGAGGTGGACCTGGGCAAAACTGGTTAAACTGGAGGACAGGAGGGCACACTATCCCTCTCCTCTCTCAGTGGACCCACTCTCTCCCTTGAGAGTGTCCCCTATTTCCTTTTATCTATCCCTTCTCATAAACTCATGCCTGCTCCTCTGAGCAACATGTCTGAAATCCTTCCAGTGAGAATGCCAAGAACTGTTAATGGACAGACCACCATAGCTGTCTCAGCTCAGTGGTGGGTAGTAATTTAAGCATAAAGTCACCTCTCTGAGCTATTAAGACCTTGATTATCAAGCACCTTAATAACTTTTCTTCTTAGAAAACTGCCCTTTTGTTCTCCAGAGTTATTTCAATAGTTACTATTTTAAACTCAATTGCATATGGGTCAGGAGGGCCAAGCAGAGAGTTAAAGTAAACTGCTGGAGCAATATGGGGAAGAGAACAAGGAGTGATGGGACTGAAGTGGTGAGAGAAAGAATCATCTAAAGGGATAATCTTTTCTTAGCTCTAGCCTATTGCTGGTAGAAAATTCAGCCCAGTATTGCTGGATCTTTGTTATTTCAAAAGATTTCAGAAACTAAATTCTTGTGTGACACAGGAGCAATTATAAATAGAAAGGAACCATAATGTGTTGCCCTAAAATATGCTATCATGGCATAAGGATGATCTTGAATTGTAGCCACAGAAAAACTCTACTTCCCCCTACTTACCTAAAAGCAGAGCATAAATTTCTCTTTGAGGAGATGTTCCCCATCCCTCTCTCTTTCATAAGGAAAGCAGAACTACTCTTAATCACCTGAGAAGACTCTAGATTTTTATCAGTCCATAGCTGGAATGACAGAAATCTGTATAAAAACCTTACCTAAAACAATTCTTATCTTCCACTTGTGTACCCATCCACTACCTCCTCACAACTTACTAGCCCTAGAAAGCTCAAATTCCTTTCCCTTTGTCTTTTCACATATCCACAAATTTTACTCTTAGGTCAGAGTTCTGAGGCTTATTTGGGTCTTCATTCCTTTTCTATAAAGTCCTTTATATGCAAACATAAGAAATAATTTCTTCCATTAATGTGTTTTCTGCCAGTTTAATCTTCAGGGCCCCAGGCTCGGAAACTAAAAGTAGAGGAAAATTTTTTTTTCCTATAGGTTTCATTGTGTAGACTTCTTTTGCCTATTTTATGAAAAACTGAATTATTTATTTTAAAAGTATTTATTGGTGCTGATATGCAATTTAACATTTTTTTCTGATATGGGGAAGTAAATATTAAACCAGGCCTTGCAAGCTTGGGAAAGAGGACAATTCAGGCTAGGCAAATGTGATGTGCAAAGACGGGAGGTAGAAATATGCCTGGCATGTTGGGGGAGGAATGGAGATGAACAGACTAGTTTACTAAAAGATTAGATTCCTTTAGGGAAGTAGAACATAGGGAAAATTGTGAAAGACAATGAATTCTAAAGATTTTTATGAATAACCTCTTTTTCCCCACAGCTTTACTGAGGTAAAAGTGAAGTGCAATAAAATGCACATATTTGAAGTATTCAATTTGATCAATTTTGACATGTATGTAACCAATACAATCAATATAAAAAGCATTTCCATTACTTTTTTTAAAATTTGAAATCATGCAAACTGTTTCCTGCATGATTCATTACATTAGAAATCAATCACCTTAAGATATACAGAACCTGCCCCACCCCACGTGTCAACTATTTCAAAATTAAATGGCACATTTATAGATATCTCACAGATCAAGGAAGAAAGCACAAGAAAAGTAAATAAAAAGTGATTTGAACTAAGTGAGTATGATCTCTGGGATGAAACAGCACTCAGATGAACATTTATAATTCAAAGTACTTGTGTCAGAAAGAAGCTAGAATAACAAATTTGAAATTATTTTCAAATTACATAGTAGGAAGGAAAAAATAAGAGTAAGAGCATAAATATATGAATTAGAGAAGAAATAAGAGTTAAAATTTGATAAAACATAAATAAGTCTAATCAAGAAAAAAGCAAGAACACAAAAATTAGTATCAATGGAAAGGAAGCTTTCAAGATAACCCTACAGATGCTTTAAAAATATATTAAGGTAATATTACAATTGTATGCCAACATATGTGATAGCTTACATAATATGGTCTATATTAGAGAAGGAGTCATGTGCTGCTGAGAAGAAAGTGTATTCAGTCATTTTTTGGATGAAATATTCTATATATGTCTGTTAAGTCTAAATTATCAATTTTATTTTTTATTTCTATAGCTTTTTTATTTAGTTTTTTGTTTGGAGAATCTATCCAGTGGTGACAGAGGCATGTTAAAGTTATCCAGTATTATTGTGCTGTGGTTTACCTGACTCTTGAAATTGAAGAAGGGTTTGTTTGATGTACATGCTTCATTGTTTGGGGCATAAATATTTGCAATTGTTATGTTCTTGTTGATGTATAATTCCCTTAAGCAGTATGAAATGGCCTCCTTTGTCCCTTCTGATTAACTTTGGCTTAAAGTCCACTTTATCTGATATAAAGATAGAAATGCATGCTTGTTTACGAAGTCCACATGAGTGATTTTTTTTCACCTTCAGTCTGTGAGTCTGCCTATGAGGTGAATCTCTTGGAGACAGCATATTGCCGGGTCTTGTTTTTTAATCCAATCTGACAGTCTGTGTCTTTTAATTGATGAGTTTAGGTCCTTAGTGTTCAAGGTTATTATTGAGATATGATTTGTATTCCTGGTCATTTTGGTTTATTTCTAGTTTTCAATTAGAATTAGTTTCTTCTTTGATTGACTATTTCTTTAGTGTAGTTCCTCCCTTTGCTGGTTTTCACTTTTTTTTTTCCCCCCATTTCATCTTCATGGAATATTTTGTTTAGAATGTTCTATAGTGCAGGCTTTCTAGTTGCAAATTCTTTTAACTTTTGTTTATCATGGAAGGTTTTTATTTCATCTTCAAATCCAAAGCTTAATTTTGCTGGATATAGGATTCTTGATTGGCATCCATTTTCTTTCAGAGCTTCGTATATGTTATTCTAGGACCTCCTAGATTTGAGGGTCTGGGCTGAGAAATCAGCTGGGATCCAAATTGGTCCCCCCCTATATGTAATCTGATATTTTTCTCTTGCAGTCTTTAAAATTCTATCCTTATTCTATGTGTTAGGCATTTTCATTATAATGTGCCTTCATGTGGGTCTGTTGTAATTTTGTACAAAGGGTCCTGTAAGCCTCTTATATTTGATTTTCCACTTCATTTTTTAGGATTTTCCGATATTATTTCATTGAAAAGATTATGCATTCCTTTGGTTTGTATCTCTGTGCCTTCATCTATCCCAATAAATCTTATATTTAGTCTTTTCATGTTATCCCATAGTTCTCAGAAGTTCTGGTCATGGTTTCTTCTCTCTGTGGTCAACTATATTTTCAAGATTATATATTTTTTCTTCGTTGCCTGAGGTTCTGTCTTCCAAGCGGTCTAGTGTGTTGGTGATGCTTTCTATTGAATTCTTAATTTGGTTGTTTTCTTCACTTAAAGAATTTCTGCTTGTTTTTTTTAAGACTCTCTGCCTCTTTATTTAAGTGATCTTTCACTTCCTCTCTGATTTCATTTCTTATACTGTCCTTAGTTCACAGATCAGTTTAACTATGTACTTTCTAAACTCCTTTTTTGACAGTTCTTCAACTGTGGTGTGGATGGATTCTGTTACTGGAGTATCTTGGTTTGTTTGGGGCAATTTGTTCTCTTGCTTTTTCATGTTGTTTGTGTGTCTGCTGATCTAACAGTATGGATCTGAGGCAGTAGAGTTTCTACCCTGTGAACTTACAGTGCCCCTTAAGGTTTCTAGTACCTCACTGTTTAGGGAGAGACAAATAACAACAACCAATGCAAACAAAATACAACATTAAACCAAATAGATCCTACAATGATGCCTACAATGTTAATTATCACAATAAAAAAAAAATGGTATGGTCAAATATTGCCTACAATAAAAATAGCAAGTTTGCAAAAGGGTTTATAATTTCGAATGGTGGACAGGAGAGAATGGAAGTGATACAGGATGTGATGATTATGAGGGAGAAGGAGAGAAGAAGAAGAAAAAATTAAAGGAGGAGTGAAAGAACAATAGAGATTGGCTGTTAGAAGAAAAGAGAATCAAGGGAAACAGGAGAAAAAATATATACATAAACATTTTTTAAAAATTAAAAATAAAAATAAAAATAAACTAAAATATACTAATCAAACATCCTAGTTCACAAAAAAGTAATCCATGAAAAATAACTGGCTTTGAAAATGCTAGAAGTGAGAAAAAAACAAATATGAATATGTGTAAATGTCCATGAACCATTAAGGTCACAATTAAAGAAAAAGAATTTTAATAAAGAACTTGATAAAAAGAATTGTTTCACTTGGAGTTCAAAAGATTCTCAGTTTCTCTTCTCAGTTGTTTTAGGTGGGGTTGTCTAGAATGTGATGTTCCACCCTCTGGATTGGTGGAGTGAGAGAGGTAATCCTATATGTGGAAATCCTAGAGGCAGGGTTTAGGCTTAGGTGGGTTCTAGGATCTTTGATGAATGCCTATTGGTCTAGAGATTTTACATCAGTGCACCTCCAGCACCCAATACTTGGTCCACGCTAGAAGACTGTACTCCAAGAATCTCCCCAGGGTTCCACTCGTGGTGGGGGACCCAATCCTTAGTCCCCACATCACCCCCAACCCCACGTTTACTGGTCCAGAGTTCAGTTTCCAATCTCTCCCACCTCTGCCCTTCTGAGTTCTGGGCCAGATGCATCTCTGCCAGTCAGTCCTGCAAGCAGTTGGATTGGAGTGGGAGGGATAGAGTCAGGTGGGTTTCCACAATCAGTTGTCCCCTGTGTAAACCTCTCTCCACGTCTGATTTTCTGCTGGTTACATAAGCACACTCTATGCTGTGCAGTGTGTATTTTCCAGGACTGTATCTTGGGCCAAACTCAGGTTTGCCAGGAATCGGCCGCTTTTCAGCTAGCTGCCTGCCTGCCTCTCTCACAGTGGCTGCAAAATGGTTCCTTCCTTTGTCTTCCGCATGCTGCCTGGAAAGATGGCAGCTTCTTTCCCTACACATGAATACTGTCCTTGATCTCTTAATCCTCTGTATCCAGATAGCTTCTGGCCTCCCAAAAATGCAGGTTTCTTTAATTCCCTTATCCCTTCACTATGTTCACAGAGGGAACACTCTGGCTAGACCTTCTGGCCCCACTGTGCCGCTGGGGTTTTTCTTCCTTATTTTATTACCAGCCTCCAGTTCCTCATCTGCTTTGAATGTCCTGTTTTAAATTCAGTAAAGTCCCTGCCTTTTTTTTCCCTCCCCACCTTGCTGAGAAGCTGCCTGTCTGCTTTCTTGGTTTCGTTCCACTCAGCAGACAGGAAAGCAACCTCTTCTATTCTGCCATGTTGAAAAACTCTCCTTTTTATGGATAACTTTGAAAGGATAAAATCTATAGACAATGGAGAACCATTATGAGGAAGGATATCATCATACAGTATTTCCTATCTTGTCTATACTTATGTTACTGTTCTTTCTGTTTTTGCAAAATAGAACGTAAGGTTGAAATGCTGACCCATGAAACCTGGAGTTCTGAAAAATTCCTAAATGAATACCAGTTTAAACAATCACACTCTAAGTCAACTCTGTTGGCAATGTGGTGGTTAAGGCTTTCAAAGCAAAAATTAAATGATCTTTGAAGGCCTATTTCTTTTCAATCAATAAAAACATTTCGAATTTAAAACCCAAAGAAAAGGATACTGGATAGTTTGGCACACTGTCAGATTCATCATCAGGCAGTGCTTTCATCAGTCTGCCTGTCATTTGGCAAGAAGCTCATTGGGTAAGTTTGGCCTCATAAAAGTCTTCAAGCAAGAACAAAAGCCCAGAATGCACTGCCATCCATGTTCAACAAGTAGAGACATGTTCATGTTTCAGCCTTAGAGGCATTCTTGTTTTCTTCCGTAACACATAATTCTGGGATTATCAGTGCAGGGATACTCTTAGTAAAATTGCTAAAGATAAATGGCCAGGCGAATAGAGCTAGTGACTTTTACCATGACCAGAAATATTAAATTATCAAATTAAATACAACTTTACTCTTTTAAAGAAAGCATTCTAGAGTACAAATTGCGAAGGTCCATACACATACCACTGAAGAACTTAAATTTCATTACAAGGCAATGAAAGAACTGTTAATCAATTTTGGCCAGGTAAAGAATATTATTAGACTGTAAGGAAAACTAACCCGGTGGCAATATTCAGGACTGTTCAAAGAGGAGAGAAAGACCAGAAGAAGGTAGAACAATTCATGCAAATGCATGGAGTTGAGAATCAACAGGGTAGATCTTCATGATAGGCCCAGTGTGGGCCTCATGAGCCCAGGAAACCATCAAGAACTGTTGCTATTCTTTAAGAAGCATGTGTCTCTCTCTCACACACATATGCTCACACACATTCATGTGTACTTCCCATAAAGAGTCTCTACTTCTGTTTACTGTTTCTCCCCCTCCCTTCTATAAAATTTTTACAGTATATAGATTACCAGTAATTACAACCCCAACCAAAACTCTATCTGACCTCTCAGTTACAGTGCACCTGACCATCTAGCAGCTTTCCTACATCAATAAATTCAAAACCCAGAGAAGAATTCATCTCACACAAAAATTATCATCACCACCTAAGCAGAGCACATCACACCTAAATATGTCACAAATACTTATGAATTGGTCACCCTTGTTCAAAGTTTCCTTTGATATCAGTAGTTGGGACCAGTGGAGATGGTTGAAAGGCTGACATGACATATTATTCATACAGCAAGGAAAAGGGGAAAGTAGTTTCTCTTAGGTCAGTTGGCCGGTGAGTATTTTGTGGTGCTATAACAGAATACCACATCCTGTGTAATTTATAAAGGAAATAAATTTATTCTTTATAATTTTGGAGGCTAGGAAGTCCCGAGACTGAGGGGCCTGCATCCAACAAGGACCTTCTTGTTACATCACTCTATGGCAGAAGTGGAAGAACAAGAGAGCACTTGTGTGAGATAGCCAGAAAGAATTTAGAGCCTCAAGTCCTAAACCCAAATTGTTACATTGAGAATTAAGTTTCTAAAACATGATTTTGGAGGGAACATTCAGAACACAACTATAAGGCAAGTAATGATAAGCTATTTTTTGCTAATGCCCAGGAAGAACAGAAAATAAAGCCACAGAGAACATTTAAAACCAAATAGAAATGATAGCCATTTAAGATCAGCAAACAAGTAAGATTAATAGGTACTGACAGAAACAAATTGAAAATTTGACTAAGAATGGTGAATATGTGCCTCTTGATCTAAGCAAACTACTACATATACCTAATTTCATACAAGTGGAAAATGTTTATTTTCTGAAGGATTTCACAGGTCTTTTAAATATAATTCCCTTAGGGCTGGGAATGGAGCTTGATGTTATTTGTTCAATTAGCACGTACAATGGGGCTTGATTCCCAGAACTGCTAAATAAACATATAAATAAATTCCTTAATACTGAAAAGTTAAAGTTTCAGAGATTTAATATTCTCTGAACTTATATATTATTTACAATGACACATTGATTAATAAATCATATTTAAATTTACTAAATTCTATTTAGGTTTAATATTTATATAACATCATGTACTATGGACCTCAAAATACAACCTAAACAAAATTTGGTAACCAAATTGAACATCTGACTAAAAATGGTGTATATCTGACTAAAAATGGTATATGTATGTATAGATTTGTTTAGGTAAAGAAGGTGATAGACAATTAAGGATTTCAATTTTAATTTAAATTCAGTGCAAGCTATTTAGCCCAGATTGTGATAACCAAGGAGAGATTGTCTATGTGTTTTCTTAGCATTTTGTACAACTCATTCTACTCTATGCTTTATATAGTTGATTTCTTTACATGGCTATTTCCTGAATGTAGGACACATACTGTGTTTTGTTTATAGTTGTATCTTCAGCACCTAGTATCATACCTGGCAAACAACAAGCATTTCTAAGGATGAATATGTGGCTGGTGGGAAAGATATATAAACAGGATAAGAGATATTTAGAATCTAATCATAAGCTTTAATGAAAAGAAGACAGAAGGGACACGTCACAACAGAGAATAGTTTACTATGAATATTAGAAGGTTCTACTTATATTTCAGGCAACATCTAAAGAAAGCAACTTTTTCTGAGCTTTTACTGTATGAGAAGCAAAATTATTTTTTCTAGTTATATATTTAGGGGTAATATGAAGATCAATCAATTCTTGAAATTGCTCAACTGATCTGCTCAATTAATTATAGAATTCAATTAAAAGTTGAAAGCAAAGACTACTACATGCAAAGTTCTATACATAGTCTCCACCTACAATAAACTCAAGGTAATATTGAAGAGGTGTATATAAATGATGAACTACAATTTGAAGTAACATATCACAGATATAACAGAAAAGGTTTATTCCAGGTTATTGTACATACATATAGAAGGGGAATATTAAGTCTAGCTAGAGGATTAAAGAGATTTATGAAGAAATCAGGATTTTTACAGGAAGAAAAAGAATAAGGATATTTTGAATAGAAGGAACAACAGCAAAAGTACGTTGAGAAAATTTATATAAAATTTAAACATATCTGCTAGAAGAAGAGTTGAGGTGGAATTCAGTCAAGGTGAGCGGTCATAATAAGGCATTAGAACTTCATACTTCTGATGATGGGAAGCTGTGATACAAAGGAAAATAAATATTTGGTCTTTGTCCCTGGTTTCTGACACGTAGCTCCTAAAATTCTTGCTATCTCCAGTGATAAAAGTATTTCTAATGTGTGCTACCTTGCCTTATGCATCCTTTCCATTTGACTGTCACTAAATAGTATCTTTTACAATAAACTGGTAATTAGTACGTAAAGTACTTCACTGAATTCTGTGAACCCATTCCAGCAAATTATTGAACCTAGAAGGGGATGCTAGGTATATTGTTTAGTACTGGGGAACATTTAAGTGTTATTTTCACTGAAGACATTTAGATCATAAATAATAAAAAATAGTGTGTCCTTATTCTTTGTAAAGATATATTTTAGATGAGAGGGGCCATCATCAAGTATTTATTAAGCAACCACTAGAAATGTTTAGTTAAGCATGATTCATTTCATGCTCTCATCTTTTGTTTAGAAAAAGTTCAAACTAAATTATAACAATTCTTATAGTCCCGAATAAAGCAACTGTGAACTTAGAGTGGTCTAGAAAAATTAAGAAACAGTTTTTAAAAATTCATCCCTACTTTTGCTTTTATTTCTATGTGAAGCAGAATTCTAACCTCTTAAAGACCACAGCTACTTCTGTAAATTAGGGTAATAGTATTTGCCTGCCCACTTCAGAAGGCCACTTGAAAATTATGAGATAATATTCTTGTAACTCTTTGAAAAGAACACATGAAAGGCTTTAATTAACAGTATCAGGGGAATTATTCTGATGTCATTTTTCCTATCAGGTCTGTGCTTGGAAAAGGCTACCAAAAATAATAATAATAAAATAATCTTTAAATATAAGTCTTAACTTGTCTCATCTAGGTGTAGATCAGTTATAGCAACTATAGAACTTATGTAGAGCACATCAAAGAATACTAGTAAGGGCTGGGGTTGTAGCTCAGTGGTAGAGCAGTTGTCTAACATGTGTGAGGCCCTGGGTTTGATTCTTAGTACCAAATGTAAATAAATAAAATAAAGGTTCATTGACAACTAAGAAAAAATATTTTAAAAATCTCACTTCCTATTAAAAAAAAAAAAAGAATACTAGTAAGACAAGACATGTTGTAAAACTAATGGCTTCCATGTAGAGTATAGATAACCACTTAAAAAGCAACTGATGGTGGTGGCATAATTTCACTGAATTATAAAGAAGAGATGTCATAAAATTGAGTGTTTTCTAAATGAGTTAGGAAGTCATTATGTAAGTCATCCAAACCCCTGATATATGAAAATGGAAGTTGTGTTTAGAGTTGACTCTATGAAGAAAAAGAAAACAAATGACACTTTTCTGGCTACCACAAAAGGGGAATTCATTTTCTAACTTATATACTACACAAATAAATTCCCAACGTTAATGCTAAAAAACAACAGAAAAATCCAAAACAGAATATTTTTAGAAGAGATCTATACCTAAAACCTAAAATAAAACCATAAGAAGATTGATATATTTGGATACCTAAAAATAAGTCCTTCTAAAGAAAAAAAGCTTCATTAACAAAATAAAAAGAGCAGTGCAATACAGATTTAAAATTCCTGTAACAAAAAAAGCTTCTGTAAATTGATTTAAAAATCATAAATAATTTAAGAGAAAAAAATGGGCAGAAGATGTGCACAAGCAATTAATTAATATGAGGAGATTTTGATAGTTAATAGATATGAATGGACTCAGTCTCACTAGTAGACAAAGCAGAGCGAACCATGTACGTATGTCAAAATACACTCTATTCTCATGTATATCTAACAAGAAGAAATAAAAAGAAAAAAGAGAGAAAAGCAGAGTGACACAATAATGGGATATCATCTTATAAATATCTAGGTTAAGCAAAATTAAAGAGTGATAACGGGCTGGGGCGATAGCTCAGTTGGTAGAGTGCTTGCCTTGCAAGCACAAGGCCCTGGGTATGATCCCCAGCACCGCAAATAAATAAACAAATAAATAAAAAGATTGATAACATTCAGGGATGTCAAGAATGTAGGTAAAGGAACAATCTTAGGTACTGGCAAATGCATGAACTAATGCAACTTTTGAAAAGTGATCTAGTAATAGCTATTAAAAATTAAAATGTGTGTGTGCGTGTGTGAGAGTGAGAGTGAGTAAGAGTGAGAATGAGAGAGAAAGGGGTGGGGGGAGAGAAAACAAAAAAAAAAAAAAAAATATATATATATATATATATATATATATGCATACCCTTTGCAACAAAATCCTACTTTCATGGTTTTTATAGAAACAAAAGCACCATTATATAAGAACACATACACACAACTTCATCCCTCCCTCCCTCTTTCCGTCCTTGTTTTCCTGTTAGGTATTTATAGTGGCAAAAACACCAATAAAAACAAAGTCAAAACATCTTAAATGTCATTAATGGAGAAGCTGCCTAGAATGTGGAATAAGTACTACGCGGTTGTTAGAAAAGAACAAGTTATGCCTGTATCTACTGAGTTCAAGTTGCCCAGGATCTATTTAGTGGTAAAAGTCATTTGCTTGAGCAATGTGTATAATATAATCCAATTTTGGTGAAGACATCCTCTACCCTCCCAAACCCCAAAGTATGATTATGTTTGTATTTGTAAGGGATGTGATGTGAAAAAATACTACCACTGGTAGAACTGGTATATATCTCATTAAAGTTTTGTGTATTTTTATTGTTTTCACTATTTTATGAGTATTTCTTTTGTAATTTTTTAAAAGGCACTTGATGAAATTTTCTTAAGACAGGAGATCTTTATCCTATTTAGTGACTATTTAAAGAGAATTGAGACTATAAAACCCTTGTTTCTCTCTGCTGAAAGTTAATCACATCCAACAATTTCCACTGATTTCTCCCAGACCACAAAGCAAACCAAAACATGTCTTATGCACCAATTAACAAATGGCAATTACACAGGTTATCCATGTACTCAAAGCATATTTATTTTCAGTCAACTCTTCTAAGTACAAGGGACAGAGCAATGAATAAGGCAGGCTCAGTGCTAGCTTTCATTCTGGCATTCTCTCTCTCTCTCTTTTTTTTTTTTTTTTTTTTTTGGTGCTGGGGATTTGAAACAGGGTCTCACTAAGTTGCCCATGCTGCATGTACTCTGACACTGAGCTAACAACCCCAAATCCCTACCTGGCATTCTTTGGAAGCCTATTCTTTTGTGTGTGTGTGGTCCTGGATTTCATCTCCAGGACCTCACAAATGTTAGGTAAGTGCTCTACCACTGAGCTACATTCCTAGCCTTTTTTGCTTTATTTTTTGAGACAGGGTTTCACTAAGATGCCCAGGCTAGCCTCAACTTGGAATCCTCCTGCCTCAACCTCCCAAGTACCTGGGATTACAGGCATGTACCACAGTACCTGGCTAAAAGTATATTCTTTATTCAATTTGTATACCATAGGTAGGTACCAGAGCAAATAATACTGAATGCCAGCCATTTCTATAAGAAGAAATCTGAAGTGGACATATGTTTATATTTCATAGGAAGTAGGATACTTTGAGACACTTCAGACCTTTTGGAAAGATTATTTTCAGAGTTAATACTTTTCAATGCTTCACATTCCACCACTCCATATTTATTTAAGTGTTGCATACAAACCTTATTTATCAATTCACAGTGAATTTCCAGTTCATTCAATTTCTTTCTTTCTATCTGACAGAATTTTGCCTTTGCTTTGGAAAGATCTCTTTTTAAATGATGTCCCCAGGAAAGTAGTCTAAAGAAAAAAATAGTTTGTTTCTAAGTGCCGACCATGTCTATTCACTGAGTTAGCTACTAGAAGCATAAAAGTAATAAGACTAGGTCCCTGTCCTGAAATTTGTAGTCTCTTAGAGCACAGACACAAGTACATAGGTCCTATCCATAAAGTGAAGTAACACGCAACAAGAGGGTTATACATAGGAAGCTATGCAGGTTGCCTGTGACACACATAACAATGTCAACCCTGCGTGGCAGGCAGACTGTAGAAAAATCCCATGTGAGGGAGAAAAATATCTCCAACTTAGGTGTTTACCTTCAACCATTCACTTCTCAAAACAGAAGCTGGGGTTGATTTGGTTAACCCTAAATTCATCTCTCTGTTTAAATTTCACCATTTTTCCCTTTTATAATATTTATTCTAACAAGTATAATTAACAAAGTTAAATTGTAATTATTACAAGTTGAAACAAAAAGTAATCTTTTCCCTATCTTAAACAGAATTAAATATGTAGTTACCATTTAAACGTGATACTGAACTAGCCTAATAACAATTATTCTTAATAATAAATGCAAAACTTTTTATTCTCCAAAGGTAGTATAAAGGATCTTCATTTCTTCTTCTCATTCAGTAAACAGATGTTCCTCAATTTTCTGGTTTTTTATCTAACCTTCCTTACTCCCTCCCTGGGCAAATGTGAACCAACACACAGCTAAAACAATCAATTCATTACAGATTATTTTCAGATTAATAATTCAGACCCTGATACATCTTCTGCCCACAGTTCCTATATTTCTAGCAGTACGTTAGACACTGTTCTAAAGCCATCCTCCTAGTGCCTTAAACCTAACAAGTCTAAAAAAATGAACTCTGGCACCACATAGCCCTCAGTTAAAATTCTAATTCTACCACTATATTAGCTGTGAGAACCAGGTAAATTACTTAAATACTCTGAATTTATTTCCCCCTGTGTAAAATTCAGATAAGGGCATTTCTTTCAGCAAAGTTTATTATGATGTCTCAAGATAATGAATGTAGACGTAAGCACAACACCTAACACACACATACACATACACACACACAAATTAATAATGTATTGGCCCCTTCTCTAGTGAACTTGCTCATTATTCTGTGTTCCCTAATTGCCAAAAACACTACTTTCTCTCTTGAGAGGGCCTGCTCCATGTTCTCCCTGGAGAATACTTTCATTTCAACACTTCATGCTTTTTCTTTAAAATGAAACAAAACAAAAACACTAACATCCTTCCACTCATCACACTCAACTCCCACAGTTCTCTCTGATACTTTCCTTTTCCTTGTGGCTAACATCCACTTAGTTGTCAAATCTTTCAATTCTGCCCAAATAAATTCAATTGCAACCAACAAGCATTTAAGGAAACTCACTCTGTTTATAGCGAGGGATTGAAAGAAGAGTATGATACATAATCTACCTTCAAGAAGGTCACAGTGCATTATCCTCAAACACTAAAACCAGTATGAATCTACTCTTTTTGTGCCACTGTCACCACTACTACCTAATTTTAGGTCTTCACCTTCTACCAGTTGGACTACTGCATTCATCTCCTACAGAGGCTCCTTGCTAGCTTTTTCACTCCAATACATCCAAATTATTCACCATAAACAGAATAGCTCTCTGAAAGATGCCTATAGTTATTTTACTTCTTTTCTTAATCTCCTACATAGCTTTCCAACAAACTATTTTTTCTTGGTATGTGCCTCTACTTTTTGATTCCTTTCCTTTATTCTTCCTATTCTTTCATTTTCTGTCCCATTTTTGTTGTCTATCATGTACCCATTTTTCAAGGTGTGGGCCAAAGGCACCACTCTTTTATGTATCCCTTTCAGATGGCAATTCCACCTCCCCCTAATTTTGGTCTGTCTCAGAACTTTATCTGTCCACTCTCCTAGCAATAATCCTTTCCTAACAAAGAATATAGTTACATATCTCATACCTCCTCTCCACAGGTATCTGATTCATTATTGCATCTACAAAGAATTTTGAACACAGTAAGTGCTCAACAAATTACTGAGCAGTTGATAAAAGGATGAAAGTGTGTTTGGCTCATAGTCAGTTGGGGAGAATGAGAGTCATCAAATTCATTGCATGCTCCTAAGTACGGCCTGAATGGCTAAAACAGCGAGGAGGGGATATAATAACTACAGAATTTTTTTCCTTTTATCATAACCTCCCTTCCTAAAATTCAGAGGAAAAGTTCTAAAGAACTTATTGCCAGAGTGCTCTCAGACTCTGAAGAATTCCAGCAACTCTGCTGGTAAATACCTTTCTCAAGGACGTTCATGATAATGGCCTGAGAAATACAGTTTATACAATCAGATTTTAATAATTTATTGCTTAGCTTTTATTTCCACGAACATTTATCATACTGCTACACTGAGCAAGAAGTTGTGCTAGACACTTGAACATGTGTTGTCAGTATCTGAATTAAGCTGCAACTCTCAGAATGGGTGAGAACCCAGCATGTGTGGCTAGGTAAGCAGAACTAAAAATCAGTGAAAAATGAGATCTGAATTCTAGTTCTTCCATATATTATGAAGCTTTGGGAATCCTTTATCCAGTTTTATTCTGTTCAACTACAAAACAGGAGTTATAATATTTACCTCATATGATTATATTCAAAATTAATTGAGACAGCATAAATAAGGAAATTTAACCAGAGACTGAGACATTATAGTTGGGCTCTTGTTTTCTCCCCCTGAACTAAGAGAATTTTCAAAAATCAAATTTCAAGATGGAGACAAGGTGAGGCAGTGGGGGTAATAATTGTAATAAACTGGAGACTTATAAATTTTAAAGGGGACTGTCACTATTCCACTCCATCCAGTTATTTTTATAAAGGAACACAGGCCAAGTGGTGTTTTTGATATTTTTAAGAGAAGAGTCAGAAAGTTCCTATTAGTGTGAACTCTACCACTAAAAAAATTGACATGCAATTTAAATTTTTTTTAAAAAATGTGTGCACCAAATAAAACATTTGCCAGCTAAATTTTTTGTCACTAGGTTGTAATCTAAGATTTAATGTCTAAGACAAAAGATAGAAGCAGCAAACACAGTTCCCTTGCTAGAAATTTCTAAAACTTGGGAAGAGTAGAAAGTAATGCTTTGTTATGGTTTTTGTCACTTGGTTCTTAAATTTTGCTATACTGCAAAAGTGATAATAGATATGAGGTGGGGTGGTGGTGTACGGAAGAAGGAGGAGACAATGATGACAACAATGATGATGACCACCACAACAAACTAAATACTACTGTTCAGAGACTGTGCCAAACACAAAAAATAAAAGTCTTGAATATTCCTTAGCTCTCTGGGTTCAGAGTATGCCATAACACAAAATTTGACTGACCTTTGTTCCAGGTTCTTGGTAGAGAACATCTAAACCTTTGGAATTTCATCAGTGGCAGGTGTGTCTTTGGTGGGCCCTAGCAGGCCCTGATAGTTTGCACTAAGGAAGTAAGTCACTGTGGGATCCTAGGGAGCTGTGCTAATGAGATAACTCAGCAGAGAGGCAGACCAAGTTAGAAAGATTAGAGGGTTGATACTTCAGCACTAAATATCAGCCCAATCTCTGGGGACAGGGAGGGCTCTTGACCGAGTTTAACCATGTGGCCAAAGATTCAATCATGCCTATATGATGAAACCCCATTAAAAACTCTGGACACAGAAGTGAAGTGAAAATTTCAGGCTGATGTACTGATGTGGTGAGAGGATGCCATACCCTGATTTCAATGAGAGAGGGCATGGGTGTTCTGCTTTTGGAACCCTTCTAGTCTTAACCCTATGTGCTTCTTTATCTGGCTGGTCTGATTTGTATATTTTATAATTAAACTGTAATCATAAACATAGTGCTTTCCTGAGTTCTGTGAGATGTTCTAGCTAATTATAGAATCTGAGGAGGATTGTAAAACCTCCTCCCAGGTTTGTAACCAGTTTGCCAGAAGTGCCTATGGCCTGGGACCCCCAAACTTGCAACGGGCATCTGAAGTGAAGACTGTGTTTTGGGAAATTGGCTTTAATCTGTGGGGTCTCTGCTAACTCTAGGTGATTAGCATTAGAATTGGAATACTGCAATATTTTGAGAGCAATTCCTCTAATCCTAAGATTTAACACTATTAACGCATTTTGATAGACTTAAATTATTGGTGCTACAAAAAATTCCAAACTCAGGAGTAAGCAAGAGCCAATAATTTAGCTTACAATCTAAATTCAACAGCTTGTATCTCAGTCACAAGTGCTAATGTTAGCAAAGCAAGTGACAAATGTTTCCTTGAGAAGACAAAGGCAACTTGGAAATCATCTTTTTCTTAAAGCAAACCAGAAAACTACATTTATTCCATCTGAAAATTTATCATCACATGTCTATTAACTAAGAGACACAACTTCCTTCAGATCGCAACAGTATGTAGTATTTTCACTCAACTTTCAAGTCTCTGCCCTACCATCATCCCCATCAACCTTTCTTCAACTGACTTCTCACCTGAGTGTCTATTCCTAATGCTATCTCAGCTCTAATTATTAAACAAATAACTGGCCTCAATCAATGAGAACTTCTCCTTCCCTCACATCATTCTCTATCATATTGCTAACTTATTTTGGCTTCTCTCACTGAAAAACTTCAAACCTCCCAAATCTGCCTCTGTTCTTTTTCTACAGAGTCCTAAAACACATAGTTAATGCCATGTTAAACATATGTCAACACTAGCAAAGTAAAAAATAGAGCCAGAATATAAAATATCTGCCTTCTGTTATTCAAAACCAAGTTTTCCTAAATCCCCAATATTAAGGCTCCAGACAAAACCGTTAAAAAGCTGGAATTATTAAATTTTGCCAGTAGGTGGGCCAGGGATACAGCTCAGTGGTGGAGTACTTGCCTAGCATGTACAAGGCCCCAAGTTCAATTAACTGGGATTTGAGAAGGCAATGTTCTAGAATCCTAAGCTTGTATTCTCTCATTCATTCACTCTCTCTCTCTCTCTCTCTCTCTCCCTCCCTCTGAGCGCGCGCACACACGTATATATTCTTTACATATGTCTTATATTCCTGCAGAAGTTCTATCATTTATGACCTTGATACCATAATATCAAACCAAATACTTCAAAACATGGCACTCTGGCATACTGAATATTTTAAGCTTAAGGAAACTGAGAAAAGTTTTGAAGCACACAGATCACACTGACCTTTTCTTTATAAAGACCTCCTGTGACAGGTGTCCTCCCCTATCCCACGGGGAATGAATATTATATAAAGAGGCCTAGAAAAATTTGGACAGACCTTGCTGGGTTCCCCGTAGTTTATTACCATTGGGTCATACCTTTTTTGTCTAATTATTCTTCATTAAGCCCAAGCACTTAAATACATAGTTTTCTCTGGGTCTTTGGGCCTTCATTTCTGAAGACTCCCTAGTCCTACAAAGTTTATATTTAAATAAAGATATGTGCTCTTCTCTTATTAATCTGTCTTTTGTTAGAGGACTGCTGAGATAGGAATTTGGGAATAAAGTGAGAAATACTGAGCCTCAAACACCCATGTACCACTGAAATGAAGAAAGCACTGTGAACAGTCACAACCCCTGAGTAACCCAGTCCATGCCCTTGTCTGAAAAAAGTAACATGAAGGTAATGTGCAAGCTCAGGAAAAAAAAAAAATGGTATGAGATTGTATAACTCTACCCTGGCTGTATCTCTCATCTAGTCCCTGGCAACCTCCCATTATAAATATTAACACCCCACACCATTGGGTTGCTGTTTTTCCCTCTGGAGATAGCTCACATTCTCCCTTGAATGTGTATTCCTTGCTTTACCCCCAAGGGCCCCTCTCTCTCTCTCTCTCTTAAGATTGCCCCCATTACTCTTGAATACTTTCCTGAATAAGACTCTGTCTATGCCTTTGACTGGCACATGCTGAAATATTTTTTCTGTTACAAATGCCAAGAACCCCACTGGTCCTGAGTCTGAGTCAAATTACTTCTCTTAGGATCCCTCTTTGAAGATACCTGTTCTCCTGTGACAGTATTAGCCAAGAACCCTGCAATGGATGATGAAAAGATACTACTTTTTCTCCCTTAGGACCAAAATCACATAATTTCCATGGGTCTTGGGGAAAATGATACCTAACAACAAAGGACTCTTGATGGTCAAGTGACAAAAAGGAAAGGAAAACACCTTAAATGAACTACATAAATAGAAGACTTATTCTCATTTTTCACTTAGAAGACCAATTTAACTACTCATAAAGATCACGGTTCATTTTTTCCGTACATCTGACATGAAAACTTGAACCTAGAGCTTTAGCAATAACAATAGTCCACCAAATCTGTTTAGATTTGATCTTGATTTGCATCACTGACCAGCCATTATAAAAGTGAAGTAGCTGTAGTCACAATTTCCCCTCATTGTCCCCTAGGAGTTTAGGCATTTTCATAATCACTTTCATGCAGACATTCTACCCTCTTCTCCTCCCTCATTCTACAATATAGGTATTTAAATGCCAAAGAAACATCATCTTAAAAATTAGAGCACAGTAGAGAAAGGAGAGGTGGCAGGGGAGGCATTCCTATAGGCATTTCAGGAAATAACTGTAAGATTAGAAGTGATAAATAATTCAAGAATCCACTTGTCTTTTCTCCAGTTTTATCTTCCAAAAGAAATGAGGACAAGTACTCTTAGTAAATTCAAATTAAGACTGAAAAATGTCATTTTCATCGCCTATAATCAGCCAAAATGAGTGGGAAATTCTGATGTACTTCTAGGGTGGGCGGTAATGGAAAGACCCAACCACCACACCTGGGTATGTCACACACCCCTTACATTATGACTAGCTACTTCCCAACCTTATTTGTATCTTTTATTTTCTTTCAGAGTTCAAAAATTTGATGTTAATAATTAAACTGCATAACAGAATTCAAATAATCACAGAGTTTTCCCAGTTAAATGGTTCTTTCTTTTCTAAATTAAATAGGAACATTTAGGTTAATTTTTGCCTTGAGGCATAATCTATCAAAAGTTTCATCCAGAAACTTTTATTCAAAATGAATTAACAATTATAATAAACATCATACCACCATCTCAATGATATTATTACTGAAAGAGCATCTTAAATGAAAATAACAATTAAATTCAAGGTTCCCTTTAAATCCGTGTATACAAAATGTCACTACTGTACTTGTCTGGGTCATGGTGACCTAGTGTTATGATTAGTTTAGGTTCATATATTTTGAACCTCTGTATCATACTTCTAGAATTTCAAACTATATCATAAACTTGCCAGGTAAAAACAGTATATTACAATGAAAAATATTGATACAAAAAGACTGATTGTATTCCTTTGAATTATGTATTTGCATCCACCTACGCTAAATACCTTTAATAATAATTAAAATAGCTGCAGTTTTTCATTTCTGAGAATATGGTGAACAAAATATCCTAAAATATATCTCTTACAAATGTTGGCTAAACACAACACATATGCTTTGCATGTGTGTGTGTATATACAACACATTTTCGGAGATTAAACTAGGGGCACCGGACCACATCCCCAGCCAGTTTTAGGTTTTACTTTTGAGACAAAGTCTTCCTAAGTTGCTCAGGCTGCCCTCAAATTAACAATCCTCCTGAATCAGCCTTCTGAATCACTGGAATTAGAGGCATGTGCAAATACGCCTGGCAACACATATGCTTTGTGTGTGTGTGTGTGGTGCTGGGGATTGAACCCAGGGCCTTGTGCATGCGAGGCAAGCACTCTACCAATTTCCCCAGCCCCCACATGTGCTTTTAAATAAATCACCAAAGCCTATAAGAAAGTTAGGGAATGCTTAGAACGAAGAGGAAAGTTAAAAAATCAGTGAATTTACTGATCTCACAAGACAGAAGACCTGAGGCTCATACGAGGCAGAGATGGAATGAAATCACCTCTATGAAGCTGCAACCTTCAGAGAGCTTTTTCCTCAACAAAACTGCAGACAAGTCAAAAAGCTACTTATCATAAGAGACAAAGAGATCATGTGATCTCTTAATCCAAAGCACAGGAAGATACATGCTAACATGAGTGAGAATAAGCAGAAACAACAGAATTTAGACCTTAAAGAACTTCACAAAATGGAATCATCAGATAAAGAATAAAGGACATTATTGTAAATGAACAGGAAGATTTTAAAAGAGTTAAATACAAATTGTAGAAATGAAAATAAAACCACTAAATTCAAGTGGTTACTCTAATCTCATAGAAAATTATAAAAATGTCCACAATGATACTGGAGTTTATACAAAAGAGATTCTTATGCTAATTTGTGTATAGACTATCCTAGCAAGGAAAACACACAGACTAAATCTTTTACTAAAAATACTCAGAATAATTAATATAACAACATGGCTTTAAGAAATATAGTTGTGTGATCTGAAACTTGATAAGAAAACTGTCTCATTTACTAAATCATTTAAGAAACATTTATTGAACACCTACTATGTGCTAAGCAGATATAAATAAAATTCAGGAATTTGTATCATCTGTCTGTATTAGACAGAGGTAATACTTGGAGGTAAAAGAGGAATTTGACTTTTATGTCAAGCTTCAAATAGACTAAATGACCAAGTAAGGTGACAGGACTGTGAAGACTTTGATGACTTAGTTTAGCGAAGAATGTATGACAGGCAATCAGAATATTTATGCAGTTAACAAGCTGTCTCAACTGTTCATCTGTTAAACGATAACATCCCTACTTTTTTTTTAAACTTCTTAGAGAAACTGTGAGAATAACACAAACATACACACACACACAAAAAAAACAGATATAAATGGGTTTTAAATGTGCCATAGAAACAAGGAATACACCAATATTTTAAAAAGAAAAAAGTACATCATCTAATTTGTCCTGCACATGTTGATCCATGCAAAATTATGTTTTAAAATAAAATCTTGGGTCAGGTGTAGTAATACATGCCTATAACTGCAGTAACTCAGAAGGCCAAGGCAGGAACATCACAGGTTAGAGGCCAGACTTAGCAACTCACTGAGTCTCAAAATAAAACATAAAAAAGGCAGAAGATGTGACTCTGTGGTAAAACACCCCTGGGTTCAATACTTCCACCCACAAAAGAAATCTTAAATGATGACACTGAGAGTCATATCTCCACAGGTCTTTACCATTTCTACAAATTTTGTGAGCATGCTACCTTTCTTATAAATTGTCTCTTCAAGAATATTAGTATAGTAAACAGTTTTGGAAGACAGAGAAGGGATCAACCTCCAGAGAAGAGGTCAAGTCTATTTACTGCCAATATAAAAATCACTGCCCAGTATTCAGGATTCTTCTCCTATAATACACCCAACTACATGTACAGGTTTGACCTGGACCTCATCATTCCAGTAGAACAGGGACTTAGGTAATTGGTGTAAATTCAGATGCACTGGCTACTGCTACTACTGTGAATGAAAAAGTTCTTTGTCTCTAACTCAGGAATTTCATGACTTCTGATAGCATTCATAAAACCATGCAGACTGGGACTTGGGGTTTAGCTCAGTGGTAGAGCACTTGCCTATCCTGGGTTTGATTATCAGCAAAAAAACAAAGAAACAATGACAACGAAAACAAAACAAAACAACAATGAACAAAGCTAAGGCAAATTTAGCTTGCAAGTAGGGTAAAATTTCAGATCCTTCATAGTTCTTTAGATAAGAACAGTAGTATTGAAACCAAAGTTTTGAGATGAAACTCAATTCCCCTTTTTTTTTTTTTTTTTTTTAGGTTAACAAAAACTTTATTATTATATTCTCCCTTCATTTTCAACATCCTATTTACATTTCTCTCCTATTACATTATGACTAAATATTCCATGACTCGGCTACTAACCACTTTTTATCAATAACCAGACATCTATCTCTATAAAAACATTACTAAATTCATACATAAGCCAGTGTAACTTTTACTGTCTTAATTACAACTATGTATCTTAAATTCAAAAGAGGATTAATGACAAAACATTCATGAATAATTTGATTACAAAGTTAATTATGCAAAAGTCAAGAATTTTGTTTAAAATCCATTCATGGTTTAGCTAATAATAGCTATAAATTTAAAAAATATATTCCCAAACTGTATGTTTTCTCTTCACGTCTGCTTTTCCTGGATGTTTTTCTTATCACCAGGTTTTGATAACAGAAAAAGGAAACTTTGCAGAACTATTCAGAAATTGTTCTATCCCATGAACTTTACAGCAAACTGGTCCTTCTGAATGGGCACACAGCCACAATCACAGGTGTGACTGTCAGGTTTTAAGCAAGTAATTCTCTGTTAATTCTGTGCGATGTTTTGGGATTTCCTTGTGCATCTTAGCAGCTCGGATGTACCACCGAAAGCCAGCGCCATTACTGCGGGGGATCGATGCTTGCAATCAAACATTCTGAATGTCATGTTTTAATTTCTTTCTGTACTAATCCTCTCCCACTCATTAATTAGTACTGGAAACAGCGCCGCCCGGGCTCAAAACAGCCCCTAGAGTTCTATACAGATTCGGGGTTGCCCATGTTGAAATAATCTTTTGTAAATCCTCAGGTGATTTTTCCCGCCGACGCTTAGGCTCAGGGCAGCCGGTGGCCCCATGCCAGAAATAAGGCCGCGCGTGGCGCCCTAGGCCTATAAGCAAGCGCCTCACGCCTAAACTCCAAGCATGTCGTCTCCCAGAGTCTACTCAGGGCACGTGGCGGCCGGGCGGCGCGTTCCGCACGTGCGAGCTTCCAAAAACTAGCATTCTAGGATCAAAGCTCCAAAAAGGCTTCGTAGTACGCAGGCCCCAACCTCACCGTGCGCCCGGGTACTGGAATGTAACACGACTAATCCGCCAGCTCCACGCAAAAGAACTCAATTCCCCTTCTGTTGGCGAGGTGAGAGTGGAATTTCTCTGCTTCTGCTGGTGGGTGGGGTCTGTATAAGGCTGCAGCCAGGAAGTGCTGCAGCTTTTTTTTTTTTTCAGTAGTTATAGATGGACAGCATGCCTTTATTTTATTCATGTATTTTTATGTGGTGCTAAGGGTGGAACCCAAAGCGTCACACATGCTAGGCAGTGCTCTGCCACTGAGCTACAGCCCCAGCCCTGTTGCAATTCTTAATGGTGAGCTATGCCCTCCAGTGTTGTAGCAGACCTCAGCAGCTCACTATCAATTTCTTCTTTCCAGGTCCTTGTCTTATACATTTGAAAAATGAAACCCATAGACCAGGATGTGTGTGAGTGTGATAGTAGAACTGACTGAAGAATAAAAACAGGAACAGAACTCCTACAGTGCAAGAGGGCCATGGTAGCAGCTTTTTCTCCAACCAAAGGAGCTAGTTAGTGTAGGGGTTTATATAACATTTGGGTCACTGTTATTTTTCCACACTTAATCCTAATTAGAGTTTGAGAAAGTACAAACATGACTGGTCAACTCTTGAGTCCCAATTTCCATTCAGGTCTGCCCATTTCCATTTTCTTGCAGCAGGTCATAAAGCAGGAAGTCAATTTCATAGGATAGTCTACGCTCACAAATTCCAGGCTGCAGCACCTTGTAGAGCAAGCTTTATGATCAACTTCTGCCACAGGCATCCATACTGTCCCCAGGCCTGGCCACTAAACAGTAACAAGGTTGGTACGCCTTTGCTCACAGTGCCTCAAGATCACCAGGCCTGCATGGTGAGTTCCATGCAGACTTGGGCCGTGCTTGCCACCTGTGCTCCAACCCACATGGCCTACCACTCCAATACGCCACAGTTCTATTGCCATTTCTTGGTAGGGACCTATAGGCCAGCTGCATGAGCTGACAGCTGGATAGCCGTATCAATATTTCATCTCCATCTTTAATTAGCACAGCAATCTAAGCAAAGGAGGACACACTGTTTTGTGATCACTAACTACATAACAATCCAACATTATTATCACAGAAAACGGTTTTTCAAAGGTCTGTATTCTTCTGCTTGAAGATGATCTTTGATAGCTTTCCAATTTGGTATTATGACCTATTAGAACTCTTCATCAGGGCCAATCCTGCATCTATCATTTCACCATAAAAATATTTAAGGACAAAATTCCTCATTCCTGCTTTCATTCTTAGGAAAATATCTTTATTATGGTAGGCAGAATTTGTATTAATATTTGAAACATCCTTTTGAATTCACAGGATATGACTTTTAAAAATTGAAAGAAAGGGCAGGGAAAAAATAGCCCAAGGAAAAGCAAAAGCAAAGTGTAATAAACCATGTAAAGGTGAAATCTGTCAGGACCTAAAACATTTTAGTACATTTTTTTTTCCTCATAAACTTACGCAACTAGATTCAAGATCTAGAGATCTATACTAGTGCATACTTTCTATTGGAAAAACAACTCAAAGTGCACATCTCAATTAGATTTGCAAGTTTATTATCCAGTGATGATAGAGATGTGATATGTTTAGTAGTTTTGTCTTGACTCAAACAACAGCTGGTTAAACAGCTGGTTTATAGCTTATATTGAGTGCAGTTGGTGGGTAATGCATTATTTTACTACCAGGTGATGATGACCTAGGGACAGGTAGTGGATGTATTATCAGCATCCACCAGAACAACATTTGAAGACCTTAGCAAATCTCATAAATTCATAAGCTTCTTGGATTAAAAATAATGAAAAATCCCTAAAACTGCAATATTTTCTGTTAACTGAGTTAATTATGTAGAGATAAATTTTACTGCAATTAAGAGTATCCAAACATATATGCGTATGCACATTTTGGAAAGGTAAGACTTAAGCACCCAACAATGTCTACTTTCTTCCCTCAGGTAGTAGTTTCCACTTCCCATTAAGTACTACTTTTTTTCCCTCCAGTGCTCAGGATTGAATCCAGGGCCTTGCAAAGCAAGCTCTCTGAGCCACATCCCTAGGTTCTACGTTTAATTTTTTCATTGAGCTATTTTGTATTTCTCATACCTCAAATTCTATGGACTCAAAAGGATGTTACATATATTAACATTAGGGATGGAGCACTTACTTAGCACATGCGAAGGTCTTTCTTGATTTGGTCCCTAGCACCACAAAAATAAATAACATTAGTTGCATCTAACATTTTTTAATGCCTTTATTTTATTTATTTATTTTTATATGGGACTGAAGATAGACCCCAGTGCCTCACACATACAAGCACTCTACCACTGAGCTACAATGCCAGCCCCCTAACATTTTTTAACAATCCTCCACAATACTAGGTCTATCTATGTAAAGCCATAAGGAGATAATGCAAAATCTTGGCAGTATAAATGAACAGAGTCTTTTGTTTCCAAAATTTTAAATGGAAACAAAACCTTGGAATCACAGAAAACATTTGGTTAATATAAGAGCTGGGACTACAGTTTAGGTCTCTTAAAACCTACAATCAAGTTTTTCTGTTATCACACTGCTACCTTATTTCTAATTTTCAATAATGGATATAGAATACCAATAATATCTATATCCAAAATAGCTGAAGAGAAGAATCCCAAGTCAATACTTGAGTCATTCTTTCCTATTTTCTTTTCAAAAAACACCTTAAGGTACATTTTTATTTTTTTAGTTTTTGGTACTAGGAACTAAACCCAGGGTGCTTTACCACTCAGCTACATCCCCAGTCTTTTTTAAATTTTTTACTTTGAGAAGGGTCTTGCTCAGTTGCTTAGGGGTTCTCTGAGGCTGGTCTCAAACTTGCAATACTCCTGCCTCAGCCTCCCAAGTCACTCAGATTACAGGCATGTGCCACCATTTCCTGGCAGGTGGGCTTTTTGCTTGTTTTTTCTTTTGGTGGTAGAGAGGACTGAATCCAGGGGTACCTTACCACTGAGTTACATCCCCAGCCTTGTTTATTTTTTATTTTGAAAGAGGGTCTTGCTAAATTGTTGAGGCTGGCTGGAACTTGGCATCTTCCTGAGTCAGCCTCCTGAGTCACTGGGATTGTAGGCATTTATTACCACCTCCAGACTTTAGGTGGTTTTTAAAATCTGACCAAAGAAAATTGTTAAATAGTGTGTTTAATCTACCATCCTACAAAGAAGAATTACAGAAACTATATAAAATCAAACAACCAGAACAAAAACTATCTGTAAGAACTAAAAAATGGCACAAGACAAAAAGTGCCAGGTAGTTAACACCTAACATGGCATTTGGCTAGGAGAATTTACTGCTTCATCCCATGTTCTCTTTTAAAATTTTTCAACAGATTTCTGCCAAGAGCAGGCTCCAGTGAGTGCTGGGTTGGCAACTAAAACTCAGGCAGATATCTGCAGGCTTATTGGCTTATGTAGGGAATCAAGATGACAGAATTTGAGGATATTATACCAGACAGAAATTGAAGGAAAGTCCTTTAAAGAAAGACAATAATGGAAAAGAAATACACACTTTGCATATAAATTTTACTGAGATTTCTGGCTGATAGGTAAGCTCTAAATGTGTAGGAAAGATTCTAAGAAGTCTAGATAAAGCTATGACATGAACAGAAATTTTAGCAGATACCCGCTGTAGGGGAAACCAAGTTTGGTATCATGTTCAAAATCAACACACACGACGCACACAACTCACAAAGTGCAAACACATACACACATCATCATCATCATGCTAAGAATATAACACAATTCATAATATATAGATATCATCACAATGTCTAGTATGTACAATTATTAGACATATGAAGAAACAGGAAAATGACACACATACACAAAAGACAAAGGATACAGACCAAATTTGAAATTACCTAGATATTATAATTAGTAGATAAAAGCTAAGGATAGTTATATGCTTAAATTTGTGAAGAAAAATGTGTTTGAAATGAATGCACAGGTAGGAAACTCAGTTATGTTAACACTAAAATAATTAAATCAATATTCTAGAATTGAAAAAATATTTCAAGCAAAAAATTTACTAAATGGGCAAAACAGCAGATTATGGATGACATAAAAGTTAATGAACTCAAAAGAAAGATAAAAAGAAATTATTCAGTTTAAACAGAGAAAAAAGATTAAAAATAAAAAAGGCCTAAGAAACATGAGACAATATTAAAAACTTTAATATGTATAATTGGAGTGTCTAAGGAAAAGAAGGGCAGTGCGTTAGCATGTGCAAGGCCCTAGGTTCGATTTCCCAACAAAACACACACACACACACACCTATGCACATGCACGCAAAAAAGAAGAGGAATGAGGTAGAAGTAGTATACATCCAAAAATATAGAAAATTCCAGAAATAAGCAATTCCTAAGTTTTAAAACTTCTGAGGAACATGATGAAATCTCTTGCCATTGACTCGCTCCTATCCAGGAGGAACATAAAGCATCCTTTTGTTCATCATATCCATGCTGCATGCGGTGCTTAGTCACTAAGTAATCATCTTGGTCATCAGATCAACTATTTCAGTATTACAGTTCCCACCTTTGATAACCCTTATTTTAATTAAATACTGGCCCTAAAGTGAAAGAGCAGTGATGCTGATGGTTTTATTACAGAATATTATTATAACTGTTCTATTTTATTATTAGTTATTGTTGGTTATCTCTTACTGTACCTAATTTAAAAAACTAGATCACAGGTATACATGTATAGAAAAAACACAGTATATATATGGTTTGGTATTATACATGGTTTCAGGCATCCACTGTGGTCTTGGAATGTATTCTTTATGGATGAGAGATTAATAGACTAATAAATGCAACAATATGGATGAATCTCTAAAATATGCTGACTGAAGTAAGTCTTTTACATAAGAATACATACTCTGATTTCATTTAAATTAAGTTCTACTTTAGGCAAGCTAATCTATGTTTTGGTTTTTTTAATTTTTTTAGAAGTTATAACTGATTGCTTTGAGAGGCTAGGATTATCTGGGAAGAGGCAGGTGAGAACTTTGAAGGGTGATAGAAATGTTTTGTTTTCTTGATAGGGAATTTAATTACACAGTGTATTCACTTTTCAAAACTCATAAAAAGACACACTTCAGACTTCAGCACTTTATTATATGCCAAAGTTACCTTAAAAATCATAAACAAATTTAGTTATGAAGTGTTACAAAAGAGCTAAGGGGAGAAGTATAATGATGCCTACAAATTACTTCCAAAATATAAAAAAAAAAGATGGATAGATGGATGGATGAATAGACAGTGATAAAGCAAAAAGAACAAAATGGTAACAATTGTAGCATATATGTGCTGGGTACAGAGCTGTTGAAGTAGAAGTCTTTCAACTTTTCTGTTTAAAATTTTTCATAATAAAATGTAGCAGGGAAATTACTTTAAAAAAATTAAGTCAGTCAGCCAAAAGTAGACTCTTGAAAAGTGTATGGTTCATAGACTTAATTTGGTTTACATTTTTCTACCCAATTTATAATAGTACATAACGTTTTTTAATATTTTGCTAACATGTCCACTAAGTTTCTTGTAGTTATTTTACATTTATAATGTGTTTCATTTCAATTTTTTTCTATAACAATTCCATTATTTTCTTAGGTAAGTTAAATTCTTTTGAATTTCATATACAAGTTTTTTTGTAACGTGCTTTGAGAAAACTGAAAGTGTTGCACAATAAAAAAGGTTCTAAAATGCCTACAGTTTAATAAAGGAAACTAAATTCTTGGTTTTCCAGGCTTCATTTTTAGATAGAAAAAAACAATATAATTATATGTAAATACTTTATGTACACTAAAAATATGCAAATAATTCATGCATAAAAGGCCCTCTTCTCTGAGTTAAAGGGTGTGACATTAATGTGATATCCACAGACAGACCTGTTCTTTCTTGGAATTTAGTCAAGTATGTTTTCAGATATCCTGTTAAGACACTGGCATTATGGACAATTCAATCATTTCAGTCATCCCTGAAATCCTACTGCTGAGGCCAATCAATTCCACAGGAATTCATTGTGCTCATTTGGGCAATTCAGGAGGAGTTGGCCCTTTCTACTCTTTCCTCATACTCCCAACCTCAAACTCAGTTCATTAGCTTCAAAACTGCACGCTGACTGAACATTAAAAGTTGAGATTTAACAATGTTTTCTCTCATTCACTGGGAAAGACAGAAGCATCATCCCATTTTGTTTCATTGCACAAAACCTTATTGAGAAAAATCTGATACCAAATACACACACATACACACACACCTACCTCTCTATATACACTATCTCCTAAAATATAGGGGAAAATTATTGCTCATTAGCTGATCTTGGCCTTCATTTCTTTTCTAGGGATCCCAGCTTCTTAGGTTCTATGTTCTGTTTCTATATTCTGTCTTGTATTACCAGGGGAACTTTTTTAAAATCAATACTCTATTTCTGTCATTTTTTTGCCTCTGAGTGCTCCCACATTCATCTTCTTCTCATTATTTTGTGACTAATCTTTTAATATTCTCATGTATTCAGGAGGTGAGATAACATCCTTATCTTTCTAAGGAGGTAAGCTATGCATCAAAAGATATTGAGAATGATACTTCTTCTTCAGCCTAGGTTTTATGACCAGGACTCTGAAGACTGGAAGGATCTTTCATAAACATAACAACTAGTCAGCTGACTCTTTGATCCAAATGATAAACTATGTTAAGAGAGAAAGTAGTCTCTAGTGATGTACAGAAACTCAAAAGGATGGGCTGGGGTTGTGGCTCAGTAGTAGAGTACTTGCCTAGCATGTGTGAGGCACTGGGTTCGATTCTCAGCACTGCATATATATAAATTAATTAATTAAATAAAAGGTCCATCAACAACTAAAAAAATTTTAAAAAAGAAACTCAAAAGGATAACAGATTATGTAAATATGCTGATGCAGAGCTCATATCAGGTTTATTTTTCCCCTGCTTTTAGTCTAAAGTTATTATCAATAATATCCTAAAGACGCTAAGTTAAAACTGACATAAAACCGTTGAAATCTATTCTACTAGTCTATTCTACTCAATGACAGCAGATGAAACAGTAAACAATCTGTTCCAATATCCATCTTTCCCTCTTCTATAGTAATAAATTGGACATGTAGCCACCAGAATAAAAACATTTTCCTCCCTCCACTAAAGTTATACATGACCATATAACTAACATCTAATCAACGGAATATAAGTGCAAGACCTATGGGTAGCTTCTGCATCCATTACCTTAGATGTGAACATGATAGTCCCTTGGGTCATGAGGTAAAGGGATTATACCCAAGGGACAATGAAGTAATCTGATGAAAAAGCTTGGTGCTCTGAAGATTACATGGAACAGTGCCTATCACTGAACTTTTATTAAAAACCAAGTCATCAAACAAAACTCCTGCTCCTGCTCCTCCTGCTTCTTCTCCTCCTTTTTTTCCACACCCCACCATGCTGGGACTCAAACCCAGGGCATGCTAGTCAGGTGCTCAACCACTGAGCTACACCCTACCCCACACTTCTATCTTTTTAAAGCCTTTAATTTAGATCTCTGTTACTTGTTACTGAAGTTAACTGATACAGTAGATAAGGAAAAACAGAATGGTTCAGAGACCTCTTCTGAGTAAAATGCAGAGTCATCCAACTGAGGCATATTTTAGGTGATACATTTTCTGAAAAAAATAGATGAGGAACTTTTTAGTACTATTTGTCTGCAGGATTTTTTGTATAAAAATTGAACTCAGCTAAGTAAATGTACTAAGTCTTTGGCATATTTACAGAATGTTAATAGTTGCTATGGAGCCTAATCACATTGATAACTTGACAGAGTATATGAGCTTACAAAACCATTAGCATGCTTTACTCAACATATGGCTGTTAAAACCTTTGGACTACTTACAGTGTTGTTTTCAGTCAACTGCAGGCGGCCCAAATGGAACCAATTATGATATAATGATTAAAAGATTTAAAATTCATTTCTGAAAGATTCACACCTAAGGAAATCTGTAAGACAATTATTATCAACAGTAGAAGAGGACTAACCAACCAATGGAGTATAACAAAACTGTTTTCAAAAATTTGTCTTTTTTTTGTTTTTCAAAGGCACTGGGGATTGAACCCAGAGTTTTACTCATGCAAAACACATGCTGTATTCTAGAGCTAGAGCCTCAGCCCAGAAACTATCAATCAAGAGGCTTGAAAGATTAAAGTGTCATGAAAACAAAGACCAAGGATGAGTAGAAGAAAGTCTGTCATAAGTTACTGACATTTTAGATTGACAAGATGCACACATGAAAAAACTTGCAGAGCATAAGTTAACTGCTTATCAATCTAGAAGCCTATCACAAGATATACTGAACCTAACTGAGTAGGTTATAAGATAAATAAGCTACATGAAAAACAGAATAAAGGGTAATTTACTCTAAAAATCTGTAAATTTCTTTATAGCTTTGTGGCTTGGTTCCCCATCTTGAAACAACTGGAAGGTAGTTGAAACTTCAAGAGATACACCAACCCCTATCACATTAAACCACATCCACTGAAATGGGCCAAAACCAGATTCTGAGTATGCCAGACACTCTTAAGAAGTCTGAAATCCATTAATGAGGAAACACTAAAACCATTGGGTGGAATGATACTGCAATACTGGAATACCCAAGTACACCCTGTCTCTCTATCTTATCAAGGCCTAGTCAACAACTTTGACTTTTCAGTTACTTGAAATGCCCACCTAGGGCAGGGTTTCTGAACCTTAGCAGTGTTGACATTTTAAGTTGGGTAATTCTTTGTTATGGGTCTTTTCTGTGCATCATAGGTGATTTAGCAGCATTCTTGGCCTCTACCACTAAATACCAGTAGTATATTCCCAAAAGAATCTGTAGGGGCAAAAAGGTGTGAGAATTTTTTTCACTCACAGTAAGGATCTTAGCCAACACTCCTGTAACAAAAGACAGGTTAACAAGAAAAAAGTATAAAAAATTTATTTAATCTCAAGTTTTACAACACAACCCAGGGAAAACTATTTTTATGCTTACGCTGAAGAAGAATGTATAAACCATGTGGAAATGTGATTGGACAAAAGAATATGATGTAATGAAAATGGAGAATGGGGAAACCCAGCAAAGCCCATCTATTAAGATTCTTTCTGGCCTCTGTGTGAGCACTTCTTCCTCCAGGAACACAGAGGACCTCTATGGAATGAATACCAAAAGGGGAGAAAGCAAATAGTGACCTTTTCTAGATTTTTAACAGTTTGTTTCAAAGGAGAGGGAGTCTAGATTTCATGACCTACCTTGACAAAGAGGAATTCTGATGAGGTGGAAGACAGGAAGATGGGAGAAGGTAAAAAAAAAAAAAAAAAAGACCTTGGTGCTGAGGGTTTTCCAATTTCCCTCAGTTCAAAGTACTCAACTTTGGGATTCTGAGCCAACAGGTCATTCATGTAATTATTATATTTTTCCCATTTCTCAGGTTCTATCCACACACACAAATATATATATTCTGCTAGTTACTATAAGAAAACCTACATACCTATACCTCTTATAAATCACACAAATTAGCATCGAGAAAAAGCTGATACAGAGCCTAACCTGTAAGAAGTAGAAAAAAATAAACATACCAAAAAAAAAAAAAACCCTAGCACAATAAATTTAGAAATAAATGATTTAATGTTCCCATGTATCAAATAAAATCAGTATACTATAGTGATGCAGCCACATCAATGTTCGTAGCTGCTCAATTCACAATAGCTAGATTGTGGAACCAACCTACATGCCCTTCAATAGATGAATGGATAAAGAAATCGTGGTATATATACACAATGGAATATTACTCAGCCATAAAGAAGAATAAAATTATGGCATCTGCAGGCAAATGAATGAAGTTGGAGAAGATCATGCTCAGTGAGATAAGCCAATCCCAAAAAACCAAAGGACAAATGATCTCTCTGATAAGCAGATGATGATACATAATGGGAGGTGGGAGGGAGGCAAGAATGGAGGAAGGATAAGATTGTATAGAGGAAAAAGAGGGGTGGGGTGGGGGGAAGGAAAAAAATAACAGAATGAGACAAACATCATTACCCTATGTACAGGTATGATTACACAAATGGTATGACTCTACTTCATGTACAACCAGAGAAACAAGTTGTACCCCATGTGTTTATAATGAATCAAAATAAATAAATTAATAAATTGTAAAAAAAAAATAAATAAAATAAAATAAAGCAAATTATTGCCAGGTGCATGCATGTAATTTCAGCAGCTTGGGAGGCTGAAGTAGGAGGATCTCAGAGCAGAGTTCAAAGCTAGCCTCAGCAACTTAGCAAGGTCCTAAGCAACTTAGGGGTCTCAAAATAAAATATAAAAAGGGTGAGGGTGTGACTTGGTGGTTAAGGGGCCCTGGGTTCAATTCCAGTACCAAAAAAAAAAAAAAGACAAATTATCACCCACTTCATAAATTTACATTGGATCCTCCTTCCAAACAGTTAACTTTCTTTATATTCATGATTAATATTCTTCTTTCAACCTCTACTTAGGTCAAGATAGTTCACAAGATTTTAAAGGGGAGTCATTAGTATAGGGAACTAAAATTCTGGAGAGTTGAGTTAGGCAAGTCTTCACTAAGAATTACTAGTTTCTCATAACAATAACCATTTGCCTGTTAATGTATTAAGTTTGTATTTGGTACCACTATTCCTGATAGTGCAATTCAAAAAGAAGTAAGAATAGCACAATTCCTACTTTCATGGTCCTCAAAGTCTGATGAGGCAGGTACAAGCAGGTATGAGAAACTACAAATGTGACAGGCCTGATAAAGAGGGAAAAGGAAGAATTATGGAAAATAGTATAATATGGGAAATTCACCCAGACAGAGTAGTCAAGGAAAAAATCTCCACTGTCAAAAGACATTTGAGACATAAAAGATGAAAAGGAACTGGTTAGGTTGTTTCCCAGAATAAGCATTTGCGCTTCCTTCCCTGGAATTCACATGAAGAATAATAATATTCCTTTACCTTTTCTCTCTCTCTCTTTCTATGTTGAGGATTAAACCCAGGGCATTGTGCGATCTAGGCAAATGACTACCACTGAGCTACACCACCAGTCCTCCTTCACCTTCTATCTTTATTTCAAGTTCATTCTATTTCAAACCTCAAGACATCCTGAATTTAACAGCTTGTACACGTGCAGGCAGGAGAAAACTACAGATAAGTCTGTCTCTGCCACTGTTTCCAAATATTTGGTCAATAGATTTAATAGGCCTAACTTCCAGAAGTAAAGTTCAAGTAATTCAATTTTAAGTAAGGACAGAACAATTAGTACATACTTTCTGCCTTAAGGGATACCCCTAAATGGGAATTTTAAAATTTTTAAATCTTTCCTCCTTCCTTGTGAGACTGAAAAATGATTCCAAACAGAATCAGTATTAAAAAATAAAAACATAAAGAGATGAAGGGAGTGCAGTTAACAAATGTGAAATAAGGTAGTGAACTCAAGTTTCTTACTTAACCTCCAATTGTCCAAGACACACACTATTTACTTTGCCCAAAGCTACATCCAGTATTACTGGCTGAGCTGGTATTCCCAAAAGCTCTGACTCAGACAAATCTCAAGATGATGATAGAATTTGGCATTTTTGAATAAAACAATGTGTATTTAGCAGATGAAAGACTGCATACTCAGTGTTCATTACTTTAACCTTCTCAAGTATCTAAAGCTTCATAGAACAACAGTTTTAGAGTATTCTTTGGTCTTAAAAATAGAAAGGTTATTTCAATTTCTGGTAAATACCTTTGGAGGTAGAAGCATTAACCAACCTTACAGTTTACATATGTCAAAGTGTATTTACACTTGGAATTGTTTTACCCGAGTGCCAGCATACAAAATACACAAAACAGTTCAGTAATTACTCAACCCCCTTTGTAATAGAGCTTGCAAAGGGATATTACTAAAGGGGAAGGAAAGAAAAAAAAAAAACTTCACAAATGTAATTTATCAAGCAAAGAAATCTAGAAGTATTTTTCATAGGAAAAAAAAAACAAGATCTGGCATTTTTAATTCAGAGGTAGAAATGGATTCATTTCAAATAAACTAAAGACATGAATAAAAGAAAGTTTCAGGTTAAAGCATATCCTGTTAGATGATGTACCTACTGACTAAAATGTAATACTTTGTCCCTACATTAGTCATGGAAGAGCAATTTCTGTTGTCGTGGACCAAAAAGATGCCCATAATGTTTTGAGGGTAAATATAGCAGTGTGAAGAGAAAAATGGTGATCAACAATCAAGGAAAATTCTTGTACTAAAGAATATCACAAAAACGAAAAGTAAGCTGATCAGGTATACACCCCCCCCCCCCCATCAAATCAATCTTGGCAATATATAATTGTAAGACTTCAACCTTAATTTTCTTCCTAAAATATTTTATCTTCTGAATTTTAATTTTTACAGATATCGTGAAATTTACCTATAAACCATAAAAGTAGTATTCACTTGATATAAACTGCTTTAAAAGGAATATATGACTTTGAAATATATTTCAAAAGTATATGGAAAGTAAGAGGTAACATTTCATAAATGATCGTCCACTGAGAAAGAGCACGGTTAGTGGAAAAGATGAGTTTTAAGTTCAGAGAGAATGCATTCAACTCTCTAGCCCTACTACTAAAACATATGATTTTGGATACATTGCTTAACATCTCTGAACTTCTGTCTCATTTATTTATCTTGAAATGATTGTTTTAAGAACTGGCTCAAAAGAGGTACTTGCAACAAGTGCATATTATTATAATTATTATGGAAATGCTACTTATGTAAACTTTTTCCATGAGGGCTTTTGAGCAATAAAGGACCTGCTTTTGTGGAAGAAAATACCTAACCAGCTAAAAGTTCTATAATTCCTATGAGGATTCCTAGTTCTAAGAACTTTTTGTTTAGTAGAAGTTGTTTTAAAAAAGGAAAAGGAACATTCTTGTCAGTTATTGTTTTGCTAACTTTCAGAAGATAGAAAACATTACCTGATATATCCATAGGTAGATACATTTCTGCATCAGATAGGACTGTGCTTTATTTCCCCTAACTACCAACCAGAAACTGGACAGCCATGCTAAAAAATTGTCATTGCTAAGAGAGTAGAATAAATCTAACATAATTTTCCTGTGTACACATATTAAAATGTGTACATATTAAATACGTGTGATCCCACTGTCACACCCACCCAGGAGAATGGAGTCCTAATTAGAATAAGATATATCCTATGTTGCATAATTTTATCGAAATGGATTCTACTGTCGTATGTAACTAAGAAGAACCAATAACATAAAAATTTTTTTTAAACTGTAATTATTGCAAAGAGCACCTGATGTCCCCTAATTACCTATCTATCCTAGAGATTGAACCCAGGGGCACGTTTCACTGACCTACATCTTTCCATCCCCAGTCCTTTTTATTTTGAGACAGGATTTCGCTCCCAAACTCAGCTTCCCAAGTCCCAGGGATTACAGGTACATACCATGAGCTTGGCCTACTTTCCCTGATATTTAAAAGGAATATGCTGTGAAAGAGCTAGAAAACCAGCCAGCACCACTTAAGGACACTGTGCTATTCTCACATACTATCTTTGAGTCAAGTTTGCTAATCAACTCCTCAAAGAGAAGTCATTCTGATGATCACATAAAAGGTTAGCTCTCTTTAAGACTGGAACAGTTGGGTTCAATCCCCAGCACCGCAAAAAAAAAAAAAGACTGGAACGGTTACACTTCTGAAGAAAATCTATTCTTTTATGTGTGTCCCTGTGATTTCACAAGCTATACAATTTAAATAATATACAAGCTAGGAATAGTTTCCTCAAGAAAATGTGAAGATTATATTTTCTGTTTGAAGGAAAGAAAGGATATGACATCCAACTCAACTAAGCAGAGTAACTTAACAGTCAAATTCATAAAGCCAATTTTCAGGCACAATTTTTTTCCAAGTTAATTTATCTACTTGTGTTCCCCTATGATTTATCAGAGATCATAATTCCAACTGTTCCTGACAATGAAAAACAATTTTTATTTTAAAAGTCAATTATCATAAAATGACAGTTTTTTTAATAAAGTTCAGTGCAAACATGGCATCATGAAAGTAAGTAATCAACAAAATTTAGTTCAACATAAATAGCAACAGGCCCCCAGAGAAAAGATAAGCCCTGTGAAAGATGATACCCTGGCTCTTTGGGTTAATATAAAATCAAAATAGAGATATGAGTTAGTACATTTTTAATCATCAACAATCTTCACTGGAAAAGCATTTGTACAGAGAAGTAAGATTTTTAGTTTCTAATCACCAATGAATACTATGCTTTTTAATCTGCTTCAATAGAGTAAACCAATAGGATGAAAAAACTATAAACTTTAGTAACAGACTAGAGTACTTAAAAAGATTTGGGTTTTTAAGTAAATCTGATTTTAAAAGAAAAATAATCATTAAACACAACAGCATTTCAGTAGAATGAATCAGCCATAACTTTCCTATGTTCATATATGAATATGTTCATAACATCATGTACAACCACAAGAATGGGATCCTAATTAGAATGTTATACTCCATGTATGTACGTGTCAAAATATACTTTACTGTCATGTATATCTAAAAAGAATAAATTTTTTAAAGTGTAGAAAAAAACAGTAGCATCTATTTCTAATTTAATTACATTTTGTTTTATGTCATAAATAGGCCTAGTTCACTAGAATCAAGGTTGATTATGTCTAACTATAATAAGGGTTTACAACAGAAATAAACAAAGGAGCAGAGCATGGTGGCACATGCCTCTTATCCCAGCAACTCAAGAGGCTGAGGCAGGATGACTGCAAGTTCAAGGCCAGCCTCATCAACTTAGTGAGGCCCTACGCAATTTAGCAAGACCCTGTTTCAAAAATTAAAAGGGTTAGGGATGTAGCTCAGTGGTTAAGTTCCCCTGCATTCAATCCCTGGTACCAAAAAAAAAAAGAAAGAAAGAAAAAAAAAAAAAAGAAAGAAGCCAAAAGTTAAGGCAACCACTATAAGCCAGCATTGATAAGTGGGTCAGACAGCACAAATAGCCTAAAAAGAAAATAAAGGCAAAAGAAGGCCAAGCTGCTGGCACACACTTGTAATTCCAGCTAGTTAGAGGCTGAGGTAGGAGGAAGACTGCAAGAAAGAGGAAAACATGGGATATTTAAGGAGGCCCTATCTCAAAATAGAATTAAAAAAAAAAGGCTGGGGATGTAGCTCAGTAGTAGAGCACTTGCCCAGTATGTACAGGGTCCTGGGATCAATCTTGGGGGGAGAGGGGGTGCGGACAGCAAATGTAGGCAAATAAAGTAACAAATGGCATGTAATCCTTTCTTACTGGAACAAGCAAGTTCTCATGCAATAAAAAATGAAAACGGTTAAGTGGTACAAAGACCAAGATCAACTGCCAAGAGAGATGAGAATAGTAAGGCATTGGCCAACATGGACAGAAGATGAAGAACTGACAGAATGTTTATAAAACCTTAAAGGTACACTTAGTCTGCATTTTCCCTACCATTTGGAATCCTATTTAACATCAGTAGTATCTTCCTTTGAAAATAACTGGTACTAACATTAAACAAGGAGAATCATCTGCATCTATAATCTATAAACCTAAACTCAAAACCTGGAGGCTGTAAGTGAAAAAAAATTAAAGAAGATACATAGTCACTTAGTGCACCTACTTATTTTTATCAAATTGTAAAATACATTGGTTCTTTCTAAGACCAAAAATAAATAGTAAAATAGCTAATGTATTCTGGTTATTATTATATAGCATACTCATATAAATGTTAAAACCAAGGCTTATGATGCTTTGGGAAATATTTTAAGTATACAGAATGTTAAGCGAACACATATGAGAAAAGAGATAAAATGAGGAGATGCTCAGAAAGGAGAGAAAACACAGTAACCACATATGATGGATTCTTGCCAAGAAACTAAACTTGAATCTGTTTAAGTTACTAGATTAGCAGTTCTCCACTAGGGGTGATTTTTGCCCCCAAGGAACATTTGACAATGTAAAGAGATATTTTTGGTTGCTACCACTAACTAGTAATGGGGGGGTGAAACTGGCCCTCTAGTGGCTAAGAGACCAGAGACACATTATGCTAAACATCTTACTAATGCATAAGGCAAGCCGTCTTAGTTAGTCAGCTTTTCATTGCTGTAACCAAAATATCTGACAAGAACAACTTAGAGGAGGCAGTTCATTGAGCTCATAGTTTTGCAGGTCTCAATCCATTATTCACCTGACTCCATTACTCTGGGCCAAATGTGAGGCAGAGTATAATAGCAGAAGGGCAAGGCAGAAAAAGTGCTCAGGTCTTGGCAGTCTGGAAGCAGAGACAGAGAGATTGAGGTACCAGGGACAAAAATATAAGCCCCAGTTTTGGCATGCCCCCAGTGACCCTCCTCCAGTCACATACTACCTGCCCATAGTTACCAACCAGTTAGTCCATTTAAATTATTAATCCACCAAATAAATTATCCATTGATTAAGTTCACCTCTGAACATTCTTGCATTAACACTGAAGCTTTTTTTTTTTTTGCAGTACTGGGGATCGAACTCAAGGCCTATGTGCTTGCAAGGCAAGCACTCTACCAGCTGAGCTATCTCCCCAGCCCAACACTGAAACTTTTGAAAGACAGCTCATATCCAAACCAAAATATCATCCACAACAAAAAATTAATTATCCAATACAAAATGTCAATAGTAAGAATGTTTTAGTCAGCTTTTTTGCTGCTTCGAGTGAAAGACCTGATCAACACAATTGTGAAGGAGGAAAAGTTTATTTGGGGGCTCACGGTTTCAGAGGTCTCAATCCATAGACAACTGATTTTATTCCTCCAGGTTCAAGGCGAAGCTGAACATCATGGCAGAAAATAGTAGTAGAGGGAAGCAGCTCACATGATGATCAGAAAGAAGAGGGGGAGAGACAGACAGACACACACACACCACCGGCCAGAAACAAATATATACCCCCAAACCACGCCTCAATCCCTATTTCCTCCAGCCATACCCTACCATTTCAGTTACCACTAAGTTAAATCCTATAAGGGGATTAATTCACTAATTGGGTTAAGACTCTTACAACCCAATCATTTCTCCTCTGAACCTTCTTCCATTGTCTCACACATGAGCTTTTGGGGGATACCTCCCATCCAAACCTCAACAGAGAAGCTGAAGGACACTTCTCTAAGTCTAATGGGAAACACAGAAGTCAGAGAAACATGCTGAAACACTTTATGGGGACGCAATCTGCAAAATCCATTACATAGAAAACTTTATGGGATAAACACAATACCTTCAGCAAATAAACTGCAAGAGGGAATAGGTACATGGTAATGGATACATGATATTTTTTTCTCTAATACATGTTTGGAATTTTCATTATAAAAAGTTTTTTATTTTTTAGTTGTAGGTGGACACAATATCTTTATTTATTTACTTTTACTTGGTGCTGAGGATCAAACCCAGTGCCCTGCACATGTGAGGCAAGTGCTCTACCACTGAGCCACAGCCCCAGCCCCTATAAAAAGTTTTTAAGGGAGAGAGTTATCAGTCTTTGAACTTTATGAATACATGTATTTTGTCTTATTCTCTTTGGCTAATAACATTATACCAATTGACAGCTGTGTCAAACGTGTATAGCCATCAGATTGGGATACTCAGTTTTAAAAAACAGAATGTACATTCCCTAGTAATATCAGCATTTCTAGTTTAGGTACTGTACAGCAATACCTCATATATAGGAATCTTATATCTGTAACCATTTATAATCACTACAAAGTGATCATATGGTAGTTAAACAATTCTAGTACATACCTTTGGAGAGTGAACCCATATTCGCCTATCTCATAAATTGGATGGTAAAGCCAATTTCTTCTAACTTCTGGTAACCAGAATGCTACTAATAAGACCAATTAGAGAAAAGCAGCCCAGAGGCAAGAACTGTGAATTAATACACCAGTACCTTCAAAATAATAATAGCTAATATTTATTATGCCCTATGTTCCAGATAGTTTTAAACACATTTTCACACAGTGACTCATTCATTTTTTGTTTGTTTTTTGTTATGTCATTTGTTCTTAAATAACTGAAACAAAGTAGTCATTAAATGTTCATATAGTTACAGAAGAATCAGGAATTATTACAAGTGACTAAAGATAAAATCATTTGCCTATATCTCATTAATGGAATGCATTCAAAGGAAAATCACCAAAGACAACTGCAACACTAAATCTTACAATTCATCTAATAGTTTTACTACCAATATTATTTTGATAAACTTTGATAAGCTGATAGAGCTATTTTCATCAAAATTTTTAGATGTTTAAAAGTTCAGTGAAGTGATAATCATCTTTCTCAGAAAACAATTTACTTTCCTTCGATATTGGGAAAAATAATACCTTACTACAGATCTATAAAGAAACTTAAAGACAGTGATCATGCTGAAAACCTGTCTTTTGCAGAAGTTCTTACATAAAACCACAATCACTGAAGTCATCTTGGCAGCAGAACTCTATGTCGTGGCTGATAGTTCCTATTCTATTCTTCCAGAACACTTTGGAAGGATAACTAAGTCTCAATTCCAAAGTGAAGAATATGTTCTACTCCACTGGTTTTATTTTTTTAATTTCCCAAAGAGGCTAATATGAACAATCAGAATTAGGAACTTAATGGAGTTGTTATTAGTATCTGTTTTTAGATTAAGGCATAGGGACTTGAAGACAATGCTGTCCTTTTCTGTCACAAAATGACACTATCGATTTTAGTGCATCCAAAAGATACATAGAAATGCACAAATTTAACAAAGTTCTAAAGGAGATAGTCTCATGTTGTCAATAACTTTTACCTAACATGACATGCATGATTAAAAAAAAAAATGAGTGAAAACATCCTTATGTAGGGTTATGTTACCCAAATCAAAAATAATATCATGATTGCTCTTGCTGGTGCATGCCTGTAATCCCAATGACTCAGGAGGCTGAGGCAGGAGGATCACAAGTTCAAGGTCAGCCTCAGCAATTTAGTGTGGCCCTAAGCAACTTAGTGAGACCCTGTCTCAATAAAAAATAAAAAGGAATGGGGATGTAGCTCAGTGTTTAAGCACCCGTGGATTCAATCCCTGGTACCAAGGGGGAAAAAAATCACAATTATTCTTAGTGGAATAATTACCAATGTTCTTCTAAAGATAAATAATAGTTAAGTCAACTTGTTAGATCAAATTACCATCAAGAAATGATAGTAGAATGAGTCTGACATTATTACCCTATGTGTATATATGATTACACGACCAATGTAATTCTACATCACGTACAACCAGAAGAATGAGAAGTTATACTCCTTTTTGTGGCTCAGTGGTAGAATGCTTGCATGAGGCACTGGGTTCAATTCTTAGCACCATAGTAAAAAATAAATAAATAAATAAATAAATAAATAAATAAAACAAAGGTATTATGTCCATCTACAACTAAAAAATTTTTTTTAATTACCATCAAGATAGTAAATATAAGTATGATTTTATAAAATCTTAAAGTTCTTGGTTTTTGAGCTGCTGCTGCTTTAAAGGCGTTTGAAGGAACGGAAGATGGAAGAATCATATGAGAAAAATGTGAAAAGAAACTTGGTACTATTATCGCTCCAGATACATGGAAAGACAGTGCAAGGAATACCACAGAAAGTGGTGGAAGAAAGCTGAATGAAAATAAAGCTTTGACTTCAAAAAAAGTAAGATTTGATCCATATGGAAAGAATAAGTTCTCCACTTGCAGAATTTGTAAAATTTCTGTGCACCAACCAGGTTCTCATTACTGCCAGGGCTGTGCCTGGCATCTGTGCCAGGGCATCTGTGTAATGTATGGAAAAAAGATTTTGGATACAAAAAAACTACAAGCAAACATCTGTGTAGATGTACTAATGAAGTTACTGGTTTTCTGTGATTTTCCTTTCTGCTTTGAATTTTCAAGGCATAACACAGATGTTCAACTTAAAAATAATCTATTGCAGGACAAATGATTAAGTTGTAGTGAGGAAAGTTGATCAGTATTCATTTTTTGGCTCTCAACAAGTTCTAAACAGCAACAATGTAACTAATATTTTGCTTTAAGTAGTTATTTTTCTTATGAGCATTTTCTGAACTAAAGTAGCAAATTTAATGAAAAGGTATTTCTGAGTTCTGTACCTTTTACTTAACATTATTTTATCTTATCCTCTCCATCTGCTTTTATTTACAGATATTGCAAAAGTTAGGAAATTATTGATATTTTACTTTGAACTTGGTATCCAGAATGAGAATTCTTACCTCATTCCTTTACTGGTGGCATAGTTCTTAGAGTCAGCAGTCCCTTAATGAACTGCAGTTTCAGAGGATATTTATGTTTGAGGCCATTATTGCTGAATGGTTTCTTAGTAATTAGTCCAGACCCAAATCAAAACAAGTTGGATTTGTGATTTCTAAAAAATTTCTTCTAGAAGCCAAAGTGCCAGTTCCCTTCATATGTGAACAAGAATACAAGGAGTACCCATGTATCCAAATGAATTCACTGGATTTCAGAAAAACATACTATACATATTGATTGCCTTGAATTCAAATTGTCGTGAAAGTTATGAGAATAGTGTTGATCCTTGTGGATGTGCATTGAAAATGAATCCCTCCCCCCAACTCCTTTGGGAAAGCTCTTTGAAGCAAGTAACAGACTTTTTTTTTCTAACCTCCTTCAAAGAAATAAACAGAGCAAAGCAACATCTTGACTCTTTTTTATAAAGTAGATAACTTTGAGGTAATCTACTTAGAGAGATTACTTTAAGGTTTCAAATAAAGATCTTTCTTATACTGCCTTCACAAGTTCAGAACTTATCCTTTTAAAATTTGCAGCCTACTATAGGCAACCAAAAGGATATTTCCTATTTCCAATTGCAGTATGTATAAATGTGTGTCACTATAAAATATGTAAAATATTGTAGATAATGTGATAATATACATGGTAAAGATATTGGTTTTACTGTCTTAAAATCACTGTGAAGTTTTAACTGTACAAGATTTTTTGAATAGTATTTTTTAAGATATGCTATTATTTGCATATATCCAGAAAGATTACAAGAATAATGAAAAATAAGTATCTCTGAGAGCAAGAAGTATCCTCCCATGCTTTAGTCAGTCCATTAAAAATTGGATTGGTTGACTTTGAAAAAAGCAAATTTCTCATGAATTAACTGAGACTTGGACTTGTACAACTCACCTTTTATATACACTCCTTGAGTAGCCACCCTCCTTGAGAGGTTCCAATGGTCAGACTGTGGAGTTTTTTGTTAGTATTATACCTCAAAACAAAATATGTTAGTAATCTTCATATTATTTAAATAATGGTAACATAGCTATTGTAAATTGAGTAGAAGTAGCTACTAGATGAGAACGAAAATCCCAAAACAGAATGTGAACATAAACTGTTTTTATAAAGAAAAACAAGCAAAGATTTCAGAATTAAGGCCAAACATAAATTTTATCAAAGTAAAAGTGATGAAAAAACCTATTTTTAAATTTTCATTTATTTATTTCGTGATGCTGGAGACTGAACTCAAGTTCAATTATTGAGCTACATCACCAATCTTTTTTTATTTTTTAGTTTGAAGATAGAATCTTGCTAAGTTGCCTAGGCTGATCACAACTGATCACAACTTGTGATCCTCCTGCCTCAACCTCCCAAGTACTTGGGATTACAGGTGTGCCACTGTGCCTGGCTGAACCTGTTTTTTTTAAGTCTCAGATTATATTTTTAAAGTACTAGAAACAAATACCAATAGAATATTTCAGTAGATTTTTAGTAGTCAGAATATATGACAACCCAAATGATGGAATTACATATGTGTGCAGAAATTTATGTATACATATGGAAAATATTGAAAGCTCTTAGTACTGTTTTTTCTGCAAGACAACCTTTTCTATCCTATACCAACCTCCTCTTTTAGCTTCTAGTTTCCCTACCTAGAGAAAGGAGAATACTAAAACTTTTAGAATCCTAGGAATACACATTTACATGTACATACATTTGTTTAGGGAATTTTAAGTAGAAGATAATGTATATATTGTTCTGTTCTTTGATTACATTTTTAATGTTTCCAATATTTGTCATTTTCTCTCTTGCTCGTGATTTGTATTTCTCCTTGACCCACTGGGGAGTATACTGCAGACATCATACCCTTTACCTTTTTAAACTACATATGTACTTCATAAGAAGCAGTCTATGTTCCATTGGTTTTTGTTTTTTTGTTTTGGGGGGGTTTGTTATTGTTTGGCCCATGGACAACTTCTTTTTAGCTACAAAACCTAGTCCAGGATTATATGTTGTATTGCAGTGACTCTTTAGAATAGTTCCTGAGTCTGTCTTTTGTAATATTGATATTTTTTAAAAATACAGGATAGCTAAAAGGAAAAATATTCCTCAGTTGGGGCTTTTCTGATGTTTCCTCATGGTTAAAGTGTTATGCAATGTGGCTGGGAATATTGTAAGTGATGTCTCCCCCCATGTTTCCAATCTACAGGCACAGAAGGTCCCTTGGCCCCTTATCTGTGGATAAGTAATTTTGATCACTTGAGTAAGACGTTGTCCAGTTTCTCCACTGGGTAGTTAAGTTTTTCCTTTTGCAACTAAAAGGTAATTTGGATGGAAGAACTTTTGAGACTGTGTTGATAATCCTATTCTTCATCCTATCTAACCCCCCTAGATTTAGCATCCTTTGATAATTTTTATCTGAATAATTTCTACCAGAATGTTTGCAAAATTTGATTTTCCTAACTTCTCTTTCTATACTTATTAGTAGTCATTCTGTAAGGAAGATGTTTCCCTTTATCTGTCATCAGTTTAGAATAAATACTTTTTTCTGAAAAAAAAAAAAAAATCTTACAGTTCTTTATTTTTGTACTAGAGAGAAGACAAACTCAAAATGTAGAATGCTACACTTACAGTTCATACAATTTAGAACCTAGCCAGGATATAATTAGTTGTACTAAAAAAAGAAACTGCTAGCATAATCATATTAATGATTGAGATTTATGGTTTTAGGTTAGTGACTTTTTAAGAAAAGAATAAAAACTGCACATTAACTACATTAAGATAGTACTAAGATAATGGTTTATCATTAAAGAAATACAAAAAAGGATTAGAATAGAAACAAAATCAACTGATACCAAAACAAGTAGCAAAAGAGAAAAATATGAAATTATAACACCCCCCCCAAAAAAAAAAAACAAGTCCTGACTAAAATTAAAAGGAATTACAGGTTACAATGGTATTGGATAGCTTTGGAAAGAATGAATTTTTTTTTTTTTTAATTGAACCTAGGGCCTCAGGCATGCTGCTAAGCTAGGCTATGCTTGCAGTCCTAAATCCCTTTTTAATCAGCTACCACACATTAAGTGTTTCAGGCATAGTAATACATTTATATATATATATATATATATATTTTATATACATAATATACTATTTATTCTTTAGGACAATCCTTAAAATTTTTATTGTACCTATTTCATGCATGAGAAATCTAAGGATCATAATGGTATAATGATTTGGCCAGTAAATATCAGAAGAATTAAGTCTAAGAATGTCAAGACACAAATCTACCATCTTTCTTCTATGCCTTTTGTGATTATGACATTTCCCTAGAGAATGCAGCGAACTCAGTATTCAAGGGATGAGGTATACTACCAGGAGAAGATATCCCTGGTTAGCTTAAGTGAAGGATATTATTAATTGTATACCAACAGGTAGCTAGATGGGTTGCTGGGTTCTGATGTAAAATCTGGAATCTGACACACAGAAAATATATAAAATATCTATCAATAAGAACATTTAATCAGCCTCGACCTCCCTCCACAAACAAAAGTTAAATCAAAATGGATCAATGACCTAAGCTACACAGGGATAAATCTTCATGACTCAGATTTGGCAATGGATTCTTAGATTCACAGCAAAAGCCTCAACAACAAAAGGAAAAACATTGCCAAGCATGGCGTGATATAATATAAAGCTGCTCCCCTGCCCTTTCCACTGCAGTCATTTCCCCACCTTCCAACTTCTTGTCAGTCTGTGAACATCCTAGCTAGCTATTGGTTCATCAGTCAGTTTGCAAGTATCCTTCTCTGTTAACCCACGGAATTCAACTGCTTAAGGATAGCTCCCCGTCATTTTCTCTCTCTTCTCACTTTCATGCTCTCTCTCTTCTCCTCACATTCATTCTCTCTCTCTCTTCCTCGCTTTTCACACTCTCTCTTGTGCGCGCTCTCTCTCTTTTCCTCTCATTTTCTCTCTTATTCTGCAGGGAGACACTCTGTTTGCTTAATAAACCCTCTTATGTGAGTTCCCATGTCTGGAGTGGTTTCTGGGTTCTTACACACGGTGTCACATGCCTGTAATTCCAGCAGCTCAGGAGGCTGACGCAGGAGAATCACAAATTCAAAGTCAGCCTGGGCAATTTAGTGAGGCCCTGAGCAACTTAGCAAGACTGTGTCTCAAAATTAAAAAATGAAAAATAAATAAATAAATAAATAAAGAATGAATGAATGAATGAAATAATGAAAATAAATGGGCTACTGACCAGGAAAAAAATACCTACCAAAGATTTGGTAAGAGTTTAATATCAAGAATATATTTTTACAATTTTAAAACTCAACAACAAAAACATATGACACATTTTTTTGAGATATGCATGACCTAAGCACACAGCATTCTTTTCTATGGTGTTCTCATAGCTATAGAGGGCAAAGTTATATAGACATGCCCTCAACTTTGCTTCAGAGGTAGTTGTTTGCATCCTTTCACTTCATACAAAAGCTAACGTCACAAACTTTATTATGTAAAAGATTTCAGTTTGTTTGACTCAATGAGTTTACATGAAGATAAACTGGAAAACTTTCTACTAAACCCACCATGTGAAACAAAGCAATACTACTGTCAATATATCTCTGATTCTGTACTTCCCATTTCTCCAATCTGTTTATAACCCATTCTAAGATGACCACTCTCAAGAGTCTTTTTTCCATTTGTTCATTAAAGGTGTGCATTTCTCAAAGTTCTACTCCTAGTTTTCCTTTTTGTTATTGTTTTGATGTGAGGTGTCCTCCAAAAGCTCCTATGTTAATGCAGGAATGTTCAGAGGCAAAATGATTAGATTATGAGAACTATAACCTCACCGGTCTATCCTAGTTTGAATCAACTGCCTAGGTGGTAACCCTAGGCAGGTGGGGCAGAGCTGGAGGAGTTGAGTCACTGGGGGTGTGCCCTGAAAGGGTGCATATTCCTTGTGACCCCTTCCCCCTTGCTTCTCTCTCTGTTTCCTAATCCTACCACTGAGCTGAGCAATTTCCTCCAGTGTGTCCTTCCCCCATGAATGCTGCCCCACCTTGGAGTTAGCTGTCTACGAACTGAGAACTCTGAAGCTGTGAGCCCCAAATAAACATTTCCTTCTCTAAATTGTTCTTGTCAGATATTTTGGTCACAGCAACACAAAAGCTGACTAAAACACTTCCAGGCTCTTCAATAATCTCTTTAACTTCAAATGAAAAAAAGTTCATGACTCTCAGACCTCTGTTTGCCAAGCCTACATTACCAAAATACAAAACCAAATTTCTAAGTATCTAATAAATATCCTCAGAACTTTTTAATAAAAAGGAGTCAAAGGGGCGAGAGGTGTGGCTCAGTGGTAGAGCGCTTGCCTACCATGTGTGAGGCCCTGGGTTCAATCCTCAGCACTACATATAAATAAATAATATGAAAGATCCACTGACAACTAAAAAATATTAAAAAAAAAAAAAAAAAGGAGCTAGAGCCAGGCATGGTGGTGCACACTTGTAATCCCAGTGGCTCAGGAGGCTGAGGTAGGAGGATCAGTGGTTGAGTGACCCTGGGTTCAATCCCTGGTGCCCTCTTGCAAAAAAATAATTAAAACTTGCTGGTTTTGAATAGTCCCAATCTTTCCAAATGCAAACAACAGGAAAATAAGAAATTCCAAGCAAAATTCAAATCCAAGGCACTGTCTAGAAAACATGGTCTAAAAAATGAGACTGTAGTTATAAAATGTCAAAAAGATCTAAGATGATGCCTCTGAGCACCATCAGTCAGACAAAAGGCCTTTTAAAGATTTTAAAGGTATGACTTAACAGGTTATTTTAATCAAACAGTGGAGCTTCTAAGAAATTCAAAGGCATTATAAATCTGGAGAATGCCCAAAGAGTGAACAGCTTGTCTCAAAGAGATTTTTAGGTATGACTTCTGTCTAATTAAGTGAGCATGAATAAGATCTACAGGAGACCCACAAAGTTTCACAGAGAATTAAACTAGCAGAACATTGCCCATTCAAACAGAAACACAGTACAAAACAAAAAGAAAATCTTTAACATCAAAACTGCCACAGTTGGAAGTAGGTAGAGGAAACTATGCAGCTACAGTCTACTTTTCATTGAAAAAGGAACAATAACTCAGAGTATGAAATCAAAAGCCTAGAAGGCAGAGCTAAGAACCAGGAAGAATTACTCCCAGACACTGAACTCTAATCAAGGAACTACCAACCTATACCCAGTTGGATTTCAGAACTGGTATGAAGCAATGACACCTTTGGGCCAACATTTTTCCTTCTTTTTGACCAAGAATACCTATGGTAGCTATCTTATACCAGGTCACAAGGGGCGGGGCAGATAATATGCCTCTTTTAGTTTAACAAGTCTTCAGATAGGACTCAAGGAGCTGAAATTAAGAATCTACTCCCAAGGACCCATGTAAACCTGGACCTAATTTGGTATAATATACTAAACAAATAATCTGATGTTATAAAAGAGGAATTCTTGTGGAACAGGTGAGTATATTGTGCATATGGAATGAATGTAAGTAATCTGTAGCCACAGAACATACTGTGATCACCTAAAATACGTTCACAAATTCCCTGACACTTTCTTCAAACAGTAGAACCAAATTCTCCTACTTTTGAATGTGGGATGGACTTAGTAACTGATTTCTAAAATAAATAAACTTCCAAAAATAGAGTAAGGAGAAAGAAAAATAGTAAAATTACTGTGCAGGAACCTAGTAAATGCTACCTTGACCAAGAAATGAGCATTAATATGAATAGTGAGATTACACAGATTGCACCTTTACCCTAATGTGATAATGACAAGAAGGGTACTTCACCTCTGTTGTATTCTTTTCCAAAACCCATCGTTAAAGATGGGTCTCCCAACAATTATGTGTTAGAATCTTGAGTGTTGAGAGGTGGAGGTCAGGGCTTTCAGGTATTTAGGTCACCAGAGCTTTACTCTCAGGAATGGATTAATGGCCTTATAAAATGGTTCGCAGAACTGGATTCACTCTTTCCTGCTATGTGAGGATACAACATTCATCCTTCCATCCTTTACCATGTGAAGAGAGAGTTTGTCCACTCTGTATGATAAGCAGAGACAGAGCCTTCACCAGATACCAAAACTATCGGTGCCATAATCTTGAACTCTCAGCCTCCAGAGTTATAAGAAAATAAATTTGTTTTCTTTATAAAATAACCCACTCTCAGATAATGTATTATAATAACAGCAACAAAAACACAGCCAGTCTAAGCATGAGAAAAATGTCAGGCCAAGACTAGGACTACTACAGTATATCTGGCGAGTATTTTTCGAGGCTGTCAAGGTCATTTCACCACATATACATACATCAAAACATCCAGTTTTACATCTTAAATATACACATTTTTAAATTTGTCAATTATACCTCAATAAAGCTGAAAAATAAAAACTGTCAGGTCATGAAAAACACGGGAAGACTAAGAAATAGACATTCAAGGAAATTGGGGAGACATGAGAATTAAATGTAATTTAGGTAGTTTAGTTAGCAATTTAGTGGTACTATAGATTGGATCCTGGAATGGAAAAGGAATATGAATGAAAAAAATGAACGCAAATAAAATCTGGAGTTAATTAACAAAGTATCAATGTGAGTTTCTTATATTGACAAATGTACCATGGTAATGTAAAATGGAAAAACTGGTTGAGGAGTTTAAGGGAATGTATTGCCCTATCTTTATAACTTCTGTGTAAACCTAAAATTAGTTAAAAATAAAATCAATCTCTAGCCAAAACAAGATAAAACTACATTGTTTTAGTCTGTTTTGTGTTGCTATAAAAACAAACAAACAAACAAACAAAAACCAGAGGCCAGATAACTTACAAAAGAAAGAAGCTTATGATTCTGATGGCTGGAGAGTCCAAATGGAATGGCACTGGTGTCCTGGCAAGGCCCTCCACAGTGTGTCACAACATGGCAGAGAAGCAAAAAGGGAACTGGCCATTTGCAGAAGGGGCAAGGCAGCAAGAAAGATTCAGAGGAAGTGCAGATTTGCTTTTGACAACCTACTCTTGCACAAGATCCTACAAGAGCAAGATCAAACTCCATGAGAAAAGCACTGATCCCCCTCAAAGACCTAATAACCTGCCATTATGTCTCATCTCTTAAAGATCCAATATTTAAATACCATTATATTGGGTACCAAGTTTCTAGCATATGAACCTTCAGGGGACACACCCAAAGCATAACACATACTTAACTCAGAGGACTGGTCACTGCATGAAAATATGTTTAGAAGAGTGACTGGAACATGGCAAGGATATAATAAATATTAGCTATTTTTATTCTTGTATTAAGTGGAACACATGATAATAAGAACTATCTTCATTAATTCCATACTTGTTATACTGCCCTATTTATCATTATTTCCCAGCATAAATAAATTGTGACATGTTGATTTATATTTCTTAAAAGAGGAGTAATGGTGAAGAATGAGCAGAAGCAGCAGCTCAAAGAATAGGTCACTGAAGGCACTGCAGTTGCCTGCATACATGCAGACACATTCATATTCTTTCTCTCTCTCTCTCTCTCTCTCTCTCTCTCTCTCTCTCTCTCTCTCTCTCTCTCTCCCTCTCTCCCAGTTCCCAAATTTTGGGATAATTAGGTGACTAATACATGCACTCTCCTGTTATTAATTCATTCTATAAATATTTATCAAATGCCTATTACCTTAATATTTTCAGAGTATAAAAGATGAATATTAATAATAAATCATAGGCGTCTTGAAGACATAAGCTAACAAGACTATAGTGGACACATAATGATTTTGCTTGTGTAACATGCCTAATTCCTTTCGGGAACTGCTCCTTAACTATTCCCTAGTAATATCTGCTGTTAATCTATCTTACTTTATCCTTGGTTAAAGAGTTGGGCAGAGTTCAAAGCCAGTCTCAGCAATGGCAAGGCACTAAACAACTCAGTGAGACGCTGTCTCTAAGTAAAATACAAAATAGGGCTGGGGATGTGGCTCAGTGGTTGAGTACCCCAGAGTTCAAACCCCAAAAAAAAAAAAAAAAAAAAAAAAAAAAAAGATGGGCAAATACTACAAATATAAATTACCCTAATTTCTATAAACCGTGACTATTCCATGTGACCTAAGCAGGGAAAAAAAGAATTTACCTTTTATCAACATACATATGTTGGAAAGAGAGATGAACTTAAAAAGACAGATCTGAGTCTCCTAGGTTTCATCTTGCCTCCACATGAAGTCAGCGTGTTTAGAGAATGATATGAATAGAGCCAGACAGTTAAGAGATATCTGAAGCCAAGAACAAAATCTGAGTTTCATAAGAAGCAAACCCACTGACTTCCTTTTTGGCTTTAGTTTAACCCTAATATAGTTGTTTTGTTTTTTAAATCTAAGTTGTATTAAGTGCTAGAGAAAGGTTCAGTGTATTCCAGCAACTCATATCAGATTTGGCTGAAGTAAGTGGGGAGAAATTCAAGGCAGAGGTATTCAGTAACATGAAGAAGTAAAAGCATTTCACCAAATGAAAATGTGAATGGAGCTGCCAAGCGTGGTGGCACCCCTGTAATCCTAGCAGTTTGGGAGGCTGAGGCAGAAGGATCACGAGTTTAAAGCTGGCCTTGGCAAAAGCTAGGTGTAAAGCAACTCAGTGAGACCCTGCATCTAAATAAAAATACAAAATAGGGTTGAGGATGTGGCTTGGTGGTCAAGTGCCCCTGAGTTCAAAAACCCAGCTATCCAAAAACAAAAAGAAAGAAAAGGCAAATGGATAAAGAACATTCCGAGTAGAAAGGGGAAAGAATATGGCATGTATGTAAAATGCAGTTCAGCTTGGTTAGACAGTGTAATATAAACAGATGATAGATCACAGGTGCCTTAAATGATATTCTTACAAGACTAGCTGTTTCTCTAGACTAAAGAAGTGACTGTGAGAGGATATCACAGAAAGATAGATCAAATTCCTTTTGTGATTAACACTCTTTGGTAATTATGCACTTATTAGTTTTATCATCATAATTTGGTGGTTTTATACTGTATCCACAAAAGAATTAAATGACTTATTAATTCAGATATACTTCCTCTGTTATTGACTTCTAATCTACTTAGATAAATAACCCTGGCAATAAAAAAGAACTATAGTTTATATGGCAATTAATCTGAGCTGGTTCCTGGTGATTACCACTCATTATTGTCACCTGCATCTTAAGTAATATCATTGAGCTCTTTAATTAATTATACACAAAGCTATCTAGAAAGTTTAAAAACATGATAAACCTAAAACTATTTAAGTTAAAAAATACCACTATTTTCCTGGTAACATAACTCATTTAAAAAAAAAAAGTGTTAGAAATGACCTTATACCATACAGAAAATTAACTCAAAATGAATCAAACTGGAGTTAAAACTTTAAAACTCTTAGAAGAAAACAAAGGAAAATATTCATGGCAATGGATTTGGCAATGATTTCTTGGATGTGGTATCAAAACAAAAGGTAACAAAAGGAAAATTAGGTAAACTGGATAATATCAAAATTAAAAATAGTTGTGCATCCAAGGACACTACCTAAAGAGAAAACTCAAAGAGTAGGAAGAAACATCTACAAATCATTTATCTGATATGGGATTGATATTCAGAATATATAAAGAAATTCCTACAATTCAACAATAACAACTAGATTTTTTTTTAATGGAAAAAACTTGAAGACATTTCTCTAAAGAAGATGATCAACATCACTAATCATTAATGTATTCAATGCAAAACTACAATGAGGTACAACTTTATACCCATTAGGATGCCAACTATAAAAAAAGAAAAAGAAAGTAAGAGTTAGTGAGGATGTACCAGAATTGGAACCCTCATGCATTGCTGGAAAGACTACAGAATTGTGCAGCCACTGTGAAAAACAGTTTGGCAGTTTCAGGGTTCAATCCTCAGTACCAATAGATAGGCAGGTAGGTAGGTAGGTAGGAAGGCAGATAGATAGGTAGACAAAAAAATAAATAAATAAAGTTAAACATAGAATTGCCATATGATCCAGCAAGTCCAGTCCTAAATATATACCCAAATGAATTAAAAGTGGGGACTCAAATAGGTATTTGTGCATCAACGTTCATTATTCACAATAGCCAAAAGGTTGAAAAACCCAAGTGTCCATCATCAGCAGACAAATGGATAAACAAAATGTGATATAATAGGATATCATCCAGCCTTAAAAAAGGAATGAAATTATGACACATTCTACAACATAGATGAACCTTGAAAATACTATGATAAGTAAAATAAGCCAAATACAAAAATTGTATGGTTCTATTTATCTAAGGTATCTAATAGACAAATGCACACAGAAAGCACAACAGAAGTCAGAGAGAGGTAGAAATAGGGAATTATTGTTTAATGTGTATTGAATTTATGTTAGGAATAATGAAAAAATTCTGGAAATAAATAATGGTGATGGTTATATAACAATGTGAATATACTTAATATCACTGGACTGTATACTTTAAATGGTTAAAATGGTAAATTTATGTTATGTATATTTTATCATAAATCTTTTAAAGTGCTAAGAATGGGCTAAGACCAGAGGCCTTCTACATTTATCTTGGCAGTAGAGCAGTGGCATACATGGAATGAAACTCACAGCCAACCAACCAGTACTGAAATACTAGACAAACATAAGCAATTTCAACATTGCTGGGCATGATACACTGTTGCCCTGACTTTAGGACAAGGGACTCAAATCCAAATATTGTTTCCAAGTCCTCTTAATGCTTGGTTTCCTGGATTCCTCTCAAGCACCTCATCTGTCCACAAGAATAGAGAGACTGAATGGCAGCAATCTGAAGTCAGTCCAACACCAAGGTCTGTTGGCAGACTAGAAAGAGGCTGAGGACTTCTGCAGTGCCAAACCCCTGTTCTCATAGGATCAGCGAGTTTGCAAAGATAATAGGCCCTCTCTCTTTCCCTTTTTAAAACTTTTTCTTGATATATAATATACATATAGAAAAGGGTATCATAAGAAACAATGATTTTTTAAAGCATATTAGGAAAATTCTTTAAGTTCAGTAATCTTAAATTTATTTAAAAATTGAAGTTTAAAAATAGATTTATTTCATCACAAACAGTATTATCTTAACTGTCAAGTGTTAAATAATTTCATTTGTTTTCCCCCAAGTAGAAGGGCTAAAGCTATGAAAACAGTCAAGTTGCATATTAGATGGTCAACTTAGCAAAAAGACTTAAAAAGTGACTAAGTAGAATGTTAATACTAACATATTCAAACAAGAAAATACAAGCAGTTACCTCAATTCCTCACCTTTTCTTGTTTTCTACATCATTCTAAGTCAGCTCTGAGCAACTTCACTACATTCAAAACACATTCCCTATCTGTTCACTTCTCTCTACTCTGCTAAAACTGTCCCCATCTTCCTCGATAATATTATCTTACCTGTACATGGTAGCAGCCCCCTTAAGTGGTCTCTCAGCTTTACCATTTTATTTTTAATCCCACAACACATTATAATGAACACATTATAATTTAAAAAAATTTTTAAACAAGGGAATTGTCATAAATGAGGAAAAGAGATGAAAATGTCAAAAGACTGTATAACCCCACCTCTGTTATTTTTTTAAGTGAACCATTAATATTGCATCCATTCACCTTTGAATACCTAAATCTTGTTAACAGAATGAAAGATGAAGTTTTTTTCTTTTCTTTCTTTTTTTTTTTTTTTTTTTTTTAACTTGAGATCCTATTATATAGAGGTTTGGAAACAAATGAGAATTGTCCTTAATGTGCACAAATCAATTTCAAACTTAGTGATTCTCCCCCTGGGATCTGAGTATCCTGGCTTCACTCTTGACCATATATACTCCATTTTCCACAGGTGACTAAAAGTGATTCTATTAGGATATAAATCACATCATATGATTCCCTTGTTTGAAACTCTAATGGTTTGCAATTATACTTATAAATAAAATTCAGATTTTCTCTCAAGACTAACTTCTCCCCTTGACTGTTCCCTCTGTATTTTCTGCCCCATATCTTCCTGAGGGTGGCCCCTTCCTGTGATTCACACTTAGCTCACCCCCTAGGAGAAGTATTCCCTAATCAAGCTAAAGCAGTCATCTTAACTTTGAGATAGAGTCTGAGCAGCTATAATTTGTTTTTTAAGCTCCTCAGGTGGGACTAATATGTAGCGATACTAAGAATCACTGCACTAAATGAGTTTTGCTTTTGCTTATGATAGTTTTATTCCAATTTATTTCTTGCTACTTCTCACTGCCTGTGGGTTGAAAAGTGGAAAACTACATGTATGAAGTAGTAAGAAAGAAATTGCAATCATCAGAAACCTGTACTAAATGACTGCCAAAGGACATACCTATCTGTTAAATGCAAGTGAATAGAACTTGTTCAGCCTGTATCAATTTTTTTGTTGTTGTTATTTCATGACTCTCAGCCCTGGATCACAAAGCTGAAATTGTCAGAAAAATCAAATGCTGTCTTAGCCTATGTTACCAAACCAGGACCATTTTGCCCACTGCATAGTATGTCAATCACTGAATTGACAAATTTTGCAAAAGAGTTTATTCACACGAAGGCCAAGAGATATGAAGAGATGGGAAACCTAAGTCTCAACCACACAGTCCCAAGGATATAATTAAGGAGTATATATAGGAAGAAGTAAGGTGATTCAAGGCCTGGGGAAAGGTGAGTAGAGGTAAAGCAATCTGTACATGTACATGTATAATCAGTCTTCACAGCCCTTCACAAGATGCATGTTCACAAAATGGCAGTTTGCAAGATCTGAGGGTAGAGTTTTTGGCCCTCTAACATCAAAAGGCCACCCATCAGACACTTGCAAAGACCCAAGTGAAGAGAAGGGTTTTGACACAAGCAGTCCTGAAATCCCTGAAAAGTAACTTGATGTATCCCACAGGTCACAGGAATTATCTGCAGCAAAGCTAATGAGAGACTATTAATAACATATTGCTCAACTGCATGACCCTCAAAATTAGCGATTTTTAAAATCAACTAAAAGCAAGTGAAACTAGAGTTTTTCATGGTTTCATTCAAAACTATCTTAACTTTCTGAGAAAAGATTGCCTTTCTCTTTTCCAAGTCTTGGTAAAAATCTTCAGTTTGATATAATTTCTTAACACTAATTATTAATCTTCTTTACTATGAACTCCATAAGATAGGGGATTTGTATTGCTCACTGATAAATTCCCAGCTCTTAAATAATGCCTGATATATAGTAGATGTTTAGTAAACAGTGAATGATGTGATTAATTTATTAATTTATTCATTCAACAAATAGTTACCATGTGCCAGGCAGCATTCTAGACTTTGAGGCTATAGCAATGAAAATTATGGAAATGATATTAAGTAAAGCAAGCAGCAGAGGACTGAACTTTTAAAAAGATAGCCAGTAAAGGGTTCATTGAAAAGGTGATTTTTAAGAAAAGACATCAAGAAAGTGAAGAAGCTAGCTATGCAGATATCTGGGAAGATCAACAATACCACTGGCCCTAAAAAGATAACATATCTGGCATGTTCCAGAAATCAGCAGCAAGAAGGCCAATGAGTCTAGTTAGTGTAGATTAAGGTAGAAGCCTATTAATCTGATTGAGATAAGAAGGCACTAGAGTAAGATGGGAAGTCTTAAATACATTATTGAACTTATACTTCAACAGAGTCACTTTGGATACTATGTATTGAGAAAAGGCTGAAGATCAAAAGCAGAGAAATCAGTTAGGAAGATGTTTATAATCAGAAGCAAGATAATGGTAATTTGAACACAGTAGTAGGTGGGAGAGGGAGTGGACAAACTTTTTTAAAATAGACCCAGCAAGATTTGATGAAGGACTGAATCTGGATGTGAAGGGGGGGAAAAAAAGGAGGATATGAACTGAAAGAATGGAGGTACCACTAACTGAAGTGAGGAAAAAACAAAAGAGGGGTAAGTTTGGGAGGTATATGAGGAACTTGGTTTGGGACATATTCAATTATTGATGCCTTTTAAACATTTAAGTAGAGTTCTCAAGTATGTCATAAAAACATACCTGGAATTTAGTGGAGAAATTTAATGTGGAGTTATAAATTGGGGAGTCATCAGCATATAGATGGTATTTAAATCGATGAACTCCAACATCATTAGGGAATTAAAATTAGGGAAATGTAAATCAAAACTATACTGAGGTTGCATCTCATACCAGAATGGTAGTCATCAAGAATCCATATGACAAAAGATAGTGGACTGAGACAGACACTATTACCCTATGTACATGTATGGTTACATGAATGGTGTGAATCTACATTGTGTACAACCATAGAAATAAAAAGTTGTACCCCATTTGTGTACAATGAATCAAAATGCAGTCTGTAAAAAAATGAATAAATGAATAAAACAGAATATATGTGACAATAAATTCTGGAGAGGATGTGGAGAAAAAGGAACACTTACACAGTTGGTGGACTGTAAATTAGTACAACCACTATGGAAATCAGTATGGAGGCTCCTCAAAAGACTAGGCAGCCACCAAAGGACCCAGCTATAACACTCCTTGGTATTTTTGCTAAAGAATGTAAGTTATCATAATACAGTGATACATGCATACCCATGTTTATAGAAGCACAATTCACAATAGCCAAACTATAGAACCAGCCTAGGTGTCCATCATGGATGAATTGATAAAAGAAAACGTGGTATATGTACACAATGGAGTTTTATTCAATCATAAAGAAAAATGAAAATTATGTCTTTTGCAGGAAATGGATGGAATTTACTTTATGTTAAATGAAATAAGTCAACCTCAGAAGGTTAAGAGACAAATGTTTTCTCTCATATGTGGAAGCTAGAGAGGAAAAAGGAAAAGAAAGATGGGAACAGATTTCATGGAAATCAAACAGATCAGCACAGGAAAGGGATCAAGTAGTGGGAGGCAGGGAGAGAGGGGATAGTACTGGGGAGTGATATTGGCCAAATTATACTGTTATACTGTGTGCATGTATAAATATGTAACAACAAAATTCATCATTATGTACAATTATAATGCACCAATAAAAAAAGAAACAAAAGAAAATATGTAAAGAAACCTACCAGCTTAAAAAATATATATTCTCATCATTCAGAAGAAAAGAAATAATTTTCTATTATAGAATATAATAGAAGCACTTGTTTCATTATTTATCTGAAAAGTAATTTTGATTATCTAATTTAGTGATCTGGTTATTCTCTTATTAATTGCCTGTTTCTCCCTCTCTGTCAAAATACATAAGCCAGGTCATTAAAAATCTGATTTGGCAGGCATCTGGAGCACAAACTGAATGACCTAAAGAAATACCACACTAAGATTATCTAATATAATGACTGTACAGAAGGCAAAGAAAAGAAAAGCACTGTTTTGTAAACAATATCAAATTGACAATTACTTGTGAGCTCAAGGTCAGAGACAGCACACTTGAGACTTTAGGAACAATACATTAATGTAATTAAAATACACTGTTTCCCACTTTACTGACCATAAAGATAACTGGGTAAAACTGTTTTGTTCTGTGTTGTTTAATATCAAATCTTGTTTTTTGTTGTTTTTTTTGTGGTTGTTTTTGCAGGACAGGGGATGTACTGGGGACTGAACTCAGGGGCACTTACCCACTAAGTCACTTCCCCAACCCTTTATTTAGTATCTCTACTATTACCTTGGAGAGTCTGATCAAATTGCCAAGATTTATCTAAAATGTAGTAGGAGGCAGCTTCTACACAATCACTTTATCAACCAGTTCTCTGTTCTGAGAAAACTGCAAAAGATCCTGTGGCTGGTTTTAAACTCTGCCCATAATAATTAATATCCATTAATATCTATTTTTAGACGATTCTACCTCTGAAAAGGGATTCAAGGCATCAGGGTCTCTTTTTTTATTCTTTTTATCTCAGCAAAGAATACTGTTAATAAAAATCAATCTGAATGTATGGGGTAATACATAATGGAAAATATAGTTTACAAAGATTGATTGAAGTTGAACTCACCTGTCCACTTTTCCCAAATTCTAGCTCTACTATGGCAACAGGGGTGTGTATTTGAGATGAGTGCCTTGACTGGGACTTGCCATCAACTCTCCAGCTCAGGCCCCGAAGTCCATTGTCCCAACGACTCTGGTTCATGAGGCTCTCTCGAATTTTTATCTTGTGGCTCTTCCAGAATTTGGAAATGACAGCAGCCTGGTCAGATGTGATCCCACCTTGCTTTTTGGTTTGAGCAGTCAAGAATGCCTCCAGCTGGTTGAAATCCATGTCTGCAGATGCAATAGACTATAAAAATGACAGAAAAAGCAATAAATTTGAATTTGGTAGATAATTAGAAAAACAGCTTCTTAACTACAGAGCATATTTTGAATGATTCTTAAGTACTAACTATGCTTTCAAAAAGGATCATCAAGAACGGTAATGAGTAAGTTTAAATACAAAAGTACTCCGTTTGCAAACACCAAATATCAGAAAAGCTATAGTTAAAAATTCTATCATTCAAATTCTATATTAATAACTAAAATTTAGCTCAAATATCCAGTTTCATGTGAATAAAATGAAAATTATTTTAAATAATAAAACAAAAGAATAAAATTAATCAGTTCTCTGATGCAATCTTATAGTGCCTTATAGATAGGCTTGATTTGACAAAGTACAACTGTACAATGTTTGCATATTTTTTTTTTTGGTACAATGTATTCTCCATAAGAAGCACTAAGTAGGGGTTGGGGTTGGAACTCAGTGGTAGAACGCTGACCTCACATGTATGAGGCACTGGGTTTGATTCTCAGCACCACATAAAAAATAAGCAAATAAAGGTATTTTATCCATCTACAACTAAAAAAATTTTTAAAAAAGAAGCACTAAGTAAATGTTGTTAAACGAAGGCATTATTTTAGCTTTGCAGTCTATCTTCAGTGAGGAACAGCTCATTTGCAATACTACTCTGCAATTATATATAATCTTAATATTTTTCCTTACATTTTCAAAACTTAATTGCCATTGAAGTTGGGTTCTCAATTCAACCATCCAAGAAAACAGCAAATAAATATTAAGTTTGAGCATAAAATAAAAAGCCTTAAATTTGCACAGCAGTCTTTAATCTTTCAAAGTATTTTCACATTTATTATTGCAGTTGAGTTCACAATCCATTTTCAAAGATGATAAGGTAGACAGAAGTAGGATTAGTTCTTTTTACTCTCAATTTATAGAATTGTAAACAGAAGCATAGAGAAACCAAATGATTTTCCCAAAAGCTCAGTAAGGGAAGTGCAGAGCCAAAGTCTCCTACATGGTAAGCCATGTTTCTCTCTAATTAGTTTTCATAATTGACTACATTGGAGAAGTAGATTCTGTATTATTTTCAGTGAAAAATATCTAAACTGGTACATTCTGCCAACAATGATTCAGAGATACCAGTACCTAAGGAGTAAATACAATGCTTTATTCATGACCTTTAGAAACTATGAAACATTAAACAATACACAGATTATCACCACCATTTTTTTATTTAAGACTTGGTTATTTCAGTGAGATAAAAAATACATAAATGTTAGTTTAAAAAATAGCAAAACTGAGAGATAAAATTGAGAAGATAGTGTGGAGTCAGATTATAAGGTGCCAAAGTCAGAGGTTTAGATAGTGTTATATATAGGCAATAAGGAGCCACTAAAGCCAGGTAAACGGGTAATCACAATGCAAAGCTCAACCTGAGCACTAATAAAATAAATCTGAGAAAAGTAAGTAGCTATACTGAAGGGGGAAATCGCCAAAGGGATGAACAATGGGGCTTGGGAGAGGAGAGTGACAGTTAATGATTTAAAACCAGGGCAAGCTTTCCCTTGCCTTTTCTTTGATAGGTCCCTACTCTCTCCTGGTCATAAGGGCTGATATGAATTCCAAATCAGAATATCCTCCTCTTTCTGGGAACACTGACTGGTCCACATTAATTTCCCAATTTAGAGCAGAAGGACAAATGGTCTTGCCTTTCAGAATCATAATACAGAACGATATGAGGCTGGGGTTATGATCAGTCATTTTCTTTTACCTCTGGGCAAAAGCCTGAGTACAATTTAAAAAAAAAAAAAGAAGTAGTAGTAGTGTGGGGTTGGGGGGGAAGAAGGAGGAGGAGGAGGAAGACGACGACCACGATGACGATGACAACGAGGAAAAGCAGCAGCAGCAGCAGCCTCCACTACCACCGCCAAGCAGAGTAGATTCTAATGTGCCAACATCTCTGTTCTATAACCCCCAAGACACTGGTTCCTGCAGGACTTCCTTCAATTCTATTCAGTATTCGAGCATCTTTCCCACTCACAGGCATCAAATAAATAAATACAAATACGTATATGTACACATACACACACATACACACATATATACATACACACTGTCAAGAAAATTCAAGTTGTAGTCCTATAATTTAGAACCAACAGTACTGACTAAAATCAGGTAGTAAGAGTAAGGATAGAGGAATATAAGGTAGGCAATGTACAGGTAGTATATGAATGGAGAAAGTAGGGCTGGGGCTAAAAAACAAATGTGCTGCCTTTCATTTCTCCATTAATATAAAAAATGGTAAATATTACAACTTTCTGGTAGATTAAAGCTATTTCATGTTACAACTCAAGAAATATTAATATCTGCCTATTTACCAGATATTTGGCTTAAAAACCTCTGGCTGTGCCACTTAATAGAAATATTAATTTGTACAACATACTATAATTAGGTTAAACTATTTCCACTGGCACCGTGCATCACAATTCACTGGTTTGGGTCATTCTTTTCCCCAAAATCAAGAAATATCTATTCTGATATAATTTTACCTGTGACTGAATTTAGTTTCTGTTCCAGCTGATAATATATTGAACTGGAATCAATTCATCCAAATTTTTAAGACAATCAAAAATTAAATAAGGAATTATTTGGGACTGAGTTCATTTCATCAATTTTTATTTAATTCAAGAAATATTTGGGGGGCGATCCAAGATGGTGGACTGGAGGGTGACTGCATCTCCTGTCGCTCCAGAACCCAGGATTCAAGAAGGGGAGGCATTGAGAGACTCAGACTAGAATAGAGCAACGGGGTGAGTCTCCCCCACTGGGCTCAGCCTGGGCTGCAGGCCCAGATAGAGGCGGCTTATCAGAGTAGGGCAAGGCAGCTAGAGTCATCCCCAGGTAGCCCTGCTCACTCCGGCGGTGGGCTCCTCCCACACGGCCAGCTTCTCCAGCTTCTCCAGCTTCTCGGAGCAGGGCCCCCAGTGAGAGCCTTTCTGCACAGAACCAGCTCCAAGTCCCGGAGCCAGCACAGTGAGCTCCGGCCTGCAGGCAGCTTCAGGGACCAGACAGGGCAGCCAGGGACTTCCCCAAGCAGCCCTGCTCCCTCCGGCAGGAGGCGCCTTTCAAGGCTAGCTTCTCGGTGCAGACCATCCAGTGAGAGCCTTTCTACACAGAGCCAGCCACAAGTTCCCGAGCCAGCGGAGAGCTCCGACCCGCAGGCAGCCTCTGGGACTAGGGCAGGGCAGCCAGAGACTTCTCCAGGCAGCCCTGCCCCCTCCGGCTGCAGGCTCTTTCCACAGGGCAATCCAAGATGGTGGACTAGAGGGTGACTGCATCTCCTGTCACGCCAGAACCCAGGGTTCAAGAAGGGGAGGCATTGAGAGACTCGGACTAAAATAGAGCAACGGGGTAAGTCTCTCCCACCAGGTGAAGCTCGGCCTGGGAGGCCCGGATAGGGGCAGCTTATCAGAGCAGGGCAGGGCAGCTAGATCCTTCTCCAGGTAGCCCTGCTCACTCCGGCGGTGGGCTCCTCCCACACGGCCAGCGTCTCGGAGCAGGCCCCCCAGTGACAGCCTTTCCACACAGAGCCAGCTCCAAGCTCTGGAACCAGTAGTGGGCTAGGGGCAGCTTTCTTCGGAAGCACTGCACTATCAAGTTCCTCCAAGACTTCAGGCTACTGAAGGCTGGGAGGTGATACACTGGAAATCTACAGGGACACTATAAACCAATAGAGGAAATCTGCAATATCTCAAAGTCCCACTGACATCTGACCAATATGAGAAAACAAGGGAAAAAATGTCCCAAACAAACCTAGATACTATATCAATAAAACTCAATGACAGCACAGCAGAAGAAATGTCAGAAAGGGAGTTCAGAATGTACATAATTAAAACAATCAGGGAAGCAAACGAGGAGATGAAAGAGCAAATGCAGGCATTGAAGGAGGAGATGAAAGAGCAAATGCAGGCATTAAATGATCGCACCAATCAACAGTTAAAAGAGCAAATATGGGAAGCAAGAGATCATTTCAATAAAGAGTTAGAGATACTGAACAGAAAAACAGAAATCCTTGAAATGAAGGAAACAGTAAACCAAGTTAAAAACTTCATAGAAAGCATAACCAATAGGATAGAACACCTGGAAGACAGAACCTCAGACATTGAAGACAAAATATTTAATCTTGAACACAAAGTTGACCAAACAGAAAAGATGGTAAGAAATCATGAACAGAATCTCCAAGAACTATGGGATATCATGAAAAGGCCAAATTTAAGAATTATTGGGATTGAGGAAGGCTTAGAGAAACAAACCAAAGGAATGAACAATCTATTCAATGAAATAATAGCAGAAAATTTCCCAAATCTGAAGAATGAAATGGAAAACCAAGTACAAGAGGCTTATAGGACTCCAAGTATACAAAATTACAACAGACCCACACCAAGGCACATTATTATGAAAATACCTAACATACAAAATAAAGACAGAATTTTAAAGGCTGCGAGAGAAAAGAATCAAATTACATTCAGGGGGAAACCAATAAGAATATCAGCAGATTTTTCAATCCAGACCCTAAAATCTAGAAGGTTATGAAACAACATTTACCAAGCCCTAAAAGAAAATGGATGCCAACCAAGAATCTTATACCCAGCAAAACTTACTTTCAGATTTGACGATGAAATAAGATCCTTCCATGATAAACAAAAGCTAAAGGAATTTACAAAAAGAAAGCCGGCATTGCAGAGCATTCTCAGCAAAATATTCCATGGGGAAGAGATGAAAAACAATGATGCAAATCAGCAACGGGAGGAACTAGCCTAGGGGAATAGCCAAATAGAGGAGAAGCCAAATCATGTCAAAAAACAAAAATGAGTCAAATGACTAGGAATACAAATCATATCACAATAATAACCCTGAATGTTAATGGCCTGGACTCATCAATCAAAAGACATAGACTGGCAGATTGGATTAAGAGGAAAAATCCAACAATATACTGCCTGCAAGAGACTCATCTCATAGAAAGAGATACCCAAAGACTAAAGGTGAAAGGATGGGAAAAAACATACCATGCACATGGACACAGCAAAAAAGCTGGAGTATCCCTCCATCCTCATTTCAGATAATGTGGACTTCAAGCCAAAACTAGTCAGAAGGGATAAAGAAGGACATTACATACTGCTTGGGAGAAGCATAAATCAGCAAGACATAACAATCATAAATATCTATGCCCCAAACATTGGCTCATCCATGTACATCAAACAAATCCTTCTCAATTCCAGAAATCAAATAGACCACAACACAATAATACTGGGCAATTTTGGCACACCTCTCTCACCACTGGATAGATCTTCCAAACAAAAATTGAATAAAGAAACCACAATTCTCAATGGCACAATCAACAATTTGGACTTAACCGACATATACAGAATATACCATCCAACAAAGAACAAATAAACTTTCTTCTCAGCAGCACATGGATCCTTCTCTAAAAATGGACCATGTTTTGTGCCACAGAGCTACTGTTGGCAAATACAAGATAGAGATACTACCTTGTACTCTATCAGATCATAGTGGATTGAAATTAGAAATAAATGACAGAATAAAAAATAGAAACTTCTCCAATACCTGGAAATTAAATAATACACTGTTATATGATGAATGGATAACGGAAGACATCAGGAGGGAAATAAAAAAATTCTTGGAAATAAACGAGAACAAAATCATATCATATCAAAATCTCTGGGACACTATGAAAGCAGTACTTAGAGGAAGATTTATTTCATGGGGCGCATTCAACAAGGGAAGTAGAAATCAACAAATGAACGACTTAACACTACAGCTCAAAGCCCTAGAAAAAGAGGAGCAGACCAACACCAAAAGTGGTGGAAGACAGGAAATAGTTAAATCAGAGCCGAAATCAACGAAATTCAAGCAAAAGAAACGATTGGAAAAATTAACAAAATAAATAGTTGGTTCTTTGAAAAAATAGACAAAATTGATAGACCCTTAGCCACACTAACAAAGAGAGAGAGGGAGAAAACTCAAATTACTGAGGTTCGGAATGAACAAGGAAATATCACAACAGACACGAGTGAAATACAGAACATAATTGGAGGCTATTTTGAAGGTCTGTACTCCAGCAAGACAGAAGACCTAGGAGACATCAACGAGTTTCTGGAGATATATGGATTGCCTGGACTGAATGAGGAGGACATACACAACTTGGATGAATCAATTTCAAGCAATGAAATAGAGGAGGTCATCGGGGGCCTGCCAATGGAGGGGAGTCCAGGACCAGAAGGGTTCTCAGCCGAGTTCTACAAAACCTTTAAAGAAGAGCTCATTCCAATACTCCTCAAAGTATTCCATGAAATAGAAGAGGAGGGAACCCTCCCAAACTCATTCTATGAAGCCAATATCACCCTGATACCTAAACCAGACAGAGACACATCGAGGAAAGAAAATTTCAGACCAATATCCTTAATGAACATTGACGCAAAAATTCTCAACAAAATTTTAGCAAATCACATACAAAAATATATTAAAAAGATAGTGCACCATGATCAAGTGGGTTTTATCCCAGGGATGCAAGGTTGGTTCAACATCCAGAAATCAATAAATGTCATTCACCATATCAACAGACTTAAAGTTAAGAATCACATGATTATTTCAATAGATGCAGAAAAAGCATTCGATAAAATACAGCATCCCTTCATGCTCAAAACACTAGAAAAAATTGGGGTAGTGGGAACATTCCTTAACATTGTAAAGGCCATCTAATCTACGCTAAGCCCATGGCCAATATCATTCTAAATGGTGAAAAACTGAAAGCTTTCTCCCTAAAATCCCCCCTCTTTCACCACTTCTATTCAACATCGTCCTTGAGACTCTAGCCAGAGCAATTAGACAAACCAAAGAAATTAAAGGGATACGAATAGGAAAAGAAGAACTCAAACTATCCCTGTTCGCTGATGACATAATTATAAATTTAGAGGAACCTGGAAATTCCACCAGAAAACTTTTAGAACTCATAAGTGAATTCAGTAAAGTAGCAGGTTACAAGATCAATGCTCATAAATTCAATGCATTTTTATACATAAGTGATGAATCTTCAAAAGGAGAAATTAGGAAAACTACCCCATTCACAATAGTCTCGAAAAATACTTGGGAATCAATCTCACAAAAGAGTTGAAAGACCTCTACAATGAGAACTACAGAACACTAAAGAAAGAAATTAAAGAAAACCTTAGAAGATGGAAAGATCTCCCATGTTCTTGGATAGGCAGAATTAATATTGTCAAAATGGCCATACTACCAAAAGTGCTATACAGATTCAATGCAATTCCAATTAAAATCCCAATGACGTACCTTACAGAAATAGAGCAAGCAATCATGAAATTCATCTGGAAGAATAAGAAACCCAGAATAGCTAAAGCAATCCTCAGTAGAAAGAGCGAAGCAGGGGATATCACAATACCAGATCTTCAACTCTACTACAAAGCAATAGTAACAAAAACGGCATGGTATTGGTAACAAAATAGAAAGGTAGATCAATGGTACAGAATAGAGGACACGGACACAAATCCAAATAAATACAACTTTCTCATACTAGACAAAGGGGCCAAAAATATGCAATGGAGAAAAGATAGCCTCTTCAACAAATGGTGCTGGGAGAATTGGAAATCCATATGCAACAGAATGAAATTAAACCCCTATCTCTCACCCTGCACAAAACTCAACTCAAAATGGATTAAGGACCTCGGAATCAGACCAGAGACCCTGCATCTTACAGAAGAAAAAGTAGGTCCAGATCTTCAACATGTCGGCTTAGGATCAGACTTCCTCAACAGGACTCCCATAGCACAAGAAATAAAAGCGAGAATCAATAACTGGGATAGATTCAAACTAAAAAGCTTTCTCTCAGCAAAGGAAACTATCAGCAATGGGAAGAAATAGCCTACAGAGTGGGAGAAAATCTTTGCCACTCATACTTCAGATAGAGCACTCATCTCCAGAATCTATAAAGAACTCAAAAAACTCTACACCAAGAATGCAAATAATCCAATCAACAAATGGGCTAAGAAAATGAATAGACACTTCACAGAAGATCTACAAGCAATCAACAAACATATGGAAAAATGTTCAACATCTCTAGTAATAAGAGAAATGCAAATCAAAACCACCCTAAGATTCTATCTCACCCCAATTAGAATGGCGATTATCAAGAACACAAGCAACAACAGGTGTTGGCGAGGATGCGGGGAAAAAGGTACACTCATACCTATGGCTGGTGGGGCTGCAAACTAGTGCAGCCACTCTGGAAAGCAGTATGGAGATTCCTCAGAAAACTTAGAATGGAACCACCATTTGACCCAGCTCTCCCACTCCTTGGCCTATACCCAGAGGACTTAAAATCAGCATACTACAGAGATACAGCCACATCAATGTTCATAGCTGCTCAATTCACAATAGCCAGATTGTGGAACCAACCTAAATGTCCTTCAATTGATGAATGGATAAAGAAACCGTGGTATATATACACAATGGAATATTACTCAGCCATAAAGAATGATGGCATTTGTAGGCAAATGGGTGAAATTGGAGAATATCATGCTAAGTGAGATAAGCCAATCTCAAAAAACCAAAGGACGAATGATATCGCTAATAAGTGGATGATGACACAAAATGGGGGGTGGGAGGGGTTAGTGTTAGGGTTAGAATTAGGGTTAGGGAGGGGAGCAAGAATGGAGGAAGGAAGGACTGTATAGAGGGAAAAGAGGGAGGGTGGGGGGAAGGGAAAAAATAAAAGAATGAATCAAACAACATTACCCTATGTAAATTTATGATTACACAAATGGTATGCCTTTACACCATGTATAAACAGAGAAACAACATGTATCCCATTTGTTTACAATAAAAAAAAGAGTATGTGAAGAAAAAACTGAGAAAGGCTCTTATATCAAGCCACAATTCAATAATCTTTAATATCAATAGTATATTGATCCAGTGCTAGAGTTTGCATCTCTCTTAGAAGACAAAAGTTTCTTGGACTATTGGTCTATAAACAATTGTGGGATTTTTTTTTTTTTTTTTTTTTTCATTTTATAAGTAATCTACCTGGGAAACAAGGATGCTGTGTCTTACTGGGATAATTTCTGGTGCTTAATCATATCTATGGTTACTGAAGAGAATCCAGTCTTCTAAAAGTGACCTGACATCCTATTTAATCAAGCATTCAAACCTTTTGACATTTTGCCCTCTCAAAATGCAATTCTAAATAAAATCTTGGTCTCAAATTGACTTTGAGATTTCCCAGAGGGATCCTAGACAATCTCAAAAGTTTGTTCTTTCACTTTTAAACAGTGAGATTTTAGGGCTGGGGAGATAGCTCAGTTGGTAGAGTGCTCGCCTCACAAGCACAAGGCCCTAGGTTCAATTCCCAGCACCGCAAAAAAAAAAAAAAAAAGTGAGATTATTAAAAATAACTACATGTGTTTGATAAACTTAAGTTGCATAGGAAGCACTGTCAAATAAGACAGTATGTTCCAAAACAACCAAATTTCCTTGTCAATTGCATTATTTCACAATGTATTCTCCTTAAATCTTTAACTATAGCAATTTTAAGTCTTTTGCCATTCATGTACGGTGAACTACTTTATTCAGATGACTCCCTAAAGCTCTTGCAATCCAGGACAAGCAGAAATCTTCAACTTAAGTGACTATCTTAGAGACCTATGGAAAGGACTATGTCAGGTACTCTGAGGTACAGGTTTCTGATGGTGTTGTTTAAATAACTTTGATATAATTTCACTGGACTAAGGATTTCCAGAACTGTAGTAGAGATGATAGTTCATAAAACTGATAACTCAAAATTAAGAAAACAAGAATTATATGGTACTGAACAAACATATGCAAATTTTATGGCTTCTGTTGTTGCCATTATTTGGCATACTGCTAAGTCTTTCAATTTTCTGGACATAAGGAATGAAGAGTTGTGGAAAATAATATTCCTACAAGACAGCTCCCCAAGTAAAATGGAGGGACAGTGTGGCTTGAGAGAAGGGAGGGGAAATTAGCCAAACATTAAACCTCTCCCAGTAAATCCTAACAATAGGCCCTGAGGGGAAAAGCAAACTTTCATCCCTTCCTGGGTTCATCCCCAGCATCTCCACCAAAAGCAAACATTTACCCCTTCCCAACTCCAGTGGATCCTGAAGGAAGGAGGCAAATATTGAAACAATGGGACTTTTACCCTTTCCCATTGCAGAAGAGTCCTGGGAGAAGAAAAGCAAATAGTGAAGCTCCAGATAACAATGGGTCCCAGAGGAAGGAGATAAGCCCTGAACTTTCCCCAGTGACAATGAGTTTCAGATTGACTTTTTTACAACTACCTTCCTGAGTTAAAATTTTTTTTTTTTTTTTTTTTTTATTGTAAACAAATGGGATACATGTTGTTTCTCTGTTTGTACATGGCGTAAAGGCATACCATTTGTGTAATCATAAATTTACATAGAGCAATGTTGTTTGATTCATTCTGTTATTTTTTTCCCTTCCCCCAACCCCTCCCACCCCTCTTTACCCTCTATACAGTAGTTCCTTCCTCTATACTTGCCCCCCTCCCTAACCCTAACTCTAACCCTTCCCTCCCCCCCATTATGTGTCAACCTCCACTTATTAGCGATATCATTCGTCCTTTGGCTTTTTGAGATTGGCTTATCTCACTTAGCATGATATTCTCCAATTTCATCCATTTGCCTGCAAATGTCATAATTTTATCATTCTTTATGGCTGAGTAATATTCCATAGTATATATATACCACAGTTTCTTTATCCACTCATCAATTGAAGGGCATCTAGGTTGGTTCCACAGTCTGGCTATTGTGAATTGAGCAGCTATGAACATTGATGTGGCTGTATTTCTGTAGTATGCAGATTATAAGTCCTTTGGGTATAGGCCAAGGAGTGGGATAGCTGGGTCAAATGGTGGTTCCATTCCAAGTTTTCTAAGGAATCTCCACACTGCTTTCCATAGCGGCTGCACTAATTTGCAGCCCCACCAGCAGTGTATGAGTGTACCTTTCTCCCCACATCCTCGCCAACACCTGTTGTTGCTCGTATTCTTGATAATCGCCATTCTAATTGGGGTGAGATGGAACCTTAGGGTGGTTTTGATTTGCATTTCTCTTATTACTAGAGATGTTGAACATTTTTCCATATGTTTGTTGATTGCTTGTAGATCTTCTTCTGTGAAGTGTCTATTCATTTCCTTAGCCCATTTGTTGACTGGACTGTTTGAATTCTTGGAGTAGAGTTTTTTGAGTTCTTTATAGATTCTGGAGATTAGTGCTCTATCGGAAGTATGATTGGCAAAGATATTCTCCCACTCTGTAGGCTCTTTCTTCGCATTGCTGATAGTTTCCTTTGCTGAGAGAAAGCTTTTTAGTTTGAATCTATCCCAGTGGTTGATTCTAGCTTTTATTTCTTGTGCTATGGGAGTCCTGTTAAGGAAGTCTGGTCCTAGACCAACAAGATGAAGATTTGGACCTACTTTTTCTTCTATAATCTGCAGGGTCTCTGGTCTGATTCCGAGGTCCTTAATCCATTTTGAGTTTAGTTTCGTGCATGGTGAGAGATATGGGTTTAGTTTCATTCTGTTGCATATGGATTTCCAATTCTCCCAGCACCATTTGTTGAAGAGGCTATCTTTTCTCCATTGCATATTTTTGGCCCCTTTGTCTAGTATGAGAAAATTGTATTTATTTGGGTTTGTGTCCGTGTCCTCTATTCTGTACCATTGATCTACCTTTCTATTTTGGTACCAATACCATGCCGTTTTTGTTACTATTGCTTTGTAGTAGAGTTGAAGATCTGGTATTGCAATACCCCCTGTTTCACTCTTCCTGCTAAGGATTGCTTTAGCTATTCTGGGTTTCTTATTCTTCCAGATGAATTTCATAATTGCCTGCTCTATTTCTGTAAGGTACGTCATTGGGATTTTAATTGGAATTGCATTGAATTTGTATAGCACTTTAGGTAGTATGGCCATTTTGACAATATTAATTCTTCCTATCCAAGAACATGGAAGATCTTTCCATCTTCTAAGGTGTTCTTTAATTTCTTTCTTTAGTGTTGTATAGTTCTCATTGTAGAGGTCTTTCACCTCTTTTGTGAGATTGATTCCCAAGTATTTTATTTTTTTCGAGGCTATTGTGAATGGGGTAGTTTTCCTAATTTCTCTTTCTGAAGATTCATCACTTATGTATAAAAATGCGTTGGATTTATGGGCATTGATCTTGTAACCTGCTACTTTACTGAAATCACTTATGAGTTCTAAGAGTTTTCTGGTGGAATTTCCAGGTTCCTCTAAATATATAATCATGTCATCAGCGAACAGGGATAGTTTGAGTTCTTCTTTTCCAATTCGTATCCCTTTAATTTCTTTGGTTTGTCTAATTGCTCTGGCCAGAGTCTCAAGAACGATGTTGAATAGAAGTGGTGAAAGAGGGCATCCCTGCCTTGTTCCAGTTTTTAGGGGGAATGCTTTCAGCTTTTCACCATTTAGAATGATATTAGCCATGGGCTTAGCATAAATGGCCTTTACAATATTAAGGAATGTTCCCACTATCCCTATTTGTTCTAGTGTTTTGAGCATGAAGGGGTGCTGTATTTTATCAAATGCTTTTTCTGCGTCTATTGAAATAATCATGTGATTCTTGACTTTAAGTCTATTAATATGGTGAATTACGTTTATTGATTTCCTGATGTTGAACCAACCTTGCATCCCTGGGATGAAACCCACTTGATCATGGTGCACTATCTTTTTAATATGTTTTTGTATGCGATTTGCTAAAATTTTGTTGAGAATTTTTGCGTCGATGTTCATTAAGGATATTGGTCTGAAATTTTCTTTCCTTGATGAGTCTCTGTCTGGTTTAGGTATCAGTGTGATATTGGCTTCATAGAATGAGTTTGGGAGGGTTCCCTCCTCTTCTATTTTATGGAATACTTTGAGAAGTATTGGAATGAGCTCTTCCTTAAAGGTTTTGTAGAACTCGGCTGAGAACCCATCTGGTCCCGGACTTTTCTTTGTTGGTAGGCTTTTGATGACTTCTTCTATTTCAGTACTTGAAATTGGTCTATTTAAATTGTTTATGTCCTCCTCATTCAGTTTAGGCAATTCATATGTCTCTAGAAACCTGTTGATGTCTTCGAAATTTTCTATTTTGTTGGAGTATAGATTTTCAAAATAGCTTCTAATTATGTTTTGTATTTCCATCCTGTCTGTAGTGATATTTCCTTGTTCATTCCGAATTTTAGTGATTTGGGTTTTCTCTCGTCTTCTCTTTGTTAGTGTGGCTAAAGGTTTATCAATTTTGTTTATTTTTTCAAAGAACCAACTATTTATTTTGTCAATTTTTTGTATTGTTTCTTTTGTTTCAATTTCATTGATTTCAGCTCTGAGTTTAACAATTTCCTGTCTTCTACTACTTTTGGTGCTGTTCTGTTCTTCTTTTTCTAAGGCTTTGAGCTGTAGTGTTAGGTTGTTTATTTGTTGAGTTTTACTTCTTTTATTAAATGCGCTCCATGAAATAAATTTCCCTCTAAGTACTGCTTTCATAGTGTCCCAGAGGTTTTGATATGATGTTTCTTTGTTCTCATTTACCTCTAAGAATTTTTTAATTTCCTTCTTAATATCTTCTGTTATCCATTCATCATATAATAGCATATTGTTTAACCTCCAGATGTTGGAATAGTTTCTGTGTTTTACTCTTTCATTTATTTCTAACTTCAATCCATTATGATCTGATAGAATACATGCTAGTGTCTCTATCTTCTTGTATTTGCTAACATTAGCTTTGTGGCATAATATATGGTCTATTTTAGAGAAGGATCCATGTGCTGCTGAGAAGAAAGTGTATTCACTCTTGGTTGGATGGAATATTCTATAAATGTCCGTTAAGTCTAAATTATTGATTGTGTTGTTGAGATCTATGGTTTCTTTGCTCAATTTTTGTCTGGAAGATCTGTCCAGTGGTGAGAGCGGCGTGTTAAAATCACCTAGTATTATTGTGTTGTGGTCTATTTGGTTTCTGAAATTGAGAAGGATTTGTTTGACATACATAGATGAGCCACTGTTTGGGGCATAGATGTTTATGATTGTTATATCTTGCTGATTTATGCTTCCCTTAAGCAGTATGAAATAACCTTCTTTATCCCTTCTGACTAACTTTGGCTTGAAGTCCACATTATCGGAAATGAGGATGGATACTCCAGCTTTTTTGCTGAGTCCATGTGCATGGTATGTTTTTCCCCATCCTTTCACCTTTAGTCTATGGGTATCTTTTTCTATGAGGTGAGTCTCTTGCAGGCAACATATTGTTGGATCTTTCTTTTTAATCCAGTCTGCCAGTCTATGTCTTTTGATTGATGAATTCAGGCCATTAACGTTCAGGGTTATTATAGAGAAATGATTTGGTTTCCCGGTCATTTGGTTCATTTTTAAAATTTTGTTTATTTATTTGTTTGACACAACTTGTTTCCTCCTTTATTTGACAATTCCTTTAGGATAATTCCTCCCTTTGCTGATTTGCTTCTTTGTTTTTCATCTCTTCCTCATGGAATATTTTGTTGAGAATGTTCTGTAATGCTGGCTTTCTTTTTGTAAATTCTTTTAGCTTTTGTTTATCATGGAAGGATTTTATTTCATCGTCAAATTTGAAGGTAAGTTTTGCTGGGTATAAGATTCTTGGTTGGCATCCATTTTCTTTCAGGGCTTGAAAAATGTTGTTCCAGGACCTTCTAGCTTTTAGGGTCTGGATTGAAAAATCTGCTGATATGCGTATTGGTTTCCCCCTGAATGTAATTTGGTTCTTTTCTCTCACAGCCTTTAAAATTCTGTCTTTATTTTGTATGTTAGGTATTTTCATTATAATGTGCCTTGGTGTGGGTCTGTTGTAATTTTGTGTATTTGGAGTCCTGTAAGCCTCTTGAACTTGATTTTCCATTTCATTCTTCAGATTTGGGAAATTTTCTGATATTATTTCATTGAATAGGTTGTTCATTCCTTTGGCTTGTTTCTCTAGGCCTTCCTCAATCCCAATAATTCTTAAATTTGGCCTTTTCATGATATCCCATAGTTCTTGTAGATTCTGTTCATGATTTCTTACCATCTTCTCTGTTTGTTCAGCTTTGTTTTCAAGGTTAAATATTTTGTCTTCAATGTCTGAGGTTCTGTCTTCCAGGTGTTCTATCCTATTGGATATGCTTTCTATGGAGTTCTTAATTTGGTTTATTGTTTCCTTCATGTCAAGGATTTCTGTTTGGTTTTTTTTCAATATCTCTAACTCTTTATTGAAATGATCTTTTGCTTCCTGTATTTGCTCTTTTAACTGTCGATTGGTGCGATCAATCAATGCTTGCATTTGCTCTTTCATCTCATCATTCAATGCTTGCATTTGCTCTTTCATCTCCTCGTTTGCTTCTCTGATCATTTTAATTATGTACATTCTGAACTCCTTTTCTGTCATTTCTTCTGCCATGCTGTCATTGGGTTTTATTGATGTAACATCTAGATTTGTTTGCAGCATTTTCTTTCCTTGTTTTCTCATGTTGTTCAGATATCAGTGGACCGCTGAGATATTGCAGATTTCCTCTGTTGATTTACAATGACCCTGAAGATTTCTATATATATCCCCTCTTAGCCTTCAGTAGGCTGAAGTCTTGGAGGAGGTTGATAATGCGGTGCTCCACAAGGAAGCTGCCTCTCTAGGAGTGGTGGCCTTCAGGTGGGGTATATTCCCTGCTAGTGGGCAGAGGTGCCTCCACTTGTTGACCAATGGTCATCCAAAGGGGACCTAGGCTGTGGGCTGAGGCAAGGCCTGTTTGGGCCTGAGCCTCTGGTTTTACCGTCCTTGTGGGAAACCTCACCCAGCAGGGAAGACTCACCCGGTGGGGAGGTCTCGCTGGTCAGTTTCCTCCTAGAGGTTCCCCTCAATTTACATCTACTGCCTGGGCTGGGCTGCCTTCCTCTGCAAAGTTTCCAGGGGCCCGGCCCTACCTCCTGGGCCTGGGAGCCTCACCCTTCGCAGATGAATCTCCTTAGGCTGCCCCTCCTCAGAGAATTTGCCCATAGGCCTGGAACCTTCGCTCCGCCCTAAGCCTGTCTCTGTGCGGCTCTTCCACCCCGAAGCCTCCTAGATCCTGGGACCCTGTTCTGCACCTAATCGCCTGGCTGCGTGGCCCCTCCTCTGAGCAGCCACCTGTGGCCCCGAACAATCGCTCTGAGTCCCAGAGACCCGCCACAGGCCTCTTCCTCCAGACAGCCGCCCAGTATGCCGGTGCGGTCACTAGGAGTCCAAGAAACTCACTTCGTGCCTCCTCCTCCCACCAACCACCCGTAGCCCGGGGCAATCAATCACTCCGAGTCGAAGTGACCCTGCCCGTTCCTCCTCCTTCTCCAGATAACCCCCCGGGTGTTCAGGAGCAGTCCCTCTGAGTGGCTCTGAATCCACGTGACCCGCTGCACGGGTCCTCTGGGCCACCGCCCGGAGCTCTGGTGTGGTCCCTCAAGACCAAGCGTCCCACCACGCTTCTCCTCCAGGCAGCCCCCCTGTGTTCAGGAGCTGTCACTTTAAGACCAAATAACTCACCACTCGCCTTCTCCTCTGAGCAGCCGCCTGGAGCGCTAATGCAGTCACTGCGAGTCCAAAGGACCCGCCGCGCTCCTTCTCCTCCTTCTCCTACTCCTCCGGGCAGGCCCCGGGGTTCAGAAGTGGTCAGGGTCCAAACAGCTCGCCACGCAGCCCCTTCTCTGGCAACCGCCTGTAGTTCCCGTATAGTCGCCCGAATCCAAGCGGCTGCTCCTCTTCCTCCTCGTCCTCAGGGCAGGCCCCGGGGTTCAGAAGCGTCGTTCTGATTCCAAACAGCTCGCCGCGCGGCTTCTCCTCTGGCAACCGCCTGCAGCTCTGGCGCAGTCTCTCCGAATCCAAGTGGCCACGCTCCTCTCCTCCTCCTCAGGGCAGGCCCTGGTGTCCTGAGTCCACACAGTTCTCCCCGCCTCTCCTCCCCCGGGCAGCCGCCGGAGCCCCAGTGGCTGCTCCGAGTCCCAGCGCTGTGCCGACCGGCCTCCTCTATGGCGCTCCAGCGGGGGGAGGGGCGTCTCGCCGGCAGTTCTACTTCACAAAGTTTCCTGCGTTCCGGGACCCCCGTCCCATCCGGGATGCCCCCCCAGGGGGTGAGAGTCACCCGGCTACTTTGAGTTGGTCCCAAGCGTCTCAATATCTCCTCTCTTGAATCCTGAGTTCTGGAGCAACACGTAATGCAGCCACCCTCTAGGCCGCCATCTTGAATAGTCCCTGAGTTAAAATTTTAACCTGGACAACTAGGTCCCTGACTGTTCAAACTGCACATCTGCAGTCTCCAATGATTAATTCACCTTCACTGTAAACTATAAAACCCAGACTCTTCTGTAACTTGGGGGCCATCTCCATACCCAGAAAATGAGCCCTCCCATGCCTGATTGATTAACTTTGCTGTAGAATAAAGGAAAGCATGCTGACCCAAGGTTTGCTTCCCTCTCCTGCCTCCATCACTTGTGGACCATAAGTTTACATTTTTGGTTCTCTGACCAGGAACAGGAGCAAGGTAAAATTCCCTTACCCATCACACTTCCCTTTCCCCTGCAGTTAAGTTAAATGACTGCTAAGACCTGGGAAATGACCACTGAAGTGACCAGCACTCCCAAGGATCTCTGAGGTTGGGGGAACCCCAAGCATGACTCATGCAGCTATGGCTGAATCCCCAGACTGACTGCTTCCCTCACCTCTTCTCCACCCTAATAAAAGACACCCTCCACACCCTCCAGGTCCACTTTGGCTGAAGAGCTACTGGTGTGTGACACTGAGCTAGGTTTTCTATGTGGCCGGAACAAGAATTTATATGGAATCCTTTATTGGTGCTGGAAGCATCATCTTTCTGACCCGCTTCTGACACCCTTGCCATCCACTCCCCAATCCCTCCCCCTTCCTCTATACCCTGCAAACCTCCAGATCAGAGACCCCTTTGCCATTTTGTTCCCATATCCATATGAAGTCCTGAACTTTATCATATAGTCCAATTGACACATTGTTGTAACATACAGTTTTCACATTTAACATATGTTTTGTGAGGCATCATATGGTAGTTGAATAGGTCCAGGCAATAAAAGGTATTTAATACACAAGTTGTGAGATAGAATTCCTTATGAAAGGAAATATTAGACAGGTAACACTGGGCTGGGAATGTAACTCAGTTGGTAGAGTGTTTGCCTTGCATGCACAAAGTCCTGGGTTCCACAGAAAAAAAACACACCAGATGTAAGAACCCTGCCCCCCTCATTTCCTTACTCATAGGGCTGAAAACATCCAGAGGGATTAACACAGGAACAGCAGTATTGGGAACCTCTATTCACTGTAAAACTAGCACAGGTTATTGCAGATATCCAACAGGTCACTGATTTGGTTCTGAATTTACAAAATCAGTTGGACTCCCTGGCATCTGTCATCCTGCAAAACCAGTCAGGAAAGAATGCACCCAGCACCACAGAAAAAAAAAAAAAAAAAAAAAAAAAAAAAAGTAACATTTTAAAACATTATATTGAAAATTGCTGTTCCAGATTTGAAAAGGTTCCTGCATCATATCTATTTTCCATATTCCAGGTGGTCCTGGAGCTGTTTAACCTTGTCTCTTTCCATTCCTGATTGGTTTACATAGAAACAGCATTCTTTCCTGACTGGTTTTGCAGGATGACAGATGCCAGGGAGTCCAACTGATTTTGTAAATTCAGAACCAAATCAGTGACCTGTTGGATATCTGCAATAACCTGTGCTAGTTTTACAGTGAATAGAGGTTCCCAATACTGCTGTTCCTGTGTTAATCCCTCTGGATGTTTTCAGCCCTATGAGTAAGGAAATGAGGAGGGCAGGGTTCTTACATCTGGTGTGTGCTGTTATTGGAATGGGCAGGTTTTGGTTGTGAGGTAAAATGTCAGTTTGAGGAATAAGGAAGATTTACAGAGGCCAGTTTAATTTTGGTAGGCAGAGATAAATATGAGCCTCGCAAAGGAAAAAAGCTTCAGAATTCAGGGAGCATCAGGGCTGTGGGACTGATACAAGTGCAGATCTTAAATTCCACTTTAAAGAACTATTATTTTTCTTCTAAAATGCCCAGGTATGACTGTACTTTGGTTTTAACTGTTTTTTCTAGGTGTTCAAGATCAAGCTGGTCAAACTGACCTTGTTCCTATCTGCTGTTAAGAGTCAGCTGAAAATTAAAACCACCCTATGATTTCATCTAACTGCAATTAGAATGGCTATTATCAAGAACACAAGCAATAGTAAGTGTTGGCATGGATGTGGGGAAAAAGGCACACTCATACATTGCAGGTGGAGTTGCAAATTGGTGCAAGTCACTCTGGAAAGCAGTATGGAGATTCCTCAGAAAACTTGGAATGGACCCACCATTTGACCCAGCTATCTCACTCCTCGGTTTATACCCAAAGGACTTAAAATCAGCATACTACAGTGATGCAGCCACATCAATGTTCATAGCAGCTCAATTCACAATAGCTAGATTGTGGAACCTACCTAGATGTCCTTCAATTGATGAATGGATACAGAAACTGTGGTATACAGAGACAATGGAATATTACTTGGCCATAAAGAAGAATAAAATTATGGCATTTGCTGGTAAATGGATGAAGTTGGAAAATATCATGCTAAGTGAAATAGGCCAATCCCAAAAAACCAAAGGCCAAATGTTTTCTCTGATAAGTGCGTGACAATATATAATGGGGGTGTGGTGGGGGGAAGAGAAGAATGAAGGAACTTTGGATGGTGTAGAGAAAAATGGGGTGGAAGGGTATGGAGGACAGAAAGATAGTAGAATGAGACAGAAAGTATTACCCTATGTATATGTATGATTACATGAATGGTATGAATCTACATAGTGTACAACCATAGAAATAAAAAGTTGTACCCCATTTGTGTACAATGAATCAAAATGCAGTCTGTAAAAATAAAAAAGAGTTTAATTAAAAAATAAAAAGAGCTGAGTTCCAACAGTGGTCACTCTTGGGGAACTTGAGAGCAGCTTCTTAGCTCTTCTAGTGCTATGTGCTAGGATGAGTTACGGTTTCCTTGATGAGATGGCTTTCCTTGGAAGCATCAGGGATGTCTCCCTTCAATAATCCTCCTCTGCAACAGGTGCACTGATCGGCTTTCTGTTCTCCAGTGGTCTCATTAATCTCCCTGATTGGGAGGTCATGTGGCCCAGAGTTGCAAAGTTCCTTAGAAAGCTCTCTGGTTCCCTGGATTCAGGTTGACTCAGGGCAAGAGCCTGTTGGTTTTCTTGACCTTTTTGTTTTAATCCTGATCTTAAACTTGATCTTAAACACCAGGCAAGCCAGTCTCACCAATCATAAAGTAAGAGTACTGGGCTTTAACTTTAATGTCTATAACCTTACAGTTATTTACCCCTTTTATTTAATTGGGGTCTATATTAGTACTGGAAGTTATCCTTATATCCTATCTGTCCTGTAAGTGATGGCTTATTATCTCAAATTAACCCAGGTTGTGTGTTCATGAAGCAGTACCTCTGCAAAACATTAATAGACAACTGTTACACAGTTTACAAGGAAAATACAAAATGAAATTAGCAAGAGTAAAAATATTTTCAGCTTGTGTAATAGCTATCTCGAATTTTGGCTGAGTTATACATTATATCCCCTGTTTGAGAATACAACAAGTATCAATCTTTTGAATACAACTTTAAATAAGCTGGAATCTGGCCTACTTTGGAGTCATTCCAAGTAGCTGGGATTACAGGCGTGCACCACTGCACCCAGCAGATATGAGCAGAATTTTAAGGAACTGAAGGTTGACTCAATCGAGTCAATGCCTGCAAAGACCTCTTACAAAAAACAACCTGACTACAGTATTTCTATACTTACAGATAAATAAAACAGGTCAGTTCCTCATAGACTGAGAACATTAGGAAATTTCAAAGACCTCCAGAAGAAAGGATAACACCCACATCTATAGGTACTGCAGATAAAATCTGGTTGACAAGTTCTTGGCTGGTCATCTAGAAATCTTGTCTTACATCTAGAAATCTTCTCCACTGGCTACCCTCTGGTATCACAAACTAGGTTTACTCTCTACTTCAAACATTAATCTTTATTTTTCTTTTTGTTCCCTCATTCTTATCTATGTTCTTTCCCTCTGTAGATCTGTTACCTCAAAATTTCTAAACTGATTCCTCTTCACTGCAATTAACCTCACTGTATGTATGTGTATGAAATGGTAATAGGAAAGTTTCAGATGAGGGAAATGTGGAAGTCACCTGTAAATGTTATTATGTGGGAGAACAGGACATGTCATCTTAAAATATGCCTTTTCTGGCATAAAGATCAATAAACTGAAAGCAAGCAAGGAGAAGCAGATGCAGAAAAGCTATCTGTCTTCCCTTATTTGCCTAAAAGTAGGACATATATTTACCAATACCAAAGAGATCCTCCCTCTGCCCCTTTCTACCAGAGAGAACAAAAGACAACCTTAGACCCTTAAGGGTCTAGAGATTGTACCAGAAGAATTTACATCAATTAGCTTTACTAACCATGCTTTATCCTCCATTGATCTACCTTACCACAGTTGCAGTCCCTAAAGACTCAAATTCTTTTTCCTTTATCTTATAACTAATCTAAAAATGTATTGTTCTCTGGTTGAAGACATTATCTCAGCTTGAATTCAAAGACATATCTTTGAGAACTACTGTCTCACACACACATATGCATATAGACACGTGTATGTGTGAATACATGTGTGTTTGTGTATATGTGTACGTGTGTGTGTGTGTGTGTGTGTGTACATGAATATACAAGTCAGTAAACTTCTTTTGTCATCTTGTGTTAAGGGGATGGTTCTAAGAACTTGTGAAGGCTGAATTTTTTTTTTCCCCTATACAGCAAACCAGTGGGATGCTATGCTACCCAGCTCTTTCTCCTTTTTTTGTTTACTTCTTAATTACACATCCCTGACCTTCTTACTTAACTGAAATTTTCAATCCATAACATGAATGTGCAAGGCCTTTTAAAAGAGGAACATGAATTTTATTTCCTGAGGTAAAATTCATTTTGTGTGTGTGGTAAAGACATCCCCTGGTTCTCTATAAAGCACCACTTTAATGTACCCTCCAGGGCAGTCACCCCAACTGTGCCACCCAAGCAATAAGCCTACTAATAACTAAAATTTATTTTTCCTTCTATACTATCTCCCATATGACACACACACACACACACGCACACACCCCACATCAAATTCATTTTGTATTTACACATGTATCGTTGCTAAGGTAGTTTGGATTTACTAAAAAGAAAAACAAGTTTCTTGTTTACTTTTTCTGTTTGACTCAGTGTAAACCACCGCTACATTTATGGTGAACCAAGAACTGAAAACAAAAGGGAGCAGAGAACATAAAGCCAAAGCTATTTTAACACCTGTCTCACTTCAGCTCCATGCACAGAATACAGCTGTCTGATTATAACTATTGAAGAGTCTGTAAAATATGGGTGGCATTTGAATCTCTTGGCAACTCAGACAACTGAAATAACAGCAAGAAAATGCCATGAATGAGAGTACTGTTTTATATTAATCTACTTGTGGCTTTAGTATACATTTTATCCAAAGAACTTTGCAGATTTAGACATTACTGCCAGAGAATAATTAAGAATGTAGACAGAAAAGGAAGAAAAGATTTACAGCAAATTCAGAAAAGGAGACAAGGCCTCTTCAATTGATAGAGTTTGCTGAAAAGGTGGTTTTCATTACCATCAATGTTAAACACCCAATCAATGTTAAATAAGAGAAAGGCAGAGATTTAATCCCTGAAATGCTGCTTGAAATTTCTGTTTGTGATGGATAAAATGGTGAAAAAGAGTGTCTGCTGCTAACGGGATTATTTTTTTTATTATCTACCAAACTTAAACTTGAAAATAACACAGACATGATTGCACACTCTGAGCTTTAAGGCTTTATTCTAAAAAAATGGAACAGCTGATTTGGGGGATCCAGAAACATGTAGTATGACTCAGGAACTACAGTAGACTCAGAGAAATTGACATAAAGGAACAATGAAAGCTGCATTCAGATGAAAAGGACATCTTGCAGTAATAAAGGCTCCCAACTATGAATACTTTTCTATCTACATTACAAATTAAAACATTCAGTTATCCAGTGGCAAGTACTTGAGTGCTCATCATTGCTCAAGCAACTCAACTTGATAAAAATCACAAGTGTCTTTCAAGGGTCTTAAATACACACAACTGAGACAGAAATCCTGCAGGGCTCTACAAAATTCCCAAATTCTTTTGGTATATATATTCTTAAAATTCTAATTCTTCAAGGATGCCTTTCCTAATTGAAACTAGCAAAACATTTCACTAGGTCTTCCGGGATTTTACTTATCCTCCTAAATCCTTAACATATCTGAAATGTGGTTCTTCCTTCCAAACTCCAGACACACAGTGCCTCAACACCCTCTAATCCAATTTCATACCTACCAAGCAATCTTCCAATCTAATTTTCTTGACCTTCCACATAATTTGATATTAGAGGTATCTTTTTTCTTTTTTCAGAGAAGGGGTGGTGGGAGCAGTACCAGGGACTGAAGGGGGTGGAGGGAGCTCTACCACTGAGCCACACACCTAGCCATTTTTATTTTTTATTTTGAGACAGGGTCTTGCCAAGTTGCAAAGGCTGTCTTCGAACTACCAATTCTCTTGCCCCAGCCTCCCAAATCGCTGGGATTACAGGTATGCAACACTAGGCCTAGCTAGAAAGAAGCATCTTTTCTTTTCTTTTTTTTTTTTTTTTCCTGGGGATTGAACCCATGGCCAACCAAGCTATATCCCCAGCCCCAGAAAGAAGTATCTTGAATAGTGGATGCAAATACTCTGATGACTGAGTAGGTGAACTCAACCATAAAGTGACCAAAAATAAGGTGCTCTGACTTATCTAAGAAGTCTACTTTGATCATTCTCTAAGAGGCTAATTGGTTCTAAATGCCAGGGCATTTAAAAGTTTATCAAATGTTATGGTTTGGATCTTAAATGTCCCCCAAACACTCATATGCTAAAGCTTAGTGGGAGATAGTGGAACCTTCAGAAGAAATTAGGTCATTGGTAAACAGATCTTAATACATAATTCTTGGGGGTTCAGATGACCAGAAATGCTGATAGAAACATGAACAGTAAAGATTGTGATGATGAGGTTTCCAATGGGAATGAGGGACTCTACCAGAAATTGATCTAGAGGCCATGCAAATCACATTCTGGAAAAGAACTTCCCTAATTTTTACCCATGCCTTGAGACTATGCATGATGCTAAATTTAACGGTGACAGACTAATTAATCTGGCAAAGGAAATTTCAAGGTAGCACAGCATTCAGAGAGTTCAATCCCCCATACAGGATAGCAGGGGTGGGACGGTGGCACAGAAGTGCTTCAGGTCTTTGATGTATTAATGCCCATCTCCAAGAAAGAAATATAATATGAAATATTTTCCAATCTTAATTATCAGTAAATGATTTTTCTCCCCCTCCCAAAACAATAACTTGAGAGACTCATATTCTGCGAATCAAATTTTGAAATATTCTAATTTATCTTTAGATCAATCATAATAAGGTAACATTTTATTTCAGTAGTTAGAGAAAAAGAAATAATTGATAAACCTCATGTTTCATGGGCAAACACAATGTTCCTTTTCAAAGGTTTGCTATCAATGTGCCTAACAAATAGTCTTTTTTTTTTTTTTTTTTTTGGCGGTGCTGGGGATTGAACCCAGGGCCTTGTGAATGCAAGGCAAGCACTCTATCAACTGAGCTATAACCCCAGCCCGAACCCAGGGTCTTGTGCTTGTAAGGCAAGGACTCTACCAACTGAGCTATCTCCCCAGCCCTCTTTTTTTCTTAACATCAGATGGGTACTTGTGCCAACATCATAACAAGGTTTAGAGGGAGGAAGATCTCACATAACTGTGTGAACACCAATTATCATGTTTATGAGTTTAAAAGGATCACAAGTAGCCTTTCTGAAGTTTGCTAACATGGTTATGGTCCTTGCTTTGGTCAGAAGTCACAAAGGGATTGAACTTCACCTTGGCCACTGCTGCTTCAGTGATGGCTGCATAATGGAAAAGGTCTATACAAGATGTATTCCGGGGCTGGGGTTGTGGCTCAATGGTAGTGCTTGCCTAGCACGTGTGAGGCACTGAGTTCAATCCTCAGCACCACATAAAAATAAATTAATAAGATAAAGGTATTTTATCCATCTACAACTAAAAATGTATTTTCTTAAAAAAGTAAAGCAGTGTTTCACCTTAGTAATGATGCAGAAAATTAATTCATCAGTTTTCATATTAAGAAACATACATAAGCTGGGTGTATGGATACATGCCTGTAATCTCAGTGACTCAGAAAGCTGAGACAGGAGGATTACAAGCTATAGGCCAGCCTTAGCAGCTCAGCTAAGCAACTTAGCAAGACCCTGTCTCAAAAAGGGTTGGGGGTGTGGTGATTGGCTCAGTGGTTAAACATCCCTGGGCTTAATCCCTGGTACCAAAAAAAAGAAAAAAGAAACATTTGAGGGCTGATCTGGGGGTGTAGTTCAGAGATAGAGTGCTTGCCTAGCACACAGGAGGCCCTGGATTTGATTCCCAGTACTGCAAAAAAAAAAAAAAAAAAAAAAAAAAAAAGAGGAGCATACTTGGTCACAAAAATATCTCTTTTTTTTTTTTTTGGGGGGGGGTGGGGGGTGGCAGGGGATCGAACCCAGGGCCTTGTGCTTACAAGGCAAGCACTCTACCAACTAAGCTATCTCCCCAGCCCCTTCAGTCTTGTTTTTAAAGTGAACAAGAGAGAGTTGTTTTCCCAGGCCTTGACATAACCTACCTATTAAGCAAAGCTAAAACATAAGACCAAACCAACACCAGAGGTTAAAAATACCCATCCAATGTCTATTCTGTTTACTGCTTGCTCTCTCTGCACAAAGAACAATTCGAATTTGATAGGTTTCAAATAAAAGTAACAGATTTTGATAATTTGAATCTTAAGAACATCAAACTGACTGAATGAAAGATTCTGATGAATAGTAATTTCTCATCAGAAGAAATTTACATACAAACAAAATAATAAGCGTAAAGATTAATTTCCTTCTGGGCATTGTGGCACATGCCTATAATCCCGGCACTCTGGAAGTTGAAGCAGGAGGACTGCAAATTTGAGGCCAGCCTGGGCAACTTAGTGAGGTCCCAGGTAATTGAGTGAGACTGTCTCAAAAAAATAAAAATAAAATAAAAAAGGGATGGGATGTAGCTCAGTGATAAAGCACCCCTGAGTTCAATCTCAGTACCAAAAAAAGAAAGAAAGATTAATTTTATTTTTAAACTTGTGGTATTAAAACAATGTATTATCATGGCAAAATGTTGCAGGATGGTACAAACTCAATGTCCCCTTCCTGCCCCAAATTCATATGCTGAAATTGGGTGTGGTTGCACATGCTTGTAATCCTAGTGACCAGGAGGCTGAGGTTGGAAAATCACAAGTTTAAGGCCAGCCTGGACAATTGAGAGACCCTGACTCACAACAAAATGAAAATGGGAATGTAGTTTCCTGGAGAGCAACCCTGGATTCAATCCCAAGTACCACCAGAAAAAGGAAGAAAAAAATCGATATGTCAAAGGCTTGTTAACCCATGATGGGATTAGTTCTCTTCTAAGACACCAGACAGCTTGTTTTATCTATTAGCATAACCACACACAAAGAGGTCATGTGAGCACATAGTGAGATAAAGGTCACTTATAAGCCAAAAGATGCCTCAGAATGAAGCCTAGAACTGAAGAAATAAATTTCTGCTTAAGCCAACCAGTCCATTTTATTTTGTTACAGATGCACAAGCAGACCCAGACACAGTAGAAATGTAAAGCAATTCTAATGGCTTACCTCATGTAGAAACTGATTCAAACCACTGACTCATCAGGTCGCTGATTTCCAGACTTATGCCCATTAACTTTTTAAATGAGTTTGCTATAATGACTATAAATCCACAATAGGAAAGAAAATGAAAGCAACAGCTAATAGGCTATAATAAGCAAAACTGAGGAATTGGGACTGTGAAAAAATCAACATTAAAATTCAGGATCAATCTCCCACCTTATGGACTGTATCTGTTACCCTGCTTCCTTCCACAGCACTCATGTGACCACTTTCTTCTTTACTGAGAATCTCAGCTAAATGGCAAAAGGGTGAAATTCAACTTTATTAATTTTGATTCCTCTCAGCAACCTTAATTTTAAAATGTCATTACATTTTAAACTATGATTTCTGTTTGAAGATCATGATTTTCAAGATGACCTCTGACTTTAAAAACCAACAGCAAGAGTGAAAATGAGTTTCCTAGACTACTAGAAAGGAGGCAGACCCCTGGACACTGGATTCTGCCTTTTTCCCTAGACAAATATGAAGCCTTACAGATACACATTAGGTGTTTTAAACATTTCTTAATCTGGAAGGGTGATATGAATCAGTTTAAAAGGGCAGTTATGTAGCAAAAATCAAGTTTTGCAGGCAGAGTAATAGTGGCAATCAAATCAAATACAATTACACCTTCTCCTGCCCTTTGTGACCACTTCTTAGATTTTATATAGATGATTAAGTAAATCAGGAATTCAATCTAACCTCATAATGGTAAGGGTGGGTGGGTCTATGTGGTCTCTGCACCAATAAATATACCACTTTGAAATACTGCAGAGCTACAATGTGTGGTAGCTACCCTGAAATAGTTCATACTTCACACTACTCAAGAAATTCTCATATAAATCTGAGTTTATGTTACTCGTTCATTTAAACTTTTCCCTGGCTCCTTGCTCCCATAGAATGTCCATATGTATTAATAGAACATTCTTGAAAATTAGGTCCTCTTTATCATCTTGTATCTCACGTTTCACTGTGACCTTGGTATTTTTTAATTTAACATACATTTCCATAGTATTAATGTTGTTCTTCCTCCATAGAACCCCTTATTCTGCTTGTGGAAATCTTATCTTGCAAGCCCAACTGAAATGTTATAACCTAGCAAATGGAATTAATTACAACTCATTCACTAGGTTTTTAATTTTGCTTTCAAATCTTATCCTTTAGATATATATTCATATTTCCAAGCACTAAGCTCCTTATGAAATACAGTGTTTTACTCACCTTTATATTCCCCTAATACTTAGCACAACATTTGCACAAAGTTTAATGTGTACAGGAATGAAAAGACTCCATACTTGTTTTTATTACCTGATTAAAAGTAATACTCCAATTCTACATCATCCATCATTCAGCTTACCCACCTAGACAAAGGAAAACTAATGACTATGCCTAACCTAATGGAGTATTAAAGGGACTTACAATTTAATAATGAAAAAAATCTTGACAGGTATTCCACAAAAGTGGTGGTTTCTGTTTCCAAGTTCATTAATCAAGTAGCTTTCCAATCTTAATATCCTGAATGTCTAAAAGAACAGCTTAGTATCAGCTCCAGCAAAATCTCTTGAGGCTAGATATCTTGAAAGCAATTTGCTGCCACATTACCCACGTCTAATTACAGAACATTACATTAGGATTATATTAAATTACACTGTTATTCAACAAAATGATCTATAATTTTAGTCACTTCGGTACTAATTTACATGCTAACCCAGAAACCACGCAAAACAAAGTCAATGGTGAATTCAAGAATTTTATTCTAAACATTTTCCTCCAAACAATGTTTATCTTCATTCTCCTACATAGGTAACATACAATCTTTGGCTAGAAGCCTACACAGGCTGTTTTAAAGCAATTATAATTAATAGAATCTCCAGAATTACTCTAAATTTGTTTATTTGAAATAAATTTCAACTTGAATAAACACAAATGGGGAAGAAAACCTCAGAAATATTTATAATAAAATAACTAAATACCTATAAAAATAGGATAGAAACAGAATCTTTAAAATCAGACTGAGAATTTGAGATTCCATCTTTAGGATAAACCTTCAGAATGCTTCCAATGCTCACCCAGACTCCTTGAAAAGATAATCCCACATCACAGTTAAATACCAAAATCATAGTTTTCTAACATCATAATATGAAACCTTATTAACCAAGACCATTAAACCAAGATCTGGTCATTCTCTATATTTAAGGAGCTATAAGGAGCTACAAAACTAATTACCATTGTCTATATTTCTTCTTGTATAGTCTGTTATTATAGTAAAATGGTCCTAAATTCTCAACAGAACACATCAAAAGAAAAGCAACTGTATAGATGAGGCTTTAAAAATCAATTTTCTAGGGCTGGGGTTGTGGCTCAGTGGCAGAGTGCTTGCCTAGCATGTGTGAGGCACTGGGTTCGATTCTCAGCACCACATAGAAACAAAAATAAATAAATAAATAAAGTCCCATTAACAACTAAAAAATACTTTTTTTAAAAATGCCTAGTTTGCACTTGTATGATTAAGTAAGTACAGTATATTAATAATTGAAGAAATAAAGCAGCAGGCTGTGGTTGTAACTCAGTGGTAGAGCACTTGCCGAGCATGTGTGAGACACTGGATTCAATTCTTAGTACCACATATAAATAAAATAAAGGTCCAGGGCTGGGGATATAGCTCAGTTCTCAGAGTGCTTGCCTATCAAGCACAAGTTCAATCCCCAACACAGCAAAAACAAAAAAGTCCACCGACAACTAAAAAAAATATTAAAAAAAGAAATAAAGCAGCAACAGCACTGCCAAACTCTAAATTACACTCTAGTAGTACAAGCTCACTAACTGGCTTTCATTCTGCGGTTTACTTTTTCCAGTAACTTATTTTGTCATCAATGTTCTTAAAATTTTATATATGACACCTGTCTCTATAAGCATGGGGGGAAAAATCCATAATGAAGCACAACTAGTGTTTACTCCTATTAAATGCTTCCAAGTAACAGATTAGCATTTAACTTCATGGGGAAAGAATTTAGTCTTTTCAAAAACAAAATAATATTTTTGGCCAGTTCAGAGATGTAAGTGTGGGAAAGTCTCCAAAAGAAATTACAAAGTTTAAAAAAAAAAACTCTCTCCTTCCCCCTTCATTTTTGGAACTATTTCTTGCAATACTGCTGATAGCCCCGCAAGTCTTCTCTTAGGAAAACAGTACTTGATTAGTGTAGTATCCAACGAGTGCCTAAGTTAACATATTTTTTAAAATAACTGTTTAAGAATCAGAACTGCTAAAAGGTCATCTCTTATCACAACCAGAGTCCCACTATTAAGCAAAGGTCATAGTCCTATCACAGAAGACGTATCTCTGAGGAAGGGTCCAAGGAGTTCCCAGAGAAAAGGGGAAAATGACCCAGGACTAGCAGTGTTCTTAGCATAAGACAGAGAAGAATTTCAGCAAATGCCAGAAAAAGGCATAGACAGAGATTTATTTAGAAAAGTAGATACATAGTCAAGAGAGAATGAGGGCAATCTCAAAAGAGACACCTCTGAGTAAAGCAAGGAATAAGCATTCAAGGGAGAACAGGGCCATCTCCTGGAAGAAAGACAGAAACCCAAAGGTGAGGGGTATTTAAAATTTATAGAGGGACAGTTGCTGGGGGCTGGACTATAGGTGAAAACCAGGGTGGAGCTACATAATTTTGCATCAGTTTTCCTTCTGCTTGCTTAGATCCTTTATTTTACAAGGGCTTAGGCAAGGTCTCTTAAGAATTACAACTGTTCCTAAGCACTTACTCAATGGCTCATGGGCACTTCCTTTGAGATTCAGCATCTCTCTCTCTTCAGTACCAAATTCCTATCTCAGTTATATATATAACAGGAAAATTACTGGGCCAACAGAAATTTAAAAGATTTAATAATAAAAATGAGAACAAGATAAAAAATAAATGATGCAATTAGCCAGGCACAGTTGACACATCTCTGTAGTCCCTTCACTCAGGAAGATGAGGCAGGAGGATCACTTTAGCCTAGGAGTTCGATCACCTGGGCAGCATAGTGAGACCCTGTCTCTAAAAAAAGACATACTAGGGGCTGGAGTTGTGACTCAGTGGTATAGTGCTTGCCTGGCATGTGTGAGGCTCTGGGTTCGATACTCAGCATCACATATAAATAACTGAAATAAAAGATGCATTGACAACTAAACAATAATTAAAAAAAAAACATACTAGGGCTGGGGATATAGCTCAGTTGGTAGAGTGCTTGCCTCACAAGCACAAGGCCCTGGGTTCAATTCCCAGCACGGCAAAAAAAAAAAAAAAAAAAACCATACTGGTTAATAAGGCCATCAAAGAACTATTAAAGAAGTTATAAAGTATATGACAAGAGATAGTAATAAAAGCATAATTTATTCAATTATCTATGATGCAGCTTTTAAGAAAAACTTCTCAGTTAAAAAAGGTTGAAAAGAAATAGAACTCAGGGCAAAAGTTCCTATCTTAATGTCTTATTTGTAAAGACAAAACAATCAAATTAAACTATATATACATATACTTGTGAAATAAACCTGAGAGTTGAACAAAAATGATTTCTCAATGGAAGAGACGTAATGAATAAAGAATGATTTTCTAACATTTACAACAAATTAAGTTACTTTTAAGTTACTTTTTAATGATTAAAAAGTAGGGTCCTATGTTCGTAACAGCAAACTCAGGCAACTTCCCAAATGCCCATCAACAGTAGAATTAGATACATATGTTGTAGTATATTCAAATATCAGTATAGAATAGATACATATGTTGTAGTATATTCAAATATCAGTATACTCAGAAGAAATTGGCAAAATAGTTTCTGTTAAAGGCCAAATAATAAATATTTTAGACTTTGTCAACCATCCAGTTTCTATTATATCTACTCAACTCGGCCCTGGGGCAAAAACTCCACACTTTATTATGGACACTGAAATTTCAATGTCATGTGATTTTCACATTACAAGGTACTCATTTAATTATTTATTTATTTTAGACATTTAAAATATAAAAACCATTCTTAGCTCACTAGCTGTACAAAAACAGGCAAGGGGTCAGATGTGGCTTGTGGGTTATAGTTCCCTGCTATAGATGTAGTTCCCTGCTCTACATCAGTGACAACAAATGATCTATAATTACACGCAATAATGCTAAAATTTCATAAAAATAATATTAAGTGAAAGAAGTCACACACAAAAGTACTAACTACTTTATAATTCCATTAAAGTTTACCAACAGGCAAAACTATACTATGGTATTAAAAGTTAGAAAGTGGTTCTCTCGGGGTAGGGCACTAGTGAATATAAGAAAACATAAGGGGGTTTTACAGTGTTGGCAGTATTTGTTTTCTTATTCTGGTGCTGATTACATGGGTGTATTCAGCATGTGAAGATTCATCTTACGAATGTAAGATTTGTGTACTTTGCTGTATGCATGCTATATCCAATAAAAAGTTTTTGAGCCAGGCATAGTAGTACATGCCTGTAATCCCAATGACTCAAGGAGGCTACAGCAAGGAGGATCGAAAATTTCAGGCCAACCTCAGCAACTTAATGAGACCCTGACTCAAATATAAAGGGCTGGGGGTGTAGCTCAGTGGTAGAACAACCCTGGTTAAATCCCCTTTACTAGGTGGGGAGGAAAGTTTTTAAAAATTAAGTGTCCTTTCTATAGAGCTACATAAAAAGCCAGAAAGAACTTAAAGACCTACTGACTTTAGGAATACATAGCTAGCTGAAGAGAATATAAGAAAAAATAAGCTAGATATATGATATATGTGTAAGTGGGATCCATAGGGTAGAATTCTCAATAGAAATATTAAGTTACTTTACGTCTCTATGAAAAAGGAATTACCAAGCAAATTTGACTGACAAAAATATACACTGGGAGATTCTGTTCTAAACATCAAGACTGTATAAAATTAATTTGAACATTTATCACTTTGATTATAATATCCACTTGTTTCCTTATAAGAAAATCAAGGAAAATAATGAAGCAAGATTCACTATCCCAGGTAAAAGTCTGTCACTGACCTTAAGGGATCAAAAAATTATCAGAGGTGAAGACAAAGAGGGAAGTATATAAAAAATGAGTATTTTTCTGCCCTCATTCCTTTATGTGCATTACTTTGTTTACTATCAGGACACTCCCCTGCAACAGTTTCATGAAGAAGGAAGTTGTTTGGTTCACAAATGTTTCCAGGGCCTGTAGCAGGTACTCAATAAATGTTCTCTTGAAAAAACATTTTTAAAGGAATTATAAATAATAATGTTATTTCTTAAGAAAGAAACATAAGAGAAATTTAAGCGTCTCATAAATGGTGATAGGACTGTAGAAGACTACTGGGAAAGAGAACTATATTGCTTATCATATGTCACGACACGGCATAATGTCCAGATTAGTATCTTTCGGAGATAATCCCATACTGGCATATAAAGATATTAAAAGACATTAAAAATTACTCTTTGGGCTGGGGTTGTGGTTCAATGGTGGAGCACTTCCCTAGCATATGTGAGGCACTGGGTTCGATTCTCAGTACCACATATACATAAATGAATAAAATAAAGGTCTATCAACATCTAAAAGAATAAAAAGTAAATAACTAATTTTTTAAAATCACTCTTTTACAGGTTGAGCATTCCTAATCCAAAAATATGAAATCCAAAATGCTTCAAATCCACAACTTTTTGAACAGACATGATGTCACAAATGGAAAATTTCAAATCTGACCTAATGTGATGAGTCAGTCAAAATAAAGGCACACTAAAAATACTGTATAAGACTACTTTCATGTTATGTATATCAGGTATATACAAAACATAAATGAATTTCATGTTTAGATTTGCGTCAAATCCCCAGGATATCTCATTGTGTATACATAAATACTCCAAAATCCAAACAATCCAAAATCCAAAATGCTTTTAGTTCCATAAATTTTGGATAAGGGATATTCCACCTGCATAAAAGTACACGTAAGTCAGGTGTGGTGGTGCATGCCTGTAATCCCAGCAACTCAGGAGGCTGAGGCAAGAACTCAAGTTTGAGACCAGACTCTGCATCTTATCGAGGTTCTAAGCAATTTAGTGAGACCCTGTCTCAAAATTAAAAATAAAAAAAGCACTGGGGATATTGCTTAGTTAAATGCACCTGGGTTCAATCCCCAGTACCCAAAAAAAAAAAAAAAAAAAAAAAACCCACACACGTAACAGAAAAAGTACCAAAAAGTTTTATAATTTAGTATTTTTTAAATAAAGGAATTAATTGAAACAAATTTTTATCAAAGATAAATAGTGGAAGTGAAAATTTACAAAAATCATATTCTAAATTAAGACAAAGTCAAAAATGTGAACATTTTATTACAACCAAAATCTTGATTTTTCATATTTCTGCAGTTTAAAATAGGATCCACTTCACCACACCACATCATTTATGCTTTTCTTATGGCATTTATTCTTTTTTAAGCCAAAGAACTCTGATACCTTGTGTACAAAACAGGGTGGAGCACATTAGGAGCTCAGTAAATATTCACATACGTTGAAGATAGACATATCCTTTAAAATCTCCTTATCCAAGTATTCATTCAACCCAAGTCAAGTTTCCATATCCAGAATAGTTGTTTTGAGAAAAGGAGAACAAAAAACAGATTAATTAATACAGATTTTGCCCTAAACAAAGAAAGAAAGAAGAAAGAAAGAAAGAAAGAAAGAAAGAAAGAAAGAAAGAAAGAAAGAAAGAAAGAAAGAAAGAAAGAAAGAAAGAAAGAGAGAGGAACATATCCATTACAGGTCATTTGAGTCTATTAAAATACTCTGCAAACCACAGCTGAGTGATCCACAATTGCTGTTTATCATGTGATATCCAGTAACATAAAAAAGTTATAACAATCAATTAATGTCTTGTGTGTCTTACCTAAATTCTCAAAAATGCTCAATGAAATCAGGAAAACTCTATTATATAAGAACTAGAGAATTACAGCAAAAGAAATTGTTTACAGAACTTCAAATTGTCCAGAAAATGATATTTCTAAATTCAAAATACCTAGCCAAATACTTAGACTTCTCCCCCCGCCCCCGTGCTGGGGATTGAACCCAGGGTCGTGAGCTTGCGAGGCAAGCACTCTATCAACTGAGCTACATCCCCAGCCCATAGACTTCCTTTTAAATAAGAAATTCTTATCGTTGAGTAGCCAACTTTTGAGCAATTTTTGAAGTTGAACATTCCAGAGAAAACATTTCAACATTGGTGCTTCTAGCATAACAGTACATTAGCAAACCAATGTTCTACTGCCACCTACAGTACAAAAAACAGAATTACAGCTTAAAGTTAAGACCTAGTAAGTCAAACGTGACCAGTAACGTTTTAAAACCATATAGTTTGTATCTATTTTACTTTATACTCAGTGTATTACTAATTATGTTGTCTTACTGTATGAACGTGAAATTCATTCTTAAGTTGAATATCAAAACCAATACTGCAGCTGGGGATGTAGCTCAATTGTAAAATACTTGCCTAACATGCAAGAAACCTGATGTTCATTCCCCAGCAGCACAAAAAGGAAAAAAAAAAAAAAATACTGCATTACACATTTTTATTCATTTGTATATAAGGATTCTGATAGTAGGTTAAAAAAATTATCTTTATACAGTTATATATTTCCACATTATACAATAAATGCAAAACTTCTTGCAAAGACAAAAAATGATCAATTATACAAACCATTGTTTTTTTTTAATAATGTATTTTTTTATTGTAAACAAATGGGATACATAGTTTCTCTGTACATGGCGTAAAGGCATACCATTTGTGTAATCATAAATTTACATAGAGTAATGTTGTTTGATTCATTGTTATTTTTTCCCTTCCCCCCAGCCCTCCCACCCCTCTTTTCCCTCTATACAGTCCTTCCTTCCTCTATACTTGCCCCGCTCCCTAACCCTAACACTAACCCTACCCTCCCCCCATTATATGTCATCATCCACTTATTAGCGATATCATTCGTCCTTTGGCTTTTTGAGATTGGCTTATCTCACTTAGCATGATATTCTCCAATTTCATCCATTTGCCTGCAAATGCCATAATTTTATCATTCTTTATGGCTGAGTAATATTCCATTGTATATGCATACCACAGTTTCTTTATCCATTAATCAATTGAAGGACATCTAGGTTGGTTTCACAGTCTGGCTATTGTGAATTGAGCAGCTATGAACAATGATGTGGCTGTATCTCTATAGTATGCTGATTTTAAGTCCTTTGGGTACAAACCATTGTTTTTTTAAGATTTTTTTTTTTAGTTGTTGATGGACGTGTATTTCTTTACGTGTTGTGCTGAGACTCAAACCCAGTGCCTCACACATGCAAGGCAAGTACTCTGCCACTGAGTTACAACCTCAGCACCAAACCATTGTTTTTTTTTTTTTTTTTTTTTCAAAAATGAAGTACTCAAATATATTCCACAAGATAAATCTCAATATAGAAGCTGATAGTACTGTTCTTCCATAATACTATTCTTCGATGATTAAAAAAAAGTACCACTAACAGGCAACTTGAGTCATATTGTGAATTTAATACCACATGCACTTTTAGGCTCCTGCTTCTTTTTGTTTTTCGGGTTTGGTCTGGTCTGGTTTGGTTTGGTTTGAACCCAGGGGCACTCTACCACTGAGCTACAGCCACAGCTTTTTTTAAATTGTGAGACAGGGTCTCCCTAAGTGGCCCCAACTGGTTACAGGTGTGCACCACGCCCAGCTAGGCTGTAAACACTTTCCATAAAACTTTCCAGGTATTTAGAAATGAGGATCAAATTATGCTTTTTAAAATAATAAACACTGTGTATGCAAAACATAAAATTATTGGAATATTAAAAAGATTAAGTGTTCTTCTGCAGACATTTAATCTCTTCTATTTATATCATATCCAAAAATATCTTAAATATGATGTTCCTCAAAGCCTCTGTAGAGAGTTTTCACCAGTGCTAGAGAAAACTGGACTAAATTCCTAACACTGAAGAACTGCATATGAAAAAACTCAGAGTGGAGATGAATGAATTTTTAAAAAGTAAAATACAAAAAGTTATACAAAAGCAAACTCCCCCTTATGTTTGAAAAACTACTTGGCTAAACACAGTATTTTGTTCAATGAAAAGAGAACTACTGGAAATTAAAAACAGGATCAGAGCTAGGGTTGTGGCTCACTAATAGAGTGCTTACCAAGCTTGTGTGAGGCACTGGGTTCCATGCTCAGCACTACAAAAAAATAAATAAAGGTTCGCACACAGCTAAAAATATTGAAAAAAAACATTTTTTTAAAGGATCAAATGAAAAATTCAAATAAAAGGTTAGAAAACAAATTTGAGAAAGTCATTTATCAATAAGTGCAAGCAAAAACAAAGAAATGGAAAGTAGAAAAAAGAAAAGAAAATTAGAAGATTGTCTATGAAGGCCTAACATTTGAAAACCTAGAATACTAGAAAGAATATAGGGGAAAAAAACTAAGAAAATAATCAAAGTAGTAATACAGTTGATCCTGGGAATCTGTGGTGATTAGTTCCAGGACCCCTGCAGATACTCAAATCCATGAATGCAGGCTGGGAAGGTAGCTCAGTCGGTAGAGTGCTTGCCTTGCAAGCACAAGGCCCTAGGTTCCATCGCAGGCACCACAAAAAAAAAAAAAAAAAAAAAAAAATCCATGAATGCTCAAGTCACTTTCGTAAAGTGGCACAATGTAACCTAAACACAATACTTTAAATAATCTCTAGATTACTTACAATACCTAACACAATTTAAATTCTATGTAAATAGTTGTTACCCTGTATTGTTTAAGGAATAATGACCAAAAAATAAAAAGTCTGCACATGGTCAATGCAAAGGCCATATTTTTTTTCTGAGTATTTTTAATCTACAATTGGCTGAATTCTTGAATGTAGAATCCAAATACTCAGAGGGCTGACTGCACAACTTTTCCCACAACTAAAGGTCATCAGTCTCCAGACTGAAAGGACAAACAGTGGCCTGAATAATGAAATTGTAGTCACACACCAATGACAAGGAAACAAAGGATAACAAGAAAATGGTAAAAGCTTCCAGAGAGACAAAGACAGGTTACATTCACTGAAAACAATGCCTTCAAAATTGTGAGTCAGTTATTTGACAACCTAGAAATATATTCTCAAACTACTTAGTGCGAGACTAGAAATAAAGGCATTTTTAATAGTAAAAAAGAAAATTACCCCCCATATGCCCTTTCTTAAGGAACTACTTGAGTACATGCCTCAGGATCTGACAAGAGATAATGATCCCCAGGAAGAAGGTGGAACTGTTGCGCTAACACCTTGGCCTGATCAGGTCATGCTTTGAGACTGAATTTGTCATCAAAGTAACTTAAAATTAGAGTCCCAGAGCAGCCAAATCCTGACTCTGGAAAGAGCCCAGCCAGTCATATTCACAAGAAGCTCCTACTTTTAGACCAGGGGCTGACAATCAGAGCAAGGAAAACTAGTTCCATGCTATTTCTATCTTTTTCTTTCAGTCTAATAAGCAGACCTTTTTCTTTTTTCTTTTCTTTGTTCATGTTGTACAGTAGACTAGGAACTGCTCTACTGTAACTACTGTCTTAATGTCTACATTCTCTGGGAAACTACATGATTCTCCAGGACAGAAACTACAGCTTCAATGTTTACTGCTGTGTCCTAAGTATAATGCATGGTGTATAGTTAAGATGCTTAATAAGTACTTGTGAGATGAATAAATAACAAAAATATTAATACTGATTATTACCTCAGTAGATAATATTAGATATTCTTTTACACATCTCAAATTTCTATAAATTAATGTAATTAAATAATGTTTACCACAAGGAGTTCATAAGATGGCTAAAGGGTTGTAAAAAAAATATATTAGGAACAGCAGCACACCACCTGTGGTCCCAGTTCTATTTATTCATTTATTTTTGTACTGGGGGTTATACCCAATATAAAAGGTCACTTTACAACTGAGCTACATACAGTTTTTTTTTATTTTTTGAGACAGGGTCTAAGTTGCTGAGACTGGCCTTGAACTTGAGTTTCTCCTGCCTCAGCTTGGGAAGTCTCTGGGACTACTAACAGATGTGTGCCACTTAGCCCAGCTCAGGTGTTCAAATAATTCTTTGGGTTTTTTTTTTTTTTTTTTTTTTTTTAGTTATAGGTGGACACAATATCTTTATTTATTTTTTATACGGTGCTGAGGATCTAACCCAATGCCTCACATGTTTCAGGCAAGTGCTCTACCACTGAGTTACCCCAGCCCTCAAATAATTCTTAAAATCTTTTACTATTATAATTATAACATCACATTTCTGATTTTTTTTTTCTGTAATATTTAAACTAGCTTTCATATGTTGGTAAAAACTTGATTCTAAGGCTAACAACATTAAATTTTGTTATTTTTAATTACACTAACAAGCATAAATTTTACATTCTTTGAACATGAACAAAATTTTCAAATATAAATTCTATGTCTTACTAAGAATGCATACTTAATACTACAAAAACATTAATGAGTTTTTTTTGTTGTTGTTGTTGTTTCTGTTAATCACAGATTTCAAATCTTAAGAACAAGTTAGTACAAATGATGCTGGGAAAACTAAATATCCACATGTAGAAGAAACTGCAAATTAGTACAACCACTTTGGAAAGCATTATGGAGATTCCTTAAAAGACTAGGAATAGAACCACCATATGACCCAACTATCCCAGCACTCAGAACAAAAGTGAGCACACTACAATAATAAAGGCACATCACTGTTTACAGCAGAGAAATTCACAATAGATAAGTTATGGAACCAGTCCAGGTGCCTATAAACAGATGAATGGATAAAGAAAATGTGCTATATATACACAATGGAGTTTTTACTCAGTTATAAAGAAGAATGAAATTATGGCATTTGCCAGTAAATGGATGGAACTGGACAACATCATGCTGGGCAAATTAAGTCAGAGTCAAACTCAAAGTTCAAAAGTTTTCTCTCATATATAATCTAGAGCAAATCAAGGGGGGGGGGGGAAAGGGAGTGAATCCCACAAAAGTAGAAGGGAGATCAGAGCAGTAGAGGAAGGAGACTGAGAGGGAGGGAGGAGAGACAGGAAAAGGGAGAAAATGTGGAAAGAAAATGACAAAATTATGCTATGTACATATATGAATGTACCAAAGTGGATTCCAACTTTATGGAGAGTGATTTTAAAAAACAATAAACAAACAGAAGGCAAACTGAAGAATAGAAGAAGGGGAATTAGAGGGAGGGAAGAAGAGAGGAAAAAGAGGACTGAAATAGAGCTAATTATATTCCATGCATGTACAATTATGTCACAATGAACCCTATTATTATGTATAATTATAATGCACTAATAAAAAGTTAAAAAAAAAGAACAAGTTAATAAAACTTGTCAAGAGACCCAAGGAAGTACCTATTTCCAATTTTTAGGTATCTTTCAAGTAACCGACTTATAAACATAATTTACATATATGTAATTAAACATAAGTTACATATATTATAAACAGATGTTTGAAGCAGGAGTCAGCAAACTGTTTTTGTAAGCACTCAGATGGTAAATATTTTAGGCTTTAAATGCCACATGATATCTGTCACAACCACTCAACTGTTATTGTGACTAAAGCTGCCACAGACAAGATATAAATGAATGAGCATGTGGCAATGTTATAATAAAAACTTAAGAAAAGCAGGCCCCAAAAGGGTATATATAGCTCAGTGGTAGAGAACTTGCCTTGCGTATCCACCCACTGGGTTCAATCCTCAGTATCATAAAGCAAAATAATACAGCCAAGGCTAAGGTTAGAGCAGGGGGAAATGGGAAAAGAGCACCAGATCACATTAGACCCATGGGCCATGGTTTATTGCCCCCTGATTTGGAGTACTACATTTTCCAGCTCTCCCAAGTAGTATAGGGTTTCCTTCTGTGTTGCCCAGGCTGGCCTTGAACTCCTAGGCACAAGAGATCCTCCTGCCTCAACCTGCCATGTAGCTGGTACTATAGATGTGCCACTGAGTTCAGCAATAATTATCTTTATAGTGTAATCTCCACATTTAAGTACTATCCATTCACTTATTGTACAACTTTTTTATTAAATGCCAACCACATGCCAGAAAGAGTATTAGGAATAAAGAAGAAAAAAATAAAGTCCTGTCCTCTTAATACTTACATTCCAATAAGGAAGTCAACAAATAAACAAGCTAATAAGCACAAAATATAAATTCAGATAGTGCTAAGTATGAAGAAAAAGTACAGCAGGGAACAAGGGTGAAGGCAGAAAAATAAGACTCTTTAGACAGATCAGAGAAGGACTCACAGGACAAGACGTTTAGGTAAAAAATGAAGAAAATGCATCCATATCAATATCTGAAGGAAGAACACTGCAAGCATTTGGAATAGCAATTGGAAAGGCCCTGAAGAGATTCAGGACTGGGGTTGTGGCTCAGCCAGTAGAACACTCACCCAGCACATGTGAGGCACTGGGTTCGATCCTCTGCACCACATGAAAATAAATGTGTCCAACTACAACTAAAATATATTTTAAAAAAAAGAAAGCACTTAAAGATAGGATAATCCATATACTAGAAATCAGAAATGAGATCAGAGAAATAGGTAAGGGTGAGATCACATAAGAACTTGTGAACTTATGGTAAAAGTTAAGGGTTTTATTCTAAATTGTATGTAAAGCCATGAACATGAAATGGTTGAGAACAGGAGAGTAAGAAGGTATGACGTACATTTTAAAAGGATCATTGGTAGCTATGTGGAGAATAGACTGTAGTACCAGGAATGGAACAGAAAGGCCAATCCACAAGCCGTTGCATATATTTCTAAACTACTATAATAGAATCTATTTGCCTAGTATAAGCATGGGCCCTGGGTTCAATCCCAGAACCACAAAAAAAATTTTTAAACAAAATAGGATACAAATGTATTTTTAAATTAAAATTATAGAGAGAAATAGAATGACTAAACTGAACTTAGTACAGGAGTGTATCAATCAATAATAGATGAAACTTTAAAATGTTTAATAATAGAAAATTTCACCAAGAAAATAAAAAATCACCACCACCAGAGGGCAGCAGTGACCAAAGAAAATAAGGGAACAAAAGATGATCTATCCTCACACCTAAGATCTTTCTTTAGAATTTTAGTAAACCAGAATTAGACATACCCACAACTTTAAAAGCAACAGCAAATAAAAGAGTATGAAAACTCATAAGATGCTGAAATTATAAATGTGAAAAAATTATATAAAAATAGCAGTGTACATCAAGCAAAGTACTGTATTATATAGGATGTCATCTACCGAAAATACCACTCCCAATTCATTTATTTCATTGTTCCTGGAGTTACCCAAAAATAAAAACCAAAGCAAGTGATTTGCCTGCTGCACACATGTACAAGAGGAGAAAGTGTCTGTCCTTTTATGTTTAACTAGGCTGGGGGTTTAGCTCAGTGAGGGGAAAAAAAAAAATGAAGGCTATTAACATTTATGATACTGAGCCAGAAGAGTCAGTACATTGTGCCTATAACCCCAGTTACACTGTAAACTGAGGCAAGAGACTCACAAGTTCCAGATCAGCCTGGGGAGTAGAATACCCCTGGATTCAATCTGCATTGCGGGGAGGGGCTGACACTGAATTTCTTGGTGGAGGTCACGCATCCATTCCTTCCTTTTCTCCTACCCCTATAGTTCCCCTCCATTTTCAGTTTCTTCACAGACTGCGATTATCCTGCAGATGACTGAAAGCTATGAACTCTGATGTCACCTATATGTAAAAATGTATACTTTGCTTAAAAGCAGGAATAAATATCAGCAGGATTAAAGAGACAAGGGTTGTTTGACTTTTCTTGCCTCCTCCGCCAATGATCGAATTGGACTATTCACCATTTCCCAAACATGCTTTACATTTTCCCACCCCACCTCCATTTTGTTAACCTAGAATACCCTGTGTAGCTGGCCCCTCCTTTTAGTCTTAAAATATTCTTCATTGCCAGGTGTGGTGGTGCAAGACAATAATCCCAGCAACTGGGAAGGCTGAGGCAGGGGAATCACAAATTCTAGGAGAGCTTGAGCAATTCAGTAAGACCCTGTCTCAAAATTTAAAAAAATAAATAAAAAGGATTGGGGATAAAGTTTAGTGGTAGAGTGTTTGCATACATGTGTGAAGCCCTGTGTTCAGTCTCAACACCACCAAAAAAAAAAAAAATTTCACTTTCTTCAAGAGCAACGAAAATGGCATCCTCACGAAGCCTGTCAAAAAGAATTCCTCTTTACTGTCCACAACTGCTTAATCACATCTTTGTTTAAAAATACTATAGCATTCCTGCATCATGCATATTTGTGCATGTTCCCTCTTGAAGATGGACATTCTATCTCTGCTCAAAGACTTTTGTTTAAACACATTTGTTTTTCATGTTTCCATAAAAATTAAGACAGTTAACCTTCAGAACTGCTTTTGAGATAAATGAAGATTAAAAGTAAATGTCATCCTGAGCCTGTGGTCTCAGTATTAAGTCAAACAACCAAAGACTTTCTTCCTTGGTTTCTTAGACCAATCAGTTGTGGCAAAGCCTGCCCTATACAGGCACAGGCAAATTTTCTAGCACCTTCTCTCAGAACCAAGAGAGCCATGCCAACTTTGCAACCCAGAATCACTCAGCAAACTTAAGTATCCTGGATATTATTTGGCAATGTATTTAAAAGAAAATAAAGGAGAACGTTTTCAGGCAATCTCTTCTCAGAACACCCACAATTTTTATCTCATGACAAAACCAAGCACCAAAATGTTCCACCTAAAACGTAACAGCCCCCAATATATGAAGATCCTAAGACCAACTAAATATGACTACATGCAGTCCCTTATTCTCATCCCCATAAGCATAGTAAACACTCAAAACTCAGTTAAGATGTCAAATTTTCTAGAAAACCTTCTCTGATACTTAAAGTTACAAATTAACAGAAATAGAAGGATTTAAGAGTGGTTTATGCAATCCCAGCTACTCCACAAGTCAGGCAGCAGGATCATGAATTCTAGGCCAGCCTGGGCAACATAACAAGACCTTGTCTTCAAAAAGATGAAATGGGTGTTCACCATGTTTTTGCAAAAAACAAAGGAAATAATATGTAAAATGATTAGTACAGTTCCTAACACATACAAGACCCACCAAAAAGTCAATATTTTTACAGTCTATTTCCAGAGTACACTTTGGCACTAGATGTATTCCTATGACTAATTTCTTGGTTGAAACCAGAGTTGTCCAATACTGCAGTAAACAACCACATGTAATTACTGAGCATTTCAAATGTTATTAATTAGAATTGATATGTGCTTTAAGTGCAAAATACAAGCCAGATTTCAAAGACTCGGGGAAAAAAATGACAAATTCTTAATATTTTGTATCCTGATTACATATAAAGTGATAATATTTGAAAATACTGGGTTAAATAAAGCATTAAAATTACTTCACCTGCTACGTTTGTTTCATATATTTTTATGGGGGATCCTGATCCATATTTTGATTTCCAATTGGTAGAAATGCTCTCTTCTACATACAGTCGACTTAACAGGTGTTCATTTTGGCTAATCCACCCCTTAAATGAGCCAGAAAACAATAGCTCATTTTAAGGCTCTCAGACTTCCACAACCAAGAAAGCTGGCGAGCGACCTATTGCTCTTAATTTTTAAAAGAGCCCATAGAAAGCGGAGGAAACGGGAAATTGATAACTACCCAAAGAGAGAAAAGCAGTCCCCTGAGAGTGTCGGTCAGCCCTTGGGTAAAGTACTTGAGCAGAAAAGGGTCACCCTTAGGAAAGAGATGGGGTGACAGAACGAGTTTCTTGGATCAGAAGCGGAGCAATGGGGAGCCCATTGAAAAGAAGCCTGAAGAGGAAAGTCTTTTCAGACTGGGGACTTGGGGAGAGTCCGAGGGCAGAGAGGAAGGGGCTGGGCTCCACAGCAGAAGCTTCAGGGAAACGCAGTACCTTAAGAATCCCCCTCATCTTCGCCAAAAAGGGACGGAACTCCTCGGGCGGCACCTCTGGATAGAGCTGGCTCCGCAACAGCTCCTCAGTGATGCCTCGGTGGCCGTGGAAAGCGTCCTGGGCCAGGCCACTCAGCAGCCCACTCAAAGACTTGCCTCCCTCAAGCTCGCCCGCCATAGTCTACAAAGGCCCCGCCCCCCAACAGCTGAAAGGCGGCTCTGCAACGGCGGCCGAGAGAAGTCTAAATTGCCCCAGCAAAGGCACGTAGGGAACAGAGCAGCGTTCTACCTGGGGTAGGTGATGGCAGTTCCCAGCTTTGCTCTGTAAAATCCATCCCCTTGGGCTGGGGAGATTGCTCAGTCGGTAGAGTTCTTGCCTTACATGCACGAGGCCCTGGGTTCGATTCCCGGCACTGAGGGAAAAAAAAAAACCCCATCCCCTTAGGATGGCACCACTGGCATATACATTAAATTCCAAGTAGGCTTACTTTGTTCCCGGTGATTTCCTTCATCACTCCGAAGCCTACTCAGGATGATCACTGATGGAAATCCCTTCAAATAAGAGTTTCAACTTTTTGATGGCTGCATCTCAGTCCAGGACTTGCCAGCCCATTAACTGAATAGAACCTACCACTCGGCTCTAGTTACTGCCTGAGCCTTATCTATGGACCCCTGTCCAAGAAAACTATATCTTGATAACATAATTGGTTTGCTTGCGTTGTTGATTGCCTTTTATATACATGCATCTCATGATGCCAGCTAGACTAGTGGCTCTGATAGTGTTCCCTTCCATAACAAATATTTTGCTAATGCTGCCTTTGCTATCCTGAAATGCATTGACAATTTAACTTCTTATTAATGAAATTACAAAAATTCCATTTATTTCTCAGCCGTAAAAAAATGAAGAACCAATACATGCTAAAACATAAACGAACCTTAAAAATACACTAAATTAGTTCAAGGCAGGCGGGGTGGCACGACTGTAATCCCAATGACTAGAGAGCCTGAAGCAGAAGGATCGGGAGTTCAAAGCCAGCCTCAGCAACTTAGCAAGAGTCCCTAAGCAACTCAGTGAGACCCTGTCTCAAAATATAAAATTGAAAAGCCTATGGATGTGGCTCAGTTGGTTAAGTGTTCCTGGGTACAATCCCTGGTATGGCAAAAAGAAAAAAAATCCAGTATCTGGCTATATGAAAAAAGGCCAAATATTGAACAATCCCTTTATATGCAATGTCCAAAATAGACAAATCCATAGAGACAGTTGCCAAAGAATGGAGGAGAAGGAAATGGGAAATATATGAATTATCTCTCTAAAAATCAATATAATGACCTGATTATAATTTTGTATATTAAAAAAGAAATAATTTATATGAATTATAATGTGTGTTTAGACACAACTATACTAGGTGACTAGAAGACATATAATGTAGCCAGATGTCTGCATCTTTTTTTTTCCAAAGAAATATAAAACAGCGACTTACAAAATATGTGAATGTATCTTAAATGAAAAAAATCTCTTCAGGAAAAATCAAAGACTCCTCTCACGGATGACCGATACTGCATTAATGATTTGATTAAAAGTATATGAGTCCTGGGCATAGTGGTGTACACCTGTAATTACAGCGGCTCAGGAGGATCACAAATTCATAAGCAAAACTCAGCAACTCAGTGAGAACTTGTCTCTTAGATAAAATAATTTTTAAAAGGGTTGGGGATGTGACTCAGAGGTTAAGTGTCCCTGGGTTCAATCCCTGGTATAAAACACACACAGGCACACAAACAAATCAAACAAACAAAAATAAAAAGTGTACTAGCAATGGCTATAGATTTTTTTAATTAGATCTGAACTATCAACATAAATACTGTTGGGGAGGAGTGTTTTAAGCCCAAACTCCAATATTCCCATTGTGTCTTATCCTGTTATACTTTGTAAAAATCTTAACACACAGATGCCTACATTTTTTATGTAGAACTACTTCTGATTTCTGTGGATGCAAATTGATACAAGTGTGCAGTGTTGGTGACTCCATAGAGACATCACTTGCTATTGGTAACAATGATATTCTGAAACAAAGATTGGTAAAGTTTACCAAAAACTAAAAGTTTCTGTCACTTAATGCAGTAATTACAAACCTGCAAACATGGAATGTCTGTATATATTAAAACCAATCTAAAAATACATCGTTTTTATATTAGGTTTTAGGCTCAAATAATTAGGTTTTAGGCTCAAATCATAACACAGGGTTTTTACCTAGCATGGCAGGATGTCTCTCAAATCCCTGGCCTCTGTTCAACCTGTGCTATCCCTACTTTTCCATTAATATGACAACTGAAATGCCCCTTTCAGGGCAATGTTAGCCTATTAAGAATTACTAATCTAGACTGCTTTAAGTTTATCTGTGGTTTTCAAGATAGAAGTTTGAAGGCAAGATATTATAATAAAAAAGATCTAATATATTTCTTTCCCTAGAATTAATTTTATTTTTATTCTTGCAGTACTGGGGATTGAACCCAGGGGCACTTTACCACTGAGCTACATCCCCAGAACTTTAATTTTTTTTTTTTTTTTTTTTTTTTTTTTTAATTTTGAGACAGGATCTCATTAAGTCGCCCAGACTATCCTTACACTCCCAATCCTCCTGCCTCAGCCTGCAGAGTTGCTGGGATTGCAGACATGCACCACCACAGCTAGCTTTATAGTGTGTATCTCTCAATAACAGAATGGTTTTTATTTTCTTCTTTCTGCTTACCTGATTTTTCTAAATGTCTACAATGTACATGAAATGCTCTTGTAATGAGAATATAAAATAAATATTATGTTCTAAAAAATGTTTTTTGTTCCAGAAATTGAACACATGGGCACTTAACCACTAAGCCACATCCCCAGCCCTTTTTATTTTGAGGAACAGAGTCTTACTATGTTGCTTAGGGCCTCTCTGAATTGCTAAGGCTGGCCTGGAACTTGCAATTTTCTTGCCTCAGTCTCCTGAGCTGCTGGGATTATAAGTGTGTGCCACAATGCCCAGGAGTATGACCTAAAATTTAAGAAGAAAAAATTTTGGTGCTGCTAGAATCAAATTCAGGGCCCTGAACATGTTAGATAAGCACCCTACAACTGAACTACATCCCCAACCTCTAGAATCAAAATTCTTTCAAAGTTTTAAAGAATATCTCTATTCTAAATTATAGAGAAAAGTCTACAGCCATACCACCCTGGGCCTGATCTTGTCTAAGTTACAGAGAAAAGCCATGAGCCTTATATAATGATTCTTAAACTTTTTTATATCATCAGATCCTTTCAGAATCTGATTAAAGTTTCAGATACTTTCTCCCCAAAATGCAAGTACACATCAAATACAGTCTAAAAGTTCTATGGATTAATTTGCTTCTCTTAAGTCTTTCTATAAACTCCTGAGTTTTCCATGGGTCCTAAGAACTCCTTATTGGTACACCTAATTCTAAAACAAAATAGATTTTTTTCCTTTCTGGTGCTGATGATGGAATGCAGGGCCTTGCACATGATAAGCAAGCATACTACCACTGAGCCATACCCCCAGCTTGGGATTACTCTTTTAGAAGCAGGGAAATAAACTGTACATTCTTATCATTATTTAACTCTTAGTCAAATGTACGTATAAGAGAGGCAAAATTTTACCTCTTCCCTCTTAGGTGTTTTAAACTGGGCCAGAAAATTAAACTGACATAAAACGGATTAACAGAAAAAAGTATAAAAATGTATTTGATGTAAATTTTACACAATGTGGGATGAAGGAAATGAATGTGGCAAGACCTAGACACTTTATCAGTTTGAACAAAGAAAAGCAATTGTGGAAAGATAACTGGACTAGTCAGAGAAACTAAAGAAAAATAATTATTTTTAACAAGATCTGGGTTTGTTTTGTTTTTTGTTATAGGTGGATACAATACCTTCATTTTATTTTTATGTGGTGCTGAGGATCAAACTTAGGGTCTCACACATGCTAAGGACACGCACTACCACTGAGTCACAACCCCAGCCCTTAACAAGACCTGTTTGTCGAAAGTTTTCCCAATCTCCACTTCCTGTCCTTGATAAGAATCTTTCTGGTATACAGGGAGGACTTCTTGTCTTCTGTATAAAGCTTTTATCTCCTGCTTTGCGGGAGAAAAGGAGGCAGCATCTGAGTGCCCTTCTGGCATCTATTTTTAAATACTTTTACTCAAAATAGTCCTTATGCCAAAGTGGCATGTTTTGGGGTGACATATTCTCCCACATTTGACTGGACATGCCAACTGCCTACCAGACCCATTGCAAGTTCCAAAACACCAGTTAATCAATAAAAGAAATTTATTCCTATGCCACCAGGGACTGCTACTGTCAAAACTGCTATTAAAGGGTGGTACCAGCGGCTCAAAGTACAAAGTTTTCTTTCATTAAATTTCAAAACACTATGTTTTGTAGATAACAAACCTAGGAATAGACCTAATAAGGGAATTGCCAGAAGCAATTCAAGAACAAGAAAAAGAGACCAAATCCTTTGTTCAAAGGGAAACCCCAAACAGGTAAATAGCAGCCCTCCCTTATAAATATGTTTCCCTTTCATTGTGGCCAAATACCTTACCAATCTAAGTTTCATTAAACAATTGGTTCCGGGCAGGCAACTGGTGTTTTTATAAACATTAAAATATATACTGTGAAATCACGTGCAAATGCAAGAGTTCAATAGTTTTGTAGTAAACTCTCTGTGCCCTGTCCCATGACTCTTTTCCGATTCTGACTTTATCATCATTCACCCTCCTCTCAACCAGCCACACAACAGATTTTAGTTGAGAGCTTTCTGCCAGAAATTCAGTTAGGCTCCAGGAGATACGGAAATGAATGATAGTCTCTGCTTCAAAATTCTATATTTTGGTAAGGGAAAGTTATATGTAAAAAATAACTAAAATACAACAAAACAAACTAAGGAGTTGTTACTACTTAGTACCTAGAAATAGCTGTGGGGTTTGGTACTGCCCAAAAAAGAAGAAATTGGGCTGATTGGGGCTGGGGAGATAGCTCAGTCAGTAGAGTGCTTGCCTTGTAAGCACAAGGCCCTGGGTTCAATCCCCAGCACCAAAAAAAAAAAAAAAAAAAAAAAAAAAAAAGAAGAAGAAATTGATTAACTCAGTTTGAGTTGGTCAAGGATGGGCTTCATGGTGAATTGCCAAACATATTGCAGGTGAAAAAGCATGTCCCTGTATATAGAGGCAGGAGACAGAGTAGTGTCTTGAGGCATCTGTAAATAGTATAGCAAGAATAAAGCCAGGAGACTGGGGGGATAGCTCAGTTCATAGAGTGCTTGCTTTGCGGCACAAGGCCCTGGGTTCGATCCCCAGGAACGTAGGGTAATAAATCTGAAAAGAGACAGGCTCTAGAATATATAGATGGAGTGTTTACATATAATGCCCATTTTTATACTTGGTCATGAGTTGTTGTGTTGATCAAAATAGCTTTCCTGGCAAACATTTGGAATGAAACTGTCACAGAACAAAATCATTACTTTGCATATTTTTAAGTATTTTAATTCAAATGCAGACTCAAAGATTAGAAAACAGTATTGATTTTGGAAAGATGTAAAACATTTGGAAAATCTAGTCTAGTCTCAGCCTTGGTTCAAGTATCCAAACTTTTTTTTTTTTTTTTTTTTTTTTTTTTTTTTTTGCAGTGTTGGGTATTAAACCCAAGGCCTAAAACATGCTAGGCAAGTACTCTACCACTGAGCTACCCACTTATGCCCCATTTTTTCAAAAGAAACATTTTTGGGGGGAAAGTACCAGAGATTGAACTCAGGGGTACTTGAGCACTCCACATCCCTATTTTGTATTTTATTTAGAGACTGGGTCTCACTGAGTTGCTTAGCACCTCGCTATTGCTGAGGCTGGCTTTGAACTTGTGATCCTCCTGCTCTCAGCCTCCGGAGTTACTAGGATTACAGGCATCTGCCACTGGGCCCAGCAAAATCCAAACCTTTTCTTTTGGAAAATTTCAAGGAATACCAAGTCAAAAGAATAGTATAATGAGCTCCCACATCCCCATTATCAGCTTCAACAATTACCAACATATTGACTATCTTTCTTCATCTGTACATACATCCACTTCTCTCCCCCTTTGCTATTTTGTAAAACCCCATATATCATAAGTTCATCTGTAAATATGTCAGTATGTTTCTGTAAAAGAGGTTTCTTAAAAAATACTCACGTGGGATGTGGGGCTGTGCACCAATGGTTCCAGCTACTCCAGAAGATGAAGCAGAACTGCTTGAGCCCAGAGTGTGCAGCCAGTCTGGGCAATACAGCAATATCTCATCTCCTAAAAAATTTAAAAAAATATAAAGCAACAATGGTGTACACCTATAATCCCAGCTACCCAGGAGGTTGGGAGCATAGCAAGTTCTAGGCCAGACTGAGCAACATAGAACTTGTCTCAAATGACTAAATGAATAAATAAAATCATTTTATTAAAAGTAATAAATTAAAATAACATAACCATAGTACCACATAAAATAATTTCTTAATAATCATTAAATATCAATCAGTATTCAAATTTACAATTATCTCACATTTTAATCATCTACATATTTAAATAGTAAATTGCCATGTGTAATTATTTAATGTCAATTGAATTTTGCAGTTATGTCATTGTAGTCTTCAGTCCCAGGATTTGTTTAATTCTTTTTTATGGTTTTTTCATTAACCTTCTCACTTTCCTAATTTAATTAAGTCATCTATGTTTTCTTGCCTATCTTTGAGCATCTTTAAGATGCTCATTTTGAATTCTTCTCAGGCAATTCAGAGGTCTTTATTTTTTTTAGGATTCATTACTGGAATATTATTAATTGCTACCTTTGTGTGTTTGTGCTGATATACAAAATATTAAAAAACTGGGTCATTTATAAGGAATAGAAATTTATTTCTCACAGTTCTGTTGGCTGTAAAGTTCAAAATCAAAATGCTGGAATCTGCCCGGTGTGGTGGCACATTCCTGTAATCCAGCAGCTCAGGAGACTGAGACAGGAGGATCGCAAGTTCAAAACTAGCCTCAGCAAAAGCAAGGTGCTAAGCAACACAGTGAGACCCTGTCTCTAAATAAAAAACAAAATAGGGCTGGGAATATGGCTCAGTGGTTGAGTGCTCCTGAGTTCAATCCCTGGTACCCCCCACCCCAAAAATGCTAGAATCTAATGAGGGCCTTATTACTATGTCCTCACATGGCAGTAGGTGGAAAGGAGAGAGGGATGAACTTTGTGTCCTCACAAAGCAAAAGAGAGTGAACCCACTCCTATAAGTCCTTTTTATAGCAGTATTGGTGAGTAGCTTCACCCTCATAAACTAAACACTTTATAAAAGGCCCCACCTTCTAATACTGTTGTATTGGAGGATTAAATTTCCAACACATGACTTTAGGTGGGCACAAGAACATTCAAATCTTAAAGGTTTCTTTTGCAGGTGTCATGTCTGTCTAATAGTTATCCATGGATATTTACATTGGTGTCTGTGTATTTAAGGTAGCAAATACCTCTTCCAGTCTTTGTAGACTGGTTTCAGCAGGAAAAGGCCTTCTACTATTGGATCCCTAGACTGATAGGATTATCTTTAGGATTGCAGTCAAGTGGAGTTGGAGCTAAGTCACAGTGGGGTCCACTTTTGGTAGGCCTGTTAATGGAGGTTCTAGTGGGCATGGATCCTGTCTGGTCCCTGGGTAAACTGAACAGCCCCTGGAACCTTGGTCAGTAGGGCTGGTGTTGGAGTTATGGTCTGCTCCAGGGTTTGCAGTCAATGGGGCTATGACCAGGTGCACGGATTGGTGTGGCTTCCCTGGTAAGCCTCCTTCTGGGTCACTGGGTAAGACCCTGAGCAAGTAACATGAAACCCTAACCATGGGTGAGAGGGTTTGGAACCAAGTTACAGGGCTGTTTCAGGGTCTATAGCAAAGACTGAATTCTTTAGGCAGGCCTGCTTCTTGGGGTATGGATGGTCATGTTACCCTCTGGGTCTCTTTATGGCTACTACTACTCTCAGACCACAGCTGAGAAGGATTAGAGCAGAGACTGGGAGTTATTTCAGGGTTTGCTATGGGACTGATGATGGCAGGCCTGTTATCTGAGATACAGACATGACTCCTCCCAGGCCTATTGGCAGAAGGTCCTGGTAGTAGGACCTGGGCTGAATGATGTTATAGCCAAGTCCACAGGGAAATGGGGTCATTTCCAGGCCTGGAGCTGGGACCTGGGTCAATGAGTCTGCAACTTGGCCTTGGTTCTGCCCCCTCAAAATATCCTTTCTGTATCTGGGGCTCTACCAGAGTTTCATAACCTCCTACATCTGGCATTTTTGTCTATGGATGACTGCAAAATTATTGTTGCTGTGGGAGAGGCACAGTTTCCAGTCCACCATTTTGCTACCATTATTCTCATAGTGAATGACTCTTCAGTCTCTTTTATTCATAATTCCATAGTGTTCCTTTTTTTTTTTTTTTTTTTGATACCAAGGATTGAACCCAGGGGCACTTAACCACTGAGTGACATCCCCAGCCCTTTTTATTTTATTTTATTTTATTTTTTTGAGACAGGGTCTTGCTAAATTGCGTAGGGCCCCACCAAGTTGCTGAGGCTGGTCTTGAACTTGTGATCTCCCTGTCTCGGGCTCCAGAAACCCTGTAATAACAGGGGTGTGCCACCACACCCAGCCCCATCCTAGATTTTACTGATTGCATCTTCATGCCATCATTTTGAAAAATATATTCTTCTATTCTTGCATTTCCTGTAAATCTAGGTAGTTTGATCTAGGAAACCATCTCTTTTTTTTTATTTTTTGTATCTTTATTTTTTATTTATTTTTATGTGAGGCTGAGGATTGAATCCAGTGCCTCACACATGCTAGGCAAGCACTCTACCACTGAGCAACAACCACAGTCCGGAAACCATCTTAATTAGAATAATATTCACCTCACTTTTCATGTTGTGCGCCACTGCATGCTGGACCCCCAAAACAATAATCATTTATTTTGTTTATAAATTTGCAACCTTGCAGTATTTTTTTTTAAATTTTTTTGTAGTTGTAGATGGACAGCATGCCTTTATTTGTTTTTATGTGGTGTTAAGGATCGAATCCAGTGCCTCACATGTGCTAGGCAAGCACTCTGCCGCTGAGCTACAGTCCCAGATGCTCTTGATAGTACTATGATAAGTAAAGATTAGTTCATTCCCCTTTTCAGATAGAAAAGCAATCACAAAACTTCTAAGTTTTCTAGCACCCTTCATTTTTTGTTGTTTGTTCATTGTTTGGTTTTTTTTGAGACTGAGTCTCACTACCTTGTCAGGCTAGTCTCAACCTCTTGGGCTCAAGCAATCTTCCTGCCTCAGCCTCTTGAGAAGCCTGGACTACCTTGTGCACACCAATGTTGTGGGGCACAACTCAAGAACAGACTGATCACCACTGAGAAGTCCAAATTTGACAGTTAGCCAGCCAGCTGACTGTCTCACAAAATAGCTATTGGGAGAACAGCCTTGAGTGTATAGTTGCAGGGGTTTTTATACCATCATTCGGTACATCAATTGTAAGTGTCTGTTGCTATGATTTAAAACTACAAACTAACATCATGAGATCTAAAATCATAAGCAGAAGGGGAAATGGGTCAAAATGACCTTAGTTGGGTACAAGTTAAAGAATGGGTACTGACATGTAGACAATCATTGCTGACAGGGTACATTGTCCAAGAAAAATAGGAACAGAAAAGAGAACAATTTTATATTATATAAGAATTGCCATTTTGTGTTGCCAAACATCTATGCTTAGCAACTGTTGATGGGTACAGAGGTCGGTTATTCTCACAGGAGAAGCATTTTCTACATAACATGGAGTCTCAGGGTAAAATGGAGTTTGTTTACTCATTGTCCATATATATAGCCTGGCCCAAAAATTTCCATGGAGTCAAATATGTCAACCAGTCACAACCAACACACCCAGCTTCTTCCATGGTTTTTCCTTTTCCCATTTTCAGATAGATATATTATAATCAGGAGTTTATAAAGTGACAAAAATGGAAAATAAAAACCTTTCATGCAAAGTCAATATATTTAATGAAAATAGGATCCTGCTTCATATGAACCTTAATGCGGAAAAAAAAAATTAAGCAAACAGCATAGCTTAGGAAAAACAAGTCTTAAAACTGGCCTCAGTAACAAACTCCTGTAGAGAAGAAATACAAAGTACAAAGTAATGATAAAATTGTCTTTGAAAGGGAGTGAAAACCTTAGATTACAGACAGACATCCCTCTCTCTTTTTCTGTATCTAACTAGTACCTGACTTATTTCAATTACTAAAGAGGTCTAGGATGTGGAAGATTATCCTTTCAAGAGAGAATCTTCATTTTGGTTAGCCAAGTGATGTTTTGTAAAATACAATATATTAAAGAATTTCTATAAGGCTATTATTTATTGACAAATTCCTACATTTGCCTTATATCTGCACGGATCTGTTAGGAGAGTTAGTTGTTATTGTTTGTTTTTTGCAGTGCTGGGGATAGAACCAAAGGCCTTGAACATGCTGAGTGAGCACTCTACCACTGAGCTATATCCCCATTTTTAAGAGAGTATTTTAAAAATATTTCTGTCCTTTAATAGTGACAATGCTTTTTTTTTAATATAAAGTACCCTACACAAGCTTTTAATATTTGTTGAAATCCTATTCTAATGGAGAATAATGTACATCAACACTTTAACACAAGCAAAATTTTAGCATTTGTTTATTGCTTAATCCCAGGAACAACAATCCCAATGTTAGTTGACATGGAAAAAGAAAAAAAAAAATGTGTATAACTTGAAAGATTTCAAGAAAGTAAAACAATTGTCATACCCATGGAGGTGTCCCAAGAAACCAATAAGATCAGTTTTCAAATTCTCCTTTCTTCTGTGGCTGATAGGTCTACTCCTTACACTGATGGAACTAGAGCTTAATAAGCCTCTATAGATTACCTAGTTCAACCTTCCTATTTTATAGAGGAATAAAGTAAGACTCAGAGAACTTAAGTGGTTTAACCAAGATCACAATGGCAATAAACAGTAGAGCTGGCACTCAAACCCAAAACTTTCAGACCCTCAAATTTATGCTATCTCCATTATCACATACTTGTTTCTATCATATTACATAAGTTGTTTAAACAAAAAATCAGAATATTTATGGGCTACATGGGAGTAAATTGTTCCTTTGAAGACAAGTTTATCCCAAAAGTTTATGGATCACACAGACCTAGGAAGTTCATCTCCTAGAGTTAATAGCCTGCTTGAGTGTAAAAACACCTCATAATCACAGCATTACGTCCTTGGAACAATCGTCCTTCAACCTACGGCAGACATCTATCACTTTATGGGGGCTTAATACTGAATGAACCTCCTACAAAAATCTCCCTATTCACATACAGTGGTAATGGGAAATCAGCAGGTTAGACATGACAGTCCTTGCTCTGTATTGGAATAGTGCTTCCATCTACTTTTACTGGTTTATCTTGGGCTTCAGTTATCACACCAAGCAAAGATAATAATACCTATTTCACAGGATTATTGTCGAGGATTAAATGAGATAAAATGTGTAAAACTTTAGCATTTTGCTTAGCAGGTTAGTGAACTAAATAATTGTTATTGTAATGTTTAGGATCCCTAAGAGTCAGTGGCTACGTCGTGGAGGAGAAACTAGTGTATGACGAGTGGGTTGTACTAACTGGACAGACAGTCCTTACTTGACAGGTAGTCATAAATTCAAATCTTTAAAATTCTCTGGCATTTAACCAGGATATATTTAAGCATATATAAAAACCAGTACGAAACAACTAACCCTAACACTTAAAGGAAAACCTTCACCCATCGCAAATCGCTCTCCTCCGACTTCCTTTCAAACTGAACAAAATAGAATAGGACTCAAGCAGACAGCTGACTAAAGGAAGTCTGAACTACCAATTCCAGAGCAAAACTGGCGCGCGACGACTGCCGCAATAAGACCACACTGTTAGCGGAAGGGACCTCAGAGTCGCGGAGGGTGGAGTGGGAGATGTGGTGTCCCCAACACTCGCCTATAAAAATGGCGCTTTGCCATGGGGCGTCGCGTGAATGTGCCCCATCGCGCTTGAGCTCCCTTCGCCCTGGAATGACAGCCCGTAAGCCCGAATGCGGCGCGCCACTGCCTCAACCGGCGCGCGACGGGCAGCCTCTTACGTCAAGCCAGCGACGGCCACCAGACAAGCCCCTTCTTCACCTCCGCCCCCTCCCGGCGCAGGCGCTCTTTTCTCGAAGGTTCGTGAAGGCGGTGGGCGCTTACCGTTACTCAGGCCGGTCCGAATCCGCATCCATCCGCCCTTCCTGAACCCAGGCAGACTTAGCCAAGTTTGCCATGCCAGAGAACGTGGCACCCCGGAGCGGGGCGCCCGCTGGGGCTTCTGGCGGCCGAGGGAAAGGTGCCTATCAGGACCGCGACAAGCCGGCCCAGATCCGCTTCAGCAATATTTCCGCTGCCAAAGGTATCACCCCCTTCCCATCCAACCCCAAACCTGATCCTCGCGGCGGTATGGGGTCGAGTTTTGCTCTCACCCTGATCTTGGGTGGGTATGGCCAGGGCCCACTTCTGTTTCTTCAAGGTGGTCCTTTCCCAGTAGAAGTACTGTGAAGGGATTCTTTCTGTGTGGGGGGCCTTTGTGTGTGTGTGTGGTGTCAGTAATTTCCCACCCCGCCTGAGGAGGCCTTTGGGCCTGTCCCTTTCTGGATTTTAGTCGTCCGTTGTTTTCCGCCAGGGCTTTGTTTAATCACGGTGGAGCCGAAAGCATTGCAGTCTAGACTGTCGGAGACTGCCTGCAGCGTCTCCTTATCTGCTTAATGAACCCACTGACTGTTGCTTGCACAGTATTTTTCAGCTGTCTTATTACTTTTTTAAAAATCTAAGTAAACTTCCCTCGGCACAATTATTGGGACTATTTGGGTAACCTTCGCGTTTAAACTGGGGTGGGACCTATTATGTGGTGTGGGGGAACTGACCCACCTTTAGGGGAGTGATTATGGAACGCTACTTTGTGCTTGTGTTATCTCTGCCCTTTCTTAGTTCTTAAAGAATAATACGGCAAATAGTGGGAGATCAAAAAGACCTGTTTCTTTCTCTGTTTATGTGACTTTGTGACCTTTAATCTCTGAACCAAGATTTCCTTACCCATAAAATTGAGGTGGAAGTGTTTGCATTTTTTTGAGTTACTAGGACTAATAAAAATCGAATTGAATAGCAAAGCAGTGGAAGGAAATGTGAGAACAAAGGCTTAGAGGTCCTGCCTAGGTGTGTATTGAGTATAGTAAATAATTTGGTTTGGAGAAAAAGATACTTAAAGAAGCAGTGAAATTGGAAAAGTAGGTTGGAGCCAGTCTTTAAAGACCTGGTGTCCTGCAAAGTGTTTATTCTTATCTCCAGCAGGCTACAGATCATTCTTCAGTGGAATGAAGTAATGACTAATTTGTAGAGTTACTGTCCGGATTGAATGTGAATGTGTGTGATACATATAGGTACATAAGCATACATACGCATGTAGGTATGTGGTGTGTGTGTGTGTGTATATGTATATATGTATATATATGAATGATATATATCACACCTTAAAACTACTGACTGTCATTAGTCCAAGTGACTGGGAATGTATGTTGCTAAAAGATAGATGCTGAATGGTCGAAGAAAATATAATTGTATAATTGTTCCTGTTTGGGACTAATGAGTTGAAGAGGTCAGATTAAGCAGATGGTCAAATTCATTTGGAAGTTCAAGAAATAATACCCCTGGAAATTGAGATTGTTGATTTCATGTGTTGTCTATGGAACCATAGTTGAAGTTTACATCGATTAGGGTCGAGTTGTTGAAAGAAACTGAGGCCGTTGGAATGGTCAAGTGATATATGCTATCCTTGATTTTCAACAAACAAGATACAAAATGGGAAATATACTCTAGTAACATTTCAAACATCAGTGCACAAAGACTTGAAAAAGAACAAAGGAGGTATGCCTGTAGGAAGAAAAGGACACTTAGATTATCTAAGAACCTAATCCACAGATCTTAAGTCGGGAGATGGCAGAGAGGAAAAGGCCATAACTAGTTTCTCTGAGTCAGACAAAATCCTTTTGACAAAATCTCAGTTGAGAAAAACGTCTACCATTTTATTTTAATTCTAGGAGCCACCACAACAACAAAGATGAGAATACTATTTGTTGAGGAAAACAGCACACACCCAAAAGTAATAGTTTTAGTACCGTTCAGCATGAATCATTTAAGTTTTGTACCTACTTATGCCACATCATTTTTGTTAAACTTCAGACACTTTCAGAGATGTAAGAAGTCTAGAATACAATGTTAATATGGATAACATTTTTCCAGGGTGTTCACATTGATAAAGATCGAAGCATTCTTAAGAGTTTCTCTTGTAAAATTGTGGTATGCAGGTCCAGTAAAGTCACCTGAAGTTGTAGTATTCACCAAAGTTTTACAAAATGAGTAAAATAATAGTTTTAAAATTATACAAAGTATGTTCTGCTAATTTTTTTTTTTTTTTTTTTTCGATGTTGAGGATTGAGCCCAGGGCCTTGTGCTTGTGAGGCAAGCATTCTGCCAACTGAACTATATCCCCAGCTCCTCTGCTAAATTTTTGAAGATTATTGCTAGGTCATGGCACATCCCTGTATTCCCAGCAACTCAGGAGACTGAAGTATGAGGATCACAAGTTCAAAGCTAGCCTCAGCAACTTAGTAAGATCCTGTCTCACCATAGAAAATGAAAAGGGTTGAGGAGTTCAGGGATAGTTCAAGGATAGAACATCCCAGGGTCCAATCCCCAGTACCAACAAATAAATAAGATTGTGTGTCATTGTTCACACTGTATGTGTGATAGCATTTGCTAGTTGTGGAGAATAGAAGAATGACTAAGGAGGCAATCTGTTTTATGTATTGGAGGTGCAGTGGTATGTGAAAAGGTGGAAAGAACTAATCATTTGTCCTGAACTAGTCAAAGAAAAGAGGAGAGTACTGTTTCTCAATTCTAATTCTCTTAGAAAAATAAGTGAATTAATAAAATAGAAATGTCCTCATGGATATATAAATAGGAGCATAACTTTGGAATTATAAGTCCTATCTAGAGATGTTTCATGACATGCTGATGATGACTAAAGACCATGATTTGAGAGTTTATTTTAATTTTGTTGGTTGGTGTAGTGTTCTACAGCATTTTTAGGGGTTATACCACTAAGGTTTGCTCTGTTGACAGTGTTAATGTTAATTTCTCCTGTGAGCCATGTATATAACTTGTTTATATTACTGAACAAAACTCAAGTTTTTGATCTCAAAGATTATGTTCTTGGGAGGAAAGAAAAGTAAACAAAGGAATTACATAGTAAGTTAGGAAGTCTAGTCTTTTGTTGGCTTGTTCCTTTTTAAAGGAATAGAGAAAATAACGCAATCCTCAGTCAGCTTGTAACTAGATTGTACCCTTTTGATGCTTAAAGGAATCCTTAGAAAGTATTCTGCCAGAGGCAGAGCATAAATATGATGCAGAATGCCTATAACAAAAATGTGAAGCATTATAAACTTAGTAATAAAGAGTACTGTTTTCCTATGTTATTATTAGACATGAATTTTCTTTAGTGTACATAGTATATTATTGTATACCACACCCTGTCAAGGACAAAAATGATTATTTGAAAGGAGAAACACTGATTTTTTAATGGTTTATTTCTTTTTTCCCCTTTTATAGCGGTTGCTGATGCTATCAGAACAAGTCTTGGACCAAAAGGAATGGATAAAATGGTAAAAAGCAAAATCATTGAATACTTACTAAACACCACTATTTGTACTACTTGATATGAAGGGTTAAGATGTGCTGTTTAAAATTTTCTTTAAAAATGTTAAAGTACCCTGAGAGTTCAAAGGAAGGAGAGATTATTTTGAAGTGAACAGGACTTAATTCATATTTTGTTGGATGCTTTTTAAACAATGAGAGTGCAATACACAAAAGTAGTTAAAAAGTAATTTTGTAGTTAAATGGAAAGTATGTCCAGGTGTCAGGGCTTGAGTTCCTGTGGATGAAACTGCCCTGGTAAGGGTCTACGGGATTTTAGTTGTGTTTTGGTTAACTTGCAGCATAAAATAAATACATTTCAGTAACTTGAATGATAAACGCTCAAGTTCAATGCTAATACCCAAAAAAGAAAGAGAAAACAACATATCATGTACTCTGGATGAAATAAGATTATTATTTCCTCTGGCTTCTGAATCCTTAAGTCTCCTACGATTGTTTTTGTCCTTTTAAAGGATACTATGAAATAAGCTACTTGAGTTAACCACATTACATAGTTCTGTCTTCTTCGACATCTGGTGGAAAGGGTGTTTCTAATAGTATGAAACCAGAAATGATAATGGGTTTTTTTGTTTGTTTGTTTTTTCCCTAATTTTTAGTTTTAGATGGACACAATGCTTTTATTTATTTTTATGTGGTGCTGAGGGTTGAATCCAGTGCCTCACACATCCTAGTCAGGTCCTCTATCACTGAGCTGCAACTCCAGTCCCCATAGTGATTCTTTGTAATATCTTTTTTTTCCTCTTTCATGTGTGTATATTCCTTCACTTTTAAAGTACTCTGAACAAAGCCAGTTATTTCTTTCATAAAGTTAAGACTATTCTTAGATGATTTTACCAATGTAAGGAAAGAATTTGAAATTAAACTGTGTAGACATAAATTAACTTCTCTGAGCATTAAATTTAGTAGAACTTTAATGGTATTATATTCAAATATAACTTAAAATAACATTTTCCAGATTCAAGATGGAAAAGGTGATGTGACCATTACAAATGATGGAGCCACCATTTTGAAACAGATGCAAGTGTTGCATCCAGCAGCCAGAATGGTAAGTATAATTATAGGTAAAGTTTGTTTTAGTGTATTGTTTGATATTTGATAAAGTTTAATTTATTTGGTAAAGAGTTAAATTTGTTTATTTAACTACATGATACCATTTAAATATGGTAAATTTTTTTTTCTGTTAACTAGGTATAGTTTAAGAATATTTTGTGTCTCTTCAGTGTGATAGTAAAAGATGAGTCACCTTGTCCATAGGAATGTGCCATACATTTGAGAAGGGGGAGATAAAAACATAAATTGTACTTTTTTTAATGTAGGTTATTAGTTTAATAAGTGTTTGCTGAAAGATAAGAAAATGCTTTTGTATTTGTAGTGCTAGGGATTGAACCCAGGACCCCACAACATTCCAACCAGAGAACAAAATAATTTTAATTGTATGTAAAATAAATTCTGTCAAAATTTATACCAACAGGGCTGGGAGGTGGCTCAGTGGTAGAGAACTTGTTTGGTATGTGTGAGGCTCTGGGTTTGATCCTCAACACCACATAAAAGTAAATAAATAAAATAAAGGTGTTGTGTCCACCTGCAACTAAGAAATTTTTATTTTATTATTTTTGTTTATTTATTTATTAATTTATTTATTGTGTGATGCTGGGGATTGAACCCAGGGCCTTGTGCTTGTGAGGCAAGCACTCTACCAACTGAGTTATATCCCCAGCCCTAATTTTTTTTTTTTTTTTAAATTTACACTGATGTTTATTTAAAATACCAATTTAAAAAAGGGTTAAAATGATGATTCTCATTTCAAGGGAGAAGTTATATCAGGGGGATTTTTAAAAAGGCCATATCTATTAAAATGTTCTGCTAGATACAGGTGTGTCTGCCTATAGTCCCAGGCATTCATGCTGAAGCAGGAAAATCCCTTGAGTTTAGGAGTTCAAAACCAGCCTAGGCAACATAGTAAGCTACTCATCTCGAAATAAAAAGGCCCTTTTGTTTTATAAAGGTGACTTTTAAAATGAATCAGATTGTACTCATGTGGGGTGAGTTCTGATAAACTTGGTAAAGGACTTTAAAATGATACTCCATCCTTATTGGGAATGCCTCATTTCATAGCTTCCAAGACTGTAGGTTCCTACAATACAACATTGTTGCATTTTGGTGCTGGAATACTTTACCACTAATCTACATCCCCATTCCCTTTTATCTTGAGACAGTCTCATTAAGCTGCTTAGGGCCTCACCCTCCCAAGTTGCTGGGATTATGTATGCCACCCCATCTGGCATCATCAATACTTTGGGTTTTTGTTTGTTTTTGTTTTGTTTTGATATTGGGGATTGAACCAGAAGCACATACCCACTGAGCCACATCCCCAGACCTTTTATTTTGAGACAAGGTCTTGCTAAGTTGCTGAAGCTGGCTTTGAACTTGTGATCCTCTTGCCTCAGTCTCCCAAGCTGCTGTGATTACAGGCAGCATCACCATGTCCAGCCATTGATGCTTTTTGACTGCAACTTTTGAGAGAATTTTTTGAGAACTTCTCTTTACAATTCATAGTCTGAACCAGAAATCATAATATGGCTTTGTATAAAATTTTATAAGGAATGTCTCAGCTGGGTACCGTGCTGCATACCTGTAATCCCATCCCCTTGAGAGGCTGAGACCAGAAATTGTGAGTTCAAAGCCAGACTCAGGAAAGGTGAGGCACTAAGCAATTCAGTGAAACTCTGTCTCTAAATAAAATGCAAAATAGGGCTGGAGATGTGGCTCAGTGGTCAAGTGCCCCCTGAGTTCAATCCCCGGTACACCCCCACCTCAAAAAAAAAAAAAGAGGCGGTCTTGTACCACAATTGTACAGCTTTCATTTTTAAATGAAATTCAAGTCACACGACAAACCAGAAGGCAAAATTATATTGAATCTTCAAATTCGGTTTGTCACTGATGTGATAATTTGATGTTATTGGGTTCTCATTTTTTTACTGAGCCACTTGGCATGTTCTGTTCACTAGCTGGTGGAGCTGTCTAAAGCTCAAGATATAGAAGCAGGAGATGGCACCACATCAGTGGTCATCATTGCTGGCTCTCTCTTAGATTCCTGTACCAAGCTTCTTCAGAAAGGTAGGTAGGAGATAATTTGTTACTGAAAGTTTAAAAAAAATAATAAATTAGAGAAAACCAAGTTATTTTTAAGAAATACAGTACTTAAGATTTAGTTTGAAATAGCTGCTCTTTTTACTAGGAACTTTTAGATTTTGCTGTTTTGCTTCTGGTTTTTGCCAGATCTTTTTTTTCTTCTTCTTCTTCTTTTTCTTTTTCCATGTGGTACTTAGAGTTTTGATTTTTAGAAATGAAGTGGCAGTATTATTAATCTTAAGACTCTTAAGATATGATTTGGAAGGAAATACTAGGGATCTTTGTTAAATAATGTTTAATCATAGTAGTGATTCTCTAGTTACTGACTCTTATGTGGACATGTGATGTTTTGAAAAGTTATAGAACTTGATTTTGATCTTAAGTATCCACATGAATTTGTAATTGATGTTTCAGATTAAGTGGAAGTAAATTATTAACCAAGGTTAGCAGTTAAAGTTATATAAACCTTGATGTTTCTAACTGAAGTGTAAATTAGTTTGTATTAAGAATATTCATGGACTGGGAAAATATACATAGCTCAGTGCTGTAGCACTTGCCTAATGTGTGAGGCCCTGGGTTCAATCCCCAGCACTACAAAAAAGAAAGAAAGAAAGCAAGAAAGGAAAAAGCATTTGTGAGTGATATTTTAATGAGTAGAATAATTTGAAGAAGTAATACAGATTTTCTGTTACAATAAATAACTAGACTTTCATAAATGGCAGGGATTCATCCAACCATCATTTCCGAGTCATTCCAGAAAGCTTTGGAAAAGGGTATTGAAGTCTTGACTGACATGTCTCGACCTGTGGAGCTGAGTGACAGAGAAACTTTGTTGAATAGTGCAACCACTTCATTGAACTCAAAGGTGAGACAAGCACTAAGGAGTAGTTGTCAAATTAAGTCTTGAGAGACTAGGTAACTAAATTGTAAAACTGAATTGGTTTAAATTATGAGATGAAATAATTGATAAGACTAACAAAAAAAGTAATATGTACCATGTCCATTTCCAGTTTTTCATTTAATGCATTTTAACACCATTTTTTTAAAGCGAAATACTTCTAATTTGCTACACTTTTTTAAACTGCAATACCTGTGCTTTTTTTGTTTGTTTGTTTGTTTTTTGTTACAGATTTAAAACAGTGACGAGCTTTTACATTTTGGGGGAAATATAAAATGAAATATAAAAATTTCAATATTAAATCCACATATTCATTTTCTTTAAATGTTAATGGAAAGCTAGATAGTGTTAGTGGCACTAAGTGATGTTGAGTGGCCCCCAGAACTAATATATAGTATAATGGTTATAAGCACTAGTTATAGAGTCTACACTGTTTTTGTTCTTTGCTGGCTTCACGATTTAACTAAGTTTTGTGACTTTGGGCATATGACTTGGCCTTGTTTTAGTGCATCTGTTAGCTCAGTGGCAGAGGCCTGGAAAAAAGAAGAGAGTGAGTGTATGAGGTTAATAATATGTAAAGTGCTGCAGTCACTGCCTGTATATAATAAGTGACCAGTGAATGTTAACCATTATCTGTTTTTGCCAGCCCCTCAGTATTAAGGGTACATGTATGTAACTTGATCACATGTTTGTTTTAGGTAGGAAACCTCTACATAAAATTAGTAGGATGCTTTTTTGGATGTCCTGTAAAACTTTTTTGGTAATCTGGATGGTCCCAAATACTATATTAATAGAAAAGAAAAACAGGTGTTTTTATTCTGTGCCTGGTGACTGCCTGACTGGAAAAGGCAGTTTTATATACAGTGTCCAATCATGTGGATCCCTTTCCCATCCCAAAGAAAGGTGATTAGGATTTTTTGAATATCTTTGTCATTGAAAAAGTATTTTTTTTTATACCCTGATAACTGGTTTTTATTTTTAATAATTATAGGTTGTCTCTCAGTATTCAAGTCTGCTTTCTCCAATGAGTGTAAATGCAGTGATGAAAGTGATTGATCCAGCCACAGCTACTAGTGTAGATCTAAGAGATATTAAAATAGTTAAGAAACTCGGGTAAGCATCTCTATTTATAACTTTTATATTGCCAACAATTAATCTGGTTAAATGAAAAGTACCTAGGTGAAAGTCCAAAAGCTTGCTTGCTTTCCAGTTTCTGTTTTCTTAAGAACATACGTTAATTTGGGAATTTCAAACTGTTACTTATATTCCCTTATATTCCTTATATGATGGTAGGACAGTAGGGGATCAGAGTTCTGGGAATGGGATACTAATGGAGGCTGAAGCATGTTTCTTTGGACTGATGATTTTTAATCTGCTCAAAATCTGTTAAACTTTCATATTTCTTACCACTTCTAAACTTTTTTTTCTTTTTTTTTAAGTGGAACAATTGATGACTGTGAATTGGTGGAAGGACTAGTTCTTACCCAAAAAGTGGCAAATTCTGGCATAAACAGAGTCGAAAAAGCTAAGATTGGGCTTATTCAATTTTGTTTATCTGCTCCCAAAACAGATGTAAGTAGATTCCAAAAGAAACTGGTTTCCTATTTATTGTTTGACTTTATACTAATTCATACATTTAGTCATTAAAATAAAGATAGAAAAGACTGCTAGGTATAGTGGTACATGCTTGTAATCCCAGCTGCTCAGGATGCTGAAGCAGGAGAATTGCAAATTTGAGGCCAGCCTGGGCAACTTAGTGAGCTCTCACTCAAAAATTAGAAAAGTCTAGGCACAGTGGCACATGCCTGTAATCCCAGTGACTCGGGTGGCTGAGGCAGGAGGGAATTGTGAGTTCAAAGCTAGCCTCAGCAACTCAGCAAGACTGTATCTAAATAAAACATAGAAAAGGACTGGGATGTGGCTAAGTGGTTAAGTGCCCCTGGGTTTCAATCCCTGGTACCAAAGAAAATTTTAGAAAGGGATGAGGACATAGCTCAGTGGTCTCAATCATTCCACGTTACCTTTAGAAAAGAGAGGGGCTGGGGCTGGGGCTTAGTGGCAGAGCATTTGCCTAGCACGTGTAAGGCACTGGGATCGATCCTCAGCACCACATAAAAATAAACAAATAAAGGTATTGTGTCCATCTACAACAACAAAAAATATTTAAAAATAAAAGAAAAAAAATGCTGATACTAGTGATTTTTTTTTTTTTAAAGAAATCTTGACCTAGGTAGCTAAGTGGTAGAGTGCTTATATAACCTGTGCAAGACTCTGGCTTAATCCCTAACACCAACAAAACAAACAAAAACCTATAGATTTCATATGGGTCAGTAAATTGAGACAAAAATAGTGTTGTTATCACCGGTGACAAGTCCATAGCCTTAAATATTCATTGAACTTCTGTAATATATATACACTTCACATTAGAAGGTAAATTGTGATTGGAAATATATATCAAATAAAAATAGGTAAGTTACAATTGTTCATGGAAGTTTTATATTTTTTTCGTATCTTTTTGAAAACATTAACTTCACCTGGGCAGTAGCTTTCAGATGTTTCTTGTATAAATTCAACCTTAAATCAGTTTACTATGCATATTATGAGGAAATTTATTTTTACTTAAGATATTCCAGTATCTATTAGTGTGAATGCCATTCTCTAGAAGAGGTGGGTAGCATCTCAGATTTGCTTTCATAATTCCTTGAGCTAGTGTACCGTTTTCCTGTTCTGTATTTTGCCCATATAAAAATAAATGTAGTTTAATGTGGTAACATGGATGGCTTTCAACTTGTTGATCTTCTTTCAACTGGCTGATCTTCCTGCCTCAGCCTCCCAAGTGGCTGGGATTACAGATGTGCATCTCTGTGCCCTGCACTTTTTGAAAAATCACAGAGTAAAAAGGATGCAACTAAAATTATTTGTTCATATGTGTTGTGGGGGGAGATTATGTGAAAAAGATTGCCATTCCTACATTCTTTGATTATCAAAAATTTTGGGATTTTGTTTTTGTTTTTTGGTACTGGGGATTAAACCCAGGGGTGCTCTGTCACTGAGCTATTTTGAGACAGGGTCTCGCTAAGTTGATTAGGGCCTCACTATATTATTGAGCCTGGCCTCGAATTTATGATTCTTTTACCAAGCCTCCCAAGTTGCTGGGATTATAGGCGGATTCCAAGCTTAAAATTTTTTATATAAGACAGCAGTGGATATAATTGAGAGTAAAAGACCCAAGTTAGTGTGTATGTGTATATTTCCAGGCTTTTCTATGTATGTCTATATAATTTGTTTTGTATGATTTTCATTGACTTTATATATAATAATTTCACTTGAAAGTCTTTTCATTTGAAATTCCTTAATTGTATATATTATTAATAAGTTCTCTTTCTAAACAGATGGATAATCAAATAGTAGTTTCTGACTATGCCCAGATGGACCGAGTGCTGCGAGAAGAGAGAGCCTATATTTTAAATTTAGTGAAGCAAATTAAAAAAACAGGATGTAATGTCCTTCTGATACAGAAGTCTATCCTAAGGTGGGACTCTTGTTTTGTTCATCCCCTAATTATAATTGGTTTTGGATAACTACTAGCTGATTCCCAGGGTTTTGTGCAGGCCAGGCAAATTGCTGAGGCTAGCTTCAAACTTGGGATGCTCCTGCCTAAGACTCCCAAGTTGCTGAGATTACAGGTGTGTGCCACCAGGGTCTTTAATAGCAAGTAAAAATGGAATGCCTTGTTTTTAAAAAGCTGTTTAAGCTGTGTGCAGTGGGGCTCACCTATAATCCCAGCTACTCAGAAGGCTGAGGCAGGAGGATTAAAAGTTCAAGGCCAGTACTGGGGTTGTAGCTCAATGGTAGAGCGCTTGCTTGCCTACCAAGTGTGAGGCACTGTATTTGGTCCTCAGCATCATATAAAAAATCGAAAAATAAAGGTATCATGTCCATCTACAACCTAAAAAAAAAGATTTAAAAAGTTCAAGGCCAGCCTGGGCTATTTAGAGTCTTTGCTGAGCAAGACTGAGTTCTATTCCCAAATTCCATGAGAGCTAGTGACATTGAATAAATTGCTCCTAAAACAGTTTGTAACAACAGAGATAATTGAAACAAATAGTAATATCTATCGTTTCAGTGTCATAGGGTTGTTAAAAGGATCCTTCTAGATAATTTAGGGGAAAGTGTAAATTTATGGAGTCTGAATCACATTTCTAAATCCATCAAGTATCAGTAAACTTTTAATCAAAAAATGCATCTATTGATGAAGAAAAATGATGACCTAATTCTCTTTCATGTGTTTCAGTGTTTTATGGTGTTAGAAGATCCACTTTTTAAAAGTTTCAGTTGTAGTAATTTGTAATAGATTTGGAAATTGATTTTAGAATTATAGCTTATAAACTTAATGTTTAAAGAATTTTTCTTTACAAATAATTGGCCATTTGAACAACAGTAAAAAAAAAAATTTAAAACTTCCTAAAAGCTGTTGAACAGCAAAATATTTTTTCATTAGCATTAACTAAATACTGATTTTTGTATTTTAGAGATGCTCTTAGTGATCTTGCATTACATTTTCTGAATAAGATGAAGATTATGGTGATTAAGGATATTGAAAGAGAAGACATTGAATTCATTTGTAAGGTAAAATATTAACATCAGTATATATACAGTGTTCATTGATCAAATAAATGAGATAATTTGTGGATTTAATTTTTTTCAGACAATTGGAACCAAACCAGTTGCTCATATTGACCAATTCACTGCTGACATGCTGGGTTCTGCTGAGTTAGCTGAAGAGATCAATTTAAATGGTTCTGGCAAACTGCTTAAGGTAATTAGTATTTATAGCTATTATAATTAAGCTTGCATTCACCTGGGCTGGTTTTAGGTTTTATTTTAGTTTTAACCTTTGCCTCAGATACCTAATTTGAAAGTTGTTTACTAAAGATTACAGGCTGTGCAAGCCCTGGAAAAACTGTTACAATTGTTGTTCGTGGTTCTAACAAATTGGTGATTGAAGAAGCGGAGCGCTCCATTCATGATGCCCTGTGTGTTATTCGCTGTTTAGTGAAGAAAAGGTAATGTAAACATTCACATTGACTAAGTAATATTTTGAACATAAAAACGTCTATATTTTGCTGGGCATGGTGGAACACACCTATATCCAGTGACTCAGCTCACAGATCGAGACACAGGCGGCTGAGGTAGGAGGATTACCAGTTCAAGGCTAGCCTCAGCAACTTGGGAAGGCCCTTGGCAATTTTGTGAAACTCTTGTCTCAAAATTTTAAAAAAGAGGGCTGGGGATGTGACTCTGTGGTAAAGTGTCCCTGGGTTCAATCCCCAAGTAATCCCCTCTTCCCTCCCCCCAAAATTCTATATTTTGGCTATTTTTAAGTATAAATAGCAAATTATTAAAAATAGCTTTCTGTTGGATTAAAACAAGCTAAAAATATTTTGGATTTTCAGAGCTCTTATTGCAGGAGGTGGTGCTCCAGAAATAGAGTTGGCACTACGATTGACTGAATATTCACGAACACTGAGTGGCATGGAATCCTATTGCGTTCGTGCTTTCGCAGATGCTATGGAGGTCATTCCATCTACGCTAGCTGAAAATGCTGGCCTGAATCCCATTTCTACAGTAACAGAACTAAGAAATCGGCATGCCCAAGGAGAAAAAACTACAGGCATTAATGTCCGAAAGGTAATAACATAATATTTTAATTATTGCAGAAAACATTGATTAATATTAAAATATTAAAAACTTAACAATTATAATGGAAGGCTTTGTAGTTAAAAGTAGTATGATTTTTTAATTGAAAAATGATAAGTGTCACAGGTTAACAGGTGCCTTTGAGAATGAAAATGATGCCTTAGTTGGGAAATATTATTTGTTCATTAGTTCTGCCACTTATTGATGTTACTTTTTGTAAGGTATTTAGTCTGTTCTTCAATTTCCTCAATTGGTAAAATAGAGATAATTTTAATAGTTACATCAGATATGTTGTGAGGACTAAATGTATTACTAATACCATGTAAATATTAACCATTTCTCCTGTAGTTGAGCATCAGCTTGTATAGTAAACATATAAAACAGTAATAATACTCTCCATTTTTTAATTAATGCTTAATTGAGACAACATGATGAGGGGTGGAACTAGTAATCAAAGATGTTAGTTTTTGAATGGTACAAAACTGCAAAGGAGGAGAGTACTACCTGGTTAGGGAAAACTTCTATGAAGATGCAACTTTGGTTAGGAGAAGATGAGGAAATGTCAGAGGGAAATAATGTACATGGGAGAGACCAAGAGAGTAATTGCACTTATCTAGAGAAGAGTTCTATGTTGGTGGTATAATAGATATTAAAGTTGGAAAGATAAAAGCTAGAATGAGAAGGCCCTAGAGTATTGAGGCAGGCATTTTTCTTCCAGTGGTGAGATCCACCAAAATTTTGAAAATAAGAGGGTAAACCAATGCAAAAAAAAATTTTTTTTAAAGGAGTGAAAACTGGAGGTAGGGATGCCTGATAAGGCCATAACTAGTTTTCCTGAGATAAAGGATTAGAATGGTATAATAGAGACTTTAAGATAGGAAATAGGAGATGTAAAGGAATAGTAAACCAAACTTGGCCTCTCATTCAGAATTAAAACTCACCATTGATTTAAGCATTGAAGGTCTCAATTTTTTAACTACTATAGTAATCAACCTAGTTCTGCTGGGATGTTTTTTAAAGAAATGATATTTAGAAGTTCTGGAGTTGGCTGGGTGCAGTAGCACAGGTCTGTAATCCCAGTGACTTTGGGATCTGAGGTAGGGGGATTATAAATTCCAGGCCAGCCTCAGCAACATGAGACCTTAATCTACTTAGTGAGACCCCCTTTCAGAATAAAAGGACTGGGGGTTTAGCTCAGTGGTAAAGTGCCCCTGGGTTAAATCCCCAGGACTAAAAAAGATGTGGAAAAGAGCTTAGAATTTCTTACCCTAACCTTACCTAGAATGAAGAAAAAACTAGATTTAAAAAGGTCTTAGCATTGTGATGACAGGTTGGTTGCCAATGTATATAATTAAAAGCACTTTCAAAGCAACTTGTGATTTGCAGGGTGGTATTTCCAACATTTTGGAAGAAATGGTTGTACAGCCCCTGTTGGTTTCAGTCAGTGCTCTGACCCTAGCAACTGAAACTGTCCGGAGCATTCTGAAAATTGATGATGTGGTAAGTATATATAGGTTGTAAATTGCCCTGCAAGTTTAGTTTTATTGATAAATGTTTATTGTCAAGGTGATAACTGTTTATAGGGTGGGGTTGTGGCTCAGTGGTAGAGTGCTCGCCTGGCATGTGTGAGGCTCGGGGTTTGATCCTCAGCACCCCCTATAAATAAATAAATAAAATAAAGGTCCATCCACAATTGAAAAAAAATTTAAAGAATAAAACAGTTTATAGTTTTGTTTTGTTTTGTTTCCTCACCTATACAAATGAGAGGAAGCGAGGTACATTCATACTCATATGATCCCAGCAACTCAGGAGGCTGAGGCTGGAGGATGGCAGGTTCAAGGCCAGCCTGGGCAACTTAGCAAGACCCTTTCTCAAAATAAAAAACAAAATGAACTGGAGATACGTATGGTTCAGTGTTAAAAGTGTCCCTGGGTTCAATCCCCAGTACCAGAAAAGAATGATGAGGGGGAATTTGGATGATTGATTTAAAATGTCTTCCAACCCTAAGATATTATCATTATAGGTTTTTAAACCTAAATTATTTCTTTTCAGGTAAACACTCGATAATCTGGATAACATTGGCTGGCTGCCACCATTTGGGCCACCAATACTGTGATTAAAGTGGAAGAAGATGGCCTTGGTGTTCCTTGTTGTCTAGAAGATTGTTCCTCTGAATTCCTGGGCTTTGTCTTCTAGTTTGCATTTGCCTGAAATTGTATTGAAACACTTTAATGAAAAAATTTAAATATTTGGTTTCAAACAACAGATTAATTCCCTCCCAATGTTGCATTAATTCTGATACTTTTAAAAAGCCTATATAAGAAATGTTTGCTTTTACATTGACTTTCTTAGGGCTTAATCCTGGGTACATTCCTTATTCCATATCCTACTTACACGCTTACCCATTCATTGATGTAAATTTTTTAAAGTATTTAGAAGAAAAAAATGGTCCACTGATAAATGCCCCTTAGTATAAAAAACATGAAAATATCCCTTTACCATCTATTACTTTTCCCTAAGAATAACTATTATTCATTGGAGGAGTCCTTCTAGAAATAAAAATACATGCTGAACTGGGTGTGTAGCTTAGTTGTACAGTGCTAACCTAGTATGCACAGGGCCTTGTGTTCAATCCCCAGCACCGTACACATAAAACATGCATATATGTAGGATCAAAAGGAATTTTTAATCAGTATGCCAATTTTAAAAATCTTGATTGCCACTGTCTGATCCATGAATAGTATAAGATCCAAGTACTCTTCCCCTTGCTTTAGCCACTTGCCATTGTTCTCCCACACATATTGGCTAGTAATTGTTTTAAAGTTGTCAGGCCATACTTTTTCCTGAAGTGAGTTCCTTGATCAGAAACAGTGCTATAGCAGTGCATAAGCATTGTTACACAGGTGGTAGTTCTGGCAGAAATACTGCATGGAGGGAAGATGACCAATCTAGTGTCTATCCCAGTTAGGACAAAACAGTACTCTTTGCTTGAGGGAAGTGGTCCAGTGTAATCAACACACCACCTGGTAGCTGGAGTGTGGTGCCATTTCAGGAACTCAGTGTTGGTCTCTGCTGCCAGCAGGTTGGATGGCTCAATAGTGATCACATTTAGGACATCCTTGGGAATGTAAATCCATGTTGCTAAATAACCCCATCCACCTTTTCCCTGCCACCATGACCACTTTATGAGTACTCTGGGCTTCCTGGAGTGGGTTTGTTCTCTCCACTCATTAGAATCCTCTTCTGAGGTAAGAATCTCTAGTGAGCATTCACATAAAATCTAAGTACCTTCATATATTTTGCCCAGATAGGTCCACTTACCTCTTCCCCAAATTATTACCAATTATCCAAATCATGATCCTTCCAAATCCCTATCTACCAAATTTTTCCTCCCACCTATATATCAATTCACTGTACATAATTTCTCCTTTCAAACAGTGCACAACTAAGTGTACTGAAATTTTGTCCTAACAATGATTTCCCTTCACTACCGTCCTTCAGGGATATCCCAGAGAAGGCATGTGGTTCTGCAACTGCCTGTTTTTGGGTGGTGCCTGCATACCACAACTATCTAAACCAGGTTTGAGCCTTCTCTTCCCCTATCAATTTAGTGTTGGTAACCCATGAGGCCTTAAGCGCAAACTGGTAAGCAGGAGTGTAAACCATGGGTATTTGGGTCATTTCTTTGATAACATGCCTTCAGGGCCTGCTCAGACCCATTCATGTATATACCACTTTTATTTGATGATAGAGTACTGCTCTGCACGTCCAACTTTATGGTTTGGCGGATCAGATAATACCCTGTTCATTAGGGGCAACTCAGGTCGGGTAATGGTTGCCCATGGTTAAGCATTGCATCTCTGCTAGGACCCTATAGCAGGCCAAGAGCTTTTTCTCAAAAGGAGCACGGTCTACAAGAGATGGCAGGGTTTTGCTCCAAATTCCTGAAGGTCTATGCTGCAGTTCAATAGGGGCCTGCCAAAGTCTCCAAACAACATCTCTATCTGCCAGTGCCACTTCAGGCATCATTGATTCTACTGGTTCATATGTCTGAGCATCAGAACAACTTGCACAGCAGCCTGGATCTGTTGGAAAGTTGCCTGCTCCAGAGTCCACTTGAATCTAGCCGTATTTTAAGTCACTTAGTAAATGGGTTGAAATAGCAAACCCAAATAAGATATATGTTTCCTCCAAAATCCAAAGTTTCATTAGATGTCCCTCTTTTGTATGAGGCACCAGATGTAACAACTTCTTCACCTTAGAAAGGGTATATCAACACACCCTACAGTGCTGAACTCAGAAATTTCACTTAGATAAAAGACTTGGGCTTCCAGAAATGTCTCTCACCCATTGGCATACAAATGTCTAACCTGTCTACAGTAGTTGCTAGTTCCTACTAGGGCTGATCAGCATAGTGTCATCAGTATAATGGACCAGTGTCAGATTTTGTGGAAGAGAAAGGCAATATCCTGTGAGCTGGGCATGGTGGCACACACCAGTAATCCCGGCAGCTAGGGAGGCTGAGGCAGGAGGATTGTGAGTTCAAAGCCAGACTTGGCAACTTGGTCCCTAAGCAACTCAATGAGGCTGTCTCTAAATAAAAAAGGGCTGGGGATGTGGCTCAGAGGTTAAGTGTCCCTGCGCTCAATTCCTGGTACCAAAACCAAAAAACCCTGTGAAATAAATCGATGTGTAACCCTGAAACAGAATAACAACAGTATATTGCTGCCCTTCGCCAACTGAAAGCAACTTGCCTCTGACAGACTTTATGGACAGATATGGAGAAAATGCATTTGCCAGATCAGTATCTGTATACCAGTTACCAGAAGGTATGTTAATGTGATGAAGCACTGAAACCTCGTCTGGTCTGGCAGCTACAATTGAAGTCACCACTTGATTAAGCTTAAAATAATCTGTCATTCTATAAAAACCATCTACTATACAGGTCAAAAAGACGGGTTCAGAGGGAATTTAGTATAATCACCAACCCCACATCTTTTAAGTCCTTGGCTGTGGCACTAACCTAAATTATCCCTCCAGGAATGACCTGCCTCTGATGTACCTTTTCAAGGTAGAGGTAGTTACAGTAATTCTTTGGTTTTTCACACCATAATAACCCTAGCTCCATGACATTAAAAAAAAAAAAAAAAAAAAAAAAATTCCACTTCTAATGACGCTAAATTTGATCACTTGGTAAAGTGGTGGCCAAAAGATCTCTCCTTTACACATTTTCCCCTTTGCAGTTATTAATCTGTGGGTACTACTTTAATATCATGCAAATACCCTGTACTCTAAAGTATGTTTGTTTCTTAAAACTGAGCTCTCGTAACTCTGATAAGCAATTTTAACTATAATAAGGACATAATTAGGTGAAAGCAATTTTAAAAGCTTTTAGAAACTGAGGCAGGAGGACTGCAAGTTCAAAGTCAGCCTCAGCAAAATCGAGGCGCTAAGCAACTCGGTGAGAACCTGTTTCTAAATAAAATATAAAATAGGCCTGGGGATGTGGCTCTGGGGTCGAGTGCCCCTGAGTTCAATCCCCGGTACATTCCGCCCGCCAAAAAAAAAAGGATCTGTTTCACAGAGGCAATTGCTCAGTCAAAACAAAAGAGCAGTCTAAGGAGGTGGCGGAGTGGGGAATTTTACAGTCTCACGCTCCCAACAGAGAAACAAGTTTGGTTAAAAAAAAAGGGGGGGGGGCCTGAATTCAGAGATGGGTTCCAGAGTAGGCACCCCTCATAAACGCGGGGAATGCGCCAACATTACGCTGAAGAACGGCAGCCTTGGTCTTAGGAAGTAGCGGTTTAGGTAACAGGTGGCTGAGACTTAACCACGCCCGCTGTTTTGAGACTCGACCTCTATTACAGTCACGTGGTGCAGAAGGAAGGCGCCGTTTGAAGTGCCCAAATCCCGAGGGGGAAGTTGGTGTGGGGGAGGTGGAGGTGGGGGTGTCTGTGATCACTCTTGGGCCCTCGTGCCATCCAATCCAGCCACTCCCAATCTCATAGAAGCCAAAGCTGAAGACCCGGATTCACACTACCTGCACTGTGACTAGTGAAAGCGCCAGGCACCACCCAACTCTGGTCAGGCCAAGAAAAACGCAGGCGGGACAACTAGTAGCCTTCTTGTAATTGGTCGATTCCTGCTAGTTTTCAAGTCAATCAGCGGAGAATGCACTACACTCCCCATTCTTCGGATCCGGGGGGAGCCATGTTAGGCAGTCGCACGTAAACCCTGCTCCTTTCCTGAGGCCGTCACACAATAGCACCCCCTGCTCTCTCCCCTTCTGTGTCCTATCATATTATTACAACTAATAAAATGCGCTCTTTTCTTCATTCGTGTAATGTGAGAAGTCTGCGTCTAGGAGGTTAGACACAAAAGGGGAAGAAATGTTCCGTTCAGTCAGTCAACTTTCTAGATCTTTATCGTGCCAGGCGTGGTGGCACATGCCTGTAATCCCAGCGACTCGGGAGGCTGAGGCAGGAGGATCAAAAGTTCGAAGCCAGCGTCAGCAACTAAGCGAGGCCCTAAAGGAACTTACTGAGACCAGTCTCAAAATAAAAAAAGGCTGGAGATGTGGCTCAGTGGTTAAGCGCCCCTGGTTTCAATCCCCAGTACCAAAAAAAGAAAAGACTCAGTACCGACTCCCATTGTCTAGTAAACAGCAAGTTATATGAGTTAGTAATAATTATAAAAAAAAAAAAAAAAACTGCCAACGAGACTGTCGTTTGAGCTACTCTCTTGAAGATTAAATTCGACTTTGGCTTGTTTGTACAGTTGCAGTACTAATTTCAGAATGCGTGGTTAAACTGCGATTTATATTATGAACTGTTATTACCTTGAAAGAGAAAGGTTGAACTGAGGATTTGGGGCTTCTGGGAGCAAGCAAAGATTTTTGCGTGATTCTTGATCCCTAGCGGCCCCTGTAGCGTTCCTAGTAACCGCGCCCCTAGTAACCGCCCACCCCACGCCAGGAGCCTCCAGGTTGCTAGAGGCCGAGCCAGCTTACCCGCCCCGGGCCAGCGCTGGCGCTCAGGCCTCGGAGGCGGGGTGATGGCCGCCGCCTCGCATCGAGACGCGAGGATAGCGGCCTCCAGTTTCCACATGCCGGTAAATCCCAACACCGGAGCGCGGGTCGCCCACTACGAACGTGAAGACCCGCTAGAGGCCCTGGCGGCTGCGGCGGCAGCCCTGGAAGAGGAAGAGGAGGAGAAGGTGTTGCGGCCCACGCGGGCGTCGGTAAATCGGGGCGGGACGCTGGCCGGGACTGGGCACGGGCTGAGGGCTGGTCTGCTTCCCCGCCCAGCAAGGAGGCGCTGGAAATACTGTGCCCCATGCAGACCCTCCCTCCCTAATGATCCTGGTCCACCACCATTTCCTTTCTCCCATGAAAAATACTTAAAACTAAGGTGTTGAAAAGTTTTTAACTTTTACTGAAGAGATTGTTGTAAATTTTTGATAGGGAGCATTTTTATGACTATTTCTAGAGAATGCAAAGTTAGAACTTTATTCCCTACTCTGTTGGGACTGGATATTTCTTTTATTTTTTTAACTTGAAGAAAACTGACTATCCTCTTAATGGATAGGATAATCCGTAAAAACGCATGTGAATCTCTGTTCTGTCAGGCGCGTGTCTCATCACCTTAAGACCTGGTTTTAGCAGATTTTAAAATATACATTAGAGGTGAATGTTTAAAACCATCAAGAGTTCAGTGGATGGATGAGACACGAATATAGGTTAAGGATCCAGACAAGCAAATTACTGAGATCTCGATGCCTCCCCGAGGGATCTGCGGGTCTGCAGGGTGATGTGAGACAGCCTTTTCACAGATCACTTTTCAGTGTCGAATGTTTCCTGGACATCTGTCCAGCAGATGGAGGGAGGGTAGAGTTTGGCATCGTTATAGTCACTTAAAAGATGGACACCTTGAATTTAAATCAGAAGTCTGCACATAAAAATTTCCTTATACCCAGTTAAATTCTTAATGCCATATGTCCAAAACACCTCAAATACAAAACATTATGGTCCAGGACTAGAAGAAATCACTGAGTATTTTGGCATTCTAGTTTTTTTTTTTTTTTTTTTTTTTTTTTTTTTTTTGGTACTGGGAATTGAACCCAGGAGTGATTTACCCCCGAGCTACATTCCCCCGTGCCTTATATTTTTTTTATTTTGAATCAGGGTCTGGCTAAGTTGTTGAGGCTGACCTCGAACTTGAGACCCTCCTGCCTCAGCTTCCCTAGTCACTGGGATTGCAGGCCTGCACCATCGCGCTCAGCTTGAAATTCTAATCTTTTTATGCTAAAACTATTCATGACAAAACATGAATCATGAGATGTGACAAAATCTTTCATGACCAATATTTCACTAACAGACACCTTGAAGTTATCCAGAATGAGGCATATTGAGACCATGAACATGAATCAGGATTAGAGTCCTAGAACCATTTTCAATTATTCACAATTGACAGTAGGTAACAAAAAAGGCAAAATGATGGAGGAAGAATATTTGAATGTAGAAAAAGATTTGAATGTAGTCCTGGATTAGAATACATTCTCAGCCACTTGCTAGGTGGTGATAGAACATTCTTCCTTAGACCTCAGTGACCCTATTTGTAAAAGAACTATAATTGTCTCTTATCTCAGCTGTTAATGAAAACCAGTATATATACAACAACTGCCAATGGAACTGTCATTTGAAAAACTCATTTGAAGATTAAATTCTACTTTGGTTTTCTGTCGTAGGAGTTAGTCATTTCTGCAAAGCAGAAGTAAGGAGACTGGTTAGGAGTCTGTTGGGTGCCAGGGGCAGGGGCTTTGACTTAAGAGTCCAGTGGTGATGACAAGAAGTGGACAGATTTCTCTAGAATTATGAGCACATACTGCTACATTACATGTGAGGACAAGGAACAGAAATCAAGAATGCTTACTCCCAGGTTTCCAGTTTGAACAGCTACATGGAATGTAATGCCATTAACTGAATTGAGGACAACTGCAAAAAGAATAGATTTGAGGAGTGGGTAGAAACCAGGGTTTCCATTTTTAACATCTCAGTTTATACTTGAGATGCCTCTGAAACTACCAAGTGGGTAGGAAGAAGATGGGCTTAAGAAACTGAAGTCCTACGGGCTCTAGCCTGGAGATTTATGTCTGGGAGTTTTCAGCATTTCTAAAACAATGAAATTGGGTCACAAATCACTTAGGGAGAGAGTGTACAGAAGGGTCCTAGTATAGAGTTCTTAAGAACCTAAACATTTAATAGCCAGATAGAAAAAAATAGGCAAAAAAGATTAAGGAGCCACCACAGTGGTAGGGGAATATGACAAGAGGGTGCAGGGTTCACAGTCATTGTTTTTAATGATGGTGGAGGTGTTATCTGCTGCACTTCATCCCTGAAATATGAAGGAATGAGAAAAGGGTCCCAAAAGGAAGTTTTATAGATGAAATAATGAGGGAGCTTCCCTTTGATGGTTTCTGTATTCCTAAAATAAAAAGATTAGGAGGCCAGTTGAGGGGTGGGGGCAGAGAGAAGCAAGGGAAAGGTAAGCAGAATTGAATTGCTGGGAGAGTGGGAGCCATCTTCTAGAAGAGATATGGGATGCTGTGTTGGCCAGGTGTTCATTAGACATTGCTCTAAACATTCTTTGTCCTTTTTTTTTTTTTTTTTTTTTTTTTTAGTACTAGAGATTGACCCCTGGAGCACTTTACCACTGAGCTACATCCCCAGCCCTTTTTAGTTTGTTTGTTTTGAGACAGGGTCTGATAAGTTGCCCAGGCTGGCCTCAAACTTGAGATCCTCCTGCCTCAGCCTCATGATTTGCTGGAATTATAGGTGTTTGCCACCACATCTGGCTTGTCTTTTTTTTGTAGTTATATTTCAATTATGACAATAATACGTGATATTTTAAAATATCACCTGTTAGTGGGGTACAGTGGCTCACGCGCACACACATGTAATTCTAGCACTGGGGGAAACTAAGGCAGGAGGATTGCTTAAACCTAGGAGTTCAAGACCAGCCTGGGCAACATTGTGAGACCCTATCTCTTAAAAAAAAAAAAAAAAAAAAAAACCACCACCAAATCAAATATTACATATGAGGCTTAGGCCCTTATAACACTTCTCCCCCACAAAAAAGAAAATCTGGACACCCACTCTTCCTGAGTGGTAACCACTGTTTTGAAATTGTTGTGTATTCTATTCTTCTGGACTTTTTCCTACCTCATGTATAATATTTTAACATATGGTAGCATGTTACAAATATAAACATAAAGATACAGATTGATATATAGTTCTACAACTTGCTTTTTTTCCTTTTTCATTTATTGGAGGTTTACCCATGTAAGTACTTGTAGGTCTGCCTCATTCTTTTCTGCCTCATTCCTTACAAATCCTTTCCAATGAAAAACAATTCTAAATAAAAATTTCAGAATTGCAGGTGAAACTTTTAGGTGACAACACAAATAGTTCCTTAGAGATGCTGATGCCAGTGAGGCAACAGGTGCTGGAAAGGTTCATTATCTAAGTGGGTCAAGCCAATCTCAGGAAGATTATCCTGTAATCTAGGGGCAGCATTTGCAACATTCCATAAAAAGCCAAACAATTAGAGGGAGAGGAAGAATAATGTCCATGACCTATGTTATTTGTTATACTAAATGTTTCTGGGTGGAGACAATTAAAGATGAAATTAGAATCGGAAATCATTTCTTAGCTATTCATCTGTTTTAGGTAAAACACTGAGATCAGTTTATCCAAAAAGTTCTAGCTAGTATTAATAGTATTAAGCTGAAAATTGAACATATAGTCAAGGTAGAGTTAATTAGACCTGCCACATCTCTTCAAAAGCTTCTCTCTCTTTTCTTTTTCAAATAATTCTTCCAGGTCAAAATAAATTTGATCCTTTTTGTGTAAATGATTGAAATAAGACCTTCTTTTAAGAGATATTCTCAAAGGATGAATGAGAGCACATGAATGCTTTTGCCTAAAAATAGTTTCTTTGGAATAATCTCCCTGTTTTAATTATAGTTTTTGGAATTTAGGTCTTTTCCTTATTACTCGGTAGAATGAAGACAGCTCTCCATGGCTGTCAGAATGTTTGCATGATTCAGTCATTTGAAGGGACTGGATTTTTTTTATTTTGTTTTGTTTTTCTTTGTTGGAAACTTGATTTTTGTTTGCTGGGTGGTTGGTTAGTGTACATTCACTTGTTCAACAAATATTTCTCAACATCTGCCATTAACCAGATACTTTTGTAGACACCGGGAGCACAAGAATGAACAAAGCAGACAGATCCTTGCCTTTGCAATGCCTGTTTTCTGGTAGGAGCAGGCTATGTAGACTGTCAGTTGGTGGTTGAGTACTTCTGGGAAAAATAAAGCAGAGAAGGAGGGCTGGCAGTGAGTTGGGGAGGAATTGTCATTTCAAATAGGGTAGTCAGTCAAGACCTTATTGAATGAAGACCTCAAGGGATAAGCAAGTGGGCTCTGCAGATTTCTGGAGGAAATCCTGAGGAGAGGAAATAAGTGTGAGGCCCTGAGGTAATTCTGCTGATTCTTCCAGCTACAAACTAGATTCATCTGGAATGACAAGGCACACATAGAAACAGCAAAAGATATCAGAGAATTCTCTTAATTAATTTGTAATACATTATACATACATTCGGCAATTTTTTGAGTCATGAACTTGTTGATAACAAATTTCTGCGTATCAGTTCTACTGAAGAAAACGTGTTTTCTTTCTTTTGTTTTCGTAAGTTACCCCCAAGTGGTACAACACTGGCCTCTTGTTTTTAGTTCACTAAAAAACAAAAAAACAAAACAAAACAAAACAAAACAAAAAAATCCCACATCTATAACTATTACTTATAATTAACTTTTCTGCATTCTCCTGTTAGGAAAGCCTAAACAGATTTATTTTCCAGAGTCTTATCAGTTTGAATCTGTAATTTTCTGTAGCAAATATGTCTTATTCATTTTGAGTCCGTTCCAGGTGGTAGGCTAAATTTAAAAGCATGGTTGACAGCCTTTATGCATAGTATCATGAATAATTTCAACTCTGCTTGATTGTGAACACATTAAAAGTTTTTTTTTTATTTGTAGAGAAAATGAGGTTTTAGTTCTTTAGTTGCTTCAATTAAAAGAACTGAAAAATAAGTGAAAGGAGTGAGGCTTGATTTTTACATAGAATATATACAACCATATATTTCTCCTTCTGTCTCAGTCCCAAAGATTCCGCACCCATGGGAGTTCCTGCTGTTGCTGCCTACAGGAACAATGTTCGAAGAGTGCCCTCCACCCACTTCATGTCCTCTTTCCTGTCCTGTGAGGTCTTGTCCCAGCTGACTCCTTGATAAACTACTGAGAACTTTGTCCCTGACCCCACTGACCCTCATTGCCTCCTCCATTCCCCTGCCTTTTCCCCACTGGCACACCATAGTGCCACACTGCAGGAGCACAGCTCAAGGGGTGGCATTAGTTCTGGTTGCTTAGTTTGCAACAGGAGGAACTGTTCCTTTCCACCTCAGTTAAAACAACTCAGGAGGCTCCTTATAGAAACCCTTTGTAAAGGGTGGCCTGGTCCTATCCTACTATACTGGGAATGCAATGAGTCAAATACCTTTTGTTGGTTTATCAGAGAACCTAACCATCCATTATAAAATGCATTAAATAACTTTTATTTTCTGGCAATTTGGACTCATTTTCTCTCTCATTTTTTGTTTTGTTTTGTTTTTTTTTTTTTGTTTGTTTGTTTTGGTACTGGGGATTTAATCCAGGAGCACTTTACCACTGAGCCAGGTCCCCACCCCTTTTCACTTTTCTAGTTTGAGACAGGTCTCTAAGTTGCTAAGGACCTTGCTAAATTGCTGAGGCTGGCCTGGAACTTGCAATCTTCCTCTGTCAGCTTCTGAGTTGCTGGGATTACAGGCATGCATCACTGCATCCAGCTGTCACTCTCTTGTTCTTAAAATATCATTAGGGGAAATATGGGGGAAAAATCATTAAGGGAAAATGTAAATAGCCTACAAGTAACAAAATCTAACTGGAAGCAACATTTGAATCAGTGTCAATTTAATTTGTCTTTTAATTGCAAACATCATATAACAGGTTTTTCCCTCTCCACCAGGCTGATTTTAACACCAACTTTTCTGGGGTGGATGAACATGTAAACTATGAGGACTTAGTGCACTTTTCTGATGTTTACCACTCTAATGAAGAATATTTCAGGAAACTAGAAGAGTTGAAGGCAGCCCACATAGAAACTATGGCAAAATTAGAGAAAATGTACCAAGATAAACTAAATTTAAAGGAAGTTCAGCCAATGATCACTAAGGAAGATGTTCCTAGTGTCTCTTCTAGGTAAGTGTGTGCCTAATTATGGACTATAAAATAAAGTGTATGCTTAAAAGTGGGGAACAAAATTATTTTTTATTTCAGAATATTTACTCTTAAGTATTCTTTTGTACTCTTGGTGATAGAGAAGGAATTTTATTTTTATGTATTTAATTTTTTTGCAGTGCTGGTGATCAAACTCAGGACCTTGTGCTGCTAGGCAAAGTGCTTTACCACTGAGCCACATCCCTAGCCCTGGGGTGGGATTTTATTCAAAATGTCTAATGACATATCAGTTTTAGGTGATCTCTTGCTTTGAGACCCATTTGGTGGTTATTTGGCCTTTTTCTTTTGCACTCACCACTCACAGACCTTCACAGACCTGTAGACAAAGTTTCAAAGTCTGGCCCATTTTAAATTATGAATTTCAAGTTTAATTTAAAAAACACTGTATCATATAGAGTAACATGAGCTCATTAAAGATATAATAAAAAGAGTTCAAGACTAGAGATGTTAATCTTCAATGTTTTCAAAATCATCAGTAATTTGTGTGTGTGTGTGTGTGTGTGTGTGTGTGTGTGTGTGTGTGTGTGAGGGATTGAATCCAGGGGTTCTTAACCACTGAGCATATCCCCAGCCCTTTTTATTTTTTATTTTTGAGACAGAGTCTTGCTAAATTGCTAGGGCCTTTTTGAGTTGCTGAGGCCGGCTTTGAACCTGCAATCCTCCTGTCTCAGCTACCATACTCAGGTCATCTATAATTTCAAGACCCATTTCTGCTGTGAATTCTCTTGCTTTGAAACTTGAGGCCAGTCTCTGAATTCACCCAGTTGGTCAATGCTGATTGCACATTTCCTGTGTGCCAGAACTTAACTGGGCACTGAGAAGTCAAAACCAGGATGACCTCAAGGAGATCAAAGACTAACCAAGAACCAAAAATTGCATTGCAACATGATGTAATAGAGTGTTACAGAAATGAGGGAAGAAGCAGTTGATCATGCCAAGGTATTGGAGGGATGCAGAAAGAATTTTCCATAAAAATGTCACATCTGAGTTCAATCTTAAAGGACAAGTAAGAAATTCAGTAGATGCAGGAAGTAGGGAATGGCCTTCTAGGCAACAGAAAGCATGTGTGCAAAGGTATGGCAGCACAAGATGTTATGATGTATATGAGGAACTTCACGTGATTGGATGTGGTTTAAGAATGGTGACTGGAGGTAAGGAGTGGTGACAGGTCAGACTGGAAAGGTAAACAGGGACCAGTCCTGAAGGGCTTTGTGACCTAGACTTTGTAGCAATGAGAAATCATTGAAAAGTTTCAAATAGGGGAGTGATGTGATCAGATGTATGTTTTAATATGATGACTTTGGAAAACATAAGAATTTAATTGAGGTTAGACACAGGAGGCTTTGACATCTCCAGTTCCTTTTCTGTAAGATGAGACCATGAACTTGATAATTTATAGGCATCTCTCACCTGTGTTCAAATAAAAATGATAATTTTCACAAACCCTGTCCAGCCTCTCTCTTATAGCTGATTATACCCTGATCTTAGAAAATATGTAACTATTTTAATTTTAATATTTGGTCACATACCAAATTGAAAGTATACCCTAATTACCCTTCTCTCTTAGCTCTACATCAGAAAAGAACTCCTATCACCCTGATCCACTAATGACAACACTTTCGGAGCCTGATTTAGGCCGGTCTTCCTCCTTGCATACTTCTTCCTCTGAAGAGGATATGGCCAATCTAGAAAAATACACAATGATGAACTATGCTAAGGATCTCATTAACAACATGTGGACAGACTTTCGTGTTAAAGATTATATTCAGTGTGAAGATGCTGACATCCAAGTACCCGAAAAAACAAAGAAAAAACCAAAAGAATGGGTGCCCATGATTACAGTACCTGCGCCTTTTCAGATGATGATTAGGGAACAGAAGAAAAAAGAAGAGGCCATGAAATCTAAATCAAATATTGAAACAGTACATCAACTACTCAAAAAACAAGAAGATGATTCAGAGTGTAGGAAGAAATTCCGAGCCAATCCAGTTCCTGTATGTGTCCTTCTTCCCCTTTATAATGATATGGTTAAGCAAAAAGAAGAACAAAGGAGATCTAGGAAGGAGAAAAACAAAGAAGCTCTTTTGAACTCACAAAAGCCATTTAAGTTTATTGCAAGGGAGGAACAGAAGCAAGCAGCCCGGGAAAAGCAACTGAGGGACTTTTTTAGATCTAAAAAGAAAACAAATTCATTTAAAGCTAGACCCATACCTCAGTCTACTTATGATTCAACTACCAGTGACAAGTTAAAAGAAGAAGAGCACTATAGAAACAGTAAGGTGCAGCCAAGATCCCAAGAACTTTTACAGAATTCATCCTCTATTCCCGATAAGCCAGCTTGCAGGCATTCTAAGGGTCTGGAACAGGCTGGAAAGTTAAGGTGTAAACACAAAGCCAGGTGCCAGACTCATGATGTTGAAGACCTTCCTGAGAAATATAAGACAGGCTTCTTGGAACACCAGGGTCCAAAACTCTCAACTATCAGTAAACCATCTGATCTTCGTACATCCTCAAGTGCATCTGCTAAAAGAGAAACCATTTTGACAGATATTAGAGCAGATGAAGAAAATTTGAAAGAAACACATTGGCCTTATCAGTCTGCAAGGCACAAGACACCAGTAAGAAGTGCAAGTGCAAAGGTCATGCCTTGTAACTGCAACCCTCCAGTGCCCACAGTCTCTTCCAGAGGACGAGAACAAGCCACAAGGTAAATAACTAGGACTCAGTACTGACTTATGGTTGCTAAAGTAGTGTATGCAGCTCTGTTGATTTTATGTAGTGAATTTGAAAATATTAAGAAATTATTGTACCTAAGATATTTTACTACATAATTTAGGATGTTTTCCTAAGGGTGTTGCTCTAAGAATGTATTTTTAATTTTATGAATCTTTGGGGATAGAAAAGGTTACAGTCGGCCTTGATTGGATTTCCAGTTTCACAAATCAGAACCTTCTCAAAAGGTTGCCTTTTTTTCAACCTTTGAAATATCCCTTGTTAAATTTTTGCTGAACAACTTTCTCCTTGGCTTAAAGTGAATTAAGCCTTAGTTTGTTGCCCTCAGGAGATCACTTGAGGAAAAGAAAATGTTGGAAGAAGAGAGAAATCGGATCCTAACTAAACAGAAGCAAAGAATCAAAGAATTGCAGAAACTCCTGACAACCCGGGCTAAGGCTTATGACTCACATCAAAGTTTAGCTCAAGTGTTTAAGTCCAAAGTAAAATATCTCAGGTATCATGAAAGAATCCTGAAACTCCAGAACATTAGTTTCCAAATTTTCTCTTTTCTTAATCGGTGACTATCAAAATATGTACAGATTGAAAGTGGTAATAGTATTTTAGTTTATAAATTCAAATTATAATTAGTGACCTATACTCAAAATGCATACACATGCATGTACACTTAGATACATAGACATACATACCTTGTGGTGAGAACCAATATACACAACTCCATGGTAAGAACCATGAAGCTATGTTGATGAACAGAAACGTTTTCTACTGTGGCCATAGTTAAATAGCTATAATGTTATGTCAGCATCTATATATGTATGTATATATATATTTCGTGTGTGCACATACTAGGGATAAAACCTAAGGTTTTGTGCATGCTAACCACAAGAGTGTTTTTGTTTTTTGTGCGGTGCTAGGGATTGAACCCAGGGCCTTGTACTTGCGGGGCAAGAGTACTCTACCAACTGAGCTATATTCCCAGCCCTATTTTTGATTGCACAGTACAATGTTGAGAAATTCTTTTCTAAAATAAATTATACTCTTTTTTAAAAAAAGTTTTTGTTGCAGATGGACACAATACCTTTATATTATTTACTTAGTTATATTTTATGAGGTGCAGAGGATCAAACCAGGGCCCCACACATGCCAGGTGAGCACTCTACCACTGAGCCACAACCCCAGCCCAACCCTGAGAAATTCTTAATGCACATAGATAAAACTATTTTCTTAATAGCTTGTCATATAATTGAACCCAGGGCCCTGCTCATGCTAAGCATGCACTCTACCACTGAGCTTGTACACCCCCAGCTCTGAATACTTTCTTAGTAAACAAATGTGTCAAGGAGTTTTGTTCTAAGTTATGCACAGAATTTGATGGCACAAATTAAAACATTGTAGATAATTAACATCATGTATGCCATGCATTTTTAATGTGTGTTAAATTTAGTGGTATATGTTACATTTCGTTAGTTTCACTATAATATAAAATACCCACAGAATATCTAGAACCCCTTCACAGACTACTAGAATTCTGTAGTACAGAGTTTGAAAACCAGTGTTCTGGATGTTGTACATAAAAATGTTTATGTTTAAGTAGGAAACTCTCTCCCAAATCTGGGTAAGTAATAATGATTTATTAAATTTTAATCTGATTTATAAGAGTCAAAATGCATATATTTGTTTTTAATGATGAATATTCCTTTATAATGTAGCTTTACTCATCTGATGCAGGGAGCTTAATTTGTTGAACTTGAGCAAAAAAATTCCTTAGAAATATACTGTTTACGTATAGGGAGTAAACTAGCCTTTTCATGACACCAACTTGTATATATTAAGCATAATTATAATTTGAAAGGTAATTATTTCCTCTAATCCATGGAATCTTATTGGTTGCTTTAATATATCTCACATAGAGAAAAACAGTATAGTTTAATTCATTATATAGGATCCCATCCAAAGAGTAAGTATACTTACTGTAAGTGTATGTGTTTTCATTCTTGTTCCTCTGTATGTTATATTCCCATTCTCCCCCTTTCTCCCCTGACCTGCTCCCATTTAATTAATTTTGTCACTAATCTTTAGGAGATCTCACTTAAGAGAAACAATAAGCAGAAGGTCTTATTTTCAAAAGAACTATTTTAAGAGAAGATACCTATTTTGGTATTTTCTTGGTTTTATACACTTATAAATAGAGGGCATTCATTCATCTCTTCAGGCTGATTTGAAGCCCCTTAGTACTTTATGCCTTGAAGATTTTGGAAGTCCAAGCACGCAGACTATTCCAGGGCAATAAAATGTGTACTCTCAAAACTTAGGATTTTAATTCTACATTCCATGAGAATTTATCAGTTAGAAAAGGAATTGAGGTGAACTGGTAATAGCTTCTGTTGTCCATTAAGCTAAATGTTATATGTGTAAGTTCTTTTTTCTTAGATGACCTTTTAAAATTTCCTTCCTTTTATTTGATTTTAGAAAGAGTGAAAAGGAAAGGATGAGAGAATACCGACAAGAAGTAGAAGAAAGAGAAGAAAAATTAAAAAAGAGGCCACTACTGTTTGAAAGAGTTGCTCAGGTTGTGTTCGTTGGAATTTAAGAGCTATTGTCAGCCTCTTTGTTTTCTTTTAATATCTTTAGCTCCCATGTTTACAGTTTTTCTTATATATTTTGGTTCTTGAGATATGTTGTTTCTGTGATGACTTCATCAAATCAGCCACAGAAATAATTTTGCTTAAATTCTAAGCATTGAATTTTGTTGATGAGGCACATAGCTTGATAAAGAACATGCTGCTAATCCAGTTCTCAAACTGTTAGTTTCACAACCTGTTTTTAATGGCTAGTCTTTTTTTCAAGTAGCAAAGTGGTCAAATATTAAGATGAGGCTTCATGATATAATTGGACATCTTTGAAGAATTAAAAAATGAAACAAAATCACTAATTGAATCAGATTTATTTCTGGCAATTTTTAAAAAATAAATGTATGATTTAGTCTTATCTAAAATTACTAAAAGAACTTACTTTTTATAGGAAAAACAAACTGGTCTTATGGACAATGGATCCTGATTTTTCTAAATTTTCAGTTTTATAATCTTTTCCTTCACAGAGATTTATAAATTTTAGGTCATCTTCTCCTTTGTAAGTGAAGCATTTTGTATGGGTCACATTGCTTAACAATAGACAAAAATCACTGGAGTTACAGGTGTTGTGCTGTGAATTTCAAGCTGTTACAATTGGATAATAGACAATTAGTGCACTCTGACAGATAAGCATAGTTACAGGACTAAACTTGTACTAGTCAGTGACTCACTGAGGACAATGGACATGTATTGTGGGTGAATCTCCATAGTACAGTCTCTCAAAGTTATGTAATCCTTTTACTTAATTGGATATAATTTTATATGATGCTTTTTGTTTTAAGGAGTAGATTTTTTTTTAACATTTCAGTTTCAACTTTAGGGAGAAAAATCAGTTTAAGTTGTTCTATATTATGTAGTATAAAGCAAAAAATTGACTTTTGATTCAAGATGTTTATCTCCAGCTCCAAACTGCAAAAATTTTTGTTTTCACTACTCTGATAGAAATCTCTACTCAGATTTCATGTAAACATCTTACATTTTTCTTCCCCCATGATGAGGTTTTCCTCTTGATTTTTCTCCTTTGGTTGAGGGTATAATTCAGGTGACTGACATAATAATTTGACTGAGCTGGATGCAGTGGTGCATGCCTGTAGACCTGGCTACTCAGAAGTATGAAGCAGGAGTATAGTTTGTGCCTGAGCAAGATAGTGAGAACCCTATCTCTTTATATTTTATTTATTTATTTATTTTTGCGGTGCTGGGGATGGAACCCAGGACCTTCTGCTTGCAAGGCAAGCACTCTATCAACTGAGCTATATCCCCAGCTCCCCCCATCTCTTTAAAATTTTTTTTTCTTCTGTTATTTCTGCTTTGCCCTTTGTTAAACCATTCATTGTGTCTGCTCCTTGTCATTCCCATTCCCCTGCCAAAATGTTAATGCTGGGTAGGCAGCTAATAACCCTTGATAACAGTGGCAATCATCCATTTTCACTGATTCTACTTTATTCTCATGTTCAGTGGATGGTATCAAAGGGTCTTGTCATTAACTTCCCCAAACAATGCTATACGGTAAGTCTCCCCATATTGCAGATGAAGAAACTCACACTCTAAGAAGGTAAGTGATTCATTAAGTTTATATTTAGTAAAACTGGGATTGGAACCCAGGTCGACCTACTTCTAAACACTTATCTCTAAGCTGTCCTGCTTCCTCCCAGAAGATAAATTCACAACTCTTAGCATGATAAACAGAATCCTCTGTGATCCTTGTTCATCTCCTTAGTCTGTCTCCAGCTGCGTTCTTCCCATCCCCCTCTTTTTTCCCCTATGTACACCCTTTATTTTCAGGCTATTTCAGACTACACTACTACTTTCAAATTTGAAGTCTGTATTCATGCTGTCTTCTAAACATCCTTAGAGTCTCTATCTTTACTTAAGTCCTACTCATTCAAGTCAGCATACACTCACTTTTTGCATCATTTTCCCAGCTTGAGTTGAGTGCCCTTTCCTTTGTGTTCTTTCACTAGCCTATGCTGCACACATCTTTCTCAGCTCTGCTGAGATAGTGTGGAAACTATCTGCATGATGGTCTCTCTTCTTTTCTAACTGATTCTTTTTAAGGGTGTTGACCAAATCTTTGTATTTCTAGCACCTAGCACCTAAAATAATTTCTGGCAGAGTGGAGATGTTTGTAAGCAGGTGTTGAACCCAAACTTAACAATTATTTTCAAATTGGCCAGTGTTATCTTACATTTTCTTGCTGGGTTTAGCTTGGGCTGAGGGCACTATTAGTGATGAGTCTCACTCAGCATTAGTAAACAGTTTGGTCATGCTGTGAATTCCACTGTTTTAAAGCACCAGAGAAAATGTGGCAAAATAAATGGTTGTATAAACATACACACACACAAAATTATAAATGTTGAAAACCCAGGTGAGTTTTACAGCTAATATTTCTTCTCCCACTTTTGGCACTCACAGATGCTGTTTCTTCACTCAAAACCCTTTTCTTTCCCCATTCTCTCCCTACTTCCCATCAGTGCTTGTTACAAAATAAGTATTTGGTAATTGTTAAATAAATGAAAGAATTACTACAAACTAAACTTATGATGATAATTTTTTTTTTTCCCTTTGAACTAGGACACTGGTTATAGACATACTTTCACTATCACTTATTATTTTGGTTCCTGGAAGAAATAAAGGCAGTCCTTTCCAGGAGTTTTTTGGTTTTGTTTTTTTGTACCAGGGTTTGAACCCAGAGGGGCTTAACCACTGAGCTACATCCTCAGCGCTTTTTATTTTTATGTTTTTGAGACAGGGTCTCTGTCAGTTGCTTAGGATCTCACTAAGTTGATGAGGCTGGCTTTGAACTAGAGGTCATTCTTCCTCAGCCTCCCGAGTTGTTGGGATGACAAGCATGTGCCTTGGTAGAGTTTTTTATAGTAAAATAAAATAGCTATACAAGTATTCTAACTATTCTTTTTATTTCATTGTCTTTATAGTTCTTTTGCATGGGGAGATGCAGGGGGGAAATACACATTGTTTATCTTGAAGTAAAATATTAAAGATAATTAACTATATACAGAGTGACTATGGCACTGAGTCACAATTTTCATTTTGTTAACAAATTATTACTTCTTACAGTCTGTTTTGCTGTGATTATTGCTGCTAATTAACAACTATTTAATAAATTCACTTGCAGCTTTATATATAGCTCATTTAAAGGAAAGAATTGTGGTCTCCCTGCTGTTGTGTTATCCCCTAGCAGAATATGCCCATGATTCACTACAGAACAAACCATTTTGTCTTGTTTCTTGGAAATTGTAGGATTTATTAATTGAGGAGATGTTAAGTTGAACTTTAAACCAAATTCAGATGGAGTATTCCTAGCATTGACTTTGGTTAGTATCATTACATTTAGTTTGCTTAAATCAGAATTTACTATTCTTAATGCATCCAGAGTTAGGTTTGGGGTTTATTTATTTATTGTCTCCCGCCATCTTTGGGGCATAGTACTCATTTCTCACTTTACCCTGTCTTTCAGTTCACCAAGGTTTGTCTGTTGGTATTCACAGCCTCTGGATGCATTTTCACTTCTTTTTAAAAAACTGTTATTCACAGTGGTTGCATTTTAGCAGCATTCGAATACTTCTTTAAAATTTTAGTTTCCCAGAATATCAGGAAATGCACTGGTGATACTGACATCCATTGTAATCAGTCTTTGCTATTTTGGTTTCTCCTGTAGAATGCTATACTCCATGGTCCCTCATCATACTGAAGTCCCTGGGTTAGGCAACTATCTGACAACTACATTGCTGGTGTTAGGCTTTGGGCCACCTTTATTTTTTTAGTTAATTAACTTATTGGTACCAAGGATTAAACACAGGGGGATTTTACTACTCACCCTCCCTTTTTATATTTTATTTAGAGACAGGGTCTCACTAAGTTGACTAACCACTACCATGAAGAGAAAGCAGCATGATAGAGAGGAAGAGACTCAGAAAAGGGTCAAGAGACTTAGCTCTGCTACTCACTACCCTTGTGAACTGAAGCCATTTAGCCTCTGGAGTGAGATCCTATTTTTTCTTATTTCTTTTTCTTTCTTTCTTCCTTTTTAATATTTTTTAAGTGTTTTATTTTGTTTTTTGGTACTGGGGATTGAACCCATGGGCTGGGTCCCTTTTCCCCCCTTATTTATTTATTGGTACTGGGAGTCGAACCTAGGGCCTTGCACATACTAAGCAAGTGCTCTACCTCTGAACCACATTCCCAGTCCTTCGTTTTTTTTTATTTTGAGACAGTCTCACTAATTTTCTTAGGACCTTGCTAAGTTATTGAGGCTGGCCTTGAACCCGCAATCTTCCTGCCTCATCCTCCCAAGTTGCTGAGATTACCAGCACACACCACCATGCCTGGCTCCTTATTTCCTAGGAGTTAGACTGGGTGCTGTCTCACAATTTTTACAGTTTGGGATGCTATTGGAACTGGGCCATTCCTAGTCACTTTGGTATGGGGTCCAGAGAGCAATTTTGGGCCCTATACTCGTTCAGATCCATTCACAGGAGCTGAAAGTAGACCAAAGCTAAGGCACTAGTATGAACACTGTCACTTTGCAGCCCCATAAAACCTGTGGCCTCAAGAACTGTGATGACTTTCAACTTGCAACAACCAGGAAACATCACAACTCCGATAGATCTCCAAGTCAGGAAATGACATTCCAGAGATTTGAACCCAGTTCTAAATCCATGTCCTTTTTGCTGTTAACCCTTGCTTCCTCCACAGAGTAAAAATAACAGTACTGATTTTATTTTCTTGGATGAATTTGGAGTATGGCTTAAAAAAGCACATAAAATATAAGGGCCCTCTAATAACTCTCACATGAACTTATTCTTACTGTTTTTTTTCTGTTTATATAGTCATAAAAGTATATGAAGTAAATTCAGTGTAAAGAATGATTACAGAACAAGTCATGTGACTACCACCCAGGTTAACAAACAGAGCATTCCAGCTCTCCAGAAGCCCCCTGTGTGTTCCTTCTAGTCACAAACCTCGCACTCTCCCTTACAGGCAGCCCCATTCTAACTTTCAAGATGAACATTTCCTTAGTTTTTCTGCACAGTTTTATCACCTATGTTCCTATCCCCAAACAATAGTTCACTTTTGCTGTTTCTGAATTTTAAGTAAATGAATCATAATAAATGTTCTCTTTTGTGCTTCCTTTGCTCGGTGTTATATTTGCTGTGGAAGATAGCTATAGTTCATTCATTTTCATTGCTTTATTTTTCTGGTGTGTGATTAGACATACCAATCTATCCAGGCATTAACAGATACAGGGCTGTTTCCAATTTCAGGTTTTTACAGACAGTACTACCATCCTGAACAGTCTTGTACATGTATGCCTCTTGGGGCACAGGTGTAGGAGTTTCTCTGGATACATACCTAGAAGTGTAATTGTCGGTCATATAAAACACACATTTCAATCACCTGTGATTATTGAACTTAATTTTCACTGGAGCTTCTAACCCATACATTTTTACTGGAAATTTAAAGTCTGTTCTCATCTAAAAAGGTTTGTCTTTCCTATAGAAAAATGCAAGAATGGCAGCAGAAAAGCATTATTCTAACACCCTAAAAGCACTAGGAATATCTGATGAGTTTGTTTCAAAGAAAGGCCAAAGTGGAAAAGTATTTGAAAACTTCGGCAATCAAGAGACGAAAAGTTCCACTGAAGATAAAGAAAGGTAACATATGTAAGATGTCTGAACAGTTGACCTTTGAAAAATTCTTACTGCAGGAAAGCATACACTTCTGTTCTCTATTTAAAAAATCTTTTACCTAAGGGAATGCATGTGAACTGTTGTAAAACATATGATATTTTATCATTTTTGACACAATCAAAATATTATGTTGTGAATGAAGTATTTTGTTATTAAAGCAGAATAACTTAGATTTCTGACTGACATAAATAATGAAAATAATAGCATGCTTTCAGATGAATTTTAAAGAGTCACTCGAGTTTTGAAATAAATTAGTTCTCAGAGGAATATTTATAAAACTTTCCAGTTGATATTTTCATAGAGTTTTCTTATTTTTTGTTACTGGGGATTGAACCAGGGATGCTTAACTGCTGAGCACATTCTCATTCTCAGCCCTTTTTTATTTGTTATTTTGAGACAGACTCTTGCTAAGTTGCTTAGGGTCTCACTAAGTTGCTGAGGCTGGCTTTGAACTTGTGATCCTCCTGCCTCAGCCTCCCTGGCTGCTGGGATTATAGGCACGCACCACCTCACCTGGTTTAGAATTTTCTTGATAACATTGGAACTCATACACTTGAGGAAGACTGGCTACACTGCAAAGGGTTTGTATTCCTCTAAACCAACTCATTTTTCCTTTGAAAGATTGATAAATTTCTTCCTCTAGCTTTAATGAAGAAGAAAAAATAGAAGAGAGAGAGAATGAAAAAGAAAATTATTTTATTGATACCAACAGCCAGGATTCTTGCAAGGAAAAATATGAAAATGATGAAGAAAGTGCAGAAGAAAACTCTGTCGAAGAACAAAACTGATTCAGCAAGGTCTCCCCGCTGTGCCCCGTGGGTGGTTGCAGCATCAGAACATCAGCAACTGCACTTGTGATGTTGAGAACATCCCTGGGACACCTCTGGTAGTGCAGGGCCGTTGAACAAAGCCTGAAAATGCTGAATCCATTGAGTGGTGATTTGTCAGTTAAAGTAAGGCTTTGCCTATTCAGATTTTTTAAATTGCTATTAAGGTCTGTTTGCAACTATGATCTTGTATTTTTAAGAGGTGTTTGGGGGGAAAAAAGATTTGAGAATCAAAGATGTTACAAATTGATTAGTTTATAAAAATACACATTATTTGGTGGGAAAAATGGCTTAGTATTGAGAGCAAAGAAAAGTTTTGGCCTTTGATGATTAAATTATTTTCTAGAAAGCATGAATCAATAAAGATTTTTAATTATACTATTTGCCCATTCTTTTTCTTTGCAATACATTTCACAAAATAGATCCTCAAACTTGTTTTGCTAGGTGTTCTAAATTTCTTTAACCATTTTTAAGTATAAACAATAGATAAAATAGATACTTGCAAATTTACATTCATTTCTGCACTGATAATTTACTGTTAAATTATCTACACCATCATCACTTTTTCTTTTTATCTTTAGTTTTTAGTTTAGTTTTTTTTGTTGTTGTTGGGTTTGTTTTTTTTTGTTTTTTTGTTTTTTTTTTTTTTTGTGCTAGGGATTAAACCCAGAGTCTCATGCATGCTAAGCACATACTCTACCACTGAGCTGCACTCCTAAGTCCCCCCAAATTTTATATATATGGATATATTTTAGTTATAGATGGACACAATGCCTTTATTTATTTTTATGTGGTGTTGACACATGCTAGACAAGTGCTCTACCACTGAGCCACAACCCCAAAATATTTTTGATATGTAAAGTATTAGAAAAGTTTATATATTGATCTTTTTAATCCTGTGTATTATTACAGGTGGAAATAATTATGGCATCTGTGAGTTATAATCTTAGAGTAAATATCATCCCTGTTTTATGTATACTGAACTTGTGCATAAAAACATGAGAGGAATTCACATTTAATTTTTTAATCCTAGACTCTTTGTGCTCTACTCCATATACTATTGTAAACTTCCTGTCTCTGTGCATGATGTTAATTTGATTTTATGAATCATTTTTCATCTTTAAGCAAATTTTTGTTTTAAAAATTGAAACCAATCATAAAATTGTTATAGGGTAAGATATTTACTTTTCTAAAAACAACCAGTATCCTTTAAAAAGAATAAACTAATAAAGGTATACATAATAGTGTTTTTCAACCCAATTTATGCTTTAATAAATAAGGTGATTTTTTTCAATCAGGGTGAATGTGTACTTTTAATTCCTTTCCTACAGTTTATGTTAAACTATTTGTCACTGTCATTAGATTGTAAACTCCTTAAGAGTTGGCACCATTTTAAAAATTCATCTTTGTATTCCCTTCATCTTTAGCACAGGATTGTGCATATTGTAGGCACTTAATAAAGATTTGAATGAGTGAGTGGATGAATGTAATTTTTTGGTGGGGGGTACCAGGGATTGAACTCAGGGGCACTTGACCACTGAGCCATATCCCCGCCCTATATATATATATATTTTTTTTTTTCTTTTGTATTTTATTTAGAGACAGGGTCTCACTGTTGCTTAGAGCCTCGCTAAGTTGTTGAGGCTGGCTTTGAACTCGCAATCCTCCTGCCTCAGCCTCCTGAGCTGCTGGGATTACAGGTGTGCACCACAGAGAGCACCTGGCTGTAATTTTTAATTATAATTATCTCAAAATGAGTACATATGGGTTTTAAATGTTCCCTTAATACTGAAACTTGTGAAACAATCACAAATTGTAATATTTGAAATGTTACTTCCAAAGATTCTCTCCACACTGTCCCTCCTTTATGTCTTGGTAAAAGTGTGGGTTTTGATCACAAAAACTTGGCTTTATGACCAGTCTTTAGTTTTTTTTCAAAAATGGGAATAGCAGGGCTGGGGTTGTAGTTCAGGGGTAGAGTTCTTGCCTAGCATGTGTCAGGGACTGGGTTTAATTCTTAGCACTTCATATAAATAAATAAAGGTCCATTGGCAACTAACAAAAGATTTTTTTTTTTTAACAAAATGGGAATAGCACCTATCTTAGGTGGTGTAGGAAGGATCGAATGAAATCATGTATGGAAAAACTTTGTAAAACATGATATTAAAATGGTAGTGTCAGAGGACAGATTATTCCTGAGAAAACTTTGTTTTGGCCCTTGAAATCAAACCCAAGCCTCCTTTGTTCTTGTAACTAGAAAGTAACCATTGGGGGCTGGAGTTGTGGCTCAGTGGTAGAGCGCTTGCCTTGCATGTATGAGGGGTTCGAGTCTCAGCACCACATATAAATAAGTGGATAAAATAAAGGTCTATCAACATCCTAAAAAAAAAAAAAGAGAGAAAAGAAAATAACCATAGGGTTGCAGGCATGATCTTGAAAGAAGGTGGGATACAATAACCACTGTTTCATTGTTTGGTCATTAAGTATTTTCCCTTTCTTCCATACTGTTAAGTCTCTCTTTTGCTGGTGGTAGAACCATGCCCAGTAAACAAAAACAAAAAACCCTCTTTATTTTCCAAACTTCCTTGCAGTGGCTATATGGTACCATGTTGGCCAGAGAGAAGAGGGTTTTCAAATCTTCCCCTCTAGAAGGTGCAGGGAAAAGGAATTGTACTCGGCCTCAGCCTTTCTTTCTCACAAGGAGGCTCTGAGCCAGTGTTTCCTGTTGCTCTCCTGTTTAGTTTTTCTTCTCCCAACCCCTCCAGTTTCTGATCTTGGTCCAGTGGGTGAGCTGGACGGCCTCAGAAGGGTGCTCAGGCCTACGCTCATCACTTCTGAAGCCACAGAGTCTGATGGTCTTTAAGAAAAGAGGAATGGGAGAGTTTAAAAACAGCAACCACAAGGAAGGAGAAGCTTATCTTATTCAAAATAATAGTCTCTATTTTGTTTGTATTACTTTGTGTTTTTTAAGGAATTTCGCATTATATTATTGGAGCCTCACATCCCAATAATGCAAGGCAGGTAGAGTACCTTTTCTGCATTGCTGAGGAAGAAATGAAATAATACTGGTAATGTCATGTCACTAGTAATGACAAAATACATACCAGAGTCTGCAGGTTCAACTGCCCCACCCAATAATTGAAGATCAGTTTAAGTCTTTGTTTCTATGTCCGAAACAAAGTAGTCAATATATTCTTTAAATGATCACAATGTAAAAGTTTATTTATAATCCTTAGTATAAGTACTCTGCAATAGAAAGAATTCCAGGGTTGGAGGTGTAGTTCAGCACTTACCTAGGATGCCCAAGACCCTGGGTTCAGTCGCTACCACTGAAGAAAAAAAATTGCAAAGGCTTAAAACCTTGAATCAAATAGCAAACATTGTCTCCTTCGTTATAAAGTTCAGTAGCAAGCAACCTGGGAATATATTACAGGTACTGTTTTTTTTTGTTTGTATGTTTTTGTTCTTTTTATGTATACATGATAGTATATTTTGACATACTACACATATATGAAGTATAACTTATTCTAATTAGGATTCCATTCTTGTGGATGTCTATAGGTACTGTTTTACATCCTCAATTTCGCTAGTTCCTGTAAGGTCCAAAAATATGTTCTAGAAAATAATATGCAAATAAGTCTTAGTATCACAATGTAGCAGGTTAGTCACTACAGAAAAAATCTTTTTTATTCTTGATTTTGAAAAATTTCAGACCTACACAAAATTTGAAAGAGCACATTCAGGCGATTATCAAGAACACAAGCAACAATAGGTGTTGGTGAGGATGTGGGGAAAAAGGTACACTCATACATTGCTGGTGGGGTTGCAAATTAGTGCAGCCACTCTGGAAAGCAGTATGGAGATTCCTCAGAAAGCTTGGAATGGATCCACCATTTGACCCAGCTCTCCCACTCCTTGGCCTATACCCAAAGGACTTAAAATCAGCATACTACAGAGATACAGCCACATCAATGTTCATTGCTGCTCAATTCACCATAGCCAGATTGTGGAACCAACCTAGATGTCCTTCAATTGATGAATGGATAAAGAAACTGTGGCGCATATATACAATGGAATATTACTCAGCCATAAAGAATGATAAAATTATGGCATTTGCAGGCAAATGGATGAAAAGGAGAATATCATGCTAAGTGAGATAAGCCAATCTCAAAAAACTAAAGGACGAATGATCTCGCTGATAAGAGGATGAGGACACATAATGGGGGGTGGGAGGGGTTAGCGTTAAGGTTAGGGTTAGGTTTAGGGTTAGGGTTAAGGAGGGTGGTAAGAATGGAGGAAGGAAGAACTGTATAGAGGGAAAAGGGGTGGGAGGGGTGGGGAGGAAGGGAAAAAAAATAACAGAATGAATCAAACAACATTACCCTATGTAAATTTATGATTACACAAATGGTATGCCTTGACTCCATGTACAAACAGAGAAACAACATGTATCCCATTTGTTTACAATAAAAAAAAAGAAAGAAAGAAAAGAGCACATTCATGTACCCTTCACCTAGATTCACCAACTATTGATCATGGTGGCAGATTTGCACTCTAAACATATTTGTTCCCTGAATCATTTGAAAGTAAGTAATCATTTGAAAGACATGGGCACACTTCTGTAATCCCAGCAAGGGGAATCAGAGGCAGGAGAATCACAAGTTCAAAGCCAGCCTCAGCAACTTAGCAAGGCCCTAAATAACTTAGACTCTGTCTCCAAATAAAACATAAAAATGGCTGCTGTTGTCCTCAGTGATTAAGTGCCCTGGCTTCAGTCCCCAGTAGAAAAAAGAAGTAATATGCATCATGACATTGTGACATTTACCCCTAAACATTTCAGTAGTAATATCCTAAGAACTAGGACTTTCTGTAGCCACAATACCGTTATAATGCCTAAACACACACACACACACACACACATCTTTCTTGTGTGCTAGGGATTAAACCCAGGGCCTTGTACATCCTAAGCATGTACTTTATCACTGAGCTACTTTCCCATATAAGAAATATTATATTGATATAATAATTCTAATATGAAGTACATATTAAAATGTTACCCAATTGTCCTAAATAATGTCTTTTATAGTTGATTTTATCCAGTCCTGGATCCAGTTATCAAATATTGCATTTAGTTATTTAGTTATAATGTCTCTTTAGTTATCTAAACAACCTGCTGTCTTTTTTTTTTTTTTTCATTACATCATTACTTTGTAAGAGTCTAGGCCAGGCATCTTGTGGCTTGATATGCAATTTTGATTTCTGTAATTATTTAATTTGATTCAGGTTAAAAATCTTGGGCAAGAATAACACATAGCTAATTTATGTACTTCATAAAAAGCATTACAGGAAGAGGCACAGAATGTCAGTTTTTTGCCATTATTGTTGATATTAAATTGGATCACTTGGCGAAGGCAGTGTCCATCAAATATTTGCATCATAAAGGCACCTATCTCTATTTTATGGTGAAATGATCAGGTGGGGTGATGCTTTGACACTGCATGAATATGCTGCCCCCCAACAAATTTATCACCCAATAGCTTTACTATTTCTTGATTATCCTTATCTGAAAGTGTTGTTATACTAGGAGTTGCAAAATGACCATTTTAAAGTTTCATTATTCATTCTATATTAGTTGACAGTCCCTGCAAAGAAGTTTTCCACTCTCTTTTTTTTGGGAGCAGGAGTATTGGGGATAAAACTCAGGGGCACTCAACCACTAAGCCACACCCCCAGCCCTATTTTGTATTTTATTTAGAGATGGGGTCTCAATGAGTTGCTTAGTGCCTCACTTTTGCTGAAGCTGGCTTTGAATTCAAGATCCTCCTGTCTCAACCTCCCAAGTTGCTGGGATTATAGGCATGGCCACTGGGCCTGGCAAATTTTTAAAATTATGCTCAAATTGTCCTAAATTTGGCCAGTCGAAGACCCTACAAATTGGCCTCTGCAGTTTATTTACATCTCCCCATCTGTCTGTTCATTTTCTTATCTTCTGGCACCAGAAGCCCAAAGACCGTCTCATGCTTCTCTGCCCCAGCACTGGAATCAGTCATTTCTTTGAGAAGCCCAGAAACCTTTTATGGACAAAGGTATTCAGAAACTAGGATCTGGATGTTAGGCATTCCCAGTGCTGCTAGGTCATTCCCATTGCCTCTGAGGTCATTTCAGTGGCCAGAACTAGGATGTATCAAATAATATATATCCTATATACATGTTTATGTATATAAATGTGTATATATAGATATATGATTTATACTGATAAATCCAAGTCAAATTCAGCACCACAGAGTTCTTTGTCTTTCTTCCTACCACAGTTACCTGTTTTCTTCCACAGTAAGAACTCTGGTTTCCCAGAGTCTATATATTTGCCCTACAGTACACAAAAAATAACTTCAGAATTACTACATCAATGTAGATTTTTCATTATTGTTTGAGACAAGGTTGAGCCATGTTCCCCTGGCTGACCTCAAACTCCTGCACTCAAGCAATCCTCCTGCCTCAGTTTCCTCCGTAGCTGGGGCTACAGGTGAATGTCACCGCATCTAGCTTACCCATACCACTATTAACAACAAAATAAATAAAGTTTAAGTAAAGCTCAGGGTTTTTTGGTTTGGTTTGGTTCTTGGTTCTCAGAATAGATCCCACTAAACATGTACTGTAACTTTTGTATTCAAAAGCATTATAATTTAGAAACTTAAAAAATACCCAAGATATAATGTGTATACCTAAGAAAGATGTTACAGTCCTGATAAGAAAATAATTAGGAAAAACTAATGGAAAACTTTTTTTCTTTTTTCTTTCTTTTTGTGCTGGGGATCAAACCCAGGGCCTTGTGCTTACAAGGCAAGCACTCTACCGACTGAGCTATCTCCCCAGCCCCTTTTTCTTATTTTAAATGCATTCTTTTAAAGTATATTTACGGTTTTTTTTTTTTAAATGTACATGTAAAAGGGTGTAAATATTTTTAAATAGCTTTATATATATTCTTTCAGAAATATGATATAGAAAGGGCTGGGGTGTAACTCTGGTGGAGTACTTGCCTAGTATGCATGAGGTCCTGGGTTCAATTCTAGAACTGAGAAAAAAAGAAAGAAAATACACACACACGTGTGTGTGTGTGTGTGTCCTAAAATGTATAAAAATCTATACTATCTATATAGGTCCATATCTATATCCTACGAATGGTGCCATAGTTTTCATACATACCTGCTATCTGCATCATTCTCGGAGATGTCACCTCTTTTTGGATAACTGTGCTTCTCTAGACCTCTTAGACTTCGAACCTTTGACTTCCTCAACCACAGGCATCTCTTCTTTTCCACTTCAACTGCACAATCTAAAAATCACTCATTTGAACTTCACACACTGACTACAACTGCTACTGGCTTCAATTTCTGATTGATCTGTTTTTTTTTTTTTTTTTTCTATTTACATCTTCTCGAATGTCATTAAACTCTAGCTTGTATGAGTCCCTGGGTTCGATCCACACTACCACATAAAGATAAATAAATAGAATAAAGGTATTGTGTCCACATACAACTAAAAATATTTTTTAAAAAGAAATAAATACAAAAGACAAGAAATATATTCTTCAAAGTGGGGGCATTGACAGGTGGAAGAGACCTGATGGATCTGATCCTAACAAAGGGAAAAGCCCGCTAATGCTTTATTTATAGTGAAACACACTAAAGGGATTCAGTGAGGAGCTTCTTCAGGAAAATGGAATAAAGATGGGAAAAACAAGTTGTTTGGCGTTTGGCAGGTTATACCCATCTCTGGGCAGCTGTGTTTGAATCTTGGGCATTAATATGATCTGGTCTTTCTTGAACAAGGGAATTTCACCCAGGAGTTCCCAGAAAAGCAACCTTCCCACCTTATGCCGGCTCAAACAAACTCATAATTCATACACGCCTTCCAACATCACAATCCTCCTTTCATGATATTTTCCGTTCTTGGTTATTTCTCTGCTGCCTTTGCTTGTGGCTTCTACTCCACCTCCCAGGCGCTTCTTTGGGGGTCTATCCCTGATCTCTTTTAGTCTCCATTAGGGGATTCCATCTTTTCCTTAACAACATCTACAGTTGAAAATTCTCATTTGCACACCTCAACCTTAGACTGCCCCTCAAAGCTTTACCTTTTAAGGACAAAGACATCTCAATTGCAATGTGCCCCAACCCAATCTTCAGTTTTCTTGCCTTCCCCTTAAGTAGCACTGCCATCTTCCTAGTTGCTCAAGTTAGATACCTGGGAGTTGTCATCCTTGGCCTTGCCGCACGTCCTGCGTGGGCAAGGGAAAGGGTTCCTGTCTGAGGGATGGGCTGGCTGTAAATTAATCGCTAAGACATTTATTTAATAGAAAAACCACAGGCGACAATTGTCTTTTGAATCAGGGATTAGGATGGGTCAAGCCGTGTAAAGGGTCTGGCTCTAACAAACGGAGAAGCCCATGCTCTCCTTGTTTATAGCGGTACAGAACAAAGAGGGAGGAGCTTCTTCGGTAGGAAACAGAATAGGGTGGAGTTAAGCAAGTCATTTTGCTTTAGTGGGTCATTGGCACATCCATGGCCTGCAAATTCCGGCGGTGAGCCAATCTTCACGGAAACCACATGCTTCACGCAATCTGGAACAATATTTCATGATAGCCGATATCTGAAGCCAGGTTTTCGTGTATGATGGCTCGACCAAGCCTGAGTTTATTTGCAGGCCATGGATGGCGCTCCACACTTGGTTCTTGCTTCTCTCTATCCACCTGTATCCAGGTCATCAGAAAATTCTATTGTAAATCCCTCCATAATGTATTACAGTCGGGCTGCTGCTTTCTATTTCCGCTGCCCCCACTCTAGTGCAAATCACTGTCATTTCTCATCTCGATCAGCAGAGTCCAAACTTTTTATGATTGTGTCCTCATTAGAAAAAACTGTGATTATGCACCTACAATGTTTTTATTTTCATACAATATTTATATTTTGATTTATTTTATATTATTATACTTTGTAAACATTTTAGAAATATTTATTTTGTATATTGTTTATATGTCTGCTACTATGCTAACATAATATTATAAAACATAAAAAGATATCTCAAGTGATAAGATATGAATAGTAATGTCTCAATAGAAGTTTTAGAAATATAAGAAGCACATAAAAGCATTTGCCCCATGATAGAAGGTGATTGCATATGCTTCTTTATTTAATTAATTTATTTATTGTACGAGGGATTGAACCCAGGAGTGCTTAACCACTGAGGCATATCCCCAGCCCTTTTTATTTTTTAATTTTGAGACAGTGTCTTGTTAAATTGCTGAGGCTATTGTTGAAATTGCAATCCTCCTGCTTCAGCCTCCCAAGCCACTGGGATTATAGGTATATACTTCTTCAGTTTTGAAAATGTTGGTTTAGCACTTTGTGATGAAACAATTTAAAGACTTAGTTCTAAGTGGAGGATGTCTTAATGCTGGGCTTGAACATCTGTCATGCAGAGAAAGAGACTCCATGAGGCTCAATGTTCAGGGTCAGATATTCATATATGGTGAGGTTATTAATATAGAGTACGAAAATCCTTATTTCAGTGGCACACACCTGTAATCCTAGCAATTTGAGAAGCTGAGTCAGGAGGATCACCAAATGCAAGGTCAGTCTGGGCACCTTAGTGAGACCTTATCTCCAAATATAATAAAAAGGGCTGAGAATTTAGTTCAGTGATAGAACTTGCCTAGCAAATAGGCCCTGAGTTCAATCCCCCAGCACTGCAAACAAACAAAAGAAACCTTATTCCAATTATCTTCTCAATAATTTAAAATTTTTTACTTAATCCAAAGTAAGACTCGATTAGATCACCATTATTTTCATCACTTCATGTAGCCAATTAAGAGTTCTTAACAGGTACAGGAGAAACACTCTTCCACTTTCTTGTTCCCTTGAGCCTGTGTTAATAGTATTATTCTCGGTCTAAGGTTTCTTTGCTGGATTTCCTTTAGAAACCACTTGTTCATTTTGTGAAGATCAGTGAGGAAAGCTGCTAATATAATTTGTGAAGCTAGCTAATGGGGCACATGCTACCTGAGGCACGAGGCCAACTTCCGTATGAATAAAAATGAAGGGCCTTGCACATGAAGTATGGGGGCAGTGACAATCCATGTATTCAATTTTGGTCAAGTTTCTTTTCTTTTTTAGGCAAAACTTGTGGGTTTTGGTTTGTTGTTGTTTTGTTTTGTTTTGTACTGGGGATCAAACTCAGGGGCACTCTATGAATGGGCTACATTCCAACACTTTCTATTTTTTATTTTGAAACAGAAGCTTGCTAAGTTGCTGAGGCTGGCCTCAAATTTGCAATCCTCCTGCCTCAGCTCTCAAGTCCCTGGGATTACAGGAGTTTGCCACTACACCCAATTAGAAATTTTCTAGCAGTTTCTTTCTGTACAAAATGGAGTATCTTGCTCCTTTCCTGTCCTTCAAGGTTGAGGCAGATGGATTGCAAGTACTAGCCATCCTAGGCAATTTAGCAAATCCCTGTCTCAAAATAAAAAGTTTTAAAAAGGGCTGGGGATGTAGCTCAGTAGTACAACATGCCTTGGGTTCAATCCCCAGTACTGAAAAAAAAAAAAAAAAAAACGTACTTGGTGATATACTCAGTTTCCAGTAGGACAGGGCAGAGACAATGACAGAGACAGTGTAAATCAGAACAGTCTACCACTATCTAGAGTATTGAGATACTTGGGGAGTTGGGCAAGGAACGAAAAGATCTTGCTATTCGATCAAGGTCAGAATGCTTTATAAGGCGACCCAGGCAGTAGGGAGGGTGAATGAAAGGTAATAAGGTGAGAAAAGATATGAATAGGATTAAGTTTCTTTGTGTAGATCTTAGGTTCTGGGAGAAAACCAGCTTGGAATGGAAGTTTTACTACCACCCCCAGAACAGAGCTTACCCCTCCTCCAAGGTGGGAGTGAGGAAAGCAAGGAAGACTTGAGTTTACCATGCCTCTCTGCAAAGTCAGCAGTAACTGGTTTAAAGGCTGATTTCAGTAGAAGCCTGAGGATGCAAAATTTGCAAGACACAATAAAAGAAAAAAAAAGAGTTAGTTCGTTATTTTTATTGGGAGGATTGGTTTGCCTTGGGTAAAAAGGAGGTTCAGTGGGAAAGGGACAGAAAATAGGGATAGGTTAAAGAGCTGACTTGGGAAAATATGGAGAAAAGATTTCAAGGAGGTCCAGACTTCCACATGTCCTTTCCTTTGGGCATCCAATCTGATATTACACTCCCTGCTCTGCTCAGAAAAGAACATTAGAAAATTTCCCAGGGCTGTCTTTTTTCTAGTAAGCAGGCAATCTTGCCCAAAATTCCTCATTTAAATTTAACTCAGTTCTTTCTTGTTAAAAAAAAAAAAAAAAGTAATATGATGGAATTTTCAGGATAGCATGCCACCTGGAGAGCAATCAAAGGATTATTCAGTTGATCTATCTTCTCTGCACAAAATATAAAATGTTAAGATACTACCACCTGCGGTGGGATCCTTTTCATTTAGCTCCTCAGTATACACGCCTTTCAGGGTGGACACAGAGGATTTTGCCAGTAAACAGCAAACATTTCAGGAGGGTGAGGCTTCTGTCCTTTGTACTATATATGCTCTACTGGAACAGGACAAGCAGCCATGAGGGCATTAGTCATGACTCATCCCTCCCTTGAGGCTAAAGCAACTGGCAGGTTCCTTTCTGCTCTCCAGGTGCATCATGAAACAGCATTTTGGCATGGTTTTTGGACAGAGATTTTCCATCTAACTTTATAATTATATGGAAACTCTTAAGAAAGTTCCTACAGATCCTGGTGACTTACTACAGAATAATAATTTATATCCATAATTTGTTAATTACATTTGTACCCTTAGAGGAGGAAAAACCTTGATTATATGGAAGGTATGGGGGAATTTAGGCCTAGATAGAAGAATTGACCCAGGGTTGTCTTTTCCTGTTCTGGGTCATCTGATGGGGCACAGCACTCTCCTTGTGGACCCCTAGGTTCAAGGCATAGCTGTAATCCCACAGATGGTAACTGACTTGGGCAAGCAGGGCTACACATTACTCTGCAGAGTGGTGAGGGCCCTGTGGGCTTGAGATGATGGCCAGGATTTCTCTTTAAGATCTCTTTTTGGTGGTTGAGGGGAAGCTAGAGATATACCCCAGGGATGCTTAACCACTGAACCACATCCCCAGACCTTTTATTTATTTATTTATTTATTTTGAGACAGGGTGTGTGTGTGTGGGGCGGGGAGATAAGCCATAAAAAATAATATGTTGGTCAATTAATAAAGAAAAATAAAGCAGGGTGAGGAGACAAAGAATGAGAAGAGTGTACCTAGGGTCAGGGAAGGCATCCCTAATAAGGGGATATTTAAGCCAACTCATGAAGGAAGTTAGAGCTGTAGACAAGAGGATAACTGGGGAAAGGCATCACAGATAAAGGAATAGCAAGTACGATGGCCCTGAGGCAGGAGTGAACCTGAGTTTTTAAAGAACTACAAGTGAGACCAGAACAGTGAGAGGCAGGGAACACAGTAAAATAGGAAGTCAGAAAAATAGCAGGAGCCAGATTCAGTGGAGCCTTCCCAGACATAGAAAGGATTTTGCATTTTATTTTGAGTGATATAGAGCTCTGGAAGGGCAAAAACTGAATTTACCATCCTTCTGCCTCAGACTCCCCAGTTACTGGGATTACAGGCATATGCCACCTCACCAGGCTAAATCCTGCTTCTTGATGAAAGGGAGGTCAAAGTCACATTGCAAAGGAGTACGCATCTAGGAAGGGAAGAATGTTTAGGACATCTATGCAAAGACTCTACCTATCTCCCCAATGCTTCTAAATGGTACTGTTCTCCTTGTCTGAGTCTACTAGGGGAATCCAAATAAAGCTGGAGGTAAACAGGAATCAAAACTCTGGTACGGACATGCTGAGTTTGAAATGTTTATTGGAGAAATCCAAATGGAGATAGAATTGGCAGTTCAACATCTCCACATGAGTATGGAATTCAGAACAGGGGGCTGAGCTAGAGATACTCGGTTTGGGAATTAGTGAAATGTATATAAGTATTTAAAGCAATGGGTCTGGATTAGAACATATAAGGAAGATGTGTAGTGAAATACAAGGTTGAAAGACTGAGCCCTGGGCCACATCAGTGTTCAGAAGTCAGGGGAATAGAGGGGGCCAAGAAGGGACCCTGAGAAGGAGCAGCTAGCAAGGTCCTAGGATGACAGTGGATGAGTATTTCCCAAAAGTGATAAGTTGTGAGAGAAGAGCACTCCATATACTCTCCACATAAAGAGACTTGGCATCATTTTTCCTATGGGTCATTTCATTTTCATAATCATTATTTTCTCATTCATTCACTTAGAATTATTTCACAATTCAAAGGCAGAGGTAAGTAAAACATTTATCTTTGGACAGATCTATAAACTGGAAAGGAGTTGAGAAGGAAGCTAGGAAAAGCAACACTCCTGAGTTCAGCACAATAACAATTGTAATTAGTCTCTGTAGCCCTGTGAAGTTTTCATGATTTTACACAGTTTAGATCCAGTGTTACCATGGAATTACTATGGATCTTTCCAATGATCTAGGAAGGTTGGGTCTTTTTAAAAGGCATTTTTTTTGGTTGTTATTTTTAGCTCCACATGACAGTTTTTTTTTTTTTTTTTTTAACTAGGCAAAGAACTTTATTAACCTTTGTATCAAACTTTATTCCCAGGCTTCTTCAGCTTAATTAGCTGCAAAGAATAAATTGTGTATAAGCAAAAACTGAAAAGAGCTGCAGTGTCCAAGGGGCTTGGGCTTAAAAATATTAGATCTAGATTTTATCAGATCCATAAACAAAACAATTTTAAAAAGCAGTCATAATATAAAATAGCAGCTCCCAGTAACCTCTTCAAGTTTATCTTCTTTAGAAGTTGATCAGTTCAGTTTGCCTCATTCTTAGAAGCCTCATCAAAATTCTCCACAAGATCTGGAACTTCATCATCATCATCCTCTCCAGTAGCAAGTGGTGCTTTTCCATCCACAGATTGTTTGGGCAGAGCTTCAGCCAGTCTCCTTAAACTAGTCAGACTGTCTGCTCCAAGTTGGTTTAAGATGCTGGGTAGCATTTCTGTCAGTTGCTTTGTCTCAGCATGGCCTGTAATGGTGAAAGTGTTTGCTGCCAGAGATGCCTGAACTTTAGGGTTGTTAAAGTGAATCACTGTTCCTTGGTTTGTAAACATATTCACCTCTTCAATACCAGAGATATTGTTTACCCCTAACTTCTTTAAGGAGAACTGAAGTTTTTTATCATCTGCTGTAGCTGTTCTATGAACCACCTTCTTCTTTCTGCGAGCAGTTCCTTTCCCACCAATGCGCACTTGTGCCTGCAGTTTGGCGAGTTTTTCCTGGTTCATGATAGTTTCTTTCATCTTGTCGGAGCGGAAATGGGGCCGCGCGGGGGACTAGGGCTGGCGCTCAGGGGGTCTCTGGCAGACCAGCTGAGATTAGGCGCACACACGAGGGGACGCAAGATGGCAGCTAGAGCATGACAGTATTTTGACATATTATACATACATATTATACATATATATATATATATATTTTTTTTTTCCATGCTGGAGATTGAACCCAGGGCCTTGTGCTTGCAAGGCAAGCAAGCACTCTATGAACTGAGCTATATCCCCACTGGTGGTATATTCATATATGATCATAGGAAACTTATGTCTGATTCATTCTACTCTTTCCTATTCCCATCCCCGCTTCCTTCCCTTCATTCCCATTTGTCTAATCCAATGAACTTCTACTCTTCCCTCCCCTTTAAAAGTCATATTTAAAATGAAATCAACATTACTGTGTTTGTTTGCAATTAGCTTTTGATTAGTATTATCTACTCCCACCCAACCCTAGATGGTATTTTTCTGTGCTATTTGTACCTCATTTTATTTTACCCAGAGGCTTGGTCCCCTCCCTTTCCCCACAAGTAAGAATTTACCTTTTCCCCTCCAAGACTTCCTGAACTTATTCTTGTCATGCATTCCAAAACATAAAAATGCTCTCATTTCCTGAATAGTAGTGCATTCTGTGCCTAAAAGAAAGAATAAGAACTGACCTTAAAAACTTGGGTTCAGCTTGTAATTAGAAAACATTTCCCATTGTCTGTAAACAATTACTAAGAAGCTTTAGATATGTTTACTGTTAATCATTGAACATAAAAATACTTCTTTTGAAAGGATAAGACAATTTCCTCTCTTTCCTGCTCTCAGGCATTGGCAGATGGCAGGTAGCCTTATCACGGCCCTACTCTTCATCAAGATCCCTAGGATCATTTCCCAAATAAATACCTGCACCCAAACCTATCTCAGGGTCAGCCTATGGGAAAGTCCAAACCAAAACACTGTTCTTCTGAATACCTCAAGGCCTAGCAACAATTGGCCCACACTTCACATGGTGAAGCATGACTGGAGCCCAAAAGCAATTGGCCCTTTCATGGACACATGCAGGCATCTGCTTTGCACAGCAGAGGCTTATGAGTTTTCAATTCTGCAGCTGTAAGATAAAGGCAAAGGGAATTCTTACTTTTTACATTTTCAAGTACCGAGAGAAGAGACAGACACATTTCACAGCTTCAAAACTAGGGTGCAATTTGTGCAATGCACATAACTGAAACAAAACTAAATAGGTAACTAAAAAAACTCATCCTTTTATAACTACCTTTTATTTGGCAATTTTTTCTTTTTGAAGCTTTTGACTTGCTTATTTTCTCAAGTTGAGATTTTAAGAGTTTCATTTCAAGAACAGACTTTGATTTGCTTAATTTTTGTCCTCTGGGCCTTTGTTACCTCATTAACTTGAGTGCTTTCAGGAGGACGTGGAATGCTTCAACTTCAATTAGCAAGCTCTCTTGGAAGAAAGAACACACCGCTGTCACGTCTAAATTAATTCTACAACCTTACAAAATTTGATTTCTACAAAAGAATGTGAAAACCATCTTAGATAATATAGGCAGCAATTTCATCTGACAAATGTGAGATTCAATTCTTTTAAATAAAAAGGTGTGAAAAGCAACGATTGTTTCATGTGAAAAAAGTGAGCACACATATGATTTAAACTTTTTAATATCAATTACTCATAAAATCCTTTCTCTACATTTACTTCTAAATTAGGTTAATCTGCATGACAACCAAAAACTGAGAATTAGTATTAAAATTTCAAAACCACAAATCCCTCATCTGATTTTAAGCTACTGTTAATTTTCCCCTTCCCTTGGTGTTTAAAATGAAAATTTCATGATGACAGTGACACAGTAATAGGAGGCAACTGCAATCTCTGCCACATCTAAAGGCTGTTCGTTGTAATGGTAAAGGCTAAAAAAACAATGTGAGTTTTTAAACTGAACTTTAATATGCATTGATTGAAGTCTTGATGGCTCCCTCAGAAGAATGGTTCCAAATGTTCTGAGGATTTCACACATAAATCAGAAGGATATAGCACCATCCTTCTGATTGAAATTGACTTCTGGGCCTGGGGTTTATTCCTCTAAGCACCTCAATAGTACCAAATACTACTTGAAAATAGGTTAATTTTTAAAAACTGAAAAGAATATGATAACAAGTCTAGCCAAAAAGATGCATAATCAAACTAGTGGTATCAATTTAGAAGAAAAAAAAATCTTAGCAGTAAAATAATGATTCTGGAATTCTTGCATTACTCAGAAACTGCCTCTGAGATGAGTCCATAAGTGCCCAAAGTGTTTTGGGCAGTCTCAGCTTCATGAGGGCAGGGTCTGTGACAAGCGTGCCAATCACTCTTCCCCTAGCACCTGCTACATAGTGATGCACAGTAAACATTGGTGGGATGACCAGATGAGTGAATGCATAAGTGCAACTAATTCAGAGTAACTGACACTCTTTCTAACGCACACATTTGAAATAGTTGTTTTTTTTTTTTTAATGAACATAGTTTCCATAATTTGCAAATTAAACAATGATCTGATGGCTTATAGGCAATGTCTCAAACTATTGAACTTAACTTTTTTCCCTTTGGACATGATACCATCTTCTGAATATAATCCCTTTGCAACATAAAAGGGCATTTTACAGTGGAGTTTTATAATTGAGAACACTGAGGTACAGGACAGTTAAGTAATTTTTTCAACATTAGTGTTGAGTTAGAATCCTCACTTAAAATGGCTAATGCCTGTTCCTGACCAAATCACTGGAAAGGGTCAGAACACCTATGGCATGGGGTGGAATCAGTTCCTAAAAGTGCAAAAGCTGTATGGGGCAAGATGGGTACCTAAGCAAGACTGGGAGCTACTGGGAAGGAAGAAGGTGGGAGTGGATCCTGGGTAGATACTATGTCTCCCACATTCACATATTAATAACTGAGAGAATCAGATTCAAATCTAGCCCTCCTCATATGAAATATAGAGCTTTGGTTTCAAAGGAACATTCTAAAACCAACAGTTCCTTTTAAATTAAGCTTTCCGAAACTAATAAATTTTACCCAGATCAGCAATTTTATTTGGGTTGAAAAGCTGAATTTTATTTATGTACCTTTTTATTATTATTTCATTTTGAAACAGGGTTTTGCTAGGTTTCCCAGGCTGACCTCGAGCTTAGGATCCTCCTGCCTCAGCTCCCTAGCCGCAGGAATTACAGGTGTGCGCCTCCAGGCACAGTATTTTATATGTTTTGATGTAGTTTGATATTCACACAAATGAAGTTGTAGGTGAGTGCAAACTATAGATTTGAGTTTGTTTATTGATTTGTTTTTAAACTTAAAGTTGTATTATATTATTCTAGGAGTTCTTTTGGTAGCATTATTCTAAGTCCATTAACATTATTCAAGAGAACCTATAGAAGGTATTCCAGGAATTTTTGAGAATTTTCATATTTTCTTTGAAATTTAAAGTTTTTTCTACAGAGGAGAATTGCTTTCTGTGAACTTTTTTTTTTTTTTTTTTTTTTAATGACAGTAAGACTCTACACAGAACTGTCATATAGGAACTACTGTGATGAGACTTCACAGTGTGGGAGAGAAATTGGCCTGAACTTTGAATAGCTTCCCATAAACTTCTGCCCTAAATCTTCCTAAGAAATTCGAGAGTTCAATAAACATCATATTTATAATACGCATCTTTAAGATACATATTATGCTGGTGTAGCAGACATTGCAAGTTGCTTACCAATAGCCAATTTCTCCATTGTCTTTACTCACAGAATCCAATTTTTTCCTGGACACAGTATGTCCAGTTAAAATCTTAAAGCTGGGAACAACGTCCTACACCTGTATTTCCAGTTACTAGGGAGACTGAGGCAGGAAGAGCTCTTGAGTCCAGGAAGTTTGAAGTTAGCCTGGGCAACACAGAGAGACCTTTTATTTAAAAAAACAAAAAAATCAAATTCCCAGCCTCTTTTGTGGTTGGGGGTACCCTATAACATGTTTCTGGTCAATTCTCAATTCTATTAACAGTGGCCTTGGTGAAGCTTCTGGAAATATATCCATTGTCCCTTTCTTTTTCCTATTCGACTAATGGCCATGATGCTAGACAGTAAAGGAGCCATCTTGCCACGATGAAGATGGGAGAACAACCTCAGGATTAGAGAGGGAGTTCAGAGGAACCTGGCTCCTTTGAATAGCTGCAGCAGCCTGCCTGGATCACCCACCTTTGAATCCTTACCACGTGGACAAAAAAACTCTCTATTTGATAAAGACATTGTGTAGTTGGTTTTCTGTTCACATGCATCCAGATTCAATGCTGACTGATATATTTGATATCCATTTTTGTGCATTTCTTAAAGTTCTGTTGAGATCGAGAAACAGGATTGTTATGGCTTGGATCTGGATTGTCTCCCCTAAAGTTCTTGCATTGAAAAGCGTGATCTCCAATTCAGCAAGGTTCAGAAGTGGGGCTTTTAGGTGATGATTAGGGCTCCAATATCAAGAATTGGATTAATCCATTGATAGTTGAATAAACTACTGGGAGAAAGAACCTAGTTGGAAGAAGTAGATCACTGAGCATGCCCTAGAAGGCTTTATCTAGTCCCTGGCCTCTTCCCCTCCCACCCCTCTGCTTTCTGGCTGCCATAAGCTAAGCGGCTTTCCTCCTGCCACACCCTTCTGCCATGATGTTTCTGCCTTGGAGTCAGCTGATCATGGATTGAATCCTCTAAAAGTGTGAACCAAAATAAATCTTTCCTTCTCTAAATTGTTCTTGTCAGATATTTGGGTCACAGCAAGTAAAGCTCCCTGCTTAACTTACTGAACACAGTTCATTCTTCCTTGACACATTTCTGAAACAATAACTCACATGCAATTGGTAAGTAGGAGAATGAGGACAGCATAACATGGAAATTGCATTGGTTTGTATGCTATTGTTACAGCACATTATTGTTGTTGTTGTTATAATTATTACTATAATACATATATTTTTAGTACCAGGGATTAAACTCAGTTACTTAACCACTTTAGCCACATCCCTAGCCCTTTTTATTAAGTATTTTTAAATATATTTTTTAGTTGTAGGTAGAAACAATACCTTTATTTTATTTTTATATTGTGCTGAGGATCAAACCCAGGGCCTCACATGTGCTAGGTAAGCATGCTACCACTGAACCACAACCCAGCCCTTTTTATTTTTTTAAAATATTGCTAAATTTCTCAGGTCTTCACTAAACTGCTGAGGCTGGCTTTGAACTTGTAATCCTCCTGCCTCAGCCTCCCCAGCCACTGGGATTACAATGTGTGCCACCATGCCCAGTAGCATATTAATATTTTGAAACGATCCAATATGGCAGACTAGAGGGAGGCTGCGTTCCTTGTCGCTCCGCAACACCGGATTCAAGCAGAGGATAGCTGTTTCTCGGTGAGGCAGTTTTTTGCTGCTTATCGATCCCCTGCTCTTTACCCCATTTGTCTGCTGTGATCACCTGCAATCTGCCAGCATATCGATGCCTTTTTTTTGAGAGCAGATTGCTCACTGTCAGGCATCTATCATCCGCCATTTGCCTGCCTCTCCACCTATCCATCGCCTGCCTTATCCCTATCCATCACCCAACGCTCGAGGTTCACCTCCCAATTGTCCGACAGCTGCCGGTAGACTGACCTCAGACCGCCAGTGGACAACCAGCTGCCTGCTGCTGCCTGGAAGTTCACTGTTACAGTACCTGCAGGTTTGATTACACGTGGCTGCTGCCATTTTGAAACAACAGCCAGGCCCTGTAGGACCCCTGGCCGGACTGACTGAGTCCCGTCTCCAGGATCCCTCAGCCCAGTCGATCACTCCCTGCCTCTGGGGCCCTCACATCAACTGACTGCTCCCTGCCTCCAGGACCCCCAGACCAACTGACTGTGCCCTATCACCGGGAACCCAACTGATTGCACCCGGCCTCCTGGATCCCACAACCACACCAAACACACCCGACCTCCAGGACCACTGCCAGACCAACTGCATCCTGTCTCCAGGACCTCCAGCTGACCACGTCCACCCCTGAGCTGCAGCTCCCCATTTGCCAACACATTTTGAAGCCAGAGCAGCCATCTTGGATAATCCTGGAAGCCGTAGCTCCGATCCTCGGGTGGGGCAAACCCCATCCTGAGACGCCTGCTGGAGGCTTGAAACTCATTGTCAGGTACCTCTTATACATCAGGCTGCTGAACACTGGGAGGTTTCATTAGTATATGACTGTTATACAGTAGATTTTATTTTTTCTTCTTTTAAAAAAAAATTTAAGTTTTTATTTCTTTACGTTTTTTGCTTTCTTTTCCTTCTGTTTACCTGTTCCCTCAGAGTCACTTTCTCCCTTATTTACATGCTAACATCCGATTTCTTTTTATTACACTCTCACCCTTTCTATTTTCTAGAACTTCTGAATATTCTTTTCTTATCCCATTAATAGCCATATTCTTCATCCCTCTGCATCCTCTTTGTCCTCCATCAGAAACTGCAGACATTATTGTAAACCTGTTTGTTTTACCGAAGATAACATTTGACCTCATTTTGTTTATTATGGCAATTTTGTTATTGTCCCCATAGGGGCTATTTGGTCTAGGATTGCATAGTGTCTGATTTGGGCACTGCTAATATTGATCTCCCCTTACAGAAAGGGTTTTGGAAACCTATAGGGCCACTATAAGCCTATAGGGGGAAATCTGCAATACCCCAGATCTGCACTGCTAGAGGGGAAGATACATGAACAACATGAAAAAACAAGGGAAGGAAATGATCCAAACAAATCTAGATTCTATAGTAATAGAATCCAATGACAGTATGTTAGAAGAAATGTCAGAAAAGGACTTCAGATTATACATGACTAAGATGATTCGCGAAGCAAAGGATGAGATAAGAGAGCAAATGCAGGCAATGAATGATAATACCAATAATCTGAAAGAGCACCTGCAGGAAGCAAAAGATCATTTCAACAAAGAGATAGAGATTCTCAAAAAAAACCAAATGGAAATCCTTGAAATGAAGGAGACAATAAACCAAATAAAAAACTCAATGGAAAGCATCACCAACAGACTAGACCACTTGGAAGACAGAACCTCAGACAATGAAGACAAAATATTTAATCTTGAAAATAAAGTTGCCCAAACAGAGAAGATGGTAAGAAATCATGAACAGAATCTCCAAGAACTATGGGACATCATGAAAAGACCAAATTTAAGAATTGTTGGGATTGAGGAAGGCACAGAGACACAAACCAAAGGAATGAACAACCTATTCAATGAAATAATATCAGAAAATTTCCCAAACCTGAAGAATGAAATGGAAAATCAAATACAAGAGGCTTACAGAACACCAAATGCACAAAATCACAACAGGTCCACACCAAGGCACATTATAAAGAAAATGCCTAACATTCAAAATAAAGATAGGATTTTGAAGGCCGCGAGAGAAAAGCATCAGATTACATATAGGGGGAGACCAATACGGATAGCAGCAGACTTCTCAACCCAGACTCTAAAAGCTAGAAGGGCCTGGACCAACATATTTCAAGCTCTGAAAGAACATGGTTGCCAACCAAGAATCCTATACCCAGCAAAACTAACCTTCATATTTGAAGATGAAATAAAATCCTTCCATGATAAACAAAAGTTAAAAGAATTTACAAATAGAAAGCCTGAGCTATAGAATGTTCTCAACAAAATATTCCATGAGGAGGAAATGAAAAACAACAATGGAGGTCAGCAAAGGGAGGAACTACCTTAGAGAAAAACCACTCAAAGGAGAAACCAAGCCAACTTAAAAACCAAAAATAAGGCAAATGACTGGGAATATAAATCATTTCTCATAATAACCCTGAATGTTAATGGCCTAAACTCACCAATCAAAAGACATAGACTGGCAGAATGGATTAAAAAGAAAGACCCAACAATATGCTGCCTGCAAGAGACTCATCTCATAGAAAAAGACATCCACAGACTAAAGGTGAAAGGATGGGTAAAAAACTACCACGCACATGGACTCAGTAAAAAAGCGGGGGTTTCCATCCTTATATCAGATAAAGTGGACTTCAAGCCAAAGTTAATCAGAAGGGATAAAGAAGGACATTTCATACTGCTTAAGGGAACCATAAATCAGGAAGACATAACGATAGTAAATATTTATGCCCCAAACAATGGTGCATCCCTGTACATCAAACAAATCCTTCTCAATTTCAAGAATCACATAGACCACAACACAATAATTCTGGGCGACTTAAACGCACTGCTGTCACCACTAGATAGATCTTCAAAACAAAATCCAACCAAAGAAACCACAGAACTCAATAACACAATCAATAACCTAGACTTAATAGACATATATAGAATATTCCATCCATCAACGAGCGGATTCACTTTCTTCTCAACAGCACATGGAACCTTCTCGAAAATAGACCATATGTTATGCCACAAAGCAGCCCTTAGGAAATGCAAAAAAATAGAGATACTGCCTTGTGTTCTATCAGATCATAATGGACTGAGAGTAGAAATCAATGACAAAGTAAAAAAAGGAAATTACTCCAACACTTGGAGACTAAATAATATGCTATTGAATGAAACATGGATAACAAAAAACATCAGGGAGGAGATAAAAAAATTCTTAGAGGTCAATGAGAATGATGATACAACATATCAAAATCTCTGGGACACCATGAAAGTGGTACTAAGAGGAAAATTCATTGCATGGAGCGCATTCCAGAAAAGAATGAAAAGTCAACAATTAAATGATCTAACATTACAGCTCAAAGCCCTAGAAAAAGAAGAACAGAATAACAGCAAAAGTAGAAGACAGGAAATAATTAAAATCAGAGCAGAAATCAATGAAATTGAAACAAAAGAAACTATTCAAAAAATTGACATAACAAAAAGTTGGTTCTTTGAGAAAGTAAACAAAATAGATAAACCCTTAGCCACACTAACAAAGAGAAGGAGAGAGAAGACTCAAATTACTAAAATACATGATGCAAAAGGAGCTATCACGACAGACACCACTGAGATACAGAACATAATGAGAAGCTACTTTGAAAATCTGTATCCCAACAAAATAGAAAGTACCGAAGACATTGACAAATTTCTAGAAACATATGCTCCTCCCAAACTGAACCAGGAGGACATACACAATTTAAACAGATCAATATCAAGCAATGAAATAGAAGAAGCCATTAAAAATCTACCATCCAAGAAAAGCCCAGGACCAGACAGATTCTCAGCCAAGTTCTACAAGACCTTCAAAGAAGAACTCATTCCAATACTTCTCAAAGTATTCCAGGAAATAGAAAAGGAGGGTACCCTACCAAACTCATTCTATGAAGCTAATATCACCCTCATACCCAAACCAGGAAAAGACACATCAAGGAAAGAAAATTTTAGACCAATATCCTTGATGAATATAGATGCAAAGATCCTTAACAAAATATTGGCAAACCGTATCCAAAAACATATTAAGAAAATTGTGCACCACGATCAAGTGGGGTTCATTCCTGGAATGCAAGGATGGTTCAACATTCATAAATCAATAAACATAATCCATCATATCAATAGACTTAAGGATAAGAATCATATGGTTATTTCAATTGACGCAGAAAAAGCGTTTGACAAAATACAACACCCCTTCATGCTCAAAACACTAGAAAAAATAGGGATAGTAGGAACATACCTGAACATTGTAAAGGCTACTTATGCTAAGCCCATGGCCAACATCATTCTTAATAGAGAAAAACTGAAACCATTCCCTTTAAGAATGGGAACAAGACAGGGATGTCCTCTTTCACCACTTCTATTCAACATTGCCTTTGAAACTCTAGCCAGAGCAATTAGGCAGATTAAAGAAATTAAAGGGATACGAATAGGAAAAGAGGAACTTAAGCTGTCACTATTTGTGGATGACATGATTCTATATTTAGAGGACCCAAAAACCTCCTCCAGAAAACTTCTAGACCTCATCAATGAATTCAGCCAAATAGCAGGCTATAAAATCAACAAGCATAAATCTACAGCATTTTTATACACAAGCGATGAAACAGCTGAAAGAGAAATGAGGAAAACAACTCCATTTGCAATAGCCTCAAAAAAAATAAAATACTTGGGTATCAATCCAACAAAGAGGTAAAAGATCTCTACAATGAAAACTACAAAACACTGAAGAAAGAAATTGAGGAAGACCTTAGAAGATGGAAAGATCTCCCATGTTCTTGGATAGGCAGAATTAATATTGTCAAAATGGCTATACAGATTCAATGCAATTCCAATTAAAATCCCAATGACGTACCTCACAGAAATAGAGCAAGCAATCATGAAATTCATCTGGAAGAATAAGAAACCCAGAATAGCTAAAGCAATCCTTAGCAGGAAGAATGAAACAGGGGGTATCGCAATACCAGAACTTCAACTATACTACAAAGCAATAGTAACAAAAACAGCATGGTATTGGCACCAAAATAGACAGGTAGATCAATGGTACAGAATAGAGGACACAGACACAAATCCAAATAAATAGAATTTTCTCATACTAGACAAAGGTGCCAAATATATGAAATGGAGAAAAGATAGTCTCTTCAACAAATGGTGCTGGGAAAACTGGAAATCCATATGCAATATGGATATATTATTTTATAGAATGAAACTAAACCCCTATCTCTCACCCTGCACAAAACTCAACTCACAATGGATCAAGGACCTTGAAATCAGACCAGAGACCCTGCATCTTATAGAAGAAAAAGTAGGTCCACATCTTCACCTTGTTGGCTTAGGATCAGACTTCCTCAACAGGACTCCCATAGCACAAGAAATAAAAGCAAGAATCAATAGCTGGTATAGATTCAAACTAAAAAGCTTTCTCTCAGCAAAGGAAACTATCAGCAATGCGAAGAGAGAGCCTACAGAGTGGGAGAATATCTTTGCCACTCATACTTCAGATAGAGCACTAATTTCCAGAATATATAAAGAACTCAGAAAACTCTACACAAAGAATACAAATAACCCAATCAACAAGTGGGCTAAGGAAATGAACAGACACTTCACAGAAGAAGATGTACAAGCAATCAACAGATTTATGAAAAAATGTTCTATATCTTTAGTAATAAGAGAAATGCAAATCAAAACTACACTAAGATTCCATCTCATCCCAATTAGAATGGCGATTATCAAGAATACAAGCAACAATAGGTGTTGGAGAGAATGTGAGGAAAAAGGTACACTCATACATTGCTAGTGGGACTGCAAATTAGTGCAGCCACTCTGGAAAGCAGTGTGGAGATTCCTTAGAAAACTTGGAATGGACCTACCATTTGACCCAGCTATCCCACTCCTCGGCCTATACCCAAAGGACTTAAAATCAGCACGCTACAGAGATACAGCTACATCAATGTTTATAGCGGCTCAATTCACAATAGCCAGACTATGGAACCAACCTAGATGCCCTTCAATTGATGAATGGATAAAGAAACTGTGGTATATATATACAATGGAATGTTACTCTGCTATAAAGAATAATAAAATTATGGCATTTGCAGGCAAATGGATGAAATTGGAGAATATCATGTTAAGTGAGATAAGCCAATCTCAAAAATCCAAAAGAGGAATGATCTCACTGATAAGCGGATGATGACACTTAATGGGGGGTGGGAGGGGGACAAGAATGGAGGAAGGAGGGACTGTATAGAGGGAAAAGAGAGGTGGGAGAGGTGGGAGGGGTGGGGGGGAAGGAAAAAAATAACGGAATGAATCAAACATCATTACTCTATGTAAATATATGAATATGCAAATGGTATGCTGTTACTCCATGTACAAACTGAAACAACATGTATACCATTTGTTTACAATAAAAATAAATTTTAAAAAATTTAAAAAAAATATTTTGAAGCAATGTATGAAGGGTTTTTGTTCATTTGTTTTTGCAGTACCAGTGACTGAACCCAGAGCAGTCTACCAATAAGCTACATTCCTACTTTTTTACTTTTAATTCTAAATTTTGGTACAGGGTCTTTCCAAGTTACCCAGGCTGTTTTTGAACTTGCAATCCTCCTGCCTCAGTTTCCCAAGTATTTGGAATTAGATTACAGGTATGCAACACAGTGCCCAGCTTTAAGTACTATTTTTTATCATAATTATTATTTGTGGTAGTGCTCTGCTTACAACATTGCATAAAATTTGATCAGTTTGCTCCAGACCAGTTGCTTTTTGAGCATGATTTTGCAAAATTCGTTTTTTTAAAAAAGAAATGAATTTATCAATTGAAGCAGAAATCTCTGGTTCTTAGAAATAGATATTAACCCTTTCCAGGACTCCCATTAAGAGCCTGTATAGGTCAAATAATCATTTTATTGGACATTTGAAAAGTGCATTGAGTAATGAAAATAATACCATGTCATGAATGGCCCAGTCACAAAGGAAATCTTATGCATCTTAGTGTTCTTTACATAAAGGATGTCATTTTCATATGTTTGCAAGAACCCATATTTTCTATTTATCAGTGAATTCTGGAAACAAATCTCACAGGGCAAGCATTGTTTAGTTCCTGTCTAGCTAACAGTATCTAAACCAAGTGGCCACACTGTGAGTTGAGCAGCCTTTCATGCACCTTAAATGTTTCATGATGAACAACCAACTGCTCATCTAAATGCAATGCCACCAACAGATTTTCTAAGTCAACCTCCATTCCTACAAAAAGACAACCTAAACACACCATCCATCCACAGAACCAAATAACACAGAGTCCAGAAGGAAGGGATGAGGAGAGAGGTAGATGTGTGAAACTTCTCTTTATCTTTTAACTAGAGTTCAGAAAATTAGCAATTCCTTATAAATTCTTTGTACAGAACTAGACATAACTCTTCCCCCTATTTTGCCAAGTCCTAACCAAAAAGTCCCTTATGATCTAGCTCCTGTCCTGCCCACCTCTCTAATTTCCCATAGTTCCACCACCACATACTCCACCCCAAAGCCACACTGGCCTTTTTGCTGTTCCTCTTGTTCATCTAATACTTTGAGCACCTTCCCACTTAGGGTCTTTGACATGATTTTTCCTCTGTCTGGAGTACTCTTTTCCCAAATAGTCACCAGACCCTCTCTCCCACCTCAATCAGATCTCTGTTCAAATGTCACCTTCTGAGAGAAGCCTTTCCTAACCCCCATATCTAAAATGACATCACTTTACATTTCCCATCTCTATCCACTTACTCTGTTTTTCCTAGGTAGAATTTATCATTCTAGGAATTATGCAGTAATTTACTTATTTATTGTCTGTCATCTGGTAGAAAATAAGTTCTGCAAGTGCAGATATTTCCTCTGTTTTGTTCACTCTAGTGTCCTAGGGCTCAGAACAATGGCTAGCACATATCATTCACAATTTTCACTGAGCTTCTGCTATGTGCTAGGCATTGTTTTAAGCACTGGGTTTACAGAAGGAGGGAACAAAACAGAAAACTCTCTGCCTAATGGAGTTTCTATTTTGGTGGCACATAGTAGGTGTTGAAAAATATTTGTTGAATGAATCTTCAGCCTTATAACCAAAATCCATTAAAACATTATACCCCCTAAGCTCGTTGTAATATTAATGATATCATAATTGCATTAATTTCCTGTGACTACTTAATGATTTATCACAAATTAGGTGGCTTAAAATAACAGAAAATTATTCTCTAACAGTTCTCACAGTTCCAGAAGCCCAAAATCAAGATATTGGCAGAAAGTGCTCCCTCTGAAGACTCTAGGGGAAAACTTTCCTTGCTCCTAATTCCTGGTAGCTGCCAACATTCCTTGGCTTATGGCAGCATCAATCATTTCTATGCCTGTTTCAAATCTCCAACTGTTGCTCTCTTCCTAAGATATGTGTGATGGTATTTAGAAGTCACTTGGATGATCCAGGAAATTTTTCCCATCTGAAAAGAAATCAGGAAAAAAAAAAAAAAGGCACATCTTCAAAGGCCCTTTTTCCACATATAGTAAAATTTGTAGGTTCAAGGGATTGGAGCTTATTCCACTAGTGTTCTGTGGCCAGAGGAAAGTTCCCTTTAGAATACTACCAGAAGTATCTTTTGCTTTCTGCATTTTTCCATTCCCATCCTCGGAAAACATGGTTACTTCTGGAAAACTAAGGTGATATTTTTAGTCTGTTTGGACTGTTATATCGAAAATTCAGAGACTGGGTGACTTAAACAACAAATTTATTTCTCACATGAAGGCTAGAGAGAACAAGATTTCAAAATGCATGCAGATTTTGTGTCTGAGGACCCACTTTCTGGTTTAAACAGTCATCATTTTGCTGTATCCCCACATGGCAGAAGAAGGGAAGAGATCTTTGGAGCCCCTTTTCAAGGACACTAATCCCATTTATGAGGGCTCCTCCCTTATGACCTAATGACCTTCCAAAGTCCCTGCCTCCTCATACAATCATCTTGGGAGTTAAGATATCAACATTTGACTTTGGGGAAGGAGGGTGATGCAAATACTTGGTCTATTGCAGCAAAGACTCTTTTTTTCTTATATAACAAAAAGAATTATATTTTCCAAAGAATCAGTGGAATAGTATTTATGACTCATTCATAAAAAACGTTTGATTGTCTTCCATCAAGAAACTCCTACAAAATTAAGTTAATGAGCAGTGGAGAGGGCAAAGCCATACTAGAGAATAAATTGTTTTATATCTTGTACCATTTGATTATATCATGATTTTCAGACAGAATGTAAAATTATTAGCATTCAACACTTGATTCAATGTCACCAAATCATAAAATCAAGCTGTGACTAAAGTCCTTGCCAAATGTTAATGAATGCCATAGGTATGTGGCTTCATGGGGACATAGGGAGACCTGGCAGACTTGGTGTGTTTAAAAGCTCCTAAGATAAAGGGACAAACACATTATTAACAATAAGGTCATTTGGGCACAATTAAGCTATCCTGAAACTTGGTTTGAAGGCCCAGAGTTTAAACTTGTTCTGCTCTTTGCCTTCTTAAAAAGAAAAAAAGCATTCTACAACTTTATTCAAATAAAGTATTTTGACACCTTCTTTAGTGGGAAAGAACATTACGGATTATTTAAACATGGGCATATTTAATCAGTGTAAATCTACATTTGTTTTTATAATAGTATTTTGGTTCTCTCTCTCTCTCTCTCTCTTTTTTTTTTTTTTTTTTTTTTTTTTTTGAGTGCTGGGGATCGAACCCAGGGCCTTGTGCTTACAAGGCAAGCGCTCTATGACTGAGCTACCTTCCCAGCCCCAAAATCTCATTCTTAAGTAATATATATTCTATTGAGAAAGTCAGATCTAAGAAAAGAAAGAGTTGAATAATTCTTATGAATATTATTTCACTTATAATAGACTTGGGGAACATTTTAATTTTATTTCTGACATTAGTAATTTAAAAAATCAAATTGCGAAAGTTTAAATTGTGAAAATTTAGAAAACCTAGTTTGGGATTGGGTATGTAGCTCAGTGGTAGATCACTAGCCAGATGTGTGCAAGATCCTGGGTTTGATTCCTAGCACCACAAGAAGGAAGATAAAAACCCAAAATGCTTCATGGTATTTTGTTGTTTTTGCAGTGCTGGGGATAGAAGCAGGGACACACCTACACCCAATGACGTTCCCAGTCCCAGAAAACTTAATTTTGAAGAAAGACTAAGTCCTATTTAGCCCATAAAATCAATTGCATACATATTTTTTTCTTGGCAATTAACAATGCTTCAAATATGCTATTTCATTTGTTCTTGCACCTTTATTCTCTGAAGAATTACTGATAAGTTCTAGGCATGGTAGCACTGAGGACATGAAAGTGAACAAGCCCCAGCTCCTGCCCTCAGGGAGTTTGTGGTTTGAAAGGGATGGAGACACTTTGAAAGGTCAGAGAACTCTTCTGAAAGGAGGTTAAGGTTTGAAGAATGAGTAAAAGTCAGCCAGTTACTCCAACAAAGAGACCACAGGGTGCATGTGTATGATGACCCAGAAGGGAAAGAAATGGAGGCCCTGTAACATGAAAAGCATGTTTAACAAGTGACAGGGAAGAGTTAAAAGAAGAGTCTGGGTCAGTTCCTCTGTGGCCCCATTTGCTTATGAGAATTTGGACTCCCAAAGGCCATGGAAGGGTTTTCAAGCAGGGCAATCACATGCATTTTATAATAATCATTCTAGTTGCAGCAAGACTGAAGTAGAGACCTGTTAAGAATGGGGGAAAGGGGACCATGTTTACCTGAACTAGAGCTGGGGTGGGGGTAGGGGAGCAAAAAGAGATTTGAAAAATATATTCTCCCCAGTAATATTCTTGAAACAAACAATATAGTGACATGCTTTCCTGGAGCCATAACAAATATTAGTGGTCTGTGATGAACGAGTTTTCAAATCCCCTGCCTAGAAGTCTAATTATATACCTCCAAAAACAGGTTTGAAAATAGATGTTTCTAATTTTTATTCCTAAGGTTATAGGACATTATCCTAAATAAGCAAACCTAGCCTGTCCACACAGTATGGAAACATGTCAAAGTTGCTGATCCCAAAGGCCGTAGGTACGAAGCTGCGGGCCCTCCTGCGACTTGTCACCTGGAGGATTCACTTGCTGTGACCCCCACTTCACCCTGTTCCCCGCCCCACCCCCTCGTAAAAGGAGAGATGCCGGTCGCACAACACGTCACACACATGGAAAGATCGAGAATCTCATCTCCCCAATGCACACTACACACCATTCCTCCGCCTTCACTTTAGGCAGTAGGGGCGCCGCCTTTGAGGGAATGGCGTCATTTCCATGGAAATCACCGCTGTGCAGAAGGCGTAACAGGTTTGATACCACACAAGCGTTCAGCGGCACTTCTTTTCTCCTCCAGCAGGTGGCGATGAGTAAGTGCCAAAATGCCAGAGAACTATTCAGAGTCAAGATCAGAAGGGCGCCAATATTGAGCATTCTTAATTAAATTCCAGCCTTAAAATATTTAAATTTCGTCTAAACTGGCATAAGATGTAAGGCCTACACAAGGCCGTAAGAATTGCAAACAATCATGACAGAAGTAGGGAATCTTAAAATGTTAGTAAAAATTGAATCCTCAATCTAATGGCATTTTTATATTAGAAGATGATGCCCCTGACCAGGGTCAGTGGTGAAACAGACAGAATAGTATGCAGATGGACCCAGGAGATAACACTGAGCTGCCAGGACAATGAGCCAACTGTAACCAAGGGTCTTCTTATTTCTCCCAAATACGGTTTCCCATGGCACAGGTGGCTTCCTCCATTCCAGCAAAGGGGGGCTTGCAACTTCCATGGACATGCAAGGAGTCCACACACAGGCAGCTGACTTTCTCAGATAACTCCTGACAGCTGGCATCTAAACCCAGAAAACCTGATACCAAGTCAGTGTGTGGACCCAGCTGACAAGGATGTTCAAGATTTGATCTTGAGGGCTTTGTTCTCTAACAAAAGGGGGGAGGATGCCCCTCTGCTTGAATGTTCACTTGTGGCATGTCCAACAGAGCCAGGGTGTGCCTTTCTTGCAGACTTCTGGACTGTAAGTCTCCGAGCACAGCTAGTCCTTCTTTGATGCCATGAATTTGCCTGAGACACATTGCCCAACAAATAGCGAGTGCTAGTGAGTGCTCTTCCTGTCTTCCATGATCTTGACCACTGTAATCTCTCTGGGGACTAACAGTATATAGAATGAGACAGTGTTCTAACTGTAAGAGGGTAAAGAAAGTCATGGTCTGTTTCTCAGTGGAATGTCTTTAAAGCAATTTTAAAAGCAATTTTGGATTTGATATGAGTCTTAAGAAATTTCTACTTTTCATTTCTCTGGTTTTGTTGTTTTTTGTTTGTTGAGGTGGGGAGGGTTTTGTTTTCTGTATTTTTCCTTTTCTTTTTGAGACAAGGTCTCAAACTGGCTGGTCTTGAACTACTGGCTCAAGTGATCCTCTTGCCTCAGTCTTCCAAAAAAGTGAACTACAGGCAAGCTCCACCATACCTAGCCTCCTTTGGCACCATCAGTTTAGTTGATTTGTAAAATCAACTCTGGCATTTTCTGCCACACATGTCTATGGAAACATTCAAGTTTTCTCAACACCCCCTTTCTATGAATTTGATGGAGGCACTGAAGAAAAGAAATCCTCCATTCTGACATCTGCTTGTAGACTCTTCCATGCTTCAAAATAAATGAATAAAGACCTTATTAATCATAAAACATAGTATCATGATTTCACAACTTCTTGCAAAATGTTTTTATAAACAAAATCTTTTATCTCTAGCCTACCCAACTAATGATTGAAAAGTGAAGAGAGAACAGGTCTCTAAGGTTAAATTGTGGAAATTCCTGCTACAGCAAAATTGTTATACAAAAATGATTATTCTCTTTCTCTTTTTTGCTGTTTCTACCAAAATATTCAATGAATATACTGCTAAAATAAATTCAACAAAAGAAATAGTAACACAATGTTACTGGTTTGAATTTCAATTCATAAAGTTGACACACAAACTACCTTAGTGCAATGTCCACAAACCTAGTATTAGATGGGCTTACAGAAGGGATGACTTGGGGGCACAGGGTGCCATGTTTTATCTCCCTCATCATAGATGACCTCAGCAAGCATTAGAACAGCCACCAAGAAAAGAGATATAAGACAACAGAAGTGTTTTTACATACAAACCTGTGCCTCTGTAACCAGCCACCTCCACTCTGAACACAAAGAGGACAAATCATCTGTGAAACGCCTATGACCAGATTGTTCTCTTGAACCTGATTAAGATACTGTGTTTGTAGGTAACCTTGAGGACTCAAACTTATTTTTAGCCAGAGATGTGACTAAATTTTATAAATTGCCACTGGATAGTCTTCCTAACCTGTAAAATTACACAAAACTTTTACAGGCTTTTTTTATTTTCTAAACCCATTCTACTATAAGTTTACACATTTTTTTCAAAACAAAAAATTAGGTTTTCAAAACAAAAAATTAGATTTTCAAAAAATTTATAGAAAACCCCTAAGTATTTTCAAAGGTAATCTTACACTTAAAAGAAGACACATATAATCTTTTTTCTTTTTTTTTTTTTTTTTGGTACTGGGAATTGAACCCAGGAGTACTCAACCACTGAGCCATATTCCCAGACTTTTTTCATTTTGAGACAGGGCCTCACTAAGTTGCTTAGGGCCTCGCTAAGCTTCTGAGGCTGGTTTTGAACTCTAAATCCTCCTGCCTTGGCCTCCCGAGTTGCTGGGATTACAGGCATGTTCCTCTGTGCCCATCTTCAAATGATTATTTGTAAAAGATCAACTGCTAGAGAAAAAAATTAGTGAGTCGAACAGTATGAGTATTTAGATTTTGACAGATGTTGCCAAATAGTCCCCCCAAAAGCTCAAACTGCTTTCTGTTCTTGTATAAACACTGTATCAGGATAAGGCAGTGATTTTCAGACTTTTATAATATGGTCAACCTTTCTTAGAAAGAAATTCATTTTAGAATCTAGAATGTAAAACAGAAAAAGGAGATTCACTGTAGTAGAAGCCAGTACAGGGGTGGGACACATCAGCTCACTCCACCTGGCTCTTACCATAACCCTGTGACACTCCGAATAGCTTCCTGGAGCACAATTCAATACAGGTGGTTCCTTTCTTTCTAACATAATTGTGTTTACATATATATGACTGGCTGACAGTGAAACTAACATAATTAACACCAAAAATTATTGTAAAATTTCTAATTACATCTCAATTTCTGACACCGTTTTCAGGAATTTAGTCCCAGGGTCTTATACATGTTCTTTCATTGGTTTCTTTTCCAATGAAAATCTGACTGTGGCTGAATTCTGTTCCGTTTAGGTAGTCGAATGATTCCCATCTTTATCTTAATTGTACAAAGTATTTGAAACCAACCTAAACATGCAATCACTAGCATTAGCTCTTTAACTTTTGTTCCCTTCATTTTAGTAAGAAAGGGGTCAGTAATTGCAAGGGCATAAATTTGTCAACAGAAGTAGTGACTGCTAAAAAGGGAACTGAAACTCTTGGCTATATTACCATATCAGAGTTCAAAATAGGAATTCATTTTTAAGCTGATACATTAAAAACTTGAATGAAAGGTGATTGGCATGTGACTGTATATACTCACAAGGGCAAGTCGTCAAAATTTAAAGGACCACCTACAAAGCACTGCAATCAGACTCTATCCAATGGCTTGCTGGTTTCAATTTTTTAAAAATAGTTTTATCAGTCTTTAACAGAAACAATGAAAAGCAAGTACACAGATAGAAAATACATAAATGTCCATTTAGGATAGGAGTCGCTTTACTAAGTAATCTTCAGAAACCATACATCTCTTCCAGAGCTCTCGCTCTGCATCTAAGCTTCAGTGAGATTCTCTCAAAGGAGTCCTCCAATCCCCTGATGTGCCAGGAGAATGTGAGTCCCTTTTTTTTCTCTAAACTTTTCCACTTATATTCTGGTTTTTATCCAATCGAAGAGAAATCATCCAAGGTTTATTTCAAGGTTGTTTCACACATGTATAATTAGGCTTATTATTTTTCAGCCAGTCAGGTTTTGTCCCTTTTTTGATAATTGCATAATGCTTCCTTAAAGCTTCCAGAGATCCTGGCATTTAGAGACAAGGATGAAATGCATTTGACTATCGAAAAGCAGCGGATCTTTAGCCTCAATCAGATGCTTATTGTGAAGGAAGGGGGGAAAAAAGCTAGTAGGAGAATACACACAAAATGCTAGAATGATTTTATACATTAGTTCAATACATGAATTCTTATGAAGGAATGTGCTAGCTCTAAGGGTGTACAAAAATGCATAAATCATGGTCAATATCCTGAGTTTATGATCTCATGGGGGAGGCTCGGGATACCCACCAAAAAAGTTATGTGGTATTTTAAGACTGCTTATGAATAAAATGTGATCTGTGTTCTAAAGATTACAGCTTCTACAGAGGTTCTGCTCTTGCATATCCTCAGTTCGTTAATTCCTTTACTTTTATGGGCCCTACTGCCTTCTGCAGAGGTCACATCCAGCCACTGCCATTATATCAGTATCTCAGAATCCTCTGCCCAACAATCTTATTGATCCCTATTCCTAGGTAAGGTCTGCCTTCTCAATTTACTCCCCCAGCATGCTAAGCGTCACTGGACAGAATTATGTTCTTTACTTGTTTTGTGGTGCTGGGGATCGAATCCAGGGCCTTGTGCTTGCAAGGCAAGCACTCTACCGACTGAGCTATCTTCCCAGCCCTTGATTCTTTATTTGATAATCTCACAGTACCTTTTCCATTTTTTCCCCCTACTTTCCTAGAGAACCGATCCCTACAGAGGACCTGATCTCCCAAAAACATCTGGCTTGATTTCATTTTCCATCCTTCCAGTATGAAACTTTTTCTGACCCTCACTTTTCTTCTCCAAATATAACTTATCTAAAAAAACAACACAAGCAAACAAACAAAACTTCTCTGCCCTTTCCTGATGATCCTATCCCCTACAAGCTTCTCTACAACCTTACCTAACTATGGTTCCCCACTTTCCTGTGGGATCTTCACTCTCTTGGTCTTCATTGGCTCCTTCTTCTCAACCCACAGATATGTTTAAGACTCTCCTCCTCCAAACTTCCTGCCTTTTTATCTATTACTGCATAATAAATTACCTCAAAATTTAATATATTAAAATGACAAATATTATTATCTTAGTTTTTGGCGGTTAGGAATATGAGATCAGCTTAGTTGGTGGTGGTGCTGACCCTGAGTCTCTGATGAGGCTATTCCAGATGCAGCCAGAGCTGCAGTTACCCGAAGACTCTTCTGGGGCTGAAAATCCACGTCCAAGTTGAGGGTCTCACAACGTGGCAGCTGGCTTCCCCTAGAGCCAGTGGTCCTAGAAAACCAACAAGAAAGAAACCCCAGAGCCTTTATGACCTAGTTTCAGAAGTGTTCACCATCAGTTTGCTAGAAGAAAGTCATTTCTACCCCGAACTGGTAGGAGAATTAATTTCCATCTTTTAAAGAAAGGAAATTTTAAAAACGTGTGACCATATTTAAAAACCACCATTTCTCTTAAACCCATGTTCAAGGTTGCTAGTCCTTCAAGTTACTTCTCTGTTTCCATCTTCCTTTCAAGGCCACTCTTCTTAAAGTAGGAATTCCCTTACTTTATCTTCTCATCACTCAGTATTCAACTATTGACAGTTCAGTTTTCCCCTAACTGAACTACTACTCTTGAGCATCACATCCAAATCAGTGCAATGCTCACAGCCCTAGGAAACCACAGCCTACCTTTCCATCTTCTCTCCCATGGTTTCCTTTCCCCTTTAGCCAACAGGACTTCTCACGATTCCCCACACAGGCCCTCTGCTTTCCCACCTCTGTGCCTTTGCTCAGAGGGTTGCCCTCACCAGGAAAGACCCTCTTCTCACTTTCTCACTTTTCAGCACCCAGTTCAATTCCAAGATTTCTTTGATTTTTCCCTCCCTCCTCCATACTCTCAGAGCACACTTTACCGTAGTCCTCCTATTTTTCACTATTATAGTACTGGCATATACCTGCATATTCCTTTTGGCACCCCAACAATACCTTCCTTGCTCAGACTAAGTCCTTAATCATTTTTGAATGAATACATTTACCTAAATCATTAAAATGTAATTTTGCTCTCAACAAAAGGCAAATTAAAGTCTCTATAATCTCCAACTCTATTAGATTAATATGTCAAGACATAGGAAATTGCAGAATGGTCTCTGCTGGAGAAGAATACAGTTCTCTATTGTTTGAACAATTTTAATGGAATGACTCAAATCATGATTATTCACCAAAAAGATTTGCCTCTGAGATATGTTTGCATGTAGTATTTTTACAATTCCTGGTCAACATGAAATTTCCATGGAAACAGATCTCACATACACTAGAGAAGAAAGGAACTGAATTGTGTTCAAGCTCCATTTTGTCATTTCCATGGAGCTATTTGTGCTAAATATTTGAGTGTTCAGGGAAACTGTAATTTAAAATCACATAAGTAAAGATATAATATTTAATGCTTTTAAACTGGCAATATCTCCTATTAATTTAAATTTTTATTAATATGTGGAAATGATATAAAAAGAAGTTTTAATATTTCTTGAATCATACTTTAATTTCAGCAAATTAAATATCCTTTTTGTCTCTTTGCTAGTGCAGAAAAGGGAAAGGAATTAAGAGCCCATCATGCAAAGGGTGGTGTTGTTATTTAGTCCATAGAAAAAATAATTTGTTCTGGATGTCATTCAACTGTTGGAACAAAAAACCCCTTTAGTCTGTAAGTCTATGTTCATTTGTCTCACAGTGATCTATATAACAATTTTGACTCCATATATGACTAATTAAATAAGAACATGTAAAAAAATGCATGTCCAGAAACAATAAGACATAAATTTTTTCATTCACTAAATGGTGCTGTGAATATTTACTTTTTTTTTGGTAGTAATACTGGGGATCAAATCCAGGGACTTATACATACTAGTCAAGTGCTCTCCCACTGAACTATATTCCCAACCCTTTCTTAAAATTTTGAGACATGGTCTAAATTGATCAGGCCAGTCTTAAACTTGTGATCCTCCTGCCTCAGCCTCCTGAGTGAATGAGATTACAGGTGTTCTGGCTAGAGCTGTAAATCTTTATCACTAATGTGTTCTTTTCTTAAGCAATGTAAAACTTACTAACGAACTTAAAATCATTGGAAATATTGTATCTTGAATATTGTCCTCTAATATTCTCTAATATGTCTTTGGAATATTAATCTTTTGCTTGGCATAGTGGAGCACAGCAATAATCTCAGTGACTCTGGAAGTTGAGGCAGAAGAATCACAAGTTTGAGGCCAGCCTCAGCAATTTACAGGGGCCCTAAGCAATTTAGTGAGACCCTGTCACAAAATTTTTAAAGTTTTTAAAAAATAAACAAAAATATCTGAAGATGTGGTTCTGTTGTTAAGCACCCCTAGGTTCAATTCCCGGTACCCCCCAACCAAAAAAAAAAAAAAAAAAAAAAAAAAAAAAAGCGAAAAAAATAAAAAAGCCGAATGTAGTAGCACACACCTGTAATCCTAGCTACTTGGATGACCAAGGCAGAATGGCAAATTTGAGGCCGGCCCTGGCAATTTAGCGAGACCCTGTCTCAAAATAAAGAGGGTTGGACTTTTTCAAAACAATCTAAAGAAGGAAAACAGCTGAGCTTGGTGGCCCACACCTGAAATCCCAGCGGCTCAGAGGGCTGAGGTAGGGGGATTGTGGATTCAAAGCCAGCCTCAGCACCTCTTGGTCATGATTTGTTCTTTAAAACATATATATATATATATAGTACTGGATTCAATTTGCTAATATTTTATTGAAGATTTTTGTCTGTCATGAGAGGCATTAACCTGTAGCTTTTGGTATCAGGGCAACAATAACCTGAGGAATAAAGGATTCATTCCTTCTTCATTCCTAATCATCTTTCCATATTTTATCCTGGGCAACCTTTGGAAGTTTGTAGCTCGCAAGGAATTGGTCCCTCACATCTAAGTTGTTGAGTTTGTGGGTTCACAGTTTTTCATGATTCTCTTATTATCCTTTTAATATCTACAGAACATGTGATACAATGTCAAGTTTTGGTCTGGGTACTGAAATTTGTGTCATCTTTATTTTTTATTTTTTTAATTATTTTATTTTATTTTATTTATTTATTTATTTATTTTTTTATTGTAAACAAATGGGATACATGTTGTTTCTCTGTACATGGCGTAAAGGCATACCATTTGTGTAATCATAAATTTACATAGGGTAATGTTGTTTGATTCATTCTGTTATTTTTTTCCCTTTCCCCCACCCCTCCCACCCCTCTTTTCCCTCTATACAGTTCTTCCTTCCTCCATTCTTGCCCCCCTCCCTAACCCTAACTCTAACCCTAACACTAACCCCTCCGACCCCCCTATTTTTTATTTTTTTTAAAATATTTTTCTTTAGTTTTAGGTGGGCACAATACCTTTATTTATTTTTATGTGGTGCTGAGAGTTGAACCCAGTGCTTACAAAACATGCTAGGCGAGTGCTCTCTACCTCTGAGCCACAACCCAACCCTCATCTTTATTTTTATTTTGTCAGTCTTGCTAAAATTTTATCAATTTTATTGATTGTTTCAAAGAACTAATTTCAAGTTATTGATTTTCTCAATTAATTTTCTATTTTCAGTTTAGGTGTGCTTGTTATTTTGTTCATTCTACTTGCTTGGAACTTATTTTGCTCTTCTTTTTCTAGTTATCTTAAGATGAAAACTGAGGTCATGGGTTAGAGAGCATCTTCTTTTCTAATATAAGTATGTAATGCTAAAAGTTTTCTCTAGACACCATTTTAGCAGCATCCCACAAATTTTGATAGAGAATATTTTCCATTATTTAACTTCAAAATACTTCTAATTTCATTTAAGACTTCCTCTTGGACCCATGGATTATTTAGAAGTACATTGTTTAGCTGTGCACAGTAATGCCAGTGGTTCCAGAGATTGAGGCAGAAGGATCGAGAATTCAGACAGCCTCAGCAACTTAGCAAGCCCCTTCTCTAAATAAAATACAGGGGCTGGGGAGATAGCTCAGACGGTAGAGTACTTGCCTTGTAAGCATAAGGCTCTGGGTTTGATCCCCACCACCTGAAAAAAAAAAAAACAAAAATAAATAAAATACAAAAGAGGGCTGGGCTGTGGCTCAGTGGTTGGGTGCCCCTATTCTCAATCCCCAGCACCAAAAATCATTGAATATTTAAATGTTTTGAGATTTTCTTGTTCCTTTTCTGATATTGATTTTTAAACAAATTCCATTATCATCAGAGAACATGCTTTGTATTATTATTAATTATTATTATTAATATTATTGTTTTGGTATTAGGGAAGACCATTGAAGTCTCCAATGATAATTGTGAATTTGTCTATTTCTTTCAATTCTTACAAGTTTTGCTTCATGTATTTTGAAGTTCTTTTGTGTTAGGTACATAAACACTAGAATTCTTATGTCCTCTTAATGAAACTAACATCTGTATAAGAAAAAAATGAATTGACACTTTTTCACAGGGTACTTTCTTTGCTCTGAAGTCTAACTTGCCTGATGTTCATATAGCCATTTAAGTTTTCTTTCAATTAGAGTTGCTTATATTTTTCCATTCTTTTTACTTTTGATCTCTATGTCACATTTGAAATGAATTCCTTATAGACAGCACATATTGAGTCATAGGGTTTTTTTTGGGATTCACTTGAACAATCTGTTTTTAGTTGATGTAATTGAGGACATTTACACTTTAAAAAAATTATTTAGTTGTTGATGGACCTTTATTTTATTCATTTATTTATATGCAGTGCTGAGAATTGAACCCAGTGTCTCACACATGCTAGGGAAGTGCTCTACCACTGAACCACAACCCCAGCCCATTTACACTTAATATTATTACTAATATATTTGGCTTAGGTCAATTTTTTTGTTTGTTTTTGGTTTGATCCCTGTTTTTCATTCCTTTGTCTCCCCTGAACTGCCCTCTGGTGTCTGTCCTGTTTTTAATGGTTGCTCTAGGAATTATAATATGGATAACTTTTTGATATGCATATATAATTTATTATCTTAATAATATAAAATATCAATATATTATACTTATATTACCACTATAAGTGGAAAAAAATATTGCCAGCATATAGGCCTTCCAAATCTAATCATTGAAAACTCCATCAGACAATGTTATAATTTTCATTTTCAACCGGCAAACATGTTTTAAGGAACACAGAGGAGAATAATAATTTGTTGAATTTACCTATTTACCATTTCTGTTGCTCTTTTTTCATTCCTAATGTTCTAAATTTCCTTTTACTATCATTTTCCTTTCTCATGAAAACTTCTTTCAGCAATTCTTTTACAGCAGGTTCTGCTTGCACCTGTTTTCATTCATCTGAGAATGTTTTATTTTCCTTCAATTCTGAAGAATTGTTGCTGGATATACAATTCTGAAATGAGTTTTCCACCACCCCACTGCACTCCAAATAGTTTACTTTTGTGATGGGATGACAGAACTGGCTCCAGGAGAATGTTATAGGCCAGACTCTAAGGGAAATGACTAAACAGACTCCATTTTGCTCTGAGACTCCATGTTATGTAGGAAATAAGCTTCTCCCATGGGAACTCCCCGCCTCTGTACCTATCATCAGTTACTTAGTGTGATATGTTTAACAATACAGAATGATAATTCCTATGTAAAGAAAAATTGCTCTCTTTTGAGTCCTATTGCTCCTAAACAACGTACCACATGAACTGTAATTGCGTGGATGTTAGTAACCATTCTTTAGTTTGTACCCAGGTAAGGGTCATTTTGACCCACTTCCCCCTCTGTCGATGATCTCATAATGTTAATGTGTGATTTGGAATCATAGCAACAGACACTTATGATTAATGTAATTTTTGGTATAAGAACCCCTACAACCCTGTGGTCAGGGCTGTTCTCCCAAAAGCCATTTGTTGGGGCATTGTGTGAGAAGTCAGCTGGCCGGCTTAATAAAGACTCTCAAATTTGGACTTCTCAGTGGTGATCGGTCTGTTCTTAAGGTGTGCCCCATGACACTTTCTCTGGTTTTTATAGTTTCTTATGAAAAATCCACCATTATTTGGATCATGATTCCTGTATGCTTTTTCTTCCAAGTTTTTTTTTTTTTTTTGGCGGGGGGGGTGTTGTGGGGAGACAAAAATCTCTGTTAAGGGTTTTGCAGTCAGGCATGCTAGCACATGCCTGTAATCCCACAGCTCAGGAGACTGAGGCAGGAGGAATGCAAGTTGAAGGCCAATCTCAGCAATGTAGTGAGGCCCTAAGCAACTTAGCAAGTTTCCAAATTAAAAAAAAAAAAAAAAAGACTGGGGATGTGGCTCAGTGGTTAAGAGCCCCTGGGTTCAATCCCCAGAATGAAAAAAAAAGGAGAGAGAGAGAATTTCAAATAGCTGTGGAGATGGAAAGACTCCTAGTTTACTTGCTCAAAAATCAGAGTCATCTCTTCAACAAATAAACATTTAAAAAAAAATAATTTTCCTTTGTGCTCAGTTTTTAGCAGTTTGATTATGATGTATCTAAGCATAACTTTCTTTGAGCTCATCATCTGTGGGGTTTGCTGAGATTCTTGAATCCACATGTTTATGCATTTCATCAAATTTAAGAAGTGTTCAAACATTCTTTCAATGTTCTTTTATGCATTACTGTCTCACAGTCTTTCTCCTCTCTGGAAGTCTGAGAACATACATACTAGACCTTTTAGTATCATCCCACAGATTCCCAAGGCTCTGTTTTTGTTTAATCTTTTTCCCTGTTTTTCAGATTATTAATTTCTATTATATACTTTGAGGTCATTAAGTTTTCTCTGTCATCTGTCCTTGAGCTCATCTCATGAGCTTTAAATTTTAGTTATTATGTTTTCAATTCTCACATTTCCATTTGCTTCTTCTATTTCTTTGCTGACACTTTCTATTGTTTTCATTTATTTCAAGAGTGTTCTTGAAATAGTTACATAATAGCTGCTTTGAAAGTCTATCAGACAACTCCAATGTCTGTCATCTTAATATCTGTTTTCTTTTCCCTGTTTAGATTGTCCCGCTTTTTTGAAAGTTGAGTAATCTTAGGTTGTATTTTGGACATTTTGAATATTATGCTGCATGACTATGGGTTTTGTTTAAATCCTATAAAGAACTTTGATATTCTTGTTTCAGAAGGTAATCAATATGGCTGGGATCATACCAAGTTTCAACCAGACTTCTCTAGGTTGTGGTTTCAATAGCAGTTCAGTTTTCAAGGCTTTATAGTGTTGTTTGAATCTATTTTGCATGTTTACCAACTAGTGGCCAATTAAGATTCTGGGTGGGAACAGTAGCTCAGTTCTCAAGGTCTATGGTATGGTGTTGAGATGCATACACTCAAAGCTTGGGAATTAACCTGGAAATCATAAATTAATTCTTTCCAGAGATCCTCCTTCTAGCCAGTCACCTTTTTTTTTTTTTTTTTTAATAGTAAATGATTATTATGTATTTTATTTATGTATTCATTTATTGGTACTGGGATATACCTAGGAGATGCTTAGTCATTAAACCACTCCCCCAGTCCTTTTTATTTTGAGAAAGTCTCCCTAAGTTGCTTAAGGCTGGGTCAGGTGCCACCACACCTGGCTGTAAATGGAGATTTAGAACTCACTTGAACTTGGTCCATTAAAAACACCAAATTGAGCTGAGAGCTTTCTTGGAGGCCTTTAATCCCAGCAGTTTAGAGGCTGAGGCCGGAGGATCGCAAGTTCAAAGTCAGCCTCAGCAACTTAGCAAGGCCCTGTCTCTAAATAACAAATATAAAAAAGGAGGGATGTGGTGAGTGCCCCCAGGTTCAATCGCCAGTATTAAAAAAAAAAAAAAAAAACCAAATTGCTCTCAGCTCGTCGTTCTCCACGCGAGGTTCGAGACCCACCCACCCGCTGTGTCCCTCGTTCTTCCTCCTTGCTGGACAGCATCCTGTGTTCACAAAGCTACACAGCTATCACGCGGGCGCGGCACCTGTGTCCAGCCTCACTCCGTCCTCGGCACCGCGGAGTGGAGACGAGACGTCGCGCAGACTGGGGAGCACCTGGAAGGCTGGGAAATCGGGTGGAGGCAGTATACGCTGGAGTCCAGGCAGCAGCCAAAGTGGAGTATTTTGTGGCTCCCGGGGTGGCCTGTGTGGACCTTAAAAGGGGGGCGTATGCTGAGCTGGAAGGCGGGGGTCTGGAGGTTTGTGTAGATCGGGGCCGAGCGGGGTGAGCCCGGCGCTCTGAGGGCGGCGCCCGCGCTGCTGCCGGCGGGCCTGGCCTTGGCTGCCGGCTCTGCAAACAGCGGCTGGGGGGCTTCCTGATTTTGCTGGACATTACGTTTTTCTTTCTTGAGTTTTGCTCTGGGTTTCTTGAACCGAACCTGCAGGACCGCTGGGTCTAAGTTCATTTTCGAAGCCATTTCTCTCTTCAGGCTGGGGTCTGGGTCTGGGTTCTTGGTGAGAAGGAGGGTCAGATTTTGCAGCTGTTTCTCGGTGAACATCCTTCGCTTCCTGCGGGACGCTTTGGTGCTTGCCTTCAGGAAGGGCCTCGGAGCCTGACATCTTGCGACCCGGATGCGCGCCTCTGCTCAACTCCTGCAGCAAGCATTCACCTTGTTTTTGACCAGTTCCCTGGGGTGTCCCTTTATAGTTCTCTGATCAAAAAGCTAGGTTTTTATGTAGCACATTTTGCTGCTCACTTCCTGTGACTGTGCCTGTCTGGAGTCAAGCCATGGGAGGACAGAAATGGAAAAAAGCAATGCAGGTTTTCCACTTGCCCTCTGCTCAGTTTTGGCAGCACAGCTCTTCTAATCAAAAAGAATGTGCCATTTCCTCAAAGTTTTAGGCACTCGCGGGCCCCCTTTATCATTACTGTTACATTATTATTGCTGCTGTAGGATTCTAGGGATGTAAGTGCTAAAGCATGGAGAAAAGAAAGAAACACATGGGATCCCCTATTTTTAAAAAAATCTTTTTTCGGTGGTGCTGGGGATTGAACCCAGGGATTTGTGCTTGCAAGGCAAGCACTCTACCAACTGAGGTATCTCCCCAGCCCTAAAAATCTTTATATGTATATATAAAGAGCCACATCCCAGCCCCCACCATTCTCTCTGTATATTTGGAAACTCCTTTCCAAATCCTGTAGCCAGAACTGGAAGGCATCTTCTGGAGCTCTTTTCCACACTGATCTGCACTTCTGACTTTTAGGCTGCAATGAGTCCAGGCTAGGAATATCAGAGGGGAAAAACAGTAAGCACTCTGTGAGTTCAATGACACTTCAAATTCATCTCTTCTTCTCCAAACTTCCTTCTTCTATTTACTTTTCAGAATCCACAAATGACTGATCCATGCATCTTTCCTAGGTTTATCACTATGTTCAGTGAAAAAGACAGAACTTACTCCCTCTTATTTAGAAATAGACCCTTCCTAAACTAGTGACATTATGAGATCATTTGAATTATATATATATATATTTTTTTTCTTTTTACTTTTACACTACTTTAAAGCTGACTGAATACAAACAATATGAAAAAGAAATTTCCAGGCCCAAATATTATAAGTTGAACTACTGGATCCATAATTGACTCTTATAATAATTGGAGGGTTTAAGACACCAATATTTGATACATTAGGAGAAACTTGCAATGGAACCACCATTTAACCCAGTTATCCCACTCCTCGGTTTATACCCAAAGGACTTAAAATCAGTGGACTACAGTGATGCAGCCACATCAATGTTTATAGTAGCTTAATTCACTATAGGATACCAACCTAGGTATCCTTCAACAGATGAATGGATAAAGAAAATGTGATTGATATATATATATATATATATCATATATATATGTATATATATATACACACACAATGGAGTATTACTCAGCCTTAAAGAAGAATGAAATTATGGCATTTGCAGGTCAATGGATGAAGCTGGAGAATATCATGCTAAGTGAAATACACCAAACCCAAAAAAACCAAAGGCTGAATGTTTCCTCTGATAAGCAGATGCTGATCCATAAAGGGTGGGGGAGAATGGAGGAACTTTGAATTGGGCGAAGGGGAGTAACAGTGCTATGGAGTGGTATGGGGTAGGAGTGGTATGAGGTAGGAAGGATAGTAGAATGAATCAGACATTATTATTCTATGTGCATATATGATTACACAACTGGTGTGATTCTACATCATGTACATTCGTAAGAATGAGAAATTATACTCTATTTATGTATGATGTGTCAAAATGTATTCCATTATCATAGAATAAATTAAACATTTTTTTAAAAAAGAAAAATACACTCGTGTACTCCTCCATTGTTTTGTGCATGTTTCTCTGGTTGCAGTGTAACAAGTTTTCTATTAATACTCAATTACCCCACCAAAAATGTTACATAAAATTTTAAGTAATTCAGAATTTGGAGTGGAATCCTCTTACGTGGTGGAATTTGATTTATAAGAAAGCACATTGTGAAATACATAAGATTTAGTTAAGAGTTGGTTCAGCTGTGAATGACATAAAAAAAAGAAAGAAAAAGAAAACTCCACAATAACTCCAAAATATGTCTGTAATATACAAACAGGAAGTAAATGGTCCAAGTCTGATATGGTGTTTTATTGTATTAGGAACCCATGACCCTTCTTTCTTGATGCTGTGCCATGCATGAACTTGATTCCCTCACGATTGTCTCAGATTCAAAATGATTATGCAATTCACCCATCACAGAAAGAATATGGAGAAGGCACATGCCTCCTCTCTTTTAAGGACACTTCCTCAAAGTTGCATAGTAGATCTTCTGCTTACATCTTTTTGCATCATAGTCACAAGGCCACAATTTGCCACAAGAAAGACTGGGGGCTAGGGTTGTGGCTCAATGGTAGAGTGCTCTCCTAGCATGCATGAGGTCCTGGGTTTGATTCTCAGCACCACATAAAAATAAAGGTATTGTGTTCAACTACAACTAAAAAATAAATATTAAAAAAAGAAAGGTTGGGAAATGTAGTTTTATACTGGGAAGTTATACCTACCTAGAAATTGGGGATTCTGTTACCCCTGAAAGGAGAAAGCTGATTATTAAAACCAACTAGTATTCTCTCCCACATTTATTGAAGGTCAACTAGTATTCTCTTTATTCTTAAGAAATCCTTAAGTACCAGAATCTAAATTCAAATAAGCATTAACATAAAGAAGATATGTTGGCTAATCTAACTGGAAAGACCAAAGGTAGATGCAACTTCAGAATTTAAGGATTTATTGACATCCAATATCTTTCCATTTTTATGGTAGCCTACTGCTCTGTCAGTTTTCCTTTAAGGCTAGTTTCCTTCTTTATGCAATATGTCTTCAGAAGTTATAAGTTTCACATACATCCTATTTCCCAGAAGGAAAGAAGTGTTGGCTTCTGGCAGCTATGATGACTATTCTGGTTTGCCCAGGGCTGACCTGGATTAGGCACTGAAATTTCTAAGTCCAGGGAAATCCCTCCGTCCCAGGCAAACCAAGTGGGGTGGCCATCCACCTGGTAGCTCTCGCAAAAGACTCAGGACCTTCTTTTTCAGAGTCTCTTAGATAACCCCTCATACCTCATTGGCTCAAATTGGGGCATACTGCCCTTTAGCCAGGAAAGCACTGGGCACTGATTTGTTTAGACCTGGCAAGAGGGATAGAGTTACCTGATTGGGTCAGAAAATCAGAGCTAATCTCTGGAAAGAAGTTGAACTCATTCTCTAGAACCCCATAATCACATGGCTGCTATACAGTTAAGAAGACACATGATGTCCACCTCAAAATTCAACATAACACTAAAAATACTTAGCATTTATATAGCTGGAGTCCCAAATAAAATCAGATGATTTCATAACCAAAGAGTAAAAAATAGAAATTCTTTTCTAGTTATAGAATAAGTTTAATAGACATGTTTTCTGAGATAATAGATCTTTTTATTAATGTGTCTAAGCAAATCAGTGTCTACTATTCCCCTTCACTAAAGGAGAATATGCCCCAATACAGCCCATTAGATATGAGAAGATATCTCCAGGACAGGCTGGCACAAAGCTACACCCTTCTATTCATACAACAATAGCCACAGGAATACTTGATATTATTTTATTTTACTTGGTCATATGCTGAAGCTGGGGAAAGCAAATGATTTGGTCAAAGTATCAGTGCTGAAATAAAGTAAAATGTAATTTAAAATAATCCCATGTAAGACCATGGTCTTTACATGATACACTATATGCTATAGACTCAAATTTGGTGCCCTCTCTGTAGTGTTGCTCTTACATAAAGATTATATATCTCCATCTTTTGGAATCAGACAGTCATGTGCTTTTGTTTAACCAGTGAAATGAATGAAGAAGACATGGATCAACTTCCTGGCAGAAGTTTGTTTGTTTGGTACTGGGATTGAACTCAGGGGCCCTCAACCAGTGAGCCACATGCCCAGCCCTATTTTGTATTTTATTTAGAGACAGGGTCTCACTGAGGTGCTTAGCGCCTCGCCACTGCTGAGGCTAGCTTTGCACTCGTGATCCTCCTGTCTTAGCCTCCCAAGCCACTGGGATTATATGCATGTGCCACTGTGCACGGCCTGGCAGAAGTTTTGAGAGCCAGTGGCTCTCTTTTGTATACCATGATGATCAATTGTTCCAATACAGCATAAGTGAGAAAATAAATCTCTGGTTGCATGTCCCTGGAATTTGGGGCACATTTCTTACTGCAGAATAATTGATTAGCATATCCTGACTGATGTTTCACCAGCCCTCAAGAATTTGAGTCAAGAATAGCAGAGAACAGTTTACTGTCCCAGAACCTTGAAAGATTTTCCTATTGTCCTGCAAAAGCCAGAGACCTTCTAAAAGAATCTTTTTTAAAAAAAAAAAATCTTGTTTTAGTTGTAGGTGGACACAATACCTTTATTTTATTTTTATATGGTGCTGAGCACCAAACCCAGGGCCACACGCATGCTAGGCAAGTGCTCTACGGCTGAGTCACAATCCCAGCCCTCTAAAGAATCTTAAGCATAGTAGTTCTTGGAAACTACTAGGATAACTGGCACAGATAAGGTTAGTCCTTAACTTTCAAGTTGTATTTTTCCCTTTCAAGTACTAATCAGGAAATTTTGGAATGTCTTATCACATCCACAACTGAAAATGGCCCTGGCCACACTTTCAGCCAAGAAAAGTGGCTGGGCCTTTGAGTCCCCATGTCCTATTCCATATTTCTTTGTATTCTTCCTCCAGTTTGTATTGGACCAAAGGCAGCAAAACTACCCAAGCTAAAAATGACAACTATTGACTAAGAATAGGATTCTTTCTGATTTTGGCAACTGGAACTGAGAAATATGAAGAAAATTTAGTTAGCAGTGAGAGAAGTAGGGGAATTAAGTGCCCCAAAGGGAAGTTGAGATCAAGAGAAGAGCTGAATGATGTTAAATATAAAATACCACCCTAAAGAGTCTGCAAAAGGGCTGGGGAGATAGCTCAGCTGGTAGAGTGCTTGCCTCGCAAGCAGAAGGCCCTGAGTTCGACCCCCAGTACCTCAAAAAAGAGCCTGCAAAAGCTACAGTGAGGGGTTACCAAAATGATCTAGTTTTAGAGATGGATCTCATCTTCTGTCTCTACCAGACTTAGTTGAGCTCTGAATTCTTGTTCTAGAATTTCTGTGGGATTCTTTTCTCTCTTGTTGACTCATGCAGCCTATAACAAGTTGCTATGACTTGAGAAAGCTTGAATAAGTCTTTACTGCTAAAGCACACATACACTACTCCCCCTTATCTGTGGAGGATACATTCCAAGACGCCCCATTTGATGCCTGAATACCAAACCCTGTACATACTATGTTTTTTCTTATACATACACATCTGTAATAAAGATTTTATATATGTTTAACATAAACATACACATATTTTAGGCACAGTAAGAGATTAACAATAATAAAACAATTATTAGAACATTATACTATAATGAGTTATGTGAATGTGGTCTCTCTAGCTCTAAAAATAACTTATTGTACTGTACTTTATTCTTTTGTGATATGAGATGACAAAATGCCTGCATGAATGTGATGAAGTAAGGCAGATAACTAAGCACTTGTCACACACTGTGGCTATAACCTTTGTAGTTCAAGGTGTAACAGCAGCAAAACAAACAGGAATTTCTTCTTCCTTCTTCTCAATTTTACTGATATTTGTCCTTACTGTAGAACTTAGCAACCTCAGTAAATAATTTTTTTCTTTCCTTACTAAGTCAAGAACTTTCACTTTTTCAATTAAAGGAAGAGCTTCATAGCTACTCTATGGCCTATCCAAATTGCCAGCATCACTACTTTTGTGCTTTGGGGCCCTTAAGAAAAAGAAAGTTTACTTGAACATAAGCACTGCGACACCAACCACAGAAGTCGATTTGATAACTGAAACAGCTGCTGAAACCAAGGGAAAACCTGAATAAACTCTCCAGCTTCGCTTACTTTACTTACTTGCTTTTAATTGACTTTAAAAATCTCTAATTTAAAACAAACTATAAACAAATAGAAGGAAAATCAGTAGAATTAGGAAAGGGAATAGGGGAGAAGGAAGAGAATGTGGACTTACTGGGGACCGAACTGGAACAAATTATTTTCTATGCTTACCATGATTACGTCAAAATGAACCCCAATATTATATATAACTGTAATGCACTAATAAAAATAAATACAAAATTTAAAAAATCACTAATTTTGGAGATCACACAGTCAAGCAATATATTATGAATTTCTCACTACCTTTGGTATAGATAACACCTCCAACATGTGGCCAATATTACTTTTCAGGGACTTGAAGGCCACTTTTGTCTAAACCAACAACTCTTCACCTAGGTCTGTGCAGGTGTCTAATGAGTGACCATTTGACATAAACGAACCAAAAACCCCATCCTCAGATTATGCTAACACCACCATTTTCTGAACATGCATCCTATGAAGAGCTAGGAAGATTGCTTACTCATGTGCAGACTACAGATTACTTTATCTCCAATCACCTTTCTCCATCTCTTAAAGTCATCCAGCTTCTTCCATAAATACCCCCTAACTCCATCCTTGGGGAGGTAGATTTGAAACTTGGGTATCCCCCTCCATACTCAGTCACCTCATGAATCACCTCATGAATAAGCTTTCTCTTCTGCAAAATTCCATTTGCCAAAGAAGAATGAAATTATGGCAATTGCAGGTAAATGGATGGAACTAGAGAATATCATGCTAAGTGAAATAAGCCAACCCCAAAAAACCAAAGCCAAATGTTTTTTCTGATAAGTGGATGCTGATCCACAGTGGGGGCGGGGTAGGGAAGAATGAAGGAATTTTGGATTATGCAGAGGGAAGTGAGGGAAGGGGCACGACAGTGGGGATGGGAAGGACAGTAGAATGAGACAGACATTATTACCCTATACACATGTATGATTACACTACTGGTGTGACTCAGCACCATGTACAGCCAAAGGAATGAGAAGTTATGCTCCATTTGTGTACAGTGTGTCAAAATGCATTCTACTGTCATGAAGAACAAATAAAAAATTTAAAAACAAAACAAAACAATACAAAAAAAAAAAAAAAAAAACTCTGTTGCTTCAGTGATTGCCAAACTGGGCAGCAGCAAAACAGGGCTAGTTGGGTAACACGAAGTGACTAAGAACAGGTAGTATTTGCAGTGTGAAGGACATGATGGGCAAAGGGATGATTCATGTCCTGGGTGAGATTTCATCATGCTACACACAACGGTGCACTATGCAAAACTTATGAACAGTTTATTTCTGGAATTTTCAATTTAACATTTTCAGACCAAGGTTAAGCATGGGTAACAAACTGCTGAAAGTAAAATCACAAATAGTGAAACTACAGATAGGAAGAAGATTCACCTTCCAGAAAAAGGAAGCATGACCCTGAAGCCAACTTAGTAATCATCAGGATTGTCACTCTCCACAGGCCCAGGGGAAAGGCTGATTCTTCCTGGGTTTCAGAAAACAGAGGCCTACCTAGAGGTGTGGAGGTAGCAGAGCATAAACTATCTGTTTCTGTGGGCAGTTTACTGTTGAAAAGATACTGAAAAATGGGGGAAGGGGCACAGGAACCAGGCCATTTCATTAGAAGTGTCCAAAAGGTCAGATGTCTCATTTGAGGCGCTCTAGTTAGAGAAGCATCTTCTGCCTAGGATGTATACATGTGGCTCTAAGTGTTCTGAGAGTGAATGGTTTAAGGGGGGTAAGGATTGGTCTCACTATTCAGTATGGACTTCACATTTATTTTACATTTACATTTATTTACAGTCCTGTTTTTGTTAGGCCTAGTGTTAGGCCTAGTGTCTTTGAATTTTCATATTGTGGTTCAATTTCTCCACCAACTATATGTTCTATCAGAATTTGGGGTGAGCTAGTCACTTGGCCTAGGGGTGATGAACTGAAACTAGAAGTCTGACTGGACTGTACAAATTTTCAATCAATTCCCTTCCATACCCTCCCATTGATGTGGTACTTCCAATTTATGAGCTTTTCTGTGATTGTTAAGTATAAATGGATTTACTTCTAATTTATACTCTCCTCTGCACTCAGCTTAGATCCCCTTCCTTCTTCCAATAAGAATATGCCAAAATCTCTCATCCAATATTCTTTCTCACTCTCTTAAGCCTTATGGATTTTTATATGTTCTCATTCAAGTAGACTTTCACAGGGAAACAAGATAAAGTACATGCTTAATCCCTCACATTAAATCAAAAGTCACTTTGTAGAACACTAGTTTTCAAAATCATGAATTCTCTTAAAATCAATGATGCAGCTATAAAATATTTGTGACACAAAAAAGTTCATGACATAGTCCTTTCAATATCTTTGATTTTCTGATTAGAAAAGTAATGCATGCTCATTTTATAATAATCAAATGATACAGAAGTATTTTGAAAAGTGAATCTCTCATAATCCTAACCCAGATAAAATCAAGGATTGGTTTGTGTTCCTCTATCAAATATGTTGTTTAATGATTCTATATTTGTAAAATGTATGATAGAAAAAACATTAGAAAAGAAAGACAACACTAAAAATGTTAACGGTATTTAAGAACAAGGAAAACTGGATTATGTTTTCTAATGTTTCTAAGTAAACATCTAAATATTTATTTTTTGAATTTGTAGGTGAAAAAAAAAAAAACTCCTAAAAATTCTTAGGTATCACTCCCCACCCCAACCCCAGTACTAGGGACTGAACCCAGTACTGCAAGCACTCTACCACTGAGCTACATCCCAAGTCTTTTTACTTTTTACTTTAGGACAGTGTGTGGCTGAATTGCCAAGCCTGACTTGGAATTGCAATCCTCCTGCCTTAGCCTACCTAGTAGCTAGAATTAAAGAACCACACCACTGTTCCTGGTTTGTTTCTCTTCTTTAAAGTATATAATGTGTAATTATTTTCAAGTTTACCATCCTTTTGCAATTTTTCACTTAATTTAAAATGAAACTCCAAACTGGGTGCTGTGGCACATGCCTGTAATCCCAGTGACTAGGGAGGCTTGAGGCAAGAGGACTGTGAGGTCAGACACAGCAATTTAGTGAGGCTCTAAGCAATTCAGTGAGACCTTAACCCTAAATAAAATAAATATTTGAAAAGGGCTGGGGATGTAGCACAATGGTTAAGTGCCCCCTGGTTAAAAAAAAAAAAAAAAAAAAAAAGCCCAAGCTTCAAATAGTAAAATGGTCTCTCTTTTTTACCTATGGTACTGAAGATTGAATCCAGGGGTGCTTTACCAATGAGCTACGTCTCCAGCCTTTTTAAAAATTTTTAGACAGGTTCTCACTAACTTGGTCAGGGTCTGTGTCGTTCAATTGCTGAAGCTGGCCTTGAACTTTTGATCTTCCTGCGTCAGCCTCCTTAGCTACAGATATTATAGGCATGCATTCACATGCCCAGCTGTAAAATGCTCTTTGAGGTCTACAAGGAAGAGATTTTGAAGTTATTATAGTGGCCAATGGGTCAATATTAACTACCATAAATTCTGCATGTCTTACTTATGAATTTATGTTAAACCAAAAAAGTGCCTAAACCTTAAAGTTTTTGTTTTTGTTTTGTTTTGTTTTTCCCACAGTACCAGGGATTGAACTAAGCGGCGTTCTAGCACTGAGGGGCAACCCCAGTTCTTTTGAATTTATTTTGAGGCAGGACTCACTAAGTTGCCAAGGATAGTCTCAAATTTGCTATCCTCCTGCCTCAGCCTTCCCAGTAGTTGAGTGCTACTGGGCGTATGCCACCATGCACAAAAAAATTTAAGAATTTCATAGATGAATATACTCTTAAATTGTCCTTTGAACATCATTTATCAGTCAGTGGGGAAATCTTTGATCTGGAAACACAGCCCTTTGGTGTTAGGTGTTATTCAAAACTGTGATTCTTGTCCATTTCCTTAGATTCTAAAGATTAGACTTTTACAACAACGTTACTAAGAGTTTTTAAGTTACATGGTTAACCAAAAAGAACTGAATAAATATACATTGTTTACCAACTTTATTTCCATTTTGTGTGTCCTGGGAACTGAACCTAGGGCTGTGCGCGTACTACACTCACACTCTATTCTGAGGTACAACCCCAGTCCCCAACTGTTTTTAATATCCTAAAAGTAACAAGTCAAAGATGCATTTTCCTAGTTATTTCACAAAAACTGCCTTAGAGGAACTCACATCAACAATTCCACACAAGTGTATTACTGATAGCTCAAAGCCAACAACCATTCATTAAACTGGTTATCGACCTTCCTTCAAACATAGCTTAGCCAGATCTGGTCATCCAGGACGGTGACCCACACCAGAAAAGGGAAGGTGTGGGCCTCTTGGCCCCCAAAGCCTCTCCACCTCCTGACAGCCTCAGGGGTTTCGCAGTCCAGCGGTCTTCACTCGGCGATTTTAGGGGCAGTGAGGCCCGCCCTTCACTAAAGGAAGGCTGCTAACCTGATCATTCTACCTGAGCCTCGCCTCCAGTCCCAAACCCGGGGGCGCCGGGTTTCCTCGGAAACCCTCGCTTGACTGCTATCGCCGGTTTCTTAAGCGTGACAGAAAGATCAACGCGCGAGAGTCTCCATAGGGTACATCACCCTCTCCTCCGTACAGTCCAGGGATCCCGGCTGCAGCAAGGGCGTGGGGGTGACGCTCTGGCGGCACTCTCGCCTCTGCGCACGCGCGCAGCCCCGCCCCGTCCGCGTGGCCGTCCGGGGAGCTGAGAGCCAATCAGAGCGCGCCTCGCTCCTTGTCCCCGGCCCGGCGCACCTCAACCCTCCTTTGCAGTCCGCTTTCCCTACACAATAGCCTGTTTACCCAGTTGTCGCTCCTAGACACAACCTTCTGGAGAAGCGCCTCCAGGCCATCCCGTGCAAGCGCGGGAGTCGCGGAGCGGGAAAAGCTGTTTTTCGAACCCCCCCCCCCCCAATCTCCCTAGAGTGCGCTCAGATTAACAGGAAATGTTGTGGAGTTGATTTTTCTTTTTTAAAAGTGACTGTTTCCTTCTAATGAGGTCACAAGGCATCAGTCCTTGGCCCAGAATTCCCGAGGACTGGCGTGGCGCGTTTCCGGTCGCCTGATCCCTGGAGCCCTTTCTTCACCTTTCCTCCGCCGAGATTTAGTCTTTACCCTAATGCAAATTAATAGTTCCTTGATGCCTTCTGATTGTGAGAATACTAGTTTAGAATTTTTCTGTTTCCTAGCTGGGCGCGGTGGCCCACGCCTGTAATCCCACAGACTCGAGATTGAGGCAGGAGCATTCAAGTTGGAAATCAGCCTAGAAAACCTAGCGGGACCCTATTTCACCCAAAATAAAAATAAAAAGAGCTGGGGATGTAGCTCAATGTAGTTTTCTTATACACATGTACAGGTGTTTGGAGCATGTTATCTCTAATGTCTGTTACCTTTACAGGTAAATTAAAATATAACATCATTTTTAGTAGCTGAATGGGTATCATTTTGTTCAACAAATCCCAACTTAGTGAACATATAAGGTATTTCCAGCTTTTCGCTTCTACAAGTAATGCTAGATACATATTCTAATATATAAACCTACACATGTTCCTGTTTGTTTCCTTATAATAAATATACAGAAATTTAATCTCTGGATAGTAGGGAATACACATCTGCAAGATTCTGAATGATGTTAGCAGACTCTTCTTTAGAAATACATGTATTTAAGTTTAAATTGTATTTTTTCATCAACAGTATGAGAATGCTGTATCTGCATTTCCTTGCTAATGTTGAGTATTATCAATATCTGTAATCCTCACTTTAAAAAGCATTATTCTAATTTGCACATTGTAACCTAAGTGTAAAAGTGAGCTTCTTTCATGTATTTATGTGAATTGCTGATTTATAACTTCTGCTTATTTTAAAAGTGAGATATTCAAACTTGTGCTTTTTGTGTATTAGAAACACTTTTTCCTGAAATAGTCATGAATAACTTTTCTATTTTTAAAATTCATTTTTTATATTACCTACGGTAAAGGATATGGAAGATGACAGCCCCCCAAGACTGTGTGACACAGGAGGAGGGAGGGAGGAAGAAGGCAAAACTTTGGTCCTTCCCCAGTAAATTCTTTCCCAGTGACAATGAAGCCATACATTAATCCTGTCCCAGTAACAATACAATGACCTAGAAGGAAAAAGATAAGCACTGAGCCTGAACTCTGGCTCTCCATGCTTGCCCAGTAAAAGCAAGTTTCAAATTTTTACAACCTTTTCCCTGAAAAAGGGAACACATTCTGTTGAAGTGATTAAGTCATCTCTCAGTGTAACCTATAAAAACCCAGACCCCTCCTTAACTGGAACCATTTTCTACCCAGAAAGTGAGCCCCTCCAATGCCTGACTCTGCTGCTGAATAAAAGGCATTGCTGATCCAAGAAATCTGCTCCTGTCCTGGTTATTTGTGTTTTAATTATGGTGTGGAAATCGTTTTGGTTATTTTTGCTTACATATGGGGTTTATTTATTGAAGGAAGTTTTTAAATTTTTATGTAAATGTATCTAATCAGTCTTTCCTTTTGCTTCCAACTTTAATGTCATGCTCACCTGTATTTTCTTCTAGCATGTTAATAAATACATGTTTGAGTATTTATTCCATCTCAAATTTATTTAAAAGAAGCAAATGGGACTGGGAAGGTAACGCAGTGGTAGAACACTCAGTCTAGCATGTTCCAGGTCCTGGGATCTATCCCAACACTGGGGGAAAAAAAAGGAGCAACAAAAGAATCTGACTGACTGACTTTCTTTTTTCCCCTAAATGACTTGCTGGTCATCTGATACTATTTACTATTTACTGTTTATTGAATACTCAGTCTTCCCTACTGATTTTAAATAGTACCTTTATAAAATCCTAAGTTTGTATTCGTGCTTTTTTCTGTATTCCATTGATTTGTTTCTTACTGGGCAGTAATATTGTTTTGACAAACATTTAATTAAACCTTTAATTATTTTTATACTTGTGGGCTTAATCCCTGCTTAAAAGTCTTCTTTAGGAGTTCTTTCAAAAATATATTTGATAACATTAAATTTTTTTGTAATATGCATATTTAAAAGCATCATAATATGAAATCCACACCAATATAAACCTAGAACATTATGAATACACTACGTGCTCTTCCTGTTATATCCCTGCTATCCTCTCCAAAGATATATTTTTTATTCAATAGGAACTTTAAACTTTATCGAGTTAAAAAATTGGGATTAGAATTGAATTAATTTTATAGATTAATTTAGGGGAAATGGGAGTCTTTAGAAAAGTAAAGGATACATAGTTCTTGATGCTTTGTGTTAATTCACAAACTACACAGCAACTCTAAAATCACTTTCATTTTACAGACGATGAAACTGAGTTATAAAAAAATTGAAAGCTGGTCATAATGGTACATGCCTGTAATCCCAGTGATTTGAGAGGTTGAGGCTGGGGATTTAGTTTAGTGGTAGAGTGCTTGCACAAAGCCCTGGGTTTAATCTGGAAACAAAAATCTTTTGAATTCTTTGTCCATCAAGCAGCTAATTGAAGAGTAAAATCAGAAGTCAAAATTCAAGGCAGTTTGACCTCAGAGCATGTGCTCTTAATGACCATTATACAGTCCCTTTCCACCATATGGAAACAGCTCATGTATAATAGATATGCCAGTCAATTTACCCTCACCTCTGCTCCATGTCCCAATTCTTTTGTCCATTAGCAGATACATACCCACTTGACCCTCTCCTCCCCTGCCATTGCTGATTGGACTAAAAGTTGTAGAAAACTGATTCAAACTAGTCCAATTGGATTCTCCCAGAAGTTTGCAATTCATTTTATTTGGTCTCTTGACCTAGAAAGTTATGACACAAAGGAAAAACTGAGAAAGACATTTATTTGATCCACATGCAGATACTGCAGAGAAGGCAACACTGCACAGAAATAAGATGCAGAGAGAAGCACAGTTAACAAGCTCTGTGGCCCCAGAGGGAGGTAGTGGGATAGTCACTGTCCCTGTTTCTGGGGCTTTCTGGGTCCTGACCTCAGCTTAGTTCTTAGTACCCTGGGTTAAATCCCCAGGACAAAAAAAAAAAAAAAAAAAAACGCAGAGGGAGGGTTCTGAGTTTTCTTTAAAAGTTTTCTTGTAGCATTTTCTTTACATAAATCCTAAATATTTCTTGTTTAGTTCACTCTTAAATATGTTTTTAGGTATTTTCTCTTTGTTTTTATTCTTTCTGGTGATAATAGCTATTTATCATTGTTTCCTTTACATCTTAATCTATAAAAATTTTACTTTCATTGATTGAGACTGTCAAATGTTAGTGGCTTGTAAATGTGACATCGGTCTTTGGAATGTAATCCAAAAATAATGTTTCCCACTAGATATATTTTTTAGGTCTATAACTTTAGTAGTTCTGGTGATGATTCATATGAGGATGACAGTGATTCATCTGATTTCAAAGAGCCACAAGGATTCCAAAGAAATATAGAATTTCCCATAACTTGATTTTAAAAGAAAGTCTGATTCCAACACATTTAGCTGATATTAAAACAAAAAGAAGGGACTGTGGTTGTAGTTAGTGGTAGCACGTTTTCCTAGCATGTGTAAGGCACTGGGTTTTATCCTCAGCACCACATATAAATAAATAAATAAATAAATAAATAAATAAATAAAATAAAGCCATTGTGTCCATCTACAACTAAAGAAACTAAAAAAAAAAAAAAAAAAAAAAAAAAAAACCAAAGCTATTTTTATTAAGATCGATATTCAGATAAAAGATGATAGAATAATAGAGGGCATAATTCAAAAAAATAACTGGAATATAATAGACACACACAAAAATAGAGATTGAAGGAAGTCGATATCTCACTCTTAACATAGGCACATTATTCTTTATCCAAGTTGCTCCTTGCCAGATGTGTTTAAGAACTCAGAATTGTTGGAATTTCAGATAAATATATAAAATACCATGTACTTTGTAACTCCTTAGCAAGATCTGGAACACCATCCTATTTTTAAACTTTTTAATGTTCATTCAAAAATGCATTAGTATTGATCCTAACTAGAATAAATAAAAGCTAGAAATAAACACATCTGTTTAGGTTTGAGATTTTACCTCAAACGAGTTGGCCATAAATTTTTTTTAAACTTTAGATTTATTTAACTTTTGGTATTTCTGGAATTTTAGATAATTATAGATATGTATAGGCATATATCTTCAGATTTCAACATCTGGCAGCTCTGGGAATCAATGAAGAGTTTTTTTGTTTTTATTCGTATTTTTGTTTTAAGTCCTGGCTATGTTACATGGTCATATGGTTTGGGGTGGTTAGCCTGAAGGCAAAGAACATAATTTTAGAAGAACAAAATGCAGACTTTGAGGTAATTATTGAAAAAGCAATGGGTTAAAAAGTATCATATCAACCTGGATTCTTTTCTTTTTTCACATTTAAAAAATTTGTTCTAATTAGTTATACATAACAGTAGGATGCATTTTGACACATCATACATAAATGATCTCCTGGTTGTACATGATTTAGAATCATACCAGTTGTGTAATCATATATGCACATAGGGTAATAATGTCCAATTCATTCTACTATCCTTCCTACCCCCATACCCGCTCCCTTCCTTCACTCCCCTCTATCTAATTCAAAATAATTCTATTCTTCCTTACCCTGTGAATTAGTATCCACATATCAGAGAAAATTGTGGGCCTTTGGTTCTTTGGGATTGGCTTATTTTGCTTAGTATAATATTTTCTAGCTCCATCCATTGACCTATAAATGCCATAATTTCATTCTTCTTTAAGGTTGAGTAATATTCCATTGTGTATATATACCACATTTTCTTTATCCATTCATCTGTTGAAGGGCACCTAGGTTGGTTCCATAGTTCAGCTATAGTGAATTTAGCTGCTATAAACATTGATATGGCTGCATCAATCAGTATGCTGATTTTAAGTCCTTTGCGTATAAACCAAGGAGTGGGATAAGTAGATCAAATGTTGGTTCCATTCCAAGTTTTCTGAGGAATCACCATACTGCTTTCGATAGTGGTTGCACCAATTTGCAGTCCCACCAGCAACGTAGGAGTACACCTTTTTCCTACATCCTTGCCAACATTTATTGTTGTTTGTATTCTGACTATTGTTTGCCATTCTGACTGGAGTGAGATGAAATCTCAGTGTAACTTTGATTTGCATTTCTCTAATTGCTAGAGATTTAACTTGCATTCTTAACCTCTGTAATCAATATTTCAGTGTGGTGTTTTGGTTGAAAAGAATTACAATAAAAAGTAAAACTTCCTAACAAGTTTTAACATAAAAAACTTTGCAGTATTTTTCCTTAAATCTGTCAATGAAGAGACTTTTGACTTCATGTTTCTAGTCTTTATTTCTAGCACATAGAAACACTTCCTTTTAAATATTCTGTGACTATACGGTTGTTTCATTTGAATCTTTTTTTTTTTTTTTTTTTTTTTTTTTTGGTACTATGGATTGAACTCAGGACCACTGAACCACAATCCCAATCCCTTTTTTATTTTTCATTTTGAGACAGGGTCTCACTAAGTTGTTCAGGACCTTGCTACGTTGCTGAGGCTGACTTTCAACTTGTGATCCTCCTGCCTCACCCTCCTGAGCTGCTGGGATAATAGGTATGTGCCACTGTGCCTGACTTCATTTGAGTTTTTTAAGTATCAAAATTAAGGAGCTTATTCAGTTAGCATGTAAATTGAGTGTCTACGTGTGTCACTCCAGGCTAGGTGCTGAGGATACAATCTGGAGAGTGAGAAACACTTATAAATAGAACATTACAAATACCCTGTTACATGTGATGTGATAGGGTAAGTACCCACCACAGAATACCACGTTCTGGGGTTAGGAAAGGACTGAAAGTTAAGTAAGAAGTTAGGCAGGTGAAGGGTGGAAGAGTGAAAATGTTCTAAGACAGTGATTTTCAAAGTGTGGTCCATGGACCAGCAGCAACAATATCATCAAAGAATCAGAAATACAGATTCTCTGGCCCTGCCTGAGACCTACTGAATCAAAAATTCTGGGAGTGGAGGCCAGCAATCTGTGTTTTAATAAGCTCAACTATCCAGGTGATTCTGATGCACATGAAAATTTAAGAACTACTGCTCTAAACAGAAAATGTGAAAGAAAATAAAAAGGAGAGAGTAGGCAATTTTTTGTTGTAGTGGTGGTGGTACTAGAGATTGAACCCAGGGGTATTCTACCACTGAGTTATGTCCCCAAACCTTCCTTAAATTTTGAGACAGGGTCTCACTAAGTTGCCCCGCTGGCCTAGCTCTTGTGATCCTCCTGCCTCAGCCTCCCAAGTCACTGAGATGACAGGTATGTACCACCACACCTGGCTAGAGAGTAGGCAATCTTGTCATAAATGGTGAAATGATCCGTGTATCTAAATGGCAGAATACAGGAATGAGAGTGGAGTGGTGGGTCAAGAAAGTGAAATGAGGTTGAAAAGGTGAGCATGCTTCACTTGGAGTGTTATAGGTCATGGTGAAGACTTTAGAATTCATTCATTCAACAAATATTTTTTGTGTGCCTTTCTCATGAAACTTAGCCTAATAAGCAAATATGTCAGGTGGTAAAAGCGGTATGATGCAACAATTTGGATGACAGCAAAAGGAAATCATAATGAATGAAAAAAGATATTACCAAAAGGCTAACCTTAGGATTACATTATTGGAATAACAAAACTATACAGTGGGGTGCACATGCCTGTAATGCCAGTGGCTCAGAGCTGAGACAGGAAGATCAAAGCCAGCCTCAGCAACTTAGCTGGGGATGTGACTCAGTGGTTAAGTGTCCCTGAGTTCAATCACACCCCCCCCCACTCCCCCACCCCCCCCACCCCCCCGCCAAACAGGTGAGTGATTGCCAGGGGCTAAGGAGGAGGTGGGAGTTGTGGGGAAGTGAATGTGGTTAGAAAGAACAGTGCTATAGCTTGGATCTAGGATGTCTCCCAAAGGCCCGAGTGTTAAAAGTCTCAGTCCCCAGCTTAATGCCAATGGGAGAAGGTGGAAACTTTAAGAGGAAGTTCTTCTGGTCATTGGGGGTAGCCCTTGAAGAGGATTGAGAGAACTGTCTCTTTCTCTCTTTTGCATCCAGTGCTGCCACTTTGATGTGCTTGCTGCCTTGCCACAGGTCCAAAAGCAACAGGACCAGCCAAGCATGGTGGTACACCCATGTTGTGCTAGCTACTTGGAGCCTGAGGTAAGAGAATTGCTTGAGCCCATGAGTTCAAGACCAGTCTAGCAAGACCACTTCACCAAAAAAGGAAAAAAAGAGAAAAAAAGAAAAAAAGCAATAGGATTGCTCGTGTAGTGGTGCATGGCTATAATCCCAGCAACTCAGTAGGCTGAAATAGGAGGATCACAAGTTTGATGCCAGCCTCAGCAATCTAGCAAGGCTCTTGGCAACTTAATGAGACCCTGCCTCAAAATAAAAAAGAAAAAAGGACTGGGGATATAGCCCAGTGGTAAAGTGCCTCTGGGTTCAATCCCTGGTACCAAAAATATTTAAAAATAAAGCAATAGAACCAATCAATGATGGTCAAAAGTCTTCCAAATCTGTAAACCAAAATAAACCTGATAATCTCAAGTATTTTTAATACTAGTAGAAAGCTGACTGACCCAGGCAGCATGAGTGGTCTTGTGTTGATGAAACTGTGGGAATATTCTGTGTCCTGACTGTATCAATGTCAATATCCTAGTTGTGACATTTTACTATAGTTTTATAAATTATGACTATTGGAGGAAACTGAGTAAAAAAGATACACAGGATTCTCCCTACTATTTCTTGAAACTTCATATGTATTGGCATCAGATCTGCTATTTTGCTGCTGCCAGTAGTCTGCCCCCCTCACACACACCATTTTACAACCCAGATTGTCAGTCTGCAAACATCCTAGCCAGCCATTGGTCCGTTATTAGCTCAAGAAATTCCACTACTTAAGAATAGCTCCACTGCCATTCTCTCTCCCTCTTCCTCTTCTTTCTCTCTCTCTCCTCTTCTCACTCTTGCTCACTCTCTCACTCGCTCTTGCTTTCTCTCGCTCTCTCTCACTCTCACCCTGCAGGCAGACACTCTGCCTGTCCGCTTAATAAAATCTCTTGCATGAGTTTCCACATCCAGAGTGGTTTCTGGGTGCTTTCAATATGAATCTACAATCATATCAAAATAATTTAGTTTTAGTTTTTGCAGTGCTGAGAATCAAATCCAAGGCCTCATGCCTGCTAGGCAAGTACTCTACCACTGAGCTCACCCAGCCCAAAATGAAGAATTTAAAATGATGCTCTGGGTTGGGGTTGTGGCTCAGTGTTAGAGTGCTTGCCTAGCATGCGTGAGGCACTGGGTTCAATTCTCGGCACCACATATAAATAGATGAATAAAATAACAGTGTATCAACATCTGAAAAATATTTTAAAATAATAATAATGCTCTGAAGAATAATCAAGATAAGGGGACAGAGTAAGAGATGAGGGGATTTACTTTATATGAGTAATAAAGAAAGGCCAGGGCAAAGGAAGCCAGGGCATCACCTATGAATATGTTTTGGTGTATTTGAGGAATAGCAAGGACACCATGTGGATAGAACAGTATGAGCAAGGGAGAGAGTAATAGGAAATGAGACCACAGTCAGTAGAGATGATGGTGGTAGAAACTGATTGATGAGGGCTTCTAGGTCAAAATTAAGCACTTTAAATTTCATTTTGAGTAAAATGGAAGCCCATAGAAGAGTTTTAAGCAGAAAATGATCTAACATATTCCATGCATGTGTGTGTGTGTGTGATTTTTTTTTTTTTTTCAGTGTTTGGGATCGAAACTTGGGCTTCACATACATCAGACAAGTGCTCTACTACTAAACTACATTCCTGACCCTAACTTACGCTAGTAAAAATATCACTTCACTCAGGAAAAAAATATTGAACGGGGGGCCATGAAGAGAAGTAACAAATTACGATGCTATCGTAATAATTAAGAGCAATGGTGAATTGGACTAAGATGATAGAGTAGGAAGTAATGAAAAGTAGTCTGATTATGAATAAGCTTTATAGATATGACTAACTGGATGTTCTGATGTATTGAAAGCAATGAGTTCAGAATGATTCCATGGTTTGCACCTGAACTTGTGGGAAAATGGAGCTACTACTTTCATGGAGTAGAGAGAAGGAAGGAGCAACATGGGGTAGGTGATCAGGAGTTTAGTTTGTGGCTTACTTGGACACTGACAGACATCCGAATGATGTTGAACACATATACATGTCTAGAGTTTGATAAGAGTTGGGCTAATACTTCAGTTCAAATGTATGTTTCCCTCCAAAATTTGTATGTTAGAATTTAAACCCCAAGGTGGTAATATTAAAAGGTGGAATCTTTGGGAAGTAAATAGGCCATCAGGGCTCTGTCCTCATGAATTGGATTAATTCCCTTATAAAAGAGGCTTCAGAAGATTACCTGACCTTTTCCATTCTTTCTGCATGTTGGACACAGCATGTGTCCCCACCACAGGACACAGCAACAAGGCTAACCATCTTAGAAGCAGAGATCAAGACTCTACTAGACACTGAATCTGCTGATGCACAGATCTTGTATTTTCTATCCTGCAAAACTTTGAGAAACAAATTTCTTGTATTTACAAATAACACAGACTGTGGGTTAGCAAAAATGAAAAAGATAGCCAGATGTATGAATTTGGGAAGCAATGGCATATAGATGGTATTTAATCATGGTTAAGTCATGGTTAAGAACACCAAGGAGTAATGTCTGTAATTACAGGAGAGATCTATGAAACAAGACCCACACAGTCTAGCTTTTAAACTTAGGAAAATAAAGGAGAATTCAACAAAGAATTCATAGAAGAGATGACCATCAAAACATGAGGAGAACAAGGAAGGAAGTCTTGGAGATCAAGCAAAGAAAGTGTTTGAGGAAGAAGAGACCAACCAAATAAGTCAAATGCTACTGGTAAGCAGAACAAGGTGTGAATTAAGATTTCTTATCTAGATTTGACAGCATGGAGGTCATTGATAATTTTTTTTCCAGCATTGGAGATTGAACCCAAGGTCTTACACATGGTAGGAAAGTGCTCTACCACTGAGCTATGCCCCCAGCTTTCATTGGTGATTTTCTTAAGTTCAGTTTTAGTGAAACTGTTGGAGGTAGTCAGCACACAGGCTAATCAAAAAATTTTTAAAACAAAAATTTATTAATTCCTTTTGAACTAACTAGTTTACATCTGATGTCTCCTCTTGTCCTGTTAAACTGATTTTACACATAAGAAATTTTCAATAAAAAAATTCATCCCTATAATAGTTGTTAAAGTAATTCCAAATTGGTGTCCCTTTTTTATTACAGTCAGAATTACAGGTTGTTTAAAAAAAATTGTCACTTAGAATTTTAGGTTGTGATTTGGGGGATGGAGAATGGTGAAGTGTTGGATAAGGTTCCTTATCATCCTGCAGTTCTTAGAATAATTCAATTTGCTTTTGTCCCATTTTGATGGCCCTAAATCATTCTGGGATAATAGATTTACCTATCCTGTCAAGGCTTGTTTGTTCCCTTTGTTGCCTTTGATATTAGAAGAAATACAGATAGGGTCAATAGGGGTGGGAAAAAAATGTATACTCAACCCATCCCAGTTACTACTTCTTCCTAATTCAGTGGCTGATCACTAGTCCATAAACTGAGGTAGGGAATACTATTTTAGGATAGTCGCAAAAGGATATTTGAGAAGGCAATTCTAGGGCTGGGGTTGTGGCTCAGTGGTAGAGTGCTTGCCTGGCATGTGTGAGGCACTGGGTTCGATTCTCAGCACCACATATCAATAAATGAATAAAGGTTAAAAAAAAAGAACTGGATTTGTTGTTTATGACTGCTATGTACCTTGGAGGAAATCCAATAAAAATCTTTATCAAATCAAAAAAAAAAAAAAAAAGAACTGGGAATGTAGTTCTGTAGTTCAGTGGTAGAGTGCTAGCCTACCACATGGAAGGCCCAGGTTCCCTCCCCAGAACCTCACAACCACCATTAAAAAATAAGATGACTCTACAAAGAGCCTCTAAAGACAATTAAAAAGAGAGTATTAACTAATTGCTTTATTTCTACAATTCAAACACTAAAGACCTTGTCATTTATAAAGAATGTAGGTTTGTTAGGCTCATGGTTTTGGAGTTTGGGAAGTCCAGGAACATGGTGCTGGCCTCTAGAAAAGGTCTTCTTGCTATATCATAATAGTGGGGAGGGTATTGCCTTCCAATTTGATTTGCTTAAATCTATGCCAGACATTGTTTACTTTTCCAGTGATGATGCAAATTTAACAAAGATGTTTCTAGAATTTCTAAGAATAAAGCATTGATTTTTCTCTCCATTTAAGATCAACTAAAAACCATGTCAATGTGTCTTGAATTTTATCACGAGCACCTTCATGATCCTTCTCTTGTTAACCTTAGCATCAAAGTCATAGAAATACAGTATTGCTGCTGGTTGGATATATTTCCCTGCAGTTACATTGGCTGTATTTTGCCAGCTGCAAAAGTTTGAATTAAAGATTGCTTTTTCTTATAAAGGCATAAGTGTATAGCAAAGGAGCCTGTGAAGTCAGGACAATTGGGATTTGAGTTCTGACTGTGTGATTTGATCTTGAACAAAATATTTAACCTCTCTGAACCTCTGTTTATGCATATATGTGGAAATTAAAACCTACTTTTCAGGTTTGTATAAGGGTTTAAGTAAGAGCTTCAACTTGGGTTGTATATCAGAATAATCTAGAGAGTCTTACACTATAGATAATCATGGCCCACCCCTAGAGGTTTGGTTTTTTCGGACCCAGGCTAGTCTACTTTAAACACTTCCCAAGTGATTCTAGTACATTGACAAGATCAAGGAAGCTAACAAGGATATATGTAGCTGGCACAAAGCAAGTACCCAATAAATTGTAATTTCAAAACGTTAGTAAAAATTATATAGAGTGCTTTCAGGCAGGGGCAGATTTAACTTGAAGTAAATAAGGTGTAAGTTTCAGGATCCCTCACTTCCATAGGCTCCTCAAGGCCCAATGACTTCTCCAGCATGAGGGGAAAACATTAATGGCTCCGCAACCTGCCTATGTTCTTTTTTTTTTTGTTTTCCCTCCTTCCCTCCCTCCCTCCCTCCCTCCCTCCTTCCTTCCTTCCTTCCTTCCTTCCTTCCTTCCTTCCTTCCTTCCTTCCTTCCTTCCTTCCTTCCTTCCTTCCTTCCTTCCTTCCTTCCTTCTTTCCTTCCTTCCCTTTCTCTTCTTCTCCTTCTCCTCCTCCTCCTTCTTCTTTTTCTTCAGACCATGGTCTCACCATGTTGGCCAAGCTGACCATGAACTCCTGGGTTCAAATGATCTTCCTGCCCTGGCCTCCCAAGTAGCTGGGTCTACATTCACTTGACACTATCCCTGGCCATTTCTCTTTCTTCAACTACAAAGAGTACTTTGGATAATGGAAAAGATAGCCAGGTTTCAGAACAAAAATAAAAATTATATCCATGGAAAAATATAAGTACCCCCCACAAATAGGTAATTCTTGGTATTCTTATTTTACTTGTGCTGAAACCAACACCCAGATATTACATGATCTGCCTTAAGTCACAAATCAGTAAATAGTAGCAGCGGCAGCAGAGTAATAGAATCTGCCCGTCTTGTCTTATGCTCTCTACCTGAGCACAGGAGCCCACTTCCTAAGCAATCTGGCAGGTCTATGTTGGGTGATCATGCATTAGCTCCAGAGAATGGTGCCATTGGCCTACCAAAACTTGCCCCACTCCTTGTGACAAGCTTGTGACCTCAGAACAAGGCCACACAGCTTAGTATCAAAACTACAGCTCTGAGTCCAAGGGTCTGGGAAGTCCACTCCTCTGTTGGATTCACATCCTCCTTCCAACCTCTGCCAAACCTAAGGAATGATCAGAGTTGCTGGTACCTCCCTCAGTCCCTCCCTTAGGCTTCTTCCAAGGCCCTGGGCAGCACCCCAGCAATATATTCAAATGGAATATATAAATATTTGAATTGCCATCAGTTAAGACTTCTGATTCTTTTATTCATCCTCCCTATCTAGGGTGGTATTGGAGAGGTCATGGGCCTTTTTATAGGATCTGGTTAAGAGGAAAGTGAATATTATATGTGTTAGACCTTAAACTTTTTTTTTTTTTCTTTTGGTGGTGCTGGGGATTGAAGTTGGGGCCTCATAAATACTATGGAAATGCTCTCCCAGTGAACTATATCTCCAGTTCTTTTTAATTTTGACACAGGCTCTCACTATGTTGCCCAGTCTGACCTTGAATTTCTAGGCTCAAGTGATCCTTCTGCCTCTGCTTCCAGAAGAGCTAGGACAATGGGTGTGTGCCAATGCACCTGGCTAACTTGAAACTATTATATAAGAAAATTTCTAAGAAATCTATATTTTGAAGTGTTATCTTCTAGCTATAAGGGGAAAGACCCTGTACCAAAATAAAAAATATATAAAGAACTGGGAATTTATCTTAGTGGTAAAATACCTCTGGGTTCAATCCCAGTACCAAATAAATAAATAAATTAGATGATAAAAAAAAAAAAAAGATTGGATAGTCAGCATGGTAAAACATTTACCAACCCAAGGTACCAAAAGATGCCAAACAGATTCATTTTCAAATTCACACCGAACAAAAACTGGAAACTCAAAACAATGAGATTCCCAATTAAAACAGATATATTTTGTGGACTAATTTCAACAATAGCACTTAGTAGTCTATTAAATGTCTCTTGACATGATTAATTAATATAAGGCAGTAACTATATCACTGATATGAAAACACCAAGATACTATCTGAAGGAAGTAATAATTATATCAGAAGGGATTTAAGAGAGAACTTTACCCAAAATCATATCATCAAACTTTTGGGGGGAATTGGTCTTAGTGATACTTTGAGTGTTTTTTGGTTTGTTTGTTTGTTTCTTTTTTCTTTTCCTTGCAGTGCTGGGGTTTAAACCCAAGTCCTCACACATGCTAGGCAAGCTCTCTATCAATCATTGGGCTACACCACCAGCCTTTATTATTCTATTCTTTCTACCATTGTGTAGGTTGAAATTTTCCACTAGAAGGCATGATTTAAAAACAAATAAGTAAAAGGGTAGAAAAATGTAGCTCAGCTTTTTACTTCTCCAGAACAAAAATTTCATTTTAAAAAGACAGATTACAGAAAAAGTGAACAATCCTACAATGAGTACAAATGGGCTCTACCACAAACTGTTTTCACATTCTCAAAATTTTTTGCAATTGTATTTGTGTGTATATGTGTGTGCTGGAATGCTTGTAATACATGTGATAAGTTAAAAAAATGTTTTTGGAAGTTTATATGTCTATATATCACAATATAAATGTGGATAATTTTGTTAACTGTAAAAATTACTAGTGGCCAATGTCACTGCAGCTGATAGAGGGCAGCATGGTCTTGTCGTTCTAGCAACAGATCCTGAGAAATGGGCTATGATCCCAGTTTTACTTACTAAAGCAGACCAATTCAGTCATAGCCTAAGTAACACTTGTTAAGAGTTCAACACTGGGCTGGGGTTGTGGCTCAGTGGTAGTGTTTGCCTAGCATGTGTGAGGCACTTGGGTTCAATTCACAACACCACATAAATTAAATAAACCAAATAAAGATATTGTGTCCATCTGCAACTGAAAATACGGAAGGGGAAGAAAAAAGAGTTTTACACTTTACTAGGACAGTTTGGCATAATGGCTGTAATCCTGACTTGGTCATTTATCAGCTCTACATTAAGTAAATTAATTAAAAGGTACTGGACCAGATTCAGTTGCCTTTTCAGTAAATGGGAACAATAACAACTAACTCAGAAGATTGCTGTAAGGATAAAATGAGATCCACTTCATTAAGCACCTAGAACAGATGCTGGCATGTAGTATGTGCAATGAATTGGTAATGTTACTACTCTACCCTAAAATGAATATAATATTCTCTCCAAAGTGGCAAGACACTGTTAGGATAAATATTTACTTGAAAAGCATTCAGTCAAAATGCATTTATACTGTCATGTATAACTAATTAGAACAAATAAAAACTATATTAAAAAAAAACATTCAAACCTACCATTTGACAAAATGTGGGAAAAATATACATCAACAAATGAAAGACATACCAAGACAAGCCCCTGATCTTTGGAATTCTATGAAATATTATCAGCAAAAGAATTGTCTTTCAGCATCATAAATGAACCCCCTAATACTAGAACTGGTTAAAATTACAAATTAAATATAGAAAAATTATATTTCTAACAGCAGAAGACAATATGTTAATATCAAATGCTACAAACAAATTTGGTGATAGACGCTTTTAAAATCAGAGGTTTCAAAAGTAAAGTTGTGTGGACTGGATCCCAACTAGGTACTATCACTTTAGGTGGTAGAAATTCCTATTAAGTTCAGAAGAAGGCAGAACTTTTGTAGACAAAGCGATAAACTTTTATAGATGTCAGAATAAAATTTTATTTTAAAAAAATTAGCGTTTTACACCAGGCGTGGTGGCGCATGACTGTAATCCCAGGAGCTGGGGAGGCTGAGGCAGGAGATCTTGAGTTCAAAGCCAGCCAGCAACTTAGTGAGGGGCTAAGCGACTCAATGAGACCCTGTTCCTTAATGAAAGTACAAAAAGGGACTGGGAATGTGACTCAGAGGTTAAGTGCTCCTGAGTTCAATCCCTGGTACCAAAAAAAAAAAAATTTAGTATTTTTAACATGCTTTTTCCCTTCTGATTTTCCATGTTACTCGGGCTTGATCTATGAAATGACTGGAATTTGCCCTTTTCCATTGATTGCCTACTGCGTCTCCCTTATGAGCAATGGGAAACAGTAACATTATTTTGCTTTTTAATTTTTGTTTTTTGCAGTGCTGGGAATTAATACAACAGTCTTGCTCATGCTAGGCAAGTGCTCTACCACTTAGCTACACTTCCATCCTTACAGTAAGTTTTTAAAATTCTTTAAAAAGAATCTCTCAAATACAATTCAATTATATTGATATCCTCTTTTTTGGGGGGGTGGGGGTGGTACCGGAGATTAAACTCAGGGGCACTTGACCACTGAGCCACATCCCTATACCTATTTTGTATTTTATTTAGAGATAGAGTCTCACTGAGTTCCTTAGTGCTTCACTTTTGCCGAGGCTGGCTTTGAACTCAAGATCCTCCTGTCTCAGTTTCCCAAGCTGCTGGGATTACCGGTGCCCAGTTTGATATCCTCTTTCTGTTTTAGATTCAAGAGGTATACAGTATTTATAAAATAATGTAATGTAATACAAATGATCAAAGATTACTTCTGAAAAAATAAATAAATTCATTATTTCTTATATTTCCACAGTAAAAGCTAAATACTGATTTTTTTTTCTTTACCAATTTTTATATTTATATTATTCACTTAAAACAATTAGGTAACCAGATTTATCACATGGACTTTGCAAAGGGGACATGAAAACACTCCACATACTCAAATGATATTTCTCCCCAAGACTCAGGAGAAAACTCCTAGATTTTAAATTATGAGGTACTTTTATATTTTTCATTTCAAGTTCAGGTTGAATTAGAGTTTGTTGGAATGTAAGACGATATAGTGATTTATATTCATACATGTTAATTTAGAAAATCCAGATCTATTCTTTGTAGATAAAAATATATACTGACAGAAAATTATGGCTTTAATAAAAGTTTTACAAAATTTATGACTATGATAATGTTACTTTATTCCAATATGTTTTCATATCTTTTAAGTAATTTTTTACTTAAAAGATGTTGATAGACCTTTACTTTACTAATTTATTTATATGTGGTGCTGAGAATTGAACACAGTGCCTCCCACATGCTAGGCAAGTGCTCTACCACTGAGCCACAATCCCAGCCCTATATTTGGTTGTTTTTTAAAAAAATTTTTTATAGTTGTCAATGGACCTTTATTTTATTTATTCATATGCAGTGCTGAGAATGAAACCCAGTGCCCCCCACATGCTAGGTAAGCACTCTACCACTGAGCTACAACCCCTATCCTATATTTATTTTGGGTTTTTTTTTTTCACCTCTTTTTATTTTTTATTTTTTTGTCTTTTTATATTTGTGCCTTTTGCATACAAATACATATGTCTTCAAAAATTTTCCCCATATCTCAGAAATTCAAGAGTTCTGTGTATAGTATAGTTTGTCCTTGGATTTTCTGGGTTTTTAATTATTTTTTAAATTAATTTATCATTATTATTATTATTACCATCATCATCATCATCCTCAGAGATTGAACCCAGCGGCACTCAACCACTGAGCCACATCGCCAACCTCTTTTATTTTTTTATTTTGAGACAGGGTCTCAATTTCTGAGGGCCTCACTAAATTGCTGAGGCTGGCTTTGAACTTGTGATACTTCTGCCTCACAACAGGTGTGTACCACCACATCCAATGTTTTTTTATTTTTTTTGGGGGGGGCAGTTTTTTTGTATAATACTTTAGATCCCATTTATACCTTGCTCCAGAATTTGAGGGACTGGAGCAAGGTATGCTTTCCTTCATTGATCATATAAACATTTTCATGTAACAGGACAAACAGAGCATATAAAGTTTGTTATGTTCAATAAGTGCTTAATTCCATCAATTAGGTACTTGAAACAATTGGTTTCTGTGTTAGTCATTGATCCACTGGGAAAAATGGTAATCCAAATCATTACCATCATAGAAATGTCTCCTATTTAATTTCTGAGATTAAATAACTCATTTACTCTATTTCAAACTTTAACTTCTCAACTCTGACTGTTCCTTCCTACCCTTTCATTGGCAATAGTTAACCTTACCTCCTACATTATAGAAGTCCCATCTTTTCAATATAAAATATATAAGCCTACATCTGCTCTATCCTGTTGTTATATAAACAGCCTATCCTTATTCCTCTTCCATGTTAATCCCTCTTTCCAAATTTAGGTTTTATTCCCCTTCCCTCCTTCTAAGGAACTTCACATTATTATCTGTCTTGTATATGTACTATCTCTCTCGCCCTCCTTCCCTCTTTCTTAGGTCCTTCTTATCAGATTCTAAATACATTCATGTCATCTGGGCATGGTGGTGCACACCTGTTATCCCAGAAGCTCCTGAGGCTGAGGCAGGATTGCGAGTTCAAAGCCAGCCTCAGCAACTTAGTAAGGCCTAAACAACTCAGCTAGATCCTGTCTCTAAATAAAATATTAAAAGGGGCTGCAGATGTGGCTCAGTGGTTCAGTGCCCCTGAGTTCAATCCTTTTACCAATAAATATATACACATCACTCCCAGCTTTTAAAAGTAACTCAATCTCATATCTTCTTCCAACTATCATTTCATCTCTCTTCTTCACTTTTTAAATGTGTGATCTGTACTTGCTGTGTAGCTGCTGCAGTCTCTTTCCCAATATCCATCTCCCCTTCTTTCTAACAAAAACTGAATTTTGTATTTTTTGGTGCAGTAATGAGTCCTGCAAAATAGCTGCATTTCCCAGCCTCTCTTATATGTAGGAGTGGCCAGGTGACACAGAACACAGTTCTCGCCAATGGCCTGCAAGTTGAAGTCAGCTGGGGATTTAGGGCAAAATTCTGCTTTCCTGATAATGGTACCAGACCTTTCCCCCTGGGTTTTTCTTCTTTCTTCCTATCGGAAACACTGACAACAGAGTGAGCAGCCATCTTGCATTTGCAATGAGGAAAAAAAAGATTAAAAAGCCATATGCTGGTCTGGGGTTTTGGCTCAGGGGTAGAGCACTTGCCTAGCATGTGTGAGGCACAGGGTTTGATCCTCAGCATCACATATCAATAAATAAAATCAAGGTTCATTGACGACTAAGAAAAAAATTTTTTTAAAAAGCCATATGGAGCTAGGGCTGTGGCTCAGTGGTGGAGCACTTGTCTAGCATGTGTGAGGCACTGGGTTCGATTCTCAGCATGGCATATAAATAAAATAAAGGTCCACTGACAACTACAAAAACATTTTTTTAAAAACCCATATGCTGAGGATGACAGAAGAGAAAGAAGGATTTTAGGACATGAATGACATCTTGGAGCCATGATACCAACCTGAACTGTCATCCTCTGTCATTTCCCACACCCCTCTCTGGTACTGGGGATCAAACTCAGGGACTCAGGCATGCTAGACAGGCACTTTATCATTGAGCTACATCCCCAGCCCCTTCTGTCATTATTTTCACGTGAGAAAATAACCCTACAATAGGTAAGCTACTATCATCAGATTCTATTACATGTGAACCAGTGCAATTTCTAATTTTGTTAGTCAGATTTTTGTTGCTGTGATCAAAACACCTGACAACAAGAACTTAGATGAGGGAAGGTATATTTTGGCTCATAGTTCCAGAGGTTTGTCAGCCAAGTCCATTGTTCTGGACCCCATATGAGGCAGAATATCATGGCAGAAGGGCATTGTGGAGTAGTGCTGACCCCCTCCTGGCAGCCAGAAAGCAGAGAGAGGGAAGAGAAGGGGCCACAGGGGAAACGAACCTTTCCAGGGCACGACTCCCGTGACCCAGGTCCTCTGGTCACATTTCACCTACCTATGGTTACCACCCAGTAAGTCCATTCAAACCAAGATGAACTGATTAGGTTACAGCTCTCATGATCTAATATTTTTACCTCTGAATATTTCTGCATTAATACAGGAGATTTGGGGAACAGTTTATATCCAAACTATAACACTAATCAATGCTCTTGCTTCCTCCATTTCCTCATCTTTCACTCACTCTCCAACCATTCTGTTCTGGTTTCTGGCTCATCACTCCATTGCACTCACCAATGACCTACATGTTGTGAAATCTGGGAGACATTTCTCTGCTCTCATATTACTTAACCACTTGGTGGCATTTGACTCTGTGGCCATGTCCTCATTTTGGAAACACACTCTTTCCAAGGCTTCCGTGATCAGTACACTCCAGGTTTCTCCTTCACCTTCTCTCCTCCTTCTCTGACTCCTCTGTGAGTTCATCTTTCTCTTCTAGTCACTCTCACCATCTTGCATCCTCTAGGATATACTATGGCCTTTGCCACACACTGTTGAGGGGTATCTAGAACATTCTTCTCCCTCCCTTTGCCTACCTGCCTTTTCCTCATCCTTCAGTTCTCCATCCATTCTTATCTTCCCCAGGGAAGGCTCCTTTACCTTTTTGTGAAAGCAGATTTCTTTATATTCTGTTCTTTTACAACTCTTAGCACAGTTACAACTTTATCTTCTGTAAAGTGACTCTTCGAGGAAGCTGTCTCCCTTCAGACAGTAAGGTCCATGAAGAAAGACACCTAGTTTTGTTTTTCATTATATGTCCCAAACATCATATTCCCTATGACATAATGTGCATTAATACATTTCTTGAATTTATAAGTGTGTTAATGTATATTTATGTGATAATGTATTTGATTCATGTTTATTGTCTGTCTTCCTCCAGCTCCATGACAGCAAGAAATATACTTGTTCTTTTTTTTTTTTTTTACTACTATGCGTACAGTTTATAACCCATAGTACCTGGAATACAGAAGGAAATATATTAAACAAAATTTTAATGAATAAAAGAATAAATGAATAAGTTTCCAAGGAAGTCATTCTAGTAGTTTTACCTGCAGTATAATGGTGTTTGAGGTTCTTTTTTTTTTTTTTTTTTTTTTTCCTTTTTTGTTCTTTATTCTTTCTTTTTTTTTAGGTACTGGGAATAGAATTCAGGGGTGTTCTACCACTGAGCTGTACCCCCAAGCCTTTTCATTTCTCATTTTGAGACAGGGTCTCATTAAGTTGCCTTAGGCTGGCCTTGAACTTGAGATTGAGTGTGCAGAGATCCATTTTGAGGTTGGGATATACATTTAAACATGCAGCTCAAAGCTATAAAATGCTACTACATTAAGATTACAGAAGCATTTAAAATCAAATTGTCTTACAAATTTTTCAGAGAACTGTAAATGACACTCTATCATCTTTGGGGAAACCTTTCCTGACTGGGATGAATAAATTGGCCTCCTTCCTTTCTATCACTCCATTATCAGTCCCAGAGATTCAAAAGGAAACTATCTCATTTTAAGATTTCAGCTTTATTTGCTGAGATTTCTAGCTAGTCAAACTGAACGCAAGAGGGGCTGGGGGCATAGCTCAGTGGTAGAACATATGCTTGGCATGCCTGAGGCCCTGGGTTTAATCCCCAGCAACACCCATACACACACACACTCACACACAAAAACATCTGAAATCAAGAAGGGCTATTTCATGTTGGCATAATAGTAGAAAGCAGTTAACCCACATTCTAGTTTAAGGATGGAAGATTATCAAGTTTTAATCTCCTCCTTTAACTAATACGGTTGATTTCTTGTTAAAAAAAAATGTTTTACAAATTCTTGACTTCTGATATTTTTACCTGTTGGCCCTTTTGTATTTTGAGTGAAAGGTACTATGTCAGGGACCATTGAGCTTCCTCGAAGCTCAAGAAAAATAACAGTTGGGGGAAAGTTCAGGTGTAAGATAACCCAGAGAACTCAACCTGCAGCAAAATGGAGTTTCTTCAAATTAGGCATCAGGAGAAGCAACAGAGAAGAGCAACTGGCAACTAGAGATAACCTTTTTATTCTCAAGGCTAGAAACATGCTGGCAGAAGCTTTAACTGACTAAATTTACTTGCAAGTTCTCCAAAGGGAATGATCATCTTGCACCAGGGTCATTTTTTCATAACACATAACTTCACAAACAAATTCCTAGGATGTTGTAAAGTATTGAATTCTGAACCTCAACCTAAAATGCCAGCACATCCATTACATATCCCAACTACAAAAAATATGAGCTTAACTATTCACCAAAAATGAAAACTCCAATAATATTTATGATTTATGAGAGCATAATTTTCATTTTATAAGACCTTAAGCCTCTAAGAGATTTTTATCCAAAATTAGCATCCAGTAACAGCACCTTGGGATATCCCTGTTTTGGCAGCATCTGTAGACAGATCTGGTTACAGTTAAATAAATCTAATGCTGGAGCCACTGACCTCAAGAAGACAGGTGTCTTTTCCAACAGCAGATCTGCATTCTGGGCTATGAGAAATGTGCTTGATTAAATTGCCCTGGCCCCTGGTCTGTTTCCTTGGTATTTGGCCAGCATAGTGGCCCCTCCAATAAAGAAAAATTTCATCTCTTCCCCAAATAAGTTGCTCTGTAACTAATTGAGCATTACATTTTTCCAAAAGAGTATTTGCTTAACTGAATACAAAGCAATGTCACTAGTCAATATATTAATTAATACAATATTTGTTGAATACCTACTATGTGCCAAGCATTTGGCAGGCCATGGAGAAACAACTAGTAGTGGCAATGAATCTTTTTCATCAATAAGCTCAACAGAGTAGCCCAATAATGGAAGAACCCAGAACAGATCTATCCATATTTTATTCATCCAGGCTAATATTTAAAGCCCATTTCAGATTTTATCTTCTAGTTCATTCATTTAGGAAATCTTTATTGGGTTCCCAAAATTGTGCACTTGAACTACAACAATGAGGAGAATACAATCCCCATCACCAGAAACTTCTAGCATTGCAGGGAAAAGGAAGTGAGATTAACAGGATCACATCACAGAAGACATTGCAAGCCAGGTTAACTAAGGACTAGGAGTCTTATTGATAGCAGAGAGGAGCTATTAGACAATCTAGGAAGAGAGAAGCATGATTAAATTTTCATTTTGAAAAAATCAGCTTGACAAAGATAAGGTAGATAAATGATAAGGAAGTGTGGCTAGAGGGAGGGAGACCAGAGGGGAGAAAAAAATCAAATTCCAAAGCTATTGAAGAAATAAAAAATAACAAAAATTAGCAACACATGTAATAAGAAGACTTAGAAAAAAGTGAAATTTAGGATGACTTTTAAAATTATAAAGTGGGTGGCATTAGCAGGAGAAAGAAGAATAGTTAGTGGGAAAAATGAGTTCAAATTCAACCAGGTTTTATTGCAGGTGCCTACAAGAACAGCCTTGAGTTAACAGATGAAAAGATTTTTTAAAAATGTGTTTTATATATATATATATATAAAGGAATATATATATGTAATTAGTCATGTATAACTAATTAAAATAATGGAATGTATATACATACACACACACACACATACACACACACAATGGAATATTACTCAGCCTTAAAGAAGAGTGAAATTATGGCATTTGCTGGTAAATGGATGGAGCAGGAGAATATCATGCTAAGCAAAATAAATCAATCCCATAAAACCAAAAGCTCTATGTTTTCTCTGCTAATTCACAATGGGGTAAGGAGCTAGGAAAAAATAGTTACTTTAGATTAGGTAGAGGGGATTGGAGCAAGAAGAGGGGGTATAGGGTTAGGAATGATAGTAGAATGAATCAGACATTATTACCCTATGTACATATATAATTATATGATCAGTGAGATTCTACATCATGTATAACCAGAAGAATGAGAAATTATACTTCATTATATATGATGTATCAAAGTGTATTCTACTGTCATGTATAACTAATTAAAACAAATTTTAAAAATTAAAAAAAATGACAATGGCAAACAGTTTTAGAAAGATAAACAGCGGCCATTTTACTAGTAATGAGACTAACATGCATTGTTGTTATGTCTTTGTTGTATATTTATTGTTTCCCCCCACCTCAGATCACATAACTTTTAAAATTCAAGTTTTGAATAAAATCATAAGGAAGGAAAGGAAATGCAATTTTTAAAATGTCTATTTCTTACTCCTATGCCTTACCCATCTAGATCCTATCCTGAAATCAGTCACTGGCTACCAGTTCCCAGAGATAGTTCATGCATATTGTGTTATCCTAAATACATATTTGCACTTTATAGATGTACATATGCATGTAGATATACAAGTGCATTCTACATACCACCATATTTTACCTTGATTTTTTTTTTCCCTTTTAAGAAATTTGTCTTGGGCTGGGGTTGTAGCTCAGTGATAGAGCGCTTGCCTTGCAAGTGTGAGGCACTGAGTTCAGTCCTCAGCACCACATAAAAATAAATTAAAAAATAAATATATTGCCTTCATCTAAACTAAAAATACACATATATCTATTTTTAAAAAGAAATTTGAGAATTGTCAACATAAACACAAAAAGAGTGACTATGTTCTTTTTAATAGTTGCATAGTATTTCACTATTTAAATGTACCATAATTTAACCACTCATCCTTATTGGTGTACATTTAATTTGTTTCTGATATGTCTGCTATTCCTAAATAATGTTGCTATGTACCATTGCCCATACTTCATTTTGACATGTATGGGTGCATCTGTAATAAAAATTCCTAGAAGATGAATTACTTAAAAAAAAAAAAAAATGTGAGCAGTAAGGATCCCTGAGTTTTCACCTTACAGGTGGCAGCTGAAACATGATCATGAAGTACACTGCCAGCTCTGTAGCCATCCATACTACTCTATGGTCCCAAATCCCTTATATTCATTCGTCATTCAGTTTTTTTCATTAATTTGCTATTAATACATTTCTTCTTTGGCCAACAAATGCATATGGGACTCCCATATTCTAGGTTACATGAAAGACTCTGGGTACCCGTAGATGAATAAGCTTTTATTCCCTATCCTAAAATATCTCATAAGCTGACTGTTCATTATCAACTGACTAATTTTCAAATTCCCTGCGCGGCTAGGTCTTCTGCCTCTAATAAGAGGATAAACTCCTCAAAGTTTATCCTCTTAGGTTCCTTTTAAACCTTTCCACAAAAATCTAAACACAAAGTTCTTTTCTTTGTAGGTGCTCATGTGAACTTTGAGTGAAAATCAGTAGCCTATTTAAACACATAGACCAACTTACTTATTTTTAAGTAGTTTTGGTAAGAAGGGTTCTGACTAGAAAATATTAAATTTTCATTGTTAAAAATATAGAAACAACATTAAAAATATTTTAAAAAATCATTTTCAATGTACTATCCAAAGATAACTACTATTTATATTTTATGTAAAATATTCAGCCTTTTTCCTAAGAATAGAAACATGCATTTATTACACTTTTAGAAAAGTGGTCATATTAAACAAGTTTTTATGCCACTTTTTTTTCATTTACTGATGCTATATAATGAGCATACTCCCATGCTATTAAATATAGACTTATATTGTTATTTTTTAAAATGTCTCATTGTATTCCATTGCAGGGCTGCACCTAATTTATTCAGCAGGTTCTTTACTAATGGAAATTTATGTTGTTTCCAAGTATTCACTACTATGAACCCTGCTATGAAAATATTTAAACTTAAGACTTTATGCATCATGTAATCTTTTCCATAAAATAAATTCCTAGAAGTTAATTTATGTTTCTAAGACTTTTTTTTTTTTTTTTTTTTTTTGGTACCAGGGATTGAACCCAGGGGTGCTTAACCACTGAGCCACATCCCTTTTAAAAATATTTTATTAGAGACAGGGTCTCACTGAGTTGCTTAGTGCCTCACTAAGTTGCTGAGGCTGACTTTGAACTGCAATTCTCCTGCTTCAGCCTCCCAAGAGTACACCATGGCACCCAGCAGGTGTTTCTAAGACTTTCTAAATATATTCCCAAATTGTCCTTTGAGACAATTCCCATCTAGGTTTGTGTTCCAAAAACCCTAATTAAGGGGGGCTGGGGAGATAGCTCAGTCGGTAGAGTGCTTGCCTTGTAAGCACAAGGCCCTGGGTTTGATCCCTAGCACCCCAAAAAAAGAAAAATACTAGTTAAGATTCCTTATTAAGGCTCTTTAGAGGCCAAGGGCAGAAACCTATGAGCTTTCAAATTTTGATATAGAACATAAATAAAAGTTCACAATCAAAAGAGAATTTGATGAATATTTACAAAACGAATACACACATGAAACTGGATTAGGGTTCGGATCATTACCAAAACCCCAGAAGCCCTCTCCGTCTTCTTCCAGTCACTGCATAACATTGGCCAGGAAGCTCCCAGCCAATGTCTGAATACAGTGTAGGCAGTGGGACCTGGACGTTTCTGCCTAATATGAGCCCCCTCTAGAAGCTGGCTAAGATTTTCTCAGAGCCACATACCTCTCAGTCTGAAGCTCTTGCTACTCAGTACTCCTTACTTTCCCCTCTCCTTTTACAGATGTCATAACCACATCTTGGCCTACAAACTTTCCCTGACTACTCCTGCTCTTTCCCTTTTGTCCTTTATCAGGTATTATCCATAATAAATCTCTTGTACTTTGAACTTTGGACAATGCTTCCCAAAGGGCTGAATCAACACAGTTGGTACTGAAACAAGCTCAGTTTGGAGCCTGGTCCCCATACCTCCATCCCAAGTGGTGTATTAGCAGGGATAGTCCCAGTCACAATTTCTAGCCCAATTTCTAAAATAGCATCAGTAGGGACTTGAGAGTGCCATTCCATTGACAAACGCACTGGCTAGTGAGTTGGTTCAAACCTTTGGAAAGCACAGGGTCCAGGGAAAAGAGGAGACGACACATAAAAGAATAATGGAATTGATTCATTAATAAAAAGTTGCATTGACATCTTACAGAGGAATAATTGGAATTGAAGGGCAGTTAACAGACAATTACAGTTAAGTGTAAGAGCCAGAGGGTCTCTTTGTTAGCTCATATGGAGGAACTGGCACAACCATGGTCCAAACTCAAGATCTGAGAGGGTCCGAGAATAGCCAAAATGGTTGAATGTTCAGTCAAGACCACCAATGATGTTCTGTTTGAAAAAATCTGGGGCCCTGAAATGTGGGCTAGGAGAATCTGGGTAAATACCCTCAAAGATAGCATATCTGCAGACTTTCTTTAACCCCCAGAATCTGTATAGCTGGCTCATGCTTCCCTGTGCAGGAAGACACTGCAGAGACCTGTCCCTCTCCAGGCAATAGGTCCCCTCCTCAGGAACTGTGTCTGCCTCCTTTCGTGGCTGCAAGGTTGATACTATGGATTAAATCCCAGCATAACTTGACCGGACACACTGGGCCTAACTAAGGTGCCAATGCCCCTTCCTCAGATCACACCTATGGCTATAGGGAACATCCAGAATGACCAGCTGAAGGAGAAGAAAAAAGCCCACGCTTGGTTCACAGATGGGTCACTTCAATGTGTGGGTGCAAGTTTTCTTATTGGAACTGACACAGTGGGTACATGAAAAAGTGACCATGTGGCAGAGAGGGAAGCTACATACAGACCCTAAAGCATGGACTCCCACTCATCAAATCTGGTCTTGCTATTGCTGTCTCCCAATATTCAACCTGTTGGAAACAAAGACCACATATGGCTCTGTTCCCTGAAGAGACCCTCTAATAAGTGACAAATTGTACCTCTTTTGTCCTAGAAGAGGTAGAGTTTCATTCTCAGATAAAGATATTTGAGTATAGATTTGTTATTCCTGTCCTCAATTCCACAGCCATCATCACTATCCAGGGGCTTCCAAGACATGGGATTTCACACAACATAGCATCTAGCTAGGGAACCCAGCTGTTGTGGTCTGCATGTTTGTGTTCCCCTAAAATTCATGTATTGAAATCCTAACCCCAGACAGTGGTATTGGAAGGTTGGGCATTGGGAGATGATTAAGTCATGAGGACTGACATCTGATGAATGAGAATAGTGACTTCATTAAAGAACTTGTTTCTCTCTTCCCTCTGTGAAGACACAGCTAGAAGGCATCATCTGTGAGGAAGCAGGCCCTCAATGGACACCAAATCTGCTGGCACCTTGATCTTGAACTTCCCAGTCTCCATCTATTGTTTATAAGCTGCCCAGTTTGTGGTATTTTATTGTAGCACGCTGAACTAGGATCCCGAATCTGGACAGAGAGGATGTGATTGTGGGGCCGTGGCCTTGGGATTCACTGCAGCAACAGAAGCTGCCAACTGAATAGAATGATGGAATGACCTGCTAAAATATCACCTTGGTGGCAAGACTCTTAAGGATATAGGGTGCTCCTCTGAGATGTGGTACATGCATTAAATCACATATGTACTGATCTTTGTATGGTCCTATGTCCCTAGTAGAAAGAAAATACGTGCCTAGAAATCAAGAAGTGGAAGCAGGAGTGGCTCTATTTACCATCACTCTCAGTGACCTGCCAGAGGATTTTGTTTCCCTCCCCTGCAACTCTGGGCCCTGCAAAGCTGAAAGACTTGATAAGGGGGTGTACTCTTGCCAGTGGACACAGTGAACTATGTGCTATGCTGTGCACTTGAGATTCCTCCTGTCCAGGGCCATGCAAGCAGCAAGACAAGTAACCTTTTGGTAAAGATTATCATCCCTGATCAGCAAGTGGAAGTGGGGCTCATATTACATTAGGGGGGTCACAGAAGAATGTGTGGAACTCAAATTGGCACTTGGGTGCCTCTTGGCACACTACTACTGAATTGTGACTGAGATAAACAAGTGTAGCAGTCCTCACTTGAAAAGGGTATGGTTACCAAAAGCTCAGATCCCTTAGAGTGGAGATTCAGGAAGAAGCTGCTTCCCAAACCTGTGGGGATCATGGCAACCATGAACAGGTGCTCTGTTCAAATGCCCCTTCAAGAAAGAATTTTATGATCAGCTGCAAAGACAGCAATTAGATGACAAACTCCAATAGCTTTGCCTTTGGGATCTGCTGTGTTTCAGCTGAGGTCATGACTTTTCCAGGCAGTCCCAGACAATGAATGAGCATGGCTCCCTTATGTTTGGGAACTTTGCTACCTGATAGGAGTAACCCTGTTCTTATATGTGTTGGCTCACATGGCCGAAGTTAATAGGTATAAGGGTGGATGCCCAAGTGAGTCCACTCGCAATCTTCCTCTGGATTTATTTTGAATTTGTTTGTTTGTTTATTACTATTTAACTGAGAAGAGAGTCTCTTCAATGAAGGAAGAACTCAGGAGTTGTGGTTTCTGGCCACATGAGGGAGCCCATTTGCAGTGAGCAAGAATGAAACACACACACACACACACACACACACACACACAGAGTAGACTCGAGAGTGCCTGCAGCATTTGAGACCCAGCTGTAGCCAGCTCTCCTGGGGTTTGATTGTTCCAACCTTTCATTGGATTAGATGCTTTGGTATGCTCCCAGTAAACACTCTAATTGAAATCAGCTGTCTATCTCACGTGACCACACATTTAGAAGTATCTTACACCTATTTTGTATTGAGTTAACAGAGACTGAGTTGAGGATTTATTATGCCAGACAGTGGTCTAAGCACTGCACATATCTAAATTCATTTAGTCCTCCCAGGTAGAATGAGTCCACCTTCTCTCTAGTGTACCCCCAACCACATATAAAGAAACTGAGGCTGCTTTAAGATCAAGAATAACTAAGATATTTTTGCCACAGGGGACTGCCAGAGAACACAGACTTTGGGAACGGGCAGTCTGTATTGTGTTAGTCTCACCAATTGATGACAGATCTGGCTGTGGCATGAGCAAGACAGATTTACAGCCACAGGTGTCCCACAATTCCTAGACAGGGCCGTTTTAGGAATAAGGAAGGCAGCAGCAAAACTGATCATTTCCTACTTATATACATTTTGTGCCGCTGGTTAATTTATGAACAGCTTTTGTGGTTGGTATCTTTAGTTCTTTCTTCCCTGCTTATCAGTTCAGATGGCTTTTGCTCTGGAACTCCAAGTCCCTCCCAGCCTCCCTCTTTCTTCTCTGACCTAGAACAAATGATTAACCACATAAAACAACCATCAACACTTTCCAAGGACATCAATGACTCATTAAGTGCAAACCTACAGGTCCTTTCTCCACCTCTCTGCAAAGCCTGATGCTGTGGCTTCTCCCTCCTCATCCTGGTTCTCCTCTAACATCCTAAAGGTCATACCTCCCCCTGCTTTTTCAAGTATGAATCTTCTGTTACTGCTTCCTGAGCCTGAGCCTTCCACATTTACTCCTAGGCCTCAGCTTGGTATCCCTACACTGATGATTTCCAAATCTGTGCTTCTAGCTCCCACTGCAGTCTCGGGTCCAATTCAAAGCTCCTCACTGCCCTCTCTTCCTTCATGACCTGCCTCTGAGTTCATTGTCCTTCAACTCAAACCACCCACCTCCTACTTGCTATGAGTAGGAAACACAGTGACTTGAAGCACCCACGTGCCTCCTCTGGTGCCAAGCACCTTATTTAACCTTCACAATGACACCATAAAGAAAGAGTTGCCGGGCACAGTAGTGGCAGTGGTGTGTGCCTATAATCCCAGCAATTTGGGAGGCTGAGGTAGGAGGATTACAAGTTTAAGTCCAGCCTCAGCAACTTGGTAAGACCCTATCTCAAAATAAAATAAAAAGGACTGGGAATGTAGCTCAGTGGTAGAGCATCCCTGGGGTCAATCCCCAATTCATAAAGATGAAGGAGAAGAAGAAATTACAATCTCTGTTCTACAACTGGAAAAAAACAATTTTCAGAAAGTGAAAAAACCCAAATCCAGGTCTGTCCAAATCGAGACTTCATGCCCCTTTCCAATCCATAGGTCTGCCTCCCATAATTCAGTCAATAGTTGGAAGCTCTTTACAAGATGGATTATGTGCCATCTGCCCTCTGAAGGTGTGCAATTTAGTGAGAGAGACAGAAAATACAACTAAATACAGTAGTTTGAAAAGTGCTGTGAGGAGGTCAGGAAAAGTTACACCAAAGACAAGATATGCTAAATCATGAAAGATAGGGAATAACGGAAAGAGAACGGGGTGGGGAAGGTGATCTCAGGCAGAGGGAGTGGTGACCAGCCAGGAGGGCAAATGCTCAAATGCCTGAAATTTTAGGGGAGAGAATTGGGAGGCAGCAAGTAGTTCAGTGTGACAGGAGCCAAAGCAGAAGAAGCTTGGGATGGAGATAAACAGAGGCCTGCTAGAACCTAGCTTAAGAATGCAAGAAACCTGCTGGGTGTGATGGTATATACCTGTAATCCTAGTGGCTTGGGAGGCTGAGTCAGGAGTGAAAGGAACAAGGCTGTAGCCATTTCTCCCCTGATTCTAGCCCCTCCACACACACTATTTTTCAATCTAGGTTGTTAACTTCCTCGTTAGTCATTGGTCCAATTAACCCATGGCTTCCACTATTTAAGGGTGATTCCTCCTATTATTAGCACCCTTTCTCTTTCCCTCAAGGGTAGATACATTGTTCGTCTGCTTATTAAAATCTTTTGTGTGAGTTCCCGTGTTCAGAGTGGTTTTCTGGGTGCTTTCATTGGTGCCGTGACTCAAATGGGCTCTTCTACCACCACTTAGGCAAGTGGAATCCCATCTGTTGCCCTGGACCCCTGGACATTCACCCAGACACCCAGTTCCACATCCACCACTGTTCTTCAGATTGGTGAATTTTCCCCTAGATTGACTTAAATACTCCTCTGCTGACCTGAGGTGCGACTGTTGATCATCCAGCACCCTGGAGGTGATTGAGGAGTGGGGGTTCCCCCAGTCATGACTTTTATAGTTTCGGCTGGCCCCCTAGTTGACCTTATTTGACAGTAGGTCCCCAATCTTTATGGTGGAGAGCCCCTCTCTGGGTTGAGGCTCCTCTTCACTTTTCCTCTCAAATTCTGGCACCAGGTCCTCAACCCTCTTGGCTTTTGCCTGGCACACTAATGGGGGTGATGACTCCCATCGTTGTGTTGCCTCCTGGTCTCCGGCCATCTAGTCTGTGACCTCAGAATGCCTTGGATACTGACTTGGCTGTATCAGTCTCCACCATGGGATCAAGGTCTCCCATTCTGGCAAATTAATACTTGGGATGTCTACTAGAAAATCTTAAATCCCTTTGCCTGATCCCTGACCTAGAGCCATCAAAACTTATTTGCTTGAGTAATATTTGGCCACAGTATCCTTTGGATAATCAATCTAGATGGCCAATTAATGGCACTTTGGATGCTAATGTTTTATGGAACTTATACAACTTCTGAGAGCGAGCAGGCAAGTGGAAAGAAATTCTTTAAGTTTTCTTTTTCTTGCGCACTAAACCTGATCTTTGCTCTTCCTGAAAACCCAAACACCTCCTTTTGGCTTCTTCTCACCCTCCTAATCCCTCCTCCTTCTCCAACTTTGACCCAGCTAATGAACCACCCCCATACCAGTCTCCTGCCACAGAGGCCTTTCCAGCCCCTGCTCCTCCATCTCCTTTGCCCTATTCTGTTTCTGCTTCTATGTGCTCTGCTCCCTAGCCTACCTAGTCCTCCTGTCACGCAGTCCTATGCACATGTGCTAGCCCCGCTACGGGAGGTGGCTGGTGTGAAGGGAGTGATCCAGTTCATGTTCCTTTCTCACTTTCCGAACTTTCCCAGATAAAGAAGTGGCTAGGCCCCTTCACTTCCAACTCCAAGAACTTTATCAAGGAATTTCAGTATCTTAGTCTTATGATCTTACGTGGCATGATATTTATATGATCATGTCCAACACCTTGGCCCCTGAGGAGCCCAGGAGAGTCTGGGAAAAGGTGTACAATTATGCAGATGAGGTTCACCAATCGACCCCAACCCATCCCATTGGGGCTGAAGCCGTACCAGATAGGAAGCCCCAATGGGACTATAACACGGGGACCAGATGTCTGCAGCGGGATGAGTTCCAAACTTGTGTCCTTGCAGACCTTCAAAAGGCCGCCATTAAACCTATTAATTATGATAAACTTCAGGAAGTAATATAGGACAAAACTGAAAATCCATCTGAGTCTCCTCACAAAGGCCATGCTCAAATACACTAACCTGGACCCTGAAACTCTGGGGGATGACAGCTACTCATGAATTATTTTTTCCCTCAAAGTTACACAGACATAAAGGCTAAATTGAGGAGGTTGGACGGGGGCTCCTTACCCCACAGTCAGAGGTTCTAGCAGTGATATTCAGGGTGTATAATGGAAGGAGAGAAAAAAAAACAAAACAAAACTAAAATACCTAATACTGGCCAAAGCCTTTCAACCAGCTAGACCTGCCCAGCCGGCCACTACTAGGGACACCTAATCTCCCAGAAGACCTCCAGGCCCAAGCTTCAAGCATGGAAAAGAGGGCTACTGGGCACGAGCCTGCCCCAACTCCCGGCAGCCCCCAGGTCCTTGTCCAAAATGTCCCCAACCAGGACACTGGGCAGTGGATTGCCCTTGTGCTCAGAGAAGTGCCAGGTCACCCTTGCCCTCTTCCCCAGTGACTTATTGGGATTGGTAATGGATGATTGAAGGGGCCTGGGATTCCTACACCCATAGACCATCACCACTCAGAGCCCCTAGTGACCCTTACAGTGGCAGGCAGGCAGCTCCCTTTCCTTATAGATACCGGAGCCGCCTTTTCAGTGCTTTGGGGGACCCACTTCTCCCACCAAATCCAAATCTATTGTTTGGGGTAGAGAGTCAACCATACCACCCCCTACAAACCCCTCCAATAAGTTGCCATATAGGACAAATTTGCTTCCTCCATTCCTTTTTGAACTAAATTGAGTGCCTGTATTTCCTTCTCACCCACCATACGCCTTCACCAAGACTCCTCTTCTATTCCTCTCCTCATGACCTTGCAGGAACATACAACCCAACCTGAGTCTTCCTATCCCCTTCCTCCCCCGCTTGTTGACCCCAAGGTTTGGGACACCCACACACCTTCTGTAGCTACATGCCCACCTGTACTCCTTCACTTGAAGGACCCAGGCTCGACATCCCTTTCCCCAAAGGAGCCTCTTAGGGCTTCAAACAGTCATCCAGGATTTAAGGCAGAGAGGCTTCCTGCACACCACCAACTCACCTTTTAACACCTCCATCCTAACTGTTAAAAAGCCTAATGGATCTTACCATTTGGTGCAAGATCTCCACATCATCAACTCAGCTGTTGTCCCCACTTCCCCCATTGTGCCCAAACCCCACACCTTGTTTTCCTCTCACTGTCCCTCTTCATCCTGACACAGGATCTCTTTGCTTTCACCTGAACTGACCCTCTCACTCAAGTTTCTACCCAGCTGACCTGGACAGTTCTCCCACAGGGATTCTGAGACAGCCCTCACCTCTTTAGCCAAATGCTATCTCATGATCTTGCCTCTTTTACTTTCATTTCCTCCTCTCTCTTACAGTATGTTGATGATCTTCTATATAGTCCCTCTCTCAAGGACTCCCAAGGAGATACTATTAAGCTTATAAATTCTTTGATTGCCAGGTTATAGGGTCTTTCCAGTAAAGGTATAGCTTGCCCAACCTCAGGTTATTTACTTAGGAGTCAGCCTCTCACCTGGATTTAAGGCCATCACTGTAGAGAGAAAAGCATTGTTGCAGAACATGTCCACTCCATCTATCAAGGAAGAAATCCTTTCCTTTTTAGGGATAGCAGGATATTTATGATCCTGGATCCCAAATTTTTTCCATCCTGGCAGCCCCCTTGTATGAACTTCTTCTCAACCCAGTGCAAACCCCTTTCCAGACCCTAAGGAAAGCCCTTCTTCAAGTCCCAGTCCTACACCTCCCTGACATCACCAGACTAATCTACGTGTTTGTCTCTGAGAAAAGTGAGTTCACTCTGGGGGTCTTAGGACACATGTTTGGTCCCACCTTTGGCCCAGTGGCATACCTATCAAAAAGGCTAGACCCCCCTGTAAGAGGCTGGGCACCATGTCTTAGGGTATTGGCTGCAACATTTGTCTTAACCTAGGAATCAAAAAACTTTCTTTTGAGGCTCCCACTGAAGTGCTCTCACCTTATCTGTTTGAGCTTTTTACTTGTAAGAGTCTGCAAACTCTACTGCCCTGTCAGGTGTTGGCTTTGCAAACTTCTCTTATTGAGGACTCTTCCATCTCCTTTAAGACATGCTCTCCTTTAAATTCAGTCACCCTCTTACCCCCACCTTTCAATACACATGCTTCAGCAACCCATAGCTGCCTTGAGATTCTGGAAGAGTTACCTCCCTGCCCCTCCAATGTTCAGGAGGGGGCCTTACACAATCCTACTCTCATATGGTTCACTGATGGGAGCTCTTTTCTCCATGAAGGGATCTGACAAGCTGGATATGGCATTGTTTCCCTGGAAAAGGTTGTAGAGTCAGGACCACTACCTAACACCACCAACAACCAACAGGCGGAATTAATTGCCCTCACCCATGCATTCACCCTCATAAAGGGAGAATCCCTCACAATCTATACTGATTGTAAATATGCTTTTCACATTATCCTTTCCCATGCCACTATTTGGAAAGAGAGGGGCCTTCTTACTACAAAAGGGAACTCCATTACCAACTCTAGATACATCCTAAACCTCCTTGAGGCTCTTCACTCCCAAAAACCACAGGCCTTGTACATTGCTAAGCTCATCAGACAGATCAATCATTCATCTGTTCAGGCAACAATAAGGTAGATGAGGAGGCTAGAAGAGCATCCCTATCATCCACACCAGTCCTGATTATGACTCTCCATGATCCCTTATCTCTACCACCTCACAACAGGGAAATACTTTCATACCTCCACCATTTATTTCAACCCAATCTTTTTTTTTTTTTTTTGCTCTCACAATTCACTAAGACTCCTTTACAGCTATCCTCCTGACATCTCATTTCTGAAAGAACTCTCCTCCACATGTGAAATTTGCCTACAAACCAATTCTACAGCCATCAGATCCCCTACTTTTCCAACTCACCAGACCTGTGGTGCCATTCCAGGGGTAGACTGGCAACTTGACTTCACTCACATGCCCACAGTAAGAAAATCTAAATAATTTTTGGTCAGGGTAGACACCTTCTCGGGTTGGGTTGAAGCCATCCCCACTTCCAAAAAAAGGGCATTAACTGTCTCTACCTTCATCCTTCATGAAATCATTACTTGCTTTGGAGTGTCTACCTCCTTCCAGTCAGATAATGGGCCTGAATTTATCTTTCAAATTTCTCAGGACCTTGACAAGGCTCTTGGAGTCCCTTAGTGTTTCCACATTCCCTTTCACCCAAAGTCATCAGGTAAAGTAGAATGAAAAAACTAAACTCTTAAAAATGTCTTAACCAAACTTTCTTTAGAACTTCACCTTGATTGGGTTAAACTCCTGCCTCTTGCTCTTCTGTGTCTTAATTTGCTCCCAAAGAAAACTGCCAATATCTCCCCTCCTGAGTTGATGTATGGTCGTGCCATCCTTCCCCTGGGGTTATTGCCCCTTCCTTCCCCTCTTCCTTCTCATATATTCATTCCTCTCCTAAACCACATTCGGGCATTCCTATGGGGTTACGCCGACTCCTCCCTGACCAGACCCTTCTCTGGTCCCCTGGCTCAACCTCTTCAAATAAGAGACCAAATTCTTATCTCTCCTCCTCAGGAGGCCACAGCCCCTCTACCTCCCAAATGGCAGGAAACCCATACAGTGATACTGGCTTTGCCAATGGCTGTTAAGGTACAAGCTTACAGGGATGGCTATACATTTCTCAGGTTAAGCTCTACTCTCTGTCGGTCTGGGGTCCTGGTGATAGGGCGCAGTCAGTTGGTCTGGGGATCCTGGCAGCAGGGAGCAGTCAGTCAATGTGAGGGCCCCGGCGGCAGGGAGTGATCAGTCAGGCTGACAGATCCTGGAGATGGGGCTCAGTCAGTCCGGCCAGGGGTCCTACGGGGCCTGGCCGTTGTCTCAAAATGGTGGCAGCCACGTGTAATCAAACCTGCAGGTACTGTGACAGAGAACTTCCAGGCAACAGCAGGCAGGTGGTGCTCCACTGGTGGTCGGCGATCAGTTTGCTGACTGTTGTCGGACAATCGGGAGGTGAACCTCCTGCGTTGGGTGATGGAAAGGTGTAAGGCAGGCAATGGACCAGCCAGAGGCAGGCAAATGGCGGATGATAGGCGCCTGACAGTGAGCAATCTGCACTCAAAAAAGGCGTCGATATGCTGGCAGACTGCAGGTCATCACAGCAGACAAATGGGGTAAACACCAGGGAATCGATAAGCAGCAAAAACTGCCTCACCAAGAAACAGATATCCTCTGCTTGAAACTGGAGTTACAGAGCAACAAGGAACGCAGCCTCCCTCTAGTCCGCCATCTTGGATCCACTAAGCTCTACTCTCAATCCACAAATTCCTCTCCAGTTTCTAACCCTCAGGCTTTTTCCAACCAATACTCAGCCACCCCAGTGGGACCTCTAAGGCCATCAACCCTCCACCCTTCCTCCCATTCAGGAGGCTGAGGACCAGAACACAGAGGCACAAGACAACCACACCCAGCCATGAGTGTTGGGGGCTGTGCCATGTTGGCGGTGCCAGGATGGAGCCTGATCACATCGGCAGCGAGGAGGTTAATTGACATAAGCACACTCAGGTGATTTTATCGTCCACGCACACAATGTATGCGCATGTGTTCTCGAGCACTAATTGCCTGCTCAGAGCGTCTCGCCTAATCTTTGCGTAAGAGGCGTGGCCCTGCTGTCCGCCTCCTGGAGGTGATATAAGCGTAGGCAGAGCGAGACAGAGATACAGCAGCCATTAGCAGAAAAGCAGTAGAAGAAGACACACACGCGGCAGCAACCAGAGGGAAAAACATGCTACAGCAGCCATTAGCAGAAAATCAGTAGAAGAAGACACACGCAGGGAAAAGCAGCTAGGAAACGCGCGACGGCAGCTAGTAGGGAAAAGCGGCACAGCAGCGAGTAGGGGCAGCGGCGGAAGGCAGATCACGGACAGAGAACTGAGACGCATCACTAGGGCACCTTGGATGGACGTACCCTTAGTTCACAGGATGCAGGACTTTAAGGTGTAGCAAGTCTCTTCCTCTAAGCTCTAAGCAAAGTCTATCTTTCTCTCAAAGTTTCTCTCTTAAGCAAAGTCTCTCTCTCTCTGATAAGCAGGGTCTCTCTCTCCTCTCAAAGCAAGTAAACCTCATTTCCTCTATCCTCTATAAACAAACAAGCAAGAAAGCAGTGCACTAAAGAGAAAGATAGAAGTAGCTCAGTTTCCACTCCACCACCCATAAGACCTGTGCAAGTTGTTGCTGCAGGCAGTGACAAATATCCATGGATTTTGGGACCGCAAAGAGCCAGCGACAATGAGGACTGAACTGCCAGCTACATTCTTGCCTTTCCTGCTTTTGCTCTGTCTGTCATTTTCCTAACTATTGGAATTTTTCCCCAATAGATCTGTCCAGCTTGTATTACAGGACTATCAGGACCTTATAAACTATGAATTGGAGCCTAGCTACAAGTGCACACCCTTGGGGAACTATCCAGTCCCCAACCCCCACCTATTGCAATGACATGTCCCTCCCCTGAATTAGTTCTATGCCCATGTCCAGCAGTAAGCAGTCATGGAAGATGGATCTTCACCCATATGCCCAAAAGGGATCTTCTTATTTAAAAAAAAAGGGGGGGGGGAATGAAAGGAACAGGCTGTAGTCATTTCTCCCCTGATTCTGCCCCTCCCCACACACTATTTTTCAATCTAGATTGTTAACTTCCTCATTAGTCATTGGTCCAATTAGCCCATGGGCTTCCAGTACTTAAGGGTAGTAGTTTTTTCTTGCCCTTAAGGGCAGACACTCTGTTTGTCTGCTTATTAAGATCTCTTGTGTGAGTTCCTGCATCTGGAGTGGTTTTCTGGGTGCTTTCAGAGAGGATCGTGATTTCAAAGCCAACCTCAGCAACTTAGTGAGGCCCTCAGCAACTCAGCAAGACTCTGTCTCTAAATAAAAATACAAAAAGGGGCTGGGGATGCGGCTCAGTGGTTAACTGCCCCTGGATTCAATCCCCAGTACCAAAAAAAAAAAAAAAAATGAGTGCAAGAAACCATTACGTGCTTTTAAACAGAGGGGCAGGCTCAGATTTGCATATGAGAATCATGAGATGAGAATCACTCTGGCTGCAATGCAGAGAATGGACCCAAGAGAGCCTCAACTGGGGTTAGGGAAACCAATTAGGGAGCCACAGTCACAGTCCACATGAGAGATAAGTAGTAGCCCCCTAGATGCAGAGGAGTCTAGAGATATCCCAGATGTCGATTACACAGGACTCGGTGCTTGATTATATGTGGAGGGTGGATAAAGACTCGAGGATAAAGTTCACATTTCGAGGTTGGGCAACTGTGTGCATGGTTGTAGAGACACTGAAAGAGGGACAGAGGAGGATCAGGTGTGGTGAATGATTATTAATTTCACTTGGGTACATGGGGAGTTAAGGTAGCAGTGGGACAGCCAGATCAGGACATGATAGACAGTGGTTAATGGGCTTGTAGCTGAGGAGAAAGAACTGTTTGGGATAGAGACAGAGACTTAAGTGTCATCAATGGTAATGTGAGCAATAAAGGTATATAAAGAATCCAAAGGGGTAAGAAGTGATAGGGAAAGCAGGCTGAAAAGGGACTACTAAGGAGTACCAGTAAGTAAACGGTGAACATAAGAAAGACCTTTGAGATTGAGAAGAAGCCAGAGGGAGGAGGAAAACCAAGAAAGTGTAGTCTGCTGGAAGCAAAGGGAAGAGAGTAGAGTTAAAGACACTGAAACCAGGGCCAGGGCTGTAGTTCAGTGATAGAGCGCTTGCCTAGCATGTGTGAGGCACTGGGTTTGATCCTCATCTCTGGATAAAAATAAATAAAATAGAGGTATTGTGTTCATCTATAACTAAATATATAAGAAAAGACACTGAAACCAGTAACCAGTTTCAACAATAGAGGGTGGTAATTGGTGAACTTATTGAAAATGGTCTAGGTGGAGTTTGGGTGGCAAATTCAGTCTGCAACGAGTTGAGCAGAGAATTGAGTGGAAAGTAAAGGTGGATGATGAGGTTGACAACCTATTCAAAATGTCTAGTTGCAACAATAGAGTGAATTAGACATAACTTTCCTATGTTCATATATGAATACAAGACCAGTGTAACTCCACATCATGTACAACCACAAAAATGGAAGTTACACTCCATGTATGTATATGTCAAAATACATTCTGCCACTTAACTAAAAAGAACAAATTTTTAAAATGTCTAGTTGCAATAATGCACTATGAAGCTGATATGAGATCATGAAGGTAAAGCAATTAACCATAATATGTGCCATCATAGCCTGGCACATATCAATAATTCAGTAAATGTCAGCTATTATTACATTAAGGTATACATTCCAAGGAAGAAGAGAGGTGATGCAAATTTAGGGAGGGTTTTTAAGGCTTCTCTGCCTACCATATTAAAAAAAGAGAAAATTTTCTAAGCTTCATTAGACTACATGCAAATGATTCAGAGAAGCAGCAATCTTTTGGGCCACCCTTCCTCAGCAGGAGTCACCAATGTGAACTGCTTCCGTGTTGGAGTAACCTGTATATTGCTACTTACCTCTTGCTATGACCATTTCTTTATTTTTCAGTCTCAGACATTACCTACTTCCCGAGATGCTCAGTGAGAATTGAGTTCACCTGTATCCATCTTTTGCCGTCTCCTCCAAAGTACTTGTACCACCATTCTCAGTTTCCCCACTGACCATCTTTGCAATCAACTTAAGCTCTACTTATCATTCATCTGCATTCCTTGACTCCCTGTTTTTAAGATAAGGACATTGGTAGACTACTCTTCCCACCACCTCCCAAGAGGGAAGGCTTGTTTTTGTTCTGTTTCTAAAATATAGGAGACTCTTGAATAGGTTTCCATGGAAATGAATCAATGAAAGCAGACAATTGAAGATAGATGACAAAATAATTGTTGATACGGTGTCCCCGGAGAGGCAGAATAGGACGGACTCAAGCCCAGTGTGGGACATCGCCTCTATAAAGGCACCGCCAATTTCCTAGCATAAGTTTTGGACTCTTTACACCCTGGATCCAATCAACTATAAAATTCCATAGATTCACTTCGTCAGCTACCATCTTTCTATATTCTCTCCTGCCTATGACTTTAGTTTGGGTTTTCATTATTTCTGATTTGGAAAACAAACTCGTTTTTTTCCCCCTAATACTGGGGATTGAACCCAGAGGCACTTTAATCAGAGCTGCATACCCAACCTTTTTTATTTTTTTATTTTGAGACAGGGTCTTGCTAAATTGCTGAGGCTGGCATGGAACTTGCAATTCTCCTGCCTCAGCCTCTGAGTTGCTGGGATTACAGGAAAGCACCACAGCACCTGTCAGAAAAATAGGCTTGTAGAGAGTGGGACCTCCGGCTTCTGAGCGGGAAACTTCTTTGCACTAGCGACGAAAAAACGAATTAAAAATGGGTGATGTTGAGAAAGGCAAGAAGACCTTTGTTCAGAAGTGTGCCCAGTGCCACACTGTGGAAAAGGGAGGCAAACACAGGACTGGGCCAAATCTCCATGGACTGTGTGGGCGGAAGACAGGTCAGGCTGCTGGATTCTCTTACACAGATGCCAACAAGAACAAAGGCATCACCTGGGGAGAGGATACACTGATGGAGTATTTGTAGAATCCCAAAAAGTACATCCCTGGAACAAAAATGATCTTCGCTGGCATTAAGAAGAAGGGAGAAAGGGCAGACTTAATAGCTTACCTCAAAAAAGCTACTAATGAGTAATAGCCACTGCCTTATTTATTACCAAACAAATGTCTCATGGCTTTTTTAATGTGCACCATAATTTAAGTGATGTGATACACCAGAATTCAGATCATGAATGACTGACAAAATTATTTTTGTTGGACAGTCCTGATATAAGTAAAATTGACTTGTAGTTAAATTATTATTTTGGTTATACTCCCACTTCAGTAAATTCTATCACTTTCCCCTTTTTAAAGTTATGGTTGGACTTAATTAGTAATATTCAGTATTTTAAAAATGGTGAATGACATCTCAAAACTGGTTTATATTTAGGTTTATATAACTAATTATGTGAATATGTTTAAATATGGGGGAAATCCCTTCACTCTCAGAACCAAGCATGATTCACATGTGTTTCGATTTGTGTTTGTTAGCCTTTTAAAGGCAATGTTTGAAGATGAGGAAGCAGTGTCTATATTTTTGTTGACCATGCCAATTTAATTAGAATTCCCTGTATCTCAAATGCTGTCTTTTCCTTATGGAAAGGCATTTTAGTGTGACTTATGTATAAAATTAAATAAAGAATATTTAACACTTAAAAAAAAAAAAAAGAAAAGAAAAATAGGCTTGTAACTGATCTCCCTCTTTCTTCACTCTCCCCACTCATCTATCATACAGTAATGATAGTTCAATCTTTAATCTCACCTTGTTCAATCTGGATAGTCTGGCTTTCAAGGCCACTCACAATATAATGGAACATCCAATCAGGGAAGAATGAATGGAAGTCAGGGGCAAAAAAGAGTATGTTCCCCAGGTACAAGTGTAGTCTTCAGGCTCATTCAAAAAGAGCACCAGAGCCCTCCCAAAGATGCTGGTTAGGCACCCTAAATTTGTCTATTGCAAAGTCAATGATCATAGCATGATCTCTGGTTCAGAAAATCTCTTAATATCTTCTTTAGAAACTAACAGAAGAAGTACACCCAATAAACATATAAAATATCACTAGTCTAGAATGGCAACCATGAGGAGGTATGTACCTTTTTTAAAGGACTTCCTTTGTATTATTATTAAAAGAAACCAGACAGTTTAACTGTCAGCTGTTTGCCCTCTTTCTCTGAGCTAAGTCATTAGGAGAACTGGATATTCCTGGCTTAGGACACTAACTGCAGAGAGCATGTGAGGCATGTACCTCTGTGTCACCAAAGCTCTGACACTGAGCAAGATTATTTTTAGAGGTGACCTTCTAGGTTCCACGGAAAAGTAAACAGACAGATGCACGTGATTTCCTCCAAGAGAGACTCCTGGTAAACAAATCAGCACACATGCACTCACTGTTATCCTGGGTCAGATGAAGAGCTTTATTGAAAGCTTGAGACTAACCGGGAGGAAGGGGGGAAACTAAGTGAGTATTCAGGGCATCTATCTACTCAGTGAGAAAACCACAGGTGTAGCAATTCACCCATTCCAAATTCTTGGAGAATGTGTTGCTGTAAACAAAGTTTCAATATTTTCCCATGAAAATATCACTAAAATTTTTATTTGATAACTCATCTCTTATTGTATATGATTATATTTGGCTTTTACCTTTGTTGGTTTTCCCTGTATTTATTTTCTCTGTATTATTTTTAAGTGAACATTATTTTTAAAAATAGGAAGAAAAAACCATAACCTTGCCCTTTATTAAATAGTTTGTTGTAGAGTAGGCATACACTTTCATCTATATATCAACAAAAGAAAAACATACTGTCATAACTTTCTTTTGTTGTCTAGTACTACATCTTGGGCATCATTCATGTTGGTGTATATAGGTCTGTCCTATTCTATAGATGGACATTTAATTCATTTCCAGTGTTTCACTGATATAAACAATGCAGAAGCAAAGCATCTTTGAACGTTGTTTGGGCACTTGCATGAAAGTTTCTGTTGGAGCCTGATGCAGTGGCACATATCTGTAATCCCAGCAACTTGGGAAACTCAGGCAGGAGGATCTCAAATTTCACACCAGCCTGGGTGATTTATTTTATTAAAAATAAAAAGGGCTGGGGATATAGTTCAGTGATAAAATGCCCCTGGGTCAATCCATGGTACCAAGAAAGAAAGGGGAAAAAAGAAAGAAAAGAAAGTTTCTGCTAGACAGCTGCTGGGAAGAAGAATTTCTATATCAAAACATTTACTTATTTAAAAAATTTTAATTCAGTTATTGCCAAATTGCTGTCCACCCATTTCCTGAAACATATGAAAATAAATTAATTTCTCATGAAGATTTCTTACCTAGCACAGTGGCTGGTACACAGTAGCTGTTCATTAATTACTGATTAAAATCACCATGAATATTGTTATTATTCTGGTTGTGAAAAAGGGATGCCTCTGACACTAAAGTGTATTGTCCTATTTGTTTTACTCATAACTGTCCCAGACATCTGAGGTATTTAAGTGTTGATAAACTGTCAGATTTACAGTAGAGTTGCAGTAGGAACAAATACAATCTAAAAGAACAGTATATACCACAACACACAGCACTTGTAGTTGTCCCCTTGCTAGTAGTTATTCACTGTCACTTGAAATGGTAGAATTCTATAGCAGACAGGAGCCTAGATACCAAATATTCTGGGTCTCATTTTTTAATATGGAGAGGTGGTGACTGGTCAAAGGTTTGAGAAGTATAGATTCTACTTAAAGCACCTGTTCTTTACCACCTTCCTTTCTTGACTTAACTACACAGATTTGGTATAATTTTAACTATAGCATAAAAATGATGTATATGTTTAAGATTTTTAGTTCTACCTATTTCCCTGCCTAGAGCTTCTCTTCTTGCCTTTATGATTTTCTGCTTCAAGTCAGCCAAGGATTTAAAATGAGATAATCAAGCAACTGCATGTCAAGTGTGAACACTATCAAAATTGTATGTCAAATGGCAGGATCTGAGTATGCATCTAAGGTTGTTTTATTAGGGAAACAAAAGACTCTTAATACATTTTCATCAGCTATTTTGGCTACTTAGAATAGCATGTGTGTGTGTGTGTGTGTGTGTGTGGGTGTGTGTGTGTGTATGTGTGTAGGCATAGTTCCTAAGCTTTAGTAGCATTGCTGTGTTCAGGATAGATGAGATATTATGTGTGTGTATTTCACTATATATAGTGAAATCTTGGAAAGTATTCAGGATCCTTTAGTTTTAAAAACTTTTCAACTCCTAAATAGCCAAGGAATTAAATAGCCAAATAGTTTTTCCCCCCAAATGCTGTTAGCATTTGGTCAAAGTCTAAAGGACAGTGAGGACTGGATGTGTAGCTCAGAGGTAAAATCCTTCCCTAGCATGCTCGAAATCATGAGTTCAATCATCTGCACTGAAAAAAAAAAAAAAAAAAAGGAAAAAATGACAGTAAAACAAAAATCCTCTCTTTATTATGTTACTGATATATAATGTTTTTGGGGGCTTCATTATCAGAAGTTTCAGGAATAGTGTCTGCAACAGACAGAATAATGGCTGTGCAAAGGTGACACCCTGCCTCAAAATAAAATATTTTTTAAAAAGCAGGGGGCTTGGGATGTGGTTCAGTGGTTAAGCACGTCTGTGTTCAATCCTCAATACCAAAATTAATTAAATAATTAAGGTTTTGACATAGGGAGATTATTCTGGATCATCCAGGTGGACCCAATGTAATTATAAGGGTCCTTATAAGTGAAGGCAGGAGGTAAGAGAGCCAGAGTCAGAAGAGATATGACAACAGAAGCAGAGGTCAGAATGATACAATTACCAGGGGAAGAGACCATGAGTCAAAGAATGCAGGCAGCCTCTTGAATCTGGAAAAGACAAGGAAATGAATTCACCACTGGAGCCTCCAGAAAGGAATGCAGTCCACTACTGATGACTTGATCTTAGCCCATTGAGGCCACTTTGAATTTCTGACCTCCAGAACTTCAATATAATAAATTTTTGAGTCACTGAGTTTATAATAATTTGTTGTAGCAGCAGTAGAAAACTAATAACAATAGTTTTGCCATAAGGTAATGCAAGCCTGAGGTTTTTTGTTGTTGTTGTTCCAGTACTAGGGATTAAACTTGGGCCCTTGCCCGTGCTAGGCAAGCACTTTCCCATTAAATACATCTCCAGTCCTTTCAATTTTATTTTGAGAAAAGGTCTCACTAAGTTGCCCAGTCTGGCCTCAAATTTATAGTCCTTCTGCCTCAGCCTCCTGAGCAGCAGGGATGACAGGTGTGTGCCACTGTATGGGCCAAGTCTATTTTGATAGTTTATTTTGATTGAAGGACAGATGTTCTTTTATATTTTAATCAGAACAAAAGTATTTTAAGTGTAAATGACAACTTAGGCCAAAATATTTAAATAGTATTCAAAGAATTACTGTTATTATATTTGATAAATGCAAATGATTTGTAGAAATACAAGGCAATATTTACTATTTGAAGTACATGATCATAATTATCAATCTCTGCTCCCAAAAAGTGATAATAAAGTTATAATACCATTATATAACTTCTTTTTACCACATACTGCTTCATATTTTAGAATACATATATTATGCCAAAAAAATACAATTAAACATTATTACCACTTAACTGATCAGTTTGATAATGACAAGGCATCTCAAGAACAATAGAATATTAAGCAATGACCAAATTCACATAATTCTTTGCCTTAATTGAAGCTGTACACACTTTAATAAATTATTTTTTCAGAATGCTTCAGATAACCAAATAGAACTGAGGCTTCATAACTTGCATGGGATTGGATGCAAAGCATTCTGGGTCCTTAAACTAGGGTGGGGTGAGTGAAGCATTTCACTTTGGATACAAAATTCAAGGGGACACTTGAGTTTCATCCATGTACAGCATGGGTGAGGGAAAGGGTTTCTGCTGAAGGAATGGGCTGGCTGTAAATTAATCACTAAGAAACTTATTTAATAGAAAAAAACACAGGAGACACAATTATATTTTGAATCAGGGGCATGACCCATTGAACCATGCTAATCTGGCTCTAATAAGAGCCCACCTGCCCTTTATTTGTAGTTGTACAGGTAAAAGGGGGACCAGGAGGAACTTATGTGAGGAATAGGATGGAGTGGAGTTAAGCCATTTGCTCTAGTGGGTTACCCCAGCAGGACTTGCAAATTCCAGCCACTGCACAGATACCACATACTCCAGGCAGTCTGGAACAATCTCTTAATGATTGCCAGTTCCTGAAAGTTAGAATTCCATGTCTGATGGCTCGACCAATCCTAATTTTGCTAGTCATAGAGGGCTCCCTGCAGGACACCAAATTTTAAGCAATCAAGATCAATAATATATTGATGTAATGTTTAAAAAAATAAATCAGCAAACTCTGACCTAGCAGGTAGGTCAGCTACCTGCTTTTTGTAAATAAATTCCTATCAGCAACCCTGATGAGTGGAGCAGGAGAGGAATAGGGGCTAAGGAAACTGAACCTAGCTACAACATCATCCAAAGCAACCAGCACACTGAAAATGCATACATTCTGAAAAGCCACATAAGATAAACAATGAACAAAACAAACAAGAAATATGTATCATAAATATGTCAAAAGGATAACATCCTCAACATATATAGTTAACAAAAACAATAAGAAAAATACTGACACACAATTATAAAACTGAGCTAAGAATATAAGTGGTCAATTTAGGGGAGAAAAAACTCAAACTGGCAATAAAGCACTAAAAATGTTCAATCTCAGTAGAAAGTAACATTTATAAATAAAGAGGAACATTTATAATTATCACTTTAATTTGCTTTTAAAATATAGTACAGGCAAACAATCTGAAGGAAAGAATAAATCAGTATAACATTTTTTGGAATGCAATTTGGCAATATGCATCAAGAGCCTGAAATTTTTCATATTTTTAGACACAGTAATCTCACTTCTAGGAACTCATTCTGAGAAAATATTGTATAATATTTTTCACATAAAGAGTTCTGTACAAAGTTGTTCTCCAAAACATTAAATCTTCATTCATTTATTCAACAAATATTTATTGTTTCTTGGCCAATAATCAGAAACAAACATGGAACCCCATGTGGTGGCATGCACTTACAGTTCCAGCTACTCCAGAGGCTGAGACAGGAAGATCTCTTGAGCCCAGGAACTGGAGACCAACCTGAGCAACATAGCAAGGCCCAGTCTCAAAAAGAAAAGAAAAAAAGGTAAGTGTGAGATTAGAGGTGTAGCTTGTGTAGGGTGCTTGCCTAGCATGCCTGGAGCTTCATCCCTAGTACCACAAAAAACAACTGGCACAGACTTGATTATGGAAACATCTGTCTCTGACAAGCTGCAAATCAAGACACAATATTTGTTACGGTCTGTTTTAATGCTAGTTTTCTTTGAATAATTATAAAGATTGGTTGTTTGGGAGTGTTTTTTTGGTGGTGCTGGTGATGGAATACAGGTCCTCCTGCACAGTTTGCATGCATGCTTAGACCACAATCTATTGCTGAGCTACACCTGCAGCCCCATAATGACTGAATGTGTGATCAAAAAATAGTAAATATATTGCACTCATTTGTTAAATCCTACCACTTGTTGAAAGAAACATAATTTGGTACATGTTTCCAAATGAGTTTAGGTAACTTTTAAACCCACACCAATGGAAAATATGTATTTCCATACACTGTAGGCAGAAATATACATTGGTAAAACCTTATTAGAGAGTTTTTAAATAACATCTACTAACTTGTAAAATATTCCTTCTCTTTGGCCTAGCAATCCTACTTTTAGAAATTCATTCTATTTAAACACACACACAAGTATGACAGATAGATAGATAGATACATACATACATACATATACATGCACAAAGATGTCCATTGCAATAGTTTGTAATATTTAAAAAGATCAGAGCCAGCAGCAGTGGTGCATGCCTGTAGTCCCAGAAGCTTGGAAAGTTGAGGTAGGAGAATCACAATTTTGAGGCCAACCTCAGTAATTTGGCGATGTCCTAAGCAACTTAGTGAACCCTGATTCAAAATAAAATAAATAGGCTCTCTCGGCCTTAGCGCCATCTTTCTGGAAACCTCTGCACCATGAGAGCCAAGTGGAGGAAGAAGCGAATGCGCAGGCTGAAGCACAAAAGAAAAAAGATGAGGCAGAGGTCCAAGTAAACTAGCTTGTGCATCGTGGAGGCCAAAGGAGTAGAAGTAAGGAATGCCAGAGGCCGGAAACGTTAGTACAAGTTGTTGGACTGCCTGCTACTGTCCACAGATTTTGTCTCGGTGGATTTAGAACTTACATCGCCATCCCGTCGCCAAGACCACCACTGAGAGAAGACCCACCTTGCTCATAACAGCCCCTATTGGTCCTTAACCGGGACCTTTGGCATTCTGGACTAATTCGTTTCTCAATTGTGGCCAGTGTAATACGTGTACAATAAATCATCCCTTCTGCTGTTTTAGCTGAAGAATTAAAATAAAATAAAATAAAATAAAATAAAATATAAATAAATAAATAAAGGGCTGGGGATGTAACTCAGTGGCAAAGCAACACTAGGTTCAATCCCCCTGTATCCCCCCAAAGAAAAATCAGAGACAACTCAATTTTCTAATATAGGGCACTGGATAAACAAATCATTGTGCTTCTATTCAATAAACAGTATTTAGATATTGGGGTGCTCGTAAGCTGACTCTCCAAAAATAAGCAAACAAAAACTTTGAATTATAGCATTTGCTAATTTGCATGGTGTAAATTCTCCCACCATGGCCCATTGTGATGTACCCAGTTATTATTGAACTTGAAGTTGAAAGTAGTAGTATGTAATTGGCTCTCTCAAATCTGAGGTTGCAGCCTGATGCGATGGTGCATACCTATAATCCCAGCAACTCGACTCAGGAGGCTGAGGCAAGAAGAACTCAAGTTCAAAGCCAGCCTCAGCAAAAAGCGAGGTGCTAAGCAATTCAGTGAGACCCTGTATCTAAATAAAATATTAAATAGGGCTGCGGTTGTGACTCAGTGGTTGAGTGCCCCTGAGTTCAATCCCCAGTACCAAAACAAAAACCCAAACCATAATACCATAGAGAAGGAAGGGAGGAAGGAAAGGAGGAAAGAGAAAAAAAGAAAAAACAGAAAAAATGAGATAGATTTAACATATAAATGTGTCCAAAATGTATTGTTAACTGAAAGAAGCAAGTTGAAAAGTATTAACGTATAATTTTGTAAAACAATATGTACAGGGTACATGTTAATATATTCAAGGAAAAAACTGAAATCCAATATACCTGACAATCAATGTTTACAGATAAATACTGTATCTCTGAATAATAAAAAATATGTGAACATTCACTTTCTGCATTACATATTGCTTAATATTTGCATTTTTATAACCCACGTACGTTATTTTCATAATCAGAAATAATACAGTATTTTAAATAACAAGTGCCACCAAAGGGTCATGACAGACTTTTACCAGGAGAACTTCTTTCTTTGTTGCAGTACTGCAGATTGAACCCAGGCGATGTCTACCACTGAGTTACATCCAAGTCCTTTTTATTTTTTATTTTGAGACAGGATCTGGTCTCCCCAGCACCACAAAAAAAATAGAGCTCCTACTAAAGTGTTTGACCCAGCATGCTTCTGCACACCTATACTCCCAGTGACTCAGGAGGCTGAGGTGGGAAGATTGCAAATTCAAGGCCATTCTCAGCATCTTAATGAGACCTTGTCTTAAAACAAAAAATATGAAGGACTGAGGATGTAAGTGGTTTTGAGTGCCCCTTGAATCTGATCCCCTAGTACAATTAAAATTTTAAAAAAGCCTTAAAAACTAAAAGCAGATTGCAAAATCATGTATCCAGTGATTCCCATTTTTACAAAGCTAAAGTTGCAAATCCTAACTTCACCAGGTTCATGGCTCACATTCCATTCAAATCAATATCTAATCTGTAGAAGGGAATGGGACTAGACGTTTGTAAATTGTATTTTCCCAAAGCAATTCAGAAACTTGAGTTGTGTCCCATGTCCTGGAATGACCCTCTTTGATTCCTCTGTGTGAGGAATTTTATTCGGGCTCCTCATCACCTATTACACTGTTAATGGTTATGTAAATTGGTACATTGGAGAGTTATTTGGCAATCTATGTCATTTTTTAAGTGTGCATGTGATTTACAAAATCTCATTTAAGGTTTATCACAATCCTATGTCATTAATCTATTATTAGATGAGAAAGTAAAACAAAGGAGGTGAAGAATTTAATTAACTTTAAATAAGCAGAGATTAGCCAAACTCTACAGCGGGAGGCACAGAATTCCATCCTCTCAAACCAAGTAGGGAAAAACTGAAAGCAGTTACTATAAAAATTAGGTAAGGATATAATTTGTAAGATTCCTCTCTCTTTTGCGGGGATGGTTGGGCAGGTGCAGGGGATTGAACCCAGGGCTTTGGTCATTTTAGGAAAGTGCTCTACCACTGACTCACACCCCCCAGCCCCAAATGTGTGGGATTTCTAAGGGACTAGATTGTGAAAATAAATCCCAGCAGAAATGCATGAACTTTGAGTTTCCACTAAATGGCAGGAAGATCCAAGCTGTTACAAAGACTCAGCTTGTTAACTAGCAGCCCAGACGGAATTCCTAGGAGGTATGCGCTCCCCTTTTCTTTTCCTACCCCCAAGAGGAATTTTTGAATAATAACCCTAAGTCCATAACCCTAATTTCAAAACCTTGGCTGACAACCTTGAATGTATAACATCAGATTAACAGTCCAAAAATAAATCTGTTCCTCTCCATTGGAAAATGACAACCTCAAACAACCTTGATAAAGAAATTAATACAGTATTAACTGTATTTACCAATACACAATAACAAAGTTTTATTCACTGTGCTGCTTGTGTATATATTCATTGTATTTAAGATAATTTAGATATTTTGAAGACTTACAGGTTGGAAAGATAACCTGACATTTTTAAATTGGTCCCTTAATTGAAATACTTAGGATTTGACCAAATAGGGTATTCCTGTCGGAGTCTTCGTAGGCACTGAAAGGGCATTGGTTAGGAGCATGACCTCCCAGGCAAACTGCAGGTTTAAAAGTGCCTGGCAGGCACTAAGTCAGGAAAGGATCATAAAAACTGTGTGAGGTGAATATTACTGCTATCCCCATTTTCAGATGATAAAAACGGAGGCACAAAGGGTCACATGACTTGCCCAAAGTCATACAGCCAACTAGTGGCAGAGTCAGAATTTAAACTTTAGTATCCTGGTTGGGAGCCACTGCTATAGTTTTGAATCTGGAATGTTCCCTAAAAGGTGCATGTGTTGAAGGCTTGATCCCCAGCCTGTGGTATTATTGGGAGGTGGTGGAACCTTTAATAGGCCGGGCCTAATAGAAAGAAGTTAGGTCACTGGGGATGTGCCATTCAAAGGGATATTGGGACTCCAACCCCGCCCTTCTTTGCTTCCCAGTCACCGTGAAGTAAACAGCCCTCCTCCATATGTTCCTACCATGATACACTGCCCCAACATAGGCTCAAGGCAACCGTGACCATAGACTGACACCTGTGAAACCATGAGCCAAAATAAACCCTTCCTTCTTTTTAAGTTGATTATCTTCGGTATTATGTCAAAATGACAGAAAGTTGACTAATACACCCACAAATCAAAGGCAGTTCAGTGAGTTAGAAGACACCTACAGGCTACCCTAAAGGCTCAAACTGGGCTGAGAATGGGCCAAGGTGATTTAGAGTTTAAATATGCCTTGTTATTGTTAGAAGTGTGAAATACCTGAGACAATCAGACATAGCAATATGTGGATTTTACATATTCAAAGAATTTAACAAATGGAGTTCATAAATTTTTAAATATAAAAGGAATTTGATTTGTTCAATCTATATATTTTTGTGACTTTAATATGCAACGCTTAAGAAAGTCTATTACATTTATAAATAGTGCTTAAATGTGAAGTTTAACATGTCAAATTACTAAGCTCACTGAGTATTATCAAAGAACAAATGAGAGGGAGACAGAATCTTGTCTTTGCATCCCACGGTGTTCTGTTGCTCGGAAACTAGACAAGTCAGTACATACAGTATTTTCCAGGGTCCGGTTTTCTACTTAAAAGAAAAATAAATAAATAAGTAAATAAATAAATACAAAGACACACACACACACACACACAAATAAAGGCAGTAAACTCCTTAACTCGCAGAATGTTCTTGGATACTTGGGGCCTAGGAATACTTTAGTTATCTATCTTGATCTTGGTGTATCCTCATCTTGTCCTTTGGACTGCTTTGGTGATGGATAGTGGAGATACTATTCTACCTGCTCGCCCATCTCTACCCCCAGGACTTTTGCCACCGAGGTGTAAGGACGAGCCTACAGACGCGGCCACTTCCTCCCCTACCCCAACCTGGTTGGGAAAGTGAAAATGAAAGCAGAAACTACCCTACTTGCCTCCTCTCGGGTAGGTCACCTACACTAGTTAGTTACCCGTGTGCTAGGAAGAGCAGAGCCAGGGATTGGCGAGCGAGAAACTCTCCTAAGGGATTGCCTCCCACTTTAGGAAATTGAATTGCCCTTCGCTACGGCGCGCCCCGCCCCGCCCTTTTGCCCCGCCCACAGAGCGCTCCTCCCCACGAGGCCCCGCCCTGTCTCTACGTCTCCGCCCTCCCGCCGCTTCCGCCCCGAGGCCACGCCCCCTGAACCCGGCCCAGCCCCCGTAGGCGGGTGCGCGCTTGTGCCTCCGTGGGGAGGAGCCCGAGCGAGCGAGCGAGCTTCTTTTTGTACCTCTTCGGGTCCGTGGGCTTTTGGGGGATGTTGTGAGAATCGGAGTCGCTATATTTCTGGAACGAAGTGGAGAAAGGAACCACACGAACCTAGGCTTACTTCTCACTAGGGCCCATCCAGGCCTAGGGGTCGGACGGCGGCGAATGGCCTGCAAGTTGAGTCACCTGTCAGGAGCATCTCCGCAGTGAACCAGTGAACCAGGGAGGGTGAACCTTGAAGATTCATTTGGGAGTTTCTTGTTCCTGGCTCACCAGGCCGACCCAAGCGGAATTGATAGGAAGGGAACTATTGCAGCCGAATCACGAAGTATCTAGGCAAAGAAAAATAAGAGAATAAGGACAGGAGTACTAAAATTCTTTGAGATGAAATCTTTGCCAGAAAATTGAAATGCCTAGAATCACCATCTGTCATTAATTTCAAACTGCCTTTAAATAGTCCACAGGATGCCTATTAATTACAGTAAATACGTGACCTAATACTTGCAAACCAAGTACTGGCAGTACTTAGAAAAATACTGGCAGTATTTAGAGAAATGCAGTCATGAAGCAAGAAAATGGGGTGTTGGTATTTTCAAGAGTTCTCTTCAGGTATCTGAACGACATTGGGAGAAAAAAGAAATCAAAGAATATATATCTCAGACATAATAACAAATGACCTGAAGCCATTGCCAACTTGGTTCTTCATGTCTGACATCAGATTGCATTCACAGCAAGGATTCAGTGACTGGTATAATTCCTTGTGATCAAAATGAAGCCAGGTGATTTGGCCCGTACTGTTGATTGCTCATGTTCTCTGAAACTAAAGAGCATTGCCGTCATGCTTCTCATAGAAAGTTTAAAAGGGAGGATGGGACACCTTCAAGTGCTTAGCATTGCACTAGAGTATTTATAGACGCTATTCTTAGCTTCTGTGAATTTTTGCCTAAAAAAAATGTGTAGTTGTGAGACATTCTTCGTAACTAGTTATTTTTAATGAAACTTCGTTCTTTAGAATTAATAAAGCAGAGCAGGGCACAGTGAGTGATGCAACTATAATCCCAGTTACTTAGGAGACTAAGGCAAGAGGATCACAAATTGCAGTCCTGCCTGGGTAACTTAGCAAGATCCTGCGTCAATTTTTTTTAAAAAGGGCTGAGAATGTAGTAACTCAGTGGTAGAGTGTTTGTCTAGTAAACACAAAGCCATGGATTCAGTTCCCAGTATTATCAAAATTAAATAAATATCTGGGGCTGGAGTTGTGACTCAGTGGTGGAGTGCTTGACTGGAATGTTTGAGGCCCTGGGTTTGATACTCAGCACCACGTATAAATAAATAAAATATTTAAAAGATCCATTGACAACTAAAAAAAAACCTTAAAAAAAAATATGCAGAATACAGGTATGAACTATCATCTAAGTGCATGAAACTGTACAGTTAAAATGGATGCATTTTAGATAAATTATACCCCAGCAAACATGATTTTTTTAAAAATCACAGAATGAGTTAAGTTGTTTATGTTAAAACTCATCAAAGAAACTGAAATTAGGATTTCACACATGACAGTTTTTTTTTTTTTTTTTTTTTTTTTTTTTTTGGTTTTAACCACAAGTATTTATTGATGGATCGAAGAATACAACTGTAATGGGACAATAAGGCACAACTGTGGATTAGAAGTTCGCTATACAGCCAAAGGAGGGGGGAAGCCATGATCTTAAGAACTTTTTTAAAAACGCACATCAAGGAGACTCTGAAGTACCTCTACAGAGATCAGTATCAGACAATTTTTTCCTTTTATACAATTCCTATATTACATCACTTGATCACAAAAACTGATACTTAATGAAGAATTTCTCATTCATTTATATTTAAGCCATCCTGCCTGTTCCCCACCTTTATCCATTCCTTTGTAGTGATATTTTTTAGCAAGTCCCTTCCTAAAGACTTGTTCACACATCTTGGATAGTCTTCTGAAGCAAGGAAACAAGCAAGCAAGCAATGACTCAGAGAAAAATCAGCCAAGGGCAGCAACTAAATGAAGACTCACAGACATACATAGGACAGTAATGGCCAGATTCAATGAAGTCTAATGAAGCTGACTTTGGCAGAGCCATTGCTCTGGCTTACTCAAAGGTCTGTAATGCCACCTTACATTGTCTTACCAGTGCCAGACCCCTTGTTTCTAAGGGATTAGCAGTGGCCTATACAAGGAGCTAGGAAGATATTGTAACCAGGCAGCTAATGACACTATACATTCAATGCTTTGGATCAGTATTAGGGGCTGACTATGGCTTCCAGCATCAACATTTGCCAAGTGTAAAATTCATAATTTTGTGTAAAACTGATAACTGAGGACAGTCTTTAATTCTTTTGGATTCAGATAAGTTAGGCACTTCCATAACACTAGTCTCTCTACTTGGAAATGTGAAATGAAAAACATTCCAGTGCACTAACAATGAGGCATTAACCATGCTGCAGAGTGTAAATGTGGCAGGTTTCAAAACAGCAATCTTGTTCAAAAAGTCATGAAAAGGTCCACAAGCATGCTGTCAGAACAGTTATTCTGGTAGTGACAGTGTCCCAAAGCTAAGCAGACCTATAGGCATATGACTATTTTCTGAACAGTCAATACTGCACTCTCAGGAGAAGCCATATAGGTACATAAAACGAGAGTCAGAGGGCAGAGGTAGAGCAACCCAGGCAAGCCACCCAGCTCAGGTGGCTCTACACTTTTCACTAAGGCCAGCTTCCGAGAAGGATATCTCCACCTAGAAGCCCTTTGATGACAGAGTAGTACAGAGGACCAAGAGAGGGTCATTCTTCCAAGAGAAGTGTTGGCTACCAAAAAGCTCCTGGAAAGGTAACATCCTGGGGACCCATTTAAGAGTGAAGGTAGATAAAAACTGCCAGACCACCGAACTATCCTGCCAAGTCAGAAATACATTTAACAGGCATAATCTGGGGTGTCAAGTAGAACACACAGAATTTTGAGGCTCAATAAAAAGCAGGGAGGCTGAAAGACTAAGTAAGGTAAGCCAAGGTAAGCTGAGTGACAGGGAAGTAAGAAGCAAAGGACATATATGAAGGAAGCAGGAACATGCTAAAGCCTCTCTGGAGGGAAGGCAGCATGGTACAGTCCACATCCAATGAGAGCTTTGCTGGCTGGTTCTTGGCATGATTCCATCTCTTTCTCAAACTGGATGAATGTGTGGCATTGAGCAGCAGAACAGGGAAACATGGTATTTATAAATGGAGGACTGAAGGATGGATACTGAACAGAAAATAGACTGGGTGTACCTTTCTGTAATGCCCTGTTTATACACCAAAGGCAGGTTTGCGTAGACAGAACATATTTGGGGTTGTCATGCAATAGCAGTAGTATTTTGGGAGAAGGGGAATGATGGGGTGGAGGTGGGGATGGTGGACAGGAGGACTCTTAAGTTCCAGTTCTTAAATACTAGAAAGCAAGGAACAGTTTGGTCTGTCCTTTAGTGAAGAAATCGGATGCTCATTTTCTGTTCTACATCCACCTTCTCCAAAACCTTAACAAATTCTGTGAAAGATATAGCACTATCCCCATCCTGGTCAGCCTCCTGGATGGTCCTGTCTGCAATGCTGCCCAGCTGCTCATCTGAGATATTCACTCCAACCATCATGCGTAGCACCTGTAACAGCTCATCACGGGAGATCTTGTCATCTTTATCCAAATCATACAGTCGAAAAGCAAAGTGCAGTTTGTTGCTTCGTCTATTGAGTGGTTCTGGTCCATTCACATCTTTGCTCTTTTCATTGTCCTCAATGGGTCGGAAATGAGCCAAAGTTCTCATGAATCCACGGAAGTTTACCTGGTCTTCTCCCTCTGGAAAGAAGGCATTAATGATCCGGTCCCCCAGTGGGTTGATGGCAAGTTCTGGAATCCTCTGGAAATCTTCCCGGCTGAGAGTTCCATTCTCTCCTTTGTCCAGGCTGGTGAACCGGCTGTAGAGACGAGTGATCTGACTGTGGGAAAAGCCGGTCTCCTTCTTGATCTCCTCGAGCTCTTCATCCCGCAGTAACGTGGAGGCCCGAGACCCCATCGCTGTGCCGGGAGCTCCTCCGGGAGCGGCGGCGCCTGAAGCAAAGGCAATGGAAGGGAGGGTGGGAGGGAAGAAAGGGCTAGGGGTCAAGAAGGGAGAGGGCAGTGTTTCTACTGCGGACCCGGGAGGGAACCCAGGGGTAGAGCGCGGAGAAGGGCGGCCCGGAAGACCAGCCAATGAAGAGCGAGGCCGCGCCCAGCATCCGAGACGACGTCGGCGCTAGGAGTTCCAGCCCCCACACATGACAGTTTTTAAAGAAAAAAAAGTGATTGGTATGAAGATAGAGTGTGTTTGTGTGTGGGTGTGTGTGTGTGTGTGTGAATAACATACACACTGTAAATTTAGTACCATAGTTTGAATCTTGAATGTCACCCAAACACCCATGTGTAGAAACGTACCAGCCTGTGGTGGTACTAGGAACTGGTGGAACATTTAGGATGTGGGGTCTAGTAGAAGGAAGTTAAATCATTGGAGACATGCTCTTGAAGAGATATTGCACCCCTGCCCTTTCTTGTTTCTGTGTTTTCTTCCCAGCTGCCGTGAGGGAAACAGACCTCTGCCACAAATTCGCACCGTGATATACTATGTCATCACATGTCCAAAGAAAGAGTCCAAGTGACCATAAGCTGTAACTTCTCAAACTACGAGTCAAAATAAACCTCTTCTTCTTTTAAATTGATTATCTCAGGCTTTTGTCATAGTAATGGAAAACTGACTAACACAATTAGTGTTGTTTCTGTCAAGGATTATTCATTCAGGTGACCTGTCCAAACTTCAGATATGTAGAAATATTAACCAGAATGCCACATGAGTTAAGGGTATGCAAATCTGTGGTGAAAATCAACAAGTGAATACAGAATTGGAAAAGACATCTGAAGTAAGTGATATCATATCTACCTAACAAAAATATCTTCAAAGTATAGGGCACTAAAAAGATCAGATACTTTTGTTATTGGGTATACATTAAAGTCACATTTTCAATTTTTAAAAAAGTCACATTTTCTGTATGTAATATGGTATGTATTATGCTAAACATTGTGATTACAAACTGTGCAGAAGAACTTTTATTTTCTATTAAAATTTATTTGGGGCTGAAGTTGTGGCTCAGTGGTAGAGCACGTTGAGGCACTGGGTTCAATTCTTAGCACCACATATAAATAAATTAATAAAATAAAGGTCTATCAGTATCTAAAAAAAATTTATTTGATGCCAAGCATGCATGAGGATTGATAACCAGCACCCTCCCCCACCAAAAAAATTATTTTGACAGTTTGCCAAAACAAGTAAAGCCCCAGTATTTTAGTATTTTTATATACTCGAAGGCTGTGTTTGGCTGTTTAAAGACAGTATATTAACTACTGTTTTATTTTATGGTGTTCCTTTTTTTTTTTTTTTTCATTCTGGGGATTGAACCCAGAGGTGCTTTATCACTGAACCACAGCCCCAGTCTTTTTATTTTTTATTTTGATGCAGGGCCTCCTTGAGTTGCTTATGGTCTCACTAAATTGCTGAGGCTGGCTTTGAATTCTGATCTTAGCCTCCTGAGTCACTGTGATTACAGGCATGTACCACCATACCTGGAATTATGGTGTTCCATTTTGGAGTTTTACCAATTGCAAAAATATTTTTAAATTAAGATTTTTTTTTTCCAGTACTGGGGATTGATGCTGGGCCTTACACATGTTAGAAAAATGTTCTACCACTGAGCTACATACCCAGCCCTGAATTTAAGTTTTTAATGAAGATTTCTGAATCACGCATTTTGTGAGTTGAGTATTATTATTTTAAGAGATGACATCTCACTGTGTTGCCTAGCCTGGTCCCAAACTACTGGGATGGACTGACCTCCTGCCTCAACCTCTAAAGTTCTGGGACAACAAGTCTATACCACCACACCAGGCCCAGTTGGGTATTCTGAATAATTTTTGAATAATCATGATTGACCATATACATGTAGAAATCTGGCACAAAATAGCTCAGTTTTTCCATAAATGGAAAAACTGGTTCCACTTATGGATTAGCCGATTTTCTTAGGATGCTTAAACACATGGTTGTCATCTTCTTCACCCAATACATATGTCTGTATTGGTCAATTTAACAACCTTCCAATAATGTCAGACTCCACAAGGCCACACAATAGGGTATAATGGCCATACCTGGAGGCACAGATTTATAATCCCAGTGGCTCAGGAGGCTGAGCATGGAGGATTACAAGTTTAAAGGCAGCCTCAGCACAGCCCCAAGCAGTACTGGGAATCAAACTCAGGGCCTTGTGCTTGCGAGGCAAGCACTCTACCAGCTGAGCTATCTCCCTAGCCCAGCCACAAGCAACTTAGAGACCCTTTCTCAAAATAAAAAATTAAAAGGACTGGGGATATGGCTAAATTGGTTAAGTTCTCCTGGGTTCAATCCCTGGCGCCAAAAAAAAGGAATGGGGATATAGTTCCGTGGTAAAGCACCCTGGGTTCAATCCCCAGTGCCCCACCCCTGCAAAAAAAGAAAAAGAAAATAGTTGTAAAAGAAAGCATGAATCTTAGGGCTATTTGATCAGTGCACATATTCATCATGAAGTGCAGAAGGAGATTTATCAGCACTTTCCAACAGCAAAGTTCTTTTGCAAGGTTGAGCATAACAACAGAAAATCACTACTCCTGGAAAATAGATAGATAATCAGGGAACATCCTGAGATGACACCTCAGTGTGAACACCTTAACTTCCTGCTGATGGTTACTATCTTTACTATTCTACCTGTGTAACCTCTCTTAAATATTAGCACAGCTTTCTTTTTATTTTATTTTATTTTTATTTTTACAGACTGCATTTTGATTCATTGTACACAAATGGGTACAACTTTTCATTTCTGTGGTTGTACACAATGTAGATTCACACCATTCATGTAATCATACATGTACATAAGGTAATGATATTTGTCTCAGCCCACTATCTTTCCTTCCTCCACCCCGCCCCCATTTCCCTCTACACAATCCAAAGTTCCTTCATTCTTCTCTTACCTCCCCCACCCCACCGCCCTGCCATGTATCATCATCCACTTATCAGGGAAAACATTCGGCCTTTGGTTTTTTTGGGATTGGCTTATTTCACTTAGCATGATATTCTCCAACTCCATCCATTTACCTGCAAATGCCATAATTTTATTCTTTATGACTGAATAATATTCCATTATGTATATATACCACAGTTTCTTTATCCGTTCATCTTTTGAAGGTCATCTAGGTTGGTTCCACAATCTAGCTATTATGAATTGAGCAGCTATACACATTGATTTAGCTGCATTACTGTAGTATGATGATTTTAAGTCCTTTGGGTATAAACTGAGGAGTGGGATAACTGGGTCAAATGGTGGGTCCATTCCAAGGTTTCTGAGGAATCTCCATACTGCTTTCCAGAGTGACTGTACCAATTTGCAACTCCCTCAGCAATATTTGAGTGTACCTTTTTCCCCACATTCATGCCAACAATTATTATTGCTTGTGTTTTTGATAATAGCCATTTTAATTGGCGTGAAATGAAATCTTAGGTTGGTTTTATTCACATTTCTTTAATTATTAGCGATGATGAACACTTTTTCATATATTTGTTGATCACCAATATATCTTCTTCTGTGAAGTGTCTGCCCAGTTCCTTAGCCCATTTATTGATTGGGTTCTTTGTATTTTTGGTGTAAAGTTTTTTAAGTTATTTATAAATTTTGGAGATTAGTGGTCGGTCTGAAGTGCATGTGGAAAAGATTTCCTCCCACTCTGTAGGCTCTCTTTTCACATTATTCATTGTTTCCCTTGCTGAGAAAAATCTTTTTAGTTTCAATCTGTCCCATTTATTGATTCTAGCATTTATTTCTTGCACTATGGGAGTCTTGTTAAGGAAGTCTGGTCCTAAGCCAAAGTGATGGAGATTTGGGCCTACTTTTTCTATTTGGTGAAGGATCTCAGGTCTAATTCCTAAATTCTTGATCCATTTTGAGTTGGGTTTTGTACAGGGTGAGAGATAGGGTTTAATTTCATTTTACTGCATATGGATTTCCAGTTTTGCCAGCACCTTTTGTTGAAGAGGCTATCTTTTCTCAATTGTATGTTTTTGGCACCTTTGTCTAGTATGAGATAACTGTACTTATGTGGGTTTGTCTCTGTGTCTTCTATTCTGTACCACTAGTCTACCTGTCTATTTTGATGCAAATACCTTGCCATTTTTGTTCCTGTTGCTCTGTAGATTAGTTTAAGTTCTGGTAGTGTGATGCCTCCTGTATCACTCTTCCTGCTCAGGATTGCTTTGGATATCCTGGGTCTCTTATTCTTCCAGATGAATTTCATAATTGCTTTCTCTATTTATATGAGGAATGTCATTGGGATTTTAATTGGGATTGCATTAAATCTGTATAACTCCTTTGGTAGTATGGCCATTTTGACAACATTAATTCTGCCTATCCAAGAGCATGGGAGATCTTTCCATCTTCTAAGGTTTTCTTTAATTTCTTTCTTTAGTGTTCTGTAGTTTTCACTGTAGAGGTCTTTCACCTCTTTTGTTAGATTGATTCCCTAGTATTTTGGGGTTTTTTGAGGCTATTGTGAATGGAGTAGTTTCCCTAATTTCTCTTTCAGAGAATTCATCACTTATGAATAGAAATGCATTATATTTATGCATTTTGATTTTATTATATCCTGCTACTTTGCTGAATTCATTTATGAGTTCTAGAAGTTTTCTGGTGGAGTTTTATGGATCCTCAAAATATAGAATCAGGTTGTTGGCAAATAATGATGGCTTGTGTTCTTCTTTTCCTGTTCATATCCCTTTAATTTCTTTGGTCTGTCTAATTGCTCTGGCTAGCGTTTCAGGATAGTGTTGAATAGAAATGGTGAAAGAGGACATCCCTGTCTTGTTTCAGTTTTTAGAGGGAATGCTTTCAGTTTTTCTCTATTTAGAATGGTGTTGGCCACGGGTTTAGCTAGATAGCCTTTACAATGTTTTGAGTATAAAGGGGTGCTGTATTTTAACAAACGTTTTCTCAGCATCTATTTAAATAATCATATGATTCTTAACCTTAAGTCTATTGATGTGATGAATTACATTTATTGATTTCCAGATGTTGAACCAACCTTGCATCCCTGGGATGAACCCCACTTGATCATGGTGCACTATCTTTTTAATGTTTTTTGTATGCAATTTGCTAGCATTTTGTTAAGGATTTTTGCATCTATGTTCATCAAGGATATTGGTCTAACGTTTTCTTTCCTTGATATATCTTTGTCTGGTTTTGGTATCAGGGTGATACTAGCTTCATAGGATGAGTTTGGAAGGGTTCTCTCCTCTATTTCATGGAATACTTTGAGGAGTATTGGTATTAGTTCTTCTTTGAAGGTCTTATAGAACTTGACTGAGAATCCATCTGGTCCTGGGCTTTTCTTGGTTGGTAGGCTTTTGATGGCTTCTTCTGTTTCATTGCTTGAAATTGATCTGTTTAAATTGTGTATGTCCTCCTGATTCAGTTTGGGAGGATCATATGTCTAGATATTTGTCGATGTCTTCGAGATTTTCTATTTTGTTGGAGTATAGATTTTCAAAGTAGCTTCTAATTATATTATGTATTTCAGTGGTGTCTGTCGTGGTATTTCTTTTTTCATCACAAATTTTAGTAATTTAAGTTTTCTTTCTCCTTCTCTCTGTTAGTGTGGCTAAGCATTTATCAATTTTGTTTACTTTTTCAAAGAACCAACTTTTTGTTTTGTCATTTTTTTGAATTGTTTCTTTTGTTTAAATTTAATTGATTTCAGCTCTGATTTTAATTATTTCCTGTCTTTTACTACATTTGGTGTTGTTCTGTTCTTTTTCTAGGGCTTTGAGATACGATATTAGTCCATTTAGTTGTGGACTTTTTATTCTTTTATTGAATGCATTCCATGCAGTGAATTTTCCTCTTAGTACTGCTTTCATAGTGTCCCAGAGATATGTTGTATTGTTGTTCTTGTTTACCTCTAAGAACTCTTTATCTCCTCCCTAATGTCTTCTGTTATCCATGTATCATTCAATAGCATATTATTTAGTCTGCAGGTGTTGGAGTAGTTTCTGTTCTTTATTTTATCATTGATATCTAATTTCATTCCATTATGATCTGATAGAATATAAGGTAGTATCTCTAGTTTTTTGTTACCGTGGGCTGCTTTGTGGCATAACATATGGTCTGTTTTAGAGAAGGATCCATGTGCTGCTGAGAAGAAAGTGTATTTGCCTGTTGATGGATGGAATATTCTATATATATGTGTTAGTCTAAGTTATTGATTGTGTTATTAAGTTCTATGGTTTCTTTGTTTAGTTTTTGTTTGGAAGATCTATCCAGTGGCGAGAGTGGTGTGTTAAAGTCACCCAGTATTATTGTGTTGTGGTCTATTTGGTTCCTGGAATTGAAAAGGATTTGTCTGATGTACATGGATACATCGTTGTTTGGGATATAAATATTTACGGTCATTATGTCTTGCTGCTTTATGGTTCCCTTAAGTAATATGAAATGTTCTTCTTTATCCCTTCTGACCTGAAGTCCACTTTATCTAATATGAGGATGGAAACCCCTTCTTTTTTACAGAGTCCATGTGCATGATAGGTTTTTTCCCATCCTTTCATCTTTAGTGGTGAATATATTTTTCTATGAGATGAGTCTCTTGAAGGCAGCATATTGTTGGGTCTTTCTTTTCAGTCCAGTCTGCCAGTCAGTCTATATTTTTTGATTAATGAGTTTAGGCCATTAACATTCAGGGTTATTACTGAGATATGATTTGCATTCCTGGTCATTTGGGCTTATTTTTGGTTTTTAACTTGACTTAGTTTCTCCTTTTGATTAGCTTTTCCTTTAGGGTAGTTCCTCCCTTTGCTGACTTACATTGTTGTTTTTCCTTTCCTCTTCATGGAATATTTTGGAATATTTTGCTGAGAAAGTTCTGTAATGCAGGCTTTCTATTTGTAAATTCTTTTCCTTGTTTATCACAGAAGGATTTTATTTTGTCATCAAATCTGAAGGTTAGTTTTGTTGGGTGTAAGATTCTTGGTTGGCAATCATGTTCTTTCAGAGCTTGAAATATGTTGTTCCAGGCCTTTCTAGCCTTTAGGGTCTTTGCCGAGAAATCTGCTGCTATCTGTATTGGTTTCCCCCTATGTGTTATATGTTATCTGATGCTTTTTTCTCTCAACCTTTAAAATCCGATCTTTATTTTGTGTTAAGCATTTTCATTATAATGTGAATCTGCTGTAATTTTGTACACTTGGTGTTCTATAAGCCTCTTGAATTTGATTTTCCATTTCATTCTTCAGGTTTGAGAAATTTTCTGCTATTATTTCATTGAATAGGTTGTTCATTCCTTTGGTTTGTATCTCTCTAGTACAACTTTCTTAGTCATAAACACAGCTATGTCTTCTCAAATATGCATAAGCCTATAACAGGGACAAATAAAAATATTTCAACTCTCACTAATTTCTAGTATAGTTTTTCATTTATTAATAGAATTTATAATGATTCATTCCAGAAATATACTTATTTACTAGAAATAATTCTGAACAGGTGGAAGGAACTTTAATACATGGGTGTGTTTTCATAACAAATGCATATTCTTCTCTTAATCAGTAGCATATGTCATTGAACTCCTCTGTGTGCATGATGAAAATTGAGGTATAGTTTCAAAACTATAATTCAATTTGTTTTTTTTTTTTTTTTTTTTTTGACAGTTCTGAGGATGGAACCCAGGGTCTTGCTAGGCAAGACCTTTCCTACTGAGCTACATCCCTATCCCTTTTTAAATTTTTTATTTATTAATTTATTTATTTTGGGGTACCAGGAATTGAACTCAGGGGTACTCAACTACTAAACCACATCCCCAGTCCTATTTTGTGTTATTTCGAGACAGAGTCTCACTGAGTTGCTTAATGCCTCACCATTGCTGAGGTTGGCTTTGAACTTGTGATCTTCCTGTCTTAGCCTCTCAAGCCACTAGGATTACAGGCGTTCACCATGGTGCTAGGCTTATTTTTTATTATTATTATTTATTTTATTTTATTTTTTTAGATGTTGATAGATCTTTATTTTATTTATTTATTTATATGTGGTGCTGAGAATTGAACCCATGCTAGGCAAGTACTCTACCACTGAGCCACAGCCACAGCCCCAAGTTCTATTATTTTTTAAATAATATTTTTGGATATAAATGGACATAATATCTTTATTTTATTTATTTATTTTTATTTGGTGCTGAGGATCAAACCCAGAGCCTCACATGTGCTAGGCAAGCATCTACCACTGAGGGACAACCCTAACCCCTTTAAATTTTAGTTTGAGACAGGTGCTTACCATGTTACCCAGCTAACCTTGAACTTGAGATCCTCCTACCTTGACCTTCTGAATAGCTGGATAACAGGTATGTGCCAACATGCCCAGCTTACTTCAAATTCTTGAGATAATTTTTGGCAAGATAATACTAGGAAGTTTTAAAAAGTTTGTGACCTTCTTTTGGAGGGGAGGGATACCAGGAATTGAACTGAGGAGCATTTAACCACTGAGCCACATTCCCAGCCCTATTTTATATTTTATTTAGAGACAGGGTCTCACTGAGTTGCTTAGTGCCTTGCTTTTGCTTAGGCTGACTTGAACTCTCTAACCTCCTGTCTCAGCCTCAGCATCTCCTGAGCTGCTGGGATTATAGGCTTGCACCACTGTGCCCAGCTAAATTTGTGAACTTTTAGACTTCTACACAAAGGAAACAAATTCAACCAATATTTTATATATAAAGATGTTCATTACAATAGCATATATAATGATAAAATTAGAAAATCTAATCTAAATCACCATTAGCAAAAATTTTAAATAAATACATATATCAATTATGGTTATCTAAAAATGCTTGTCAAGTTCCTTTGATCATTTGGGGTGTCATCCCAACTTTGTAAAAATATATACTTATGCATAGAAAAAAGACTGGAAGCAATGGCATCAAAAATTTTAATTATGGTTATTGCTGAGCAGTACAATTATGGGTCATTTAAATTTTCTGTATACCTTTAATTTTTTTCATATTCTCAACAATTAGCAATTTGCTTCCTCCTCCTTTTTTTTTTTTTTTTTTTTTTTTTTTTTTTTTGCAGTGCTGGGGAGCAAGCACTCTCCCAACTGAGCTACATCCCCAGCCCCACTACCCTGCTTCCTTTTTTTAAGAGTCTCTCTCCTCTCTCTCTCTCCTCTCTCTCCTCTCTCTCTTTCTCTTTTCAGTGCTGAGGATCAAACCATGGGCCTCACACATCTTAGGCAAGCACTCTACCACTGAGCTACTCCTCCAGCCTAGCTTTTTTTTTTTATAATCAAGAAAATAATGGCTGGGGCTGTAGCTCAGTGGCAGAGCACCTGCCTAGCACCCACGCAGCACTAGTTCAATCCTTAGCACCACAGAACAATAAACAAATAAAATAAAGGCATTCTGTCCACCTATAACTACAAAAAATTTTTTAAGAAAATAATAAATACTTTTTAAAATTATTAGATGGCTTAATAAACACTTGATTCATTGATCATAGCTGATGGAATAAAATCTTACTACTTACACATGTTAAATAGTCAAGAAATAACCCCAATGACTATTTTAGAAATCACCCGACCTCACTCTACCTCTTCCTTCCTTTCATTCTCATCCTCAACTAGTTAGACTGTTTCCTGTTGTTGAAAGCCTATTTCTACTAAAGTAGAATAGTATAGAATGAATTAAGTCTAAAAGCTTACACCTACATAAACCCAAAGTGTTAACATTATATTTTTAAAGATTAATAACACAAGCCCAAAAGCAAGTTTTGTGTTTAATGACATGTTTCCTTTTTTCCAAAAAGCCAAGTCCCAGTATCTATCTTCGTTTTTGAGACAGGGTCTCTCCATGTTGCCCAGTCTGGGTTTGAACTCTCCATCCTCCAGCCTCAACCTTTTGCATAGTTGGGACTCAGTCCTGCACCACCTGTGGTAAATAAATACCACAACTGAAGGCTTTTTGTAACAAAAATATTCATTTGAGTATATATTTAAATACTTAACGCCCTGAAAGGCTATATATCACATCACGGAATCTGATGGTGGAGTTCTAAATGTTTTTCAAAACATTTTTGCTTGTCAGAATTGTTTTACAATGTACAAATGGAGTCTTTTATATGTTAAAAAGAAGTAATTTTAGTAACATTTTGATGACAACAAAAAGGATACTACCCAGAACTTAGAATTAGTTCCTTCTGAGACTTCAACTTGCAGCTAAGAAAACAGTACTAATCACTCATAATATAGAGTTTTTGACAAACTAAATAATATAGCTTTATGTTTGATATCTGTCTAATACTAAGAAGGAAAACAAATATAAGGCAATTTAGGAAATTCACTTGAAAAACTCAACTGTGCAGCAACTATTTAAAGAAATTAAAGAACGTCTTCCATTAGCGATTTTATCAATGGAGTCATACATCAATGAAAGATTTTAAACTAGACAGTTCTTCAGGTAGGGATGTTCTTGAGATAGGGCTGTAGCTCAGAGTTAGGATTCCTGCCAAGCATGCATGAGACTGCATTCAATCCCCAGTACTGCAAAAAAAAACAAGATGGGTACTACAGTGAAAAAATTTTTAAAACACTATATTGAAACAGAAAAGTTCTCTAAAAGAACAACATAAAATTAATAATTGGTATTTAAAATAACTTGGACTTTTTCATGTCAGTCTTTTGAAATGGAATATTATCAATGAGTTGATACACAGCTCATTGTATACAGTCTACTGGCAGAATGTTTTACATAAATTAGATGTTCAGTGGCTTTTTGTAAAAAAAAATTTATTCAAACTTATGCAATATAAAATGATTCCTAAATTTAATATAAAAATGAAGTTTATTTACCAGACAAAATATATGGTGCTAAATTTTTCCCTTAAATTTGAGCACCTGGAAGAAAAAGTTTTCACTAATTTGAATACACAGCTAATAAAATGAAACAAAGCCATAACTGAGGCAACATGATATACTACAGAGTCTTGAATCTTCTCTGAACATTGCTGCTGACTAACTTGCAAACTTGAGCTTCCTTTTCTTCCATGGTAAGGTAAGATGATTAAATCAGGTCATCTTAATGATCTCCTTAGGCTGGTCTGTTTGGTATGTGTGAGGTTCTGGATTCAATCCCTAATACTTAAAAAAAAAAAGCGTATGGTCTGAAAATAGGAAGATTCTGAAAGACAGAGAAAGCAGGCTTCTAGCAACCAAAGAAGCAGTGGTGAGTCTTCTGTTTCATATATTCCAGATTTGCAGCGAAGGAAGCCAGCAACTAGTACAGATAAAGAAAAGCTGAACAGAAGCCTGCTCTCTTTTAACAAAAGGATCTACAAGCCTAGCAAGATAGAAAGCCTTGACAGTAACCTCTATACTCAAACCAAACATAACAAAAAAAGCTATGATCCTAACACACACACACCAGTGGACACAAATGGGGAGGGAGATTCTTCTCTCCCCGCTGCCACTAGTGTCAAAAAAGAAACCTAGTGGAGGGTCAGGACTTCCACTGCAACCCAGCAGTAATGAGAGCATTTAGAGGCCCCACATATGTGTTGTCAGTGGAGCTCACTTAGAGAATGTATTGAGGCCATCTTTTTTTTTTTTTTTTTTTTTTTTTTTCAATTTTTTGGGGTACCGGGGATTGACCTTCCTATACCTCCCTGCCAGCAGATAGAGTCCTAGTTTGAAGAGTTGGAACACCTGAATCCACCAGAATAATGAAAAGCACCTCCACCTCAGGTGCCACGAGCGGCCTCTCATCAGAAGCTGAGAGTTCAGTATCCACCTGGACTTCTATCCCCAAGTAGTGTTGTGAACATCCCCTAAACTTTTCCCTTCCCTTCTGGAGCTGTGTCAGAGGAAGCCAACTAAAATAGAAGGTTTAAATAAGATGAATGTGGTGTTCTTTGAAGCACAAAACTTTTTCTATTTGATGAAGCCAAATTATCTATTTTTTTTCTTTTGTTGCTTATGGTTTTGGTGTCACATCTAAGAATCCTTTGCCAAATCTAAAATCAACAAGATATACCCCTTCATTTTCTCCAAAAGTTATTATAGCTTTAGCTCTCACATTTATGTCTTAGATCAATTTTGAGCTAGTTTTTTAGTATAATGTGAGGTAAGGATCCCACTCCATTCTTTTCCGTATGACTATCTGCTTGTTCCAGCACCATCTATTAAAAAGAATATTCTTCACCCATTGAATAGTCTTGGTACCCTTATGAAAATCAATTTACCAGGTAGGGGTTGTGGCTCAATGGTAGAGCACTTGCCTAGCACTGGGGTCAATCCTCAGCACCACATAAAAAAACAATAATAATAATAACTAAATAAAATAAAGTTACTGTGTCCATCTACAACTAAAAATATTTTTTTTAAAATCAACTTACCATAGATTTATGATTTCATTGCTGAACTGTAGATCTATTCCCACTGACCTATATGCCTATCCTTATGCCAGTACCATGTTGTTTCAATTACTATTGGTTTGAAGTAAGTTTTGGTTTTGGTTTTGTGGTACTGGGAATTGATCCAAAGGTCTCCCACATAGTAGGCAAGAACTCTACCATAGAGCCCTATACCCACCCAATCCCTTCAGGTAAGTTTTGAAGCCAGGAAAAATGAATTTCCAATTTTGTTCTCATTTTTCAGGACTGATTTATTGATTTTTGGGTCCCTTACAATTTTAGCTAGTCAATTTCTACAGTGACTGTTCTGATAGAGACAACATTGCTGTAGATCCTTTCAAGAATGTTGCCATCTTTGGATAGATTGCTTGACTAGCATGCACAAGATCTGGGTTTGATCCCCAGCATTGCCATAAAAAAGAAAAAGAGTATTGCCATCTTAATAATGTTAAGCCTTCTAATACAAGAATATGGGATAGTGTTCCATTTCTGTAAATTTTCTTTAGTTTAGGGATTGAACCTAGGGGTTATGTCTCTTTTTTATTTTGAGACCAGCTCTCCCTAAATTGTCCAGGTTGCCTTGAACTTGCAATCCTCCTGTCTCAGCCTCCTGAGTTGCTGGGATTACAGCCTGTGCTACCACGCCTGGCCGTTTTGTAGTTTTTAAGTTATGTGTTTCTTTTATTAAATGTACCTGTATTTCATTTTATTTTTCATTTTTAGTACTGGGAATTTAACCCAGGGGCATTTACCACTGAGCTACATCCTTAGTCCTTTTTATCTTGTATTTTGAGACAGTCTCACTAAATTGCTTAGGGCCTCACTAAATTGCTGCAGCTAGCCTCAAATTTGCAATCTTCCTGTCTCAGTCTCCTGAGCTACTGGGATTACAGGTGTGTGTCACTGCACCTAGCAGTATTTTATTTGTTTGATGCTATTGTGAATGGAATTGTTTTTCTTAATTTCATTTTTGGATTGTTCATCACAGTTGTCTAAAACTACAATCGATTTTTGAATATAAACTTTTTTTATGGTACTGGATTGTATATAAATCTTGTATACTGCAACCTTGCTGAAGTTGTTTTCTGGTTCAAATAGATTTTCAGTGTATTCCGTGTGTGTGTGTGTGTGTGTGTGTGTGTGTGCGTGTGTGTGTGCGCGCTACGTAAATATTTTTTTCATAAATATTTTGTTTTTGTTTTTCATGTTATAATGATTTTATTTCTTCCTTTCCAATATGAATGTCTTTTACATCTTTTTCTTGAATAATTGTCCTGATCAGAATCTCTGATATAATTTGATTAGAAGTAGTGAGAGTGACTATCATTGTGTTGTTCCTGATCATAAGGAAACATCCAGTCTTTCACCTTTAAGTATGATGTTAGATATGAGTTTTTCTTTTTCTTTTTGGTACTGGGGATTGAACCCAGGGGTGCTTTGACACTGAGCTACATCTTCAGCCCTTTTTTCCTTTTTCTTTCCATCTTTTTTTTTTTTTCCTTATAATTTTGAGACAGGGTCTCACTGAGTTGCTGAGGCTAGTCTCAAATTTGCAATCTTCCTGCCTCAGTCTGCTGAGTAGCTGGGATTACAGGCATGTGCCACCATGCCAGGTAAGATGTGAGTTTTTCATATTTGTTTTTTATCAGCGTGAGAAAGTTCCTATCTATTCTTACTTTTGTAGTGTTTTTATTATGAAAGGTATCAGATTCTATCAAATGCTTTTTCTGTCTCTGTAGAGATGATCATGTGATTTTTAAATTTCTATTCTATTGATATATTACATTAACTGATTTTCAGATGTTGAGCCAACCTTGCATTCCTGGGGAAAAAAGTCCCATTTGGTCATAGTGTCTTAATTCTTTTTATATATTACTGGATTTTGTTTGTCAGTATTTTGTTGAGGATTTCTACATCCACATTCATGTAATATCTGTAGTATGATATCTTTGTCTGGTTTCATATAAGGATAATATTGGCCTCATAAATAAGTTGGGAAGTGTTCTCTCCTTTTCTAGTTTTTGGAAGTGTTTGTGATGATTTAGTATTAATCCTTCTGTAAATATGTAATGCAATTCAGTAGTGAAACCATCTATGCCTAGAATTTCCTTTGAAAGCAGTTTGTTTGTTTTAATCACTGATTCAATCCATGGTAGTTGCAGATTTAGTTTACTTTTCTTCTTCTTTTTTTTTTTTTTTTTTTTTCTTTTTTAATACTGGAGATTTAAGAGGTGCTTTACCATTGAGCTACATTCCCAGACCTTTTTAGTTTTTATTTTAAGATAGTGTCTTGCTAAATTGGCCAGGCTGGCCTTGAACTTGCAGTCCTCATGCCTCAGCCTCCTAAATAGCTGGGATTACAGATGTATGCCACCATACCCAGCATATATTTAGTTTTGGATTTTTGTTTTTGTTTTTGTTTTGTGGTGGTGGAGCACAAATCCAGGGCCTCACACATGCTGGCAAATGCTCTACCACTGAGCCACATCCCCAGCCCTTTTTATTTTTTATTTTTAGGAAGTGCCTCACTAAGTTACTGAAGCTGGCTTTGAACTAACTATTCTCCTTCCTCAGCCTCCCAAGTTGCTGGGATTACAGGCTTGTGCCAAGTTTCCTGGCCCCATATATTTAATTTGTTTTAAAGAAACCACAGAACAGTTTTTCAAAGTGCTAAACATTTTAGATTTTCTGAACCATGTATGATTGATCTGTTTTCTCTGCATCCTTCTTAGTATTTGGTGTTGTCAGTATTTTTTTTAAATATTTTTTAGTTATAGATGGACACAATACCTTTATTTTATTTATTTATTTTTATGCAGTGCTGAGTATCGACCCTAGTGCCTCACACGTGCTAGGGGAGCACTCTACCACTGAGCCACAACCCCAGCTCCATGTTGTCAGTATTTTTATTTTAGGATTTCTTTCTTTCTTTCTTTTTATTTATTTATTTTTTGAGTGGGGGTACTGGGGATTGAACTCAGGGGCACTCGACTACTGAGCCACATCCCTAGCATTATTTTGTATTTTATTTAGGGACAGTGTCTGAGTTGCTTAGAGCCTCGCTTTTGCTGAGGCTGGCTTTGAACTCATGATCCTTCTGTCCCAGCCTCCTGAGCCACTGAGATTACAGGCATTACAGGCCTGATTTAGGATTTCTGATATAGTAATATCTCATGTCATTTTAATTTGCATCTCCCTAATGAATGGTAAGGTTGAACATCTTTATTTTTTTTTTCCTTCTTTTTTTGGTACTCAGGATCAAACCAAGAAGCCCTTTTTCATTTAGACATATCGCCAGCCCTTTGTATTTTTTTTTTTAATTTTGAGACAGAGGCTTCCTAAGTTGCTTAGGGCCTTGCTGAGGCTACCCTTGAATTTGTAATCCTCCTGCCTCAGCCTCCCCAATTGCTGGGATTAGAGGCATGTGCCATCACACCATGTAGCTTGAACATCTTCTAAGTATTGATTATTTGAAATACATACACACACTCATACATTTTCTTTGGTAAAATGTCTCTTCATATCTTTTATTCATATTCTAATTGAATTCACTTTTAATTTTTGAGTTTTGAGAGTTCCTTGTATATTCTAGATACTAGTTGTATGTTGAATATGCAGTTTACAAATATTTTCTCTTAGTCTGTAATTTACCTTTCTAGCCTTTTCATAAAATTTTCTACAGAACAAAAGTTTTAAATTTTGACAAAGTCCAATTTATAGATTAGATTTTTCTTTTTGTGGATTAACTTTAAAGAAATCTTTGTTTCACCTCAGCTCTCAAACAGTTTCTCCTATTTTTTCTAAATGTTTTATTATTTAATGTGTTATGTTTAAGTCAATTATTCATGTTGAGTTTATTCTTGTATAAATTGTGACACTCAGACATATTAGTTTGCCTTTGACTGTCTAGTTACCCTACACTGGTGGTTGAAAAGCTGTCTTTTCTCCATTGAATTGCTTTTGCTACTTTGTTCAGTTGGACAGGAGCCAGGCATTTCACTTGTGCATGTAATCCCAGTCTCTCAGGATAATGATACAAGAGAATTACAAATTTGAGACCAGCCTCAGCAATGTAGTGAGATTCTGTCCTAAAATTAAAAAAAAAAAAAAACAACAACAAAAAAACAAATACAGGGGGCTGAGGATACAACTCAGCTATAGAGCAACTCTGGATTAAAACCCCAGTACAAAAAAAAAAAAAAAGAAAGAAAAAGAAAAAAGTTAAAAAAATCAGTTGGGCATATTTGTGTGTGCTGTTTATGGTTTGAATAAGTGTCTCTCAATGATCCATGTGTTAAAGAAGTAGTCTGAGGTCCTCAGCCCATGGCACCATTGTGGGGTGGTAGAATTGTTAAGAGAAGGGGCTTAGAGGAAGGAAGTTAAGTCAGTGGATACAGGTCCTACAAGGGAACATTCACCCCCAGACTCTCTTCTTCCTATTTGCCTCCCAACTGCCATGAGATGAACAGTTTTCTCTGTCACATCCTCCCTACCATGTTGTGCTGCCTCACCATAGGCCTAAATGCAAGGAGGCCAATGGCACAAATCCACTAGTGATGGCTGAGTCCGGCCATCACTACTCATTTGCCCTGAGTAGTGGAGGGAACACTACAGCCAGCTGGGCAATACTTATAGTATTCAAATGGAGTATAGTAACTCCATTTGTTACTGGGGTGTAATACTGATAAAGCTTTTTTAATAAGAAACTTGTGGCCTAAACTGATGTAAAATATCTGCATAAACTGAGTAACAAAGTTGACCCAGATTAAGAGTGCATGAAAGAGAGGTATTTTGGCAATGTTTATCTACAATTCTTTGAGGCAGAGACGCATTGAATCTGATCAAAAGGATGAATTATTAGTGAAATGTAAGAATAACTACCTATATATACTGAAGTATTTAGGAAACAGTGTCCCAGTGTCTCCAATTTATTTTAAAGATATTTTTAAAAATCATAGAGGTGAATTTGGGGACAGAGAGTTGGATAAATGACTAAGTAGGTATCTAAGGTAAGTGTGATAAATATTATTGGTAGAATCTAGTTGGTAGATCCACAGATGTTTCCAGGAAAATTCTTTCAATTTGGTTGGATGTTTGAAAATACTTATAAAGAAAAAGAAAACTCTGCAAACACTTTTGAGTACTTTTCATGTGTTATCTTTACAATTGTTATCACATTCAGTCTTCACAAGCCTGTGAAGTAGGTTATTATATTATTACCCCAAGTTTACAGATGTGCAAACAGGCCTGGACAGGTGACTTTCATACAGTAATGTTCCACAGTTAATAATCTCAGCTGAACTGAGATTCAAAGCCAGGTCTGCATGTTTGTAAAGCCCTTAATTATGGGCCGCAGGGATAATTCAACAGATTTTTTTTCACAACCTCCATCAAATATTATTCAAGACTCTTTCTGTATCTGACTATTTATTCACAAAACAACTTGCACCTAAAAAGGGTGCCCAGGTCTAGAGGATAAACTATATAATAGTCTGCTCACAAAAAAAAAAAAAAAAAAAAAAAAAAGGCTTCCAATCAAATATCAAAGCTGTGCTTTAGTTCTTAACTGGTAATAAAAAATGTCATCTGGGTGGGATGTCAGGAAGGTGCCATTTCTTCTCTGCTCTGCTGTCCATTTGTACTCCTTGATAATACAAATGATTAACCTGGGGCTCCCATGTAACCTCCAAGTATTTTCCCTACCCTCACCTAACATACAGTGATTAACCTGGGGCTCCCATGTCACCTCCAAGTATTTTCCCTAACCTCACCTAACACTACCCACTATATTTTCTGACCCTTGTCTTTTACTCCCTATTACCCTGATTTCCACTTTTTTTTTTGAGGCGATGGAATGATGTATATGTTTATTATTACCTGGATGTGGTCATGGTAATGACTGTACACATGTCCAAACTCACCAACTGGTGTACATTTAGCATGTGTAGTTCTCTGTATATCAATCATACCTCAAATAAAGATGGGGGGAAACTAAACAGGATATTATGAACAACTTCGTGCCACCAAAATAAACAACTTAGATGAATTGAATAAAGACTATTTATTCAATAATTATGGGCCTTTTTATTCAATAATTATGGCCTTTTTCTGACTAAGTTGAAAGATCATCTTTATTGTACACTAAGTTCACATATTTATTTGGATATGTGGGTTTGGATGTTTCTGCATTCTTTATTCTATATGTAGATTTTTTCTAATATTAGATTAGTTTAATGAATTTTTTTTTTTTTTTTTTTTTTTTGTGGTGCTGGGGATTGAACCCAGGGCCTTGTGCTTACAAGGCAAGCACTCTACCAACTGAGCTATATCCCTAGCCCATGAATATCCTCAATGTTATTGTATCTGGTAGAAAAAAAATATCCTGTCCTCTGCATTTTACACTCCCCCCAAAAATTTTATGGCCAATCTTATGCACTTATTTTCCTCTCTCTCTCTCTTTCTCTTTCTCTCTCTTTCAGTGCTGGAAATTGAACCTAGGGTCTCCCACATGCTAGATAAGTACTATACCACTGAGCTACATCCCCAGCTTACTTCCTCTTTCATATTAATGTTAGGATCATGTTTTTAAATTTCATTAAACATTTTGGTGACTGGGTGCAGTGGTGTACACATATAATCCCAGCAGCTTGGAGGCTGAGGCAAGAGGATGGCAAGTTCAAAGCCAGCCTCAGCAAAAGTGAGATGCTAAGCAACTCAGTGAGACCCTGTCTCTAATAAAATACAAAAAAAAGAGGGGGTGCTGGGGATGTGGCTTAGTGGTTGAGTGCCCCTGGACTTAATCCCTAGTGCCAAAAAAGAAAAAAAAAAAATTTTTTTTTGGTGGAAAAATGTTGGAATTCTGATTGGGGTAGCTTTTGATTAATGTGTGGAGAATTGACATCATTACAAAATTAAGACTTCTTATCATGAAATGTGGCCCTCCATTTGTTTAAGTCTGTTTTAGGGGGTTTTGGTTTGTTTGTTTTTTCGCTTTTTTGTTTGTTTGTTTGTTTGTTTGTTTTTTGTTTTCTTTGGTTTTTTTGCTACTAGGGATTGAACCCAGGGGTGCTTAACCACTGAGTCACATCCCCAACCCTTTTTCTTTTTAAATAACTTTTTAGTTGTAAATGGATACCTTTTTTTATATATGTATTTTTATGTCATGCTGAGATCAAACCCATTGCCTCATGCATGCTAGGCAAGCACTCTACCACTGAGTTATAACCCCAGCTCCCACAGCCCTTTTTATTTTTATTTTGAGATAGAGTCTCATTAAGTTGTCTAGGGCCTTTCTAAATTGCTGAGGCTGACTTTGAACTCCCAAGCCACTGGGATTACAAGTGTATACGATTGAACCTGGCTGTGTAAATCTTCTTTTGTGTTCTTCATCAAAGTTTCATCTACTTTTTAACTTTGCGACACTGGGGGTTGAACTTGGGGCCTTGCACGTGCTAGGCAAGCACTCTACCATTGAGCTTTGTCTCCAGCCCTTTATTTATTTTCTGTTTTTAACATTTTGAGATAGAGTCTCACCAATGTACCCAGACTAGCCTCAGATTTTCAATCCTCCCGCTTCAGCCTCCCAAGTCCCTGGGACCACCACACCCAGCTATTTGATTCCTTCTATCATTTTCATTTCTCTATTGAGACTCCCTACCTCTTCACTCAGCAATACCATAATTTCATCAAATTCTTTAAACATACTTCTTTTTGTATTGATTAGTTCTATAGACCATATAAGGAAGAGATAATGCCAACCTTTACAATAATTATCTCAAAAAATAGACAAGAAACATTTCCCAAATTATCACCCTGATATGAAAACCAGAGGAAAACATTACAAGAAAGAAATTAACAAACCAATATTCCTCACACACAGATGCAAAGGTCCTTAACACAATATGAGTATATTGAATCTAGCAATACATGCAAAGAATTCATTATGGTCGAGTGAGATTCATCTCAGGAATGCTAGATGGCTTCATATTCAATATCAACCAATATAATTTTTTTCTTTTTTATTTATTTATTTTTATATGGTGCTAAGGATCAAACCCAGTGCCTCATGCATGTTAGGCAAGTGCTCAGTCACTGAGCTACAACGATGGCACCCTGATTTCATTTTTTTTTTTAATTTAAAAAAAATTTGTTTTCATACATGTGTATAGGGTAATAATATCTGTCTCATTCTACTGTCCTTTCCATCCCCACCGTCGTGCCCCTTCCCTCACTTCCTTCTGCATAATCCAAAGTTCCTTCATTCTTCCCTAACCCCCCCCCCCCCCAACTATGGATCAGCATCCACTTATCAGAGAAAACATTTGGCTTTGATTTTTTGGGATTGGCTTATTTGACTTAGCATGATAGTCTCTACTTTCATCCATTTACCTGCAAATGCCATAATTTCTTTCTTCTTTAAGGCTGAGTAATATTCCATTGTGTATAGGTAACCACATTTTCTTTATCCATTCATCTGTTGAAGGGTGTCTAGGTTGGTTCCATAATTTAGTTATTGTGAATTGAGCTGCTATAAAAATGATGTGGCTGCATTACTGTAGTATGCTGATTTTAAGTCCTTTGGGTATAAACCAAGGAGTGAGACAGCTGGGTCAAATGGTGGTTCCATTCCAAGTTTTCTTAGGAATCTCCATACTGCTTTCCAAAGAGGTTGCACCAATCTACAGTCCCACCAACAATGTATGAGTGTACCTTTTTCCCTACATCCACTCCAAAACTTATTATTGCATTCTGACTGGGGTGAGATGAAACCTCAGTGTAGTTTTGATATGCATTTCTCTAATTGCAAGAGATGATGAATGTTTTTTATGTTTGTTGATTGATTATATTTCTTCTTCTGTGAATTGTCTTTTCATTTCCTTAGCCCATTTATTGAGTTTTTTGGGGTTTTTTTGGTGTTAAGTTTTTTGAATTCTTTATAGATCCTAGAGATTAGTGGTCTATCTGAGGTACATGTGGTAAAGATTTTTTCTCATTCTGTAGGCTCTCTCTTATGTTATTAATTGTTTCCTTTGCTGAAAAGAAGTTTTTTGGTTTGAATCATCCCCATTTAATGATTCTTAATTTTACTTCTTGCACTTTAGGAGTCTTGTTGAGGAAATCAGGTCCTAAACTTACATGATGAAGATTTGGGCCTACTTTTTCTTCTGTTAGTTGCAGGGTCTCTGTACTAAGTGTCTAAATCTTTGATACACTTTGAGTTGATTTTTGTGCAGGGTGAGAGAAGTTTAATTTCATTTTGTTACATATGGATTTTCAGTTTTCCCAGCACCGATTGTTGAATAGGCTATCTTTTCTTTCTTTCTTTTTTTTATTTGTAGATGGACACAATGCCTTTATTTTATTTATTTATTTTTATGTGGTGCTGAGGATTTAATCCAGTGCCTCACATGTGCTAGGCAAGCGCTCTACCACTGAGCTACAATCCCAGCACCTAGGCCATCTTGGCACCTTTGTCTAGTATGAGATAACTGTACTTATGTGGGTTTTTCTCTGTGTCTTCTTTTTTATACCATTGGTCTACATGTCTATTTTGGTGCCAGTACCATGCCATTTTTGTTACTATTGCTCTGTAGTATAATTTAAGGTCTGGTAGTGTGATGCCTCCTGCCTCACTCTTCTTGCTAAGTATTGCCTTGGCAATTCTAGGTCTCTTGTTTTTCCAAATGATTTTCATGATTTCTTTTTCTATTTCTATGAAGAATGTCATTGGAATTTTAATAGGAATTGCATTGAATCTGAATGACACTTTTGGTAGTATGGCCATTTTGACAATATTAATTCTGCCTATTCAAGAGCATGGGAGATCTTTCCATCTTCTAAGGTCTTCTTCAATTTCTTTCTTTAGTGTTCTGTAGTTTTCATTGTAGAAGTCTTTCCCCTCTTTTGTTAGATTGATTCCCTAGTATTTTATTTTTGTTGAGGCTATTGTGAATGGGGTTGTTTTCCTGATTTCTCTTGCAGTGTATAGAAACGCATTTGATTTTGGGGTATGGATTTTATATCCTGCTATCCTGCTAGAATTCATTTATGAGTTCTAGAAGTTTTCTGGTGGAATTTTTTGGATCTTTTAAATATAGAATCATGTCATCGGCAAATAGTGATAGTTTGAGTTCTTCCTTTCCTATTCTTTTAATTTCTTTTGTCTGTGTGATTTCTCTGACTAAAGTTTCAAGGACAATATTAAATAAAAATGGTCAAAGAGAGCATCCCTGTCTTGTTCCAGTTTTTAGAGGAAATGCTTTCAATTTTTCTCCACTTAGAATGATGTTGGCTATCCTAAATATCCTAAATATCCTGGATAGCTTTTACAATGTTGAGGTATGTTCCACTATCTCTAGTTTTTCTAGGGAAGAGGTGCTGTATTTTTTCAAATGTTTTTTCTGCGTCTGTTGAGATAATCATGATCCTTGTCTTTAGGTCTATTGTTGTGATGTATCACATTTATTGATTTCCGTATTTTGAACCAACCTTACATTCCAGGGATGAACCCCACTTGATCATGGTGCACTATCTTTTTAATATGTTTTTGTATTTGATTTGCCAGAATTTTATTGAGAATTTTTGCATCTGTGTTCATGAGGGATATTGGTCTGAAGTTTTCTTTCCTTGATGTGTCTTTTTCTGGTTTTGGTATAAGGGTGCTATTAGCCTCATAGAATGAGTTTGGAAGGATTCCTTCCTTTTTTATTTCACGGAATAATTTGAGGAATATTGGTATTAATTCTTCTTTAAAGGTCTTATAGAACTCAGCTGAGAATCCCTGTGGTCCTGGGCTTTTCTTGGTTGGTACTATAGCTCATTTTTAATATTATGTCCACATGTTCATTGCTAGTATGTAGAAATGCAATTGATTTGTGTTTATCTTATATCCTGTAAGTGTCATGGCCATTCACTCAACTTTTTAGGTCAAAATCGTCCTTGTTTCCTGGCTTTTACTCATAGTCCATATTTAGTTGTCAGCAAATCCTTAGAATCTATGATGAATTTGGTTTTACTTCCTAATCAACTCCTTCTAGTGTGAGCCACCATAATCTCTCTCTCCCTGCTTCCATTTTTGGTTTTTCTCTCTACAGATTATTACTCAAATGGAAGACGGAATGATTCTTTTTAAAAATTTACATCAGCCATGTCACTCCCCTATTCTCAAGACTACAATGGGTTCTTAGTGCTTTTATTGGGGCCTGTGAGGCCCTTTTCATGATCTGCTCTTCTGTTTTCTTACTCTCTCAGTTCATTCAGGCTGCTATAACAAAAAATGCCACACATTGGGTCATTTATAAACAAGTAAGTTTTTCTTACAGCACCAGAAGCTAAGAAGTCAACGATCAAGATGCTGACAGATTTGGTGTCTGACAAGAGCCAGTTTTCTGGTTAATAGATAGGACCTTCTTTCTGTGTCCTCACATGGTAAAGAGGCAAGGGATCTCTCCTAGGCCTCTTTTATAAGGATACCAAGCCAATTCATGAAGGCCTGCTCTTATCATGTAATCACCCTACAAAGTCCCCACCTCCTAATACCATTACCTTGGGGGTCAGGATTCAACATATAAATGTAGGGGGACACAAACATTCAGACTGTATCACCCACCCACATTTTCTCCAACCCCATCTTCCACCAGGCTGCCCTGGTACTACATGTAGCTGTGTTTGGCATCCATGCTTTTCTTAACACAACAAGCACATTCACCAACAAGCACATTCACATCTCACAACCTTTGTACGTTCTGTTCCCTCTATCCAGAACACCCTTCCAGCAGGTATTTATAAATTTTGCCTCTTGCTTTCAGGTCTCTAAGAAAATGTGATGGCTTCTGATAGACCTGCATGCCTAACCACCCCTTCTAAAGTATCAGCCCTATCTCTTTCTAGACCTTGACTCTTTCTGCATGCCATCTACTACCACCATCCTTAGCTATTTACTTATCTGCTTCCTTGTCTAGAACATAGGCTCCATGAGGTAGGACTTAGTTTACCACTGAATTTCAAGAACCTAAGTTAGTGTTTAGAACACAGAAAGTACTCAATAAATATTTGACGAATTAATGAGTTAACATAGTAGTGGGGGCTATGATCATGGCTTAGTGGTAGAACGCTTGCCTCATGTGTGGAACACTGCGTTCGATCCTTAGCACCACATTAAAAATAAATAATTTAAAAAAAAAAAAGATAGTAAGGGAAGCTGGGCATTGTGGTACATACCTATAATTCCAGCTACTCAGAGGCTGAGGCTGGAGAATCACAAATTCAAGACCAGCCTGGGTAACTTAGTGAGACCCTCTCTAAAAATTTTTTCCAGGGCTGGGGATATAGTTCAGTTGGTAGAGTGCCTGCCTCACAAGCACAAGGCCCTGGGTTCAATCCCCAGCATTGCAAAGAAAAAAAACTTTTTTTTCAAAAAAGCTTTTTTTTTTTTTTTTCCCCTTTTCCGGTGCTGGGGATTGAACCCAGGGCCATATGCTTGTGAGGCAACTACTCTACCAACTGAGCTATCTTCTTAGCCCTCAAAAAAGGTTTAAAAACTGTTATAGATGTAGCTCAATCCAAGAGTACTTGGCTAGCACACATAAGGCCCTGGATTCAATTTCCAGCATTGTAAATAAACCAATAAAAAGGGGTGGGGGAAATGAAATATTAGATTTTCCACAGAGATTTTGGAGCAGAAAGGTAGACATGAGAAGAAAATGGAAGAAAAGTCATATTGACCTTCATTGAATACCTCAAAGTGAGTAGACTGCCACCTAAGTATTAAAAGATGTTCCTGCTTTGCTGAAGACCAGGAATTATGTGATAATACCCTAATGATATCTTCAGTAGAAGTAAGATATTGTCCATTAGTAACAAAGAAAGTACCTGTGCTCATGTGCAGTAAATAATTTTATGGATTAAAAAGAAGTAGGCCAGACATGGTTGCACACATCTATAATCCCAGAGACTCAGGAGGCTGAGGCAGGAGGATTGCAAGTTCACAGCCAGCCTCAGCAATTTAATAAGGCCCTAAGAATCTTAGCAAGACCCTATCTGAAAAAATAAAAATGGGTGTGAATGTGGCTCAGTGGGTAAGTACCCTGGGTTAAATTCCTGGTACGAAAAAAAGAAAAACAAAGTTGTTTGGGGATTTTGTAATATTAAGACAATTTTGGGTGATGGTTATGGCCATGGATTAAGATGAACTCGGTCACATTTTTCTGAGTAACTTTGAGTCCCTAATAAAGTTTATGAAACTTGACCTGATTTAACCACAGTGACACCAATTTCTGAGGCAACAATAAGCTGCTCACTTTATATCAGCATAACCTACCTGTGACAAATTTTCACAGGTATTGGTGTGAAGGCCTTGTTGCTAGTGACTTTTGGATTTAGAATATTTGTGATACCCATTTCTGCTCAGAACTATTAGACTACCTAATGGCCTTAATCTTCAATGTCTGATAAAATAGTAAATGTCATAGAACCTGCACCCAGTGGACAGAAAGCCAACCTGGTTCTAACCCAGGGTAGGAGTGTAGATGATCCAGGTGGTTCAGCAGCATCTCTGTTTGGAAAGAGGAATTTAACCCACCCTATTGATTTTCTTTCCTAACTTCATCAGCCCCTTACTGCTAAGGTAAGTACAAATTTCCCCATCATTAGGCTAATGTTACCTATTATAGCTGTTTGTTAGAAATCAGTGGAAAGCCATCTGGACCCGGGCTTTTCTTTGTGAACAGTTTTTTTAAATTACTAATTCAATCTATTTATTTATTATAGATCTGTTCAAAGTATCTGTTTCTTCTTTACTTTTGATATTTTGGGGCTGGGGTTGTGGCTCAGTGGTAGAGTGCTTACCTAGCATGTGTGAGGCCCTGGGTTGGATTCTCAGTACCACATATAAATAAATGAATGAAATAAAGGTCTATCAACATCTAAAAAAATGTTTTTAAAGGTTTTTTGATAGTTTGTGTCTTTCTAGGAATAAGTTATCTAATTTGTTGACATCTAATTGTTCCTCCTTACCTTTGCTTTCCTGTCCTTTCATTTTGGTACTTGTATTGCCTTCAGCTTAATCTCTGTAGACTAAAATGTATCAAATAGCTACTAAGTCCTAAATATTCTTCAGAGTTCTCATGAATACATGAACAAATAGGTAAGTTCTCAGTTCTCAAAGAGCTTATCATCTAGTATAATGTTTCCTAAAGTCTTTTCTTTAGAATTCCTACAAAAAAAAAAAAATTAGAATTCCTACAAAATGCAACTTAAAAATGAGTTTTATAATCAAAGATACAAAGGAAACATTGTGTATCATTTCTTCTGTAGGTAGTTCATAATTCTCATAGGCATGTTTATTGCTCCAAGAAATTCTGCCATAGAGAAACTCAGTGTTTGCCAAAGTATGCAATCATTGAACCCCTTTTTATATGAATATTAACAACCCAAAGCACTTCTGTTCTACAGAAAACACTTCAGGAAGCACTGGACTAGCTAAAATATACATCTAAGTAATTACAGTATGAGTCAGGACTTTATAACTGAGAGATAGGTGTTGAGTAGGAAGAATTGGGGGGAAATGAAGGCAAGACAGACAAGGAAACATAAAAGACACATTACAGGAAATAGAAAGGAAAACAAGTGGTGGAGGTAATAAGAGTTAAGATAAGGAAAAAGAGAGTGGGTCAACAATGTAAACAAGGTCAAAAAGACCAAGAAATAACTTAGATTTAATAATCTTGACATTAGTGTCAACTTTCAGAAGAAAAATTCCAGAAAAATGATGAAGACAGATTAAAAGGAAATAAGGAGTAAGTAGAACAGTATCTGAACTTCAAGGAAGCAGGATTTATGTCTCTTTTATTTGCTGATGTACCCCAAACCTTATAATCATGCCTGGCATACTGAAAGCTCTCCATAAACATTAATAGTAAATGAATCAATGTTTTATGAGTGGTGGTTTAAAAAAAGTAGAACTAAATGCAGTGGCACATGATACTCCCATAATCCCAGCTACTCAAGAGGCTAAGATAGGTTTACAAATTTGAGGACAGGTTGGGCAATTTAGTGAGACCCTGTCTCAAAATTGAAAGGGCTGGGGACATAGCTTAGTGATAGAGCAAGAGCTCTGGGTTCAATTCCTAGTAACACACACACACACACACACATACACACACACACACACACACACACACACACACACACACACACAAAGCAGCAGCAATAACAATGGAGATAATAAAGGAGAGATTAGAATAATGGCATAGTTGAGGAAAGGGGTAACTTGAACATGCTTCTTGGTGGAGGACTTAAGTGGAAAAGTAGAAATTGAAGCTGCAAAATAGATCATAATGGACAATAAGAAATAAGAACTATGTCATAACTAGCAGGAGGGCAGAGGAAAGGGGAAGGGGAAGTACTGGAGAATGATATTGGCCAAATTATATTGTTATATTGTTGCATGTACAAATAACAAATTCCACCATTATGTACAACTATAATGTACCAGCAAAAATGTGAAAAAAAGAACAAGATCACAGGTAGTAGGATAGGAGGAGGCAAGTTTCATTATGGGTTCCATATTCCCATTAACCATGTCACAACCCATTCAGCCACCCAAGCTAGAAATTCTAGTCTTCCATTTTCTTGATTTTCATCTTTCTGCCTGCTTAAATGGGCACCAACTTTTCTCAATTCTCCATGTCCATTCCCATTTTTCACTGGCACTAATTTACCATTTCTTACCTGGAATATTATGATTTTCTGACTGCCCTGTGAATTTAGTAGCTTTCTGCTCTTAGCCCTTTCCCTAGATTGCCATCAGAACTATAGTCCTAAAACAGATACAATCATACCATTTTTCTCTTTGAAAGAGAGAAAATAGAGCTGGAGTGCAGCTCAGTGATGGAGTGTGGCTTATGTGCAAGGACCTGGGATTTATACAGAACCAAAAAGAGAGAGAGAGAGTGCACACAGCAATAGACCATCCTTACACATTCCTTTATTTCTGAGTTCCTTATATGTACTGCCTCCTGGGCACAAACTGGTAAGTTAAGATAAAGTGAACTTTCAAATGAAGGGGGAAGAAACCAAATGGTCATCATGAAATGAAAAGATATTCAAGAATAAAAAGTTATTTTTCTCCGATGAAACTGATAAAGATTAAAAAGAATGAAAATACCCAGTGTTGGCAAATATGTGGTAACAAGCAACTTCACCTGTAAGGCCCCCAAAAAAGGAAACCCCAACTCTGTCCAATGGATGGACGGCAACCCCAATCAACCACAGGAGGCGTCACTTGATGCAAACCGCAAGAGGTGTTTATTCCAGCGCGCTGGGACCCAACTCAAGGAGTCGAGTCCCTAGCAGAAATTCTTGTAGGTTTATAAAGGCAGAAACCACACATCGGGAGGAGTCACACATGAAAGGGGGAAAAGGGGGGACAAAGCTGCCGGGAAATTTCAAAGGGGGGTCTGGGTTTGCTGATAACATACAACATGTTTCACAATGTTTTACAATAGGGCGTAGATTCTGGTCAATAGTTTCTGGTAATCATTCTGTTTGATCACTATCTGGCTATCTGGCTCAATTTACCCTTTTATTCTCTGTTTGGGGCTGTTTCTTGGAACAGCTTTAAGGGCTTTGTTTCCATTCCTGGGAGGGTGACCTTAGGGAGTTGAGATGACTGGGAGGGTGACCTTAGGGAGTTAAGATAACTGGGAGGGTGACCTCAGACAGCTTAAAAAAATGTCCATTCTTTCACACCCATGTTTTTGGTCAGCTTTTTCTTGGCTATGACCAAAAACCTTGACAAGAACAATTAGAGGAAGAAAGTTTTTGTTGTTGTTGTTGTTTTGGTTTTGGTGCTGGGGATTGAACCCAGGGCCTTGTGCTTACAAAGCAAGCACTCTACCAACTGAGCTATCTCCCCAGCCCTAGAAAGTTTATTTTGCTCACAGTTTCGGAGGTCTCAGTCATAAACAGCTGACTGCATATCTCTGGGCCCAAGGAGAGGCAGAACATCATGGCAGAAGAGTATGGTAGAGGAAAGCAGCTCAGAACATGGCAATAGAAAGCAGAGAGAGTTCTGCTTAGGAGGGACAACATACAAACCCCAAAGGCACACCCCCATTGACCCACCTCCTCCAGTCACACCCTACCTGCCTACACTTCCTGCCTAGTTAATCCATATCAATGGATGAAAGCACTGTTTAGGTTAAAGCTCTTATAACCGGATCATTTCATCTCCAAACTTTCTTGCATTATCTTACACATGAGATTATACTTAAACCATAATAATTCACTATTCATGGTAGTGTTAATAGACACAAACATTCTTTTGTTGTTTTGGTGCAGGGAATTGAACCTACTTTTTACCACTTAGCAACATTCCCAGTTCTCTTTTAATTTTTATTTTGAGACAAGTTCTAAGTTGCTTAGGACCTTACTAAATTGCTGAGGCTGGCCTTGAACTCGTGATCCTCCTGCCTCAGCCTCCCTAGTCACTGGGATAATAGATATGAGACACTGTGCCCAGTTAAGATACAAACTTTTTGGAAAGGAATTTAGTAATATCAATTAAAATTTTAAAAAGAAAGAAAAATTTTAATGATACCCTAACAATGGTTTTCTCTGGAGTTGTAGAATTATAAAAGTGTTTGTACTACTCAGTATTTTTCATGACTTTTTATAGTATTTAAATGTAAGGGTGTATTTGCGTTCCAATTTGAAAAAAAAAAAATGAAGACACAAAAATGGGACTAAATCTTTCTTCGATAGATTTACATTTTTAGATCAATTCCCCACAATTCCAGTTGCACCTTTTACTGTTCCCATCCACATCTCCCAGGTAACACTTTTCACTCCCTTTGCCTCTGCTATTCCTTTAACTGGAATGTTTCCTCCCTCCTCCTCTGTTAATCAAAACAGTGCTTATCCTCCCAGGACAACTCATCTTCCTCTGTGAAGCCCGACCTCCCATCTGGATTAAATTGCCCCTCCTTGGTGCTGAGGAGGTAGTTTGTTTTTACCTCTAGCAGAGCACAGTTTGGCCTGCATTGTTGTTACTTGTGTCTAGTGTCTCCCTTGCCAACATTTATCCTCCACCTTATTTGCCTTTTCTGTGAAGTAAATGTTCATTTCAAAATATTTATTCAGAGTCCTGTATGTTCTGCACGTAAATCCACACTTAAATTATACAGTTCCTTAAGATATACAGCTCAGCCATGTAGGCAATTACCTCCAAGTCACAAAATACTGTTTTGTATTAATTTGTATTTGAAGAGAGTGCAGGAATTAATTAAACATGTCTATAGCAGCCTGGTGTTTATTCACTGACAATGAGCCGGAATTATTACCTCACTTTAAGCCTTTCTCTGCTGATTTGTTTACAGGGAGTTGTGCTAAATAGCTGAATTGTTGTCATGACCCTTTGCCTAGATCTTTTCAAAACAGTCATTAGATTTGCGTTTTCCATAACAGAAAAAAAAAAAAAAAGCTAAATCTCATAAACGGTAGAAAAACTGAAAACAATTCTTAGAATTTTAAACTTGCACTTGAGTTAAGATTGGGCTTACAGTAATGGGCATAGCCCATGATTTTGTAACTCCACAATAATTAGATTAGACTACTTGTAAGTACTGAAATGTCTGTGGTTGCCAAAAGTAAACTGTAGTAATGTGTAGAATTAACTAATAACCTTAAATGAACTTGATCAATAGGGCTCCTTCCAGTAAGTCAAAGAATCAACCACTTTTTGCTGTTTGGGTGACTACACAGTTTCGGGTCCCGAGTGGGAGTAGCTCTTAAAGCAAAAGTGGCAGCCCATTATCATTTGTAAATTTCCACTAGCAAGCCAGCCTGACTGTGTCTGTTGGCAGCATGGGCTGTGACCTTTCTAACAGCCTACTATTGTCATTGTTTTGTTTATGAGCATCTGTATAGGCCATGCAGGTTTTGGGGAGAAAGATTTGGAAAAAGAAAACTAAAACTAAGAAGGAAATCAAAAGCAAAAAGTCAGAACCTAATTCTTCAGCCTTTTCTTTATGATCTTGGGACTTCAGGGACCTTGAAAGATTGATTTCCTCTCACATTTCTTATAAAATTAGCTTTGGCTCATACATCTGTTACACAGTAGTTAATTTTACAAGATAAGCAGTACAGGGGAAATGCATCTGAGGGAAAAATTGAGAGCTGCAAGCTCAAGAGCCGCTTATAAGGTCACAGAACAAAGCTAGTAAGTAAAGTGGTCTTACTATAGATCTGCAAATAGCAAAGGGTATGCTTTGGGTTAATTTTAGTGTATCTTTCATCGCATTTCACTTCTCTTTTCAGCCAGCATTAAATATAAGGGGGCTTTACTCAACCTATGTTGTGAGAGCCTTTTCAATTACTCAGCCAAAGAGCAATCATGGTTTAAGTTCATGAAATTTGAACTTTGTATTTTAGCATCCATTCCCTGTAATGATCTCCAAAACTGTACTAGTCACAGCAGTGACTATATTAACTTGTTCTTCATGTTCTCAGCTACTTATGCCATTTTTAGATACTAAATGTGCTTTAGATAAGCAACATTGTCTCTCCTAGCTGGAAAGAATATTACAGTCTTTTAAATTCAATCCCCTCTCTTTAAAGAAGGGGTCCTCAAGTCTCAGAAAGGTTCCTAAATATCAAGCAGGATGTTTGGGAATAGAGCTGGAATTAGAACCAGGTTTCTCAGCTAATCTTAGATTCCTAATCTGAGCTCTTTATACTGGCATTTACACTAAACACCAGAATAAATTCTCACTTAATCAGAGAAAGTCTCAGCGAATTAATCTTTTTTTTTTTTTTTTATCTTGGTCCTGTGCAAAAAACTCTTAATTTCATATATGTCAACACTGAGAAAATATTCACAAATAACTTTCCTAAGATGAATTTTATAGATATCTTTTTAAAAAATTTGATGGAACTGGCCCATAAAACTGCTCGATGATCCACAAATGACTAATTTTCACTAAAACATTAGTGAGGACTATTAAATAACACACCAGGCTACTTCATCTCACCTCCTCTTCATACTTTTCCAGCATCCTTGGACTTGGCATTTCCCAAGTGTATCTCTTAGAATATTTACTTAGATTTGAAAAAACAATTCTGTTATCAAGTAAATTTAAGAAGCACAGTTAACCTCATTTCTTTTATTATTCTTATTCACTTATGTATTCAACAAATATTTGTTCAATGTCTTCTATGTATCAGGCACTATGCTTAGGATACAGGGGTGAACAAAAAGGACACAAATCTCTGCTTTCTTGGAGATTGTAGACAATATAATATATATAGCTTTTTCCTCTGCTGAATTAATTTTAAGTTAAATACCAGAATTGGACAATGAATTACATAATTAATAATTTGCAATACTAATAGGTACTATGAAGGAAAAAACCAAGGTACTATAGAAAGATATGATAAGAGGATTTATTAGGGAATTGTTGCTAGAACCGCTTGTGGACCAGTTGCTCACCTTAATGAGATTCTGAATCTGACTGTGGGCAGCTAGAACTTGGTATTTTGAAAGCCCCTCCTGGTGCTTCTGGCTGCCTGCCCAGCCTCCCTTTCCTTTGTGAGAACACTACACCACACTCTGGAGCTCCATTCCCCAGGCAGAGCTGAAAACCCAGCATAGTCGGTTACTGTGGCCTCTGGCACTTCTTCCCACCCCCATGTGTTCTGGATGAGCAACACACAGCAATTACTCCAGGACTGAAAGCAGGGCAGGAGGGAGTGACTCAAGACTCTCACCATTAAAGACTCTTGACAGTTCCTCCAAAATTGACATCCAAGCAAACTTTACAAAATGTAAAAAATACTTTTGCGTCAAAAACCATGAAAGTGTCCATACCCTTTAACAGCACTCCTACTCTTGGGAATTTAACTTAAGAATTAATTCAACAGAAGAATAAAGCTGTAGAAAGAAAAAAATGAAAAAACTAAACTAAACTAAATAAATAAATAAAGCTATAAACTTTCAATTTGTCACTATAGTACTAAAGTATAGCACAAGGAGGGAAAAAACAAACAATTCTATAGTTGGAAAACAGTTAAGTTGATTGTGTTATGTTAATTTTTAGGAGTACTAATTCATGGCCATTATGTCAACTGGAAAAATACCAAGTAATGACAGCAGAAAAGGCAGAATGCAAACTAATATGCCAGTGAGTATAAACTATAAAAATTGACATACAAAATACAGATGACAAGGCAAAATGGAAAACAATCAATTTGGTAGTATAATGGGACTACAGAATAGAAACCCAGATTGAACTGATTTAAGCCAAAAGGAGAAAATGTTCAGGGCATAGTGGCACACACCTGTAATCCAATGGCTTGAGAGGCTGAGATAGGAGGATGGCAAGTTTGGGGTCAACCTCAGTAACTTAGTGAGTCCCTAAACAACTTAGCAAGACCCTGTCTTGAAATAAAAAATCAAAAGAGTTGGGGATATGGATCCATGGTGAAGCACCCTTGGATTCAATTCCCGGTACCAATAAATAAATAAATAGGAAAATGCATTACCTCAAATAACTAAGTCATAGGTGGGGCAGGGTGGCACTGGCTTTAGGGGTGTCTCAAAACAGGGCCACAAATTATCAATAGGGCTTCCTGTCCTTCTCTCTTCACATCTCTCTGTATGGAAACCTCTTTTCTCTCAGACCTGCTTCTTCCCAATACGACAATCTGCCTTCTAAATTCACATTTTTCTATCTTCTAACCAGGATGAACATACCTGCTCATCTTCTGCTCTGATTTAAGAATAATTCTGGGGAAATATTGTGATTGGTCTGGTGTGGGTCATATGCTCATAACCGGCACATCAATGGCTAAACCTTGAGAATTGGTACTCACCCCTCAAACAACCCTGTGGTCAAGGTATTTAGATCACTTAAGAAGGAACCTTGGGATGTAGCTTTGTGATAGATCACTTGCTTAGCATGCAAGAAGGCCTGGGTTCAATTCTAAGCACTGAGAAGGGGGGGGAAAGGAGAGAGAGAGAGAGAGAGGGAGAGAGAGAGAGAGAGGCTGATTTCCCTTAGGATTCAGTGTTTATTTGTCTATCATCGATTTAACAATTTAGAAAAATATCTTATTTCCTCAGTACTACTCCTAATAGCAAACTGAGATCCCTGATGCAATGTCTTTTATTATAAGGCCACATGGTGCAGTGGAAAGAGCACTAAACTAAACACCAGGAAAATAGATTCTAGTTCTAACTCTGCTATGAATAAACTGTGTGTTAGTCAGCTTTTCATTGCTGTGACCAAAATACCTGACAAGAACAACTAAAAGGAGGAAAGATTTATTTTGGCTCACAGAATCAGAGGATACATGGTCAGCTGACTCCATTGCTCTGAGCCTGAGGTGAGGCAAGACATCATGGTGGTAGGGCGTGGTAGAGGAAAGTTTCTCAGCTCATGGCATGTGGGAAACAGGGAGAGAAGAAGTGGAAAGAAAATAAACTCTTCCAGGGCATGCTCCCAATGACCTACTTCCTCTACCTATGGCCCACCTCCCAGTAGTGCATTCAGTTATCAGTTGATTGATCCATTAAGTGAATTAATCCACCGATGAAGTTACAGCCCTCAAGACTCAATCATTGCCATGAGCCCCACCTCTGACTGAACTTCGCTGCATTAGAGACCAGAATTTCAACACATGAGCTTTTTGTACATTCAAGATCCACACCACCGAGCCCTTGGGCTAGTCCCCAAACCTCACTGGATTTCAGTTTCTTCACTCCTGCCAGAATACTGTAATCAATATGAGGGCAAGAATCATGCGTATCTGAAATGGAGATTCACAATGGTAGCAATTTCAGTGACTTGGGTTGGACAAAGAGACAAGTTCAATTGTGATATAGTCATAACAAAGTGTTCAGGTCCTCTGGAGAGTTCTGGGCCTCAAATGGCTTTTCAGAGTTGTCACAAATTTCAGCAAACTGGCCAGGCCTTTTTATCTCCAAATAGACCAGTCACTATATGAGGGCTGTCCCTAGGAAGGGCCATAAACCTGAACAAGAGAGTTTCCTAGCCTCGGGCAATTCTGGAAGGGGAAGTAATGTTAGGCTGATGACAACAAATTGGACCAGCTGTCAGGCCTAGGACCTGAATGAGGATAACTTGGCAGCATCCCAGAGCATCACCACAACTAACAGATAAGGTAGGTGCTCATTAAACATCTGTTAAACAAATTTAATTCTAAAAAATAGACTGGGGTTATAGCTCTGTGGTAAAGTCCTTGCCTACCATAAATGAGGCCTTGGGTTTAATCCCCAGCACCAGAAAAAAAGAAAATTCTCTAAAATGTAAAGTGTGAACTAGATAGTTCTTTTCCATAACATTACATACATTTATTTGTCCCCTGGGGTTATGTGCAAAAGGTGATGATCCAAAATTCTAATAGGTTTTGTTTTTGTGTGTTTAGTTTTTTGTTTTGTTTTAAATAAAGGACTAGGAATAGGAATAGGAAAAAGAAAAGAATGTCTACTAAAATCAATATTGACTAACCTGTTTATCTAAAAATATTAAAACATTCTTTGTGATTAACAGTAAAAAGTACTAAGAAAGCAATTAATATGGATATTACATAGAACCCAACTGTGCAGTTCAACACAGTAACCACTAGCTACAGAACATTATTTTTTTTTCCCCTAAGAGATTTCTTTTTTTTTTTTTTATTGTAAACAAATGGGATACATGTTGTTTCTCTGTTTGTACCAGAACATTATTTTTTAAAAATATTTAGTTGTACATGGCCACAATACCTTTATTTTATTTCTTTATTTTTATGTGGTGCTAAGGATTGAACCCAGTGCCTCACATGTGCTAAGCAAGTGCTCTTACCACTGAGCTACAACCTCAGCCCCAGAATGTTATTTTAATTAGTTAAAATTAAATAAAACTTAAAATTTAGATTCTTAATCACACTGACACATTTCAAGTCTCAGTGCCCATATGTGGCTGTTGACTACAGTATTAAACAGTGCAGATAAAAATTCTTTCCTTTACTGTAGAAAGTTCTATCAAATAGCAGTAGTCTGCACTGAATAGATGTGTTCTTTACCTCTATTCAATAAAAATTTAATCTCATGAATTCTGCTGTTCATTATTGTGAGAGTGCTGGAAGTAGTCAAAAATTTTAAAATTATTGGCAAAAAACATTGCCCTGAATCCAAGTTTCTTCTTGGAAATCCAAATAGTTCAGAACAATATTAAAATGGAATAAATTATTGTTGTCATGTCTTCCTGTTTCTGCCATCTAGATCATCTGGATTTAGCCAGGACAAAATGCCCTGGGCTTCTGAAGTATGCTTTGCTTGTGACTCCCTCAAACTGTCAAGAGTTAGACATTCACTATATTCTCAGAGATTCAGGAGACTGAGGCAGAATGATCGTAAATTCAAGGTCAGCCTAAGTAACTTTGCAAGACCATATCTCAAAATAAAATGTTAAAAAGGGGAAAGAAAATTTCAGACCGGTATCATTAATGAACATTGACGCAAAAATTCTCAATAAAATTTTAGCAAATCGCATACAAAAATATATTAAAAAGATAGTGCACCACGATCAAGTGGGTTTTATCCCAGGGATGCAAGGTTGGTTCAACATCCAGAAATCAATAAACGTAATTCACCATATTAATAGACTTAAAGTCAAGAATCACATGATTATTTCAATAGATGCAGAAAAAGCATTTGATAAAATACAGCACCCCTTCATGCTCAAAACACTAGAAAAAATAGGGATAGTGGGAACATTCCTTAACATTGTAAAGTCCATCTATGCTAAGCCCATGGCTAATATCATTCTAAACGGTGAAAAACTGAAAGCATTCCCCCTAAAAACTGGAACAAGACAGGGATGCCCTCTTTCACCACTCCTATTCAATATTGTTCTTGAGACTCTAGCCAGAGCAATTAGACAGACCAAGGAAATTAAAGGAATACGAATAGGAAAAGAAGAACTCAAACTATCCCTATTTGCGGATGATATGATTATATACTTAGAGGAACCAGGAAATTCCACCAGAAAACTGTTAGAACTCATAAGTGAATTCAGTAAAGTGGCAGGTTACAAGATCAATGCTCATAAATCCAATGCATTTTTATACATAAGTGATGAATCCTCAGAAAGAGAAATTATGAAAACTACCCCATTCACCATAGCATCGAAAAAAATAAAATACTTGGGAATCAATCTCACAAAAGAGGTGAAAGACCTCTACAATGAGAACTACAGAACACTAAAGAAAGATATTAAAGAAAACCTTAGAAGATGGAAAGATCTCCCAAGTTCTTGGATAGGCCGAATTAATATTGTCAAAATGGCCATACTACCAAAAGTGCTATACAGATTCAATGCAACCCCAATTAAAATCCCAATGACGTACCTTACAGAAATAGAGCAAGCAATCATGAAATTCATCTGGAAGAATAAGAAACCCAGAATAGCTAAAGCAATCCTTCGCAGGAAACATGAAGCAGGGGGTATCGCAATACCCGAACTTCAACTTTATTACAAAGCAATAGTAACAAAGACGGCATGGTACTGGTACCAAAATAGACAGGTAGATCAATGGTACAGAATAGAGGACACGGACACAAACCCAAATAAATACAACTTTCTAATACTAGACAAAGGCGCCAAAGATATGCAATGGAGAAAAGATAGCCTCTTCAACAAATGGTGCTGGGAGAATTGGAAATCCATATGCAACAGAATGAAACTAAACCCATATCTCTCACCCTGCACAAAACTCAACTCAAAATGGATTAAGGACCTTGGAATCAGACCAGAGACTCTGCAGATTATAGAAGAAAAAGTAGGTCCCGATCTTCAACATGTCGGACTAGGACCAGACTTCCTCAACAGGACTCCCATAGCACAAGAAATAAAAGCTAGAATCAACCACTGGGATAGATTCAAACTAAAAAGCTTTCTCTCAGCAAAGGAAACTATCAGCACTGCGAAGAAAGAGCCTACAGAGTGGGAGAATATCTTTGCCAATCATACTTCAGATAGAGCACTAATCTCCAGAATCTATAAAGAACTCAAAAAACTCTACACCAACAATACAAATAATCCAGTCGACAAATGGGCTAAGGAAATGAACAGACACTTCACAAAAGAAGATGTACAAGCAATCAATAAACATATGAAAAAATGTTCAACATCTCTAGTAATAAGAGAAATGCAAATCAAAACCACCCTAAGATTCCATCTCACCCCAATTAGAATGGCGATTATCAAAAATACAAGCAACAGGTGTTGGCGAGGATGTGGGGAGAAAGGTACACTCATACATTGCTGGTGGGGCTGCAAATTAGTGCAGCCACTCTGGAAAGCAGTGTGGAGATTCCTTAGAAAACTTGGAATGGACCCTCCATTTGACCCAGCTATCCCACTCCTTGGCCTATACCCAAAGGACTTAAAATCAGCATACTACAGAGATACAGCCACATCAATGTTCATAGCTGCTCAATTCACAATAGCCAGACTATGGAACCAACCTAGATGCCCTTCAATTGATGAGTGGATAAAGAAACTGTGGTATATATACACAATGGACTATTACTCAGCCATAAAGAATGACAAAATTATGGCATTTGCAGGCAAATGGATGAAATTGGAGAATATCATGCTAAGTGAGATAAGCCAATCTCAAAAAGCCAAAGGATGAATGATATCGCTAATAAGTGGAGGATGACACATAAAGGGGGGGAGGGAAGGGTTAATGTTAGGGTTAGAGTTAGGGTTAGGGAGGGGGGCAAGTATGGAGGAAGAAAGTACTGTATAGAGGGTAAAGAGGGGTGGGAGGGGTGGGGGGAAGGGAAAAAATAACAGAATGAATCAAACAACATTACTGTATGTAAATTTATGATTACACAAATGGTATGCTTTTACGCCATGTACAGAGAAACAACATGTATCCCATTTGTTTACAATAAAAATAAATAAATAAATAAATAAAACTCCCATATGATCTAAAAAAAAAAAAAAAAATGTTAAAAAGGAGACATAACTCAGTGGTAGAGCATTTGCCTAGCATGTGTGAGGCCCTGGGTTCAGTTTCCCATACTGCAAAAAATAAGCACAATACCATTATAACATCCAAATAAAATCAGTTATTCCTTAATATCTTCAAATATCTGGTTATCCAAACAAAGCCCATACAGTGCAAATTGTTGATGTTGTCCTTTAATTCTTTGTGTTTGTGGGGTGGGAGGTAGTAGGATGAAACTCAGGAGCGCACTACCACTGAACTGCCCACCCCTTTTTTTCCCCAAATTTATTTTTTTTTAATTCTAAATGAAAACCACACTTTGTGTTGAACAATGGAATATAAAAGAATAAGATGTACAACTTTTTTTAAATTTTCATTTTGAGACAGGGTATTGCTAAATTGCCCTGACTGGCCTCAAATTTACAATCCTCCTGCCTCAGCCTCCTGAAGTGCTGGAATTACAGGTGTGTGCCATTGAACATGATTAAGTCTTTAAATCTTTAAGTTTTCTGTCATCTCTCTTTTTATTCCTCACAAACTTAGGTAGAAGAAATCAGGTCATGGTCTGGGGTTATAGCTCAGTGGTAGAATGCGAGGTCCTGGGTTCAATCCTCAGTGCTGTTAAAAGAAAAGAGAGAGAGAGAGAGAGAGAGAGAGAGAGAGAAATTAGGTCTTCTGTTCCTGTAAAGTTTTCCAATCTGGACTTTGTTCACTGCATCTCCATAACATGACCCTCTGGCCCCTCTATTGTGTAAGTGGGGATTTAGACCTAGAGTCTTAATCCAATTTAGGTTTGACTTTTTTTTTTTTTCCTTGCAAGACATTTTTGAGCATTATGTTATATACCTCTGTTTAGTTGCAGTTCCAGATGAGGATGCCATCAGCTGTTGATAATTATTGTCTAGATCCATTAATTCAAGCTAGGCTGCAAAACTGTGATATTTTAATTTATCATTTTTCTTTGTTTATTAGCTGACATATATCCACTAAAGAGTCACTTTCCATCAGTGGAAAAAAAGGCAGAATAAATGTTTGATTTTTTTTTTTCTCTTTATTATCAGTTTTCAAAAGAATGAGTTGATTCCCTACCATCTTGTAGAACTTTATGAGTTTTTATTTGTGTAGTATCATTATGATATGAACATACTTGAGGTGTTTCAATCTGTTGTAGTTTTGTTTTTGTTTTTGTTTTTGAGACAAGATAAATTGCTGAACCTGGCCACAAATTTGTCATCCTTCTACCTTTACCTCCTAAGTTGTTGAAATTACAGGTGTATACGACCACACCTGGCTATTGTAGTTATTTTTCTTATACAGATTTTTCCATCTTTGGCCCTCGGATGCATGTTCAAGTTGATAATAGCCTTACTACCTGGTATAACAATATCTTTGCATTTTCTAATCTGTTTGTTTTGATATTATCCCATATTTCCTCTTCAAATATACCACTCACTCATGATTATATAATCTCAGAATTTGAGACGCTCCTTATATGAAAATAGAGTAGTGCAACCCTTGTGTCTCCATTATGAATAATTTATGTTTATTGATAAAGTATCAGACACTAGTACAATGCACAGTCCATCCAGAAAGTAGACAATAAGGTATTTAAAGGGAATGGGGTCGTGGCTCAGTGGTAGAGCACTTGCCTAGCTTGTGTGAGGCACTGGGTTAGATCCTCAGCACCACATAAAAAATAAATAAAGTTATTGTGTCCATCTACAACTAAAAATATATTTTTAAATTTTAACACATAAATAGTTATGTGTTAGTGCACCTTGGTGAAAAGGGCTGTGAAAGAAAAGGATAGGGTACAATGAGAATACAACACCTGGTCAGAGGTGTTAGGGAAGGCTTTCCTGAGGAAGTGAAAAGCTGAAATGCAAAAGGGAAGTAGGGTGAGGTTAGCTAAGCAAAGGAGTGAGGACAGATCCTTTGCATGTGCAAAGTCTGGAGGTGTGAGATCCTTAATCACATTCAAGGAACTGAAAGGCCTTTGTGAGCCAGAGTGTGGGAAGAGAGGGTACACAGTAAAGCTGGAGATGCAAGGGGAGGTTAAATCACACAAGGACTAGAAATAATGTTAAAGACTTTAGACTTTTGAAGAAGAATGAGAAGCCACTGAAACACTTTAAGAGAGAAGCAACACAATCATATTTTTATTTGTATAAGGCCACTCCACACATTATGTGGAGAATGAATTGGAATAGCAAGAATGAAAATAAAAATTAGTGAGCTACCACAGCAGTGGGTAAAAGATCAGTGTCTTGACCTAAGATAGCAGTAGTGAAGATAGATTCAAGAGATTTTGGACGACCCAAAAGCCAGCTTCACACTTAATGGAGAAGCAAAAGAAGCATGCTCATGAAACTCACAAATAAGATGAGGATACCCATTTTCACCACTGCCATTGAATGTTGTTCTAGATGTATTAGTTAATGCAATTGTACAAAAGGAGGGAATTCATGGCATCAAAGCTGGAAAGGAGTTGCATCACTATTTACAGACGAAATGATTAGATATCTGAAAAACTCAGGCACAGCGATAATCACAGTGGGATTACAGATCTGTAATCCCAGTGACTGGAGAGGCTGAGGAGAAGGATAGAAAGTTTAAGACTAGCCTCAACAACTTAGTGAGACCCCATATCAAATAAAAAATTTAAAAAGACTATTTTCCCCCTGGAAGATATGCCCCTCCAGTGGCTGAATAAAAAATCACTGATCCATGAATGAATGAATGAATAAATAAATAGAGCTGGAGATGTAGCTTAGTGGTAAAGCACCCCTGGGTTCAATCCCCAGTACCATCCCCAAAAAAATTAAAAAAAAAAAAAAAAAAAAAAAATAGAACCAAATGGAAAAGCCACCATAAATAAAGCAAAAAAGAATTAAATTAATGCATATAAACCAATAACTTTCATGTATGCAAATAGCAATCAATTCATTATAGTGGGAAAAAGACACTACAATGATAACCAAAATTGATAAATTCCTAGCAATCAACTTGCCAAGAAATGTAAAAAAGTTACAATATGAAAACTTTAAATGTTCCTCAGAAACACAAAGACTTGAACAGATGAAAGGTCTACCAGGTTCTTAGATAGGCTAATAATAACAAAATATCAATTCTTTTCACATTAATCTACACATTTAGAAATAGATACACCTTTGATTATGTTAACAAATGTAAATTGGGTGGATTGATAGGTAAAAACAGAAACCAGGAGGCAGTAAGTAATGTTAGTGAAGGGGAAGTTTTGTTATGTTTTGGTTTTGGTTTTGTTTTTTAAAGAAAGAGAGAGAACAGTATGTTCATAGATCTGGGGTGGGAAATATTTGTTCTATCCAAGGAACTGAAAGGTAAGTGAGGAAGAATGAGTTTGAGATGAGTTTGGAAAGGTAGTGAGTTCAGAAGTAGTGAATTCAGAATGAGGCAGTGGAGACTGGGCAGGGTGTCAGAGTGACTGGTTGCTCCTGGAAGTGGGGGTAGAGTGCTAACTTAGCAAGGGAATACTTCTTTGGCCAGGGAAGTATTCAGCCCCATCCTACCTCCCTCAGAGGGCAGCAGGGGTTCTTCACTGAACCTTCAGGATAGTGCTGAACACCTACTGAAGCTGTCATGGAGAAGAGATGTCTCTAAAGAAAGGTCCAAGGAGTTCCTGGAGAGAGGGGGGAATTCAACTCTGGACTAGCAGGGTTCTTGGCACATGTGAAAGAAGAACTTCAGCATGCACCAGCCAAAGGCATAGAGGTTTATTTAGGAAAATTGATCCATATTCAAGGGAGAATGGGGCAATATCAAGAGAGAGAGGCCTTGGTGGGTAAATCAAGAAATAGGTATTCAAGGGAGTATGGGAGCCATCTCCAGAGGGAAGGGCAGCCACTCATTGGTGTGCAGTTTTAAATTTATAAAGGGAGGTTGCTAAGGGCTGAACTAGAAGTGGAGCCAGGGTAGAGTTACACAATTTTGCACCAGTTTTCCCTGAGCTTACACATTGGCCTCATGTTACTTTTTTTCAGGCAAAGTCATGAGTCAAAGGCACAGGCCTAGGGCCTGGGTTGTTTTGGTCAGGAGTTCCAACTGATCATGGGTGCTTTCTTACTTCAGTGGTTTGTGGGCACTTCCTGCATTTCAGTGGTTCATGGGTACTCCCTTTTTAGTATCCCCAAATTCCTTTCTCAAACCTTCATGCAGTTCTGAGATCACTGGACAGAGGCACCTTTCTCAGTCCTAACTCCCATTTCTCTCACTGCAAGTTGGTGATTTTTCAGCCCTTCACAGGATATATACTGGTTTTTTTTTTTTATTATTTTGGGGGTACCAGGGCTTGAACTCAGGGGCACTCAACCATTGAGCCACATCCCCAACCCTATTTTGTATTTTATTTAGAGATGGGATCTCACTGAATTGCTTAGAGCCTCACTTTTGCTGAGGCTGGCTTCAAACTTGGAATCCTCCTGTCTCAGCCTCCTGAGCCACTGGGATTACAGGCATGTGCCACTGCACCCAGCTCCACATTTTTAAAAATTGCTGCATTATAATTGTACATATTGATGACATTTGTTGTTACATATTTGTACACGCACACAAGATAACAATATAATTTGGCCAATATCATTCCCCAGCACTTTGCCCCTCTCCCCAACTCCCACATGCTGATCCCTTTCCTTTTCTAATCTCTCTTTGATTTTCATGAAATCGGCCACCACCTTTCTTTTCTGTTTTCCTCTCTAACTTGTACATATGAAAGAAAGCATACAATGCTTGACCTTCAGAGTTTGGTTTATTTTGCTTAACACAATCGTCTCTAGTTCCATCCATTTTCCGACAAATGACATATTTCATTTTTCTTTATGGCTGAATAAAAGTCCACTGTATATATATACTACATTTTCTTCATCCATTCATCCATCAAAGAACAACTAAGCTGGTTCCATATTTTGGCTATGGTGAATTATGGTGCTATAAACATGGGTATGCATGTATCTTTGTAGAATGACACAGGATATATACTGTTGTTTTCATGAAACATCCCCACTCTTAATATCAGCAGGGATGAACTTGGCATTCATTGTCTGTTCAGGAGTAGGGAGGAATGAGGGAAATCCCATTCACCCCAGGCCACCCTTCTATGACAATCGGATGCATGTAGGCTAGAGAGCTAACTTCTCACCAGAGTGCAGTTAAGAAGATAGAGAAGCTAACCTGATGTTTGAATAAGCCCTAACTTCCTTACCTGGTGTCCAACTCAACAGTGAAATAATATGACTGAGTAGATTTAGGAAGTCCTGACTTAATGCACCTAATTAATGCCTGATTTCCAGTTCCAAAGAAGCCTGGGCCTATGAAGGTGACTTGAAGTCTGTTTCCTGGAACAAAGGCAACAGCAGTCCTGCTTTATGAGCTGCCAAATAAAACTGCTAGAATCTATTTAGGACAACCAGGCCAATCTGGCAGTGCTTATTGAGAATGACTGTCTGAGACAAAGAGGGAGTTTTCACTCAATTCATTCACAGATATTATTGAGCACCTGCCATGTGCCAAGTCAGATTCTATGTGGTAGGGATGCAGAAATGAGGCAAATAAACACAATGCCTATGCTTACAGAGCTTACATTCTGGTGAGGGAAGATACAACAAATATAATAAACAAAATAGTATCAATTAAAAGTTGGTAATCAGGTATGCTACTATGCCTGTTATTCCAGCAACTGGGGAGGCTGAGGCAGGAGGATCACAGGTTCAAGACTAGCCTCTGCAACTTAGCAAGACCCTGTCTCAAAATACAAAAGGGTTGGGGATGTGGTTAAGCAGTAAAGTGTTCCTGGGTTCAATATTCAGTAACACACACACACAAAAGGCAGTAAATGCTAAAGTTTCAGTTTACATAGAAAAATATCTCTAGGACCTTTTAAAAATACCAGTAAGGTGTTAGGAGAGAGGGCCCTGTTACAGTAGATAATGAACAGCTTTCTGAGAAAGAGGGAGGGACAGGAAGAGAGTTAGGCAAGAACTGAGCATGTTCAAAACACAGAAATATCAATTAATGTAGTGTTCTGAATGAGGGGAGAGATCCTAAACACAATGAGGATGCGAGCCCTCCTGAGTCGCCTGGTCATTACTGCACGATTATCTATCCTACTGTGACACTGCCTGCTCAGAACTCACTGGCTAACTCAGCTCCAGGATAGGATATCTTAAGTCCCAAAACAGATGTAATGAAGCCTGTGCTCTAAAGCTCATACCAACACTTCTCAGGCAGCTTCTGGGATTTTTATTCAGGTCATTTACTTTCATAATAAATATTCTTTGAATAAATGTTCTTACCTGCTTTCCAAGTCAACAGTAGATTACAAGCAGCAGATTCAAAGGGGAGGAAAGGGCAGGCAGTCATTCTGTTCAGATGACAATTCAGTTAGTCGTTTTGCTTAGAAACCACTTTACTACATTACTGGCCTAATAAAATACTGCAAGGACTCCAGGGGTCACCTGGATAACTTTATGATACTTATGACTGCTATACCATGGTGTAGTGGGAAGAACATTGATACACATGCATAGTCCTGGAAGCAAATTCTGATTTCGTCATTTGTAATTGTGTCCCCATTAGATTGCAAATGATTTAAAGACACATATCATGTTTGAACTCACAATCAATGCCACTACTCCAGGAATAGTACTAGTCATTTAATAGTGCTTGATAAATGAATCTTGAATGAATAAATGAAAACATAATCTTTGATTGGTTACTCTCTTCAATCCTCCTTTCATCTGTAAAAGGAGATAACATCACCTCAAGCTTGCTTGGAATATTAAAAAAAATATGTATAAAACAATGTTAAGTATAAAATATAATTTAAATGTAAGTTATTTTGTTACTTGAAGCTGAATCCATGGAATGTCCCGTCCAAGGGTCAAGGGAACCTTTAGGTCCTTGTGTCTACAACTTAAGTAGTTGCCACTAGATGGCAATGTTTTATTAAAGCATGTAAAGCCATTTTTGAGTCTACTCCAGTGGTCTTCAAACCGGGGTCTTTGCATACTGCTGGGAGTACAGAAAGCTTTCCAAAAGTACTTAGTTATTGAGCTTCAGGAAAATCAACAGTCCTATCCTCAAATTCTAGGAGTCCTCTTTCCTAAAACCAACCTGCTTGGAAAAGAGTCTGTGCTCATAATATCCCTTCTCCAACTTTTCCAAAGAAAGGCATATTCATCCCAAAGCTCATTTGATGGCACCATCAGGTGAATGGTATCTACTATGGAGGCATCAAAGGGGAAATCTCCTTCAATGATTAACAAGGAACCATTCTATTTTTTAAATCTGTCCTTTTAACTTCTAAGAGTGAAACTTGGCTTTAGTAATGGGGTACTTTGGCTCATGTTGTTATGGTCTGAATAAAATATTTGGTACAGTGGGGTGGCAGAACAAGGTTTTTTCATCTCCTAAGAATTTTCAAAGAAAGCATTGATCTTAAGGAAGCAAAGCACAGAAAGAATCTGTTTTATTAAAAAGGCTAAATGTTTTATCACATACTTAAATGTATTTTCAGCTATTTCCAATACTTATCCCAAAGTCATATCACTAACAGGAAAATAAATATGTTGAAGTAGCCAAATTAATATATTTAATTAATATTAATATTAATTTTTATGGTGCTGGGGATTAAACCCAGGGCTTCAGGCATGCCAAGTATGCACTCTACTACTGAGTATATCCCTAACCAAAGGAAAAACAAATTTCCCCTTTTTTTTCCTGGTACTGGGTTTCAAACCCAGGGCCTTTCTCATGCTAGGCTAGTACTGTACCACTGAGCTACACCTCCAACCCTGGTTGATCACTTTAAATGTAAGTAAAGTATTTTCTGGGATCACTAAATTTTTCATGACTCACTGACTAAAACAAACCAATAAGCTTTTACATGATCTCTTTCAAATTTGGCATGTATTATTCAATAAAACAGTTACAAAACATTTGTATCAAATGGTATGGTATTTATTTCAATAATAGTCAATTTTGTCTTTATTTCACTTTATTTAATATTATCTATTTCCCACTTTAAAAAAACCCACATCTATATGTTTCATTCCAGATCAATTTATTTTTATTTTTTTGCTTTTTTATTTTCACTTTTTTATTGTACTGAGAATTGAACCCAGGGGCCCTCTACTACTGAATGATATCCCCAATACTTTTTTTTGTTAGAGATGGGGCTTCCCCTAAATTGATGAAGCTGACCACGAACTTGTGATCCTCCTGCCTCAGCCTCCTGAGTAACTGGGATCACAGGTGTGCACAACCACACTCATCTTACATCAAGTTTTTACTTTTTTTTTTTTTTTTACTGGGATTGAACTCAGGGGCACTCGACCACTGAGTCACATCCCCAGCCTTATTTTGTATTTTTATTTAGAGACAGGTTCTCACTAAGTTGCCTAGCACCTCACTTTTTGCTGAGGCTGGCTTTGAACTCTGGATCCTCCTGTCTCAGCCTCCTGAACCACTGGGATTATAGGAGTGTGCCACTGTACCCAGATAAATGGATTTATTTTGGCAGTTTATAGCTTCCCATTTCATTAAATATATGGGAAATTTTTTTATTGTGATGTCTAATGAAAATAACTTGTTTCTGATTTTTAAACCTGAGACATATTTATTGTCAAAAGCTGAACCTAAGCCAGGTGTAGTGATACATGCCTATAATCTCAGCAACTGGGGAGGCTGAAGCAAGAGGATTGCAAATTCAAGGCCAACCTCAACAATTTAGCAAGGGCCTCAGCAACTTAGCAAGACCCTATCTCAAAATAAAAAAAAAAAATAAAAAGGACTAGAACATCCCCAGTACTTCTAAATAAATAATTAAATAAACACACAAAGCTGAACCTCCAACTTTAGTACATATGGATATATTTTACCAAAGAAATGTCATGACTTGTATTATATTCCTTGCCTTACAAATGATTCATAACTTGGCTTTGCATTACTATAAATTAGGTCATGAAGAATGGTATAGTGAATTATTACTTTGTTTTCATAACTTTGAAAATCAATAAATAAATAGATAACAATTATACTTATCTTCCAAACTACTTCCCCACCCAGTTAACTACCCAATCCCAAGACCCTTTCCCTTATCACATTTTCACAATTTATTTCTCTTAAACCAGTTCAGCATATAAGTAACTGAGAAAACTGCTTTTTTGAGCCTTTATTTCTTTGAGGGTTCCCAAGCCATGTAAAACTTGTATTATACTTTTCTCCTTTTAATCTTGCCCCTTTTAGTCCTTTAAACGATCCTTGAAATAAGTGCTATTATTTCCCCCACAGAAAATTAATTTATCCATAGTCACAAAAGCAAAAAGAGTCATTATGCTAGTCAACATAAATATCACAAAAACCATGTATTAATACTTAGGGAAGTTATTCTTTATATATTCCAATTGAAAAGATTAGAATATGCTATTCTGTCATACTGGTCATGTAATTTCAAGGTGCCTAGGAATCAGAAATCAGGATACCCACTGGTTATTGATTCACAGCCTTCCAGAAAGTGTCTATTTTTTATGTAGTTTGTTAAAGGAAGAAAATCATAAGATTCTCTCTCTCTCTCTCTCTCTCTCTCTCTTTCTTTCTTCTTTTTTTGTATGAGGATTGAACTCGGGGGCACCCAGTCATTGAGCCACATCCCCAACCCTATTTTATATTTTATTGGAGTAGAGACAGGGTCTCACTGAGTTGCCTAGAGCCTTGCTTTTTGCTGAGGCTGGCTTTGAACTCTTGATCCTTCTCTCTCAGCCTCCTGAGCCACTGTGTGCCCCAAGCCTGACTAAGATTCTCTTTTCATCCTGTTTTTTCATCCTAGTCTTCAGAGTGTGGCTTTGTGACCAGATAAAATATTCTCTCTGGTCTCCACCAACTGGGAGCAGAATTACTTGGGTGTGTGGCAGGCAGCTAGCTAGCTGGCTAGGAGTTCAAAACACAAAGTGTTTCTTTGTCCTACCATGCAGGCTCTCAGGGGAATTTGTCTTAATTGTCTCAACCTTCCTTGCCTTGTTAACAATAAGAGTCTTTGCTTTCTTGGGCTATCTAGGAACTTTGGATATTGATTGAGAGGGATTATGTATTTTGTACCCATTTTGGGGACACCATGATTAAGCCCTCAAAGTCTTACTAGTTAGTTATAACTCTTGCAAAGACTTTATAATGTTGAGTCTCAACTGAAATAGGTATACCTTTGGAGATTTGAGCTTCTGTATATAAAACTTCATTTCTTTTTTTTTTTTTTTTCTTATCCTTAATGATTTCTTTTCTTTTTTTTTATTATTATAAACAAATGGGATACATGTTGGTTCTCTGTTTGTACATGGCGTAGAGGCATTCCATTTGTGTAATCAAATTTACATAGAGTAATGTTGTTTGATTCATTCTGTTATTTTTTCCCTTCCCCCACCCCTCCCACCCCTCTTTACCCTCTATACAGTAGTTCCTTCCTCCATACTTGCCCCCCTCCCTAACTCTAACTCTAACCCTAACACTAACCCTTCCCTCCCCCCCATTATGTGTCATCCTCCACTTATTAGCGATATCATTCGTCCTTTGGCTTTTTGAGATTGGCTTATCTCACTTAGCATGATATTCTCCAATTTCATCCATTTGCCTGCAAATGCCATAATTTTATCATTCTTTATGGCTGAGTAATATTCCATTGTATATATATACCACAGTTTCTTTATCCACTCATCAATTGAAGGGCATCTAGGTTGGTTCCACAGTCTGGCTATTGTGAATTGAGCAGCTATGAACATTGATGTGGCTGTATCTCTGTAGTATGCAGATTTTAAGTCCTTTGGGTATAGGCCAAGGAGTGGGATAGCTGGGTCAAATGGAGGGTCCATTCCAAGTTTTCTAAGGAATCTCCACACTGCTTTCCAGAGTGGCTGCACTAATTTGCAGCCCCACCAGCAATGTATGAGTGTACCTTTCTCCCCACATCCTCGCCAACACCTGTTGTTGCTCGTATTCTTGATAATCGCCATTCTAATTGGGGTGAGATGGAATCTTAGGGTGGTTTTGATTTGCATTTCTCTTATTACTAGAGATGTTGAACATTTTTTCATATGTTTGTTGATTGCTTGTAGATCTTCTTCTGTCAAGTGTCTATTCATTTCCTTAGCCCATTTGTCGACTGGATTATTTGAATTCTTGGAGTAGAGTTTTTTGAGTTCTTTATAGATTCTGGAGATTAGTGCTCTATCTGAAGTATGATTAGCAAAGATATTCTCCCACTCTGTAGGCTCTTTCTTCGCAGTGCTGATAGTTTCCTTTGCTGAGAGAAAGCTTTTTAGTTTGAATCTATCCCAGTGGTTGATTCTAGCTTTTATTTCTTGTGCTATGGGAGTCCTGTTAAGGAAGTCTGATCCTAGACCAACAAGGTGAAGATTTGGACCTACTTTTTCTTCTATAATCTGCAGGGTCTCTGGTCTGATTCCGAGGTCCTTAATCCATTTTGAGTTGAGTTTTGTGCATGGTGAGAGATATGGGTTTAGTTTCATTCTGTTGCATATGGATTTCCAATTCTCCCAGCACCATTTGTTGAAGAGGCTATCTTTTCTCCATTGCATATTTTTGGCACCTTTGTCTAGTATGAGAAAATTGTATTTATTTGGGTTTGTGTCCGTGTCCTCTATTCTGTACCATTGATCTACCTTTCTATTTTGGTACCAATACCATGCTGTTTTTACTATTGCTTTGTAGTAGAGTTGAAGATCTGGTATTGCTATACCCCCTGTTTCACTCTTCCTGCTAAGGATTGCTTTAGCTATTCTGGGTTTCTTATTCTTCCAGATGAATTTCATAATTGCTTGCTCTATTTCTGTAAGGTACGTCATTGGGATTTTAATTGGGATTGCATTGAATTTGTATAGCACTTTAGGTAGTATGGCCATTTTGACAATATTAATTCTTCCTATCGAAGAACATGGAAGATCTTTCCATCTTCTAAGGTGTTCTTTAATTTCTTTCTTTAGTGTTGTATAGTTCTCATTGTAGAGGTCTTTCACCTCTTTTGTGAGATTGATTCCCAAGTATTTTATTTTTTTCGAGGCTATTGTGAATGGGGTAGTTTTCCTAATTTCTCTTTCTGAAGATTCATCACTTATGTATAAAAATGCGTTGGATTTATGGGCATTGATCTTGTAACCTGCTACTTTACTGAATTCACTTATGAGTTCTAAGAGTTTTCTGGTGGAATTTCCAGGTTCCTCTAAATATATAATCATGTCATCAGCGAACAGGGATAGTTTGAGTTCTTCTTTTCCAATTTGTATCCCTTTAATTTCTTTGGTTTGTCTAATTGCTCTGGCCAGAGTCTCAAGAACGATGTTGAATAGAAGTGGTGAAAGAGGGCATCCCTGCCTTGTTCCAGTTTTTAGGGGGAATGCTTTCAGTTTTTCACCATTTAGAATGATATTAGCCATGGGCTTAGCATAAATGGCCTTTACAATGTTAAGGAATGTTCCCACTATCCCTATTTTTTCTAGTGTTTTGAGCATGAAGGGATGCTGTATTTTATCAAATGCTTTTTCTGCATCTATTGAAATAATCATGTGATTCTTGACTTTAAGTCTATTAATATGGTGAATTACGTTTATTGATTTCCTGATGTTGAACCAACCTTGCATCCCTGGGATGAAACCCACTTGATCATGGTGCACTATCTTTTTAATATGTTTTTGTATGCGATTTGCTAAAATTTTGTTGAGAATTTTTGCGTCCATGTTCATTAAGGATATTGGTCTGAAATTTTCTTTCCTTGATGAGTCTCTGTCTGGTTTAGGTATCAGTGTGATATTGGCTTCATAGAATGAGTTTGGGAGGGTTCCCTCCTCTTCTATTTTATGGAATACTTTGAGAAGTATTGGAATGAGCTCTTCTTTAAAGGTTTTGTAGAACTCGGCTGAGAACCCATCTGGTCCCGGACTTTTCTTTGTTGGTAGGCTTTTGATGACTTCTTCTATTTCAGTACTTGAAATTGGTCTATTTAAATTGTTTATGTCCTCCTCGTTCAGTTTAGGCAATTCATATGTCTCTAGAAATCTGTTGATGTCTTCGAAATTTTCTATTTTGTTGGAGTATAGATTTTCAAAATAGCTTCTAATTATGTTTTGTATTTCAATCCTGTCTGTTGTGATATTTCCTTGTTCATTCCGAATTTTAGTGATTTGGGTTTTCTCTCGTCTTCTCTTTGTTAGTGTGGCTAAAGGTTTATCAATTTTGTTTATTTTTTCGAAGAACCAAGTATTTATTTTGTCAATTTTTTGTATTGTTTCTTTTGTTTCAATTTCATTGATTTCAGCTCTGAGTTTAACTATTTCCTGTCTTCTACTACTTTTGGTGCTGTTCTGTTCTTCTTTTTCTAGGGCTTTGAGCTGTAGTGTTAGGTCGTTTATTTGTTGAGTTTTACTTCTTTTATTAAATGCGCTCCATGAAATAAATTTACCTCTAAGTACTGCTTTCATAGTGTCCCAGAGATTTTGATATGATGTTTCTTTGTTCTCATTTACCTCTAAGAATTTTTTAATTTCCTTCCTAATATCTTCTGTTATCCATTCATCATATAATAGCATATTGTTTAATCTCCAGATGTTGGAATAGTTTCTGTGTTTTACTCTTTCATTTATTTCTAACTTCAATCCATTATGATCTGATAGAATACATGGTAGTGTCTCTATCTTCTTGTATTTGCTAACATTAGCTTTGTGGCATAATATATGGTCTATTTTAGAGAAGGATCCATGTGCTGCTGAGAAGAAAGTGTATTCACTCTTGGTTGGATGGTATATTCTATAAATGTCTGTTAAGTCTAAATTATTGATTATGTTATTGAGATCTATGGTTTCTTTGTTCAATTTTTGTCTGGAAGATCTGTCCAGTGGTGAGAGAGGCGTGTTAAAATCACCTAGTATTATTGTGTTATGGTCTATTTGGTTTCTGAAATTGAGAAGGATTTGTTTGACATACATGGATGAGCCACTGTTTGGGGCATAGATGTTTATGATTGTTATATCTTGCTGATTTATGCTTCCCTTAAGCAGTATGAAATGACCTTCTTTATCCCTTCTGACTAACTTTGGCTTGAAGTCCACATTATCGGAAATGAGGATGGATACTCCAGCTTTTTTGCTGAGTCCATGTGCATGGTATGTTTTTCCCCATCCTTTCACCTTTAGTCTATGGGTATCTTGTTCTATGAGGTGAGTCTCTTGCAGGCAACATATTGTTGGATCTTTCTTTTTAATCCAATCTGCCAGTCTATGTCTTTTGATTGATGAATTCAGGCCATTAACATTCAGGGTTATTATTGAGATATGATTTGGTTTCCCGGTCATTTGGTTCATTTTTTAAATTTTATTTATTTATTTGTTTGACACAACTTGTTTCCTCCTTTACTTGACAATTCCTTTAGGATAATTCCTCCCTTTGCTGATTTGCTTCTTTGTTTTTCATCTCTTCCTCATGGAATATTTTGCTGAGAATGTTCTGTAGTGCTGGCTTTCTTTTTGTAAATTCTTTTAGCTTTTGTTTATCATGGAAGGATTTTATTTCATCGTCAAATTTGAAGGTAAGTTTTGCTGGGTATGAGATTCTTGGTTGGCATCCATTTTCTTTCAGGGCTTGAAAAATGTTGTTCCAGGCCCTTCTAGCTTTTAGGGTCTGGATTGAAAAGTTTGCTGATATGCGTATTGGTTTCCCCCTGAATGTAATTTGGTTCTTTTCTCTCACAGCCTTTAAAATTCTGTCTTTATTTTGTGTGTTAGGTATTTTCATTATAATGTGCCTTGGTGTGGGTCTGTTGTAATTTTGTGTATTTGGAGTCCTATAAGCCTCTTGAACTTGATTTTCCATTTCATTCTTCAGATTTGGGAAATTTTCTGATAATATTTCATTGAATAAATTGTTCATTCCTTTGGCTTGTTTCTCTAGGCCTTCCTCAATCCCAATAATTCTTAAATTTGGCCTTTTCATGATATCCCATAGTTCTTGTAGATTCTGTTCATGATTTCTTACCATCTTCTCTGTTTGTTCAACTTGGTTTTCAAGGTTAAATATTTTGTCTTCAATGTCTGAGGTTCTGTCTTCCAGGTGTTCTATCCTATTGGATATGCTTTCTATGGAGTTCTTAATTTGGTTTATTGTTTCCTTCATATCAAGGATTTCTGTTTGGTTTTTTTTTCAATATCTCTAACTCTTTATTGAAATGATCTTTTGCTTCCTGTATTTGCTCTTTTAATTGTCGATTGGTGCGATCATTCAATGCTTGCATTTGCTCTTTCATCTCATCGTTTGCTTCTCTGATCATTTTAATTATGTACATTCTGAACTCCTTTTCTGTCATTTCTTCTGCCATGCTGTCATTGGGTTTTATTGATGTAACATCTAGATTTGTTTGCAGCATTTTCTTTCCTTGTTTTCTCATATTGTTCAGGTTTCAGTGGACCGCTGAGATATTGCAGATTTCCTCTATTGACTAACACTGTCCCTGAAGATTTCTATATATATCCCCCCTTAGCCTTCAGTAGGCTGAAGTCTTAGAGGAAGTTGATAGTGTGGTGCTCCACAAGGAAGCTGCCTCTCTAGGAGTGGTGGCCTTCAGGTGGGGTATAATCCCTGCTAGTGGGCAGAGGTGCCTCCACTTGTTAACCAATGGTCATCCAAAGGGGACCTAGGCTGCGGGCTGAGGCAAGGCCTATTTGGGCCTGAGTCTCTGGTTTTACCGTCCTTGTGGGGAAACCTCACCCAGCAGGGAAGACTCACCCGGTGGGGAGGTCTCGCTGGTCAGTTCCTTCCTAGAGGTTCCCCTCAATTTACAGCTACTGCCTGGGCTGGGCTGCCTTCCTCTGCAAAGTTCCCAGGGGCCCGGACCTACCTCCTGGGCCTGGGAGCCTCACCCTTCGCAGATGAATCTCCTTAGGCTGCCCCTCCTCAGAGAATCTGCCCACAGGTCTGGAACCTTCGCTCCGCCCTAAGCCTGTCTCTGTGCGGCTCGTCCACCAAGAAGCCTCCTAGATCCTGGGACCCTGCTTTGCACCTAATTGCCTGGCTATGTGGCCCCTCCTCTGAGCAGCCACCTGGGGCCCCGTACAATCGCTCTGAGTCCCAGAGACCCGCCACATGCCTCTTCCTCCAGACAGCCGCCCAGTATTCCGGTGCGGTCACTAGGAGTCCAATAAACTCATTGCGTGCCACCTCCTCCCACCAACCACCCGTAGCCCTGGGCAATCAATCACTCCGATTCGAAGTGACCCTCCCCGTTCCTCCTCCTTCTCCAGATAACCCCCTGGGTGTTCAGGAGCGGTCGCTCTGAGTGGCTCTGAATCCACGTGACCCGCTGCACGGGTCCTCTGGGCAACCGCCCGGAGCTCTGGTGCGGCCACTCAAGACCAAGCGACCCACCACGCTTCTCCTCCAGGCAGCCCCCCTGTGTTCAGGAGCTGTCACTTTAAGTCCAAACAACTCACCACTCGCCTTCTCTTCTGAGCAGCCGCCTGGAGCGCTAATGCAGTCACTGCGAGTCCAAACGACCCACCACGCACCTCCTCCTCCTCGTCCTACTCCTCCGGGCAGGCCTCGGTGTTCAGAAGTGGTCCGAGTCCAAACAGCTCGCCACGCAGCCCCTCCTCTGGCAACCGCCTGTAGCTCTGGTGTAGTCACTCCGAATCCAAGCGGCCACGCTCCTCCTCCTCTTCGTCCTCAGGGCAGGCCCCGGTGTTCAGAAGCAGTCGTTCTGAGTCCAAACAGCTTGCCGTGCAGCTTCTCCTCTGGCAACCGCCTGTAGCTCTGGTGTAGTCACTCCGAATCCAAGCGGCCACGCTCCTCCTCCTCCTCCTCAGGGCAGGCCCCGGTGTTCTGAGTCCACACACCTCTCCTCGCCACTCCTCCCCTGGGCAGCTGCCAGAGCCCCAGTGGTGGCTCCGAGTCCCAGCGCTGTGCCGAGCGGCCTCCTTTACGGGGCTCCCAGTTGTCCGAGTTCACTGCTCCAGTGGGGGGAGGGGCGTCTCGCCGGCAGCTCTACTTCACAAAGTTCCCTGCGTTCCGGGACCACCGTCCCATCTGGGACGCCTTCCCAATGGGTGAGAGTCACCCGGCTGCTTTGAGTTGGTCCCAAGTATCTCAATATCTCCTCTTTTGATTCCTGAGTCCTGGAGCAACATGAAATGCAGCCACCCTCTAGGCCGCCATCTTGAAACAATGATCTCATTTCTTTATTGAGCGCTCATCCTAAACAACTGTCCTATTGGCACCTATGTAAAGATTTGGTTTACAAACAAAAAAGGAATGCTTATATAAATTAAAAATTTTCTCAGAAAAATCGAAGCTAACTTAAATGTTTTTCAACTTGACCTGCTATGGAATAATTTTTGGCAAATAAAAAAGCTAAGCCAGGCATGGGAGCACACAAGTGTAATCCCAGCTACTTGGGAAGCTAAGGTAGGACAATTCCAAGTTCAAGGCCAGCTTGGGCTATTTAGCAAGACTCTGTCTCAAAATAAAATTTTAAAAAGCCTAGGAATGTAACTCGGTAGTGGAATGCCCTGTATTAAGTCCCCAGTTCAAAAAAAAAAATAGTTCGATCCTCAGTACTGCAAAAAAAAAAAAAAAAAGTTTATAACTGGACTTTATTTTTGGTACCAGGGATTGAACCCAGAGGTGCTCAAGTCACATCCCCAGCTCTTTTTATTTTTTATTGTGAGACATGGCCTTGCTAAGTTGCTTAGGGCCTCACTAAGTTGCTGAAGCTGGCTTTGAACTTTGCTATCTTCCTGCCTCAGCCTCCTGAGCTACTGGGATTACAAGAGTGTGCCACCATGCCCGGCTATAAAAGGACTTTTCAACAATGATTGTTTTACAAGATATGTCTACTTTGAATATTTATAAAATCTTGATAACTTAAATTCTTGATAACTCAAATTATACTAAATTAAATGATGGATATTCCTTGAATATCTATGTCAGTTTCAAATAAGATATAATGCTGAAACATTAATTGCTAAATATGTTTAAGTTTATATACTGTTGGCTTCTTATTGAAGAGAAAAAAAAGATATTTGAATCTGTTCATAAACATGTCCTGCAAAGTTAATATATGTAATTAAAACCACTAAAAGTAAGGACAAAAAAATTAAGAATAATGCCAGGTGCAGTGGCACATGCAAATAATCCCAGATACTCAGGAGGCTAAGGCAGTAAGAGCACAAGTTTGAGGTCAGCCTGAGCAATTTAGGAAGACCCTGACTCAAGAAATAAAGGACTGTGAATGAAGCTTTATGGTACAGAACCCCTGGGTTCAATCTCCAGTAGTGCCAAAAAAAAAAAGGATTTCTAATAACTTTAAGGGCATACTGTTAGATGAGTAAGAATTTATAGAACTCTTAGGGAAAAACTGTATTTATAAAACTACTAATTCAAGATCAAGCAAAATAAGAATTAATTAAATGAGACTGAATGAACTAATAGAAAAGAATCATGAGGGCTAGGGATGTAGCTCAGTGGTAGAGCACTTGCCTAGTGTGCTCAATGTCCCCACTACAGGAAGGAAAAATACATACATATATATATATGCATTATTAAGAAGACTTTTTGTCTGGAAATTGCTGATTCTTTCACATTTTGTTTTCCAGATTTAGGGAAATCTTTTTCTCTTTTCTCTTAAACTGTTTATACCTTTAAAAGTCTAATCTAAGGGGCTAGAGTCATGGCTCAATGGTAGAGCACTTGCCTAGCACATGTGTGAGGCACTGGGTTTGATCCTCAGCACAATGTAAAAATAAATAAATAAAATATGAAGTTATAAAAAAGTATAATCTGAGATTCTTTATTAAAAATTCCAACAAAGCTGACTTTTTAAAACCCTGAACTGGGCACAGTGGTGCACAGCTGTAATCCCAGCAACTCAGGAGACTCAGGCAGGTGGATTGTAGGTTCAAGGTCGGCCTCAGCAACTTAGTGAGGCCATAAACAACTTTTGGAGACCCTCTCTCAAAATAAAATGTAAAAAGGGCTGGGAATGTGGCACAGTGGTTAAGCACCCCGGCTCAATCCCTGGTACAAAAAAGAAGAAGAAAATAACAACAATAACAATGAAAACCCTATAAGAAGCAGGTACTGTGGAGCAAGCCTGTGATTCCGCCCTACAACTCAGGAGGCAGAGGCAGGAGGATCACAAGTTCAAGGCCACCTTGGGCAACTTAGTAAAACCTTGTTTCAAAATAAAAATAAATAAAAGGGCTGGGGATGTAGCTCAGTACTAGAGTTCACTGGGTTCATCATCATCATTAACAACAACAATTTAGTTTCATTAAACAACATTTTACAAAGAAATCAGTTTAACTTTGATCATCTTTGATAAAAATGAAGGGGACAGGGCTGGGGCTAGGGCTCAGTGGTAGAGCACTTGCCTAGCATGTGTGAGGCAGGCACTGGGTTCGATTCTCAGCACCACATAAAACTAAATAAACAAAATAAAGGCACTGTGTCCATCTACAACTAAAAATATTTTTTAAACTCATTTTAAAAAATGAAGAGGATAATAATAGAAAAATTATATTTCAGAAGAAAACTGTTATTAGCTTCTAGTCTTCTCATTGTTTTTGAGATTTTTATTATTTATCTGCAAACTGGACTGAATTCTAAATTCTTCTGATCTCCTCCAATATCTGGCTATGACTCTCCAAATTAATATTTCCAATTTTTCTACTACCCTTCTGGTTTGGAATCCCTAAAAATTAAAACTGCTCTTTCTTTCTCCTTCCTTCCTTCCTTCCTTCCTTCCTTCCTTCCTTCCTTCCTTCCTTCCTTCCTTCCTTCCTTCCTTCCTTTCCTTCTTTCTTCCATTCGTTCATTCTTCATGTTTTATTTTGAGACAGAGTCTTGCTAAGTTTCTCAGACTGGCCTTGAACTTGTGATCCTTTTACCTCAGCCTCTGGGATCATAGGTGTGCACCACCCGCCTGACCAAAACTGCTCTTTTCTTGGAATGCTGCCAACTATAGCTGGACAACTTGATGTAGACTTCAGAGAAATCATCACAACAGCTTATGTTTAGACAACTTCTGTGCCTGTTGTTGACTGGGGTACTCATAAAGTTCAGTGGAATTTCTGATGCAAACTACAAATTAGGAAAATCTGTCAGATTGCCACTCCTTGCCCCAACTCCAAATAAAGATGCTTCAAGTTCAACATCAAGAAATCTTTGCAACTGACTGCTCGGTGGACTAAAAACTGGTATATAGTTTGTTCTAAACCTTCGTTTTTCTTTCATCTCCATAGAAATGCCTCTTATTCTCATAACATATGGGGTCCTAACTTAGATGAGAGTCTACCTACAAAATCACTTCCTAAAATGACACATACTGCTTACCTGAATTAAAACTATTCTCACAACTAAGAGACTGATTCAATAAGACATTGGACAATGTACTTAGACTTCTTCTTTTCTGCCTATTCCAATTTGTGTTCTTCTCTCTATATATAGATATCTTGCCACATTGTGACATAAACTATTTCCAGCATTCTGAAAAGGTCCCCCTTTTTAATTAATGCCCTAGTCCTAACCCATGGTGCCTGGAAATCACTGACTGGTTTTCAATCCCTGTAGTTTTGCCTTTTCTAGAATTTCATATAAATGGGATAATACAGTATGCAGTCTTTTGTATCTAGCTTCTTTTCCTTAGCATTTATTCTTTTGAGATCCATCTATTTTGTTGTATGTTTCATCGTGTTATTATAAATATAAATTATTTATATATGTACATGTATATATGTATACACACACACACACACACACACATATATATATAAGGAAGTGGTTACAGTGGTCATCCTTGACTTGCTCTTGATCTTTGGGGGAATTCATTCACTCTTATGCCATTAAGCATGATGTTAACTATGAATTTATCATAATAAAAAGTTTTTATCAGGTTGGGAAGTTTCCTATTCCTAATTTAAATTTTTTGGCAAAAAGTTGTTTATAATATTACCTGTGACCCTTTTGGTGTTTGTGATGATATCTTTCCTTTCATTCCTGATATTGGTAATTTGTGTTCCCTGCCCCCTCTCAAATTTGGCTAAGAGATTTCTCAATTTTATTGATCCTCTCTGGAACTAGCTTTTGGTTTTATGATACTCTCTATTTTTGTTATTGTTTTCTATTTCATCCACCTGCTTTTATCTCTAGTAGTTCATTTCTTCTCTGCGTTTTAGTTTTAACTTGCCCTTCCGTGTTTAGTTTTTGAAGGTGGATGCTAAGGTCATTGATTTGAGACCTTTCGGTTGTTCTTCAGTGGGTGTTTATTGTTATAAACTTCCTTTTAAATACCGCCATAGTTGCATCCACATATGTTCACATGTTGTTCTCTTTTTCATTCAGTTCAATACTTTCTAATTTCCCTTTTGCTTTCTTCTTTGGTTATTAAGTTCCTAAGTATTTGAAAAACTTTCAGAGATCTTTCTGGGTTTTTTGTTGTTGTTGTTGTTGTTATTGTTATTTTATTTTGTTTGTACCAAGATTGAATCCTAGAATGCTTAACCACTTAGTCACATCCCCAGCCCTTTTTATTTTCTATTCTGAGAGAGTTTGAGAGAAGGTCTTGCTAAATTGCTTAGTGACTCTCGAAGTGGCTGAGGCTGACTTTGAATTTGAGATCCTCCTGCCTCAGCCTCCCAAGTCACTTGGATTACAGACTTATGCCCCCCCATGACCATCTCTGTTATTTGTTTCTAATTTAATTATATTTGGGTCAGAGAAAACACTTATGTATGACTTGCTTCCTTTAAAAATAATTGAGGAATGGGGATGTAGCTCAGTGGCAGAGGATTTGCTTAGCATGCATGAGGCCCTGGGTCTGATCCCCAGCACTGCAAAAAATAAATAATAAATAAATAAAATTATTTTGACTTGTTCTGTGGTCCAGAAGGTGTTTAGCAATATAGTGCACCTACTGAGGGAAAATGCCGTCATTATTATGCTAATGCAAGGTCTCAGATTCGAGTAACAATATGTTTCTCACTGTAGATCGGTATATTGGAGTTTGAATTTTATATATTAGTCTGATGAGCTCAGTAAATGTGAGTTCCCTCCTGAGAGAGCAAGCTGCCTCTTAATGATCTCTGTTCACAATGGCAAGATTTTAATTGAAAACAGAACATTACAATCTTCCAGGTATTTTCAAGAACAATATCCATATGTTTGTATCCACATATTATTTTAGTGTTAGAACATAAATGAAGTTCTGAGTTCTCTGAATAAATTGTCCTTTTTTGGATTACTGATTTTCCTATCTCAGAATTACAAATTGACTCAAATAAATTTAACTTGCTTTATTTATCCATGAATGTATTCTGAGAGGCTGAGCATCATGGTGGAAGAGTGTGGTGGAAGAATGCGGGTCAGAATATCGGTGGGAGGGAAGGAGGGAGAGAGAGAGAGAGAGACTCTGCTCACTGTACACAAAATATATACCCCAAAGTTACACCCCATTGACCTACCTCCTCCAGCTATACCCTACCTGCCTACAATAAACACCCAGTTTATCAAAATCAATCTCAATCTATCTCTCTCTATATATTTATCTCCCCCTTCATTTTAAGAGAGGGTCTCTCTAAATTGCCCAGGCTGACCTCAAACTTGCAATCTTCCTGCCTTAGCCTCCTAAGGATTATAGGCATATGTTATTCCTGGATGAAATTAAATGGTTTTAGAAGCATTAGGAGTTATGTTGTACATAACATAACATAAAATAAATTTTATTCAGATTATTTTCTTCTTTTCTTTTTTTATTATCCTCAGTATCACAGGGCTTTGAACATACCAAGTACATGCTCTATACTGAGTTATACCCCCAGGTCAAGAATATTTTTTAATGTGCTTCTGTAGATCATAAATGTAGTATCTGGGTAAATATTATTGGCCTGTTAAAAGAGGTTGTCACCAGTGTCAAAAAAACAAAACAGAAACTAGGGTTGTAGCCCAGTGGTAGAGCACTTGCCTAGCATGTTTGAGGCACTGGGTTTTATCCTCAGCACTGCATGTAGAATAAATAAATAAAATAAAGGTCCATCTACAACTAAAAAAAATTTTTTTAATAAATAAATAATAAAAATAGGAAAGACCTGGGGATGTAGGTCAGTGGTAGAGAGTTCCTGAGTTAAATCTGCGGTAACACACACACACACACACACACACACACACAAAGGTAAAGAAAAGAAAAAAATCAATTTATAAAGTTGAGGGGGAAAGATGAGTAAGAAAAGTCCTATCCTCCCCACAGCCTACGTTTAACCTCTTTATTGTGCTCAAATCCTTTTGTCCTCACATGACATGACTATCTTAATTCTTCACCAGGGAAAAGAGGGTAGAGTGACAATAGGATCAGCTTAGAGCATCAGGTCCTTGTGAAAACTGTTTCCTCCCACAAATCTAACTGGGCATTTCAAGCCATTATTTTCCAGTATAATCTTTTTGTTGTTGTTGCTGTTTGTTTTATTTTTAAAATATGTGTGTGTGTGTGTGTGTGTGTGTGTATTTTTTTTGTCTGCAATGGACCTTTATTTTATTTATTTATTTATATGCAGTGCTGAGAATCAAACCCAGTGCATCGCATGTGCTAGGCAAGCACTCTGCCACTGAGCCACAACTCCAGCCCCAGGATCATCTTAATATGTAGAGCCCTTGTGCCTCAAACTAGGCAAGAGGCCTCTTAATTACAATTCTAAAACTGTACAGAAGACGAAGTGTTTAGGCTCAGTGGCAGAGGGCTTGCCTAGCACATGCAAGGCACTGGATTCGATTCTCAACACTGCATATGAATAGATAAATAAAATAAAGGTTCATTGCCAACTACAAAATATATATTTAAAAAAATTAAAAAGAAAGAAAGAAAGAAAGAAAAGAAAAAGGAAATAAAAACTAAGCGTTATAGCACCAGAGCTCAGGAACTAATTCCACCAGCAATCATCAATTTTTTTTTTTTCAAAAAACTTTTGTTCTAAATTAATCACAAGTCTGGAAGCATTAGACTAAATTAACTGTCCCCGATTTATAATATTTAAATGATAACCATCTCATCTAGTAAGTATTTTTCAATTAAACATACTTGATATTCTTGCTAAGTTTTATTTAAAAAAAGAGTGGGGCTGGGGGTATAACTCAGTAGAGAGCACTTGCCTACCATGTGTGATACCCTGAGTTCAATACCCAGCAACACAAAAAAGAAAGGAAGGAAAGGAAGAAATGAAAAGAAAGAAAGAAAAGTAAAGGAAGCATTATCAGGCTGGGTATGGTAACACATACCTGTAATCCCAGGGACTGGGAAAGCTGAGGCAGGAGGATTGCAAGTTCGAGGAGAGTCTGGCCAATTTAAGGAGACCCCACTTCCAAATAAAAAATAAAAAAGGCTGGGGATATAGCTCAGTGGTAGAGCCCTCCTGGGTCTAATTCCCAGTACTGTGAAAATAAGTAAATTGATTTAATTTAATGAATAAAAATAAATAAATACAGACTGGGTATGTAGTTCAGTAATAAAACATCCCTGTGTTCAATCCCCAGTACTGGGGGTGGATAAGAAGCATTATCAGGGGCTGGGGTTATTAGCTCAGTGTAGAGTGCTTGCCTAACATGTGTGAAGTACTGGGTTCAGTCCTCAGTACCACATAAAAATAAATAAATAAAATAAAGGTATTGTGTCTAACTACAACTTAAGAAAAAAAGAAAAGAAAAAGTATTTCAGCCTTATATTTAAAGCAAGGAAATGAAAGAAACAACTGTTGACTGCCAGGCATGGTAGCACATGCTTGTAATCCCAGTGGCTCCTGAGTTCAATTCCCAGTAACCAACCCTTCAAAAAAAGAAACAACTGTTACTTCTGCCACAAATCTATGACAAGCTAGACACCCAATCGGCTCAAGAGAATAATGTTCCTGAAGTTGCTCATTATTTTATTTTCTTTTTTGCAGGGCCATTGAACTTACTAGGTAAGCACTTTACCACTGAGTTACATCCCCAGCCTTTTAAATTTTTGTTTGGAGACAGGGTTTTACTAAGCTAATGAGGCTGTGGAACTTCTGGTCCTCCTGTTTTAGTCTCCCAAATAGGTAGTATTACAGGTGTGTGTCACTGCATTCAGCTCTTGATAGGTATTTTTTAAATCATCATCATCTACAGACTGCTAGTAACTCCCTTCACATTCCATAATATCACTTTGTGAACGTTATTCAAAGAGAAAGGAAGAGCTAACATAGTAATATATATAATTCAAGAATATTTTTGTAAGAGGTAATGAAGTTAAGAACCAAACCCCCACAAAGAGAACACTCCAGAGCCTCTCTATTTAAATTTTCTCTGCTCCAAGGGAAATAAGAAAAGAGACCACCTATATATAATCTGAGGGAGAAACCAAATTAAGAACATTGGATGGGGAATCAGAAAACCCCAATGCTGGTCTCGGCATTGTTACTAACTTGTTGGGTGGACTGGGATTAAGCCACTTGTCTTTCTGCTCTGGAGTTCTTCATCTTAAATTAGGACTTTGGATAAACAACCTCCAAGTGTCCTCTGGACTCCTTCTGTCTGCTTCCTCTGTCCCATGTTTCCCTGCTGTCCTTTCTCTCTTGTCTGACAATTCTTCTTCCTATTATCACATAACTGTAGGCGTCTTTCCAGTGACCTGTCCTTGACTCCATTTTTTTGTCTAATCCTCTTAGAGTTTTGGTTACAATCTCTGAGATGGGTACTGGTGTATCACCCAGTTCCTCCCTTCTGTACTGAAGCTTTTTTTCTCCCCCACTTCTGGGAAGGTTAGAGGACAGCAGCTCTCATGTGAGTTCTCTCTGGGAATTGCCCTCATGCAAATATAGCCACCTCAACAAGGTCACATCCCTTCCCTGAGGACAACCTACATTCAGTGGGCCAGACTGTTCCTAGATAACACTGAAGGGTAATAATATGCTCCCAAATTACCCTTGTTTTCATTGTAACTGCACCACTATCTTTGCCCAATTCTATAGGTGTTGATTCTGAGAAGACACCCCAGTAAACCACTTATACAAAAATCTTCATCTCAGTGCCTGTTTTCTGGACAAACCAATGGAAGATAGTTGGTGCCAGAAATGATTTGAGGAAACAGACTCTAAAATGGGATTTTCGAGCCAGGCATAATGGCACACACCTGTAATTCCAGCAACTCGGGATGCTGAGGCAGGAGGATACCAAGTTTCAGGCCAGCCTAGGCAACTCAGTGAGACCCAATGAAAATAAAGGCTGGGGATTTACCTCAGTGCTAGAGTGCCCTTGGGTTCAATCTCCAATATCTTTACATGAATAAATAAATAAATAGAATTTTTAAACTGTGTTACATATCTTCCAGTTGACAAGAAAGACTATCACCCTTGGTAGGAGAAGCACAGTATGCTCCTGAATGTAATACAACTGTTAAAACTTCCACTAGTGGTGAACTTGAATGGAAGACTACCAGAAGAGAATGTGCTAGCCAGTTCAATATCTAAGGTTTTCAACAGACTGGGAAAAGTACTAACCATAAGTACAATGGAATCAGAATAGTTCTTTTTTTTTTTTTTTTTTTTGAGATGCTGGGGATTTGAACCCAAGGCCTTGTGCTTACAAGGCAAGCACTGAGCTATATCCCCAGCCCCCAGATAGTTCTTTTTGAGGATCATTGATGCATTGGAGAAAGACATCAGAAGATAGGGTAATTAATCACCAATTAAAGGCCAAGCATGAAAAACAGGGCCTCCTTGAAAGCTTATACAGAAACGCTCATCTCTTGCAGCTAGAAGACAGAAAAGGCTCAAGGTAGGGCCCTCCAGTTAACTGTAAAAGTAGCAGAACTCCAAAGAAATTTGAATTCCTAGCCTCAGCAAATCCGCTATGTCAAGATGAAGACCCTGACTAGGAAGAAATGCAATCCTGAGACTTGGGTGGAGGACATTTGGATTGATGCACTTAAAAACCTTGAAACTATAGAACCCTTTAAAACTTCTGGGCCTACACACATGACCCACTATTCCTGTTAATAGTTAGTGTTCTCACTTGCCTGAAAATAAAGCAGAGACCCCTCAATCTAGACAAGAAATCCAAGCAGCCAGGCATAGTGGTACACACCTGTAATCCCAGTGGCTTGGAAGGCTAAGACAGGAGGCAAGTTCAAAGCCTGCCTTAGCAAACGCAAGGTGCTAAGCAACTCAGTGAGATCCTGTCTCTAAATAATATACAAAATAGGGCTGGGGATGTGGCTGAGTGGCTGAGTGCCTCTGAGTTCAATCCCCAATACCTCCCCCACCCCAAAAAAAGTGATCCTGCCGGACTGGGGTTGTAGCTCAGTGGCAGAGCACTTGCTTGGCATGTGTGAGGCACTAGGCTCAATTCTTAGCACCATGTATAACTAAATAAGATAAAAGTCCATTGACAACTTGAAAAAATAAAAGTGATTCTGCCACTTGGGGGAACCAGCAAACAGTATGGTACTGTTTCTTCAATGGTAGGAAAAGATGCCACGTAGTTCTTAGTAAGTTCTATACTTCACTTTCAGTGAAGAATTTTATAAGTATTTTAAAAAATAGATGCAGAACTGCTATTGTATTCTAGTAGAGGGAACTGAGGATGGAACATCAAATGGCCATGTAGTTAAAACTGTGCATTATGAGATGGTTTCTGTTAAACTCAGCAGCCATCCATGATACTATGGAAATAGTGTGTCTTGGATCATGCAAGAGCAGGGTCAGAAGGCACAAATAATCTGCACAAGTAGGTGATCCAGAGCCCTAGGTCATCCATAATTGTTGTAGTGATATCTTTCCTCATTGTACACTTATGGCTGCATTAGCATGTTCTTGGTATTTTCCTTAAAGCTGTTTGTTGGTAGTCTCTTGTTCATTTTTAAAGGCAAATGGGCAGATGCAAGAACCACTGTCTAAGAAAGTACTGGTAACCAGAGACTCATCTATCAGACTGACCCTGAATAACTTGGCAGGTTGTTCCAGGTTCTGAAAGGAGAAAAACTGAAGGATAGTGATGAAGGCCAGGGTCACCACCAAGTAAGCCACCAAGAGCAGCAGAGTTCCTGGACAGGGAAAAGGGAATCTAGACTAGGTGGCAGAGGTGGGAGACTGGAGTTATCAATTGCAACCAGTTGAAACCAGTGTCGTGATAAGGACTAAGTCCATTCCACTGTCCTCTAATTTTTTCCCAAGGAAAAGAACCCAACAGTTCTGAAGGAGCTGATCCCTGAATTTATTATCCAAAACAAAAGGCAACCTGGCAAGGTGGCATACACCTATAATCCCAGTGGCACCAGAGGCTGAGGAAGGAGGATCATAAGTTCAAAGCCAGCTTCTGCAACTTAGTGAGGCCCTCAGCAACTTAGTAAGACCCTGTCTCAAAAAACAAAAAGGGCTCGGGGTATGGCTTAGTAACTAAGCACCCCTGGGTTCAACCCCTAGTATGGAAAAATAATAATAATAATAGGCGTGAGGTAGATTGACAAAAAATGTATGGTGCTCCTCTGAGGTTCTCTATTCTGGGCTCAGGCACTTGTTCTGCCAGATGCTGGTAGTGTTGGTTGCTAAAAACTCTCAGCTGAGCGCTTCTCTAGCTATTACCTTTAGCTGATATTTGTAGATGGCAACCACAGGTCATTTTCTGTCTCTCTGGGTGTAAGATCCGGGCCCCTTTGCCCCAAGGGGGACACCTTTGAAAGTCCATCCCTGCTCCCACTGGGTCAGCTAAGGCCTCTATTGCAACTGCACTAGGGTGCAATTTCTCCTGTTGCAGGGCCTACCTTCAGTCACTCCCAATAGAATCTTTGCACGCAGGGGGAATGGGTGTTACTACTTCATGGATCCAGAGTTTCAGCTTGGGAAGACAAAAATTTCTAAAGATAGATGGTGCTAATGTTACCAAAACTTCAGTCCTTGTCCCTGATGCCCATCTAATAATGAAGACGTGGTTTTGAGAAAAAGGAAAAAGAAATTTATTGCTTTGCTAGTGAAGGAGAAGCACAGGGGACTCCTGTCCCAGTGGCTATGATTCTACCCATCATGGGGAACAGGGGTCTTTTAAAGAGGTGATTCATGAGCTGATGAAATAGTTCATGTTGGAGAGCGCTTGCCTAGCATGCACAAGGGCCCCAGTTCAAATCCCCGGGCCCTCAGTTGACTGGGGTGGTGTGGGGGGGGAACCACGTGTGTACTGTCCAGAGTTATAATTCACTTGTTAATTTGGGAGGTAGTCATTTCTGAAATAATCTGGTGCCATCCCCGAAGTCTGAATTACTTGGTTCCTGTGGTAGGTGTGTACTCAAGGGACAGATAACTCTGCCTACATGGGGAAGAAAGGTAATCCTGATTCCCCTGAGATTAGGGAGGAGCAGGGGGAGAGGTAAAGAAAGAAACTTGTCTGTTTTAAAAATAAGTCGCAGTGGCACAGCAGCAAGGGCTATATTCAACGGATAAAGTGGACCACTGTTACAGTAATGATTGCACAACGAGACGAAGGGTTAACTGTACTATATGCTTAAAAAATATTAAAATGGTGCAGTGGTACTAATCCTAGACATGGATTAGTGCCCCTAATCCTAGACATGGCTGAGGGAGGAGGATCACAAGTTCTAGGACAGTCTCAGCAACTCGTCAAGGCCCTGTCTCAAAATAAAAAACAAAAAGGAGCCAGGCATGGTGGCACACTCCCAGCAGCTCAGGAGGCTGAGTCAGAAGGATCTCGAGTTCAAGCCAGCCTCAGCAATGGCGAGGTGCTAAGCAATTCAGTGAGACCCTGTCTCTAAATAAAATACAAAATAGGGCTGGGGATATGGCTCAGTGATTGGGTACCCCTGAGTTCAATTACACACACCCCCCCCCCCCCCGAAAAAAAAAAAACAGAAAAGGCTGGGTTTTATTTCTTTATTCTTTTTGGTACAGGGATTAAACCTAGGGGTGCCTCACCTCTGAGCTACATCTCCGGACTTTTTTTTTTTTTTTTTTTTTTTAATGTTGAGACAGTGTCTTCCTAATTTGTCCAGACTGGCCTCAAACTTATAATTCTCATGTCTTAGCCTCCTAAAAGTCATTGCCACCATAACTGGCCCTATTCCTTTTTTTCTGATAATACTTTAATTTTCCTTCTCTCTAGACTTGAAAACTAAGTGCCATTTTGAACCTGGTTTCCCTATCATTCTTTAGTGTATATCTCCTGCTTCCACTCTGGTATAGTGTAATTAACTCATTTTTCATTCTTTCGGTGTTTGCCTATAGACAGTCCTCAGATCTAACTTCTGGGTTTTGGATTAATACTGCCATTCAGCCACCTACCTCCTAATCGGTGACCCACATTTCTGTAACTGAACCAAAGGATTTGCTTCTTGGCAAGTGCAAAGCCAATAAGCACAACCAGGAGATAAGAGTAGAGAGGTTTATTATTTGCAGCAAGTAAGGAGAGCACTGGAGATAATCCTCAGAGCAGTGTTCTCCTTAAACAAAGAAGGCAAGGGACTTTTATGGGGAAGCATATACATATTCATATAGGAGTCATCACTTGTAGAGGTGGGCACCTTCCTGAGCATACTCAGTTCGAGGTCATGTATCACATGTTCAAAAAATGGTAGAGACCAATACTCTGGGTGGAGAATTTAGTATTTATAATGAGCATAGTTTACCCTAGTTCACCAAAAAAGAATCAATCAGAATGACTCCGTGGCTTGGCACGGTGGTGCATGCCTGTACTCCCAGCAGCTTGGGAGGCTGAGACAGGATTGTGAGTTCAAAGCCAGCATCAGCAATTTAGCAAGGTCCTAAGTAATTCAGTGAGACATTGTCTCTAAGTAAAATACAAAAAAAAAAGGACTGGGGATGTGGCTCAGTGGTTAAGCGCCCATGGATTCACTCCCCAATACCAAATCATGACACCATGATTTTGGTTAGTTCCTTATAAATTTCTCCTAAGGACCTTAGCTGAAAAAAACAAAAAAACTTGGAAAGTGCATTAACAGTCATTTAAAGGGTCAGCAGCCCCGACCACCACCACCCCACAAGTATGTATACGAGCTTGCCCCTAAAAGTGTTAGCCTATTGACTGACATTTCTACGTATCTACAGGAATAGGTTTTTCTCTGTAAACCAGCCCCTTCCTCAATATGCCAAAGTGCAATTGTCCAATTGTTTCAAGGTTTCATTGCTTTGTACCTTCACATATAACTTCCTCTCTCTCTCCCTCTCTACTCCCCCGACCCCCGCTGCCTCCCTGCATGCTGGGGATCCAACATAGGTCTCCAGAATGTTCAGCAAGCACTACCATGAAGCTACAACCCCCAAAACAGCTTTCTTCCCTGCTCCCCCACAAGTACCTGCTTCATACTAGAAATTGAACCCAGGGGCACTGCACCATTGGAACTACATCCCAGCCTTCCACGGCTCTCCACTTTTTTTTTTTTTTTTTTGTACTGGGGATTGAAAGAAAGAAAGAGAGAGAGAGAGAAGGAAAGAAGGAAGGAAGGAAGGAAGGAAGGAAGGAAGGAAGGAAGGAAGGAAGGAAGGAAGGAAGGAAGGAAGGAAGGAAGGAGAGAGAAAGAAGGAAGGAAGGAAGGAAGGAAGGAAGGAAGGAAGGAAGGAAGGAAGGACAGGAGGGAGGGAGGGAAGGAGGGAGGGAGGGGGAGAGAGAGAGAGAGAAAAGAAAAGAAAAGAAAAGAAAAGAAAGAAAGGAGAAAAGAAAAAAGGAGGTAACCCTAAGTATATAGATATGGAATAATCACCAATATATACTGGTGAGTGAAAAAAACAAGGAACAGTACAGTGTCTGTCTTTATTTATTTATTTGGTGCTGGGGATTGAACCCAGGACCTCACTTATGCTAAGTCTATGCTCTACCACTGAGCTACACCCCTGCCCCTGCCACAGTGTATTTTTTATTCCACCATTTGTATTAGGGTTAAAAAAAAAAGACTACATACATATGTAAATATTTGTATGTAAATAGAGTATCTTGGGAAGGGTATCCAAAACTAATGATTTGCTGAGCTAGATAGGACAGCTAGAGATCTAGGTAGCAGAGAAACTAACTTCTTACTCCATACCCATTTGATTTTTTAATTGTGTACTATCACATTGTACAACTGTGCATAAACTTTTTTTTTTTTTTTTTTTTTTGGTGATACTGGAGATATGAACCTAGGGTCTTGTGCAAGCTCGACAAGCACTCTACCATGGAGCTACACCTCCCACCCACAACACGGCCAGAACTATTCATATTCTAATCTGTGTAAACAGCACCCCTGGAGTTGTGTTGTGTGTGGCCAGTATGACTGTACATAACAGTCCTGGTATGCATGGTTACATATTCAAAAACAAGTTTAAGAAAATATATGTATTTAAAAAAGAAAGAGAGAAAATACATGTATGCCTTGCTGTCATCTGGGCAAAACAGTTATTCTCTGAAACCATCTCCGTTAAAATATCTTAGGATTTCACAAATCTTTATCTAGATGGTTATTTACATCAACATACCAGCCATCAATTTAAAATGAGTTTTCATTATCATTATAAAAGATCAGCCACTCTTCAGGAAATTCCTTCAGTGCTAAAATGACCTGACAACTTTTTCCAACCTAAGAATTCCAAGGTGAGGTTGGGGGGAGGGTCAATCTAAAACCAGTCTAAGGGCTTAACCTCCCTCTGAGTTTCTCCTGTGAACTGTTAGTTATTTATTATTTAACATGGACCAAAGACCTGAAGAATGTTCTTCGCTTTCAAGCCCTCCAAATTCTACTACTCTAAATTTCCCACATTATCCTAAGGAAAGAGTCACTTTTCTAAAATAAATGGCCACAAACTAAAGAGCTATAAATATAGATAAATATAGAGGTTGTTAAATCTCTATGGTTCATCTAGGTAATGGAATTCTATGCAGCCAGATGTTAAAAGAATTTTGGTATGGGGAACTGATCACATTGTATTGATAAATGAAAAAAAAATTACAAAACAATAGATAAGGCATCATACCAATTTTTTTTAAATTGTATAGCTGTAGGTGGAAAAGTTACTCACCAAAATGTTAATACTGCTTATCTTTAGGAATTGAATTTGTTACAGATTATTTTTAATTCCTTATTTGTCGTTGCCTGCATTTTCCAAAACAACTACAATTAACATGTTTTCTTTCATAATTAAAAAATTCAATCTCAAGGGTTCTGTGAGGACTTCAGTCTGCTCATTAGTCTCCTGAAGTACTCTGAGACATATATATTAATTAAATGTGAAACATCAGTCCTGAATTACACAGAGAATTCTTCCAATCTGGTTATGTACTGCAAGGCAGGAGGTAAGAGTGGAGGGGTGGCAGATGGTAAAGGGGGCATGAAACACTTTAAATGACTTTATTATCTTTGTTACAAGTTTTTCTTGTAAGAAGAGTCATTTAAAGATGTTCTAAGTAAACAAGTTACTTTACATTTTTAGAGGTGACAAACTTCACTCTTCACTAGGACCATGTTTTTTTTTTTTTTTTTTTGATATTCATAAAGGTTTTGAAGTTCAAAATATGTGCTGTTTAGCCTAGACTAGAGAATAGCTCTTCCCTAAATAATATATAAATATCTTTTAAATCTGGCCTTGAACAAAAGGAAACTTTAAAAATAGAAGATGTGGATCAGAACCAAGTTCTGTAACTCAGCATATCCCTTATAAAACATTTATAGATTTGACGAAGGATTATTTTAGACATATTTGTGTATAGCATAAATACAACTTAAATCCAAAAGGTTTTAAAAATTTTTTGCTTGTAGATGGACACGATATCTTTATTTATTATTTTTATGTGGTGCTCAGGATCAAACCCAGTGCTTCACATGTGTGAGAGAAGCACTCTACCACTGAGCTACAGCCCCAGCCCAAATGTAAAATTTTTAATAATGAAAAAATGAGTCATAAGAAAACCAGCAAGTGGCATAAATAATATTTTTAATCAAAACTGCCAAGATATATATTGTAAAAGTTACCTTCCCTGATCTTTTCCCCATGAAATATATTTCTTGCATTAAATTTAGACTAAAATTACCAATTCGAGCATCTCTAAAGAAGATCTAACTTAGTTGTAAGTCCATGAATCGAAAATTGCAGGAGAGATTGATCTCATAGATAGCTACCTGAAGCTACATAGTAAACTGTGTGCCCAGGTCTGCCATAAACTGAAAAGACAACACAAAAGTCAAGGTGTAATGAGAGCGAGCTAATCTAGCTGCTCCACCTAACACACTTTCGCAAGTATCTCTGACTTAGAAGGAGTATGCTGACATCAGAGACGTCTTCAAAGCTGTGTGGGTGCGTACCTGCTCCAGTAAATTCCTTTGTTAAGAACAACATGAAACATCCACTCCCTTCACATACAACTGGAATGTTGATCTCGGCATTCAGTCTTAACTGGGTAAGACTGGAAGACACTAACTGATCAAACACCTGTTGGTTACTTTGGAAATGAAGTAGGTTATTTTCCCTGTATACCAACATCTGATGAAATTGTCAACAGGAAATGTTTATTTTAACTTGCTTTTGTAACTGTTCCCAAGAAAATGGCTCCCAACAGGAGAAGTATCTGTGAAAGAGAAGGAGTCAACTCTGTAGTAGTATTGGCCTTGAATTCTATTGCAAGAGGAGACTCTTGACTATCAGGATGTAGTGCAGAGGCAGCAATCTATAAAGTCAGACATTCCCTCTAAGACCTCCTGTATAGCACTGATTCCCAACCTGGGACTCTCAGCAGCAGGGCCAGGGACCACAGACTTATCACATAGGTTAGAATCCAGACATGTGTAAAGCTGAACAAACAGAACCAAACTATTAATAATGCTTTCTCTGGAAGATGTGTTTATAGGAGATTATTTTGTGTTCACTGTTACATCTCAAGTGCTTAGCATAGGATCTTATGCATAGTAGCTGCTAAATCAGTACTTGTTGAATAAAGGAATTTTTTTCTATAAAGTTTTTTTTCTTTTTAATTTTTTTTAGTTGATGGGCCTTTATTGTTATTTATTTATATGCAGTACTGAGAATCAAATCCAGTGCCTCCCACATGCCAGTGCTCTATCACTGAGCCACAACCCCAGCCCCTTTCTTTTCTTTCTTAATGAGCATGTTACTTTTTTTTGGCACTGAGATTGAACCCAGGACCTGGTACAAGCTAAGTATCTACCGCTGAGCTATATCCCCCAAACCTGAGCATGTTACCTTTCTTTTTTTCTTAATTCTTTTAGTTGTAGATGGACACAATGTCTTCATTTTAATTATTTATGTGGTGGTGAGGATCAAACTCAGTGCCCCATGCATGCGAGGCAAGCGCTCTACCACTGAGCCACAACCCCAGCCCAGCATGTTACTTTTGAAATCACAAAGAAAATAAAGATTTTCTAACATTTGCATTCTCAAAAAAGTAAGGAATCCCTCTTCTAGAGAATATTTTCCTAGGTGAGAACAATTATTTCTTCCACAATCTTTTTTTTATTAATTTTATTTTTGAGTATAAATATGATTCAGTATTATACAAGCTTGACAAAACTCACCTACCTTCAAGAGTGTCTAAATCTGATAACAGATTCAATTATGTGAATTATATAAATCACCAATGACTCATTTCAAGACTTTCCAGGTGTCTTTACTATCCATTTCAGTAAACACGCTCTACTGTTACTGCACTATTTGCTTTCCTGTGGGCCTTTTACACAGAGCTGCATCACCTCTCAGGATCCTGGTCCCTTCCCCACTTTGGCCAGAAGGCAATAAGGAAAAAGTCAGCAGCTTTTTCTAAGGTGAGACACACATTGTGCTGCTCTGTGTTCCTTGAAAGCAGGTGTGTTAGCTTGCATGTCAGCTAGGCCTAAGAGTAATTGAAAGGCAATTGGATTGAGGAATGTAAAACAAAGTTTTCTTTGAAACCATATTATAAGTAATGGTTGGAGTCCAAGGCCACCCCACAAAGTTGCACTCACTCATAATATATTGCACCCATTCGAATTTTTGTGTAGATATAGGAGGCACTCAGTATGTATTTGTTTAATACATGAATATTGATGGTGCCTCTTTTTTTTCTTTTTTGGTAATGGGGATTCAACCCAGGGGCACTTAACCACTGAGCCACATCCCCAGATCTTTTTTATATTTTATTTAGAGACAGAGTCTCTCTGAGTTGCTTAGAGACTCACTAAGTTACTAAGACTAGCTTTGAACTTTTACTCCTCCTGCCTCAGCTTCCAGAGCCACTGGGAGACCCTATGCCCCGCTTTGATGGTGCTTCTTAGCAAGAGGAATTTATAGACTAATGTGCAGTCTCATTCTCCACCTACCCAGGGAAGCATTCTTCCCTGGCAGTCTCTGCTGGCAGTTGTTGGTACCTGCAGGTGTTGTTAACTCAGGAGATGACTGCGTTGTGTTGTCATAGACAAGACCTTCCAGTTGGAAGGACTTCAGGGGACTCTTACTGGACCTGGTGTGTTGGTACTCACACCTTTGGGTAGGCACAGGTCTCAGAGAAGGGAGGTATGGACTGGAAACATCAAATGCATCAATTAAGTTTGGTGGTTAGAACTTTAGGCTATTTTGATTTGGATTCATTTGACCATAAGGAATTGAGTTTCAGGACAGATTTAATGTAAGGAGTGACAATGAGGCTCTTGCACAAATCTTAGATGGGTGATCCCTGGATTTCCTGTGGCTGGAGTAGGTTATAGTTCTACACTCAGTTGCTCAGGGGCCCTCAGCTGCATGGTCTTGTGGGCTCTTCCACTGATCTTCCTCCATTAATATGCCATGAATACACATCTGCTTTGTCCCCCCACATACTCCCTGTCTTACCACCTCAAACTGGGAGAACCTGTTGCACACTGGCAATAGGGTGAAGGTCATCAAATACCTTGGAAATTGTGAAAACCAACCCTGGTGAATCAACTGTGGCCTAGGACAGGGTGCAGGGTCACTAGGAATAGATCATAATTATTCGTAATAAAAGAACTGTGGGAAACCCAATGTATATGTTTATTTGGGCATTTGGCTTAAAAAATTAGAGCATTGTTTTACGCTACTATGAATTGGGTCCAGAGAGGGAGGCAAGAGATGGAGAAAAGGTGAGGAGGTCCTTCTCTGCTTTTAATTTTCCCATTATCCCCCTACCTCACACACACACCCCTCCTCTGTGCTAGAGATTGAACCCAGGGGCACTCTATCACTAAGCTACATTCCCAGTCCTTTCTATTTTTTATTTTGAGACAGGCCATTCCCAGTAAAAAGGCTGGCCCCTCTACCTGCTTTATTCAACTAACTTAGCCTTTCCTGTGTGCCTTTAAACGGATTATTATTAACATTTAGAAGTCCTATGTATGTTGAATGGGCATGCCTTGACTTATTAAGTGTTACCTGCAATGTCAAAACTCATCATTTCTGCTCTTTTCTGTGATTTTTTATAGGGAGTCACTGCAATATGAAGTAGGAGTAGAAGCCCTTGCCCTGGTCCCAGCTCTTCTCATAGAGTTCCCTATGTCGGCTGAATCTCAAGTCAGTGAAGGGATAGATGGTCAGAAGAGGAAGGGCATCCCATAGTCCATGAATAAGACAAGCTAAAAAGTCATACTATAGGCCGGGATTGTGGCTCAGTGGTAGAGCGTTTACCTAGCATGTGTGAGGCACTGAGTTCGATTCTCAGCACTACAAATAAATAAAGAAAGAATAAATAATAAATGTCTGTCAACAACTAAATATATATATATATATATATATATTTTTTTTTTTTTTTTTTTTTTTTTTTTAAGTCACACTGCATTGATTGCAATGGTACACACTTACAATCCTAACAACTCAGGAGGCTGAAGAATGACAAGTTTGAGGCCAGCCTGGGAAACTTAGCAAGACCTGTCTCAAAAGAAAAAAATAAAAGGAACTGGGGATCTAGCTCAGAGATACAGCACCCCTAGATTCAATCCTCAGTACCAAAAGAGAGGAAAGAAAGAAAGAAAGAAAGAAAGAAAGAAAGAAAGAAAGAAAGAAAGAAAGAAAGAAAGAAAGAAGGAAGGAAGGAAGGAAGGAAGGAAGGAAGGAAGGAAGGAAGGAAGGAAGGAAGGAAGGAAGGAAGGAAGGAAACAAAAACTTGTGTTACTGTACTTCTGCTTATTCAGCAAAAGTTTTGGAATCATTATTGTTGCCAGGGACCAGGCCAGGTGCTGGGGGATATAGTGGTAAGTTAAACAGGGCCCTGTCTTCAGGGAGTTTACAGTCTGTTGGGGAAATAAGCATTAAACAAATAGTTACCTGATGCAGATTGTGGGAAGAGCTATAGAGAGGTATTTGATGTAGTGAGCAAGAATAATGAAAGAATCATTTGGGTGCAGTGGTGCATTCCTATAACCCAGCTATTCAAAAGGCTGAGGCAGGAGGGTTCCAAGTTTTGAAGCCAGCCTGGACAATTTAGTGAGACCCTGTCTCAAAATAAAAAATAGAAAGGACTGGGAATGTAGCTTAGTGGTAGAGTGCCCCTGGGTTCAATCTCTAGCACAGAGGAGGGGTGTGTGTGTGAGGTAGGGGGATAATGGGAAAATTAAATTCAGACAGATAGTGGGCCAGTGGTCAAGGACTCTGAAGAAGTAACTTCTCAGAGGGAACTGAAGGATAAACTGGAGTTATTAGCTAGAGGAAGAATAAGGGGAGGAACAATCTGGATGTAAAGTAGAGCAGATGCCAAAGCCTGGGACAGCAAAGGGCTGGACATAGTCAAGGAATTGGAAGAAGACAGTAGGTGATGTAGCAAGCAAGAGCAAGAGCAGTTCAGGGTGAGGCAGTAACTCAAACTTTGTCCTTTACCTGAAAGTGTTTTATAAGGGATCTAATCTGTTGTTTTCCTAGGGGAAGAGGGGAGAGGATTACATTGCTCTAAAGTTATACTTTAGGTAGCCATGGTCACATGTGACCCATTGAGCACTTGAAAAAGGGTTAGTCCACACTGGATTTCAAAGACTTAGCATTCATAACTTTTTTTTTTTTTTTTTTTTTTGTACCAGGGATTGAACCCAGAGACGCTTTACCCCTGAGCCACATTCCCAGCCCTTTTTCATTTTTTATTTTGAGACAAGGTCTCACTAAATTGGTTAGGGGCCTGGCTAATTTGCTGAGGCTAGCCTGGAAGTTGTGATTCTCCTGCCTCAGCTTCTCCAGTCACTGGGATTACAGGGTGCACCACTACACCTGGTAATAAATTTTCACATTGGTTGTATATTGAAAACAGTAATATTTTTGGTTAAATAAAATTTGTCATTAAAATTACTTTCACCAGTTTCTCTTTTTTTTTTAATGTGGCTACTAGGAAATGTGCAATTACATATGTGGGTTGCTATATGTTTCTACTGGGCAGCTCTGCACTAGTGCTTCCTTCAATATGAAGAAAGACTACTGGACTATGAGGGAGATTGGGTAATTTAGGAAGGGAGATTTAAAGATTTCAGTCCCAGGAAAGCTTTTAAAAACAGGTCAGCTAGGCAGTCACCTATCTTGAATGCCAGGTGTTTCTTTTTCCTTGAGGCAGGGAAGAGAACAAACCATATAGGCTCTTAAGGTCTCTTCCAAGGACAACAGAATCCACTCATTACCAGGCATTAGTTGGTATACAAAATCATCCTTGGTAGGGCTGGAGGAACAGGTTCTAGGTGGAGTTACTGGGAACAAGCCCCAACCCTGGAATCACATTGCTTCTTTAGTAGGAGAAGTGGGGGATTGTTGTCCCCACAGGAAGTTGCTGATCATTGATCACATTGCCTCCTCTGCCACAAATCATGCCAGTAATGCAGATTACTCAAGTCTGAACTCAGACTTTACTCAAGTCTGAACTCAGTTCTCAAATGGAAGCCTCTGATTGGCAGAACCCAAGTTACATTCATCAGCTGAAAGGGATTTTGGGAAATGCACTTTTAAGTGGTCCAGCTTTTACCAAAAACACACTCTAGAAGGGGGTTGGATTTTATTTATTTATTTATTTATTTTGGTACTGGGGATCGAACTCAGGGGCAAGCACTCTACCAGCTGAGCTATCTCACCAGCCCGGGGGTTGGATATTGACTGCACCAATCTACAGTACCTATGGTAAGTGCAGAGAGAATGTTTTCAAGAATGCTGATGTACAGACAGAGCTTGGTAGCACAGGTGAGGCTTGATATATCAACTTGGTGAAGGAAGGGAGGTTTCAAGAATGCAAATGGAGCTGGCATGGTGGCAAACTCTTGTAATCTCAACTGAGGCTAAGGCAGGAGCAAGTTCAACACCAGCCTCAGCAACTTAGTGAGGCTGTAAGCAAGGTAGCAAGACCACATCTCAAATAAAAAGGGCTGGGAATGTGGCTCAGTGTAAAGCGTCCCTCAGTTAAAGCTCCAGTACTGAAAAGAAAACATTATATTAAGTGAAAGATGCCATACACAAAGGACCATATTATCTGACTCCAGTTATATGAAATGTCTAGAATAGACAAATATGTAGAGACAGGAAGTAGATTAATGGTTGCCTAGGGCTAGGGGAGTGATGAATAGATTGTTGGTTAGTGGCTCAGGAGTGCCCGGCTACTTTTTGGAATAATGAAATGATCTAAAATCGATTGTGGTGATGAGTACACAACTCTGTGAATATACCAAAGACCATTGAACTGTGATTTTAAATGACCAAATTGTATAAAATGTGAATTTTATTTCAATAAAACTGTTAGAAAAACAAAACAAAAATCTCCCAAGTTTCTGAAATGAACAACCAAGTATTTGTAGTTAATTTTCTGTTTATGGTTTTTGTTTTTTGGGGTTTTTTTTTTTGGCAGTACTGGGGATCAAACTCAGGGCCTTGTGTTTCAGAGGCAAGCACTCTACCAGCTGAGCTATCTCCCCAGCCCATTTTGTTTTTATTTTTGTGTGCTAGGTGTGAACCCAGGGGTAGTTTATCACTAAGTTACATTCCCAGACCATTTTTAAATTTTTTATTTAGAGACAGAATCTCATTGAGTTGCTTGGGACCTCGCTAAATTGCTGAGGCTGGCTTCAAACTTGTGTTCCTCCTGCCTCAGCTTCCTGAGCCACTGGGATTACAGGCATGTGCCACCACAGCCAGCTGAAGTTAAAATTTATTGAAATAAGAGCTTCCATTTCCAGTAAAATAGCAAGACAAATTTTCCAGACTGACCCTTTCGTTGGGAACAACTAAGATTAACGGTTTAAATATCAAAAGTAACCTGGAGTTGTGGCACACACCTAATCCCAGTGACTGGGTAACCCCAACCACTCAGTAGGCTGAGGCAGGAGGAACACAATTTGAAGCCAGCCTCAACAATGTAGCAAGATCTACAATATTTTAGCAGGCCCTGACTCAAAAAATAAAACCACTAGGGTTGTAGCTCAGTGGAAAAGTGCCCCTGGGTTCAATCCCCAGTACCCCTCACCTGTGCCCAAAAAAATGTAGCCAGGCATGGTGGCCCTCATCTATAATCCCTGGGACTCTGGAGATATAAGTAAGGTGGATCTCAAGTTTGAGGCCAGCCTCAACAACTTAGTGAGACCCTGTCTCAAACCAAATAATTAAAAAAGGCTCAGGATGTAGCTCAGTGGCAGAACATCTTGGGGTTCAGTCCCCAGTACCAAAAAGAAAAATAACAACATCAGCAACTATATATGTGTGTGTGTGTGTGTGTGTGTGTGTGTGTGTGTGTGTGTGTGTAAACATATATATATACTTATATACATATATATATTCTGATATATATGAGGTGGCCTCCCAAATCTCTCATTCAGAGGTGAAATGATTAGTTTGTGAGAAATGAAACCTAATCAAGCCAGCTAGTTTGAAAGGACTGATGAGAGGCAACTGTAGGCAGGTGGGGTGTGGCTGGAAGAGGCGGGTCACAGGGGGCTTGCCCTGAAGGAAGAGTACATCTTTCCTGTGGCCTCTCCTCCCCTTTCTCTCTAGTGCAGGTTTGCAACCCAAATTTATATTACCTAACTGTAGTCCTTCAAACCTCAAATTATGAATTAGGTTTAAAGTCATCCAGTACTAATAGGAAGTGGTTAAGTGACACTGTATGACTTCTGATGTTAGCTCAGAAAAGGCCATGGAACTTCCATCTCACTTTCTCCCACTTGGAATGCAGAAACCTAGTTGGGTGGGTGTGATGGAGCCTACTTATAATCCTTGCTACTCAGGAGGCTGAGGTAGGAGGATCCCAAGTTCAAGACCAGCTTCAGCAACTTAGGGAGAATGTCTCAAAAAAAAAAAAATTAGGGGTGGGGATACAGCTTCAGTAGTAGAACACTTGCCTGGCATGCCTGAGGCCCAGGGTTCAATCCCTAGCACCACAAAAAAATTAAAAATAAATTTAAAAATAAGAGAAAGGGCTGGGGATGTAGCACAGTGATAGAGCTCCCTTGGGTTCAATCCCCAGTAATGAAAGAAAAAGGAAAAAAATAAATTAAAAAAGCAGCATCCTCACTATAAGAAACCCAGATGTGTATGTTCTACTTACAGTCCAGTTGAGCTCAGCCTTTGAGACATTCTGATCCATGAACTGGATATGTGATATAGATGACTAGATGACTTTAATCCCCAGCCAAATGAGTCACCCTGTGTTCAAGTCTTCCCCTCTGAAAATCCAAATATTATGGAACTAAGACAAGCCTGTTCATACAGTAAGTCAAATAAAATGGCTATTGTTTTATCCCAGTAAATTTGAGGTTATTTGTGATGCAGCAATTATAATCAGAACAAATTTTATTACCTGGAAATGGTATCCTGCCATAAGAAAAGCCTAAAACATGTAGTTTTGGGCCTGGGTGGCAAGAAGCTAGAAGATTCTTTGGGAAGATTGTTAGCAGAATCTTGGTAAGGTTCTGGATGATTGTCAGTGAGTGTTAAAGGAAAATGAGAAAATTGATGGAAACAGGAGGACATGGAAGACTTTTTGTTTGTTTTTTTAGGTAGGGTTTTGCTATTTTTCTAAGTTGGCTTCACACTTCTGGGCTCAAGTGAGCTTCCTGCCTCAGCCCCCCAAGTAGCAGGAACTACAGGCACATGCACCATGGCACCCAGCTGAAGGAAGTCTTTTTACATAGTTTTACATAGTGGCAGAAAGTTCAGCAAAATTTTCCTGTCATAACATGGAAAATAAGAACTATACCTAATGAACGGGGCAGAGTGTTGAAAGTGCCAACTGATTTCATTTATCTGCAATGATGAGATTTTGAGAGAGAGCGAGAGAGAGAGAGAGATCTTTAAAAAGGTACAAAAGTATAAAATTATGAAGAACTATAAAGGAACCAGTACTTGCCAAGTCTGAAGAATAAAATGGCTATTCTCAGTTGTTCCAGAAGGCAAAAATAATCTTAAATTTAAAAAATAGTCAAGTGTGGTGGCCCACACCTGTAATCTCAATAGCTCGGGAGGCTGAGGCAGGAGGATCAAGAGTTCAAAACCAGCCTCAGCAATTTAAGGACACCCTAAGTAACTCAGCAAGACCCTGTCCCTAAATAAAATACAAAAAAGGGTTGGGGATATGGCTCAGTGGTTAAGTGCCCCTGGGTTCAGCCTCTAGTACCAAATTAATAATAATTTTAGGGGTTAGGGACATAGCTCTGTGGAAGAATATGTGCTTGGTATTCACAGGCCCAGGGTTCCACCCTGGCACAAAAATGTAAATTAAATTAGAATTAAAATAATTTCAGAGTTGGGAATTTAGCTCAGTGGCAGAGCACTTGCCTTGCCTAGCACGCACAAGGCCCTGAGTTCAGTCCTCAGCCCTGAAAATAAATAAATAATAATAATTATTATTATTATTATTATTATTTCAGAGTAAAGGTCAAAGTCAGAGTGGACCTGTAAAATGCCTTGTTAAGACCCAGAAAGATCTAAGGTGGTACCTCATACAAACTTTCAGCTAACCTGGCACAGTGGTCCCAGTAGCTACAGAGGGTGAAACTGGAGGATCTCCAGTTCAAGGCCAGCCCCAGCAACTTAGTGAGGTCCAAAGCAATTTAGTGAGACCCTATCTCAAAATTTTAAAAAAGCACTGGGGACTTAGCTCAGTGGTAAAGTGACCCTGGGTCTGATCCCCAGTACCAAAACCAACAAACAAAAAACCTTCAGCTAGACAAAGGCCTTCTAAGGAATTTAAAGGTATGTCTCAGATTTTTCCCTACTAAAAACAGAACTTTTAACACTATTATGGGCATCATCCCTCTATAACCACACTGGGGGTCCAAAATTAAAGAAAAACCTACTGCAATGTCACCTCATCAAGAGGTAAAACTGAATTTTCATTCCTTTGAATCTGGGATCACTGATATCACTCTTTTTTTTTTTTTTTTTTTGGCAGCAGGGAGGGTACCAGAGATTGAACTCGGGGGCACTGGACCACTGAGCCACATCCCCGGCCCTATTTTCTATTTTATTTAGAGACAGGGTCTCACTGAGTTGCTTAGCACCTCATGTTGCTGAGGCTGGCTTTGAACTCATGATCCTCCTATCTCAGCCTCCCAAGCCGCTGTGATTACACTCAAGCTCCAGTTTGCCAGGCAACCTTTATCATTCTTGTAATCAGTAGAAGATAGCAGAAGTGATACTGCCTGACTTTTAAGTCTGGGTCAGAAAAAGCTATGAGACTTCTACCTAGTTCTCTTGAAATGCTAGCTGTCAAGATGCTCCCTCTGGGAAGCTAGTCCCCATATAAGAAGGCCAAGTCACATGGAAAAGCCATCAGGAGGTGCTTCAGTCAACTATCCCAGCTGAAGCCAGTCTTGGTGGATAGCAGTTTGGGCACCAGCTGTGAGCCATGACACATTGAGATTTTCATTGCCCCAAGCCATTCAATCACCTCCAACATTTGAGTCATCTCAGCTAAGGCTCCAAAGGACACACCATGGAGTAAACATCTCCATTGTTCCCTGCACAAATTCCTAACCCACAGAATTTGTGCATAATAATATAGTCACTGTTTTATACCACTAAATTTGGAGTAGTTTTAGCCAGGCATGGTGGCACATGTCTGTAATCCCAGCGGATTGGGAGGCTGAGACAGGAGGATGGAGAGTTCAAAGTCAGCCTCAGCAATGATGAGGTGCTAAGCAACTCAGTGAGACCCTGTCTCTAAATAAAATACAAAATAGGACTGGGAATGTGGATCAGTGGCTGAGTGCACCTGAGTTCAATCCCTAGTACCCTAAACAAAAATTGGAGTAGTTTAATAGACAGCAATATAAAGAATACGAATCATGATACATTAAAGAATCAAATGGTGGCATGGCAGAAAGAGAGGTGTGCTACCACTGTATACTTGAAGTACCAACCATCTTTGTTGTTTTCTACCATCAGAAATCCAAAGTAAGATAAAGAAGAAAAAGGCAAGGTAATCTGAGACAGGTATGACTGGGAAAATTATGGAGACATGGCCTATATCTTTATATGACCCCTAAACTAAGCAGAATATACTACTTATTTTTAGTTTTTCATAAGTGTTTTAGAGATAGATACAGAGGTCTCTGGCCCAGGTTTGCTTTACACCAGGTTTTCTTACAGAGGAGGACCCAAATCAGTCATGGTGGCACACCTGTAATTCCAGTGGCTCCGGAGACTGAGACAGGTGGATCCCAAATTTAAGGCTAGCCTCAGCAATTTTACAAGATTCTAAGCAACTTAGTGAGGCCCTGTTTCAAAATAAAAAATAAGGATCCAAGATGGTGGACTAGAGGGAGACTGTATTCCTTGTTGCTCCATAACTTGAGTTTTAAGCAGAGGATCTGTTTCTCAGTGAGGCGGTCTTTGCTGCTTATTGATCCAGTGCTGTTTACCCCATATTTTCACTGCAATCACCTGCAGTCTGACAGCTTATTAACATCTTTTTGAGTGCATATTGCTCAGTGATTGGCGCCTATCATCTGCCATTTGCCTGCCTCTTGCCTGCCCATCACCTGCCTTTCACCTACCCATCACCCACCGCCCAAGGTTTACCTGCTAATTGTCTGCCGGTAGACAGCAGTGGATCAGTGGCTGTCTGCTGTTGCCTGAAGTCCACTGTTACAATACCTGCAGGTTTGGTTATACATGGCTGCTACCATGTCATTTTGAGACAACAACCAGGACCAGCAGCACCCCCAGACTGACTGAGCTCTGTCTCCAGGACCCCTCAACCAGATCGACCACACCCTGCCTCCAGGACCCCTGTCCAAATAACTGCATCCCACCTCTAGGACCCCTGGTCAACCATGCCCACACCCCGAGCTGCAGCTCCCCATTTGCCAACACATTTGAAAGCGAGAGTGGCCGTCTTGGATTATCCTGGAAGCAGTAGCTCCCATCTTTAGGTGGGGCAAATCCCATCCCGAGATGCCTGCTGGAGACTGGAAGTTCATTGTCAGGTACCTCTCGTGCTTCAGGCTACTGAAGTCTGTGAGGTCTGAATACTATATTACTGTTATAGTGTAGTTTTCTTTTTTTCTTCTTTTTGAAAAATTTTAAGTTTTTATTTCTTTACTTTTCTTGCTCTATTTTTCTTTTGTTTACCTGTTTCCTCGTCTCTTTCTCCCTTTTCTCATGCTAACAACCAACTTCTTTTGATTTCACTTTCACTCATTCTATGATGTAGAACTTCTATATACTCTTTTCTTATCCCATGACAGTTACATCCTACACCTCTCTCCATCCCCCAGTTTCTAATGAAACTGCAGACCTTATTGCAAATTTATTTGTTATACTGTAGATAATAATTGAACTCATTCTCTCTGTTTATTTTGACAATATCATTAACATCCTCATAGGGACTATTTGGTTTAGGGCTGCATATTGTCTGTACTAGCCACTGCTAATATTGATCTCCCCCTTAAAGAAGAAGTTTTGGAAACCTATAGGGTCACTAAAGCCTATAGGGGGGAAACTGCAATACCTCAGATCTGCACTGCTAGAGGGAAAGATATGAGAACAACATGAAAAAACAAGGGAAGAAAATGATCCAAACAAACCTAGATACTATATTAATAGACTCCAGTGACAGCATGGTAGAAGAAATGTCAGAAAAGGAGTTCCGAATATATATAATTAAAATGATTTGTGAAAGCAAAGGATGAGATAAGAGAGCAAATGCAGACAATGAATGATCACTCCAATAAGCAGTTGAAAGAGCAACTTCAGGAAGCAAATGATCATTTCAACAGAGATAGAGATTCTAAAAAAGAGAGAGAGAGAGAGAGAAAGAAAGAAATGGAAATCCAAAATCCTTGAAATGAAGGAAACAATAAATCAAATAAAAAAACTCAATGGAAAGCATCACCAACAGACTAGATCATTTGGAAGACAGAATCTCAGACAATGAAGACAAGATACTTAATCTTGAAAATAAAGTTGACCAAACAGAGAAGATGGTAAGAAATCATGAACAAAATCTCCAAGAACTATGGAACATCATGAAAAGACCAAATTTAAGAATTATCAGGTTTGAGGAAGGCACAGAGATACAAACCAAAGGAATGAACAACCTATTCAATGAAATAATAGCAGAAAATTTCCCAAACCTGAAGAATGAAATGGAAAATCAAACACAGGAGGCTTACAGAACACCAATTGTACAAAATTAAATAGATTTACACCAAGGCACATTATAATGAAAATGCCTAACATACAAAATAAAGATAGGATTTTGAAGACTGTGAGAGAAAAGCATCAGATTACATATAGGGGTAAACCAATACAGATAGCAGCAGATTTCTCAGCCCAGACTCTAAAAGCTAGAAGGGCCTGGAACAACATATTTCAAGCTCTGAAAGAACATGGTTGCCAACCAAGAATCCTATACCCAGCAAAACTAACCTTCAGATCTGAAGACGAAATAAAATCCTTCCATGATAAACAAAAGTTAAAAGAAGTTACAAATAGAAAGCCAGAGCTACAGAATATTCTCAGCAAAATATTTCATGAGGAGGAAATGAAAAACAACAACATAGGTCAGCAAAGGGAGGAACTACCTTAAAGGAAAAACCAACCAAAGGAGAAACCAAGTCAAGTTAAAAACCAAAAGTAAGCCCAAATGACTAGGAATACAAATCATATCTCAATAATAACCCTGAAAGCTAATGGCCTGAACTCATCAATCAAAAGACATAGACTGGCAGATTGGATTAAAAGAAAGACCCAACAATATGCTGCCTTCAAGAGACTCATTTCATAGAAAAGGACATCCATAGACTAAAGGTGAAAGGATGGGAAAAAACCTACCATGCACACGGACTCAGTAAAAAAGTGGGGGTTTCCATCCTTATTTCAGTTAAAGTGGACTTTAAGCCAGAGTTAGTCTTAAGGGACAAAGAAGGACATTTCATACTGCTTAAGGGAAGCATAAATCAGGAAGACAAAATGATCATAAATACTTATGCCCCAAACGACAGTGCATTCATGTACATCAAACAAATCCTTCTCAATTCCAGGAATCACATAGACCACAACACAATAATTCTGGGTGACTTTAACACACCGCTGTCACCACTGGATAGATCTTCCAAACAAAAACAAAGAAACCATAGAACTCAATAACACAATCAATAACTTAGAATTAACAGACTTATATAGAATATTCCGCCTATCAACAAGAAATACACTTTCTTCTCAGCAGCAAATGGATCCTTCTCTAAAACAGATCATATGTTATGCCACAAAGCAGCCCTTAGTAAATGCAAAAAAGTAGAAATACTACCTTGTGTTCTATCAGATCATAAGGGAATTAAATTAGAAATCAATGACAAAATAAAAAACAGAAACTAGTCTTACACCTGGAGATGAAATAATATGCTATTGAATGAAGCATGAATAACAGAAAACATCAGGGAGGAGATAAAAAAAAAAAATTCTTAGAGGTAAATGAGAATGATGATACAACATAACAAAATCTCTGGGACACTATGAAAGCAGTACTAAGAGGAAAATTCATTGCATGGAGCCCATTCAAGAAAAGAATTAAACGTTAACAACTAAATGACCTAACATTACATATCAAAGATTTTATTTAACTTATTAATAAATAGAGGGCTAATAAGATGGTGTAATTGGTTCAAAGGCAAATTCAAACAACCACACATATATATGCAGTCAGTAATGCTAAAATGAATTTACAAATTGATGTAAAATTGGCTATTCTATGAGGAAAGAAAGAATTCAATTATAATTTCACAAATCACAATTTGTTTACATGTCTATAGAAAAGAATGGTTATCTATAATTTGTAGAATTACAAAGAAACTCAAAGGCAAGGAAAGGCACAGAGACCCCGTAAAATTGTATAACTCACAAGGCTGTGCTTATGCAATGTCAACCTACTTTTCCTGTTGATGACACCCAGTAACCATTTTGCTCCACTTCAACATTTTTCACATTTTTCCTATGTTGTCTACTTTAATCTCTTTATTCACAAATAAAGAAAAGGAAGCCTAAAAATAATAATAATAATAATAGTAATAATAATAGTAATAAAATAAAAAAATAAAAATCACTGAAATGTAGCTCAGTGGTAAATTGCCTCTGGGTTAGATCCCCCATACCCACAAATAAATAAATACAAAGGCTGGCCCAACCAGGGCAGCTCTCACCTCATTGTGAGCAGCAATATAGCAGATGTCAAAATTGACTTCCACATATCTCTGGTCCGCTACTTGTGAAAACCAGGCAACTGCTACAAACTGTGGGACTGGGGCTGTCCCATTCCGTCTACAGAAAAACAGCCCTCTGCAAGTGGCCCTAGTTGATCACGAGAAATAAAGAATATGAAATTTTATACAGTTTCTTTTGGTCCAAATGTGATTTCCTCCTTCTTTGAACCATTCTCCTACTATGGGCATCAATTTCAAGGATATACTGCCATGGTGGCCCAATCGAATTTTTTTAAATTGTGTAACTATGAATTTTAAACCATGAGGCATTACACCTTTAGGTCATTTGCATGTAGTTCTTTTTTTTTTTTTTTTTTTTTTCCTTTATTTTATTTATTTATTTCTATATGTGCTGAGGATGGAACACAGTGCCCCACACATGCTAGGCAAGTGCTCTACCACTGAGCCACAACCCCAGCCCCACACATAGTTTTTACTGCAGAATGCACTCAGGGTGCAGGGTAAATGCCTGCTGACCTCTTGTTTATTTTTTCAGCTGGTAACTGAAGTTCTGGTCCAGTTATAAAAGATGGGAATGCCAACATCTTATCCATTTTCAGTTTCATTGCAAATCTTGCATTGCATAGGGGTCATATTTCTACTCTGAGCATGTAAAATAAAAGCAATTTTCATATCCATGTTTCCAAAATAATAGTGTTTACCTCACACCTCCACCCCATAGAAAATTTTAAAAATGAAAAGACATGAATGTGCAAAATTAATGTTTCTTGGGTGAATGTTATTAATATAAGATACTTTTTTTTTTCATGTAAAGGTTTTTTATTATTATTTGGGAGGGGTACCGGGGATTGAACCTAGGGGTGCTTAATCACTGAGCCACATCCTTAGCCTTATTTTGTATTTTATTTAGAGACAAGGTCTCACTGAGTTACTTAGGGCCTCACTAAGTTGCTGAGGCTGGCTTTGAACCCACATTCCTCCTGCCTCAGCCTCATGAATCACTGAGATTACAGGCATGCACCAGGAAATAATCATTGATGTCCCAAAATATTTTGCCACAAATATTATACAGTGGCGGGTGTGGTGGTGCACGCCTGTAATTCCAGTAACTCATGAGGCTGAAACAGGAAGATTGAAAGAATTCAAAGCCAGGCTTAGCAAACGTGAGGCACTAAGCAACTCAGTGAGACCCTGTCTCTAAATAAAATACAAAAGAGGGCTGAAGATGTGGTTCAGTGGCTGAATGCTCCCGAATTCAATCCCCGGTACCCCACACACGCAAAAAAGAAATATACAATGGAAAAATTGGAAGTGGTCTATTTTTCCACAATTGTGCATTTAAACCAAGGTATATTCACAAAACAGAGTACTATGCAACCATTAGAATGTCATAAAGAAAGAATAGTTTTAGGATAAGAGAAAATATTTTCATTATATTAAGAAAAAGTCAATTATAAAAACAGTAATATTATATTTCTTAATAAAGCTTACTTGATCTAGGGATGTAGCTCAGTTAAGTAGGGTATTTGCCTAGCATGTTAGTAGACTAAATTCTTTTAGTCTTGAAGCTATACAAAAGTAAATTTTAGAAACTTATTTGTGTATAGCTTCAAGACTAAATTTACACCAAATTGTTACCTCTGTTGATCTTAGGTGATACCATTCTGAACAATTTAAAGTTCCTCCTTTTCATCTTTGTATCTTCTAAATTTTCTTCAATAAGTAGGAGATGGAGCTCGGTGGAAGAATGCTTGTCTAAATTTTCTTCAATGAGGCAAAAAAGAAGAAACAAATGGTACTGGGGATTTAACCCAGGGGTACTTTACCACTGATCTACATTTGTAGCTCTTTTTATTTTTTTATTTTGAGACAGAGTCTCACTAAGTTGCTTAGGTCCTCATTAAATTGCTGAGTCTGGCCTCGAACCTGGAATCCTACTGTCTCAGTCTCCCAAACCACTGGGATTACAGGCATGCGCCACCATGCCTGGCTAGTCAAAAATTATTTTTTTTAATATTTTTTTAGTTGTCAATGGACCTCTATTTTATTTATTTATATGCAGTGCTGTGAATTGAACCCAGTGCTTCACACATGCCAGACAACCCCAGTGTGGCAAAAAAATTATCTTCAAAGAAGTATTTGGAGTATTTGTTCTTAGTTACAAATCAGACTTATAGAGAAAGTCATTAAGTACTTAGGAAAAAGACGTACGTGTCTCTGCTCACCCTGATGCCTTTATCCAAATAGAAAGATCTGGGAAATTCCTTGCGAGGTAGCGCTTAAGATGATCACAGGGGGTCACTTAGGAAGCTAAGGTCCCCAGCCCAGTAGATCAGTGTCAAGAAAGGGATATAGGGGAATGCAGGGTTTGGACAATTTGAGAAATTGGTAGAATTAAAAAGCACCCTGATCATGGGAATTCTGGGATGCTCCCTGATTTAGGAAAAGGAAACTCAGTGTTTGACTTTTAAAACATTGATACCAAAGATGACAGGATAAAGGGTTAGTTACTCCAGGTGCAAACCCTGAGTTCAAGTTATCAGCCAAATTTTCTTTTTTTGGTACAGGGGATTGAATTCAGGGGCACTTAACCACTGGGCCATATCTCTAGCCCTCTTTTATATTTTATTTAGACACAGGGTCTTGTTAAATTGCTTAGGGGCTTGCTAAATTGCTGAGGCTGGCTTTGAACTTGCGATCCTCTTGCCTCAGCCTCCTGAGCTGCTGGGATTACAGGCGTGTGCCACTGGTGGTGCACGGCTCTCAGATTTTCTTTAAACTTTAGTTTAATCAAATTTATTTTTCTAAATTACATTGCTAAAGTCTGAAAATGAGATTATGTGCTTTACTCCTAGGAGACTATTTATATACTTGACCAAAAGATCATACATCAAAGATTTAAAAAAATATATGAGTAAAATCAGACTTCAAGTAGTGCTTATTTATGGGGTCTAACAAAGGACAGAGTAAAATAACACAGTTCATTTGGGGTCAAAAAACTTTTCCTGGAACCAGGCACACACCTGCAATCCAGCAACTCTGGAGGCTCAGGCAGGGGGATTGCAAGTTCTAAGCCAGCCTCAGCAATTTGGTAGGAACCTGTTTTAAAGTAAAAAATAAAAAGGACCTGGGGTGTAGTTCAGTAGTAAAACTGTATTCAATCCCCATACTGGGGACAGGGCCTTCCTGGACCATTCATTCTTTGCCTGAGCCTCTGAGAGAACCTCATTGCTCATACTTTAGAACCGCTCCAGAAGTTGTCCTTTCCTGGGGTTCTCATAGGCAGAAAGTCAAAGGGTAGAGCCCATTCTAAATACCCTCAGAACTATATCCATAAGGCAAACCTCTACCCAGAAAGTCAATTGGTGGAAAATTTTGCACTCCATTTTTGAAGAAAAAAGTTTCCATTCATACTGAATTGTAATCAGCAACCAAAGTCATTTGTACATCATGGAAAAGACATTCTGGATTTCCCAAAGAAATGCTTGAGGAATCAATTTCTCAAAACTGAAATTGTTATCCTAAGTCTAAAAAATTTCATTTCATACTTCCAAATGGATATTATAGATATTGTTTGCTCTAATTATATGAAAACGATTCACCAAGGAAGCACACGGCAACCATCAGGCAATCTGAGAGTAATTATCAGCTTCATTCTGTTGTCTAAACCACAACTACACAATAAAATATTAAAATTGTAAATAACAATCTAATAAATTTTGTTAACTCTTCAAGCGATGTTTTACTAGGTATATATGCCTTGGGAAAGGAAAATGCATAACCATAATATTTTCAATTTCTCCAAACAAAAGGACTTCAAAACAAAAAGAAATGCTGAAAAACTTTACATAGCATCAAACTAAAAAAGCTGAACTGCCTATTTTTGTCTTAAGAAAACTGTGATGTATTAGATACCCAGCTTTGGGGACAATAGTTAAAATGTTAGTCAACCCTGTTAATTTTGCTAATTCATTAAAAACCAAAAGGAGCCCAACCTGTGAAAACAGAATCAGTCAAAAGTGATTCGACATTTGATTACTATTTAAGCTTACCTCAGGGGCTTTCTCCCTAAAGTGCTCTCACATTTTTTCCAGCTCTCTAGATATTTATTATTCAACAAATATTTGCATTAAGGGCCTTATATGTGTCAGATAAGATTCCTAGGGAACTTTTTTGATCCCTGCAACTGTCTTATGTAGTGCTGAGCAAAGAATCCAGCAGAGTCCAAAAATGGGTCATGACAGAAAATTGTAATATTGCTGCCGTAAGTTTCAGGTCAGCTATCTCAGCTAAGGTTTCTATTAAGAAGTCAGCTTCTACTCTGAGTGTCTACCCTAGCCAAGCACTGTGGATGAATAGGGCCAATCAAGTTAGCAATAAGCTATTTAGAATATAAAGCTGGAACGTACACATTTCTGTCAAAGCCAGCCCTTGATATGGGGGGCTGCATGCATTTACAGGACTCCAAACTTCAAAAAAAGATCTCCACCATGCATTTGTGGGAGAATCAAGGCCTGAAAGACACAATTCTAATGTGCTGTGAGAGTCTGTAGTCAAGATAAGGATTAAGAATTTGGGTGCTCCAAAGGACTTTGGGGATAAAGAGATCAAGGTACTACAGGACTATAAAGTCTCTAATACTCTCAGGACAGTCAATGCTGCGCATGACTCCTCCTCCTACCCTGCCAGTCACAGAGGCTTTGCTTATACCGGAAAGGCTATGTAAATGTTTGTTTGAGTTTTAAGTAAATTATCCCGTGCTATTTCATATACTAATTTCAAATGACCCAAAAGGGCATAGAGTAAAATGTCCCATCTGTCCTTGGTCCCCAGCCATCCAATTCCCTACCTCAGAAGCCACCTAATATTATGACTTTCTTACCTATAATTGTATAGATGATGCATATCTGTTTGTGGAAAGAGATACAGATATGTACAAAACCTGCTCCTTTATTTTCTCACCTATTTTTTATTTTATTTTGGTACTGGAGATTGAACCTAGGGGTGCTTTACCACTGAACCACATCCCCAGCCCTTTTTTATTTTTGAGACAGGGTCTCACTAAGTTGCTTAGGGCCTTGCTAAGCTGCTGAACCTGGCCCTAAAATTGTGATCCTCCTACCTCAATCTCCCAAATATCTGAGATTATGCATGTACCACTGTGCCTAACCCCCTAACTCTAACGATCCTTTTCTCTTTTCCTCAGTGGTATTGAGGATCAAACCCAGGGCCTCATGCATCCTAGGCAAGCACTCTACAACTGAGCTACAACCTCAACCCTTTTATTATTTTATTTTGAGACAGGATTTCACTAAACTGCCCAGGCTGGCCTCGAATTTTTGATCCTCTTGCCTAATCCTCCTGAGTTGTTAGGATTGCAGATGTTTGCCACCATGCCTGGCAATGAGTGCTTTATATATATTCTGAATATTAACCCTTTTGTAAATATATGAATTGCAAATGTTTTCTCCCATTCCCTAGGTTGCCATTTCACTCTGTGGATTGTGTTTTTTGATGTACAAAAGTTTCTAAATTTGATGTAGTTTCATTTGTCTATTTGTGCTTTGGTTGCCTGTGCTTTTGGTGCCATATCTAAGAAATCACTTCATTTAAGTCTTAGTTTATTTTGTGGTGTTGGGGATTGAAACCAGGGCCTCACACATGCTAGGACAAAGCTCTACCACTGAGCTAACCCCCATTTCCATATTGAAGTATTTAATTTGTTTTTAGTTATTTTTTTGTATATGATGTAAGACAAGGTCTAACTTTATTCTTTTTCATGTGGCTATCCAACTTTCCCAACTCCATTTGATTGAGAAACTATCCTTTCCCCATTGAGCATAGTGGTTTCCTTTCAAACAAGTCTCTTTCATCATAAAGACAAGCAAATAAACCAGGTATGGTGATGCATATCTGTAATCCCAGCAGTTTGGGAGGCTGAGGAAGGAGGATCAAAGGCTTGAGGCCAAACTGGGGACTGTGGCACATACCTGTAATTCCAGTAGCTAGGGAAGCTGAGGCAGGAGGATCACAAGTTCAAAGCCAGCCTCAGCAATTTAGTGAGGTCCTATGCAACTCAGCAGGACTCTGTCTCTAAATATAATATGCAAAAGAGGCTGGGGATGTGAATCAGTAATTAAGTGCCCCAGATTTAATCTACCATACCAAAAAAAAAAAAAGCAAAAGAATAAGCAAATTCTCTCCCTTGTTTCTGTTATCTATTACTGTGTGTGTGACATACTATGCCAAAATTCCATGATTTAAAACAACAATCATTTATTTTCCTCACAACTCTGCAATTTGGACAGGGACCCATACTTTGCTCCATGTAGCATCAGCTCTGCTGGTTCAACCTGAAGACTAGAGGGTCTACTTCAGGCTGGCAACTTAACACTGGCTGTCAGCTGGGTTATGATCAGAGTCTCCAGTTCTTCTCCACATGGCCTCTCCATGGGCTGCTTGGACTTCTTCCCAACACTACGGCTATGTGCAAGCATAAGTGTCCCAAGAGTAGGCAGAAACAATATCTTAAAATTCTATCTTCTATAGTCAGAGAATTGAGAACTGACAGGAAATTTGAGAACTCGTCTAGCACTGTATAAATTCCAAAATAGCATCTAAGGCGTTTTCTGAGCCCATAAGGGTAGGAAGCGTGTGTGTGTCTTATTATTTACTGTTGTATTCCCAAAGACGGCAGTTCTGGAACCATCCAAGGTACACATAAAGCACTCTAAGAATGCTTGTTAAGTGAATGAATGAATGAATGAGTTAAGAAATAGCTGGTGTTAACTAATTTTTATACTTCTCTATAGTGTAGGGACTATACCTTTTTGAGTTTGAATGTTTTTAGTATCAATAACATCGTTCTTATCTCTGTGAAAGGCTGATTTTATCTTATTGCCTCCTTGGTAGAAATGACCAAACACAATTGGTTAGGGGCCTCATTTTTTTTTTTATGATGAAAAAAAAATGTATATATAGATTTATTCAGCAGGACTCAGTTTAGATGATTACAAATTTGTCAGCAACATCCAACATCACAATCAGAAGCCAGTTGAACATATACCTCACTTTCTCCTTTAGGCCTGATGGGGTTATTGACCTGGCTGTATCAGTGTCATAGAGCTTCATAGCCTGCTTGATCTGGTGTCTGACCTCAATATCCACAATGAACACACGTGTGTATTGTCTTATATATTCTTCGTGGTAACAGAGTGGTCAGGAGGAACTTGGTGACGGCATAGCAGTCAAGCTTATTTCTTCTGAGGAATCTTCAAGGCTACCTGGGACTTGCATGTCTTACGTTGATAGAAAGTAAATGATGTATAGATCTTTTTTTCCCCTCCTTTGAGATAGGGTCTTGCCTAGGCTGGCTTCAAACTTAGATCCCCCTCCCTCAGCCCCCTAATTATCTGGGATTATGGGTGTGTGCCCTTGTGTCCGCTATGGATCTTCTTGTGTGGCTATACGCTCCTTTCAGCCCTGCTTTCTTGACTTTTAAAACTTTTTCTTTTGCTTCAGAAGGGGCAGGAGCTTCTATCTTTGTTTCTGGTGCCATCTTGATGAAAAAACAGAGTTTTTGTTTTTGTTTTTTGTGGGGGGCGTACAGGGTCTTACTACATTGTCCAGGCTGGTCTGCAACTCCTGGGCTCAAGCAATCCTTTGATCTGTCTCCCAAGTAGCTGGTGGTTCTGCAGTTTCACACCACCATTCCAGTTTCGGAGCATCGTTTTAACCTTCCAAATGTTTGAAGTAATTTGTGACCCTCGTAGTCTTTCCTTTCACCAACTGAATAGTCCCAAATATCTCTCTCTCTCTCTCTCTCTCTCTCTCTCTCTCTCTCTCTCTCTCTCTCTCTCTCTCTCTCTCTCTCTCTCTTGTTTTAAGTACTGGAATTGAACCCAGGGGCAGTCTGATACTGAACACATCCCCAGCCCTGTTTATTTTTTATTTTAAGACAGAGTCTCAGCTTGGCCTGGTGATACACACCTGTAACCCCTGCAGCTGGAAAGTTCAAAGCCAGCCTCAGCAAAAATGAGGCACTAAGCAACTCAGAGAGACCGTTTTAGAAATACCAAAAAGGCTAGGGATGTGGCTCAGTGGCTCAGTGGTTAAGTGTCCCTGATTTCAATCCCCAGTACTGAAAAAAAAAAAAAAAATGATAGTGTCTTGTTAAATTGCCAACACCGATCTTGAATTTATGATCCTCTTGCTACAGCCATCCCAGTAGATGAGATTACAGGCCTGCACCACTGCATCTGGCCAGTTCCATCTCTTTACTTTCTCTCCAATACCAATTTACTTCCTGTTCAATCATCTGACCTCTCTGAGTTTTCCAAATCTTTCTTCAAATGAAGATTTTCAATTGCTTTAGTTAGGATGAGACATACTAAATATTGTAGAAGGACTATTGATATATCAGGTTTATGAATTCCCCCTTGACACTTTCCTGTGATAGCTTTTCAAATATACCTTTTTTCTTTCTAGAGATACCTTGAATTTGAGAAAAGACAACCAGGTGTCATACCAGGAAACACAACTCTTGAATCTCCACCTCCACCATCTACTGGCTGAGTGGTTTTTAATTCATTCATTAATTTCATTCATTCAACACATAGCTGTTGAACCTACTCTGTGCAGGTACTGTGCTAGGTACTGAGGATAGCAAAATAGACCCAGCCATAGAATTTATGTTCCAGTGGAAAGAGAATACCAATTAACAAAAGGAATAGGTAAAATATAGGTTATCTTAAATAGTGATAAACACTAAGGAGAAAAATAAGAAACAATAGGGATGGTGGGTACAGGGGTTACAACTTTCAATAGATTCAGGTGCAGAACATGGTAGTTGCACACCTGTAATCCCAGTGGCTCTGGAGTCTGAGGCAGGAGAATTTGGAGTTCAAAGGTAGCTTTAGCAATTTAGCGAAGCACTAAAGAACTCAGTGAGACCCTGTCTCTAAATAAAATACAAAAAAGACCGGGAATGTGACTCAGTGGTTGAGTATACCTGGGTTCAATCCCCAGTACCAAAAAAAAAAAAAAAAAAAAAAAAATCAGTAGAGTTAATAACATTTTTCTTGACTAGGTAGGGTATACTAGAAGGTGATAAGTCAAAATCGTAAAGATGAAAAAACAAAAAATACTAAAGATGCAAAGCAGTGAATCATGTGGATTTCTGGAAATAAGAGAGAATAGTGCAAAGACCCTGAAGTAGTAAGTGGGCTTGAGAAAGCAAGGAACTAGTGTGGCAGAAGGGAAGTGGTTAGGAGAGCAGAACAGAGTTCAGAAATGGGACAGCTTCCACCAAAGAGGAGGACATGAGGGGCTGGACAGAGAGCTGTGACTTAATTAACTCATTTCTAACAATTTTAACAGGGTCTTCTCAGGGTTGCTATGAGATTGAAATAAACAAATGTACATGGAAAGAGTCTGGCAAAGAGTCGGACCTCAGTAGAAATGTCTGAAAGTCTTTGAGACTGTTTTTCAAGTCGAGGAATTAAATTGTTTTTTCCTAATGATTTTCTTCCAGTGATTAGAGAGACGTTTCTCTTACGAAGTATCTTCATGGCAACAAAAACAAAAGCGTGCGCCTAATGTCAATTAAGACGTTAGACCACATACCAGTTTTTTGTTTGTTTTTGCTTTTGATCTAAGAGAGTCATGGATTACAAACCCACCCATCAATGGCTTAGAGAATGCTGTCAGGAGACCCTCTTTTAAAGGAAGATGAGGTAAGAGAGGAACAGTGACCCTATGTCTCTGGGTAATGACAGACTGATTCAAGTCAATTCTGCAGAACATTCAGTCAATGCATAAATCTGATAGACTAAATTCTCTGTGATATATGCTGAATATCATGCCTAAGATTAGAGTTTCCAAATGATAGTATTGTCTAATCAAAAAGGTGTTTCTCTGCCAATCTGTTTATTTTTTGAAAGGTCAAGATCTTAGTTAAAGATAAGGGATAGAGGCATCCTGACCCATCAGCAACCAATCAAGAGACATTCATCCAAGAACAAAGGTGAAAGAAAACCAATGGAGGAGTCAGCTCCAATTCCAGAATCCAGACAAGGAAACTGTTTTCATTTGCTTCCTCCCAGAAGCCCCTGCTTTCTGGCCTCTAGGACAGTCTTGCTGTTCAAGCAACAGATAGAAAACTAGGTGAATTGAATTAATTTTGCTATCTTGAATCCATCAATCACAGGTCTGTTAAATATTAATGTATTTAATATTACAAGAGGTCAAGATAACCTCAGGTTCTCTAAGAGGTATCTAGGTAACACAATTCAACTACATCACCAACTAGAACTAAACTAAACACACACAAATACACACAAAGATATAATGACAAAGGATTAGGCAATAAGATTACTTTATCCTATTTTTCAAAATACTGATTTTGAAATTTAAAAGGGGGGACTGCAGTAAATGTAAATTACCTATAGGTTTTGTGTAATTAATTTGTAATTAAAGAGGAAAGGGACCAGAGGGAGGGAAGAAGGGAGAGAAAGGGAAAATATTGGAGAAAAATATTAACCTAATTATATTGTTGTATCATGTATATGTGTGAATATGTAACAACAAAGTCCACTGTTATGTATAATTATAACACACCAATAAAAATGTGGAAAAAATTTTGTTAATACTTCATATACAGAAACAAACTGGTGATGTATGCCTGCAATCCCAACTACTCAGAGGCTGAGGCAAGAGAACTACAAACTTCAAGAGCTGTCTGGGCTATTCGCAAGACCCTGTCTCAAAATAAAATTTTAAAAGAGGACTGAGAATGTAACTCAGTGATAGAACATTTGCCTAACATTCATAAGAACCTGTATTCAATCCCTAGTACCACAAAAAAAAAATACAAACATAAAATAAAAATTAAATAAAAATAAGCACTGGGGATGTAGCTCAGTACATCAATCTGTATTCAATCCCCATTACTAAAAAACAAAACAAAAAGTGCACTAGACATGTACTACTTTTGTTATTAAGAAAAAATTGTCTGTTGGGCACAGTGGCACATGCCTGTAGTCCCAGCAGCTGAGGAAGCTAAGGCAGGAGGATCGTGAGTTCAAAGCCAGGCTCAGCAACTTAGTGAGGCCCTAAGCAACTCAGTGAGACCCTGTCTCTACATAAAATATAAAAGAAGGGCTGTGGATGTGGCTCAGGGGTTAAGCGCCCCTGAGTTCAATCCCCAGAAACCAAAAAAAGAAAAAGAAAAAAAAATTGTCTGAATATTTGTGTTAATTAAAATTCAGCTGCCTACTATTTCTAAAAATCAAATTTGCTTTCTAACTAGAAACAAATCAATTCATATATTTACTTTCTTTTCAGGAAATGGCTTGAGAAAAGCATATAGTCATGAAGGTTTGTGTCCCAATGATTTAATAATGTTACTCTGTACCAGGTACTGTTGGTCTTTGCATGTATTCATATATTGCCTCATCTAATCTGCACAATCCCATGAAGAAGATTTTGCTAAGAAGCCCATTTTAAAGTTAAGGAAACTGAGGAGCAGAGAGGGAAGTAAATTGCTCAAGTCCACAAAGTGGCATGAGGCACAACCCTGGGTGGTTCTAAAGCCTTTCCCACTATCCGATGCCTCACTACCTGTCAGAGAAGTGAGAGCATATTGAGGCAGCCCAGGTCCCCTCCTCATCTACTGCCTCCCACAACTGTGGCAAACCCCTTCTCATACCTCTCCTCTCACTATTTGTAGCTGGCCTGATTTCAGAGAGAAAGAGAATTCCTTCAGCTTCTACATCTTTCCCTAGATCATCTCTTCTCCCTCTAAGGGAGGCACTTCTGTTCGATGTTAATTCTTCAAAGACAGAGGCCTTTATTCTCTCTCACCCCTCAAATCCATAGCATGTCTCCTTAGTCACTCTTTCCTCTTGGGTTATGAAGAGGTTTGCCAGATATAATAATCCTAAATCCATTGCAATCTTTGGGACATATTTATACTAAAAAACTATTCATTATTTAGCTGAAATTTAAATATAACCTGTACTTTAGGTGATCCTATCTTTGTAGATTCTTCCTTTCATCTTGAGAAAACATACCTACTCAATCTTAATTCCTCATCTCCTTCCAACCTCCAGTTGCCCAACCAGGAGATACCTATCATGCCTACCACGCCCATGCCTCCTCCCAAGGAAAACTGAATGACAATAAAATCACATCTGCTGTTGCCCAAACAGCCCTTGTTTGGGCCAGATCATGCCTCCGCAGACTGAAGGCAGACCTAAGAGATCGCTGCAACCACCACCTCTGAACTCTGAGCCTGTCTGCTAGTTTAGCCAAAGTCCAGTTGTCCCCAAAGCTACAATAGTGTAGATGCACTAGGAACCTCTGATCATAGCAGCAGACCCAGTGCCCATCAGCCTTGATTACTCTCTGCAAATATCAAATGCAGCCTCTGCCTCATTGTGTCAGCACTTCTCCCGCTAACCTGACTCTTACAACCCCCAGAAAAGGAGGCTTGCGGGGTGGCTGGGAGTGTACTCAGTGGTAGAGTGTTTGCATAGCATGCATGAAGCCCTAGGTTTGATCTCCAGCACATATCCCCCCCACCACCAAAAGGAACCTGGTCCTGGGCTTGCTGCCATTTTCTGAGAGGTGAAGAGACTGGGGCATGGTAGATATTCCTGGAACTTGGGGTTTGTCCCAATCACATAATTGTATTATACTATGTTTTCACATCTGTCTCTCCTAGACCACAAATTCTTTGAAAGCAAAAGTTATAACTTTTATGTTGAGATGTTGAGAATGAGCATAAGGTCTAGGTAGTTTACCCATGAATGAATGAATGAATGAATGAATGAACCTACAGACCAAATGGCCTACAATAAGAGAAAATTAAGCAGGGCGTGGTCATGCATGCCTATAACCCAGGAACTCTGGAAGATAAGGCAGGAAGATCGAAAGTTCCAGGCTAGCCTCAGCAATTTAGCCAGACCTATCTCGAAATGAAAAAATTTAAAAGTCTGGGGATGTAGCTCGATGATAAAGTGCCACAGTATCAAAAAAAAAAAAAAAAAAAAGAAAAAGAAAATTAAACTGTGGTAGCTCAGCTATCTGAAATACCAGATACTTATTCAAAATAAAAAGCATATCTCAATTTGTGGAAATAGGTAAATGAAACCAATTAAATTCAGAAAATAAACATTGAGTAATTTGTTTTTATTTGTATTTTTATGTATTACTATGTTGAAATTTATGCACAGATCACAATAAAGCACAATCAAGACTGGCAGAAGTCAGGCACGGTGGCACAACAGCCTATAATCCTAGCGGCTCAGGAGGCTGAGGCAGGAGGATCCAGAGTTCAAAGCCAGCTTCAGCAAAAGTGAGGCACTTAGTAACCCAGTGAGATCTTGTCTCTAAGTAAAATACAAAATAGGTCTGGGGATGTGGCTCAGTGGTTGAGTGTCCTGAGTTCAATCCCCAGTACAGAAAGGAAGGAAGGAAGGAAAGAAAAGAAAGAAAGAAAGTTAGTTCAAAGTCAGCCTCACTAACTTAGTGAGGCCCTAAGCAACTTAATGAAACCCTGCTTCAAAAAAAAGTCCGGCAAAAAATTTGGAGGCTAGTATTCAGTAAAGGGTTTTCTCTGGTTTCATTGTTGTTGGTGTTTTTTGTTTGTTTTGTTTTGTTTGCAGTATTGAGAATCGAACCTAGCTATTCTCTACCAGAGCTAGATCCCCAGCTTTTTAAATTTGGGACAGTAGATTGAGACAGACATTATTACCCTATATACATGTATGAAAAAAAATTTTTTTTAAATTTTTTTTAGTTGTTGATGAATTTTTATTTTAGTTATTTATATGCAGTGCTGAGAATCAAACCCAGGGCCTCACACATGCTAGGCAAGCACTCTACCACTGAATTACAACTATAACACCCCCTCCCAAATTTTTAAAAAATATTTATCACAGTCAAAAAAAAAAAAAAAAAAGAATGAAAAAGTTAATAAATAAAAGTATATTTAAGAAAAAAAGGTTGGTACCAGGGATCAAACCCAAGGGTGCTTAACCACTGAGCCACATCCCCAGCCCTTTTATTTTTTATTTTGAGACAGGGTCTCACTAAGTCACTTAGGGCTGAGGCTGGCCTCGAACTCACGATCCTCCTGCCTCCACCTCTGCACTTGCTGGGATTACAGGCGTGCACCACCATACTCAGGTAATAGAATGTTTTTCTATAAATTTTATCAATTTCGAAATAAATACTTCTTTATAGCTGAGAATAAAGAAGGACCTCAGCCTCTAAATCACTGGAATAAATAAGTTCACAGGCTTCATAATTTGAGCTCCTAATAAAATTCACACATTAAAATTTTTTCCTTTCCAGAAAGCACTATGCGCTCCCATGTTCCTCATACTCTGTGACAGAAACAGTATCTATTCAACACAAATCGTAAGGAATATATAGCCATGACTTGGTTTATTTGACCAGTAAACACCAAAAGTATAACTGGGCTTGGTGGTGCTACTCTGCAGGCTGAGGCAGGAGGATTACAAATTCTAGGCTAGTCTCAGCAATTTAGTAAAACCCTGTCTGGAAAGAAAAAAGAAAAGTCTGGGGATGTTGCTCAGTGGTTAAGCACCTCTAGGTTCAACCCCTGTTAACACCAACAACAAAGTATGTATTTTCATTCCACCATATAATTTCCATTAACTCCTTGCTTTGTGCACGTGTGTGTGTGTGTGTGTGTGTGTGTGTGCACGCTAGTACCTAATACACACACTCTACCACTGCCATATATCCCCAGCCATATCTTTTTACCTCTTAAGTCTGAAAGGGTTATTTTGTTTGTTTGTGGTTTGGGTTTTTTTGTTTTTATTTTTAGTTTTGGTACCAGGAATTGAACTCAGGAACACTTAACACTGAGCCGCATCCTTAGCCCTTTTAATTTTATTATTATTATTATTTTTTAGCTTCAGACAGGGTCTCATTAAATTACTTAGGGCCTTGCTAAGTTGCTGAGGCTGGCTTTGAACTTGTCTTCCTCCTGCCTCAGGCTTCTGAGCTGCTGGGACTACAGGCATGTGCCACCACACCAGCTTGTTTGGTTGGTTTTTGTTTTCTTTGTTTTCAGTACTGGGGATTGAACCCAGGGGTGCTCTACCACTGACCCATATCCTGAGCCCATTTTATTTTTTATTTTGAGTCAGGGTCTCACTAATTTGCTGAGACAGTCCTTGAATTTGCAATTCTCCTACCTCAGCCTCCCAAGTCACTGGGATTACAGATGTGGAACACTGTGTCTGGTTCAAACTGTGTTTAAGTTCTAGCCTTGTTCCTGATACAATAACCATAGATTCCTGTGACTCCCTAAACTACATTTTCATTATGATCCTCTCTTAAAACCCTTTGTGGCTCCTGGTTGCTCAATTCGGATTCCTTAGCCCTTTGAATTCCTGCAACGGAACTTTCCAGTCTGCCCTTCTAATCTTATCTTTCACTAATCTCTTTTTCTTTAACTGAATGCCTAATATAAATGCCTTAAATCAAGTCCTACTTTATAAATTAATTCTTCAGGTCCTCCCTATCAGAGAGGGTTTTGGATCTCTTATCCAGATTTCCCTTCTTTTTTTTTTTTGGCTTCTTTAGACAAAAAGAAGGGAAAAAAATGACATTTATTCTAAGGAAAAAAAAAAATGACAGGATATCCATCCCTTGACTTCCTTCCCTCCTCCTTCCAGTTGCTCCTTAGTCCCCCAGGATTGAACCCTGGCTGGGGCTAGGTAGCAGGACAGCCCCTCTCAGATGAGGTCAGCATCATTGAGAGACATCTCTTTGGTGAAGGTGTTATAGAAGATCTCCATGTTTCAAAGAGTTTTCTTCTTCTGTCACCATGTCATAATCACACCCTTATGGCCAAAATGCCCACTTCGACCAATTCTGCAGATGTAGTTTTCCCTGTTGGTGGGAAGATCGTAGTTGATGACTAAAGAAAACTGCTGCACATCAATGCCTCTGACCAGTAGGTCAGTGGTAATCAATACTCAGAACCAGACTGGAACTGCCTCATGATCACATCTCATTCCTTTTGGTCCATATCTCCATGCATGGCAGAGACAGTGAAGTCTTGGGCATGTGTCTTCTCAGTGAGCCAATCAACCTTCCTTTGGGTGTTGATGAAGATCACTGGGTAACGGTCAGGGTTTCATAAAAGTCACACAGTGTGTCCAGTTTCCACTCCTCTTGTTCCACGCTGATACAGACCTGGTGAATACCCTCCAGGGTCAACACTTCCTTCTTGACAAGAATCAGAATAGGGTGCCTCATGAACTTGTTGATTGCCTCAAGCATAATGAAAGGCACTGTAGCTGACAACAAAACCACCTGGGTATTGCTATTGAGCTTCTGGAAAATGTCATAGATTGAGTCCTTGAATCTGTGACTCAACATTTCATCAGCTTCATCCAATACAAACATCTTAATGTATTTGAGAGACAGGTATCTCTGTGACCAGGGATACCCACAATAATATGGGGAGCTTCCATCTGCAAATGTTATACCTCAGTAGGCACACTGGTGCCCCCAATGAAGGTATGACACTCAGTTCTCACGTGGGTACCAATACTAAAGCCTGCGTGGCCTTTAGATCTACTTCAATTTACTAGAGATTTGTTATGGCAAATGTAGCAGTTTTCCCAGTCCCAGACTGGGCTTGAGTGATCACATCATAACCCTTGATACAAAGAAGAATGGCTCACTGCTGATGGCAGAGCACTTCTCAAAACCATAACCATAGATGTCACAGAGGAGGGCCTCTTGGGCCATTGTCTCTGGATCAGGAATCCTGACTCGCAGACGTGATACTTAGAAACTAGGCTCTTCTCAGGGGCAGGGTGATGGAAAGATAATGGAGTGACACAAACATCAATACCCTACGTACAAGTATCATTACACAAACAGTGTGACTCTACATCATGTATGACCAGAGAAATGAAAAGTTGTACCCCATTTATGTACAATGAATAAAAAAAAAAATTAAATTTAAAAAAAAAAAAAAAAAACTAGGCTCTTCTCTACATTTTGTTGAAGAATCTTTTTTTCTTCCTTCCTTCGTCCCTTGGTTCCTTCCTTCCTTTTTTCTTTCTTTCACCAGGGATGGAACCCATGGATGCTAAACCACTGAACCACATACTCAGCTCTTTTTATTTTATATTTTTGAGACAAGTTCTCCCTGAGTTGCTTAGGGTCTTGATAAATTGCTGAGACTGGCTTCGAACTGGCAATCCTTATATCACAGCCTCCTGAGCCATTGGGATTATAGGCATACGCCACCAAATCTGGCTAGAACATTTCTTCTTTGCACCTCTCTTTATTCCTTACTATTTTACTATTTCTGGCTTGCATTGTTAATATCCTTTATGTGTGTTCATTTGGTCTTCACAAGTAGACAATGTCATCACTGAAGGTAGAATGAATCAGCAAGCTGATCTTCACAAGATGGGTTAGGGTGTCACCAGATAGGTATACAAGTTCAATCACGCATACTCCTATTAACTGAGTGGTACTTTATAGTTTCCAGAAATAGCCAGATGTGGTGGTGCACACTTGTAATCCCAGCAGCTCAGGAAACTGAGGCAGGAGGATCACAAGTTTAAAGCCAACCTCAGCAATTTAGCAAGGCCCTAAGTGACTTAGTGAGACCCTGTCTCAAAATTAAAATAAAAGGGCTGGGGATGTGGCTCAGTGCTTAAACCCCTGGGTTCAATCCCTGATACCCAAAATAATTTTTTTTTCCAGAAATAACAACACAGGGCTGGACATGGTGGCAATCCCAGAGGCCCAGGAGGCTGAGGCAGGAAGAGTGAGAGTTCAAAGTCAGCCTCTGCAACTTAGTGAGTTCCTACTCAACTTATCAAGACCCTGTCTCTAGATCAAATATAAAACAGGGCTGGGGATGTGGCTCTCTGATTAAGTGCCCCTTGGTTCAATTCCCGGTACCCCCCTCAAAAATGATAATAACAACAACATAGTTAGAGTGTAAGACTGAATCATGCTAACTAAATCCTAAGGATGATTTATAACCAGAACATACACTTCTATTTGAAAAAAATTTTTTTTCAGAATGTCTTTATTGGGGCTGGGGAGATAGCTCAGTCGGTAGAGTGCTTGCCTTGCAAGTACAAGGCCCTGAGTTCGAACCCCAGCACGTCTTTATTTGGCAACACCAGTAGATATTTGTATAGGTAACACCAGTAGATATTGTATAGTATCCTGATGAAAACCAAATTATAGATAAAGAAGTTTTTAGCCAGGGCTGGTGTCACACTCCTATAATCTCCGCTACTTGAGAGTCTGGGCAGAAAGACTGTAAATTCCAGGCCAGCTTGGGCAATTTAGAACAATCTGTTTTAAAACAAAAGGAACTGGAGGTACAACTCAGTTGATAGAGTACTTTCCTAGCTCTTCCAAGATCCTGGGTTCAATTCCCAGTACAGCGAAAAAGGAGGAGAAGAAGGAAGAGGAGGAGGGGTAGGGGAAGGAGAACGTGAGGCCAAGGTTGTGTAGCTCAGTGGTAGAATACTTACTAGCAAGCACCAGGCCCTGGGTTTAATATCCTAGGAGGACAGGCTAGTTCACAGTAAATAGCTATAAGAGGGGAAAAAAGAAATTGGCTTTGTAATTATCTGTTTTCTATTGCTACTATAACAAATTACTATAACCTTGGTGGTTAACAACAAATTGGTGTTGAATACCCATTTTAGACAAGATGGAATGGCACAAGCCTGAAAGCCCAGCAACTTGGGAGGCTGGGGCAGGAGGATGGCAAGTTCCAGGACAACCTCAGCAACTTAGAATGGTCGTGTCTCAAAATAAAAAGTAAAAAGGGCTGGGTATGGGGTGTATAAGGTCAGTGTTAAAGGGCCCCTGGGGTTCAATCCCCAGTAACAAAGAGAAGAGAGGCAAGAAGAAAAAGGAGGAGGAGGAGGAGAACAATGACAACACTCATTGTAGTCTGAGCAAAATCAAGATGTGCTCCTTTCTGGAAAATCTAGGAGAGAATCTGTTTCTTTGCCTTCTCCAGCTTCTACAGGCCTTCACACTCCTTGGTCAGTGGACCCCTTCTTCACATCACGCCAACATCCTCTTCGACGTCTCTCCCACCTTTTTTTTTTTTGTACCAGGGATTGACCCGAGGGATGCTTAACCACAGCCACGTCCTCAGCCCTTCACGTTTTTATTTTGAGACAGAGTCTCACTAAGTGGTTTAGGGCCTCGCCTAAGTTTCTGAGACTGGCTTTGAACTCTTGGTCCTCCTGCCTCAGCCTCTAGCTGCTGGGATTACAGTTGTACATCACCATGCCCAGCTCCCACTATTTTTTTCAAGACAGGATCTCAAGAAGTTGCCCAGGCTGGACTTGAACTCTCCATCCTTGCCTCTACCTCAGTCTCCCAAGTAGCTGGGATTACAGGCCTGAGCCACCATGCCTGGCATCTCTCCCACTTTTAATAACCCTAGTGGTTAAATTGGACTCAGCCAAATAACTCAGGAAAATCTCTTCCCCATCTGAGTTTTCTTTCTTTTTCTTTTTTTCTGTGTGTGTGTGTGTGTGTGTGTGTGTGTGTGCACTCGCGCATGCCAGATATTGAACCCACAAGTGCTTAACCACTGAACCACATCCTCAGCCTGTTGCCTGAAAGCTCTGTCCTTGTCCCTGATGCCAATCCAATGAGGACACGGTTTTGAGAAAAAGGAAAAAGGTTTATTGTTTTGCTAGCAAAGGAGAAACACAGGGGACTCCTGTCCCAGAGGCTGTGATTCTGTCCATCATCAGAAAAGGGGCTTTTAAAGAGGTGACTGTTGGAGTTGTAATTCATTTGTTAATTTGGGAGATAGTCATTTCTGAGATCTTCTGGTGCCATCCCCAAAGTCCGGAACCCAAAGTCTGGATTACTTCATTCCTATGGTGGGTGTGTAGTCAAGGACAGATTAACTCTGTCTAGGATGGGGAAGAAAAGTAATCCTGTTTCCCCTAAGATTAGGGAGGGGGAGAGATTAAGGAGGAGCAGGGAGAGAAGAAGAGAAAGAAACATGTCCATTGAAAAAATCAGTTGTAGCAGCACGACAGGCACTATATTCAAAGCATAAAGTGGATCACTGTTACAAGCCCTTTTTCTTTTTTATTTTGAGACAGTGTCTGACCAGATTGCTTAGGCCAGCTTTGAATTTATGATCCTCCTGTCTCAGCCTCCCAAATCCAAATTGCTGGGATTGCAGGTAGGCACCACTGTGCCTGGCCAACATTTATTTTTATTTTATCTTAATCACTGAACCACAACCCAAGTCCTTTTTTTTTTTGATAAGATCTCACGAAGTTGCTTAGGGACTGCTGAGGCTGGCCTCAAACTTGTGATCCTCCCGCCTCAGCCTCCGAGAATGCAGCAATACCCCTGGTCTGATTTTATCTTTTTGTTGGTGGTGGTACGGCTATGGCTTTGCACATACTAAGCACATGCTCTACCAGTGAGCTACACCCCCAGTTCCCTTTTTTTTTTTTTTTTTTTTTTTTTTTTTGCGGTACTGGGGATCAAACTCAGGGCCTTGTGCTTGCAAGGCAAGCACTCTACCAGCTGAGCTATCTCCCCAGCCCTATTTTTAAATTTTATTTTATTTGTTTACTTTTTCATGTGGTGCTGAGGATCTAACCCATTTCCTCACATGTGCTAGGTAAGCGCTCTACCACTAAGCCACAACCCCAACCCCTCCTTATTTACCTTTATTGTATATATTTAAGGTGTATAACATGTTTTCATACACATATATATAACAAAATGATTAAAGAACTTTCTTTCTTTCTAGTAGGAATATGTGATATCTACTTTCTTAGCAAACTTCCAGTATACGACATTATGAACTATAGTTATAATGCTGTGTATGAGATCTCTGGATTTTTTCATCCCACATAACTCCAAATTTGTACCCTTGACCTACATCTCCCCATGAAGACCATCAAGGTTCTTAGTCACAATTGCAAAACCTATGGTGGTAGAAAATTAATTACCAATTATTATGTGGTGCCTGAGGTACCAGAAGAAGAACTCAAATTTCTGGCATGGAATGCCACAAAAATCTTGGCCTCAGGCCATGTAGTTCCCTAATGCCCAGTGGCACTCAGCTGCATGGGATTATGGGCAGTTTTGCCCAAGCAAGACATCTTGCTCCAGTTATCCTAGCTGGCCCAATCCACTCTGGGGTCTTCCCCGCTGCCTGGACCCTCAAAGTAGTAACAATGTCCCTAGAACTCTCACACCCCTTCTTGCTTAGGTGAATCTCCCTTCTTCCCCACCCCCACTTTTTCTCCCCAGGCCGGAGCCTCTCTTTCTTCCCTCTCCTTCTTTACCGGATTTACTGGATTTTACAAAAGACCTGAAGAGCACTTGGTATTAAGCTGCTTTTGGCTTTCCTTCTTGCAAATTCCTAGGGAAGAAATTACAAAAGTCCTATACAAGAAGGACCTGTGCACAGTGGGGCAGTGGAGCAAAACACAGTGTTATAGTTAACAAATTATCACACACAAACACTTCTGTTGAGTAAACACAGTTTTATCTTTTTTTTAGCCAGGATTTTTTTTTTTTTTTTTTTTTTTTTTTAGATGTAGATGAACACAACACCTTTATTTTATTTACATTTATTTTCATGTGGTGCTGAGAATCAAACCCAGCACTTCACACATGCTAGGCAAGTACTCTACCACTAAGCCACAACCCCAGCCCATTTTTCAATTTTTTTTAAGATTCTTTATAAGCCAAACAACATCTATTTACATTTGTCACTTCTCTGAATTTTTCTCATACTTTGTTTTATACAAATTAGCTATTTTAACCTGGATGCTCCCTTAAGATATTTCTGGATTATGTTGATAATCCCAGCTACTGAGGAGGCTGAAGCAGGAGGATTGAAAATTGAAGGTCAGTCTCAGCAATTTAGCAAGACCCTCTGCAACATAGTGAGACTTTGTCTCAAAACAAACAAACAAAAAATATTTAAAAAAGGGTAGGGTTGTAACTCAGTGGTAAAGTGCTCCTAGGTTCAATCTCCAATACCAAAAAAATAAATTAAAAGGTTGGGTTGCTGGGTGTGGTGACACATGTCCGTGATCCCAGGAGGCTAAAGCAGGAGGATGACAAATTCAAAGCCAGCCTCAGTAATTTAGTGAGGCCCTAAGCAATTTAGTGAGACCCTGTCTCAATATTTAAAAAAAAAAAGAAAAAGAAAGAAAAGAAAGAAAAAAACAAAAAACAAAAAAGGCTGGCAATGTGGCTCTGGGTTGAGAGTCCCCAGGTTCAGTCACCAGTAGAAAAGAGAGAGAGATTTGGGGACATACCCTAATCCATCAGTAATATTTATAAAATAAACTGCTTCTGTGTGAAGATAACAAACTTGTGTATGTGCATGTTTTGTGTATTTATTCTGTTTCAGAGTTTTCCCTACTGTCACAAAATACATCTAACATAGAATTCAGCATTTTAATTATTTTAAAATGGTTTTGTGTTTTGTTTGTTTTGGTAGTGGGGAATGAATCCAGGGGTGCTTTAATACTGAGCCACATCCCAAGCCCCTTTAATTTTTTTATTTGAGACAGGGTCTTGCTAAATTGCTTAGGTCTTCAGCCTCCAGAGCCTGGGATCATAGACCTGCGTGACCACACCCAACTAAGTCAGTGGTCCCAAGTACAGTATTATGCAACCATCATCACTGAACTTTTTTATCACCCCAAATTGAAACCTGGCACCTGTGTAGTCATCTCCCACTCTTTAACCCAAGCCATTATTTGCAGAGGTGACTTTTGTTTTGCTGTGCTGGGGGCTGAGCCTACTGCCCTACCATGGAGCTACACTCCCAGTCCCCATAGTTTTCTTTTTCTTTTTCCTCTTTTTTTTTTGGGGGGGGGGGGGTGAGGGTACAGGAGATTGAACTCAGGAGTGCTTTACCACTGAGTTACTTATTTTTTATTTTGAGACAGGGTCTTACTAAGTTGCTTGGAGCCTCGATAAATTGAGGAGGCTGGTCTTGAATATCATCCTCCTGTCTCCTGTCTCAGCTTCCCGAGCTGCTGGGAACACCCTGTTTTTAAAATGGACAAAAAACCCTAAACAGATACTTCACCAAAGAAGATACAGAGATAGCAAGTAAATATGAAAAAATGTTCCCCCAGGCAATGTGGTGCACACCTATAATTCCAGCAAATGGGGAGGCTAGGACAGGATCATAAATTTAAGATCAGCCTCAGCAATTTAATGAGGCCCTAAGTAACTTAGTAACTTCAACCCTGTATGAAAATAAAAAATAAAGAGAACTGAGGATGTGACTCAGTGGTTAAGTGCCTCTGAAGCACCACTGGGTTAAACCCCCCAACAACACCGCTGCAAAAAAGAGAGAAAAGATGTTCAACATCATATGTCATTAGGGAAGGGCAAATTAAAACAATGATGAAATACCACTATACACGGATCAGAAAGTCCAAAATCCAGAACAACAAGAGCAAGAACTCTCATTCATGGCTGGTGGAAATGTAAAACAGCAGGGCCACTTTAAAAGACAGTTTGGCGGTTTATTACAAAAGGAAACATATTCCAATCCCCATTACCTGCTCTATACCCCCACCCCCCCCAAAAAAAAAGAGAAATATATCCCAACAATACAATCCAGCAATCATGTTCCTTGGTATTTGCCCAAAGAACTTGAATATTTATGTCTACACAAACAGCTGTTGATGTTTATACTGGTTTTATTCATCATTGCCCAAACTTGTAAGCAATAAAGATAACCTTGAGTAGGAGAATGGATCAACTTTTGTATATCATACAATGGAACATTACTCACCAGCAAAAAGTAATGAGGTAGCCAGTCAGACACATGGCAAATTCCTGTAATTCTAGCAACTCACAAGGCTGAAGCAGTAAGGTCTCAAATTTGAGGTCAGCCTCAGCAATTTAATGAGACTATGTTTTAAAATAAAAAATCAAAAGGGCTGGGGATGTAGCTCAGTGCTAGAGTGCCCCTTGGTTCAATTCCCATTACCTGCCCCCACCCCCACCAAAAAAAAAAAGGAAAAAAATGAGGTATCAGGGCAAGAAGACCCTTGGATGAATTTTTTTTTTTGGGGGGAGGGGAGGGGACAGTAATGGGGATTGACTCCAAGGATCCTCTACCTCTGGGCTACATCCCAACCCCTATTTTTTATTTCTAGGCAGGGTCTCACTAAGTTGCCCAGATTGGCCTCAATTTTACAATCTTCCTGCCTCAGTCTCCCAAGTATAGGATTACAGGCATGGACCACTGTGCCTGGCTCATGGAGGACCTTTAAATGCACATTACTCAATTAAAGACATGAACCTGAAAAGATTACACCTAGTGTATGATTCCAACTCTATGACATTTTTTAAAAGGCAAAAACGTGAATAGTAAAAAGATCAGTGGTCACGAGGGGTTGGAGGAAAGAAAGGATAAATAGAAGCACAGAGAATTTTAAGGCAGTGAAGCTATTCTGTATGATAGTATGATGGTAGACAGCTGCCATTATGTCAGCTGCTAGGCAGACAGTTTTAGGGCGATCATCTATGCTCCCGAAGGTGGACGGGGAACAACTGCTTTCCCTTGAAATGGCTGTTAACACTCCTTCAAGTTGTTCTTTTGTTTCTGATAAGGTCCTACAGAGAAACCAGCAAAAATCGCTGAGTCACTTGGGCTTACTCTTCTTGGTGACCAAGGATAAACTTTGCTCATTTTAATTAATTTTTCCTGCCCAGGAGGCATTCGGATCTGCCATTTTTTGAAATATGATGTATGAAGAAGTATGATCTCCCACTGACCATGCTCAGGATTGTGCCTGCCTCTATCTGTACTGACTAGTCTTTCCTTTATGAATATATGTTACTTCCCTTGCTTTTCTGTTCAGGGAAACCCACTGCTTTGGGATTATCCCCAGTGCTCCCTTTACTTATACAAATAATAAACCTTTTTTCACTCTTTCATTTCGCTTATTGTCTTTGTAGCAGCAAGGAGCAAACTCATTATGTTTGCTTACAGTTATATATTTGTCAAAACCCAGAGAATGTGCAACACCAAGAGTGGACCCTAATGTGAAGTAGGGACTTTGGATAATAATGATGTGTCAGTGTAGGTTCAGAAACTGCAACAAATGATACCGCAGTGGTCAGGGATGTTGATAGTGGGGAAGGCTGTGCATGTTTGGGGACTGGGGATGGGGGTGGTATAGGAAACTCTGTACTTTGTGCTCAATTTTGCAGTGAAACTAACATTGTTCTAAACAATAAAGTTTATTTAAAAACAAACAAACAGACAAAAAAAGAATGTAGAACATTACTAAGAATCTAACCCAAGATATAGCGTTAGGTTAACCAAGGAAGTTCAAACTGTTTTATGGGCTGATTTTGTTGGGGGGGTGGGGGAGGGACGAGTATGATTAAATATGCCTAGAACATAAATGGAAGGACATGAAGAATTTGCTAGCAGGGACTTCTTCTGGGGAGTGGGTTGGGGAATCAGAAATGGAGAATTTTTATTTCCTTTTGTATGTAGATTCAAATTATAACAAGAGTTTGTAGTTCTTCTGGTTTTCCTTGATTACAGACCTTATTTAAGTAATAAATTAGTACATGTATTTTCTTGGCAAAATAGTCTAACAATTCAGATAATAGAAAAGTGCCCTTGACCTCCCTCACTCAACCCCACCCCTTCCTGGGAGATAACCACTGCTGGCAGTTCATTTGTGTTGCTCTTTTACCATTCTTAAAAATTATATGCAAATTCCTTTGAGCTGCTTCAATTGGTGTGTTTACTAGTAATTGTCAAAGCCCCTATAATCACAGAAATGCTGTTTATGGGGAAAGGGAAGTTTTAAAATAGGGGAGCAACAGTATTTGTCATAAACCAGGTCGGCAGCAGGGAAAACCCCAGCCTTTTTTAGCTCTCAGAGACCAGGAGGATAACTTAAGGTGACTGCCCAGAGGCTGAGAGTGGACAAAGAAAGGAAGCCCAAAACAATAGGGTTGCTCCACCTCTGCCCATTGGGAGGTGTGGCTGCGTCAGTAAATGTGAAATTGGCTTAAATAAATGTAATTTGGAGATTGGGAAGTCACCAGAGTGAAACTTTCAAATTTTTACTTTGAATTTTAGAATAGACTATGATGAGAATGAAGCCCAGTGAGAGTCAGAGGCTTCTTTACGCCCGAACTTACTTTTGGAATTTTTTTTTTTTTTTTTTTTTTTTTTGCTATACCCAGGGCCCTCACACATGCTGTGCAAATACTCTACCATTGAGCTACAACTCCAGTTCTTAGCCCAAACTTTCTACAAAGAACCACTGAAGATGATGCCACTAAGGTTATCCTACTGGTTTACTGTTTCTGTAGGGATAAAAGCAGGTGGATGCCACAGAATCTTTTTATTAAGAAAGTTGCTCTCACTTGGTGCAGTGGCACATGCCTATTACCCCAGCTCCTTGAGTAGCTGAAACAAGAGCATTGAAAGTTCCAGGCCAACCTCAGCGATTTAGTGAGAGCCTATCTCAGAATTTTTAAAAAATTAAGTTTCTCTTTATGCCGTTTTTGGATTACCTATTTTTGCAAAATATTAATTTATGCCCCTAATCATGAAAAAAAGTTACTATATTTTTACCAAGTTCAGGCCAGAAGATGTATCAAAAGGGGAAATTCCTAATGTGGGTCTCTGATTTAATTGAAAAAGCCCCAAGACTGGGACTCTCATCCTGCCTCTAACCACTGTGTGATCTTATGCTTAATTGCATAATGCTTCATTTGTCTCATCTATAAAAGTAGAGTGTTAGAACAAATGATTTCGCTGGTCCTAGGGCTCAAAAATCTAATCATTAAACTCATCTAGTTAATGTAAGACTGTCAGACTGAATCATACACTCAAAATGAAGTGGAGAGTTGGATCAATGGTATGGATCATTCTGGGGGAAAAAAATCAGACCTCAATTAGATATATTTCAGGCCAAATTGTTTATTCTGTTTTATTTTCCTGGGGCTGTTGCAAAAGACTCCTACCTGATTGATTGAGGTCACTTATTTGTTCTCTACTCTTGTTTGACCTAGCTGAACCTTTCAGAGTTTCACACTCTTATACCAAACAAATCATAGTTTTGCCCTATATACTCTGAAAAAGCAAAGATGTTCTTTCAACCCAGTGCTGACTAGTGTCTGCCATCATTGAGTTAACAGTCCATCTCAAACTCAAAAGTGGCTATGATTCATCTGGGGACCTTTTAAAATGCCAGCTCTGATTCAGCAGATCTGATCTACTCAAGATCTTTTGCTATGTTTGCGACTGATCTGAAGGTCTCATACATGGTAGGCAAGGGCTCTATCACTAATCTATATCTCCAGCCCAAGATTCTGCATTTTTAATAAGCTCCCAGTTTAAGTGTGTTGTACACTTAAAGTACTGAGAGGCTAAATTAGAATTTGTCTTTTATAATTCATTTTTCAAATGCATGCTTTTTTATTAAAAATAATTTTTTAGATGTTGATGGATCTTGTTTTATTCATTTATTTATATGTGGTGCTAAGAATTGAACTCAGTGCCTCACATATGCTAGGCAAGTGCTATACCACTGAGCCACAACCCGAGCCCTAAAAAAAATTGTTGAACAGATAAAAGTGATGCTGCTTTCAGACAGTGTGAAATAAATCCAGAATTAAGGTAATTCCTAAAATAAATATGTTGAGTACGGATGCATAACACTTTGCTAATAGTGTTAGGAAACTTAGAAGTTTTTTTTTGGGGGGGGTTGGTATTGGGAATAGAACCAAAGGGTGTTTAACCCCTGAGCCACATCCTCAGCCTTTTTATTTTTTCTTTTGAGACAGGGTCTCTAAATTGCTTAGGGCCTTGCTAAATTGCTAAGGCTGGCCTCAAGCTTGAGATCCTCCTGCCTCAGCTTCTGGAGTTGCTGAGATTATAGGCATGTACCACCATGCCTGGCCATTTTCACTTTTTCTTTAAATCTGTATCCATTAACATATAAATCCCAAACTCCAAAAAAGGATTAAAGGAAGTAGATTTTGAGGATTAATGAGATAACCTACACAGAAACTTTTAGTCCAGGCCTGGTTCATTTAAAATGCATAACTAAAAGATTTATAACCAGTAAGGTAAAATATATAAAGAGATAGGCATTTCACTGAAAGGAAATTTTTTTTTTTTTTTTTTTTTTTTTTTTTGACAGTACTAGGATCAAAGCCAGAGCCTTGTGCTTGGGAGGCAAGCACTCTACCAACTGAGCTATATCCCCAGCCCATGAAATGTTGAATGGTTAATAAACATACCGTAAGATACATAACCTCATTAGTAATCAGAGAACTAAAAATTAAAAGTACAAGACACCCTGGGCACACACATTTGTAATACCAGCTACTAGGAAGGCTGAGGCAGAAGCATGACAAGTTCAAAGCCAGCCTCAGCAAACTTAATGAGGCCCTAAGCAATTTAGGGAGACCTTGTCTCAAATAAAAAATGAAAAGGGCTCGGAAGTGACTCGGTGGTTAAGCACCCCTGGGTTCAATCCCTGGTACCAAGAAAGAAAAGAAAAGAATAAAACAAAAAGAGGGCTGGAGATGTAACTCAGTGATAGAGTGTCCCCAGATTCAATTTCCAGTACTGCAAAAATTAATTAATTAAATTGAATTGAATAATTGTAATCATAGTCTACACTTCAGTATCTTGCTACTTTTCTCTTAATATTATTCATGTTGCTATGGTCTTCATGGTATTAATTTAAATTTATTTATTTGTACTGGAGATTGAATCCAGAGGCGCTTAACCCCTGAGCTACATCCCCGGCCCTTTAATCTTCATTTTGAGACAGGGTCTCACTAAGTTGTTGAGGCTGGTTTTGAACTTGTGATCCTCCTGCTTCAGCCTTCTGAGTTGCTGGGATTACAGGTGTTAAGCCATCAGGCCCAGCCTCATGGTGATATTTTAATAGTTAAATAATAATACATCAAGTACATAATTTATTTAGCTGTTTTCTTATTATTGGACAGTTAGATTCCTGTTTTACAGATGGTGAAATAAGACTTAGGACATTAAGTTATCTAAGATTGCACAGCTAGAAGATGGTTAAAAAAAAAAAGTTAACACAGGACAGTTTGACTATAAAGCCCATGAATGATGTTTGTTTGCTTTCTTTCTTTCTTTTTTTTTTTTTTTTTTTTTGGTGGGGGTGGAGGGAGGTACCAGGGATTGAACTCAGGGGCACTCAACCACTGAGTCACATCCCCAGCCCTATTTTGTATTTTATTTAGAGACAGGGTCTCACTGAGTTGCCTAGGGCCTTGCTAAATTGCTGAGGCTGGCTTTGAATATAGGATCCTCCTACCTTAGCCTCCTGAGCTGCTGGGATTATAGGCTTGCGCCACCGTGGCCTCCTGTTTTCTATTTTTGAGACAAGGTCTCACTATGTTGCCCTGGCTGGTCTTGAACTCCTGGGCTCATGTGATTCTCCTGCCTTAGCTTTTCAAGTTGCTGGGATTGGAGATGCACACCATTGCAGCCAGCTCACTATTTCCTTTCCTAGAGACTATTCAAGTTTACCAAACTAGTTCACACGTGTCCATCCTCACACACAAACCAACACCACCACCAGTGCTGGGGATTGAGCCCTGGGCCTTGCACATACTAAGCAAGTGCTCTACCACTGGGTTACACCCCCAGATTCATATTTACCCACTTTTATCCAGGTTCTGGGGTCTCAAATGACTTTTTCTTTTCTATTTTTGGTCAGGGAATTTCTTCTCAGTCTGCCATACCCAACTTTCTCATGACCGCCTCTGGGAAGTCTTCCTTCACCCTGAGGCAGAATTACTCACTCCTTCTCCTTTTGTTCCCATAGCACTTTATTCCTGCCTGTAATTACAGACATTCTAACACCACATTATGATTTATTTATGTGTCTGTATCTCACCAGGTTGTGTTCTCTTTCAGGACAGGGACTGAGTTTCATTCACGTTTGCATCCATAGCCTGGCACATAATCAGGATTCAATAAATGTTTGTTATGCGAATGAATAAAAGAATGTCTTTGATTTGACTTTACAAAAGATAAAGGAAATATTTCTTTGAAAGGACATTTCTTACAATCACCTTTCTATAGAAGCTAAGGACATAAGATTAAATCTTAAGTTTGCCGAGGCTTTGGCAAGAAACTATTTCAGTACCAACAAGGTGTCTCACTTTCTGACATTACTTAATACAGAGGTGTCAAGGAATAGTTATGAAGACAAATCTTAAGTGCACTTACATGGGAGAGGCTCAACAAATAAATATGAATGGTTTGCTGATAAAAGCAATCCAGGGAATGAATCCTAGGGAACTCAACAGCCAAAAAAAGCCTCAAACATATTCATTTACCGTTTAAATTTTAGACAAAGGTGTTGAGAAGAGAGGGGGAAAAATTACCAGACTTTTGTGCTAACTCTATTTTTATGACTTCTAGTTTCAATGCCTCCTCAGAAACATTGGTGACTTCAGGTTCCCTACTACAGATGATGTGTCATTGCTTCTTTTTCTATGCAATGGTTTTTCTTTTTTAAAATACCTTTATTTTATTTACTTATTTTTATGTAGGGCTGAGGATTGAACCCAGTGCCTTACTTGTGCTAGGCAAGCACTCTACCACTGAGCCACCACCCCAACCCCAATATTGATAACAGTGAGTTCAGTTCCTCAGACCAGTCATTTGGTAGGTTATTTGCATAGTTGGGTCTCTGGAAATTGGTAATTCCTGCCAACCTATCTTACTAAATACTAACTTTGAGAGAGATGCAACTGACTCATTGAGAAACCCAAGAGTAAAGCTATTTTCTCCATTGGTATGCTGCTATTATACTTGATAATTATTCCCATATTATTTTCAGTGACTGAAGACTTTCTGCCTTTTCCATTCCCATTTTTCTTTGTATAACCAAAAATGTCAGTTGAAAAACTTGCAAGAAACTTCTCTTGCTAGGTATGGTGGTGCACATCTGTAATCCCAGAGACTCAGGAAGCTGAGACAGGAGGATTGAAAATTCAAGGCTAGACTCAGCTACTTATTGAGGCCCTCAGCAACTTAGTGAAAGCCTGTCTCAAAATAAAAAATAAAAAGGTCTGGGGATGTAGCTCAGTGTTAAAACACCCCTGTGTTCAATCCCTACTACCAAAAAGAAAGAAAATTCTATTTATTCCAATTCCATAAATATGGCCCAAAGCAACAACTCCATGGTGACAAAGTTTGAATGAACTTCATACGTAGGGGCATCTTCTAGCTATTTGTCATTGTTTACTCAGTAAAAATCTGCTTGCCAAAAAGGAGCCAGGATATAAAAAAAAAAAAAAAAAAAAAAAAACAACAACAACAACAAAACAGTGGAATCATGGGTACAAGAGCATCACAGAAGCACTTACACATAGATGGACAGGAGCCTTCATGCTGACCCAAAGGAACTGTTGAGTTATTATTTAGTGTTTAAAGACTAGTGATCCAAAGAGATTCAGGATTCAGAGAAAGAGGATGATTAATAGTACAAAGCCCAAGAGAACAGGGGTGGGGTGTGTGATCCACAGCATAGGTGGAAAAAATAGCCTTAATAGGTGAAAGGAAGGGTGTTATTTTGGAGGCAGGAAGTCGGGGGGGGGGGGTTCCTTTTAAAGACTCCTGTTTTCTCTGAAGTTGGAGGTGAGGTCATTCTTGGAGGGAGAAGCAGAAGGGTCAGAGGTTTGTGGAGGTTTGAAATGGTTCTTATAGATAATGGGAAACACTCATGTAGCCTGGCAGCCCTGAGGGCCCCCTTGCAGAAGGCGTTACACAAGCGCAAAGGGGGCTGAGGATGTATAGCTCAGTGGTAGAGCACCTGCCTAGCATGCGCCTAGCATGTGAGAGGCCCTTTCAATCCTCAGAACCAGAAAAAAAAAAAAAAAAAAAACAGAAAAGCAAAGGGACTATCAGTCATGGTGATGGGCCAAGAGCCACAAGCTAGAGAAAGAAAAACTGATGGCAGAAGGAACAAACAGTATAAAATGATAAAGTATATAATGTGGAATGATTAAATCAAGCTGATTAACACATTGAATACTTTTTTTTATGTTGAGAACATTCAAAATTTACTCTCAGCAGTTTTGAAATATACAATAAATTATTTAAAAAAAATTTTGGGGTGGGTATTAGGAATTGAACTCAGGAGCACTCAACCACTGAGACACATCCCCAGCCCTATTTTGTATTTTATTTGGAGACGGGGGTCTCACTGAGTTGCTGACCGCCTTCCCATTGCTGAGGCTGGCTTTGAACTCGAGATCTTTCTGCCTCAGCCTGCAGAGCTGCTGGGATTACAGGTGTTCACCACCACAGCTACAATACGTTATTTTTATTAACTACTGTCGCCTCAAACTTTTTTCTTCTTTAAGTGGTTCTACCACTGAACCACATCCCCAGTCCTTTATATCTTTTCATTTTGAGACAGGGTCTCCCTAAGTTGCTTAGGGTCTCTTTAATTTGTTGAGACTAGCTTTGAACTTTTGACACTCCTGCCTCAGCCTCCTGACTGACTGGAATTACAGGTATGCACCACCATGCCTTGGGTCCCAGGTTATTTTTATTTTTATTATTTTGTACTAGGGTTTGAAAACAGAGGCACTTAACCACTCCACATCCCATAGTCCTTTTCAATTTTTATTTTGAGACAGGGTCTTGCTAAATTGCTGATGCTGGTTTTGAACTTTCGATTATCTTGCCTCATTGACACAAGTCACTGGGATTACATACATACGCCACTGTGCCTGGCAAGATGTTCACTCTTAAAACATCAAAACAGAACAAAAACATCAATTTAAAACAAAAAACCTCATGAAGCAACCTATATAAGTGTTTGGAATAATTTCAAAGCTACCAGACTAATTCAAACTAATGTCCAGACATTATTAGTTTTTATTTTGTAAATGATATGCTATATATTTTTGTGGGAAGGGAGGGGTGACAGGAGTGTGTGAAAAAATGTGTACAAATAAAAAATTAAGTTAAATTGCTCATGAATTTACTTTAAATTTACTAGAACATAACTTATTCTGTTTTTCCTTTCTTTTCTTTTCTTTTTTTTTTTTTCCCCCTTTAGTGGCTATGGAAGTACTAATCTACATTCCTCAATCCATTTTTTATTTTGAGATAAAGTCTTGTTAAATTATACAGGTTGGCCTTGAGTTTGGGATCCTCATGCCTCAGCCTCCCAAGTATCAGGGATTACAGGCATGAGCCACTATGCCCAGATTCATTTTTTTTAAATTGTAACATATAGAAATGATCTTAATATGTACATACTTCCTTCAAACTACCATTTTTTTCTTTTTTCTTTCTCTCTGTTTTGTTAGTTTTTACAGTGCTGGGGATTAAGTCCAGGATCTCACTCATGCTAGACAAGTAGTCTACCCCTGAGCCATATCCCCAGACCAAAATATATGTTATTTATTTATTTATTTTTTTAGTACCAGGATGGAACCCAGAGGCTCTTAACCACTGAGCCACACATCCCCAGACCTATTTATTTATTTATTTTTAGTTACAGGAATTAATCCCAGGGGTGCTTAACCACTGAGCCACGGAGCAACATCCCCAGTTCTATATATACATACATATATATATATATATATATATATATATATATTTTAATCTTGAGACAGTGTCTTGCTAAGTTGCTGAGGATTTTGCTAAATTGCTGAGTGTGGGCTGGGGTTGTGGCTCAGTGGTAGAGCGCTTGCCTAGCACACGTGAAGCACTTGGTTCAATCCCCAGCACCACATAAGAAAACTAAATAAACAAAATAAAGCTCTGAAAAATAAATAAATAATTAAATTTCTGAGGGTTTCATTAAGTTGCTGAGGCTGGCCTTGAACTCAAGATCCTCCTGCCTCAGCTTTCCTATCCACTGGGATTATAGGCATGCAATACAGGGCCTGGCTTATGCTATGTCTTCTTAATTGACTCAGCTCTATTTTTATTTATTTTATCTGGGGGAATTAAATTAGTTTTATTAATTAGATCAATTTCTAAAGTTATGTACCTATGTTCAAATAATGCTACATTGCCACCTTCTTATTTTTAAATTTAATTATTATTTTTGGGGTACTGGGGATTGAACACCAAGGGGTGCTTTACCACTGAGCTACTGCCCCAGTTGTGTTTTGTTTGTTTGTGACAGGGTCTCAAACAACCTGAGGCTAGGTTTGCTGAGGCTAGCCCGGAACTTGTAATCCTCCTGCCTCAGCCTCCTGAGTTGTTGGGATTACAGGAATGCACCAGCATGCCTTGCTTCCTTTTGAATATTTTAATGTCATATTCAATATATGTTTTGTTGCATTGGTCAGATCTTCTAAAATAATATGGGAAAGTAGCTGCACCTTACGTTATAGGCAAAAGCTAATCTCCCTTATTTTAGAGAAAGTTCCTACCAACCCAAAGAAAAAGACCGAGAGAAAAATGGACAGGGGCTATGAATAAATATTTCAGAGAAGGAAATACAAACTCTTAAACAGAAGGAAAATCGCTCAGCCACACTTAAAATGAGAAAAATGCTGTGGTGCCATTTTTTACCCATCGGATTGGCGAATAATTGGAAGTTTATTAACACTAGTGCTGTGGGAAAACAGGTGCTCTCATCTACTGCTGAGAGGAATGTAAATGGATTTAATCCCCGAGGAAGGAAATCTGTCAAAATATGTCAAAATCACAAATGCATATACCCTTTGACCCAGCAATATCACTCCTATGAATTTATCTAGAAGATATATTTGTACATATGCTAATTGATCCATGTGCAAGGTTATTTATGGCAACATAGTTTGTAATAGCAAAAAACTGGAAATGATCCAAATGTTCCTCAACAGGGAAGGGAATAAATTGTAGTATGTCCATTGAATGGAATATTATGCCACCAAGAAAGAATGATGAGTTGATAAAGACCTTCGATGTATATCACAAACTAAAACAAGGTACAGAACAATATGTGTGGTATGCTACCTTTATGGTGGAAAAATGGGGCAAAATATTAATATTTACTTTTATTTGTGGTACTAGGGATTGAGCCCACAGATCTTCAAGCACTGAGCTTCATCACCAGTCCTTTTATTTGTTCATTTATTTATTTGTTTTGCAGTGCTGGGAATCAAATCCAGGGCTTCATATGTGCCAGCCAAGCACTTTACTGCTCAATTATACCCCACCTCACCCCACCCCTTTTATCTTGTTTATTTATCTATTAGTACTGGGGATTTAACCTAGAGACCCAGAGACAATTTACCACTGAACTATAACCCCAGTCTCCATTTTTATTTTTTATTTTTTGTACCAGGGATTTAACTCAGGGCCACTTTACCACTGAGTCACAACCCAACCCTTTTTGAAATTTTTATTTTGAGACAGGGTCTCACTAAATTGCCAAGGACTTTGCTAAACTGCTGAGGTTGGCCTTACCATCCTTCTGCCTCAGCCTCCCCAAATGCTGAGATTACAGGTGTGTTCCACTGTGCCTGGCTTTTATTTTTAATTTTCATTTTGAGACAGGGTCTTGCTAAATTGCCCAGGCTGGCCTCAAACTTTGGGTCCTCCTGCCTCAGCCTCCTGAATAGCTGAGATTATGCTCAACTCTGATATATGTGCTTTCATTTGTATATTCATAAAGAAATTCTAGAACAATACATAAGGTACCTCCAACAGGGATTCTTTTAGTAATCTGGGTCTAAGCCAGTGGGATTCAGGAGTGAGAAATGTTTACTGAACCTGTTTATATTTTAAAGTGTTTGAACCATGAGAATGCATTGTCTATTTTTAAATGTGGGGAAAATATGTTTAAATTGGCTATTATGGGCTCCTTTGAAATTGTTAACCAGGTACAGTGAAGTGGCTGGACACAAATCCACAGGAACTCACTGCTGGGGTGAGTATTCATGTAGTTTTCTGTTTTGGAATCAGAAGACCTCCATACGCTGAAATCAAATATTGGCTGTGGCATTGGGCAAGTTCCTTAACCAACCCTCTGACAATACCAACCACAAGGGGTTGTTAACAAACATTAAATTAGGGAGATGATGTTATACAGGTTTTAGATCAGGGCCTGGCATGTAGTAAGTGGAAATACTTCTTTTGTATCTTCTGAGAATTGGCACCTGTTCCTCCCTTCTCTCAAGGCTCTGGTACCTGCTTCCCTTCCAAGCCCCCGTGGTCTGTGGTAGTAGTTTCCTGGCAAGTCTGTTTCTCGTGTAGGCAAACACCATGTCTTGCTCATCTCTGCTCCTACTCCCCAACCAATACCATTGCCCAACACATACGAAGCTGTAGTGGGCACATAATAAGTGTGTAGTGTATTCATTTACCCAATGAAGATCTATTAAGCACCTATCTTGAGTACTCTCTTGCTGCTGAGCCCTGAAAAGACCTGTGGCCCTTGTTGACAGCTTAGAAGAGATAGACAGTAGACAGATGCTTTTTTTGTTTTGTTTTATTTTGTTCTGTTTTGGATATTGAACCCATGGGCACTTAACCACTAAACCACATCCCTAGCCCTTTTTTGTATTTTATATAGAGACAGGGTCTTGCTGAATTGCTTATGGTCTCATTAAGTTACTGAGGCTGGCTTTGAAGTCACAGTCCTCCTGAGCTCCTGGGATTACATCGTGTCCAACTAAACAGATACTTGATCACAGTAGGATGAGTGAGAAGGATAGTATGTAAAGTACAGTGAGCTAGGTGCGGTGATGCATGCCTGTAATCCCAGCGGCTCAGGAGGCTGAGGCAGGAGGATCATAATTTAGCATGGTCCTAAGTAACTTCACAAGACCCTGCCTCAAATTAAAAAAATAAAGAGTTGGGGATGTGGTTCAGTGGTTAAGCGCCCCTAGCTTCAATCCCTGGTACAAACAAACAAATAAATAACAAAGTACAATGAGACCCTGAAGAGAATCTGGGGAGCCTCCCTTAGGAAGTGGTATTTATGTATGTATGTATCTAAATATGTATGTACTGGGATAGAACCCACAAACTACAGTTTCAACCCTTTAAAAAATTATTATTATTTTATTTTGAGACAGTCTTACTAAATTGCTCAGACTGGCCTCGAACTTGAGGTCTTCCTGCCTCAGCCTCCTGAGTCACTGGGTTTACAAGTGTGTGCAACCACACCTATAAGTGTGGCTTTTAAAATGAGAATTGAAGCCTGGTGTGGCCCCAAAGGCAGACTTAATGAAACTAGTTAACATTGGTGGGCTTAGTAAGAACAACTGCTTTCTAAAAAGGGTTTAAGACAGGAGAAAGAATTGATTGAATATTAATTTCCTAAAATCTTTCTGGCTACCCTAGAAACATTAGTAGATTTTTGTCATGGCTATGAATAAATGTTAAATGAATGGGTAAATGAACTCCAAAGAATTCATTAACAATTCAAGGGCACATTCTTTTATTTTCCTGAGACCTTATTTTTTTAATTTATTTTTACATGGGGTACTGGGGATTGAATCCAGGGACACTTTATCACTGAGGTACATCCCCAGCCCTTTACTTTTTATTTTGAGGCAGAGTCTCAGTTGCTGAGGCTGGCCTCCAACTTGCAATCCTTCTGCTTTAGCCTCCATAGTGGCTGGGATACTGGTGTGCACTGCCATATCCAGCTCCTCTTTACTTTAGATCTAGGAAGTCGCAGGCATTTTCAGCTCCAGATTAGTAACTGTTTTTAGGGTGATTACCTCTACAGATAGATCCTATTACCTGTCAATATAATTTTACTATAGAAGATAATCAAACCTTGAAACTCTTTCATGGGTGGGCTACAGAGCCTTCATTCCATCCAGGGCACCAGCCACACCACCACTCTCTGCTCAAACATCCCAGTTACTATGCTTAGGAGGCACTTCAGGGAACATTACCAAAACAATGAACAAGTAAGTAGTTCTGGCAAAAGGGCAAAGCAACTATGGAGACAGAGGAACATCAGAGTACAGCCAGCTTTCATCTTAATTAGTGTGATTTCCACAGTGTTCGCCTTAAACATCTAGAAATTGATTCAAGTAACATTTCAGAAAGTGCTGCTCTTACAATTATAATAACATCAGGGAATCAAAAGGATCAATCTCATGCACCAAAGTTAATAGAATTCAAATGATATGACAACAGATTCTGTTTTTCTTACCAAAATAAAATAACAGTACTAATAAATGGTTTAAAACTCTGGAATTTCTTTCATTCTTTTCTTCCTTTGACATTATCATAAAGCACTGAGTAATGAAGTTCTGAATTTCTGTTTAGAAAGTCATGACTTTTTGTTTTCCTTCTTGCGAAAGTCTAAGAAAAGGAAAGAATCATTGCCATATAATATAATTAGTGCTGTAGATATCAAACATGGTGCTGCAAACTAAGTCTAAACGAATACAAATTCTAAAGTCAAGATTATAAATAGTTTCTTGGGGGCTAGGGATATAGCTCAGTAGGTAGAGTGCTTGCCTTGCATATATAAGGCCCTGGGTTGAATCCCCAGCACCACCAAAATAAATAAATAAATAAATGTCTTCTTGAAAAATATTTCCTCACCGGAGGGCTGTAAACGTCTGAAAATGAGTCTCACATGCTGGAATCTGTAGATGCAGAGTCGCTTGATGAAGTTGATGAGCACCTTGGGTAACAAAATAATTCTTTGACCATGAGGAGTGGTAACTATTTGGTTATTATTTAGAACTTGATTTTTTGGTTTTGAAATCAAGAAAAACACTACATTTTGGTGAAGTAATCAACATAACTATTATCTGAAAACTAGTTTGATGTAGGTACTATTTGTCAGTGAAACAAAAGATGAATCCTGACAGCAGTGTGCCTTTGGATGCCTAAGAGTCCCTGATACTCTGTGTATGGACAATACATACACATTCAGAAAATACCTAGTGACTCAAAAACAACCAATACGAGAAAGCAGCCACTCTTTGCTCCCTGGCTGCCATGAGGTGAGCAGCTCCTCTGCTACACTTTCCCACCACTGTACCTCAGGCCCAAAGACAACCAGGCAGAGCAACTATGAACTGAAATCTCTGAAACTGTGAGTCAAAAACAAATCTTGACTTCTTCTAACATGACTATCAAGTATTTTGTCACAGTGAGGGAAAACTGACTAAAACAATAAAATTCTGGTATCTTTCTGCTAAAGTGCACATCTCAAGCTCAAGTTTAAGATTTTTATGACAGGGAAATGGATTCTGGGAAATATTAGATAAGTATTTTTCATCTGCAGCCCAGCCTCATCTGGTCAGCTAAAACAACGTTGCATGTGGGTGTTTTGTTTGGTTTGGTTTGGTTTTTTTAGTACTGGGGATTGAACTCAGGGGTCCTTTACCATTGAGTTACAGTCCCAGCCCTTTACATTTTTAAATTTTGATAAAGGATTTTGCCAAGTTGCTTAGGGCCTCTAAATTGCCCATGCCAGCCTAGAACTTGAAATCCTCCTGCCTCAGCCTCCCAAGTTGCTGGAATTACAGGTGTGTGCCACTATATCTGGCCTGTTGCATGCTTTAATGAATGTGGCACTGACTTTACACAATAAATTGGATCTCAAAGAAAGTTTAAAAGATAGTCAGTCATTTGGGTTGATTGACCAAGAACATATTAAGGAAATGTTTCAAGAAACATGTTATCACACCGAACTTAGAGAATCCTTTAATGGACTGCTTCAGAGGAGAAAGGTGGGAAGTCAGAGTGACTATCTTATTTGTGCAATTTTCTTAATTTTCTTCAGCTTAAAATATGCAGTATGCCAAGGGACCATGCTTTGGGATATCTAGTGCTGATGCTGAGTCCTGCTGTGTGTTGTGTTGTACTGTTTGTGTAGGGTGGATAGGGGTAGGCTGTCTCCAGACAGTGTGGATGTGCTTTCTGATGGTTGTTTGGGAAAAGATAGGAAGCGGGCCATATTTAAAAAAAAAAAAAGGAGAAGTAGGAGGAGGAAGAGAATCAGATGTTACCAAGTGGCAGGTACTTTGATACAGACCTTACCAGTGTGGCATATGTTCACTACCGGTTCTCACTATGACCCTGTGAAGGAGCTCTCCTGTTATCTTCATTTTGCAGAGGAAGAAACTGGGCCAGGCAGCGTGTGTAATTTACCAGCACATGGTCACAGAACTAAGAGGTAGGGGAATTAGAATTTAAAAAATCAGACTCCACCACCTCCAGGGCACTCTACCACTGAGCTACATCCCCAGTCCTTTATATTTTTTAGTTTTGAAACACAGTCTCACTAAGTTGCTGAGTCTGGTCTTGAATCTGTGGTCCTCCTGTCTCAGCCTCCTGAGTCACTGGGATTATAGGTATGTGCCACTGGACCCAGCTCAAAGTCAAACATTTACCTCTAGAGTTTTTAATCACTATTCTGTTGCTTGAATGTGGGATGACTAAAGCTGAGTTTTTCAAGCAATAGGTCATAGCCTATCACTTGATTTTGTATTTTAAAAAGAATAGAACAGAACAGAGTAGAATGGAACAGAAACTATCAGAGCAGGTCACAGTAAAGGTAAGTAATGTTTCATAGAACTGCTGTCCTGTTTCAATTATTTATGTGTAGATGAGGACATGTGAATGGAGTGTAAAAGGAATTTGGTGGGGGGGGGTTGATATAAAAAAATCATTACAAACCACTAACCTCAAGTAATGTTGATTAAAAAAATTACCAAAAACAACAACATTGAATGAATTAGTTTCTTTTTTTCTCTTATCCAGTACTGGGGACTGAAGCCAGGGGCTTTCTACCACTGAGCCCAACTCACCCCTTTTAAGTTTTTGAGACAGGGTCTAAGTAAATTGCCATGGCTGTACTCAAACTTGTGTTACTCCTGCCTCAGCCTCCAGAGTAATTAGAATTATAGGCATGTGCTACCGCATCCAGCTGAATTGACTGGTCTTTTAAATTCTGTTTACTAAATAATTAAGTTGTTATAAAAAGTCTGAGAAAGATCATTTAAATTGTATCTATTATTTAAAAATTGGGCATATAAAAGTTTTCTAAAAATGAAACCCTAGAATTAGAAATAAACAAAAATTTGACACCACAAAATTAATAACTTGAGATCTTTCTCTCTCTCTCTCACTTGTCGCTCTTTTTTTTATCTTTTTGTACCAGGGATTGAACGCAGGGGCACTTTACCACTGAACCACATGCCCAGCTCTTTTTATTTTTTTTATTTTGAAATAGGCTGTCCCTAAGTTGCTTAGGGCCTCGCTGCATTGCTGAAGTTGACCTGGAAGTGCAATCCTTCTACCTCAACTTTCTGAGTCCCTGGGATCATACTCCTATGTCACTGTGCCAGCCTTTTATTATTGTTGTTGTTTTGTTTTTAAACAAGCAGGAGTTTATAATACACAGTGAAGGTACTGCACGGACCATCTCCAGAGAGGATGATCATAGCTTGAGATCTCATATGGTAAAGAAACTTGTAATTAAATTAAAAATTTGAACATCATCATTCAAACTATCTTCATCTTTGACCCTTTTCAGTCCTTTCAATATTTTCAGGAAGTACAATTGAGTTGATTTATTTTTAGATTTAATTTTGCAGGCAAAATAAGATTACTGTATTTTCCCTCTGGCAAATTAATTGTTAAGTTTATATCTGTGACAATCAGTTTATTTGCTACTGTGTAGTAGATTATTTTCATATTTTGAAAAACGAATTTGTTTTTTTCCTGGTTTACCACCAAGAATTATGCAAATGAAAATGAATTAGTTTTTTTTTTGGGGGGGGTGCTGGGGATCAAACCCAGGGCCTTGTGCTTACAAGGCAAGCACTCTACCGACTGAGCTATCTCCCCAGCCCCATGAATTAGTTTTCATGACTTTGCTTCTTATTTCATATATGATTAATTGTAATCACGTCAAAATTTTTTTCTTTTTGGTGATATTGAAGATTGAACCCAGAGGTTCATGTATGCTAGGCAAATGCTCTACCATAGAGTTATATTGCTAACACTCTATGGATTGAAACGGTGTCTCCTTAAGTGACCCAGGCTGGCCTTAAACTTGCAATCCTCCTGCCTCAGCCTCCCAAATAGCTGGGATGACAGGTGAGCCACTATATTCAACTTGAAGCGTTTTTTGGCAAGACATTGAACTTGGAATTTTAAGCTTTTGTCACCACTTCTTTGATTTTGGATTAAGTAAAGGTTGATAAATGATCTGAAGCATTCATTATGTAGGCTAAATGTGTTTATTATGTTAACTCTTAAGATTATTGCTGATTTCCACTAATGGGTAATTGATTAACTATAATGACCTACTCTACCATATCTGACACATCTTTTTGTCAGTTGACATACTCTATAACTTCAGAAATCACAGTTCAATATTTTATGATTTGAAAGATTTCTAGAAGGAATCTGAAAAGTGGATCAGATTTTTCTGTAAAGTAAGCACTGAACGCCATCTCTGACATATCTAAGTGATCAGATTTTTCATAATGGATGTAGTATACAGTACCATACAATATATGTTTACATTGCATTGGACAAAGGATCTCCATGTAATGTGATTCTAAATGCCTGGTTGACCACACTTTTTGTATGAATTGTTTAAAATGAGATCTGTTTGAGCATTTGCTTTAGAATAAGAATCTGTAAGTTTCCTTTCCTTCAAGGAGTAATAGGAAATATTATAAATTGATTTTATTTGCCTTTTTTGGCAATAAGAATACCCCAAAGCATGTGGTACATGGTGGGACTCAAAATATTATTTAAATAAATAAATACTTGAATAATTATAGAGAAATCTTCCTTATGCTACGTATTCCCAAAATTCCTAATGAAAAAAAGTTTTCTATTCCAGTGACTTGGCGGCTGAGGCAGGAGGATTGTATTTCAAGGCTAGCCTCAGCAGCTTAGTAAGAACCTGTCTCAAAATAAAAAATAAAAAGGGACTGAGGATGTGGCTCAGTGGTAAAAGCGCTCCTGGGTACAATCCCCTGTACCAAAACCAAAACAAAACAACAACAAAAAACTTTATACTTCTTTATCTGTCTACCTATCTACATATCTACCTATTTATTGTGATATGGGAGATTGATCCCAGGGGCACTTTACCACTCAGCTACACCCCTAGACCTTTTTATTTTGTTTCAGGGTCTTACTAAATTGCCCAGGATGACCTTGAATTTGCAATTCTCCTACCTCAGCCCTACTACCCCCAGTTGCTGGGATTATAGGCATGTGCAACCTCACCTGGCCATCTCTTGGAATGTTCAAGAAGAAAAGAATACACAGAAGATTGTCACTGACCCAGAAAGGACATTTAGGAACTTTCTAGTAGTTTGACCCCTTCACAAATGGTGAAGAGCATTACTTATTAGAGCTAAGCTGGAAGGGGAATCCAGACTTCCTGAGTCCAAGCATTTTTCACTTGTCCCATTTTGTAATATTTATTTATTTATGGTATTGAGGATTGAACCCAGGGGCACTTTACCATTGAGCTGCACTCCCAGCCCTTTTTCAATTTGCAACAGGGTCTTGCTAAATTGCTAAGGTGAGGCTGTCCTCTAACATGCCATCCTCCTGCCTCAGCTTCCTGAGTTGCTGGGATTACAGGTGTTCTCCACCACACCTGGCTGGTAATGCTAATTAAAAAAAAAAAAAAAATGTGGCAACATTTAGAAAAATACTGTTTGGTCCTGTGTAATTCTCTTTTTTGGTACAGCTCCAACTTATTTCTATATACTGTGGAGCTACTACAGAACCATATATATCTTGTAGAAGCAGAATTTGGAAAATAAATGTTCTTGTCCCTTGAGTAAACTTTGTGTGTTTGCTGTATACCAGTCGTTTCTACAGTATAAGTAGTTTGACTGCAGCTTCAATAACCAAGGAAATTATGTTATGTATAAGACCTTAGGGATTTCATGTTCCCTGGGGCCAATAAAAGCAAATTCTGTCATGCTTCCCTACCAAGAACTTCACTAGGCTATTCTGCCAGTTACCTTCTTAGATCTGCATATGATTCTGTTTCTTTCTCTAGATTCTTGGATAGGCAGTTTTTCAATGAAACCCCATTTACTCTGTCCTCCTTCTACTGGCTCTTTTCCTTTCATTCATATTTATCTGTCTATCTTCTGTGCTAGGGATTGAACCCTGGGCCTCCCAGATGCTAGGCAAGCACTCTACATTAAGCACCATCCCTTTCAGGTTCCTTCAGTAGTCCTGCTTTCTGTCCTTAGTCCCTTTTTCTCCCAGCTTTCACCATCACTTCAGAGAAATATGTTTGCAAATCTTTCACTTCAAGTAAAGCTTCCATGCCTGTTTTAGTCAGCCTTTTAGCTGCCACAACTAAAAGTCCTTACAAGAACAATTAGAGAAGGAAAAGCTTATTTGAGGGCTTATGGTTTCAAAGGTTTCAGTCCATGGACAGCAGGCTCCATTCCTCTGGGCTAGAGGTGAGGCTGGCAGAAGGAAGTGGCTCACATGATGATGAGGAAACAGAGAGAGACTCCCCTCTCCAGATACAAAATATACACCCCAAAGACACACCCCCAATGACCCTCCTCCTCCTGCCACTCCCTAATTCCTTTGGTTTCCACTCAGTTAATTTCATCAGGGGATTAATTCACTGATTGGGTTGAGGCTCTCATAACCCAATCATTTCTCCTACGAACTTTCCTGCATTGTCTCACATGTGAGCTTCTGGGGGACACCTCACATCTAAACCATGAGAATGCCTGAAAATACTCATCCCACTCTACACCATTCATCTGCAAGAAAAACTAGAAGGGAGAAATAACACTTGCCCATCCTCAGTTTTGCTTCCAAAGGCAGAGACTAGAAGATGATTCTTAGGAGCTATTCCTAATGGCCTTAGGATTGACTACAGTCCTTTGGGGCTTCTCTGGAGAGAACTGCAGTTTGAGATGTGAAAAAATCTTGGTGGGGAGGGCAAGGAAGCCCTGTTTTCTTTTTAGACTCAGTCTATGGAAGGGCACTCACATCTCCTACCCTAGGGATTTAGCCTGGGGCGCCAGCTGGTCCTGGTGAACTAGTAACAGAAATAACAGAAGGCTGAGAGTCCAAATAGGCTGCAGACTGCATTTTCTATGAAGTAGTAGGAATAAGTGAACTCTTCTGATGGAAAGATGATGAGCAGCTGTTTAAATGCCCAACATCAGATGAGTGTGGTGTGCAAGCCTGTAATCCCAGCGACTCAAGATGCTGAGGTGGGAGGATCACAAGTTCAAGGGTAGCCTCAGCAATTTAGGGAGGCACTAATTCAAAATAAAAAATAAAAAGGGCTAGGGATGTAGCTCAGTGGTGGTATGCCCCTGGGTTTAATTCCTAATTCCACAAAAATAATCAAATACATAAATAGATTTAAATGTCCAAATGCCCCTTGCTGGTCCTTTACAGGTTTATTTACTTCAAGGATTAGGTTTTGTACTTTTGTATCTTTCTGTAGCATCAGAGCTGACACTACTATGAATAAGACTGGTTAAATTCTTGTAACACCGCTGAATGAGAACACTTGCCTCAAGGCTTTCCTAGCCATGACAGTGGATACATGAATTCCTTAGAAAACCGAGCTTGTTGTGGATCTAATAAATGCTAGAATAGATGCAGGACCTTGGGTGGCTCACTGAACCCCTGGAGTAATTTTTATGGCCTGGGTGTCTTGGCCTCCTGACCACCTGTAATCCCAGCGACTCTGAGGCTGTGGCAGGAGGATCACAAGTTCGAAGTCAGCCTCAGCAATTTAGCAAGACTGTTTCAAAATTTAAAAAAAAAAAAATTTAAAAAGGGCTGGGGATGAGGCTCAGTGCTTAAGCACCCCTGGGTTCAATCCCTGGTATAAAAAAAAAAAAAAAAAAAAAAAGCAAAAACTGAAAACTTCGTACTTGATAAGGAGATATGCATCCTGGTTATGTAGGAATTTAGAACCATTTACACTGGTGTTGTTCATAAGATCCCCTTCTTGCTTTTCCATAATTTCCTTGAATTGAGTCCACTGGTCTATCGCAAAGATGATGAAGATTGCAAATGGCCTCTCACCTATTGCCTCTGAAGGACACCCCAGTACTGTTTTCTAGTTCCTCAGTCTGGTTTGCCTGCAGGCTTGTTTTGTCTCAACCATCACTAAACTCAGGCCTTCCAACCTGGGATTGCACACCCCTTTCAGCCATGGGCCCATTTGTTTCCAAATTGCCATGCTGCTTCAGCTTCAGCTTCAGCTTCACAAACCCTTGCCCACCATATTTCCTCACCTTGTACTCTCTGTCTCTCCAAATTCATTGTAAAATCCTTGTCAGGAGGCCAGGCACAGTGGCACATGCCTGTATTCCTAGTGGCTCTGGAGCCTGAGGTAGAAGGATTGTGAGTTTAAACCCAACCTCAGCAATTCAGCAAGGCCCTAAGCAACTCAGTGAGACCTTTTCTCAATATAAAATATGGAAAAAGACTGGAGATGTGTCTCTGTGGTTAAACACCCCTGGCTTCAATCCCTTGTACAAAAAAAAAAAAAAAAAAAAAAAAACCCTTTTGGGGAATTCCATCATTACCAGTAGAGAGAAAGAAATGTTGTTTGTCTTGGTGTAAACAACCTGGAAAAAAAATGGCTGGATGGTGCATTTGTGATGAGTGCAGAAATTATATTTAGGTTCTACAGAAAATCTGTACTTAGGCACAGTGGTACACACATGTAATCCCAGCCATTCTGGAAGCTGAGGCAGGAGAATCACAAGTTGAAGACCAGTCTGGGCAACTTAGTAAGACCCTAGCTCAAAAAAAAAAAAAAAAAAAAAAAAAAAATTAAAAATAAGACCTGGGAATGTAGCTTAGCTTAGTGACAGAGCAACTGCCTGACACGCTTGAAGCCATGGAGTTGATCCCCAGGACCCCTAAAACTAGAGTGATCCAATTATTATTCATTTGAAGATCTTCAGATTCTGGTTACATTACAAATAGGAGTTATATTAGGGTAGTTTTGATTTGCATTTCTCTTATTACTAGAGATGTTGAACATTTTTTCACATATCTGTTGATTGCTTGTAGATCTTCTGTGAAGTGTCTGTTCATTTCCTTAGCCCATTTGTTGATTGGGTTATTTGTATTCTTGGTGTAGAGTTTTTTGAGTTCTTTAAATATTCTGGAAATTCGTGCTCTATCTGAAGTATGAGTGGCAAAGATATTCTCCCATTCTGTAGGCTTTCTCTTCACATTACTGATAGTTTCTTTTGCTGAGAGGAAGCTTTTTAGTTTGAATCTATCCCAGTTGTTGATTCTTGCTTTTATTTCTTGTGCTATGGGAGTCCTGTTAAGGAAGTCTGATCCTAAGCCAACATGTTGAAGATTTGGACCTACTTTTTCTTCTATAAGATGAAGGGTCTCTGGTCTGATTCTGAGGTCCTTGATCCATTTTGAGTTGAGTTTTGTGCAGGGTGAGAGATAGGGGTTTAATTACATTCTGTTGCATATGGATTTCCAGTTTTCCCAGCACCATTTGTTGAATGGCTATCTTTTCTCCATTGCATATTTTTGGTCCCTTTGTCCAGTATGAGAAAATTGTATTTATTTGGGTTTATGTCCATGTCCTCTATTCTGTACCATTGATCTACCTACCCCAATTAGAATGGCGACTATCAAGAACACAAGCAACAATAGGTGTTGGCGAGGATGTGGGGGAAAAGGTGCACTTGTATATTGCTGGTGGAGTTGCAAATTAGTGCAGCCACTCTGGAAAGCAGTATGGAGATTCCTCAGAAAGTTTGGAATGGAACCACCATTTGACCCAGCTATCTCACTCCTTGGCCTATACCCAAAGAACTTAAAATCAGCATACTACAGAGATATAGCCACATCAATGTTCATAGCTGCTCAATACATAATAGCCAGATTGTGGAACCAACCTAGATGTCCTTCAGTTGATGAATGTATAAAGAAACTGTGGTATATATATATATATATATATATATATATATATATACACAATGGAATATTACTCAGCCATAAAGAATGATAAAATTATGGCATTTGCAGGCAAATGGATGCAATTGGAGAATATCATGCTAAGTGAGATAAGCCAATCTCAAAAAACCAAAGGACGAATGATCTCGCTGATAAGCAGATGATGACACATAATGGGGGTGGAAGGGGTTAGTGTTAGGGTTAGGTTTAGGGTTAGGGTTAGGGAGGGGGTCAAGAATGGAGGAAGGAAGGACTATATAGAGGGACAAGAGGGGTGGGAGGGGTGGGGGGAAGGGAAAAAAATAACAGAATGAATCAAACAACATTACCCTATGTAAATTTATGATTACACAAATGTATGCCTTTACTCCATGTACAAACGACATGTATCCATGTAGAAACAACATGTATCCCATTTGTTTACAATAAAAAAAATAAATATAAAAAAATAGAAGTTATATTGGCAAATCATGCTAGATCATTCTTCAAAAGTGATTTTTTTTTCCTCACAAAATTACTGAGTATAACTGAAGTTTGAGATGCTAGACTATTCTTAAGAAAATACTCCATGAATTATTACAATTTTCAAAAATTGAGCAAATGTGGTACATGTTATTGAAGTAAATCTCTTGCTTTTCAATATTTCTTTGGTTAAAGATAATAGAGTAGTTAAATAAATATTAAATAAATAAGCACCTAACTTCAAGGGTGTATGTTAACCCTTTTTCTCTTGAAAATAAATATATATTTATTTATTTTATTATTATTATTTTGATACAGGGGATTGAACCCAGAGGGACATAACCACTGAGCCACATCCCTTGTCTTTTTTTTTTTTTTTTAATATCTTTAGTCATTTATTTTTATGTGGTGCTGAGGATCAAACCAGTGCCGCATACTTGCAAGGCAAATGCTCTACCACTGAGCTTCTGCCCCAGCCCATCCCTAGTCCTTTTTATTTTGAGACAGGTTCTCACTAAGGTGCTGAGGCTGATCTTGAACTTCCAATTCTTCTGTCTCTGGGACTATAGGTGTGAGCCACTGCACCCAGACCTCTGGAATATATTTTAAGAGGACCTGAGAGTTTCCAATTTGGCTAGGCTATGATAAAGCTTTTTTAAAAAAATAACCCCATTATACTTACATGTGCCAATCCTTTCAGGAAGTGGTATTTCTCTTTCTTTTCTTTCTCCCAATATTCTGGAATTTGTATCCAAATGAAAAGAATAAAAATGAAAGTGTTCATTCTAGGAAACTTCCTCACACTTCGGTCATTCATTTGCTTTATTTATTTCTTAATTTTTTGGTACCAGGGATTGAACCCAGAGATGCTTAACCATGGAGCCACGTCCCTAGCCCCTTTATATATTTTAGAGACAGGGTCTCACTGAGTCTTTTAGGGCCTCACTAAGTAGGTCTGAATTCTTGGCCCTGCCTAGGCTCCCAAGTCACTGGGATTCCAGTGCACCCCACGCCCGGGGTACCATTTACTTTATTTGTTTATTAATTTGTATAAGGGTATCCTTACATTCTTCTTATTTTTTTTTTTTTTTTTTTTTTTTTTTTTGGGTGCTGGGGATCAAACCCAGGGCCTTGTGCTTACGAGGCAAGCACTCTACAACTGAGCTATCTCCCCAGCCCCTTACTTTATTTTCAAATACCTTAAATTTCTGTGTCCATTTCCCCATATTATTAATATGGCAATAATAATAGTTCCTACCTAATTGGGTTGTTATGAAAAATAATTAAATATCATGAATTACATAGAAAAGTTCCCGGCCCATAGTAAGTGCTCAATATATTTTAGCTACTATGACACTTGCCGTTTTGATTATTACCTTCATCTTGTGATTTGTCTGGGCTTATGGTCTATCTGCTATTTGATCTGTCATTCTGAGCAAGCATATAGAAATCAGTTCAAGAGGGTTTACAGACAATACCACCTGAAGGCAGAATGATGTACTAAGATTTTTCAACAAATGCATTTATGATGTAAATTTAATTTCTTCAGAGAGAATTTTTTTTTCTGTTCAAGAAATACATTTTAAAAATTCTCCTAGAAGGAAAGAATTACAAAATACAGAGTATCTAAAAATAATGTTTTTTAAAATTTTATTATTTTTTATTTTTACAGACTGAATTTGGATTCATTGTACACAATTGGGGTACAACTTTTTGTTTCTATGGTTGTACACAATGTAGATTCATACCATTCATGTAATCATACATGTACATAGGGTAGTACTGCCTGTTTCATTCTACTATCTTCCCTTCCCGCATCCCCTCCCATCCCATTTTCCTCTACACCATCCAAATTTCCTTCATTCTTCTCTCCCCCCAACCCCCCCCTTGTTATGTACTGTCATCCACTTATCAGAGAAAACATTCAGCCTTTGGTGTTTTGGGCTTGGCCTATTTCACTTAGCATGATATTTTCCAACTTCATCCATTTACCAGCAAATGCCATAATTTTATTCTTCTTTATGGCCAAGTAATATTCCATTGTGCATATATACCACAGTTTCTTTATCTATTCATCTATTGAAGGGCATCTAGGTTGGTTCCACAATCTAGCTATTGTGAATTGAGCTCCTATGAACATTGATGTGGCTGCATCACTGTAGTATGCTGATTTTAAGTCCTTTGGGTATAGGCCACAGAGTGGGATAGCTGGGTCAAATGGTAGGTCCATTCCAAGATTTCTGAGGAATCTCCACACTGCTTTCCAGAGTAGCTGCACCAATTTGCAACTCTACCAACAATGTATGAGTGTGCCTTTTTCCCCACATCCACTTCAAAACTTATTATTACTTGTGTTCTTGATAATAGTCATTCTAATTGAAGTTAGATGAAATCTTAGGGTGGTTTTGATTTGCATTTCTCTAATTACTAGGGATGATGAGCCCTTTTTCATATATTTGTTGATCACCTGTATATCTTCTGTGAAGAGTCTGCCCATTTCCTTAGCCCATTTATTGATTGAGTTCTTTGTATTTTTGGTGTAAAGTTTAAAAATAATGTTGTTTAAAAATATTTTCTTAGATGTTGATAGGCCTTTATTTTATTCATTTATTTATATGTGGTGCCAAGATTTGAACCCAGTGCCTCACACATGCTAGGCAAGTACTCTACCACTGAGCCACAACTCCAGCCTCTAAAAATAACATATTTTTAACGAGTCCAGTACAAACTTATACATAGCACCCTCTGAACTTTAATTTTTGGGTCTCTTCAGTTCAAATTATTAAGGAATCTCTGTCCTTATCCTACCTTAACAGATACCACAGTGGCGTAATTTAGTGCCTCCTTACTCAAAGTGTGGTCCATGTACTATTAACATCAACACCACCTGGAAGTTGGTTAAAGATAGAGAATATGCTGGGCACAGTAGCACATGCTGTAATCTTAGTAACTCAGGAGGTAGAGGCAGGAGGATTGCAAGTTCAATACCAGCCTCAGCAACTTAGTGAGACCCCGATTCAAAATAAAAAATAAAAAGGGCTGGGTATATTGCTCAGTGGTAGAGTACCCTGGGTTCAATCCCTAGTACTGAAACAAAGCAAAATGAAACAAAACAAAAAGCAGAATTTCAGGCCCTGCTCCAGACCTACCAAATCAGAATGTGCATTTCCATAGTTTTCCAGTTATTCCTATTTACATTAAGGTTTGAATAGCACTAATCTTGTTGAGAGGCAGCTTTCTTTCTCTTCCCCCACCCCCTCTAAGTGGGCCAGGATAACTTTAAGCATTTTATTTCTCAATCCCTGCATTACTGATATTTTGGGCTGAATAATTCTTTGTTCTAAGTGTTGTCCTGTGCATTGCAGTATCCCTGGTCTCTACCCATTAAATGCCAGTAGCACCCTCTCCTTGACCAGTTGTGACTATCAAAAAGATCTCTAATTTAGCCACTAAATTTCTTTTGATTATTGCCTTGACCTTTTACCTGCCTGTAATGTGCTCTGTGCTGCACTGATGCTGTTTAGTGAGACAATCCTGGATTACTAAAGTTTCATATGGGGGTAAAACTACTAACTGTTGAGAACCACTAAAATAGATTCACTAATTTTTTTTTTTTCTTTAATTTTGTTAAGGTCTTCATTTCATTTAAAGTCAGATTGCCTGATGGAACAGTTTTTATCACTAGAATCTATTTTGTTCTTCATGAGAATAAGGTTTCAAAACATACTATTGATAAAATTATATCAAAATTTGAGAATAAAGTCCTAGTACTCTCTTTTTTTTCATGGTCTTAGGAATTGAATCTTGGGGTGCCATACCACTGAACTACATCCCAGTCCTTTTTTATTTTTATTTTGAGATAGGGTCTCACTACATTGTCCAGGCTGGCCTTGAATTTGTGATCCTCCTGCCTTATCTTCCCATACAGTACTCTTGTCTGCTTTTTAAGCTTGTTGGAACACCTGAATCTCTTCTCTTAATCAACTAGAGCAGCAGATGGACAGCACAATGCAGTGCAGAGTCAGATAGACCTACTAAGTGACGAAAGAAAGTGTAATGGACTTTGTTTAGAATAGCATCTAGTCGCTTTCAGCTTTTGTTCAGTCATAGTATCACAGAATTTCATCTAGAAGCATTTTCCCATCAGTATTAATTTCTAGGAGTTCATATGATTAGAAAAGCTAAAGATCTGGGCTCCGTGGCACACACCTATAAATCCAGTAACTCAGGAGGCTAAGGCAGGAGGATAACTAGTTCAAGGCCAGTTTCAGCAATTTGGAGACACTTGTCTCAAAATAAAAATTAAAAACGATCGGGGAGGTGCTGGGGTTGTAGCTCAGTGGTAGAGTGCTTGCCTAGTAAGTGTGAGGCCCTAGGTTCGATCCTCAGCACCACATAAAAATAAGTAAAATAGATTTCTTTTTAGCCATGCCGAATCCGCGTGTATAGGTCTGATCCTCATAACCCGCCTTGCAATCTATTTTGACGCCAGGATCCTCGAAGAGACGATGATGTTGGGCACCGAAGGCGGAGAAGGATTCGCGGTGAAGGTCCAGGGCTTGCCCTGGTCTTGCTTGGGGGATGAAGTGCAACGTTTTTTTCTGACTGCAAAGTTCAAAATGGGGCTCATCTACACCAGAGAAGGCAGACCTAGTGGCAAGGCTTTTGTTGAACTTGAATCAGAAGATTGGCCCTGAAAAAAGACAGAAACTATGGGACACAGATATGTTAAAGTATTCAAGTCAAACAACGTTGAAATGGACTGGGTGTTGAAGAATACTGGTCCAAATAGTCCTGACACGGCCAATGATGGTTTTGTACGACTTAGAGGACTCCCCTTTGGAGGTAGCAAGGAAGAAATTGTTCAGTTCTTCTCAGGGTTGGAAATGGTGCCAAATGGGATAACATTGCCAGGGGAGGAATACTGGGGAGGCTTTCCGTGCAGTTTGCTTCACAGGAAATAACTGAAAAGGCTCTAAAGAAACACAAGGAAAGAATAGGGCACAGGTTTATCGAAAAATATTTCAGAGCAGTTGAGCCGAAGTTAGAATTCATTATGATCTGCCACGAAAGCTTATAGCTATGCAGCAGCCAGGTCCCTATGACAGTCCTGGGCTGGCAGAGGGTATAACAGTATTGGCAGAGGAGCTGGCTTGGAGAGGATGAGGTGTGGTGTTTATGGTGGAGGCTATGAAGGCTATGAAGATTATAATGGCTATGGATTTGGGTCACATAGATTTGGAAGAGACCTCAATTACTGTTTTTCAGGAATGTCGGATCACAGATATGGGGATGGTCGTTCTAGTTTCCAGAGCACAACAGGGTGCTGTTTACACGTGCGGGGATTATAATTTATAATTTTTTTCACCACTCAACCCTGTGAGAGTACACATTGAGATTGGTCCTGATGGCAGAGTAACTGGTGAAGCAGATGTCGAGTTTGCTACTCATGAAGATGCTGTGGCAGCTATGTCAAAAGACAAAGCAAATATGCAACATAGATATGGAGAACTCTTCTTGAATTCTATAGCAGGAGCAAGTCGTGGTGCTTATGGTAGCCAAATGATGGGAGGCATGGGCTTGTCAAACCACTCCAGTTATGGTGGTCCAGCTAGCCAGCAGCTGAGTGGTGCTTATGGAGGAGCCAATGGCAGCCAGAGCAGCATAAGTGGATATGGTAGCCAAGGAGCAATGAATAGCAGCTATTACAGTAATGGAAGCTGTGCATCTATGGGCGAATGGATGGGAGGAATGTCTAGCATGTCCAGTATGAGTGGTAGATGGGCAATGTAATTGATCCTGATCACTGACTCTTGATCAACTTTTTTTAAAGAAAAAAACAAAACTTCAGTTTAACAATTTTTGCAATCCAAGCTTGTGACTTATGTTTACTCTATAAGTGGGAATCAGGATTATTTGAAAGACTTAAGATTCAGTGTTTTTGAACACAGCAGTCGTCCAGGATGTAACAGCAAAGTTGAGTAAACTATAACTGTTAAAACAATTTTCAGCTTTTCTCAAGTTAGTTATATTGTAGGATGTACTTAAGCAGTAAGCATATTTAGGTTAAAGCAGTTGAATTATGTTAAAAGTTGCTCTTATACCACATTACATTGAACCCTGTTTGGATGCATGTTGAAAGACATGCTTTTTTGTAAAACTCAATATAGGAGCTGTGTCTACAATTAAAAGTGAAACATTTGGCATGTTTGTTAATTCTAGTTTCATTTAATAACCTGTAAGGCACAGAAGTTTAAGGTTTTTTTCTTTTTCTTTTTTTTTTTTAAGTTGATGGGGAAAATTTGAGACACAATACCAATACTTTAGGATTTTGGTCTTGGTGTTTGTATGAAATTCTGAGGCCTTGATTTAAATCTTCATTGTATTGTGATTTCCTTTTAGCTGTATTGTGCTAGGTGAAACTTGTCAAATATATCGTCCTTTAAAAAATAAATAAATAAAGGAATGTGGGACTGAGGTTGTGGCTCAGTGGTAGAGTGCTTGCCTGGCATGTGTGAGGCACTGGGATGGATTCTCAGCACTACATATAAATAAGTAAAATAAAGGTCAATTGACAACTAAAAAATATTTAAAAAAATAAAGGTATGTGGCCATCTACAACTAAAAAAGACTTAAAATTAAAAAAAAAAAAAAAAAAAAAAAGGCTGAGGATGTAGCTCAGTGGTAAAGTGCCCCTGTAAGAAAGAAGGAAAGAGTAAGAGAGAGAGAGACAGACAGACAGACAGAGAAATAGAAGAAGAAAAGGAGGAAAGCCAAAGCATTTACAATGAACTATGGTATACTTTCTCTGTCTCCCAGATGGTCCCCTCACCTGCTCTGACTTCATCTCCCTCTTCAGTGGACTCTGATCTCAACTGGCCTACCTGGTGTTCTTAAATACACAGTGGTGTAATGGCAAATGCTTATCAAGAGGCACTCAGGGGAAAATGTCCTCACATTTAGTTGACTTCCATGGTATATGTAATCCCACCAAATGACCAATGTCACAAATTGCAGAATTGTGAAGATATAAAGAAGTAACATATCATTATATCCTATTTCTTTTGTGTGTGGGTGGGGGAGGGTACTGGCACTTAACCACTGAGCCAGATCCCCAGCCCTTTTAAAATTTTTTATTTTTTTACTTGTATATGGACACAATACCTCCATTTTATTCACTCATCTCCATGTGGTACTGATGCTTCAGGTGGTACAAGCACTGCACCACTGAGCCACAAACTCAGTCCTTATTTTTATTTTGAGACAAGTTCTCACCAAGTTGCTTAGGGCCTCACTAAATTGCTGAGCCTAGCTTTGAACTTATCCTGCCTTAGCCTCCTGAGCTGCTGGGATCATGGGTGTGTGCCTGGCTCATACTCTATTTCTATCATTCAGACATCATTGATGTAAGTAACCTGAAGAGCACAGATAACAGTATAATGCAATAACATAATAAGGAAGTCATGAGTTGTGTGTTTTTATTTTTGTGGGATGGGAATGGAACTCAGTGGCGCTCTACTAGTGAGCTACATCTCCAGCCCTTTTTCTTATTTATTTTGTGATAGGATCTCCCTAAGTTGTTGAGGGTGGCCTGGAACTTGACTTCTTCCTGCCTCAGCCTCCCAAGTAGCTGGGATGACAGATGTGAGCCACGATGCCTAGCAACCTTTGTTTTAAATAGAATTTAATAGTACATTTATGTGTGTGTGTGTGTGTGTGTGTGTGTGTGTGTGTGTGTGTGAGAGAGAGAGAGAGAGAGAGAGAGAGAGACAGAGAGAGAGAGAGAGAGATGCTAGGGCTCGAAACCAAAGCCTCACATGTATTAGGCAAGTACTCTATCACTGAGACACATCACTAGTCCCTCATAGTTCTTTGTTAGTTTCTAGGTAATGCCCTTCCCATTCATCCTATGGAGAATCACATCCACCCCTACACTTCCTATTCCATTACCCTGATCCACTTCTTACCTTTGCACTTATCACCATGCAACACACTATTTCTCTAACTTATATATGTTATTTACCTTTGGTGTCCTCCATTTGTGTCAAATTCAATGAAATTTAGAATTTTTGTAGGATTTATTTCCTCTGGAAACATCAGTACTTAGAAAAGTAAGTAAATGGTGGACTCAGTATATTTTTTGAGCAAATAAATGTGTCATCTCTTCATTTATTTTATTTCCTTTTATGTTTTTCATTGCCTAATACATAATAGAACATTTTAATGTAAGAAGTGACATTTCTTCCAATCTACAGGTACCAACTTCACCTTTCTAACTATAAATCAAAATGGACATGTTGGGCACAGAAGTACACACCTGTAAACCCAGCAACTCGGAGGCTGAGGTAAGAGGATTGGGCAACCTTGGCAATTAGTGAGATTAAAAAATTTAAAAAGGGTTGGACAAGTAGTTAGGTGGTAAAGCACTCCTGGGTTCAATCCCCAGTATCCCCCTCGCCCAGAAAAAAAATTGTAGTGAACTACTGTTTGAGTCCCCTGTCAAATCTATATATTGCAATTCTACCTCTTTCCCCAATGCGATAGCGTTGGGAAGTGTTAAGAGGTGGGGCTTTTGGGTAGTAATTATATCTTGAGAATGGAGCCCTCATAATGAGATCAATGTCTTATAGAAGGGAACTCAGAGACCTCTAGCTCTTTCATTTTCCCTTCTTGTAAGAACACAGGGAGAAGTCTGCAACCCTAAGGGAGACCCAATGAGAACCCAACCACACCAGGCACCCTGGGATCCAGGTTCTAGAAGTGTGAGAAACATTTTTTTTTTCCCTTGGGGGTGCTGGGGAACACGGGGACTCATGCTAGTCAACTGCTCTACCACTGAACCACTTTCTCAGCCCCCAAAAATGTGTTATTTAAGACACCCAGAACTTGACACCTGCTATAAGCAGTCCAAATTGATTATTAGAGCGAACCTACAATCCCTGTTATTTATTTTTATTTCTGGCTTAGAAATGCTTCAGCAAAATCAAATATGGGGGCTGGGGATATAGCTCAGTTGGTTAAGTGCCTGCCTCATGTGTACAGGGCGCTGGGTTCAATCTCCACTACCACCAAAAAAAAAAAAAAAAAATCAAGTGTGGCTTTCCCTGTCCTGTCTGTGAATGATCCTAGTTAGATAATACTACATCTTTCATTTCTCCATGATTCTTATCTTCTGGGACCCCTCGTTGAATGTCATTGTATAGAACTGCATAAATTTCTCAGACTATCAAGTCATCTTGTTAGATGCCTTTCTTCATGTTCTCAAAAAGGCATGGCTGGGAATGTAGACTGATAATTGAGTGCTTGTCTAGCAAATACAAGCCCCTTGGTTTGAACCTAGGTATCACCAAACACAAAAAGCAACAACTTCCTTTTGGACAATTGCTGATTCTGTTCATGATTGATTTAAGAGTTCATAGACTCCATGCAGATTATTCACTGAGGTTCTGGTGATACATGGGACTTTACCTCCACAGACAGAATATTCATAATCATTTTCCAAAAAATATTTTCAACACTGTAAATTGAGTTTGATAGGAGTTGTAATCTGAAGTATGCCACTCTAGGACAATTTTTTAAAAAATACATGTTTAGTTATAGATGGACATAATACCCCTCCCTCCCTCTTTCTTTCTTTCTCTCCTTCCTTCCTTCCTTCCTTCCTTCCTTCCTTCCTTCCTTCCTTCCTTCCGTCCTTTCTTTCTTTTTCTTTCTTTCTTTCATGTGGTACTGGAGATCAAACCCAGTGCCTCACATGTGCTAGGCAAGCACTCTACTACTGAGCCACAGCGTCAACCCTCTAGGTCAATTTTTTGTGGAAAAGGACAGGGCACCCCTTTCTCTCCTATACTCATGCTTCAGCATTCTATACAATTATATTTTCATCTGAGTTAGACAGGTAATGGTTCTGAAATCTAATGATATTGTATTACATATCATTTTTCTTTCTTTCATTTACTTATGTATTTATTTTGTAGTACTGGGGATTGAACCCGGGGATACTTCCCAGCCTCTTTTTATTTTTTGAGAAAGGGTCTCACTAAGTTACTGAGGGTGGCCTCAGACTTGATATCCTCCTGCCTTAGCCTTCCAAGTTGCAGGGATTACAGGTGTTTGCTACCATGCATAGCTTTCTTACGAAGCATTTCTAAAAACAAGAAAAATTTCTTTATAAGATATTCATGAAGAAATATTTCTCCCAGAGAAATGTCTTTGTGTCTTCAGAGACTTAAAAAGTCACGTCTTAGAGATTCATTGGGGAAAAATGCCCATGGAATTGTGAATTTGTGCTCAATATAAGTATGTGCACAGTTAGTCAAACTCGTAGTATGTTCAGTTCAAGTACCTGTTTTTCATGGCTGATGGGAAGAAATAAAAGTTGCAATATTGCTATATCCCTGAGAGCAAAGTGGCATTTTCTCAAAAAAACAGTGAAATGTTTAATAACAATTGACTTGTTAAAATGGATTCATTCCTTAACTTTAATTTTTAAAAAATACATTAATCTTATGTCTATTCCTTGAGCTCACAGTTAGTGTATATCACCTTCAAAGCTCAAGGAATACACAAAAGGATCAATATCCACTAAAGGTCAAATTAAAATGTTGTTATTGCTCCCTTGAATTATCAGACCCTAGTGTAAACTTTTTTTTTTTTTTTTTTTTTAAACCAGGGATTGAACCTCAGGGTGTTCAACCACTAAACCATGTCCTCAGCATTTTTATATTATTATTTTATTTTATTTTATTTTATATTTTATTTAGAATCAGGGTCTCAATGAATTGCTTAAGCCCTCACTAAGTTGCTGAGGTTGACTTTGGACTCGTAATCCTCCTGTCTCAGCCTCCTGAGCTGCTGGGATTACAGGTGTGCACCACCTCACCCTGCTAGTGTGAACTTTTTTATAGGTGTGTGTCAAGATTTCATCACCTATAAATGGAAATAGCAAATATCTGTAACTTTGATAGACAACAAACAGGTGCTAGTCATATAGTGTGGATGGTATGTAAATTGATATAATCTTTTAGGGGACACCTTGGCAGTACCTATCAAGACAAATACCCATGCCCTTTGACACAATAATTAGGACTTTAACCTAAAAATACAGCCACATTTGTGTCCAAAGATAAGTGTATAGAGACATTCACTGCAGCTTTATGGGTCAGAGGGAAAACAGAAAATAGCCTAATTGTCCCCTGTGGGAAAATGGTTGAATTGTGTATGGTACTGGGAAGATGGGGAAGACTACAAGACTATAAACAAGGATGAGGTGGATTTACACATTCTTACCTATTAAGTTAAAAGCAAGTTGTTGAAAAAAATGAGTCACGTGTCATGTATGTTCATCAAAACACAAAGCAAATGGTTATGAATGTGTAGAAAGTCTCTCAAAGTATACCGTTTCCCTTGATGATTGCTTTTGGGCAGGAAAAAGGATTGGGATATATATGAATGGGACTTTCACTTTTTTAGATACTTGCTTCTCTGTGACTGAATTGTTAATCATGATCACATATTATTTTTAAATTGAAAATAAATATTTTAAAAACAGAAGAAGGTGACAGTGGAGAAAAGGAATTTATTGGCTTCCATTTCTTCTATTTTTGATGAGTATACCATTTTGTATAATATGACTTGGGTCCAGTGCAATGGTGAACACCTGTAATCCCAGTGAGTCTGGAGACTGAGGCAGGAGGATCACAAATTTGAAGTCAGCCTGGGCAATTTAGTGACACCCTACCTCAAATTATAAAACCGTCTGGGGATGTAGTTCAATGGGAGAGCATTCCTGGGTTCAATTCTCTTTACTGCTCCTCCCCACAAAAAAAGAGAAAAAGAAGAAAAGAATTGTGGGGTGAAGTGGGCTTGTTTATACGTGTATGAGATGGGGAGACAGAAAGAGAGGGAGAAATGCAAAATAATAACTATCTCTTAGAATTGTGAGAATTCAATAAGAACATTGTACAAAAGGTCTCCAACACCATGCTGGATGGTAGGCAGGTCTTCAACACAATTTACTTACTTTTTCTTATCCATATTCTATTTCAAAGTTTGGAATTCATTTGCTTCCAACAAATGAAGGCAATGAAAAAGTATTAAGACATAGTATGCCGACTTGTTTTCTAAATTTAATTCTGAAAATATAGTGAGCAAATTATCTGCCCTGTCACTTCTTTTTACAATTGCTAATACGTTTATATGGAATACTTCAATTTAGCTATTTCTAGGCAAAATATATGGGTTAAATATTTGCATCTGATTCACTAAGGTCAGAGATATGTCTGGGGGTGTATGATTTAAAGATGGGCTAAAAAAGTCAAAGAAGGGAATTACAATCCACTTGGTGCTTCCATGGGTTACAAAATCCAAGTATTTTAAATGATCAGCATATATCATACACATTATATATTATGGTTCAATATTACTCAGTCAATATATAAAAATCTTAAATCTGAAAACCAGTCAATATAATTTAAATACATCTAAGCATTGACTTGTTACTAGACGTTTCTTCATTGGAGAGAGAAGGAATTATCCTTAAGTGGTGCTTTGATATTGTCTACTGACTAAGGATTTGCTGAAGAAAATTGTGTTGCTTTAATAAGCCATTTATCTGCCTCTTGGTGGCACAATGGGCCTAGTAAATTTTGGTAGACAGCTTGCTCTTTCTTAAGAACAATCTGTAAAGCTGATTTGGAGGACACTTGGGGACAAACGAGAGGCAACCATGTGAAAGGCCATGTGCGTGACTTTCATAGAAAATACTATTTGGTAATGATCAAGTATGTGAAGAGCAGCTAAACTTTAAAAAGTGTGGAAGATCAAGGGCACCAAGTGGGACTCATTTAGCATACAAGCTCAAACAGAAAATTCGGGTTACAGTGTTTCAGTTTTTAGGAACAGTTAAGTGTTAAAACTGCCAAATTCCAGTCCGCGGAGACAGTTAAATTTTAAGCATATCTTTCCCAGGACTCTTGAGATCACGAGTCGCCAAGATTGCACGTCCCGCAGCACACCGCCAACCTTTTTCCCCGGCTTTTCTCATTCTCAATTCGTGGCCCCCAAACTCTGGTTCGGAAATAGGTTAGAGTTCCGGGGCCTACAATTAGGCTCCAATGTGTCCTTTTGGGCCCCCACCCCGCCCCCTGCATTTACAAACAACTGGGTGTGCCCTCCCTTTTCCGAGCGCAGCCCCCATCCCAGGGGCGGGGTCTGGTCCTGGCGGGCTCAGGTCTCCGCAGGTTGGCGGGAGACGACGGGGGCGGGTCGGCGCGGGTCCGGGTAAAAACCCAGCGAACGCCGCGCGCCGCGCTCAAACTCGCGCCGCCACCAGCTCACGAGCGGCGTCTCACCCTCCCCGTCACCAAAGGCGTCCAACCAATGAGCGGGCGAGAAAGGCAGGGCCAGCTAGCCAAGCACAGGGAGGGGGAAAAGCGGGAGGGGGAAGGGAAGTCGGGGGCGGGCTGAATTTGATTGACAGCTCATTCGAGCCAATCCTCCCATGGAGGCTTCTCATCGCTCCCTTCTCTGCTCTGCTCAGTTCTTGGTCCCACCTCCTCCTCCACCCCCCTCCTCACTCCTTTTTGACCCGCCCCGCCTCCCCTCCCCCACTCTGCGGGCAAATCGCTGCTGGAAAGAGGCGGGGGCCGAAGCGGCAGGCTCGTGTGGAGCTTTGAGAAGAGGATTGATAGGCGTTGCAACCAATAAGATATAGGCTGATGGCGCGGCTGTGGCTGGAATTGGCCAATGGGCAGGCGGGCTGGGGGCGGAGGCCCAGGTTCCAAACGCTCCGCGGCGCCATGGGCTGAAAACTCAACCGAGATGGAATCTCCCAGTCTGAACCGGTTTCAACCGGTTCCGAGTTTGAGGCACTAGGAGGAGGGGGAGAAGCGGCTGCAGCGGCCGCGGCAGGAGCAGCGGGAGCTACAGCATCAGCAAGAGCAACAGTAGCTACAGCCCCGGCGGCGGTGCTTGTTCCAGTCTTTGCTGCTGCAGTCCGTGCAACCACCCAGAGGGGGAGGGGGGAACCACCAGTCGCTGAGGAGCAAGAGAAGGGGGGAAAGTTTAGGCGAGCCGGGGTGGGGGGGCCCAGCGCCGGAGCCGCGTGAGAGTAGGAGCCGTGTTTTGGTAGGGGGGAGTCGGACTGCAACTGGCAGCAGAGCGTTCCCCCGACCGTGTGGACTCTACACCCCCTACTCCTGCCGCTCCTGCTGCCGCCTGTGGCTGGAGGGTCCCCTTGGGGCTGAATCTTTGGGACTTGACCCCGTTCCCCTCCCCCTTTGCTCACTCCCCAGCCGGGCGGGAGCATTTATCCCTCAGATTAATTCCCCTTCTTTTTTGGGGGGGGCGGGTGGGTGTGTGTTGGGGGGAGGTGTCCCTGGAATAGTAAATATTTAGCTTTTTTGCCCTTCTCTCCGTTTTTTAATTTCCTTTTTTTAAGGTGGGAAAACTGAAACCCACCTTGATTTCCTCCCCTTTTCCCCTTCCCCACCTTCCCTCGCCCTAAACCCCGACAAGGAAGGAAGAAGCAGTTGGTTCAATTTCTGGGTAAGTCGACTGTGTCTTCGGGGCCGTGGGTCGGGCGGCGGCGCGGCCGGGCGGGAGAAGGCCGGCGTGGGGCGCGGTGGCGGCCGCGGGAGGCGAGCCCGGGAGGCGGCAGGCGCGACGGGCCCACGGCAGAGCCTGCGATTGAATGGAGCCGCTTCTGCCGCTGGGGGATGGAGGCGGGGAGGCGACCGCGGGAGGGGAGCGCTTGCTGGGTCATTCGCGTGTGGGGGTGGCGGTGGAGGAAAGCAAGGAGCATGGTAGTGAAGCGAGGCCCCGCGCGGGGGTGGAAGGGCTTCCCCGACCCGTTGGGCTGGGGAGAAGTTGGGGTGATTTGAAAACATCTCTGTAAATTATGAGGAGTGGAAGTTTCCAGAAATATTTAGTGCAGCAGCATTGAAACGTCCGCCTGCATCACGTGGCCCCCCTCGGTGGAGAGCTTTGGATGGGGGAGGGAGGGGCTGCCGAGTCCCTGTTCCTTCTGCAAGGCAACTCTGAAGCTCTCTAATTTCTTTCTTTTTTTTTTTTTTTTTTTTTTTTTTAACAAAGTAGGATGAGAAGTAGGAGAGATGAGTTAATTTCTCAGGGATCTGCAAATGGGGTTCCGAGCTATAGTTCTTTTCGGGGATTTGAATGTTTTAAGTTGTTCGAATCATTGACTGCTGGCAGTGTACGGTAGATGATGCCCTGATTCTCCTTCATTCCCATGTCTCTCGAGTTTGGCACCACGAGTTTGGTAGAAGGGTGGAAATGGTGTATGTAGTAGAGGAAGCATTAATTACATGCCCAGCCCGGGCCGCCTGTGATCACGCAGAGGCCATGCTACATGGAGAATGGGGCGGTGAACTTAAGGCAACTGGTCTAAATGCCTCCTCCGAGTATGGGCGGGGTGAGTGCGTGCTCTTGTGTGCTATAGTTAGAAGTGCTGCAAATCGGTTCGAGTGGGAAGCGAGGGGAGGGCGGGCCCTAGTGAGGTGTGTTTCTCTTGAATGAAGCAAGCGATTGCCCACACCTAAGTAGCAGTCTTTTGCCTTGTAGCGACTTGTTTTTTCACATACTGTGAAGTTACCATTAAGCAACGGTTGTGATATTTTTCTGGTTTAGGGGTGGGAACTGGTAGTGTGTAGCTGTTGCCTGTTCAGGTTGAAGTGGCAGTGAAGGTATTTTGGTGATTGCTTGTAGAGTCACCGCATTGCTGGATAATCCTTATAATATGCAGTTCAGTCCGTGGATTTTAGGATTGAGGGAACCCAACGAAAAAAGAGCGTTTGTGCTTACACGTCTCCCGCCATGGCTTTTGCTGTCTGGTTGTATATCTTTAAGTGTGTGAACTCTGCTGATAGTGGAAAAATGTTTTGGAAGCGGTTCGATTTGGGGATATTAAATGCTTGGCATTGACCACAAAGCCGCCATTTCTGTAGTACGTACAGTTCAAGAATAGGTAGGTCATTTTGAAGATAACCGCTAGTTCTGAGGATTGCAAACTACTTTAAACGCTTCTGTTCTAAACCTGATTTTTCACCTGAACTCTAGCAAGGAAAACTCGACAATGTAGTGGAAAGTGAAACTTTTTAGCAGTCTTATTTATTATTCCTTTTTTGTTGAGTCTATAAATTATGACAAGTAGGTGAAAAGTTTAATTTTTAACCAAAAAATCGAAAACTTCTGATGTGTAGGTAGATCTTGGTGCTTGTAGGATGTCGTTTAAACTTTAATTTTTGAGATTTTAATCTTAAAATTATGGCACTTGAAGGTACAGGTAAATTACATGCTTTTTTGTGGAATATATACATTTTGTTAGTACTAAGGTCTAAAGTGTTTTGTTTGATAGGTACTTTGCTATTTAAAAACTCAAACATTACAGAAAATTTCGAAGTTTTATTATTTTTAATTGTCAGTAATGGACCAAAGACTTTGAAGAATTGGAAGAAATCCCATGTACTCTGTTTCTTGACTTTTACATTACATTATGTAATGTAGATATATTTTTACAATATATCTAACCTTGGTGACTCATCTTTTGGACCTCTAATTTATTGTAATTGACAGATAGACATTATCTCTTAAGACATTTGTACTAAAATTGAAATTGCTGCTCTTATTAAGGACAGTTATCAACTGCTGTAAATAGCCAAGAAATAATTTTTCCTTTCAAACTAATTTGTCTAGACAACGCAATCAAATTAACCACTCATTTCCTGATCCTAGAAGGTCTCTAAGAAGGGGAGAAGCGAAGGTGATTATCTGACCTTGTTCTAAACACTTAAGGGTTTTTTTTATAGATGGATTTCAAGGTGTCTTGTATCCTCTTTAATTCTATTCAAAATTGTGACTAAAATTTTGTACTAGATCTATTTTGTTCCTCTGAGTCTGTGGTACCTTGATTTACCCCTCCCCCAAAAGGTTAAAAACTACTGACTCAACCAGTCAGATTTGAGTGTCATTAGTATCCCTTGGAGGCCCCCTGCCAAAAAAAAATATGGAACCCAGGGCTTTCCACATGGTAGGCATGCACTGTACCATGAAGCTATATATACGTGTGTGTGTGTGTGTGTGTGTGTGTGTGTGTGTGTGTATGAGTGGAATTGATTTTTGAAGGAAAAAAAAACAGGAAAAAATTTTATAATTCTGGAAAACTAAAAATGTGAATGTGTGCCAGTATCTTAGAGTAGAATCCTCTTAGAGGGATAACATTGCATATAAATACCAGTAGGTTTTATCCAATACATACTTTGAAATAGCTCTGTTGTTATTATGATAGAATTTGTTTTTATTTGGTAACTGACAAGCTTTTACCCTACCAGTGACAACATACCTGAAATTAAAAAAATAATAATAATTTTGGCTTATTGCCACTGGACTTTTTTTGACCATGTATTCAAGGAATGTATATATTCAAAAGTGTAATTTAAAATTTTTTTTTCTCAATGTTGATAGACTTTTATTTTATTCATCTATTTGTACGTGGTGCTGAGACTAGAACCCAGTGCTTCACACATGCTAGGCAAGTGCTCTACCACTGAACCACAGCCACAGCCCCCTCAGAAGTATAATTTTAATCCTCAAATTGAGAGTTGGAAGAAAAATATTTGAGTGTAGAAGTTAATTCTTGGAAGGTTAAGAGAGTTGTTTAAAAGATTTGTTATAACAAGACACTTTTTACTGGTAATTTACAATAGGAAATCTTGTATGTTCGTATTTAATGTTTATCATCGTCCTGTCTTTTCAGCATATCTTAAGAATTAAGATATTTGAAGGGAGCTTATACTGAGCTATCCTGAAGATCCTTCTTAGAAGAAAAAAGCCATGTCTGCTAATCCATGCTTAAAAATTTGCCATCAAGACTTGTTAACTGTATCAATTTTTAGGGCTATAAAAGCCTAATAATGGATTCTCTTAAAAAATAGGTTAGCATACTTTATAAATGTTAGTAGTTTGCTAAATTTTTCTGGGGTCTAAAAACCACTAGGAAAGTTAAATGGACCCTCATAACTAATGTACTTATGCATTCGTTAAGTAGTTCAGCTTTAGTTACCTGGCTATCATTAAGGTTGTTTTGTGATAGTCTGTAAAGTTTGCTGTTTAAGATATACTTTTAAGAATATGGTTGAAGTAAAGTGACTTTAGAAAGTTTTTTTTTTTTTTTTTTTTTAACTGATAATACCAATTTCATGGCCACCTTCAATTTTTTTTTTCTTTCCTTTCAGTAATCTATGCCAGCAATTATGACAATGTTAGCAGACCATGCAGCTCGTCAGCTGCTTGATTTCAGCCAAAAACTGGATATCAACCTTTTAGACAATGTGGTGAATTGCTTATACCATGGAGAAGGAGCCCAGGTAAAGTAGCTGACCAAAATTTTATAATGTTATTATTATAATGTAATGAAGTTGTTAGATAAATTACCCAGTTTTAAAAAGATCTTCCATTTTTAATATGAATTTGGAATTGTATATTAACTGTAATGAGAATTTGGACTGGAGAGATTTCATTATGTTTGATATGGTTACGAGTAGGATACTGTGGAATAAATATCATACTTAGGTTTGTAACTTCAGAAACATTCACTGTTAAATATTAAAGTTTAGTTGGGCGCAGTGGTGTAGGCCTGTGTTCCCAAAAATTTGGAGGCTGAGGCAGGAAGAGTAAAAGTTCGAGGCCAGCCTCAGCAACTTAGACTGTCAGTAAATAAATAAATTTACATCACGTGTACGTTTTATGTGTACTTGTTGTGTTTGGAGTGAGTGTGGCTCCTCTTTTATTTTTTGCCATGCTGGGGATTGAACTCAGGGCCTCATGAGTGCTAGCCAATTGCACCATCACTGAGGTACATCCCCAGCCCTCTGATTCTTTTATTTTTAAATATGAAATCACAGAACCATTTCACAGGTGTTAGTTTAAAAAAATCCAATAATAAACATTTTTACATTATTTGAATTCTGTGTACTTGTATTAATGTAGAGAATTATCTTAAATATAAGCAATATTTTAATTAGTTTAAGGTTTAGGTTTTTAGGAGGGCAAGTTCAAGGCTATCCTTGGTAATTTAGCGAGACCTTGTCTCTGAATAAAAAATAAAAAAGGGCTGGTAATGTAGTTCGGTGGTAGAGTGCCTTGGGTTCTTGTTCCTGTACCAAACATAAATACAGATAGGTGAGACAGCCTTGTAAGTTTTTAAATTGTGTATCACACAAGCTGGTTAGTCTTGAATCTTGTGAAATGAACCAGATTTGAGTGAGTAAAAATTTCTGCAGTTGTATCAAAAATCTTTTAATGTGACATGACATACATATATCTTAACAGTACAAGCCATGTTCCCAAGACAGATTCTTGGTAGAAGTGTTTTACTAGTTGGTAGGAAGTTATTTATATTGTCAAGATACTTGTATTTACATAGTTAAAAGAACCTGGGTGCTATTTTATTTTTTGGAAACCTAAGAAGTGACTAAGGTAGTAACTTATAGGTAGTCCAAAAGGAATGATATGTAAATATTAAGCAATCATAAATATTTTCATTACTTTGTAAAATCCAGCAGTGTTGGTATCACTATAATAAAGAGAAACTTCAGAAGGAAAAGGGGTGACAAATATCCTAAGATTGAAAAAATATACTCTGGAGTGATTTTGTGTTAAGTCCGTGTAAATACTCCTAGGTGCTTTTTGATAAGTATGTTCATATGTATTTTTTTCCTTATGCTGTACATTCAACATGGAGCTTAAAACTTCATTTCTGTAAGCGTGGATGCATGTAAAGCAGCAGCTTTTGAAAGAAAGTATTAAAGTAATTTTGAAAAGCATGAAGTACAGTTAGGTGCAACATCATAGTCACTAATGGAAGCATAAGTCTATAGCGATTAGAAAGAAGAAAAGCTATTTACTGTTTTCATATTGATTCATCTGCTAATATCACTTAACCTTTGCTCTTCTTTTGGGGGTCCAGGGATTGAATCCAGTGTGGTGCATATGCCAGGCAAGCACTCCCCCACTGAGTGCCAACCCCAGCTCTATTTTTAATGTTTGATAATATTGAGTCTTATGTTTTATTTTAAAGTTGCCTTAACAAGCAGTAGATTTAGAGAAGTGTTTCTAAATATTTTTTATTTATAAGGGCAATAGATTTCCCTGAAATATTTTGTCTATGTTATGTATCATATGATAAGTTAGTAGCATAAGTAATGTGCAAACTCTTATATAGTAAATGAGGAAACTGAGGTTTAGAGCTTAAAGCCAGTTAAAAATTCCTTTTAGTCAAATCTAAGAGTCAAATCTCTAAACTTCCAGTTCAGTTTACTTTTCATATAGCACCTCCTTGGTGATCTTATTCCAAAACAAAAAGAGACCTTTAGTGGAGAACGTGTTTTTAGTATTAGATGTTTTATTTGACTTCCAGGAAGTTCTCTAGTCATTACTCAGAGTCTCATTTGTATAAATGTAACCTGTCTTGGAAGAGATTGAAAAGTTGGTAATGGTTTGTATAGCATAATACAAAAAAGTAAGTTCTTCTAATACATAGAAGACACTGTTGAAAGGGTTCGCTTAGAAATATTTGGAAAATAAGTACTAATAACATGTAACATTTATTATGCTAATTAAAGTAAACCATAGTAGCCTAGTATTTTTCCAAGGATGAAATAGTGTGGGTGGGTGGGATACTAGGGATAGAACCCAGGGTTTCACACATTGCTAGGCAAGTGCTCTGCCAATAGCAGAGCTGTATCACCAGCCCTCAAAGATGATATAACTTTAATTAATCTTTACTTTGAGCACAGTGCAGACCTGTAATCTCAACAACTCAGGAGGGTGACAAGTTAAAGGTGAGACCAAAAGTACTGGGGATGTAACTCCTTTATAAAGTGCCCCTAGGTTTAATCCCCAGTACGGAAAAAAAAAAGAATTTTCACTTTTAATCTGTAGACAGAACTTTTGCCTAGATGGGTAGTATAGTAAGATATTTAGCACTATAACATTAGGTCTGCCTTACATTAAAAGCATTTTTCTGTTTTTAGCCAAGTAGACAGCCAAGGGGGGAAAAAAGATGGAAGCAATGGATGTTTTCTCCAATATTTTGCTCTTTTAAGTATCTTGAACTCTTTAATCTATTGCTTAGCAACTAAAATGCTTTCACCCATTCAGTTTAGTAGCACAGGGAGATGTTTGATTTTTCTCCCTCTTTTACATTTGTCTTTGATGTTTAACCCCCTACTGGCATTTTAAGGTGATAAAAGATATGTGAGGATGCTGGAATTAGGATAAAATAAAGATATTAGGATACAAGAACTGGTGAAAATGCCTTTGGAGAGTAAAATTAAACTAATAGGAAAGAACATGATGTATGCTAAGATTGAAACAAATGATGTTAGTGTAGGAGGTTATTTGCTTATGTGTAGAAAACTTATCACTGACAATATCATTTTGACCAAGTAATTTTTACTTGGCATGGATCTTTGTCAAATCTTATCCTCTTAATAGTTGCTATATGTAAGTGCATATCTCTAGTTACTTATGGATAACTAGTTATTCTCAGGTAGAGGGTGAAAACGCTACTGAAGTGGGTTTTGACCTTAGGTAACTTCATATCATTACTTTTTTAAAGTATTTTTTTAGATGTTGATAGTCCTTTATTTTATTCATTTATTTATATGTGGTGCTGAGAATCGAACCCAGTGCCTCAAACAAATAAGGCAAGCGTGCTCTACCAGGACCACAGCTCCAGCCCTCACTGCCCTTTTTGTGTGGTGCTAGAAATTGGACATAGAATCTTGTACTAGCTCAGGCTAGTTTTGTACCACTAAACTCCATCTCCAGTCTCATTTTATTATTCTTTCTGCCCTTTGTCATTTCTCAAATAACGAAATACCTCGTTGGAGCTATCAGCCCCTTATTAAAGCCATATTTTAAGTTGTATATAATAGGCTGAGTGTGGTGGTGAACACCTGGTGCTCTAACTCAGGAGGACAAGGCAGGGGTCTCTTGAGTTCTAGGTCAGCCTGTGCGATTTAGGGAGACCCTTTCTCATTTTTTTTCCCCCTTTTGTATCAGGAATTGAACTCCGGGGTGCTTAACTACTGAGCCACATTCCCAACCCCTTTGTATTTTTTATTTGGAGAACAGGGTCTAAGTTGCTTTAGGTCCTCACTAAGATGCTGAAGCTGGCATTGAACTTGTGATCTTCCTGCTTTAGCAACTGGGATTACAGGTGTGGACCACCATGCCCAACTTTGTTTTGAGACAGGGTCTCTCTAAGTTGTTGAAGGCCTTGCTAAATTGCTGAGACTGGCTTTGAATTCCCAGTCCTTTTGCCTCAGCCTCCCAAGCTGCTGGAATTACAGGTGTGTGTCACCATGCCCAGTCTAAAATAATTAAGAAAAAAAGGAAGGGCTGGGGATGTAGCTTAGTTGTAGAATGACCCTGGATTCAGTTTCTGATACAGCAAATAAGTAAATAAAATTGAAAAGCAAAATACATTTAATTGGATATTAAAAGTTTACACTTTAATGCCTAACTTCTAGCCCCAGATCCTCACAATGGAATGCAGGCAGCTGTGGTTTTAATCTTTTAAATTATGGTGGGTACTTAGGGTAGAAAACCACTGTGTAAAGTTCTTGCTTATGTAGCTCTCAAAGTTTTTAAATAAAAAGTGTGTATTGCTGATTAGGGTAATCATGAATGGGTCATATTTGCTATTTGAGGAAAAGATTATTGTTAACATCAGAGCAAAAAAAAATCATGATTTTTTTGAAGTTGTAATCATAAAACCAAGCTAGTGATTAATTATAGGAATTTGAAGAAAGAATATTTCCTGTTAACACCCCCCCCTTGTGGGGGGCGGGGACTGGGGATTGAATTCAGAATCACTCAACCACTGAGCCACATCCCCAGTCCTTTTTTGTATTCCATTTAGAGACAGGGTTTCAATGAGTTGCATAGGGCCTCAGCCACCTGAGCTGGATTACAAGTCGTGTGCCACTGTGTGGGCTTCCTGTACCCTTTTTGAATTTTCTTGTTTTGATCCATAGAATTAAATCATTGATCAAACAAAAGGGAAATTGACAATTGGGGAATGGACTGAAGATTGAACTCAAGGCCTATTACATGCTCATTGACAAATTTTAAAACCATCAAACTTTACTATTTTTTATAAGTTTTGTTAGAAGTAAGAATAATATTTTGGTTGATTGTAAGTGCTTAGGACTGGTTTATTTCAGAATAGGTCTTTATCAGCATTTGCTAGGATTTATTTTATGGGGTGTGGAACTAAACAGCTAGGTCTGTGCTAATAATAAGCACTTTACCACTGAGTTACATCTCCAGCTCCACATTGGTTGAACTTAGAATTTCTGTTTTGAGAATACTAAATAAAGATTTGCCAAAAAAGGCCGTTGTTTTTTAAAGAAACAAAATATTCCTTTTTATTTGTTTTTTGGTGTCTGGGATTGGACCCAGGGGTGCTTAACCACTGAGCCTTATCCCTTGCCTTTTTTTTTTTTTGGAGACAGGGCCTTGCTAAGTTGCTGAGATGGCCTCAAGCTTTGATCCTATTGCCTCAGTTTCCTGAGTCACTGGGATTACAGGTGTACTCCACCATGCCTGTCTTAAATATTCTGGTTTTTAACTAAGGTTTAGGAGTAGTGATATTTAGGACATTTTTGTTACCTTCTGAAATGTTTCCCAAATTAGTAGAATTACCATCCTGTTAGAATTTGTGACTTTTTAATACTTAACATTTTAATGAGTGATTCAAAAAGAACAAGTTACCTCAAAATTCTTTTTGTTTAATATTTTAGCAAAGAATGGCTCAAGAAGTACTGACACATTTAAAGGAGCATCCTGATGCGTGGACAAGAGTCGACACAATTTTGGAATTTTCACAGAATATGAACACGAAAGTAAGCAAGTGGTGGTTTTAAATTGAATTATTTCTTTTTCTTTCAGTCATAAACTTTGAGGAAGGTATCTCTTTTTTAGTATTAGCATTTGTTATTTCAAATCATTTTATATTGTAAACTTATTTCAAAATTTAGTCTTAAACATAGAATTAATTCTTGCAAATAGTCCTAAGAATTATGAATGGAGTTTTGTAATTGGGACTAGTATGCAAGGTGGCTTTTTTTCTTTCTTTTTCTTTTTCCTTTTCTTTTTTTCTTTTTTTTTTTTTTTTCCTCTTTTCTTTTTAGAACATGCATACAGGTCTGATAAGTAGCATAAATTCTGAATGTTATTCAGAGATGAAACAACATCTGAGGAATTATTTTGGGCAAGTAATCAATATAATACAGGCTAGGCACCTCCACCCAAGTTGTGTGGACAGCTTAAAACCCTATTCCATGGTACCTATGCTTTTAATGGGACAGCACTCAGTTTTTATTTGCAATTAAAATGTTATGATTCTGGTCCTTTTTTTTTTTTTTTTTTTTTTCCTTAAGTTTGAACAGAAGGGTTGATCAAAATGTGTTTTGACTGTTTTAGGCTTGATGATTCACGCTTCTCTTTAAACTGCCGTAAAGTAATAAAATACCATGGCATTCTGTTTAATACACAAAAGGTTTCAACTTGATATACCTTGTGTTAAAACAGAAAATAGCCGTGTTCACATCTGTTTCTGAAATCAGACTGTGTTAATTAGCAGTTTTAAAATATTAATTAGTTTTGACATCTTGTAAATTTTAGGGAAAAATACAGTCCAGAACTTCCTCAAAGTGCTAACCTTAAGTAACATAACAGTGTTTGCCTGTTTGCTTGCCTGGTAAATTTTGCTTTTTATACTGACAGACATTACTAATGTTTAAGTTGATTTATCAACAGTATTTTTAAAAACTCAAATTTGTCTTGTGAAAAATGAGATGATTAGAGGAACAGAAAGAAAGCAACAGGTAAAGAATTCTTCAATTTACATAAATTACAAATGATTTGGTGCTAAATTTATGCACTATGACATTTGGCTTTTATGCAATCATTTTTTTTTCTTTAAAGATGTTAACACTACCTGATATTAATCATAATGTTCCATTATGTTGATTGCTTGTAATAGGAAGAAAAGGGGTGTCTTCCTGTGCAACTGACACAGCTAGGCTTTGACGGCAGGCCTCCACAAGGTCTACCCTTTTGATTCCCTTTAACTGAATTCTGTTCATCAATTGTTTTTGTTTCATGGGTGGTGGGAGGGGAAAGGGGAATTCAATGCATAAAATAAGTATTTCTAAGGGCTCAGTAGAAATTTCTACCATAGGGATCATTTCATGCATTTATTTTTTCATGCAGTCTTTGCTGTTATCTGTCCCTCATCTTCATAAATCAGCAGTGGATTTCTCAAGTTCTGAGTTGTAAAACAGAAGTGTTTTTTAGAATGTATGGGTTACTTATGGACATTTCTAAAGTAGTAGTTTATCATTGGCTTTCAGATTTGACTATCAGTTCAGATTTTTGAACCAAAATACTTTTTTCCTCCTCTAAGCATGTGAACTGTTTTCTCTGTGGAGTTATGTCTAGGAGGAGTTCGGTGTTAAGGAAATTATGGTGATGGATGGGAGAAAATAGATATATATAGATTGATTAATGCTTTGACCTAAGCTATGCCAAGCTTTTGTTGGGGTCCCTGCCTCAACCCATTTGGCAGAAAGATGAGAATATGCAGTGTATGTTCATCAGGATAATAACTTTTTAACCCTTGGAGAAGATTAAAGTTTAGTAAATAGGTATTTTTAGTTGATAATGTATTGATCAATAAAAAGTAAATGTAATAAAAATTTTGGTCAAATAAGATAAAGTTTTAAAGATTTTGATTCTGATAAATTTTATGTGGATTTTGTTTCTTAGTATTTTAAAGGTCTTTTGCTGATTTAGCAAGAAGCATTTTGTGTAGTATATACATTGCTTTGACTTTGTAAGTCTTTTGACCATCTGATCTTGTGTTTGGAAAACTGAAGGAAAATTTTAGTTACATTCTTAAAAGCTAATTTAGAATTTCTATCAGTTGGGAACTCTTTTTTTCTTTTTGGTTGACATTTTTCTGAGACCTAGGGATAGCTGTATTCTAAAACATGAACAATATAGAAAGCTTTCACTATTTACTGCTGATTATGAAACATTTTAATGGTATCAAATAAGTTCAGAATTTTGCTTTGGCCTTGTTTTTATTCTGGAAGTCTGTAAGGAAAGTTCTGCAACTGTAGGATTGAAGTTGAGATGGCCAAATTTTCCTGGAAAGTGTGAAATGTTAAAATGAAAGAAAACAGCAAAAACATTAACTGTTTGAGCACAATGTAGTTTGGGACAGTCTATATTGTGCTTTGGATAAAAAGCATTTGCATGATCCCTTTGGTTGAAATACTAATGCTCCTATTTTATTGTTTAATGACTAACCATTTTAAAGATGAACTCTTATTCTCAGCCAAAACTTGCAATCTGAGGTTATATGTCTATGTCTGAATGAGTTTACCTTTCAGGTATTGTAGGTGATTCTTCCTGTTAAAACGTACCACAATATTTTTGTCCCTTTTCTTCCTCCTGCCTGTCCACACTAATTGGTTATAGTAATAATTTTAGGTAGCTGCTCTTGGAGCATTATAAATTCTTAAAAATATTGTTGACTATTTTAGAGTGTGTAATCAGCAGGAGGGACAAAATGGCTTGAAAGTGGTATCTTTATTTCTTAAACTTTCTTGGACATTTAGTTACAACTTTTATTTAGGAAGGAATACCTGAAAGGTAGATGCAGATTGCAACATGCATTTGTATATTTTTTTGACTGTGCACAAAAGTTTATCTTTAAATTAGTAGAAATAGCAATTATAAGGGTGGGGTTAAAATTGAAAGTAAACCCATGGGTTGTCTTGCTGCTCCTTAAGTAACACACCAGTGATGCTTAAACAGTTTGTATAGAAAGTATCTGTGACAGTACTTTAATATTTGGCCAAAAGCTTACAACTTGTAGAGGATGGTAGGAAGCTTGATAGCATCCAAGCTACTAAATTCTTAGGAGCCTGGTGGTGTTAAAAGTCTGTGAGCTTATGAGCAGTCAGTTATGCTGTGAATTCATATCTGGCTGCTATTTTTCCTTCTACAGATAAGCCCATTTGGCTGCTAAAGAGGGCTCTTTTTATTTGGTTCTTCTTCCTGGTGTGAGCATGTATAAACAGCAGGACTTTACATAGTAAACAGTAAAATGAGGAAAATGCATGAAATATCAGTGTATGGGTGAATAGATCTTTGTTTAATATATGTAATTAAACTTGGTAGCATAATGTTTTTGAAGCTTTAGAAGTAAATGTGTGTCTGTCCATTTGTGAATTCCTAAAAGTCGCCAGTCCTATGGCAATATATTCACATGATTCTATTCTCCAATTTTCAGTATTATGGACTACAAATTTTGGAAAATGTGATAAAAACAAGGTGGAAGATTCTTCCAAGGAACCAGTGTGAAGGTAGGAAAATATTCTAAAAAATTATAAATTCAGGGCTGGGGTTGTGGCTCAGTGGTAAGAGTGCTTGCTTGCATTGCACTTGAGAGGCACTGGGTTCAATCCTCAGCACCACAAAAAAAATAAATAAATAAAATAAAGGTATTGTGTTCATCTATAACTAAAAATATTTTTTTTAAAAAGAATTACAAATTCAGAGTTTTATTATTTCTGGTGCTTTTGTTTCAGTTGAGTGGTATTTTGGGGAAGGAGAGTTGTCGTCGTTTCCCGCCCCCGCTAATGGAGATTACATGCTTTCCTCATGTTGCAAATCAGGTTTTGTTTATATTGGGAAGGATGGTTAGGTTAACCTTTGTGGAGAGACCATGCTGTCAAATATTTTACAGTAAATATTGGGAAAATACATGCAGGACTGGGGGTGTGGATCGACTGGTAAGAGTGCTTGTCTTGAATGTGCTGCTTAGCATGTGCTCTGTTTGACCCCTGCCCCCCACACCACAATATATGCATACATACATACATAAATACATACATACATAAATCTGGAACATGTCCAGAGGTGAAAGAAATTTGAAAATGTGTTATTTAAGTGCACAGTAATTTGACAAGTAAAAAGAACTTTAACATGGATCTTGATGTAGGTCTAACTAGGTATGAAAAACAAATTATGAAAAATTGTACAAAAAGGCTTTTTTTTTTTTTTTTTTTTAAACCTTTTTTATGTTTTGGTTGCTTTACATATAGAAAATGAAGATGTGGTGATAACCTGGTATTGGCATTTAACTTTTCTCTCTACTATATTAGAAAAGTTGGAATTCTTTGTAGTTCTAGTTGTCACTGCCTTTAATACATATTTACATCACTTGTTCATTTCTTTTTAAAACATAGAGCTGGGTGTGGTAGTACAAATTGTAGTTCCAGCAATTCAGGAGGCTGAGGCAGAAGGATCACAGTCAAGGCCGGACTAAGCAATTTAGTGAGACCTTGTTTCAAAAAGAAAAAGGCAGGGATAGAGCTCAGAGTTGAAGCACCCTGGATTTAATCCCCAATATCCTCCCCAAAAAGGGTATACACACACATTTGTCTGGACTTTGTAATGGGAATATCTTGTATCTGGCATTTTCATTTAATTATTTATTTATTTTGGTGCTGGGTGTTGAACCTACAGGCACTTTACCACTGAACTACATTCCCAGCACTTACTATTTGTTATTTTTCTACAGTCTCATTAAGTTGCTTATGGCCTCACTAAATTGCTGAGGTTGCCCCAGAACTTTTGATCCTTCTGCCTTCTCAGTCATTTATACCACTATACCTGGCTAGATTGTTGATGTTTATGGTGCTCTCCTTCACTTGATTTTTCATGCGGTCATTATAGTGGAGTAGTAGCCTGAAATTTACTTAGCCAACCTCACTTAAACCTTGATGTCTTTTTGACACATTTAAAGGTGAACGAGGCATAAATTTTAATGGCCATTTCCTTAATTCATCATAAGCCATAGATTAAGAATGGTGATAGTCGGGAGCACACCTATAATCCCAGTGGTTGAGGAGACTGGGGCAGAAGGATTGCAAATTCGAAGCCAGCCTCAGCAATTTAGCAAGGCCCTAACCAACTTAGTGAGACCCTGCTTTAAAATTAAAAATGAAAAAGGACTGGAACTGTATCTCAGTGGTAAAGTACCTCTGGGTTCAATCCTAGTATTAAAAAAAAAAAAAAGAATGGTGTAGGAGGAAATAGAACCCTCAAAGGATGTCTTTTCTTTTTCTTTCTTTTTTTTTAAGTGTTTTATTATGATTCAAAAATGTCATGTTTTATGACCTAAAATATTGTGTAGTTTGGCTATGAAGTGTTTTCTATTTCTTGAACATTTACTGAAGTATAATTTAAGCCCCACCCCCTTTTTTGTTCCAGGGATTGAACCCATGGGCTGAGCCACATCCATCCCAAGCCCTTTTTATTTTGCGACAGGGTCTCACTGATTTGCTGAGGGTAGCTTTGAACCTTTACTCTGCTGGTTTAGCTTCCCTAATTTCTGGAATTATAGGCAGATGCCACCATGCCCCCCTGTAAACCCTTCATTTTAATTTTTATGGTGCTGCAGTGAACCCAGGCCACCAGCATGCTAAGGATGTACTGCACCACTCGGCTATCTCTAGGCTGCTTTATCTGTTTTTAAACACTTCAATCTCTTCTTCATATTACACAGGATTCTTATAAAGCTTTTCTACCTCTAAGTGTTTAAGGATTGAAATGACTTACCAGTGTCATGTATTCGTTACCCAAAAAATTAGGCGCAAGGCCTTGAAATTTTGACATTTTTTGCATTCTGCATTAATAGTGGCAGTATGTTTAGGTTTTTTTTCATAAAGGCACTGTAGTGCCCATATATTCATGTGTTAGTATCAAACATTCCAGGGGACAGAAGACTGTACTTTTTAATTGTTCTGTTTGTAAAAGGAAGAGGGGAGGGAGTGGTGTCTACTCACTGACTTAGAAATGTGTTTTATTCATGTTATCGTTCCACTTATTGATGATAATACTTAATTTCTCTGTAAGCACTTTTTTCTTTTTTGGCGGTAGGAATTGAACCCTAGCCTCACCTACTTGCCCATTTTGTACATCTGAGATGTGCTTCCAGCCAAATACTTTTTGAAGCATCAGAATCACATTTCTAGCCTCCTGTGTTTCTCCCACAGTAATGAGATTTGCTGGGATATAAAATTTTATTTATTTAGTTTTGGTGGTGCTGGGATTTGAACCCAGGGGCACTTAACCTCTGACTTAATCCTCAGCCCTTTTCATTTCGGGATGCCGGCCTTAAACTTTTGATCCTTCTGCCTCAGCCTTCAGAGTCGCTGGAATTACAGGCATGCATCATTTCCCTGATAGTACTTCATTTTTGGAAAAGACATTTTAATAAAACAATAACTTATAATTTGCATTTCATAAAATTTTATTGCATTGCTGTGGTTCTTCTTTAGCTTTAGAACAGAAAAAAATGTGTCTAAAACTTGGTTTATGTTTTTTATATTGTTTTTGCTTCCCCTTCCCTCACCATTACTTACAACATTTGAGTGCCATAGTTTTTTTCACATCTCTCCCCATCACTCCAAAGCATAAGCACTATAATTTTTAAGGATCAGAGGATGTTTTTGTTGCATTCTTATTGCTTGGTAATTTGGTACTCAGTATATAATTTTTCAGATAATGAGTTGCCATTAATACAGTGATCACTTTAACAACCTAAAGGATTTCCAAATATTTTTGCTTTCATATTTATGACATATGTATAATTTAACATTGTTTTAAAAGAAGTATCTTTATTTCCATACTGGGAATTGGTAATTGATCCCCAGGGCTTTGTATATTCTAGGCAAGCATTCTACAACTGACATCTCTAGCCCTTTTTTATTCTGAGACACAGGGTTTCGCTGAGTTGCCCAGGCTGGCCTCGAACTAGTGATCCTTCTGCTTAGCTGGAGTAGCTCAGATGATAGTCTTTTTTTTTTTCATTGTGCTCCGCAATGAACAAAATCCTCAACATGCTCACCCCGACACCAGGTTTTACTGCCATGCTGGCCTCTAGCTTTGACTCAGCCCCCTGAGTTACTGGGATAACAGGCAGGTACCACTAGACCCAGCTAAAAGGAATATTTCTTTAGATGAATTACTGTACATTTAAAAATCCTTAATAAAAACCTAAGAAAGGTGAAGGGGAAATTATAAAATGTGAAGTGGAAGAATTTCCAAGTAAGGAGTGGTTGCTATTCACTGAAGTCTTAAAAGGAACTCTGACTGCCAATAATACTTGTGATCTTAATTGTACATGAGAGTCATGATTCAGGTAACCTTCCCTCCCTTTCCCCGTTTTGTTTTTGTACCAGGTATTGAACCCAGAGGTGCTTAATCACTAAGCAACTTTCCCATCCCTTTTTAAAACATGACATTGCTGAGGCTGACCATGAACTTGTGATTTTCCTGCCTCAGCCTCCCCATTCACTGAGTTTACAGTTACCATGTGTGACTACCTTCATTATTTATTGAAAAATAATAAGTAATTTTTTGTTGTGGTATAATATATGTAAATTTTCTAAAAATTTTTTTTAGTTGTAGATGGACTCAATACCTTTATTTTATTTACTTATTTTTATGTGGTTCAGAGGATTGAACCCAGTGCCTCATGCATGCTAGGCATGAACTCTATCACTGAGCTACAGCCCCAGCCCAATAGATGTAAATTTTTGAGATGGAGATCTTGCTGTTTTGCCAGGCTGACTCAGTCTTCTTGCCTCATCCTCTTTTTAAGTAGCTTGGAATACAGGTATATGCCACCACATCTTGCTTCCTCTTAAGATATTTTTGCACCTGATTTTTAAAGTGAAGTACAGTTGACACACACAATAAATTGTACATGTTAAATTGTGTAGTTTCATAAATTTTGACTTCTTTATGTACCCTTGAATTCACTACTTATAATTAATATCTACCTTTGATTATATTCTCTTTCACCATTTTTTTCCTCCATGTGCTCTTATCACTCAACTTGATTCACTAAGAATGGTATGACTGGATCATGTGGTAGATGTGTAACTGCCCAACTGTTTTCCAAAATGGTTGTATTCTTTTATGTTTCTCTCTAGCCATATATGATTGTGCTTCACTTTCTGGATGACACCTGATATTTTGTGTTTTTAATTATAGGTGTTATAGTACATATATGGTGGTATCCAGTTGTGATTTTTAATTATCATTTCTTTAATGACTAATGCTGTTCTGCATTCTTTACACCTTCAGTACATGGCATGCCAATATGTTCCTTGTTGAAATGTCTGTCCACAAAAAGTTTAGAATCATCTTGGCAAATTATGACAAAAATTTTGCTTTAAATTTAAATGAAATTGCATTAGATATGTGGCTCAGTGTGGAGAAAATTAATATCCTATCTGATTCATGAACACAATTTATCCCTATAATTTGTATAATTTAATATTTTAGACTACTAGGCCTTGTGTAATAATTTCATTGAAATTCCAGAGAATATAATGTTAGAAAGTGGGCCAAACACTATTGCTCTGAGTTTTACAGCCATCCCTATTCATATTTCATATATTTTGCCAGTAGTGCACCATGAAGGGATAACAAAAGGAAATAAAATCAATTTTGATAAAATATATTTCCATGTCTAAAACAAGGTTGGGGGATGTAGCTGAGTGTTGGGGTACTTTGCCTAGCATACCATAGTTTCTAGGTTTGTGCTCCAGTACCACCAAAAAAAAAAGGTAATATTTTTGAGATGTATTTCAATTCAATTCAGTATTGTGTATAATTGATAAAAGCTTTCCATTACCCCTGTGCTGTGAATCAAACCCACGGCCTCATCCATGTTTTACAACAGCTCTACACTGAGCTATGTCCTCAGCCCAAAAGCAGTTTTCTTAATACTTCCAGTTAATTTTAACTGCGATTTTACTAGGAGAGGGCTATACTTCATTGCTCAATTGTCAGCTTGCATCCATGTAGCAAGTAGCCAGGAGAGTGTGTTTTGTTAAGTGGTAATAAATTCTTGATCCCTTTGTAATTTTTTTTTTTTGTGTGTATGTGTTGTGCTGGAAATAGAACCCAAGGATGCTCTCTGAGCTACATCACCAGCCTTTGAAATTTTCTTTTTGGGAAAGGATTTTGCTGTTGCACAGACTGGCTTCAAACTTAGTGATCTTCCTGCCTCAACTTCTGGAATTGCTGGGATTATAGGCATGTGTCACTATGTGCAGTTTAAATATAGAAATCAGTGGCACTAAGTACAGTGACAGTGTTGTGTAAACATCATTATTCATCTCCACAATTTGTTTTCATTAGCCCAATTGAAGGTATACTCATTAAACTACTAATTCCCTGTAACCCTCTTTCTCCAGCCTTGGGTGACCACCCACTCTCCTTTCTCTCTGAATTTGCTTATGTACCTCATGTAAGTGGAATCATATAATATTTGTCCTTGTGTCTGATTTTTTACTTAGAGAATGATTTCAGGGTTAATACATGTTACAGCATATATCAGAATTTAATTTCATTCTTTGAGGGCTAAATGAAACTATTGCACATTTGTTTATGTATTTTTGTGTTGATGGAAATTTGGGTTGTTGCCATCTTTTTAACTGGAGCGAATATTGCTGCTGTAAGCTTTAATAAAATATGCCTTTTAGTATTTTTGTTCCATATCTGTTTGAGGTTCTAGACCTGTTTAAGAATGGCGAATGTTGCTGGTTGTAATGGTGTACTCCTGTAATCTCAGTGGCTCCAGCAACGGAGGCAGGAGGATTGCTCATTGAAAGCGAGCCTCAGCAGTGAGGCCCTATGCAACTTACTGAGACCCTGTCTCTAAATGAAACAAAAAAGTGCTGGGGATGTGCCAGGTGCCATGTTATACATCTGTATTCCCAGGTTTTTGAGAGGCGGAGGAAGGATCATTTGAGTCCAGGTATTCCAGGCTAGCCTGGGTAATGCAGCAGTGAGACCCCCGTTTCCCAAAAGAAACAATAATGATGAATGTTAAGGTCCATTCTTCTTAAAATGACTAAACATGCAGGCCCAAGTTACAGTTTGATTCTAGCCCTGTTGTGGAACCCTACTTTGTTAATCCCTTTTTAGAATTGTCTTTGGCTATTTTTCTCACGGTTGACTGTTTGTTCTCAAATATTTCATTAAGTGGGACAATCTGCATTCCTTTGAACATGTAAAGAAAGAAAACATAGCCTTCTTTTAGTGATCATTTTTCTATCCATCAGTCTGGGTGGTTTAAGTGAACAGGTGTTTGGAATATTTTGGTTTTATATGGTATTGATGAGAAATGTACCAATTTACATTTTCATAGCTTGTAAATAAGTAAAAGTGAAAGAGGTGTATATATATATTTCGCAATCTTTGCAATTAAATTGAACTCATCCTCTTCTAAACCCCCTTTGTAATATACTTCTGTTTTGACTTGGTACTAAGGGTTGAACAACCTGGAGACACTCCAGGTGGCTTTTGTTTTTGTTTTTGTTTTTTAAACATTTTGAGACAGGGTTTCAGTACATTGGTCAGACTGACCTGGAACTTTGTGAACCTCTTAGACTCCCCAGTTGCTGGGGTTACAGGCAAGTGTCTCACCTTGCTTATGGGAAGGTGCAACTTTTTATTCACACCTTCAAACAGTTTCTTAAACATGTTTTCCCTTATTATAAATAGTCCTGTATTTGTTTAAAAACTTCATGACAGTCTGTCACTGACTAGATGAGATGCTAATTTATGATTTAAATGATTTTAATTTTGATTGTACCAGGATTGAACTGAAGGGTGCTTAACCACTGAGACACATCCCGAGCCCTTTTTTTATTTTTCATTTTCAGACAGGGTCTTGCTAAGTTGCTTAGACCCTCACCAAATTGCTGAGGATGGCTTCAAACCTGTGATCTTCCTGCCTCAGCTTCACAAGCCGCAGGGATTACAGGTGTGCCCCAGCTATGATTTGTATTTTGAAAGTTTTGCTTTCATAGAAGTAATGGCACCACAGTATGCTGTATTAATTTGTTCTCTGTATTTCAAATATTCTTAGTGAATTTTCTACCTTTAAAAAAACATGTTCTTTTTTTTTTTTTTTACCTTTACCCTGTCGTTACCTATGCAATATTTTATAAGGCACTTCTAAAGGCTAATTATTTTCGCTGTGTAATTTGCAAGATGACGCGTATATTTTGAGCCAGCATGGGATTTATTTTTCATCTTTTTGCCAAAATATAGTCTACAGTATTTGGTTGCATATTGATATTGAATATTTGACATTGATTTTTTTTTCCCCCTATGCTGGAGATCAAGTTTGTGCATGGTAAGCATGTGTTCTGCCAGTAGACTATTAACTCAGCCCCCAATTTTTTTGTTCATATTAAGAATAGGGTCTTGGGCCCTTTGATTGTTAAAATGTCAATAACCAAAGGATTCACTGTTTAAATCTTTTGAAAATACAAATGACACAGCAAGCATGAGAAGATAATTGTATTTGTGAAGACATTAAGCCTCAATGAGAAATCGTTCTTCATTTTACATTTTTGGGCTTCATGATGCTTGGCAAGTACTCTACCTTGAGTCCCTGTTCTTGATTTTCATACCAAATTTTATACCAAACTTTTCAAAGAATTAGAAAGCTACTAGAAGGCATCGTAGCTTTATGTATACTTTCTGTGTAGTTGGAAAAGAAATACCAATTTAGTGCAGTTTTTACTGAATGACATATACAAAGGTAGTCTAACCTTGTTTAAATAAGATTGTTTTGCATAAGTTACGTTTTGTAACTCAACAGTCAGTACTTTGTGAAAATTCATAATTTTTTTTAAGTCTCATGCTGAGTGAGCGCTTTCTGCTACTTAGAAGCTTTTTTTGTTTTTGTTTTTTTTGTTTTTTTGTTTTTTTTTGTGATGCTGGGGATTGAACCCAGGGCCTTGTGCTTGCAAGGCAAGCACTCTACCAACTGAGCTATCTCCCCAGCCCAGCATTTGTATTTTCTGTCCTATGTATTGTATCTTTTTTTTTTTTCTTCAAGTGTAATTCACAGTCTATAAAGTTAATTTTAAAATTAGATGCCTTTACCTTTTTAATTTTGGGCAAATCATGATAAAGGAGTTTAAGAGATTAGTTATGGTATTTTGCTCAAGGAGATTCTGAATAGACAACTTGGAGCCATATTTGATCAAAAAGTTGTGAATTTAACTGGGTCCAGTGGTGTCCACCTGTAATTTCAGCAATTTAGCAAGATACTAAGCAATTTAGCAAGATCCTGTTTCCGAATAAAAAATTAAAAGTACTGGGGGATGTACTTTAGTGTTAGAGTGCCCCAGGATTTCAATTCCCAGTACTCCCCCCAACCCCCCTCCCCCCCCCAAAAAAAAAAGTTGTGAATTTAATCCAAGCAACTCAGGAGGCAGAGGCAGAAAGAAGTTTGAGGCCAGCCTGGGCAACATAGTGATAACCTATCTTTAAATAAAGAACAAGAAATGGCTGGGGATGTAACTCGTGGTAGATTAAACCCAGGTGTGGGTTTACTCCCCAGTACTGGAAAAGAAAAAGTTGTTACTGTATGTATAGCTTCAAGTTTGAGGGCTGGAAGTACTGAATTGTAGAATGACATGATTGAGACATTGCTCTGTAGGAACCTTAGTTTTACTATAGTCAACTCATTGTTTTCAGGTTTTGTATCTGTATTCAACCAACCATGGGTCAAAAAAAAAAAAAAAGAAAAAAAAGAAAAAAATTGTATCTGAATTGAAAATGGACCAACTCTTCATGTTGTCCTTGTACCCTGAAGAGTATATTATAGCAGCCAGGTGAAATGACAAATGACTGTGATCCCAGTGACTCGGGAGACTGAGGTACGAGGAACATACACATTCAAGGCCAGCCTGGGCAACTTAACAAGAATCTGGTTCAAAGTGTATTTAAAAAAAAAAAAAAGTTGGGGATGCAGGTCAGCAGTAGAGTGCCATTGAGTTCAATCCCCCGTTGCCATATACACCCCAAAAAAACCCATTGTAACACCTACATGCTCACATTTTATTTGGTATTATAAGTATCTAGAGATGATTTTCTTTCTTTTTGGTTCTCAGGAGTGCTTAGCCACTGAGCCACATCCACAACTCTTATTATTTCTTGAGACAGGTTATTGCTAAGTTGCTGAAGCTGCTCTCTAACATTGGATCCTTCTGCAGCAGCCTCTAGTTGCTGGGATTACAGGCATGCACCCTCATGCTCTGCTCCTCAAAAGGGTGGATTGATTATATGCAAGTACTGCACCATTTTAAAGAAGGTAGTTGAGCATCAGAGAACTTTGGTGTCTGAGGGCATCCTTTGACATTTTCCAGTTTTCATCTTTGTTCTTGGCTCCAAGTATCGGCGAATTTTAGGAAATCCTGAATAATGGGGAAAGTTATCTAAATTAGTAATAGTTGAAGGATATATGATCCTTCTCTTCGCAGAGCCTGAGAAAAGTATCCACGACTCATATATGCCAGGTAGAGGCTGTATTAGTACTTTAAGACATTGTTTTGTTTCTTATGCAAATTTAAAGTACTGGATTTCCTATAATATTGTATTTTTAGTTATTTAATCATAGAATAAAAGATTTGAGAGGAAGATTTACTCTATTTTCTTTAGATTCCCCCTTTTTCTTTTATAGGGGTTTCATTTGTTTTTTGTAGAAGGGGAGGGGGGGGTTGGTACCAGGGATTGAACTCAGGGGTACTGAACCCCTGAGCCACATCCCCAGCTGTATTTCGTGTTTTATTTTATTTAGAGACAGGGCCTCACTGAGTGCTGAGGCTGGCTTTGAACTCTCAGTCCTCCTGTCTCAGTCTCTTAAGCAACCGGGATTACAGACTTGGGCCACCGCACCTAGCCCTAATTTTTTTTGACATTTCTTTTTCATTTCTTTTATATAGTTATGTGGTTCTGGGGATTGAACCCAGTACCTCATGCGTGTGGGGCAAGGACTCTACCACTGAGCTACAACCCCAACCCGTGATTCTGTAATTTTTTTGTCTTAAAATTCCATTAAAACTTCCTGCTTTGCCAGGTACAGTGGTGCACAGTTGTAATCCCAGCTACTTGGGAAGCTGAGGCAGAAAGATCTTAAGTTCAAGGCCAGCCTGTGCAACTCGGCACAAACCTGTCTCAAAATAAAAAGGACTGGGGATATGTAGCTCAGTGGTAAAGTGCCACTGGGTCCAGTACCTAGTATCAAAAGAAACAAACAACACTATTTTGTGTCCTCACAAAATTTCTTTTTGTTATTTAGAAGTTTGTAGAATTAAGGAAAGTCTCCTAAGAGAATTGAATTTCCTTAGAATCCTTTAGTTAATTGTAATGTTGATGATTCGGCCTTGGTGCAAAAAAGCCAAAAAAGTGAACACTAATTCAGTACTACCAACTCTAGATCTTGCATTTCCTCCCTGATGTCTTTTTTCTGTTTTACATTGCGTATATCTGAGTCTCATTAATCTTTGATAATTTTTTTTTTCCTGGGGTCTCATATATTCTAGACAAGTACTCTACCACTGACCTACACCCTCCGGCCCTCTTACCATATTGCCTGCTTGTTTCATATTTATAAGACTTGTTTTCTCTTTATAATAAGTGTATATCATAGTGTTATAGGATAGAATGTGTCAATTTGAGCCTATGCCAGTTACTTTTTTTTTGGTACTGGGGATGGAACTCGGGCACTCAAGCTCCGAGCCACATCCCCAGCCTTATTTTGTATTTTATTTAGAGAGAGGGTCTCACTGAGTTGCTTAGCACCCTGCCATTGCTGAGGCTGGCTTGGAACTCTCCATCCTCCTGCCTCAGTCTCCAGAGCCTTTAGGATTACAGGAGTGTGCCACTCCAGGCCAGTTACTTTTTTCCTCAAAGGTTTACCCATTGGCTTTAGTTTTTCTTGGTGTATATTGTTTACAACAGTTATTGTGACCTTTCCCTAATGTTAACAAAACTTTTTTTTTTTTTTTTTTTTTTTAAGGTTGGTTTGTTTGTTTGTTTTGGTACTGGGGATTGAACCCAGAGGCACTTTACCACTGAGCCATATCCCCAAACCTTTTTATTTTGAGACAGGGTCTGGCTCATTTCCTTAGGACCTTCTGAAGTTGCTAAGGGCTGACCTGGAATTTGTAATTCTCCTGTCTCTGCCTCCTGAGTTGCTGTAATTATAGGCATGTACTACCACTCCAGGCAACATTTAACAGGATATTTTTAAATTTACCTTTCTAATTTATGTGCTTGTAACATAACAGTTTAGAAAATTTGGTACCTGACAGTTCATTAACTTTTCTCATATATATATTCATACTAGTTTCCATTGACTTTTTCTTTTGATATATAGCTCTTATTATTGGATTGGATTGTATTAGTAAAGTTTTTCCATGACTAGGGAAGTATTTTCATGATATTTTAATAGTATATTTCTTTTATTTTTATTTGGGACATGGGGTAAAATTGCTAGCTCCATCATGGTTAATAGAGATTGTATTTTCAAGTACCAGTGAAGGGGAACCATGGTTTAAAAGAATTTAGTTCATTAGCATATAAATATTAGCATATTAGAATAGCTTTATATAATCACGCAGGTATTTGGTTGCCTTCAGATTGGCCACATCTTCTAATTGTAGTCACCTTCTTAGCAATTTAAATTTCCATGTTCTGACTTTGTTAGGTGAGACTTGAAGATAACACATTTCAGAAAGTTCTGGAAACTCTGTGTAAAAATATTCAATTGTTCAATTGGGGATCCTGCCACAGATTCATTGGGCATATTACATTATGTATAACACTAAGTTTGTACACATTTCAAATAATCCCAGTTACTCAGAAGGCACCAGCAGGAGGATCACAAATTTAAAGCTAGCCTGTGAACCAGCCTTATTATTGCACTAAGCAATTTTAGTGAGACCTCATTATTTAAAAACAAAAAGTGCTGGGGATGTCACTCAGTGGTAAAGCACCCCTGGGTTTAAAAAAAAAATATATATATATATATATATATAATTATTTTTTTAAGTTTTAACATGTGACTTGTCTTGTGAAAAAAGGACCTATAGAGTTGTTTAGAAGATTGTTTAATATAAAAATTAAGACCAGAGGCAAGTTGTTTTAATTATTTAAAAAATATATTGTACTATTAAGAAAAGGAGTATTAGAAACAAAAGGTTTCTCCTGCTTGTTGTGGTGGGCTATCTCTGTAATCCCAACTTCTTGGGAGGCTGAGACAAGAGGATCACAAGTTTGAAGACTGCTTTGGAAATTTTTTGAGACCCTGACTGAAAAGTAACATTTTTAAAAGGACTGGGGGTTGTTGCTGAGTGTTAACAGCATTTTGGGTTTATTCCCTTGTACAGGGCCCTCAAAAAAAAAAAAAAAATTGAGCAAAGAAAAAAATTTTCTAATTTTTCCTACATTGTAGAATTAAAAAGTTAATAATGCATTTCTAGTATTGGCCTAATGTAATTAAACTTGGGAATGATAACATGTGATATTGACTTATAGATTATTAAAAAAAAAGTTTAACCTGTAAAAATTAGTTGACATAGTTTATTTAAGTGATCAATGCAAATTAATTAGTTCCTTGAGGCATTTTTTATTTAAAAACCACAGGTTGATATATTAAGTCCTTCTCTAAGAATTAGTGAGCAAGTTGGCTCTTATCTGTGATTCCTAGGGAAGAAGGATGGAAAGTTCTAGGCCAGCCTTAGGAACTTGGTGAAACCCTGTCTTAAAGTTTAAAAGGGATGTGGGGAGTCTATCTGGGTGGTAAGCATCCATAGGTTCATTCTCCAGCTTATGTTGGTGAAGATTGAATCCAAGGCATCTTTCCCATGATAATTTGGCAAAGACTTCACTGTACTACATCCTTAGCTCTAATTGGCATGCAAGGGGAGGGGGGCCCTGGGAATTTAATCCAGGGGCATTTATCACTGAGCTACATCTCTAGGCCCTCCCCCCGCCCCCCCTTTTTTTTTTTTTTTTTAATTTTGAGACAGGGGTTTAGTAAATTGCTGAGGCTGGCCTTGTGAACTTGCAAGTTGTCTGCCTCAGTTTCTCCAGTTGTTGGGATTCCAGTCTCTGTTTTTTTACTCTGGCCTCCTGGAGGTCCTGGAGGTCTATAAGCATGCTGTAAGTTTTTTTTTTTGTTTTTGTTTTAAAGATATACATTATGTTTATTTTTTTAATAGGAATAAAAAAATACGTTGTTGGCCTCATTATCAAGACGTCATCTGATCCAACTTGTGTAGAGGTAAGAGCTTTTTTGCAGATTATTTAAATATTTGTTCTTGACTAGAATTTACAGATGCACAAACATAAGGCATATAGTTATAGTAAAGCTGTAATCATTTGTCTCCCAGAACTTCTTATATTCATGTTCGTTTGCTATTCTATTTTCATTAGGCTTTTACTTAATCTGTTCTTTTTCTCCTCCTCAGAAGGAAAAGGTTTATATCGGGAAATTAAATATGATTCTTGTTCAGGTAGGTTTGAACATTTTTCATCAGAAAAGTAGAAGTTTACTACATAACTGTTGAAATGTTTAATTTGTGGTAGGAGTCACCAAATGTATTCCAATTATATTTCTCTGTGAATTATACTCTATTTGAGTCTCTGCAATTTTCCATATGACTGATGTGATTTTCTCAGTTGCTGGCAACTTCTTTTCCCTTTACGTATGGCATTATTCTTATATCCTTGCCTTGGTTTTTGACGTCTTAATTCTCCGTTAAGTCTTTTTCAAATTTGCTTTATTGTCTAAATGTAGAATTTTTATATTGACCTGTTTTCTGCAGTATTGTCTCAAGTATTTACCACTTAGCAGGTCATGTTAGAATATTTAGAAAATCCCTAGCTGAATTAGAAAAAATTGTATCCCATGCTTTTATAATTATGCAAAAAGAAATTCTAATGTTATCACTAAAAAGATGCAATCTAAAAAAATAAAAGTGCACTTTTAAAAAAAATCCTTAGCGGTTGGGGTTGTAGCTCAGTAGTAGAGCACTTGCCTAGCAGGTGTGAGGCACTGGATTCGATTTGCAGCACCACATAAAAAGATAAATGGATAAAATGAAGGTATTTTGTCTGTCTACAACTACAAATTTAAAAATAATCCCTAACTTACTACACACATTGTACAAACATAAATCTAATGCAGTTCAAGAGACTTTCTTAAATTTCCATCCCTGATTGCAATGCCTCCTTTCTTTCAAATTAGTAAATCTGAACCCTCCTATAATTCAGGTATTAAGAGACTAGGTTGTAGGTCAGAAGTAGAATGTTTGCTTAGAACACCCAAGACCCTGATGTTGTGTATCCCCAGTGTATTGTGAAGACAAGAATTTTAAAAATTCAAGGCTCACATTCTATCCAAGAGAAATCTTTTTCATTTTGGGGAATGAATCCAGGAACTCTATCTATTGAACTACACCCCATCATAGAACTCTGCCTTAACCTGTATGTCTTGGGGTATCGTAAGGTGACTTAACATATCTATTTCTTCAAGTATTGATATTCATGCACATTAGAGACACATGAGGCCATTAGTTAGAATACTGGAGTGTGGTCTTAGAGTGTTTAAGGCAAAGAGGACTTTATCTGTATTTTTCACCCAGCATGTGGTATAAGGAATGGCACATTTCCTGCCTTAGTAAAGGAAAAGTGGTTAATATTCAATCTCTGCTTTTTAATATACTTCATGTAATTTCTTTAAAGATTTTAGTTGCATTTGACAAGTGGGGTAAAATTTCACATTTCTTATTTTAGATACTGAAACAAGAATGGCCCAAGCATTGGCCTACTTTTATCAGTGACATTGTTGGAGCAAGTAGGACCAGTGAAAGTCTTTGTCAAAATAATATGGTGATTCTCAAACTCTTAAGTGAAGAAGTGTTTGATTTCTCTAGTGGACAGATAACACAAGTAAAAGCAAAGCATTTAAAAGACAGGCAAGTAATACTTTTGATTTAGCATTTTATAAGTAATTTTTCAAATTATTTCAAGCAGTTTTGGAGATAACTGTGATCTCTAAAGTGTTTTATTACATGAGGTAGTTTCATAATACAAATTTGAACTGGTCCTAAAGTGGGAATGTCGTATAACTGTTTCATGGTAAAGTATATGAAGTGTTATAGATGTCCTCCTTCAAGATTTGTTTTATGTGATAACTATTCAATCATAAATTCCAAGGAAATGATTTATGTCCACTGTCAACTGAATACTTAACTGCCCTGCTTCTGTAATTCTACTATACTTAACACTAGGAACACACCAAAATTGCCTTTAGGAGTAAACAACCTGTATTAAACTATAGGTATACCTTATTCCTTCCATTTAGTACTTAAAATTTGTTCTTAGTACTAAGAATGCAACAGATTTTACTTTCAGATATTGAAAGAGTGATTGGCTATATTTCAATGAAATTAACTGATATTTTACAAATGTTTTAAATCACTAATGTCTTCAATGACCACATTGCTGAAGATGTTTGAATGTTTTCATGGTGATTCTTCTTTCTTTATAATATGATTTCCCCCATCTTTTTTTTAAAGCATGTGCAATGAGTTCTCACAGATATTTCAGCTGTGTCAGTTTGTGATGGTAAGTGCTTTTAATTTCATTTTTAAATGAATTATTACAGGAAAATAATTATTTACAGAACTTGTTTTGTTATAGGAAAATTCTCAAAATGCTCCACTTGTTCACGCAACCTTGGAAACCTTGCTGAGATTTCTGAACTGGATTCCACTGGGATATATTTTTGAAACAAAGTTAATCAGCACATTAATTTATAAGGTACAATTAATGAATACATTTCAGTTAAATGTATGTCTACATAATTTTATACATGTCATTGTTTTATTTCTTTTAAAACCCTAACCATCAAACTAACTTGAAGTGAAGAAACCACTTAAGAAGTTGTGGGTAGTTGTGCACGTATGTAGTTCCATCACTTCAAGAGGCTGAAGCAGGAACATCACAAGTTTGAGGCCAGGCTCAGCAACTTAGTGAGACCCTGTCTTAAAATTGAAAAATAAAAGGTGGCTGGGGATTTGGCTCAGAGTTCAATTGGGAATACTGTCTCTGAGTTCGGTTGGGAGTGCTGCCAAGACAAAACAGCTTTAAGAAGAATTTCTGTGTACTTACTGCTAACAGTTGTTTGACATCAGTCTTAAAAGCCAATGATTCTGCCACTTACCCATGGAATTTTGTGAATTTAGTTAGACCATCTGTAACAGATTTTATTATGTTACTCTTTTAATTGATCATATAAGTCAGATAAATGGTATTACACTGAAATGCAAAAGTACATTTTATCTGAAATTTTTAAATGAGGTGTAATTCATTGTCATATTTATTCCTCAGTAGTTGCAGTCTTAACATTAGTGTATTATTGATAGATGTGATACTTGTATTTAATTTGACCTCAGAAAAGACTGTTGTACCTTGAACTTTGCAGTTTTGGGCCTATCCTTTTATTAGGCTTCTGTTGCTTGCTAAATGGTCTGCCATTTACACCTTCTTAGCAACAGACTATAAAATGTTCTTCTATACCTTTTGATAAATCACCTAGGTTTATGTTGTCCATCACCTAAAGTGCTAAGAATTCCAAAGTGCTGTGTCCTGTTTACACAGGAAACATGTCTGTAAGTGTTATATAACAAGTCCCGAAAAGTTTGTTAGGCAGCTTTGTTTTTCACATGTCTAAGGACACATCAAAAGAAAGCACATTGTTTTTTTTTTTTTTTTTTTTTTTTTTTTTTAAGTCACAGATAGACACAATACCTTTGTTTTATTTATTTTTATGTGGTGCTGAGGATCAAACCCAGTGACTCACACATGCCAGGCAAGCACTGTACCACTGAGCCACAACCCCACCCTGCACATGGTATTCTTAAGAATTTATTGTATATTGGGCAGATAATGAAATTTCTTTAAAATACATGCAAAATAAAACTTCTAATCCATTTGCCTGTTTTTGCTTATATTGTGTTCCTTACTGTTAGCGCCTCCCCATTGTTAACTTTGTGTGTTCGTGCTATTTAATTTTATGCTCCCCCTTCTTTTGAAATAGTTCCTGAATGTTCCAATGTTTAGAAATGTCTCTCTGAAGTGCCTCACTGAGATTGCTGGTGTGAGTGTAAGCCAGTATGAGGAACAATTTGTAACGCTATTTACACTGACGATGATGCAACTAAAACAGGTAATGTATCACTATTTGAAAATTCTAACAATTTTAATATCTTGGAAAATGTCTTATCAGAGTGTATATAGATCAGCTCTTATGTGACTTATCCCTAAATGGTAAGCCATTTATACTTTCTCAACAATAGAATACTAATTTACTAATCTTAGTAATGTTGACCATATTGTGAAAGCCTATGAAATTAAGTCCTTGGTTCTATTTAACAACAGGTGAAACGTGTGTATGCAAAATCAGCAGTAAAGTAGAAATTTGTGTACTGTGAAAAATCCTTGAAATAAAGGTTTTAGGAGTATCATGGTAATCTTTCTTGTAGACATCTGAGCAGACAATGGGAAACCTGGTTGGATTAATTATCTGAGATGTGGTCTGAGAAGTCAGTCATTAGCCACATTACTATTCATGTTTGTGATCTGAATGGATTATTTTTCTTTGAGAAAAATCAAAATCTAGGTCACAAAGAAATACAAGGAATAGCAAACCTAGGCTTTCACTGTTCTCATATTAGCCAATGAGTGTCAGAGTCTTAGAATTCTAATGTCATATTGATTTATAAATTGTGTATTGATGGTTCATTTTTCAACTTTCAGATGCTTCCTTTAAATACTAATATTCGGCTTGCATACTCAAATGGAAAAGATGATGAGCAGAACTTTATTCAAAATCTCAGTTTATTTCTTTGCACCTTTCTTAAGGAACATGGTCAACTTATAGAAAAAAGATTAAATCTCAGGGAAACACTCATGGAGGTAGGCTTTGTGGAACCTTGGTTCCTGAAGTTTACATAATAAAAACTTTTTTAAAAACGTGGTGTTCTACATAAAACTAGAACTAAAAATCAAAATGAGATATTTAAAGGTTATTCTATGTGATCGAAAGTCAAAAGTCCTTTTTATATAATTGAGGTGATTGATACAACATAAATTTTTCCTTTCTTAAAGTGTACCGTTTGGACTGAGTGGTTAGAGTAGAGTACTGACTGAGCATGTTCCAGACCCAGGTCACAATCCCCAGCGTTGCCCTCCCCCCAATTTTTTTTAAAGGTACAGTTCAGTGGCAGTTCAGTATATATTCAGAATGTTGTGCATCCGTCAATATTTAGTTCCAAAATATGCTCAGCTCCAAATGAGACCCTTTAATTATGAAACAGTCATTACTCCATGTTGTGGCAATTCTAAACTCTGTCTCGATGGTTTTACCTTATTCTGTTTATTTCATGTTATGTGTAATATGTGAACTTCGCTCGTGACTTCTTTCACTTAGCATCGTATTTTGAAGATTCCTCTGCTGTAAACTGTACCTTCATTCTTCACAATGGAATATTCCATTGTATGAGTATACTAAGTTTTATTTTATCTAGACACTTTTGATGGACATGGGACTTACTTTTACCTTTTGGTTATTGATTTCAAAGGCGTTTTTTAAAGGCTTGTAGAAAATATATATTGATAACTACTATTTAAGATATTTTAAAGCATTATAGGGCATGTATGAAGCAGCAGAGAGACCAGAGAAGTTACTCAATTTGATTCTTAATAAAATACCAGTTGTGCTTAAAATGAATTTTTAATTCCCATTTGAGTGGTAACTGAAAGGCAACTTTGGAGATAGGTTAGCCATATTTAAGAATTTATTGTTTTAATAGTGTTGGTATTATATGTAGGCCCTTCACTATATGTTGTTGGTATCTGAAGTGGAAGAAACTGAAATCTTTAAGATTTGTCTGGAGTACTGGAATCATTTGGCAGCTGAACTCTATAGAGAGAGTCCATTTTCTGCATCTGCTTCTCCGTTGCTATCTGGAAGTCAACATTTTGATGTTCCTCCCAGAAGGCAGCTGTATTTGCCCGTGTTATCAAAGGTAACATTAAAGTGGTTGATCGAGTGCTTTTTGTTTACTGTGATTTTGAAGACAAAATGGAAATACTTCGGCAAGTCTATTTAAATTAACGAACTAGCAACAAAAAGAATCTTGACTTTTTGATGAATGTTGAAAGCTAAAGTATTCAAGGAATTAAGCACTTGCAGTTCTAAGCCAGGCCTCATGGCGAAACCTTGTAATAGGTAGATAAAGACAGGAGGATACCAAATTTGCGGCCAGGGTTGGCAGTTTAGGACACCCTGTCTCGAGGTTTTTAAAAATTATTATTTTAAGTGGTGGTGATATAGCTCAGAAATTCTCCCTGAGGTTCAAGTCCAGGTAAAGGTGGGATGGAGGATGTGTTGCTCAAAAATGTGGTCCCTATCCCAGTAACATTAGCAGCACATGTGAATTTATTATGCCAATTCATTGGATACTACTATTCTAGTGAATCAGAGGGAGAGTATGAGAACAGAAAACAAATATAACAAAAAGTTAATTATTCTAAATTTTTGCCAGATAGAAATGGTTAGGACTGGTTGTGGCTCAGTGGTAGAGCACTTGCCTAGCATGTGCGGGGCACTGGGTTCTATGCTCAGCACCCCATATAAATAAATGAATAAAATAAAGGTCCATCAACAACTAAAATTTGTAAAATCATGGTAAAATAGGGTTTTAAACCATTGTTGGGGCTGTGGTTATAGTTCAGTGGTGGAGCACTGACTGGCCTAGCATGTGTGAGGCATTGGATTCAATCCTTAGCACCAGATAAAAATAAATAAAGGTATAAAATAATACATTAAAGTTATTAAGAAAACCATTGTCGTAGAGATGCATTTTAATTATTTTCTTCAGAATTTAGTATTGCATCATTTTTTTCTGGTACAGTAATTTAAGCCCATGCCTTAAGTTTTTCCATTTCTACATTTGAAGTTGATTTCAAATGTATAATAAATTTTTCATATTGGTTTATTGTTCAATAGGTCCGTTTATTGATGGTTAGTCGTATGGCTAAACCAGAGGAAGTATTGGTTGTAGAAAATGATCAGGGAGAAGTTGTGAGAGAATTTATGAAGGATACAGATTCCATAAATTTGTATAAGAATATGAGAGAAACATTAGGTAAGTTACTATCAGTTTCATCATTAGCTTTGTGTGAATATATTTTTGGGTAGAAAATAATACAGGAATAGTGCTACACTTTCTGAATCTTTCAGTAGATGTCTTTATTAATGTGCTGTTACTAATAAAATACCTTTGGTTTATGGGCTTTTCCTCTTCAAACATTTCAAACTTTTTCTTCTTTGTAGTTTATCTTACTCATCTGGATTATGTAGATACAGAAAGAATAATGACTGAGAAACTTCACAATCAAGTGAATGGTACAGAGTGGTCATGGAAAAATTTGAATACATTGTGTTGGGCAATAGGCTCCATTAGTGGAGCAATGCATGAAGAGGATGAAAAACGATTCCTTGTTACTGTTATAAAGGTATGTGGCAGATATGTATGAAGTAGAACCATTTGATGAGAATCTTTTGTTTTCATAGGTGACTGAATTTGTTTTATTTTTAGGATCTATTAGGATTATGTGAACAGAAAAGAGGCAAAGATAATAAAGCGATTATTGCATCAAATATCATGTACATAGTAGGTCAATATCCAAGGTTTTTGAGAGCTCACTGGAAATTTCTGAAGACTGTTGTCAACAAACTTTTCGAATTCATGCATGGTAAGTCTCTTCAGCTTTTAATATGTTTGGTTTTGGTTTTACTTTCGTTGAATAAAATAGATGAATGTTTTTGTCTTGTTAGAGACCCATGATGGAGTCCAGGACATGGCTTGTGACACTTTCATAAAAATAGCTCAAAAATGCCGCAGACATTTCGTTCAAGTTCAGGTTGGAGAAGTAATGCCATTTATTGATGAAATTTTGAACAACATTAATACTATAATTTGTGATCTTCAGCCTCAACAGGTAAATGTAATATGGAAAATGAGCTTGTTATTCTTAGAAAGTAAGCACTATATATTCATCACAATCTACTAATGGGTTTAGAAGAAGTGTCACTGTTGAATTCAATTCAAGTGTTTCTGTGGTTAAATTTTCATAGTGAGGCAGAAACAACCAGTAGATTATTAGGCTTTGGCCTACATAATATAATCTGCTTCAGTACATTTTGTAAATGGTTTGCATGTGGTTTTCCTTAGTGGGCTAAATAGGAGCGTGAAAATTAAAATGTTTGCTTTTTTAAATAGGTTCATACGTTTTATGAAGCTGTGGGATACATGATTGGTGCACAAACAGACCAAACAGTCCAAGAGCATTTGATAGAAAAATATATGCTGCTCCCTAATCAAGTGTGGGATAGTATAATCCAGCAAGCAACCAAAGTAAGTTTTTGTTTATTTTTCTGGAAGTTCAAGTGGAATTGAAGATGACTAATAATTAGCAATGATTTCAGTTATTTTGACATATTCCTCATCCAGGAGTAATTTCATTTGTGGTTTTGTACATTAAAAAGTTTGTAGGTTATCTTTATTCTGTTTTATCTCAAGATGAGGAGATTAAGTAATAAATACTTTGCGGGAGGACTAGGGATTGAATTTAGTGCCTTGTGGATGTAAAGAATGTGCTCTGCCAATTAGCTGCCACCCCTATCTCCCTATCCCCAGTAATGAAGACTTCTGGTTTTTGGGTAGTTGGTTTTCATCAATTAAAAATAACAAAAAGGGGGGCTGGGGATATGGCTCAGTTGGTAGAGTACTTGCCTTGCAAGCACAAGGCCCTGACTTCAATCCCCAGCACCTCCAAAAAATAAATAAAAACAAAAAGGGTTGTGCTTTTACTTGAGGGAAGTGTTGTAGGTTTGTGTGTGTGTGTGTTTTAAATCTTAGTAATTACAAAAACAATTCTCCCCCTCCCCTCACCCTCCTCTAGAATGTGGATATACTGAAAGATCCTGAAACAGTCAAGCAGCTTGGTAGCATATTAAAAACAAATGTGAGAGCCTGCAAAGCTGTTGGTCATCCTTTTGTAATTCAGCTTGGAAGAATTTATTTAGATATGCTTAATGTATACAAGTGCCTCAGTGAAAATATTTCTGCAGCTATCCAGGCTAATGGTAGGTAACTGAATTGTTATAGAATGAGAGAATGCTATGTAACAAATCGGTTCCCTTGGCGCTTTAAGTCGAGCTTCATTATTTCTGTCAGATTTCTATCAACCTCCCAAATTCTAGATGACCAAAGACCTTTTTTTAACAATTGTATGGGATTTGGGGTAAAGCTTATTAGTGTTTGTGCCTGCCCATTTAGTGTGCACAAGGCCAAGTGATCCCTAGTGTTCCCTTCCCCTATCCTCAATTATCAACCTTGTCTTAAAATAAATTCTGTACTTTTGGCTTTAAATTTTTATGGTAAACAGAAACTGGTGACATTACAACACAGCTAATTTGTTAATTGCAGGTTGGATTCTAATGGATCATGTTTTTCAGGTGAGATGGTTACAAAGCAACCACTAATTCGAAGTATGAGAACAGTAAAAAGGGAAACCTTAAAGTTAATATCTGGTTGGGTGAGCCGATCCAATGATCCACAGATGGTAAGTAAAACTTGTTTTACTTTTTTATTTTGATAGTGCATCCTCTGGAATACCCTGTCAATACTTCTGCAATTTCCTATTTTGAAGATAATTTAAATGTTCATATTTGTGATTATTTTAAAGCATTCTATTTATTGGGGGGTTTTATGTTAAATGCTATGCTGTCTCCCCCAAAATCTGTTCATCAGTAATGGAAAGTATGCAAGAGTGGCATGATATAAGAATGGATTATTATTTGGTTCCCATGGGTAAGGAAGATTTGATGGAAGCTAGGGTGCAGTTTTTGTGTTCCTTACGATGGAGCAATTTATAAAGCTACAGAACTGTGATTTGTTTGCTTTATAATTGAATATAAACATTGAAGATTTAATCTTCTATGATTTCCAGGAGCTGAAATAGCTTTCAGAAACTAAAAGCAGCTTGATATGCCTCAACTTGGAATTGTGTGAATTATTTTTAGCTATTATTGTTAGTTTTTGTACATTTGAGCCATGGGAAATTATAAAAGCATTCTACCTTATTACCATTATTATTTGGAATGAGGGTTTAATAAGTTGCTATATACTTTAATAGTTTTGAAATTTCATATTATTCTTGATGAGGATTAATTTTTCAGGAAACTTATTTGAAACAATTCTTTTAGAATTCTTAATGGCTAACAAAAAAATGAAATGTGTAATCAGAACTGTATTTAGTGCTGAGGATATTTAGTTCAGTTTTACAGAACATCCCTAGCACAGGGAAGACCTTGACCTTAGGTACTGTCACAATCAACAAAAAATTGCAAGTAGGATGAGTAGAAATAAATCGTGACGATGTTAATTTATAGTAGCTTGGGCAGATTTCAGGAGCACAATGAGAATGGTGTTATGTAATACTGTGAGTTGAATGCAGGGCCTGACATATCTTTGGCAGCCATTGCTTTACCACTGAACTTAAAAACCCTAGCCTTTTTTGTTTTTTATTTTGAGACAGGGTCCACTGGGTTGTCAGAAACTGCTGAGGCTGACTTTGAACTCAAGATCCTCCTGCCTCACCCTCCCATGCCACTGGGATTATAGGCGTGTGCATGTACCACTGCACCCAGTTTACTAATAGTCTAGTTAAATGAAACATGATTAATTTATTTTACGTACTATACATACAGAGGATGTATTTAAAAAAAAGAAAGAAAAGTTATATCATTCTGGCATGGTTCCAGGATTGTTGGTTTGTTTTTTGTTTGTTTTTCGAAAGTATTAAGGATTAAACCAAGGGGCACTGAGCCACATCATCCCTATCCCTGTTCCCCTACCCCACCCCACCCCAGACAGGATCTCAGTAAGTTGCTGAGGCTGACTGAACTTTTGATCCCCTGCCTCGGTCTCCTGAGGGGCTGGGATACAGGTGTGAGCCATCAGACCATCCAACTCCAGTTATTTTTCTGAGAATGTATGATTGTTATTTTTTGTTTGTTAAAATATTTTACTAATTTGCATGCGTTGAATTGAGTATGTTAGTTCAGTATGATTCTTGGATTTTAGATATTTAAGAAATGGATAAATTTGCCATTTCTATGGTTTTAATTTACTTATATTACGTATACATTTTTCCGAAAATCCTGGTTCAGTACCCTTAACATGAAGCTGATCACTAAATTTTTGTCATCACTTTCTTACATTATACAGTAGATTTGAACCATACTGTGTCTAAGAGCCTTCCCCAATTTCGATTGATTTTTCTGGTCTTTCCTGCTTAAAAACAAAGGGAATAGAGGTATGGCCTAGTGATAAGAGCATTTATGTAGCATGCCTAAGAGTTAGGGTTCAATAGCCCTGCCCCCCAGAACTGTTTACCAAAAAGAAGAGACTTTTTAATGTAGGAAAACTTAATAAAACACAGGATTTACATTTTCAGCAGATAATTGACCTAAATCTTAAAGAATTGTTTAAAATACTAACTAACTAGATTAAAACTTTTCCTCCCCCTCACCCCCAACAGGTAGCTGAAAATTTTGTTCCTCCTCTGTTGGATGCAGTTCTCATTGATTATCAGAGAAATGTCCCAGCTGCTAGAGAACCAGAAGTGCTTAGTACCATGGCCATTATTGTCAACAAGTTAGGGGGACATATAACAGCTGAAATACCTCAAATATTTGATGCTGTTTTTGAATGCACATTGAATATGATAAATAAGGTATGTGATTTATGTTTTACTTATGTAATTGGAAATACTGGAGTCTTCCTCATTTCTTGAACATGTAAGTGGTATCTCCAAATATAACATCACTTTTTTTTTTTTTTTTTAAACTAGAACTTTATTAACCGTTGTATCAGACTTTTTATTCCCAGGCTTCTTCAGCTTAATTAGCTGCAAAGAATAAATTGCATATAAATAGAAACTGACAAGAGCTGCAATGTCCAAGGGGTTTGGGCTTTAAAAATATTAGACATCTAGATTTTATCAGATCCACAAACAAAACAATGTAAAAAACCAGTCATAATGGCCTGGGTTATGGCTCAGTAGTAGAGCATTTGCCTGGCTTCAATCCTCAGCACCACATAAATATAAAGAAACAAAACTGAAGATATTTTGTCCAAAAAAAAAAAAAAAAGTAATAAAGGCCAGTCATACTATAAAATGACAGTATCTTCTTCAAGTTTATCTTCTTCAGAAGTTGATCAGTTCAGTTTGCCTCGTTCTTAAAAGCCTCATCATCATCCTCTCCAGTAGCAAGTGGAGCTTTTCCATTCACAGATTGTTTGGTCGGAACTTCAGCCAGTCTACTTAAACCAGTCATACTGTCTACACCAAGTTGGTTTAAGATGCTAGGTAGCATTTCTATCAGTTGCTTTGCCTCAACCTGGCCTGCAATGGTGAAAGTGTTAGGTGTGAGATATGCCTGATCTTCAGGGTTATTAAAGTGGATCACTGTTCCTTAGTTTGTAAACATATACACCTCTTCAATACCAGAAATAATGATTACTCCTAACTTCTTTAAGGAGAATTGAAGTTTTTTTTTTTTTTTTTTTACCTGCTGTAGCTGTTCTATGCAAGCAGTACTTTCTCCATCAATGCACACTTATTCCTGCAGTTTGGCAAGGTTTTCCTGGTTCTTGATAGTTTCTTTCATCTTACTGGAGCAAAAATGGGGCCACACGGGAGCAATAGCTTCATTTTCTGGACTTAAAATTAAATATTTTAATTTCTAGGTGAGGGTAATATTGGTTTGGTTTGGTTTTTGGCGACAGGAAAAGATACCCTGGGTTAAACTTGGGGACACTTGACCAGTGAGCCACATCTGACCAGTGAGCCACATCTCCAGCCCTAATTTGTGTTGTATTGTATTTATTTATTTCGCAGTGCTGGGATTTGAACCCAGGGCTTTGTTGGTAGGAGGCAAGCACTCTACCAACTGAGCTACAACCCCAGCCCCTATCCTATTTTGTATTTCATTTAGAGACAGGGTCTTACTGAATTGTTTAGCCCCACTTTCATTGAGGCCAGCTTTGAACTTGCGACCCTCCTGCCACAGCCTCCCAGGCTACTAGGATTATAGGCATGTGCCCAGCTTGTTTTTTTTCTAATGTCCACAAAATTTTGATAACAACGAAGGATAGGCCTAGGGATGTTGTAGCTCAGTGGTGCAGCCCTTAACGGACATGTATGAGTGTGATCCTGAGTTTGATTCCTCAGCAACACCGAAAGAAAAAAGTAGTGCATGTAGAAAGAGGTGAAAAAGGGCTGGGGTTATAGCTCAGTGAATTTAGTGCTTTCCTGGCATGTGTCCACACACCACATAAAAATAAGTTAATACCACACCTAAAATATACACACACACAGAGAGACATATTTAGTTATAGATGGATACGCTACCTTTATTTATTTTTATGTGGTACCTGAGGATCAGACCCAGTGCCTCACACATGCTAGGCAAGCGCTGTACTATTGAGCTACACACCCAATCCTTAAGAAGGTTATTTTTAATCCAGAAAGAAAGGTTGGATGTAAGTGTACAAATTTACATAGTAGCTCATGTCTTTTTATCCTAATCTGTTTTGGTGGTCTCAAAGCATAAGAAACATGAAAGTGGTAATAATAATCTCAGGACTGTCAAAACAAGTTTTGCTCATTTTGCGCTCTTTGTGCATGTGCACGCCTGATATTAAGCCCAGGGGTGTTGAGCCATTTAGCCACATCACCAGCTCTTTTTAATTTGAGACAGCGTCTAAGTTGCTTAGGATCTCTCTAAATTGCTGAGGCTGACCTCAAACTTGTGATCTTCCTGTCTCGGCCTCCCAAGTTGCTGGGATTACAGGTGTGTGCCACCATGCCCAGTCCATTATATTGGTTTTGATGAGTTTGCTACATTAATGTTGCGATCTTCAGTGTTCCTGAAATCTTGGGATTCATGTGTGTAGTTTCATCTCCCTTGAAAAGTGGGTTGTATTGGCTTTGGGTTTACCACTTAGGGGTATTATATCTTAACGGGATCCATTGATAGCTGAACAATTACACTGAAGTAAGGCTTTTCCTTTCCCTCCCATTTCATATAAATAAGGCATTAAAATCTTAATTTGTTTCCATCACTTATTTTTAGGACTTTGAAGAATATCCTGAACACAGAACGAACTTTTTCTTACTGCTTCAGGCTGTCAATTCTCATTGTTTCCCAGCATTCCTAGCTATTCCGCCTACACAGTTTAAACTTGTTTTGGATTCCATTATTTGGGCTTTCAAACACACAATGAGGAATGTTGCAGATACAGGTAAATGCATAGAAAAACTGTACTTGGATTCATGTAATTACCAATTCAAATGCTGTATAGGAGATTCCCCTTCATCCACTGTTTCTAATTGGTTTTAGTTTCCTGAGGTCAACCAAGATCCTAAAATATTAAATGGAAATTTTTCAGAAATAAATTCTTTTGTTTTAATGAATAGTTTTAACTATTCTGCATGGTGCAGTGAAATCTTGCTCTAATCTGCCTGGAATATGATTCATCTCTTAGTCCAGTGTATGCATTACTAGTTCACAGTCAACTTGAAGCACATAATTTTTAGGCCTCAACAAAAGAGTTACAATACTATTATGAATGTTAACAGTTTATAATGATTTTATATTGATCTGTCTCTTTTAGGCTTACAGATACTTTTTACACTCTTACAAAATGTTGCACAAGAAGAAGCTGCAGCTCAGAGTTTCTATCAAACTTATTTTTGTGATATTCTTCAGCATATCTTTTCTGTTGTTACAGACACCTCACATACTGCTGGTAGGAATTTTAAACTTGTTAAAATGTTGTGTTCTACTTTTGAAATTTCATCTGAGTTAATAATTTCCTTCTCATCAACAGGTTTAACAATGCATGCATCAATTCTTGCATATATGTTTAATTTGGTTGAAGAAGGAAAAATAAGCACACCGCTAAATCCTGGAAATCCAGTGAACAACCAAATGTTTATTCAGGAATATGTGGCTAATCTCCTTAAGTCTGCATTCCCTCATCTACAAGAGTAAATTATTCTTATAAACACATTGTTTAAGTTTTAAAAATTATTTTGGTGGGATACTAGGGATTACAATTTAGGGCTGGGCTTATAGCTCAGTGTTAAAGTACTTGCCTAGCCTGGGCAAGGCCTTGGGTTCAATTGCAGTAAATAATTTTTAGAGTAATTTTATAAACTTTAAATGCTTGTGGGTTTTTTTTTTTGTTTTGTTTTGTTTTTTTTTGAAAGAGTTAATCAAGCTCTTTCTCCCTCTTTCGTAGTGCTCAAGTAAAGCTCTTTGTGACAGGGCTTTTCAGCTTAAATCAGGATATTCCTGCTTTCAAAGAACATCTAAGGGTTTCTTAGTACAGATAAAGGTATGTAATTATTTGCAGTTAAAAAATATTAAGGCCTAGTGTGATCACTTAATTGTATGTGAATTAATCACTTGATTGACAATATAAAACCAGTGTGCTTTTAAAAAACGTACTGTTGGGGCCAGCCTTGTTGGCACACCTGTATTCCCAGCAGCTTGGGAGGCTGAGGCAGGAAGATTACCAGTAACCAGTTCAAAGCCAGCCTCAACATAACAAGGCTCTAAGCAACTCAGTAAAACCCTGTCTTTAATAAAAATACAAAAAGGACTGGACATGTGGCTCAGTGGTTAAGTGCCCTCAGGTTCAATCCCAAAAAAATATCACAGAATGTTCAGTATTGTTTATTCTTCAGAATGCATTTATTGTGTTGGAGGTTTGTCCTTCTTATCCCTTACCCCACAGTCTGGACTCTTGCTCTCTTTCCTAGGAACTGGTCTTCCATCCTCACACTCTAGGGGCTCAGGCTATAAGGAATTGAGCCCTTACTGGCTCAGTTAGTTTTGTTATTATAAAGATAGTTTTTTTTAATCGCGGAGTGTAGGAGCGTGTACAAAATGTTGATAACGACCTGAAGCCCAGCTATGAACACAATGATAATATAAACAAGCTTCGTTTTACCACTACAGTTAACCTTAGGTGAAACTCCTTTCTTGATATTTTTCCATTTGAAGAATGTTTAATATTTGGGGTCATGCCATATCTACTTGTATCCTTCCTCTTATCCCCAACAATATTTGGGTTTTAATTCAGCTACCTAGTACTGTATCAATATACTAGAGTTTAAACCCTAATTAATGTGTTGTTATGTTTACATTTCAACTATTTTCACAGGAGTTTGCAGGTGAAGACACATCTGATCTGTTTTTGGAAGAAAGAGAAACAGCCCTTCGACAGGCCCAGGAAGAGAAAACATAACTTCAATGTCTGTCCCTGGCATCCTTAATCCACATGAAATTCCAGAAGAAATGTGCGATTAAAATCTGAAGTCATGCTAGGTTTTTTTTCTCTGCAACTCTTGTTGGCAGACGAGAATAGCATCTGGATATTTGTCGACCAAAATGATGCCAATTTGTAAATTAAAATGTCACCTAGTGGCCCTTTTTCTTATGTGTTTTTTGTATAAGAAATTTTCTGTGAAATATCCTTCCATTGTTTAAGCTTTTGTTTTGGTCATCTTTAGTTTGCATGAAGTTGAAAATTAAGGCATTTTTTAAAAATCTTACTTCATGCCATTTTGTGGTAGGGGCTGAGGGGGAAGATGCAAATTCGATTTGAACGTATACTTGTAAATTCTAATGCAAAATTATACAATTTTTCTTTGTAAACAATACCCAATTTTAATTAGGAGCATTTTCTTTTAGCCTGTATTTCAGTCTAGAAGAAAAGGTAATGAGTAAAACAAATTGCGTTGTTAAAAAGGATGTATAGTGCTGCATTGTCTGAAGTTAGCACCTCTTGGACTGAATTGTCTGTTTAGGACTACATGTATTACAAGTCATGTATGGCAAGTTTGCAGCAAGATCATGTGCATATCATCCCATTGTAAAGCAACTTCAAAAAATATGGGAACACAGTTAGTTATTTTACACAGTTCTTTTTGTTTTTGTGTGTGTGTGCTGTCGCTTGTCGACAACCAGCTTTTGTTTTCCTCAATGAGGAGTGTTGCTCATTTGTGAGCCTTCATTAACTCAAAGTGAAATGGTTAAAAATATTTATCCTGTTAGAGTAGTCTGCATCTTTTTAACAACTCATTAAAAAAACAAAACAGAACTCTGGCTTTTGAGATGACTTATACTAATTTACATTGTTTACCAAGCTGTAGTGCTTTAAGAACACTACTTAAAAAAGCAAAATAAACTTGGTTTACATTTATTTTCCCTTTATTGACTCAAAATTATTCCTATACTAATGGAAATGGTTTTGTTTATTCATCAAAATGTATCATTTAAAATTCGTCTTGAGCCTTTCAAAGGGTGGGAGAGCCAGGAGCCAGTGGCTTAGGTTTATAATCCCAGCAATGTGGAGCCGATCTTAAAATTAAAAATGGACTAGAGATTTAGCTCAGTGGTAAAGCACCTCCGGGTTCAAGTTCCCATACCTAAAAAATGGGGTGGGAGATTATTATATGATTATTACAACATTAGCCAACAGTATTCATCCAGTTTATGCAAATAAGTTTTAAATTTTGTTTTATTTTACAACTCCGTTGCAAAGAGTGCTTTTGCATTGGTGACTCAGAAGATCCTCTCCTCAGTTTTCAGCATTCCCTCTGCAGCCTTCACCACTAATCACTCTTATTGACTACAAAATAGCTGACCTATCCCCTAGCCCCTGGACTAGAAATTTTGGCTTGAGAACCACAATAGTCCACTTTGATTTGGAACAGATTGGCGCTAGCAACTTAATAAATGCCAAAAACAAGTTAGTATTTTTTCTTTCTGGTTCTAGGGATACAACCCAGCACCTTACACATGGAAAGCAAGTGCTCTACCTCTTGAGTTATACCCAGCTCCAAGTTTGTGCATTTAACTTGACAAAGGTAATTGAAGTTACAGGCAAGATGAGAATCATTATGTTTTAGGATTTCTAAGATAACTTAGCTGCGCATGGAGGTGCATGTCTATAATGCCAGCTATATGGAAAATAAAAATGACAAGTTCAAGGCCATCCTGAGACCCTGACTCAAAATTTAAAGGAAAATTTTGGAATGAAGCTCAGTAGTAAAGTGCTTTCCTAGCAAGCTTTTGAGGTCCTTTGTTTAATCCCCCAGTCTTAGGGACAGTGAGGTGTGGTGGGTGGCACGAAGACCTGTTCTTGTGAGACTAACTTTGGGTGAATTACTTGAGCCTATGAGTTCAGGACCAATGCAGGCAATTATTTCAAAACTGACACATTTTGAAGACTACTAAAGATAATGTGTCAGTTGGTTCCCTTGTCAGGTGTTTGAAGTAGTGATTGCAGTCAAAACCATAGTAGTTTTTTTTACTTTATTTTTTTAAGTACCCTGGGTTGAAACAGGGCCCTGTGTTTGACCATTGAGCTACATCCTCAGTCTTTTTTATTTCTTGAGATGGGAGCTTGCTAAGTTGCTTTGGGCCTTTCTAAAGCTGACCTCAAACTTGCAGTCCTACCTCAGCCTCCCAAGTCACTGGGATTAGAGGTGTGTTCCACCACCCCATCCATCCTAGATTTTCAGTAAAACAGTAAGGTACCAAGCAACTTGATTTTCACAGGCGGCCCTTCCCCCTACTTTGAATCTAATCTTTGCCAGGCTTCCCTACAATGTGAGCATTTAGCTTCAGGCCACCATAGAGGCAAGGATGGAGTTTGGAAAATAATCAGGGCTATTCACCTCAAAGACAAAAAAAAAATTGGGGGTGAGGAATTAATTGATTGAATTTTGTGTGCATAACGGGTTATCCATCTCAAAAGTTGTCAACTGAGTGGTTGGAGTTTCTTGGTATTTTATTGGTGCTTGAACCCAAGTGTGCCCTACCACTGAACTACTTCCTCACCGCTTTTTATTTTTTTAAGTCAGGGTCTCACTAAATTGTTGAGGGCCTCACCAAATCTCTGAGGCTGACCTTGATCTTGTTATCCTCCTGAGCCTGAGTCCCTGGAATTATAGGTATGCACTACTATGCCAGCCTGAATTCATTCTTTTAACATTGTGAAGGCATATGTCAGGATGAGAAAAAGTTTATGGAAAATTTCAGGCAAGGCAAGTTTTGACTAGTTTTGGTAGTGTTTAGAAGTCCTAGAAAATTTATGAAGCTGGAGGTATATAGCGTAGGGTAGAGCACCTGACTAGCTTGTTTAAAGCCCTAGGTATTTGATCCCTAGCACTACAGAATGGGAAAAAAAAAATGTATTTAGTGAAACTGGGGCTGTGGCTCTGGTAGAGCACTTGCCTAGCATGTGTGAGGCACGGGGTTCAATTCTTAGCACCACATGTTAATAAAAATCAGTATAATAAAGGTCTATCAGCATCTAAAAGTATTTTTAAAGAAATATAATTATTAATTTGTAAATAGTACTTATGTACTTATCCCCATTTCTACTTTGTCTCTGGGATACATTCTCTGTAAGCATAGAAAACTAGCAAAAAATCCATTTTTTATATATATAATATTTTGAATATATATTCAAGTATATATATACATATAGAGTGTGTGTGTGTGTGTGTGTGTATATATATATATATATATATATAGTTAACTTAGATTTTCCCAGTTACAGCAATGTCATTTGTTACTGCTTTTCCCAGTGGAAAACCCCTTAGGTTCTTGCTTTGCACTTGGCATTTGTCTTAATTACCATCTTCTCGCTTCATACAGTATCTAGTTGGTTGGTTAGTTTTCAGATTTTTCTGGTGCCAGATACTGAATCCAAGGCATGTAACCACTTGAGTGTCATCCCCAGCCCTTTTTATTTCTTATTGAGGCACAGGGTCCTCTCCACTTAATTGCTTACTTGAGATCCTCCACCTTAGCCTCTCCATGTTGCTGTGTGCCACCATGCCTGGCTCAGATATGTTTTTAGAAAAGTAGTATCTAAAGCCAGGTTTGGTGGCCCATGCCTGTAATTATAGCAATCCCAGAGACTGAAGCAGAAAATTTGAGGTCAGTTTCACCCACTTAGTCCCAGAATAAAAGGAAGAGAAGTGGGAACTAAACTCAGTTGTAAAGTGTCCCCTAGGTTCAATCCCCTATACCACCAAAATAAGTAAACAAATAAATAAACTGTACTGCTGCATGCTGTGGTGCATGCCTGTAAGCCCAGCAGCTCTGGAGGCTGAGGCAGGAGGATCGGAAGTTCAAAGCCAGCCTCAGCTTTTCACCCCCCCAAAAAAGAGCTGAGGATAAGTTTTCCTTAAGATACAAGTGCTGAAAATGCTAATGATATTGTGTGGCAGTGATGCCTGCCTTTATTATTCAATCATTGTCTACAATGCCTAGAATCTCACCTACTCAGGTCAAGAGACTGAGGCAGTTCCTGGGCAACTTGGAACCCTGTCTCAATAAAAGGGCTGGCTGGAGATGTAGCTCAGTGGTTGAAACTTCCTGGGTTCAATCCCCAGTATTGGGGGGAAAATTACATGGGTGACAGATAAAACCATTCAACGGTCATCTTTGTTATTAATTGCTATGTGGATTAGCAAGTAAACTACTCAAATGTTCAAATTTAATAAATGAAAAAAAACTAAAGCCTAGGAAAAATTAAGATAATGAGGAAGGGGCCTAAGAGTTGGGAAAGTTCATATGCAGAACCTGTCATTTGGGAAAATGAGTATCTAAAATTCTCATTATTTCCTTTATCCTTCCTTTTTTTTTTTTTTTTTTTTTTTTAATTTTTGGTACCAACCAGGGATTGAACTCAGAGGCACTCAACCACTAAGCTACATTCCCAGCCCTATTTTGTATTTTCTTTAGAGACAGTGTCTGAGTTGCTTAGCACCTGGCTTTTGCTGAGACTGACTTTGAATTTAGGATCCTCCTGCCTCAGCTTCAGAGCCACTGAGATTACAGGTGTGTGCCATTGTGCCCTCCTTTATCCATTCTTAATTGGGCTACTCCCCAATATCTACCAATTCTCTCATCTTTCAGGATACCTGAGGAAAACATTTTCCCCAAAGTGCTCACCAAACTAGGCCTTTTTTTCCCTTGACACTGGAATGGAAGCATTTGATCTCTCAAAATCTATCCCTTTTCTTCTCATCTCCTCTATTAGACTATTATAGCAAAACCAGTTTCATGGAAGCTGGGTCATGATATTTTGTACCCCAGTAGCATATACATAAGAGAAAGTTTGAACATTACTTTTCAGCTCCTGACCCAAAATAAACCCTACAACAGTAAAAACACACCAAAACCCATCAGTCTCCCATACTGTGGGCTCAATATATAAAGTGGTTTTATTCAAAATGAGGAGGTCAAACTCATCCAACTACTTAGGAGTAAACTATTCTCAAATGTGCTTCAACCATAATTCCAGGTCCTAGACACATTGTAACATTCCACAAGAAATCCTTTTGTTCGGAGTCCACTCAAGTCTAGGTTTTCATCTAGAACATTTGTATAGGTAGAACTAATGTCTTGAACTTTAAAATGGACCTACTTATCCTTCACGTTGCCTAAAGCATTACAGATAGGTGTTTTATTTTGGTTTTTAAAGATTCTTAGAACAACCAGGTGAGGTGGCACAGGCCTATAATTCCAGCAGCTGAGCTTGGGAGGCTTAGGCAAGAGGATTGCTAGTTCAAACCCAGCCTCCAAAAGTGAGGTGACACCCTGTCTCTAAATAAAATACAAAATAGGGGTGGGGATGTGACTCAGTAGTTAAAAGCCATCGGGCTTAATCCTTGGTACCAAAAATAAATAAAATACAAAGATTCTTAGAACAAATTTTTAGCCAACTACTGCCCTGTAAGAAGAAAATCTACTGCTTGTAACTAGTTAATGAACTGTCAAAAAGCTATAATGTTAATGATGGAACAACTACTATATATTTGATCCATGTAAATATCATCGTGATTTTAGTAGCCAGTTTCTCTATAATACTCCTTTATGGTCAGTAGTTGCTGTAGGTTGAATTTGTGTGTGTTGCTGTGAATCAAACCCAATATCTGGCACATGGTAGGCAAGCACTCCCAACACTGAGCTACAACCTCAGCCTCTTAGCTTGGATATTTTATTTGAGAGGGAAGGCCTGGGGATTGAGCTCAGTAGTGCTTTACCATTGAGCTACATCTCCTGTTCTTTTTATTTTTTTGAGGCAGGGTCTCATTAAATTGCCAAGTCTGACTTCAAATTTGTAATCCTTCTGGGTTGGCCTTCAGAGTTACTGGCATTATGGGCATATACCAATGAGACTATCTTAATTTGGATTTTTTCTTTTTAATACTAGGGATTGAATCCTGGGGCACTAAAGCAACTAGCTACACCCCCACCCTTTTTTATGTTTTATTTTGACACAGGATCTCCCTAAATTCTTAGGGCCTAGCTTAATTACTGAGGTTGATCTCAAATTTGTAATCCTCCTGCCTCAGCCTCTTGAATCACTGGGATTACAGGCATGTGCCACATGTCTGGCTTAATTTGGATCTTGAATGTCCTCCAAAACTGCTTGTGTTGCATTTTTTAAAATACTATTTACCCTATTATGTTAAGGAGACATTTATTTATTTTTTTACTTATTTATTTATTTATTTCTATGGTGCTGGGATATGGACCCAAGGCCTCATGCATGACGGTATGACAGGCAGGTAGTTTACCACTGAGCTACATGCCCAGTCTGTGGTGCTACTGGGAGGTGCTGGAACCTTTAGGAGGTAGGGTCTAGTGAAAGGAAGTTCAGGGTATAGGCCCCTTCCTCTCTCTGCTTCCCTGCTGCTGTCTGTATCACAAACTTCAGTTATGATGTACTGTGCTGCCTCAGGCTCAAAGGCAACACGGCCAAGTGACTATGGACTGAAACCTCTGAAGCCATGAGCCAAAAGAATCCTTATAAATCAATTATCTCACAGTGAGATACTTTGTCACAGTAACAGAAAGTTGACTATCACAGTAGTGTGTTCAACAAGTTGCTGTGGAGAAAATGTCCCATTATCCATAATATTTCCTCTATGCCCCCATAAAGCCTTGACTGACCAGTTACATTGCTTACACTAGACCAGGCATTGCTTTATCTCTTAGATCTCTATGCGTTTTTTTGTTTTTTTTCTCTCTTGTTACTTGGGATTGAACCCAGGATGCTTTCTACCAGAGAGCTACGTCCCCAACCGTTTTTTACCTTAATTTTGAGACAGAGCTGCGTCCCCAACCGTTTTTTACCTTAATTTTGAGACAGTGTCTCTAAGTTGCCCAGACTGGACTTCAACTTTTGATTCTCCTGCCTCAGGCATGCACCACCGTGACATGGTTCCCAGTCTTTTTCTATAAAGTGCAGCCATAGTACAAACTATTTAATGCCTTTAAAAAAAAAAAAAAAGTATATATCAATATTTACATATATATTTTTAAAAATATTTTTTAGTTGTCAATGGACATTTATTTATTTATATGTGATACTGAGACTGGAACCCAGTGCCTCACACATGCCAGGCAAGCCCTCTCCACCACTAAGCCGGAACCCCAACCCTCATTATTTATATTTTGAGGTTATGAAACACTCTGCAACATTTATCTTTGTGATGACATGATATTTCTTTGCATAGATACACAATAATTTACTCAACTACTAGACATTTAGAAGATTGCTGATTTTTGTTATTTAAACAATGCTTTGAAGGCAGGGGTTATAGCTGTGGTGAAGCATGTGGCTCTGGGTTCGATTCTCAGCACCACATGTAAATAAATAAAGGTCCATCAACAACTAAAAAAAAAATGTAAAAGAAAAACAGAACACAATGCTTTGAGTTGGGATGGTAGCACAGGCCTGTGATCTTAGTTACTTGGGAGGTAGAGACAGAAGGATCGCAAGTTTGAGGCCAGACTCTGCAACTTAGGGAGAGCCTGTTTCAAAATAAAATTTAAAAAAAGGACGGGATGTAGTTTAGTGGTAGACTACCCCTGGGTTCAATCCCCAGTACCACAGTGGGGGAAAGAAAAGTAAAGCTTTGAAGAATATTCTTGTAACTAAATTTCTAGCTTTCTAACTGTTCTTAGGTCAAATTACTAGTCGTGGAATTTCTAGGTCAAAGTATAAATAAAAATCAAAGCTTCTGGGTACGGTGGTACTTGCCTATAATCCCAGTAACTCAAGGTAGACACAGGAGGATTGCAAGTCAGCCTCAGCAGTTCAGTGAGGCCCTAAGCAAGTTAGTACGACCCTGTCTCAAAATTTAAAAATATATATAAATATAAAGGACTGGGGATGTAGCTCAGTAGTGAAGTGCCCCTTGGTTCAATCTCCAGTACCAAAATTCAATCATAATTAAAAATTAAAATAAATAAAACTTTTAATACTTTTTTTTCTTCAGAAAAGTTGGACAAATTTTATATTCTCACCAATAATGTGTTCAGTTTTGTTATTTCCTTCTATATTGGCCCAAGCTGGGAATTATTTGAAATTTCCTTTAAGTTGGGTGTGGTGGCATGCACCTAAAATTCCGGATACTCAGGAGGCTCAAGTGGTAGGATTGCTTGAGCCCAGGAATTGAACACCAGCTTGGACAACATTCTAAGATACCATACTGTACACTTTCTATTTTAATAGTGTAATACTATGAACAGTATTCAGTGTACTGTAATGAGGCCTTAATATTCTTAATTCCTTCTCCCATGACCTCCACGGTTCTAAATCCAAAGATATTTTGTAGGTCTCATTATATTTGACTTCTCAGCAGCATTCACTATTTGTCATCTTCTTTTTGAGTTCTTATCTCTGGTTTAAATGGCATCAGAATCCTCCCAATCTGACATTTTTTAATTGGTTTGGTGTCTATTCTTCTATTAAATTGTGTTAAGAGTGGTGGTGGTGGGGTCAGGGGACTTGGGATGTGCTCAGTGGTAGCGCACTTGCAGGCATGTGTGTCATAGGGGGAAGAAAGAGTAAGTCCATCAAGATTCTTCCTTTGGCTGGGTGCAGTGGTACATGCCTATAATCCCAGGGCTCGGGAAGGTGAGGCAGAAGGATCGCAAGTTCAAAGCCAGCCTCAGCAATTTAGCAATGCCCTAAGCAACTTAGCAAGAGACTATCTCAAAATAAGATATAAAAAAGTTCTGGGGATGTGGCTCAGTGGTAGAGCACCCCTGGATTCAATTCTTAGTACTAAAAAAACAAAAAACCAAATGCTCTAATCGTTTATTATTTTCCTCAAAAGAACACAACTCCAAAAATATTTATTTCAAAGTTAACCATAAATGATATATATTTGCTCAACTGAAGTTTTTATAGGTGTCCTACACACAGATCAATAAGACATAATGGGCTAAGAAGTAGAGGTCAGGTATGGTGGTCAGCATATGTAATTTTCTCTACTTGGGAAGCTGAGGCAAGAGGATCATAAGTTTGAGATCAGCCTAGCCATTGTATTTTTTGTCAAAATAAAAAAGTAAAAAGAACAAGGATTGGGATGTAGCTCTGTGGTAGATTACCCTGGGTTGAATCCTCAGTACAAACAAATAAAAGCACCCAGAATGTTGAGAAAGGTAAATAAGTTCCACAGAACTATTAATTTTCCAAAGTTATTTATGTGGGATTTGTTTTCCAAATATTTAGATGTCATGAATATGCTATAAAGTAGAAAATCAAATTTCAGATTTGTATCATTTTATAAAGCATAATTCCACCACTAGATGGCAACATGTAAACAAAATATTGAAAACTGTCATTCATCAAGCTATCAAAGGTAGTATGGTGATTATCAATTACTCATTTGAAAATCCAGATTTAAAAGAATTTAGGATTTCTTTGACCAGGGATTCTACTTCACTATTCTTTGAGAATGCACACCTTACAAGAATATTAAAAGGTCTCAATACAGGGCTGGGGTTGTGGCTCAGTGGTAGAGCACTTGCCTAGCATGTGTGAGGCACTGGGTTTGAGTCTCAGCACTACATACAAATAAATAAAATAAAGGTCCATTAACAACTTAAAAAAATTTAAAAATAAAATATTAAAAAAAGGCTTCAGTACATATTACTAAGGCAATAGTGAAGAGTCTAGAGTATGGAGGCAGGCAACCTTGTTTTTACAGTCTTGTGTCTTTATTATAACAAGGAGTTGAAGTAGATATGGGATTGATAAATAATTGCCTGTAAGCTAAGTGTGACCCGCTATGTTTTGTATGGCTTGTGAACTAGGAATGATTTTTACATTTTAAGAAAATGGATGAAGTAGAATTGTAAATTCTAGGCCAGCCTCAACAATTTGGTGAGACTGTCTCAAAAATAGGGCTGGAGTTGTAGCTCAGTGGAGATGTAGCCCCTGGATTCAATCCCCAGTACACACAGATGAATTATCCTGTATATCATTTCCTCTTGCTTCCTATTACTGGGAATTGAACCAGGGGGTGTTCCTACCACTGACGTACAGCCTCAGCTCCCACTTTTTTTTTTTTTCTCCTAGTTTTGATATGGATCACAGCCTTACAAAGGCTGGCCTTGAATTTGTGATCCTCCTGCCTCAGCCTCCAGAGAAGCTGAGATTAGAGGCATATGCCTGATTTCTATCAACTTTAAGGTGTTTTTTCCCACTGGGGACTTAAGAACTTGATAATATGGATGTTGTATTACTTTGTGTATCAAGATGTTTCAGAAAAGTAAAGACTGTAGGGTGTGGTGGCATACACCAGCAACTTGGTAGGCTGAGGCAGGAAGATCCAGCCTCAGCAATTTAGTGTGGCCCTAAGCAACTTAGTGAGACCCTTTCTAAATAAAAAATATTTTAAAAGGGCTCAGTGTTTAAGCAACGCTGGCTTCAATTCCTAGTATAGGGGGAAGAATAGGATCATATCTCAGAAGAGTTAAAAGGCAATGTTAGCTGAATTTGTCACCCACTGATTTTGAGGTACTGGGTACTGAATCCATGGAAGCTTTTTCAGAACTGTACTCCAGCCTTTTTGTTTGTTTGTTTGTATTCCTCTAATGTTTGAGAGTGACTTTACTCAAACTTGCAATTCTCTTGCTGCAGTCGGTGGAATTTACAGGTGTGTGCCATAAGGAGCAGCCCCCCGCCCCCACTTTTTAATTAGGAAAGAGCAATTCTTCCCAAAAGACTCACCCTATGAATTTCTGCTTAACTTTCATGGACAAGAATTCAATTGTGTGACCAATCCTAGAGAAACTAGATTACCATGATTTTTGGCTTTAAACAATTCAGAAATACTCCTTGGGGTGCACCTCCCTGAGATCAAGGTCTCACTGATGCTACCTACAAAAATTTGGGTTCTGCTGGCAGGAAAGGGATGAGTGGAATGAATGTTAAATGGACAATATTGGCTGTAGAAACCCAAGTTTGGAGAGAAAGATAAGAGGGGAAAATTAGGAGCTGGAGTTGTGGCTCAGTGGTAGAGCGCTTGCCTAGCACATGTGAGGCACTGGGTTGGATTCTCAGCACCATATATAAATAAATAAAAATAAAGGTCCATTGACAACTTAAAAATTTTTTTTAATTTATTTTTATTGTAAACAAATGGGATACATGTTGTTTCTGTTTGTACATGGAGTAATAGCATACCATTTGCATATTCATACATTTACATAGAGTGTTTGATTCATTCCGTTATTTTTTCCTTCCCCCCCACCCCTCCCACCTCTCTTTTCCCTCTACACAGTCCCTCCTTGCCCCCCCTCCCACCCTCCCATTATGTGTCATCATCCGCTTATCAGTGAGATCATTCTTCTTTTGGATTTTTGAGATTGGCTTATCTCACCTAACATGATATTCTCCAGTTTCATCCATTTGCCTGCAAATGCCGTAATTTTATTATTATTTATAGCTGAGTAATATTCCATTGTATATATATACCACAGTTTCTTTATCCATTCATCAATTGAAGGACATCTAGGTTGGTTCCACAGTCCGGCTATTGTGAATTGAGCAGCTATGAACATTGATGTGGCTGTATCTCTGTAGTGTGCTGATTTTAAGTAAAAAAATTTTTTTAAAAAGAGGGGACGATTATGTAAAATAGCTCTACAAGTAAGGATCATCTACTCATAAGAAACAACTTAAAATCGGTAGGGCACAAACTTTACAGCACCAACAAAAAGGCATGGCATAGCGGGCAAGGTGATCTGTGTATGGAGAGATGGTGTGACATAATCTCTACAATGCCTATAAAAAATTACTACCAAGCCTTAGCCTTTGCTTTTAATTTAGTTTTTATTTTTTTTTATTTATTTTATTTTTTAAATTTTTTAATTTTGTTTTTTTTTTTTTTGTAAACAAATGGGATACATGTTGTTTCTCTGTTTGTACATGGCGTAAAGGCATACCATTTGTGTAATCATAAATTTACATAGAGTAATGTTGTTTGATTCATTCTGTTATTTTTTCCCTTCCCCCCCCCCCCCCCCCCCCCCCTCTTGTTTTTTTTTTTTTTATACACACATACGGTAAGAAAAAATGTGGCTCAGTTGGGGTCCCAAGACAGCTCAGACCCTTGAATAGGGGAGCAAGCACTCTGGGGTGCCCAATCTGAGTTGCAGCCCCATTGAATGCTCCCAGAAAACCACTCTGGACATGGGAACTCACACAAGAAATTTTATTAGGCAGGTCACCAGAGTGTCTGCTCTCAGGACTGGGAGAGAGAGAGACAAAATGGCAGGGGAGCGTCTCTTAAGTAGTGGAATTTCGTGGGCTAACAACAATCGGGCCAATTGCTGACAAGGAAGTTCGTGGGTTAACACTGGACCAATGGCTGGCTAAGATGTTCCCAGACTAATGATCTGGGCTGTAAGATGGGAGGGGGAGGAATAGCTGCAGCAAAAGGGTAGGGGGAGCAGTAAATGATTGCAGCTTTATATCATATTTTCCCATTTTTGTTTTCATAAGAAGATCGCTTTTGGGCACATGGGCAAAGATCCATCTTCAGTGACTGCTTCCTGCTGGGTGTGGGCATAGAGCTGATTCAGGGCAGGGAGATGTCATTACAGTAGGTGGGGGTTGGGGATCGGATAGTTCTTCTGGGTAGTGCACTTGTAGCCATGCCCCGATTCTTTCCTGTGAGGTCCTGATATTCCTGTAATACAAGCTGATTAATAGTCTGATTAGAAATATTTTGAATTTGATTTTGTGTAAATCTCAATGCACAGGGGGCAAAAGCCAGTATGATGGCAATTATAAGGAGTGGAGACATAAATGGGAGAATAAGTTGCCATAATTGGCCTGAAATTGTCCATGAGGATTCTTGGGTAAGTTCATTCCTTCTCCTCTCCAAGTCCTCCTACAGCTGTTTGATCTTGTCCTTAACCATACCTGATTGGTTGACAAATAACTCTTCCTGTAGGAAAAGATAGAGGTCCCTCTTTTTGGCTGTTAGGAGGTCTAGACCATGATGATTTTGGAGAACCACCACTGCCAAGGAGCCTAGCTAATTTTGGAGGGTAAGAATGGACTCTGCCACCCTATGGATGTCCCCAATGAGCTGATTGGAAAGCTGTTGATAGTATGTTACAGAGGTGGCTACTCTTGCTGTCCCAGTTACCATGCCAGCAGTCACCCTAAGGGTAGTTAGCAAGGGTATGAATTGCATGGCTCTCTTAGGTCTATCTAGGCCTATGTTGACTATGAGGGGTATAGGGACCTCCTCATTTCCGGAGACTAGGTCTATAGCAGGAAATAGGAGAACAAGAGCACAGATGCCCTGCCAGTCTGGGGGAAGGCATCAATAGATAGTTGCCCTGCAGAGAAGAGATTTCATCTGATGGGGGCAAAAAGCATTGGTGGAGGGTGTGTAATACTCTATGTGTGAACACTCCCCTTTTCCTAGTGAACCCCCAGAATGGTTTCCATTGGAGGATATGCACCTGGAAGCAGACTGGAAGAGAGGCACTTGTGATAATTTTGGGGTGATATGTGCCTCCTCTGAGGGAGTGCTGTTGAAAGTCAAGGAGCTGTTAAAATTTATGGCGTTAGTTAGGAGATGAGAGAGCTTTGCTCTCATGCACATCCAACATCCCTGTGCCATGAGAGGGTTAGTTAAATTGAGTATGTGGTGTTTGGTGGCAACACTCTGTGTTAAGAGTGGATCCTGGGGGATTGACTCTCGGCTAATGAAGGGTGGGATAAAACAGGTAGTGTAGGATCTGGGGTATTTCTGTGAACAATTCCTTACAGTAAGCTTGGTCCTGTTTGCCTCCCCCATCTGATATGCCCCAGTGGGTTTGACAGGACCAGCAATAGGTGTGGGGATTCCAGTTTTAGTCCCATGTTTGTTGTGAGTCTCATGGACAGGTATAGCCAGCATTGGGGAATTTGGCTTTTCCCATCCAATATCTTTGATTGCTGTTCTTGCAAATGGAGGCTGACATGTAGTACTAGCTGTGAACAAATGTAAAGTAGGTAAAATATCCCTGGGGACAGTAGGAGTCAATCTTTCAGCAGTCCTGTGGGCAACTGGGGAGGGAGGAAATGACTGGCATTTGAATAGATCTATTGGGGAAAAATCCAATGGTTAGGAAAATGGCAGACAGGGCGAATGCCAGGGGAGGCAAGAATAGAGCTGACAATTCAATCTTCATGGCTGGATGTAGCTGTGTGTTGCCTTGGTTGTCTGGTCCTCAGTCTCAGGAACAGGAGAAAGGGTGGAGGGCTTGATGGCCTTCAGCCTGAGATGGAGAGGTCACAATGTAGTGGCCAAGTATTGGCTGTAAGAAGCCTGCGGGTTAGAAGCTGGAGAAGGGTTTGTGGATTGAGAGTGGAGCTTAACCCAAGAAATGTGTAGCCATCCTGGTAAATCTTGCACCTTGACAGCTGTTGGCATAGCCAGGATCACCATATGGGGGCACTGCCATTTGGGAGGTTGAGGGGCTGTAGCCTCCTGAGGAGGAGAGATAAGAACTTGGTCTTCTATTTGAAGAGGTTGAGCCAGGGGGCCAGACAAAGGCTTAGGCATTAGTCATTGTAACCCCATAGGAATGCTCGAATGTGGTCTAGGAGAGGAACGGATATATGAGAAGGAAGAGGGGAAGGAAGGGGCACTATCCCAGGGGGAAGGATGGGATGACTGTACATCAATTCAAAAGGGGAAACATTAGCAGGTTTCTTTGGGAGTGAATGAAGATGCAGAAAAGCAAGGAGGAGGAGTTTAACCCAGTCAAGGTAAAGTTCTAAAGAGAGCTTGGTTGGAGGGAGGGAGGGAGGGAGAGGGAAAGAGAGAGAGAGAGAGAGAGAGAGAGAGAGAGAGAGAGAGAGAGAGAGAGAGAGAGAGAGAGAGAGAACGCACGCTTGCTTGGTTAAGACATTTTTAAGAGTTCAGTTTGCTCGTTCTACTTTACCTGAGGACTTTGGGTGAAAGGAATGTGGAAATGCCAAGGGATCCCAAGGGTCTTGTCAAGTTGTTAGGAAATTTGAGAGATGAATTCAGGCCCATTATCTGACTGGAAAGAGGTAGGCAATTCAATGCAAGGAATGAGTTCGTGAAGGATGAAGGTAGAGATGGTTAGTGCCCTTTAGTTGGAGGTGGGGATGGCTTCACCCATCCTGAGAAGGTATCTACCATAACCAAAAAATATTTAGACTTTCTTACTGTGGGCATGTGAGTGAAATCAAGTTGCCAGCCTACCCCTGGAATAGTGACATGGGCCTGGTAAGTCAGAAAAGTGGGGGGTCTGACAGCTGTAGGATTGGTTTGTAGGCAAACTTCACAAGTGGAGAAGAGTTCTTTCAGAAATGAGATGTCAGAGGAGGATACTGCAGATGAGTCTTAGCGAATTATGAGTGAATAAAGTTTAGGGTGGAATAAACAGTGGAGGTAGGAAAGTATCTCCCTGTTGGGTGGCAGTGGAGGTAAGGGATTATGGAGAGCTATAATGGGGGCTGGTGTGGATGACAGGGCAGCCCTTTTAGCCTCCTCATCTGCCTTGTTGTTCCCTGAAGAGATGAATGATTGGTCTGCCTGATGGGCTCGGCAATGTACAAGGCCTATGGTTGCTGAGAGGCGAACAGCCTCAAGGAGGTTTAGGATGTAGCTAGAGCTGGTAATAGAGTTTCCTTTTGAAGTAAGAAGGCCCCTCTCTTTCCAAATAGTGGCATGGGAAAGGATAATGTGAAAAGCATATTTGGTCAGTGTAGATTGTGAAGGATTCTCTCTGTGAGGGCGAATGCATGGGTGAGGGTAATAATTCCACCTGCTGGTTGTTGGTGGTGTTAGGTAGTGGTTGTGACTCTACAACCTTTTCCAGAGAGACAATGGCATATCCAGCCCGTCGGATCCCTTCACGGAGAAAAGAGCTCCCATCAGTGAACCTATGAAAGTAGGGTTGTGTAAGGCCCCCTCCTGAACATTGGACGTCCTCCAGTCTCAAGGCAGCTATGGGTTGCTGAAGCATGTAGGTTGGAAGGTAGGGGTAAGAGGGTGGCTGGATTTAAAAGAGGGCATGTCTAAAAGGAAATGGAAGAGTCCTCAATGAGAGCAGTTTGCAGAGCTAATACCCAACAGGGTGGTAGTTTGCAGACCCTTATAAGTAACAAGCTCAGAAGGACAAGGTGAAAGCACTTCAGTGGGACCTCCAAAGGAAAAATTTCTTTAATTCCTGGATTAAGACAAATGGTGCAGCTAATACTCTAAGACATGGTGCCCAGCCTCTTACAGTGGGGTCTAGTCTTTTTGATAGATATGCCACTGGGCCAAATGTGGGTCCAAACGTGTCCTATGACCCCCAGAGAGAACTCACTTTTCTCAAAGACAAACAGGTAGATGGTCTGGTGATGTCAGGGAGGTGTAGGGCTGGGGCTTGAAGAAGGGCTTTCCTTAGGGTCTGGAAAGGGGCTTCCACCGGGTTGAGGAGAGGTTCAGTGGGAGTGCCCTTTGAAGTCTCATATAGGGGGGCTGCCAGTATAGAAAAATTTGGGATCCAGGATCGTAACTATCCTGCTAAACCTAAAAAGGACAGAATTTCTTCTTTGGTGGATGTGTAGGCATGTCCTGCAGCTTTGCTGAAGAGACCCTATTACCCTCTATCAGTCAGAAAATTTAGAACCTTGACAGGGTCTCCTTGGGAGTCCTTGAGAGAGGGACTACATAGAAGAAGATCATCAACATACCGGAAGAGGAAGGAGGAAGCAAAAGTGAGAGAGGCAAGATCACGAGACAGTGTTTGGTCAAAGACATAAGGGCTGACTCAGAATCATTGTGGGAGAACTGTCCAGGTTAGCTGAGAAGAAACTTGAGTGAGAGGGTCAGTCCAGATGAAAGCAAAGAGATCCTGTGAGTCAGGATGAGGAGGGACAGTGAAAAATGTGTCCTTCAAGCCTAGCACTAAAAAGTATGTGGTGAAAGAGGGGACAGAGGAAAGCAGGGTGTAAAGATTGAGCACAATGGGAAAGATGGGGACCACTGCTGAGTTAATGATGCAGAGATCTTGTACCAAACGGTAAAATCCATTAGGCTTTTTAACAGCCAGGATAGGAGTGTTATAAGGTGAATTAGCAGGGCACAGAAGACTTTCTGCTTTAAATCCTGGATGACTGGAAGAAGTCCTAAGAGGCTCCTTTGGGGAAGGGGGTATTGGCCTGGACTGGGTAGGATGTTGTGTCCTTCAGGAGAATGAGTACAGGTGAGCATTTGGCTACAGAGGGTGTGTGGGTGTCCCAGACCTTGGAGTCAACCAGGGAGAGAGGAAGGGGATATGAAGACTCAGGTTGAGTTGCATATACAAGGGTCATAAGAAGAGGAATAGCAGAGGCGTCTCGGTGGAGGTGCATGGTGAGTGAGAAGGAAATAGAGGCACCTAATTTGGTTAGGATGTCCCTTCCCATGAGGGAAATGGGACACATAGGAATTATCAAAAAGAATGAGTGAAGCAGATTTGTCCAATATGGTAATTTATTGGAGGGGTTTGTAGGGGGTGGTATGGTTTTCCCTATATCTCAACAATAGAGGATTTGGCAGAAGTGGGTCCCCAAAACTCCTGCAGCACTGAAGAGGTGGCACCAGTGTCTATAAGGAAAGGGAGCTACTTGCCTGCCCCTATAAGGGTCACCTGGGCTCCTGAGCAGTGATGGTTGTCAGGTGCAGCAATCCTGGGCCCCATTAGTCATCCACTGCCAATCCCAGTAAGTCACTGGGGGAAGGGGACGGGGTGACTTGGCACTTCTCTGAGCACAAGGGCAATCCACTGCCCAGTGTCTTGACTGGTGACATTTTGGACAAGGACCTGAGGGCTGCTGGGGGTTGGGGCAGGCTTGTGCCCAGTGGCCCACTTTTCCACACTTAAAAGCATGGGCTTGGAGGTCTTCAGGGAGGTAGGGTGCCCCTAGTAGTGGCCAGCGGGGCAGGTCTAGCTGGTTGAAAGGCTTTGGCCAGCATTAGGTATTTTTTTTTTTTTTTTTTAGCATTAGGTATTTTAGTTTTAGTTTTTTTTTTTTTCTTCCCTTCCCTTATATACCCTGAATGCCACTGCTAGAACCTGTGGCTGTGGTGTAAGGGTCTCCCTGTTCAACCTCCTCAATTTAGCCTTTATGTCCTGGTAGCTTTGGGAAAAATAATAAGTCATGAGTAGCAGGGGCTGGTGGGGCTTCCTCCGTAGGAGACTGGTATGGGGGTGGTTTGTTTGCCAGGTCAAACTTAGAGGAGAAGGAGGGATCAAGAGAGGGAGAAGAAGCAGGTGGAAGTGAGGGTTTCATTGCCAAAAGGTGTTGTTCAGGTTTGCAGGAAGAGCAAAGGTCAGGTTTAGTGCACAAGAAAGAAAAAGAATATAAGGAATCTCTTTCCATTTGCCTGCTGGCTCACAGAAGTTGTATAAATTCCATAAAATATCAGGGTCCAGGGAGCCATTTATTGGCCATTTGGATTGATTATCTAAAGGGTACTGTCGCCAAATATCATTACACAAACGAATAAGTTTTGATTGCTTTAGGCCAGAGGTCAGGCAAAGGGTTCTAAAGTTGTCTAATAGAAACCCCAGGGGTGAATCTACTGGAATGGAAGACACAGATTCTATGGTGGAGACTGATAAAACAGCCAAGTCAGTGTCCAAGTCCTTCTGAGGTCACAGACTAGTTGGCTGGAGACACTGCAGCACAATGAAAAGAGTTGTCCACCCTGTCAGTGTGTGCAGGTAAAAGCCGAGGGGGTTGAGGACCTGGGGCCAGGAATTTAGAGAGGAAAATGGAAAAAGGAGCCTCAACCCTGAGAGGGAATGTCCACCATAAAAATTGGGGCCCATCTGTCAGATAAGACATGGTTGGGAGTACCCTCACTCCTCAGCTGCCTCTAGGGCACCGGACACTCAACGGTCACTTTTCAGGTCAACAGAGGAGTGGTTAAGTTGGCCTAGGGGAACTTACCAATTTGAAGGCCAGTGATGAATACTGAACAGAGCTGCTGAGTGAATGAAAGGTGAGGCCAGCGTCCAGTGGTCTGGGGCGTCAGATGGGGTTTCACTTGCTTAAGCAGCAGTGGAAGAGCCCATTACAGTCATGGCACCAATGTAAGAAAAATGCGGCTCAGTTCAGGTCCCAAGGCAGCTCAGGCCTTTGAATCCAGGGTGAGCAAGCACTCTGGGGTGCCCGGTCTGAGTCACGGCCCCAATGAATGCACCCAGAAAATCACTCCGGACACGGGGAACTCACACAAGAGATTTTATTAGGCACATGACCAGAGTGTGTTCAGGGCTGGAAAAAAGAGAGAAAATGATGGGGGAGCTTCTTTTAGGTAGTGGAATTTCGCGGACTAATGACTTGGGCCAATTGCTGAGAGGAAGCTTGCAGGTTAGGGATCAGGCCAATGGCTAAGGAGGAAGTTAGCGGGTTAACAATTGGACCAATGGCTGCTGAGAATTTTTGCAGGCTGAGGAGCAGACCAATGGCTGGCTAGGATGTTCACACAGTGCTGATCTGGGTCGTAAGATGGGAGGGAAGAGCTGCAGGAAAGGGTGGGGGAGCGGTAAATGATAGCAGTTTTATATTATGCCTACTTTAGAGCGTTCCTTGGCAGGTACGAGGAAGATTTTCCAAATGCTAGTTGTTAACACAATACCAATTTCAGCTGAGGGACCTTCACCCTTTCTTCACTCCTCATTCATCTTAATAGCCCTCGCTATTGCACTCAGCTCAGAAGCATAATACACTCTTGCAGGTAAAGAGTGGGCAAGCATATCACAAGCGGCCTTCTTTATGAAAAGCAAATGCCATGCAAACCCTGTACCCGCCATTTCTAGTCCGGTCAAGGTGTATCATGGCCAGAGACAGATGTGCCTCAAATTGCAGGGTAGTGATAAACGGGAATGCAGGTTAAGACCAGCCCCGGCTGTTCCATTCTCACAGAAACCCGTGGGGAGAAGGCCCTGTGCCTGAACTTGGCCTGCCGGGTAACCTCGGCATGGCACCCCCACTGACCCCCAACTTTCCTCACACCAAAAGCGCCTAGGGCAGGCCGAAACCTTCATTAACTTCCCTTCATAGGCTGGGAGGGAAAATGGCGAAGCGCAGGGGCGAGGGGTCAGGGTGGCACGAGTGACCCGGCGCTCGTCAGGCCTCGGAGCCCACGGCGTGGGCCGCGGTAGGCGACGCAGTGCAAACGCGAACCGCTCGGCGCCTCCGCCATCTTCGCCTACTCACCCGGACTCCCCCCTCGGCCGCGCTGGCTTCGCGTTTCCCTTCCGGCCGCTGACAGAGATCCGGGCTGGGAGGGGTGGGCGAGCGCGCGGAGGGGGTGGACCGAGGGCGGGGAGGCCGGACGGAAGAGGAAAGGGAGGGCGGCGAGCGGCCACGGCGGGGTGTGGAGCGTGCGGCGTGTGTGCGGTGGGAGGGCGGGAGAAGGGGGGGAGGCGGAGGAATGAGAGCGCGAGGCGCTTCTGGTCGGCTCCTTCGCACGGGCGGAAAGAGCCGAGCGCAGCCCGAGCGCCCTATTAAAATGGCGGCGGCGTCGGCGGTGGCCGCGGCGTCTGGTCGGTGAAGTGACTCTGCTGCTTCTCTCCCCACCCGCCCCCTCCTTTTCCCCTCCCCTGTCCTTCCCCCCCTTCCCCGCCGCCGGCGCCTCCGCGCCCCTCCGGCCTGCGCACCTCCCCTCGCCCCCCTCCTCTCCCCCGCCCGCTCCGGGGACCGCCGGCCCCCTCCCCCATTCTCCTGCTCCCCGCCCCGTCCCCGCCGCCGCCCGCCCTCGTTGCCTCCCCGCCCCGCCGGCCGGCCGGCCCCCTCCTCCGCCTCTCTCCCCTCCCCCCGCCGGTCGGGATCAGTCAGTACGATCCGAAGCGGGGGAGGGGGGGGGCGGCGGCGGCCGAACGATGTGCGAGAACTGCGCAGACCTGGTGGAGGTGTTAAATGAAAGTAAGTGGCCGGGGTGGAGGCCTGTCGGGGTGCAAGGTTTGGGGGCCTCGCGGCGCTCTGTGGCCTCTCCAGGTTGCCGTGGCCTGCGGGAGTCGACGGCCGGGTCGGGCGGCGTGCGGGCCTAGCGCCCGGGGAAGGTGCGTGGTGGCGCGGCCGCCTCGGCGTCTCGGGCCCGGCCACCCTGGTTACCTGGGCGCCCGAGAAGCGGCAGCCGCCGCGGAGCTCCGGCCGGGCCCGGCCTGGGCGCTCTGAGAAAGTTTCCTCATTACAGGTGTCAATTAACGAAGGCACTAATGAGCCCCTCGCCTCCTTCGCTCTACCGGGAAGGTGAGGGGAGGTGGGGTCGGAGCAGGAGGCTTTCCTCCGCAGTCCGAGCGCTCCGGCCGCCCTCTTTGATTTCCAGCGTACTGTTGAGGCCTCTCTCACCTGCTAATCTTCATTAAACTCCCTGGGTGGAGGGTGGTGGATTTTTCCCTCCCTTGGGGGTGTGTGGGTGTATTAAACCCATCTGCTACTCTTTAAATAGCTGAAAATGAACTGTGATAGTGATGATTGGAACCTTCATACCTTTTTTTCCCCCTAATGTTATTTCTTTTTACTGTACCATTAGTCGTTTTAATGGTAAATTCTGTTAAGGAGAGTTGGTACTATAGATACCATCCCGGGATAGTCATGGCCTTTCTCCTGGAATGAAAGACCTGATTTCTTATACTTTTTATTGTTAACTAGCATATGTTGATCTTTTCTGGCCAGATTATTTTATTCCCGACCTTTGAAAGATGCTATTTCAGTTTAGAGATATAAGCTATATTGCAAGTCAACTACTTCTGGTCCCGAAGGCCTAGGCTGGAAGAGGTAAATTCGCTGAAAAGTTCAATTTTCGGGAACTGGATCATGCGAAAATGCCTATTTATGAACAGTTTATGTGGAATTGTGTGTGATATTTCGACACACTTACAAATTGCCTTTTTTCTAATATCATCCACTTAAACAACTGATATAAACAGTTGATATGCAAAACGCACCATCGTGTTTGTTTGAATTTCACATTAATGACCAAAGGTGGTAAGAAAAGTGTAAGAGTTCTTATTTGCTTTCAGCTGTATATTTATTTCCTGACAGATGGAAGTAGGCTTTTGCACATATTCAAACTACACTTCCAGCATTTGTGTCATGCTAAATTTTTCTAGAATTTTAAGGTTATTTGTATGTATTTTGAGATACGTTTGTTCTTAGTGCAGGTGGTTTCTGATTTGAAGGTAAACATAAGTCCTTAGCACCTTTTTTCAGTAAAACTATTTTGTGTATCACAAGAGGTGTTTGTGACCTTATTTTGTGGTACTGTGGATTGAACCCAATGCCTTATTGCTAAGCAAGTACCCGACCACTGAGCTCCCAGCCCTTTAAAAAAAGAAAAAGAAAAAAGTTTTGAGGCAGGGTCTTCATAAACTGCCCAGTTGACCTGGATCTTGTGAGCCTCCTGGCTCAGTTTCCAGAGTACTTGGGGTTACAGTATGGTGGCATATGCCCATGCCTGGCTGATTGTGACTTAATTCTAAATTGGAAAAGTAATAACTTTACTGTCTTTTGTATGTTGGAAAAGAAATTTTTTTTTGATTTTAAAATTATTTTAAATTTTAACTAGGAACTTTTAAATCATGTATATATGTGTGTGTATTTATACATATATACACACATATATTTATATACACACACATATACATATACATATATCTATATTTATGTTATTTTTCCTGGTGCTGGGGATTGAACCTAGCCCTGCTTTCCCTGAGCCACATCCCCAGCCAGCCCTTTTTATTTTTTATTTTGAGACAGGGTATCACTAAGTTGCTAAGGGTCTTGCTAAATTTTGAAGCTGGTTATGAACCTCTGATCCTCCTGCCTCAGCCTCCCAAACTGCTGGGATTGTAGGTGTGTGCCACCACAGCTGACATTGTAGTATCTTTTTTTTTTTTTTTTTTTAATAGTTTTTTTAGTTGTCAATGGACCTTTATTTTATTTGTTTGTATATGGTGCTGAGAATCAAACCCAGCAACTGACAGGTTAGGCAAGTGCTCTGCCACTGTGCCATAACCCCAGCCCAACATCATAGTATCTTAGTAAAGCTTATTAATTTTTTGAAAAGAGTTGGTATGTTGATATTAATGAAAAGTCTTATACAGATGATCTGGGAAACACCTGGAATTTTTGTATAAGTCAGTGGCCTCTTAAATTACTTAAGCTTTGTTTTTTCTTTTTTTTTGGTGGGGGGAGAATTGGTGATTGAACCCAGGGGCACTTTACCACTGCTATATCCTCAGCTCCCTCCCTTTTTCTTTTTTTAAATTTTGAGACAGGGCCTAGCTAAGTTGCTGAGGCTGGTCTTTATCTTCTAATCCTCCTGCCTTAGTCTCCTGAACTGCTAGGATTATAGATGTGCACCACTGTGTCTGGTTTAGTTTAATATCACCTTTAAGGCTCAGTTTAAAAATTTGCCTGCAGCTGGATGCAGTCAGGCAAACCTGTAATCCCATCAATTCATACTGAAACAGGAGGATCACAAATTCCAGGCCAGCCTTGGCAATTTAGGGAGATACAGTCTCAATAAAAAAGTGAGGGGATGTGGCTCAGTGGTAGAGTGTCCCTCGTTTTAATAACCAGTAAACTCTCCACCCCTCCAAAAACAATTACCTGCTAAACACTTAAACACTAATCTCACCGTGATGCTTCCTTTTTTTTTTTAAATTTACTTCAGCACTTTTATATGTAGTTTATATGAGACGATTGCCAGTTGCTTTTTTTCTTCTTCTGAGATTGTTACAAGATTATTTTTTTCTTTGGTACAATTCCTATATCCCAGACATAAAATTGTTAAATTCCATTGGACAAGTGATATACACACTCCTGTAATCTGGGCTTCTCTGTGGAGCCTGGGGGAGGAGGATCCCAAGTTTGAGGTCAGCCTGGGCAATTTAGCAAGGCTGTCTTAAAACTTTAAAAAGGGCTTGAGATATGTAGCTCAGTGATAAGAGTGCTTGCCTAACATGATTGGGGCCCTGGATTTAATCCCCAATAACTAACACACACACACACACAGGGATTGTTGGATTCCCTGAGAACAGAAGGTATTGCTGTATCTCACCATAGTAATATTTATCCATGACAGTGATGGAGTATGATAATGAGTATGATGATTGAAACTTGATGAAACTTGTTCAAAGTATATTTTATGTGTTGTAATCTCACTCTCAATATCTATAGTCTGTCCTTTTTCTCTATAGGTAGTACAAAATCAATTCATCCTGATTAGAAATTCAGAATTAAAGCCCTGAAATAATGTGCTTAGGATTTATCTCTTGATATAACTCCCCATTGCTTGGTTGAAACACCAACCAAGAGAAGAAATAGAATTATTTATTTTTTAGTGATTTGAGTTGATGTTGAAGAAGCTATTAGAATTATTTAAAAAGCCAAAGCCCTATTTCTATTCAAGTTTACAAACACTGAACAAATTTAAAGACATCCGCTTGAAAACATCAGTAAATATATAATTAAAAAATGCCAGATGAGCACTCCACCACTGACCCATATCCCCAGCCCAAAATTTTGAAAGAGTACACTTGTGGCCAGATGTGGTGGTTTGTGCCTGTTATCCCAGTGATTCGGGAAGCTGAGGTAGGAGAACTGCAAGTTCAAAGCCAGCCTCAGCAATTTAGCAAGGCCCTGAGCAACTCGGACCCTGTCTCAAAATATAAAGGGCTGGGAATAAGGCTCAGTGATGAAGAGTCTCTGGGTTCAATTCCTGGTACCAAACAACAATAACAAAAACCAGTATACATGTGGACAGTATGTCAGATAGTCATAATGGGTAAGAATTTCATATATAATATTTATTTAAAGATTTGGTAGAATGGAATGTAGTTAAAATTTGGTAATAGATTGTAAACAGCTTCCTTTTGTCAGTTTTTTAAAAAAAATTTGTTCTAATTATAAATGACAGCAGAATGCATTTTGATTCATTGTACACAAATGGAGCACAACTTTTCATTTCTCTTATTGTACATGATGTAGTCATACCATTCATGCAACCATACAAGTATGTCATTAGTTTTTGAGAGTGTTAATATTACCAATTGTACCTCTAGTTCTGAGAACTAGCTGTAGGAGGATAGCAAGTTCAAAGCCATTTATACGTGTAGGGCCCCAACCATGCTGTAAACTTTAATCATAAAACATACACAGATTTGTCTGTGGGTAAATACCCAGTGAAGCCTGCCTGAATTCAGGCTAAACCCCTATTAAGGACTGACCTCTACCCCTTTTTTTTTTTTTTTTTTTTTTTGGTTCTGGGAATTTGAACCCAGGGCCTTGTGCTTGCAAGGCAAGCACTCTACCAACAGAGCTATATCCCTAGCCTCTCTACCCCCTTTTTTTTAATAGGGTACTTACAGATATTCTGGAAGTTGAAACTTTGCATGTACTGGGCAAGCTCTCTACTGAGCTGTATCCCTAGCCTGGTACTAACATCCAAGTTTCCATTTTCCTTTGTTTTGTTTTTAATTAGGAAGGAAATTATAGAGCTCGGATGTATTGAGTGGGTTTTGGTGCTATCAATTTGTGGAATTCTAATCAATTTAGGATAAAATCTGTTTATTTTTTGGCACTGATTGAACCCAGGGGCACTTTACCAATGCGCTATGTCCCCAGCCCTGTTTTATTTGAGTCTAAGTTGCTAAGTTTCATTTGAGGTATCACTTGATTCTAGTCAGATATAGTGGTGCTGGCCAGTAATCCCAGAACCCTAGAGGTTGAGGGAGAAGGATCGCAAGTTCAAGGTCAGCCTCAGCAACACAATTTAGCCAGACTCTGAAAATAAAGATTAAAAAAGAGCTCAATGGAGACTCAGTGGTAGAACACCCCTGGGTTAAATCCCCAGTACTAGAGAAAGAAAAAAAAGACAGGAACTCTATAAACTGCTTTCAGGTAAGAAAATGAGGCCTACAGTTCATATAACTTGCTTAGGGTCACATGGTTACATTTAGGGAAGCCAGGGTTTAATCAGAACTTAATCCCAGATCAGGCTATAGCTATATAAATTTTGTGGTGATATATTGTTTTTTGGGTACTAGGGATTTTACTGCAGTACATAATCTCAAATTATGGATTTTTACTTGTTAAATTAATTTTGTTAAGTATATTGCTTTTTTGGGGGTACCTGGGATTTAACCCAGCGTTGCTTCACCATGGAGCCACATTCGCAACCTTTTTTATTTTGAGACAGGGTCTTGCTTAGTTGCTTAGGGCCTTGCTAAGTTGCCGAGGCCAATCTCAAGCTTCTGATCCTTTTGTTTCAGCCTCCCTAGTTGCTGTGCATTGTGCCCAGCAATACATTGTCCTCTTGAAGCAATATTTGAAATACTGACCTTCATGGATAATAGTATTCACAATTTCAGTCTAAGTATCATTATAAAGTAACTTATAAACCATAACACACTATAAATACTTGCAGTATATTACATGTAGGCTATCAGCATTGTGTAATAACCATTGATAACTAACTTTAGTACTTTCATGAAACTTGTTAACTTAATATTCCTTGTATGTTTAATAGTGATAATATCTGTATGTCTACTTTATAGGTATTCCATGTGGAGTGGTGTATTAATAAAAATTTTTATATTTTCAGGCAAGTGGTATATCATTGAGCTACATCCCCACCCCACATTTTTATATTTTTGTTAAAAGAAAGGAAGTTTACCATAATGACTCGACCAATATGTGTTAGATCTTAGCTAAATGGACTGGGTTACCTTTTGCTTTTTCACTTGCTACCCTTGCACATTATAAGGTTGCATATGCTCACTGTAGATGAATTGAAAACTTTAGATCACCCATAATCTATTTTTTGGGGGGCAGGTACCAGGGATTAAACTCAGGATTACTGGACCACTAAGCCACATCCCCAGCCCTATTTTGTATTTTATTTAGAACAGGGTCTCAGTGAATTACTTAGTGCCTCACTGTTGCTGAGGTTGACTTTGAAGTCATGATCCTTTTTTCTTAGCCTCCTTAGCCACTGGGATAACTACCTAATGTTAACTCCTGTTGCTACTTTGAAATATTTTTCTCTTTTTTTTTTATATACATATACTTTTTAAAATTTGAGAATGAGATGTATGTATCTTAATATCTACCATATTTCATCTAACGTTGTTTGACCATTTTCTTTAAGGACCCCCCCAACCCCCCCCCCCCCCCAGCACTGGAGATTGAACCCAGGGGTGCTCTACCACTGAGCCACAACCATCAGCCTTTTTTCTTTTTTTTTTTTTGTGACAGGGTCTTGCTAAGTTGATTAGTGTGGCCTCAGCCTCAACCTCAATCTTGTGATCCTCTGCCTCAGCCTATATGTCACTGGAATTACAAATGTGTCCCATTGGGCCAAAAATTTTTTTTTCTTTTTTTGTACTGGAGATTTAACCAAGGGGCACTTTACCACTGAACTACATCCCTAGCTCTTTTTGTTTTTTATTTTGAGAACAGTCTCACTAAGTTGCTTAGGATCTTGTTAAATTGCTGAGGCTGGCCTAGAAATTGTGACCCTCCTTCCTTAGCCTCCTGAGTTGCTGGGATTACAGGCGTGCACCATCACACTTGGCTTCTTTTATTAGATTTTGAAAATGTTCTTGTCTGTAATATTTCATCTTACATAAAGTTTAATATTTCCTCATTCTGTGTTTCTTGTTCTTCCATACTATGAGTAATACTGTAAATGAGCATCCTGGGACATAAATCTTTTAATTAAATCCCTGATTTTGAAGACAGATTCCTAGAAATGTTATTATGTCAAAAATATAAATATTTTTCAGTCTAGTTTTCTTTTTTTCTTTTTTTTTTTTTTTTTGGCTGTGCTGGGATTGAATTTGGCCTCATGCTTGGTAGGAAAGTGTTCTACCACTGAACTACACTCCTAGCTCCTGTCTATTCATATTATCCTTTTTTTTTCCCCCCAGAAAGGATATTGATTTCTATTCTTTTAGCACTGTCTATGCAACTTGAGCATCCTTACCTGTGGTGAATGTTATCTTTAAAAAATATTTTTGTAGATAAAGAAAAACTTGTGATTTACAGAAACTTGAGACATTAAGCAAAATAACCCAAACTCAGAAGGTCAAGGGTTGTATGTTTTCTCTCATGTGGAAGCTAGAGAGGGAAGAGAAAAGTGGAGGGATCTCATGAAAGTTGAAGGGAGATCAGTAGAGTAAAGGGACCAGTGGGAAGGTGGGGGAAAGAGGAAATGCTGGGGATATTAGCCAAATTATATTGTAAATTGTATGCTTGTACCAACATGTAATAAATCCTACCCTATATACTATTATGTACCAGTTAAAAAATGGGGGGGGGGGGATGTTTTGGCAAAAAAAAAAACTAATAGACAATTATTAGTAAGTTTAACCTCTTGTTTTTATTAGCCATTTACATTTTTTATTTAATGAATCGTCTGTTCTTTTCTCACTTTTCAGGTTTTCATGTTTTGTGTTCTAACTTACTAGATTTGTCATGGGACTGTTAAACCTTATAAGAAGACTTAGGTATGGTCAGCCTTCTGTATCTCTTTCAACCAACTGTAAATTGGAAATACTTGAGGAAAAATTGCGTCTTGTATTGAACATTTACAGACTTTTTTCTTGTCATTCCCTAAATAATATAGAATAATTATTTACATACATTTACATTGTGTTTGCTATTATAAATAATCTAGAGATGATTTAGAATATATAGGAACATGTATGTAGCATGTATACAAATGCTATATCCTATTTTATACAAGAGCATCCTAAGATTTTGGTATTCAAGTGGGATCCTGGAAGCCCCCTTTGCCCCTTTACTGTGGAATTACTGTATTTCAAACTTCCAGTCATATTCACCACATAGATTTTAGTTTGCCTTTTTATTTTGTTTTTGTTTTATGTGATACTTGGTATCAAATTCAGGATTTTGTGCTGCTGAACACATTATACCATTCAACTACATCCCCAATCGTTTTTATCATTTTTAGTTATAACTTTATTTTAAAAAAATTATTACTACTTCCATTATTATTATTTTCTGTGGTACTGGGAATTGAACCCAGGGAAGCTTTACCATTAAGCTATATCTCAGCCCTTTTTATTTTATTTTTTTAAATTTTGAGACAGGCTCTTGCTAAATTGCATAGACTGGCCTGGAATTAGTGATCTTCCTGTCTCAGCCTCCTGAGTTACTGGATAACAGGCGTGAGCCACTGTAGCTGCCTACTTACAACTTCTTTTTTAATGCGTGCAGCAGCAGCTTCAGAATTGCCTGTCTGAAACAGAATATGAACATCGTATTTCCCACGTAAACTCTTCACTGTCTGAAGAAATAAAATTTTAACCCTGTATCAGCAGTTTGTCTAAATTTCTTTTTCCAACCTTTTTTACTTTTTTTGGGAGGCCTTCTCAAATCTTTTACCCTTTCTAAAAATGGCTTATACCTTTTAGATTATACTTAATTTGTGGCTCCCCCTCCTTTTAAAACTATTTTAAAATTAACAGCAGCATCCTTTGCTGGATGGTAAGCTCCTTACAGCCAAGACCATGTTTCACTTTTTCTTTTCCCAGTCCTAACTTATTGCTTTGTAGAGAGTAGAGCTAAGTAAACAGTTTGTATCATAGAAAAATGCAATTGTGGAGTCTGGGGGTGTTAGTTCATAACTTCTTTGTGGTACCGGGGATTGAACCCGGGGGGCCCTTAACTGCTGAGCCCCAGCCCCAGCCCTGTTTGTTTGTTTGTTTGTTTATATGTTTATTTTCTTTTTTGGTATCAGAGATTGAACCTAGGGGTGCTTAACTACTGAGCCACATCCCCAGTCCTTTTTTATATTTTATGTAGAAACAGGGACTCGCTAAAGTTGCTGAGGCTGGCTTTGAACTCACGATCCTACTGCCTCAGCCTCTGGAGCCACTGTGATTACAGGTGTGTGCCACCACACCCGGCAAGCCCTTTTTATTTTGAGATAGGATCTTTCTAAATTATTTAGGTCCTTGCTAAATTGCTGAGACTGGCTTTGAATTTGTGATCCTCCTACCTCAGCCTCCCATGTTGCTGGGATTATAGGTGTACCAGACCTGGCAGAGATCCTGTCTTTCTTATGTCTGCTGGAAGACTGTACTTCCCAGCCATTGCAGATTGGATTACAGACAGATTCCTGACTTGATGGATTGATGGGGTTTCTGTTGACCAATCATTTTTTCTTTTAAGAGTGTTTAGCTAAACAGCTAGTTAACTCTGAGCAACCAAAGTAGAGTGAGGACTTTGGCAAGCTGATGTAGGGGAGCAGAAACATTGAGCAAGCAGAGGAGGCTATTTGCAGAAAATTGGAGCAGTTTTGTGGAAACCATTGACGTTGAAGCTATACAAAGAGATAGAAGAAAATACATGGTGGTTTTCCAATACTGAGTCTTAAATTCCTTTTGAGCTATTCCCCTTTGTACATACCATATGAGTGTTCTGTCAAAAGAGTTTTATTCCAATATTACCCCTTGATGGGTTCTTTTATTGGAGAGCCAGTGTAATTTTTAGCCATGAGTGCTTTATTATAATTTTCTTTAGGTTCTTGGAATGTGTTAGGTGTCAGTAGTAGCATTCAGTGATGAGAAGAGCCCATCCATTGATATGTGAGAGTTTTTTAGGATGTCTTTTTCAAAAAAATGAAAGTAGCTTTGTTGTTTCTTACTCTAGAAAGGAGGTCACATTTTCAAGAAGAAAGTCAAGTACAACAGAAAACAAGGTGAAATTAGAATCTGAAACTCAGTTTACTAAAGAAATCTCTCATATTTGGCAAATATCTCTTCAGTCATTCTTTTCTCTTTCCTCACACATACTATTTATATAAACTAATAACTACTTGTTACTCTGTTCAGTGCTGGTGATCAAACCCAGGGACTTGCTTATACTATGTAAGCACTCTATCATAGCTAAATCCCTAATCCCCTAATACTTTTATTAATAAGATGTAGGTTATCTTTTAATATGAGCTTAAATTACAATTTTCATAGCTTCAGTGTTATTTTCCATTATTGGATCATATTATAACTTAACCAGCTCTCTTGAGGGTTGTGGTTATCTTGGATAAAGTCTTTGAACTCATATCCCTTCAGAATATCTGGAAGAAAATCTTAATAAGAAAACTTAGAAGAAATAAAAATATGCTTCCATAATCATAATGTGATGGGCTGACAGATCTAGTTCCATGAGAATGTTATAGGCCTGATGCTAAGGGAAATGACTAAACAGACTCCATTTTGCTCTGAGACTCCATGTTATGTAGGAAATAAGTTTCTCCCATGGGAACACCCCGCCTCTGTGCTGATCATCAGTTACTTACTGTGACATGTTTAATAATATACAATGGCAACTCCTATGTAGTGAAGAATTGCTCTCTTTTGATTCCTATTGCTCCTAAACAGCGTACCATGTGAACAGTGATTGTGTGGATGTTAGCAACCATTCTTTAGTTTGTACCTAGGTAAGGGTCATTTTGACCCACTTCCCCCTCTGTTGATGATCTCATGATGTTAATGTGTAATTTCGAATCACAGCAACAGACACTTATGATTAATGTGATTTTTGGTATAAGAACCCCTACAACCCTGTGGTCAAGGCTGTTCTCCCAGTAGCCATTTTTTGGGGCATTGTGTGAGACAGTCAGCTGGCCGGCTTAATAAAGACTCTCAAATTTGGACTTCTCAGTGGTGATCAGTCTGTTCTTAAGTTGCACCCCATAACAATAACATCAGACATTGTAGTGTTAAAGTGATTTTTGTTTTTGTTTTTGTTTTTTGACTGCTGGGTCTGTGGATGGTTTTAAAATGTAACATTGTGCCAGGCATGATGGCACATGCCTGTAATACCAGTGACTTGGTAGGCTGAGGCAGGAGGCCAGCCTAGGCAACTTAGTGAGAACCTGTTTTAAAATATTAAAGGACTGGGCTGTAGCTCAGTGGTAGAGCACTCCTGGGTTCAATCTCAGTACAAGTAAGAATGCAGTGTACTGGTTCTAAATCATAATACAAAATGGAGGAATACTTTTTATTCTGGTACCTTTGCTTTAGAATCATGAACCAGTATTTTAATTATTGAGAAAGGTTCATTATTTGATGGTGGATGTAGAAGTGTAAGAGTGGTGGTAAACACTAAAGCTCAGAATAAATTAAGACTTAAGAAAATTCCTTAAGGGTTGGGGGTGAGCTTAGTACTGTCAAGTGCTTACCTAGCATGTGTGAGACCCTGGGTTTTGATCCCCAACACCTCAAAAAACAAAAAAACTTGACAGATAGGGCTTTTGAAGTTGTGTTCCAAGAAAGAAGATCAATAAAATAACAGTGGACCTACAGCTTAGTAGAGTGGTATAATGAGTGTAGCCAACAAAGTTGTTTTACTCTAATAGTATATTGTTTCCATCTTCCTTTCTATAGGGATCCTCAAACTAGCAAAATAAATTATGTGTTAAGTGGGACCCTAAATCCCTAATCAGAGGATTTAAAACGCAAAGCTTTTTGAGCTGTCATACACATTTAACTTCAAATTTTTGATTTTCAGATTGGGGTGCTCAACCAGTACAGTCTATATGCCAGTGTTCCAAAATCTGAAAAACTCCCAAATCTGAAACTTCTCATCCTAAGCATTTCAGATAAGGGGGAAAGATTTGCTAGTGTTGGTCAAATTTAAAATCTCCCAAGATTTTGCAGATTACATCCAGTGAAGTCATAAGAGTTTATGGTTATATGATTGTGAAGCTTTACTTGGTAAAACTGTAGAATAGCAGAAATTTGCAAATATGGGCTTTGAGTATTTCCTCCCTTATTTTGGAAACTGCAAGAGGAATTTGCCACCATTAAATAATCACTCAGGAAAGAAAGAAAGGTTGGTAAAGAATCATCATGGCAGTAATATGTAACTTAAGCCAATCTTATTTTTTATCTTTGATTTAGACATTAATGTGGTAAAATGCTGAATTATTGTTTTATATATATATATGTGAGTGTGTGTAATATTTGATTGTATCAAACACTCAATAGAATCTGACACTGTCCTGTGGAAAAGATGAAAAAAATTATTAACCTGGAGGGATGTGACTGGTGACAGACTATAGGGTTTTGTCCTTACTTAATTCCTTTTCAAGATTTTTAGTAGTGATCATGGTTTAGAAACTTTCTTAGAATGGAATTGTTCCTGTTTTGGGGGAATGAGGGAAACTTAGAGCCCCATCCATTGTTGCAAAATTTGGTTTATATTGTAAGATTTGGGGAGAAAAGGGTTTAGTTGGTTTATAAATAAGCTTGAAGACTGTTCATCTGTGGGCACTTAAAAAGATATTACAACACTGGGCATAGTAGTATACTCCTGTAGTCCGAACTACTTGGAAGGCTGAGATGGGAGGATCTTGAGTTTGGGACCAGCCTGGGCAATATAGTGACACATCATCTGAAAAAAAAAAAGAAGAAGACATTAACTGTCTTCAAGTGTTGTGCCCAGACTACAAGAAATAGTAGTACCATGCTTGTGCAGTTAGAATACTGTTGGAATTACATGTAATAGTAGTAATATAGTTGCTCCTGGACTTATGGGGTTATGTTATTAAACTCATTGCAGATGGAAAATATACTAAATTGAAAATTCATTCAATACACCTAACCTACCAAACATGCAATGCAGTACATTATTGTGTTGGTTTTTGATCCTTGTAATTGGAAGATGTGACTCTTTCACTTTGGAGCGCTGCAAGAGGGTATTTTAACCAGCGTACCAGAAGCCTGGGAAGATTGGGTGTCGCAGGCTATGCCTGTAATCCCAGCAACTTCAGAGCCTGAGACAGAAGGGTATTACAATTTCAAGGCCAACCTCAACTTCTTATGGAGACCCTGTGGAAGAGGGGGGCAAGGGGAAAAAACGTCTGGGGATGTAGCTCAGGAGTTCAGTCCCCAGTACCACACCCCTGCCTCCAAAACAAAACCAACAAAAAAGGGAAAAGCTCAAAATTCACAATTACAAGTACAGTTTCTATTGAATATGTATTGCCTTGGCACCATGGTAAAGTAAAAGAATCATAAGTCAGGGACCATCTGTATACTTCTGTAACTATTTGAATACTGTAATTTCACATATCTTCATTGAACCTCACAAGAATCATGAGAAATTTAGCTAAGATGGCACAGCTAAAAAGTAGCAAGGCTAGGATTAGAATTTAGTTCTTTTTTCTATTCAGTGTACTTCTCATTAACCAGTTTTGTTTTTTTTTTTTTTTTGTAAGAGGAAGTTGGGAAACCAGAATTTGTTAAAGGACTGTAGAGAGATTAATTCTGGATAAAGTGAGTTAGGTAAGGAGGTTTCAAGGCAAATGGAAGAGTGAACTGGGCCTTTACATAATTGGAGTAGTTGTTGAGAATGAGGGGAGTAAAATGGCTTACTTTTCCTGACTTGAGATGTTCTGCATGACAGCCTTGCTAAAAATCTTATCCACTTGCTTTGTGTTGCCTTCTTTCAGTCATGCAGTTCACCGCCACTGTGCTTTTATGTACACCTTATGTCTTCAAGTCTTGTTTTTGTTTGGTACTAGGACGAACCCACGTGCGTTACCTCTGAGCTACATTCCCAGCCCTATTTATATTTATTTTACAGTTGATTAGAGACTTGATAAGTTGCTGAGGATAGCCATGAAATTGTGAGCTTCCTCTCTGCAGCCTTCTAGTCACTGGGATTACATGTGTGTGCCACCATGCTCAGCTGCCTTCAAGTCTTAAGTGTTGATTTTGTTTTTCATGGAGGCCGGTCTGAAGTTGTGCTGGTTCTTTTCCTTCATAGTTTATAATTATGTATTTATAACTGGTTAACTTTTTAAATGCCTTTTTTTTTTTTTTGTACTGGGAATTGAACCTAGGGGCGCTTAACCACTGAGCCACATCCCCAGCCCTTTTTTGTATTTTATTTATAGAGACAGGATCTCACTGATTTGCTTAGTGCATCACTGAGTTGCTGAGGCTGGCTTTGAATTGGCCATCCTCCTGACTCAGCCTCCAGAGTCGCTGGGATTATAGGCATCTGCCCCCATGCCCAGCTTAAATGCCTTTTTATTTGATGAGGTTATCGGTTATATGATTGTGGCTATCTGTTGTAATTAAGTTTCACAGTGCTTGCACTGTGAAATCAGTACTACTGGAGATTGTACCCATGTATTCTAGGCAAGTGCTGTACCACAGAGATGCATTGTAACTGGTTTTTCCTGTTTTATCGGTACTCTTGGATATTCTGAATACTGTCAATACTTGGTTTTGTGCTATCTTGCTTACTACCCCTTTCATATAAAAAGGTACTGTATTTATCCCCCCCCCACCCCCACTTAACCACTAGATGAGATGGGATATATTGATTAAAAAAAAACAACAGCAACTAATTTTGTCAGTGAGTTGGGGCTTTAAAATTTTTCCTTAATAGCTCAATATTAACACATAAAGGTTAAAGATTTTTAAGATTGGGAATTAGTTTTTAATCAGTTAGGATTCTGTGGCAAAGACCAGCAAAAGTTAACACCTTTGAACAGAAATGAAAAGTAGTTATATTTAAACTTTTTAATATTTCTGTTATATTTGAAGCATTAACTAAGCACTCTAAGTGTGTGCTGTCTTCAGGCATGGCTTACTTTTAATCCATACATTTATAATTATTAACAGGACTTCATTTCTCTGTGACTTACTGTGCATTCCTTTCTTGGTTTTGACCTCAGTTTGACCTTTCCCATGTTAACAAAAATTGCTGCTGAACTATCTTTACACCACACTGTTTAGATATCACATACTTGTACAATGCAGGTGAAAAGAGACTTTTCTGGGACCTGCTGTACAAGAACAAGTAAGCTTTTTCTAAAATCTCGCTAGCACATCTTCACATATCATTGGCTCATATCTCTTTGGCCCTATTCTTGAAATAGTTCAAAGAGAATGAACTTCGATTTTTAAACTAGACAGGATCCATTTCTGAAGCTGATTCCATCTAGATCTCATAACTAAAAGTATGGGCTTCCCCAAAAGAAATTTGGCATGTTGTTACCATGAAAGAGGTGAAATTGCTTCTGGACAGCAAGCAAGCACACAGATAGCAAATACAGTGCTATGCTGAAAATAATTCGTTAATATTTACTGAATTGGTTATTTTGACTATGTCTCACCTTAACGCTTAATGTTTAACTATTTGTTTTTTTTTTCAACATATAAAAATATTTTGAATATTTAATGTATTAGTCATCCCCCCCTCCCCCCCCCCACTGGGGATTGAGCCAGGGACCTTTTATCACTTTAAAGAAGACTGACAGTGTTAGTTGCCAGTGGTAAAATTTGAACTTTCAAGCAAAAATTGGGGTTTTTTTTTTTTTTTTTTTTTTTGGAAAACTTGTACCTGGCAGTGTGACCATGACAGCTGCCCAATGCTGATAGATTTTTCTTTTTGTATTCTTTTTTTTTTTTTTTTTTTTTTTTTTCTTTCTTTCTTTCTTTCTTTTTTGGCTACTGGGGATTGAACTCAGGGGCGCTTTACCACTAAGCTACATCCCCAGTCCTTTTTATTTTTTGAGACAGGGCTTAAGTTGCCTAAGGCCTTGCTAAATTGCTGATGCTGACTTTGAGCCTCCTGCCTCAGCCTCCTGAGCCACTGGGATTAAAGGAGTGTACTGCCCTCCAACTAGTGATTTCTTAATATCAATTGTTTGGCATTCATATTTTCTAGATATCAGGTTTAAAAAATTTTTAATTTCTTCTCAATTCGGATCAAGATTCAGAATTGGTCTTATAATAGTTACTAATAATCATTAACTTGGTTGAAGTATAATTTACATACAATAAAATGCATCTATTTTAAGTGAATATTTACATTCATTTTGACAAATGTATTTATCCATGTAAAAACTACAGTTGTACATTTCCATTAGCCCATTTATCCCTTGTGTCCATTTGTAGTCAAACTCATCTCTAAATTTGTACCCTTGTTAACTACTGATGTGCTTTATGCCACCTAAACCAGAATCTTTTTTTTGCAGTAATTATATATATATATTTTGTGTGTGTGTGTGTGTGTGTGTGTGTGTGTATGTGTTACTGGAGATGGAACCCAGGACCTTACACATGCTGGGCCAAGTCAAGTGCTGTACCACTCAGCTACAACCTAAGCCTTTTTAATTTTTTATTTTGACAGTGGTTTAAATAAGTTGCTGAGGCTGGCCTTGAACTTGAAACTCTTTTGCCAAAGCCTCCCAAGTAGCTGGGATTGCAGGCATGCACCTCTGCAACTCTCTTATGATCTTATTAAAAAGAAGATAAACTGTATGTACTCATTGTAGCTTGCATTTTTTTTTTTTACTTACCATGTGGCTATAAGTGATCTATGTTACTTACCAGTGTATTAGTAGTTTTTTTATTCCTTAGTAGAATTTCATATATTGATATAGTATTCATACATTGATTTTTGTACTCAGTCGATTTTTTGGGTATTTGGTCCTTTGGTTTGTGATGTAGGGCTTTTTGAATAAAGTTATTGTCAATATTTTGTTTTGCTTTTTGTGGTTTGTTTGATTACTTGCCTGGACTAATTTGATGAATTCTGACTTTCCCATAGTTAGCCATTGATGTCTGTGTTTATTGTTATAATATATAATCCTTTTAATTCTTTAATTTTTTAGTAAATTTCTTCCTAGGAATTTTGCCTGAGTCGTCATAACTTGGTAGTCATAATTGTTTTTCTTAAAAATGTTTTAATCTCTTATCATGTATAACTAGAAAGAACCAATTAAAAATGCTTTAATCTCTATGTTCCTCTTTTTGTTTGGAGGGGAGGATATTTGTTGAAGAAACTAATGGCACCATGGATTATTTAGCCCATAGACTCTCCAAGTCTAGATATTGCTGATTTTATCCTTGTTAAATTACTTAACATGTATTTCTTTCTCTAATTTTGTACTTTATTTGGACGCTTGATTAGATTCAGATTAGGTTTCTTGACAAAACTGTTAGATAGTGTTGTGTTTTTTTTATGCCCCCTGATGGGGGGCATAACGTGAAACTGTTGCCTCTTTTTTGTTTGAGTGGTGCTAGTAGCCACTGCCTCCATCCTTTATATCATTAGCAGTTGCAAAATGGTCATGGTATTCTAATCTTGTGCTCCCCCTACCCACTTTATTAGCTGGACTATCTGTATAAGGAGAAATTTCCTTTTGTGACTTTTCTTTGAAGTACTGTTTGTGTGGAAAGGCAGTTCTTTCTTTTACCATTTTAAAACAGTGAGTTCTTTAAAAAGTGAAAAGGTGATCAACTTAGTCTTTAAAAAAAAAAAAGTCTTTAAAATTTTTTTAAAAGAATCATGCACTTATGTAATTGAAAGTAGTGAGTTTGCCTTTATTAAGATTTGGGGGACTATTTTCATATCAGTTTGTAATAAGCATCCTTTTTTTCTTATCAGATGCATATTTTTCCTTTGTTAGGATATATTTAACTTGTTTTCTGTTGATAAGTCTTAGGATTATATTCCAGTCTCCTGTTTTTATAAATAATATGTTATTGCATATGACAAAACACGTATAGGAAAAAGATGCTTAAGTACTGAGAGGATCAATGTGTTTATAATTTTGATAGGTACTATCAAATCATCTTTACTTTTCTCTTGATGTTTACCAGCTCTAGGTATTTTAAATGTTTTGCCAACTAGGTTAGAGAGAAACAGTATTTCGGTGGTATGTTTGAGCCACGTATATTACTTTTTGTTCATTTTTCTGCCCATTTTTCTAGTTTTTGTTTTTTTTGCCTAATCTCTTATAATCTTAGACTACTCTGTTGCAAAGACTATTCCTAATTTGTCATGTCTTTGAATTTGCCTTTGTTGTTTGTAATTTAAAAATTTTATGTGACCAAATGTTATCAATTTAGAACACTTGAAGAACACCAGTCTTTATTACTGCCATCTTGTTTTGTATTTTAGTTGGCTTTAAAAGCCCCCAAACTAGTATTTTATTTTGTTAATATTTTGTTAAATTTTGTACTTAATCCACGTATTTATTTCCTTATTTATTTACTATTTTTTCCTTGCCACTTGCCCTTTCTTTTCTTTTTTATGTTATGGTTTTATATTATGGTTCCAAGGCCTTGTGCATGGTAAGCATGTGCTCTACCACTGAGCTATCCTTTTAGTCCCCTGCCCGCACTCTTTTCTTTCTTTTCTTTTTCCACTCATGACTTTTTTTTTTTTTTTTTTTGTGGTGCTGGGATCAAACCCAGGGCCTTGTGCTTGCGAGGCAAACACTCTACCAACTGAGCTATCTCCCCAGCCCTCCACTCATGACTTTTGTGGTAAACTATATGTATTTGTTCAAAATTTTATTTCACCCTTCCCTTTGAGGTACAAAGTTCTGGATGGGTACATATTTTAACGTTTTGAGGTTTTATTCTATTCCTAAGATCTTAAGTCTACTTCTGATTCTTTTTTTTTTTTTTTGACAAATTTCAGATAAGACAAAAGAATACAAAAGATGTTAAGACTTAAGCTTTTCTGATAATAGTTCATCCAAGTTCATAACTCTATGGTACCTTTGTTAATTGGCTTATATTTGTTAGTCCTTTGGTTATGCAATAGTTGTACAGTCCATTATATATGTCTGTTTTTCTTTCTCAGTTCTCTGAACCTTTGCATATTACAATACTCTGGCTGTGACTCCATCCCCATGTGGCTTCTGTCATTGCCCTTTCTTCCTATGTCTTTCCTGCTCCCTTTCTTCCTTTTTTTTTTTGATACTGAGGAGTGAACCCAGAGGGGCTTTTAACACTGAGCTATATTCCCAGCCCTTGTTATTTTATTTAATTTTGAGACAGGGTCTCACCAAGTTGCTGAATCTGTTTTTGAATTTGTAATCTTCCTGCCTCAGCTTTCCAACTCTCTGGGAGTAGTATGCACCACTGCACCTGGCTTCTTCTTATTTCTTTTAGAAAACTTTTCTTTATCCTTTCCAAGATTATTTAATTGCTGGGCTGCGTTTTTTATATTACAAAAAAAAAAAAAAAAAAAAAACCTGGAAGGAGTTGAAAATGAGCAGTTAGATGAAATTCTTTTAGGTTTGAGCAAGACAGGAAAAATTGGGGGATTGGAAGAGAGGACAGTGTCATGAAATTGACCAGATTATTCTATGTGCATGTATGAATATATCACAATGAATTCTACTTTATGTATTAGTAATGTACCAATTAAAAAAATGAATAAATAGAAGAATAAATAAAGTGGAAGAGGGAGAGGGGAGGAAGTAGTGCTGGGGATTGAAATGGAGCAAGTTATGCATTTATGAATGTCAAAATGAACCCCACAATTGTAATGTGCGATTGTAATACACTCATTATAAAAAAAAGATTGGGGAATTTAAAAAATGTAGAGTGATTTGTTAGATTGCTGTGTCCATAGCAAAGTGTCGAAATTTTATTAGAAGGCAGAAATGGAAACTGGATGTGGTAGTGTATTCCTGTCATCCCAGCGACTTGGAATGCTGAGGCAGGATGATTACAAGTTCAAGGTCAGCCTCAGTGACTTAGTAGCAAGGCCCTAAGCAACTTAGATCTTGTGTCAAATGATACCCCCCCCCCCCCGCAAAAAAAGAAAAAGAAAAAAAAGAAACACCAAAAAACCTCTGAGGATATAGCTTAGTAGTAAATTGCCAGTACCAAAAGTGGTGAGAAACAAAAATTGAAATGGAAATTAGAACAAACACATTTGTTTCTTTTAAATGCAAGAAAATGCCAGACTCATCAGTAGACTAAAACCCACAGAAGTGCCATATATCAAAGATCAAATGTCCATTAGGCGGTTTTATTATCAAATCCTAATTCATCAATTTCTGTATTACACCCAAGAAACAACTGGACTAGGAGTGGTGGCCAGTTCTAGTCTCCTGGTGCTATTTGTACTTGTTTTAGACATCTTACCCACGTTGGTTGGCCTAAGTGCCTAAAATTTTGGTTCTGGCCAGGCTTCTGGATAGAACCCAGCTTTCTGTTTTAGTTCGTGTTCTTTGGGGCTTTGCTGAATGAAAGTACCTCTCCTACTGTGAGTGGGAGGACCCTGGGCCTTGAAAAATATGGGGTTATGTTCAACACTGTTGACCTAGTGTTGATACTGTTAGTCTTTCAATCCAGGAATGTGGGATTTTTTTCTATTTATTTTCATCTTCTTTACTTTCAGCAGCATTTTATCATTTTCAGCTGTAGGAGTCTTAACTCTTTGGTTAAGTTTATTCCTAGCCTTTTGTTATTTTCCATAGTATTGCAAATGGATTGTTTCCTTGGTTTCTTTTTCAAATTGGTCATTGTTGGCATGTAGAAATGCACCTGATTTTTGTGGGTTGATTTCCTATCCTGCATTGTTGTTGAATTTGTTTATTCTTTTTTGGGTTCTGTGTGTTCATGTTATATGTGGACATAGATAATTTTTTTTTTTTAGTTATCAATTAATCTTTTATATAATTTATTTATATGTGGTGCTGAGTATCGAACCCAGGGACTCACACATGCCAGGCAAGCGCTCTTTCACTGAGCCACAACTCCAGCCCCGGACATAGATAATTTTACTTCTTCCCAATTTCTTTTGCCTCCTTTTCTTGTTGCTTATCTTAGAGGAAAAGGCTTTTGTCTCACCATAGAGTATGATGTTAGGTGTGATTCTGGAGGGTGCTAGTGTGTCTGGCTCTGATAAGACATTGTCTTACTTTCTGGTTTTCTGGTGAAGTGTAAATAAACAATAGAAAACTTGTGTTGGTTAGGGTGCCAGGTGTCCTCTGGTGAAGATGAGTGTCTGACCACACATAATTTTTTGCCCTTTGATTTTGTGTTTGAAAAGGTTATGATTGTTGTAGTTTATTGTTTTAAGGCACCATTATGGCTGGGATGGAAAACTGGCATTGTGTATTATGGTCCCTTCTTTTAACTTGTTGACACTTTAAGAGCTTGTTTTTAGTGATTGCCTCATCTCATCCCCCTACTCTTTTATTCTGTACTGGTTGCTAGGTTTTGTTGTCAGAGTTTTCTCCCTGATGGGTGGTAGTATCTTTGGCTTCCAGAGTCTCTAATGTGACCCAGGTCCCCAAAGCCCCATCTTGGTTTGTGTTGTTACTCTTTGTTTGCATATACTTGGTCGTCTTGTGCCTTTTCCTTCTCTTCCCAGCCAAGAAAATCTTGAATCTTGCATTCAGAAATGCTTGTGTTACCAGCATTTCTGAAGCTGAGTATAGGAAGAATACTGTTAAGTCTCACCATTAAGTATAGATTGATCAAATAAAAGGTTAGTTTTAAACAAAAAATTTAAATGTAATTGGTAAATACAAGGCAAATATTGGTAGAATGGAACATCTCATTAGTTCATATGGGATTTCCCCCAACACATGAATGTTTTATAGTGATCCAGGCAAGATTTCTTGGGATTCAAGAGAAGACCCCAGTAGTTTATAAAGAAACAGTTAAAAAAAAAAAAAAAAAAAAAAAAAAACTATTGTCAGAAATATCTTTTTTTTTTTTTTTTTTTTGTACCAGGGATTGAACTGAGGGGCACTTGACCACTGAGCCACATCGCCAGCCCTTTTTTCTATATTATTGAAGACAGAGTCTCACTGAGTGGCTTAGCACCTTGCTTTTGTTGAGGCTGACTTTTAACTCACAATCCCTCTGCCTTAGCCTCTGGAGCTACTGGGATTACAAGTGTGCACCACTGAACCCAGCTAGAAATATCATGTTATGTGTATCATGATCTGTTTAATGGATTCAAGGACCCATGTTTTCTATTGTGCAAAGCTCTGTGTGGAAGGTAAATGTAGGGAAAGGTTTTAAAATGTTGGGTTCATGACAGTGGTTATATCCAATTTTTATATTTAGGGAAATAATCTTCTAATTAGAAATGATTATCCTCACACATCTTCATATCAAAAGAGGAAGCATGAACCTTATGGTTTACAGGCTGAAAGTACCAGTAGAGATTTACCTTTGTTAGTACTTCTCAGTTTATTGATTTTTGTCAGTGCTCTAAGGTACAAAGTTTCATAGGTTTTAAATATGCTGCTTCTAAACATGCTTTATTGTTAGCCTCAGTATTCCATGCAAGATTTTGCACAAGAGCCTTCTCAGGAATGCTTATATGACATTATATAAGAAATGTCTACAGAGTCGTTTACATCTTTTCAGTATGAGACTTCTGGCTTTCAGTTGCACAATTTTTCAATGCTAGATCTTTGCGGTTCAAAAATTTTTAGAGAGGAAACAGTGTATGTGTGTGTATATGTGTATGGAGGAAATTTATGTGTGTGTATATGTGTATGGGGGAAATGAAGGGGTATCTGTTTAACTGCTCACCCTGCCCCCCACTGGGGATTGAACAGAGTATTACATATGTTTAACAAGTGCTCTACCACCTTCTACCACCTTTTAGAAGGAATAGAAATTCTGAAAGCACAACCTTCTCTTTTAGCTTTGTCCATTTCCTCTAGATGTAACCTTCGTTGCTGTTGGTATGAATCCTTACAGTATTTGTACTATAGTTGTGTGAGTCCATAACATTTGTGTGTTAAAAGTTAACAAATACTGTCTGTATACATAGGCAACTTTACCTTTTTCATTCATTTTGAAATTGAATACTATGCTGTTCTTTGATTTATGGTAGAATCTTTTTCTGATAAACCCATCATTAGTTGAAGATATAAGTTGAAAACATTTAATAATATTTAACCCTACTGAACATAATGGTATGATTTCTATTGAACATGTATTGCTTTTGCACCATCATAAAGTGGAAAAATTCTAAGTTGAACCATTGAAAGATGGGGACTATCTGTCTGACACATTTTGATACATGGAGATTCAGTTTATCAACCAGAATATCCATTTACTTTTTTTTTTTTTTTAGGTACCAGGGATGGAACCCAAGGGTGCTTTACCACTGAGCCACATCTGCAGCATTTAGAGACAGGGTCTTGCTAAGCTGCTTTAGGGCCTTGGTAGAGCACCCCTACGTACATTCTCCAGCACTACAAAAACAACCCCCCCAAAAAACAAACAAACAAACAAACATGGATAACAGACTGTATTTCTTTTGTTTTGCATTACTCTTTATATAATAATCCAGTTTTCTCTCTAAATGGTCACTTTCTGCTTTACATGACTTTTCTCCCTTTTACCTGCCTCAGTATATGTAATATCTATATTGCATGTCCAATTCTCTCTTTTTATGGTGCTGAGGATGGAACCCAGGGCCTTACGCATACTAGGCAAGGTATGTGCTCTACTGCTGAGCTGTTACTGCCTTTCCTTTTTTCTTTTTGGTACCAGAATTAATTCAGGGGCACTTTACCACTGAGTCAGCCCTTTCAAAAAATATTTTGATACAGTCTTGGTAAGGTGCTTAGGGTCTTGCTAAATTGCTGAGGCTGATCTTGAACTGTGATGCTCCTGCCTCAGCCTCTGACATCACTAGGATTATAGATGAGTGCCATGATGCCTAGTTTATTTCTTGATACATATTTTGACAAGTCAACCCCCCACCCCTGTTGGTCTGTTGACTTTGCTGTGGAAGTGGATTAGCTCTTTTGTTCTTGACAACTCTTCTAAATTTTTCAAAATCAGTACTTTATATTTATGTATTAGGATGATGTAAATATTGTTCACTGCTGAACCAGGTAGGTTAGTGTACTTGTACTATTTCATTTCCTGTAATTAATAAGGTCTGTGTGTGTGTGTGTGTGTGCGCGCGCGCGTGCGTGTGCATGTGCATGCTGCATTTATTAGAATTCCTCTGAAAGCTTGATACATTTAAAACTATTCTAAAAGAGTAAAACTTTTACTCTTCACTTAAATCATACGTATACTCTTCACTTAAATCATACGTATATGTTCAGTTGTCCCCATTGTTGTTCTCCTGCCTGTACGGTGATAATTATAGGATCTCTTTTCACATATCCAGGGGTTTCTTTTTAACTGTGAACTTTTTTACCTAGAATGCTTTAATTTCTCTTTTTTAAATGTGTGACTTCTTTTTTTTATTTTTATTTTTTTATTTTAAACAAATGGGATACATGTTGTTTCTCTGTACATGGAGTAAAGGCATACCATTTGTGTAATCATAAATTTACGTAGGGTAATGTTGTTTGATTCATTCTCTTATTTTTCCCTTCCCCCCATCTCTCCCACCCATACAGTCCTTCCTTCCTCCATTCTTGCCCCGCTCCCTAACCTAACCCTAACACTGACCCCTCCCACCCCCCTTTATGTGTCATCATCTGCTTATCAGCGAGATCATTTGTCCTTTGGTTTTTTGAGATTGGCTTATCTCACTTAGCATGATATTCTCCAATTATCTCACTTAGCATGATATTCTCCAGTTTTATCCATTTGCCTACAAATGCCATAATTTTATCATTCTTTATGGCTGAGTAATATTCCATTGTATATTAAATGTGTGACTTCTTAAGCTTTCAATATTTGCTTAAAAATCACCTCTTCGGAGTGCTTCTGACTTGCCATTCTGAGGTGGCTTATCCTGTGTTAATTGCTGCACAACATCCTACTTGGTTTTTTCTTGGAATGATGTGTATGTATGTTTTTATCTATTTACCTCTTGTTTTCTTTTCATCACTGGATTAAGTTCTATGAGATGGGTACTGTTACTGTTTTATTCACCATTATGTATCTAGTAAGTTATTAACACAGTGCTCAACAAATAAAAATGATGCATAAGTAATTATATCCAGACGCAGTGAAGATAATCTTGTGTTCTGTAATCTTGTTGGCTTTTTTTTTTGGGGGGGGGGGGGTGCTGGGGATCGAACCCAGGGCCTTGTGCTTACAAGGCAAGCACTCTACCGACTGAGCTATTTCACCAGCCCTTTGTTGGCTTTTTTTTTGGTCTAGCAAGGAGTTGGTAAACTATGACCCGTGGACCAAATCTGGCCAACTGCTTGTTTCTTGGAATTTGTCCATGCTTATTTATTTACATATTGTCTCTTCTTTCATGATACAACAGCAGTTGTGACTGATATCTTGAGACTTACAAAGGCTAAAATACTTTCTGGCCCCTTAGAGAAAAGTTTGCTAACCCTGGATCTCAAATTATCAAACATTTTACATTAGAAGACTAATCTGGATCATTTTTAGCCAAGATGCATTTTTAAATACAGTTTCTTTTCTCAATTTTACTTTAGATTTTTTTTTATAGTAGTACATATTCTATATGAAATGCTAATGTGTCAGTCAAGGTCCACTTAGAAAATTGAAAAAGGAGTTTAATAAAGGGAGTTAATTACACAAATGTTGGATGTTTAAAGAGCAAGGGAAGAAGGAACCATGAGGAAACCAAGAGACTGCAAGCAGCAGTTGTATAAAAAAAAGTCAAAGAAGGTTGTCAGAATCAAATAACATAAAGGAAGGGCCTATGAAAGACTTAAAGGAAGGCATGCTGTTTGACTACCCTGATACCTCTTAGAAGGATATTGTGAGACTGTTTCTTGGGATGTTAAGAAAAGCTGGAGGCTGGAATCAGTGCTGCTGCTAGGTGATGCTTTCAGTGACAGCAAGCTCAAAAGTCCATTTTCTTTGCTCCTACCTTGTACTCTTTAGTGCTTTATGGTCACTGAACTTAATAGGAAGCCAGTTGGAAATGAAAAACATAGCTTGCAGGGTTGCAGTCCTAGCATTGTAAAGCATAGAACAGAAGGGTGGGTTTTGAGTTGATAGATAATACCAAAATCACTGGCAAAGTGTTCACTGCATCTGTTAAAAATCTGTTCTTAAGCTTAAATTAGTCAGTAATTAAATAGATTTTTTGTTGTTGTTGTTGAAAGCAAAAGAATAACTGAAAAATTTGCTTTTGTAAATGTTTTATTTTTGAAGTATTGACTTTAATATTGGTTTATCACTTCATAATTAACTTTTTTTTTAATTTTAGTATCAGATATAGAAGGTGGTGATGGACTGCAGCTCAGAAAGGAACATACTCTCAAAATATTTGCTTATATCAATTCCTGGACACAGAGGTATGTATCTTTAGTTATTCCAAAGAATCACTTTTTGATTTGTATTTTAAATTGCCATAATGTGTCATCAGTTTTTCTTTTAGAGATATTGAATTGGATAACTTTATTATTACTCTTTCCCCTCCCCGCCAGTACTGGGAATTGATCCCAGGAGCATTCTACCTCTGAACCACATCCCCAGTAATTTTTAAAAATTTTAAAAAATATTTATTTTGAGGGGGCTGGGGATATAGCCCAGTTGGTAGAATGTTTATCTTGCATGTACAAAGCCCTGGGTTCAATCCCCAGCACCACCAAAACAAAATTATTTTGAGACAGGGTTTTGGTAAATTTCTGTGGCCTTGAAATTGGGATCTTCCTGCCTTGGACACCTGAGTCACTGGGATTACAGGAATGTGCTGCTATGCCCTGCTAGATTGAATACCTGTAGCATTGTGACAATTTATCAACATTTATTAAATCTCCTTTTTTTCTTTTTACTCATAGGGGTGATCATGGTTCTGTTTTAAAAACATGGACATAAAAATTGATTTCTTTCACCTCATCTTCATTATTTAGGAATGTGGAAGTGACTGACATTTTGAAAAATGATTATTTTGAGAGGGAATTTTTATGACACAGCTAAAGGCTTGTAATAAACAATTCTTTTAAAGAATATCTGCAACCCATGTTGGCACATGCCTGAAATTTTAGCTACTTGGGGAGGCTGAGACAAGAGGATCCTGTTTGAGACCAGCCTCAGCAATATAGCAAGACCCTGTCTCAAAAATAAAATATATTCAGGTGCAGTGGTGTAAGCCTATTAGCCCAGGCTGGTTTCTTTCTTTCTTTCTATTTTGTACCTGAAATTGAAATAGGGTTCAATTTCTGAGTACATCCCCAGTCCTTTTTATTTTTTATTTTGAGGCAGATCTTGCTGTATTGCTTAATCATCACTAATTTGCCAAGGCTGGCATTGAACTTGTGATCTTCTTGCCTCAGCTTCCCAATTCATTGGCATTATAGGTGTTTGCTACCATACCCGGCCCCAAGCTGGTTTTTAAATAATACATACATTGAGAATATAGGGACTAAGATGATTAATATAACTAGTGGTTATACAAAGGGTTTCAAATTCTTATCCCTCATTGTGATTTCCCTCCCTCCCACCCTCCCTCCCTTCTTTCCCTTTCTTTCTTTTTTTTAATATTTGCCTTTTTAGTTGTAGATGGGCACAGTACCTTTATTTCATTTATTTATTTTTATGTGGTGCTGAGGATCAAACCCAGTGCCTCATACATGCTAGGCAAGTGCACTACTGCTGGGGCTACAACCCCAGCCCTCAGTGATTTCTTACTGGTCATGGCTAATAATCTTTTTTGCAGTGTTGGGATTCAGACCCAGGGACTTGCATATGCTCTGTGTTACAGAGCTACAGCCTCACCCCAATAATTAACTTTTCACTTTTGTGTCCATACAGTTTAAACTTAACCTTCAGAAATTTTTTTGGGTAAGAATGTTTAAAGCATTGTGTGCAGTGATCAATGAACATATTAAATGTATTGATACATAATGAATATTGTGAAGCATAGTCAAGGTAATGAGTTCAGCAGAGTAGTTTAATGTGAATGAAATATCAGTTGCTCTACAGTAGTATCCCCTTTTAAGAAAAAAATGCTATTTAGTCTATCAATAAATTTGATAGATAACATTTGTTCCAGTAAAGCTTGTAGGTTTTAATTATTTAAAACTGGTACACTGTCATCTTTTTTTCTGACTACAAACCATGTATTTCTTTTGACTAAGTTTAGCAGTGATCACTAGTCCTTTGATTATAAGTGGAATAGATAATGGATATTTTCATGATACTAATATGTTAATGATTTAAAATTAGCTAATAATCAAGTGATTTGCTGAGAAATGTACTTGACTCATACTTTCGAATTACAAGTACAGCTAGGTGGTAATATGTTATATTAAGAAAAACCCACACTCCAATTTCAGAATATGTGGGTATGTCCATTGATTATAGTGAAATTCAGAGAAATGATTTCCTAGAGTTTTAGCACTAGTTATTGGTGGAGCTGAAGGGGATGTTATAGTTTGCTATTATCATTCCACTTTTGTCCTAGATGTATATTCTTTAAAATTTTTTTTTTTTAGTTCTAGATGAACAGACTACCTTTATTATCTTTATGTGGTGCTAAGGCTTGAACCCAGTGCTTCACACGTGCTTAGGCAAGCCCTATGCAACTGAGCTACAGCCCGCTACATGTATATTCTTAATCCCTATTTTAGGACTTTTTAACCCTGAGTGTGTGGATGGAAATTAAATTGTGAAGGAAATTATGATATGTATAGTATAGGCAGTAGTTCACAGGTTTTCATCATATTGTTTGTTTTTTTCTGCTTTATCTCAAGCTGCTCAACAAGAATATAGTGATTGCAGCATGATTTTAGAGCCAGATAGATATGGATTAAAGTCCTGCTTCATTACCTATGAACTTAAAGTGTGTTGACAAGGATTAAATGTTTATAAGCATTTCAAATAATATGCATATTTTAAATCTTTTAAAATTTATTTTGGGTACTGGGAATTGAACCCAGAGGTGCTTTACCACTGAGCTCTCGTCAGTCCTTTTTATTTTTTTATTTTGAGACAGTGTCTCACTCATTGCCAAGGCTAGCCTGGAACTTGTGATCCACCTGCTTTAGCCTGTGAATTGCTGGGATTACAGGTGTGCAGAACCACACCTGCTTGTATTACTATTTTCATTTAAATGTTATGTTCATTGTTTAAAAAAAAAATCTTTGAGAAAATATAGAGCATCAAAGTTAAAAAGACAAACTTGCTGTTGCTCCAGAATAACAACTGGTAAGTTTTTATGAATGTCTTGGTATAATATTGTGATTAATAAAATAAAAAAAATTCAATTTCCCTTTTTTATTTTTGTCATCCAAGGGATTAAACCTAGGGCCTTGAGCATGCTAGTCACATGCTCTAACACTGTGTTGTATCCCACCCCTTCTTTTATTGGGTTTTGAGTTAGGGTCTTGCTCAGTTGCCCAGGTTGGCCTTGAATTTGTAGTCCTCCTGCCTCAGCCTCCAGAGTAGCTGGGATTACAGGTGTGGACCACATGCCTGTCTTACAGCTTAAAATTTTTAAAAAATGTTATTTTTCTATATGCAAGTTGTTTAGTTTGCTATTTTCCTGTTTTCATTTTATTTTTTATTTTTGCGATGGGAATTGAATCCAGGACCTCACACAAGTTAGGCAAACCCTCTAACACTGAACCACATCCCCAGCCCCTCCCATGTCATCATTTTTAACTGTTATATAACAGACGTGTGAATGCCTCACCTGTTTTGTTTGTATGATTAGGGAAGTTAGTTATATATGTTGATTTTATTTATATGTGTTGGTTTTTATTTGATTAATAGTTTCTTGGTATTGGGAATGGAATAGCAGGGAAATTAATTTAGAAAATGGTGAATAAAATGGAGAATAAATTGAAGAATGTAAATTGGGTAAAGGGCATATAAGCATGGAAGGAACTGGAGATGCAATTAAGGGGTGAAGTGTGTGCTTAACGTTTGTGAGGCCCCAGGTTTGATTCCTCAACACCATATGCACACACACACAAGTATGTAATGGTTTGAAAAGAATATTGTGAATGACAAAAACATTGCTATCACAGTGTGTCTCTCATACTGGAAATGTTGCTAGTTTTTTTTTTTTTAACTTGTTTTATTACAAAATAGGCTTAGGTTTATGTCTTGTAAATTCCACATTTCTTAGCAGGCATTCAGAGCTCTTTGCTATTTCCTGCCTATCTACTTTCTAACTTCATTTCAGGATTCTTCTCTTTTTTTTTTTTGAGGTGGGGTACTGGGATTGAACTCATTGGCACCTTGGCACTTGACCACTGAGCCACATCCCCATCCCTATTTTTGGAATTTTATTTAGGGACAGGGTCTCACTGAGTTGCTTAGCACCTTGCTTTTGCTGAGGCTGGCTTTGAACTCGTGATCCTCCTGCCTCAGCCTCCCAAGCTGCTGAGATTACAGGTGTGTGCCACTGTGCCTGGCAGATTTTTGTCTTAAAAAAATCTCGGATGTTAGTCAGGGTGAGGTTCTGTCAGATGTTTGTATCAAGGTAAAAATAAGTTAATGTATGTCTTCCACTCAGAAGTTTTGCCTTTTATTTTGGCAATGAGAAATTTGTTGACTAGTGGGATATTGTTTATTTTTTGTTCATTTTGGTTATATATGACAGTAGAATGTATTTTGACATATCATACATACATGGAGTATAACTTCCTATTCTTGGGGTTGTGTATGATGTGGAGTTAAACTGGTTGTGTATTCATATATGAACAAAGTTATGTCCAAATCATTCTACTATCTTTCTCATTCCCACCCGCCCCTTACCCCTCCCCCCAAATCTGGTGGAAACCCCCGTCCCCTTGCATTGCGAGTCAGCATCTGTATATCAGAACATTCAACCTTTGATATTTTGGGATTGACTTATTTCATTTAGTATGATAGTTTTCAGTTCCATCCATTTACAGGCAAATGCCATAATTTAATTCTTTATGACTGAGTAATATTCCATTGTGTATATGTATCATGGGATATTGATATTGATCACTATTTAAAAAGTGCATTTCAGAAATTAGCTAATTTATGAAACAAATTTTGTTGAGAGTAGGTCCTTTCATGCTTTCATTAGCACCAGAATAGGGGAAATGATGTTAGATAAATGCATTGGATTTTTTTTTTTTTTTTTTTTGGTCCATGGAATAGAACTCAGGTGTGTTTAACCATTGAGCCACATCCCCAGCCCTTTTTATTTTTTATTTTGAGATAGTGTCTTGCTAAGTTGCTTAGGACTGCACTGAATTGCTGAGACTGACTGTGAATTCTAAACCCCTGCCTCAGCCTTTGGAATTGTTGGGATTACAGGCATGTGCCACCATGCCAAGCTGGAATGTATTTTGATAGAAGAAATTTTAGAGCCCAGCTTCAAAATAATGTAATTTGGTTTTGTATGTTCCTGGTGAATGTTTTTATTTTATTTTTAATTCTTGCAATACTGGAATTGCATCCCCATTCCTTGTTATTTTCTATTTTGAAATAGGGTCTTGCTAAATTGCCCAAGCTGTCTGTGATCCTCCTGTCTCAGCCTTCCAAGCCACTGGGATTACAGGTGTGCTCTACCTTGCCTGACTCAGGAATGTTTACTTATTAACAGTTTTAGTAATTGGTACTACATGTTTTGTGTGAGGTATTTACTTTGTTTTTTTGTGGTCATTGCATGTTTTTAAATGTACACATTCAAATAGGCAGAATATAATTCGGCTTGGATGATAAAGTCCTAATCAGGTTGGAAATAATAGTAGGAATGAGAAAAAAGTAGAATGATGTAGATGGTGGAAGGGTGTGTATGGTATTGGAAAATAAATGCAAGTAATACATACAGTTTAAAAAGTCAATTTCGTTGAAAGAGATGACGGGTGTGTGAGTATAGACCTGTAATCCCAGCTATTTGGCATGCTAAGGCAGAAAGAAAGGCCAGCCTGGGCAATTTAGTGAGACCTTGTCTCAAAATAAAAAAATGACAAGGACTGGGAATGTCTCTTAGTGTTATAGTGCTCCTGGATTCAATCCCCAGTATGGTAAAAAACAGAAAGAGTATCTTGTCCTAGTTTCCTCAATCCCGTTTTCAGTTCTTCCGGTATTTGTTTTGGTATTAACGTCTGTATTGTGAAATTATATCATACTGTTGTTGCTTCATCTGTCAATTATAGGTTTAACCGGTGAACTTCCTTTTATGACAAAGATTTCACTCTTTTAATTTTTCCTCTCTTTTCAATATAGTTATTATCAGTTCTTAGGGTAGTTGTAAAAATAAAAGTATTGTACAGGGGTGAGCCATAAAGTGTTCTTTTGTTCATTTCGTGTCTTATATTCTGTTTCCTAGGGATTACTGATTGGTTTTTCATTGGTTTAAATTTTCTGTGTGTGGATCACTAATGCTTTCCAAACTTCCCAACCCCCTTTAGTATTATTTTTTATGTTACATATCCTTAGGTGCTTTATAATTTCTCCCTACCAGTCTCATTTTGCCTTTATCCTCCTTTAGTCTGTGATGGTTATTTTTGAGGGTTACTGAACATACTAAATATTTATCTATACATCAGATCATATCCTTAATTTAAAAAAAAAAAAAAAACTTTTCTCCTATATTGAACCTACTGTGTTTTGAATTCCATTCTTTTTGTTTTTATTGGTTTACTTTTTGTTTGGTTAGAACATCTCTTCTGAGACAGTATATATGGAAGACAAATGATTTTTAGATTTGCGGACTTAAAATGTTTATAGATATATCTATTGATAGCTTTGGTTTAATACAGAATTCTAATTGGAAAATTGTTGTCTCTCAGAATTGTGGAAGTATTACTCTGTAGTATTCTAGTTTCTAATATTGCTCTAGAGACGTGTTAGCTGTTTTTATTCTTGAACTTTTCCCTATTTTAGCACCTTCCCTGGAAACTTTTAGGATCCCTGTCCTTCTTAAGCATCAAAAATTGCTGATGTACTGGACAGGATGGCATATGCTCATAATCCCAGTGAACACTGGAGACTGAGGCAGGAGGATCATAAGTTCATAGATACTCTCTTATAGAGACCCTCAGCAACTTAGATCCTGTCTCAAAAAATGAAATGCACTAAAGATGTGGCTTAGTGGTAAAGTACCCCTGGGTTCAATCCCCAGCCCCCTCCTCCCCGCCAAAAAAAAGCATGATTATACATGTTTTGTGGGCCATTCTGTTGTAAAATTTTTTTCATAATGCATATTTTCCATTCTGTCTTCCTAGAACTTTTCAAAATCTTGATTGCTGTTATGCTTTTCTTCTCATTATTAATCTTATTCTATCTAGTTTTTTGGTGATTTCATTTTTATCTTCTGGATCTTCTTTTGAATTTCATAAATTGTTATAATTTGTTGAATTTCAAATTATAAATGCTGTAGTTATAAAAAGACATATATAGAATGTATATTTGTGTTCATGAAATAGCTCTCCCTCTTTTTTGAGGCGGGGATTTGTACTGGGGATTAAACTAAGGGCACTGATCCACATCCCTAGCCCCATTTTGTACTTATTTAGAGAAAGGGTCTCACTGAGGTGTTAGTGTCTCGCATTTGATGAGACTGGCTTTGAGATCCTCCTGCCTCAGTTTCCCAAGCCACCGGAATTACAGTTGTGTGCCATGATGCCCCGCTCTCTCTCTCTCTTTTTTTGTTCCCCTGTTGCTGGGGATCGAACCCAGGGCTTCACGCATATTAGGCAAGTGTTCTACCACTGAGTTAAACCCCCAATCTCAAACTTATATTTTTATATCATTCCATTTGTATTTCAGTAATCTAGTATCTGTTATCATTTCTGAGGATGTAAATTCGAGTTAAAGCTTTTGTTTTTCTTTCTGCATCTTCTTATCTGTTGTTTCTGAATCTTCATATTGTTTTTATCTACCTTTGGTGATAACAGGTTTCCCCATTACCCTTGCCTATACTTTTGTGTTTAAGAGAGATACTAAAAAGTGAATTAATTGGAAGTTCTCTGTGGGTGGGGCATCTCAAATGTTCTGTACTATATGATTGTAAAATGAGCAGGCATTCTTATTGAGGATAAGTAGGCTTTTCTCTTCGACTGTGTCCCCCAGCAGAGGTTTCTGCCAGCCTTGGGCCATGAGAGAGATTTTAGTTTGGTGATTACGAAGGGAAGGGTGTTTGGTATTGAGTCCTGGATTTTGCCTTGTGTTTCATCTTTGCCTTTAGAGATATCTGGGTGCTCTTGAGTCCTGGGCTTTTCAGTTTTCTTTGTGGTATATACTCTTTTTGTTGATATATTCCACTGTAGCCCCTTTCTTGTTTTTTTTTTTTTTTTTTTCACTCTGTCACTTATTTCCCCATTTTATATCATCAAAATATGTTGATATCTGTTATCTTTTGATTTAATTGTTTCTGTCTTTATGGAGACTGAAAGTCCTTGTTCATTTTAGCATTTAGTAGAGGGATTTGGAACAGAGAAGAAACATGTTTTATGTGAAATCAAGCTGAACTTGACAGTTTATTTAAAAATACCTTTTCCCCCTTAAGTTGTGCATATAAGTAAGGACATGCTCTATTAGCAATTCAGAAACCTATGCCTCTTAGTATTGAGAGAGATGAAATGTGTAATTTATGTAATATTATACGTAATTATTTTTTAAAAATAACATTTTATGTATATGTATATATACTTCCCCACTTCAGCTCTCCTTGAACTTACGTCTTTCTTCAAGAACCTGTGTTCACTTTTCCTTATTAGTTCCTTTATATTTTTGTCTTTGAAAGTTAGTTTCTGTGTTGTTTTTTAACTGTTTAATACCCATTTATAGCGACTAATTTTTAAAGTAAAATTGGCTTTTCTAATCCAAATCTTTTTTTTTTTAATATTTTTTTAGTTGTCAATGGATCTTTTATTTTATTTATTTATACATGGTGCTGAGAATCAAACCCAGCGCATCAAACATGCTAGGCGGGTGCTCTACCACTGAGTAATCCCAGGGACCCAGGAGGTTGAGGCAGGAGGATCTCAAGTTTGAGGCCAGCCTTAGCAATTTAGGGAGACCCTGTCTCAAAATAAAAAATAAGGACTGGGATGTTGCTCAGTGGTTAAGCAATTAGGTTTAATCCATGCAACCGGGAAAAAAAAAAAAATACAGAGGAGACCTTAGAAGTAACAATCTGTCTGCGTTTGGTGGCACACACTTCTAATCCTAGCAGTTTGGGAGGCTGAGGCAGGAGGATTCAAGTTCAAATCTAGCTTCAGCAACTTTTCAAGGCTCTAAGCAATTTAGTGAGACCTGTCTCAAAATAAAAAAGGGCTGGGAATATGGTGTAGTGGTAAAGTCCTTCTGGGTTCAATCCTTGGTACTAACAAAAAAAGAAGTAAAAACCCTTTAATTTTGCAGTTGAGAAAATAGGTATGATGTGTCATTTCTCTATTTCTGGGTAGCAGTTTACTCCAAAAGTGGTATCTTAACAGCAATAAACACTTACTATTCTCAGAGTTTCAGTAGGATAAGAATTTGGGAGTGGTGTGTGTAGCTGGTTGGTTTTGATTTGGTTTTAAGGTTTCAATCAAGATGTTAGCCAGGTTAGTTATCTGAAAGCTTATGTGGGCCTGTAGGATCTGCTTCAAAGTTGGCACACCAGATGTGGTTGTCAAGTTAGTGCTGTTAATGGGAAGCCTTATTTTTTTCTTAAGTGAATCTTTGCAGGCTGCTTGATTATTGTTACAACATGTGGTAATGTCTTTTATGATGTAGTCTCAGATGTCATGCATTGTCATTTCCACTATATTCACTAGAAAGCAAGTCCAGTCCATATTTAAAGGGAAGAAACAGGGCTTCACCTTTTATTTTAATGGAAGAGTATTAGAAATTTTGTAACCTTATTTTAAGTTTACCACAGTTGTAGAAGTGAAATTATTTCTACGTGGTAATATAGGGAGTTGGTGATCTATTTGGACTAAGATGTTTTCATTTGTTTTGATAATATTATAGGTACAATTACAAGGAATAGCTGCCTAACTAGAATAGGTACTTAGGGATTCATCAGACAATTTCAACAGTATGCCAGGCATTATTCTATTAACTGGACATGTTTGAGAGAACTGGGTTTGTTTGTGCATGTTACTATTTTTTTTTTTTTTCACTTTTCATTTTTATTGGGACCAAAGTAATGTACATGTGTATTTGGTGTTTTTTTTTTTTTTTAATAATTTTTATTTTTATTTAGTTTTGTATGTGGTGCTGAGGATCGAACCCAGTGCCTCACGCGTGCTAGGCAAGCACTTCACCACTGAGCCACAATCTCAGCCCTGTATTTGGTGTTTTTAAACACATTTGATCAGCCAAAGAGAGTCAGAACACTCATTCCAAGTAATCTTGAAGCATATTGTTAATAAAGTGGATGTTTTATTGATAACAAAACTTCATATATTAAATAATTAGCTAGCTTTACTAAAAAGTATTTTATTATAGCTAGTTTCTTAGTACTACTATATACATATTGAGCATTCAATCTTGAAGAAGCAAATAAGTATAATTTCTATTTTCAAGTAGTTCCTGTAAAGTTCAGATACATAAGTACATAAAACTGAGAATGATAGCTATAACCCAAACTTGGTAACTTTCACTAACTGAAATTCCAGTTGGTGTGATACTGTCTTGGTACATTATTAAGGTGCTTCTCCATCAGGAAAAAAAATTAAAGTTTAAGCAAGTAGCATTTTAATATTTGCTTTTTTTTTTTTAAATATTACTTATTAAAAACATTGTTTCCTCTCTAAGAAGCATTTATTTATTGAATTTTATTTTCTCTTATAGGCAATGTCTATGCTGCTTCAAGGAATATAAGCATTTGGAGATTTTTAACCAAGTAGTGTGTGCACTTATTAACTTAGTGATTGCCCAAGTTCAAGTGCTCCGGGACCAGCTTTGTAAACATTGTACTACAATTAACATAGATTCTACGTGGCAAGATGAGAGTAATCAATCAGAAGAACCATTGAATATAGATAGAGAGTGTAATGAAGGAAGTACAGAAAGACAAAAATCAATAGAAAAAAAATCAAACTCTACAAGAATTTGTAATCTGACTGAGGAGGAATCTTCAAAGAGTTCTGATCCTTTTAGTTTATGGAGTACAGATGAGAAGGAAAAACTCTTACTTTGTGTAGCAAAAATTTTTCAAATTCAGTTTCCCTTGTATACTGCTTACAAGCATAATACGCATCCTACTATAGAGGTATGTAAAATTAGGTATTGTGAATGTTTCATATTACCAAGTCATAGCTTGGCAGTCTATTTCTCACTTATGACTGAATATGAAGGCAATTATTGTTGATTTAAAAATTTACTAAAATTGCTGTTATGAAAATTATTTCATTTTTTTCCCCAGAAAATTTCTGTAGCAATTTGTGTTGAAAATTTGGTCTGTAAGGGCTGGGGATATAGCTCAGTTGGTAGAGTGCTTACTTCACAAGCACAAGGCCCTGGGTTCAATCCCCAGTACTGGGGGGAAAAAAATTTTGGTCTTCAAAGTCCTGTTAAGGAAAGATTTGTCAATTGAACACATAGAAATTAAATTGTTAGTGATACATTTTGCTGATGTAGACATAAACTCTGTGTATTGACTCTTTCAAAAAATAATAGTTGAAGAAAAAACACATAGAATTTTTAATTTCATATTTAGAAACAGATGACAGGTTAGAATTCCCCTTCATAAAAAAAATAAAGGTTAACCAATTATCTTCGTTGTTTTAAATACTAACATTCTCTTCTGTAAGACAAGCTGTTTAACTGTTAGTTACATTACCAGAATTTTTAAGTTTGATAATTCATTAAGATAATTAAGATAGTGGAATTCCTTTCCATAAAGAAGGAATTGAGACAATTATGTGATGATGTGTTAATGTCTTAACACAACGGTTATTTCTCAAATTTGGTAAGTTGGTTAGTCAGTTCCTATATCAGTTCTGTATGGGCCCATTTATGCAACTGTATTTACTTTTGAGAGTTGAAAAGTCCAGGTCATACTTGGTTTGTCTAGCATTTGGTGCTGTCTGCTGTGTGGGACTTTCTGTGTTTTCTCCCCATGGCTGCTGGTTTTCTACTAGGCTAGACTAGGTTCCTTATACAGTTGTTTTAGCAGTACTTAAGGAAGGCAAAAGTAGAAGCTATATAAGGTCCAGTTTCTAAAATGGCACAAAATAAATTCTGCCGCAATCTGTGTTGAAACAGTTCACAAGGGGAACCCACATTCATTGTGGCAGTGAAGTAGACCCTAGCCCTGGATGAGAGGAGAGGTCAAGTTTCATTTTTATATCTTTGATGATATGTTTCCTGTAAAGAATGGGATGAGAAGAATTGTGGCTATTAGAGAATCTACCAAGTGTCTTTTTTTTTAAGTCTCTTTTTTCCAGAAGAATAAATAATATTCTGTAATCTTCATATGTGATTTCTACAAACTTTTCTTTCTTCATCTAGAAAATTATTAATGTTTATTGGAGTATTTTCCCATTGAATTGAGATAGCTCAGGGAGTTGATATTTTCCCTGTTAGAATTCTCCATAAGAATATTTTAAAATCAGGGCTGGGATTGTGGCTCAGTGGTAGAGCACTTGCCTAGCATGTGCGAGGCACTGGGTTTGATTCTCAGCACTGCATACAAATAAATAAATAAAGATTAATCAACCCTAATAAAAATGTTTTTAATAAAGAATATTTTAATTCAGATCACTCTCTTTTAGAATTCTTAGCCTGTATCTTCCCATGTAGAAACTTTTCTAAGAACCTTTTACGCAGGATACGTTAAGCATTTTTTAAAAAAGTCATCAGAGCCTTTTCAACAAAAGGGATGCATCCTGCAATACTGAATTTTTTTGTTTGTTTTCTTTTTTGAGTGCTGGGCATCAAACCCAGGGCTTCACACATGGTAGGCAAGTGCTTATCGCTGCCTAAACCCCAAGCCCAAAAAATTTAATAGTAACACCTTGTAAATAGTTTTTGGAAGTCTGAACTTGGTTATTGAAAGATAATAGAAATAGAGTGGTTAGGGACCATCCATTTACCTGCAAGTGCCATAATTTCATTCTCCATTGTGTATATGTACTGGATTTTCTGTATCCATTCATCTGTTGAAGGGTATCTAGGTTGGTTCCATAGTTTAGCTATGGTGAATTGAGCTGCTATAAGCATTGATGTGGGTGAATCACTGTAGTATGCTGATTTTAAGACCTTTGGGTATAAACCGAGGAGTGGGATAGCTGGGTTAAATGATGATTCCATTCTAAGTTTTCTTAGAATTCTCCATACTACTTTCCAAAATGGTTGTACCAGTCTGCAGTCCCCCCAATAATGTATGAGAATACCTTTTTCCCCACATCCTCTCCAACACTTATTATTGCTTGTATTCTTGATAATTGCTATTCTGACTGGTATGAGATGAAATCTTGGTTTTGATATGCATTTCTCTAATTGCAAGAGATGATGAACATTTTTTCATGTTTGTTGATCGATTGTATTTGTTCCTCTGTGAAGTATCTGTTCAGTTCCTAAGCCCATTTATTGATTGGATTATTTGGGCTTTTTTTTCTTTTTTTGATAGGTTTTTTGAGTTTGTATCATGGAGATTAGTGTTCTACCTGAGGTGCATGTGGTAAACATTTTTTTTTCCCCATTCTGTAGGCTCTCTCTTCACGTTATTGATTGCTTCCTTTACTTAGAAGAAGCTTTTTAATTTGAATCATCCCCATTTATTGATTCTTAATTTTACTTCTTACGCTTTAGGAGTCTTGTTGAGGAAGTCAAGTCCTAAGCTAACATGAAGAAGATTTGGGCCTCCTTTTTCTTCTGTTATGCACAGGGTCTCTGTTCTAGTGCCTAAATCTTTGATCTACTTTGAGTTGATTTTTCATTTCTTTCTTTTTTTTTTTGAGTTGATTTTTGTGCAGGGTGAGAGAGGTTTAATTTCATTTTGTTACGTATGGATTTCCAGTTTTCCCAGCTATCTTTTCTCCAGTGTATATTTTTGGCACCTTTGTATAGTATGAAATAACTTTACTTATGGGGGTTTTGTCACTGTGTCTTCTGTTTTGTACCATTGGTCTATATGTCTATTTTGGTGCCAATACCATGCCATTTTTTGTTACTATTGCTCTGTAGTATAGTTTAAGGTCTGGTAGTGTAATGCTTCTTGTTTCACTCTTCTTGCTATGAATTGCCTTGGCTTTTCTGGTTCTCTTTATTTTTCCAAATTTCATGATTGCTTTCTCTATTTCTATGAAGAATGTCATTGGGATTTTAATAGGAATTGGATTGAATTGGTATAATACTTTCGGTAGTATAACTATTTGGACAGTATTAATTTTGCCTATCCAAGAGCATGGGAGAGCTTTCCATCTTCTAAGGTCAAGAAGGACCTTTCTTACACAGTATTCTGTATTGGGTATGCACTTCTTTAGTTTTGTTTGTGATAGTTGTTTCCCAGGTTTTTATATTTTAGCAATGATCTGTTACAAATATTGTAATTTTCTCGTTTTCTATCCTGGTTGCCCTGTAATTAAATATGTAAAGGGTCAGCTGTTTCAGAGGGTCTTAGATCAAAGCCTTTGTGTAGTATACATAATACATTAAAGACTATTTCGTATATTTACAAATGATGTGTATAATTTTAAAGGAAGCTAGTACTTACTATGCAATGCAGTAGGGCTTATTAGATTTCTTTCTTACTTTTCTTTGAGGCCATAGTCTATCCATTCTTTCCTTTGTATTGATGTGCCATTGTTTCCTGATTGAGCTTTCAACTTCTAGGCATTTTTTTTTAAAGTGGCACAACTTGGAGTAAACTGTTTTAGAAGAAGATTCAAAATTCATGTCGTTAGTATTTTGATAGCTGTAACTTCAGAAATCCAACAACTGTTTATTTTATAGAAGAGGGACTTGACTTCTGGAGATTCAAAGATTTGGTCAGGTTTCTATGCCATATTGCTGAGAACAGTCTTCAAATCCTGGGGTCTTATATCTTACTCTAACTGCTCTTAAGCAGAATTAACTAATTTCTGTATTACATGTGTTGCCAATACTGAATGAGACATGGAGCCACCTTTTTTTCTGCCTCCCTCCCTCCCGCCCTCCCTCCCTCTCTCCTTATCATCCCTATCAAAGTTGATTTTATACACACATATACACTTTTTTTGAGACAGGGTCTCCCTAGGCTTGTTCAAATTCATGTATTCCAGTGATCCTCCTGCCTCAGATCTCCCATTTAGCTTGGGACTACAAGTGTGTGCCACTACACCTTGCTTTACTGAATTGTTAATGTTTGTGGTACTAGGGATTGAAGCAAGAGTACACTACCATTGAGCCCTTTTTGATGATATTTTGTGACAGGTTTTTATTATGTTGCCTGAGTTGGCCTTGAATTTGTGGTCTTTATATTTCAGCATCCCCAGAGGCTGAGATTACTAGCATTTACCACTGTATGTGGCTTTATTTGACTTGTTTTTGAGCAGAAATTTTATTCTTAACCTAGTGATCTTCAGTTCTTGGTTAGACCATAGATTGGTATTTGCTGTAATAGATATGAAATTACCTTAATTTATTTCATTATTCTCTTTGTTTTCTAAAAAGAAATTTTTATTTAAAAAAAAAAAAATGGAAACAAATTTGCCTAACAGTAGGGTGGTATCATTTCATTTAATAAATGTGAGATTTTTGGGGGGAAAAAAACCTCAGAACTTTTAAAAATCACTAAGTTTTTAAAGTCGTTTTCCAGGGATTACCTAAAATTAGAACTTTTTTGAAATAACAATATTGTAGATTCAGCTTTTATAATGAGATTTCTTAATGTCCTTTCCTATAGGTCAGGGTTAACTCTTTAACATAATTCATGTGTCCACAGTAGAAATGTGAACTGGTAAAACAGCAGGTTCCAAAGTATGTAACCAAGGCCATGAGTAACATGTTGCACATCAGCATAACTGTGTTCATGTTAGGCACTAGAAATGTTGACTCTAACCTAATATTGCAGCGTAATAGTTCACTTAGGCCATGATTCTGTACTTAACAGTATGACAGTTCTTATTCTGGACTTTTCCTTTTCCTTTTTTTTTTTTTTTTTTTTAACTGAGGATTGGATCCAGGGGTGCCACATCCCACATCCCCAGTCCTTTTCATTTTTTATTTTGAGACAGGATATTATTAAGTCATTGAGGGTCTCCAACTAAGTCTTGCTAAGTCTCCAACTGACCTTGAACTTGGAATCTTTTTGCCTCAGCTTCCTGAGTTGTTAGGATTACAGGCATGTATCGCTGTGCCCAGCCAAATTCTGAATTTTTTGAAGCAGTAAAAATTAACTTGAAGAGTAACTTGAGAAAATACCTTGAAACTTTAACTTTCTTGTGGCCCTGCTTAGTAGAAACTTGAAAGCAGGTTAAATTTACTATACTTAAGTTGATAAGTGTTTTGACTTATTGCTGACAGTATTTGTTTATTTTGAAATATTTTGTGAGTTCTATGGGATTGTTTTCAGTCAGTCGTTTTCAAACTCTTAGCAGAACTTTATATGAAACAGGTAACAGCAGTGAATGAATGGCTTCTTTTGGCAGCTGTTTTTCAGATGACTGACTCGCTTTCTGATTATAAAAGCATTTTTATTGCATTTTCAGTGTGATAAAAATATACCCAATCTACGGAATACTTTAGAAGCCTTGAATCTCCCCTTTTTTCCTGATTTTCTCAAAAACCTTTTAGTTTAGTTCATATCTTTCCAAATAATTTTAAAAATATGTTTATCAGATCCTGGTTATAAATCCTATTCTTTAATGTCACACAAGATATTCTTTTTCTCTGCTTGTGCATGTGGGTCTACCTTAGTTTTTTTTAAAAAATATATATGCATGTTTTCTTTAGTTGTTAACTCTTAACAGGTTTTTAAAGGTATAACCTCTATGCCATAAAAATCACTTGAACAGTTTATTTTTAGGAAATCTATAGAGTTGTACAATTTTTGCCATATCCAATTTTAGAATATTTCATTTTTTTAAGGGTTGCATAAAATTGCATTACTAAGTGACCAGTTATTGAGCTACCTGATGATGAGTATCTGTTGTTTCTAACTTGAGGGTGTTTTAAAAAATTTCAGTGAGCATCATTATACTTATATTTTCAAACACTTCTCTGATTAATTCTTTAGGATAAGTACCCAAAAGATAAATCACTAGTTCAAAGGCAGTGTACATTTTATTTAGCTTTTTGCAGGCATGGGGATTAAACCCAGAAGCGCTCTTTCACTGAGCTGCATCCCTAGCTCTTTTTGTTTAATTTTGGGACAGGGTCTCACTGAGTTGCCCAGACTGGCCTCAGCCTCTGAGTAGCTGGGATTACAGATGCATAGTACCTGTCTAGCCGTGTGCATTTTAAATGTTGATAGATACTGACTACTTATTTTACCCTCGCCAACAATGATTGTGCTTCCAAGTACTTTAAATCTTATGGATGGAAAACACATTGTGGAACTCTTTAAGTATATCTTTAGAGAATTCTAGAGCACAATTTGAGAATCACTTAACTAAGTTATTTTTTTTAATAAAAATTATCCTATTTTTAAGGAAAGGTTAAATTATTTTTGTTGAAAAAGGAAAAGTAATGTTTAGTACATAGTCCTGAAAGATTTCTTTGAAGAGGGTTGAAATATACCTTAGAGCTAAGTCATATTAGCTTATATTAGGAATATCACTGTTGTTGATGGTAAGGTATTACAGAATAAACAGTTTGAGTTTCTACAAAATCATTTGCTTAGAAGATTTTATGCTTTTTAGATTGTCATTTAATGCTTGTGATTTAATTTTATTTACTTTTTTTTTTAAATTAGGATATATCAACTCAAGAAAGTAACATATTAGGGGCATTCTGTGATATGAATGTAAGTGTTCGTCTTTTTCCATTTTTAAGATTTATGGAAAATTCGTTCTGTTTATTTCTTTTGAGTGTATTTATATGTTTCAGTATCTAGTATTGATAATAAGGTGGACATTTTTCCTGATAAGTTTCAAATTAATGACATATTCTTTTCATTTTCATAGGATGTAGAAGTACCGTTGCATTTGCTTCGTTATGTATGTTTGTTTTGTGGGAAAAATGGCCTTTCTCTTATGAAGGATTGCTTTGAATATGGAACTCCTGAAACTTTGCCGTTTCTTATAGCACATGCATTTATTACAGTTGTGTCTAATGTAAGTACTGTTTCAAAGTGGTCTTAATCTTGGGAGTGATAGTGTTTCAGTAACTTGAATTTTCATGTCTGGTAAAGTTGGGTTTTTAATAATTTGCATATCTAGAAGCATTTGTCTTTGGATTATGTTTTGAAAAAATTGGAATATAGATGCCATTTTAAAAAAGATTCTTGCAATTAAAATTAGAATTGAATTAAATTAACCCATTTTTTAAGTTAGAGTTGGTGAAGATCAACAATTAACTCTTTTATCTAAAATGGAGCATAGGTGACTATTTCTAAAACTCTTCTGCTGAAATTAACATTTCTTTTTTTGGAAACTTTTTGACTTCCTTAGGGTTTTAGGTTATTTAAATATTGACTAACCAGTGATACTACTAGTGTGCCTGATGTCCCTTTATAAAGATGTAACTTTTCTTTTTGCCTTTGTAAAGAAGCTAATTCTTTTTGTTTTTTGGGAGTGTCGCTCCTGTGAAGCACAGTAAGTATGGTACCAACGATTAATAATTTTACTACCTGTGTATTCAAACCTCAATAACATATTCTAGGAATCATTTAAAAAAATGCGTGTAGCAAGTTAAATTTAACTTAATCAAAGACAACTCTTGTGCAACTATTTGATAAAAAGTAAATAAAAATAAAAACATTGAATGAAAAATTCCTCAACCAAATATTTTGTTGCATAGTTTCCACTGATGTTCTTGTAGTGAAATAGTATACTGGAAAGAGTACTGGTATAACTCAAACTTATTATCAGGATCCGCAGGTTTCCATATTTAAAATAAATGATCTCTAGCCAGTTGAGGTGGTGCATACCTGTAATCCCAGTGGCTCAGGAGGCTGAGGCAGGAAGATTGCAAGTTCAAAGCCAGCTTCAGCAGTTTAGTGAGGCCCTAAGGAACTCACTGAGACCTTTTCTCTAAATAAAATACAAAAAAAGACTGGGATGTTACTCAGTGGTTAAGTGCCACTGAGTTTAATCCCCGGTAAAGCCCCCCAGACCCCCCAAAAAAATCTAAATTAAGTGATCTCTATTAAGGTTATTTTTAGTTCCAGAATCCTTATAATTTACAAATATTACATTAGTTGGGCATGTGGCACATACTTGTAATCCCACCAGTTCAGGAGGCTAAAGCAAGAGGATCACAAGTTCAAGATTAGCCTCAACAATTTACTGAGACTTTGTCCGAATATAAAAAGGATTGAGGTTGTAACTCAGTGGTAAAATGTATCTGGGTTCAAGCCCCAGTACAAAATAAAACAAACAAACCAACAAACAAAAAACTATAAATAATGTACATAATGGCAAGTACAGTGTGTAGGTTTTGGATTTATAGTTGCATTTAAATCCTGAATTCAATCCTTAACTTTTTTATCTATATGATGGGAATGATGATGGACTTTACCTTAGAGGATTGTTATGAGGCTTAAAATTAAAAGGTAAATTTTTAAGTTTGTTTTGTTGCACTTGATAAGTACTTGGTGACAGGTAACTGTTACTCATTTTGGCTATTTTTCTCTTTCTTTTTTTTTTTCCCCTGGATCCTCAACCTAGAGCCTTGCTAAAGATTGCCAAGCACTGTTATCACTGAGCCATTTTTAGCCCTTTTTAAAAATTTTATTTTGAGACAGGGTCTCATTAAGTTGCCCAGGTTGGCCTCTAACTTGCAGTCCTCCTTTCTTAGCCTCCCAGGTTACAAGGATTACGTGTGTGTGCCACCTTACTTGGCCTTGTTTCTATATTTTCATGCACAAGTATTGTATATCTTTGTTAACTTATTCCTAGGCATATGGGATTTTCTGATTCTATGGTAAAAAAAAATCTGTTTGGAAACTTATTTACTACTAGTTCCTGGCATATAGCAAAAATAGAAATGTTATATATGTGTTTGTGTTTCTTTATATTACCTTTCCAAGCAACAGTCTTGCTAAATTCCCTGATTATTTTGGATTTTTTTCTTTACATAACAATATCATCTTAGAATAATATATATATATATATATGTATTTTTTTTTTTTTTTTTTTCGGTGCTGGGGATTGAACCCAGGGCCTTGTGCTTGCAAGGCAAGCACTATACCAACTGAGCTATATCCCCAACCCAGAATAATATGTTTTAATTTTTCCATTGTAGTTAGTTTTCTTGCCTTATCGTTTAGGATCTTGAGTTTATGTGGATTGAAGTCTCCCTTGTCGTTTTCCTAATTGATGAAGGAAAAGTCTTAACATTTTATCAGTAGTATTGAATTTTACTCGAGGAGTTTTTTTTTCCTTTTTGCGGTGCTGGGGATTGAACCCAGGGTCTTGTGCTTGACAGGCAAGCACAAGCACTCTACGAACTGAGCTGTTTCCAGTCCCTAGAGTGAAACCATATCCTCTATATTCCTAAATTTGTTTTTAATTTGCTTTTGTCAAGGCTTAGTATGAGAATTTGTTGTTTGGTAGTTTGGTTTAGATCTAATTATTCTTCAGATATGTACAGTGCTATTAGAATATTACAGTGTAACCATATTAGATTTAGAAATGGGTAGAAGTATCTCGTGGAAAAAAGTAATGAAGCAGATTTATTATAACTTCTGTAACTCAGGAAGGATGTTCTCAGTATGTTTATTTCAACAAATATAGTTGCTGATACAGTAATCAGTATGTGACTATAAAAAATATACTTGCTTTCTATGAATAAGGGGACTAAATATCATGTAATTTGATGTATTTGAAAGGAAGGATGAGAAGGTTTATTAACATCTAAGATGAACTGTTTCTCCCTCTGAAGATGGACTGCATTCTACTTTAAATGTGTATTCCTTGCTCTACCCCCAAAACTTTTTGCTCTTGAATAGCCCACCTTCTCTCACTTTTTCTCTAAAGTTTTCTGATGCTTTCCTCCATAAACCTTTTGTGTCTCTTGGGGGTGGGGAATAAAACAACTAAGATGGTTTATCAAAATACTATTTTAGTACTTTGTGTTGGGGTTCCTCTCGTAAAAAGAGAAAAGGGCCGAATAAGAAGATAATAAAATAAATGGTTTTCCCTTTCTGGCATGAAGCTAGTATTAATTCTTCAGATGGATTTTTTTTTTTAACCCATGTGTATAGTTAAATTACTTAATTGATATATGTTTAATACCATTTTGTAGCTTATATTTTGAAAAATTGATAATGCAAAATAATAAATGCTTTTATTTTTAATTAATTTAGTTGAAGACATGTGTTTCATATATTTGTTATACATTAATGTCATCTGTATATTTCTTTATAGATTAGAATATGGCTACATATCCCTGCTGTCATGCAGCACATTATACCTTTTAGGACCTATGTTATCAGGTAGGTTCAAAAAATTTCTTCCAGGCTGGGGATATAGCTCAGTTGGTAGAGTGCTTGCTTTGCAAGCATAAGGCCCTGGGTTCAATCCCCAGCACCACAAAAAACAACAAAAAACAAACAAAAAAACAAACAAACAAAAAACCAAAAAATTTCTTCCCCTTGATTACTAATTTAATATATTTAAATAGTTTATAACACAGAATTGTGTTGTTTGAAAGTCCCTTATAGTCATATCCTCCAGAGAAAATACTATAACACTTTGGTGTATAGTATTTTTAAAAAAATTTTTTTAGTTGCGAATGGACACAATAACCTAATTTTTTTCATTTATTTATTTATTTATTTATTTATTTTTATGTGGTGTTGAGAATCGAACCCAGTGGCTCACACATACTAAGCAAGCACTTTACCACTGAGCCACACACCAGCCCCTGGTGTATAGTATCTTTATACACATATAGGTTTATATTTAATGTTTACTTCTTAGCAGTTTATTTTGGACTTGTGTTTTATATAAGTATATAAAGAGAGCTGAAGAGATTAGTAATGATTCTACTGTATTTAGTAAAAAATACATAATGAGTACTATGTAGAAAGCACTGGGGAGCAGAGGAAAAAAAATAGAATTTTTTCCTTTGGTACTAGTGATGAAATCCAGGGCCTCTTGCATGTTGGGCAAGCACTATCATTGAGGTACATCTTTAGTCTTTTTTTTTTTTTTTGGTCCTCTTTTGTGTCTACTGGGGATGGAACCCAGCTGCACTCAACCACAGAGCTACCTCCCCAGTTCTTTTATTTTGAGACAGGTTCTTGCTAAGTTGCAGAGCCTGGCCTAGAACTTGTGATCCTTCTGCCTCAGCCTCCCGAGTTGCAGGGATTCTAGGCATGTGCCACTGTGTCAGATTCCTTTTCCTATTCCTTTTCATTTTACTTTGTGACAAGGTTTTGTCAAGTTGCTTAGTCTGGCCTTGAACTTGTGATTCTACTGCTTCATCTTCTTGAGTAGCTGGGATCATAGCATGTGCCAGCATGCCCACCCCTGCCTCCCTGCCCCAAAATTTTCGTATAGTATATTTTGAAAATAAGTATATAATATAGTTCATTAGGAATTGCTAAGTACTATAGGATAAATGCAGCAAAGATGAAGAATTCTAGAGGATGGGTTAGAGTTTTAAATAATGAGGTCAAAGAAGGTCTCCTTGAGGAGTAGGTGTCATTTGAGTTTTGTAAGTCTCAACGTAAGATGATGATGATGAAAGAAGAGTTGTATTGATTAGACTTAGAATATGAGCTGTCAGAATCTAAGAATTTCCTTGGCAGGGGAAAAAAACCTCTAGAGTATTTTATACTTGTTTTCTCACTTATTCATTTGCAGAGTTTTGGGTGCCTGCTATTTTCCCAGTACTGTTTGAGTTGGTGAGGAAAGTAACAGGATAGTACAAATAGTGACAGTATGATAGGGAATACGATTCCTTTGTTGTATGTGATGTCTGAAAGACATGAAACCACCAATCAGGTGATGATCAGAGGACTAATTGGGCATATGAGCCATATAGAAGGAACCTGTGGCTGGGCTTGGTGATGCATGCCTGTAATCCCAGTGGCTCGGGAGGCTGAGGCAGGAGGATCGTGAGTTCAAAGCCAGCCTCAGCAACTCAGTGAGACCCTGTCTCTAAATAAGATACAAAAATGGGCTGGGGGTATGGCTCAGTCAGTGGTTGAGTGCCACTGAGTTTCCCTTGTATCCAAAAAAAAAAAAAGAATGAACGAACGAACGTATGGGCATAGGCTTTGAATTTGGAAAGAATTTTATACATAAGAATCTGGAAGTAAGTTGTTGTAGCTCATAATGTGTTAGAGGGAATAGTTATGTATGAGATTGGATTGATAAGCAGGGACAGATCATTCAGGACCTTCCAGGCCACTGTAGGAGATTGGATTTAATTTTAACAATGGGAATATTGACTGGCTTTTAGCATGAGTTATGATGTTTTTTTAAAAGATCACTTTTGGCATTTGAGTTTATTAAGTTATGGGAGGGCTGGAAAAGAAGTTAGGAGACCAGATAAAAGATCAGCGCCATAATCCTCAGAAGGAATGATATTACTTACATAGGATTGTTACGATTTTGAAAATCAAATGGTTTAAGTAAAAATAAAATCAACAAGACTGGTAATTATGGGATATAAGGAAAAATGTATCATTGTAGATGACATTAATACCTACCCCTTCCCAGATTTCTCTCTTTCTCTCTCTCTCTCTCTCTCTCTCTCTCTCTCTCTCTCTCTCTCTCTCTCTCTCTCTCTCTCTCTCTCTCTCTCTCTGGGATTGAACCCAGGGACACTTAACCACTGGGCCACACTCCCAGCCCTTATTTGTATTTTATTTTTAGAGAGAGGGTCTCACTGAGTTGCTTAGAAATAAGTTGGCACACGTCTAAGGATTCTGGGTTCTACTGTAGTGAACATTATGGAAATATGTAGCAAAAGAATGTTATTGAATTAGTGGAATTTAAAGAAATGTTTTGTGAACATTTGCATTTTATATTTTTGAATCACTTAGGTATTTATGCAAGCTCTCTGATCAGGAGTTACGACAGAGTGCGGCTCGTAACATGGCTGACTTAATGTGGAGCACAGTGAAAGAACCATTGGATACAACATTATGCTTTGATAAAGAAAGCCTAGATCTTGCATTTAAATACTTCATGTCACCTACTTTGACTATGAGGTTGGCTGGATTGAGTCAGATAACAGTAAGATTTATTTGCTTTATTTTTGGTTATTTTTTTATTTGCCTGCCATTAATTAGCAGTTAACATTCATGATTACTGCTGTTTTGCATGAATTACTTTGTATTGTCTTTTCAAATAATTTCTGTATTATATCTTAAATATGAGGAGACTAGGCTTAGATTTATAAGGATTTATACCTTAGGTCTCTTTGATTTCAGGTCTACCTTTTTTTTGAGCCAGTATCTCACTATGTTGTCCAGGCTGACTTGGAACTCCTAGGCTTAAGTGATCATACTGTAAGTGATCATACTGCTTTAACCTTCCAAGTAGCTGGAAGTACAGGCATATACCACTGTGCCTGACCACCATTTTTAAGAAGACTGTTGACTTTTTTTGTGGGGGTACAGGGGCTTGAACTCGGGCACTTGGCCTAGCCCTTTTGTGTTTTATTTAGAGATAGGATCTCACTGAGTTGCTTAGCACCTTGCTTTTGCTGAGGCTGGCTTTGAACTCTTGATCCTCCTGCTTCAGCCTCCTGAGCCTCTGGGATTACAGGTGTGCACCACTGTTCCTGACAAATTTTCATGTTTTTACATTTAGAGAGCATTGTTTTGGGAGGGGAAAAATTGAAATAATTATAAACAGTTACTTAATTTGCTGGGCAGAAGCCACAAAATTTGGGCCCTAGACGACGTTTGACCAATTGTAACGAGTTGTTTTGCATACATATTAAGTACTGTTTTAAATAGGGGAGAAATCGCATAAGAATCTGTATTCTTGGCTTCTCTTGGAGAATGGAGGAAGGAGAATGGTCAGAAGATCTGATATTCTTTGGTTGGCTTTGTTTTTTGTTTTTTTTTTTTTGTTTTTTTTTTGTTTTTTTTTTTTGGTGGAAATAGAAATAGAACCTAGGGCTTTGCACGTGTTAGGCAAGTACTCTACCACTGAGGTAACTGAACTACACCCCTAGGCTGGGCTTGTGGTCTTGCATTAGAACAATTTACTGAAGATAAGTAGTTAACTGAGTCCTTTAGAGTTGTAATACCTATTCTGTGGTTGACTTCTGATCCCCTTTGCTTTACTTATTTACATTTTCTGTCTGTACTATAGGTACATGAAAATCTAAAGTAGGTTAATTTTATTCATGTACAGATAACTCTTAAATGATTTTATCTAGGGAGCCTTTTCCGAAACCTTGTCTGTATTGATATGTTGTTTGCCTTGCATTGTTGTTGTTTTTTTTTCCCCCCTTTCTTCCTTGTTCAGCTTTACTTTCTTTAATGTGCTTAATGTAATGAAGCATAAATATTACTTAAGAAATGAATTTTAGCATTTTATTACGATAAAGGAAATAGTTAAATTAATTGAGAAGCATGTTTATCTGATTATCTGTCATATTCTGTAATTTTATCTGGTTATCTACATATATCAGTTAGTTTGTGTTTCTTGCCTGTTGCTAACATAAGGATTTGGAAAAAATTTTTTTCTTCTCTCTAATCAGAATCAACTTCATACCTTCAATGATGTATGTAATAATGAATCATTGGTATCAGACACAGAAACGTAAGTAGGAGTGTTAATTTTTACATAAATATGCCATTTGAATGTGTAGCCGTTGAAGTAGTAAATAATAATTGTGGCTTTTTTAGATTTGAAGTATCTTCTAGAAATTTTTTGCTGTATGACTTAAATCTGTAGAGTCCTTAATAAGTTTTCAGAATAATATATTGAAGTATTTCTGTGGTGGTTTTGTGTGTGTGTGTGTGGGGTGGTGCTGGGCATTGAACCCAAGGCATGGTAGGCAAGCATTCTATTGCTGAACCGTATCCCCAGCCCCATTTCTTTCTTTCTTTCTTTCTTTTTTTTTTTTTTTTTTTAATTAAAAATCATAAATTTACATAGGGCAATGTTGTTTGATTCATTCTGTTATTTTTTTTCCCTTTCTCCCCCATCCCTCCCACCCCTCTTTTCCCTCTATGCAGTCCTTCCTTCCTCCATTCTTACCACCCTCCTTATCCCTAACCCTAAACCTAACCCTAACGCTAACCCCTCCTACCCCCCATTATATGTCCTCATCCGCTTATCAGTGAGATCATTTGTCCTTTAGTTTTTTGAGATTGGCTTATCTCACTTAGCATGATATTCTCCAATTTCACCCACTTGCCTTCAAATGCGATAATTTTATCATTCTTCATGGCGGAGTAATATTCCATTGTATATATATATGCCACAGTTTCTTTATCCATTCATCAACTGAAGGGCATCTAGGTTAGTTCCACAATCTGGCTATGGTGAATTGAGCAGCTATGAACATTGATGTGGCTGTATCCCTGTAGTATGCTGATTTTAAGTCCTTTGGGTATAGGCCAAGGAGTGGGATAGCTGGGTCAAATGGTGGTTCCATTCCAAGCTTTCTGAGGATTCTCCATACTGCTTTCCAGAGTGCCAGTCCCATTTCTATAATTAAAAAAAAAAATACACTAACATGTAATATTGTTTGTCACAAAATCCTGAAGGATACTGTTTAAATAGAATATAGTAGTGAATTGGTACTGATAATTTTCAGAAAGCATACCGTTTTAATTCAGGTTGATGTAACAAAGTACCCATATATTGGTGGCTTATAAATAAGAAAGAAAATTTCTTGTGTTCTGGAGGTTGAAAATCTATGATTACCCTGCCAGCCATGGTTGGATTCTGGTGATTTGGTTAAAGATTGCTCTTTTCTTGTTGTGTCCTCACATGGCTGAAAAAGAGAGAGCTCTTATAGATGTGTTTTTTGGGCACCAGTCCTATTCATGAAGGCTCCACCCTTATGATCTAATTACCTCCTGACATTACCATGGGCTTCCCCTACCACCAACAAAAATTAAGAATTCTTGGAATTTTTACTGCAGTAATGCTGCAAATGCCGGCTAGTGCTTTATGTTAGAGGAACAGTGGATAGGGAATATGATGGAACTCCATTCAAAAAAGCATGAAGAACATACATTCTGAGAAAACAGTAAAAATTTTGAGGACTAGTTCATAAATTCACCCCTCCCCCACCCCTTCCCTTGTATTGGAGATTGAAGCCAGGGTTCTTTATCATTGTGTCACATCCTCCCCAGTTCTTTTTATTTTGAAACAGGATCTTGCTAAGTTGCTTAGGCTGGTCTTGAACTTGTAATCCTCATGCTTGAGCCTCCCAGGTTGAAGTGCATATGTCACTGTGTTGGGCAGAATTTATCTGTTTTAAATGTATAGTTCAGTGAATTTTAGTTAAACTTCCCCATCATTTCACATGGTCCCTTTAGTCCATTTGTAGTCAGTTCTTTTTCCCAGTCTCACTGATCTCCTTTCTCTGTAGATTTTCCCATTTCTGACATTTCATATAAATGAAGTCATATTATAGTGATCTTTTTCATCTGGCTTCTTTTTGTGTGTGTGTGGTGCTGGGGGTCAAAACTAGATCCTCTGCATGATAGGCACGTGGTCTACCACTATGCTACAACCCCCAGCCCTCTTCTGGAGTCTTGCACTTAGTATACTCTTTCTTCATCTCCTGTCTTTCCTGAGATTCATCATATTGTAAGATATATTAGTACTCTATTTCTTTATATTGCCAAGTAGTATTAAATTGTATAAATATACCATTTTTATTGTTTATTCATCTATCAGTTGATGAATATTTGGATTGTTTTCACTATTTGGTTAATATGAGTAATGCTGCTGTACACATTTTGTGTACAGGTCTTTCTGTGGACCTGTATTTTGTGGGTAGATATTGAGGAGTAGGATTGCTGCTTCATGTGATAAATTTGTTAAACATTTTAAGAAACTTGGTTTTCCAATATTCTTAAATTATTTTACATTCCCGCTGGCAATGTAAAAGGATTTTACTTTCTTCCCATTCTCACCTGTGCTTGTTACTGTATTTTTGATTATAACTCTTCTTATAAGTATAAAGTTGCATTTCTTTAATGGTTTTACTTTTCATTTCCTTAATCACTCATGATGTTGAACATCTGTGTGTGTGTGATTTTGCAGGGATTGAGTCCTTGTGCATCCTTAACAGGTGCACTACTTTTGAGCTCCATCCTTAGTTCTGAACATCTTTTTATGTAGTTATTTGCCATTATGTTTCTTTTTTGGTGAATTGTTTGTGCCTTTGCCCTGTTTTTAATTGGTTGTTTGCTGTGTTTTATGGCCTGTCATGTGGTTTGTACTTCATCATGTTCTGTGTTTGTTTAAGAAGACTGGGATTTGTTGTTAGATGGAGTGTTCCATAGATGTCTGTTAGGTCTGGTCTCATAGATTTATAGTGTTGTCTCCCATATTCTTGTTGATTTTTCTGCCTATTTTTTTTCTGTTACTGAAAGTAGGGTATTGGATTCTTAAGTTACAGTTGGTCCTTATTTTGTATTTGTGAATTCATGTGTTTGCTGTAGTTTTTCTGTAACCCCCAAATCAACCCTTGTGGCACAGTCATTCATATACATTCATAGAGCAGTAGAGCAGTTCAACATTCACATTCAAAGCTGAAGTTGAACAAGGCAACATTCTGCCATCTTGTTTGTAGTGCAAGAAGATGGGCTCTGGTGCCAGTTGGGTGGAATTTGAATACCAACTCCAGTACTTGGGAGGCAGCTTCAGAAAGTCATCTAAACAGTTCCAAACATCTTTTTCTCTTTTGTAAAATAGATGAAGTAAAATCTGCCAGTTTGAGTTGTTTTTAGGATTGAAGGTTACAATCTGTGTGTGGTATATTCATATTTCCCCTAGGATGAAGGGCTCATTATTCATTAATTCATGGTTTGCAGGGACTATGTAGAATATGACTGTTGCAAACAAGAAGAATGATCATACTGTTGAATACTGTCGAACTGGTTTTTTTTTTTTTTTTTTTTTTTTAGTTTTTGCTTCATGTATTTTTGGCCTCTTTTGTTAGGTACTCATGTTTGCAGTTGTCGTGTGATCCTGATAATTTGATCCTTCTGTCATTAAAAGCTATCCTTCTATGTCTTTTTAATATTATTTTTGATTTTGTCTTTTTTTTTTTTTTTTTTTGCGGTACTGGGGATTGAAATCAGGGCCTTGTGCTTGTAAGGCAAGCACTCTACCAGCTGAGCTATCTCCCCAGCCCGATTTTGTCAATATTAATTGATATTAGTATGGCTCTTGTAGCCTTCTTGTAATTACTGTTTGCTAATTGTTTTCCCATTCTTCTATTTTGTTTGTTTTTGAATCTAAAGTATGTATTTTGGAGGCAGCATGGAATTGGACATTTAAAAAATTAATCCAGCCCTACAGTCTTTTGGAGTTTTTAATCCATTCACTATTAGTGCTATTTTACAGCTGGTTTTACATCTGCCATTTTGCTATTGATTTTGTCTTATGTTTTTATAGTCTTCCTTTATTGCCTTACTTTGCAGTATATAGGCATATTCTACTTTAATTCCATTTCTTTAATATTTAAAAAATTGTTTGCCAGGCAGTGAGGCTGGAGGAGTGCAAGTTCAAAGCCAGCCTCATCAATTTACTGAGACTGTCTCAAAAAAAAAAAAGTAAACGTATGGATATTTATATTTTATGTTTATATGTTTACATATGTAAAAAATAGAAGGATGGGGATGTAGCTCAGTTGTAAAGCACCTCTGGGTTTAATCATCAGTACCAAAAAGCAAAAACATGTTTTTGGTGATTTGCTTTAAGAGTTACATTATATGTTTAACTTCATCAAATTAGTAGTGATTTAATAATAATATAAGAAGTTTGCTCCAAGGTAGCTATTTTAGTTTGTTCTTCATAAGAAGTCAGCTATTGATCATTTTTTTGTTTGTTTATTTGCTTTTATTTGACTACTTTCAGGAGTTTTTTCTTTAGATTCCCCTGCCTGCTTGCCCGTGATGTGGACTCTTTGTGATCAATTTCTTTTTGGTTATTCTGTTTGGGTTTTTTTAAAATGTGTAAATGTTTTAAATTCAGTTTGGGAAGTTTGGGCCAATATTTCTTCAAATATTATTTCTATACCTCCCTGTCCTTTCTGGGAATAAACACACACACAAACACACACACACACACACACACACACATATTTGTATGCATACACACATATAAATACATACAAAGAAATATTTAATATATAATACATATATATCTTTATCTACATATATTTACATGTGTATATATTTATCTCCAGAGTTCTGAGTGTTTGTTACTGATAATATAGTTGAATGTTTATTATTCATTTAGCTATTACAAAAGTAATAGCGTATAAATACATTTGAAGCTTATGGATCATTAATTCAGTATGAATATCCAGAAATAGGTAAAATGTATTAATTACTACTAGTAGTATTTTAGCATTTTACCCTTTGTGACCCATATGTCTAATTCTCTGTTTAAAAGAAAATCTTTAGGGCTGGGGTTGTGGCTCAGGGGTAGGGTTCTTCCCTAGCATGCATGAGGCACTGTTCGATTCTCAGCACCTCATACAAATAAAACAAAGATCCGTTGACAACTAAAGTATTTAAAAAAAAATCTTTAGAACTTACTATAAAATAATTTTTGAATCAACAATAAGAAATGAAAATTACTCAGTATTTTCAGGTTTTTTTGCATATAATTAACATGAAAACATTGGAAATCTTTTATTGTACTTGATGTTTTAAAATCTGTTTTCTTCTACTCTTAGAATCTTCATTAGTATCAGGCAGTGACTTACAGTCTGGCTTGGAAATACTTGGTTTTTGTTCATCCTTTTGATAACCTACTTTCTTGATGTTATCTCATTGTAGAGGGCATGTTGGGAAACATACTATGGAAATTGAAAATTGGGAAGGCAAAGTCCTTAAGTAAGACAATAAATTACCAGCTAGTTGTTACATTTGGTATTCTCACTTGGGTACTCAGTTTTAGTTGTTAGGAATATCCTACCTTTTCAGTTACTTGTTTACAAAACCAGGGAATATTAGCATCTATTTATTTATTTTTGCTGTACTGGGGATCGAAGCATTTATTAACATTCCTCCTTAGTTACATTTTAGAGCGCTACAAACAATTAATTGTATATAATCACTGTTCTGTAGTTTGTATTTGAACAAATTCCAGTTTTCATCTGAGTGCCTTTTTGACATGGGGAAAGGATGATTTAAAAAAAATTTTTTTTAATGTACTATTTTTACTATTTGACTTTAGGTCCATTGCAAAAGAACTTGCAGACTGGCTTATTAGCAACAATGTAGTGGAACATATATTTGGACCAAATTTACATATTGAGGTTTGTGGACAATTACGTGGTTTTCGTATTTTATAGACAGAAGAACATTTTTAAAAATTAACTACATTAAGTTTTCCTTTTCCAGATTATCAAGCAGTGCCAAGTGATTTTGAATTTTTTGGCAGCAGAAGGGCGACTGAGTACTCAGCATATTGACTGCATTTGGGCTGCAGCACAGGTAAACTTAATAACTCACATTTATTGAGCAATTCTTTATTATATGTTCTAAGTGCTTACTTCCTTTTAGGGTAAATTCTGTTATCATTACCATTTTATAACTAAGGAGAACAAGATTTGGAAAAGCTGAGAATGGAATTTCTGAGGTCTGGTTTCAGAGTCCATGTGTTACTACGTTACTGATAGAACTGAAAGAAACCAGAGTTGGTTAATTAAAACATTACAAAACAGTCTTGGCTTTATAAAGAGACATTTTCCTGTTCTGCTTTATACCGTTTACCCTTGTGTCTTGACTGTGTTATGTTAATTTTCTATTATATCAGTTTTTTTTCTTTCTTTTTTTTTTTGAATAGGAATGTATCTATCAATAAAATTCAGAATCCTAAAAGTAAATATAAAAGGCATATTAAACATGTTCTCCTCTACCTCTCTGAAGCATTTAGTTCTTATTTCAGTTGCATCAAAGATTTTCTGTATAAACAGATCATATGTGTTCTTCTCTGTTTTTCCCACAGATGTAGCATAGCAAACATACATGGCTTTTTTTGAACTAAAATTTTATTCTGGAAAGTTCACATCATTATAAAAAATGCTTTCTTAATATTTTGTTAGGGATCAAACTCCAGGTTTCAAACATGCTAAAACAAGTGTATCACTGAGCCGCATCCCCAGATGTTGTTTTCTTTTCTTTTTTTTAAACATACATACACACACACACACACACACACACACACACACACACAGTTAGTTGGACATATTTTAATGTGGTGTTAGGATCAAACCCAGGGCCTCACACGTGCTAGGCAAGCACTCTACCACTGAACCATAACCCCAGCCCTCCCCAGACCTTTAAAAGACTGTATGGTGTTTCATTATTTGTATTTATTTAATTTAACCAGTTCTCATTCATGGACATTATTATTGCTTATTATTATTTTAATTTTTTTTAGTTGTTGATGGACCTTTATTTATATGTGGTGCTGAGAATTGAACCCAGTGCCTCGCACATGCTAGACAATTGCTCTACTACTGTGCCACAATCCCAACCCTGGACATTATTTTTTCCCCAGTCTTTTCTATTATAAACAGTGCTACAAATAATAGCGTTTTTTTTTGTTTTGTTTTGTTTTGTTTTGTTAAATAGTTGTGAGTTTATAGGAGGGATAGGAAGGGGGGAAAGGGGATACTTTAAATGGAGAGTGTGTTCTCTTTAGAGTGGAGAAGGATGGAACCTCCCCTCTTGCCCTCTTATTTTGATTAGGGTCCCAGAGAAGTTTGCAGAGAGTCTCACTCAGGTCCATCTTTTGACTTTTGACTGATAGCATAGGAACTGCATGGATTGCCTCCGGAGAGGATGGTGTGGTGTCCACAGAGTTGTACATTAAGGAAATTGAATCTTCCTGTTTTTGCCTCAATTTCCTGTCCCCCTCAATTGGTTTATTACCCTTTGAATGCCTTCAGCAAACTTTTTCTCTGAGGGTCTTGATGTTTTAGTGCCAGGGTGATTGGGATTTATGATAGTTTCAGTGATCAGGGGTAGTTTGTTACCTAATAGGGTATGATCTAGAAACAATAGTGTTTCTTAAGGGGATGTAATTATGGTAATTACAGCTGGAGGAGGTTTTAACATACTAAGCCCCCCATCTTTCAGGTGCTTCTCTGTCAGCTAAGGCTCCCTGTGACTGTTCATTGTCTTTTCTTGGCTTAACCATTCATTGATGACTAGCTACCTAACATTCTCCCTCTTCAGGACTTGGGTCCCTAAATTCTTTTAGGCATTTGGGCATTGACTACCTCTCACTGCTTCCTGTAGAGAGAAGGCAGAAACCCTTGTACTTTAGCAGGCGCAACATGGACAGTTAGGGATATGTAGCATCAGGGAAATTAAATGTCCATGGTGGTGGTTGGTGAATGACTAGACGAGGCATAAATGTGAAGTTGCATGTGTAGTTGCAGGCCTGTTGTTCCCTGGTTTGTGGCTGACCTTAGAGGGCAAGGGCCAAAATTTTGACTGCTTTTTCCTTAGCCCTTTTACTCACTTATCTTGGTTCTCCATGTTTTGGTTTTGTAAGTATTTATTTAGTATTGGGAATTGAACTCAAAGGAATCTACCACTGAGCCACATCCCCAACAACCAGCCCCCCTACCCTTTAAAAAAATAATTGTTTTTTTTTTTTGGTGGGGGTGGGGGTGGAAGACAACATTGCTCAAAATAAGAGTTGTTGAGACTGGCTTTGAACTTGGAGTCCTCCTGCCTCAGCCTCCTGAGTTGCTGGGATTACAGGCATGTATCACCACCAAGTTTAAAGTTTATTTTAATTTAAGGGTTTTACTGTGGTCCTGCCCTCCCTATCCCCCCTAGTACTGAAGATGGAACTTGGTGGTGCTTTATCACTGGGTTACATCCTCAGTCCTTTTTTTATTTGAAATTTTATTTTGTGATAAACTCTCACTGAATTGCCAGGATTTATGATTCTCTTGTCTCAGTCTCCCTTGTCACTGGGAGGCATGGACCTCTGCACCTAACTGCTGTTGTTTTTTATTGTTTTGTTTTTGAACCTAACACAGATGTAAAATGATTGTGAATTTTTGTATTTTGAGTTTTTAATTTATGCCCCAAACATAACTGATTTCAGAGTATCCAAATTTGGTTGGTTTGTTTCAAAAGAGTCTTGCCCGAATTTTTTGTTTTCTCCCCTCTGAACTAAATTTTTGAGGTCATATAGCTTATCTGATATACACAAACATAGACACACATACACAATTAACCCAGGTCATTGTTCAGTAGTTATGGGATTGACTGCTGCTTTTTTCATTGTTTATATTTCAGTTCTTATAGTGGAATCCAAGGATAAAATGAATAAATGTGACAAAATTGACAGAAAAAGAAATGAAACTGGTTATAAATTCTTGAAAAGTGCTTATCTTTTTATAATTAAAAAATATAAATGTAGATAACAAAATAGCATTTTTCATTTATAGGCAACTCCCATTATGTTTAATAATACAGTTTGCTGACTAGGGTATAGTTCAACTTCTTCTGGTTAACAATATGTCATTTTGTTTCTGGTAATGTATCTTGTAAGTACATGTACAAGAAGATGTTCACTTCAGTACAAGAATATCTGGCTCTGAGTAGTTAAATGAGTTCTGGGAAATTTATGTAATAAAATGCATGAGAAGAACTAGAGTGCCTTTATTATATTCATGTGGAACAATCACCAAGAAATACTTTTATTAGACATGAATGGATAAACAGTTGTTTTATTAAGAGAAACAACAAACAGTGTGTTTTCTCAGCTTGCGTAAAGACAGTCTTGGGCTGGGGTTGTTGTTCAGAGGTAGAGTGCTTGCCTAGCATGTGTAAGGCACTGGGTTTGATCCTTGGCACCACATATAAATAACTAAAATAAAAGTATTGTTTCCATCTACAACTAAAAATATTAAAAATAAATACAGTCTTAAAAGTAGATTGTTTAAGGTGATAGGTATGCTAATTCCCCTGATTTGATCTTTATACAATGTGTGCATATATCAAAAAATACTCCATAAATATGTATAATTATTATGTCAATTAAAATCTAAAAAAAATGAAAATACATAGAATGCATGTACATGATTTTTGTACGTGGAAACACCTGGAACTCTTGGAAACATACACAAGAAATTTTGAAAGATTCGTGGAGGTGTAGACTAGGTGGGAGACTTCCTTTTTATTGTGTTTATGTATGCGTTGAAATTTTTACATTTATATGTTACTTTTTCTGTAAATACAAAATCTAGTATATAAACATTTTAATTTGAAGTATCTTCTCTGCCATTTAAAGTTACTATTCTGACAGGATTGGGTCACAAGATCTTTCCATCTTCCCTTTCCCTTACTCTTTTTTTTTTGGTTGTGGGGGGAGGTGCTGTGGTGGGGATTGCTGGGAATCCAGCAACCCAGGCCCTTGCTTGCTATGAAAGCACCACTACTGAGCTATATCTCCAATCCCTCTACTTGCCATTAAACCGTAAGTCTTCCCATCACAGAACTTTAAAAAATAAATTTCAGAATTATTCAGTTCTCTTAGAATTTGTTGTTAAATGCTTTTCAAATTTTAAGGACGTCTGCATAAATTTACATAATTTGTGACTTTTGGTATAATTTTCATGTCTTGATAGGAACCAAATTCCCGAGAACGTAGAAGGGGGTCTTAGGTATTATCTGAATCAGATATACAGTGTGCATAATTTGGAGAGATATAGTTTGTACTTTTTATCAGATTCTCAAAGGTGTTAGTGATGCCTAATTTTAGGAACACTGACAAATATTGGGGTAATTATTAGCTTCAGCTTCTGTATACAAATTTAGGTTGCTGCCTTATGAGACATTGTAGAATGCTAATGTGTTGATCACTATACTTAGTTGTAGTCTGGCCACTGTAATATCTTTTTTCTTTATTGCATCTTATGATGTGAGTCCTATTTCTTCTAGCCTTTTCAGGCACTGTTATTAAAGTAAGTGATTATTCTTTCTGTTATATATTCAGGTCTTTTATGCCTGCAGGACTTTTTTGTCTTTTTTATTGGGTCTTTCCATATACCTCCGCTGTCTTTCATATTTAAGAAAGACAACGAGGTAAGTAATACAGATATTTTTGAGTATTTTGAACTATGTAATGTTTCTAGGAGATCTGTCTCAATGGACCACCTTTTGGAACCTTTTTGGGAGATGGTAATGAAGGCATAACTTCTTGTACTCTTCAGTGTCATCAGGTTTTCAGTTTGTGGAACACAAGTTAGAGATTTTGAAGGGGCACTAATTGTGCCTTTTGTATAATTTTTTATCCCAGGGAAAAGCCCTGGTGAATGGGTAATACAGGTTGGTTGCTTGTATTTTTCTGACCAACAGATGGCTGACAGATAATTGTTCTTTATAGAAAATGTCACTTAAATCCTTGTTTTTATTTCCATGTCTTGGTCATGCTTTCCATGAAATACGTTACTGTGAAGCCAGAATATATTTCTTAGTTATACTGGGGAGATTGTCTAACCTACTTCCTGAGTAGCTCCATGTCTTATTCTAAGCCCAAACTTTCTCTGCCTATTACATTTTTAAAAGGTGTTTCCACTTGTTATGGGTTAGATATGAGGTGTCCCCCAAAAGCTCATGTGTGAGACAATGGAAAAATGTTCAGAGGTGAAATGATTGGGTTAGAGAAGTATAACCTAATTTTACCGATATGGATTAACGAAGCGGGAATTGTAGGGTGACTGACTGAAGGAAGAAGGTCCCTGGGGATATGCCTTTGGGGTTTATATCCTGTCCCTGGTGAGCAGAGCTGTTTTCTGGTTACCATGTCTTGAGCTGTCTTCTACCATTCCCTTCTGTCATAATGCTCTGTTTTACTTTGGGTCCAGAGCTATGGAGTCCCCTGACCATGGACTGAACCTCTGAAACTGTAAGCCAAGATAAACTTTTCTTCCTCTAAGGTGTTGTTCTTAGGTATTTTTGTTATAGCAATTACAGGAGGAGTAAAACACCATTCATTTTGGTCTTTTAGAAGACTAAAATCTCACATCCATTGGCAACTTTTGTTTTTTTTTGGGGGGGTTTGTTTCTTTTTTCTTGGTGCTGGAAATTGCCCCAGGGCTTTGTGCTTGCTAGGCAAGCTCTCTACCAACTGAGTCATATCTCCAGCCCCGTTTCTTCTTATCATAATAATTTATTTCTCATTTCTGTAGGATGAAGAAAATATGTTACCAATTTTCTCTTAATTTATCATTTTTATTTCCCAATTTAAAAAGTTATTGTACTTTATCATATATAACATTTAATTTCAGTAGTTGAACCATAATTTCCATAGTCGTTCAGTATTTATTCTGTTTTCAGTATATGACTCAACCACAAATCCTTATTTCTTGTTATTTTTCTCATTCCCTTTCCCTTTATTCCAGTTAATTCATATTTATTTTGTAAATTCACATAAAAACCTTCCATTTTGCCTAAAGAGAAATTTGTAAATATTATATTGTTTTTCTACATGCTTGAGATGTCTTTTCTTTATCCTTGAAAAAGGACTTGACTAAATAAATAGGATACTAAAACCAATTTTATTTCCCCTTATAACTTGATATTAGACATGATTATATTATTTCTAAGCAAATAAGGTGAGGGAAATGTATTGTTAAGGTATATGCCTGTTATCTCTCATTGGAAAGAGTTTCTCTTGTAGGTTTTCCAAGTGTTCGTTAATATATTGAGGGTTTTTGGTTTGTTTTGTTCCATTTTTGGTTGATTACATATATAAATATATTTTTTCACATTCATTGTTCTTATTATGGTAAAATATACACAACATAAAACTTACCATTTTAACCATTCATAAGTGTTCAACTCAGTGGCATGAAATACATTTGTTACATAACTGTCCCTTTTTTTTCTCATCATCCCCAATAAAACTGAACATTTTAAATAGTAATTTCCAATTCTTTCCTTCCCTTGCTTCTGGTTTCTTCTAGTCCATATTCTGTCTTTATTAATTTAACTTTAGAAGATAATTCTGTGTATGCCTTATTTCAGTAAACAGTGTTTTTAAAGTTTTTCTGATCATCATGCATATCAAAATTTCGTTTTTATGACTGAATCATGTTTTATTGCATGTATGTTCCACTTTTTGGTCTATTGCATTGATGGACATTTGAGTTGCTTCATTTTTTGGCTGTTGTGAATAAGGCTGATATGAACATGGGTATGCAAATACCTGTCAGAGTCCTTACTTTCATTTGTTTTGTATAATGTATTTAGAAGTGGTATTTCAGGATCATATTGGTTAATTCTGTGGTGAACCTTTTGAGAAACTGCTGAATGTTTTCTTCAGTGTCTTCACCATCTTATATTCTTACAGTAGAGGGTTCCAGTTTCTGAATATTCTTGATAATACTTGTTATTTGCTTTTCTAAAATTTTTTAGCCATCCTGTTGGATGTGAATTTGTGTCTGCTTGTGTTTTTTGTTTGCATTTTTCTAATGACTAATGATATTGGAGAGCCACCCTTTCATGTATTTATTGACTAGTTATTTCTTTTTTAAATTCACTTTTTTTTTTTTAACTTTATTTTTTTATGTGGTGCTGAGGATTGAATCCAGTGTCTCAAACATGCTAGGCAAGTGCTCTACCACTGAGCCACAACCACAGGCCAAGTTGTTTATTTTCTTTGGAGATACGTCTATTATAACCTTTTGCTGAATTTTCACTTGGGTCATTTTTGGTTTTTGTTGTTGAATTTTAGAAATTCTTTATATATTCTGGATGGTAGTCTTTTATCAGGCATATAATTTGCATATATTTTTCTTTGAGACTCTAGTCTTTTCACTTTAATTTTTGTTAGCATTGAAAAAATAAAATTGGATATATTTAGGTATACAAGTTGATATTTTGATTTACATTGTGAAACAGTCATAATCAAGCTAACATACCCATTGCTTCACTTAGTTACCTTTCCCCCATATCTTTCTCCTTTCCTTTCTTTCTTTTCTTCTTTTGTTTTTTGGTGAGAGCACTGTTAAGATCTACCCTCTTGGCAAATTTTTAAGCATATGAAGTTGTGGTGTTGTGGTTTTGCTAATGCTGGCAGTTGAACCCAGGACCTCAGGTGTGCTAGACAAGTGCTATACTACTAAATCATGCCCCCAGACCCAATATAGTATTGTTAATTATAGTCATGTTGCCGTATAGAAATGTCCAGAATTTATTTATGTTACATCATTAAAATTTTGTACCATTTAATCAACATCTTTCTACCTCGTCTTCCTTCCAGCTCCTGGCATACACAGTTCTGTATGTTACTAGGGCTTTGATGTTTCGAATGTGTATGTAAGTGAAATAATACAGTATTTGTCTTCTGTGTCTGTTGTCTTTTTATTTTTTTCTTTTAATGTGGTACTAGGGATTAAGCAAATGCTAGCCAAGCTCTCTACCACAGAGCTGTCTCCAGGCCTTTCTATTTTGAGACAGGGTTTCACTGAGTTGCCTAAGCTGAACTTAACTTTGTGATCCTCCTGCCTATGTTTCTGGAATAGCTGGGATTACAGGTGTGTACCACTGTGTCTGGCCAGCTGTCTTACTTCTCTTCAGGTAATTTCCTCAACGGTCACCAGTGTTATTGAAAATGAAGGATTTCCTCTCTTTAAAGTCTGAATACATACTGTTCTACATGCATATGTATTTATCCATACCACATTTTGTTTATTCATTCACCTGTGGAAAGATAAGGTTGTTTCTGTATCTTGGCTATTTTGAATAATGCTTTGATGAATATGGGAGTGTAGATACCAGTTTGAGATAACTGGTTTGTTTTCTTTGGGATTGTATCCACAAGTGGGATTGCTGAATTGTAATTCTTTGTTTTTAAAGAACTTCCATATTGTTATATTGTTTTCTATAACGTCTGTGCAAATTTATATGTCCAGCAGCAGTGTAGGAGGGATTCTTTTTCCCCATGTCCTCACTAGCCCTTACTATCTTTTGCCTTTTAAGTGATAGCCATTCTAACTGGGTTGAAGTAATATCTCATGATTTTGATTGCATTTCTTGATGTTAAGTACTATTGAGCACTGTTAATTCATACTTGCCTATTTGTATGTCTGTTTTTGAGAAATGTCTATTAAGTCTTTTGCCCATTTTAAAATTATTTGCTTTTTTGTTGACTTGTATGAGTTCCTTAATATGTGTTTGTTGGAAAATAACCCCTAACCAGAAATGTAGTTTGCAGCTGTAACTTTTTTTTTTTTTTTTTTGGTACAGGGATTGAACCCAGGGGTGCTTAACCACAGAGCCACATCTGTGTTTTTTAAAATTTTTTGAGACAGGATCTTGCAAAGTTGCTGAGACTTGACTGGCTTTGAACTTGGAGTTCTCCTGCCTCAGACTCCTGAGTTGCTAGGAATTTTTTGTTGGATCCTAAGTATTGTCCTGTATATACAAATAACATAATCTGTAAACAGATAATTTTTCTTTCTTTCTGATTTGTATGCCTTTTATTTCTTGTCTAATAGCTGGAACTTTCACTATTAATTTGAATAGAAGGGGTGAGATTGGGCATCCTTTCCTCATCCTGGATCTTAATGGAAAGAGAAACTTAGTTTTTATCCACTAATTATGATAGTAGCTGTAAATATGAATTTTCCTATGTTAGATAAATTCCTTTTCTACTTTTTTTTTTGTGGTGGTGGTGGTGCTAGAGATCGAACTCAGGGCCTTACATATGCTAGGCAAGTGCTCTACCACTGATCTACATCCCCAGCTCCTTTTTTTTTTTTCCTTAAAAATGTAATACTGAATAGATGGTGGTTTATTTTTTTTTCTTTTTGTACCTAGATTTGAACCCAGGTGTGCCTAACCACTGAGTCACATCTCCCCCTCCCTGCCTTTTTTTTTTTTTTTTTTTTTTTAATTTTGAGATGGGGTCTTGCTGAGTTGTTTATGTCCTCTTGATGTTGCTGAGGTTAGCCTCAAACTTTTGATCTTCCTGCCTCAGCCTTCTGAGTCTCTCAGATTACAGGTGTGTGCCACCATGCCCCACTGTGATGTTCAATTTTGTGAGATGCTGTTTTTGCAATTACTGAAATGTGATAATGTGTTTTGTGTGTGCGTGTGTGTGTGGTGCATCTTACTGGGAATTGAACCCAGGCCTGCTTTACCAGTGAACTACATTCCCAACCGCCCCCCCCCCCTTTTTTTTTTTTTTAAGTTTCAGATATCTTCTTGCTGAGGCTGACGTCAAACTTGGAATCTTCTTGCTTCAGTCTAAGGAGTGCCTGAGATTACAAGCACGTGCCACCATGCTTAGCAATGCTGTTACACTTTCTTAGTTTCCTTTTTGTATTATTCATTACAGGTTTATAGAAACAATATTGATCTTGAACCTTGAAGTGGAATTTAGTTCATACCTCAATAGATTTCTTGTGAACTTTTTTGAGTTTTCTGTGTGTGTATATATGATCGTGTATATTATTTGCAAATAGAGATGGTTTTGTATATTCCTGTCTAATTTGGATGTCTTCTTTTTTTGTTTTTGCTGAATATCTCAATTTAGAACACTGTTGAGTAGTAGTCATGAGGATGTTTGTTCTGATCTTTGGAGTCAGTCTGTTGATCATCTGTAAGTTTAGTAGTAATATCCCTGTTTTTAAATTTTTTTTTTTTGGTTCTTGATGGACCTTTATTTTATTTTATTTATTTATATGTGGTGCTAAGACTTGAACTCAGTGCTCACACCTGCTAGGCAAGTGCTCTACCACTGAGCTATAACCCCAGCCCCCCATTTTCATTTTAGCTTCTAGTTGTGATACCTGGTTTTTTTTTTTAAAAGTAAGTATACCTAAATGTTTGTCATCTTTTAAATCTTTTATAAGAACCCATTTTATGTTTTGTTGGATCTTTTTTTTTCCCCCTTGTTTGGTTTTGTTTTCTATTTTTTATCACTTCTAATTTTTTACTCCCCTCCTTCTGCTATCTTTGGATTTATTTTGTTTTCTAGTTCCCTGTGGTTAAAAGTTTTGTTGTTCATTTGAGATCTTTATTTTTAATGTATTTTTGCATTTGTAAATATGAACTTAGATTTATAAATATAAATTATCTTCTATGGGACTGATGGTATAGCTTAGTGGTAGAGTGCTTGCCTAGCATGCATGAGGCCATGGATTCAATCCCTAGCACCACCCAAAACAAAACAAACCCTCTGAGGATTGCTTTCTCTGCATCCACTTACTTTCATTTTGTTGTGGTTTTGTTTTGATTCATCTGTTTTTTTAACTTGCCTTGTGATTTCTTCTTTGAACCATCGGTTATTTGTACTGTTTAATGCCTATATATTTATGAGTTTTACAGTTTTCCTTTTGATATTTATTTTTTAGATTCATCTTTTAAACATTTTTGGTCTAACACACAGTCTTTCTCTGAAGACTGTCCCATGTGGTGAGGATAATGTGTTTTCTTCTGTTGTTGAATGGATTGTTCTGTGTGTGTTAGGTTTATTTAGTTTATTGTGTTGTTTAAGTCTTCTGTTTCTTATTCAGTTTCTGTCTGGCTTACTTATTTTCTGTTCTATTAGAAATATCATTGTTCTATTATATTTTTCTCTTCATTTCTGTTAATTGTTACTTCATAATGGTTATAATTGTTAGATTTTCTTGTATTGAACCTTTTATTAATAAATGATGTCTTTTTGTCTTTGGTAATGTTTTAAAATTTTTAAAAATTGTGGTTAAAAAATTGTACAATTCAGTTTGTGAAGTATATTTTACATTGTTGTGTAATAGATCTCTAGTAGAACTTTTTCATATTACAAAACTGAAACTGTATATCCACTGAGAAGTTTCTCCTTATTTCTCCCTCTACTTACCCCTCCTTTCTACTTTTTCTGCTTCTGTGATTTTTGACTAGTATAGATATCTACTGTAAGAAGAATCATACTGCATTTGTCCTTTTGTGACTTGCTTTACTTAGCATAGTGTCTTCAAGATATGTCCATATTGTTAGATGTGACAAGATTTTCTTTGTAAGCTGAATAAGACTCTGTTGTATGTATATATCTCATTTGTTCATTAATTAAAGAAATATTTTTAGTTATAGATGGTCACAATACCTTTATTTTATTTTTATGTGGTGTTGAGAATCGAACCCAGTGTATCACATGTGCGAGGCAAGTGCTCTACCACTGAGCGCCAGCCTAATTTTTTTTTTTTTTTTATATTTTGATTGCTTCCACATCTTGATTATTGTGAATAATATTGCAATGATTGTGGGTGTGCAAGTATCTCTTTGAGGTCCTATTTTGAATTATTTTGGATATGTACCTAAGAGAGATTGTTAGGTCAAAGGGGAATTCAGTTTTCTTAAGACTATGTAATATTTAAATTCCATCTTACTTGATGTTAGTATAGCCAATTGAATTTGCATTTGCTCACTTTTTGCAGGGAGTATTTCTTTACATCCTTTTGCTTTCATGTTATTTGTACATTGAATATAAAGTCAACCTCTTTACAATTGTTGGAGCATAGTTTTTAATCCATTTTGCCAATCTGTCTTTTGATTGAATGCTTTAAAATAATTACTGATGGAGAGTTGCATCATTTTGCCTTTCATATTCAGTTTGTCACAGAGCGTCTTTTGTCTTTCATTTCCTTCATTATTTTGTTTAGTTGCATTTTTTAAAATATTTTTTTAGGAGCTAGGGTGGTGGCTCAGTGGTAGAGCGCTTGCCTACCACGTGTGAGGCACTGGGTTCAATTCTCAGCAACGCATATAAATAAATGCATAAAGTGAAAATCCATCAACAACTAAAATATGTTTAAAAAACATTTTTTGTAACATTCATTCATTTTTTTATTTTTATGTAGTGCTGAGGATGGAACCCAGTGCCTCATTTGTGCTAGGCAAGTGCTCTACTGTTGAGCCAAATCCCAACCCTAATTACATTTTTTTAAGTTGAACATTTTTATTCCCTTTTCACTTCTTTTTGTGTTTAACATGGCGATTACACTTAACGTCCTCAAGGTGTAAGTCTAATTTAAATCTATACCAATTTAACTTTAGCGCTGTATAAAAACTGTGCTTCTATATGACTCCATCCCATCCATTTTTGTATCAATGCCTCAGATTATAGCTTTGTACATCATGTGCCCAATAACAAGACTAATTTTTTTTGTATTTTGCATATTAAATAACGTAGAAAATAAAAGTAATTACAAACCAAAATTACAATAAAGTTTGCTTTTTATTCATTATATCTGTACATAACAGTGTAGTTCATTTTGACATATTCATATATACATACAACGTAGTTTGCTCTACTTCAGTCTCTAGTACTTTGTTTTCTTCTTCACCTTTCTGTTCCTGATAATAATTGGCTCTATATTTTTATCAGAGATTTTTCTTCATTACTGCTCAGCTTCCTTTCACTTAAGTCTTGATGGTATTGTTTTAGCAATTCTTACAGGGCTGGTCTGGTGGTAACAAATGCCTTCTGTATTTGCTTTTCTTTGTAGTAATTTTCTCATTCTGAAGGACAGTTTTCTTGAATATAGAATTCTTGGTTGAAAGGGTTTTTTTTATTTCAGCCCTTTGAATATATAAACTCAGTGCCTTCTGGCCTCCAACATTTTTTATGAAAAATTGATAATCTTATTGAAAATCTTGTATACAATGAGTGGCTTCTCTTTTACTGCTTCTTATGTCCCTCCCAACCCCCTTTGACTTTCTAGGAAGTTTGGTTTTATTGTGTCCTAGTGAGTCCCTTTGAAACTCCTACTTGAAGTTTGTTTTAATTCTTTTATTTATAATTTCATGTTTTTCACCAGGTTGGGGTATTTTCAGCCATTATTTCTTTAAGTATTCTTTTTATCTGTTTTTCTTTTTATCCTTGAATTCCTATAGTGAGTTAATAGGTCTCCCATCACTGTATCCCATAGGTTCCTTAGATTGTTTTCTTTCCTTCATCTTGCACACCTCACTGACTTACTTAGTTGACCTGTTTTCAAGTATGCTGATATTTCTTCTGCTTATTCAGAGCTGTTTATGAACCTTTGTAGTCACTTTTTCATTTGTTATTCTACTTTTTCACTCCAGATTGCTCCTCTCTCATTTTCTTTCTCTCTTTTGTATTAAGAATTAAATCCAAGGGTGCACTAACCACTGATCTACACCCTCAGTACTGTTTTATTTTTTATTCTGAGTCAGTGTCTTGCTGAGACTGTCCCCAAACTTGTGATCGTCCTGCCTCATTCTTGCAAGTTGCTGCTATTGTGGGCATGTGCCTCTGTGCTTGGCTTAGATTTTTATTTAAAATTTGTGCATTGTTGATCTACTTTGTTCTTGCATTGTTTTCTTTGTCCTTCTCTTTGCTCTTTGAAAACTGCCAATATAGGTATTTTTAAAGTATGTGTCTACTAAGTCCAACATGTGTGCCCTCTTACATATATATTTGCCTCTCCCTCCCTCCCTAGCTCTGTCTTTTTCTTCACTCTTTCTCTTTTTCTTTCCTCTTTTTGTGATGCTGGGGATTGAAACCAGGAGTGCTCTTCTAATGAGCCTACCTCCACAGTTCTTTTTATTTTTAAAATTTTTAGACTGGGTCTTGGAAAATTGCGGAGGTTGACCTTGATCTCTTGATCTTTTTACGCTAGCCTCCTGAGTGGGATTACATGTATGAACTACCTGGCCTGGCTTTCAGATCCATTTTCTGCTGTTTCATTTTGTTACTTTGAGTGAGTCATACTTTGCTTTTTTTTCTTCCTTTGTGTTTTTTTTTTGGGGGGGGGGTGGTTGGGAGTATTGTAAAAACTGGCCGTTTGAACATTATAGTATTTTAACTCTGGAAGTCAAATCCTCTTTCTATTTTAGGTCTTTGGTCTTATTAATTGATATAGTGCTTTTCTTTGTTACAGATTAGCCTGTTATGAAAGCTTATGGTATATTCAGATCTTTTCTAAACTTGTGTGTCTCCCTAGGTATGCACAGTAGCTTTCTGATTTTTCTATTGTATACAGTTGTTTTTTAATGTCCTCCAAATAAGTTTCAGCTCCCTTAAATCTTGTGATAGTAACTATATATAATATATATATATATTTTTTTTTTTTTTTTAACAGTTACAGCCGTCTTATGTATCTGTACCTCACCAAATAGAGGTATTTGGAGGACATGTTCCTTATTTCGCACCCTGGCTTCAGCAGGGTCACCAGAAACCAGTTGATGTCCAAACTGCTGCTGTCCTTAGGATTGAGGGAGTTCGGAATGAATAGCTTTTATGGCTCTGAAGGTTGAAGTTGACTGATCCGCATAGCAATTTAGTAACCAAACTTTCATGTGGTAGTGCAAGAATTATATTAACTCCAGAATCTTTGAAGAAGTACCCAGTTTATGATGTTACATTTATTGTCTAGGTGCAAAGGTGGATTCCTGACACTTTGTCTTCTGCCATCTTCCCTGTTGTCCTTTTTTTGTCCCGAACTAGTAGAGGACAGTTTGTGAACCAACTTCATACTTCTATCTTTGCTACGACTAGAGGCATGATATCTTGATATTTTTTCTGTACTTTTTGAATTTTAGTTTATAGTATGACCGTCTAGACGGGCCTGATATTTTTTCCTCTCAGTTACAGAATTTCATAATTTTCTTTCAAGAATCTTGTCACTTAACCAATAAGATTTGATTATCAAAATTAAGGCTGTTATGGAAATCCCATTTTAAAAGTAATTAAATTGCAGAAAATCAGAAATCTATATTTTATCACAATTAGAAAATTGTATCATAATTGCTTGTTGGCAAAAAGCAAGTATGAACTATTGTCTAATTCTAATGTTAGAATGATACTAAAATAAACATTCTTAGATACAGCTTATAAAAGTGGTGAACTTATTTACTTCTTAAAATCAAATAATATTTGTAGTTTCAAATAACTATCATCATTCCCATCCCCTCATCCTCTTCAGGGTACTGGAAATCAAACTCAGGGTCTTGTGCGGGCTCTTGAAGTACTTACTGACTGAGCTACAATCCCATGTCACTATTTTTTTTTTTTTTTTAATGAATAAGTATTAATGTTGAAGTAAATAGTATTGAAATAGTGTGGTTCAAAATAAGTCTCATCTACACAGAATTCCTCCAATATTCTTATTCTCATTTAACCTTCAGATTAGTGTATGCATATTGACTATGATAGGAAAGGCAACAGAAGACAATGTATACGGTTTACATCCATGAAACAAAAATCAATGTGTAAGAGTCAAAATCCAAAATTTTGTACAGGACTTGACGCATGGTAGGTGAATGTTCTACCACCAAACACATATCCAGTCCTTATGTAAACGTCCTATATATTGAAAATAATAGGAACCTCAGCTTTTTACCTGTGAGAGCCCTCAAATTAGTAATTACTGGTCCAGTCTTACTTTTCCTTATTTTATTCTTGATTTAGTAGTAGTTTTCTGGTTGTAAAAGACACTATTAGTCATACCTTTTTTTTTTTTAAACTTTGTTTTTTTAGTTGTAGATGGACACATACCTTTATTTTATTTACTTGTTATGTAGTGCTGAGAATGGAGTCCAGTGCCTCACACATGCTAGGCAAGTGCTGTACCACTGAGCTATAATCCCAGCCCATACAGTCTTACCTATAGAAGTATTTTTTTCCCTCATACTTGTTATTTCTGCTTATTAAAATGAAAGAATCTCTCTTCCCTTTTTTTTTTTTTTTATTTAAACCGTAGAGTGTTCTGTTAAGCGTTTCTGCTGTGTACTCTAGTAAATGTTATATAAATACTTTTTAAAGTTAATATAAGGGAAATAGTATATCTGAAATGTTTTACTTGTGTTTCTGAATTGCAATTTATTTGTAATTTCCTACATTTTATTTAAAAATTTATTGATTCTTTGTAGTTATATTGCCTACATTCTTATTTTGTATTTAATTTGCTTTTAATGACATACCTATATTTCAGTGGCATCCTCTTTATGCTTGGATTCTGTAAACTACACCTGTTATGGTCCGCTGACTTATGATTCGAAAATTAAGTTATGATTTGTTTGGCTAAAATTCTCTTTGAAATAAAATTTGTGTTAAAATTTATTTTCACTATATTTTGCACACATATTATATTTGGTAATTACTGTTTTAAGGTAGATTTAAGTCAGATTTTATTTTCATTGTTTTCTACTGCCATTTATGATATTTGGTAATTATTATTTTACCAACATAAAAATACTAGCTCATTAACTAATTTCTTGATCTTTCAAACCTGTAACCTTTTTCATCTCAAGTAATTTTTACAGGGCAATTATTTTTAACTACTGTGTCTATACTTTTATTTTGTAGTTGAAACATTGTAGTCGGTATATACATGACTTATTTCCTTCACTCATCAAGAATTTGGATCCTGTACCACTTAGACACCTCCTTAATCTGGTCTCAGCTCTTGAGCCAAGTGTTCACACTGAACAGGTAATACATTCAGAACATCATAGCGCCCTGGCACTCTCCGCCCCCCCAGTCACTCATGTAAAAATGACAACTTATTTTGTAATTCAGGTACTTTTACCGATCACTTATTTATTGTTGGCTTTTCAGTTAGACAGAAATGTTTTACATTTGTAACAATGTTGCATAAAGCCTCCAAATTAATCTCTCTCTCTTTTTTAGACACTGTACTTGGCATCCATGTTAATTAAAGCTTTGTGGAATAATGCACTAGCAGCTAAGGCTCAGCTGTCTAAACAGAGTTCTTTTGCATCTTTATTAAACACTAATATTCCTATTGGAAATAAGAAAGGTTAGTGAAGCATATCTATTTTGAATTTACTTGTCCAAAGTTCATGAATGAAATTTGAAGTGTTTTCTGCAATTTTAGGTTGAACATCCTTAATCTGAAGTTTGAAATGTTTCAAACTCCAGAATTTTTTGAACATTGACGTTATGGCCCAAGTGGAAATTTCCACACCTTGAATCATGTGAGAGGTCACAATCAAAACATAAACATACTAAAACTATTGGGAAAAAAAAATCTTTAAATTATGTGTATAAACCTGAAGATGGAAGTAGTATAAAAGCTGTATATGAAATAAACAGGGATTTTGTGTTCAGATTTTGATCCCATCATCAAAATGTCATTATGTATATGCAGATATTATAAAATATGAATATATGTGAAATCTGAAACACTTTTGGTCTTAAGCTTTCAGATAAAAGTTACGTGACATATTCACAATTCAGTTTTAATTACATGATAAGTTTGGGATGGAAAGTGTACTGTACATTAAAGGATTAGTAAATTGTCTTTGGTTCCTGTTTTTGGTTTCATTAGTTATGTATATTTCTCATCTTTAATATTCTTTCCTTTACAAAATAAAAAGACTTTGATGTAGAAATAATTTTGTGAGTAGAACGTAATAGTTCTTGTTTCCCACTTGAATATTTGTCTGCTTTGTGAGGTGCTTTATATATATATCTTTCATATATATATATATATATATATATATATATATATATATAAAACTCTTAAGGATTTCCTAAAATTTCATGTACTTACACCAATTTTTGTTTCCTGACATTATGTATTACTCTTTTCTTAGGCTTTTCTCCACAGGTACCCACAACAACTATTACAGGTTTCCCTGTTTGTATTTTGATTATGTAATGTGAACAACTGATAAGCTGTCCCCCAAAAGCTCAGTCACTTAGAATGTTTTCCTCCTCTTTTTTTTTTTTTTTTTCCTCCTTTTTCCTTCAGAGGAAGAAGAGCTCAGGAGAGCAGCTCCATCACCTTGTAAGTTGAGCCTTAGAAATGCATGACAATATGACTTACAGTTTGTTTTGGTGATCTTCTGGAGTTAATTGATTTTATATAGCAACATCAGTAATAAAGATCATTTTGAGAAGACAGGAACCTTAGTAATTCATCTTAAATCCTCCCCCCACTTTTATTTTGGGCAATGTTGGGGTTTGAATAAATGGCCTGTCATGTGCTATGTAGGTGCTCTACCACTGAACTCTACCCCTTTTCTCCATTTTACCTGTTTTGCTTTAAACCATTAGTATCTTGACTTTGAATTGAAATCATATATATCCACTTTTATTTTTTGGACCCAGGGACACTTTACCACTGAGCTATCATCCCATTCCTTTCCAGTTTTTATTTTGAGGTTGTGTCTTGTTGACATACTGAGGCTGACCTTGAATTTGCCACCCTTCTGCTTCAACCTCCCGAGTTTCTGGGTTTACAGTTATGTGCCTGGCATTGTGCATTTACTTTATAAGTAATTGCCAAATGTGAACAAATTTAGAGATTGTATTTTTGGGTACTTAGCATAAAGCTTTGGCAAATAACTCTTCTGTTAGGTCTGTGCTCATACTTATTTGAACTAAAAATGAAAAATCTACTGCCTAGGGTCACCTGCAGCAAGTCCTCAAAGCAGTGATAACAGTGATACACATCAAAGTGGAGGTAGTGACATTGAAATGGATGAACAACTTATTAATAGAACTAAACATGTGCAGCAGCGACTTTCAGACACAGAGGTATGAAATTATTTTTTCCTGTTTTCAAAGAGATTTTCATCTCTGCCTTATTATTTGAACTGGGACTATAAATATAGTCCATGTTGAGTCCTCTCCTTTTAGTATTTTTGATATCCTTTTTTAAAATTCTCTTTTCTATTGTTCAAAAGAATATGACAAGACTGTGGCCTTTTTAAAAAGTGTAGTTTTTCCATATCAGTTACTTTTTTCTTACTAGTTTGACTATTTAAATCTATTTGTTTCTACATACAGGAATCCATGCAGGGAAGTTCTGATGAGACTGCCAACAGTGGTGAAGATGGAAGCAGTGGTCCTGGTAGCAGTAGTGGGCATAGTGATGGATCTAGCAATGAGGTCAATTCTAGCCATGCAAGCCAGTCAGCTGGGAGCCCTGGAAGTGAAGTGCAGTCAGAAGACATTGCAGATATGGAAGCCCTGAAAGAAGAAGATGATGATGATCATGGTCATAATCCTCCCAAAGCCAGTTGTGGTACAGATCTTCGGAGTAGAAAGTTAGAAAGTCAAGCAGGCATTTGCTTGGGGGATTCCCAAGGCCCATCTGAAAGAAATGGAACAAGCAATGGAACAGGAAAGGACCTGGTTTTTAACACTGAATCATTGCCATCTGTAGATAATCGAATCCGAATGCTGGATGCCTGTTCTCACTCTGAAGACCCAGAACATGATATTTCAGGGGAAATAAATGCTGCTCATATAGCACAAGGTTCTCAGGAGTCTTGTATCACACGAACTGGAGATTTCCTTGGGGAGACTATTGGGAATGAATTATTTAATTGCCGACAATTTATTGGTCCACAGCATCACCACCATCACCATCACCACCACCACCACCATGATGGGTAAGCCTGTTTAAAAAGAACTATTCAGCTTGCATTTCCTTTAGGGAAGAATGATAGCTACATTTATTCAGTTAAAGTTTATTGTTGATTGTTGCTGTTAAATAGTGTAATGCAGACTGTAAATACTAGTCAAATTTATAGTGTGCACATTTAAAAATTTTTTTGTAGATGAACACAGTACCTTCATTATATTTATTTATTTTTATGTGGTGCTGAGGATCAAACGCAGGGCTTCACATATGCCAGGGAAGCACTCTGTCACTGAACCCAGCCCCAGTGCCTAGTGGGCACATTTAAAAAAGCAAATGAAGCAGTTAGGATTAATTTTAATTATATATTTAAATGAGTTTTTCTAAAATATCATTTCCAAATTAACCAGTATAAAAATTAAGATACTTTGCATTTTTTCATAAGAAGTCTTGTATACTTAGTGTATATTTTATACTTATTTTGTACTTTCTATTCATCTATAGGGTAGCCAGTTTTTATGCCTGTGTGGTAACCATAAGTGGCTAGTGGATATCATATTAGAGAGCATAGATTGAGATCTTCAGTTCTTTGTAATAGTTGTGTAAAAGCAGATCTGAGATTGCTCATTGCAGTGGATCTGGTGGTGTAGCTCAGTGGCAGAGCACTTGCCTTGCATGCATGAGGCTGGGGGTTTAATCCCAGTACTGCCTCTGAAAAAACCCACCAGGAAAACCAAACAAACAAAAAAAAAACCAAGATTACTTTTGGAAACTTCTGGTAAACTGTGATGATGAAAAGGGAAATTAAATACATTTCCTAATTAAGTACTAATTGGGATAAGCTCTAGTATAAATATTTTTGATTGTGATTATTTTGATTATCAAATACCCAGAGTATTTGATAATGATTCTTACTAGTGCTATCATATTGAGCAAAATATTTAATTTTTCTTTAATTTTCTCACCTATAAAATAGAAACAGTAGTAGTAGTACTTCTCTTCGGGTTTATTGTGAGAATTTTGTGAACTAATGTGAATGTCACAAAATAAATGCTCAATAAGTATTAGCTGCTATTTATTTTCATTACAAGTATTTTATACACACACACACTTTTTTTTTTTTTTTCTGTTTTTGTTTTTTTGTATTGTGGATTGAACCCAGGGGCATTTAACCACTGAACCACATTCCTGGCCCTCTTTTATGTTTTAATTTGAGACAGGGTCTCCCTGAGTTACTGAGGCTGACCTTAAACTTGAGATCCTCCTGCCTCAGCCTCTTGAGCTGCTGGGATTACAGGCATGCACCACCATGCCTAGCCAAACAGCAGTATTTTGAGTGGATGAGGAAACATGAGTATGTGACTTGTCAGAATGAGTTTTCTTAGTCTTGACAGTTTGCTAGACCTTCCAGAATTTAGTTGAGATGTTTTGAGTGCAGTATGTGTTTACACTTAACTACTTTGTTTCCTTTTTAGTTTATTCTATTACTAATGTATCTAAACTTAGGGCAATGTTTCTCAGTCTTGAGAATACTGACATTTTGGGTCAGATAATTTTTTGTCTTGAATTTTCAGCAATGTGAATGGAGTATTGTGCGTTATTGTGCACTATAGAACGTTTAACAGCTTATATAGCTCCTATCTCTAGAAACCAGTAGTATTTGTAATAATAATAATAATAATAATAATAGTAATAATTCCTCTCATATAGAATAACAAAAAAAATGTCTCTAGATATTGCCAAATTGCCCTGCTAGAAAGGCAGAATCACCCTGGTTGAAATTCTTTGTTTTAATGTCTCACATTAAGGGCGTGCACATTCAAAATTATCCCCAGCATTTTTCATGATGAAAACTGAGCAGTTTATTATAGGACTGAGATGCAGTATATTCTGTTTAATACCTTGCATATCTGTCTTGACACCCACCCTAACAATAAGTTAAAAAGTAATGTAGAACTAATAAGTCTACCCCACAAGATATAATGATTTAGTTTTTTAACCTCTCCCCATATTCTGTCTGATACTAGTGAGTCTTTAAGTTAATCCCGAACTTTTGTTTCTTATTATGTTTTCATCCTTTTGTGTTTACATTCTTTTGCGTATCCAGTACAATGTTTTAGAAGTCAGTGCTTATATATTCTTGTTGTGCATGCTGGCCTGGTGAATAGGTTTTGGGAGATACATGACAGTATAAATAAATGAATGAATTGTGTTCTGCTAAAAATCTCCCAATAAATTTATTTTTGGTGGTGCTAGGGATTGGACTGAAGGCTTTGTGAATGCTACAGATGCACTCTAACATTCATCCACATCTCCAGTACTCCATTTAATATTATCTCTATCTAGAATGCAACCTTAATTTGAAATATTTTCCTGATAGTTATTCCCTTTGATTTTGAGGATGTATGAACAAATATAAATGAATTTTAAGGTTTCACATTGTGACTTTATGAAATAATACATAACTGTCAGTATTACTGATCTTGCTCTCTAAAGTTGTTCTAGCAAGGTATATGTATTAATTTGTATATACTGTAAAGTATGATAAGATGTGCATATTGTTAAATCACATAATAATTCTAACATTGGGATCTTTGTGAAGCTCATCAACATTCTATATATGTGTGTGTGTGTGTGTGTGTGTATATATATATATATATATTTTTTTTTTTTTTTTTTAATAAAGAAAACCTTCAGTCCCTGGCACCACAAAACAGTAACAACAGCCATAAAAACCAATATTGCTTTGCTTCTGATTATGTTGTAAGTTGTGCCAAATGTTTTAAGAAGGGCATTTTTTTTTTTAATGATTCACAATATATGTTTAATTTCTTAAGTACTGATTTTTTTTTTTGTTATAGGCATATGGTTGATGATATGCTAAGTGCAGATGATGTCAGTTGCAGTAGCTCACAGGTCAGTGCAAAATCAGAAAAAAATATGGCTGATTTTGATGGTGAAGAATCTGGATGTGAAGAGGAACTAGTTCAGATTAATTCACATGCAGAACTAACATCTCATCTCCAACAACATCTTCCCAATTTAGCATCTATTTACCATGAACATCTTAGTCAAGGTAAGAATCTGTAGTAAGCTAAGTATATTATCTTCTTCAAAGCAGAAAAAGTTTATATTGTTAAACTGAATCAACAGTTTATGTTATGATACTTAAATTTTTTGTATGTATATTTTTTGGTTGTCAGTGGATCTTTTATTTATTTATGTTTGGTACTGAGTATTGAACCCAGGGCCTCAGGCAAGCGCTTGCCAGGCAAGTGCTCTACCACAATTGAGGCACAACTCCAGCCCCTAAATATTTTTGCCAGAACAATTTCATATGATAATTTTCTTTCCAAAGTAATGAAATCAGTTTAAATACTCCATTGTGAATATAAATAAAGACTGCATTTCTATTAAGTGATGTTCAGTTGTAAAAGGGTATGCTTATTAAGGAAGTGTAAGAAAATTATAGATTTACATTTTAGAAAGTATATGGATTTATAGGTTTTATTTTTAGAAATTGTAGGAACTGAAAGTATAGGAGCTGGGTTGTAGGTGCACGCATGTAATCCCAGTGGCTCAGGAGGCTTCGTCAGGAGGATTGCAAATTGGAAACCAGCCTCAGCAACTTAGCAAGGCCCTCAGTAGCGTAGAGAGAACTTGTTTCTTTTCTTTTTTTTTTTTAATACTTTTTTTATACCTTTATTTAATTTTTATGTGGTGCTGAGGACCAAACCCAGGGCCTTAAGCATGCTAGGCGAGTGCTCTGCCACTGAACCACAACCCCAGCCTGAACTTGTCTCTTAATATAATTACAAAAGAGCTGGGAATGTGCTCGGTGGTTAATCAACTCTAGGTTCAATCCCTGGTACCAAAAAAAACAAAAAGGAAGGATTAATAAGTACTTCTTTTTTGTGGGGGCAGTGCTGTGGAATCAAACCTAGGTCCTCACATATTCTAGGCAAGTGCTATACCACTGAGCCACATCCCTAGGCTAATAAGTACTTTCTTAATATCTAGTCATCTGGAAAATACAAGTTAAAATCATTACTCATCTATTGGAATGGGTAAATTTAAGGACTGACATTAAGAAAGTAGAATAACTGGAACTCTTCTACATTGCTCTTGAGGCATATACCCCTTTGGAGAACTGGTTAATCAGGGTCATGTCATCACCCGCTTACCCCTGCCCCCAGCGTGTTTTACAGTACTAAGCCTAGATCAGCTTCTTAAAAAATTAAATGTATACCTAACACATAACCCAGCTGTTCCTGGGTTCTTTATCTAAGAGAGATGAAAGAATGTCTATAAAAAGATTTGTAAAAGAGTGTTCATACCTGCTTTCTTCATAAGAGCCTAACTGCGGTTACCTGGATGTGGTTACTCAACATCATTAGTTGTTAAAAAGAAAAAAATGGAAAACTATGGATCAATATAAAATATTCTGATCAAAAGAAGCTAGAAACAGAAGAGTAGATACTGTATATCACATATATGCACTTCTAGAATAGTCGAATGCATTTTGTAATGATAGAAGATTGCTCAGTGACCACCCAGGATTTGGAGGATAACATCTGATTATAAAGGCTCATGAGAAAACTTTCTCAGGTGATAGAAATATTCTCTGCTTCAATTATTTATGCCTGTTAATTAATTAAATGATGTTTAATTAAGTGATGCTAGGATTGAACCCAGCGCCTGAGGCATGCTAAATACATGCTCTACCACTGAACTACACCCCTAGTCCGTATTCTATCTTAATAAAATTAATTTCAAATGGTAAGTAACAGCCCCCCCTCCAAGAAAAAAAGAGAATCAGACTGGAAGAAATATTTAGTGGTTATATATCTAATAAAGTGTTTATATCTAGAATATGTAAGAACTTTTTATAACTCAGTAATAGACAAAAGAATTAATTAACTCCAATTAAAAATTGGAGGATTTATTTTACCAAAATAGGTATGGTGGTGGGTAATAATCATGAAAAGATACTCAGTGTCCTTAGTTTTTAGGGAAATACAAATTAAAAACCACAGTGAGAACCCACTACATACCTAATTAAAACGGTTGAAAGTAAAAGTGGCCTTAACCATAGTCTTGAGAATCAAGAGAAACATGAACTGGGCACTCTCCTATGCCATTAGTAGGCATGTAAAAATGGCATAACCATCATAGACTACTTTTTGGCAATTTCTTAAAATATTATACATACATATACCAAGGCACAGCAGATCCATTTGTAGTTAACTGAGAATAAGGAAAGCATATGTCTATCCAAAAATTGTCAGACAGATATTTTAGCATTTATTCATTATAATAGTAAAAACCTAGGAGTTGTGTAAATGTCCTCTGTTGAATGTTTACATGTTTTTATAAAAGAGTATATTGGTCCTTAATAACAAGGGACATACTATTGATCGATGTGTATTAACATGTATGATCCTCAAGAACGTGGTATGGGCAGAAGCCACATATAAGACTACACATCATATGATTCCATTTACATGACATTTCCAGAAAAGACTATTTATGGGATGATGAAACAATTTAGGACTGGAGAGTGCTATCAGGGATTAACTAGGAACTAGGGAACATTTGGAGAGGTGGAAAGTGTTCTAAACTAGATTGTGGTGATGGCCACATAGTTCTCAATTTAAGGAAATCATTATACATTGTATAGTCCAATAGGTAAAGTTCAGAGAAACAAAGCAAAAAAGCATTTTTGGTTAATGTAACAAAAAGTAATTATTTAGTCTAGCATTCAGGAAATTTGAATTAGTATAATAGAATCTTCTAATTTAATTGAATGTTTTGGGAAAATCTTTTGATAAAAATAATTTGCCCTTTCTAATTATAGAAATTATAAGAGATTATGCAGAAGGTCATCTAGAGGAATGCCCGTTGCTTAAAGATTTGATAACCTATCTTCTTTACACTTGTTTCAAGTATTTATAATTAGATAACCTTGATATATGAAAAACACTAGTCATATTTATTAGAAATAGTAGAAGGAAAGGCAAGTGAATAGTTAGTTCACATTAGCCTTAAGTCTAAACAATTCTGTTTGGTTTTCATTCATAGGTAATTGTGCTAGTAGGTTTTTACTTTGTGATCTAAAAAGAGCTTTATTTTTACACTTTTCTTTGGGATTGTTAACTTTATGAATGCTGTAATTCCCAGTTTCTTTCAATTGCATTCATCTACAGTCTGTTCTGTTTTGTCCCTTTAGGACCTGCAGTTCATAAACATCAATTCAATAGTAATGCTGTGACAGACATTAATTTGGATAATGTTTGCAAGAAAGGAAATACTTTGTTGTGGGATATAGTCCAAGATGATGATGCTGTAAGTTATTTAATAAAACCAAAAGAGTACAAAATTACTGCACAATACAATCAGGATAAATAATAATGTTATGCCTATACTTTTTTGTAGGTTAATCTTTCTGAAGGATTAATAAATGAAGCAGAGAAACTTCTCTGTTCCTTAGTATGTTGGTTTACAGATAGACAGATTCGAATGAGATTCATTGAAGGTTGCCTTGAAAATTTAGGAAACAACAGGTAAAGAGGAATTAAGTTCTTTACAGTAAAATTTGTGCCTTATTGATGAGATGTGGTCTTTTCATAGTTTTTAATGTACTGTATTTTTTAGTTATGATTTTCATATTAGGTTAAAGATTTTTTTTTTCCTTACACGCTTAATATTTCATCACTTTTTTTAAAAACACTTCAGCATTCTTGGTTAGATTATCTACAACAGAAACAAATAATATTCTCTTCTTGATTCTGGGAACTCAGTGGAGACGCTTTGTTTTTAAATTGCAATTAATTTTTTTTTTTTTTTAAACTGTCCCATGTTGTATTAAAGGAACCTACAAAAGAAATTAGACTTGGTCTAAAATATAAACATTTTAGAAGTAGCATTGCTTGTCTATTTGAGTGGATCTTTTTTTGTCTCAGTTTCTATAGTGTATAAAAGCATTAGGTTAGTACCTCAACTGGCTAAAGTACATTTAATATATATAGTTCACAGATATCACTCATACCTCAATAAAATGGCTTAAAAAATACAAAATGGGCCAGACGTCAGGGCACATGCTTGTAATCCAAGCGACTTGTGAGACTGAAGCAGAAGGATTGTAAGTTCAAAGCCAACTTCAGCAATTTAGCAAGGCGCTAAGGAACTTAGTGAAAAACAGTGTCACAACAAAAATTATGAAAGTGCTTTGGGGATGTGGCTCAGTAGTTAAGTACCCCTCTGTTCAATCCTCTTCACCACCACCTCCTAAATACAAAATGGGAGCTATGAGTTTAGCTCAGTAGTAGACTATCATGTCTACCATACATGATGCTCTGGGTTTGATCCCCAGTACTGCAAAAAACAAAAACAGGCGAGGAAAAAAAAAAAAAAGTAATCCTCCCTCCCCCAAAGGAGAAAATATGCACATACTATACATATGACCATGTGTCAATATCCAGAAAATATAAGGAACTACAAAAATTAGCCAAAAATATATTAAAAAGTAGGCAGTACATTGTATGTATATAGATCATGATCTCACTCATATTTGGATCTAAAACTTGATCTTACAGAAGTCGAGAATAGAATAGTGTTTATAAGATAGTACAATAGTGTTTACCGTGTAGAAAGCTTAGGGACAGTAGTGATGGGAATGGGCACATCAATGAGTACTAAATTAGTTATATCTGATCAAGAAATTCTGGTGTGCTATTGTACAGTAGGGTATCTATGGGTAACAAGAATGAATTGTACATTTCAAAACCTAGAAGGAAGAATATTAAAGGTTTTCATCATAAAGAAATGATAAGCCAGATACCGTGTTTGAGGAGGTAATGTTTAACCTGATTTAAACATATACAATGTGTCGAAATATCATATTACTCTATTAAAATTTAGTTCTTACATATCAGTTAAAAATAGATTTAATTTTTTAAATTGGGTTACTTTTTTCTGTCTTGTATATGTTCTCACGGAGGCTCAAATAATCGCAAGTTTGATTCTTCAGTGTTTTTCCATTGGTACAGTGTCACATTTCCTTTGGTTTACACTGTTTTGAAATCGTTCAATTCTCTGATGTAGTAAAAACATGGTTCCTGTGTGTATATATGTTGACAGTTCAGTTATAAATATGTTGTTTTTATCTTACATATGCCTGCTGTAAATGTCTAGTTTTATTGAAAATCTAAGTGCTTTAAAGTATTATTTTTCTCTAATTCATTTAGGAAAAATATATGTAATGTTTTCTCCTTGTGATTCTTCAAAGGGCTATAGTTTCAAGGAGAGTAGAAAAATTGCTATTTCATTCAGGTGTAAGAAGCACCTAATAGAACTCTGCAGTACCATTTAAAATAACTGAATAGTCTTTGTAGAGCTATCTAAATGCCAAAAAACATTTAGAATAATTGGGAACTTTACCACTGAGCTTCACCCTCAGTGGTATTTTTGAGAAGGGGTCTTGCTAAGTTATGTTGTCAAGGCTAGCTGTGAACTTGAGTTCCTCCTGTCTCAGCCTCCTGATTTACTGGGTTACCAGCATGTCATTCTTTTAAAAGACTATTTTTGGAGTTGGGGAGATAGCTCAGTTGGTAGAGTGCTTACCTCCTAAGCACAAAGCCCTGGGTTCAATTCCCAGCACAGCAAAAAAAAAAAAAAAAAAAAAAACAACAACAAACTACTTTTAATGGCTGGATGTTATATCATCATTTACATAGATTTTGTATCAGTTAATTATAAAATTTTAAGTATTTTATAAGCCTTTTTAAAAAATATTTAGTTGTCGATGGACCCTTATTTTATTCATTTTCTTATATGCGGTGCTGAGAATCAAACCCAGTGCCTCCCACTTGCTAGGCAAGTGCTCGACCACTGAACCACAATCCCTTAATGAGCCTTTTTTGAAAGCACCATTTTTAAAAAGTGATATATTATTAATTTACATGCATGTGTGTTTTTATACCAAGACCCAGTAATTCCACTTTTAAGTATGTACCTAGCAAATATATCTAGATGGTCCACAGAATACTCAAGATTGTGCATTGCAGTACTATTTAAAATACCTTATATTCTTTGTATAGCTACCCAAATGCAAGAATCCACTAGAGTGAATAATTGGGGATTGTTCAAAGAATGAAATAGCAATAGCAATCAATGAACTATTGCTGCTTGGAACAATCTCGAATACATAATGTCAAGTGAAAGAGGCTAGATATGAAAGAGTATCCATATTCAATTTAGTTTAAAAACAGGTAAACTTGTACTGCCTTGGGTTTGTATTTGGAAGGGGTGACAGTGGAGGCTTCTGGAGGGTAATATTGCACAGCTATATTTATATCAGAATTTTGAACTGTACAGTTAGATCTGTACACATTTAAGTAAAAGAAGCGAAAGATGAAATATGCAGCCATTTAGAGTCCTGTTTTCTTAGATTACAATGATGATACAAATATACCCTTACAGATCCAGCTTTTAAAAAGAAAAACAGTGCAAGAAATAAGCAAGAGTATAGTATCCAATATTATTTTGGGCGGGAGAATTGTGATATATTTTTCTTCTTGTCTTTATGTCTTTATGTTTTCCATTTTTTTCTACAGTGAGCATGTACTTATTTTATGAATAAGGAAACTTAATAAATTCCAAAGGAAAAATTTGTGTATAAAATGGAAAAAAAATGTCAATATGGAATTTTTTAAATTAAATTATTATTTTCTCCCCCCTCCAGTTGAAAACATTATTCATTTGAGGTAACCCCTGTACCATAATTATAATCATTTAATGGTTTACTGAATATCTAGTAAGCATATCTGTTGTGTTGTAGTTAATTTTGTCTTCAAACTACTCAATTGGTTGCTATTTCTTGCTATTACTGGGAATAGCATTAGTCATATGTGATGGTATTTTGTGGTATTTTCAGCCTGTAAAACATGCATGTTCAGTGTATAACAGCCAAAATTAGTGGATTTTTTAAATGTAAACATTAATCTGGGTTTTCATATGAACCTGTGATTCTTAGTGGAGGTGATTGTTTCTGCTTAGGCATGTCTTAACTTGTAAGTGGGGGTTGGGGTTATTACTTCAGGTCAACAATGCCTTCTACAATGTAGAAGACAGTTTCCCAGAAGAAAGTTTCCAGCCTGAAACCTCACTAGTGTTAGAATTAAGAAACCTAAACAAAAGATTGATTTCTCTAAACCTAACCTTCTGAGTTATTATCATGGTAAGAGAGTATGTGGCATAGTGTACTGTTAATTAATAGAAAACAAATCGGGCACTGCAACTTCAATTCATTTACTTTAATCCTGAAATATGAGTAAAATAATCTTTCCAGTTCTTTACTTGCTGTGGTTGGTACACCTGCCAGCATTTTTTCTTCTTTCCTTCCCATAGACCCCTGAAGTTAGCATTCTACCACTGACAACACCTCCAGCCTGCTTTGCCTTTACTATGGTCATAGTTTATTTTTTACAGTGAACTTAGGTGTTTTTGTATGGTAAACTCGGATCTTGTGAAATACAGAGATCTGAAAAGGAAAATTAGAGTCTCCCATAAATCACCCATAATTCTGTTAATACAGGACTACTATAAATGCTTTTAAAAAATGCACCTATATGCCAGGCACTGTTGTCCATACCTGTAAAGATCTCAAGTTTGAGGCCACACTCAGCAACTTAGTGAGACCGTGTCTCAAATTAAAAAATAGAAAGGGCAACTTTGTGAGGTCTTGTCTCAAATAAAAAAAAAAATCAGAAAGGGCTGATGATGTAGCTCAGTGTAAAGAATCTGCTAGTCAGTCTATAAGCGGGCATGGTGGTGCAGGCCTGTAATCCCAGGGATTCCTGAAACTGAGGCAGGAGGATTACAAGTTTGAAACCAGCCTGGTCAACTTAGTGTGATCCTGTCTTGAAGTAAAAATAAGGGTTGGGGATGTAGCTCATGGTGAAGTGCCTTTGGGTTCAATCTCCATCCTTGGGTGAGGGCTTCTGTAATCTCTTCTGTGATATGTGGACCTATATCTGGGGCACATTTAGCCTCAGGCAGATTGTTTTGTAAGGCACAGAATAAGACTTCAGCAGTACAGAAAGTTTAGTGTTAGGCATAGAAATATATAGTTGATAGGCATTCATACATTGAAAGAAAGATGAGGCAGATAGCAGCTCCCATCATGAAAATTCTGTTAATTTTTAGTTTACTGTTTGTTACCAAGGATGTGTAAGATAAGACTGCTTCCCAGTGAGTAAGAGTCAAGTAAGCATTTGGAGGCATCTTTGAAATTCTCTGTTCTCCCAAAAACCAAAATGAGATTTTTCTGGGAATTTATCCATTGAGTTCCTTTTTTACTTTTCTTGAGCTATTTTTAGGTACTTTATCCATGTGTTCAAATTTCTTGCCTATGTGTACAAGTCATTTCTTGAATAAAATCATTGCATGTGTGAGAGATCCTGTTTGCTTAAATAGAGCTGTGGGCTGGCCCATAGCTTGAGATCCTTCTGCCTCAGCCCCCCAAGTCTCTGAAATTAATAGGAGTGCACCACATACTCAGTGCCTGTTTTTGTTGTTGTTGTTGTTGTTTTGTTTTTAAGACACATTTCATGTCAACTTTGTGCTATTTATTTATTTATTTATTTATTTATTTATTGGCGTTACTGGAGATTGAGTCCATGGTGCTGTCACTGAGCTATATCCCCAGTCCTTTTTAAAAAAATTGTCGAGATGCCATCTTGCTACTTGCTGAAACTTGCCTCAAATTTACAGCCCTCTTACCTCAGCTTCCTGAGTAGCTTGAATTATAGGATTATGCCACTCTACCTGGCCAAGGCAGTATGCTTTGTAGAAACATATGTCTTAAAATGTGGTGTTTAGAATCAGACACAGTGGCATAGACCCTGGGTTAAATCTCCAGTATGACTAAAGAAAAAGAAAAAAAATATATAAATGTACGTGTGTGTGTGTGTGTGTGTGTGTGTGTGTGTGTGTGTGTGTGTGTGTGTGTTTTCTGGAAATGAGGACTGATCTGGGCCTTGCACATGCTAGGTTTGTACCCTATCACTGAATTAAACTACTAGCCCATTTTATTTTGTTTTATTTAAGATAGGGTCTTGATAAATTGCCCAGGCTGCCCTCATACATGGGATCCTCCTGCTTCACCACCTTAATAAGTAGCTGGGGTTACAAATCTGTACCATCATGCCCACTATATAGATGCCTTTTTTTTTTTTTTAAACTGGGGATTGACCCAGGAATGTTTTACCACTGAACTACATCCCCAGCTCTTTGCATTTTTTAATAGGAGAGAAGATCTCATGAAGGCTGTGATTGTATTTTTTCCCCCACACACTTTTTTTTAATCGGTGCATTATAGTTGTATATATTGATGGAATTTATTGTTACATATTTGTACATGCACACAATAATAACATTATAAATGTTTCTACCCTTGTGGCATTGTTTCTCTTATGTTCTACTAACTGTAGTTTCTTTTGTCATCATCTAGTTGTACTTTTTTTTTTAATCCCCTTCTTTTGATTATTGGGGATTGCCCTGGGGCACTTTACTGAGCTACATTCTAGTCCTTTGTATTTATTATTTTGTGATAGGTGTTGCATAGTTACTCAGGTTGGCCTTGAACTTTGAATTCTCCTGCCTTAGTCTCCTGGTTACAGGTGTTCCCTACCATGCCTGGCTCTCGTTCTTAATTTTGTTATGTAGCATTTTATACTGTTGGTCTTCCTCCTTCAAAAACTTCATGTTTAAGTTCTTCAATGGTTCATTATTTAAGCATGTATTATAAGCATGATTTTTTAACTGATAAAATTATGGGTCTGCTCTTGTAGAACACATTCTGGTGGTAAACATGTTGAATTAAAAAAACTCTTTAGATAATGGTAAATGAAAGAAGTAATGATGTTGAGATGAGTAACAGGTCTATGGGACAGTGGAAAGGTTTTAATTAATATGGATTTGTCCTAATGAGAGTGATAGGAAGGAGTCATGCAACGATTTACACAAAAATCTTTCTAAGTAAACACATTAGCAAAGGCTTTAAGGCATGAATATGCTTTCTATGTTGAAGGGGTAGCAAAGAGGAAGATTGGAAGGAATTTAAGTTAGATTGATGGGAGGAATGCAGGCAGTACAAACAGAGGCTTGGATTTCAACTTAAGTACTTTGGATTTTATATTCAGAAAACAATACGTTTTTATTTTCTCTCTTTTCTCCTACTGAGAATTTATTCCCCAATGTTTATTCCCTCCCATTACAGAAGCACAATCCTGTGTTTTGATGTGTGTGTACACATACATACATACATAAACACCCAGATACATTTATATAAATACACCTTTTTTTTGGTCATCATGTGAAAATTGGGGGAAAAGTGGTAACAATAACTTGTTAAAGAATATTTTCATGGAAATAAAATACCTTTAAATGTTCTTAATTTATGGCGTGCTTTCTTTTAATGTCTTGGTTTGGAATTTTAAAACTTGGATTTCTTGCTCTATCTTATATGAAATGAATTTATACTTCGGGAAAAATTTTTTTTTTGTGTAGGGAGTATATTAGACTTAAAATTCATTGAATGAGTTTAAATGAATTTCTGTTAGAAAAAAAACTAGTCACTCATAGTTAACTTTATTTCATTCTATAAATATGTTTTTGCTGTTTCAGATCAGTAGTAATTTCACTTCGTCTTCTTCCAAAATTGTTTGGTACTTTTCAGCAGTTTGGGAGCAGTTATGACACACACTGGATTACAATGTAAGTAAATAAAAGAACAGTATTTCAAAGCTTGTTTTATTCCAAATTGTAGTTATCTGACATGGTTTGGAATAACTTAACTGACTTTATACCAGGAAAATTGAATTTAATATGATTTAAACATTTTCTTAGCTTTCTCTGTCACAGCACTGTGAAGACCATGTCTCGCTTGGTAGAAAAAAATCAATGGGTTTTGTTTTCTTTGAGAATAATATTGTAACAACATATATTCTGCTTCTAGGGAGAAGACCTAGTACATGTGCTCACAGCAGAAGATGATCCACAATAAAATAAAGCATGTTTATTTATGAAATTCCTTTGAATTTATTAATGAAATCTTCTTGAATTTGTTTATGAATTTTTTTTCCCCTTTTAATAGAAATTGGTTCTAGATATAAGATCATATTAGGGGAATTTTTTTTTCCTTGAGGGGGACCATGCTAGAGGTAGAATCCGTGGTCTCATTGTAGACAAGTGCTCTTCCACTGACCTACGTTCCAGCTTATTTTATTTTAAGAAATGGTCTTGTGGGGTGGGAGGGGGGCAAGAATGGAGGAAGGAAGGACTATATAGAGGGAAAAGAGGGGTGGGAGGGGTGGGGGGGAGGGAAAAATGGGGGTGGGGGAGAGGGAAAAAAAATAACAGAATGAATCAAACATTACCCTATGTAAATTTATGGTTACACAAATAGTATGCCTTTACTCCATGTACAACCAGAAAAACAAGTTGTACCCCATTTGTTTACAATTAAAAAAAAAAAAAAAAAGAAATGGTCTTGCTTAGTTGCTCAGCCTCTCCTCCAATTTGTGATATCCCTGCCTCAGCTTCAAGTAGCTTGTATAACAGACCTGTGTCCTTGTGACTGGTTTACGGATAATCTTGACAGGTTATCTTATTGCTCTTTTTTTTTTTGGGGGGGGGGGTGCTGGGGGTTGAACCCAGGGTCTTGTGCTTACAAGGCAAGCGCTCTACCGACTGAGCTATCTCCCCAGCCCCTATCTTATTGCTCTTTAAAAAAAAATTTTTTTGAGTTGTAGATGGACATGATACCTTTTATTTATTTATTTATTTTTTTATGTAGTGCTAAGGATCGAACCCAGTGCCTACATGTGCTGGGCAAGGTACAGCCCCAATCCCTTATTGCTCTTTTTTATTTATAGAGAATTTACAGTTAATAAATGTTAAAAGGATTCTTTCAAGGATAGTATTATCATATGAAAGAACTCTGAGCTACTGTGGTTACAATATTGTCATTAGTATAACAAAAACCTGCCTTGTGCTGGGCGCAGGCCCTGGAGGCTGAGGCAGGAGGATCCCATGTTCAAAACCAGCCTTAGCAATTTATCCAGGCCCTAAGCAACTTAGGGAGACCCTTTTTCTTCCCTTTTTTTTTTTTTTTATTGTAAACAAATGGGATACATGTTGTTTCTCTGTTTATATATGGAGTAAAGGCATACCATTTGTGTAATCATACATAAAACATTTTAAAAAAGGACTGAGGATGTGGTTCAGTGGTTAAGTGCCACTGGGTTCAATTCCTGGTACCAAACACAACAAAACAAAAACATCTCCCTTTGTTAATATTATCTCATAAACTTTTCTAATGGCCCATATTTTAAAATTAGGGACTTTGCCCTGAATCTTTTATCAATTATTCAGGTAACCAGTAAGTGGACTTGAACAAGTCAGGTTACTTACTGAAGCCATGAAACAAGTATTTTAGAGCTGATTCCATGTTTAGTTTAGTTTAGTTTTGTTTTGTTTGGAGCTGATTTCAAACCCAAGTGTTACTGAATGTTTTCTTCTTTCTAAACTATGCCTTCATTGAATGATTGGCAAGTCAGGAGTTACCTATATCGAAAATACAGGCCAGTTGCTGTGGCATATACCTATAATCCCAGAGACTCAGGTAGCTGAGGCAGGAAGATGGCAATATCGTGATCAGCCTTGGCAATTTAGCAGGGCCCCAAGCAACTTAGCAAGATCCTGTCTCAAATAAAAAATTTTAAAAAGGGCCTGGGATGTGGCTCAGTGGTAAAGTGCCCATGAGTGAAACCTCCAGTGTCCACCTATCCCCCCCTCCCCCATAAGAAAGAAAACAGCAATGGCAAAGAAATGATATAATTTTTTATTAAAACTTTTGAACATAAAAATAAAATTTTATATGTGTTGCTGGGATTTGAATCCAGGGCCTCATAAATACTAGTCAAATGCTTTATCACTGAGCCACAAATCCAATCTGGACTTTTGGAATTTAAATATTTATTTATCTAAACGTTTTAACAGATTTATTATTACTAAGTGTTGTGTGAAACAGTATGTTAATTATGGAATATCTCAATGTTTTTATCACTTTTTAGATTTAGTATTTCTAGATTGTTTTGGAATTTAATACTGGGGCATTTCTTTAATACTTTTTAAAAAATATCTGTTAAAAAAGTAAGCACAATTGGCAATTTGAAAGACATTAATTAAACTTATATTGTATGCCTTCTGTATGCCAGGTATACTGTTGAAAACTGTTGCATAATAACCAAAGCACATAGAATGGAATGATATATTATTTTAAATGTCAACTCATAATAGAAGTCTACCAGGCATTTTATCTTCTTCATAGGTTTTGAATACTTTGTGATTTGAAAAACATTAACTGTGTTAAATTTGTAGAAATTAACAAGCATTGCTTTGTCTTTTCGTCATTTCAGCTATAAGTAAAACTTGTAAATTTTTGATTATTTGACATTTTTACATGCAAAGATATTTTAGATAAGCGTTTTTTTTTCCTCTTCAAGCATGCGTTTTATACTGTTACCCTGCTCTCTTTAAAATTATTGTTTTCCTTTAATTGGACCAGGTGGGCAGAAAAAGAACTGAACATGATGAAACTCTTCTTTGATAATCTGGTATATTATATTCAAGCTGTAAGAGAAGGAAGACAAAAACATGCACTGTAAGTACTTTTCAGCTAAGTTAAATATGAGTTTACATGTGGATTACCTTTCCTGTGAAGGATAATTTTACCGTTTGTATTTTTTCTCTTTCATATAGGAAATAAATATAAAAGTTTATGTAAAATTTGTAGAAGAAAGAAATGCTAATTAGCATGTCTTTTTAAGTTGAAAAATTACGATGTTCCTCTTACAAGTCTTAGTGAAGTTAGCTATGTAAGTTTTGTAGGTTGGTTAACATTTATTACTGAGATTTATTGAAAATAATTGTTTTTAGGAATGAAAACTAAACATTCCCTAGAAATTTTTAGAATTTTCTTCATGTATTAGGGCATTGGTTTTAAAATTTGTAAATAATTTACTTCCAGATAACATACTTAACATAGTTAAAACATTTACATTTTTTTTTATGATTGAATACTATCAATATATATTTTAGGACATGTAGATGGTTTCAAAACTGGTGGTATTACTGAGTAATATTTTACTTTCTCTCTTGTGGGATAAGAATTGGTAGAAACCAAGTAGTAGTGTTTAAAACTTTTTGTAAGGAGACGCATGCCTAAATGCTTAGGAGGAGATATATACAATTCAGATCTGTTAGTGAACTTAATGTTCTGGCATTATGTCCAAGTCAAAGACATCACCAGTTTAGTGTCAGTATCAAGCATATCAGTGAATAAGTGAAGGAGTGAGTCTTTTTTTATTTTTATTTTTTAATTTTTTTTTTTGTAGTTGTAGGTGGACAGAATGCCTTCATTTTGTTTATGTGGTGCTAAGGATCGAACTCAGTGCCTCACACGTTCTAGGCAAGTGCTCTGCCACTAAGCTACAGTCCCAGTACGAAGGAGTGAATCTTTTTGAGAAAACCTCCCTATGAGCGGAAAGTGGGCAAACTGTAGAAGTGTTCCAGACGTTTTAGACCTTTAATGAATATTCACTTCCCAAGATGAATTCACTCATTTTCCCTCATAAATAATTGCCTTCTGTAGATTTTGCTGTTACCTTTAGGGTACCACTGACTGTCCTGTTAGTAACATAAAACTCTTAAATTTGTAGGAGAGCTTTTTGCTATTCTTTTTATTTCCAACCATGAATGATAGTGATAGCAGTTAAAAATAATAGCTAGTGGTATGGACTGATGTCTGAGTGAAAGATTAAGCATTCATTGATATTTACTATGTACCACTTACCATTTTAAATGTTAAAGGTACAGAGAAACCCATTTGGGGTTGACAGTTTCATTTTGCAAATGCAAAAATTGAAGTTATGAGACAGTAGCCACACATTTAATACAGAATGGAGTCAGGATTTGTATCCAGCCATTTGGTTCTAAAACTTGTATTTTTGGGGGCAGGGCAGAACTGGGGATTTTACCCAGGTTTGGGGTGGAGGCTGTCTACTATAGAGCTCTATCCTCAGCCTTTTTAAAATTTTGAGATGGGATCTCACTAAGCTCCCAAGGCTGACCTCCAGCTTGTGATCTTTCTGCCTCAGCCTCCTGAGTAGCTGGAATTATAGGTGTGTGCCACTACACTGGACTTGGAACTCATATTCTTAAGAGCTACATTATATTGCCATCAGTATCTACCTATATTTGTACCAAAATATAACCATATCTTCACAAATTGCCCCTCAAATTACTGTTTTTGTCCTGATAACCAGCCTGATAAGTCAGACTTTTTACCTCAGTCTCCTCCTGTGTTCCTTTCTTATCCCAGTCAAATGAGGCAGGCACCATAGTATTGGAAGAATGCACATGGGCTTTGAATATCAGAAAGCCATGGGTTTAAGTTATGACTCTATTATTTTAATCTTGTTTCAGTTATCTTTCTAATCCAATTATTTTACAAGTATTTGTAAGAATGAAATGATATGAACTGTACCTGGCATATAGTAAATTACAAGTTGTGGTTATCTGGCTAAAACAAAACTATTTGTATTATGAAATAAATAAGAATTCTGCCTTTTACCCACATTTAGCTTCCACAGCATGGAAAATAAAATACCAATGTCTTCAGCCTGGCATTCTGAATACCATGAGATCTAAACCCAGTTAACCCTTCTTGTTTCATTGTTCAGTGACTTTCAAAGGCAATTTATTCTACAAGCCTATCAAATTATTTTTGAAGTTTTTTACCTAAATTTACTCCATTTCATAGCTTTTCTTACAAAGTTCTTTATACATTGGATATGTTCTTTTAAGACCTTATTAAAATTCTATTTTTCAGAATCTGTCTCTTTATTCTTTTAGGATATAAGAATAATACTGGACTCCTTAATCTAAGCATCTCCATACATCCTCTGTAAAAATCGTAAGATAAATAAGGACTACAAACGAAACCACACATAATCCACATCTTCAGCATTTTTAGGAGACAGAATCTAAATTACCTGTCAATGAAGAAATAAACACTGAGTTATAGTAGATCCCCAACATAGTCACAAGTCACTGAATTTGAAGAGTAGGAACAAGAGACTAAAGAGCAGAGAATGGGAGACACAAATTAATTGTACTCATTTAGTGCCCAGAAATGAATGCAGGTCTGAGAAGTGGTTGTTCACTGTATTGACTACAGGTTAGCTGCTCCCTTTGTAAATGAAACCAGAGATAGGACCTCACAAAAGCATTCCTTCTAAGTGAAAAAAGAGAGGAGTGGTGCTCCTTGGAAACAAGTTTTATATTTCGTAGGGCACATTACTGTATCCTTGGAACGTTCTGATCTGCCTTGTTTCATGGTGTTTTAGGAGAAAACCCAAAAACAAAGAACTGTTATCTGAATTCTTTTATTATGCCTCCCTTGTTCTTTCATGCCAAAAAAGAGGATTGTACATTTGTTTATCTGTGTTAAAGCATATTGGTTTCATGAATTTTGGTCCCCTTCCACGCCATGGGGATTATAGTAGGAAATTATTGAGATTTTCACCTAGGAAAAAAGTTTGGGACATGAAAAATAATACTTCATCTCTTTAAAAGTTATGTAATTTCTTGAATCCTAGAGAAAACTGTTTGTTTCAATATTGAGGCTACAAAGAATTTTTGTAAGCATTGGTTATGAAAGATTCATGACCAATGGGGAGACTATTTATTGTCCTATATTCTTTCTAATGTGTGAAAACCATGCGTAAACCCGAGAAAATCTGTCAGCATTCATTTCAATTTTAACATCCCAAATAATTTTCCTGGCTAGTATTTTCAGTAGATCTCTGATGTAGCAGGCAGAGTCCTTTGAAAATACAGTTAGGGACTGGACAGTGGGATCTGTACATGAGAGGACAGACTGAACCCATGACTTCTAGGGTAATGAATCTCATATTCTGAAATGCAGGTGTAGGAGAAGGAGAAGTATGCGGAATACAAAGGTACTTTGTAAATGACAACACTGCATTCCTCATTTGTCTGGGATTGATGTCCTCTAGACTCAGGCTTAGAGGAATGTCTTAACACAAAATAATAGAACTAATGGATGATAGATTCTTCTTTGAGCCTCTACTCCTAGGCCTCTAGATCTGAAATATGAGTTATAGATATATAGATTTTTACTTGTTAACTTCTAGTTTATTGATATATTACATAATGAAAAAATGATTTATATCTTTTGTTCTGCTATTGAGGTCTGTCATATACTTATCTAATTTGAAAATTAGTTTTGTTACAGTTTGAAGATTTTTATACTTAATAACAAGTTTTAAACATTTATGATGAATATTTTTTGTTTAACCAACTTCACATAATTGAAATAATTGCTAATTATGAATTGTTACAATGAATTTATTTTTTTTAGTTATGGTTGGACCATTAGACCTTTAAAAATAAGAAATAGGGTCTTTTATTTAATTATTTTAATGTCCTTTTATAGGTACAGCCATAGTGCAGAAGTTCAAGTTCGACTTCAGTTCTTGACTTGTGTGTTTTCAACTCTGGGATCCCCTGATCATTTCAGTAAGATTTTCTTAATCTGTATATTTTAAAATCTTATAGTACACTTGGAAGAGTCTAGTTAAATTTACTCATGCCTTTCAATTTTGACAGTGATTATTCTAAATGTATTTAAATTATATCAACATTTAGAACTTTATAAATACAATTGAAATTCCTATTTACATTTTAAATACATTTTTCCAGGGTTTTGTTTTTGTAATCTTTTATAATCATTTTTAAGAGTTGGTTTCAGATCATTGAATAAGCACATTACCATTAGTGTTTTCTTGGAGGCTTTATGATTTATGATCATAATATTGAAAATAGTTCTCTTTTTCACAACACTGTATTTCCTAAGTTCTCAAACACCATGTTTTTATTAGGTATGGTAAGATGAGCATGGCCCTCACATTCTCTTTCTGGCTTCCATCTCTGAATGATAGTTCCTCCATGTATTAAGAATCCATTTCAAGGACAAAATATTTGGGATAGGACAAAAATCACTGTAGGCTGACTGAATCTTTCATTACCTTTTGTTGTAGAATATTTTTGTCACTAACATTTATGAATAGCCACTGTTATCATCAGTGTTGATACATTTGGGGACCTCAGTTTTGTTTTTATTAAAATTGTGTCTCAGGTTAAGTTTTTGTTTGTTTGTTTTTAAGTAAGACTGATTTGATATATTGAAGTATGTGGACCAAATCTGCATGTTAGTTGTTCTCACCAGAGATAAGGAAGCTTCATTTCTGCTGACTGAAGTTTCTCATCTTTTGCAATACTGATTTTATTCATCTTTCTCATGCTACATTTTTTTTTTTTTTTTTTTTTTTTTTTTCCTGTGTGTCTGTGCCAAACCTCATTTGTTAGAAGGACATTTTTTTCTTTTGCTTTGGTTAATGCAGTCAGACTGATGGTGTCTTGGTATCTTGAGATTATTCATCATCACTCTTTCAAGTCCATATGTGTTCTTAAGATACATTATATATTTCTCTTTATTTTTTAAGTCTACAATCTTTTTCTCCACATTCAAACTATTTGTAACAAATGGCACTAACATTGTGATACAAGAATTCCCAAAATTTAGCCACCTTTTTTTTTTCAGATACTGAGGATTGAACCCACGGGTTTTACTACTGAGCAACATCCCTAGCCCTTTATTTATTTATTCTTTTATTTATTTTACCTTGAGACATGGTCTGAGTTGATTAGGACCTTGAGGAATTGCTGAATGTGGCCTGAGAATTGAAATCCTCTTGTCTTAACCTCTCGAGTTGCTAGAATTCCAGGAATGTGCCACCACCCCTGGCAAGGCACCTGTTTTTGATAGGAAATCTCTGTTCCTTGTTATTAAGTCATTTATGGTGCCCAATTATGATGAATAACATCCAAGAAATAATAATATAAAATATAACAAAACCAGTTGTATGCAGAGATATCAGACCAAAACTGATGTGATCATTGTAAGTAATTACAGATAAACATTAAGTTTTTTTATTTTACACAATTTAGGTTCTCTGTATGGGTTTATAGTAGCTACTGTCTAGACAAAGTCAAATAAAAAAGCATTTCTTCTACAGTATAGTTGTAGTTCTCTTATTGGTACAGTACCCATTAACTATAATGTGTTTACTTCAGTCATATGTAATTGCATCAGATGTGTTTATATATAGATTATCAGCATACCAGTAAGTATTGTTCTTTGAAAAATTTTATAACATCTGGGTGTTGTGGCACATGCTTTATTATCCCAACTACTTGCTTCTAATTCTAGCCACTTGGGAGATGGAGGTAGGAGTGTCTCAACTTCAGGAATATGATTTATTTCTTCTTTTTTTGTTTTGTTTTGTTCTGTTTTTGTTTTTGTTTTACCTAGGATTGAATCCAATGCTATTCTACTGAGCTATATAACCAATCCTTTCTGGTTTTTATTTTGATACAGGCTCTTGCTTGTTTGCTGAGGTTGTCTTTTGACTTAGAGTTATCTTGCCTCACTCTCCCAGGGCCTTGTGATTATAGGGGTGTGCCACTATAACTGGCTTCAGAATAAAATTTATTTCTTTCTTTATTTTTGGTATCAGGAATAGAATCTAGGAACACTACCACTGAGCTACAACCCATGTTCTTTTTATTTTTTGTTTTGAGACACTCTTGCTAAATTGTTGAGGCGGGCCGTGATCTTGTGGGCTTCCTGCCTCACCCTCCCAGATTGCTGGAATTACATGCATCAGCCACTATGGCTTCCTCCAAACAAAATTTAGAAAGGACTGGGATGTATCTCAGTGATAGAGTGCTCTCTCACATCCGTCCTCTCTTTCTCGCGTGTGTTTTAAGTTTTAATATACATTATGGGTTGTTTGTAGTGTACTATGTCTTAGGAGCATGTATTCTTCTTGGATCAAATAATCTGCATATTAGTGGTTTGAAAAACAGGATACCTTTTTTCTGATGTTAAACTCTCTAGATAGTGCTGTTAGTTCAATATTTTCTAAGTTGTTTTCCACATTCTGGAATTTGAGTTTGTGGTGATTCTACCATGTATCCATGTCCCTTTCTATTCTGGGGAACCATTCTAGGCTTTGATATGTTTTATTATTTACATTAGAAATTCCTGTGTTGCTTTTTTCCTAACCTTTTGGATTGTCTTATACATATCCGACTTGTAATTTCCTATAGCCCTTAGTTTCTAAATAGTTCTTCATCTGTATTTCTTATACTTCGGTCAAAGTACTATGCAGATTTTATCTCTCTAGTTTGTCTCCCTAGCTGCTCTTGTCCTGGTGTATTGCTGTTGTCTGTTTTACAAAGTTCCCTATAGTTTTATTTTTTTCATCATAAGAATTAAATTTTTATAGTTTATAAAATTTATTACTATTATTATCATCTCCTATGTATAGAGAATGGCCTTTGAATATTTTATCCACTCTATTTGTAGTTATTTGTAGTCCTTAAGCCATAGAAGTGATTCCTCAAATTTTGGTATTATATGCCACAAACATTTTTATGAGGTAAAATGATATGTTCATATTTTAGCGAGAATGATAGTTTAGACCAGTTGTCTCTTCTAGAATACTTTATAACTGGTATGCTTTCAAGTGACTTATATAGGTTATATTCACATTTTGAAAGCATCTTATAAAATACTTTTTATAAAATGTTTGAAGAGCTGGCTGTGGTGATGTGTTTCCGTAATCCCAGCAACTTAGGAGACTGAGGCAGGAGGATCACAAGTTTGAATCTAGCCTGTACAACTTAGTGATTCTGTCTTAAAATTAAATAAAGAAGAGTTGGGAATGTAGGTCAAAGGTAGAGTGCTCCTGGATTCAATCTCCAGTACTACCACCAAAACAAACAAAATTTTTTTTAAAAAGCCTGTATGTCCTTCAGATTTTTGACTGTATGGGTGCTTCTATTACATTGTATTTGGAGCAAAACGTATGTGTGCCAAGATTCAAAATTTTCCAAACAGGAAATTGTAAAAAATTGTGATTCAGATAGTAAATGCTACATACATATTTTTACCTAGGGTTAAGTTTAGAGCAAGTCGACATTTTATGGCATTGTTTAGTAGAAGACTCTGAGTGTTATGATGATGCGCTCCATTGGTTTTTAAATCAAGTTCGAAGTAAAGATCAACATGCTATGGGAATGGAAACCTACAAACATCTTTTCTTGGAAAAGGTAATATCCTTTCCTGTTAGTTTTATTGTTTTTCTGTATTCCTTTTCATCTTTTGAAATATGAATTCTCTAATATTTTTTCTTTTTGTCCTTTTTTGACATTTTTTTAAAAACTAGGTAAATGTACTGTTTTGGCAGTCATTACATAATTTTTTGCCACTCAGATTTTGCTGTAACTTTTTCCTTTATTTGTAATTACATGAGTACTTCAATTATTAAATTTGTCAACTTATATATAATAAAATACTTGAAAATAATTATCTCACTAATCTAGATTTAACATTTTTCCCCAAGATGCCCCAGCTAAAACCTGAAACAATCAGCATGACTGGCTTAAACCTGTTTCAGCATCTCTGTAACTTGGCTCGACTGGCTACCAGTGCCTATGATGGTGGTTCAAACTCTGAGGTATGATTTTATAGTTATTGTTAGATTATATTAAGCAAATGTGTGGAATTTTCCTTTTCTTCAAATTAGATTATCAAATAATTCATTTACTAATTATCAAATAGACTTTTTTTTAGTATTCAATGGACCTTTATTTTATTTATTTTTATGTGGTGCTGAGGATTGACCCCAGAGCTTCACACATGGTAGGCAAGTGCTCTACCACTGAGCCACAAACCCCGCCCCTCAAATAGACTTTTAGTCTAAGTTTGAAAAACTTTATCTTTTGCTTTTTAAACCAAATTTTTTTTTCATTATCAGAGATAACTGTAGAAGTGCTTGATGAAAACCTATTATACTTCGATTTATAGAAAAGAAGCCATCTGAGTGCTCTTTTAGTCTCCTAGAAATTCCTAGATAATCATGTACTTTATGTGAAATGGTAGGTTAATTTGTCTCAAATCTGATTTTTGAGCTACTTGATGTGTAGCTAAGTTCCTCCGTGTAACCTCTTTTCTGGATTAACATCTTCATAAATCATCACTTTATACTGAGGCATGATATTGAATTCATTAACTGAATACTTTTCCAAATTGCTAGTCTTGTTTTTAAATTAAGATTATATTTTCCTAATTTCGTGGAAATTCGAAATTGTTGATCGCATTATCCTTCACTTTCCTAATACAGATTGTTACTTGGAAAGCCTTCTTTTTGAGAATTTTCTAGTTATAGTAACTTTAGTTTTTGGTAGTATATGTTTTTCTTTAGATTTTGGTGTTATGTTACAAAGAGGAAGGTAAAGAAAACTGATGTTAGTCTGTATGGTAAATAATAATTGTATCTAGAATTTTTTTTAGCATCTTGTATTTCTTGTTTGTATAATAGTGTGTGGTTTTATTTATTTATTTTTTAAGTTTTTGTGAAAATTCTTACTTTGTATCACTATGATAAGTAATTTCAGACAACTTAGTAGATTTGATTTACCTAAAAAGTAGTCATGCTTTTGAGATAGTAGTTCCTTTTAAGTAGACGATATTAACAATAAAGGTGTTCAGTCACCTATTAGATCCACATTTCTTTACTCTGCCCATTTTTTGAGAGCTTTTACTTCTCACTTCATACTACAGTTTTTAGTGAAAATGATATTTTTTAAAAAGTATTTTTTATTTGTAGGTGGACATAATACCTTTATTTATTTTTATGTGGTGCTGAGGGTCGAACCCAGTGCCTCACACGTGTTAGCCAAGTACTCTACCACTGAGCTATAACCCCAGCCCAAAAAATGTTACTTTTGTCATGTCATAGTTAACATAAATTTGGGTAGTTTATCTTTTAAATGTTTTGTGAATACATGAAAGTGGTAGCTTTATCAGTGTAACTTGGATGAAAACATTGAAATGTTGTTCTAATTATTCCCTGCGTTGATTTTATTCTTTGTTTAGTATTGTAGAGATGTGAGTTTTTCCTACTATGTAGTCATAACTTATGAGATAAATATATTAACTGCTTTGAAAATATTTTTTAGAACCAATGCAATTAGTTTAAAAAATTTCGTACAGGAAAATTACAAGGCTTTCATAACATCATTTTATTTAATAACTGAATAATTAGAATTATCTTTTTAATATTTTATAATAAAACTTTGTTGTGTGATTTTAAGTTTGATACTTCAGTCTTCTGATAAGTTTCAGCATTTCACAAACAAAATGCAGAGATGTCCTCATATTTTTGTTCCCTAGCTATGTGGTATGGACCAATTTTGGGGCATTGCTTTAAGAGCCCAATCTGGTGATGTGAGTCGAGCAGCTATTCAGTATATCAACTCCTATTATATTAATGGTAAGTGATTTGAAATATTAATAAGTAATCATTTATGTGAGGATATTTGGTTAAACTATATTTCATTTGATTTTCTTTAATATATCTAAAAAACACTAAGATTAAAACGTGTGAACATCTGGCTTTCAGGTAAAACAGGTTTGGAGAAGGAGCAAGAATTTATTAGTAAGTGCATGGAAAGTCTTTTGATAGCTTCTAGCAGTCTCGAACAGGAATCACACTCAAGTCTCACCGTTATAGAAAGAGGACTGCTTATGCTGAAGACACATCTGGAAGCGTTTAGGAGAAGGTAATATTTTAATGCTACACTTTTAGAATGAATTTCAGTTCTTTTAATGCTGACAAGTCCAAATGTGTTCTTAAACCAAAATTTTTGTTGAGTGCAGAGAGAAAGCATAATTTACCAGTAATACATGTAATTAATTTTTATTTAGATTCTGTACCCATTTCACCGTGAAATAGGCAATGTAGTTTCCTTGAAAAATGTTGTAAAAGCTTTAAAAATCAGTAGACTGAGCAAATATGCATGAACAAGAATCTATGGTCAAAATTCCATTTCTAAACAGGTATTAATTATGATTGAAAAGGCAGAAACATCACTACTAAAGAAGGTTACATGTAAACCTCTCACGAAGAACATCAGATAATCTTTTTCATAGTTGATTCAAGTTGAGTCATTTGTTTCATTTGCTGTTTTTTTTTCTTCCTGGACTAGGAGACAGTATTTTAATTTTGAATTTCCATTTACCATGGAAACATGACCAAAAAATTCTGTGTTAATGAATATCTGTATAATTAATTTAGACATACCCTGTGTAATACAGAAATAAAGCAAATTAACATTTATGAATATATCAACTGAAAAGAAAGGTGAGTAGATAGTTTTAATTAAGAAATTGTTTGTTAAAAATCATTAACTGAGTAAATGTAAAAGTACTAAGAACTGTGTTGAAAATTTGTTAAAATAACTTCTTTCAACTTCAGATCTTAGTTAGATATTGAAAGATATTACAAGTGATATTTATTGACTTTTTTTTCTTAAAATATCAGGAAATATTGAATAAGAAAGGTACCCAACACATTCCTTATATACATTATTTCATGGTTTGAAACATTTGAACATTGCAGAAATCTTTATTTTGATTATGATTGCAATTTGTAAAAATAGAACTTAAATAATTTGTTTTCAGTGAATATGTGAGAGAACTTTTTGATCCCCCCTGCCCCTCCAATGGAACCTTCATCATGCCTCCTTACTTTCACCACTTTAAAAAATTAGGTAAATGTGGTAATGTCTCATTCACATTAATAAAAACTCAATATATATATCATAAAAATCAGATATTAAACTAAGATACCATGTGACAAAGTTTCCTCTTAATTGCTCTCTTCCTATTGGAGATAGTTACTTTAATGGTATGATACCATTTCTTCCAAAATTTTTTTGTTTGTGTGCTGCAGAAAACAAGTAAGACCTATAGATTCAAACCATTGAAATTTTACACAGTGTTACTAGTACCTAACATTGTAATTTCTACTTTTTAAATACCAGAGACTTAGGAGGCTGAGAGAAGGATCTAGAGTTCAGAGCCAACTTTAGCAAAAAGCGAGGTGCTAAGCAGCTCAGTGAGATCTTGTCTCTAAATGAAACACAAAATAGGGCTGGGGATGTGACTCAGTGGTTGCATGCCCCTGAATTCAATCTGGTCCCCAGTACCCAAAACAAACAAAAAATTTGTAGAAGTACATTATTTTTTGATACTTAAGTATTGTTTAATGGTCCCCAGCCTCAGTGTCCCTTCTCAAATGTATAAATTTTGTTCTGTCTCATGAAAAAGACTGATTTTAGTGTCCTTGACATACATCTTTGTATTTGTTTATGGTAAAAATGAATGTTGATGTTAATTTATATAAATACTCATTTTGTGAGTAACTAATGAACTAAGAAATAGGTAAAACCAAAGATTAAAAAAGCTAAGCAGAGTTTCTAAAAGTTTATCTGCATATTTTCATACAAATTTTTGTCCAGTAAAATATCAAGTGCTTAATATGTTTAGTGGTAATTGAAAATTGCCTAAAATTTAGATTGAAACTATAGAATAAGTATTTTTTTGTATATTCCTTATATGAAGAGAGTGAATAGTAATAATGTCTTCAAGGGCTTTCTTCTTAGAAAGAGATAAATTTATAATATTAAATAGTGGTTTTTAATGAGATGTGATTTTTGTTTCCCAAGGGACAGTAGTTAATGTTTGGAGATAATTTTCCGTTATTACAGCTTGGAGATTCTATTGGCATCTGTTAGGCAGAGTCCAGGGATATTGCTAAATATCCTACAGTGCATGAGATAGCCTTTCTTCTTCCTGATAATAGTAAATTACTAGGCTCAAAATGTCAGTAGTGCCAATATTGAAAAATCCTGGTCTTGAAATTTACAACTGAAAACATTATTTTAAGATTACTCTTTTGCTCATTTATAGAACCTAGACATTGGGTCATGTATAAGTAGTAAGATCAGTCCATTTATTCCTTCTTTTTCTAAATCTGCTAATTAGTTTTAGACATTGATTTTTTTTTTTTTTTTTAAATTCAGGTATGTGCTTTCTGTCTCCACCAACAAAAAATAAGTTAAAAATTTGACAAGTTATTTAGTGTGTGTTTTGCTAGCTTCTTTCATTTGAAATAGTAGTCTATTTTACTGTTTTAGCAGTGAGGCGTTCTGATAGGCTGACTGACATAATTACTAGACTATATTTCCATCTGTGAAAAGTATTTTTTGTATTTTATGAATGTTGGAATGATAACTTGATGTTTCATTTACCCAACTTTTTTTTTTCTTTAGTTTTTTTTTAGTTTTTTTTAATCCCTTCAGGTGCTTGTGTTTCCTTGTCTCCCTTTTATATTACCAAGTATCTGCCATGGGATTTTTCCTCCCAGTGTTGTTTCTTACAGATTATTTTGTTAGGGTCTCTTGGCTATATTCATTTAAGTCTGATTCAATATAACTGAACCTCAGCCTAAATTTAGTGTTATAAATTGGTATGTGCTGGAATCTTCTGAAAACTTTTCCATTTTGTAAACATTATAAACTTCTGTGACTTTGAAATGGTTTAAAATGGTATCCTTCCTATGTATGTTTTTGTCTTGTCTTTAGGTTTGCATATCATCTGAGACAATGGCAAATTGAAGGCACTGGTATTAGTAGTCATTTGAAAGCACTGAGTGACAAACAGTCTTTGCCCCTAAGGGTTGTATGCCAGCCAGCTGGACTTCCTGACAAGGTTAGTTACAGAATTTTTAATTTCCAAATTGATATCATTTCTCAGTTCAAATATCTGTGTCGGGTTTTTTGTTTGTTTGGTTTTGTTTTATTTGGTGGTGGCTGTTTTTTGCTTTTGTATTTTTAAATTGGTTGCATCTCATATTTCAGATGACTATTGAAATGTATCCTAGTGACCAGGTAGCAGATCTTAGGGCTGAAGTAACTCATTGGTATGAAAATTTACAGAAAGAACAAATAAATCAACAAGCTCAGCTTCAGGAGTTTGGTCAAAGCAGCAGAAAGGGAGAGTTTCCTGGTAAGTTTAACAGTTAAAATTTTAATTTTATTTCTAGGTTCTATTGTATAGCAACTGAATTTAGTCTATTTATTGCTATGGTAGCAGAATCCCTCAAACTGGATAATTTATAAAGAACTGAAATTTATTTCTGGGATATTGGGAAGTATAAAATCAGGGTGCTAGCAGCTGGTGACCGTTGCTCTGTTTCCAACATGGTGCTCTCTCACATTGCAGAAGGTGTAAAGCCAAAAAAGAAACACATTTCCTTTGTCAGATTCTTATATACAGCTGTTTATCCATTCATGAGAGAGGAGTTTTTGTGACCTAACAACTTGCAAGAAGACCCCACCTCCTAACACTAATCGCATAGGTGATTAAATTTCAACAAGAATTTTGATATGGGACAAATACTCAAACCATAGTAGCAACTTTAAACCTATAAAGGCTCACTAAATAGGTTTCCTTCCCCGTTGGTACCATAACCTTTTAGGTTTGAAATTGCTGACAGATGTTTAAGACATTGTTTGCAAACATTCTTCAAGTTACCCCATTTTACCCAGTGAAAATTTTCTGCCTTTTTGATGTATTTTATTTTTACATTTTCTGAGCACAAGAAATTATTTTATGTTCAAATCTGAACCACGCCTCTTACCTTTCTTCCGAAAACGTATCATATTAGGAACTTTTTTAGGTGAGCCTCAAACATGAATTTGATTCCTCCATTATCTGCTAGTTGGTTTTTACTGTCTTTCCCCAGCACCTAGAATATGGACTACTCAGAGAAATGACCATGAAAAATGTTACATTTTACTTCTAATATAAGGGACTGAAATAATAACGTGTTGAATACAGTTTGAGCATATCTCATGAAAATATGAAATACTCTGAAATGTAAACCATTTTGAGCACCACATGAAGTTCAAAAGGTTTTGGATTCTGGAGCTTTTTAGATCTTGAATTTTTTTAAAAAAAATTAGTATTATTTTAATTTTAATTTTTACAGACTGCACTTTGATTCATTGTATACAAATGGGGTACAACTTTTCATTTCTCTGGTTGTACACAATGTAAATTCACACTAGTCACGTAATCATACATGTACATAGGATAATACTGTCTCAGTCTACTATGTCTCCTTCTCCCACCCCCTTCCGCCCCATTTTCCTCTACACCATCCAAAGTTCCTTCATTTTTATCTTGCCACCTGCCCCCCACCCCTGCCACTTACCTCCCCTGTTGTGTATTGGCATCCATTTATCAGAGAAAACATTTGGCCTTTGGTTTTTGGGTTTGGCTTAGCATGATATTCTTCAATTCCAACCATCTACCACCATACGCCATAATTTTATTCTTCTTTATGACTGAGTAATATACCATTATGTATATATATCACAGTTTCTTTATCCATTCATCAATTGAAGAGCATCTAGGTTGGTTCCACAATCTAGCTATTCTAAATTGAGCAGCTATGAACATTAATGTGGCTGCATCACTGTAATATGCTGATATTAAGTCCTTTGGGTATAAACCAAGGAGGGTCCATTTAAGTGTTTTTAGGAATCTCCATACTGCTTTCCAGAGTGGCGACACCAATTTGCAACTCTACCAGCAATGTACACCCCACACCCACATCAACATCTATTACTATTTGTGTTCTTAGTAATTGCCGTTCTAAATGGAGTTAGATGAAGTCTTAGGGTGGTTTTAATTTGCATTTCTCTAATTATAGGGATGATGAGCACTTTTTCATTTATTTGTTGATCACCTGTACATCATCCTCTGTGAAATGTCTGCCCAGTTCCTTAGCCCATTGATTGTTTGGGTTCTTTATATTTTTGGTGTAAAGTTTTTTTTTAAGTTATAAATTTTGGAGATCAGTGCTCTGTCTGAAGTGTGTGTGGAAAAGATTTTCTCCCACTCTGTAGGCTCTCTTTTCACATTCTTTATTGTATCCTTTGCTGAGAAAAAGCTTTTTAGTTTGAATCCATCCCATTTATTGATTCTTGCTTTGATTTCTTATTCTCTGGGAGTCTTGTTAAGGAAGTCTGGTCCTAAGCCAACGTGATCAAGATTTGGGTGAACTTTATCTTCTATATGGTGAGGGGTCTCAGGTCTAATTCCTATATCCTTGATCTGTTTTGAGTTGAGTTTTATACAGGGTAAGAGATAGGAGTTTAATTTCATTTTACTGCGTATGAATTTCCAGTTTTGCCAGCACCATTTGTTGAAGAAGCTATCTTTTCTCCATTGTACATTTTTGGCTCCTTTGTCTAGTATGAGGTGACTGTACTTATGTGGGTTTGTCTCTGTGTCTTCTGTACCATCGGTCAACCTGTCTGTTTGGTGCCAATACCATGCCGTTTTTGTTACTATTGCTCTGTAGTAGTGTTTAAGGTCTGGTGTAGTGATACCTCCTGCATCACTCTTCCTGCCCAGGATTGTCTTGGCTATTCTGGGTCTTTTGTTCTTCCAGATGAATTTCATGATTGCTTTCTCTGTTTCCATGAGGAATAGCATTGGGATTTTAATTGAAATTGTGTTAAATTTGTATAGCGCCTTTAGAAGTATGGCCATTTTGATAATATTAATTCTTTTAAAGGCATAATTATTAATGACAAGCTCAGATTAACTTATTTGTCATAGATTTACTAAAGTGATGTGAATCAGAAGGCATTTGGCTAATCTAACAGATTTTAAGTTGTGTTCTTATCTATAAGCCAATTTGATATCCTCATATTAACTGGTACCACAAAATGATCCACTCAAGGTCCAAAGCCTCAAACAAAGATAAAATTCTCAGTGTATTCCCTTATGTGATATCCAGCAAGGGACTCCTCCATTCCTTTGCTAACAAAACATTTTTAGGTAATTGAGTTTGCAGCAGGAAAGAAGGAAAAAATTCTCAGGATTTAAATGTCTCTGGGCAGCTGCTGGGATTTTTGCTGAAAATTTTTCTCTTTAGAGATTGTTGCCAGCTTGAACCATGTTATTCAACCGCTGGATTCTTGCTCCTGGCATGGCTCCTCAAAACTCTTACTGTTGGGGACAGCCTTACTCCTCCTTGCTCCACTAAAAAGTCTAGAGACAAGTTGGCAAGGAAATAGGTGTATTTAAAGCTGGCTTGAGGAAGCTGGATGAGAATGTTCTGTCTCAAATCTCCATCTCTGGATGACTCATAGGCATGCAGAGTTCTTAAAGGCAGCATATTGTTGGGTCTTTTTTTTTTTTTAATCCAGTCTGCCAGTCTGTCTTTTGATTGATGAGTTTAGGCCATTAACGTTCAGGGTTATTATTGAGATATGATTTGTATTCCCAGTCATTTGGGCTTATTATTGGTTTTTAACTTGACTTTGTTTCTCCTTTGAATGTATTTTCCTTTAATGTAGTTCCTCCCTTTGCTGACTTATGTTGTTGTTTTTCATTTCCTCCTCATGGAATATTTTGTGGAGAATGTTCTGTAGCTGCAGGCTTTCTGTTTGTAAATTCTTTTAACTTTTGTTTATCTTGGAAGGATTTTATTTTGTCTTCAAATCTGAGGGTTAGTTTTGCTGGGTATAGGATTCTTGGTTGGCAATCATGTTCTTTCAGAGCTTGAAATATGTTTTTCCAGGCCTTTCTAGCTTTTAGAGTCTGGGCTGAGAAATCTGCTGATATCCATATTGGTTTCTCCCTATATGTAATCTGATGCTTTTTTCTCGCAGCCTTCAAATTCCTATCTTTATTTTGTATGTTAGGCATTTTTATTATAACATGCCTTGGCGTGGATCTGTTGTGATTTTGTGCATTTGGTGTTCTGTATTTGATTTTCCATTCCATTCTTCAGGTTTGGGAAATGTTCTGCTATTATTTCATTGAATAGGTTGTTCATTCCTTTGGTTTGTATCTCTGTGCCTTCCTCAAACCCGATGATTCTTAAATTTGGTCTTTTTATGATGTCCCATAGTTCTTGGAGATTCTGTTCGTGATTTCTTACCATCTTCTCTGTTTGGGCAACTTCATTTTCAAGATTAAATATCTTGTCTTCATTATCTGAGGTTGTCTTCCAAGTGATCTAGTCTGTTGGTGATGCTTTCCATTGAGTTTTTTATTTGGTTCATTGTGTTCTTTGTTTCAAGGATTTCTGGGTTTTTTTTGTTGTTGTTGTTGTTGTTGTTTGTTTGTTTTTTTCTGAGAATCTCTCTTTGTTGAAATGATCTTTTGCTTCCTGCAGTTGCTCTTTCAACTGCTTATTGGTATGATCATTCATTGCCCGCCTTTGCTCTCTTATCTCATCCTTTGCTTCCTGAATCATTTTAATCATGTATAATCTGAAGTCCTTTTTTGACATTTCTTCTATCATACTGTCACTGGATTCTGTTAATATAGAATCTAGATTTGTTTGGATAATTTTCTTCCCTTTTTTTTTTTTTCATGTTGTTCTCATATCTTCCCCTCTAGCAGTGCAGATCTGGGGTATTGCATTTTCTCCCCTGTAGGCTTATAGTGACCCTATAGGTTTCCAAAACATTTTCTTTAAGGGAGAGATCAATATTAGCAGTGCCTAATTCAGACAGTATGCAACCCGAAACCAAGTAGCTCCTATGAGGGCATTAACAATATTGTCATAATAAACAGAATGAGTTCAATTATTATCTTCAGTATAACAAATAGATTTGCAATAAGGTCTGCAATTTCTAATGGAGGCCAAAGAGGATGTGGAAGGGTGTAGGATGTAGCTGTTAATAGGATAAGAAAAGAATATATAGAAATTCTAGATCATAGAAAGGGCAAGAGTGTAATCAAAAGAAGTTGGTTGTTAGCATGCAAAAAGGGAGAAAGAGACTCAGAGGGAACAGGTAAACAGAAGGAAAAGAGAAGTAAAGAAATAAAAACTTATGTTTCCATAAGGAGAAAAATGAAAAACTACACTATAACAGTCATATAGTATTCAAACCTCCCAGTCTTCAGTAGCCTGATGTATGAGAGGTACCTTATAGTGAGCTTCCAGTCTCCAGCAGGCGTCTCAGGATGGGATTTTCGCCACCTAAAGATGGAAGATACAGCTTCCAGGATTATCCAAGATGGCTGCTCTGGCTTCCAAATGTGTTGGCAAATGGGGAGCTGCAGCTCAGGGGTGTGGGCATGGTTGGCTGGAGGTCCTGGAGGTGGGGTGTGGTTGTTTGGGCAGGGGTCCTGGAGGTGGGGTGTTGTCCGTCTGGTTGCGGGATCCTGGAAGCAGGGTGCAATCAGTTGGTCTGGGGGTCCTGGTGGTAGGGCGCAGTCAGTCAGTCTGGGGGTCCTGGTGGCAGGGAGCAATCAATGTGAGGGCAGGGAGTGATCAGTCAGGCTGACAGATCCTGGAGACAGAGCTCAGTCTGGCCAGGGGTCCTACAAGTCCTGGCTGTTGTCTCAAAATGGTGGCAGCCACATGTAACCAAACCTGCAGGTACTGTGTCAGTGAATTTCCAGGCAACTGTAGACAACTGGTGTCAGTCTGCTGACTGCTGTGAGATGATCAATTGGGAGGTGAACCTTGGGTGATGGGTGATGGGTAGAGGAGAGGCAAGCAGCAGGCAAATGGCGGATGGTAGGTGCCAGACAGTGAGCAATCTGCACTCAAAAAGTAGTCGATATGCTCGCATACTGCAAGTGATCACAGTAGACAAATGGGGTAAACAGCAGAGAATCAATAAGCTGCAAAAATTGCCTCACCAAGAAACAGATATCCTCTGCTTGAAACCTGAGTTACGGAGCGACAAGGAACGCAGCCTTCCTCTAGTCCGCCATCTTGGATCTCCTCTAGATTTTGGATTTTTGAATCAAGGATGTTCATCCTTAATTAAGGATGTTCATTTGCACAGTAAATCTGACAAATCCTGAAATCCAAAGTACTTTTGGATAAGAAAATACTCAACCTGCATTTATTTAGAAAAGCAGATCTAAAATGTCTAAAAGCTACTTTTGGGACCTTCTTAACCTGCCTGTGCATCCTTCAGTAATGCGCATCTTTGATATTCTTGCGATAAGGAACAAAAGATCTGACTACAGGATGCATCATATGTCATTTCTAAAGTATCAAGTCTTAGTAAATCTTTTCTTCAATAGTTAAGTTTTTTGTAGAAAATAATAAATGTGGGAAAGCCTCCCTCTTATATCCATATTTTCTTGTTTCCTTTTTGCTTGAGTCACATTATTATTGACTTCATGTATTTCTTTCCTGAGATGCCAAGATATAATGTAAGAATCTGGGTTTGGTTTTTTTTTTTTTTTTTTTTTTTTTTTTTTAATATAAATGATAGCTTTTCATTTTTATTCTCTTTGCTTGTAGTGGTTAACATTGTCAGAGAAGGAATTAAGTTCCTGGGAAAATGTTTGTTGTTGTTATTTTTGTACCAGGAATTGAAGCCATGGTAGCTTAACCACTGAACCACATCTCCTACTCTTTTTGATTTTAATTTTAAGACAGGGTCTTGCCAAGTTGCTTAGGGCCTTGCTAAGTTGCTACAGTTGGTTTTGAACTTGGGATCCTCCTGCTTCAGCCTCCCCAGTCATTGGAATTATAGTTGTGCACCACTGCATCTGGCTAATACAGTGTTTCTTGAGAGAAGGTTTCTGAGGTAAAATTCTTGGGTATTTGAATGATGAAAATCTCTCTCTTAGCTGGGCACAGTGGCCTGCACCTGTAGTCCCATCTACTTTGGATATGAAGGCAGAAGAATCAGTTGAGGGCAGGAATTCCAGACCATCTTGGGCAATATCGTGAGAACCTATCTTTAGTTGGTGGTGACCTCTTGACAGATACAGTGACACTTGCCTGTAATACCTGCTTTCTGGAGGCTGAGTCAGATCATTTAAGCCCAAGTGTTTAGAACTAGCTTGGGCAACATAGTGAGAACCCTGTGTCTTAAGTGGGGGAAAGTTATCTTGTTATTTTTTCATACCTCTTTCTTTGTTATTTGCTTGCTTCCTTCCTTCCTTTCAGTCTTCTTTCCCTCCTTGGGTTCTCTGCTGCTGATTTACCCTTGCATTCATTTTTATTTTGTGATGGTGTCTTACTGAGCTGCAGTCTTCCTACCACCAGCTCCTGAATAGTTGGGATTATAGGCACACGCCACCTTGCTTGGGTTTTTCTTCTAAATTTCATTTCAAACTTTGTAGTACAAGTCTTCAACAGATGTTCAAGCTTGCTTTGTCTACTCCAGATTAAAAAAAAAGTATATATAAAGTGTTCATCTTGTCTTAATTGTCGAAGAATACTTTTAATTGGACAAAATTCTAGATCATAAGTTTTTTTGAGACTTTTACCATTTGACTTGCAAAGTTCTTGACCAAGTGTCTGGGTTTTCCCCATTGTGTCTAGTATAACCTTTTAAAATTGTGATTGGTTTTAAATATTTTTATTTAACATTTAAAATTTTTTTATATATTTTTTTTACTTGTAGGTGGACACAGTACCTTTATTTTATTTATATGTGGTGCTGAGGATAGGACCTGGGGCGTGCTAGGTGAGCTGAGCCACAACCCCAGCCCTTATTTTTTAATAAGTTTATAGATATATCTTTCTATAAAGGTGTATCTTTCTTTATGTGGGTTAAGTTTAGTTCAGCTTCTTGGATATGTGAGTTTGTAATTTTTATCTAATTTGGAAAAACTCAGCAATTACTCTTTTCCCCACCTTTTTTTTTTTATTGGTGATTATAGTTGTACATAATGATGGAATTTTTTTGTTACTTATTTGGACATGCACAGCAGTTATCTTCTTTGTGTGTCCATGTGGTATAGGAATTGAACCCAGGGGCTTACCAGTGAGCTAAGTTGCTCAAGCTCTCCTCAAAGTTATGATCCTTCTGACTAATCCTGCTGAGTTGTTGGGGTTACAGGTGTGCACCACTGTGGCCACCTATTTTCTTTTTCTTCTCACCTAACCCATTTAATATCTGAGCCTAGAATTAACAGTGCATAAGGCACAATTCATTTTGTTTTTTCTCTCTCCTGCCTCTCCTCTTTCTTCCACCCTGGCTTTTGAAGGATAGGAACATCCATTGTTGTGCCAAATCATTATAAAACATTATAGAATATGAGGTTATCTCTGTGGTTTAGGATTTGTCTTTTGGGAACTCGCTAGTCTTTAAATTTTCTTTAGTTTACTTCTTGCAAACTTGAGTATGATCTCTTACCTTATTTTCCTATCAATTTGTATAAAAATTTTTTAATTCATATTTTTCATAGTTTCAGAGGGAAAATTAGATGTGTGTTGTTCAATTTATCATCATAACCAAAGTGTTTACAAAATGTGTTTGTCTTTTGTTTTGAAGCATCCATTATATGAACATTTTCTTAAAACTAAGAATGCTTTCTAGAACCATTTAAGCAATTTTTGTTATTGGTGGTGGTACTGGGGTTGTTGAATGCAGGATCTCAAGCATACTAGATAAGCCCTACATCACTAAAATGCTGAGGCCCACCTTGAACTTTTCATCTTCCCACTTTAGCTTCCCGAGTAGGTGGGTATAGTTGTGCACTAGGAACAAGCAGATTTTATGTTCAAAAATATCTGCTCAAGGCAACTAGGGATATAGTTTACTTGCCTAGCACATGGGCGGGCCTAGGTTTGATCCTGAGCACAAGCAACCACCACCACCACCACCACCACCCTCACCACCACCCTATCCCTGCTAAAAAATAAACAAGGAGCCTGGCATGGTGGCACATCTCTGTAATCCCACATACTTGGGAGATCAAGCAGGTGGGTTGTGAATTCAAGGCGAGTCTGGGCAACATAGGGAGACTCATCTCAAAAAAGAATTGGTGAAAGATAGAAAGTGGTATAATTTATTATAAAATTCAATTTGTCATAGTCCATCCAGGCTTCTTCAGCAAAATACCACAAACTGAATAGCTTATAAGCAGTAGATACTTACTTCATAAGTTTTTGGAGGCTGGGAAGTCACAGATTCAGGCACTGGCAGATTCAGTGTTTAATGAGGGCCTCCTTTCTCTTAGATGGTTCTCTCTGGCTGTGTTTTTGTATGTGGAAGGGGCAAGCATGCTTCCTCAGGCCTCTTTTAAAAGGTCACAAATCCTATTCATTAAGGCAGCACCCTCATGACTTATATCCTCCAACAGGCTCCATTTCCAAAAACAGCATGATGTTGGTGATTAGGATTCAGTATATGAATTTGTGAGGGGAGCACAGATGCTCAGACCATAGCATGGTCATATGCACGAACTATAGACATGTCTTATATGAAACAGAATCTGAGTTCTCTTTTGGAAAAGAGTCTTCCATATTTAACAAGAGTATCTAAGAGAGTAGGAAACAAATCCACGTTGTATTCTCTTAGCAGTCATCATGACCACAGGTGTTTTATTTTAACTGTGTAAAGATCAATGTTGATAAGCTGTATTTGATTATTTTAGTAAAGTGGAAAAGTCATTTAAAAAATTTACTTAATCATTAAAACTTAATGTAGAGTTTCTGTCCATTCAGTGGCTATAATTTTGCTTAATAAACACTGCTTTCCTTGCATTCTTCCCCCCCCCTTGTTTTGTATTGTACAAAATGACTAGAGTAAAATATATGAAGTATAATTTTTGGAAGAGAGAACTTAGTTTTAATCAGGGAATAATCATGATGATGAATTGGAAACTAAAGAAATACTCTGTAGCAATTTAAAAAGTTATGGCAATCATTTTTTCATGATTGTGTGTGTGTGTGTTTGCGTGTTTGTGTGTGCCTGCGCCCACTAGAGAAGTGGGTATACTGGGGCACCTAGGGGCACTGAACCACTGAGCCACATTTCCAGCTTTTTAATTTTTTTTTTTTTTTTTTTTAATTTAAGAGAGAGTCTTGCTAAATTGCTGTGGCTGGTCTTGAGTTTGCTATTTTCCTTGCCTCAGCCTCCTGAATAGTTGGGATTACAGGCCTGCTCCACCCTGCCGGGCCTCCATGTTTTTTGGTGTGTGTGTGTGCGCATTATAATTATACATAATAGTGGGATTCCATTTTAAGTATCATTGTGGTGTCTTAATGTGAGGGATTTGTGAACTATATGAAAATAAAAATTTCTGAATTTTTATATATGAACAACTGAATAAATATCTAGCATATCTATCTATTGAATATTGTAGAAATATCAAATAAATTTATTTTTAGTGTATTTTATCTAAGATCTCAGTGTAATTTTTTTTAGAAATTGAAATTACTCTGAAGTTGTCTATATTGATAAATTAATATCAAGTTCTGGGAGGAAAGTGCACAAGGATAATTTTTGAACATTTAAAGTACATGAGTTTTTTTGAAAATATTTGTTGGTAAATACGTAGAGAATGGAGAGTAGAGAATTTTGAGAAATCATCATAATTCATATGTCTTACTTTGAAGAAATAAAAAATCTGTTTTTCTCTTATGTAGCGTATGTTTGAAATGTAACTTCTTTATTGATAAACAGAAAATTCCAAAGAAAGTATGATTGAATATTTATCAGTCCCTCAGGACCAAGATTTCTTGGCTTACAGTTAGAAAGAAAAGAATCCTAGATTTAGCTCTAAAGCAGTTATACTTAAGGGAATTGTCAAAATGAACTTTACTAGGGGAATACCATTTTTCTTGTGTTTGAAATAGTTTTCTGTAGAATTCTTACTTGAAGAAAAAAGGTAAATTTTAAATGTTACATGTCATTATAGAAAGTAGTTGTCCTGCCTCAATCATTATTTCTGAAGTATTTATTACATTGCTAGGAAAATTCAGTATTTTTAATATTTAAATTATTCATCAGCATTGACAATTTTGCTTAATTTTTCTATCCTAAGCATTTCCTTTTAAAAAAAATTCATGCATCATACAATATTTATTTGAAGTTCTGCTGTTTTCTAGTGCCTGGCATACATATGTAAATATAAAATGAAATCTCTGAACTTGGTGGAACTGAGAGGAATTTTTGTTTGCTTTTTGAAGATAGCCAGATGTAAATAAGTGCTTTAAGAAAAGATAGTGAAATGAGGTCGTTTAGAGTGAGTGGTTAGGAGGAATTTTCTTAATGAGAGACTTGAAGGAAATTAGGGAAGAAAACCCTGTGAATTTCTGAGCAGGAACATCTTAGTTCTCAAGATGGGAACATGCTTTCAAAAAAGGGCAAGTAGATCTGATCAAGAAAGTATAGTTTTGAGGTAAGGAGTGGAGACAGCAAAAAGAACTTTATGCATTCTAGAAATTTATTGCTTCTCTGTTGAGTTTATTGAACAAACCAGTTAACCTTTTGAATGAACTAATTTATTGAATAAAGGAATAGATATCAAAGATTGTAGTTGATATTCCTGTGAGGTTTGTTTTGCACTCTTGTTTTTGTGGATAATACCAGGGAAGAGAGAACTTAGTCATTATCAATGCATGCCAATTTCTTGTGCAACTAAGGCATTAAAGAATCTGTGTATATTTTTTTATCCCTACATATTTCTCTTTGTGTATTTTTTTGGGAAACGCAATATGTTCCCAGAAAGCTCCTGTAGTGTTTTTTAATCTATATAACATTTTTCATATTGTTAAGGAAATAAGAATTGATCTAGTTAGACTGGTGCCTAAAAGAACTTTGTTGTAATTTCTATTGCCTAAGGGCAACTTAAGACAACTAAAAACATGCTGAAGTATGTTTAGTACAGTCTCCAATTCTTTTAGTTATATTTATGGTTAACATACAGTGAACTTAAGTATTATACCTTTGTATTCTTGTCAGCAAATGAATTTGTATTCTTGTCAGCAAATGAATTAACACCTATAAATTTTTTTACTTTACTTTTGTGCTGTTTTTAAGGAGGGCTCATGGGACCAGTCAGGATGATTTCATCTGGACATGAGTTAACAACAGATTATGATGAAAAAGCACTTCACGAACTTGGTTTTAAGGATATGCAGGTACTTATTTAAATTGTGGTTTGTGTTTAAATTATCTATTGACTGGTAAAGTCAATAAGATAGTCAAAGGTTTAGTCTAAAATTTATTGCTTTCATTTTGTTAAAATTGTAACAAATTACTTTATACTTGAGACTTGTTTTATTAAACAAAAAACTTAATGCGTGTAATTTTTCCCCCTATTTTATTTGTAGATGGTATTTGTATCTTTGGGTGCACCACGGAGAGAACGGAAAGGGGAAGGTGTTCAGCTGCCTGCGTCTTGCCTACCACCCCCTCAGAAGGACAACATTCCAATGCTTTTGCTTTTACAAGAACCTCATCTAACTACTCTTTTTGATCTACTAGAAATGCTTGCATCATTTAAACCACCCTCAGGAAAGGTGGCAGTGGACGATAGTGAGGTAATTCTATCATACTTTATTTCCACAATCTTATTTTTGTGATACTGATAATTGAACCCAGGACCTTGCACATGCTAGGAAGTGCTCTACTACTAATGTACATCACCCTTCCCCTCCCCACACTGGTTTTTTCCCTTTTTTTTGTTGTTGTTTTTTTTTTGTTGTTTTTTGTTTTCAGAAGACTTGCTGATTTTCAGAAGGCTTGCTGATTCGCTTAGGTTGTCCTTGCACTTGAGATCCTTCAGTCTCAGCGTCCTAGGTAGCCATAGTTACAGGCATGTACCACCACACCCAGCTCCATAAACTTGTTTTATCTTTCTATTGAAGGAAAAATGCTTTTCTCAGTGATCTCCAAAACAGCAATAAAACATAGGAACACATTTATTTGTTTGTTCCCTATTTACGTGCTTAATATGATCAGGCATTCTGTTTTAATGAAGTATTATTTATAGGGATGATCAAAATAGGTATGTTTGTCTGAGTCAGAGTTGAATTGTGAAAGGCAAGTTTACCTTGAAACTCCAGCTGTAAAATTCCCTTGCCTTTGAAGTACAGTTATCCCTCCATATCCATGAATTCTACATTTAAAAAATTTTTAAATTTATTTTTAACTGTAGATGAACACAATATCTTTATTTTTATATGGTGCTGAGGAGTGAACCCAGTGTCTCACATGTGCCACTGAGCCACAATCCCAGCCCTGCATTTGTTTTTCTTACATTTGTTTTCCTTTTGTAAGAAATGAAAATATTTGAGGAATGAAAATATTTGGGGGAATAAAAAAGATTTTGTTCTGAATATGAAGATTATTTTCCTTGTCATTGTTCCTTAAATAATACAGTATAGCAACTGTTAATATAGTATTTACAGTTTTAGGTATTTTAAGTAATCTAGAGATTGTGGAAGGATATTCATAGATTCTGTTTTACACTTTTTGTATGAAGGACTTGGGCATCTACAGATTTTGGTGTCCATGGAGGGGCAGGGGGGGGATCCTGGAACCAATCCCCGGTAGTTACTGAGGGGTAACTAGATATTGGTTTTATAAAGTCCTTGTACTGAAAGAGCTAAATTGCTTTTTATTGAATTACAGAATATTCCTTTGGTATCTCCTAAGAGTGTATTATACCAAAGAATTATTATAGTAGGAGCAATAATAGTATAATAATAAACAAAATTATACTATAAAAATGCCTAGTGAATTTTAGCTTTTGATGTTTATTGTCTCCTGGGGTGGTACTTTAATTGAAATTTTAAAAATTTGCTTTTTTTTATTTTTTAAAACTTACTGAAACATTTAGGATACTTTTAGCACCTTACTGAGCTAAGATTTAACAAAACATAATAGCGAAAAGAATATTCTTTAAAATTGCTTTCTCTTCTTAATGTCTGCTCATCTGAGACAGTAAAATAAGATATGCATTAATAAAATAAGAGAAACAGAAGGATATGTTCTCTTCTCAACTGGAAGTTTAAAGATTTAATTCATAAAGTCTTTGCTGTGCTTCAGATACTGACCTGCAAAAATGAAATAGATGATAGTTTTGAAATTTACTAATGGTCTTATGAAAGAGGTGACTTCACTTTTGGTTGACATTTCTTAAGGAAAGTGATCAACCTTAGAGAAAGGCTATTCTGGGGAAATGTTCATAATCGGTTAAAAAAAAAAACCTGGATTTTTATGATTTTTTCAGTGTCTTAAATACATTTTCTTTCTTTTTTTTTTAATATTTTGTTTTACTTGTAGGTGTACATTCGATGTTATTTTTATGTGATGCTGAGGATTGAACCCGGGGCCTCATGCGTCTAGGCAAGGACTCTACCACTGAGCCCACAATCCGAGCCCCATTAAATACATTCTCTTTACCATGTTAAAAATGTATTATTTCACATTAGTTGAAATAAGCACATTTGATTATTATTAATTTTTATGCCAAACAGTTGAACTTGTTCATAAACTTTTTTCCATTATCTGTCTTGATAAAGCAGTTGTTCTTATTTGTATAGAGCTTAAGATGTGAAGAGCTTCATCTTCATGCAGAAAATTTGTCTAGGCGTGTCTGGGAGCTGCTGATGCTTCTTCCGACATGTCCTAACATGTTGATGGCATTCCAGAATATTTCAGATGAACAGGTAAGCCTGCAAAATTTTTTATTCCCCTTGAGGATGATACTTGATACGTTACTAGTTTCTACCAACAGTATATGAGATCACTTTCTGACTCATACCTTAACAAATCTGAGTGTAATTTTTGTTCATTCAGTAGAAAAAAATGTAACATTTTATTTGTTTAGTGAGGTTATTTGTTTAGCATAGTAAATACAAGATAAGGATGCTTTCTAAAATTGTCTCTAGAATATATGGATTTGTCAGTTTATCAATGGTTTGATTTTGTTTTTCAAAGAAATTACTGTATGTTTCTAATATTGCTTTTTGACAACAAGAATAATGTGTAGGGAAAATATACCGTGGTGAAATGAAATGCATCAGTGCTTATTTTGGATGCTTATATAAGTCCGTTGTAGTAATCTTCCAATGGGGCATTAATTTACATATTGATATGTGTTGAATATCTTGGTAAAGATATTTTTAAATTAAAGTTTATTACTATTATTTATTTATTTTTATGTGGTACTGAGGATTGAACCCAGTTCCTCAAAAGTGCTAGGAAGGCACTCTACTACTGACCCCTCAAGATCAGTTTTAGAAACTGTGTAACAGTAGTTTCTTTTTCCAGATTTCCAGTAGAACTCCTGTGAAATGATTAAAATAACATGCTTATGTGCTAATATATGCTACTAGTTATCTATGATTTGGGCACTTCGGCATGATGACAGGTCTTTTGTCTCATGATTTTTATGTAAAAATGATGGGCTCTAGAAAATGATGAATGATGACTCAGTAACTGTAGTGATAACATTTCAAAGATACATTTTTAGTGTAAACAACATTATTTCACAGATTGATTCTAGAAAATAACAATCGTTTCACATTAATAATTTTCCCATGCTGCTGTTTGTGTTGTATTGGTTTTATTTGAACAAAACTTATTGAATAATTGGTGTTTTAAAGTATGCTATTAGTAGCAGTTATTTAGTTGGTTTTCATGTAAATATGGTTCAAAGTAGTTGTAATATTTGTATTTTTATATAATGTCTTTCTATAGTTTTTCTTTTTGGAGTCCATTACTAAAGTTGACTATGTTCTTCCTTTTTTTAATTTAAGAGTAATGATGGACTTAATTGGAAAGAACTTCTCAAAATTAAGAGTGCTCATAAGCTTTTATATGCTCTGGAAATTATTGAAGCACTAGGAAAACCTAACAGAAGAATAAGGAGAGAATCAACGGTAATTGCATTTCCAATATCATCATTAAATGTCTTTATTTTCTTTGGAGCAAAATTCTTGAGTGTATTATCTTCATTGTAGAAAAACTTTTCTACCACTACCTTCTCTTATTTTTTTACTTTCCCCACAGGGAAGTTACAGTGACCTTTATCCAGATTCAGATGATTCAAGTGAGGATCAAGTGGAAAATAGTAAAAATTCCTGGAGTTGCAAGGTTTGATCATATGTTTTGTGATATAACAATGATAAAAATTTACATTTTCACAAAATTGGGGTCTATAAATTCTTATTTTAAAAATCAGTTTATTATTTAAAATAAAGCATAGTTTAAATTTACAGTAATGTCAATTGAAATTATGTAATGCCTCGGCACTCCTATTTTTAGCGCTAATTCCCCCTATTCCATTAAGTCCTGTGTTAGGACATCCTGGTATCTGGGATTAAGTTGTGTAGGGCCTCACTAAGTTGTGGAGGCTGGCTTTGAACTTGGGATTCTCCTGCCTCAGCCTCGTGAGTCGCTGGGATTACAGCCATGCACCACCATGCCATGCACAAGAATATGTTTTTTTTAAATTCTTGAAAATGAATATTATTTTATATAGAAGGTATTTGTATTGAAAATAATTTTCTAAATGAAAACTGTAACATTTTAACAAGATGGATCAAAAAGTAGGTTGTCATTATGTTATATATCTGCTTTTCTCTTACCGTTATCCTCACAATTGCTTACAGTTTGTTGCTGCTGGAGGCCTTCAACAGTTACTAGAAATTTTTAATTCTGGAATTTTGGAGCCTAAGGAACAGGAATCTTGGACTGTGGTAAGTGAAAAACTTAGTGTTTGAATTAGTTAGTTAATCTCATTTCAAACACTTCCATTTCCATTAGCAATGTGTAACTTTTGTACGTACTTCTTCGTAATAAAAGAGAACATGGGCATGTACTAGAAATTTTAAAATACAAAGTTTGATAAACTAGTTATGAAATAAAAAGTTCTTTGTGTTTGTTAGTTGTTAGTGAAATTACTCTGAACTTTGACAGATTTATAATTATTTTTCCTTTAGGTTAAGTTATATATTCATACTTTATATCAACTTAAAGATTTTGTTACTTTTTCAAATTGTTTTCCAAATTTTAAGTCATTTTTTTCATTGTTAAATTTTGTTTTGATAATTCTTTTCTAGCAGTAATATTTTAAAAAATTGTTCTGCTGGTGGATAAAGAAATTAAGAGTAAGCCTTTGAAATTTTCATAAATACTTGGACATTGCTGCATTATTTTTTATAATATTCAACAAAAGTATTGATTCTCATAACAGAAATGTAACATAACAGATGTAATTCGCATACAGTAAAATTTGACTTTTTAAAATGTATAGTTGCATGGTTATTGGTATAGTCATAAAATTGTGCAACCATCACCACAGTCTAATTCCAGAACAATTTTCTCACCTCAGAAAGAAACCCCATACCCAATGGCAGTTCTTTTTCATGTTCCCCATACGATTTAGCCTTAGACAACCACTAACCTAATTTACTTTTTATCTCCATGGATTTGCCTGTTTGGGACCTTTCATAATCGAAGCTATACAGAGTGTGGTTTTCTGTGACTGAATTCTTTCACTGAGTGTAGTATTTTGCAGTTTTATCCCTCAAAGCATGTATACGTAATCTATTCCTTCATATAAATATAACACAGTTTTCTCAATTAAAAGACATTTGGATGGTTCCACTTTTTGGCTGTTGTGACCATGTGTGTAGGTGAAAGGTATCAGTTCTTCTGAGCGTATGTGTTGGCGTGGTGTACCTTGCCAATGCTTGTTATCTGTCTTTTTTTATGATAGCGTAGTCGGTGATAAATTGTATCTCATTGTGCTTTTTTTAAATTTGCGTTTTTGTGAAGTTAATGATCTTGAGCATGTTTTACTGTTTTTATTGATCATTCATAAGAGTAAAGGAGCATACACGCAAGTGTGTATGTGTTTATATTTTTTTGGGTGAAATATCTTTTCAGTCATAGCTGAATCCAGGGAGGATGAGTTTTATCAGTTGTTGAACATGGTGTTTCCATTTCAAATTCATTCCCATTTTTGTTGTTGTTTTTGTTTGTACCAGAGGCACTTATCCACTGAGCCATATCCCCAGCCCTTTTTACCTATTTTTTAAAATTTTGAAATAGGGTCTCACCAAGTTGTTTAGGACCTTACTAAATTGCTGAGGCTGGCCTGGAACTTGAGGTTTTCCTGTTTTATCCTCCTAGCTGCAGGGATTACAAGTGTGCTCCAGCATACCCAGCCATTACTAGGTTTTATTGGGTTCTTTTATTGTTGAGTTGTAAGAGTTTTTTAGTTTGGATGTTAACTCCTTAGCAGACATGATTTACATATATATTCTACCAGTGTATGTATTATTCTTTTTTCCCTTTCTTGCCCTGTGATATATAAAAGTTTCTAATTTTGAAGTCAAATATCCTTTTTTGACTGATAACTGTTTTCTTCTGAGTTTACTAGTTTTCTCTCTCACATTTAGATCATAGGTTCATTTTAAATGAATTGTTGTATGTAACATGTGGTTATACTCCAGCATAATTAAGATAAAGAACATTTTCATTTTCTCAGAAGTTTTATCCTGATGTTTTGCAGTAAATTTTATACCCCCTCTCCCAACTAAACAGCCCTAGGCAACTATTGATCTGCTTTGTGTTACTCTAAATTAGGTTTTCGTATTATAGAATATATAATTGGAACAATACTATATATACTATTATTTTTTCCTTTTTTTAACATGTATTTTGAGATTGAATGTATATTGGTAGTCTTACTATTTTATTTTTGAGTAATATATTTATCGTATAAATGTAACAGTTCGTTATCTACTCATCTATTAATGGGCATTGAGTTGTTTCCATTTTGGGGCTATTATGAATAAAATTGCTATAAACATTTGTAAATAAGTCTTTGTTTATATGTGTTTTTGTTTTTGGTAAATGCCAGATATGAAATTACTATGTAATGTGGTAACTGTAATAAATTTTACAGGAAGCTAAAAAACTGTTTTTGAAAGCAATTATATTATGCAAAATATAAGAATTTTATTTGTTCTATCTCTTTACCCTGAGTTAGTGTGTTCAAGTGTTTAAAATTTGAGTCAATTGCAGACTGAGGGTATAGCCCAGTGGTAGAGCACCTGCCTAGCATACACGAGGCCCTGTTTTTGATCTCCAACACTGCCAGAAAAAGAAAAATATTTTCTTAAGCCATTCTTCTGTTTCTGTATGTGTGCCATTATTTTTAGTGCTTTTGCTTTATCCTCCTCTGATTGTTATCACTAATGTTTAGCATCTTTGCCACTGCTTATTTACCATGTGACTTTTTTTAGGGAATTGTCTCTTCTTTTTGTGTTTTTGATTTGTTTTGTCTTAATATAGAGTGTTAAGATACCACCCCCTCCAACCCCATTGTTTACCAGTTTGGACAAGTCTTTTCTCAGATGTATGTGTAGGGAATGTTTATAGTCTAGGACTTTTTCCTTATACTGACAATATTCTTTTAAGAGAGAAGTTTTTATTTTTAATGAAATTTCCATTAAGTCTAAGAAATATTTGTTCCAAGGTCAAAAAGATTTTTCTCCTTGTTTTCTTCTATGTGTCTTATAGGTCCTTTAATTTTAATTTATCTTTTATGTATTCTGAGCTTTTTGTGTATATATAAAGTAAGGTTGAGAGGTTTTTTCTCCTTCATGTGGATATCCAGTTTTTCTAGCACTGTTTGCTAAAAAGACATTTCTTCTTCTCCCAATTAACTTGATACCCTTCTCAAAATTTAGTAATATCAAAGGAAGAATACTGTTTCCTGATATATGGATATAGGAATATTGTTATCAGGAGAATAGGAGGCTAAAGATTTTTGTAGTGTAAGCACTGAAACTTGACATCTTATATATGTGATATTTTAATTAATGTATTTAAAGAAACTTTGAGTTAAGATCATGAACTCAGATGTAAATTTATTTTTCATACCAAATACTTAATATTTTACTAAAGAGATAGTTCTTTGATTTTATGTATTTATTTAGCACTATGAATTCAATACTACAGGGATGCTTTCCCATTGAGCTACATCGATCTTTCCAACTCTGCCACCACTCCTCCTCCCCAAACAGGGTCTAAGTTGTTTAGTTCCTTGCTAAGTTACTGAGGTTGACATCTACCTTGCAGTTCTTCTGCCTCAACATCCCAAGTCACTGGGATTACAGGCACGTGCCAATGTGCCTGGCTTTTTATTTTAAGTGTATACATAGAAAGTACTGGATTTTCAGTTGAATTGTTTTTCTGAATTATTGAGAATTTCTTTGGTTTCAAAATATTAAGACTTTTGTGGTAAAATTGCACAATATTTATCTCAAAATACTGATGAATAAAATATATCTTTGTATTTTAAATAATTTTTTAAAAAATCATATTACATTCTAAACTGTGTATCTTCCCCAAAGTCTATCGTATACATTTTTATGATAATTTCATGAAAGAAATGAATGTCATTCCCATTTCTTTTAAATAAACTTTGTATATTTTCCTGTTTTCATTTTTGTATGATTGGATGATTTCCATAATATTTGAGCACAAAGATTTCTATAGTATATTAAGTACTAGCTATACTAATTTTTATTTCCTGGTCTTTTAAAAATTTCAAAATTGTATTCTGGTCATGTTATATTAATGAAAATACGGAAATAACATTTTTTTCTCATCCACAGTGGCAACTAGACTGTCTTGCTTGTTTGCTGAAGTTAATATGCCAGTTTGCAGTAGATCCCTCCGATTTGGATTTAGCTTATCATGATGTCTTTGCCTGGTCTGGTATAGCAGAAAGCCAGAGGAAAAGAACCTGGCCTGGCAAATCAAGGAAGGCTGCTGGTGATCATGCCAAGGGCCTTCATATACCACGATTGACAGAGGTAAAGTATAGAAGTTAAGAGTAAATTGTAGATCATGAAATCTAACATGTTTTTGAGAGGGTGTATTTTTGTTTTTACAAAGCAAAGAAATATATATTAGCCTAAGAAATCTTATCCTTGCTAACTGATACTACGACCTTAGAACTGAAGTGATACCATGGTTTCAAAGTGGTAGTAATGATGAATTAATAATTCTTTTCAATTCATCTTCCAAAATGTAAGCATGGTGTGCTATTTTAGTGTTACCTAACTACTGGCCTTTGTTCATTATTTGAGGTCAGTAATTTATATACTAAGTGTATTAGGCTCCATTCAGAAAAACAGAACCCAAACTAGGTATTTCAGCTTTAGAAATTTAAAGGAAGAAGTTGATTTTACATGTTCATGTTGGATTGCTTAAAAGCAGAAAAGAGAATGGTGAGGAGCCATTCACCACCCCAGAACTCAAGATAAGAAAGTGTCTGCTGAATTCTCAGAGGAGACTGAATAAAAAGCTGATTACAGGAGTGCCTGAAACTGGCTGCCTCTTCTAGATAAAATACTTTGGAAACAATGCTGACAGGAAAAAAACCAGGAAGCATTCTGTCTAGTTCCCCAGGTTGGCAGGACCTAATAAGAAGCCAGCTGGAAAAGGAAGAGTTTGGTTTCTGATATACTACCCCTAGTGTTATAGAGAAAATTATGTAAATATGTGAATATTGTAGAGAAAGTATGTAGGAGGTAAATTTTTAAAAACATTTTATAGTCATAGATGGACACAATGCCTTTTTCATTTATTTATTTTTATATGTGGTGCTGAGAATTGAACCCAGTGCCTCACATGTGCTAGGCAAGCACTCTTATCACTGAACCACAATCCCAGCTGCAAGAAGTGAATTTTGAGCAAAGAGAAAATAGTGTAATAATCAGCATATCTAGCAGTTCTTTTTGACTGTTGATTTTGTTCATCTAATCAAATATTCACCTTTCCATCATCTCTATCAATGAACTAGGAAGTGGAGGAGAATTGAAGATTAATTTTTACTAATATCTCTTTTCTCATTCTGTGTCTTTTGATAATAGTGCCTCACTTTATACCTTTCCAAGAAACATAAAAGTAATGAATTGTTACAGATAGATGAATATGGTGATGAACATAAGGTTTGTAAATTACTGGTGTAAATAGAAACCTGAAGCATGTTTCCCTTTTGCAATTTTAGTGATTAAGCAGGAGAATGATCTCTGCAAGTATTATAGATAATTTATATCAAAATTAAGCATGGGAAGTACAGTGTAATCTGATTTATCCCACAGTTTTATATGTTGCAAACTATTACTTAATAGTAACTTTTCGGACTTGGGATATAGCTCAGTTGGTAGAGTGCTTGCCTCACATGCACAAGGCCCTGGGTTCAGTTCTCAGCACCACACAAAATAAACCAAAAATAACCTTTCTTATAATTTTCAGTAATGGGTTTTTCAAGGATAAACTTTTCAGATTATAATATAAATATTTAAATTGGCTATGATCCTTTCCATCCATCAACTCACTTAATTTCTTTCCTTCCTTTTTTTGGTACTAGGGATTGAACCCAGGTGTGCTTAATGACACCCATTTTTATTTTCAGTGTCTCACTAAGTTGCTGAGGCTGGCCTTAAACTTGGAATCCTCCTGCCTTAGCCTCCCAAGTCATGGGATTACAGGCAGGTTCCCCTGTACCCAGTTCCTCAATTAATAATTGCAGTGTTTGATGTGCGTTTGTAATTTCCCCTTGGGGTTTGAATAATATGAATATGTAACTCTAGATTGAAATGTAGAGATTGATGGAGTTTTTCATTGTTTTTCAATATATGCATCTGTGTGCTTGCTTCAAATAAATCAGAATATTCAACTGAACCTTCCTTAAGTCTCAAGTGACTACCAGTAATATCTTTGTTTTTTTATAGCTTTTTCTATAGATATACCAGTATGTTTTTATAGTTTAGAAAAGATGCATAATATATTCTTTGCATTAGTTTCTTTGCTAAAATTAATTATAGCTTTGAATGTACATAAAAGCTCTTCATAGGTAAAATTTTTTCTGGTATTCTGGAGACTAAATCATTTAATTTTGATGTACTGTAGACATAAGGAAGAACATTTAATCCGTTTAAGAATGTGCTGTCGGGCTGGGGTTGTGGCTCAGTGGTAGAGCACTTGCCTAGCATGTGTGAGGCCCTGGGTTTGATCCTCAGCACCACGTAAAAAAATAAATAGTACAAAGGTATTGTGTTCGTCTACAAAAAAAAAAAAAAAAAAAAAAAAAACTTAAAAAAAATTTCATACTTCCATGTGGTTTTCTTACAGTTCTTTTAGAAAGTTGCTTTCAAATCTCAGACTAAGCTATGCTGGCTTACGCCTATAATCTTAGGGACTTGGGAGGCTGAAATAGGAGGACTGAACTTTCAAGGCCAGCTTGGGAATTTAGCAAAAACCCTGTCTCAAAATAAAAATATAAGAAGAACCAGGAATGTAGCTCAGTGGTAGAGTGCCCCCAGGTTCAATCCCCAGTACTTGGGGAATGGTGGAGGGCGGGGGAATGAGAAAAAAAAAAAACAGAAAACCTCAGACTGTCTCTCAGCACTTTTTGATTTGTCCTTCAATTTGTGATCCTGCTTTCTCAGTCTCCCAAGTTCTTGAGATCATAGGCATGCCTGACTGTAGAAACTTTTATTCATTCTGGCAGAAACACGTTTAATTATTCTCCCCTTCTTTGGCTGGTTTAGCACTTTGCATGTACTGATGTTTCAGTGCTGTCTGCAGTGGAGTACGCAACTGAACTAAAAAAGTTCCCAGAATGAGTTCTGACCTGCAGCAGGGATTTTGTATTTCTTTGTTAAATTAGTGAACTAGTTTTTCCCAATAAATGGGTAAATAGCAAGAATTTAGAAATTAAGTATTTATCAGGATCTTGTACTTTGAAAGTTAATAAAGTAAATGTTGACCCTCAGGATTTTGAATCTATCCATAGTGTATTATGTTGCTTTTTAAAAATATTTATTTCAGGACAGTTGAGGAATCTGGCACTGCTTGAATTTTTATATGTATTTTCTTATTCTTAAAGATAAAAAAAAAATGTTTAATTCTTCACTTAACTCTGCGCTACCCTCACTGCAAGACCCACTAACATTTTAATTACATACTATTTTTTTTTCTTTTTACCCTGTTCTGTGACATTGCAAAATCTATGGATTAAATGTAAAGAATATTTTTGCCTCCTGTTTCTAAATTTTCAGTATGTTCATTTTGCAGTTATTGCTCTTAAGTTTGGTTATAAAATTTTGGTTTTCTAATGTTTGATAGTTTTATGGTAGTTTTCAAATAATTCTATGGATAATCTTTGTTTTGCCATAGGTAAATATCAAAGTAATTTGAAATCTTGGGTTGTGAATATGCTCTTTTGTCTTACCATATTTAAAGATTGATTTCAAATGTTTTTGTTTTGAAGGTGTTTCTTGTTCTTGTCCAAGGAACCAGTTTGATTCAGCGACTTATGTCTGTTGCTTATACATATGATAATCTGGCACCTAGGTATGCATTTTTCATAAATTATATATATATATATATGTATTTGTAATAAGAATACAGTGTATAAAAACTCCATTTCAGAAAATTTAAAACTAAAGGGTTTTATAATGGTCTGTTACCTGTCACATAGATTGGCATAAGTTGTCAACATTTTGTGAGGAGTTATGCATTCATAAATAGGTCCTTCATGTTTTCATAGTTTTCTGAATCTTTTGAGAGTAAGTTGCAGACATCATGACTAAGTTTACACATAAATACTTTTTTGGTCCAGGATCATGTATTACCTTTAGTTGTCATATTTCTTCCTTTTTATTTAATCAAATCCTTTCTTAACCCTTCTCTGATGAACAGTATGAACAGTACAGACTTTTTTTTTTGGTACCAGAAGGGATTTGAACCTAGGAGTGCTTAACCACTCAAACTACATCTTCAGCCCTTTTTTAAAAAATTTGTTGACACAGGGCATCCAAGTTGTTAGGGCCTCACTAAGTTGCTGAGGCTGGCTTTGAACTTCTTCCTGCCTCATCCTCTGGAGCTACTGGTATCCCAGACATGTGGCACCATGCTGGGCCGAGACATTTTTTTAATAGATCATTTTCAGTTTGGGTTTCTTGATCGTTTCTCATGATTACACATTCATAATAGAAAACTCCTTTAAGGTAATATTGTGTCCCAGTACATCAGAATGTTTATTTTCCCCATTATCAATGATACTAATTTTGATCAATTAATCTTCAGGTTACTCAACTATAATTGAGTATAATTGCATTTTTTTCTTTTGTTAAAAATCAGTCTGTGAGAAAATATTTGAAACTATAAATTTCTTGCTTGTGAAATTTTCATTTCTTGGTTTTAGCTTTTACTAATTTTCTTAAATCTACCTAATTTAAATATTGATGCAATGTTGTTTTTTTTTCTGTTACTTTTGTGTTTATTAATTGACACCTTTGTGAGGAAAAGCTTTCTCCCTTTTATTCATTTATTTATTTTAATTTTTTATTAAAATATTTTTTATGTTTATAGACACATTTTGATTCATTACACAAATGGGGTACAGCTTTTCATTCCTGTGGTTGTACACAATGTATATTCATGCCATTTATGTAATCATACGTATATATAGGATAACACTGTTTCATTCTACTGTTTTTCCATCCCCACCCCCTCCCACCCCTTTTTCCTCTATACCATCCAAAGTTCCTTCATTCTTGTCTTCCCCCCACCATCCCCCATTGTTATATATTGTCACGCACTTATCAGAGAAAACATTCAGCCTTTGGTTTTCTGGGCTTGGCCTATTTCACTTAGCATGATGTTTTCCAGCTTCATCCATTTACCAGCAACTGCCATAATTTTATTCTTCTTTATGGCTGAGTAATATTCCATTGTGTATATATACCACAGTTTCTTTATCCATTCGTCAATTGAAGGGCATCTAGGTTGGTTCCACAATCTAGCTATTGTGAGTTGAGCTGCTATGAATATTGATGTGGCTACATCACTGTAGTACACTGATATTAAGTCCTTTGGGTATAAACTGAGGAGTCGGGTCATTATTTTTAATAATCATGGAAAAATACATAATTCTTTTAGAATTTATTCTATTTGGGGGGGATTATTACAGACTTTAAAGGACATATAATACGTCACTTTTAATTCATTGTTGAGTTTAATTAGTGGTGGCGATGTGTTTTTACTTTACAGAGTTTTGAAAGCCCAGTCTGATCACAGGTCTAGGCATGAAGGTAAGGGTTTCTCAAAGTTAACTTTTAATAAATAAAGATGTTAATAACAGGTATAAAATTGCTTTTATCTTTAAAAATAGTATGTGTCTTTGTTGTATCATAAAGCTTTGTAGTCATAATTTTTTCCTTTTTTTAGTTTCACATTATTCAATGTGGCTCTTGGTGAGTTGGGCTCATTGCTGTTCTTTAGTGAAATCTAGCCTTGCTGATAGTGATCATTTACAAGATTGGCTGAAGAAATTGACCCTCCTCATTCCTGAGGTAAGATAAAAAGATTGGAGAATACTGTTCACATGTTTTCCTATTTTTACAATTGATGATTTAAAAAGAGCTATTGGAAACAGTGTGCATGATTACATAACTATATCACATTATCTGTTTAATCCTGTATGGTATAGAATGTTTTGAACAATGCACTTCACTTAACACGGGTGAATATTATATATTTGTAGTATCTATACTTTTTTTTTTTAATGGCGATAATTAAATCTAGGGGTGCTTTACCACTGAGCTATATCCCCAGCCTTTATATGTTATTTCAAGACAGAGTCTTGCTATGTTGCTTAGTTCCTCACTCAGTGCTGAGGTTGTCTTTCAACTTGCAGTCTTCCTGCCTCAGCCTCCTGAATTGCTGTGATTATAAGTGTGCTCCCCTGCATCTGACCATATTTGTCTTTTTGAAATATTTGTTTGTTGCGTGATTATTTTGCTTGGACTTTTTTAAAATTGCCTTTTCCAAGAGGTGGGAAGAACTTGAACATTTATTTTGGTAATTCATGTTTTAGAAAACTTGATTGCCTTTTATATTTAATAGAGGTAAGAGAAACTAAAAGTCAATAAACTAAATATATTTTTATTATGTTGACATGGAGACCTGAAATTATAGAAATATATTCTTACTAATAAACTTAACCACAGAGTTACATATATTTTTATAAAAATAAGAGCTGTAGTTTTTATAAAAAAATTTTTTTAGTTGTAGATAGACACAGTGAATTTAATTTTTAAATTTTTATGTGGTGCTGAGGATTGAACCCAGTGCCTCAAACATATTAGGCAAGCACTAAGCCACAACCTCAGCCCAAGTTACATATTTTTTAGTTGGCATCTACTATTACTGTTAGCTATTGTTTGAAAGTCATATATATTCTTGTTCTGGCTCTGTCTTAGGTATCTATTGTGACATTTGGCCATCCCCTTGTGATCTGGGAAATGTTCTGATTTAAGTATTTTCCAAGTTGTTTCTAGTTTCAAAAATGTTGTATTGTTACTTATTTACAAGGTAAATAACTCGGTTATGAATATCCTGGCCTTAATCCCCTTTTCTGTTTGTTGTCATTATTCTTATTTGGTTTTCTGGTTTTATGGCCATACTTAGGAATTTCTAAGAAAAAAGTGTATTTTTTTTTAAATTACAGATTACTTGGGGATACTTATATTTTATCATGTTAATTATATGCACACGTGTGTGATCAAAATATTATATTTGAAACACATTATTAAACAAGAGATCTAGAGTTATTTCTGCTAACGTTAACATTAGTTTTTTAACAAAAGTAACTCAGACTGTATCTGAAACTTGGCTTTTTTGTTCAGACTGCAGTTCGTCATGAATCTTGCAATGGTTTGTATAAGTTATCTCTGTCAGGCTTAGATGGAGGAGATTCAATCCATCGTTCTTTTCTGCTCTTGGCTGCCTCAACATTGTTAAAATTTCTTCCTGATGCACAAGCACTCAAACCTATCAGGGTAAGATTTTATCGTGTTCAGGGGAGATTTCTATTTCTGTAATTTCCTTTGCCCAAAGTTTATTGTACTATTTATTTGTTGTACAATACTATTGTATTGTCTGCGGTTTCTGCATGTGGTTTTTACCTGGAGGATGGTAGTGATACTGTACTTAAAGTGACAGCATTCTGACACATTGTTTCCATGCTACAACTTGTAAGAGACTGCATTTGAATTTTAGCTCTTTGGATTCTCTCATGGGTTGTCACATTCTTACTAAGTTCTGATCCTTTTATTGATAAGTTAAATGATAGAAATGTCACAAAAGTAACTTCCTTCTTTATTCATTCACACTTTTTTTTATCCTTAGGGTATTCTGAATTTTCAATTTACTTTTTTGCCTCAGTGTATATTCTAGCCTTGTAAAAGTTTCTACCACCTAATAAACCCAGAGGCCATTAATGTAAGATTTTTAGTTATCTCAGAAATGGAATGTGTTGTAGGATATACATTATTTCCTGTTTTCCAGGTGTAAGTAATTTGAGACTGTTTTTCTGAAATGTTTTGATCTTAGACATTTCAGGTACCTAGTTATTTTAATTTTTTTTTTTTTTTTTTTTTTTTAACCCTGAGTTAAACATCCCAGCCCTGAGGAGGTTTGATTTTGAAATAGTATCTCATTAAGCTGCTGAGGCTAGCCTTGAACTTGTAGTTCTTGTCCCTTAGCCTCCCTAGATGCTAGAATTTCAGGTTTGTGCCACCATGCCTTGTAGTTTTCAGATTTTTCCTGATTATTCTGATTTTACAGAAAGTAGGAGTGTACTTCTCATTTTTTGTTAGATTTTTTTAACAGTTGAATTTGCATTGGGATTTAATTTGTTTCACAAATCTGTAGTTTCTTAAATGTATTATAATTTTAAGCTATTTTTAATATGTTTTCACCAAGTATAATTTTTTTTAATAGATAGATGATTATGAGGAAGAACCAATGTTAAAACCTGGATGTAAAGAGTATTTTTGGTTGTTATGCAAATTAGTTGACAACATACATATAAAGGATGCTAGTCAGGTATGTTCAGAAAATTATATATTAACGTGTCAATAGATATGGATTATGTACAAGAATGTTGATGATTTTGTTAGTCTTTGTAATCAAGGGCAATTTTATTAATTTATATTGTTATAAGTACTTGATACTGTCATAAATTTTTTTTTACTATATTTGAACCTTTCTGTTTTGCTCTGATACCTTCTTATGTTTACTTTGATCTTTACTGAAAAATTTTTATCTGATACCTGTCAGTAGTTTTCTGTCCTTTCTGAGTAAGAATGTGGTTGTAAAACCTCATTTGTGGGGGGCAAGAATGGAAGAAGGAAGGACTGTATAGAGGGAAAAGAGGGGTGGGAGGAGTGGGGGGAAGGGAAAAAATAACAGAATGTATCAAACAGCATTACCCTATGTAAATTTATGATATCCCATTTGTTTACAATAAAAAAAAACCTCATTTGGAAATGAAAGTGTAGATTTTAGATTTTAAAGTAAACATACAACTTTCTTTAACAGTGCATAGGTTTGGAGTCTTGCATATGTAAAATAACATTGTAATTAAAATTGATGTTATTTTAAGGTAACAAAAACTGTCAATTTTGGCTTATTCACTAATTTTCTTTTACTAGATTAAAATGACATTTCCATTCAAACAAGTAATTTTCAAAAGCAAATTTGCCATATCATTCTTGCAGAAATTATTTTCCTTCTTAAATAGCTAGCTTTTTTGATATACTCTTGAATTAAATTCTATTTGTTGAAGTCTGTTTTGATTTTGTTCCTCAGTTATAATGAAAACTAAAGCCTTTTAAAATTAACTATAGGATTTAGTTTATTAAAGACAAGTGTAAAGGTTGTGTTAAAAAAAACCTACAAATAACATGTCAGTAAAGTTGTTAATAAAACAGCTGTCTGTAGTATCATATCAGTAGGGTTTATGTGACTATCATAATTAATGCCATACATTCATTTGATTCTTTTTTTTTAAGACTCTTGATGCTACAGTGAAAACTAATTTTTTTGGCATGCATAAGAGAGGTATACTATGTTTATAACTTAATTAATAAATTTGGGAGAACCAAACTATTTACTATAAGGAAGTGATTTTTGTTTTGTTTTAGTACTGTATATATTACTAAACATAGAAATCTGTATCTGAATTTTGTTTTCTCTTTTTGTATTAAGACAACACTGCTCGACTTAGATGCTTTGGCAAGACATTTGGCTGACTGTATTCGAAGGTAAGATTTTTTGTGACATTGACAGTTACATTATTGAGAATAGATGAAAGGTATAATTAGGCAAACTATCTTGATTTGCTTATGTTCTTGTTTTTTGTAGTAGGGAGATCCTTGATCATCAAGATGGTAATATAGAAGATGATGGGCTTACAGGACTCCTAAGGCTTGCAACAAGTGTTATTAAACACAAACCACCCTTTAAATTTTCAAGGGAAGGACAGGTGTGTATTAAAATATTCAAATGTCTGTTTAAAATCTGGTCAACACTTGGTTGTTGACCATATGTGGATATGTTAAATGTTTTTAAACATCCAAGCATGAAGAATTTAATTGTTAGCAGGAAAAGTGAACTTTAAATAAGTTGAACCCTGGAAATGTAAAACTTAGGTTTGTTTTTAGAATGTAAAAGCTAATTTAAATTCCTATTACTATATATTAAAAGACGATCTTGTACTTGAGATCTTCTGCCCTTTGTCAAATTTTTAAAAAATCCTGGGGATATAATGTAGCTCAGTGGTAGAGTGCCTTTGGGTTTAATGCCAGTATGACAAAAAAAGTCTCTAATGAGTTGGTTTCTGTAATACTAAATATTTTGAATTAATGGTTTAAATTGTGAGTGTCTTATCTTACACAGTGGAACTAATAAGTAGTGATTTATACACTGCACCACTGTGCCTAGCTATGTCTTTAAAGTTGTTCACCTTTCTGTTGGCACTTCCTCATTTCCTGCATGGAGGGAATTAGTTGGAGAGTTGTTATCTTGATGTTTCTGATTGTGTTAAAAACCGTAACCAACAGAATTTCATATCCTCATGGGCACAGACTAAGGATTCTTATGTTAAATTTAAGGTGACAGTCTTAATCTGTTTTAAATCTGTGCTACTTTCCAAAATCCACTAAATTCTACCCATTTTTTCCCTCTGGTACTAAGTTTTTTCCCAATAACTTTTTATTGACACAATGCTTGTAAATATTTATGAAATACATTATGGTGTTTTGATTCATGTATGCATTGGGAGTACTTAATTTAGGATAATTAGCATATCCATTTTTATCCAATTTTATCTTTCCTTTATGGTGAATACATTTAAATTCAAGTGCATTGTTGTTAATGATATTCACCCTGTTATTCCATAGAACACCAGAAGTTATTCCTCAAACCAAACAATAACTTTGTTTTTATTCATCAACCTTTCCCCTACCTTACCCATTTTACATCTTGAAGAGTTTCCCTTATATTTTCTTCTAGTTTTAGTTTCAGGTCTTATAGTTAAGTCATTAATCCATTCTGAGTTGATTTTGGTAACTTGTGAAAGTTAAGGGTTTAGTTTTGTTCTTCTAGGGTGGATATCTAATTTGCCCAGCACTGTCTATTGAAGACTGTCCTTTATATAATGGATGTTCTTAAATTTAGCACTGTTGTTGAAAATCAGTTGACTATATATTGATTGTATTGATGTTACTTGTGGGCTCCTGCTTTGCTCTTTATTGCTGAAGTTTTTTGGGGGCATGGGGGTTGGCGTGGAGCTCTGCCACTGAGCTACATCCCAGCTTGCTAAAGAATTTTTATGTAAAGGAAATGATTCCTTTGAAATATGAGTTTGCAAGTTCTTTTTGTTTGTCTTTTCATTTTGCACTTTTTGTTTTACTTATTTTCTAGTAGAATTCTTTCATTTGGTTCAAGTTACTGATCTTTTTATAGATACTAAGTTTTGTACTGTACTGTAAATATTCGTAGTACCTTGTCATGCTGTCATGATTTCATTTTTACATTTGTTTTTCTATAAAAAAATTATTTAGGTGAAAGGAAAGAAATGAGATAACTCAAGTCGATATCCAGGTACCCTATTAATTGGTTAATTTATTTTTATCCACTGATTAGAAATAACTCCTTCATATTCTGAACTGCCATATGCATTTTGTTTATTCACTCATCACCATCATATCTTAATCATGTAAATTTAGAGTTGTAAATAACTTGTAGTGGTGGTCCATCTTCATTATTACTCCTTTTCAGAATTTTCCTAGTTATTATTTTTCTAAATGAACTTTGATTCATTTGGTTCTTTCACAAATATTAAAATTGTTAATTTTTTTATTGGGGTTGTATTGATGTAGTATTGATATCCTTATGTTACTGATTTGCCTGTATAATAATAGTACTTGTCATATTTACACAAAATAAATCTTCGTGTTCTTTTTTAAAAGTTTTACTTCATGCGGAATACACATTTAAAGTATTTTAATGTTTATTCCTGTGAATTCTTAATAAGTAAAACTGTTCTTGAATCATCAGAATCAGTATCATAAGGCTATCAATACTATATCAGTACAGCCCCAATAAGAAAAAGTAACATTTCATGCCATAAATGGAATCTTTTCTTTGATTGTTTTCTAACTTGATGTTTATTTGTAAAATGGGTTCTTGTGTATTAGTGTATTTTTTTATTAAAAAAATATTTTTAGTTGTTGATGGATGCATTGTCTATTTATTCTTTTATGTGGTGCTGAGAATTGAACCCAGTGCCTCACATGTGCTAGGCAAGCACTCTGCCACTGAACCACAACCCTAGCCCTATTTTTTACTTTTTTGGCTGTCCTGGGGAAAGTCATAGGCTGTTTTAAATTTATTTGTTGTTTGTGTTTATTTCTTCACTTATCTTTAGTTTTAAGTGTTGTTTTTGCTCTTGGATTTGCTTTTGGTTTATCATCTGTTAGTAATTCTTTCATTTCCTGTTTTTCCTTAATTCTGCTTTCTTTCACTTATCTAATTTTTTGTAGTCCCTCCAAACAACATTTAATAATAGCTGCTTTTAAAATTCCTTATAAGAAGGTTCTGGTGTTTATATCATCAATCTGTAAATAATTTCCTTCTGATTTTGTGGTTTGGGAAGATTTTAGAATTAGCTTTTATACAGGAGAGATATATGATCTTAATTAAAAACATTTACTCATGCTTTAGGTGGATAATTAATCTGCTGGTGGAGAATTTGGAGGGCAAGTGCATTATTAGTAGGGGTTCAGGACAGAGTGGGAGAAAGACTAACCAAGAATGAGTCCTAAATTTTAAGCCTCAGAAACTAAGGGAATAATAATGTAATTACTAAGAAAAGGAAAATCAGGATAGAACCATAATGGAAAGAAACGAGCAGTCACAGGAGTTTTATTTTGGACGTGTTCAATTTTAAATGTCAATTCGATATCCAAGTGGAGATATTTAAGGCAGTTTTGTTTTATTGTTATAGGGCAGGGGCCTTTCATGAAACTGAGACAGCATGAAGGCTCAAACCCCCATTCTTGAGACCAGGTCAGAAAGATTTCAGACACGTGGCTCAGAATAGCAGGCATGCATTTATTACATGGGAAAAGGGAACACTTAAGGGAAAGAGTGGATTCTCTCAGAGAGGACAGGGAGTGCATGCCTCTCCTGCCCTCCAGTTTTTGGGGTTTTATAGCAGTTGTATAGCAGTTTCCAGAGAATCTCACCCAGTTCCATCTCCTGATTTTTGACTGACAGCAGGGTTCCCACTGCCTTGACAACTCTAGGTTGCTTCGGCCTATGCTAACTGACTCTAATTGGAACCTGTTCTTAACTAATTTTATGGTTAGGGGGAATTATTCTTATATCCCTGAGCTCTGAGATCTGGTCTGTGTAAGGGTACCAAAAGTCTCCCCATTTAGGGTAACTTGTGTTCTTATTGGCATCTCAAGACTGCTGTTCTTCAGGTAAAGGATGTAACATAGCCTGTGAACTTGAGCCAGGCAGGGCTGCAGGTAAATTCTTTTTAGAAAAGAGAGCAGGTGGGAGTCAGCACAGTGGGCCCAGTTTGTAGAATTATATTAACCTCGTGTTCCTACCACTCTTGTCTGTCTGTCCCCGATCACTAACTAATATTAAGGAAAATCTCTCTACCTTATATCTGTCAAAGGACAAAATTACATCAATTTAGACATCATTATTGACTTTGTTTTTTTAAAGAATGGACTAACACTTCATATAATAGAAGTGTTCCAGTAGTTAGAAATAGCGAGGTGCTGCAAGGAATCAAACGCATGCCTGGAAGTAGCTCAGCACGGCAAACTTTACTTCTGCAGAATACATGTTACCAAACAAAGTCTGGCAGGCAAGCACGCTTGGGCAGGCAGCCCACCCATTTTTATTCCTAATGTAGCACTGCCTCTTGTTCTGATAAGAGGAGCTCAGGGTTACAACCTAAGCAATTGGCAAATTTTAAAATTGAAGTGGGCAAAGGGAAGAGCTATAGTTGAAATGTCTATGATTGGATACAGGTTGGGGAGCTCAAAATGGCTGTGATTGGATCTTACATCCCAATTAAGGCTAAACACTATATTCTGAAAATGGACTTATTGGAATTTCTGTTTCTCACACAGCAGAACAGAGGAGATTGGTTTTAAAATACAGGAAAAGGCTGAAGAAAGAAGCAAACAAACAGAAAAACAAAACAATACAAAACAACCCAAAACCAAAGATGAGTCAGTTCAACCTTACTTTTTTCTAAGGTGGAAACAGGAAAACAGAATAATAGAAAAATAACTGATTAATTGGCATCAGGTCACACTTATGTAAGAATTAAGGCAGGTAGAACTGTATTACCATGCCAGTTAAAACTGGGCCTATTTGGGAAATTTTACTATTCTCTCTCTGGTCCTGATTTCTTGGAAAGCCAAATATAGAAGTTAACTTTCAGCTTGTTGAAGTAAACCATTAATACAGGTGATGCCATTTTTATTTTTAGCCCAGTCTGTTGAGGCATGATGCAGGATTTTTGTCCAAAACAATGACGTGTAGTTCTTACTTAACATATTTAAGATATTTAAAATGCTTGTTTTACTTTAATGATTTTACTTTATTATCTTAAGAACTTTTTTTTTAATTTAAGAATTTTAAAACATTTCTTTTAGAAATTACTTTTTAGTACAGGAATTCATAAACTTTTCATTTGGAGATTCGTACAATAAATACCTTAGGCTTTAAAAGCTGCATGACAATCTGTTACCGTCATCATTATTATTACTACTACTTCCTCCTCTTTCAACCTCTTCCTCCTTTCTTCCTGTTTTCCCTCCCTTTATCTTTCTACCTCCCTCTTATTCAGTTTTCTTTCTTCTTTCAAAATATAAACTCCATTCTTAACGTCTAATATTGCATGTAGCATCTAAAACATACATTGAACAAATGGATAATCGAAGTGTAGATCTGTTTTTTTTCCTTTCTCTTTTTTGTAATTAAGCACATACCCTATTATACTTATTTATTTATTTTGGTGATGCTAGAGATTGAACCAGGGCCCCACACATTCTAACCCAGTGCTTCATCTTACGGAATTTACCCCCCACCCATTTTTATTGTAGAAAGAAAGATAAGATAATTTCATTTAGTCCACCAGCCATAGGTAACAGGTTCACACTTAGTATGCATCTTTTCCAGACTATATGCACATGTACTTGAATAAATATTTTTACAAAAATATGAAGAGTATCATCTACAGTGGTAGCTTAGTGTTGATTTAGAGCTCTATCTTGTTTGGTGTCCATATAGGGGTGCATCCTTAAGACCATTATTGCCTTCCAAAGTATATATACCAAAATTTATTTAATTTCCTGTCTTTGGGCATTTTTGTTTTACTAATATTTAGACATTATAAATAATGCCTCAAGCAGCATCTTTGTACCTCTCACTTGATATAATTCTTTTTCTTTTCTTTTTGTTTTGTTTTGTTTTGTTTTTTGTTTGGACTCGGGGGTTGATCCCAGGGGTGCTTTTTCTCTGAGCTGCATTCTTTTGAGACGTGGTCTTATTGAGTTACCCAGGGTCTTACTAAGTTGCTGAGGATGGCCTCAAATTTGGGATCCTCCTGCCTTAGCCTTCAAATTTCTGGAGTTACAGTCATGTACCATCACACCCAAGTGGATAAAGTTCTGAAAATGTAATTGCAAGGAAGAAGAGATTAGCATTTGGTTTTTTTGTTTGTTTGTTTGTTTGTTTTTAGTTATAGATAGACACAATACCTTGTTTTATTTATTTTTGTGTGGTGCTGAGGATTGAACCCAGTGCCTCACAAGTGCTAGGCAAGTACTCTATCACTGAGCTATAACCCCAGCCCCAACCTTTATTTTATTTTATTTTTTTAAGGTTTTAAGATGTCTTTAAGTTATATGAGCTACATCCTGCTTCCATACAAATTCTTTTTATAGACAGTGCCCGTGGTGTAGCTTTTTAGCACAGGTGAAGAAAGTTGGGATATCCCTCCTGCATGGTCAGTAGACCTCTAGGTAGTTAAAGAGTTGAGGCATGAGCTGAAATTCTGTTATTCTCTTGACATCAGAAAGGCAATCTGGAATACTCTTTACTTGAGGGATATTTTTGGCAGAAATTCATATGGTGGCAATACCTTTACCATATCTGAGAATCTGTTCTGGTTCTAGGGCCATTTTAAACATCTGGATTTTTCCCCCCTTAAGCTGGGTATTGAACTGAGGATACTTTACTACTGAGCTACATCCTTAGCACTTTTTTTAAAATGATTGAGGTAGGGTCTCATTAAGGTCCTGGGGACCTTGCTAGGCTGCTAAAGCTGCCCTTGAGTCACTGGCATTACAGGTGTGTACCACCATGTCTGACTCACTTCTGGAAATTTGTATCTTCTCCTGGATTCATGCTTTGCCATGGAATCTAGTTTTGTTCCACAAGTACCTCAACCTTGTTCCCAATAATCCCTTAGTCATCTTCCTTTTTTACAACCTCAAGGATACTTTTGTTTTTCGTTTTTTTCTTTCTTTTTGTACTGGACATTGAAATATTGAAATCAGGGGCACTTTACCACTGAGCCACATTCTCAGCCTTTTTTTGTTTTGAGACAGTGTCTCACTTTCAGGCCTAAGTTGCTAAGGTTGACCTCAAACTTGAAATCCTCCTTTCTTGACCTGCCACTTCCTGGGCTTACAGGTGTGCACCATCATGCCTGGTTCAGGCATACTCTTCATTGTCTGTTTCTGTTACATTTTCACATTTTAGAGAAAAGTTGTGGTCTAGAATCATGGTTCAAATGATCTGATTGTGTGTAAGCCTGTCATTGTCCAAATCTAGTCAAGCCTCTGATGCTCCTTTTTGCAGTAATGTGCCTTGTGACATCTTGACCTTGTTTTAAGTCTAAAGCCACAAACCCCAGAGAAGTGAGCAGCAGGGTTGGAGATACCGATTCTCCTCTTTCTACTGGTGAATCCTCAGAGGGTGGCACATGAGTAAAACTCATTTTTCCCGGTATTTGCTTTCCAAACACTGGCAGAACACATTGCAGTCTATGGAAGCAGAAGACAACAATAGACCATGATGGAAGATGTAGGTGCATATACTTGGAGCAGGAAGGCCAGCTGCCTGCCACAGAGTTCAGATGACAGGTGTAAGGCTCTGGCAGATCAGTTGCTCCTAGCCATAGCCATAGCTCACCCACCTTGCTGGGGAATAGCTCACTATGTGACTGCCACCCTGAGACCTCCTGGGCAAAACCAGCCTTACCTTCCAAGCCAGAGCTGCAGCCAAGGGGAGTGTGGGCTACATTGGACTGTTACATACTGAGTATCTGGATGGCTGAAGTTAGACAATTGACTTAAGTTGTGATTCTTAAGAACTGGCAAATTATACATTTGAGAAACATGCCTAATATAATATTAGAATGTACCTTTACAGATAATAGCCACTCTTGTTATTGGTTCTTCAGGTGGAAAATAAGAGGTATTAAAAAGAGATAAGGGAATTAGAAGACCAGATTGCACTGATGATTAGGAAAGGCTTTGAAGAAGACATAACTTTTGTAATGGATAAATTTCCTTAAGTAAGAAGGGAAGGGAAATATTTAAGTCAGTAAAGAATATGAGTAAAAATTAAATCATAGGAAAGCACAGGGTATATGCTGGAATGTGAGTGGTTCAGTTTGGCCTGATTTTAAGGAAGTATAGGTGGTAACTTTGTGAAACTGGATAGCCATCTATTATGGGAATAAGAATTTATTTTTATATGTAATATAAAACAGAAGTGTCACTATCTTAGTCTATTTGGGTGGCTGTTATCTCATAAACAGGGTAGCATAAACAACAAATTTATTTTTCACTGTTCTAGCAGTAACAAGTACAAGACTAAGGTGCTGAGACACTGGCAGATTCATTGGTGAATCTGTACTTCTTGTTTTATAGATGGTGCCTTCTCTCTGTGTTCTCCTGTGATAGAAGAGTGAAAGGTCTTCCTAGTACCTTTTTTATTCATGAGGGAAGAGCCCATATGACCTAGTAATTTCCCAAAGGCCCCTCTACCTAACACCATCATCACATTGGCAACAAATTTTTCTCATAAGTAGTTTTAGGGGGCAAAAAACATTCAGACCATACCAGTTACTTTTTCTTTTCCTTTTTTGTTTTGTAAATTTGGTACCAGGGATTGAACTCAGGGGCACTTGACCACTGAGCCACATCCCCAGCCCTATTTTGTATTTTATTTAGAGACAGAGTCTCACTGAGTTGCATAGCACCTCGCTGTTATTGAGGCTGGCTTTGAACTTGGAATCTTCCTGCCTCAGCCTCCCAAGCCACTGGGATTACAGGTGTGCCCCACCACACCCGACACCAACTACTTATGTAATTTAAAAAAGGAGATTTGATGTTTCTGATGAAATTATGTCTGGAATGTGCTTTAGCAAAATACATCTGTTAATTAATCTTAAGAAGTCCTGTTATGGAATGGAATTAAAAAGCTTCTGCACAGCAAAGGAATGTGAAGAGAGAACAATAGAATGAGAGATGATTTTTGCTAACTACTTTTCTGACAAAGAATTTGTACCTAGAATATATATAGAGTTCAAAAAACTTTACAACAAAAAAAGTCAAACAACCATATTATTAAGTGGGCAAATGATCTAAACAGACACTTTCCAAAAGAAGAAATACAGATAGTCAACAAATACATAAACAAGTGTTCAAAATCATTAGCATTTAGGGAAATGCAAATCAAAACTACTCTGAGATTTCACCTCACACTAGTCAGAATGGCAGTCATCAAGAATACAAATAATAATAAATGCTGGAAGAGAATGTGTAGAAAAAGGAACACTTTTACACTGTTAGTGGGACAGTAAATTAGTACACTGGTTACAGAAATTGGTATGGAAGCTCCTCAGAAGACTAGACACAATACCACCATATGACCCAACTATATCACTTCTCAGTATTTACTCTGAAGAATTAACGTCATCTTAACTACAGTGATACATGCATACCCATGCAGCACAATTCACAATAGCCAAACTACTGTGGAACCAGCTTAGGTGTCCATCAGTGGATGAATGGATAAAGAAAATGTGTTATATATTCACAATGGAGTTTTATTCAGCCATAAACAAAACTGAAAACATGACATTTGCAGGAAAGTGGATGGAACTAGAAACCATAATGTTAAGCAAAGTATGTCAGACTCAGGTTAAGAGGCACATTTTTTTTTGCTTACATGCAGACAATAGAGAGGAAAAAGGAAAATAAAGGTGGGGACAGATCTCACGGAAATTAAAGGGAAATCAGTAAAGGAAAGAGACAGGGACTAAGGGGTGGGAGGCAGGAAGTTCTGGGGAGCGATACTGGCCAAATTATATCGTTACATTGTTTGCATGTATGAATATGTAACAAAATCCCATCAATATGTATAACTATAACATACCAATTAGAAATTTCAGAAAAATATATATTTGGTGAGATGAAAAGGCCAGCTGAGTATATTGATCAAATTTTATTATTCATATATTCCTCAAAGAATGTTGAGTAACATAAATGTCTTCTACTGATTAAAGGGGGCCTGCCACATGCTAAACAAATCTGTATTATTCCCATCCTTGCCAGGGTCAGCTTTTCCCTTTTTCCTTTTGGGTACCTTCTCTTCCTTTTTTACAGGGGCTTCTTAAATCTTGGGCTCTTGTCTTGCAGATCTCTGTGGTTTGTCCTTCACTGTGTCTTTATCTCCTTTAGCACCTTGATTAGTCACCCTCTTTGGAATGGTGAAATAGGTACTAGATGCAGGGATGTAGCAGCATGGGATTTTTGTTGGTCCAGAGGTTCTATCTCTTTGACTACCTTTTTTCTTAATTCTTCCACAGCATTTTCCATTTGACTCCTCCACCGAGTATTGTTGTAATATCTTGAACATATTTTTATTCACCTATCATTACTTCTCTGCAACAGAAACATAAATAAAAATATTTCTTGTGACCATAGGGTGTTGTCTTAAATTTCTTGTATTTTATCATGAAATTACATTTATTTATAGGATGTGGTAATGAAAGCAACATAAATATACTTTTTAAGTTTTGCCAAATCATTGTGAAATATTTTTAAATGAAGTTTCATCAAAAATATATGCATTAATGTAAAGGAGGGCTTATTGGTATACTGGGGTGAATAACTTCTGTTCGGCTAAAGTGACAGTATTTGTTCATTCTCTTCTTTGTTTTTATAGATGTGAATTCTGAGAAATCTTGTTTACATAATATTTATAGTGGGAATAGAATTCTGTTTTGACAATGTTTGTTCCCCTTTTTTTGGCAGGGGGTGGTGCAGTGCTGGGAACTAAACACAAAGCTTCCTCTATGCTAGGCAAGCATTCTACCACTGAGCTATAACCCCATCCCTGACAGTGTTTTTTAATGCTTTCTTTTTTTTTTTTTTTTCCTGATTTATATGTCAAAATCACACTAAGATTTATCACCAAAAATTATTTTTAATATTCTCTCAGACAATAGTTGAGTAGGTTCTTGCTGAGAAGCATACTAAAATAGATTTACCATGATTTATCAAATGGGTATGTTTATGTAAATATTATTTTTTTCACCTAGAGACACCTGCTTTTCTGATGAACTCAGAATAACAAAATAAAAAATACTGTTCATTTTAGTGTGTTCACTGGCCCAATATTTCTGGTGAAATGCTTTTATCATGGGCTTTTTAAAAATTTTTATTTTAGTTGTAGATGGACGCAATACCTTTATATTATATATTTATTTTTATGTGGTGCTGAGGATTGAATCCAGTGCTTCACATGTGCTAGGCAGATCCTCTACCACTGAGTTACAACCCCAGCCCTTATCACAGTTTTTTAAATTTCTCCCCTGCCTCAAGGGGAAAAAAAAAAAAAATTGGAGCTACTGGTATTTAGCTCATGTAGGTCCTGTGTCTATGCGTGAACAGAAATAGTTCATTGTTAGGACTGTGGAATGAGACAGACATTATTTTCCTATATATGTGTATGATTACATTACCAGTGTGACTCTGCACCATGTACAGCCAGAGGAATGAGAAGATGTGCTCCATTTATGTACAGTGGGTCAAAATGCATTCTACTGTCATGTAAAACTAATTAGAACAAATTTTTTAAAATAATTCATTGTTAAGTTACTTACTAGACAATTGAGACTTTGTGTTTGAATCTTTGACTTTATTTTCCAAATAAAGTAAATGTGTTCATTTGTGATAGTCATTTTATTTCCGAATTTTAATATAAATATGAAATCTTACCTGTGGGTGAACAACATGAAATAAACCCCTATACACTTTCTCTATTTCTTAGCCAAACCTGCTTTTCTTTGCAGTCAGACTATGAATTATACATTCTTTGTCTCACAGAACTCAGAATAGAGTTGTACTCAATGGCTAATATTTATTGTAGTAAACTAATGCAAAGACAAAAGTAAAATCAGAAGGAAGATGTATGGTGCATAGTCTAGAGAAAACCAGATGCAGACTCCCAGGAGTCTTCTTAGTGGAGATGCACAGACATACTTCCCCAAGCAATGAGTGTGTCAAAGTATGTGTACCAGGGAAGCTTTTTGAGCCTTAGGTGTCCAGGGTTTTGTTATGATATAGATCATATGGACACATAGTACCTGCAAAACTGAATGATCATTGAAATTCCAGATTCCCAAAAAGGAAAACAGCATTAATTATATACAGTTAGGCACAATGAGCTTCCTTTATCACTTAAGAAAGTTTTATATCATTGAAGGAACCTGTTTATAAGCCAAGTTACCAGGCTATAGCCAAAGGCTAGCCTTACTCTAAGGGCTAAGGTAGGAATATTTCAGTCTTACTGTAATACCTTTATCTGCACTGTACCTTGGGAGGGTACTCCAGAGCAGAAATTAATGTGCCTTAGTAATATTTGGAGAGTTTGAGGGAAATAACTAGGTAAAATAGCAAAGGAAAAATACCAGTTTAGAAAGGAAAAGTGGAAAGATAACCCAGCTTCTCTTTCTGAAGCAGATTAAATTTAGGAAAAAGCACACCTAAAATGGAAGGTATGGAATTGGATTTCCTTAAAACAATTTAAGTCATATGGCAAATATTGTTATTTCATTTTGAACTTCACGGTTACAGAGGTTATGACTATAGCACCTGCCCACTGTATGACTATTGGCAAGGTTCTTAACCTTTGTTGATTTTTTTTATTTTGGGGCCTTTTGAGAGTGACTGAACACTTAAGTGCTCAGTGTGATTAAGTTGATCCTTTTGCTATTGTTGCTGTTATTAGTAGTGTGAAATAAGATGAAAGTTAAATTATATGTATCTCTAGGACTGGTTGTAAGGCAGGGTAGGAAGTAATGAGGTCTTAACAAAAATTTCTGATCACTTAATGGAGCGGAAAAGAATAACATTGTACATAGTTGATCTGTAAGAAGGAGCTGTTAGATATTAAGATGAAGGGAATAGTAAAGGAGTTCAGTGTGTTCCATTTTCTGTAAAAGAAGTGCATACTGGGAAGACTTTCAGATAATGTTATATGGTGCTGTTAAGTTTTAGGGTAATTTTTTTAGTAAATTGTAGATAGTCCTATAATTCTGTTCATTCTGTTATTCCTTAAATTTAGAATGTAATTAATACCTAAGTTTAGGTAACTTATCTGATTTTTCTGTTTTTCTAGGAGTTTTTAAGAGATATCTTCAATCTCCTGTTTTTGTTGCCCAGTCTAAAAGATCGACAACAGCCAAAGTGCAAGTCACATTCTTCAAGAGCTGCCGCTTATGATTTGTTAGTAGAGATGGTAAAGGGATCTGTTGAGAACTACAGGCTAATACACAATTGGGTCATGGCACAACACATGCAGTGTAAGCATTCTTCTTTACCTTTCATCTTTATCAGTTTTGAATGCAGAAATGAGATTTTGGGAGGCATCTTTTAAAGAATTCAGTTCACACACTTTAACAATATAAACCATTATTGATAGGATAATAAAGTTAAAAAGTAAGCATTGGTTTGAAAATAAGTGAAAAGTTTTGTTATAAATATTTTAAATACTTTGACTTTTTGGTAAAATCAGTTTTTGACAATCAAGTTTGAGTTTTTAAGAGAATGAGTTTTAGAATGTATGCTAACATAGTTTGCAAAGTTCTGTATTTCATATAAGCTAGATAAGTGGTGGAAGTCATGACAGTTAATAAAAAGAAAATCTATTGAGTTTAATAGTTTGTTTTGGGGGCATCTTTTCTTCCCTCTTTCTTCAGCAGCCCATGCACCTTATAAATGGGACTACTGGCCTCATGAGGATGTCCGTGCAGAATGTAGATTTGTTGGCCTGACTAACCTTGGAGCAACTTGCTACTTAGCTTCCACTATTCAGCAACTCTACATGATACCTGAAGCAAGACAGGCTGTCTTCACTGCCAAGGTAGATTTTTTTCTGACTTTAAAAGACCAAATTTTAAAATTTTATTTTATAAATCTCCTTTAATTTGATGTATTAAGATATTTTTTGAGGACTTATGTTTAAAAAAATGAGCAAAATCTTGTTTATATAAGTAGTTAATGTGTATATTTTCATTATTTTTACACTAGAGTAAATGACTCACATATTTTTCAAAGGAACATAGTTGTAGAATATACACATTTAGTGTACATAGTAAATATTTTCAATAAAAATAAATAGAAAATCTCATTATATAGAAAATAAGCAAAACAAAGTAGAGAAATGCTACCAGAATCACTGAGCATGTTTCTTTTATATTTACCCCAATGTAAATGAGTTTGTGGGTCCATTTGTTTGGATAAGCTCTGCTTCATATTATCTTTGTTCTTTTTTTGTTTGTTTGTTTGTTTTTGTTTTTTGTTTACCATGGATGATTTTTTGGTTTGCCTTCTCTAGTAAGTTCTTGGCAAAAAAAATTTTTAAGTTGTCTGTGAATCTTTATTTTATTTATATGTGGTGCTGAGAATCAAACCCAGTGCCTCACATATGCTAGGCAAGTGCTCTACCACAAGCTGTGACCCCAGCCCCTTGGCAGATGTTTTTTTGGTTGCATTTTTTTTCTCCCAACGAAATAGTGTGATGCTTTATATGCCTTCAGTGAACCTTCAATATGTTTAAATTACTCTTCAAGGTCTTCAACTTACAGTATACTCAGGTTTGGGTTTTGGCTTTAGTTATATGATTTTTTTTTTTTCTTTCTTTCTTTCTTTCTTTTTTTTTTTTTTTTTTTTTTTGAGACAGGTTTTTTTGATTTTGTTTTGTACCAGGGATTGAATCCAGGGGCACCTAACCACTTAATCACATCCCCAGCCCTTTTTTATATTTTATTTAGAGAGATAGGGTCTCACTAAATTTCTTTAGGGCCATGCAATTTAGCATGCTGAGACTGGCTCTGAACTTGGAATCCTCCTGACTCAGTCTCCTAAACTTCTGGGGTTTCAGGCATGCACTATTGTGCTTGGTATATGAATATTCTTCAGTATATCAGCTCTGTAGATTGAATGTAACTAAAAAGTAGTCCAACAAGGGTTTCGTCTAGCTTACAGAAAGTTTTGTGACTAAAGGTGGTGGACCATCTTGTAGTTTTATAAAACTATTAGTTATCAGAGAAGCGTATTTTCAACGTTTTTCAATTTTGCTGGTGACCTGACCACATTTCTTGTTATTTTGTCATATTAATGACCACTTTTAAGGTATTAGCACCGTCAGGAATTAGTAGCAACAGATAGAAAATGCAGATATGCTAATTATGATTAAGACTCCTATGGGTCTTTTTAGTCTAGAAACTGAACTTAGATTTGAGCACAGTGGCACATACCTATCCCTTCTGAGATACCTTCCCAGTATCTCGGAAGACTAAAGCAAGAGGATTTCTAGTTTGAGGGCAACCAAACGAGACCCTGTCTCAAAATAAAAATGATAAAGGGCTGGTGATGTAGCTCAGTGGTAGAACCTGCCATGTATGGGATTCAATTCCTGATCTTACACACACACACAAAAAAAACGAATAAGGAGAAAAAGGAGATCAATGATAACAACAACATATATATATATATATATATATATAACAATATATATATCTATATAGAAAATTCTTAATGGAATTTGATGTGACTTTGGAAAGTTGATGCTTTAGACCAGAACTTCAGTTGTTTTTATTATTCCTTTTTCACAGAAAGATTGAACAAAACTATATGCATTCTGATTGTGATAAATATACATAAAGTGTAGAATTTTACCATTTGTAAGTATATAGTTCTGTGGCATTAAGGCCATTCACATTGTTAATCTTAGTATTTTTTATTCCAAATTAGCACTTTGCACATATCAGATACATGTTACAAAATATCATTTGGTGTGGTTATCCTCATAATCTCATGAAATATTAAGCCTCATATGCCAGGATTATACTATAATTATTTTTGCTAATTATTACTTGAATAATAATAGACTATATCTAGATAGAAAGTATCTGGCATGTATATGGGGCTCTCTGGTATGGTTAGTGTTTAGGACTGGGTTTCTAGCTAGATTCCTGAAATTCAGTTTTTGGCAATTTAGTATTTAGATGGTTGTCAAAGATCTTGGCCAGTTTTCCTCTTCGGGGTTCAGAATATGCCATTGCTGGACTGGGGTTATGGCTCAGTGGTAGAGCACTTGCATAGCATGTGTGAGGCACTGGGTTTGGTTCTCTGCACCACATATAAATAAATAAAATAAAGGTACGTCAACAACTAAAAATCAATCAATCAATGTGTGTGTGTGTGTGTGTGTGTGTGTGTGTACATATATATATATATATATATTTTTTTTTTAAGAATATGCCATTCCCAAAAAAGTAAAGCTATGATTAGATGATGATGAAATATAATTTATTAGTATGGTCAGTATATTTTTTAATGTATGGATTTCCTTGTAGAAGGCAGTTCATTGAATACTTAAAATTTTTTCTTTCTTATGTTCTTGTAAGTCAACATTGTATCATGTGAGTATTAATCTAGAAATCTGTGTTTTTAAGATCTATTTATTCAGGTTTCTTGACATAATGGTGATAGCTTTATTGTAGTGGAAAAAGAATTCCAATTTTTTGTCTGCTGAGGTTGCTAAAGAAAGTATAAAAAGTATATTTTTCCTGCAAATAGCTAAAAGGTTGAAAACAGATATAGTGTTGAGCACATTGCAAGACTTTGCTAGAATGTCCAATTTATTAAACCATCAATGTTTTGACAATAGTTTTCTTTTCATTTTCAGTATTCAGAAGATATGAAACACAAAACCACACTTCTAGAGCTTCAGAAAATGTTTACATACTTAATGGTACGTTTCAGAATTCCCTTCAATGAAAACTAAAAACAACACATAGAGTTTGAATTTTTTAGTTACCTGTCTTCTTTGTCATCATGACTTTTAAGAGTCCTATCTCAGTTGTCTATATTCTGTTAATTTGTTCTATGAGGAATCCCATGTATTGGATTGTTTGCCTATCATAGGGTTTCCTCTTTTATGTCTAGAGTTTTCTAACTTATTTCTCTTTGCCCTCTTAATTCTTAACCCTCAAATGTAAAAAAGCCATCAATGTTCAATGGTAAAAAAGATAGCAAATCTCACAATCATTAATCCCCTGCTTAAAACTTGTCAGTGGTTCTTCATTATGAACAAAATGATACTCAGGGTCCTCTCCCATGGTACATATTGTCTGTGATTTTCAACTTTTTCTCTTGTCCCTCCCCATATCCAGACACATCTTCAGTAACTATAAACTCTTTGGAGCCCATTACCCTTTGACTTTCTTACTTGTATAGATATTTATGCTGTTCCACCTACCTATATCACTCCTCCATTTTCTTCCTGTTGTTAGCCTTGGTTTTCATCTCCTTTAACAGAACAGAGATTCCACAGATTCACCACAGTGTTTTCAGGTCTTCATGCCTCTTATTTTTACCTTCTGTATTGAAGTTACCCATCTTACTAGAATTTTGAGTACAGGTACTATGGCACAAAATTATTCCTGTATCTCTCAATTTCTCAGTTTCTAATACTTAAATGAGGACTGAATAGATGTTTTTTTGTTTTGTTTTGTTTTTCCTGTACCAGGGAAGTGTTACCATGGAGCCACATTCTCAGTCATTTTTATTTTTATTTTGAGACAAATAGGTTGCTATGATCTCCAACTTATAAACCTCCTGCCTTAGCCTCCAAGTTGCTGGAAGTACAGGCCTGTGCCACCCTGTCCAACCTGAATTATTATTTTTTTTAATTAAAGATTTATTAGTCATCCCTTGATTCTGTTTTTAATACCCTTCTTAAGAGAGCAGGAATATGCCATTTGAACTGAGAAACAGAAAACTACTATTTTAAACTATTTAAAAAAAAAAAACTTTGAAAGTAAATTCATTTTGTAGACTTACTCAACCTGGCATGATGACATTGGTGCATGCCAGTGATCCTGGTAATTTGAGAGGCCGAGGCAGGAGTATTGAAAGTTTGAGGCTAGCCTGGGCAACTTAGTGAGACCCTGTTTCAAAAACTAAAAGAACTGGGGATGTAGCTATATGGTGGAGAGCCTCTGGTTTCTGTTCCCAGTACCCTCTCGTACTCTACCACCTCAAAAAAAAAAAAAAGTTACTTACTGCAAGTGTTTTGTGTTTTATGCTTCACAATACAAATCTGAATCCTTTGAGTCACAAATTTCTTCCAGAAATTCCTATACCTAAAAACAGTAATTTCATGTTTCTTTTAAGCATCTTTTGGCACCAAAACCATGACATTTAAGTTGGTATGAAAAACCAAACAAAAATGAAGTGAGGAGAACATTTTAAAACTTTGTAGATTTACCACCTATTGTTTTTGTTCATTCACTTAAGAACCTGTTTTGGCTATTTTCTTGGTACTGTTTGACAAATTCTTTTTCCCCTTTTGCTTTGTAGGAGAGTGAATGCAAAGCATATAATCCTAGACCTTTTTGTAAAACATACACCATGGATAAGCAGCCTCTGAATACTGGGGAACAGAAAGATATGACAGAGTTTTTCACTGATCTGATTACTAAAATTGAAGAAATGTCTCCAGAACTGGTTAGTACTAGAATACTGAGAAATTTCTTTGAAGTTTATAAAGATTTGTCTACATTTTCATTACTGACTTTTGTTTGTTTTATATTAAAGAAAAATACTGTCAAAAGTTTATTTGGAGGTGTAATTACCAACAATGTTGTGTCCTTGGTAAGTATTTTACCTGGTTTTTGTTTTTGGAGATCTTAATATATTTTAGCTTATTATAGTAAAAATTACTGATTTTCGACTGTTGATCAATCAGGATTGTGAACATGTTAGTCAAACTGCTGAAGAGTTTTATACTGTGAGGTGCCAGGTGGCTGATATGAAGAACATTTATGTGAGTAATATTATATATATTTTAGATCTTTTAAGTTTTAATTATTCTGATATAGCAGGTCTGTCATCTTGAAAGGAAATTAACATTTCAATGTTTTTGTATATACTATTTTTGGTCTGCTGATCAAATATAATTAAAGATAGACAACAAAAGTATTTTTTGTCCAATCAAAATGTAAAAGTCCTTTAAAAATTTTAGTAAGATTCATGAGGAAAAAAAATTATACACTACTAAGACTTAGCAGGTTTAAAACAAATTGATTTTCCTCTCTTCATTCTGCCCAAATTATAATTATTGCTTTTTGTATGTTTACATGCTATAAACAATGAAAACAGGAAATTTTAAATGTGATTTTATATACAGGAGTCTCTTGATGAAGTTACCATTAAAGACACCTTAGAAGGTGACAACATGTATACTTGTTCTCATTGTGGGAAGAAAGTGCGAGCAGAAAAAAGGTATGCTGTTTGAAATATGATTTTTTCCTTTTTATGTACTTGTGTTTAAACCCAGGGATGCTTTATCCTGAGCTGTCTCCCTTCCCTCGTTCCCCAACCTCCTCCCCCTGACACAGACTTTTTTGAGACAGGGTCTAAGTGACCTAGGCTGACTTCAAACTTGTGAATGTCCTGCCTCAACCTAAAGTTACTGGGATTACAGGTTTGTGCCACTGTGCCTGGTTGATTTTTATCATTTTGATAAAATCATTCAATGGAAATAAAAGGCAAACAAGGGATAAACTAAGATTAAACTTTTATGAAAATTATGTGCTGCTTGGATCTCAATATTATGCAGCAACTTTTCATTATTCAGTGAATTGTAACTTTTAAATAAATTCAGCTATAGAAAGAAAATGATACTCTCTGATCTGTGCAAGAAGTCTAGGTTTTAGAAGGAGACACATGAAAGGTAAGGAAGGTAATCATTTTTATCATAATCTATATTTACTCTCAGGTATTAGCTTTAGTGATTTCTTTCTTAGATAACTTTTACTTAGTACTTTGTTTAGCAGCCCCTACTTTCATGACTATTTGATTTAATTCCTTTAATTCTCACAGTATTCTTTTGAAGTAGTTTCTGTTATTTCCATTTTTATAGTGAGGATATGGAGGCACAAGAAGAATAAATAAAGAAGAATAAATAAATAAATAGACTTTCCAAATGCTAGTATCTAAAATAGGGCGTGCAGATGAGCTGATTTTAAGGAGATAGATAATGTAACAATTTGAGTTCTCTTTAAATCATGTTCTGCAAGTAGTTGACTGTTCGTTGTAGGACCTTTGAAAGAGATCTGGGCTGGAGTTAGATTTGGGAGTTAGTTAACTTTTGAGTTAAGACATTTGTATAAGTTTTTTATACTACATTCAAACTGGTTCTTTTCATTATATGTATTGATGTTATTTGGAATTGTTTTTTACACAGTTCAAAAATATTTTTCCTCTAAATCTTCAGAGGATTACTTGGAAAATAATAGTTCAGCTATCTTCAAATAAAAAATTGATTTACTTTACTAATTCATGCCATACATTTCAAAATTTTTTTCATTTATTATTTTGTGACTCATATTTACATTGATTTCTTTAATCTTTGAAGTACTATTTATTTTTTTCAAAGAATGTTCTTATGGATTAAAAATTTAAACAGATGGCTACAAAACGATTAGATGATTTTGCACAAAAGATTTAGTATACTTTAAATCACCCTTATATTTACTCAAATTTTATTTTAGACCTTTTAATTCATCAAATATTTGCCAGTGTCATTCTGATTGCTTACCTCTCTAATGTATATCTGGTATAATATGATAAAGGGTCTGTTTACAAATCAAAGATGTACTTGTCACAACTTCTATAGTGAAAGTTTCTTAAGGGCCATAAATTGGTAAGTTTAAGGCAGAGTAATTGAATACAGATTTTATTTTACATGTAATCATTGAATGATACATAGAAATTGGATTGAAAGACTATCTTATGCCATGTGTTATTAGGAATAAAGGCAGAGAAAGAGATAAGACCTTATATCTGTAAGAAATCCCAGTTTAGAGCTGGTTGTGGTGATACATACCTGTAATTTCAGTGATTTGGGAGGCTGAAGCAAAAGAATCTCAAGGTTGAAGACGGTCTCAGCAACTTACGGAGACCCTGTCAAAAATAAAAAATAAAAAGGACTGGGAATGTAGCTCAGTGGTAAATTGCACTTGGGTTCAATCCCCAGTACCAAAAAAAGAATCCAGGGTTAGGCCAGCCTGTGTCAAGTAGAAAATTCATATCAATTAGTGATGGAAAGTAAGATCGGCAACATACAATGACATCAGATGGTTAACACCGACATTTTGGAATTATGTGCATAATTGATTGAAGTCGTCAACATATCTTCCTAAGAAAGAACATAACTGTTGAAAGGAACTGAGGCCTAAAACATCTTGAAAATAGAGAAAAAAGTGACAAGAAAAGCAAGGAAAAACAGAAAATTGGGATGGTAATCCAGAAACTGGGAAGGAATCTCAAGCATAATATATTTAATTGACATAGTTCACAAAGATGAAAGAATATGATATCAGAATGAAAGTATTGGGTTTTTGAGCAAAGTAATTAATCGTTTTTTTCACATTGTAGGAGTAGAAGCAGGATTGTTAGGGTACATGGCAGTAGGTATAGACTCTTCATTTTAGAAATTTGACAGGAAGAACAGCGGGGAAGATTGGAGCTAGAAGGAACTATGGGACCAAAGAATTTTTTTTTTTTTAAGATGAAAAAATGTACATGTCTGAAGACAGTTAATGAAAAGTGACCATCAAATAAGATTAAGAAAAGGTTTTTTTCAGATCAGTGTGCATTTGAATGGAATGGTATTCTTTCCCTCAATCTTCTTAAAACAGGTTGGTTGCAAGAGAGAAAAGCTTTAGATGGAACTAATCAAGTGGAAGTAGAGCTGTGCAGGAAGTTATAAAAAGAAGAAAAATTCTTATAATGGGAATTGAAATTAGGGTAAGAAGGACTTAAACAGAATGGGAATCAATCTAAAGTTACCTGTTATAGAGGAATATAATGAGTCACTCATAGGTAATTGAGGAGCTTGCTAAATTTCTTAGGGCCTCAATAGGTTGCTGTGACTGGCTTTGAACTCGCTCTGCCTCATCCTCATGAGCCGCTGGGATTACAGGCATGCCCTGTTGATTTCTATTATTTAAGGTTTAAAAAAAAAAAAAAAAAACTTAACCAAAGACCTCCTTGACTCTGGAGTATGATGTACTCTTTTTCATGCTTCCATAGCATGTGTTCATATCTTTATTGTCATTTGCTACATTCTACTGTAATTTTTAATTTTTCTTACCTAGACATAGGATATCCCTTTCAGAACAGGAAAAACAGTCATGTAAGTGGGGGATATATACTTTCAGTAAGAATCTGATTTAGAGTACTGTTACTTTAAGTTGATTATTGAAGTAGGTATTTGATTTGTTTTTATTTTGTTGGGGAAGAGGATGCTGGGGATTTAATCCAGGGGTGCTTTACCACTGAGCTACATCTCCACCCTTTTTATTTTTTATTTTGAGACAGAGTCTTGGTAAGTTTCATAGGGCTTTGCAAAGTTCCTGAGGCTAGCCTCAAATTTGCAGTCCTCTCACTTAACCTCTCTCGAGTCACCAGGATTATAGGCATGCCACTGTGCCCAACAAACTAAAGTATTTTTGAATGACAATATTTAGCAAGTTTGTTTGTTTGTTTTTTACTTTTCAGGGCATGTTTTAAGAAATTGCCTCGTATTCTGAGTTTTAATACTATGAGGTATACATTTAATATGGTCACTATGATGAAAGAAAAAGTGAATACACACTTTTCCTTCCCATTACGTTTGGATATGACACCCTATACAGAAGATTTTCTAATGGGAAAAAGTGACAGGAAAGAAGGTAATTTTCTGTATTTCTCTTGTCTGTATTTAATTATAAGTCTTCATAAGAAGGAAATCATAAAGTCGTTATCAATTACATAGTTAACAAAATTAAATTGAACCTTAGGAAAATGTTTATAAAAACAACATAGCACATTAATTAGCCAATAACTATTTAGTATTCTAGTAGGACCATGTTTTAGGCATTGGAGACAAAAATGGAACAAGGTAAATATGGTTGCTGCCCTTGTGGATCTTGTATCTAAATGGGGTAAGTCTTACATTGAACATGAATTTAAAAGTATGATGTGTTACCAAATAGGATAGTAAGTGTATTATCAAAATAGGAGAATCAAGACTTTCATGAGAAGGTGATATTTAAACAGAGATAGGAAGTTCAGTAAGAGTTATTAGTTCAATAAGAGGTTGGGAGGTTGGGTAAGTGCTGGTTAATGAGACATGTAAAATGCATTGTCCAGAACATTTTTTTGCTTTGTTTATAGGCCATATTGTGATTGTTATTCACCATAACCATTAAAAGAATTTTAAGTGTGAAGCTGACTTAAATAGGTGGGCATTTGGGAAGGTTATTCTGAAATGAATTAGAGAATGATGAAAGGTATGTTGAGAGGCCATTTTTATAAACCACAGTGAAGGTTGTGGCTTAAATAAGAAAGAGAGATGAGAAGAATATGGAGTTAAATAAGACTTCATGACTGAATAAATGAATCCAATAAAAAGTTGTTGAACATCCAATTACTATGTAACTTGTGAGAATACAGTGATGACAAAATCAAAACATCTTTTCCCATGAAGCTTACATTTCAGTTGTTTGGCTACTATGGGTGAAGGTGGAAGAGTGGACTCTTGAAAGACTTTTGTTTCTATTTGTGAGCTGCTGGGTGAGGGAGTATCGAGGTCAGTATTTCAGGAAGATCTCGAGACTAAAGCAGTATGGTCTTAAGTATTAAATGCAAAGGAGAAACAACTGTTCTGGTAAGAATAGTTCTAAAAATAATAAGTTGAAAGTCCTTGGTTATCTTTATCAGAGTAATTTGGTTTGAATGTTGCAATAGGAAGGCAGGTTGTAGTGAGTTAAAGATACCACTTGGTAGCTGGTGTACACCTATAATCCCAATGACTCCTGAGGCTGAGGCAGGAGGATCACAAGTTCAAGGCTAGTGAGACCCTGTCTCAAAAGAAAGAATTAATAAATAAATAAAGGACTGGGAAAGTAGCTCTGTGATAAAGCACCCCTGTTTTCAATTCCCCAGTACCATAAGGGGGGGGGGGGGGGGAATAAAAGAAATTAGCACTTAGTTCATAACTAGATAACCACCAATTATTTCTTCATGAGACCAATAGTTTTTAAACTCGTAGATGGGTGCCTCAAGGACTATAGGAGTTAGGAAAGGAGATCAGTAAGAGAAGAAAATTACTTTTTCCCATCTGTGTCCCTCTCTCTCTTGAGCCCCCTTCCTCTCCCCTCTGTCCCTCCCTCCCTCCTTCCCCCTCTTCCCCCCCCCTCTCTCTCTCTCTCTCTTTCTCTTTCTCTATCTTCTCCCCCCCCCCAGATCCCTGTCCCCTTTCCAATTAAACCCAGGGGTGCTTAACTACCGGGTCATATCCCCAGCCTTTTTATTGTATTTTGCTTAGTTACTCATGCTGGCCTTGAACTTGCAATCCTCCTGCCTTAGCCTCCCAAGCCACTGGAATTACAGGCATGTGCCACCATGTGTGCCTTGCATCTTCTCTGTTTTTCCTTAGGAAGAAGTTCCCTTGTACATAATGAGGATCCTGCCAGCGTCTTATTTAGATTTTAAAGATATGAAGAAGCCACCTTACTATGTGTGTATGCTAGCTTTAGGAAAGAGAACCAAGTTTTAATCTGTAACTCCAGTGCTTAGCACTTCATGTGCACTCAGTAAATCTTTTACCCTCACTAAATGGGAAATAAGAGATGTGAACAATGAGTATAGGTTTTTCTATCAAGAAGAATATATTGTTTGAAAAGAAGATGACAAGTAAACTGTGAAGGAATACGTAATTAGAGAATTCTGTTGGGATATGTGTTTAAGTTTCAGGAAATGGCCCAGTAGAGAGAAATTTGAAAACAGGTAAAGTTAAGAAGTGGGCTTGTTTTATATACATCCTACTTTTTACTTTTTTTTTTCGATTTAGAAAACTGTAGTAGGACTTTACGGTATCTGTGCTTCATTGTATTGTTCACTGATGGCTCCATGCTTACAGGGAACAGAAATTTATGCCAAGATATAGGATTTTGCTAGGCTACTAGTGATGCATTCAGATTCTACACTGCCTAAATAAGCCCGTCCATGCTCCTCAGCCAATGCTTTGACATTGTCAGCCAATTTCTTCTTTTTACCTAATTGTAAATTCACTATCCACTGTAGACATTGTGCTCAAGTTAGCCAAATCTTTCACTTTCTTGCTCCTAATTTTAATTTTTCCTGTGTGGTAGTGGGATATAAATATAGAGAGAGATCACAAATCAAAAATATTCTTAACTTACTAAACAATTTGTGATATTTTTTTTTTCCTTAGTGTCTTTTGATAACTAGATTTTAAATGTTTAGTACTGGAAAGTGTATCTTTTGTTTCTAGGTACACAAACCTTCTAATACATTGTGCTTTCTTTTACTTGATGGATATTTGGAAGCATGATAGCAGTACAGTGCTCTGTTTTCCTTGAGACTAAAAGGCAAAAATATGCTAATGCTTTTTTCAGGTCCTGTTTGCCTACTTCTAATACAGATAAAATTGAATGAAACATATACTATGTCTTTCAAAAGTCCTATCAGATTAAATGAACATTTTTATATTTAATATATTGTGGTTTTCTATAATTATGCACTTTACATCTGATTGTTTCCCAGTTATTTGTATAATATGTTTCTTAGTAGGCTATGAATGGTGAATTACTAGCAAAGAGTTGTTTTAGACCTATTTAATATGTAAAGTTAGTCACACTTATTTTATGTACATAGAGTATAAAAAGTGATCCTACAATGTCACTGTTAGGCAGTTATCAAAATTATTGCCATTTTATATACATCATTTCAGGTTTTAAGGAAGTCAGTGATCGTTCAAAAGACACAGAGAGCTATGAGTATGACTTGATAGGAGTGACTGTTCACACAGGAACGGCAGATGGTGGACACTATTACAGCTTCATCAGAGATATAGTCAATCCACATGCTTATAAAAATAACAAATGGTGAGTTTTAAATATTTTTTGCTTTGAATTTTTAACTTTCCTCCCCTTTTCCCCGTTTTTAAGGCACAAGTTCATGGTAGTTTTCAGATGTATTTTCAGTCTTTAACTTTCTGAAGTGAATAAGGAAAATAGAATTTTTAAATGAGAATGACTTTCAAAACACTATGAAATCTGTTCTTTTTTAAACATTTTTTTATATATAGGTTTAGTTGTTGATGGACCTTTATTTATTAATGGTTGATGGACCATTAGTTTATATGCAGTGCTGAGAATCAAAACCAGTTCCTTAAACATGCTAGGCAAGCGCACCACCACTGAGCTACAACTCCAGCCCCTGAATCTGTTATTAAACTTATGGATCTCTGAACTCTTGAGCATTTGAAGAATACTTTCCTCAGAAGAATGAACACAGATTTTTACACACAGTCCTAGGAGATTCAGTCAAATTTGCATGTCTCAGATCTTACCCATATTTATTCACTTTGCTGAATGCCTGTAAAGTTCTTATGTGTGTCAGTTGCAAGTTATTTTCATGCTGTGCTCTAGTCACCTTGCCTTTTCCTATCCACACATTTTATCATCTTTTGTGAAATTAACTGTTGGGAATTATTAAATGAGTATCAGATAACTGTTTTATAGTCTCTGGGTGTCACGTGTAGATAGATATGACACATGTCCCTAGGCATTGTGCTAAGTTTCAGGGATCTTTTTTTAACACATTAGCCAGTTGCTAATTGATTTATAGTTAGCAGAATAAGTTTCATTCAGCAGGTATTTCTCACCCCTTCAGTCATTGTGTCCAATGGTGTCTTTTACTTTTCTTATCCATTTCTGTATTTTGAATCTTTTCAGATGGTTGTTGTTTTTTTTTTTCTCTCTCTCTCTCTTTTTTCTTTTTTGGTTACAAGGATTGAACCCAGGGGTGTTTAACCAGTGGATCACATCCCCAGCTCTTTTTATTTTTTGTTTTAAGACAGGGTCTTGCTAAGTTGTTGAAGCTGACTTTAACTGACCATCCTCTTGCCTCAGCCTCCAAAGTCACTGCAATTACAGCTGTGCAGCACTGTGCCCAACTTCTCAGCCCTTTTTAAATTTTTAGATAGGACTTTGATAAGTTTCTGAGACTGGTTTTGAACTCATCATCCTCCTGCCTCAGCCTCCTTAGCTTCTGAAATTGTAGGTGTGCGCCACTGCACCCTGCTTGATCATAAATTTTGAAATGATTCCTATGTCTTTGAAAGTTCCCACATCTTAGTCTTTCCCATCTAATAGCTTTACATGTTATATTTAAGCAAAGTTTATATTCCTTATTTTTGTTCATGTTAAGTTGTAAATGGATTTATCAGTTTTTTTTCTTTTCTCTTCTCTTTTTTCTTTTCTGGTGCTGGGGATCGAACCCAGGGCTTTTGCACAGGGTAGGCAAGTGTTGTATCACTGATCTACATCACCAGACTGATCTGTGCGATTTTAAAGTGGTCATGACTGTTAGAAAGTCTTATCTTCAATTTCTAGGAGTTGTAAAATCAAGAACTTGTTGGATTTACCTCATGAAATAATGATCAATATTTGTTATATATTAGAATATAATCTAAATATTGTAAAAATAGAGCAAATAGAGATTTATTACATACACATTGATCAATACTGTGTGCTCTATTTTAGGTACCTTTTTAATGATGCTGAGGTAAAGCCTTTTGATTCTGCTCAACTTGCCTCTGAATGTTTTGGTGGAGAGATGACGGTAAGTTTCGTTTAGAAATTATAAGTGGTTTGTGACTTTTCAGGTATCATAAAGTCCAATAGCAAAGTTTCCGAACATTTTTATTATTGCTGTTATTAAATCTAAAATTTGTTATATATTCGAAGTTTAGAACATTCATAGTATACATGAGACACTAAGGAAATATTTTAAAATTACTGTTTTTGCCCTCATCCATTCTGATCAAAAAGTTGTCTTAAAAATAATGAGCTAAATAATAGTACAGAAATTAAATTATAGTGCCGAGAGATGAACATACTGTTTATTCAATGAATTCTGTGGAATTAGAACAAAAGAAATGATCATTTATTGATGTAATCTCAAAAATCTTGTAGAAGGAAATCAACTTTAAAGAATTATTCTTTTAATGCTTTTTGAAAGGTAGCACCAGTCTTACTAACACTAGTTATGGAGTAGAAAAGTAATACCTTTGTTAAATAATTTATAATAGAGCATTTAAAAAGACACCTTACAGTGCTGGGGTTGTGGCTCAGTGGTAGGGTGCTCACCTAGCCTGTGTGAGGCATTGAATTCCATCCTCAGCACCACATAAAAATAAATAAATTAAATAAAGGTATTGTGTCCATCTACAACTACAAAAATATATTTTTAAAAAATGACATTTTATTTTTTCATACTATATTAGTACAGTACCAGTTTTCTGAAAACTGTTTGAGTAGGAACCTTAGTGGACTGGGGATATGGCTTATTAGTCAAGTACTTGCTTAGCATATGTGAGACTTTGGGTTTGTCCCCAACACCAGGGGGGAAAATTAAACCTGTTGAAGGTTTACTCACAAGTCAAGTAATAGTAATTTCTAATTTGTTTCATACATAAATCCAGTTAAGGCCCCCCCTTTTATTTTTTGTTTTTTTTGCTTTTAATTTGAATGTTCTATTGTGAAATAACTTCTGGTTGTAAGCATTCTAGATTTTAATGAAAGACTTCCTCATTGCTACTTAGTCCTTCTTATCTACTGTTCTGAACAGAGAACATAATCCAGTTGCTAACAATTTGGAAATGGGTAGAAAAGGAAAGTTAGTATTTACTTACCATTCTACCTATCACTAAATCAAACATCTCTAGATGTTATTTCTAGGACATTTTTTTTTAATGTTTTTTTTTTTTTTTCCCCCTGAAAAGAAAAGTAACAAGTTAATTGTGGGTTCTCTTAAAAGGTAGTTTTTCAAATCACAAGTTCATTTTATTTTAACATTCTTTTACATGTTATTGAATAAAGTACTTTGAGAAACATGTTTTGAGCCTGTTTTCAGAAACAAATTTGTCTCTTATTATTGTCATGCTCATAATCCTGCTTGTCTGTTGCATCCTGCTACTTTTTGCCCTTTTTTTTTTTTTTTTAAGCTTTTCTGTCACAATCCACAGTTATGCAGAATTTCCAGTAGAACTTTCATCTCTCTAATGATACAGGAAGTAGCTCTCAAGTTCTCAGAAGCCCCACCACTGAACTCTTTACCTTCCACACATGTAGTTTTCCCTATATGATTCAACCTCCCTCTTTCTCATGGTCTGTCTTCTCTTATTTAGACCTCATTTCTCATACCTTCAGTCTCCTCTTTCCCTCTTTGTTTTTTTTTATTGCTGTTTTGCTCTCTTTTCCATGATTTCTTTTGTGATGTATTTGGTTGACTGATGCCTTTTTCTAATACTTTGTTCTCTGTCACCTGTCAGTTATATACTGACAAAGCCATTTAAATTGCAAAACATTTATAACTCTAAGGCTCAAATTTTTGTGTTTCAAGAATTGGTTGAATAAATATGGATAATATTTTGAAATCTCAAAATATATTACAGCTTTTTGCCTATGAAGTATTTAATGTTTTTTAGTTAGTGATAAATATACAGTGAGAATAAACAGTTTAAATTTGATATTTATTTCTACTTAGTTATGACATTTACAAAAATTAGATCCAGACCAAATGTTCCTTTGCCACACCTTTCATTTTCTTTTTTACACTGAACTTTTCAATCTCAATTTTACAGTACTCTGTATCTAAAAAGATGTACCAACTATGATATCAGGATACACTGGCCAAATTTAAGAAATTCATGAGGTTTTTATGAATGCAACATAATTTGAAAGCTACTTAAAAGTATTAAATAGCTGTTTATGAAATAATTTTTATATAAATATAGAATAAATTCATTTTGTAAAGCAAAATTTTTTTTTAAACAGACAAAGACCTATGATTCTGTTACGGATAAATTTATGGATTTCTCCTTTGAAAAGGTAATCATTTATTTCATATGTAATAATTTTATATTATTTTCTTCCACAATGTCTAATTTTAGAGTTATACCTTGTCCAAATGAAACTATACTTTTTTTTTTTTGCCTCTGAAAGACACACAGTGCATATATGCTGTTTTACAAGCGTATGGAACCAGAAGAAGAAAATGGCAGAGAATACAAATTTGATGTTTCATCAGAGTTACTGGAGGTATATATTAATTTGACTTTAGTAATAGTTTAAAATATTTAAGTGTTCATGCAAGGAATGCTACAGGCTCAACATTGATATCTACAGTTCCAAGTAAACTTTTTCCTTCTTTTTTGCAGATTGAACCCAGGGGTGCTCTACTGCTAGATCCCTAGCCATTTTTATTTTTTATTTTTAAGACAGGGTCTTGACAAGTTGCAGAGGCTGGCCTCGAAATTGTAATCCTCCTGTCTTTGCTTGTAGGAGCTGGGATTGCAAGCATGTGCCACCATGCCTGGCTCCAAGTAGATATTAAGAAACGTTTAATAGTGGTCTTGGTAATACTGACATAAGACAGGAGAATGAAAAATGAGCAAGATTAAAGGAAGTGGAAAATAATTATCAGTGAAAGTGAAGAAAAATATGAAAGTTGAAAGGATTAATGGAATGAGAATATGCTTAACAGTAATTCATGTGGTTGATAATCTATCTCTTGGATTGGGTGATTTGTTCCTTGGTAATGCTTCATGAATCAGATAAACATTCAAGTATGCATTTAAGATTTGTGGGTTTGGGTTTGGTTTTTGTGATACTGGACATTGAATCCATGATTTCATGCCTGCCAGGCAAACACTCTACCTCAGAGCCATATACCAACCCTACAGTGAATTTGAAATAAATTTAAAAATCATTTTTTTATTTAAAATGTCTCATTTGCAATAATGAGGCTTTTTCTTTGATTTTCGTTGTTGTTGGTGGTAATAGTACATTATTGGTTACATAATGCAGTGAGTATCATGTCCATGTTTATAAACACAGCCAGCCATAAATACAAAAAGTAGGTCTTCTCCAGAAAGGGATACCTGATAAAAATGTATTCTTCCATCTAGACTTATCATCTTTCAACTCCTTAAATTTGATTTACAGAGTTAGATACTGATTTTAATCGGCCTCACTCAGTGTTTGGTGTTTTTTTGGGTGGGGGGTACTGGGGATTGAACTCAAGGGCACTTAACCAGTGAGCACATCATCACATTCTCAGTCCCTTGCCACCACCACCCCCGTTTTATTTATTTAATTAAGAGACAGGGTCTTGCTAAGTTGCTGAGGCTGGCTTTGAACTCAAAATTCTCCTGCCTCAGCCTCCAGAGCTGCTGGAATTACAGGTGTGTGCCACCAAGCCTAGCTGGATTTGAAGTCTTTAACCTCACCTTTTTGTCCAAAATTCATTTCAGCCACCATCATAACCACAATTAAATAAACTATGTACAAGGCTTTTGCCCTCAATATTCAGACAATATATGTTCTATATGAGGACTCAGTAATATTTAATGACTGTTAACCTGTGAAATAAAATGAAATTTTAAGGAAAACCTTATTGAGATATTTTGTTTATTTACATCAGTGGTTCTCAAACCTACTGCTCTAAGGATTCCTTTGTTTTTTTTTTTTTTTTTAGTTGTAGATGGACATAATACCTATTCATTTATTTATTTTTATGTGAAGCTGAGGATTGAACCCAGTGCCTCATATGTGCTAGGCAAACACAATACCATTGATCTACAGCCCCAGCCCCTCCTTTGTATTCTTAAAAGTTATTGAGGCCTTTGCCATGTGTGGTGGCTCACACCTATAATCCCAGCAGCTTGGGAGGCTGAGTTAGGAGGATTTTTCATGTTCCAGGTCAGCCTCAACAACTTGGTGAGATTGGAGGTGGGAACTAGGGATGTAGCTCAGTGGTAGAGTGCTTGCCTGGAAAACATGAGACCCTGGATTGGATTCCCATCTCCACCAAAAAAAAAGACTGGATATGTAGTAGTTTATAGGTAAAGCATCCCTGGGTTGAATCCTTGGTTACCACCACCCCTGCCATAGAGAACCTTAAAAATGTGATTTTATGTATTTTTTCTGAATAAAACAACTCAGTGAGAAAAGTGGCCCTGATTCACATTTTTGCAGATCTCTTTAATGTCTAATTTGAGAGAAGACAGCTAGATTCTCATAACAGCTTCTACGTTCTATCTCTTGTGATCTCACTTATCTGGGAAATCTCATTGTATGCTCAGGAGAAAGTGAGAGTTAACATCATTACTAAGAAAATTTTTTTGAACTCACAGACCCCCCATAATGGTCCCAGGAATCCCTGGAGCTTTCCAGATGATTCTGTAAAAAACAGATTTACATTGTGACAAAAGGAAATTTCAGACCTTTACTAAAAGAAGAAAAGCAGACTCTACTAACTGATCACATACCTAAACGAACCATTTTGTCCTATGATTATTTATTTTAAATTAGTTTTTAATAATATGTATTTTATTAAAAATTAAGTTAAAATGTTAAAAATATGTATACATTAATTAACATTGATGCAGTTTTGGGGTATTAACTGAAATCTGGTCTTATTATAAGATTTGTGTAGTTCAGCACCCTTTTCCAAAAGTTGACGTAGGAAATTTCAGTTACCCTTATAAGAGATTATATTAGGACTGGGGATATAGCTCAGTGGGTAGAGTGCTTGCCTTGCAAGCACAAGGCCCCAGCACCACAAGAGAGAGAGAGAGAGAGAGAGAGGGAGATAAGTTAATATTAAATTAACTTATTATAAATTATAATGGCTTACAGAAAATAGAAATGAAGTTCTCGAAAAGGGTAGTTGCTGGGGATTCCTAGTTAAGAGTCAGCTTCAGGAGGTTAACCGTTAATTGAAACTTGAAAGTTCAGAGGGAGGTATTATGTGAGGAGGCCTTAGGCAAATAGAATTTTATGTGCAAGCTGACCTCGGCCTTAATCCTAGCACTTGAAGGCTGAGGTGAGAGGATTGCTTAAACCCAGGATTTCAAGGCCAGCCTGTACAATATAATGAGACTGCCTTCATTTCTTTCTTTTTTAAATTTGGCATCAAACCCAGGACCTCATGCATGCCAGGCAAGTGTTCTACTACTGAGCCACATCCCCAGCCGTATGAGACTCCATTTATAATAAGTTCAGTGGGGTGAGGGGAGACCATGGTTCTGCACACCTGTAATCCCAGCGACTCAGAGACTGAGGCAGGAGGATCGCAAATTCAAAGCCAGCCTCAGCAACATTGAGGCACTAAGCAACTCAGTGAGATCCTGTCTCTAAATAAAATACAAAAAAGGGCTGGGAATGTGGTTCAGTGACTTGAATGCCCGAGTTCAAACCCTGGTAACTCCTACCTTGCCCCCCCGAAAAAGGACAAAATTTGTTGGCATGCTTTAGGAACTGAAAGGTGAACTATTGGGCTATGATATTTAGTTAATAGAAGGATGAGTAACCAAGATGAAATTGGATAGTAATGTAAAAAATAGGTAGGGAGGGGCTGGGGATATAGCTCAGTTGGTAGAGTGTTTGCCTCTCATGCGCAAGGCCCTGGGTTCAATCCCCAGCACCACACACCAAAAAAGAAAAGAAAAAGATTAAAAAGAATAGAAAGTAACTTAAGGAAATTCTAATAATGCAGTGGTTTCACACTTACCCTTCCCAGTTGCTCCTAAAATCATTATTGATAAAATAGAAAAAATATCTAAAAAACCAAGATGAATGTTTCTGTTCAACAAAAATGGGGCACAACTAAAAGCACTAAGTATGGTGGAAACCAAGGGACTATATGGGTTTTAGGTCCAGAAGCAGATGATGGTGACCAAAAATGAGGCTCATGCGAGTTAAAGGGGACAAAAATTATGACACTGAATCTAAAATAGACTTCATTGATATAAAAGCACCAAGTTTGGAATGGGGCTCCCTTCTGAAGAGGTATATGATGAGATAGACAGAACGCAGTAAGACTGTCCTCCAGACTGCAGCTATGTAGAAAGCCGAAGCCTGGAAATGTCCAAGAATTCTGAAGCAGACTGTTGAAAATAGGTCTACAGTGCCTCAAATATCATTGTGGATCAGGAGCCCTAATTCATGACCGTAAGACCTGCTTCTAGACCAGATAGTAGGATGGGGAGGCAGGTAGAGGTAATTCAAAGTCTTTAGGGGAGAATTAAAGATAGAGTTGGAGCCTTCAACAAAAGATGAACCTGCCATCTCAAATTCCAAAATACATGCAGAAGTGCAGTGCTAAGAAATATAGCCAGTAAGCCCAGGAGTGTTGGCATATGCCTGTAATCCCAGTGACTTGGAAGGCTGAGGCAGGAAGATTGCAAGTTCAAGGCCAACCTCAGCAACTTTTTAGACCCTAAGTAGTGAGACCCCCATCTCAAAGTAAAAAACAGGTTAGGGATGTAGTTGAATGGTAAAAGCCCCCTGGGTTTAATCCTCAGTAGGAAAAATAGAAAATAAAGAAATACAGTCCATAATATCAGTAATCAGAACATAAATTTGTTCTAGATATAATTTTCATTGATCTGGGAGTGTAGCTCAAGGGTAGAGCACATATTTAGCACACATAGGAAATTAGGTTCAATCCCCTGAACCAGAATCTTTTTTTTTTTTTTTTTTTTTTTTTTTAATAGAACCATCTAACAAAGACTTAAAGCATGTTTAGGTATTTTGAGAGATAAATGAACACAAAAATAGACTGATCATATTGCCCTAATGTGAAAATAATCATGTTTCATCTTTTAGAGCATGCAAAGAGATCACCTTTCATTTACATTAGCCAAATTTACTTAAATTTGTTTTATTTTGCCAACGTTTAAACATAAGCCTGTTCTTACCAAAATGCAACACAACTTAGATCTTCTTGATTTATATATTTGCTTTTCAGATGGATAGAATTTTAGAATTCTTTCAAAATTTTTATAAATATATTAAAACCCCACAATTCCTCAAGGTATCTAGATAAATGAGTAGGTTTTGTAACTAATTTTCTATTCCTTTTCTCAGGGAAAACATGAATTTTAAGTGTATATACTTTTTTTCCTTTTACAATTTAGGGAGTTTTTTTGTTTTGTTTTTCATTTTGGTCTAAGAAAAGTAAAATATAATGAAATAAATTACCTTCTCGCACCTAATGTTGACTTTTTTTTTTCTCAGTGGATTTGGCATGACAACATGCAGTTTCTTCAAGATAAAAACATTTTTGAACACACATATTTTGGGTAAGTTAGGTAAATTTGGTGTAGTAGATTTTTAAATCTAATTTTTAAAAAGTTTTCTTCTGTAAGAATTTTAAGTTTTTCTTTTTAAATTCTAGGTTTATGTGGCAGTTGTGTAGTTGTATTCCAAGTACATTACCCGATCCTAAAGCTGTATCTCTAATGACAGCAAAGGTAATATATAAATATAAATATAAATATATAAATATATAGATTTTTCAATTTAAAATAAAACCTTTTTTTTTTTTTCCTTAATTTTATCTTTCCTTACAGTTAAGCACTTCCTTTGTCCTAGAGACATTTATTCATTCAAAAGAAAAGGTATGTGTTCTGGTTGGCTGGTGGTTTTTGTTTGTTTGTTTGTTTGTTTTTTTCCATTTGTGCTGTCATTTATCTTTTGGTTTTTTGTTCTCTTTGACTCAGAAGTCCCTGTGCCTTGACTGACTTCTTTTATTTTCTTTTTTAGCCCACAATGCTTCAGTGGATTGAACTACTGACCAAACAGTTTAATAATAGTCAAGCAGCTTGTGAGGTGAGGTGAATAATTCAAATAATACATAGTTTAAGATTCTCTCTTTTTTCTTTTGTTCTTAACTAAAATACTGCCACAAAATTGTCTTATCTGTTATAAATCATAGGGAGCCTAGTATAATAAGCTTTTCCTATATTTGATAACTGAAAAAGTTAGAATTTATATATCAAATTCATTACACAGACTAAATAATCAGTTATTTAAAAATTCTTGAGATTTTTTTTTTTCCCCACCTTCTGTTATAGCAGGTAAAAAAATACAGAAAACTTAAGAATGTTCCAGAATTTTATTTTTAAACTTGTTTTGGTGGTGCTGGAAATTGAACCACAGGCTTTACAAGTGATAAAAAGTGCTCTACCGTTAAGCTACAATCTGAGTCCCAGATATTTAACTATTTTCTGTTGTGGGTTTTTTTTTTTTTTTTCTGGATTTGTTGAGGTATAATTGACAAATAAAAATTGTATATATTTAAGATTTTCAGTGTAATGTTTTGATATATGCATATGTCATGAAATGTATATCACAGGTTAACTCATACATCCATTACAATTTAGATACCATTTGTGTGTATGCATGAGTGGTGAAGACATTCAAGATATACACTTAGCAAATTTGGGGGGTTTTTTTTGGCAGGGGGACTGGGAATTGAGCCCCTGGGCACTTAACCACTGTGCCACATTCCCATCCCTTTTTATATTTTATTAGAGACAGGGTCTTACTGAGTTGCTTAGGGCCTCACTAAGTTGCTGAGGCTGGTTTTGAACTCAAGATCCTCCTGCTGTGCCTCCCCAGCTGCCGAGATTACAGGCATGCACTACCACACCTGGCTTCCTCTTGGCTATTTTAAGTAAATAATAACACTATTAGTAACTATAATCAATGATGCTGTATATAAGATCCCCAGAATTTATTCGTCATACAACTGAAACCTTTTACTCTTTGACCAGCATCTCCCTAGTTTTTTCCACTTCTTTCCTAACTGCTTTAGAATGTTATTAGAAAATTCTTTAAAACACCTAATCCCCACCCACCCTTCCTAGTAGATATCTTCCCAGTAGAAACTAAAATGTTCAATTTTAGTTTCCCCAATTTTAAGAGAGATGCATTCCTCAAGGTAATCTACTCAGGCTGTGACTGCCATATCACTGTCTTAGTATAATAACTTTTGATAAGTAACCAAAGAGTTGTAAATCTCTTTAAGAATGCAGATTTTAGGATTTTCTAGAGGTGGGAGATAGTGGCATAATGTGCAGTTGATGAAATTGGTTTAAAACTAACTTAGATACTTAATGGGGGATGGGAGGGAGGCAAGAATGGAGGAAGGAGGGACTGTATAGAGGGAAAAGAGGGGTGGGGGAGATGAAAAAAATATAATAAATCAAACACCATTACCCTATGTAAATGTATGATTACACAAATGGTATGCCCCTACTTCATGTACAACCAGAAAAACAAGTTGTACCCCATTTGTTTACAATAAAATATATTGTAGGATTAAAAAGAAAACTTAGACTAATTTTTAAAGGTCATTTAGAAAGTCATTCAGTTTTTTTAGTAAGAGAATAAGAGGATCTGATTATTAGAAATTTCAAACAATGTATGACTGTTAAAAACTTGTGAAGCCAGGCTTTGTGGTGCATACCTATAATCCCAGCAATTTGGGAGGCTGAGGCAGAAGGATCAAAAGTATGAAGCCAGCCTGGGCACCTTAATGACACCCTTTCCAAAAATTAAAAAGGGCTTGGGGATATATAGCTCAGCAGTTGAGCACCCCTGGGTTCTATTTCCAGTACCACAGAAACAAACAAACTTTTGGAGTGAAAGTTTGGAAACATGCACAAAAGTAGGCAGTCATAATGAACTCTCCTGTACCTGTTACCTAATTTCAACAAATAATAATCTTTCATTCTGTTTCATTTGTTCCTGTGCCCCCAGGCCTTTTTTCAGCTGAAGTGTTTTCAAGCAAAACCAGATATCTATTTTCAGTCTATAAATACTTAGTATATGTCTCTAATAGATGATAACTTTTCGAACTATCACTGGAATTCCATTTAATCCTGGGAAAATTAGAATTGATTCCTTATTGTCTTTTTTTTTTTTTTTTAATGGTAAACAAATGGGATACATGTTGTTTCTCTGTTCGTACATGGAGTAAAGGCATACCATTTATGTAATCATAAATTTACATAGGGTAATGTTGTTTGATTCATTCTGTTATTTTTTTCCCTGATTCCTTAATGTCTTTAATACCCATTTTGTATTCAATTTTCTTTATCTAGAAATTTTTTTTCACTTGGTTTAATTATTGAACAATGTCTGGATTTTGCATTTGTCTCTTAAAACTCCTCTTCTCCTTTTTTTCCTCCATGCCATTTTGTGTCATCTCTTCTGTAGGATTTTCCACATGCTGACTTTGATAATATTTTCTTCATATTATTCAGCCCTCTGTTTCCTCCCTGCTTATGGCTGTTTGATAGATCCAGAGACTCATAATTAGTCATAATTTGTATTTAAACCAAACAAAAATGTTTATACTTAATTAACAGGAACAAAAGAATTAGAGAAGTTGTTACAGTAAGAAGTTAAAATGATCTATATGTCAACTAGAAGTAAATCCTTAGTGATTTTCCTTTTTTTTTTTAATCTCATATAACAAGTATTGCTTGAATGTTGAAATAATATTCTATTCTCTTATAGTGGTTTCTAGACCGCATGGCTGATGATGACTGGTGGCCAATGCAGATACTGATAAAGTGCCCTAATCAAATAGTGAGACAGGTAAGACAAAATTTTAAAAAGGAAAGGCTTTCAGTTTAATTCTGAATTTCCATGTGAATATGTCTTAACCTAGGATTGATAATTATTTGAAAAGACCTGCCTTCCATCATAAAAGTAATTTTGCTTTTGTTTTCTCAGCATCTCTCAACATTAGCTATCACTAATCAAGAGATTAAAACCATAAACATTTCCTAGATACAGCAAGATAAACTTTTTTTTTTTTTGAAGATCCTACCCTGGATTTTATGACCTATACTAATTCTTTTTCAGATTCTTAGATATTCTAACCATGAATAGAGTATTGTAATGAGAGTTGAATGAATAAAATGTTGTTTATTTCCCTGACAGTTTGAATTATCGAATGAATCCATTTGTGACCCCTAAGTCATAAGGGAAAACTACTTAATGAAAATTTAAATATTACTTTATAGTCATTTGTGACGCAAAACCGAAAACTTAATCTATATTTTGCCACTTTCTAATTGTAATTGAAATAGAATTCTTATATCATAAAATTCATTCAGACCTTTCAAAGTGTAAAATGTAGTGTTTTGTTTTGTTTTGGTTTTGTTTTTGTTTTTGTTTTGTGTGTGTATGTGTGTGTTTACAGTGTTGTGGAACCATAATCACTGATTTTAGAACATTCATCACCCCAAAAAGAAACCCCATTTTCATTATTATTTCATTTCATTATTATTTTATTAATCCCTTTCTTCTCAACTCCTGACAATTAATAAGCTTTTATCTCTGTTTATTTCCCTTGGTGACCATTTCATATAAATGGAATCATACAGTATGACTTGCTGCTTTTACTTACCAGTCTTTTTAGGATTCATTCCTGTTATAGCATGCTTCCATATTTCATCTCTCTCTCTTTCTCAATCTCTCATTTTTAAATTTTTACCAAGTAATATTTCATTGAATGAATAATAACCACATTTTGTTTCTCCTTTCAACAGTTTATGAACATTTGAGATGTTTCTACTTTTTGGGAATTTTAAATACTGATAGAAACATTTATGTATAAGTGTTTATTTGAATATTATTTTATTTTTGGCATATACTTAAAAGTGAAATTTGTAAGTGATGTGGTCACACTTACATTTAACAGTTTTAGATCTACTAGACAGTCCTTAGTGACTGTACCATTTTATATTACTACCACTGATGTATGATGTGTGAGGGTTCCAGTTCACTCTATTGCTATTATTATTTAACTATTCAGATAGATATAAAGTGGTATCTCCTTGTGGTTTTGGTTTGCCTTTCTTTTATATCTAATGAGGTTGAACAGCTTTTCATGTGCTTTTTGCCTATTTTATATCTTCTTTAGAGAATACCCATACACTTAATAGAAGTTTCCTTTGGATGAACTTAAAATGTACTTTCTTCTCCAAGCCATTTACCCTTCTTCTGATAAACAACTATTCTGCCCTGCTCCACTCTTCTGAAGAAGATAGAGGCTAAATTTCTTTTTCTTTTTTTTAAACAACTCAAACTCCTTTTATTCTGCATTTTAGGGGCTGGGTGACTGGTTTCACCCAGTCACCGTACTGACAGCTGCACCGTTGCCTTGTGTGTGGCCACATGTCTGCCTGTCCTCCATTGGGGCAGCACCCTTCTGAGCAGGGCAGTCATCATCCAACCAGCAGGAGCTCCTCTGTGGTCAGGCACATCAGGGCGGGGACGTTCAGGCATAGGTACTTTCTCCAGAAGCGCTGGTCTTGCCCATGCACCTGGGCTGGGTAGCAGGGGCTTCCAATGCCATGGAAGATGTGGGCCACAGCCCTGCTGGAAAACCTCTCCTCGCGTCAGGGATAGGAGCTGGCAGATGTCACAGCAGATGTGGTCCTCCCAGCCTTGAAGCTGGACCTGCCCAGGCTCTGGGCCTTGCTCCTCTGTCTCTCCCTCTTTCTCTTCCTCTTCTTCCTCCTCGAAGTAGCAACTGAGTAGGGCCTTCAGCTGGGCACTGTGACCCTTTGTCAGGCTGCTCGAGGCAGAGGCCACAGCTGTGAAAGGCCTCAAACATTTGGTGCAGACGTACCAGGGACTTGTGCTCCCAGGCCTGCACACGGCTGTGCAAAAAGTCACAGACCTGGTCCATCTACTCAGCTGTCAGATCACCAGGGCTGCACAGGTGGAGCGCCAGCTCCCTGAACTCCATGGTCACCCCTGTGCCCTGCAACCCACCTGTCCTGGGCTCTTGGTCCCACTGCAGCTGGTGCAGAGCCTGGTGCACAGATACCATAAATTTCATTTTTATTTATCATTACCAACTAAGAAGATTTTGTGAAACCTTTATTTTGGTTATCTGTATTACTTTGATCTATAGTTAATTTTTCCTCCTTGTCATAAAACACTTTTTTGATTTTTGGTTTTGTGTTTTTGTTTTTTTTGTTTGTTGTTATTGTTCTTGCTGTATTTAGTCTTGTGGATTGAACCCAGAGCATGCCAAGTACACATACAGATTCTACCACTGAACTGCACTCCTCCCCACTCACATTTAAATGTTTTGGGGTTTTTTGTTGTTTTGTTTTTTTCTGGTACTGGGGATTGAACCCAGGGGTGCTTAACCACTGAGACACATCCCCAGTGCTTTTTTATTTGACACAGAATTTTTCTAAGTTCCTTAAGGCCTTGCTAAGTTGCTGAGCCTGGCATTGAACTTGTGATCCTCCTGTCTCAGCCTCACAAATTGCTGCAATTATAAGTGTGTGGCAATGACCCCGACTTGTTGTTTTTAATGCTACCTTTGCCTCATATGTGTGATTAAGATTCTAAGAAAGCCTTTGAAGGTCAAAAACACAAAATACGAATGGGTGGAAGTGATTATTAAATGTTAAATTTTTAGAATCTTTGTTACATGATATGAATTGACTCTTAAGTTCTTACATCTTTTCCTTTATAGATGTTTCAGCGTTTGTGTATCCATGTGATTCAGAGACTGAGGCCTGTGCATGCTCATCTCTATCTACAGCCAGGAATGGAAGATGGGTAAGAACTACTTTTTTTTTTTTTTTTTCCTTTTTGCGGTGCTGGGGGTCGAACTCAGGGCCTTGTGCTTGCGAGGTGAGTGCTCTACCAACTGAGCTATCTCCCCAGCCCTAAGAACTACTTTTGAACATTTAATTTTTAAGCTTTTTTGATCATCTGCCTATGAAATATTTTTAAATATCCACAAGGAGATACTCAGATGGTTCTGTTTAAAAATAATCTGCAATAATACAAATCAAGAAGGGAAGACTATTTTTTAAAATAAAGTTCTTTGCTAAATCTCTGCAAATAACTTTGAGTTACTCTTTTGTTTAGATTTATTTAGTCGTAATAATTATAGTATAACTACTTACATTATTGCAGTTGGTATCCATTATCACAAAAATAGTGAGATAAGTTTTTAAGAATTTTTTTTTTTTCCTCTCAGGTGGTATCTGTCCTCAGACTTAATATGTTCTCAAAGATAAATTTAATTGGCATTTCAGGTCAGATGATATGGATGCCTCAGTAGAAGATATTGGTGGTCGTTCATGTGTTACTCGATTTGTGAGAACTCTGTTATTAATTATGGAACATGGTGTAAAACCTCATAGTAAACACCTTACAGAGTATTTTGCCTTCCTTTATGAATTTGCCAAAATGGGTGAAGAAGAGGTGAGACTTAATCTTGTTTATTTGTTGGATTATGAAATTATTTTCAGTATTAAGAATTCGTTTTTAATTTAAAATTTTAAATCAATTTTTTAGAGCCAGTTTTTGCTTTCATTGCAAGCCATATCTACAATGGTACATTTTTACATGGGAACCAAAGGACCTGAAAATGTGAGTAAAAGTTCTGTCTTATATCAGGAATTTAAAGGCTATGTTTCCAATAGTGTGCATCAGGGAGTCATGAGATATTAGAATCTTTTAAAACTCCTTTCTTGTCCTTTTAATTAGGGTAGTGTTAAGGGTCTAAGTTTGATTGATGATGTTAATACAATCATAATAGATACAGTAAGTGAAGAAACAATTGAGTAGTAAGTTTCACTGGTAAGGTCCTGGAACAAAGTACATAAATGTAGTCAAAGTAGTCACAATCTACTTTGAGGTCTTATAAACAGTGTATTGTTTCGATGCACATTTTTTATCAAATTTTTAAATGCTGTTAAGTTTGTCAAAGTCTTCTAAAACTTTAAGTGGCTGACCTATTGATAGTATTATAAGTATTATATGAATTTTATATTGTCTGTGAGAACTACCTTGAATTGCATTACCTATTTTCACTATCTTTCTTAATCTTTTTCGTGGTCCAAAGTGTTATGTGCTGTTTTTATCTCTTGAACTGCTTTTCTCTTGCTTTTTTAAATCATAATATCATTTATTCTTTTGTATTTCAGAGCTCAAGTGAATATCCCTTTGAAATACCTACTATTTAAATTATCTGGAAACTCTATAAATAAGGATTCCTTCTTTTCTGTGACTGGCATTTTTGTTAAATAGAACATATGATTTTATCATACTCATTATTTTTTGATCCTGACTTAACTTCCAAGGGACTTGCTTATAAGAAAGTTATTTAAGGAATTGTCCCTTTAATTAAGTCAGTGTTGAGAACCATATTCATTACAGGTCTGCAAAGCTTAGTCTAAAGTTGTTCTGAATGTGGTTTAAACTGTTTTAAGTTAGGATTAAGCCTTTGAGTGGTGATTTTTCATGGTACATACTCCTGACACTATCAACTTTGAATGGTTGTATAAAACAAGTCAATGGTTTCTTAGGATGATATTAAAATCTTAACACCATATTAAAATGGGATTTTGTTCTCCTTAGCCTCAAGTTGAAGTGTTATCAGAGGAAGAAGGAGAAGAGGAAGAGGAAGAGGAAGATATCCTCTCTCTGGCAGAAGAAAAATACAGGCCAGCTGCCCTTGAAAAGATGATAGCTTTAGTTGCTCTTTTGGTTGAACAGTCTCGCTCAGAAAGGTGAAATGTTTCAACATTCAAAATGCTTAATGTATATTTGGTTTTAATCTTCTTATGTAATTGTTTTATCACTATTAATTTGTTTTTTATTACATGATTCCTTTTAAATAACACCACTATTCATCAACTTTTGTGGCTTAAGAATTTCAGTCCTTTCTACTAAACTTATTTTGTCTGAGTCATGTTAGAAATAATAGTAAAATGTTTAGCAAAATTATATATCCATTCTTTAACCTAAGAACTCCTAGATAGCTATCCCAAAATACAGAAAGATATATATATATGTGTGTATATATATATATATACACACACACACACATATATATATATAAATATACACATACACAAAGCTATTTATTGAAATAGTACTTCTTATAGCAAAAGACTGAAAACGGTAAAATGGTCATCAGAAGGGGACTAGCAGTAGAACAATCAAAAGTATCCACTCAGTAGTGTCCTCTACAATTAAAAATACATGGAATTTCTCACGGAGAAAGTCTATGATAGACACACATATCCCCTTATTCCCCTCTATCAACTTCCCCTTTCTTAAAAAAAATACAGCATATTTTATGCACCCAAACAAGGTCAAAAAAAGTATATGGTATCTGCTTCTTAAGAAAAGGGAGACTAAGAGAGAGAGTGTGTGTATATGTAGCTGATCGGTATTTATGTATTTCGTACTTGCAAATTCACCTGCTTGCTAAAATTATTGTAATGCCAAAAATAGCATTTGAGAAATTTTCACATTTTCAGATGTGCACATGCAGAGCAGTAAAATATTTGAGTTGCTTGACACATACTTTCTCAAAGTCAAACAAGGCAATGCTCTGCCGTCTTGTTTCAGTTTTAATGTTGTAAACAATGTACTTTTCATGATGTATGCCACGTTTTTCAAATGTTTATGCTTTCCATTGGTGATTTCTCTGTTTTAAATGATTCCCAAGTGTAGTGCTGAAGTGTGCTGTCTAATGTTCCTAAGCTCAAGGAAGGTTGCAATGTGACTTAGGGTGAAAATACATGTGTCAGATAAGTTCCATTCAGATATGAGTCATCATGCTGTTGGCTGTAAGTTCAATGTTAGTGAATCAACAGTATATATTAAATAAGCTGTGTTTAAACAAATACTCACAAAGGAATATATTGATTAATTGATCAAACTATTGTGACCCAGGTCTCATAGGAACCTAATTTTGTATTTTCCATAAAAATAATTATTTGGTTTTTGTTAATTCAGTGTTTGTAGCAGTTCATAGACATAACTACCACGAATATCAAGAACTAACTATACAAAACTCAAACAATTTTTAGAAAAATGATTAACAATGAAAGTGGGAGGAAAAACAGTGTGGTGGGTACAGAAATGGAAGCTTAACATAACAAAATTGTTTTGTAGATTTAACTTTGGAATTATGTAAATGTTTTGTATAATTATAAAGAAATAAATAAATAAGAAGTAATCCCTAAAAATCAAGAGTATAATGAAGTAAGTGATCCTTACTATATATTGAGGTGGTATAGCCACTGGAGAGAAATTGAGGTACTTTAAGAACACATTTAACTGTAAATTTCTAGTGGGACATACATAAAAGACAAAAAGAATTGCAAAATTGTCCTAAACTGTTTTAGAAATTGTTAGTTACCCAGTTGGATTATTATTCTGAAACTATGTGCCTTGGTTTTGGGCAATACGTGAATGAGAATCTTGGAGTTTTTTTATTTTTATTTTGGAAAGCCCATTGGAGGTTATCTAAGACATCATGTTAAAAGGATTCAACAGCTGGCTTAGGTTTCTACTGGTCATAAACTACAACTTGAGCATCAAAAATAAGAAAAATTAGTGTGAACTATGAAACACATCAGAGATGTTTAAATCTGTAAGTTCAAAATGATAACTAGAAAATTTGAAAGACTTATTGGCAACCTTTGGAGTGTACTAGGAAATCAAATAATTATTTTGAAAACTGATAAAGGAAATGGTATCAAGGATTTTTTTAAATCATACTTGAAAGAAGTAAACCTCTTGGCCACCAAATGGTGAATAAGGGAAAATTCATCGTCATAGAGATATTCGAGCTAATAAATAAGCAAAGACCATCGGAACTAAAGTATCACTCTTTTGTAACTCTGAATGAAATAATGGATATAGACAATGATCTTCATTGGTGAAAAATGTTACCAAAAGAGTAACCCTTCATTGTGTGCCTCCTGATGAAAATCCACACTACCACATTCAAAATATCCTTGATTAAAACGGCCAATTTGCAGGAAATTTGGGGACAGACTGCCATGTTAAAACACCACCACCAGAGTGTAATTAATAAAATAAAAAAGTGGGATGCTCTCCAGATCAACTGGTTTTCTTCAACAGATAAATTACAAGCAAATAAAACCAAGACGGAGGAGAAACCAATATATTAAAAATTGAAGAGACATTTCAGCACCAAAGGACTTTACTCAGATCCTAATTGAAACAAATTAACTATAAAATTATTTTTTAGAAACCTAAATGAAATTTGTACACTGGATATCATAAGATAGTAAGGAATTGTTGACTTCTTTTAGACCTGATTAATGGTACTGTAGTTGTTTTTGAAATTTATCTGTTAGAGATATGTACTGAGATTTACAGATTAAATGATAAAAATACCTGGAGTTTGCTTCAGAATGATGCCTATTGAGTGGCTGGTGGTCAAAATGAAACAAACTGGCTAGATTTTGGTAAATTTGAAGGTGAATGGTGAGATACTTGTGCATTATTCTGTTATTTTTATGTCTGAATTTTTTCTGTAATAGGTTTAAAAAGAAATATGCAGTAATTTTAAACTGGAAGGTAAACTTCTAATATTTAGTCCATTTGATTTTAAAAGGTCTGATGTCAAAACAACAGCCCTCTAGGTAATATTAAGCCCATTTTTGAATTTTAATACACATTTTAAAATATTGAGTTAATTAAATGGAAATAAAGTAGATTTGGACTTCCACATGCCAATCCTGGAATCTTGGAAAATTCCCTAAAGGTGTTAGCAAGACAGTCTTAACAATCAAAAAATCATTTTATGATTGTGAGTTGGTACAGTTATAATAGAATCACCAATTTTGATGCATGTCATTTATAAATAACTCTAAAGTAATAACACAGGGAAAAAATTTATTTCCACTAATATTTTCTTTTAGGCATTTGACCTTATCACAGACTGACATGGCAGCATTAACAGGAGGAAAGGTAATGCCTTCTCTAATATTAGACAGTTTGATCATCACAAAAATTGGAACAGTTCTTAAATGGGCAACTTTTGCTTTTAACAGGGATTTCCCTTCTTGTTTCAACATATTCGTGATGGCATCAATATAAGACAAACTTGTAATCTGATTTTCAGCCTGTGTCGGTATAATAATCGACTTGCAGAACATGTAAGTGATAAAAAGAAGTCTTTCATTTGTTGTAATCTAATAAAGAATATTCTGAAATTCCTTTTTTTCCATTATAGATTGTATCTATGCTTTTCACATCAATAGCAAAGTTGACTCCTGAGGTATGTAAACATTAGTTAATTCATGTTTCTAAAAATACTGATGGTGTTTCCATATGAATCTTTCAGATAGTTCAGGTTTCTCCCTTAACATGATAACCTATTTTTTAAGTATGTAATTTGAAAAACCAAATTACCTCTGTATGTTTTATTATCTCAAATGTAAGTTTCCCAACAAATTATAAATACATAAGTAAATTTAGTGGATCAGGGGACACAGCCTAGATACAAAGCTTTGAAGTTGTTTGGTTTGAAGCATATATCATAGTTGTATCCAAAGAAAAAGTGACTGGCCAGAGTTCTACTAATAGAGAGAAATATGTAGGAAATAGAATAAAGTATGATATGAAAGTGTTTTCATAAACTGGAAGCATAAGTACTTTAAAAATATGTGTCAAACATGAATATAAATTACTCCTCAGGGATCAAAGATTGCTACAGGAAACTTTTATTCTAAAACTTGCAATAGAATATATTTATTACATTAGCAGGACCTAATTTGTAAATTGGGGAGATGGCAGTGATTAAAGAATCAAGAAATTACAGTTAAATAAAATCTAGTGACTATAATTAGTGACTATAGTTAATAATAATTGTAGTGACTATAGTTAATAATGATGTACCACATATACTTGAAAATTAGAGTTTGTGTTCTTACCCCTACCCCTGAAAAAAGTGATAAACAAATGAGGTAATGCATGTGGTAATTAACTAGATTTAACCATTCCACAGTGTATGCATATTTTAGAACGTCATGATGTACATGTAAATATGGACATTGTCAATTTAAAAAATATAAAATTACATTTTTGCAAAATACATTTGACATTCAGAGAAATCTGTTAACAAGTATATCCCACACAATTAACTTTATATCTCCTAGCTGATCTTGGTGTTTTATTGTAGTTCAAATTCATACACCCAGGAGTATTGACGGAGCTCTGTTGCCCTAACACAGCAGATTTAAATGTGATGTATAGAAGAGTATATGTTTCTTTTCTTCTGAAAGACATGATTTCAACGTGATCTAAACATGGATGTGTATGGGTCTTATAGGCAGCAAATCCTTTCTTTAAATTGTTGACTATGCTAATGGAGTTTGCTGGTGGACCTCCAGGAATGCCTCCCTTTGCATCTTACATTCTGCAGAGGATATGGGAGGTAAGTCTTACAGCAGGTGTTTTCAGTATTTATTTTTCTGAGGATTTTACTTGTATAATACAAGTCTCTACCATCTTAAGTACCAGTTCCTTCTTATTTGGGTGCCCCAAAATAGTTTCAGTAAGTTACAGGTCCACAGAAGAAAAAGAATCTTGGTCAGAAGACTTGGGGAGAACTGAGTTCTTAGTTTCCCAAATGTTTTAAAATTTTCTTGTAGAGTCAGAAAGCTTCAGGCAATGTGAAGATGTCATTTCTATACCCTCAAAGATTCCATAAAGCAACTAGATACCCTAGAAAACCCAAGTATTTGCAACAGTTGACAGAAATGGTAGCAGAAGTCCAAATAGTTTTCTTCCAAAGATACTGCTGTGGTTACAGAATTTGTCCTTAGTGATTATTGGAAAAACTGTAGCCCAGGGATCAAGAAACCTATTCTTTATAGGGCCAAGTTGCAAATATTATAGTGTTTGTGGGCCATATAGTACCTGTTGAAATGTCTCAGTTTTCCTGTTTTAGCCTAAAAGTAGCCACAGACAATAAGTAAATGAGTGGGCAAGGCTGTGTTCAGATGAAATGACAAAATAGACAGCTACAAAATTTGTCCTGCAGGTCAAGTTTGCCAACCTTTGCCCTATATTCCAGAGATTCTTTTTTCTTTTGGGGGTGGTCTTCACAGCAATGTGTGAGCTACTTAACATTTCCCTTGTTAATAGTAATAGGTTGGACATGGAATAAAGAAAGTGAAAATAAGAAACTTTACAGAAGTAAAAGTACTTTTAAATAAATTTATAAGTTTAAGAGATCCAAAAGTCACCAATTTCTCATATTTGTTCTGTGTTTTATAGTTCTTGGTTATTTTAAATTTTGTCGACTAATGTCTTTTTTCTGAACATTTCCCACTAATAAAAGTAAATAGCATTGGTGAAACTTTCTTTAGGCTCTAGTTTATCAAAAATTACCTTAGCTTTAAGTGTTTAATGGCATGTACCAAAAGTATAGTAAAAAAGTAACAGCACATTCAATTGACCTTATTTTCTGTTCTTGTCATTTTATTTATAGGTGATTGAATACAATCCTTCTCAATGTCTGGATTGGTTGGCAGTGCAGACACCCCGAAATAAACTGGCACATAGTTGGGTCTTACAGAATATGGAAAACTGGGTCGAGCGGTTTCTTTTGGCTCATAATTATCCTAGAGTCAGAACTTGTAAGTCAAATGTTTGGGTATTGGTTTGTTTTTAAGGCACCTACCATATGCCTATTTTATAATACAAAAGCTCTTGGAAATGTTGTTCTTAAAGGCTACAGTTATTAGTATTGGGAAATCTGTAGCAGTGTTTTACAAATATCTACAAAATATCTACAGTGGTTGGTGATGGTGGTGGTGGTGGGTTTTTGTGTTTGTTGTTGTTGTTTTAGCTTTTAAGAATAGGACACCTTGACTAGATGTGGTGGCACATGCCTGTAATCCCAGCTGCTCTGGTGACTGAGGCAGGAAGATCACAAGTTTGAGGTCAGCTGCAGCAATTTAGAGAGACCCTGTCTCAAAAAGGTTAAATAAGGGTATGGCTCAGAGGTTAAGCACCCCTGAGTTCAATACTTAGTACCAAAAAGAAAGAATGAGAAACCTTGTTCTTTCTTGGTGATATCATCCCTACTACCATTTTTGTTTCCTTGCTTGATAGATTGATGAGGCATGATCAGCTTTAGGGAAGGAAATAAAAGATCAGAAAATCCTATCTTAAAAGTAACTTTCCAGGAAGTTAAGAGTAAGATATTAATAAAGACAGTAAATACTGACTGGAATTATGAGAGTTAAATGATAAACACCTTTATTGTGCATAAAATCAGAAAATAAAGCCCTTGGACGACAGATGGATATATAGTCACTTGAATTCAAAGAAATGAAAGTCAAATAGGTCATAATTTAAACTTTTTACTTTTACTCATTAAAAACCTATTTCCTAGCTGTCCACAAATCAGTGATACTCAGTTAACAACAAGCACATCCAGTACCCAGATGTCAGATTCTGAATACCATTTCCCAATAAAAAGATTGACAAGGGGTTTGTCAAAGAGGCACAGAGCCTCCAATGAAACAACTTGAGTAACAAAATTATACTGTTATAACTCAAAGTACAAAATAAATATCCTTAAATCTATACTCATATAAATACATGATCAAATAAGTAATTAAATAAGCCAAGAAGAAACAATTCCATGTAGAATTCCAAATAATTAAAGATATACATCCCAGAAAGTAGAGCTTAACTCCTCACTACCTGAGTATGAGTTTAGAGATGTGGAAAATAACTGTTACAGTGAAGAAATCTGACTCTCAAGACAATTAAGGTTAACATCATCACTAAGTCAAGTTGATAGTGTACACCTTTGATATGATACAGTGCACATAGTACTTCATTTTCTGTGGTCTCCCCCAAAGTCTGTATTCTGAGTCAGATCTTGGGTACACATTAAACTGAGTTTACAGAATCTTTTATAACCTACCTGGCCAGTAAGTACTACTCAAAACTATCAACATCATTAAAAATAAGGAAGTCTGAGAAATAGACATAGTCAGGAAGACCTTAAATGATGATTAAATGTAATATATCCTAAAGGAGATCTGGGAACAAACTAGTTTTACCTTAAAAGACCATTAGGATAAAACTAGTAAAATGTACATGGTAAGGTGCATCTCGGTTCCTCAGTCACAGCAAATATAGTAATAATAATCCATGTTAACAATAGAGGAAAGTGGGTGAGAGGTGTGGGAATTCTCTTCTACCTATTCTAAAATAAAATTTTTATTTGAGAGAAACATCTTTCACTGGGGGGTATACATGGATTGGCATTGGTACTCTGCTCATGTTTTTCCTGCCGGTTTAGTTAACCTCACAATAATGGAATGTTTGTAATAGCTAGCATGACTGCTGATTGGCATTTGTTTCCTGACCATTGATCATAAAACATAAAATAACTATGCTGAATTAAAAGAATTTAACTGGCTTTCAAATTAATGTTCATGACTGTACTAATGAAATGGAAGTTTTGTATATTGCAGTAACATTGTAATGTTATTACCCCTGCAGACAGCAGTTTACCTGTTTATACCATGATCCCTAAAAAATTTTAAATTTCATTTCAGGCATTCTAGTGTAAATAAGATGTTGAAAATATGGATTTCCAGCATTTATTCATGATTGAAAAATTTAAAACTGCTCAGTTAAGAGCCTGGTGTGGCTGAGTGCAGTGGTACACACCTATAATCCTAGCGACTTGGGAAGCAGAAGCAGGGAGGATCACAAGTTCAAAGCCAGTCTCAGCAACTTAGCAAGGCCCTAAGCAACTTGGTTTCAAAAAATAAAGAGGGTTGGGGATGTGGTTCATTGGTAAAGCACTCCCGGGTTCAGTTCCTGGTACCAAAAAGAAAAAGAAAAAAACTGGTGTGGTGGTACATGCCTGTAGTCTTCACTACTTAGGGTGCTAGGGCAGCAGGATCATTTGAGCCCAGATGTTCAACAATAGCTTGGGCAACATAGCAGAACGCTGCTTCCTAGAAAAACAAAAACAAAATCCCAGCAACTCAGGAGGATGAAGCAGGAGCATTGTACATTCAAGGACAGCCTTAGCACCTTAGGTCCCTTAGCAGCTTAGCAAGACCCTTTCTCAAACAAAAAGGACTAGAGATGTGACTCAGTGGTAAACTGCCACCCCCGCCCCGGCCCTGTTCAATCCCCAGTACCAAAAAAACAGCAATAAAAGAACAAAAACAAAAAACCTGCTCAGTGAGAAACAAGTTGTTATGCGCCATTTCTGAATTATAATAGTAAAGACTGTGTGGTAATATAAATAAGTTTTTTTGATATATGTAACTTGAAAAGGGGGTCCAAGCTGGGCACAGTGGCACGTGCCTGTAATCCCAGCGGCTCAGGAGACTGAGGCAGGATGATCAAGGGTTCAAAACCAGCCTCAGCAAAAGCAAGGCGCTAAGCAACGCAGTAAGACCCTGTCTCTAAATAAAATACAAAATAGGGCTGGGGTTGTGGCTCAAGTAGTCCAGTGCCCCTGAGTTCAATCCCCAGTACTGCCACCAAAAAAAAAAAAAAAAAAAACACACGATAAGGGGGGAGGTCCAAATATTCGAGTAGTTCTTAGAATAATCATTAAAGTAACATGTAAAGAAAGCTACAGAGAAGACCTCTAAATAATACAAACTAGTTTCAAGAAGTGACTGAATGTTTAAAGAAGTAGTAGTTGAAGAGTGGCCATATAGGTATAGAAGATTTGATATAATCGTTCTGTGCTGTAAAATTATGACCAGAGACTCTTAGGTTATAGCAAGGCAGTTTTTAATCATGTGACCTGCTCTTCAGAATTAACCTTCCTAACTGTTTTCAACAATAAACTACAAGTTAAAAGTAGAAATTTTCTTCCTAGCAGAATTTGTTTTTTATTTAAAAGCAAATAATTTTTATAGAAATAAAGGGATGGTTAAATAATGTGAAAAAGTGGAGCAAAATGTTAATTTTAGAATGTAGGTGGTAGGTTCATGGGTCTTTAGAAGAGTTTTTTTTTTTTTTTTTCCCCCCAAACCTTTTAGGTGTGTTCAAATTCTCCCCTCTCATCTTGGTGCTGGGGATTGAATGTGGGCCATCATGAAACATTTTCTTGATAAAATATTAAGAATGTAGTATAAAACTTAAACTGAATGCCTTCTTAAAATCATGAACTACTTTTCTCAGTTGCAGTTTTATGCAAAAATTAATCAGGATGATACTATATGTCAAATATTTACATTTAGAACATACCAAACTCTGCCTTTAAAAATTAGACTAGGGCTGGGATATGTAGCTCAGCTGATAGAGTGCTTGCCTTGCATGCACAAGGCCCTGGGTTCATTCAGTCCCCAGCACCACGCCCATACACTCCAAAAAAAAAAAAAAAAAGTCCTAAATTTAATTTGAAATAAGTGTGTGAAATAGCCTAGTGTTAATCTTTCTTTATGCAACACTGGGGATTGAACACTGAACTACATCCACACCCCTTTTTTACTTTGTGACAGGATTTCTCTGTGTTGCCTAGGCTGGCCTTAAACTTGGGATCCTCCTGCCTTAGCCTCCCAAGTAGCTAGGATTACAAGTGTGTGCCACCTCACCTAGAAACTACAATTGATTTTAGAAATGCTAATTTTATTTGCTTTGAAGATATGGTGCACATTACCAAACTTCAGATGAAAAAACTTAGTGTATTGAAAAGAGTATACTCTCCCTCATGGATTACAGTTAAGAAGGCAAATGTTAGGAGGATTAGTCCTGAGCCTGGGTTTGAATCCCACTGCTCCACTAGTTGTGTCATCTATGGTAGTGTAACCTTTTTAAGCCAGAATGAAAGTGGGCATAATAAAAGTAGTGGCTACCACATAAAGGTATGATGTCATTTCCAGGAAATGTTAGCAATTTTTGTTATTGTTCCTGCGTTACCATTATCCTTACTATTTTCATCATCATTGTTTCTCAAAACCTACTCTAGTCTTCATCTCTTTCTCTATCATACTTGGTCTTTGCTTCTCCAAGATTCATATTTTCCACTGGAAAATCATCTACATCCATGATGATTGTGAGGATTATATGAAATATTTATAATATTTATAAAGTATCTAGCTCAAAGCTTTGCTCATAGTAACTACTTTTACAGGTGGACTCAGCTAATAAGTCATTAATCTCTCAGAATTATTACATGGGCTTAATGACAGTTTTCAGGTATGTTGAAGGAGAATTCTTTGGATATGAAGTTAGCCTTAGAAAACTTAAAATATTTTCCAAAATTAATGTTCTTTAATGGGCTCAGTCATGTTACAAAAGACATATATAAATTGCATTCTATCTTTTTAACACATTTTATGCCCTTATCTGTAAATTATTACAACATACCATTATTTTTTAATTCACAAGAAAACTAAGACCTTAAAACATGAAATGATTTGAACAGGAACTTTTTGGTAGGTCTTCTTGCTTCCAAAGCTATGTTCTCTTTATTAAATCACACTGTGTTCTCAGAAGAAATAAATGAAAACTAAGTGGGAAAATTCTGCATCATGGTAAATGTACTAAACAGAAGAGGTTTGAAAATTGCTCTGTTGATGGTGATTTTTGTTGCCAGTTAAAGTGCACAGTGGCAGAATGGAAGGTATCTATCTCTGTCACCCCTTAGGAATCTTTCTGTGGGGCCAAGGGTGAAGCAGAAAAATATTACAAGAGATGTCCCTCTATTTTTATTTTCATTTTAAAAGGGCAGAAGTGGCTTTGTGTTTAATGACTGCTCTTCAGTCTATTTTATATCTTGTAAGGATCTGACAGTTTTGTTTTACATTTTATAGCTGCAGCTTATCTTCTGGTGTCCCTTATACCAAGCAATTCATTCCGCCAGATGTTCCGGTCAACAAGGTCTTTGCACATCCCAACCCGTGACCTTCCACTCAGTCCAGACACAACAGTAGTCCTGCATCAGGTCTACAACGTGCTCCTTGGTTTGCTCTCAAGAGCCAAACTTTATGTTGATGCTGCTGTTCATGGCACTACAAAGCTAGTGCCCTATTTTAGCTTTATGACTTACTGTTTAATTTCCAAAACTGAGAAGCTGATGTTTTCCACATATTTCATGGATTTGTGGAACCTTTTCCAGCCTAAACTTTCTGAGCCAGCAATAGCTACAAATCACAATAAACAGGCTTTGCTTTCATTTTGGTACAATGTGTGTGCTGACTGTCCAGAGAATATCCGCCTTATTGTTCAGAACCCAGTGGTAACCAAGAACATTGCCTTCAATTACATCCTTGCTGACCATGATGATCAGGATGTGGTGCTTTTTAACCGTGGGATGCTGCCTGCCTACTATGGCATTCTGCGGCTCTGCTGTGAGCAGTCTCCTGCATTCACACGACAACTAGCTTCTCACCAGAACATCCAGTGGGCCTTTAAGAATCTTACACCACATGCCAGCCAATACCCTGGAGTGAGTAAAATTGATACTCTTCTGTCTGTCTTCTCAAATTGATAAGCAGTACCTGTTTTTCCCCTTGTAATCAGGGATGCAAAATATAGTCTAACTTTAAACATTCTTTCTTAATGACATAACATGTTTTCTTTCTTGAATATATATAATTCTTTATTGTTATAAAATTGATAAATATGTGGATGCTTTCTTAAATTGCAGTTACAGTTTTATTTGTGGCAGAACTTAACCTTTTTTAAAATTTAGACTTTTGAAAATACATCTTTCATATGTGCCTACTGAAAAATCTAGCTTTGTGGCACAGTTTTAGGGAAGTAAGTGCTGTTTAAAACCTACTTGGACCGGTGATGTAGCTCAGTTGGTAGAGTGCTTGCCTTGCATGAACAAGGTCTTGCGTTCAATCCCCAGCGCCACAAAAAAAGAAGAGAAAAGTAAAAACATGATACTCATTTTCAAGATCTACATGTAATACTGAATTGAGCTACAGAATCTCATTTTAAACTAGTAGCATTTCCTAGTATTGTTTCTTAAGCTTATATCCAAATGAATGATTAAGAGAGCCTTCAGAGCTGAGTGTTTTTTATTAACCTTTGCATTGCTGTCACCAAAACACCTGACAAGAACAAGAAGGAAAAAAGATTTATTTGGAGCTCCTTTTTTAAGATATCTTGGTCCATAGATGGCCAACTCCATTGCTCTGGGCCCAGGGTCGGGCAGCATATCATAAGGGAAAGACCCAGCAGAAGATAACTGCTCAGCTCATGGAGGGGTCAGAAAGCAGAGAGGAAAGGACCAGGGCACTCCCCCAGTGACCTATCTCCTCCAGCCATGCCCCATCTTCCTACATTTACCTCCTGATTAGTCCATTCAAACAAGTAGGGACTGGTCATTTCACTTCTGAACATTCCTGTTCTAGTAGGAGCTTTTGGAAGATACCTCGTATCCAAACCCTAACTCCAGGTTTGTTGGTATACACTGGTAATCCAGAAACTTGGGAGGCTAAGGTTGGAAGATAGCAAGCTGAAAGCCTCAGCAACTTAGCAAGACTCTGTCTTAAAATAAAAAAATTTTAAAGGTTGAGGCTATAGCAGTGTCCCCGGGTTAAATCTCCAGTACAATAAAAAGGGGGGAGATTCATCAAGATATAAATGTATATAGTCTAAATCTTCACAGAATATTTATAGGTTTCATAGTAAAATTCTTCCCTGTAACAATGTGTCAAAATGCATTCTACTGTCATATATAACCAATTAGAACAAATTTTAAAAATTTAAAAAAAAAATTCTCTCCTGTATTATAAGACTATTATTCCTGGATATTACTTTTCACTGTTGCTTCTTACTCTATATATTAAACTGTTCTTTTTTTATATTTTTTTTTTCTTTGTAGATGGATACAATACCCTTTTATTTTATTTATTTATTATGTGATGCTGAGTATCAAACTCAGTGCCTCACACATGCTAGGCAAGCACTTTACCACTGAGCTACACTCCCATACCAGTAAGCTGTCCTTTGTAGATAGCATACTGTATTATTTTAGAATCTCTCACCCAAAGGAAACCTAATTTCTAGTTCAGGTAATTAGAGTGCCTATAATGTAAAAAAGAATGTGATTGTATTTAATACCAAGAAGTTCAAAGTCAAGGGTGTAAGATTGCAGAAGGAAAAGCATTGAGAGTCTTCTGACTCTGAAGGAGTCATGACAGGATTGTTTCATTGGATTTTTCTTTATCACACGTCACATGAATAGCATTTAATTGCCAAATATATCCAGGGTGAACTATACCTTTGACCACTAGATGAATTAGAATGCTTATCTTCCCCTGTTGTCTTGTTCTTGCCATCAGTGAAATGTATCATCTTTTTATTATAGAACTTACTATTATAGATTTTTATGAAAATCGTGCATAAGTACACCTTTGCCATGAAAAATATAAAGTGGGATAAGTAAATGAGTTTGTAAAATCACAGCTAGTGATTTCACTGAAATATTCACTGAATTTCATCCATCAGGAGCTTAAACTAAACATCACTCTAGAAAGATCATTCCAAATGTTGCCACAAAGGGTTAGTTCAGAAGCAGTGTTAATTCAAGTATAATTTCACTGTTCAAAATCTTCATGACAAAGTAAAATCTCATTTATTCAAAGGAAACAGGACTGGGGCAACATGTCTCTGGACACATCTTCAAAGTTATAAAACTAGTGCTTTAAATTGTATTAACATTAAATATCTATTTTAATCTTTATGAACTTTAAGATTTGTTGATTTTATTGCATGATATTTTGTTTTTAAAATAGAATTCATTGTCCATTTTACTTTGATAACTTCCTGCATAGTAGTATAATCAATTTGTGTCATTTTAATAGTTAATAAGCATAACATTCAGAAATGAGAAGCAGACATTCTAAAATGTTGTAGGGTTAAAAGATTATCAGAGCGTTTATTTCCCTTTTTTAGGCAGTGGAAGAACTGTTTAACTTGATGCAACTGTTCATAGCTCAGAGGCCAGACATGAGAGAAGAAGAATTAGAAGATATCAAACAGTTTAAGAAAACAACCATAAGTTGTTACTTACGTTGCTTAGATGGCCGCTCCTGCTGGACTACTTTAATAAGGTAAAAAAAAAATAATAATAATCGGTGTTGTTTTTCCAAGAGAGGGAATGGGGACTATACTTTTGACACAGAGAGAGAAACAATTTACCTTGTTTATAACTAAAAGTTTCTTAATCTTTTAGGTTATCAGTGAAACACTTAGTCACCTTGGAAGAATTTATATTTTGAAAGTTAGTGAACTTCTTTTAAACAGTTTCTCTTTGAGATTGGTTTGTATTTGTGTGTGTGTGTGTGTGTGTGTGTGTGTATCACAATCAGATTTTTAGATCTAGAAGGAACCTTGTAGTCTTCTACTTAAAGCTTAAATCCTCCTGACAATTCATCCTAACTTATTCTTGGGTAGTTCAGTTCTAGAGGCATCCCAGAACAGCTCTCTCCTTCTTTGTATAAGTCTGAATATGTTTCATTCTGTTTAGCCAGATCTCTTTATATCTGGCTTTCTTATGGATAGGAATTGGCTAAAATAATGAATCTATACAATTAATTTAAAGCTATAGATGTTATTGAATGTCTACAAGGAACTGCTACAAATGACACTTAATTTCCATTACCTGTAGAAGTAACGTTCAGGCTAATTTTTTTTTTTTCTGGGTCAGGGAGGAATGGATTATTGGGTATTGAACCTAAGGGGACTTAACCACTGAGTCACATCCCCCAGCACTTTTATTTTTTATTTTGAGACAGGGTCTTGCTCAGTTGCTAAGACTGGTCTCAAACTTGCAATTCTTCTGCCTCAGCTTCTCAAGTCACTGGGAATACAGGCATACTCCACTGTATACTCCTGGCTAGGCTAATTTCCTAAAATACTTGCAACAACAACAAAACTTCTATATATTACATCTAAGACTTGAAGGTGTGTCATTGATTTATTAGGCACACATTTTGTTTTTTGTTTTATGGTACTGGAAATTGAATCCAGGGCATGGCATATGGTAGGCAAGCATTGTACTGTTGAGATAGATCCTCCATGCTTTTTAAATTTAATTTAATTTAATTTTATTTTATTTTAAGACAGGTACTTGGTAAGTTGCCCAGGCTGGCCTTGAACTTTCAATCCTTTAGTCTCCCAAATAGGTGGTATTATAAGCATCTACCACAACACTCAGTTTTAGGCACTTTTTTTTCCCTTTGAAGTAGTTTCAGAAAGTATCACTATAGTGACTAATCAACCCAAGATAAGATTTTTTTCAGATTATCTTCCTCAGAAATCAGAATACTTTTCCATTTGAATCTTCATTAGCTCCTAAAGCAAAATTAACATCTTTGCCAAGACTCTTTAAAGAAATTCTCTCAAAATCCAGGAGGCTGGGGCAGGATGTGGCTCTATGATTAAGTACCCCTGGGTTCAATCTCCATGGCCCTTTTTATTTTGTTTGCAGTGCTGGGGATTAAACCCAGGGCCTTGTGCTTGCAAGGCAAGCACTCTACCAGCTGAGCTATATCCCCAGCCCACCCTTTTTATTTTTTGAGACAGGGTCTTGATAAGTTGCTGAGGCTGGTTTTGAACGTGACATCCACCTATCTCAGCCTCCTAAACCACTGGGGTTATAGATATACTCCTCTGCACCCGGTTATTTTCATGTAACTTATTTTCAAGACCAAATTACACTTTTTAGTCTTTTTCTTCCCCTTTTTACTCTTTCTTCCCAATAACCAACTGATGAGTGTCTACAAAAAATACAAGTTTCAGAACTTTAAAAGTTTAGAAGATAAACCCATTATCAAAATTAACATTGTTTATACTGAAACTTCAAAAGTACTCTCATTATGCATTTCTTCTGCTATTGTGGCTAATTAAGAATTCTTTGATATTAATACATGTTTCTCTAAGTTACTTGGAGGCTTTCTTATTTAATAGTTATTCCTTTTACAGGTTGAATATCCCTTATCCAAAGTTTTTGGGAGCAAAGGTATTTCACATTTCAGGGTGTTTTTTTTTTTTTTCTTTTTTTTTTTTTTTTTTTTGTGGTACTGGGGATTGAACTCAGGGCCTTGTGCTTGTGTCAGGGTGGTTTTTATAAGTCTGAGATTTCAGAGTATTTTGGATTTTCAGGTTTGGGATGCTCATCCTGTCTTATATTAATAAGAAGCAAATGAAATAGTCTCTTTCTATAGGTAGGAAAATAGAAAGCTTAAGTGACGATTTTACTTCTCTTTATCTTTTTCATCACCCAAGTGTTCTGTTTTGATTCAGAATTCTCAACTGGACCTTATGTATTCTTCTAGTGCCTTCAGAATACTATTAGAATCTGATGAAGACAGACTTCTTGTTGTATTTAATCGAGGGTTGATCCTGATGACTGAGGTAAATCTTTTATTGGATTTTACTGTGGATTTATCTCTTTTAATTGTTCTCACCAAGACTTCTTGTTTTATGGGTAGAGTTTATCTTGGACTGTTTTACAGGTAGCAAGATTTTAATTATATGGGTTAGTAAAAGCTAATTTATATTCCAAAAATAATTAGGTCACAATTTTTAGAGTACTATTGCTTTTCTGTATTAATTCCATACCTTTCCCTTCTTTCGTATTAGAACAACCACTTGAAGTACACTAATTTTACTCATTTGTAAGAACAGAAACTAAATTCATATTATTTCCCAGGAACCACTTATTTGACACAGTTCAGAAACTAAGATTAACATCATCAGAGGAAGCCAGTGAGATTGTTACAGGTCAAAAAATCTGCTGTCATTCTTCCCGTAATTCTTCATAATATAGTGTGAGATGGATTTGAAGTCACCAGAAGACCATTTACCTTTCCTCATAATGGAAATAAGATAAAACAGTACATGCCAGGAACACCATAAGATTTGAGAATTAAGATTGTTTTTACAGTAAAGGCATAGAATAGGAACCAAACATGTTTGAAACTGCACTTCGAAGAATTTGGACTTGGAATGGTTAGGGGAACAGTTAAATAAATGACATGACGAACGCAGAGTCGAAGAAGTATTGACTCTGTTGAGAAATGCCACACATTTCTGTTCTGGTTAAAAGAAATGGTATGTGAAGAGGAGTAAGAATTCCATTCGTTCATTCAACAGATGTGTGAATGTTTATTCTGTGGCAGATACTAGGTACTAGAGATACAGCAGTGAACAAGACGAAGAGTTCATGCCCTCACAGTTGACAGGTGTACTGCCATACTCAACTCAGAATTTTGACCTTTGAATTGTGAATATTATATAGACTTTGGGGACAAAGAGGACTAGAAGACAGATGCTTTGTTAAAAAATGAAGTGGGGGGGAACTAAGGGTTTAATTGAACTAATGTAATTAAAGGAATCAAAAGACTTAACAAGCCAATACAGTTTAAGGAATTGAATTCCTATGTTTTGGAGCTCTTTCACCTCCTTTCAGCTCTGCTATAACTATGGCTAATAGCCATTTCACCATTGTCTGTCAACAGAGGCCCTGGAAAGTTAGTTAAAACAGTTGTCTATTCTCCCTAATAATCTTCCTCTTGTTGCCTGCTGCTTTGTAATTTTTTAGTACTGGGGATTGAACTCAGGCATTTTACCACTGAGCTACATCCCCAGCCCTTTATATTTTTTATTTTAAGACAGGGCCTCAGGTTGCTGAGGCTGGTCTTGAATTTGGTAATCCCTCTGCTTCAACCTCCAGAATCACTGGGATATAGATGTGCTCCACTGTGCCTTACTGCTTTGTAATTTCTGTGGCTTGCAGTCTTAGAACAGATAGTGTTCTTGTTTGTTTAAAGAAATAAGAATTAACCTATTTCTTCAGACCAAAATATATACATAAAATATCTGAGTTCTGAAGGTGAGGACTATTTATATATGTTGGAAGAGCTAAATGGGAGAGATTTTCTTGAATTGAAAGCAAATTTGCACACATGTGCACGTACATACAGTCTGAGTCTGAAAACATCTATCAGAGAGGATGAGCACTACCATCTTGTGGCTCAATAAAATAAAAATGAAATTAAGTTTTCAATCTTTTATTTAAATCACTTGTAGTCTTTCAACACATTGCACATGATGTATCATGAAGCTACAGCTTGCCATGTGACTGGAGACTTAGTAGAACTTCTGTCAATATTCCTTTCGGTTTTGAAGTCTACACGCCCATATCTTCAGAGAAAAGGTTTGGTCATTCCTACTTCTTACTTTTGTTAGTGCTACTGTTAAAGAAAGATAAGATTTTAAAATTGCAGGCCCCAGAGAAATTATCTTTACCTCTAGATTATACACAGAAGATGGGGCCTAAGCTAGGTAATATTCTGATGTGAACCTGGAATGCTCCCAGGCGTTTTCTTTATGACTGCCTGAAAAATAGGTGGACATATTATAAAGTGTCAAGATTCAGGAGACTGGCAAACATTTCTAATCACAGTAACAAGTTGAGTATTTTTGAAAGTCTCCAGCTAGAAACTTCCATGGCTCAGATTAGATCATCTTTAGTTTCAAGAAAAATTATTCTAAAACATAACTCATGTCCCTATAGGATAGCAGACACGGATCTTTATATATTCCTAGAAAGTGGGACATATTCATTACTAAACTATGTACTATTTATTAGAAATCTAGCAGGTTTAACAATAGTAGTAGCCATATCATTAATCACTTAGCTTTCACCAACAATGTTTTTATGTAATTAATTTGGATTTCTTAGTGTTGGCATTCTGTAGAAAAAAATGTGAGGAATTGTGGTCTCTCAAAAGCATATTTATTTATGCTTTTATATTTGCAGATGTGAAACAAGCATTAATCCAGTGGCAGGAGCGAATTGAATTTGCCCATAAACTGTTAACTCTTCTTAATTCCTATAGCCCTCCAGAACTAAGAAATGCCTGTATAGGTAAGTTACTTGAAAAATACACTTATATAAAAACCTAGTAGAGGAACATTTTTGTGAGTTTTTTGATAAGATGTGATGTTAGGTCTATAGTGTTCAGAAGGCATTTATACTTTTATGTGTAGCTCACACTGGCTTACAGGTCCTAAAAAAAATCAAGTTCTGTTTCTTAACCTGCTGGTAAGTTTCTGTGTGATAATGAACAGATCACTCAATACATCTGGGTTCTTTCACCTTCATTAATCTGTAGGTTTCTTGCAGCTCTAAAATCTTCTGATCGGCTGTAAGCAAGGTGGAATCATGTCGAGATTATAAGGTGGAAGTGACAGTATAAAAGATTGAGATGGTGATTCTTCTGCCCAAAGATAATTCTCTGTAACTTTTCTTAGGTTCTGGGTATTTCACCTTTTTATGGATTGTATATTTATTATAAAATGACAATTAGTGGTTGTTAAAAGATACCCTTTGTTTTAAATTTAGAGTGAATTTAAAACCTAGAAACCTCTTAATACCATAGTCTTTAGAAACCGTTACTGTTTGTTTACAACATGTGTGAGCAGTCTCGATGTTCTGTATAATTCCTGACCGCCTCTTTCTATACTTCTCCATTAAGAGGGGAAAGGCACATAGCAGTAACCTCATCACCAAAAACTGCCAGTAGCCTATCACCATGAACTTTATTCTTTTGTGATTAGAGGGTGAAAATCAGCCCCTTCACAAAAAAACTTTAACTTTTGGATTATCAGTTACCCCTCAGATCCAAAGAACTTTGAATTTTAGGTCCTTTCTAAGCTGTTGTAGTTGATTTTATAAAGACACATAATCAAGTGTGAATTATTTCTCTCACTGTACTTCTCTATGAAGGTTCTCTTGTTGAAATAAAATACTAATATATAGTGCTATAAACTTCTGTATCTAAGGCGGGGCTTCGTGGCACATGCTTATAATCCCAGCTACTGGGTAGGCTGAGGTGAGAGAATTGCAAGGCCAAGGGAAGCCTAGCAATTTAGCAAGACCCTGTCTTGCAGTAGAAATTTTAAAAAGGGATAGGGATATGTTGACTGGTAGAGCACTTGCCCACCATGCACAAGGCCCTGGGTTCAGTCCCCAGTACTACAGAAACAAGTTTCTCTTTCCTAAATAATGACCCGATATTGTGGTTACTTATTCTCCTTATCCAGATTTGACTGAGCATCAGACAGAGTTTTTCCCAGTGTCAGGAGGTAAAACAGTTTATAATCCTGCAACTTCATTTTGAAATTAGCAGGAAGATAAAATCCCAGTGTTCTAATATCTAAATTGTGTTTTAATTTTCAGATGTCCTCAAGGAACTTGTGCTTTTGAGTCCCCATGATTTTCTGCATACTCTGGTTCCATTTCTACAACACAACCATTGTACTTATCATCACAGTAATATACCAAGTACGTATTCATCTAACTCAGTAGTTGAATATGGTTGGCATTTAATCATTCTGCACACTGAAGCTTGGAGATTTATTTTTTCCATTTATTCTTATTGTACACTTTTAATATCTTAGTGTCTCTTGGACCTTATTTCCCTTGTCGAGAAAATATCAAGCTAATAGGAGGGAAAAGCAATATTCGGCCTCCGCGCCCTGAACTCAATATGTGCCTCTTGCCCACAATGGTGGAAACCAGTAAGGTATGTTGGGATGCCAGGAAAATCATGTTTCTGTAGTTCGAAGTAATTTGAAATTTTCCCCCTGGCAGTTATAAGTACATTAAACTTAAGTGGTCATGTTGTGGCTCCTAAGAAGATTAGTCTCATTTGGATTTTTTTCTTTTTAATGCTCAAAATGTTGGTTGAATATTTGCAAAATCAACAATAAGCACAAATAATAAGTTCCCTCACCCCAAAGAGCTTAATAGTAAGTCTTAGTGTTTGTCATTAGGCTAAATTTTAACTGGGTCATATATCTAAATCTGAAAAGTCAAGTTAGGTACTTATTATTTTTAAATTTGGTCATATAATCAAGACTTCTTTTGTTGCCCTTAAATCACATTCTTCTTCACCTGTGCTTAATATCACTGATTGAAAGACTTATCATTAATTTTAGCCTGGCTCCTGTCCTTCTAAATCTTATTCTAAAATAATGCCAATTCTAAATTACAGAGACAAGTTACATTGACACAGGATAATTTATCTTAGTTTTAATGTACTTTTAAACAATTTCCCCCCTTTATCTTTCTTCACTCACACTTCATTCACACCCTATCTTGCCAACCCTCTTTGGATCTTAAGTATACTTGAGAAATTCTCAGAAGATAAAATATTAAAAACAATTAACACTGTAGTTATCCTTACAGACTTAACCCAAATCTCTTTCAAAAATCAGATTTAATCCATTCTTCTTGATGATATGTCTGTAGAATTAAAGTGTCACATGTTAAAAATCTTATAGTAATTTTACTTTATTAAAGTATTTTGAAATAACGGGTAATTTTAATTGATAGCTTTTGCACACTGAAAATAAACTTATGACAACTAAGATCTTAACAACATTACTAGAAATTTGGAACTTAAAAGTAGGTTCTTTAGGATTTAAAGATTTAATCAGATTTTTAGTTAAACTTATTACATTTGCACAAAATATGCTCTTTAATTTATTATACAATTTAAGTGCAACCATTTTATCATCTTTAACCTTCAGGGCAAAGATGACGTTTATGATCGTATGCTGCTAGACTACTTCTTTTCTTATCATCAATTCATCCATCTATTATGCCGAGTTGCAATCAACTGTGAAAAATTTACTGAAACATTAGTTAAGCTGAGTAAGTATAAAAGATGAGCAGTAAATTCCACTGAATTATTTTAAGCCCCTAGCCATTTCAGGAAGGGGAGAGAAAATATGAGACAATTCTTTTTTTCTTTTTTAAAGTGACTGTTTAAAAATATTGATTAGTATTCTGGGAACATTTTAATTTTTATTAAGAAAACACCAACTTACTGGTTTCCATTGAATAGTTTTGCCCACAGTTGCAGCTGGCCTATAAGGAGGGTGGAGTAGGGCTGATCAGTTTTCTATGTAGAAGCCCAAGTCCTCCATCTTCTGCCCAGCAGAATTTAAAAACAAAAAACAACAACAACAACAAAAAAAACTGCTCTGCCTAGGGAGACAGGCTTAGAGATCAACTTTCCCCAGCCCTGGTCTTGAGGGTAAGATGAGATCTATAGTGCCAGCTGTGCTTGGAGCTGGCAGTGCAGGAACAAGCTGTGTGGGCTCGCCAGCGTGAAGCAGAGGTGCATATATGAGTAATTAGGAGGTAAGTCTCATAAAATAGGTGAGTGAGAAAAACAAATTTGAAAGGGGAAATAATAGAAATATTAAACAAAACCATCAGGGAATTATGTAGGGAGAGAAAAACGTTTCAGATTATTTAATAGTAACATTGTCTTTCCAAAGATGTGCCCAAGAGCTGTTAGAGATCTATTTCCTTTGGGTGACTTTCCTCTACATCTTTAGAAGACATGTAGCCCAGAGACCGCCAAAGTAGCTCAGTTGGGAGAATGTTAGACTGAAAACGACACATAGTCCTCCTTCGTATGTCACCTATTTCAGGACCTCCAGAGTTCCAGGGCTTTGTGTGCTTTGTCCCCGACTTCATTAGGGATGACCCAGGGTCCTCTTCAGTGTTCTGTAGTTTTGTTTTAGAGGGTAGAAAATAAATATTCATGTATTCGTGGAACCACCACTTAGGTCAAGAGATAGATTACCCATATCCTAGAAGTGGTACCCCTTATGCTCCATGTCAGCTACAACTCCCTACTTCGTATGGCAAAGATTTTGATTGATTCTAGGTAGGGCAAAATGTGATCCTATCTTAGATTTTCATTATCCAAGAAGGAAGTGGTAACAACTGTCAGGGATAATTCCTCTTCAGAAAAATCGTCTTGTTGGTAAGTGATTGATTAGAGCATATTCAGATTCAAACAGTGAGTTCTTCCACATTTTATCATTAGCTGCTTTATATATATATGGGTCTGAAATGCCAAGATGTGGGGGGCAAGGATACCCATTAACTGTTTTAGGATTATGTACCTGGGTTGTAGCACTTGGGAAAAGACTTAAACCCAGCAATGGTAATGATCAGGTATGAGAAAATATCTAATTCTAGGAGTACAGCTTTGCTCCTAGATAAGGAGGGGGACATAGAAAGAAACTCACCTTTGGAAAAGTTCCTAGTGATTGTGTTCATGTAATTTATAGCAAAAATTATGTTAGAAACTATTCTAGCTACTTGAATAGCTTTAACCAGCTATGCTGTCTTCCATATCAACACAAATGCATTTTTAGGGAATTTAAAAATGGAGGGGAGGGAAGGGAGGTACAGCTTACCAATATATACACTGAATCAGCTTTCATGTTCATGATATTTTAAATCTCACATCACTCAAACCATGAAGCAAGCTGCCTTAGTGTTCTCTTTATATAGCAGTGCTATTTTATGGATCTTCTGTGAGGATTTATTCTCTAACTGCATTCCTGTCTATAATATGATAGCCACTAGCTACAAGTTAGTGTTGAGAACTTGAAAAATGACTATGAAACTAAATTTTAATTTTTTTAAAGTATAACCAAATTAAATAAAAATTGCTGGATGTGGCTGGTGGCACAGCACTAGATATAAACCAAAACCTTTATAAATTGATCAGGATAGCCAGGCATGGTAGCACATGCCTGTAATCCCAGTATCTCAGGAGGCTGAGGCAGGAGGATCGCGAGTTCAAACCCAGCCTCAGCAAAAGTGAGGTGCTAATAAGCAACTCAGTGAGACTCTGTCTCTAAATAAAATGCAAAATAGGGCTGGGGATATGGCTCAGTGGTCCGGTGCCTCTGAGTTCAATCCCTTGTACCAAAAAAAAAAAGAAAGAAAAAGAAAAGAGCAGGGCTGGGATTGTGTCTCAGTGGTAGCACGCTTGCCTAGCATGCGTGAGGCCCTGGGTTTGATCCTCAGCACCATATACAGTATTGTGTCTACCTTTAACTAAAAAATAAAAAATAAATTAAAAAAAGGAAAGGGGGGGGTCCAAGTATTTGAGTAGTATTACTCAGAATAAGAATGAATGAATAGATAGATAGATAGATAGATAGATAGATAGATAGATAGATAGATAGATAGATAGATAGATAAATGATGAAAATTTCCTTGGTTACATCTTATATCTGTTAATGCAGAAAGTTGGATATTGTCTTGAATGTGAAGTTAAGTAAAGACCTGAAAGCACCACTATCCTGTACCCTTCCATAAATGGAAAGATTGATGTTAGCTCCTTACTCTAGCTAAAATGACTATGTCCAAGGAAAGGCACCTTCAAAGAGGCTTAAGCAAACAGTCCACATTAATGACTGCGATGGTGAGCAGAGTTGGTAGAATTTTAATTTATATGATTCTTGTTTATATCCCATAAATATAAATGCAAGAAATTATATTTAGTAACAAGAAATGGAAAGATGATGAGATTAAATTGAGTTGACATTCAATTCATTTCAAACTTGAGGTTAAACAGTCCAAAGGCCAGAATATTAAAATATTGCGACTGTAGATGAGATTGTCTGAAATGGGATTGCAGGTGATTTTCATTTTTGAGGAAAAGTCTTTGTGGTGGTTTTTATATTGGTAAATTAACAAATTTTAAGACTTATTAGAGGATAGAAGGGAATTATTAATAATTGTATATTAGAATAGCAGGGAGATGGCTGAGCTGCAGGTACTAAATAGTAATCAAAAGAGTATATTGCACTTTCAAGTGAGGACAGTCCAAGATGGGGTTAGAGAAGTCAAGAGAGAATTCACAGGAAGTGAGCAAAGCTGCTAACGACCATCATAAAGCACAATGTTTGTGAAATCAAAGAATTTTGATACTTAAAAACAGCATAGCTTAGCCAAATAGTTTCTGAAAAAGAATAATAATAAAGAGCACTGGCACTGATGATTTCTAAAATACTTAATAAAGATACAGTAATGTTTTATGGCTTAATACCTATAACAGATCACAATTTAAAACAATATCATGTTTTAAAGGTACATGTATCACTCACAGACTTGTCTTCTACCATGTTTATCCATTTTTTGTTTATCCTTTTATTTCCTTTATGCAAATACAAGTGTATTTTCTCCCCCTTTTTAAAGAAAAGTATAATGACTAAGATTATGTGGTAAAAGAACAGAGATAGATAGGCAGAACAGTAGGAGAACATTCCTAAAAAACATAAGGATTTGGTAGATCATAAAAATGATATCCAATTAGTAGAAAAGAGGTAGTATTGAGATTATTAGTTAGTTCCAAGGTAGGGGTGGGGAGTGGGGAATGCAAGTCTTTAATACTTTACTCATTGGACCAAAATAAACTCCAGGAGGATTAAAGATTTGCTTGGAAAAAAAAAATCTTTGAGATATTCAAAACATGAGATCATGCTGATAACACCTTGAGAGTTGAAAGACCATAATAACAGGACATAAAATTCAGAAACAGAAAAACAAGAAAATGAAAATTTTAACTACATAAAGATGCAAACTGCTGCCCAGTTTAAAATACCATAAGTTGGATTAAAATATACAAACTAGCTAATGGGAAAGTGTTTGCATACTATCAGATAATAAAAGACCTTATAATGAAATGTTATTCAGTGACAATTTTGGGATGCAATTTGGCATTATGAATTAAAGTTTAGAGTGTTCTTGCCTTTGACCCAACAACGCTAGATACAGGAATCCATTCTACTCTGCTCAAAAATGTAAAACAAACATACAGAGGACACTGGTTGTTTTCACTTTGTAGTGGGTAAAAATTGGAAACAACCCAAATGTTCTCCATTGGGATCTTAGTTAAGTAAACCATAGTTCATCTGTTTTGTATAGACTTCAAACAATATAGGAAAGTTCCTCTAATTACATGGAAAAAATTTTTTGAAAAATGGACTGGGTAGGTATAGCTGTATACCTACATTGGTTGATCATGAGTGTAGATGTATCCCCAGTACAAGAATAAAAGAAAATCTTATGCAGAATATAATCACATTCTTATAAATAAGGGAATAGAAATCACCCTTTGAGCATGTGCAGGGGAGAAAAGGATAATACCCAAGTGAGGATACAATTATGAAGTGCTTTTATTTTCTATGTTAAATGTAACTATAAGGTTTAAATTCTTTATAATAGTTATATACTGTTTTGTAATTAGAAAAAAGTTTTTGGAATAATATAGAAAACTGATATTGCACACTCCACAATCATGTTTTTTGTTTTGTTTTGTTTTGTTTTTTTAAGGTTCCATAGTTCACATGTAAAAGTAGCAGTGGAATGGTCAAATAAAATGAAATACTTAGATTTCATCATCATTTAATTAAATTTTCATTTGCAGGAACAAAACAAAGACCTCTTTATTACTTTTGGTATTTAACTTTTTTTTTTTGAAAATTTTCTTAATACATTAATGAAAGTTAAACTGATTTTTGCAAGTAACTGTTATACTTAGAAAATTCAAAAACTTTGGAATCAACGGAATTATAAAATGAGTATAATTGGCAGAAGTAAACTATTTAAAAATCATATTATAGAAGCACAACTCTGATTCATGCTTCTGCTTTTCAGGATATCAGGATAGTATTGACTGGGGAAATGACTGATTAGCAGCTTCCCAAAAAGAATATGCTCCAGGCATCGTGGCAGATCAGAAGTCATCTTGTCACCAGACTACCAAGAACAAATCCATTTGTACTAGGTTGAAATATAGTAATCACATTTAAGAAATACTTATAATTATAAAGTTAGTTCCCGTTTTGTTAATTTGCAAGGGAAGAACTAGCATAGGGACCTGAATCTACAATACATAATAGGCCCCTCAGATTCTTTTTTTTTTTTAAACGGGGAATTTAACCCAGGGATGTTCTACCACTGAGTAAAATCTCCAGCCCTTTTTATTTCTTATTCTGAGGCAGGGTCACACTAAGTTGCCCAAGCTGGCCTCAAACTTGTCATTCTTCTGCCTCAGCCTCCTGTCCTGAGTAGCTGAGATTACAAGTGTGAGCCACCATGCTTGGCCTGATTTTTTTTTTCCCCCCAGTAACCAAAAGGGAAGCCAGATAAACAGTAGTTTGCTTAGTGGGTATCAAGACAGAACAAAGGGAATTTAGATCAAATATGTGGCATTTTTAGGCTAATGTCTTGATGATTCAGTCTATTGGCTAAAGCTGCCACTTCACCCTGATAATGTATGGATGGTATAACACTCCTAGAAGAAACTAGACAGAGGACCAAATCAATCAGGAGAAACCATAATTAGTAAATTTATATAAGACACATTTCCTCCTCCTAGCAGTCTATAAGTATAAAATAATCTGATGCCATTTTAGGAAGTTTTTGAAAAATGTTACTTTTAATGATACACAACCAAATGGCTTCTACATTACGAAGTATTACTAGTGAGAAAATGATATATTTGGAGAAGTTTTTTGGCTTTGTATAACTAGTTCTTCTTGGGTGGGGACAGGGCAGAGTGTGAAACTTGCTGGAGGATACCTGAAGTCACAGGATGAAGAAAGATAAGTAGTAGAAAAGCCAGTGTGTTTTAGATGTGACTATCCAGTTGACTGAAGCAAAGCCTAGAAACATGCCTGAGAACTTCAGTGATTGCAGTTCCCTGTTTTATGCCCAGTGAGTGAGACACTGCAGAAGGTATTGGAGGAGTATGTGGAATTAAGAGGACATTGGTCTCTAACTTGAGTTATAGTGCCAAGAGACTTCTCATCCCCAGTGAATATGCTAGGAAAAAACTGAAACCCTTGCTCTGAGGGGATAAGTCTCCCTTCTTGGAGGAGGCACAGCTTGCGAAGGAATAAGTAGAACTATGAAAGGTGTCATTAGCTCCCCTGGGCAACACGTTTTCCAGTGTACTACACTGTGTAAGGTGGTGCAGGAAAAATAATTTTCATATGAATAAGTATGGTACTTACTGTATAACAAGCAAATACATCAAATGAATCTATTTCCTAGATGTTACATTGCCTAAAATAAGGCTAATTGTATCAGACTGAAGAAAAGTATTAAGTATTTAATAGTACAGGTTATGGGCAAATGTGAAGATGATCATGAAATGATACATGAATAACTGCCTTTTGGGTAAACATTGATTACTGGAAAGATTATGGGCTTTTAGAATCAGAAAAATGGGGATAGACTCTTAAATGTATTAATTACTGACTTTGGGATAAACCTAAGCAGATTATATGATCAGTGAGCCTAATTTCCTTATTCAAGAAAATGAAACAAATGAGAATAAAATACCTCCCAAAGTGGATGAGAAAATTAAATGTGATTATCTGTCATAGTAGCACAGTAAATGTTTATTTCCTTCTTTGCTTGTTAAAAGAAAAAAGAAAGACATACACATGCATCAGAAAACTACTTGGAGTGTTTTGCGATCATAAAAGGCCTCCAAGGTTTTGTTTGTTGTCGTGTTATCTGCGGCCAAGCCAAGGACCCTGCCTGAATCCCAGCTGACTGGATTTGGCCACTCAACCACTAAGAAAAAAGCATATGATATAAGAAGAGTAGAACTGAATTTTATGCAGTTTGATCAAACTGGAGAGAAAAGTTTTCCTGGCTTAGCTTTCCAGGAACTGAAAAGAGGAGTAAGGATTGTTTTACTTTGGGGAATAACTAGAGATTAAAACAACAGAAAAGCATATAGTGAACAGTTTTTCCCATGAAATTGGGTAGAACAGCCTTTAATTCAAAGATTAGCAGACTCTTTCTGCAAGAGCTGAACACTAAATATTTTAGACTTTGAAGTCCACATGTGGTCTCTGTCATGTATTCTTTGTTTGCTTCTTTGGATTTTTTGTTTTCCCAAGCTTAATTTTTAAGTCTTTCTTTTAGCTCATTGGACTATACAGGAACAGACTGTGAGTCAAACTTAACCCAATGACCATAGTTTGCCAACCCATCCTCTCATTTTATGGGTAATTAAGATTCAGGAACATGGAAGCATAGAAACACTTTCCCCATAACCACAGGTTTGATGACGGGTCCTTCTTTGCCTATGTGTGTATGACGTTAACAGTAGGTAAATGCTTCCAAGCAGATTAGGTGAGAGTAAAGGAAAAAGATGAGAATTTCCTTGAGTTTTTACAAAGGTACTGATCTTGACAGGGGAAAAAAAAGGCTTACCCACAAAAGGGATTCTAAGCATCCTTGGTAAGCTGTATAACTGGCTGCTCTGATTTGCCTCTTAAGATTTTCTCAAAATCCTTAGTGTAGTAAAGGGATTGGCAAACACAACTCACCTGCTACCTGTTTTTGTATAATCAGCAGCTACCTACTAGATGAGTAAGTTTCATATTTTTAAATGGCTAAAAAAAAAATAAAGTAGAGTAAGTATGGCACATGAAAATTATGAAATTCAAATTTCAACATGCATAAAGTTTTTTTTCTTTTAAGTCAGTCACAACCATTTATTAAGTGTTGTCTGTGCTGATATCACAGCACCTTGGCAGAGTTGAGTAGTTGCAGTAGACATCCTGTGGCCACAAAGCCTAATTTACCTAAGTTTGACCCTCTTCTGAAAAGTTTGCCAACTCCTGATCTAACCCATACTTTTTGCTCACCTGGAGGAGTATAGTTTATATCTCCTCTACAATCATACTTTTCCTTGGGGGTGGAGAGATGTGGAAGATGAGAAATTTATGTAGGTCTGTGGCATTGCAATGTCTTGTAGTTACAGAGGTAGGAGGGTAAGAGGAATGCTTGAGAGAAAGGTTAAAATCACAAAGTTCCAGGGCTGGGGGTGTATGTAGCTCAGTGGCAGGTGTTTGCCTAGCATGTGATGTGCAAGGCCTTGGGTTCCATTCCCAGTACCACCCCACGCTGTCGTTCTCCCCCCTCCTCCCCAAAAAAAATAGAAGTTCCAGATTAGACACTCTGACAGTGTCAGATGTGGTCCATCCAGAAGATCTTGGGGACAAGGCAAAAACTGGTAGACTCAGAGCAGTATTTGTTTAAATACACCACAAAGATAGTTCTCCCTATTTTTGGAGAAACACAAGGAAGAGGAAATTATATCTTCTAATTCTCCACATCTCCCATTTAATCTTCCCCTTCTGTCCCCCCCTGAAATTTAGTTGTTGTGTGGAAATTTTCTAATACGCAGAGTGGTACCTTTAGTCCAAGAAAGCAAGCTCTGGAGCCACCTGCAGTAACTTTTTCAGTACTCAAATTTCAATACTCAAAAAGGGAGAACTGGATTATGTTGCCTTAGATCCTTCTGGGAATGAGGCATGGAATATAAGTAAATTCAAAAGTACTGCTAAATATTTCACTGGTCAAACAATGGAACGAATTCTTCCCCTATAAGTACTTTATGTATTTTTGTAATTATAGAAAATATGTATAGTTATAACCAGAAAGAGCCATAAGATTATACTTGCAGTTTAGTATCTTAATAGTGTAATTTATAACCTCTTCTGATTTCTTTTTAAATATTAGGTGTCCTAGTTGCCTATGAAGGCTTGCCACTTCATCTTGCACTGTTCCCCAAACTTTGGACTGAGCTATGCCAGACTCAGGTAAAGCAAATGAGTTTTAGATGATTTGGTCTTTATCTCATCTAGCCAAGTGATCAAGAATTTTAGGAACAGTGGGTTGAAAACTCACTAGCTAGAAATTGGTTATGTTTTAGAATTTAATGGAAATATTAGCTATTAAATCTTGGGCATCTAGTTTCCCTTTGAGTTCTCTCTTTTATATACTTATGTAGATTTGTACCACAGAGAATATTTCAAATAAGCGATTTATAATTCAGTTTCATATCTGTAGGTCAGTATCTACATTTGTGGGGCAAGTCTAAAACAGGGAGGTACTGGGGGAAGAAAACTTCTGTCCCTGCTGGCTCTCCTGCCTCTCCCCCATCTGTCTCTCCTCTCCACCATTCCAAAATCTTTTAGTAGAAACCATGTTGACTGATTAGCTCTTCCTGATGTGCAGTTTTTCAAGGGTTTCATGTACTGTTTTCTTACCAACAGTCTTACGAGAGTAGGAAAGACTATACAACCCCTACCTCAAGTATCTTTAGAGCCACCTTCACAGAATTAAGTAGGCACATAAATAATTCTTGTTAAATTGTAGAGAAAGAACTGGGAAGACAGTGGAGAAGCCAGATTAATTCTTCTTAAGTTCTGACTGGCCTAAAGGATCCCCATTCCCTTTAAAACCTGAAAGAAATAATCATTTTTCTTCTTGGTTTCATCTGCCTTACCCCAGTGGAAGAGATGAGTTTGTTGACCTTCATGGGCACAAACCTCTAACCACATTATACTTTCACAAGTGTGGTCCAGCCTCCCACCAAGGATGTTCCTACTAGACAATTTGTCACAGTGTACTGTGATGATTGTTACTCTATGTCCTTTTCCCAAAATGTGAGACTTTATATGGTGTCATCTGTTTCTTCTGGTGAAATGTTACTTTGTTTTCTTCAATAGGACTCCTTGAAAGGCATGGGCTCATTTAGCTCACATGACTTAGCCTGTAGTAGGCATTCAAAAAGTGGCTCTCTAAGACAGGCTGGTGGCAAGTGCCTATTATCCCAGCAACTTGGGAGGCTGAGGCAGGAGGATTGTAAATCCAAGGCCAGTCTAAGCATTTTAATAAGATTGTTTAAAAATTAAAAAAAACAGGGATGTAGCCCAGTGGTAGAGTACTCCTGGGTTCAATCCCTAGCACCAAGTGGGAACAAAAAAAATGACTCACTGGTTGGTTTTTGAGCTAAGTGATCTGTTCAGTAAATTGGAGCAGATCTCTGCTTCCCCCTCTATTGCTGCTGTTGCCCTTTTCATGAAAAAGGCGGATTTCCCTAGAACTAAAGATCTAAAGACCTGGGTCCTGTTCCTACTCTACACCTATGTTCTTGGGTTACCTTGAGCAGTTTACTTATGATAGTTGCTTACCCTAATTAAGCATACACATGTGCATACTATCTAAACTTTCTCCAACTTTTTAAAAAGTCCTTTTATTACAAAAAAAAAAAAAAAATACAAATTGATAGATGAGCAAAAGAAAGTCTAGTAAAGAGGAGAGGAAGGATAAGGGGAGAGGGGAAAGAAAAGGGCGATCATGAACTAAAAGCAATTTCCATGCATGTGTGAGTTTGTCAGGATGAACCCAACTACTATGTATAACCATAATGCTCCAATAAAAAAAATGAGTGCTTTTATTTCCCCTGTAAATAATTTGATTAAAGGAAATATATTAATATATTAATATTATATTATATTTATATTATATTAATATTATATTATATTAATATAATATTAATATATTAAGGAATATATCTGTTTAAAGATACTACTACTTGTGTTTAAAAGCCAGGACTAATTGAAAATAGGAAAACCAAAGTTTAGTGAAATCTCCAGATACTGGGAACTACTAATTGTCTAAGATAACTATGGAAAGAGGTTATTGTTTACCTTTGCAGTACAACGTGGGGAAGTATTTACTAAATTTCAATTGCTAATGATGTTTAGCCCATTTTAAAGAATATATTTTAATTGTTAAATTTTGTCCTTTCTCTAGATGTGCTTTTATTAGCTATTATCATTTAATTGGTTCCCTTTAAATATTCTCATTTTATTGTTAGCTTCGTCTTTACACTCCTTATTAGTTCCCAGTGCTAGATAGTAAAGCAAATATGTTTGGGGGGAGTGGGACTAGGGATTGAACCCAGGGGCACTTAACCACTGAGCCACATCGTGCCCAGTCCTTTTTATTTTTTATTTATTTTTTTTTTGAGACAAGGTCTCACTAAGTTGCTTAGGGCTTAAATTGCTGAGGCTGGCTTTGAACTTAAAATCTTCATGCCTCAGTCTTCTTTTAAAGCATATTCACTTTTGCTGTTCAGTTTCTTTCCCTCACTCAGGTATATAGTCCAAATTTGTAATATTTTAATATATTGGGAGGACAGTGGGTATAATTGAAAGTTGCATAGACTAAGGTAGAAATGTTTTTTCAACAATGATTTAAAGTGACTTTTAATGTCCTGTCATACATGACACTTAAGTCCCCAGTTACTTCATTGCTCAACCATCAGTGCTTCTTCTCTCCACTGTAGTCTGCTATGTCAAAAAACTGCATCAAGCTTTTGTGTGAAGATCCTGTTTTCGCAGAATATATTAAATGTATCCTAATGGATGAAAGAACTTTTCTAAACAACAATATTGTCTACACATTCATGACACATTTCCTTCTAAAGGTGCGTAGTACTGTAGAGACTGTTACTTCCAGTTAGTTAATGCATGTTTTCATTATGTTGGTCTTTTGGAGATGTTTTTTATACCGTCTTTTTCAGGTTCAAAGTCAAGTATTTTCAGAAGCAAACTGTGCCAATTTGATCAGCACCCTTATTACAAACTTAATAAATCAGTATCAGAACCTACAATCTGATTTCACCAACCGAGTTGAAATTTCCAAAGCAAGTGCTTCTTTAAATGGGGTAAGAACTATGCAAAAGAGTAGGCATGTACTTCAGAATTCTCAAATCAACTCTGTATTTGGCCTTTGTGTGATTTTTATTATCTTGATTTATTATTCAAGTCACATGAAAACAAAGTTTTTAAAACTGTTTGCTATGCCTTGTGTGTACATAGCACACTATCACCTTTTTTAGATGAACTAAGGGCATGAAGTATTGAAGAACAGTAAAACTACTGAAAAATATTTCCTTTATCTCTGCTTGTTTATAATTTTTGAAACATTACTTATGATGTTTCCATTATTGCCTCTGGCTCCTAAGTAACCAGAAAAAACAGTCTAAAGACCTATTGATTGTAAAAGGCAGTTAAAACTAGAGAATTAGTTGCCTTGTGTAGATCCCCACAACAGCCATGTCACAGAATGGAACCTGGAAATATGTGCAAGAATATCACTCAGCAGCCTCCTAAATAACAAGATGCTTACAAGCCAGAACAGATTATGAAGCTAAGTGAGCAAGACCTTTGTGACATTCACCAGAATTTAGCTTGAGAAACTGTGACTTCTATTTTAAGACCCAAATTTCTCATGGATCATTCAAGGTTTGATTTTAAAATTATTATATAAGTCCACCTAAGTTTTTTTTTGTTGTTGTTCTTTTTCTGTTTTGAAAAATAGTGTCTTAAGTCTGTCTTAACTCCTTGACATGGGCTTAAAATAATGAAATCAGTGACTTAGAACTGATTTTACCCTTTCCCCCCCCCCCTTTTTTTTTTTTTTTTCTTTTTTTTTTTTTTTTGGTACCAGGGATTGAACCCAGGGGTGCTTAACTATTGAGTCACATCCCCAACTCTTTTTATATTCTGAGACAGGGTCTCACGAAATTGCTGGGGTTGGCTTTGAATTCATGATCCTCCTGCCTCAGCAACCCAAGTCACTGGGGTCACAGGCATGCACCACCAAGCCCAGCATTAGCATTTTTTCTAAAAATATCAGAGAAACGAAACCAAAATGGACTTCTGGGAAAGTAAATAATCTGCATTTACCTGCAAATTGTTATGTCAGAATGTTGGCTTTAAAAATTCAAATGTTCCTCTCTGGTTTTTATAGGACCTGAGGGCACTTGCTTTGCTTCTGTCAGTACACACTCCCAAACAATTAAACCCAGCTCTAATTCCAACTCTGCAAGAGCTTTTAAGCAAATGTAGGACTTGTCTGCAACAAAGAAATTCACTCCAAGAGCAAGAAGCCAAAGAAAGAAAAACTAAAGGTTAGCTTTATGAACATTAATACTACCTTTAGGGTTGGAAATGGGACGAATGTACGGTGTAATGGATTTTATAACGCTGTATATTCAGTTGAACCTCCCAAATATAAATGCTGATAACACAATTGGCTCCCCACAGCTACTCCCCTATGTGATCTTATGACCACTTCCAGAAGTTTCCATCTTAATGTTTGTTTTCACAGATGATGAAGGGGCCACTCCTGTTAAAAGACGACGTGTTAGCAGTGATGAGGAGCACACTGTAGACAGCTGCATCAGTGACATGAAAACAGAAACCAGGGAAGCCCTAACCCCAACTAGCACTTCAGACAATGAGACAAGAGACTCTTCAATTATTGATCCAGGAACTGAGCAAGATCTTCCTTCCCCTGAAAATAGTTCTGTTAAAGAATATCGAATGGAAGTTCCATCTTCGTTTTCAGAAGACATGTCAAATATCAGGTCACAGCAAGTAGAAGAACAGTCCAGCAGTGGTAGATTTGAAGATTGTAAAGAATTTAAAGACCTCCACTGTTCCAAGGATCCCACCCTTGCTGAGGAAGACTCTGAGTTCCCTTCTACTTCTATCTCTGCAGTTCTGTCTGATTTGGCTGACTTAAGAAGCTGTGATGGTCAAGCTTTGCCCTCCCAGGACCCTGAGGCTGCTTTATCACTCAGTTGTGGCCATTCCAGAGGACTCTTTAGTCACATGCAGCAACATGACATTTTAGATACCCTGTGTAGGACCATTGAATCTACAATCCATGTGGTCACAAGGATATCCGGCAAAGGAAACCAAGCTGCTTCTTGACACTAGATGTAGCATGTCTACTTTTAAGCGCCCCCTCCCCCTCAATGCTGTTTGTATAAGTTTTGCTTATTTGTTTTGTGCTTCAGTTTGTCCAGTGCTCTCTGCTTGAATGGCAAGATAGATTTATAGGCTTAATTCTTGGTCAGGCAGATCCAGATGAAAAAATTTGCATCTTCAGTATACTTTCTAAAGGGCAATCAGATAATGGATATGTTTTATGTAATTAAGAGTTCACTGTAGTGGCTTTCATTTAATATGGCTGTCTGGGAGGAACAGGGTTCCCAGCCCTGTACAATGTAATTTAAACTTACAGCATTTTTACTGTGTATAATATGGTGTCCTCTGTGCCAGTTTTGTACCTTATAATAGAGGCAGATTGCCTCCGATCGCTGTGGTTCTTATTATCAAAATTAAGTTTACTTGTATACGGAACAACCACAAGAAATTTGATTCTGTAAAGAATCCTCTTTAGCTGTGGCCTGGCAGTATATAAATGGTGCTTTATTTAACAGAATACCTGTGGAGGAAATAAAGCACACTTGATGTAAAAATAATTGTTTTATTTTTATTGACATGACTGATTGCTATTCTGTGCACTTAATTAAACTGATTGTGATGACTTTTCATTTGTTTACATACGTTGCTTCGGTCTTCTCAGACGCAAGTACTGAGGAAACCATGAATGGGAAAAGCACTTATCCACTCCATTCTGTTTCCTTACAAGTCTTCCTGGCAGTCCCAAAAAGCAATTCAGCCCATCAACTTCTTAGTCCTCTCTACCCTGACGTGCATCACTGCTGCAGGGCTAACCAAGGAGGACAGAGAGGAGTGTAATAGCATACAGTCAACTATCCCTCACGTTAGCAGGCTTTTAGAATGCAACATGCCACTGTTTAATTACCTATGAGCTACACGCCTTAACAACCCTGAAGTAAAACAAAGGACTATTATAACATGCCATTTATTTTTTATCTTTAACAACTACGTCTGAGAGTAAGCTTGCTAGGACTACCTTGAGCTTGGGAAACTTCAACTGTCCTCAGTCTCTTTCCAGAGGAACATCTATGGAAGGTGAGGTGAACAGACCTAATTTCAGGTTGCTTACTATTTTCAACTCAAATTAGAGTCAAATAGTGCTTTTTAATTCCGTATAAGTTCTTGGATTTCATCCAATATCAAATAAATTAAGATTTGGGCATTTTTGTTTTTTTTAAGGAAAGACAGGGAAGAGAAACATGACACTTTCTAATGCAAAAAAATAAAATAAAATACTCTTATAAAACCTAACTAGTCAACCATTTAGGGTGGGCAGCTGGAGTAAACCTTTTATTTCTTCAAAATGCTGCTTCTGCCAACAGAATTTCATATTCTCTTCTTTACAGACAGGAACTCCTTTACAGTCCAATTGTAATTCCGTTTGCCCTAGAGTAGGTACAAAATTCAGTGCAACTGTTGCATAGTGTTCTGGAAGAAAAATAGGAGCCTTATTACTGCATTAAGAAAAAAAATTTATCCATACCAACGTTAGTATTGCTGAACCTTTACACACAAAGATCATATAACATACCTTCTGGCCAGTTCCTACACCTCCATTTCATGACGATCTTTCTGTTTTTTAACTGAAAACAAAGGGAAATACCACTGAAAACCCCTTTTAAAACCTCCCACAATACAAAATAGAAAAAGTAAATCCTTTCAGTAAAAACCACTAAGTAAGTACAAGAAGAATCTGAACACCACCTTTCATTTTAGATGCTGGTACGACTAATAATCCATTCTTAACTGCTAACCACAATTAACATCAAGGACAAAATAGTAATACTGACAGCCACAACTGACAGTCAATGTCAAGGATGAAGTGACAGCAGGCAACATACTCTAATGATAGAAGTGACAAAACCCAGAGGAGGGGTTGGGAGTTAGATTTAGACCTTTTTTTCCTAGTCCCATGCTAGGGATAGAACCCAGGGCTCCCTGCACGCTAGGCAAGCACTCCACCAGTGGGCTACATCCCGGGCCCAAGACCTATTTTTTCTAAACTCATTAAGTATCTGCACACAATAACTGAAACAGTTTAGCTTTATCATGACTTAGTATCCTTAATGATGTTCAGTAACAACTTTTAAATGTTTTATAACTATGTAAGTTTTCAAGATGATATGCACTCAGATAAAAGCCCAAATCAAGCTAAAACCAGCATAGGCAAAGAGCAATATTAAACAAAGGAAGAATTAAGTCCCAAATTGCTGCTTTAACCCTGTGATTACTTACCAATTCTGTGTATTCACCAGTGATGTTCCCATCAAACATTTGGAATTTCCCTCCCTTTTCAGCTTCTAATACAGCAGGAGATTTGGAAAATTTCTGCACCAACTTCCAAGCAAAACACAATAGATGTTATTCCAACACATGCTGTTACCATGTTTTTGTATCAAACTCAAAGGTATTGGGCAGTCTAGGCAAGCACTTTACCAACAAGCTACACCCTCAGCCCTGCTATTACCTTTTTAATCTAAATGTAAAGTACATAATTTAACTGTGACTGGTTAGTTGGTTTTGTTTTAATCCTGGACACATCTTTTGCTTAAAGATGATAAAAAGCTTTCTTACCTATAGAGGGAGAAAATCTGGTCAACTACTATATCCTCTAACTGCTGATACCCCAAAACTATCCATCTTTGTCCCCTCAAATTATTCAGAAGCCATCCTCCTTCATTTCCATCACCACTGTCCCAGAGCACTTCAATCAAACCTACAGCCACAAGGGAAAAAACACCTCCTGTTTTTTGTGGCACATTTTTCCCCAATGTCAGCACTTAGGATACTAGCTTAGGGAGTTAACTTACTTCCTTCACGGTGAAGATGCCATATAGCTGCTCTACTGTTGTGTCAAACAGTTCAGTCATGTGCAGAGCCACAGTGGGAATCCTTACACCCAATGCCACTGGAGATGATGCCTGAACCTCAAAAAAAAAAAAAAAAGAGGTTCCAGAGAATAGTGAAGCACATCAAGAGAGAACAATACTGGAATTTAAGTCAGTCTTCTCAAAACCATCCCAAATTCTACACTACCCCTTCTAAACACTCACATAGAAAGCCACACACATACACCCCAATTCTAAAAAGGACCTAAAATCTCCCAACCCCAAAGTCAAGAGAGAAGGTTCTCCCACTGTGGTATGTGAGCCTCAAAGTCATCTGGTAATATTTTATTATCTTGCCTAGCAAAGAACACTGCCTGCCATCCATTCATGTGTGTGTGTGTGTACATATACATATATTGGGGTTGGGGCAGTGCTGGGAATCAAACACAGGCCCTTGTGCATTCCAGGCAAGCACACTACCACTGAGCTATATCCCCAGCCTGAGACTCATTCTTGATGGGACCATCAAAAGGCCAGTTTATACATTTCCTTCTATCAAGGATGAAAATTGGGCTGGGGTTACGGCTCAGTGGCAGAGCGCTTGCCTAGCACATGTGACGCACTAGATTTGATCCTTAGCACCACATAAAAGTAAACAAAGGCATGCTATCCATTTATAACAACAAAAAAATTTTTAAAAAAATGAAAGTTGGGCTGGGATTGTAGCTCACTGTACAGCGCTCACCTAGCATGTGTGAGGCACTAGGCTCAATCCTCAGTACCATATATTAAGTGTTGTGTCCATCTACAACTAAAAAAAATTTTTTTTTAATTATTAAAAAAAAGTAAAAGAAAAAGTTTTGGCCTGGGGATGCTGCTCGGTGGTACAGTGCTTGCTTAGCATGTACAAGGCCCTGGGTTCAATTCCCAGCACCACAAAACACACACAAGGGTCTTTTTATCATTTCCACAACAAAATGGTAGATCTTAAAGGGTCACAGGGGATGCAACTGTCCTTCACAGTTCATCATCAACAGGCTATCTGGAGCTTTGATTCACTCTTATTAAGCACTTCCTTTGTCCCCTCCCCAAACTTTGACACCAAAGGTCATACCTGCAAGGTATTTTCACTCGGTTTCCTTTTAACAGTTAATTCTTGGGTTGATGAAGCTTTTGTTGGTAAAATCATTCCAGTTGTAAATTCTACAAAGAAATGTGGGAAATGGTTTTAATAAAGATATATTTCCTTTTAAGCACAAACGGTAAGGTAGAAATAGCATGTGAGAAAATAAAAGAACTGATATTTGTAAAAGAAATCCTATAGCATTTTGAGGATTTCAAGACTACTCCATAAACTACTGGTGCTTAACATCATGAATTTCTTGAAGCAACGAAAGTCTGTTGTTATTTTCTTTTTTCAAATTCCTTTTATCGAGTTATTTAAAAAAAAAAGTAAAATTTTCAAAACTTCTTTTCCAAATACCTAAATTTTATATGATTAACTATTACTAGTTTTGTGGCCCTCACCTACTGTCAAAACTGGACACTTTCTGATTGCTTCACCATACCTCACCAAGCTTGTTCTCACAGTTTCCAAGTCCCTAAGCCACCCACACGTGTGCTACATGTGCAGTCTTGTGGGAAGCATGGCAACCCCAAACCTATCTATGTCAAAACTTTGAAATGCAGGATAAGGCCCTGCTGTGCATTCTGCCTGGCAGGTAACTCCTCTAATTCAGGGAGAAGACAATAACCTCACTTCCATGCAGCACAGGGACGATCTAGGTGTAGCTCAACTACACCCATAATACCTGCAATCATTTGCATTCATACACTCATTCATTCAACAAAGATTTATTAAGCACCTACTATGTGCCAGGCATTGTGCTAGATGCTGGAGGTACAGCAGTGAACAAGACAGACACCTTCCATGCCCTCATGGAGCTTATAGTCTAGCAGGGAAGACAGACATTAAACAAGTAATTACACAAACAACTGATTAGATGATTTTCATTCCAGAAAACTACTATTAACAATTCTGTAGGCAAAAATGGTTCACGCTGTGTACAATACTGACGATCACTAATTTTATGGTCTTACCCATGACCAGCTCTCAACATCCAGACTATAATTTATTCTGCAGTACAAGTGTGCTTAGAGCTTAACTTGGGATTCCAGACCATAGTGCAGAACATAACTTGGGTAAATAGAAAAGGGACCCTCTGGTTCACAAGGGATGCCTTCTTTACCCGTCTTAAGTGCCTTCAGGTAATCTCCAAGGGCCTCCCTGACCTTGGCGGTGCCTGCAGTTTTCATAAGATCCTTCAGTATATCCCCATCTCCTTTCTTTTTACTCACGTTCACCTACAAATCAGAAAAATACAAACCTAAGAAAAATCTAGTTTAATGTATTTTTACAATATTTGGCTCTATGGATATGGAGAACCGTGAAGGTTGGGGAGGGAAAGAAATGACAGCAAGAAATATGACAAGTTTCTTCACAATACAGTTGGAGAGAATGTAAAGGCTTCTAAATCAAGAGTGCACTGACAGGGCTGGTGGCCAAACCTTAGATAGAAAGTGAATCACTTAATTTGCATATGAAATTGTGTGCACTTACATACATCAATTAAATTGCTGATGTAGTCCGCAGCTTTAATCAGGATCTAAAAATGTGCTGTCCAGTATGGCAGCCACTAGTCACACATAGCTACTAAGCACTTGAGATGCGGCTGATCTGAATGAGATGTGCAATAAGCTTTAATTATAATACACACCAGACTCCAAAGACTTAGTATGAAAAAAGAATGTAAACACCTCATTAATAATTTTTATATAATTACATGTTAAAATCACATTTTTATATGTTGGGTTAAATAAAACTTCATTAAAATTATTTCCTATTTTTTAATATGGCAACTAAACATTTAAATTTAAATTGCATATGTGGCTTATATTATACATATATTGAACATCACTGTTCTAGAACCCCTGAGGCACTATAATCAGGAAAATGAAAGCAGGGCATGGTGGCACACCTTTGTAATCCCAGTGACCCAGGAGGCTGAGGTAGGAAGATGCCAAGTTTGGGGCCAGCCTGGGCAACCTAGAGACACCCTGTCTCAAAAGAAAAGGAAAAAGGACTGAAAGGATTGGGGATGTGGGGATGTAGCTCAATGGTAAGGCAACTCAGGTTCAATCCCCAGTACTGCGAGAAAAAAAAAAAGAAAATCAAGTTCCCATGTAACCTGGCCTTGTACCCTTCTGACAGGAAGGAGGACTAGGCAAGGGAATGCATGGAAGAAAGAGCAGAGAGTATGGAAGGAGGAGAGAGAAGGAGAAGGAAGCATCAGAGCACTCAGTGGTATTCTCGGAACAAATGAGATGTTGCGTTGAAAGCACTTCAGGTCCTGTTTCAGTTAAGCTGGGCCTCGTGCCCACGCCTCTTCAAATCTAGAGTTTGTTCTATAATGCTACTGAGGTTCAAAATCTAGAAGACCAGGTTAACATGCTGTTAAAAAGCTTTTCAGCTGATAATCTGAATCTAATAAAGTGAAATCACAGCCTGAGTACAGCAACATGAGTGAAGGCATGCCCAAGACAGCCCAGCCTTTATGGCATTTGATAACCTCCATGAAGGCCAATCCAGAGATTCTGCATGCACTGGGCACTGCTCAGCACGACTGAGCTCCTGTGTTTTGGGAAGACTTCGTGTCAAGTACATACACAAACCAAAACGGATCCTTTACAAGATTATTCTGTTTCGAAAAATACAACTGCTCTACAAATGATCTCTCCCTCAGAGCCAGACTTTTGACATCAAGAGGACAGCACCTTCAAGCCAGGCACAGGAGTGACACAAGACTCCATCTCCCAGGAGGATCAGGAGCGTCAGTCAAAAGCAACACCTACTGTTAGCTTACAAAAAAATCATGACATAACCAAGGGAGAACACAACTAAAGGCGGAGAATCTTCACTTAGGGAAACAGTGCAGGTACAAGGGAAGAGAAACGGGTCACATTCAGCAAGCCATGCAAGTGGCCTGAGCACTTGACAGTACATATATTGTCACATTTTAACCTGGTAACACCCCTGAAGGATAATTATGTCCATTTTCCAGATGAGGAGGCTGTGGAGGGTATAGTCACCTGCCCAGGGCCCACCTGGTCCCTGGGGAATCGAGGCTTCCTGGCGCTCCTCCTCTTTCTTCACCACTCTAGCTCCACATAGTGAAGCATCCTTCTTGGAAAAGAAGTCGTTCACAATTCACCACAACCACCCAAGAGTCATAGTCTGAGCAACAGTTATGCAAATGATCAACATCAATAGCAGAAGCTGAAGCTGAAAAAATGAAAAAGAAAGAAACTCCATTGGATACCTCGGTATCATCTACTTCATTCTCTTCAGAAAGGTTGGTATTTCAATCAATCCCTTGTGCTTCACACCAGACTCTTTAAGTGTACCTAAAAATGAGCAAAACAGGGTCTCCAATTAAAAATAAAAACTGGTTTCATGCAAAACAGAAATTCTCACCTCCCTCAGAGGTTGCAGCCACATCAGAGGGGAGCAGCCAAAACAAGTGGCACTAGACTGACCAAACCAGTGGTGCACAGAAGTCAGGGACAGCAGTCCTGGAGGGAGGAAGAGGGTCTGTAACTCATGTTTCCATTTATTCCCCGCTTTTGTAGTACTAGAGATTGCGCCCAGGGGCACTTTACCACTGAGCTATACCCCAGCCCATTCCAACCCCCACCATTTTTTTTCTAATGCACCCTGGGTCAGTTTTCTTTCTTTCTTTTTTTTTTTTTTTTTGGTGGTTCTGGGATTTGAACCCAAGTCCTCATGCATGCCATGCAAGCACTGTACCTCTGAGCTACACTGTCTTGATTTTGATTTTGATTTTTTTGAGACAGGGACTTTCTAAGTTGCTAAGGTTGGCTTTGAATTTATGATCCTCCTGTCCCAGACTCAGAATCAGGTGAGTGCCACTGAACTCAGCTCATGTTTCCCTTCTTACCCCAGTGTTCTATGTCAGGTCAAAGCAGGATGATGAGCTATCTTAATGGGGAGTATAGCCACTTAGGGATGGAAGGGCAGAAAGGGACAAGGAGCTCTGATCACAGAAAGCATGAAGGAAGGGGGGCTGTGGCTCCAGGAAGCTTCGCACGGTCTCTGTGTGTCTGGATTTCTTCCAGGGCTTGAGTGCTGCCACCGCAAGGACACAACTGGCTTGGGGTCCAGGCAGCTCTCACAGCTGCCTTCTGGCTACAGCCTGGATTTTTATATTTTAATTGCACATCACTCCTTTATGATACTGATCTGGAAAAAGTATTTAGTGCAGTTACATTCAAAATGACTACGAGGCTCCCATGGCAGGGTCAACCAACTGGAACATTACTTAGAAATCAGACACAGCAAAAGACACACTTGGGCATGACCTACAGGCATTTCAGTGCCACTAGACAAGGTGGGAAAGGGGTTCTCAGGTACACAGTAGAAGGCACTCCTACCCTCAGAAGTCAAGGAGCGTAAGCATCAGAAATGGCTTATTTTCTGATGACCGCATAAACTTAATTTAGGATTGATCCCAACCTTGCAGAGCCAGCTCCTCTTGGGTCAAGGAGGAAATTTTTTCTTTCTTTATTTTTTGTGATCATAATGCAGGTTACGTTCATCTTCCACTGAAATGACTAGACCTCCCCTGACTTCCCCTGACCTACCCCTCCCCCCCCCAAAAAAAAGATGTGACTACAGAAGAGCGCAGGACTCACTTCTAGAGCACACACCACTCTCTGGCTTCTCACTGGTCACGCCTTGGCATGAGCTTCCTCACCCCTCCTTAAGCAGGTCCTTAGTAAATCAAGCGCTAGCCAAAGCCCCAGTTAGCACCTCTCAACTATCTGGGATAAGAGGAGGGCTCTGTCAGCATGCACTGAGGGCCCATGCCACACAGGTGCTACTCACTAGAGTCTCTGAGGGAGTAGGTGAGGAGACTAAATGCTAAATGAAAATGGGAGCTACCATTAAAGGTCTACAGAGGTGGTCAATGTGACGTGTGCAGGGCAGGAAGAGATGTAGAAGAGTGACAAGGGAGTGCAGGACGTCCCTGGGACAGAGCCCTGCTTGCGTGCCTTCATTTCTTGACCACAGCTTGTAGGGCTTTATGCACAGACTGGTCTCTTCACCCTTCTGAAACTACATGGGTTTGACAGGCTTCAAGTTCTTATCCAACGCACACCTGGCAGGTCAGCCCCAGGCCAGCATCTTCAGAGAAGCCCTTCAGGTGCAGGTCAGTGCCCTAAGGCGGGTGCTATGGATTGTGATCTATGCTGTGTCACTCCTGAGCTGTAGAACTATTTCATTCCAGAAGGGCTATTGCTTTGGGCCAAGGGAGAGGAACAGACACAGGCCAGGAGGTTCCTCAGAGACCTAGACCCCTGTCCTGGGGGAAGAAGCAGGAGCCAATGGGAGAGAAATTAAGGACAAACTCCCGCCTGGAGGGTTCTATTGCAGGCAGAGGTGGGACTGCTTTTGAAGCTTGCTCTTGCCTCCCTTGGTTCTGGCCTGGCTCCTGCTAGGAAGGCAGCCCCAGGCTGTGGCCAGGTACAGGCTGTTCTCTAACAGATTCTCCGGAGAGGAGCTGACTCTAGGGCTGAGGCCCAAATATGAACTCAGAACAATCCTCCACAATCTGCTCTCACCCTTTCGCCTCCTCTTCCTTCCCTGTGTGTCCATGTCCTTGGTTTTTTTATTGCATATATACTGTCCATCCAGCCAGGAGCTAAGTACGTAGGAAAATTCAACCCAAACTCCCCAAAAGTAAAAACAACCAAAATTTCTTTATCCATTCATCAGCTGAGGGACAATGTGGTCCATCATACAATGGAATGTCTCTAGGCTATGAAAAACAATGAAATACTCATATATGCTATACCACAAACAAATCTTGAAAATCATGAATAAAAGAAGTCCAACTCCAAATACTATATATGGTAAGGCTCCTTTTATATAAAATGTTCAGAGTTAATCCATAGAGACAAAAAATAGATTGATGGCTGTCAGGGGCCTGGGAAGAAGGAAATGTGGAATGATTGCTAATGGCACAGGGCTTCTTTCTAGGTGAAGAAATGTTCTAAAATCAACTGTGGTGACAATCTGAATATACAACTCTGAATATGCTGAAAAAAACACTCAATTATGCATGTTAATTGGGTGAACTATAAGATATGTGAATCATATCTCAATAATTCTGTTATAAAAATAAATCCCTGGAGGAGGACAATAGTCAACATCCCCAGGCAATCACAGAGTATACCAAATATCAACATTTTAGGGAAAAACGAAGCAGGAAGGGAGATAGTACAGGGAGGGGTCTGCAGTTAGTTACAGAATGGAGAGAGAGGGCTTCACTACAGATGACCTTGAGGAGATGGACAGCAAGGAAGGTTGTTTCGGGGAGCAACTCCATGAGGCTCCAGCACAGGTGCCTATAGAAAAGAGTCAGCTCAGCACAGTGAGCTCCAAGCAGTCTCTGTGCAGGGAGTAAGGAGCTCCAGCTTTGGGGACCTCGCAATTCCAAGGGCAGTCAGGAACTACTAATGCCAACTCAGGGTCAGTTAGCACCAGGCCCATGGCTGCCAGAGGCCTGGGAAGAAGAAAATGGGGAATGACTTGGTAGGGTTACTAAAAGATATGCACTAAATGAATGAACTGAATGCCCCAGGCTCCCAGCTCCACCCTTCTCTCTCTCTCTCTCTTTCTCTCTCTCTCTCTCTCTCTCTCTCTCTCACACACACACACACACACACACACACACACACACACACACACCCTTACCTTTCCAGCCAGCTTGATGTTCCACTCATAGAAGAAAATCAGTTTTCCTTTGCGGCTGCTGCAAGAAGCATCACCTTCCACCTGCTTCAGTCACTGATCTCACAGCGGCCTGCCTCATTCTCCACAATGATGCCCACCAGCAACTCTTGGAGTTTCCCCTTGGACCAGCTGGTGGCATCCCTCTCTGTCCTGCCAGGGATCAGAAGGGCACAGTGGTGAATGGAAGCCCGGGCTGGTATCCACAAGACCAGACTGAATGCCATGGGCATCCAGGCTCAGCCCAGATCAGCCTTGAGAAGCCTGCCACCCTCCAACTTACAAACATGCTTCTCCAACAAGCTTTGTACCAAATATCTTTTAATCCTCCTGCTTGGTTCCTTAAGATTGTTATCAGTCAAATCATATATATATATATTTTTTTTTTTCTTTGTGGTGCTGGGGATTGAACCCAGAGCCTTGTGCTTATGAGGCAGGCACACTACCAACTGAGCTACATCCCCAGCCCCCAAATCATATTTGCCTTAAAAACACTGTCCTTGGAGAGAGCGTCCAGGAATCTTACTTGTTGGAAATAGGATGGGCAAAGCCTGGGCCATGTGTAAATGGGGTAATAACTGAAATAACACTAATCATGACAAAACCAATTATCAAGTGTTACCATATATGCATTACCTCGTGCAATCTTCTCAAATAATATTCCCATTTTGGAGGAAAGATATGGGCTAAGTCAGTGCCCTATCCATGCAGCTGGGGCTAGGAAACTTGCAAGGCCCAGAAGTACCAGTGAAGTCATGCCGCCATCCCCACAGGCTGGAGGCTTGGCTCTGGCTTAGGACCTGTCTCAAAAGGCTCTGCTGGTCTTGAGGTGCCCCAACCCTGGGGACCAGAGGGCATCCCTTCCTGAAGCTCTGAAGGTGAGAGGGAGGCAGGCATCACCCCATTTTTCTGATAAGGTACAGGAGAACAGGTAGCTCAAATTCAGAGAAACCAGGGCTCACGGGAGGACCACCCAAGCTAGTACAGAAGGACCCAAATTCCTTCTCTGTCCTATCCACACCAAGGCATCCCCACGCACACGCACGCACACTACCCAACTCCTATTTAATACCCAGGGGCATCAAGAAGGGCCGGCGGGGAGGGGGAAGCCGAGGCCGTAAGGTCTGCGGCCTCCTTGAGGCTGTCAGAGGAGAAAGGGACGTCAGGAGTCACTCGTGGGGCCCAGTCTAACTTTCAGGGAGGAGCTGAAGCCCGAGAGGTAGGGTAGGGGAGAAGCGCCACCTCCTGCCTCAGAGGACCCCAGGGCAGCGGTCTTCCGCGGCCGGCGGGGAGTGCGCGCGGCCCAGTCCCACCCAGCCCCGCCCGCCGCTCGCCGCGCCCCGAGGCCCAGGGAGGCCCGGTCCCCGCGGCCCTGCCCCGCTCCGGGAGGGCGGAGGCCGCCCGCCGCACCAGTGCCAGTTGTTCACGTTGGTTCCGTCCTCCCCGCTCCTCCACGATCCAGCGCGGGTCCCCCTGGCCCCATTGGCCAGTGGCTGCGCGGCCTCGGCGGAAAACAAGGACCCGGCCGCGGCGGCTGCGGCTCCGCGCCGGCGTTTCCGGCCTCCGAGTCCGGGAGCAGCGCGCTCCCAGCGCCCAGAAAGTGCCAGAAATCCCCGCCCCCGGCTCCGCCCCGCCCCACCGCCCGCTCCGCCGCGGATCGCTGGGGAGCCGCGGCCAGGTTCCGGGAGGCTGCGCTGCTGGAAGGGACTCGGGCTCGAGGGCCTGGGAGGCTGGAGCGGCGGGAGGGGGGCCCCGGCTCCGCTGCGCGTCTGGCACCGCAAACCCCGCAGAGGGGAAGCCTCAGCCGCCTGCGAAGGGCAGAGACACCGCTCGGGATTTTTGTTACTATTGCAGTTGTCTCCAGTGCCGGGCAGCGCGGCGGGGCGTAGGCGGAGCGGCGCGCAGTGCTGGCGCTGCGGGCTGCCAGCGGCCGGCTGGTGGCTGGTTTTCGGTGAACACCGCGCCCGAGGACGAGACCCGAACGCCGACACAGCGCGCTCACCGCGCGCCTCGGTCCCCGCTGCGCGCGCTCCCGACACTCCTTTTGCGGGGTTCTGGCCAAAGTTTCCTGCACAACAGTGGACCCTCGCTTCTCTCTTGGAGGCCAAGTCTCTGGCCTTTCCAACACCTGTGGAATAGCACGAGCTGCCAAGTGCTAGGTTATTTCAGGAATATTCACATTTATTCATATAATAATAATTTGTAGAAAGAACGAAATATTGTGATTGCAAGTGCTTGTGATTGCAACTTGATGCACTTGCAATAAGTAAGTGGGTAATATTAATGATTCCTTTCATGGGTTTTCACTTTCTGGCAAAAACTTGGCACCAACTGGAAAATGTTACTGAGATATATGTGGAGATTTATTTTGCAGATAAAATGGGTGGGATAATGTAAGCGTGGAAGTACCTGGCTGTTCAGTTCCCCTGTGCTCACCTGCCCTGTGCCTGTGGTCTGTGCTCATCCATGAAATAAATTAGTGGTTAAGGATGGTTTTTCTCCATTTGCTTAGTGGAGCTACTGTATTATCATCTTCCAAAGATCTACAACTGTTAAATAAACAAACTGCTTCACAGAACTTTCACCCCAAAACAAAATGACATTGTGATTTCACCTTTCACACTTCACCAAAAACATGGACAGCTGACAGGAGGTTATGAGGGGTAAACTGGAATATCAATTAGTGAGCACTATTTTCTCCTAGATTAGCTGCTCATTTTTTTTCCAATTCAGAGAGAATATTACTGATAGAACATTACATGGTAAGATTTAAATATCCCTTTGAACCTGGTGGCAGATAAGACACTAGAAAACTTACAAAGGCAAAAGTTGTAATCACTAAAATGTTAGGTGGACAAAAAATTACAATATTCACAAAAAAGAACTAATCCCAAGGGAAATAACTTCGTTAAAATGTAAACGAAAAGATCTTATATAGATAATTATCAAGAATTAAATTGTCCTAAAATAATTTAATCAATAAAGCAATTTCAGGCAGGTATGTGCCTGTAGCCCTAACAACAGGGGTTTTTTTTTGTTTTTGTTTTTTTTCCTCCCTGTTGCTGGGGATCAAACCTAGGACCCTGTGCTTGCAAGGCAAGCACTCTACCAACCAAGCTATCCTCCCAACCCAACAACAGGTTATGACTGATTTGATTTGGTGGCCAGAAGGTGAATGAGGTGGCATCCTGCCTACAGCCAAGCCAAAGTGATGACACTGACAGGCTCACAAAAAGAAAGGCAAAATGTTCCAGGAATTTCTTTTTTCCCATAACCAATCTGTGCTGGGTAAACCCAAACCATTTTCACCTTTAGCAAAGGCAACTGAAAGGTGTGAACCAGGATTGACTCTAGCCATGCACTCCACTAGAGAATCAGGACTTGGAGCAGGTTCCCTGTCACAATAGACCTATGAACTGATAAGGTTCTGCCTTTGAGGAAGTCACTATGCTAGTCTCTTTTTATAACTCTGATGCCTTTGCCTCAGTTTAATTCTATTCATATTTATTGAACTGACAATATGCACATCTGCCCCAGCACAATGCCACTATAGCACATAGTTTACTGTGTACAGTCTTTGCTCTCAGGCTGCTATCTGCACTGGCCTGCTGACCTTCAGAGAAGGAACTCTTCTAAATCCCTGTGCCAAAGCTGTGCCCAACACAGTGTGGACACCCAGAAAATCTGTTTGGCTGACTAGATGAATAAAGGAATGAAGATTTCTTAAACTTATGTGTTTGAACCTGTAGGCTGTAAATCTTTTAGGAGATATCAATAATCATTTTTATCTTTTCTAAAATTTTTTTTATTTGTTGATGGACTTTTTATTTATATGCAATGCTGAGACTCAAACCCAGGGCCTCACACATGCTAGGCAAGCACTCTACCACTGAGCTACAACCCCAGCCCCATCATTTTTATCTTAATGATACAGAAATGAAGTGATCAGAGTGATTTCATGTGGTTAAGGTCAATATTCTTTTTTCGATTTTGAAACCATTTTTTTTGTGTGAGGTGATACTAAGTTTTTATAAGCTTAGGATTCCAACTGAAGTTTGTTTGCTCAGTTGTATATCATATAGTGGGGAGTAGCACTAAATTTGTCATAAGACTTAATGACCTTATTTACAGCTTCCAAGAAATCCTTCTCAATATCTGTGCTCGGATTGCAAACATACAGCTTCTATGCAGACACTTCTAATCTCAGCATCAGTGCTATTCGGACGCAGTTGTGCTAACAATTCAAATCTGGTATCTCTTTCAACACTCATTGAACAAGCATGTATCTTAAAGATGTGAGTCGATCCTCCAAATCAGGTAAGCTAAATTCAGTCTTTCTATCCAATCTCCCTGGCCTCATCAGCGCTGGGTCCAGAGTATCCGGTATGTTGGTGGCCATCAGCACTTCAATGTTGCCTCGAGGATCAGAACCATCTAGCTAATTGATCAGGTCCAACCTTGTTCTCTGCACTTCATTGTCACCTCCAGCACCATCATCAAACCAAGTCCCTCCCATGGCATCAATTTCATCAAAGAAGATAAGGCAGGCTTTTTTTTGTTCTGGCCATTTCAAAAAGCTCATGAACCATTCAAGCCCCCTCACCAACGTATTTCTGTACAAGTTCAGATTCAATAACTCGAATGAAGCAAGCATCAGTCCTATTAGCAACTGCCTTGGCACAGAGTGTCTTGCCTGTGCCTGGGGGACCAAGCAGCAGTACAACCTTGGGAAGTTCAATGCCAAGGTTGACAAACCTCTCTGGATGAAGTAGTGGAGTTTCAACTACTTCTCAAAATTTCTCAATCTGCTCCTTACAACCACCAACATCACTGTAAGTGACATCATGTTTTTCCTCCACCTGCATCATAGTAACTGTTGGGTCAATCTTAGGATGCAGTGGAATGTGGATTTGATATTCTGTCACACCAACTCTCAGCCCTTCTTCAGTGTCAATAGGTGACAGTCTACCGCGAACTTGGCAGCTGCTTCCCATTGATAATTTGGGTCCTCCAAATCAGCATTAATTAGCTTTGTACACCTTGCAACCTGTAAAGGCTGTTTGCTCTTGAGAGTTTGCTTATCTGCAGCCAAGTCCCAGAGCGCTGGTGGGGCCAAGCCAGTATCAAATTCTTTAAGAAAGCTCATTAATTTCCTTGAAAAGTTGTTGAATGTTATCCTCAACCTGCTTAATCTGCCTAAAGTAAGTCCTCTGACCATAAGTTTTCAGCAACGCAATCTCCCTCTCATCCAGAGTTCAGATGGGCTTGTTGTCTTTCTCATCCTCTTTGGTTTTCCTTCGATCTGCACCAAAATAATCCGGCATTGTTAGGAGATGTTAGTGCCTTAATTCCTTAGTGATTGCACAGTCTAAGGTCAATATTGTTTCTTAAATTGTTGTGCATGTGTCTGTCTGGTGTGATGTGTTTGTAAGATTATTTCTTTTTTAAGTTTGAAAGCCACTGCTGGTAGCAAACACAAAGATAAGTACAATAGTTTGCAACAGTTCATCTGTTTTGCACATGCTAGAATTCCCCCTGCCTACCACAGAGCAAATCTCAATAATTGGTGGAATACATCAGTTCAAAAGGGTAGGTGACATTTGTTGAAAGGATATGAAAGGAGAACTAGGCCTTGATGAATGGATAGAATTTCAGTAGGCAAAATTGGGAGAGGTCATTCCAGACCAAAGAGCAACATCGGCAAAGATGTGCAAGTTAGGAAAGGAACTGGGTGGAAAGTAGGATGGTCACAAAGCAGAACCAGCAAGAAGACACTAAGGAAGACATTTTGAGGATGGACTGTGAATAGTGTGGGAGTGTGGAAAGCCAGTGTGAAGGCTTTCTGTGCCATCCACGCAGTAACCGTGGTGAACTGTCTCCCATGGCACTGGTGGACCACATTGGCAGCTACCAAGCCCAATGCCCAAGTCCTAGTCTTGACTCTACCACTTACTAAGCTTAGGCAAATTCCCTCACCTTTGTACGTCATCATCTGTAAAATGGGAATAGTGTTACCTATATATGAGGAATAGATTCTGTTGCTAGTTAACTGTGGGAGACCAGAGCCTGCCTCCTGCAAATATGAGAGATTGTTGAGCAGAAGACAGAAGAAACAGACACTCAGAAAGCTCTCTGCCCTCCCTCTATTTTTCTAAAAGCAGGATACAGATTAACAAAGACAAAAGGAATTCTGTCCCCCTTCTATCAGGGAGAACAGCTAAACACTCAAGACAACTTTGGACCTTCACTAACCTAGAGATGGCACCAGATGAACTTATGTTAACAAGCTTTACCACCAGAAAATGACTGAAAGTTATTTTTCCTTGTCACTTCTCTAAAAACTTACTGTTCTTGCCAGGCGTAGTGGTGCACATCTATAATTGTAGCTACTTAAGAGTCTGAGGCAGGAGAATTGCAAGTTTGAGGACACCCTGCCTCATAATAAAAGGGTTGGGGACAGATTTCAGTGGTGAGAGCCCCTGGGTTCAATTCCCCAATACTGCAAAAAAGAAAAATAGAAAAGAGAAAAGATGGAAGAAAGGAGGGAAGGAGAGGAGGGAGGGAGGGAGGGAAAAGAAAAGCAAGCATACCCAAGACAACTAGCTGTGTCTGACACCTAACCACGCAGGTAGTATGAAGTTCAAGGAATCTATATGACTAAAGCTCTTAGAACCCCTCCTGGCACGTAGGAAGCACATAATAACGTCATTTTATCCTCACCCCCCAGGATGATCTCTTTTATTCTCATTCACCAACAACCAAACTCCAGACTCCTAACTTGACACTTTCAGTTTAGACTATCCTGGTCAAGGCAAAGGTGATTCCTAAAGACAACGTTGCCCACCAATGGAGTCCGAATCTTGCAGGAATGGGTCTACCTTAGCACCCTTGCCAGGTTCCCTCACAGTTAAGAGCACCCTGGGAACGTACTCAGAGTACAGCAGTTGAGATCCTCCCTCAACTGTGCACCTGCCAGGAGATAGGAGAGGCACATTTTCTCCTATCGCTTCCCACTCCGCTTATCCACTTACTATATTGTATCTTCTGAAAAATACAGACTAGGCTTCTACAACAGAGATTCTCTGCCACCCCAACCCCAGTCCCCCAAAAGTGACTTAAACAGGTGACAAGTTTATTTCTCCCTCCCATCATAGTCTGGGGTAGTGGCTCAGGACCAGTGTTTTTGGCTCCCAGATTTCACCTTGTTGTTTCTCCCTTAGAGATAGCGCCCTCATCTGCCTTATCAAAGACAGCTCAAAATTACTTCCCTATTCTGCGTTACATGAAGAGAGAAAGAAAAAAGGCAAGCACACTTCATTCCTTTTAAGGGCCTGACTCAGACATGGCAAGTATCACTTCTACACTCTCATTGGTCAGAACTTAGTCACAGGTGGCTAAGTCCCAATGTGAGGGGGGCAGTTGCCCACGGGAAAGAAGGTAACATGGATATTTGAAGAACAACTTGCAATTTCTGCTCAGAGCCACTTTCCTAAACCTGCTCCTCTTCCTAGTTGTGTCCCGTGTTCCCGCTGTCACCATTTACAGAGTCATCCAAGGCTGGGATGTGCAGTGACTCCGCCCCTCCCTCCTCTCCGCACCAGTAAAGGCAGCACCATCCACGTGGCAGGCTGTGCGGCACACCCGGATGGCTCCAGGCAGACTTGCTCATCCCTCACAGCCGACTGGGCATCCTGTTGAGTCTCCTATGTATTTCTCAAGTCACTCTTCTTTGTTCTACCACACCTTATTTTGCTTCTGGTGTTCATCTTTTTTCTTGCTTCTGTCTTTATAAGGTCTTCCTAATGGTCCTCTGTCCCTGTTAGTCTCTTTCCCCTACAGTTTTCCTAATAGAATTGCTCTGCTTTTACCTTCTTCAGAGGCATGCCATCCCTTAGGAAGGTTCACTCCAGGTCTGGCGCAGCCTGCCTTCCCAGCCCCACACCTAGAGTGCTTCCATTGCTGGCACCCTGCTGAGGAGAAGCTCTGGGGCTCTCCAGTGCCCCTGTGCCTTCCCACATCCAGGACCCTCTGCCTGATGGTCCCATTTATTCTTGCTTCCATCACCAAGGCTTTGCTCAAATATTTCTTCCTCTGAAAAACTTCCTTGATGTCCCAGAGAGTCACACTTCCCTCTGTCAGGACTATATAGCACATACACTTTGTTAAAAATATATAAAATTAAAGGTTATAAGCTCCTTTTTAATAGCACAATCGCTCTAACAGCTCTGAAATCAGAGGGTATCTTCAACAGGCAGGGCCTTACAACTTCTTAACTTCTGCTAAAGTACACACAGAGAGGATTTACGTTCGCTTTCCCTGTCACATGGGGCAGCGCCCTCCTGAGCCTGTGTGGAAGGTAGCCTCTCAGATAGCACTCACCTTTCCCTGCCTCCTGGTGTTCATGTCCCTTGACTGTGGGCTGGACCTCCTGACTTGCTTTCAATGACTAGAATACAGCAACACAGCAACACTTATGGAATGTCACTTTCAGGATTCAATTACCAAGACTGCTTTTTTTTTTTTTGAATAGTTTTGCCCACAGTTGCAGCTGGCCTATAAGGAGGGGAGTAGGGCTGATCAGTTTTCTATGTAGAAGCCCAAGTCCTCCATCTTCTGCCCAGCAGAATTTAAAAACAAAAAACAACAACAACAACAAAAAAAACTGCTCTGCCTAGGGAGACAGGCTTAGAGATCAACTTTCCCCAGCCCTGGTCTTGAGGGTAAGATGAGATCTATAGTGCCAGCTGTGCTTGGAGCTGGCAGTGCAGGAACAAGCTGTGTGGGCTCGCCAGCGTGAAGCAGAGGTGCATATATGAGTAATTAGGAGGTAAGTCTCATAAATAGGTGAGTGAGAAAACAAATTTGAAAGGGGAAATAATAGAAATATTAAACAAAACCATCAGGGAATTATGTAGGGAGAGAAAAACGTTTCAGATTATTTAATAGTAACATTGTCTTTCCAAAGATGTGCCCAAGAGCTGTTAGAGATCTATTTCCTTTGGGTGACTTTCCTCTACATCTTTAGAAGACATGTAGCCCAGAGACCGCCAAAGTAGCTCAGTTGGGAGAATGTTAGACTGAAAACGACACATAGTCCTCCTTCGTATGTCACCTATTTCAGGACCTCCAGAGTTCCAGGGCTTTGTGTTTTGTCCCCGACTTCATTAGGGATGACCCAGGGTCCTCTTCAGTGTTCTGTAGTTTTGTTTTAGAGGGTAGAAAATAAATATTCATGTATTCGTGGAACCACCACTTAGGTCAAGAGATAGATTACCCATATCCTAGAAGTGGTACCCCTTATGCTCCATGTCAGCTACAACTCCCTACTTCGTATGGCAAAGATTTTGATTGATTCTAGGTAGGGCAAAATGTGATCCTATCTTAGATTTTCATTATCCAAGAAGGAAGTGGTAACAACTGTCAGGGATAATTCCTCTTCAGAAAAATCGTCTTGTTGGTAAGTGATTGATTAGAGCATATTCAGATTCAAACAGTGAGTTCTTCCACATTTTATCATTAGCTGCTTTATATATATGGGTCTGAAATGCCAAGATGTGGGGGGCAAGGATACCCATTAACTGTTTTAGGATTATGTACCTGGGTTGTAGCACTTGGGAAAAGACTTAAACCCAGCAATGGTAATGATCAGGTATGAGAAATATCTAATTCTAGGAGTACAGCTTTGCTCCTAGATAAGGAGGGGACATAGAAAGAAACTCACCTTTGGAAAAGTTCCTAGTGATTGTGTTCATGTAATTTATAGCAAAAATTATGTTAGAAACTATTCTAGCTACTTGAATAGCTTTAACCAGCTATGCTGTCTTCCATATCAACACAAATGCATTTTTAGGGAATTTAAAATGGAGGGGAGGGAAGGGAGGTACAGCTTACCAATATATACACTGAATCAGCTTTCATGTTCATGATATTTTAAATCTCACATCACTCAAACCATGAAGCAAGCTGCCTTAGTTTCTCTTTATATAGCAGTGCTATTTTATGGATCTTCTGTGAGGATTTATTCTCTAACTGCATTCCTGTCTATAATATGATAGCCACTAGCTACAAGTTAGTGTTGAGAACTTGAAAAATGACTATGAAACTAAATTTTAATTTTTTTAAAGTATAACCAAATTAAATAAAATTGCTGGATGTGGCTGGTGGCACAGCACTAGATATAAACCAAAACCTTTATAAATTGATCAGGATAGCCAGGCATGGTAGCACATGCCTGTAATCCCAGTATCTCAGGAGGCTGAGGCAGGAGGATCGCGAGTTCAAACCCAGCCTCAGCAAAAAGGTGCTAATAAGCAACTCAGTGAGACTCTGTCTCTAAATAAAATGCAAAATAGGGCTGGGGATATGGCTCAGTGGTCCGGTGCCTCTGAGTTCAATCCCTTGTACCAAAAAAAAAAAGAAAAAAAGAAAAGAGCAGGGCTGGGATTGTGTCTCAGTGGTAGCACGCTTGCCTAGCATGCGTGAGGCCCTGGGTTTGATCCTCAGCACCATATACAGTATTGTGTCTACCTTTAACTAAAAATAAAAAATAAATTAAAAAAAGGAAAGGGGGGGGTCCAAGTATTTGAGTAGTATTACTCAGAATAAGAATGAATAGATAGATAGATAGATAGATAGATAGATAGATAGATAGATAGATAGATAGATAGATAGATAAATGATGAAAATTTCCTTGGTTACATCTTATATCTGTTAATGCAGAAAGTTGGATATTGTCTTGAATGTGAAGTTAAGTAAAGACCTGAAAGCACCACTATCCTGTACCCTTCCATAAATGGAAAGATTGATGTTAGCTCCTTACTCTAGCTAAAATGACTATGTCCAAGGAAAGGCACCTTCAAGAGGCTTAAGCAAACAGTCCACATTAATGACTGCGATGGTGAGCAGAGTTGGTAGAATTTTAATTTATATGATTCTTGTTTATATCCCATAAATATAAATGCAAGAAATTATATTTAGTAACAAGAAATGGAAAGATGATGAGATTAAATTGAGTTGACATTCAATTCATTTCAAACTTGAGGTTAAACAGTCCAAAGGCCAGAATATTAAAATATTGCGACTGTAGATGAGATTGTCTGAAATGGGATTGCAGGTGATTTTCATTTTTGAGGAAAAGTCTTTGTGGTGGTTTTTATATTGGTAAATTAACAAATTTTAAGACTTATTAGAGGATAGAAGGGAATTATTAATAATTGTATATTAGAATAGCAGGGAGATGGCTGAGCTGCAGGTACTAAATAGTAATCAAAAGAGTATATTGCACTTTCAAGTGAGGACAGTCCAAGATGGGGTTAGAGAAGTCAAGAGAGATTCACAGGAAGTGAGCAAAGCTGCTAACGACCATCATAAAGCACAATGTTTGTGAAATCAAAGAATTTTGATACTTAAAAACAGCATAGCTTAGCCAAATAGTTTCTGAAAAAGAATAATAATAAAGAGCACTGGCACTGATGATTTCTAAAATACTTAATAAAGATACAGTAATGTTTTATGGCTTAATACCTATAACAGATCACAATTTAAAACAATATCATGTTTTAAAGGTACATGTATCACTCACAGACTTGTCTTCTACCATGTTTATCCATTTTTTGTTTATCCTTTTATTTCCTTTATGCAAATACAAGTGTATTTTCTCCCCCTTTTTAAAGAAAGTATAATGACTAAGATTATGTGGTAAAAGAACAGAGATAGATAGGCAGAACAGTAGGAGAACATTCCTAAAAAACATAAGGATTTGGTAGATCATAAAAATGATATCCAATTAGTAGAAAAGAGGTAGTATTGAGATTATTAGTTAGTTCCAAGGTAGGGGTGGGGAGTGGGGAATGCAAGTCTTTAATACTTTACTCATTGGACCAAAATAAACTCCAGGAGGATTAAAGATTTGCTTGGAAAAAAAAATCTTTGAGATATTCAAAACATGAGATCATGCTGATAACACCTTGAGAGTTGAAAGACCATAATAACAGGACATAAAATTCAGAAACAGAAAAACAAGAAAATGAAAATTTTAACTACATAAAGATGCAAACTGCTGCCCAGTTTAAAATACCATAAGTTGGATTAAAATATACAAACTAGCTAATGGGAAAGTGTTTGCATACTATCAGATAATAAAAGACCTTATAATGAAATGTTATTCAGTGACAATTTTGGGATGCAATTTGGCATTATGAATTAAAGTTTAGAGTGTTCTTGCCTTTGACCCAACAACGCTAGATACAGGAATCCATTCTACTCTGCTCAAAAATGTAAAACAAACATACAGAGGACACTGGTTGTTTTCACTTTGTAGTGGGTAAAAATTGGAAACAACCCAAATGTTCTCCATTGGGATCTTAGTTAAGTAAACCATAGTTCATCTGTTTTGTATAGACTTCAAACAATATAGGAAAGTTCCTCTAATTACATGGAAAAAATTTTTTGAAAAATGGACTGGGTAGGTATAGCTGTATACCTACATTGGTTGATCATGAGTGTAGATGTATCCCCAGTACAAGAATAAAAGAAAATCTTATGCAGAATATAATCACATTCTTATAATAAGGGAATAGAAATCACCCTTTGAGCATGTGCAGGGGAGAAAAGGATAATACCCAAGTGAGGATACAATTATGAAGTGCTTTTATTTTCTATGTTAAATGTAACTATAAGGTTTAAATTCTTTATAATAGTTATATACTGTTTTGTAATTAGAAAAAAGTTTTTGGAATAATATAGAAACTGATATTGCACACTCCACAATCATGTTTTTTGTTTTGTTTTGTTTTGTTTTTTTAAGGTTCCATAGTTCACATGTAAAAGTAGCAGTGGAATGGTCAAATAAAATGAAATACTTAGATTTCATCATCATTTAATTAAATTTCATTTGCAGGAACAAAACAAAGACCTCTTTATTACTTTTGGTATTTAACTTTTTTTTTTTGAAAATTTTCTTAATACATTAATGAAAGTTAAACTGATTTTTGCAAGTAACTGTTATACTTAGAAAATTCAAAAACTTTGGAATCAACGGAATTATAAAATGAGTATAATTGGCAGAAGTAAACTATTTAAAAATCATATTATAGAAGCACAACTCTGATTCATGCTTCTGCTTTTCAGGATATCAGGATAGTATTGACTGGGGAAATGACTGATTAGCAGCTTCCCAAAAAGAATATGCTCCAGGCATCGTGGCAGATCAGAAGTCATCTTGTCACCAGACTACCAAGAACAAATCCATTTGTACTAGGTTGAAATATAGTAATCACATTTAAGAAATACTTATAATTATAAAGTTAGTTCCCGTTTTGTTAATTTGCAAGGGAAGAACTAGCATAGGGACCTGAATCTACAATACATAATAGGCCCCTCAGATTCTTTTTTTTTTTAAACGGGGAATTTAACCCAGGGATGTTCTACCACTGAGTAAAATCTCCAGCCCTTTTTATTTCTTATTCTGAGGCAGGGTCACACTAAGTTGCCCAAGCTGGCCTCAAACTTGTCATTCTTCTGCCTCAGCCTCCTGTCCTGAGTAGCTGAGATTACAAGTGTGAGCCACCATGCTTGGCCTGATTTTTTTTTCCCCCCAGTAACCAAAAGGGAAGCCAGATAAACAGTAGTTTGCTTAGTGGGTATCAAGACAGAACAAAGGGAATTTAGATCAAATATGTGGCATTTTTAGGCTAATGTCTTGATGATTCAGTCTATTGGCTAAAGCTGCCACTTCACCCTGATAATGTATGGATGGTATACACTCCTAGAAGAAACTAGACAGAGGACCAAATCAATCAGGAGAAACCATAATTAGTAAATTTATATAAGACACATTTCCTCCTCCCAGTCTATAAGTATAAAATAATCTGATGCCATTTTAGGAAGTTTTTGAAAAATGTTACTTTTAATGATACACAACCAAATGGCTTCTACATTACGAAGTATTACTAGTGAGAAAATGATATATTTGGAGAAGTTTTTTGGCTTTGTATAACTAGTTCTTCTTGGGTGGGGACAGGGCAGAGTGTGAAACTTGCTGGAGGATACCTGAAGTCACAGGATGAAGAAAGATAAGTAGTAGAAAAGCCAGTGTGTTTTAGATGTGACTATCCAGTTGACTGAAGCAAAGCCTAGAAACATGCCTGAGAACTTCAGTGATTGCAGTTCCCTGTTTTATGCCCAGTGAGTGAGACACTGCAGAAGGTATTGGAGGAGTATGTGGAATTAAGAGGACATTGGTCTCTAACTTGAGTTATAGTGCCAAGAGACTTCTCATCCCCAGTGAATATGCTAGGAAAAACTGAAACCCTTGCTCTGAGGGGATGAGTCTCCCTTCTTGGAGGAGGCACAGCTTGCGAAGGAATAAGTAGAACTATGAAAGGTGTCATTAGCTCCCCTGGGCAACACGTTTTCCAGTGTAGTACACTGTGTAAGGTGGTGCAGGAAAATAATTTTCATATGAATAAGTATGGTACTTACTGTATAACAAGCAAATACATCAAATGAATCTATTTCCTAGATGTTACATTGCCTAAAATAAGGCTAATTGTATCAGACTGAAGAAAAGTATTAAGTATTTAATAGTACAGGTTATGGGCAAATGTGAAGATGATCATGAAATGATACATGAATAACTGCCTTTTGGGTAAACATTGATTACTGGAAAGATTATGGGCTTTTAGAATCAGAAAATGGGGATAGACTCTTAAATGTATTAATTACTGACTTTGGGATAAACCTAAGCAGATTATATGATCAGTGAGCCTAATTTCCTTATTCAAGAAAATGAAACAAATGAGAATAAAATACCTCCCAAAGTGGATGAGAAAATTAAATGTGATTATCTGTCATAGTAGCACAGTAAATGTTTATTTCCTTCTTTGCTTGTTAAAAGAAAAAAGAAAGACATACACATGCATCAGAAAACTACTTGGAGTGTTTTGCGATCATAAAAGGCCTCCAAGGTTTTGTTTGTTGTCGTGTTATCTGCGGCCAAGCCAAGGACCCTGCCTGAATCCCAGCTGACTGGATTTGGCCACTCAACCACTAAGAAAAAAGCATATGATATAAGAAGAGTAGAACTGAATTTTATGCAGTTTGATCAAACTGGAGAGAAAGTTTTCCTGGCTTAGCTTTCCAGGAACTGAAAAGAGGAGTAAGGATTGTTTTACTTTGGGGAATAACTAGAGATTAAAACAACAGAAAAGCATATAGTGAACAGTTTTTCCCATGAAATTGGGTAGAACAGCCTTTAATTCAAAGATTAGCAGACTCTTTCTGCAAGAGCTGAACACTAAATATTTTAGACTTTGAAGTCCACATGTGGTCTCTGTCATGTATTCTTTGTTTGCTTCTTTGGATTTTTTGTTTTCCCAAGCTTAATTTTTAAGTCTTTCTTTTAGCTCATTGGACTATACAGGAACAGACTGTGAGTCAAACTTAACCCAATGACCATAGTTTGCCAACCCATCCTCTCATTTATGGGTAATTAAGATTCAGGAACATGGAAGCATAGAAACACTTTCCCCATAACCACAGGTTTGATGACGGGTCCTTCTTTGCCTATGTGTGTATGACGTTAACAGTAGGTAAATGCTTCCAAGCAGATTAGGTGAGAGTAAAGGAAAAAGATGAGAATTTCCTTGAGTTTTTACAAAGGTACTGATCTTGACAGGGGAAAAAAAAGGCTTACCCACAAAAGGGATTCTACATCCTTGGTAAGCTGTATAACTGGCTGCTCTGATTTGCCTCTTAAGATTTTCTCAAAATCCTTAGTGTAGTAAAGGGATTGGCAAACACAACTCACCTGCTACCTGTTTTTGTATAATCAGCAGCTACCTACTAGATGAGTAAGTTTCATATTTTTAAATGGCTAAAAAAAATAAAGTAGAGTAGTATGGCACATGAAAATTATGAAATTCAAATTTCAACATGCATAAAGTTTTTTTTCTTTTAAGTCAGTCACAACCATTTATTAAGTGTTTCTGTGCTGATATCACAGCACCTTGGCAGAGTTGAGTAGTTGCAGTAGACATCCTGTGGCCACAAAGCCTAATTTACCTAAGTTTGACCCTCTTCTGAAAAGTTTGCCAACTCCTGATCTAACCCATACTTTTTGCTCACCTGGAGGAGTATAGTTTATATCTCCTCTACAATCATACTTTTCCTTGGGGGGGAGAGATGTGGAAGATGAGAAATTTATGTAGGTCTGTGGCATTGCAATGTCTTGTAGTTACAGAGGTAGGAGGGTAAGAGGAATGCTTGAGAGAAAGGTTAAAATCACAAAGTTCCAGGGCTGGGGGTGTATGTAGCTCAGTGGCAGGTGTTTGCCTAGCATGATGTGCAAGGCCTTGGGTTCCATTCCCAGTACCACCCCACGCTGTCGTTCTCCCCCCTCCTCCCCAAAAAAAATAGAAGTTCCAGATTAGACACTCTGACAGTGTCAGATGTGGTCCATCCAGAAGATCTTGGGGACAAGGCAAAAACTGGTAGACTCAGAGCAGTATTTGTTTAAATACACCACAAAGATAGTTCTCCCTATTTTTGGAGAAACACAAGGAAGAGGAAATTATATCTTCTAATTCTCCACATCTCCCATTTAATCTTCCCCTTCTGTCCCCCCCTGAAATTTAGTTGTTGTGTGGAAATTTTCTAATACGCAGAGTGGTACCTTTAGTCCAAGAAAGCAAGCTCTGGAGCCACCTGCAGTAACTTTTTCAGTACTCAAATTTCAATACTCAAAAAGGGAGAACTGGATTATGTTGCCTTAGATCCTTCTGGGAATGAGGCATGGAATATAAGTAAATTCAAAAGTACTGCTAAATATTTCACTGGTCAAACAATGGAACGAATTCTTCCCCTATAAGTACTTTATGTATTTTTGTAATTATAGAAAATATGTATAGTTATAACCAGAAAGAGCCATAAGATTATACTTGCAGTTTAGTATCTTAATAGTGTAATTTATAACCTCTTCTGATTTCTTTTTAAATATTAGGTGTCCTAGTTGCCTATGAAGGCTTGCCACTTCATCTTGCACTGTTCCCCAAACTTTGGACTGAGCTATGCCAGACTCAGGTAAAGCAAATGAGTTTTAGATGATTTGGTCTTTATCTCATCTAGCCAAGTGATCAAGAATTTTAGGAACAGTGGGTTGAAAACTCACTAGCTAGAAATTGGTTATGTTTTAGAATTTAATGGAAATATTAGCTATTAAATCTTGGGCATCTAGTTTCCCTTTGAGTTCTCTCTTTTATATACTTATGTAGATTTGTACCACAGAGAATATTTCAAATAAGCGATTTATAATTCAGTTCATATCTGTAGGTCAGTATCTACATTTGTGGGGCAAGTCTAAAACAGGGAGGTACTGGGGGAAGAAACTTCTGTCCCTGCTGGCTCTCCTGCCTCTCCCCCATCTGTCTCTCCTCTCCACCATTCCAAAATCTTTTAGTAGAAACCATGTTGACTGATTAGCTCTTCCTGATGTGCAGTTTTTCAAGGGTTTCATGTACTGTTTTCTTACCAACAGTCTTACGAGAGTAGGAAAGACTATACAACCCCTACCTCAAGTATCTTTAGAGCCACCTTCACAGAATTAAGTAGGCACATAAATAATTCTTGTTAAATTGTAGAGAAAGAACTGGGAAGACAGTGGAGAAGCCAGATTAATTCTTCTTAAGTTCTGACTGGCCTAAAGGATCCCCATTCCCTTTAAAACCTGAAAGAAATAATCATTTTTCTTCTTGGTTTCATCTGCCTTACCCCAGTGGAAGAGATGAGTTTGTTGACCTTCATGGGCACAAACCTCTAACCACATTATACTTTCACAAGTGTGGTCCAGCCTCCCACCAAGGATGTTCCTACTAGACAATTTGTCACAGTGTACTGTGATGATTGTTACTCTATGTCCTTTTCCCAAAATGTGAGACTTTATATGGTGTCATCTGTTTCTTCTGGTGAAATGTTACTTTGTTTTCTTCAATAGGACTCCTTGAAAGGCATGGGCTCATTTAGCTCACATGACTTAGCCTGTAGTAGGCATTCAAAAAGTGGCTCTCTAAGACAGGCTGGTGGCAAGTGCCTATTATCCCAGCAACTTGGGAGGCTGAGGCAGGAGGATTGTAAATCCAAGGCCAGTCTAAGCATTTTAATAAGATTGTTTAAAAATTAAAAAAAAGGGATGTAGCCCAGTGGTAGAGTACTCCTGGGTTCAATCCCTAGCACCAAGTGGGAACAAAAAAAATGACTCACTGGTTGGTTTTTGAGCTAAGTGATCTGTTCAGTAAATTGGAGCAGATCTCTGCTTCCCCCTCTATTGCTGCTGTTGCCCTTTTCATGAAAAAGGCGGATTTCCCTAGAACTAAAGATCTAAAGACCTGGGTCCTGTTCCTACTCTACACCTATGTTCTTGGGTTACCTTGAGCAGTTTACTTATGATAGTTGCTTACCCTAATTAAGCATACACATGTGCATACTATCTAAACTTTCTCCAACTTTTTAAAAAGTCCTTTTATTACAAAAAAAAAAAAAAAATACAAATTGATAGATGAGCAAAAGAAAGTCTAGTAAAGAGGAGAGGAAGGATAAGGGGAGAGGGGAAAGAAAAGGGCGATCATGAACTAAAAGCAATTTCCATGCATGTGTGAGTTTGTCAGGATGAACCCAACTACTATGTATAACCATAATGCTCCAATAAAAAAAATGAGTGCTTTTATTTCCCCTGTAAATAATTTGATTAAAGGAAATATTAATATATTAATATTATATTATATTTATATAATTATTATATTATATATTATATAATATTAATATATTAAGGAATATATCTGTTTAAAGATACTACTACTTGTGTTTAAAAGCCAGGACTAATTGAAAATAGGAAAACCAAAGTTTAGTGAAATCTCCAGATACTGGGAACTACTAATTGTCTAAGATAACTATGGAAAGAGGTTATTGTTTACCTTTGCAGTACAACGTGGGGAAGTATTTACTAAATTTCAATTGCTAATGATGTTTAGCCCATTTTAAAGAATATATTTTAATTGTTAAATTTTGTCCTTTCTCTAGATGTGCTTTTATTAGCTATTATCATTTAATTGGTTCCCTTTAAATATTCTCATTTTATTGTTAGCTTCGTCTTTACACTCCTTATTAGTTCCCAGTGCTAGATAGTAAAGCAAATATGTTTGGGGGGAGTGGGACTAGGGATTGAACCCAGGGGCACTTAACCACTGAGCCACATCGTGCCCAGTCCTTTTTATTTTTTATTTATTTTTTTTTGAGACAAGGTCTCACTAAGTTGCTTAGGGCTTAAATTGCTGAGGCTGGCTTTGAACTTAAAATCTTCATGCCTCAGTCTTCTTTTAAAGCATATTCACTTTTGCTGTTCAGTTTCTTTCCCTCACTCAGGTATATAGTCCAAATTTGTAATATTTTAATATATTGGGAGGACAGTGGGTATAATTGAAAGTTGCATAGACTAAGGTAGAAATGTTTTTTCAACAATGATTTAAAGTGACTTTTAATGTCCTGTCATACATGACACTTAAGTCCCCAGTTACTTCATTGCTCAACCATCAGTGCTTCTTCTCTCCACTGTAGTCTGCTATGTCAAAAAACTGCATCAAGCTTTTGTGTGAAGATCCTGTTTTCGCAGAATATATTAAATGTATCCTAATGGATGAAAGAACTTTTCTAAACAACAATATTGTCTACACATTCATGACACATTTCCTTCTAAAGGTGCGTAGTACTGTAGAGACTGTTACTTCCAGTTAGTTAATGCATGTTTTCATTATGTTGGTCTTTTGGAGATGTTTTTTATACCGTCTTTTTCAGGTTCAAAGTCAAGTATTTTCAGAAGCAAACTGTGCCAATTTGATCAGCACCCTTATTACAAACTTAATAAATCAGTATCAGAACCTACAATCTGATTTCACCAACCGAGTTGAAATTTCCAAAGCAAGTGCTTCTTTAAATGGGGTAAGAACTATGCAAAAGTAGGCATGTACTTCAGAATTCTCAAATCAACTCTGTATTTGGCCTTTGTGTGATTTTTATTATCTTGATTTATTATTCAAGTCACATGAAAACAAAGTTTTTAAAACTGTTTGCTATGCCTTGTGTGTACATAGCACACTATCACCTTTTTTAGATGAACTAAGGGCATGAAGTATTGAAGAACAGTAAAACTACTGAAAAATATTTCCTTTATCTCTGCTTGTTTATAATTTTTGAAACATTACTTATGATGTTTCCATTATTGCCTCTGGCTCCTAAGTAACCAGAAAAAACAGTCTAAAGACCTATTGATTGTAAAAGGCAGTTAAAACTAGAGAATTAGTTGCCTTGTGTAGATCCCCACAACAGCCATGTCACAGAATGGAACCTGGAAATATGTGCAAGAATATCACTCAGCAGCCTCCTAAATAACAAGATGCTTACAAGCCAGAACAGATTATGAAGCTAAGTGAGCAAGACCTTTGTGACATTCACCAGAATTTAGCTTGAGAAACTGTGACTTCTATTTTAAGACCCAAATTTCTCATGGATCATTCAAGGTTTGATTTTAAAATTATTATATAAGTCCACCTAAGTTTTTTTTTTGTTGTTGTTTTTTCTGTTTTGAAAAATAGTGTCTTAAGTCTGTCTTAACTCCTTGACATGGGCTTAAAATAATGAAATCAGTGACTTAGAACTGATTTTACCCTTTCCCCCCCCCCTTTTTTTTTTTTTTTTTTTTTTTTTTTTTTTTGGTACCAGGGATTGAACCCAGGGGTGCTTAACTATTGAGTCACATCCCCAACTCTTTTTATATTCTGAGACAGGGTCTCACGAAATTGCTGGGGTTGGCTTTGAATTCATGATCCTCCTGCCTCAGCAACCCAAGTCACTGGGGTCACAGGCATGCACCACCAAGCCCAGCATTAGCATTTTTTCTAAAAATATCAGAGAAACGAAACCAAAATGGACTTCTGGGAAAGTAAATAATCTGCATTTACCTGCAAATTGTTATGTCAGAATGTTGGCTTTAAAAATTCAAATGTTCCTCTCTGGTTTTTATAGGACCTGAGGGCACTTGCTTTGCTTCTGTCAGTACACACTCCCAAACAATTAAACCCAGCTCTAATTCCAACTCTGCAAGAGCTTTTAAGCAAATGTAGGACTTGTCTGCAACAAAGAAATTCACTCCAAGAGCAAGAAGCCAAAGAAAGAAAAACTAAAGGTTAGCTTTATGAACATTAACTACCTTTAGGGTTGGAAATGGGACGAATGTACGGTGTAATGGATTTTATAACGCTGTATATTCAGTTGAACCTCCCAAATATAAATGCTGATAACACAATTGGCTCCCCACAGCTACTCCCCTATGTGATCTTATGACCACTTCCAGAAGTTTCCATCTTAATGTTTGTTTTCACAGATGATGAAGGGGCCACTCCTGTTAAAAGACGACGTGTTAGCAGTGATGAGGAGCACACTGTAGACAGCTGCATCAGTGACATGAAAACAGAAACCAGGGAAGCCCTAACCCCAACTAGCACTTCAGACAATGAGACAAGAGACTCTTCAATTATTGATCCAGGAACTGAGCAAGATCTTCCTTCCCCTGAAAATAGTTCTGTTAAAGAATATCGAATGGAAGTTCCATCTTCGTTTTCAGAAGACATGTCAAATATCAGGTCACAGCAAGTAGAAGAACAGTCCAGCAGTGGTAGATTTGAAGATTGTAAAGAATTTAAAGACCTCCACTGTTCCAAGGATCCCACCCTTGCTGAGGAAGACTCTGAGTTCCCTTCTACTTCTATCTCTGCAGTTCTGTCTGATTTGGCTGACTTAAGAAGCTGTGATGGTCAAGCTTTGCCCTCCCAGGACCCTGAGGCTGCTTTATCACTCAGTTGTGGCCATTCCAGAGGACTCTTTAGTCACATGCAGCAACATGACATTTTAGATACCCTGTGTAGGACCATTGAATCTACAATCCATGTGGTCACAAGGATATCCGGCAAAGGAAACCAAGCTGCTTCTTGACACTAGATGTAGCATGTCTACTTTTAAGCGCCCCCTCCCCCTCAATGCTGTTTGTATAAGTTTTGCTTATTTGTTTTGTGCTTCAGTTTGTCCAGTGCTCTCTGCTTGAATGGCAAGATAGATTTATAGGCTTAATTCTTGGTCAGGCAGATCCAGATGAAAAAATTTGCATCTTCAGTATACTTTCTAAAGGGCAATCAGATAATGGATATGTTTTATGTAATTAAGAGTTCACTGTAGTGGCTTTCATTTAATATGGCTGTCTGGGAGGAACAGGGTTCCCAGCCCTGTACAATGTAATTTAAACTTACAGCATTTTTACTGTGTATAATATGGTGTCCTCTGTGCCAGTTTTGTACCTTATAATAGAGGCAGATTGCCTCCGATCGCTGTGGTTCTTATTATCAAAATTAAGTTTACTTGTATACGGAACAACCACAAGAAATTTGATTCTGTAAAGAATCCTCTTTAGCTGTGGCCTGGCAGTATATAAATGGTGCTTTATTTAACAGAATACCTGTGGAGGAAATAAAGCACACTTGATGTAAAAATAATTGTTTTATTTTTATTGACATGACTGATTGCTATTTCTGTGCACTTAATTAAACTGATTGTGATGACTTTTCATTTGTTTACATACGTTGCTTCGGTCTTCTCAGACGCAAGTACTGAGGAAACCATGAATGGGAAAAGCACTTATCCACTCCATTCTGTTTCCTTACAAGTCTTCCTGGCAGTCCCAAAAAGCAATTCAGCCCATCAACTTCTTAGTCCTCTCTACCCTGACGTGCATCACTGCTGCAGGGCTAACCAAGGAGGACAGAGAGGAGTGTAATAGCATACAGTCAACTATCCCTCACGTTAGCAGGCTTTTAGAATGCAACATGCCACTGTTTAATTACCTATGAGCTACACGCCTTAACAACCCTGAAGTAAAACAAAGGACTATTATAACATGCCATTTATTTTTTATCTTTAACAACTACGTCTGAGAGTAAGCTTGCTAGGACTACCTTGAGCTTGGGAAACTTCAACTGTCCTCAGTCTCTTTCCAGAGGAACATCTATGGAAGGTGAGGTGAACAGACCTAATTTCAGGTTGCTTACTATTTTCAACTCAAATTAGAGTCAATAGTGCTTTTTAATTCCGTATAAGTTCTTGGATTTCATCCAATATCAAATAAATTAAGATTTGGGCATTTTTGTTTTTTTTAAGGAAAGACAGGGAAGAGAAACATGACACTTTCTAATGCAAAAAAAATAAAATAAAATACTCTTATAAAACCTAACTAGTCAACCATTTAGGGTGGGCAGCTGGAGTAAACCTTTTATTTCTTCAAAATGCTGCTTCTGCCACAGAATTTCATATTCTCTTCTTTACAGACAGGAACTCCTTTACAGTCCAATTGTAATTCCGTTTGCCCTAGAGTAGTACAAAATTCAGTTGCAACTGTTGCATAGTGTTCTGGAGAAAAATAGGAGCCTTATTACTGCATTAAGAAAAAAAAATTTATCCATACCAACGTTAGTATTGCTGAACCTTTACACACAAAGATCATATAACTACCTTCTGGCCAGTTCCTACACCTCCATTCATGACGATCTTTCTGTTTTTTAACTGAAAACAAAGGGAAATACCACTGAAAACCCCTTTTAAAACCTCCCACAATACAAAATAGAAAAAGTAAATCCTTTCAGTAAAAACCACTAAGTAAGTACAAGAAGAATCTGAACACCACCTTTCATTTTAGATGCTGGTACGACTAATAATCCATTCTTAACTGCTAACCACAATTAACATCAAGGACAAAATAGTACTACTGACAGCCACAATGACAGTCAATGTCAAGGATGAAGTGACAGCAGGCAACATACTCTAATGATAGAAGTGACAAAACCCAGAGGAGGGGTTGGGAGTTAGATTTAGACCTTTTTTTCCTATTCCCATGCTAGGGATAGAACCCAGGGCTCCCTGCACGCTAGGCAAGCACTCCACCAGTGGGCTACATCCCGGGCCCAAGACCTATTTTTTCTAAACTCATTAAGTATCTGCACACAATAACTGAAACAGTTTAGCTTTATCATGACTTAGTATCCTTAATGATGTTTCAGTAACAACTTTTAAATGTTTTATAACTATGTAAGTTTTCAAGATGATATGCACTCAGATAAAAGCCCAAATCAAGCTAAAACCAGCATAGGCCAAGAGCAATATTAAACAAGGAAGAATTAAGTCCCAAATTGCTGCTTTAACCCTGTGATTACTTACCAATTCTGTTATTCACCAGTGATGTTCCCATCAAACATTTGGAATTTCCCTCCCTTTTCAGCTTCTAATACAGCAGGAGATTTGGAAATTTCTGCACCAACCTTCCAAGCAAAACACAATAGATGTTATTCCAACACATGCTGTTACCATGTTTTTGTATCAAACTCAAAGGTATTGGGCAGTCTAGGCAAGCACTTTACCAACAAGCTACACCCTCAGCCCTGCTATTACCTTTTTAATCTAAATGTAAAGTACATAATTTAACTGTGACTGGTTAGTTGTGTTTGTTTTAATCCTGGACACATCTTTTGCTTAAAGATGATAAAAAGCTTTCTTACCTATAGAGGGAGAAAATCTGGTCAACTACTATATCCTCTAACTGCTGATACCCCAAAACTATCCATCTTTGTCCCCTCAAATATTCAGAAGCCATCCTCCTTCAATTTCCATCACCACTGTCCCAGAGCACTTCAATCAAACCTACAGCCACAAGGGAAAAAAACACCTCCTGTTTTTTGTGGCACATTTTTCCCCAATGTCAGCACTTAGGATACTAGCTTAGGGAGTTAACTTACTTCCTTCACGGTGAAGATGCCATATAGCTGCTCTACTGTTGTGTCAAACAGTCAGTCATGTGCAGAGCCACAGTGGGAATCCTTACACCCAATGCCACTGGAGATGATGCCTGAACCTCAAAAAAAAAAAAAAAGAGTTCCAGAGAATAGTGAGCACATCAAGAGAGAACAATACTGGAATTAAGTCAGTCTTCTCAAAACCTCCCAAATTCTACACTACCCCTTCTAAACACTCACATAGAAAGCCACACACATACACCCCAATTCTAAAAAGGACCTAAAATCTTCCCAACCCCAAAGTCAAGAGAGAAGGTTCTCCCACTGTGGTATGTGAGCCTCAAAGTCATCTGGTAATATTTTATTATCTTGCCTAGCAAAGAACACTGCCTGCCATCCATTCATGTGTGTGTGTGTGTACATATACATATATTGGGGTTGGGGCAGTGCTGGGAATCAAACACAGGCCCTTGTGCATTCCAGGCAAGCACACTACCACTGAGCTATATCCCCAGCCTGAGACTCATTCTTGATGGGACCATCAAAAGGCCAGTTTATACATTTCCTTCTATCAAGGATGAAATTGGGCTGGGGTTACGGCTCAGTGGCAGAGCGCTTGCCTAGCACATGTGACGCACTAGATTTGATCCTTAGCACCACATAAAAGTAAACAAGGCATGCTATCCATTTATAACAACAAAAAAATTTTTAAAAAAAATGAAAGTTGGGCTGGGATTGTAGCCTCACTGTACAGCGCTCACCTAGCATGTGTGAGGCACTAGGCTCAATCCTCAGTACCATATATTAAGTGTTGTGTCCATCTACAAACTAAAAAAAATTTTTTTTTTAATTATTAAAAAAAAGTAAAAGAAAAAGTTTTGGCCTGGGGATGCTGCTCGGTGGTACAGTGCTTGCTTAGCATGTACAAGGCCCTGGGTTCAATTCCCAGCACCACAAAACACACACAAGGGTCTTTTTATCATTTCCACAAACAAAATGGTAGATCTTAAAGGGTCACAGGGGATGCAACTGTCCTTCACAGTTCATCATCAACAGGCTATCTGGAGCTTTGATTCACTCTTATTAAGCACTTCCTTTGTCCCCCTCCCCAAACTTTGACACCAAAGGTCATACCTGCAAGGTATTTTCACTCGGTTTTCCTTTTAACAGTTAATCTTGGGTTGATGAAGCTTTTGTTGGTAAAATCATTCCAGTTGTAAAATTCTACAAAGAAATGTGGGAAATGGTTTTAATAAAGATATATTTCCTTTTAGCACAAACGTAATGGTAGAAATAGCATTGAGGAAAATAAAAGAACTGATATTTGTAAAAGAAATCCTATAGCATTTTGAGGATTTCAGACTACTCCATAAACTACTGGTGCTTAACATCATGAATTTCTTGAAGCAACGAAAGTCTGTTGTTATTTCTTTTTTTCAAATTCCTTTTATCGAGTTATTTAAAAAAAAAAAAGTAAAATTTTCAAAACTTCTTTTCCAAATACCTAAATTTTATATGATTAACTATTACTAGTTTTGTGGCCCTCACCTACTGTCAAAACTGGACACTTTCTGATTGCTTCACCATACCTCACCAAGCTTGTTCTCACAGTTTCCAAGTCCCTAAGCCACCCACACGTGTGCTACATGTGCAGTCTTGTGGGAAGCATGGCAACCCCAAACCTATCTATGTCAAAACTTTGAAATGCAGGATAAGGCCCTGCTGTGCATTCTGCCTGGCAGGTAACTCCTCTAATTCAGGGAGAAGACAATAACCTCACTTCCATGCAGCACAGGGACGATCTAGTGTAGCTCAACTACAACCCATAATACCTGCAATCATTTGCATTCATACACTCATTCATTCAACAAAGATTTATTAAGCACCTACTATGTGCCAGGCATTGTGCTAGATGCTGGAGGTACAGCAGTGAACAGACAGACACCTTCCATGCCCTCATGGAGCTTATAGTCTAGCAGGGAAGACAGACATTAAACAAGTAATTACACAAACAACTGATTAGATGATTTTCATTCCAGAAAACTACTATTAACAATTCTGTAGGCAAAAATGGTTCACGCTGTGTACAATACTGACGATCACTAATTTTATGGTCTTACCCATGACAGCTCTCAACATCCAGACTATAATTTATTCTGCAGTACAAGTGTGCTTAGAGCTTAACTTGGATTCCAGACCATAGTGCAGAACATAACTTGGGTAAATAGAAAAGGGACCCTCTGGTTCACAAGGGATGCCTTCTTTACCCGTCTTAAGTGCCTTCAGGTAATCTCCAAGGCCTCCCTGACCTTGGCGGTGCCTGCAGTTTTCATAAGATCCTTCAGTATATCCCCATCTCCTTTCTTTTACTCACGTCACCTACAAATCAGAAAAATACAACAACCTAGAAAATCTAGTTTAATGTATTTTTACAATATTGGGCTCTATGGATATGGAGAACCGTGAAGGTTGGGGAGGGAAAGAAATGACAGCAAGAAATATGACAAGTTTCTTCACAATACAGTTGGAGAGAATGTAAAGGCTTCTAAATCAAGAGTGCACTGACAGGGCTGGTGGCCAAACCCTTAGATAGAAAGTGAATCACTTAATTTGCATATGAAATTGTGTGCACTTACATACATCAATTAAATTGCTGATGTAGTCCGCAGCTTTAATCAGGATCTAAAAATGTGCTGTCCAGTATGGCAGCCACTAGTCACACATAGCTACTAAGCACTTGAGATGCGGCTGATCTGAATGAGATGTGCAATAAGCTTTAATTATAATACACACCAGACTCCAAAGACTTAGTATGAAAAAAAGAATGTAAACACCTCATTAATAATTTTTATATAATTACATGTTAAAATCACATTTTTATATGTTGGGTTAAATAAAACTTCATTAAAATTATTTCCTATTTTTTAATATGGCAACTAAAACATTTAAATTTAAATTGCATATGTGGCTTATATTATACATATATTGAACATCACTGTTCTAGAACCCCTGAGGCACTATAATCAGGAAAATGAAAGCAGGGCATGGTGGCACACCTTTGTAATCCCAGTGACCCAGGAGGCTGAGGTAGGAAGATGCCAAGTTTGGGGCCAGCCTGGGCAACCTAGAGACACCCTGTCTCAAAAGAAAAGGAAAAGGACTGAAAGGATTGGGGATGTGGGGATGTAGCTCAATGGTAAGGCAACTCAGGTTCAATCCCCAGTACCTGCGAGAAAAAAAAAAAGAAAATCAAGTTCCCATGTAACCTGGCCTTGTACCCTTCTGACAGGAAGGAGGACTAGGCAAGGGAATGCATGGAAGAAAGAGCAGAGAGTATGGAAGGAGGAGAGAGAAGGAGAAGGAAGCATCAGAGCACTCAGTGGTATTCTCGGAACAAATGAGATGTTGCGTTGAAAGCACTTCAGGTCCTGTTTCAGTTAAGCTGGGCCTCGTGCCCACGCCTCTTCAAATCTAGAGTTTGTTCTATAATGCTACTGAGGTTCAAAATCTAGAAGACCAGGTTAACATGCTGTTAAAAAGCTTTTCAGCTGATAATCTGAATCTAATAAAGTGAAATCACAGCCTGAGTACAGCAACATGAGTGAAGGCATGCCCAAGACAGCCCAGCCTTTATGGCATTTGATAACCTCCATGAAGGCCAATCCAGAGATTCTGCATGCACTGGGCACTGCTCAGCACGACTGAGCTCCTGTGTTTTGGGAAGACTTCGTGTCAAGTACATACACAAACCAAAACGGATCCTTTACAAGATTATTCTGTTTCGAAAAATACAACTGCTCTACAAATGATCTCTCCCTCAGAGCCAGACTTTTGACATCAAGAGGACAGCACCTTCAAGCCAGGCACAGGAGTGACACAAGACTCCATCTCCCAGGAGGATCAGGAGCGTCAGTCAAAAGCAACACCTACTGTTAGCTTACAAAAAAATCATGACATAACCAAGGGAGAACACAACTAAGGCGGAGAATCTTCACTTAGGGAAACAGTGCAGGTACAAGGGAAGAGAAACGGGTCACATTCAGCAAGCCATGCAAGTGGCCTGAGCACTTGACAGTACATATATTGTCACATTTTAACCTGGTAACACCCCTGAAGGATAATTATGTCCATTTTCCAGATGAGGAGGCTGTGGAGGGTATAGTCACCTGCCCAGGGCCCACCTGGTCCCTGGGGAATCGAGGCTTCCTGGCGCTCCTCCTCTTTCTTCACCACTCTAGCTCCACATAGTGAAGCATCCTTCTTGGAAAAGAAGTCGTTCACAATTCACCACAACCACCCAAGAGTCATAGTCTGAGCAACAGTTATGCAAATGATCAACATCAATAGCAGAAGCTGAAGCTGAAAAAATGAAAAAGAAAGAAACTCCATTGGATACCTCGGTATCATCTACTTCATTCTCTTCAGAAAGGTTTGGTATTTCAATCAATCCCTTGTGCTTCACACCAGACTCTTTAAGTGTACCTAAAAATGAGCAAAACAGGGTCTCCAATTAAAAATAAAAACTGGTTTCATGCAAAACAGAAATTCTCACCTCCCTCAGAGGTTGCAGCCACATCAGAGGGGAGCAGCCAAAACAAGTGGCACTAGACTGACCAAACCAGTGGTGCACAGAAGTCAGGGACAGCAGTCCTGGAGGGAGGAAGAGGGTCTGTAACTCATGTTTCCATTTTATTCCCCGCTTTTGTAGTACTAGAGATTGCGCCCAGGGGCACTTTACCACTGAGCTATACCCCAGCCCATTCCAACCCCCACCATTTTTTTTCTAATGCACCCTGGGTCAGTTTTCTTTCTTTCTTTTTTTTTTTTTTTTTTGGTGGTTCTGGGATTTGAACCCAAGTCCTCATGCATGCCATGCAAGCACTGTCCTCTGAGCTACACTGTCTTGATTTTGATTTTGATTTTTTTGAGACAGGGACTTTCTAAGTTGCTAAGGTTGGCTTTGAATTTATGATCCTCCTGTCCCAGACTCAGAATCAGGTGAGTGCCACTGAACTCAGCTCATGTTTCCCTTCTTACCCCAGTGTTCTATGTCAGGTCAAAGCAGGATGATGAGCTATCTTAATGGGGAGTATAGCCACTTAGGGATGGAAGGGCAGAAAGGGACAAGGAGCTCTGATCACAGAAAGCATGAAGGAAGGGGGGCTGTGGCTCCAGGAAGCTTCGCACGGTCTCTGTGTGTCTGGATTTCTTCCAGGGCTTGAGTGCTGCCACCGCAAGGACACAACTGGCTTGGGGTCCAGGCAGCTCTCACAGCTGCCTTCTGGCTACAGCCTGGATTTTTATATTTTAATTGCACATCACTCCTTTATGATACTGATCTGGAAAAAGTATTTAGTGCAGTTACATTCAAAATGACTACGAGGCTCCCATGGCAGGGTCAACCAACTGGAACATTACTTAGAAATCAGACACAGCAAAAGACACACTTGGGCATGACCTACAGGGCATTTCAGTGCCACTAGACAAGGTGGGAAAGGGGTTCTCAGGTACACAGTAGAAGGCACTCCTACCCTCAGAAGTCAAGGAGCGTAAGCATCAGAAATGGCTTATTTTCTGATGACCGCATAAACTTAATTTAGGATTGATCCCAACCTTGCAGAGCCAGCTCCTCTTGGGTCAAGGAGGAAATTTTTTCTTTCTTTATTTTTTGTGATCATAATGCAGGTTACGTTCATCTTCCACTGAAATGACTAGACCTCCCCTGACTTCCCCTGACCTACCCCTCCCCCCCCAAAAAAAAGATGTGACTACAGAAGAGCGCAGGACTCACTTCTAGAGCACACACCACTCTCTGGCTTCTCACTGGTCACGCCTTGGCATGAGCTTCCTCACCCCTCCTTAAGCAGGTCCTTAGTAAATCAAGCGCTAGCCAAAGCCCCAGTTAGCACCTCTCAACTATCTGGGATAAGAGGAGGGCTCTGTCAGCATGCACTGAGGGCCCATGCCACACAGGTGCTACTCACTAGAGTCTCTGAGGGAGTAGGTGAGGAGACTAAATGCTAAATGAAAATGGGAGCTACCATTAAAGGTCTACAGAGGTGGTCAATGTGACGTGTGCAGGGCAGGAAGAGATGTAGAAGAGTGACAAGGGAGTGCAGGACGTCCCTGGGACAGAGCCCTGCTTGCGTGCCTTCATTTCTTGACCACAGCTTGTAGGGCTTTATGCACAGACTGGTCTCTTCACCCTTCTGAAACTACATGGGTTTGACAGGCTTCAAGTTCTTATCCAACGCACACCTGGCAGGTCAGCCCCAGGCCAGCATCTTCAGAGAAGCCCTTCAGGTGCAGGTCAGTGCCCTAAGGCGGGTGCTATGGATTGTGATCTATGCTGTGTCACTCCTGAGCTTGTAGAACTATTTCATTCCAGAAGGGCTATTGCTTTGGGCCAAGGGAGAGGAACAGACACAGGCCAGGAGGTTCCTCAGAGACCTAGACCCCTGTCCCTGGGGGAAGAAGCAGGAGCCAATGGGAGAGAATTAAGGACAAACTCCCGCCTGGAGGGTTCTATTGCAGGCAGAGGTGGGACTGCTTTTGAAGCTTGCTCTTGCCTCCCTTGGTTCTGGCCTGGCTCCTGCTAGGAAGGCAGCCCCAGGCTGTGGCCAGGTACAGGCTGTTCTCTAACAGATTCTCCGGAGAGGAGCTGACTCTAGGGCTGAGGCCCAAATATGAACTCAGAACAATCCTCCACAATCTGCTCTCACCCTTTCGCCTCCTCTTCCTTCCCTGTGTGTCCATGTCCTTGGTTTTTTTATTGCATAGATACTGTCCATCCAGCCAGGAGCTAAGTACGTAGGAAAATTCAACCCAAACTCCCCAAAGTAAAAACAACCAAAATTTCTTTATCCATTCATCAGCTGAGGGACAATGTGGTCCATCATACAATGGAATGTCTCTAGGCTATGAAAAACAATGAAATACTCATATATGCTATACCACAAACAAATCTTGAAAATCATGAAATAAAAGAAGTCCAACTCCAAATACTATATATGGTAAGGCTCCTTTTATATAAAATGTTCAGAGTTAAATCCATAGAGACAAAAAATAGATTGATGGCTGTCAGGGGCCTGGGAAGAAGGAAATGTGGAATGATTGCTAATGGCACAGGGCTTCTTTCTAGGGTGAAGAAATGTTCTAAAATCAACTGTGGTGACAATCTGAATATACAACTCTGAATATGCTGAAAAAAACACTCAATTATGCATGTTAAATTGGGTGAACTATAAGATATGTGAATCATATCTCAATAATTCTGTTATAAAAATAAATCCCTGGAGGAGGACAATAGTCAACATCCCCAGGCAATCACAGAGTATACCAAATATCAACATTTTAGGGAAAAACGAAGCAGGAAGGGAGATAGTACAGGGAGGGGGTCTGCAGTTAGTTACAGAATGGAGAGAGATGGCTTCACTACAGATGACCTTGAGGAGATGGACAGCAAGGAAGGTTGTTTCGGGGAGCAACTCCATGAGGCTCCAGCACAGGTGCCTATAGAAAAGAGTCAGCTCAGCACAGTGAGCTCCAAGCAGTCTCTGTGCAGGGAGTAAGGAGCTCCAGCTTTGGGGACCTCGCAATTCCAAGGGCAGTCAGGAACTACTAATGCCAACTCAGGGTCAGTTAGCACCAGGCCCATGGCTGCCAGAGGCCTGGGAAGAAGAAAATGGGGAATGACTTGGTAGGGTTACTAAAAGATATGCACTAAATGAATGAACTGAATGCCCCAGGCTCCCAGCTCCACCCTTCTCTCTCTCTCTCTCTTTCTCTCTCTCTCTCTCTCTCTCTCTCTCACACACACACACACACACACACACACACACACACACACACACCCTTACCTTTCCAGCCCAGCTTGATGTTCCACTCATAGAAGAAAATCAGTTTTCCTTTGCGGCTGCTGCAAGAAGCCTCACCTTCCACCTGCTTCAGTTCACTGATCTCACAGCGGCCTGCCTCATTCTCCACAATGATGCCCACCAGCAACTCTTGGAGTTTCCCCTTGGACCAGCTGGTGGCATCCCTCTCTGTCCTGCCAGGGATCAGAAGGGCACAGTGGTGAATGGAAGCCCGGGCTGGTATCCACAAGACCAGACTGAATGCCATGGGCATCCAGGCTCAGCCCAGATCAGCCTTGAGAAGCCTGCCACCCTCCAACTTACAAACATGCTTCTCCAACAAGCTTTGTACCAAATATCTTTTAATCCTCCTGCTTGGTTCCTTAAGATTGTTATCAGTCAAATCATATATATATATATTTTTTTTTTTTTGTGGTGCTGGGGATTGAACCCAGAGCCTTGTGCTTATGAGGCAGGCACACTACCAACTGAGCTACATCCCCAGCCCCCAAATCATATTTTGCCTTAAAAACACTGTCTTGGAGAGGAGCGTCCAGGAATCTTACTTGTTGGAAATAGGATGGGCAAAGCCTGGGCCATGTGTAAATGGGGTAATAACTGAAATAACACTAATCATGACAAACCAATTATCAGTGTTACCATATATGCATTACCTCGTGCAATCTTCTCAAATAATATTCCCATTTTGGAGGAAAGATATGGGCTAAGTCAGTGCCCTATCCATGCAGCTGGGGCTAGGAAACTTGCAAGGCCCAGAAAGTACCAGTGAAGTCATGCCGCCATCCCCACAGGCTGGAGGCTTGGCTCTGGCTTAGGACCTGTCTCAAAAGGCTCTGCTGGTCTTGAGGTGCCCCAACCCTGGGGACCAGAGGGCATCCCTTCCTGAAGCTCTGAAGGTGAGAGGGAGGCAGGCATCACCCCATTTTTCTGATAAGGTACAGGAGAACAGGTAGCTCAAATTCAGAGAAACCAGGGCTCACGGGAGGACCACCAAGCTAGGTACAGAAGGACCCAAATTCCTTCTCTGTCCTATCCACACCAAGGCATCCCCACGCACACGCACGCACACTACCCAACTCCTATTTAATACCCAGGGGCATCAAGAAGGCCGGCGGGGGAGGGGGAAGCCGAGGCCGTAAGGTCTGCGGCCTCCTTGAGGCTGTCAGAGGAGAAAGGGGACGTCAGGAGTCACTCGTGGGGCCCAGTCTAACTTTCAGGGAGGAGCCTGAAGCCCGAGAGGTAGGGTAGGGAGAAGCGCCACCTCCTGCCTCAGAGGACCCCAGGGCAGCGGTCTTCCGCGGCCGGCGGGGAGTGCGCGCGGCCCAGTCCCACCCAGCCCGCCCGGCCGCTCGCCGCGCCCCGAGGCCCAGGGAGGCCCGGTCCCCGCGGCCCTGCCCCGCTCCGGGAGGGCGGAGGCCGCCCGCCGCACCAGTGCCAGTTGTTCACGTTGGTTCCGTCCTCCCGCTCCTCCACGATCCAGCGCGGGTCCCCCTGGCCCCATTTGGCCATGGCTGCGCGGCCTCGGCGGAAAACAAGGACCGGCCGCGGCGGCTGCGGCTCCGCGCCGGCGTTTCCGGCCTCCGAGTCCGGGAGCAGCGCGCTCCCAGCGCCCAGAAAGTGCCAGAAATCCCCGCCCCCGGCTCCGCCCCGCCCCACCGCCCGCTCCGCCGCGGATCGCTGGGGAGCCGCGGCCAGGTTCCGGGAGGCTGCGCTGCTGGAAGGGACTCGGGCTCGAGGGCCTGGGAGGCTGGAGCGGCGGGAGGGGGGCCCCGGCTCCGCTGCGCGTCTGGCACCGCAAACCCCCGCAGAGGGGAAGCCTCAGCCGCCTGCGAAGGGCAGAGACACCGCTCGGGATTTTTGTTACTATTGCAGTTGTCTCCAGTGCCGGGCAGCGCGGCGGGGCGTAGGCGGAGCGGCGCGCAGTGCTGGCGCTGCGGGCTGCCAGCGGCCGGCTGGTGGCTGGTTTTCGGTGAACACCGCGCCCGAGGACGAGACCCGAACGCCGACACAGCGCGCTCACCGCGCGCCTCGGTCCCCGCTGCGCGCGCTCCCGACACTCCTTTTGCGGGGTTCTGTCCCAAAGTTCCTGCACAACAGTGGACCTCGCTTCTCTCTTGGAGGCCAAGTCTCTGGCCTTTCCAACACCTGGTGGAATAGCACGAGCTGCCAAGTGCTAGGTTATTTCAGGAATATTCACATTTTATTCATATAATAATAATATTGTAGAAAGAACGAAATATTGTGATTGCAAGTGCTTGTGATTGCAACTTGATGCACTTTGCAATAAGTAAGTGGGTAATATTAATGATTCCTTTCATGGGTTTTCACTTTCTGGCAAAAACTTGGCACCAACTGGAAAATGTTACTGAGATATATGTGGAGATTTATTTTGCAGATAAAATGGGTGGGATAATGTAAGCGTGGAAGTACCTGGCTGTTCAGTTCCCCTGTGCTCACCTGCCCTGTGCCTGTGGTCTGTGCTCATCCATGAAATAATTAGTGGTTAAGGATGGTTTTTCTCCATTTGCTTAGTGGAGCTACTGTATTATCATCTTCCAAAGATCTACAACTGTTAAATAAACAACTGCTTCACAGAACTTTCACCCCAAAACAAAATGACATTGTGATTTCACCTTTCACACTTCACCAAAAACATGGACAGCTGACAGGAGGTTATGAGGGGTAAACTGGAATATCAATTAGTGAGCACTATTTTCTCCTAGATTAGCTGCTCATTTTTTTTCCAATTCAGAGAGAATATTACTGATAGAACATTACATGGTAAGATTTAAATATCCCTTTGAACCTGGTGGCAGATAAGACACTAGAAAACTTACAAAGGCAAAAGTTGTAATCACTAAAATGTTAGGTGGACAAAAAATTACAATATTCACAAAAAAGAACTAATCCCAAGGGAAATAACTTCGTTAAAATGTAAACGAAAAGATCTTATATAGATAATTATCAAGAATTAAATTGTCCTAAAATAATTTAATCAATAAAGCAATTTCAGGCAGGTATGTGCCTGTAGCCCTAACAACAGGGGTTTTTTTTTGTTTTTGTTTTTTTTCCTCCCTGTTGCTGGGGATCAAACCTAGGACCCTGTGCTTGCAAGGCAAGCACTCTACCAACCAAGCTATCCTCCCAACCCAACAACAGGTTATGACTGATTTGATTTGGTGGCCAGAAGGTGAATGAGGTGGCATCCTGCCTACAGCCAAGCCAAAGTGATGACACTGACAGGCTCACAAAAAGAAAGGCAAAATGTTCCAGGAATTTCTTTTTTCCCATAACCAATCTGTGCTGGGTAAACCCAAACCATTTTCACCTTTAGCAAAGGCAACTGAAAGGTGTGAACCAGGATTGAACTCTAGCCATGCACTCCACTAGAGAATCAGGACTTGGAGCAGGTTCCTGTCACAATAGACCTATGAACTGATAAGGTTCTGCCTTTGAGGAAGTCACTATGCTAGTCTCTTTTTATAACTCTGATGCCTTTGCCTCAGTTTAATTCTATTCATATTTATTGAACTGACAATATGCACATCTGCCCCAGCACAATGCCACTATAGCACATAGTTTACTGTGTACAGTCTTTGCTCTCAGGCTGCTATCTGCACTGGCCTGCTGACCTTCAGAGAAGGAACTCTTCTAAATCCCTGTGCCAAAGCTGTGCCCAACACAGTGTGGACACCCAGAAAATCTGTTTGGCTGACTAGATGAATAAAGGAATGAAGATTTCTTAAACTTATGTGTTTGAACCTGTAGGCTGTAAATCTTTTAGGAGATATCAATAATCATTTTATCTTTTCTAAAATTTTTTTTATTTGTTGATGGACTTTTATTTATATGCAATGCTGAGACTCAAACCCAGGGCCTCACACATGCTAGGCAAGCACTCTACCACTGAGCTACAACCCCAGCCCCATCATTTTTATCTTAATGATACAGAAATGAAGTGATCAGAGTGATTTCATGTGGTTAAGGTCAATATTCTTTTTTCGATTTTGAAACCATTTTTTTGTGTGAGGTGATACTAAGTTTTTATAAGCTTAGGATTCCAACTGAAGTTTGTTTGCTCAGTTGTATATCATATAGTGGGGAGTAGCACTAAATTTGTCATAAGACTTAATGACCTTATTTACAGCTTCCAAGAAATCCTTCTCAATATCTGTGCTCGGATTGCAAACATACAGCTTCTATGCAGACACTTCTAATCTCAGCATCAGTGCTATTCGGACGCAGTTGTGCTAACAATTCAAATCTGGTATCTCTTTCAACACTCATTGAACAAGCATGTATCTTAAAGATGTGAGTCGATCCTCCAAATCAGGTAAGCTAAATTCAGTCTTTCTATCCAATCTCCCTGGCCTCATCAGCGCTGGGTCCAGAGTATCCGGTATGTTGGTGGCCATCAGCACTTCAATGTTGCCTCGAGGATCAGAACCATCTAGCTAATTGATCAGGTCCAACCTTGTTCTCTGCACTTCATTGTCACCTCCAGCACCATCATCAAACCAAGTCCCTCCCATGGCATCAATTTCATCAAAGAAGATAAGGCAGGCTTTTTTTTGTTCTGGCCATTTCAAAAAGCTCATGAACCATTCAAGCCCCCTCACCAACGTATTTCTGTACAAGTTCAGATTCAATAACTCGAATGAAGCAAGCATCAGTCCTATTAGCAACTGCCTTGGCACAGAGTGTCTTGCCTGTGCCTGGGGGACCAAGCAGCAGTACAACCTTGGGAAGTTCAATGCCAAGGTTGACAAACCTCTCTGGATGAAGTAGTGGAGTTTTCAACTACTTCTCAAAATTTCTCAATCTGCTCCTTACAACCACCAACATCACTGTAAGTGACATCATGTTTTTCCTCCACCTGCATCATAGTAACTGTTGGGTCAATCTTAGGATGCAGTGGAATGTGGATTTGATATTCTGTCACACCAACTCTCAGCCCTTCTTCAGTGTCAATAGGTGACAGTCTACCGCGAACTTGGCAGCTGCTTCCCATTGATAATTTGGGTCCTCCAAATCAGCATTAATTAGCTTTGTACACCTTGCAACCTGTAAAGGCTGTTTGCTCTTGAGAGTTTGCTTATCTGCAGCCAAGTCCCAGAGCGCTGGTGGGGCCAAGCCAGTATCAAATTCTTTAAGAAAGCTCATTAATTTCCTTGAAAAGTTGTTGAATGTTATCCTCAACCTGCTTAATCTGCCTAAAGTAAGTCCTCTGACCATAAGTTTTCAGCAACGCAATCTCCCTCTCATCCAGAGTTCAGATGGGCTTGTTGTCCTTTCTCATCCTCTTTGGTTTTCCTTCGATCTGCACCAAAATAATCCGGCATTGTTAGGAGATGTTAGTGCCTTAATTCCTTAGTGATTGCACAGTCTAAGGTCAATATTGTTTCTTAAATTGTTGTGCATGTGTCTGTCTGGTGTGATGTGTTTGTAAGATTATTTCTTTTTAAGTTTGAAAGCCACTGCTGGTAGCAAACACAAAGATAAGTACAATAGTTTGCAACAGTTCATCTGTTTTGCACATGCTAGAATTCCCCCTGCCTACCACAGAGCAAATCTCAATAATTGGTGGAATACATCAGTTCAAAAGGGTAGGTGACATTTGTTGAAAGGATATGAAAGGAGAACTAGGCCTTGATGAATGGATAGAATTTCAGTAGGCAAAATTGGGAGAGGTCATTCCAGACCAAAGAGCAACATCGGCAAAGATGTGCAAGTTAGGAAAGGAACTGGGTGGAAAGTAGGATGGTCACAAAGCAGAACCAGCAAGAAGACACTAAGGAAGACATTTTGAGGATGGACTGTGAATAGTGTGGGAGTGTGGAAAGCCAGTGTGAAGGCTTTCTGTGCCATCCACGCAGTAACCGTGGTGAACTGTCTCCCATGGCACTGGTGGACCACATTGGCAGCTACCAAGCCCAATGCCCAAGTCCTAGTCTTGACTCTACCACTTACTAAGCTTAGGCAATTCCCTCACCTTTGTACGTCATCATCTGTAAAATGGGAATAGTGTTACCTATATATGAGGAATAGATTCTGTTGCTAGTTAACTGTGGGAGACCAGAGCCTGCCTCCTGCAAATATGAGAGATTGTTGAGCAGAAGACAGAAGAAACAGACACTCAGAAAGCTCTCTGCCCTCCTCTATTTTTCTAAAAGCAGGATACAGATTAACAAAGACAAAAGGAATTCTGTCCCCCTTCTATCAGGGAGAACAGCTAAACACTCAAGACAACTTTGGACCTTCACTAACCTAGAGATGGCACCAGATGAACTTATGTTAACAAGCTTTACCACCAGAAAATGACTGAAAGTTATTTTCCTTGTCACTTCTCTAAAAACTTACTGTTCTTGCCAGGCGTAGTGGTGCACATCTATAATTGTAGCTACTTAAGAGTCTGAGGCAGGAGAATTGCAAGTTTGAGGACACCCTGCCTCATAATAAAAAGGGTTGGGGACAGATTTCAGTGGTGAGAGCCCCTGGGTTCAATTCCCCAATACTGCAAAAAAGAAAAATAGAAAAGAGAAAAGATGGAAGAAAGGAGGGAAGGAGAGGAGGGAGGGAGGGAGGGAAAAGAAAAGCAAGCATACCCAAGACAACTAGCTGTGTCTGACACCTAACCACGCAGGTAGTATGAAGTTCAAGGAATCTATATGACTAAAGCTCTTAGAACCCCTCCTGGCACGTAGGAAGCACATAATAAACGTCATTTTATCCTCACCCTCCCAGGATGATCTCTTTTATTCTCATTCACCAACAATCACCAAACTCCAGACTCCTAACTTGACACTTTCAGTTTAGACTATCCTGGTCAAGGCAAAGGTGATTCCTAAAGACAACGTTGCCCACCAATGGAGTCCGAATCTTGCAGGAATGGGTCTACCTTAGCACCCTTGCCAGGTTCCCTCACAGTTAAGAGCACCCTGGGAACGTACTCAGAGTACAGCAGTTGAGATCCTCCCTCAACTGTGCACCTGCCAGGAGATAGGAGAGGCACATTTTCTCCTATCGCTTCCCACTCCGCTTATCCACTTACTATATTGTATCTTCTGAAAGAATACAGACTAGGCTTCTACAACAGAGATTCTCTGCCACCCCAACCCCAGTCCCCCAAAAGTGACTTAAACAGGTGACAAGTTTATTTCTCCCTCCCATCATAGTCTGGGGTAGTGGCTCAGGACCAGTGTTTTTGGCTCCCAGATTTCACCTTGTTGTTTCTCCATTTCTGAGATAGCGCCCTCATCTGCCTTATCAAAGACAGCTCAAAATTACTTCCCTATTCTGCGTTACATGAAGAGAGAAAGAAAAAAGGCAAGCACACTTCATTCCTTTTAAGGGCCTGACTCAGACATGGCAAGTATCACTTCTACACTCTCATTGGTCAGAACTTAGTCACAGGTGGCTAAGTCCCAATGTGAGGGGGGCAGTTGCCCACGGGAAAGAAGGTAACATGGATATTTGAAGAACAACTTGCAATTTCTGCTCAGAGCCACTTTCCTAAACCTGCTCCTCTTCCTAGTTGTGTCCCGTGTTCCCGCTGTCACCATTTACAGAGTCATCCAAGGCTGGGATGTGCAGTGACTCCGCCCCTCCCTCCTCTCCGCACCAGTAAAGGCAGCACCATCCACGTGGCAGGCTGTGCGGCACACCCGGATGGCTCCAGGCAGACTTGCTCATCCCTCACAGCCGACTGGGCATCCTGTTGAGTCTCCTATGTATTTCTCAAGTCACTCTTCTTTGTTCTACCACACCTTATTTTGCTTCTGGTGTTCATCTTTTTTCTTGCTTCTGTCTTTATAAGGTCTTCCTAATGGTCCTCTGTCCCTGTTAGTCTCTTTCCCCTACAGTTTTCCTAATAGAATTGCTCTGCTTTACCTTCTTCAGAGGCATGCCATCCCTTAGGAAGGTTCACTCCAGGTCTGGCGCAGCCTGCCTTCCCAGCCCCACACCTAGAGTGCTTCCATTGCTGGCACCCTGCTGAGGAGAAGCTCTGGGGCTCTCCAGTGCCCCTGTGCCTTCCCACATCCAGGACCCTCTGCCTGATGGGTCCCATTTATTCTTGCTTCCATCACCAAGGCTTTGCTCAAATATTTCTTCCTCTGAAAAACTTCCTTGATGTCCCAGAGAGTCACACTTCCCTCTGTCAGGACTATATAGCACATACACTTTGTTAAAAATATATAAAATTAAAGGTTATAAGCTCCTTTTTAATAGCACAATCGCTCTAACAGCTCTGAAATCAGAGGGTATCTTCAACAGGCAGGGCCTTACAACTTCTTAACTTCTGCTAAAGTACACACAGAGAGGATTTACGTTCGCTTTCCCTGTCACATGGGGCAGCGCCCTCCTGAGCCTGTGTGGAAGGTAGCCTCTCAGATAGCACTCACCTTTCCCTGCCTCCTGGTGTTCATGTCCCTTGACTGTGGGCTGGACCTCCTGACTTGCTTTCAATGACTAGAATACAGCAACACAGCAACACTTATGGAATGTCACTTTCAGGATTCAATTACCAAGACTGCTTTTTTTTTTTTTTTTTTTTTTAATTGTACTGGGGATTGAACCCAGGGGTACTCAACCACTGAGCCACACCCCACCCCTTTTTATTTTTTTATTTTGAGACAGGGTCTCACTAAATTGCTTAGGGCCTCCCTAAATTTCTGATGTTGGCTTGGAACTCACAATCCTCCTGCCTCAGCCTCCAAAGCCACTGAAATTACAGGTGTGCGCCACCACGTGCAGTGACTGCCGTCCTCTTGCTAGCATTAACGCATACTCACGCTTGCATGCCCTCTCTCTTCTTCCCTGAGCCTTGCTCTGGAGGAAGCAAGCAGGTTTAGACATTAGTATAGTTTTGCAAGTATATCATAGGGTAATTCCAGGCAGAGGGACTGCTGGGTCCAAAGGAGCATACACTTAACTTTGACAAACACCTTGATTATCTTTTACTGAGTTACACGGAGATATATCTTATGAGAATGCCTTTCCCCACCTCTTTCTCCCTTTACCAGTATCATCCATCTTCCTGATATTTGACAGTTTGATAGATGAAAAATCATGTTTTAATATAGATTTGATTAGTAAATCAGAATGAGCATTTAAAGTTTTCTCTTTCTTTGTTCTTTTCTTTTTTTTATTCAGTGCAGGGGATTGAACCCAGGGCCTTGCACCTGCTAGCCAAGTGCTCTACCACGGAGTTACATGCCCAGCTCCCAAATGTCTTGACCATTTGTTTTTCTCTCTATACCTCTGTCCATTTTATTTTTTATTTATTTTTATGTGGTGCTGAGGATCGAACCCAAGGCCTCACTCATGCTAGGTGAGCACACTACCACTGAGCCACAATCCCAGCCCCCTCTGTTCATTTTAAAAGTAGGTAATTCACATTTTTTTTTATTCCTTGAAGGAAGTAATTCCTTATGCTTCAGAATGTTTTCAAGCATTTCTTCATGAAATAAAATCATCCTTTTGTTAAGTTTACAAAAAAAAAAAAGCCTTTCTCAACATTCAGGCAACTAAATAAGCAAATATGTAGAGCATAACAGAAGCCAGATTTCTCAATACTAAAGAAGGTGGTTACAAAAACAGAGGAGGTAAAGCTGCAATAAATCCTACTGGACTGGAATAGGGAATACTGATGTGAGCTCATGGTATTTCACAAGGACAGCTACAGAAATGGATACTGTGGTCCAGAACTTTTTTGACACCTTTCCTCTGAAAGGGTAGAGTGTCGTCTCATTGCCCTTGAATGCAGACTAGACCTGGTTGTTTGCTTCTAACCAATAGAATGTGAGAAAGTGATACCAGGTGTCCTCCAAGATGATGAGAGGACACAGCATTCACGGTGTTCTCAGTCTGGCTCTTACTGGGCATCTTCAGCTGAACCTCTGACCAACATTTCAACAGAGCTAAAACCTGCCTAATTTTGTTTTACCCATATTAGTCACTTTTCTGGACTTTCCTATCTCTGAGAAGTATCCAAACTTGGGAGTTGCCTTGGTATTCTCCTCTCCTTCTTTCCACATGAAACCAAGAATTCTTCATCTCACTGCATTGTCACCACTAGATTCCAGACCCAGGCCCTTCAGATTCGCATTGTCACTATAATCATCTCCACTTCCTGCCTAGTTGCTCCTTTTCAATGACCTAATCCTGAAGGAAAGTCCTTAAGAATCACCCTCACTGCCATTATTGCCTTCAACTGTTTATCACCGTGTTACCTAAGATCATGTAGAAACATAAAACTGGCTATTGGCTCTTGGAGTTTTCATTTGATGCAAAATCAGTTTACAAATCAAATGAAAACAACAGCTCAAAACCAATACAATTCAATGAACATTTAATGTTAGATGCTGTTGTGTGGACCACACTATAATCTCCATGGTTTTCTGGAACTCTATGTGCCTATACTACTACAGGCACTGATGGCTACTTTTCTCACCATTTGCTTCCATTAGAACTTTTATGATACCTTGGTTAGTACAGTCAGTCACCAGAGAATTGACTAACCCTTCATATACACACACACCATTTAGGTATTAGTTCTTCATCTATCATCAGCTTAGGACAAAGTAACTTGGTTCCATAAATACAGAGGCACATATGGGTAATGAAACCATGAAACACACAGCTTTAAATAGTTACCTAGGTAAGTCTGAACTTTCTTAGATTAATTGCAAATATTCATTCATGAAGGAATAAACAAAATATGAAACAGATGTACAAATGGAATATTATTCAGGCTTAAAAGGAAAGAAGATTCTGACCACATGGATGAACCTTGAAGACATTGTGGTAAGTGAAACAAGCCAGGCACAAAAGGACACATATGTATGACTTCACTTATACGAGGTACCTACAGTAGTCAAATTCAGAAAGACAAAGCAGCATCCTGGCTGCCAGGGAGTTGGTGTCGGGTTCAGAGTTCCACTTCTGCAAGATGAAAAGAGATCTGTGGATGGATGGTGATGACAGTTGCACAATGTAAATATATTTATTGCTACTGAACTGCACACTTAAATGCTTAATATGGCAAATTATATGTGCATTTAACCATAATAATAATTTTAATATTATCATCAGGTGAAAGACCACAATTTTAAAACACTTGCAGAGGACTCAGTGACTCAGAATATTTCTGGAGACCCCTCTCACTCACAATCCAGATTGCTTTAATCCATTCTACCCCTATACCTACCTGTACCACGCCTGAAATCTTAACAGGAACCTTCCTGCTTCTCACTACCCCTCACTGTGACCTCTCCACTCTCCTAGACACTTTCTTTCAGCTCTGGCTACCTGGCGGCCACCACCAAACTCCACATACATGCTCATCTTTCTTCCTTGGTTTAGGAGTTCCCCGTCTGCTTTGATTATCTAATCCTTCCACTTGGTTAGGTCACTCTTCCTCCTCCCAGAGGGATGGTCCCACCCACAGGGACTCCCTCCCATTAAAGGGTGTCATTAAGAGCAATCTGGCACTAGTCACATTCTAAATTATTTTATCACATCTCCTCCCAATCATTTACAAACATTTATTGATCATATGCTATATACATAACAATATGCTATGCCCCTAAATCAAGGGCTAGCTTTTCTGCTTTTTATTTCTCTCCTAGCCCCTTATATATCTCTCAAACACAAATGTTGGCTGCTGTGGATTGGATGATGTCAGGCTGGTCTGTACTATCACATGCCACATCTGGAACATACATGTTAAACTGCTGAAATCAAGAATAGTATTGTATTAGGACTTCTTTGAAGTAATAGAATATTTTGTCGTCGATAATAATTTGTTTTTGTTTTTGTTTTTTTTTTTTTTGTACCGATCTTAAAAAGCAGTTGTTAATACAAGAAAGGTTTCAGGACTGAGTTCAATGGGGATTATATAGTAGAAGACCCTAGCCCTAGTTTTTGGAAGCTTCCATAATAACAGCTGCAATGTTACTTGGTCATAAATACCTGTGATCACAGTGTCCAGAACATGTACTGCCTTAAAAGTGCTCCTTAAACCCAGCACAGTGGCACATACCTGTAATCCCAGTGGCTCTGGAGGCTGAGGCAGGAGGACAGGGCGTTCAAAGCCAGCCTCAGCAACTTAGCAAGGCCCTAAGCAACTTAGCAAGACCCTGTCTCAATATGAAAAGTTAAAAAGGGCTGGGGATGTGGCTCAGAGCTTAAGTGCCCCTAGGTTTAATCCTGGTACCAAAAAAAAAAAAAAAAAATGTTCTCTTTGAATATGATTTACCTAACAGACATCTGCACAAACACAAAAAACTTTATTCACACGTTAGGACAGTGTTTGAGTAGGCACAGTTTTAAGAATGCTTAATACAATTAGTTTATTGAACTCAGAGTTGAGTTTTTGGAAAATTATATTCAAGTTCTGAGTATTTCACTTACAGAATTCTGCATGTGGTTCATTTCTTTTTACACAAGGTAAAATAATATCTGTATTTGCTTAATTCCCATTATTTTGTTGTTTCAACATGACTTGGTACCCTCAGTCATTTCATGTTAGTCAAAGATTATGTTTTTTCATTCTCAGCCTTTTTTGATCTTCATTTTCTCTCTTTATGTTCTCGAGTGTAACTTCGAGGTGCAGGGTATTCATTACCAAGATCCACAACAATTACCTCCCTAGAAAATGTCACTCCTTTTAAAGGTCTTTTTTCAACACCTGAAGAAACTCTATTGAGAGGTATGGGTGTTTTCTTCAAATTTTCACCCTACAAAGGAATGGCACAAGTGGTATAAGTGATCAGTTTATGAAAATGACAAGTCCTACTTTAAAAAAAAATATAGGTAAATGAGACACAGAAAAAGTATTTCTAAATGATGTAAGAAAGCAACAATAAACCATCATGATCACATTTTCATATTTCTGTGGTTGTAAAAATCTACACTGACACAAAATTATTTGAAAACGTGTATTACTCTCTCTATAAAAGAGTCACACCCAAGAGTCATGGGTGTGTGATAGGAGGGCATGTTCCACAAGAAATTTGGACCCCTAGAAGACCCACCAGATTTCTTATAGCTATAAAATCCTAGGAGTCCAAAAAGAAAAGAAAATGAAGGGGAATTATGAACAAAAACACAAATGTAAGAATGAAGAATGAGCCAGGCACAGAGGCCCATGCCTATAATCCCAGCTGCTCGGGAGGCTGAGGCAGAAGGACTGCAAACTTAAGGACAGCCTGGACAACTTAGCAAGACTATGTCTCAAAATGAAAAGGACTGAAGATGTAGCTCAGTGGTGGGGCACCTCTGGGTTAAGTTCCTGGGTTAGGCTGAAGAAAGAGCGAGCTTCCAGGCTTGGCATATGCAACTGGTTGACTAACATGAAATCAGAGTTTAGGAAAATGGTTTAAATGACTGGATACTGGACTCATTCCAGGTACAAACCTAAGTTACAGGAGATGCCATCCTTTGTTATTATATATAGTTGAGTAATTTTCTGCCTCTTCAAACAAATGCTAAACTGCCCCTTAAGATAGTAGAAAAAGTACATCACCTCTTGGTCAGTTTCTCCTGCATTCCCAGGCACTTGCTTCTTTTTCATTTTGTCTGCCTCCTCTGCCTCCGTGTCCTCTCTGTTTTCTAAGGATGTGGTCACCACTTCCTTACTCCGTCTCTGGACAAGAATGCCAGGCCTCACTGGTGCATTCATGCCCATGATTTCCATTATGACCCTGGAAAAATCAATCAGCAGGGTTTTAAAAATCCATGCATCTTATCAACATTATCATCTACAAACATGGCTTTCTACCACATCCTCAGGTACAGACTTTTCTTGGCCTCCTGGATTATCCTTCTCCACATTAGCAGGCGAACAATCTTCACCACCATTGCCATCTACACAAGGAACTTTTTCTGTCTCTTCTTCTTTCTTGCCTTGAAAACTGAAAACAAATAAGCAAAAAATTCATAGAAGGAAATGACCCTGATTCTGGCATGGGAATTTCACTTTAATAGGAAATTAGCATTTCTAAAACCCTAAAATGGAAAACAATAGAGAACTGCAGCATTATTTCTTCTATTTTGTTTTATATGATTTCTAGATACATTTGCTAGTGTGACTTGAAATCTGATCCCAATTTATCAACATGGATTTATACCATTTATATAAAAAGACCACCAATAAAAGGAGAATGCAAATGAGGCAGATTAGAAGGATGATGAAGAAAGTGAGTGCCGTGGTCTCAAAGCTCATATGGTTGCCAGAGGATACGTCCACTTTCACGACCATAGATTGCTCAGTCTTCTCCAGCTCAGTTAGAATGTAGTTCTTTTGTTCTTTAAGTTTTCTAGAAACAGAAGGAAAAAAGGCTGCTTTCATTGTCGTTCTTTTGATCAGCTGAGCTTCATAAAAGACACTCTGCTTGTTTTGGTGGAGGTGACTCACACTGGCTAGTTTCTCTCCATAAATGTGGTGGGGGCTGAGGTGGACAGAGGGGAGACTGAGCTGGGACCTGTTGATCACTCAGCTCACCTCCCCTCACCCCAAAAATTATCTGAATCCAGAGGGGAGAGGAACTGGAGCAGTTGGAGCCAAGCCCAGCTCCCCATTCTTCTCTCTTCAGTGACATCACAGAATCATGGAACCGCTGAGTTAAGTGACCATTGCCTGGCATCGGGGGGAACCACTAAACTCTTTTCTGAGCTGTTGCTTGTCTGTTTTCTCCTCTGCGAGGTCCAGCATGGAGGCCACATTCACGGCTTTGGCCGTTCCTTGGACAAGGATTTTCTTCCTACTCTCCAAACACCATCTTTTCTTTCCTAACCTGAGCCTGATTCTCTTACTGCTTGTTCACAGACATGAACAACTGGGTCAGTTCCTTCTTACAAAATCCCTTCCAGAACCCCAGAGTCAGGAACGAACCTGCCTCTGACTGTGCTCTCTCCAACCTGAACAGACCATCTTCTTCCAATCCCATCTCACTGGATCTACTTCCTGGATACTCAAGAAAACTGGCTGCTGTAAAGGCCATGGCTTGAGGAAGCAAGAGTAGAACAAGATGATTAGAGTGAAGATGGACCCTGGCCCTGACCTAACTTCAAGTAAGAGCAAGTGACACCACGGCAAGAAAGGGGAGGATGGAGGTAGAACTTTCTGAGAAGGAAGGTGAAAAGGAATAGGGCAGCTGCTGCCAACCACATCTAAATAAGGAAGAGGTGAATATGGCAGAGGTGTTGGGGTGTCCTGGTCTATTTTGTGCTGCTCTAATATAATATCAGACTGGGAAATATTTTTTTTCGTATTAGCACAAACATATGTATTACTCAAAGGGATGAGCTTAGTTAAACCAACACTTTGAAATAGTTGCATGTAAAATGTTTGTGATAGAGATAATTGAACACAGTAATGAAAAAAATAAGCAGTAGTCTGGAGATTTGCTCGTAGAACTGAGCTTCCTCATTCTTACAGCTAATTCCTGTCTGAAGTGATGATGGAATTTTTATCCGACTTTCTCATAGACCCGAGTACAGGTGACATTATCCATGACACGCTCCACCACTAACTTCCCATCTTTCGATGTTCTTGTTATGGCGCTGCGCTTCCCTTCCCATCCCGTGTCTGACGCTGCACCACCACACCACTGGACAAAGCTGCAGACCGTCTGAGTTTTTCTGCCATCAGCTGTAGTTTGCTCAAACTTCTCTCCCAGGCTACAAGAGAACTGTGTTGTTTTCAAAGTGCTTTCAGTTTTTATGAAAGGCTTCTGGCCTTCAAGGTTGATGACACAGTCTGGTTTGGCCATTGCACCCATTTTCCACATAGTCAGTCCCCATGTAGTCATCAAAGCCTTTGCTGTCCACCAGGTGCCATCCTCCTTCCAGCTGCTGAATGGTGGCCATGGTGGCTGCCCAATTTTTTTCTTTTTTTTTTGTACCAGGGATTCAACCTAGGGGCACTTCACCACTGAGCTACATCCCCAGTCCTTTTGTATATTTTATTTAGGGTCTCACTGAATTGCTGAGGCTGGCTTTGAACTCATGATCTTTCTGTCTGATCCTTCCGAGCAGACTGGGTAATTCTGAATGAAGAGAAATGTATTTCCTACTGCTCTGGAGGTTGGGAAGCTGAAGATCGGGTGTCAGCAATTAAGGGCTCTGTTTCTCTTCTTCCAAGATGGTGGTTTGAACGCTGGTCCTCTGTAGGGAAGGAATGCTCACATAGTAGAAGGACAGAAAAGAGCAAACTCACCTCCACAAACCCATTTTATAATAGCACTAATCCACTCAGGAAGGCTCTCCCAAACACAGCTCTGTTGCACTAGGGATTGTTTCTAACATCAGTTTTGGAGGTGATACATTCAAACCAGAGCAGGGTGGTGGGTGTCTCTGGACTGCAGTCACACTGACTCTCCTCCAGAGGGGCATGGTCTGCAACTTCTTTATCTTTGGATGCTTTAACTATAGGACTTGAATGCTCCAAAATACTGAATGAGTGTGTGTTTGTGTGTATGTGTGTGTGTGTACACGTATGCAAGTCATATTTGTTGGAGGGTTCAAGGTCAAATTTGTAGAATGCATGAACATCAGAGCCACTCCCAATAGCAAAATTCCTGGACTACTCCTCTAGCTAAAACTCCCAGATAAAAATTCAGAGCCTGTCTCCTTACTGTCCATGGTGCCAGAATGATGTTAAGAGCCAAATCTGCTCATATGTCATGTACGAATGTTAGGCTGTTTCTGAGGAGATGGCAATATTTTTCATTGCTCTACTAGTGGTTACACACGTGTATACATATATTTTTTAAAAAACCACTTCATGCCCTCTACTATGTGATATTATACCTCAATAAACAGGAAAATAAGGCCAATCCCCAGGTCTGAGTTCGAGTCTGGTGAACAGAGTACTATGGGACTAGAGTGTATCTGCAAGTTGGTTCTGTCTCCAAGATTATTTACCAGAAACCCTGGGAGATGGGAGACCTGTAGCAAATATATAGTAGCAATGATGCATAGGACTGGTTACACTGAATCCTAAGGGCTTTCACTGAATGTGACTTAGGGAATTGATATCCTAAATTTATATGTATGGTTAACATAGTTCTGGAAAATGGAGTATTATTCAACTTTAGTCTCCAAATCACATTTTAAATGCACTGGACTGTAAGGTCTGTGTGGTCATGAGGTCTTACTCGGAAACAAGTCTCTAGGGTCTAACAAAGTATTCCTGGCACAGAGATGTTTGCCACAAATATTTGTGGTGGGACATTGTAACTGATTCAGCAGAAATGTAAAGGGATTATAAAAGAATACTATGAATCACTGTATGCTAAAAAATTGAATAACATAAATTAAATTTAAAGTATTTCAAAAGACACAAAACCTATCAAGACTAAATTAGAAAAAAATAGAAAATCTGAACAGACCTATAATGAGATTTGAGTCAATTATCAAAAACCTCCCTACAGGGGATCTAACTCAGTTGATAGAGTGCTTGCCTCACAAGCACAAGGCCCTGGGTTCAATCCCCAGTACCACAAATAAATAAATAAATAAATAAATAAATAAATAAAATAAAAAAAACTCCCTACAAAGAAAAGCCCTAGATGACATGAATTCCCTTAGGAACTCTACCAAACATTTAAAGAACACTAATCTTTTTCAAACTCTTCCCAAATATTGAAGAGGTCTATGAGATTGGCATAACCCTGATAGGAAAGTTAGAGAAAGACACTATAAAAAAACTAAAGGGGGCTGGGGAGATAGTTCAGTCGGTAGAGTGCTTGCCTTGTAAGCACAAGACCCTGGGTTCGATCCCCAGCACCCAAAAAAAAAAAAAAAAAAAAAAAAAAAAAAAAAAAAACTAAAGACCAAGAACATTTGTGAATAATGATACAAAAAAATCTCAACACAGCATTAACAAACCAAATCCAACAATTACACACCATGACCAACTGGGATTTCTAGGAATGCTAGGATTTACAGAAATTGTTCAGATGTCCCAATAGAGGATTAATAAAATATATAAAAATTTAACAAAAAGGAGGTGGATGGTATGGTGAGAAAGAGAAAAGACACCAAATAAAACACTGTACACAACTGGTCTAAAAATGAACAGTTTTCTCTAACAAGCTTAGCCCCTGATCTCAGAGCTTCACTGTCTCCTGAGCCTGAAATCTGAAAGCCATCACACACTCCATTTCTTTCCCCTCTAATTAATGACCAAATACTGCTGATTTGACAGGTTGATCTTTTCCCAAATCACTTCTCCTTTCTTTCTCTATTGTCTGTGGCCCAAAAGTGAGACAGATGTCTTTACAAGAGAGCCTGACTGGTCTCTCTGCCTCTAATCCATCAGTTATCTTGGTCCGATCAATTCTGGTAATGCCACTCTCAGCCTAAAGCCTTCAATGGCTCCCCACCACCTACCAGGTAAGCCTTCTGGCCCTGCCGTATCTCTCTGGCCTCATTTCCCATCATCCTGCTTACCATTCCCTATATTCCTTGTCCTCCTGCTGCACAATTCTCAATGCTTCTGCCCCAGGTATACTCAGATTGTCCCACAGAGCATCTATCATCCTCCAAGAAGCCTTCCCTCAGAGGATGGGAGATGCTCACTGCATTGTGCTGAAATCCTTTCTTTTCCTGTGTGCAGCACCCACTGGACTGAGTTTCTTGAAGGAAGTTTTGGGGCTTATGCATCTTTGTTACTCAAGAGCCTGGCATCCATCTGACAAATACCTACTGTATTGTGGGCAATACGGTAAAGAAGGCTGTAAGTCGCCTGTATCATGGTGCTAGCGCTCTACTTCTGTGGGTGAGCTAGATTCCACAGGTGCAAAGAGAAAGGAACTTCTTTCTTTCCCATCTCCTCCAGATCCACCCTCTTTGATGAATCGTGTCTTCCCAGTCCCTGCCTCTTCGTGGATAAATAAATAGATGCTCTCTTTGTTCTGACTTTCAAAATCCCAGCCCCAGTGCACTGATTACTTTTTCAGTTTTCTTTTAATTAGAAGCATCTTCCCTTCTCCAGCTCTGGGGTCTGTCAGAGGTGTGGCCAGACTTTCTCTCCACTCCTCTGCACGTAATATTGGGTGGTATTAACAATGGTCTTGGCAAGTTTGAAATCCAGGAAAGTGAATTAGGGACATGTTCAGTTTGGGTTCCATGGGATATATTTATGTGATTTCCAGTAACCTCCATGTATAGTGAAGTGATTTCCAGCTGTCCTGACACAGGAATGGCTCCCAGGAATACTCTCCACCACTTTCTGAGCCAATTCACTCTGAATTATGAAATGAAGGTGTAGAACCAGAGGTGGATAACAATGTGAGTGTCTTATCCTATCCAGGGCTGAGACATTTTAACAACAGAGGAGAAACAGGTTTGAAATGTACATGTTTAGCAGCTGGTCTGCAGAAAAATCTTCTACTCTCTTGACAATGTAAAACTGTAAGTGGATGATTCAATACTCATTTGTCAACGCCTGTCTCAGTAATAAATGTACACCATCAACGTCATATGAAGAAGCAATTAACTGGGGTGGTGGCTCAGTGGTAGAGTGCTTGCCTGGCAGGTGTGAGGCTCTGGATTTAATCCTCAGCACATATAAATAAATAAATAAATAAATAAAATAAAGATCCATTGACAACTAAAAACTATTTTTAAAAAAGAAGCAATTAAAGACTATGCTGATAAAACATATAGGAAAAAGCAGTTCATTTTAAGATGTTATTTTTCTGAATTTGTGATATTTGTGGTATGTCAGCTTTTAAAATTATCTAAATGTCTTTTCTCTTTCTAAATATTCACAACTCATTACCTCATTTTTCCCCCCTTCAGTACCAGGGATTGAACCCAGGGGTACTTAACCACTAAGCCACATCCCCAGTCTTTACTATCTTTTATTTTGAGACAGGGTCTCACTAAGTTGCTTAGAGTAAGTTGTTGGCCGTGACTTCTGATTCTCCTGCCTCAGCCCCCCAAATTGCTAGGATTATAGGCCTGTACCACCACACTCAGCTTCATACCTCATTTTATTAATAATTTTGTATTGTTCTTTTTTGGGGGGGAGGAGTTGGGGATTGAACTCAGAGGCACTTTGCCACTCAGCTACATTACATCCCTAGCCCTTTTTACTTATTTTTTATTTTGAGACAGGGTCTTGCGAAGTTACTGAGGGCAATTTACTGAATTGTAAATTGCTGAGGTGGGCCTCAAACTTGTAATCCTCCTGCCTTAGCCTCCCAAGTTGTTGTGATTACAGGCATGCGCCACCTTGCATTGTTCTTTAAAAGTCCAAAATGTGGTGTAGCACAAAACCTGGATTCATCCCTTCCCAGGTACATATATCAATCTTTCTTCCTCCCCACCTCCTTTCATTTGTATAGAGATTGAACCCAAGACCTCAAACATGCTAGGCATGTGCTCTACTGTTAAGTTATATTTCCAGACCTTTTTATTTTATTCTGAGACAAAATATGGCCGAACTGCCCAGGCTGGCCTCGAACCTGTGATCCTCCTGCCTCAGCCTTCCAAATAGCTGAGATTATAGGCATTCACACCACACCTCTGATTAATCTCTCTGAGAAGTCTCCTTTAAATACAATTGACCCTCCCTCCATCTCCCACCCCGGGGTGGGGTCAGGGGGCACAAATGCAGAGCATACTGATAAACTGTCTTCTAGGAAATCTTCCCTCTAAACCTTCACCCCATGCTCCTTTATGGGTTATAGGGGGGTGGATCACTGATGAAGAAAGAACCAATTTCTCCACCCCTCATTTGTGTTGGGGTGGCTCCCAGGAGTACTTGTTACCCCCTATGTCATGTTTGACCTTTAGAACCTCTGCTAAAACTCAAAGTCAGATAGCACTGCTTTTCTTTTTTTTTTTTTTTTGGGTGCTGGGGATCGAACCCAGGGCTTTGTGCTTACAGGGCAAGCACTCTACCGACTAAGCTATCTCCCCAGCCCCCTGCACTGCTTTTAACATCCTATAACATGAGTAAGCAAGTGAACAGGCACTTCAGATCTCACACAATGCTATAAAGAAAATAAACTAATAGGGATTAAGAATGAAGCCTGGGCTGGGGAGATAGCTCAGTCGGTAGATAGTCGGTAGAGTGCTTGCATTGCAAGCCCAAGTCCCTGGGTTCCATTCCCCAGCACTGCAAAAAAAAAAAAAAAAAAAAAAAAAGAATGAAGCCTACTGTCTACACCAAGGAGAGAATGAAGAGAAGGAACCACTCTTAGAAGATCTGGGGTAGAGAGAATTGAGTACAAAGGCCCTGAGGAGAAACTGAGGATCCAGAGGAAGGTGGGTACATCCAGAGCACATCTTATCAAGGAAATCAGGAGACCAAAACCAGGTCAAAGTCTGGCAGGGGAGAGAACACACAGGACTAAGTTGTCCAGCAGTTTATTTTATTCTATGTAGAAAAGGAAGTCAATTGGCAGTTTCAGTTAGGAATGCAATGTGCTCAAGTTTTGTTTTGTTTTGTTTTTTAATGTTTTTTAGAGATCCGGTGGTTGTGATGGAAAAGTCAGGAAAGAGAAGAGCCAAGAAAGTAGAAGCAGGTAAAAAGAACTGGATTAGGATGGTAGTTTTATGATATAAAACATATTCAGCTGTTAAGAGAGGCTACTTCCAATATAACCTTTTCCAATAATCCCTACTTCCAACTCTAGGCCCACCATTCAGCTTCAACAAACACCCCACAAAACCCAAAATCTTTTGATTTAAAGAACTATAACAAAAGCATTTTGAAAAAGTCTGCCCGAGGAGGATTGCAAGTTCACGGCCAGCCTCAGAAACTCAGTGAGGTCCTAAGCAACTTGGCAAGACTCTGTCTCAAAACATAAAAAGGGCTGGGGAAGTGGCTCAGTGGTTAAGCACCCCTGGGTTCAAGCCCTGGTATCAAAAAAAAAAAAAAAAAAACAACAGTCTGCCTGAAAATCAGCAGTGAAATTAAAAAACAAACAAAAAACTTTTAGCAGTGCTGGGCGTAGAACCAGGGTCTTACACATGCTAGAAAAGCAATCTACTACTGAGCTACATCCCTAGACATTTAATTATTTTTAAATTCACCATATTGATAAAGCTTCAATGCTCAATTTTACTTTGATGATACAAAAAAAGGAACAAAGAAGTAAAGTTTTTTTTTCTTTAAAGAAGTCTTAAAACCCTATTGTTTTTGAAAGCACAAGGAGTAAATAAAGTCATGAATAATTATATGTCAAGATTCAGGAAAATAAAAATGGATATCCAGGTGTCACAGGTCAACTATCAATTTTCCAATTTCAGAAGCAGCAGCTGATAAGTTAAACAGATATCTCATGAGGCTAGGGGATCATGAGTCAGGACAAATCCTCAGGCTTTGGGTTGGAATAAAAATGTTCACCCTCCAGGAGTAGGGCTGAATGGATAGGACCCCACAGACACTCAAGTCCAATTCTGAATTATCTCAGTTTTGGTTGGATTACCTTATTCTGCAACTGCTGGTGTTCCTTATTACCTGTCAGAAACAAACATGGATTCTCCTGGAGAAAAAGAACATTTATTTTAGGCTTCAAATGATCTCTATAACTTTTCATATACTATGACCAAATTAAAAAAAAAAAAAAAAAAAAGACCAGACAGAAGAAAACAAGCTTATATACTCAAAATCAAGGAAAAAAAAAAAATACCCAGATCCAGTTAATGGAGTAATGAGACACAGATTTTAAAAAACAATACAGATTTTAAAAAACAATGCTTACTATGTTCAAGGAAAAAAGAGAGCTTTGGCACAGCTCTGGACACTGCAGTAAAGAAATTAATGAGGGCTGGTGTTGTGGCTCAGTGGTAGAGCACTTTCCTAGCATGGGTGAGGTGCTGGGTTCGATCCCCAGCTCCACATAAAAATAAACAAATAAAAGTATTGTGTCCATCTACAACTAGAACGATATTTAAAAAATAGGAAAAAAGAAAATCCTAGAATTGAAAAATACAATAACAGGGGCTGGGGAGATAGCTCAGTTGGTAGAGTGCTTGCCTTGCAAGCACAAGACCCTGGGTTCAATCCCCAGCACCACACACACACACACACACACACACACACACACACACACACACAGAAGAAGAAGAAGAAAAATACAATAACAGAAATTAAGAACTCAATAAACAGTTTGAACAGAAAATTAATTGGACCACCAAAAAGGCAGTATCCATTAAAAAATTGATAATTTAATATTAAAATTAAGATCTGCTCATCAAAACGTTTCATTAAAATGAAGAGGTACTTCAAAGACTATTCGTGCACCAAGGACATGTATTCAGTGTATACACAGAACTCCCACAAATCAAAAGAAAAAGGCAACGGAACAGAAAATGGGCAAACGACTCAAACAGGCACTTCACACTTTATCCAAATGACTAATAAACATCAATGGCTCCAGGCGCACACCTGTAATCCCAGTGGCTCGGATGGCAAGTTCAAAGCCAGCCTCAGCAATTCAGCAAGGCCCTAAGCAACTCAGTGAGACCCTGTCTCCAAATAAAATACAAAAAAGGGCAGGAGATGTGGCTCAGTGAGTAATCCCTGCTGGGTTCAATCCCTGGTACAAAAAAAAAAAAAAAAAAAAAAGGCAAAATTTAAAATGTAACAGACCAAGAGTGTCTGATTTGAAAAAACAAAAGCAAAAAACCCTTCAGACTTCTGAAATAAATTTAAAACAATAAATATTTTTTATGAGGGCTTTCTTGTCCAATGTTAAAAACAAAAAGGAAGAATGTGAAAAGGCAACCTACCAACTGATAATATTTGCCACGCAACCTATAAAAATTAGCATATTTTAAAAACATTTTAAAAAATTTTCCTATAAGGAAAAGACAAAACAGAAAAAAAGATACTTGCTAGAAGACAAAACATCTTTGTAATAATCACAAAAATGCTAGGTGAAAACACAGTAACATAGTATTTTACACCTATAAGACTGGCAAAACTTAGTCCAGCTGTTCTAAGTGCTGGTGAGGAAATGCTCCCAGGAGAACCCCCTACATAGTGCAGGTGGAGTGACAAGTGGTAATGCACTTGGGAAAAACTCCTGCTATTTCAAGAAAAGTCTAGTAAAACATGTAAAAGAATGCTCTGAGTAGTCCACTAAAAAAAGTATTTTAACTGCAGACCTGTGATCCCAGTGACTCCCAAGGCTGAGGCAGGAGGATCTCAAGTTTGAGACTGACCACAGCAACTTAGCCAGGCCCTAAGGACTTAGTGAGACCCTTTCTCAAATTACAACATAAAATAAAGGCTGGGAATGGGGCTCAGTGATTAAGCACCCCTGGGTTCAATCCCTGGTATTAAAAAAAAGTGTTTTAATCATTAAACAAAAACAAACAATGAAAGCACATTTCATCAAAACAGAGAATAGGTAAATAAATTCTAGTATAATTGCACAAGAGATATATCTACTCAAAAAAAATTAATAAACTATGCCTACATGCATCCATCTGGAAAAAATTAGAAACACTTTTAAGAGAAAAAAGCAAGAAAATATATATGTACAGTACCATTTTATCCAGTTCAACTGAACCATAAACAGCATCACTAGGGTGGTGAAATGACATAGAAGAGAGTGATCTTGAAAGGATTCAGGATAATACCTACTTCTATGGGAGAAAAACTGGGGAATGGGAGAGAAGAAATTTGGAGTTTCACCCATATTGGGTTGAGATTCAAAGGATTAATTTTATTATGTATCCTAACTTGTATAAACATACTTTTGGTGATGAATATACATAACTAAAAATTTTAAAATATCTTTAATGCTAAAGCAAGAGCATATACCAGTTAACAGTAGTTACCTTTTAGAAAGAGAAATTATGGGAGTTTTTATTATTTTTACTTTTTTAAACAATACATTTCTGCATTTTTAAAGTTACTATGGTCTTACTTATTTTTAATGGGCAGTAATCATATGATACCAAAAGCAATACACTATAATGAGGTCAGTGAAAAGTCTCTGACCCCTATCTCTGTCCTTCCCTCTATCCCATATGAAGTGAAAACTTTAGCTGCTTGTATATATTTTAAGAAATTATGTGGAAGGACCATACACTCTTATTTCTCTTTTTTTCACACAAAAGACCTACCTTATACATTGTTCTGCACCTGGATTTTTTTCACTTGGCAAATATCCTGGAAATCTTCCTATAACATTATATATGGAACTTACTTTCTTTTTCACAACTGCATAATGCTCCATGTACTATCATTTTTAAAGTCAGTTCTCTGATGGATACTTAGGTAGTTTCCAATCTTTTGCTATTAAAATCAATAACCTCACACACATACCATTCCATATATAAAGAAGTAAATATATAGGAAAAATTCCCCAAAATGGGGTTGTTTGATAAAAGCAGAAATGCTGGGGCCGGAGTTGTGGCTCAGTGGTAGAGTGCTCAGCTTGCATGTGTGAGGCACTGGGTTCAATCCTCAGCACCACATAAAAATAAATAAAATAAAGGTATTGTGTTTTATCTACAACTAAAAAATAAGTAAATAAAAGCAGAAATGCTGTGTAGTTTTAATAACCACTAAGAATTGTGGCATTCTGCTCTTCTACCAACACTGTAACATACCACCTGTTGCCCTTACGTTCTCCGATACAGAATACACTGCCAAACCTTTCAATGTCTGCCGACTTGATGAGTAAAAAAATTCTCAGTATGGTTCAAATGTGCATTCCTCTTATTAAAAATGAAGTGAAGCATCTTTTTATGCCTATCTGTAACTATGAACTCTTTGCTCCCCAGTCTTTTCCCCATTTTTCTATTGGGTTTTGGATTGTTGTTCAAATATCTTATAATGAACACTTGATATATTTGTGTCTGGAAAAAATATTCAAGAAAAAGAGATGGTGAAACTCCTGCTACAAAAAAAAAATAACCTACCAGCCTTTTTAGCCCAAGTTTGGAATCCGCTCGAGGAGGGATCTAGATCTAGAGGGGTACTTTGAAGATTCAGACCAGGGAGCCAACCTGCCAGCGCATGCTGCAGAGAGCACTACCGTCTGCCTGCATATGCTCACTTGATTCGACTCTTGGCACAATTTATGTGCGCATGTGCCTCACCTGTGCGCATGCTCAGAAGCCTCACCTCCTTGGCCACAAAAGAACTCGCAGCGACCACGTAGGGCTGGGTCTGGGAGCCTCAGCCAGGCCCTCTGCTGTCGGAAAAGCTAGTATCGCCCCTGACGTTAAGAAGGAATTCCAGCTACAATGTGCTTTATCCCACTGTATTACACCAGCGGGTATTCATCACCGGGCCCTGCGAAAGGTGCTAAAGCGAGTTGATTTTTTAAAAAATTAGTGTTTTTATATTGAGAAGGAAATTGATTTTTAAAAATTTTCCTTCTGGTACCATGGATTGAACTGAGGGGCACTCGACCACTGAGCCCCATCCCCAGCCCTATTTTGTATTTTTAGAGACAGGGTCTCACTGAATTGCTTAGCACCTTGCTTTTGCTGAAGCTGGCTTTGAACTCGGATCCTCCTGCCTTGGCTGGGATTACAGGGGTGCACCACCGCACCCGCCTATGTATTTACTTTTACGTGGCGCTGAGGATCCAGTGCTTCCCAAGTGCTAAGCAAGCCTCTACCACTGAGCCACAACCCCAGCCCCCGCAAAATAGGAAAGTCTTTAAGATCCTTTCTAGCTCTCTAGAATTCTCTAATTTCAATGGTTTGTTGAAAAATGATTTACATATGATGAAAATTTTAAGTGTTACGGTTCCAAGTGTTTTAACAATTTATACTGTAATAGAACATTACTATCACCTCATACTGGAGTCTCCCTTTCCATTAAAATTCCCTCGGGCCCTTTTACAATTAGTCTTCCTGCCCCTGGTCTTTGGAGCCAGGCAACCTTTGATCTGCTTGCTGTCATTATAGATAACAGTTTTTAACAGTTCGTTAAACTGACTGATAGTGTATGCAGTCTCTCTTTTGAATATATTTTTCATTGTGGTAAAATATACATGACAAAAATATGGTACACCACATAAATTTGCGTACCATTCTTGCACAAGAGCCATGCTAATCTCTGTTGTTCTAACTTTAGTAATTGTGCTGCCAAAGCATAAGAGTATGTAAAAATACAGTAGTAAAGAACTTTTCTGTATCTGACTTTTTTTTGTTTGCATGAATGTTTTTGTGATTTGATCCTGTTGTATGTTAAAGATACCTTTTTTCTATTTTTAATGTGGTAAAATAACACATAACATAAACTTACCATCTTAACTTCTTTTAAGTGTAAGTTCAGCAGTGGTAAATACATTCACACTTGCCTAACTGATGCCATCAATTCATCTACAGAACTTTTCATCTTGCAAAACTGAAATTCTGTACACATTAAATAATAGTTGCGTATTCCCTCCATACCTAGCAATGGCCCCACCTCCTAATACCATCAGGTTTCTGATTTTTAACATGAATTTGGGGGATGGAGGACATAAATTTTTGAACCATAGCAAGTCTTTTGTCCATTTTTTGTTTGTTTATTTTTGCAGTGCTGGGGATTGAACTCAGAGCCTCAAACATGCTAGGCTAGTGCTGTACCATTGAACCAGTCTCCTTCGCCCATTTTGTAATGGTGGTGTTTATTTGTGGTTGTTGAATTTTTTTTAAATATTTCTTTTAGTTGTAGATGGACACAATACCTTTATTTTATTTACTTATATGTGGTGCTGGGGATCAAACCCAGTGCTCACAGGTGCTAGGTAAGTGCCCTACCGCTGAGCCACAACCCCAGCTCCATGGTTGTTGAATTTTTAGGTGTTCTCTCTATATTCTGAATTTGATCCTTTATTAGAGATATATAATTAGCAAATATTTTCTCCCATTCTGTGAGTTGCTTTTTTTTACTCTGTTGATACTGTCTTTTGATTTTTAAGAAGTTGAATTTGTCTCCTTTATTTTCCTCTTTCCTTGTACCTTTAGTGTCAAATCAAAGAAATCACTGGCAAATCCAATGTCATGAAACTTTTCCCTATATATTTTTTTCAAATATTTTTTAGTTGTAGGTGGACACAATACCTTTATTTTTATGTGGTGCTGAGAATCAAACCCAGTGCCTCACGCATGCCAGGTAAGTGCTCTACCACTGAGCCATGACCCCAGCCCCCTATATTTTCTTTTTTTTTTTTTAATTTTTTAAAGTTTATTTTTGTTTTTGATTGTAGGTGGACACAGTACCTTTATTTTATATTTATGTGATGCTGAGGCTCAAACCCAGGGCCTCACGCATTCTAGGCGAGCACTTTACCATTGAGCCACAGTCCCAACCACCCTATATTTTCTTATATTTAGGTTTTTGATAATTTTGAGTCAATTTGTATCAATGATGTTAGGTAAGGGTTCAACTTCATTCTTTCCCATGTGGATATATAGTTTTCCCAGTGCCTTGTTAAAAATCATTCAGCATGGGCTGGGGAGATGGCTTAGTTAGTAGAGTGCTTGCTGGGTTTGATCCCCAGAACCAAAAAAAAAAAAAAGAAAGAAAATCATTTAGCTTTATATGTGAGGGTTTATTTCTGGGTTCTTTCTTCTGTTCCACTTGTCTTTGTGTATATGCTAGTACCATATTGTTTAAGATATTTTAAATCCAGTAGCTTCTTTGAATTGGATATTTAAAAAATTTTACCACTCAACTTTACAAAGTTAAACTGAGCATGGTGGTACCTGTAATCCCAGCAATTTGGGAGGCTGAGGCAGGAGGATGGAAAGTTGAAGGCAGCCTCAGCAACTTAGAGAGACCCTGACTTGAAATAAAAAATAAAAAGGGTTGCAGATTAGCTTAGAGGTAGAGCACCCTGCATTCGATCCAGTATGGCACATGCGTAAAAAGTTAAATCAAAGAATAATTCTTTGATTTTTATATGATATCTGTTCATTGAAAAGAACCCAGGCTATTCATTTTGGGAATTGATTTCACAAATAAGACACTAATGATAGCACACACAAGGATGGTGTCAGAACAGGGCCTCAGAGATAACTCAATGACAGCAGGCAATGATGACCTACTCTGAGGACAGCACTGGAGAGAATGGAAGGGTGAGCCTGGTGGAGTCAGGAGATCAGCTCATGTCAATTCAGCAAATACTTAAATATATTTTGGATAGTGGTAACCTGAGAAAGCAGGTAAAAATACAAAAAGAGACCCAAAGCCATCTTCAAGCAAATGGGGAAAAACTGAAAGCATTTTGTTTAAAATCTGGGACAAGGATGTCCACTCTCACCACTCCTATTTAATACATTGCTAGTCAGAGCAATTAAGCAAAAGAAGGAAATAAAAGGGATAAAAATAGAAAAGGAAGATATCAAAGTATCACTGTTTGCAGATATGATCTTATACCTAGAATATACAAAACAAAACTAAACAAAACAAAACAAACTCTACCAGAAGACTCCTAGAGCTAATAAATTTGGCAAAGGGGCAGTTTACAAAATCAACATACAGAAATCAATAGCTTTCTTATATGCCAATAATCTGCTGATGAAGAAATCAGGAAAACAGTTCCATTCACAATAGCCTCAAACAAACAAACAAACAAACAAACAAACAAAACCTAGGAATAAATCTAACCAAGGAGGTAAAAGACCTCTACAATGAAAACAATAGAGCATTGAAGAAAGAAATTGAAGAAGACACAAGAAGATGGAAAGATCTCCCATGTTCAGGGATGGGCAGAATTGATATTGTTAAAATGGCCATTATTACCAAAAGCAATATACAGATTCAGTGCGATCCCCATCAAAATACCAATAATTTTCTTCATAGAACTAGAAAAAATAGTCCTAAAATTCACTTGGAAGAATAAAAGAACCAGAATAACCAAAGTAATTTTAAGCCAAAAAAGCAATGCCATAGGCATCACACCACCTGACTTCAAATTATCTCTGTAGAGTTATAGTAGTGAAAACTACATGGCACTGGCATTAAGAACAGATACAGAGACCAGTGGTGTAGAATAGAAGACAGGAAAACCCACAGAGATACAGTTCTCTGATCCTTGACAAAGGTGGCAAAAACATACCGGAGAAAAAAGAGCCTTTTTAACAAATGGTGCTGGGAAAACTGGTTATTCATAGGTATAAGAATGAAACTAGACTCATTTCTCACACTGCACAAAAATCAACTCAAAATGTATCAAATACCTTGGAATTAGACCAGAAACTATGCAACTTCTAGAATAAATCATGGGGACAACACTCCAGCTTTCAGGCACAGACAATGACTTTCTCAATAGAACCCCTAAAGCTCAGGAAATAATGCCAAGAGTAGGATGGCATGGAATTAAAAAGTTTCCACACAACAAAAAAACAACAGTGTGAAAAGAGAACTTACAGAACGGGAGAAAATCTTTGCCAGCTACTCTTCTGACAGAGGAACAATGTCCAGAATATACAAAGAACTCAAAAAACTTCACACACACACACACACACACATCCCAAAATAATAAATAAAATAATAAATAAATACACCCAAAGTAACCCAGTTAACACTAATGGACAAATGAACCAAACAGATACTTCTCAAAAGAAGAAATGTGCAAATGGTTAACAAATATATGAAAAATATTCAACATCATTAGCAATTAGGGAAATGCAAATAAAAAATACACTTAGAGGGCTGGGGTTGTAGCTCAGTGGTGGAGTACTTGCCTTGCACATGTGAGGCACTGGGTTTGATCCTCAACACCACATAAAAATAAAATAAAGGTATTGTGTCCATTTACAACTAAAAAAATTTTTTTTTAAATACATTGAGTTTTCAGAATGGCAGCCAACAAGAATACACACATTAATAAATGCTGGAGAAGATGTGGAGGAAAAGGAACACTTTTACACTGTTGGTTGGTGGAATTGTAACTTAGTACAACCACTATGGTAATCAGTATGGATTCCTCAAGTGATTAGGAATCGAACCACCATATGACTCAGATATACCACTGCTGGGTAGTTATCCTAAAGAATGAAAATACTACAGCAATGCATGCATACCCATGTTACAGCAGCACAATTCATAATAGCCAAACTATGAACCCAGCCTAGGTGTCTGTCAGTGAATGAATGGATAAAGATAATGTGGTATATATATTTTATTCAGCCATAAGAAAAATTAATTCATGTCATTTGCAGGAAAATGGATGACACTGGTGACCATTAGGTTAAGTGAAATAAACACAGAAGGTCAAGGGTCATATGTTTTCTTGCATATGTGGAAGCTAGAGTAGAAAAAGGAAAAGAGAGGTGTGGGGGTGGATGAAAATCAAAGGGAGATCAGTAGAGTGGAGGAATGCACTGCAGTAGGAGGAGGGGAGGGAAAGGGGAATGACACTGGGGAATGATACTGACCAAATATATTGTGTGCACGTATAAACATGTAACAATGAATCCCACCATTATGTACAACTATAATGCACCAATACAAAAACATGAAAAGAAAAAAAATCCCCAGTCTGTGGTATTCTGTTATAGCTGCACAAATGGATCAAGAGAATAGGCAGAGAACATGAACAAACACTTTTCAAGAGGGAACATTAGTGACTGATAAACATATACGCATATGTCCAACTCCCTAATAACCAGGTCATATAAACATACACATGCACAAAAAAAAAAAAAAAAAAACCAGACTATTTCATAGTTATTGGATTGGGTAAAACTTAGTCTGTCACTACCTGTGGCCCATTCACAAACATTCAGATCCTAAAGGTAGGAAAGGGAACACTTTGGAGTTAGATGTAAACAATGTGACTTGTTTTTGTCAATTAAATGTGAGCAGAAGTGATGTGTGCCATTTCTGTGCAGATACCTTAAGGGCCAGTGTTGAGCCCCTGGAGTCCCCTACCCTATCTCATGAAAGCAAGTATCAAGTGGGGACCTCCATCCACCTGGATCCCTGAGTGACTGTGATGACCAGAGCTTCAAGAGCAGAAATAAACCTTTGAATTAAGCCACTGAGATTTTGCAGTTGTTTGTTCTTGCAGCATAATTTGGGCACCCTGACTGATACAACTCCAATTGTTGGCAAGGAACTAGAACAAATGCTCACTTACATGGCTGGTTGTAGCCCAAGCTGGCACAACCCTGGAGAAAAGTTTGGAAATGTTTAGTTGATGATGTGCATGCTCTTCAACCTATATATTCATAAAAAGAATGATCAGAAATCTTTCCTGCAGTGTTATTTGAAAGAAAAAAACAGAAAATAACCTTAATATCTGTTAGCAAGAAATGGATAAATATATTTTGGTAGATTCATAGATCACATTACCACAGAGTAGCTAAAATAAATTTAAGCTACCTGTTCCAAAACATGTAAATCTTAAAAACACGATAGTCTAAGAAAATCACATATATGTAGTAAAAAGTCATTGTATGATATTTACAAAGCGTATTACATTGAGGACATATATAATATGTAGAAGTATAACAACATGCATAGGCCTAATAAATATCAAATTCAGGGAAATGTTTAGTTCTGGGAAAGATGAGGAGGATATAGGATGAGAGGATTTGGAATGTTTCATTTCTTATATAAAACAAACAAACAAACAAACAAAAAACACAACCCTAAAGCTCCTATGTTGAAATGCTGGGTGATAACTACCTGAATGTCTCTTTATATTATCTTCTACATTTTCTGTCCATTTGAAATATTTACAAATAATTAAAATGAAAGTAGTGGTGGGCTGGGGTTGTTGTTCAGTGATAGAGTGCTTGCCTAGCATGTGTGAGGCACTGGGTTTGAGTCTCAGCACCACATATAAATAAGTAAATAAAATAAAGGTCCATCAACAACTAATAAAATGTTTTTTAAAAAGTATAGGCAAGAAAAAAATAAAAGAAAAAGCATCTGTAATTGTACCTACTCTGTTCCAACTCTGAAATAACCTCTATTAACACACTGGTGTAAACCTATCCAACATTTTTCTATGACTGTCTTTTCCACAGATAGGAAGGATGAGGGTGGCAGGTTCAACTGCAGTGAAGACAGTGTGCAGAGTTTAGCAGGTTAGGTAACATGGACCTTAATTTACATGTTTAGAGGTGTAGTTTTGCTAAAAGAATTATTATTGTTATTATTATTCATACTACTAGGGATTGAACCCAGGGACACTCGACCACTGAGCTATATCCCTAGCCTTTTCACTTTATTTTTAAGACAGTGTCATATCAAATTGCCCAGGCTCAAACTTGAGATCCTCGTGCCTGAACTTCCTGAGTAACTGGGATTACAGGCACTCATACTGGCACCTGGCTTTGCTAGAGGTATTTTCTAAAGGGAGACACATTATTATTTGAGAATTTGCATTAATTTGCTTAACATTGCTTATTTTTGTTTGTTCAGACTATTTAAACATTTTTTCCCCTTTCAACTTTTCAGAACTATTAGGGATTCTAAACGCTTATGGAACCTGTGGAATAAATACAAAAGTCCTGGATCTGAAAATAAGCAATTCTGATGTTTGAAGGGCATCAAATTTAAATTTCATCTTGTTAGTGGTTGATCTGCTTTCTTTCCTGTCTTACTTGCCTTCTAGGATTCCTTATATATTTTAGTTATAATTTTTCTTACCAGCTCTTTCTCTAATACTTTGTTTCTTTCTATAAACAATATGCATATGCACACTTAGTGAGGAAGGCTAAATTTAAAAGTGTATTGTGGCTGGGTGTGGTGGCACATGCCTATAATCCCAGTAGTTCAGGAGGCTGAGGCAGAAAGATCAAGTTCAAAATCAGCTTTGGCCATTTAGCAAGGTCCTAAGCAATTCTGCACAATCCCGTCTCAAAAATTAAAAAAAGAGGCGGGAGATGCGGCTTAGTGGTTTAAGCTGTCCTGTGTTCAATCTCCAGTACCAAAAAAAAAAAAAAACAAAAAAAAACAAAAAAACAAAAAACACAGTATAATGTATAAGTAACATTGAATTAAGTAACTTAATTCAATGTTTTTCTTATACTTTTAGTGCCACCTCATGGTAATGTTCTGTTGTCAAAATTTATATTTTCCTGATCTTTTATGTTCCTGAACACATTTTTGACTGGTTTGCAGTGTTGGTCTATTAAAGATTATCTTTCACATAGAAGTATGTTTTCAATTTGTCTGCCCAATAGAGTAACCTGACCCTAAATATACTGACCCTAGGCCCAATTCCAGAGCCACTATCAGATAAGCATTAACATCCATTTGTTGAACAAAGTCAGATGTCATTTAAAAAATACTCAGTTCTATTACTGAAGAAAGAACCAGCTGTCATCCCTGATTATGGCTTCATATACTCATGTGATTAGTGACTGCACATATATTTTTTGGGGGTGTACTAGGGATTGAACCCAGGGGTGCTCAACCAGAGCTACATCCCCCACCCTTTTATTTTTATTTTGAGACAGGTTCTAGGTTGCCTAGTCTGACCTTGAACTTAAGATCCTCCTGCCTCAGCCTCCTGGGTACCCCTGGGATTCTAGGAGTGCACCACTGCACCAGGATATTAATGAGTATTTATGGCTAAAAATGCATGTACTTTAGAGGTCCCTTTAAGTATTTGTTTCTGATGTAAAATAATTCTGAGTTGGGTGCAGTGGTGCATGCCTGAAATTTCAGCAACTCGTGAGGTTGAGGCAGGAGGATTGCAAATTCAAGGCTGGCCTGGGCAATTTAGGGATGCCATAAACAATTTAATGAGACCCTGTCTCAAAATAAAAATAAATAAAAATAATAAAATTATTCTGACACTGAGCCACATCCTCAGCCCTTTTTATTTTATTTTTTTGAGACAGGGTCTCACACTAAGTTGCTTAGGGACTTGCTAAGTTGCTAAGGTTGGCTTTGAGTGTGTGAGACTCCTTCCTCAGCATACTCTCAATGATAATTCTGATGTATGAAACAAGTCAACACATATATGTAAAGCATTCGGAACACTGACACAATAAGTGCTCAAAAAATATTAGCTATAGTTATTAGGCCACATGAAACACTTGACCTTGACTCATGTTATTCCCCCACCTATATCCTTATCTTTTTGTTTAGCTGATTAATGAAATTATCCCCTGCTCAAGAATCTCACCTCTTCATGAATTCTCATTTCTCCCTTCTCTGACTTGTATTGTACTCACGCCATTGCCAGTTTAGCCATCTGAGGTTCCCATTGCTGTTTTTGTTGGTTGACTCCCTAACCAGCTCTATTAGAAATACTTTATTCCTTTTAAAATATCTGAAGCAAACCTGACAGTTTTCACATTAATTTATCTTTAAATGGTAGCCCACCCCTACCACTATTTTATTTTATTTTTCAGTTGTAGGTAGACACAATACCTTTATGTCATTTTTATGTGGTGTTGAGCATCGAACTGAGGACCTCAATGCATGCTAGGTGAGCGCACTACCACTGAGCCAAAACCCCACATTAGTTAATTTTGATTAAGATGTTTAGTACACTGTTGAGAGAAAAAAGACAGTCAAGAGGTCAGCTTATTTAAATTTCTACTGTACTCAGAAGGTGAAGCAGCAGAACTCATGTGGGTTCATGTCTATGTGAAACCAGACTAGTATATCTTTCTACAGGGTGACAGACAGACTAGTCTTGAGAACCCATAATGAGGTATTTGTCCCAAAGCCTCTGCTTGTTGAAATTAAAATGCCAGGTGGGGACAGATCAGACTTTGGAGATAGCACCAAGCTTGGATTTCCAAATGTTTGTTGGTGCCAGCTGTTCTACTTACTGCTGTAGGCTCTGGGGACACAGTGCTGGTCAAGCAGACTAGGTATCTGTTCTTGTGGAGCTCATAGATTCTAGCATGAGAGACTGACTGCAAATCATAAACAGTAGTAAAGTCAAGACACAGAAATAAAATGGTGGTGAGAATGATTTGGTGGTGGCTTTTTTATATTGGGCAGACAGGAAAGGCCTCACGTGAGGAAGTGACATCTAAGCTAACATCTGGGAATAAACTTGTAGATAGTGGGATAGGTAAGGTGAAGGAACGGAAGGTGGAAATAAACTTCTTTGTTAGTAGGAACAGGTAGGCTGTGACTAGAATGTTGAAATCCAGAGGAAAAAGATCTCAGAAGCAGCCAGGGCCCAGCCATGCAAAAGTTTGCAAACCCAAGTTATGGAGATTGGATTTTATTCTAGGTCTGATAGGATACAATTGGAATAAAGAAAGGGAGTGGTATGATCTGATTTGCATTTTAAAATTGTTATAGTTGTTTTGTATGCAACATATTATACAGAGGTTGGCGTGGAAGCCAGGAAATATCTTAGGCTTTTGTAGTACTTCATGTAAAAGATGTTAATGATTGGGAGTGATGATAATGGGGATGCAGGTAATATAGAAGGAATAGTAGATGTAGGATATAGCTAAAGAGCAGTGTGGGGTGGTTGGGTGGAAAATTACTAAAAGGAAACATCAGGGGGAAGATTCTGCTAAACCAACTTAAGGCTTTTGCTGAAAACAGTTCAGGTGATCTGACACCACATAGTGCATGATGAACCTGATCAAATGTCAGGTACTGGGGATAGAGGGTTCTTGCCAAAATGACTTAGCAGTATTTGTAGCTAAAACTGGGCCTAGAATACAGATGGGCCTAGAAGTGTTTGACATAAGTTTGACCAAGCAGAAGACTTTTTGTCAGTGCACACAAAACAGTATTTCAAATTCCTGGAAGAAGTATATCAAACTTTCATCTTAAAGAATTTAAAGGAACCTTCTAAATGTTAATATAATAATGTAACAATAATAGTTGACCTTTATGGAGGGCTTACCATAAGCCAGAAAATACTGGGCTAATTATTTAGATTTATTAACTCAGTCTCTCCAACAATCTAATAAGGATGAGAAGAAAGTTATCCCTGTGTCTTCTTCCCCAGCAGATCATCTTTTGATGAGCAGGAAAGTTAGCTTATGAGAACTGGACTGGTTGGGTATCCCAGAGCCTTTTTCCTGGGAGTTTTGCAGCATTGCTCAATGATAGCCAAAAGTTGTCTGAAGAATTATTCCCAGGTATTGGAGACAAAAGCCTTTTTATATTTATTAAAATTTGCCATTAGCAGATGAACATGACAGAGTTTCAGCCTCAGTTTCCAAAGCAATTAGCAAATCTCATAATACCTACCTAAGCAGAAAACAACAGGCGAAACAACGGCACTGCGTGCAATCAGCATTGTTATCAGATAATCTTTTCTGCAGTGTTTTTACTCATCTACATATTTATTTTTGAAGAGCTGGGGAAGGCACCCAAGGCTGAGCTTCACCCCAGCCCCTTGGCAGTGTTTTACCCCTGAATATCTTCCAAATTCTTACCAGGATACCTCCATTCAAAATACTCTCAAAACTTAAAAAATTCACCTTGAAACAGAGCTAATTTTCCATGAAAACTCATGGAATCCAGAACAAAGAGAACTTTCTCAGACAATATGGAATAATTCAGATGAAGAGACTTTCCAAACGACTTTTGTCACTAATTTTATTTCAATTTAAGAAATGTGAATTCAGAATTAGTGTAAGGTAAACCTCAAAGTATGTGGTAAAAAAGAACTGCTAGTAAGGGTTTGAGTAAAATCTTGATGGAGCCAGATGTGGTGTTGCACACCTGTAATCCCAGCTACTTAGGAGGCAGAGGCAAGTCTGATGACAGCCCGGGCAACTTAGTGAGACAATCTCAAAATAATTTTGGGGGCTGGGGTTGTGGTTCAGTGGTAGAGCGCTCCACTGACATGTGTGAGGCACTGGGTTCGATCCTCAGTACCACATAAAAACAAATAAAACAAAGGTATTGTGTTCAGTTACATTTTTTTTAAAAAAAGGTCTGGGAAATGTAGCTCAGTGCTAAAGTACTTGTCTAACATGTGCCAGGCCCTGTGTCCAATTCCTGAAAAGAAAATGTTTTTTGGTGGTACTTGTGCCATGTATACAGATGGACATTAACAAAATATAAAGCACATTCTGAAGAGAATCAAATTTGGACCAATTCTGGTTTGTAAAAGTAAATTAAGTGGTATAGTTTCCTCAGTGGAGAAGTAATTTGCATTTTCACCATCAGTTAAAAATCAAAAGAACATATTTTTCTCTTCTAATTGTGACCATCACAGCACTGCACAAAGTATAGTATAATTTGTACTACAAGAACAACAAACCCAAATCCTTTTTATCAGAGAATGTGGTAAACCAAAACAAGACTCTTATTTAACAGGGCTTACATATAATGTACTACAAAACATTTTCTTTTGAATATAAATATGGTATAATCTATTTCCAAGTATCAAACAATTGAAACAAATATATACTGGAACAAAATTTCCAAACAGTTCAAAAATTTACATACATGCAAAGTCATACATATAACAACAAATAACATCTAGTTTCATATATATCAACTAAAATATTCACTAAAATGATTTCCGTATGTGTAAACTAAGTATAACACTTGAACATTTAAAAAGAAATTGATTTTCTGTTATACATTACAAGTCTGTCCTCTGAATAATTTAAAGATATTTCTACTAAAAGGCAAATAAAGACTAAAAAATAGAAACAGTACATCTTAAAGTTTTTCAGAGACCTATATATAAATAATTTTCAAACACATAATTTATTGTGTGCTTATGGTTTGAAACAAATTTTCCCTGAGCACTCCTTCTGCCTGGTTAGAAAAATTAAAACATGATTTATAAAACAGAATTTTATTTTTATTTTTCTTCAATATATGCAATTTTTTGCCCATCTGACATACTTGGGAAGTTTTTAGATATCTGTAAGGTAACTATCAATCATAACTGTTTTAAGGGGCTATCTGAATGGTTACAGTTTGTTTTATATATATATATATATATATATATATATATCTCCTAGAGCCCTGAGAACTGTACAATGAGTGTGTCACACTACTGAAGCGATTTATTATCCTAAAACTGTCAATAGATATTTTAACAAATTCAGAATGAGACTAGCTTCACAGAGAAAAAAAGTAATGATCAGTGATTCCAGTTCAGATGACCAATGGATAAGCATCAAAAACTGAAAACCAAAGTTGCATAAGCACTGTACTTTCTATGGAAAAATGCTGAAAAAGAAAAGAACCCTTGGGCCCAACATAGTATTAAAATACCCACCTCACCTTGAAACTTTATTAATGCAGTTTTGAGATCTGTTGCTCCTTAATATTCATGCAGATTTATAATCAGTATCACTGGAAATTTCATCATATAAACTGCAGTTCTCAATGCTATACCCAAGATTTACAGTCCGAAAGACATACTATGATCAGTGCACATGCACAGTAATACTACCAATTGTGTTTCCCTAATGTTTAAGGTCATAAAAAAACCTAGCCACTTAATCATTTAGGCCTCTTCTCTTCAAATAAATAATGGATAACGAATATTAGGAATCTTAACTATGCAAAATTTGTAAATTGTTTTCTACATAACCTAGAATCATACTAAAAGAAAATTGGATACAAGAAGTTTCATATTTACAATTAGATTTTCATAAAACCTAACTATATCTGTCTCTTAGCATTGTGATTTATGTGAATTGCAAGAACAATTAAATAGAACATTGAGAAGTTATCATTCTGAAGATCTTCAAGAAGTGAGCAATTTCAGATGTCCAGGAGGGTACCTTCTGTCTTTTTATATTTTAAGATGCTTTATACAGGACGCCCTTGACCAAAACGACTTTTAGACCTAGATGTTTTAAACAGAAAAGAAGGTCAGAGTTGCTTCTAGAGTAACAGGAAGTTGCTGCTGCTTTAGACTGCTTGATGATGTCAAAGTTTAATGAAACTTCAAGTAGTTCCATAAAACATTTTGTAAACCTCTTGAAGACATATTTTGGAATTCATATATATATATATATATATATATATATTTTTTTTTTTTTTTTTTTGTGGTGCTGGGGATTTGAATCCAGGGCTTTGTGCTTATGAGGCAAGCACTCTACCAACTGAGCTATATCCCCAGCTGGAATTCATATTTTTAAGAGATCATATGGTATTCATAATGTATAAGACCAATGCCCTCTAATCAAACACATTAATGTTTCTTCAGTGAAACAAATGAATACTTAAGTGAGAAAAGTAAAGACTACAAATATTAGACTGGATCACTTCAAGTTTGTTTTTTATTTTCTCCCAGTACTGGGGATTGAACACAGGGATAGGGAAGCACTCTACCACCAACCTATAATCCCCAGTCCCTTTTTAAGCAATATTTATTTTGAGATAAGATCTCACTAAGTTGTTCAGCCAGTCTTTGAACCTGTGATCCCGAGCAGATGGGCAATTACAGGTGTGCACCATTGCAGCTGGTCTCAGTTCAAGCTTGAATTGACACAAATGTACAAACTGATCCCCCACCAAAAAGCCTTTGACTTTCTGAGCTTTCTATATTTCAGAATTATAGATAAGGCATTAGAATGCATAATGTATTAATATTCAAATCTCAACTTTAAAAGAAAATTTGTGATGTAAAATGACATAAGTTCTACAAGTTATATTTTGTTAAGAAAAATAAAATAATAAAACAAGGAATGGGAAAAACTTCATGAATTTATATAAAGTAATAATATATAATTTACAAATAGTACAAAAATTTTGCTAATTCACAGTTGCACTGTAGCTTTCATTTTTATCAGCATTGGTTTATGAAACCAGTCCAATAAATGGAAAACTAAAACAAAAACAAAAACAAACCCTATGCTTTCATTTATTTTGTGCTCATGAACTTTTAAAATCTCAATTTTGGGGTTAAAATCTGGTTGATTACTGCCTTGATGGTTAATCCTTGAAGCAAATCATAAAACCAAACACAAATGATGTGCTTCCAGTGTTTTGACTTAAAAAAAAAAAATCACTTCAAAAATCACTTCAAAGTCATGGCCTTCTGAATTAGTTTCTGCTGATTTACCTTGTGTTTTTCTCTGAGCTGCTTTGCCGTGCACTGACTGGTACTGCAGCTTTGATTTGTGCTTCGAGCCTGGAATAAATACCTCCTGCAAACTACAAAATAAAGAAGCAAAATTAAGTTATTTTCAAGGAATAAACAGAAGCTCTGCTTTACTAAAATGGCATATTTTAAAATTAATTAATCATGGTATTTTTAATCTTTAAAATTCAGACTTTGGGAGGGGTATAATTTATAAACAGGAAAATTCATCCCTTTAGCCTATAGTTTGGGGTTTTAACAAATGCATATAGTTTTGTAACCATGGTTACAATGACAATATAGCTAGTTCTGTCACCCCCAAGAAAATCCCGTCTCCCCCCTTTTTAAAATATTTTTTAGTTGTCAATGGATCTTTTATTTTATTTATTTATTTATATGCAGTGCTAAGGATGGAACCCAGGGCCTCACACATGCCAGGTAAGGACTCTACCACTGAGTCACAAACATCCACCCCGCTCTACCACCGTGTTCCTTTCAAGTCATCCATCTACTACTATAAATTCCTGGCAACCACTGATTATCTATTTTCTGTTTCCATAGCTTAGTATTTTCCAGAACATTGTGTGTGTGTGTGTGTGTGTGTGCATGTGTGTATAGGATCATATAGTACACCTGCTTCTCTCACTTAGTGTATAATGTAGAGGGTATTTATCCACGTTATATATATTTGGAGTTTGTAGTTTTTTGTATGTATATTGCATCCATTTGCTAAACCTAATTTTTTGGAGGGGTATTGGGGATTGAATTCAGGGGCACTCAACCACTGAGCCTCATTCCCAGGCCTATTTTGTATTTTATTTAGAGACAGAGTTGCTTAGGACCTTGCTTTTGCTGAGGCCTCATGCCTCAGCTTCCTAAGCTGCTGGTATGACAGGTGCTTCCAACCATGCCTGGCAAACCTAAAAAAATTTTTTTTTTTTTTTTTTTGTGGTGCTGGGAATCAAACCCACGACCTTGTGCTTGCAAGGCAAGCACTTTACCAACTGAGCTATCTCCCCAGCCCCTAAAAATTTTTTTAAAACATATTTTTTAGTTGTAGATGGACACAAGACCTTTATTTTATTTATTTATTTTTATGTGGTTCTGAGGATCAAACCCAGTGCCTCACACATGCTAGGCAAGAACTCTTATCACTGAGCCACAAACCCAGCCCAAACCTAAAATTTTTGATGCTGAGAAGTCTCTGAAATAAAAGGGCTTATTGAGGCACTGCAGAAATTGAAACAGAAAAGACAAAGGACCACGTTCTAGGACATAACTTATCTATCTACTAGCAAGAGTAGATAGCAATTGGGCTTATGTCCTATCAACCTGGAAACTGGGAATATTCTTACAATGAAAATCAGAGGACTAAGGCATAGGTTCCTTACATTGAATTTACATTCATTACTGATAAAAGTGACAGGGTATGATGAAGAAGGGGAAGCTTTCGGGTAGGACAGTCTATCACACAGAAGTATTTGATACTTCAGGGTTGGCTGAGGTTCATAGTTAAGTCAAGCTTTCAACGTATATTCCTATATTTGTTTACTTTTTAATTACCTCTCTTTTTCCTGTTCATCTTCTGGCCTTCTTTATTTTTCACAGTATCCAGAGTCTCACACACTAGGTAAGCACTATATCTCTGAGCTATATCCCTAGTCTTTTTTATTTTATTTTGAGGCAGGGTCTTGCTAAGTTGCCCAAGCTGGCCTTGATCTTGCAATCCTACTTCCTCAGTCTCTGGAATGGCTAGAATTATGGACATATGGACATGTACCATTCTGCTGGCTTCCAAATCCTTTTTTATTTAGCATATCTTGGAATTTTACTCTTGTCACCTTTACCAGGTAAAGGACATCGTTTGGGAGTGTTACTAGTTTTTGGAAATTATTAGTAAAACCACTATAATTGTATAAACTAATTTATATGGTGGGTGTTTGGAAATTGCCACACTATTTTCCAAAAGGCCATTTTTTTTTCATTCCTACTAGTTCTTATATATGTTAGTCCCATACTCATTAGCACTTGGTATATTTTTTTAAATTTCAAATATTTTTAGTTATTGTACAGTGGTATGTCATTGAGGTTTTAATTTATATTTCTCTAATGACTAATATGTTGCATCTTTTCATGTATTTATTTGCCACTGGAATCCCTTCTTTCAAAGTGTTTGATTAATCCTTTGCCTATTCATTTTTTTGGGTTATTACTGAGTTTTGAGAGTTCTTTACATATTCTGAATACAAATCCTTTATCAAATATGTTTTGCATATATTTTCTATTAGTAATACAGCTTGTCTTTTCATTCTCTCAGTAATGTTATTCAAAAAGAACTTTAAATTGGGATGAAGTTTGATTTGTCAGTTTTTTCTTTTATGTATCTTGTCAGTCAAAGAAGACTGTAATCGGAAAGGGTTTATAAATATATCTTTTGCTATTGATGTTGTAGCTAAGAAATATTTGTCTATCCCATGGTTACAGAGATTTTTTTCCTATGTTTATTTTATTTTTGATGCTGGGGATAAACCCAGGTCCTCATGCATGCTAAGCACATATTCTACCACTGAGCTACACCTCCAGTAAGAAAGTAAAATTTAAATAAAAGGATTAGGGCAAGAGTTATGGTACATACATAACAAAAATACTAATGATAATACATAATACTATGACTAATATGTAAATCTAGCTAGAATATAGACATTTCTATTCATCATTTTCAGCAAGAACTCATCTTATTTTAGAGATAACATCTAAGTGACATACACAGAATTGATCAAACTTAGCACATTCAGAAAAGTTGCCCTCTAGATAGTCAGCATTTGGTTAATAAGAACAGTTATTCCACTTCTGGTATGACATCACACTTCAGTGATACTACAGTTTATTATGTGTGATACAAAGGATCCGTGGACCACAGATAATAAGAGATAATAAAAAACTTTGTGTGAATTCTGGCTAAATGATACAGAATAGAAAACTATCTAAATTGCTCTTTTAAAGTTCTGAAACATCTTTACACTCTCCATGCTGAAAACAAAAGTAGGAAGGAATGTTCTATATAATACAATAGTGAACAGTTCTTACTTCTTTTGTTTCTTTTGACTTGACTCGGTCCAGATCACCCAATCTCATTTTTATTAGATGACCTGTAATTTCAGACATCCGCCGCTGATCTGAATGTAAAAAATGGTAAGCGTTATTTTTCATGAAGATTTATAATTTTTTAAAAATACTTTTTAGTTGTTGAGGGACCTTTATTTTTATTTATTTGTATTCGGTGCTGAGAATTGAACTCAGTGCCTCACACATGCAAAGTGAGTGCTCCACCACTGAGTCACAACCCCAGCCCCAATTTATAACTTTTATTTCTTAAAGAAGATTGTAATCCAAGGGTTTATAAATGTATCTTTTGCTATTTTTTTCAGATGCATACTTCTATGAAGAATTTAAGGCAGCAAGTGGCAAATGACTTGTACATGGATAATTGGGCTTTTTTTTTTTTAGGTTACTGTAACCTAATGATTTGGATATGGTTTGAGTATGTCCCCCAAAGGTTCAGTTGCTGGAAGCCTGGGGTCCAGCATGGTGATTTTTTTTTTTAATTGGGATTGAAAATCAGGGGCACTCTGTCACTGAGTTATATCTTTAGCCCTTTATTTTCCATTTTTATTTTAAGATCTGGTTTCACTAAGTTGCTAAGGCTTGCTTCAAACTTGTGATTTTCCTGTCTTAGCCTCCCAAGTTGTTGGATGACAGATATGTGCCACCATGCTTGGCCTTCATTGTGGTGATTTTGAGAGGCAGTGGAACCTTTATGAGGGGGTGGAACTTTTAAGAGAAGAGGCCTAGTAGAATGTAGCTAGGTTGCTGGGGGCACCACCATCCTTGGAAGAGTTTAATGTAGTCCTTGTGGACCTCTGCTTAGTTCCTACAAGAGCAAGTTGTTATAAAAAGAATAAGCCTGGCCCCTGGATTTTCCTTTCTTCCTGTCTTGCCATGTAATCTCTCTCTCTTGCACGTGCTCCCATCATGATGCCATCTGCCATGCTGTGAGGTAGCTAGAAGGCCCTTACCAGACCCAAACATTTTATTGGAGCAACAGAAAATAGACTAAGACATAACCTAAAACATATTTAGTCATTTTTTACAGTAAAAGCAGGGGGCAAAAATCAGCCTAAAGATCTCAAAATCATAGACACATAAAATAACACATTATTCACTGAATTGTCTAGTAATGAAACCCTGGTTAGTGACTAAGATAATGTGCAAGTATGGGGCCTTATACCATACAAAACCTTTGAAGCTATTCAGCATATTTCATAAAATAAAAGATGTTCTTATCCAAATAATAGATTTTACCATCTTCTCTTTGTGCATCCTGGTTGAATCTCAAGGACCTTGTGGCATCCCACTTATTCTTCTGCATACTCACACTATTGAAAAAATTTTTAAAAAATCAGCATTGATGCTTCTTTAAGAGTGAACATTCAATTAGATTAAGGAATAATACTCACATGAAAGGAGACACATCTCTAGAAGCTGACTAAAAAAGCAGACAACATTAAGCCCGAATTAGAACATATTTACAAATTAGTATTATAGCTAATTATAAAAAGTTTACATTTAATGAGCCAAAAGCATTCAATAAATACCAAGTGCATTTATAGCATCAAGAACATTTACAGGCATATTTGATTTAAACCTTGCAACAACCACTTGTGGCAGGCAGTATTTCATGACCTCTATGATAAAACAGGTTCAGAGAAGTTAATAAAGTTCTCCAAAGAGATACAGACTTAGAATTTGAATCCACTTTGTCAGTCATTAACATTTAATTGGGTTTGAATTAATCCAATTCATAAGCTTGTGTTACTTAACACAAAGATGAATATACAACCTGTCCAATGTAACCATGTGGATCTCGACAGCCCCAGTCTTTCACGAATTTTTGAAACTTATAATTTCTTCGTTTAGTCAACTGCAGCTATTATTGTCCTTAGTCCTATCTGGCTTTTTATCCCTTCCTTTAATGGCACAGGGAAATAAAAATCATTTGAAAGGCCATAAAATATAACATTTTTAATTTTAGATGTCTACTTCCTTGTTTATTTTTTGAATAAGTAATACTGGTTCAAAATTCAAAAGATTCAAATAGCAAATATAATAGAAAGTCTCTTACCTTTGTCCTCTCTATATTTAGTTCCCTTCCTTAGGGGCAACCAATCTTACCAATTTCTTATGAAGCTTTCTAGATATATTTTATGTATGTTCAAGAAAATTTGTATATATTTCCCCATCTGTTTTACACAAATGGTACCGTACTCATGCCAATATGCATTGTTCTATACCTTCTATTTTTTCACTTGTCACTATATCTTTAAGATCTTTAATCTGAGTTTATTCATTTTTACATTACTAGTATTCCATGTCACACTCATTACTCTTGTATTTTGTATTTTTCCTAAATATACTTGCTTATTTCTTCATATGAACTTTAGAATAATAAATGATTCAGTTACCTTTTCCAATGCCTTTTCTTTCTTTTGTGCACAGGGTGAAGACATCTGCTTTTTCGGTGGTTTAGTGAACTTCTTTGGTTTCTCCTTTCTTCCTGATCATGGAAGGTCAATGTTATGAGCATAAGTCTCAGACCTCTCCAATTTACTTGCTACTTTTAAACAATAAAATCACCTTTTTTTTCAATGTAGGGATTGAATCCAGGGCCTTGTGCTTGACAGGCAAGCACTCTACAACTGAGCTATATCCCCAGTCCAAATAAAATCATTTTTTTTTTCACGCAAGAGATTTTATTAAGCAGACAGGCAGAGTGTCTCCCTGCAGAAAGACGGGGAGAGAGAGAGAGAGAGAGAGAGAAAGCCAGGAAGGGGGAGAGAGCATGAAAGCGAGGAGGAGAGAGCTAATATCACTTTTTTTTTTTTTTGCGGTACTGGGGATTGAACTCAGGGCCTTGTGCTTGCAAGGCAAGCACTTTACCAGCTGAGCTATCTCCCCAGCCCTAAAATCACTTTTTTAAAAATATTTTTTTAGTTGTCAATGGATCTTTTTATTTTATTTCTTTATGTATGGTGCTGAGTATTAAACCCAGAGCCTCGCACATGCCAGGCAAGCACTCTACCACTGAGCCACAACTTCAGCCCTCAATAAAATCATTTTAAAAAACCATTTTAAAAAACTAGGAAATTACCTCTGGACAAAAAGTAAAAATACAGAGAAATTAAACTGAAATTGCTTTACAAGAGTTAGTTTTAGGGCTGGGGAGATAGCTCAGTTGGTAGAGTGCGTGCCTCTCAAGCACAAGGCCCTGAGTTCAATCCCCAGCACCGCAAAAAAAAAAGAAAAAAAAAAAGAGTTAGTTTTAATTATATTTTTTCCTTCTGTTTGGTGAAAATGTTTGGGAAAAAAGTGAGAGCAATGAAGTCCCACTTATATGAAATAGGAAAAGTGTTGGAGAAAATTACGTATTTACTTTCTCAATCTGAGAATGGAACCATTTTCTAATTCTAAATATTTTACTTTAAAATTATTATAATATAGAAAAATACAATTTGAGAATGGGGCAAGTATTAATACACATACAAAACCTTTAAAATGTCTTTTACTCAGGAAGAAGGTAGGACAGTAATGATCATGGGAAGACGCTGGGTTGAGATAAATTATTCTGAACGAAGGCATTCTTGGAGTGAATATTCTGAATCTATTCTGGCTGGCTGTGAAGTGGACAAAGGCAGGGAAAATACGAGGAGGGGGAAGAGGCATTCCCTAAAAACAATATATGAAGTTAAAGACAATATACTGAATAACTGTTTCCCAAGTGAGATTATATGTATGCCATCTCGACAAGTTTTGCTATATTACTTAAAAGAAAAACTATATCAATATGATAAATGGAAAACCTATGCTATGTACACAATAACCTTGAAGATGTTGTAACAAAAAAATTTAATAATTTAGATAGACTTATTTGCCTGCTGACATGCCCTGAGCCCCTAATGCATCTGCTCTGTTAAACTGGGAGAGTAACAAGTATTATAAAGTTGCTAAAAAATATGTTAGGGTAGGACATATGGTAATGACAATATGAAGGGGCTGAAAATTCCTTACTAATAAAACAGCCTTAAAAACAGAACAAACATACTGCTGGGTACAGTGGTGCACGCCTGTAATCTTAGGGACTCAGGAGGCTGAGGCAGGAGGATTTCGAGTTCCAAGTCAGCCTTAGCAAAAGTGAGGTGCATAAGTAACTCAGTGAGACCCTGTCTCTAAATAAAATACAAAATAGGGCTGGGGATGTTGCTCAGTGTTTGAGTGCCCCTGAGTTCAATCCCAGTACCAAAAAACCTCACCAAAACCAAAACCAAAAACAAACAAACAAAAAACCCCAAACCAAACCAGAACAAAACTATTATAAACAACCATCTGAAGGTAATGGCAAATAATCAAAAACAGGCAGAAAATTGAGCATTTACACTTTAAAAATGCATGAAGTAAGAAGAGTCTGTGGCCTTCTTGCCTGAAGGTACTTCCTAGTTTCCTGGGTCAGAGAGGGAAATGAAGCCTTATGAGTCCAGGGAGAGGATGACAGAGTTCAAAGTAATAGAGAAGCTACTAATGTAAAGAAGAAATTTTGGAAGCAAGAAAGTCACATAAGACCTAAAATAAAAAATATGAGTACAAACTGTCCAAATTCTGAGCTGTCCAAATTCTCTGCAACTGTATGAGAGATTCCAGGAAGCCCAGCTGAAAGACAGGTAGAAACTATGATGGGCTGTCCACTCTGCAAGACAGAACTGGTTTTGGTGAGATATGGGAGTTTCTTTTGCCTTTGAATGGATTCTTTCCCCAAACTGCACATACCTCAAGCTTCTGACAGCAAGAAGTCTTACTGGCTTGATGTATCAGAGGGTAGACTTGGATCTGGAAAAACTACTAAAAATTTAGGTGACATCTGTAAAGCATGGGAACCACTAAGTAGGTAAGCCCCAATATCTGAATGTAATCTCTGTTTATATACTTGGCTGACCCCTAACCCACACAGGATGCTGTGACTGGAGATGGGGGTGAGGTAGGCTAAAGCAACAGCCACCTGAGCAGTTAGCAGTCAAAACACTGGTGCAGACAATCATCTACTGACTATCATAGGAGAGAGAGTCTGCAATTTGAATCAGGTAAGTTAACAGCCTACTAGAACAACAAAAACAAACAAACAAACAAAAAACCCAACAATCCTCAGAAGAACAAAATAGATTTCAGAGTTGTGTAAGGAAAACCTTCAATTCCTGTTTTCAACCAAAAGTTCCAAAAAAGAAAACTCTGACCCTCTTAGAAAAGAAGCAGTTAACAGAACCTGATTCTGAGAGAGCGTCCATGGGCTTAGCAGACACTAACTTCAAAACAAATGTTATAGTTAAGAGGAAAAACAGTATTATTTAGTGAACACAGAATCTCAAGAAAGAAGTAGAAACCTTAAAAAATAACCAAACAAATTCTGAGCTGAAAGGAATAATAATTAAAATGAAAAACATTCCTATATAAGCTCAAGAGAAAATCTGAAATAGCAGAAGAATGAATCAGTAAATATGAAGATAGAGCATTAGAAATTACCTAATCTAAAGAACAAAGAGTAAAGAGAAGTTAAAAAAAAGAAAGCCTTAAAACCTGTGAGACAGAATCAATTTATTTAAATTTGTGTGTGTGTGTGTGTGTGTGTGTGTGTGTGTAATAAGGAGTCAAACCCCAGAACACTCTTAACACTGAGCTACATCCCAGTCCTTGTTATTTTTCAGAAAGGGTCTTGCTAAACTGCCAAGGCTGGACTTGACCTTGCAATTCTCCAACTTCAGCCCCTGGAGTATCAGGGATACTAATCAGGAGTATCAGGCTTGCACCACTGCACCTAGCTCATCAAAAGGTTTAATACATGTGTAACTGAAATTCCAGATGATGAGGAAAAAATACTTAAAGAAATAATGACTATAAGCTCCCCAAATTTTGTGAAAACCATCATTTTACAGGTCCAAGAAACTCAATATGCCTCAAACATGATAAAGGAAAAGAAAACCACACCTAGGCACAACAGAGTCAAACTTCTAAACTTCTAAAAGATAATGATAAAATCTTGAAAGCAGCAAGATAAAACAAACACATTACATACAGGGGAAATGACACAATTGATGGCTGACTTGTTATCAGAAAAAATGCAAGCCAGAAAATAGGGTCTAAGTTACTGAGACTGGCCTCCAACTTGGGGTCCTCCTGCCTTAACCTCCTGAGTAGCTGCAGATTACAGATGTATGCCATGATGTCCAGCCTTTTACATTGGTACCATGGATTGAACTCAGGGGCACTCACCCACTAATCCACACTCCCAGCCCTATTTTGTATTTTATTTAGAGATAGGGTCTCACTAAGTTGCTTAGAGCCTTGCTTTTGCTGAGGCTGGCTTGGAACTCACGATCCTCCTGCCTCAGCCTCCTGAGCTGCTGGGATTACAGGAATGCACCACTGTGCCTGGCCAGGCTTTTACATTCTTAAATGACATGCAACCATTTAAAGCAAAAGTCGTAACAGTGTTGAGTTTACAATGTATATACAGTGTTCTGCATCTGTGGATTCAATCAACTGCAAATTGAATAATACTGGGGAAAAAACTGTAGTGAAAATGTACAAACTTTTTTCTTGTCATTAATTCCTAAACAATACAGCATAATAATTCTTTACATAGTATTTACATTGTACTAGATGTTATAAGTAATCTAGAGATAATTTAAAGTACATAGGAGGATGTGTGTAGGCTATATGCAAATAATATGCTACTTCAGGACTGGAGCATCTTTAGATTTTATAATTATTTGGGGGTCCTGAAAACAATCCTCCAAAATAAGGGTTGATGGGAGGTATATATGACAGCCGGATGAGATGGCCTGTGCCTGTATTCCCAATAACTCAGTAGTTTGAGGCATAAGGATTTCAAGGTTGAGGCCAGCCTCAGCAACTCAGCAAGGCCCTCAGCAACTTAATGAAATTGTCTCTAAATAAACATACAAAAGGACTGGGGATATGGCTCAGTGGTAAAGCACCTCGGGTTTAATCCCCTGTGCTGAAAAAATTTTCTTTCTTTCTCTATTTCTTTCTTCCTTTCTTTCTGTACTGAATACTCTACCAATAAGCTACATCCCCAGAACTTTTTAAATTTTGAGACAGGGTCTCACAAAATTGCTTAGGGTCAGGCTAAATTGCTGAGGCTGGCCTCAAATTTTTGATTTTCTTCACTCAGCATCTCAAGTCACTGGCATGACAGGCATGCACCACCACGTGTGGCTCCAAAAATTATTATTACTTTTAATAGTTATTTTTAAAATTTTTTTCTTTCCACATTTTTCTATTGGTGCATTATAACTGTACATAATGATGGAATTTGTCTTTACACATTCGTACAGGCACACAATATAACAATACAATTTGGCCAGTACCACTCCCAGGCACTTCCTTCCCACTTCCCTCCCTTTCTCTCGCTTGCCTGATCCCTTTCCTCTACGGATCTCCCTTTGATTTTCATGAGATCCCTGTTCCTCCCTAAAATTAATTTCTTAGCTCCTACAAACAGGAGAGAAACAAAACATTTGAGAGAAACAGAAAACAGTCAAATGGCAGAATACAACCTTATCAATAAATAATGGTACACTCATACATTGCTGGTGGGGTTGCAAATTAGTGCAGCCACTCTGGAAAGCAGTGTGGAGATTCCTCAGAAAACTTGGAATGGAACCATTTGACCTAGCTATCCCACTCCTTGGCATGTACCCAAAGGACTTAAAATCAGCATACTATAGTAATGCAGCCAAATCAATGTTCATAGCTGCTCAATTCACAATAGCTAGATTGTGGAACCAACCTACATGCCCTTCAATAGATGAATGGATAAAGAAACTGTGGTATATATACACTGGAGTATTAGTCATAAAGAAGAATAAAATTATGGCACCTGCAGGCAAATGGATGGAATTGGAGAATATTATGCTAAGTGAGATAAGCCAATTCCAAAAAACCAAAGGATGAATGATTTCTCTGATAAGTGGATGATGATACATAATGGGGGGTGGGAGAGAGGCAAGAATGGAGGAAGGATGGATTGTATAGAGGAAAAAGAGGGATGGGAGGGGTGGGGAAAGGAAAAACAACAGAATGAGACAAACATCATTACCCTATGTACATGAATGATTACACAAATGGTATGACTCTACTTCATATACAACCAGAGAAACAAGTTGTACCCCATTTGTTTACAATGAATCAAAACATATAAATTATAAAAAAATAAATAAATAGTGTAAACATAAATGAATAAATGCTTCAATTAAAGAATGAGATTGTGAAACTGGATAAAAAGGCAATTCTCAACCACATACTATTTATAAGATAATTCCTTAAGTTAAAAAAACACAAAGAGTTGAAAATAAAAGGGCAGAAAAAGACATGTCATTCAAACATAAGAAACCCAGTGTGACTACAACAGTATTAAACAAAACAGACTTCGAGACAAGCAGTTTTACTACATAGAGAAATATATTATAATGGTAAAATATATTTTTATAATTTAAAATATCAATATTTAAAAAGACAAATAGTTGGGCATGGTTGTGCATGCCTATAATCCTAGCAACTCAGGAGGCTGAGGAAGGAGAATTTAGAGTTAAAGGTCAGTTTGGAAATTTAGTGAGACCCTGTCTCAAAAACTAAAAAGGACTTGAGGATGTGACACAGTGGTAAAGTGCTCTTTGGGTTCAATTCCCAGTACCACAAAGTAAATAAATAAATAAATATTTAAATAAATAGATAAATATTCCACATTCATCAATTCACAGACTTATTGGGTGGGGTAAGACTGGACACAGGGGCACATGCCTATAATCCCAGCTACTCAAGGAACTGAGGAAAGAAGATTTCAAGTTTGAAGCCTACCTGAGCAACTTAGTGAGAATCTGTCTCAAAATAAAAATAAGTAAATTAAAAAAAGGCTGGGAGGTAGCCTAGTGGTAGAGTGCTTGCCTCTCATGGGTCCAATTCCCAAAACCAAAAAAAGAAAAAAAAAACCTCATCAAGATATTTGTAGAAATATCCATATTGATTCTAATATTGAAGGACTCATATCTCATATATCATATTTTAAAACTACCAAAGTTAAGATAATATGGTATTGATATACTGATGTAAAAATAAAAGACTCAATGGAAAAAGATTAAAGCTCAGAAATAGTACCATACGTTATAGTCCAATATGTAAAAGGCCAATTCATTTTTAACAAAGGTGCCATGGTAATCCAATAGGGAAAGAACAAGACTGTTATTACAACAAATGGTAAGACTTACAACAGGGCTGGGGAGATAGCTCAGTCGGTAGAGTGCTTGACTTGCAAGCACAAGGCCCTGGGTTCGATCCCCAGCACCACAAAAAAAAAAAGGACTTACGTGGGGGAGGGGGTAAGGAAACTTGACCCTTAAACCCATAGCAATACTCAAAAATTAATCTGGAAGAGACTGTAGTCTTAAATAATTAGAGTTTGCAAAATTAAAGACTTGTTCTTCAAAAAACATTACTAAGAAAATTAAAAGGCAAAACACATGACTGACAAAAGACTTATATATAAAGCATATATAAAGAAACCTTACAATTCAATAAATAAGGCAAACAACCCAATAAAAAATGGACAAAAGATTTAAACAGATGCTTCACAAAAAAAATAAATAGCCAATAAGCACATGAAACGATGCTTATCATCACATACCCACCAGAATGGCTAAAATTAAAAACACTGAGGCAAATGTGTACCAACAAGAAATCAACAACACTGCTGGTGGGGATGCAAAATGGTACGGTCACTTTGCAAAAACAATTTATCAGTTTTTTTATAAAGTTAAACACACTGACTACATGACCCAGAAATTCTACTTTAGGTATCTACTCAAGAAAAATGAAAAATTGTCCATTCCTTGTATGCAAATGTTCACAGCATTACTCATAATAACCAACAACTGAAAGCAACCTAAATGTCCATGAATTGTGAATAGATAAATAAATTATGGACCTTATAATGCAATACTACTCTGCAATTAAAATGAAAAAAACTACAGACACATGCAACAATATGGATGAATCTCAGAAATATACTATGTGAAAGAAGCCAAAAACAAAAGACTACTCATGATTCCATTCATATGAAATACTACAAAAAGTAACCATAGTGACAAAAAATGGATGCCTCAGAATTGAAAGGGAAATTAATGTAAAGGGCATGATGGAACTTTTTGGAATAATGTGCTAGACCTATGTGCCCAAACTCACTGATGTGAAAATGGGTGTGTCTTATTAAGTGTAAATTATACCTCAAAACAGTTGAAAAACACAAACATATTAGCAATTTCTTGATCAATAAGAAATGAAAAAAATGGATAAAATAACAGTTTGGAGTTCAAACTCCAGTACCCCTACAAAAGGAAAAAAACAAAACAAAACACTTTTTTAAATTAGGGGATTCAACATGTTAAGGAAAATTATGTAAAACATAGATAAGACAGAGAGGATTGCACTGTCTTTTTTTTTAACTTTTTAAAAGATATATTTTTGGTTGTCAATGGATCTTTTTATTTTATTTATTTATTTATATGCAGTGCTAAGGATCTAACCCAGGGCCTCACACATGCCAGGCAAGTGCTCTACCACTGAGCCACAACTCCAGTCTCTGTAGTCTTTTTAATGTCACATCAAGGATTGTTTAACAGGCTCACCCAACAATTATTTAATTCTCTCATGAAGTCCCATTTGCTCTCTATTATTTTATTTTTATTTTTTAAAAATTTTGATGCTGGAGATCAAACTCAGGGCCTTATTCATGCTAAATATGTGCTCTACCACTGAGCTACATCCTTTATCCCAACTATCTACTAGTTAAAGTACAGACATTGTAAAGTTACACGTTAACTTGTTTTCTTAACAGAACTGGAATGATTTCTATCTAGTAGAAAAGATAACATCATAGTTTATGGGTTTATTGCTTTGTAGGACATTAATCAGTTTTGTATCTAACTTGCAATCTTTTTAAATATTCTTTTTTCAAATACCTATAAATACATGGGTCTTTAAAAGATGTTTTGAACCAATTTCCCCTGCTGTTTTTTTTTTTTTTTTTTTTTGCGATGCTGGGGATTGAACTCACGGCCTTAGTGCTTACGAGGTGAGCACTCTACCAACTGAGCTATCTCCCCAGCCCTGCTGTTTCTTGAAACCAGTGATTTGAAAAGTTTTGACACAACTTCATTTTATAACTATATAATAAGCATGCTTTTAATTTTTTAAAAAATCATACTTATTGAATAGTTCGAGTTCCACTCCAAATCATCTAGATACACATCTCTGATAACATTTCACCTAATCTAAGTCACAGATTACACTGGAAGTGGAAACTTGGAGGATTTATTTCTCTGTACACTGTACTTTACAACTTTATGGAAATCTTAATGGAGTCTCCTTTCTTTTACTCCTAATGTTATAACCCGCCACGTAGATATATTTTAAAGCCAATTTCTCATCATTTGCATAAAGCTTCAGAATATAACTTCTTCATAAACAATGTGATTTAATTTTAATTTAGAAGTCAATACTTTGTTTCTTAGATACTTCTTCTTCATCACCAACTTCATCTTCAGTGACCTCAGATCCAGTGGTATATTCTTCTTCTTCTGAAAATAATGACTGTTGTTTCTAAATTAATAAACAAACACATAATTACAAGTGTATTATTATCACATCTCTAATGAATTCCTTAAAACACATTTACCTATACTTATTTTTGGAAGAATTTAAACAAGAGCTTATGAAATGATACCTGTCTGTCTAGCAAAACATTCAGGATATGGTTATAGAAATTTCTATGTTCAGGGCTGGTGCTGTAGCTCATATGTGAGTTCCTAGGTTTGATCCTCAGCTCTGAGAAGTTCTACTTTCTAGATTGCGTTACATCTAATTTTTAAAAAAAATTTTAGTTGTAGACAGACACAATACCTTTATTTTATTCATTTATATGTGGTGCTGAGAATTGAACCCAATACCTCACAAGTGCTAGGCAAGCACTCTACCAATGAGCTACAGCTCCAGCCCCACACATCCAATATTTTTAAAAATAATTTTTAAGATGTTGATGGGCCTTTATTTTATTCATTTATTTATATACAGTGCTGAGAATCGAACCCAGTGCCTCACACATTAGGCAAGTGCTCCACCACTGAGCCACAACCCCAGTCCCTACATCTAATATTTTAAAATTTATTTCCTTCATAGAATCTAGAAAAGTAATAGATAGGTAATCAGTATTTGTTGAATTGAACTTCTGTCACTCAACTGAACATGTTATTTGATGTTAAGGTTAAATTACAACACAAAGGCTGGTATTAAAGTTGTCTCATAAACAAATACATGTGCACACTGTCTCAGTGAATGTGGCCTGTATTACTTAAACATTTCTGCATCTATCGGTTCTGTTGTCTGCTATCCCTAACCCAAATTTCTATCCTATTTTTATGAATACTAATGGGAAATGGCATACAGTTGGCAAGCAGGTTAAAAAAAAGAATCAATCAATCAATCAAATAATGAGACTTTAATAGATTTTTTTTTATTTGTTTAATGTTCCAAATGTGATTTAAAGTGACTTTAAAAAGTCTTTTAACAAGATCTATAGCTTATGCAATCAGATAATGGAGAAGATTGTGTCCCTCTAAAATAATCTAATGATATTTTCATTAAGTGCAAAATTGAAGAAGATGAAAAAGTAGATATATATTTAACTAAAATTTATAAAATTATTCACTAATAATATTCTATTAAACTAAACTTTAATTTAGGAAGAAAGAGAGCCATGAAAGGTGAATATAATTGCTTGCTTACCAATTGCAAAGTCCAGCTTTTCAGTGACAAGAACTGTAAGACAGAGGAATAAGAGATTACTAAATCTGCACCTACTCACATTACAGCTCCTTATTTTCACATGGATATTACAGAAGAGTCAAAAAAATGTTCCCTTCCAGGTTGAAATAACTTAAAATTCAGGCTGAAACTGATTTATTAATGTATCTGTCTTTTAAATCCTCTGTTAAGAGGAGAATGTGGATATTTAAAAAAAGCAAAAAGGGTTGGAGGTATAGTTCAGTGGAGGGTGCTTGCTTAACATGCACCAGATTCTTGGTTCAATTCCTAGCACTATAGGAAAAAGAAAGAAGAAAAAGAAAAAAATTTCACACTTTCCAGCATCATTTCCAAACGACAAGTAAATCACTATGTAAAGATAACACAATTTTTGTTATTTTTTGAACTACTTCAATAACTTTTTTTTTTTTTTTTTTTTGGCACCAGGGATTGAACTCAGGTGTATCGACCCACTGAGTCACATCCCCAGCCCTATTTTGTATTATTTTGTATTTTATTTAGAGACAGGGGCTCACTGAGTTGCTTGGCACCTCACTGTTGCTGAGGCTGGCTTTGAACTTGTGATCCTCCTGCCTGAGTCTCTTGAACCACTGGAATACAGGCATGCCCCATCGCACCCCAGCTTCAAACACAATATTTTTTTTTGGTATTGAGTATTTAACACAGGAGCACTTAACCACTAAGCCACATCCCTAGCCCTTTTTTAATGTTTTATTTTGAGACAGGGGTTCGTTAATTTGCTGAGGCTGACTTTACACTTTTTGTGATCTTGCCTGTTTACTGAGCCGCTAGGATTACAGGTATGTGTCACCACACTGACCTTCAATCACTTTTTAATATTTATATTTTGTGGAACCACATGGATTATATAATTTATTGTTTGACATATAATTCATAAATAAATGTTAATGAATAAATATTTATATAGTTGTCTTGTTTTTCCCTATCCCAAGTAAATTAATTCTACCTCAACCAACACAAAGGTAGGAAGTTCACAGTCAAACAGATTTCTTGGTTCTTAGTAAAAACAGTCAAAGAAATCAAAAGGAATCAAGCTTTCTGGTCACCTTAAAAATAGTTTTGAAATGTTTGAAAAAAATAAATATATTTCATACCAAAATGTTCTAGAACAAAGAAGGGACAAAATATTCATTCATACTACTTTCACTTCTCAAAATATGACCTATTATAAAAATCCTCAAAACCATGGAGGTTATTAATTCTTTGAGGGCAAGGAATATATCCTATCACTCTTATCAACTCAGCATAATACCTTGTTATGATTAGATAGTTCAACTTCAATTAAATTGACCAAGTTCTTGTCAAAGATGAAATGTCATCAATTGTTCATATGAAGAATAAGTAAAATAAGTTACTCACAGCATTGAGCTCTCCAGTTTTGGGTCCCCATGGTGTATTTGGCTCCAGTAAAACATCACATTCCAGACCCTTTTCATCAGAGGAGACAACTGCAGGATCACTTGAAAGAAAACACATTTTTGTGGAGAAGTGTGCAAATTCTTAAAAATTTAAATGAGAATATTTTTAATTGCAAATGTCTTATAATCAATCTTAAGAAAAACAGTTTCTGCCTTAGGCCCTGGATTAGATCCTCACACCACAAAAAAGAAAGGAATACAGTTTATGAATATAAGAATTCCACTTCAACATTTTCATTTCTTAATTCATTTAGAAATTCCTCTTTATGGAAAGATGACCTCAACCATCAGTACTTTTTCTACCTGTATCAATTAAGCAATTAAAAAGGGCTTGGGCTTGGGTATAGGGGTATAGCCTGGAGGTAGAATACTTGCCTAGCACATATGAAGTTCTGGGGTCCATCCCCAGTAATAACAAAAAAAAAAATGGGAGAGGGAGTAAAGAAGGAAGAGGAAGAGGGAAAGAAGAGGAAGGAAGGAGGAGGAGAAGGGGTGAAGTAGGAGAGCTTAAGCAAATGTGGAAAAAAAAACGAAAAAAACCTCAAAATTGGAAACAATCAAAAAAATTGACAAAAGAAAAAGTTGGTTCTTTGAAAAATTGGATTTAGAATCCCAACTTTTTTAATCACCAAGAACTCTTCATTAGTTTTTTTCTCCTCTTGGATCTCAGATATTTTTAAGTATTTTGCCTATCAAATAAGTATTCACTTACTCTTATTGTAAGCTAACATATAAATGCAGTTATGCTATCTGAAATAATGGAAACTATCTAAGGACTGACATTATTGATTTTGGGAAGCACTAGATAATAGGGGATTCTGAAATGGGAATCACTGAATAAGGCTGTAATCCAGTGTTGTTGGAATTTTTTTTCCCCCTCACCTAACCGAATCTTTAGAAAAAGGCACAACAATGACATCTTTGTGCTTATGCAGATCATCCAGTATTCTAGCAGTTGGACAGGACAGCAAATCTCCACCTTCACCTCGATCATGAAGCGCAACCATGTGGTCCCTCACTTTACAGCCCTGTCATGTAAGAGATACTAAATTAGAGTGGCTGGTTAATTAACAAAAACATTTCTTAGAAGATCACTGTTCTTATTCTTCTTTGCTTAGTCAAATCATCATATTGAAAAACATTTCTTGAGGAAATAAACACAGTAAAGAGAATGAAACATAAGTATACAGTTTCATAAATACCCAAGAATATCCATTTAACCACCATCTACATTATAAAACAGAAAACACACATGCACATATGCACCTGCATGTGCACACGTAAGAGAACACTCAGGAATTGCCCATGGGCCCATTCCTGATCATTTAACTGCCTCCCTTCTCCCAAAAGATAATTTCTATCCTCTATTCCAATTGTATGGTACATTCCCAGCCCTTTTTTAAGCTTTTGAGAGTGTCTCGCTAAGTTGCCAAGGATAGCCTAGAACCTGTGATTCTTCTGCTTCAACCTCTCAAATTGCTGGATTACAAGTGTGTACACCTGGATTACTGTCTGTTTTTTTTTTTTTTATTGATTTGTAGGATTCAGATCTATATAGGTCAGTTTGGTCAGCATTTACATCTTTACAATGTTGAATGTTCCAATTTCTGAACATGGTACAACTTACGCATTTCAAAATTTTCCTTATTTTCTCTCAATAATGGTTTGTTTTCTGCATAGAGTTCTTGCACATATTTTGTTGGATTTATTCCTAGGTACTCACTTCTCACCCATGCAGCATGTGATTCACCTTTGGTGCTTTATAAATATTTTTTGTATAGATGATGGTGATGAAGAGCTTTAAGTTCCTTTCACCCACTCATGAAATTTAATTATGTAACGTTTTCAAAAGTGTTAGTGATCATGGAATATAATCTGTACTAGTACTCACATACTGTACCAAGATACATGTGCAAGGATGTTCATTACAGCACTCAATGTGGAAAAAACATAAATGTTCATCAATAGGATAACGGTTAAAATAAATTGTGATGTATGCATAGTTTGAACTACTATCACACAGCAGTTAAATGAAATGTAACCGAGAGATAACCCAGGCATGATGCTGAATTGAAAAGTCCAAGTTTCAGAATAACATGAGTAGTATTATTCCATACCCAAAACAAAACAAAAATAATACAAATCATTTGTGCCTAAAAGATATTTAAAAGGGTTCAAAACGAAGCCATTAAACATGGTTACCTCTAAGAAAATGGAGACTAGGAGAATGGCATTGAGAGGGACTTCTATTTCTTCTTATTTATGTACTGTTAGAAAACTTTTCTACATGAATATATTACTTTTATACTTGAAAAACAATATGAGAAGAAAGGGTTTACAAAAAAGTGTTAGGGAGTGCTGTAACTATAAAAGGGCAACATTCAAAATTTACCTTTGTAAGCTGAGTGGGATCAAATCGAAGAACCTTTTGGTTGCAGCAGGGATAAATTCCAGTGCCAATAGTGCTCAGTGAATTTGCTGCAGTAGAATAAACTACCGTTTCTGAGTGGTATTGACAATGTGAAAGTTCAATACAGAGAAAAGCCTGGATAAAAGATATATATAAAATCAATGATTATTCCCACAAAGAAATTATACATCTTGAAAACACTCTACTGAAAAACGTATTGTCTCATTTATATAAAATATACCAGAAAGGCAGATTTATAGATAAAGTAGATTAGTGATTGCCACAGGGAGTGGAAGCAAATAGGCACAATGGGCTCTTTCTGGGGTGATGGAAATGTACTATAATCAGTTTGTGGTGATTGCTGTATAACTGTAAATTTACCAAAAATCAGTGAATTATGTGCTTAGGATGAGTGAATTTTACAGCATCTCAGTAAAGTTATGAAAAAGCAAAACCACTTTACTCAAATTCTAATGAAGTAAACTGATTTTTTTTACTAAAAAAATTTCCAATGAAACATGAAATAAAAATTTGCTTCACTTTTTTATTCTTTGACACATATACACATATACATTTCTTGGTGGTACTGGGAATTGAACCCAGGGGTGCTTTCTCACATTCCCAGACATTTTTATTATTTTGAGTCAGGTTCTTGCTAATTGCTGACGCTGTCCTTGAACTTGTGATTCTCCTGCCTTAGCCTCCCGAGTCTCTGGGATTACAGGTGTGCACCACTGTACCTCGCTCCTTAATAATTGTTTTTATTTTTCTGTGACATATTTTTGAGGTAAATATTTAGCATCTGTATTAATGCAAATTGACTTTTTGAGTCATTACAAAAAGGAACTTATAAAGTTTAATTATAAATTAAATAATCAGATTTCAAATGCGTACATAAACTGGTAGAAATTTAAAGACAAAAACAAAATTAGCTGGCCATAGTGGTGCACACCTGTAATCCCAGCAGTTAGGGAGGCTGAGGCAGAAGGATCACAAGTTCAAGACTAGCCTCAGCAACTTACTGAGGCCCAAGCAACTTAGTGAGACCCTGTCTCAAAACTAAAAAAATTTCAAAAAGGGCTGGGGATGTGGCTCAATGGTTGAGAGCCCCTGAGTTCAATCCCCAGTATCAAAACAACAATCAAAAAACAAAAAAATTAACAAATTACCACCACCAAAAAAAAAAAAAAAAAAAATCAAATGAACCTGACAATATCAAGTGTTAGTGAGATATGGAGAAATGACAACTCTGATACATAGCTGGTAGGAATGCAAAAAGGCTGAAGAACTTTAGAAAACTGCTAGGTAAATGGTAAATTTACATTTACTGTAGAACCCTGTAATCCTCTTTCCAGGTAATTCATCAAGAAAAATAAAAACCTAAGTTCATAGGAAAACCTGTATGGAAATTTTCATAGCAGCTTTCTGCATAATGGTACTTACCTATAATCACTACAAATGTCCTTCGACTGGTGAATGGAATAACATATTGTGCTATATATATTCATACAATGATCACTACCTGGCAATAAAAAGGAACAAACCAATACATGCAGCAACAGGGATAAATTTCAATTTCATTTTGCTGAATGAAAGAAGTTATATTTGACTAGCTAAATACCGTATGAATTTATTTAGATGATATCCCAGAAACTTCAAAACTACAGACAGAAAACAGATCAGCAGTTCACAGTGACTGGAGTCACTTCTAAAAAAGGGCAAAAGGAAGCTTTTTAGAGTGATGGAAGTGTTCTGTGTTTTGTTGGCAGTAACAGTAACATTACTATATGTATTTACAAACTCAAAAATGGATGGATTTTACTATATGTAGAATATAATTCAGTAAACCTGATTTTAAAAATCATAGAAGGGGGGATGTGGCTCAATAGTAGAGCACTTGCCTAGTATTTGTGAAGCCCTGGGTTTGAACCCTAATACTGCAAAAATAAAATGAAATAAAATTCTGGGAACACAGAGAGCTCATGAAGTGAGAATTTATGTGGTTGAAAATCCTACTCTGATAGTCGGTAGTGATTTTCCTTCCCTCTATTGAAAATCATTACCCAAGTGAAAGAGGAGGAATTTCTAGGGGGAGGAAGACTTTAGGAATTTATAAGATTATATGTAGAAAACTTGATTTATACATAAGATTAATTAGGAATAAACTCTTCTAAAGATATATTTATTCTATAAAATATCTTTGAAATAGTAAGCTTTCTTGTGCTTTTATTATAGTCTTCATTGAACAGGGTTAGGGATATGGCTCAGTGGTATAGTGCTTGTCTAGCATGTCTGAGGTACTGAGCTGGATTTCCAGTGCCACAGACAAACAAACAAACAAAAACTCAAACCTTTTTGGGAATGCAATTGTTTTAACAAAAATAATTAAAAAATTAAAAACAAACCCCACACAATTTCTGTCTCTCTCTCTCTCTCTTTCTCACAGACACACACACACACACACACACACACACACACACACACACACACTCACTCACTCACTCACCAATAGCATCCTATCTGCAAAGGTGCTTCTGAATTTCCATAGAAATTGGTCAACATGGAAATAGTTTGGCTGAAAATAATTAAAGGCAGTAAGGATTCTTTTTTTTTTTTTTTTTTTTTTATACATTGAAGCAATGAATTTGGTCATTCCCTCCCCATTACTCCAATACTGGGGATTGAGCCCAGGGTCATTCTACCACTGAGCTACATCCCTACATCCCCAGATCTGTACTGAAATAGGGTATTGGCTAAGTTGCCAAGGCTGGCCTCAAACATTTTTGATCTTCCTGTCTCAGTCTCTGAAATCATTGGGATTATAGGAATACTGGCCACTTAAAACCTGATGCTTTTCTAAAAAAAAAAAAAAAGAAAGGAACTGATTATTTCATCAATAAAAATGAAAAAGAGGAAGAAAAAACATGGAAAGATAAATGAAGCCAGGTACAAGCAATGTTTAACAGCACCACTGCTTTTGCTACTAGTTTTTTTTTTAAACTGGGACTTTACCACTGAGCTACATTCCCAGCTCTTTTTATTTTTTATTTTGAGACAGGGTCTCACTAAGTTGCTTAGGGCCCTGCTCAATTGCTGAGGTTGGCCTTGAACTTGTGATACTCCTGTCTCAGCCTCCCAAATTGCTGGGATTAAAGGCATGTGCCACCACACCCATCTGCCAGTATTTCTTTAAAAGAAATGTTGGATATTGGGGCTGGGATTGTAGCTTAGTGGTAGAGCACTTGCCTAGCACGTGTGAGGCATTGGGTTCAATCCTCAGCACCATATAAAATAAATAAATTAATTAAATAAAGGTACTGTGTTCATCTACAACTAAAAATATTTTTAAAAAAGAAATTGTGGATATTGTCCAAACAATCCAAACTTAACAAGACTTGCTAATTAAAAAAAAAAAACAAAAAAAAAAACTCACCTGATAACATCTTGAACAAGTCAGCCAGTTGACTGTTCCCCACAAGCGCCAATATACATCTCTCCAAGATTTTAGTTCTTCAAAAAGACTATTCAAATACTCATGAACATCCCAAGTCTTATCTCTGGGGAAAGAGCCACAATTGTTATATTATTATAAGGTAAGCACTATAATCAATTTGTTCTAAAGAAATATTTTTAAATTTGTAGATATTTCCAGAATACTCCTTAGGTATGGTATGAACTACATGTAAAAGTAGATAAAATTTCATTTGGGAGTTTGATTATTCTGTGGACAACAGTAGATGGTATTGAAAGGTTGAATGTCAAATTATTTTGCTAAGCTAGAAAAAGTATTATTAATTAAATTGTATGAATAGGCCAACACTTGGGACTTAGGCATATGTTGTTAAATGGAATCTTTATTCTAACTGCATATGTTGTAGGAAATATTGTTAATAACTCGTGATTCCAAAAAATTGTCATTTGCAGGAAAATGAATAGAACTTGAGAACATTATGGCAAGTCAGTCAAATGTGGAAAGACAAGGGTCACATGTTTTTTCTCACATGTGGAAGTTAGAGAGAAAAGGATAACAAAAAGGGAGGGGATCTCATGAAAATAGAAGGGAGATTCCACAGAGCAGAGGAAGAGACCAGGGGGAGCAAGGATGGGAGGGAAAGGAAGATACTGGGGAATAAAATTAACCAAATTATATCATTCTATTATGTGCTTATTTGAATATATAACAACGAATTCCACAGTTATGTATAATTTTAATGCATCAATAAAAATAAAAGGCCATATTAATGTGTTGGTTCTTTACATTATTTTCAAATAGCATTTTCTTATAATTAAGCAATATAGCTATATACAACCAGGTCTTATTAATATACATTTTAAACAAATACAGCAAAAGCTTAAAACCCTGTTTGCTATGGTCATATGTAACTCAAGTTCTTTTTAAGTCTTTATTTTATTCTAATTTTTGCTAAATTTTTTTTTGCTTAGTTCAACAAGTACCAAAATGCCATCATGTGATTACAAATTGCAAAGGCATGTCTGTCTTAAAATGTTATTTAAAGACTATTTTTAAAATGTATGCATGGCCAAGTGTGGTGTTTCATCCCTGTAATCCCAGAGACTTCAGGAGACTGAGGGAGAAGGATTGCAAATTCAAGGACAGTTCCAGCAATTTAGTGAGATCCTGTCTCAAAATTAGGGGCTGGGATTGTGTCTCAATGGTAGAGCACTTGCCTAGCATGTGTGAAGCACTGGGTTTGATTCTCAGCACCACATACAAATAAATAAATAAAAATTCATCAACAACTAATAAAAATATTTTTTTAAAAAGGGCTATGGATGTAGATCAGCTGTAGAATGTCCCTGAGTTCTATCGCTAGTACAAAAAAAAAAGGAAAAATATGTATTGATGTATAAGTCTGTATCAACTGCAGACTTATAGAAAAGTGTTTTGAATACAACAAACATGGACATTGAAGTTATTATCAATTATTTTTTCACACACTATTATTAACAGTTATTACTATCAGAATGGAAGTAATTTTCAAAAGGTGAATCAAATCTCAGACAAAAAAGTATAAAATTCCAAATGCTTATAATAAGAACTAATGAAAATTCCCCAATTATTATACTGAAAGAAAAGGAAACATTTTAAAGTTGATTGTGCTATTAATACTAAGGTTAAATTAAGTGTTGCTCTGTATTTCTGTTTTAATGTTTAAGATATAAAATATAAGTTTTTTTTTTTAAATAAAAGGGCTATACATTTTTCTTTTCTTTCTTTCTTTCTTTTTTTTTTTTTTTTTTTGTGGTGCTGGGGATTGAACCCAGGACTTTGTGCATGCGAGGCAAGCACCAACTGAGCTATATCCCCAGCCCTACATTTTTAAAACAGGAAAAAAAAAAAAAAAAAGCAAGCAAAAAAGGAAATTAGTCATCCATAATGCTATCAAACATAACACCATAGTTAATATTTTAGTGAATGTTCGCAGTTTTATTTTCCCCTATTTTTGAAAATTTACCATTAATGACTCTCTATGTAAGTATGTATTTTTCTGCAACATTATTCTTGAAGGCTGAACATTAAGAATTGATTAGAGGTATTGGGAATGTAGCTCAGAGGTAGAGCAGTTTCCTAACTTGTGTAAGGCCCTGTGTTCCTTCTCCAGCATAGGAAAAAAAAAAAAAAAGAAAGAAAAGAAAGAATTGATATGTGTTTTATATAGCCACACTATAGTATGGATATATTTTATTTTGTTTAATAATTTGGGTGTTTCTTTTTTTTTTGGCTAGCTAAAATACTAAATATAACAACAAATGCCCTTATTACATGCTTGCACGAAGCCAGTATTAGATAAATTCCTAACAGTAGGATGTTGTCAAAGAATACATACACACTGTAAAGTTTGTGCTTTTCTGGAGATGGTATAGCAATTTACAACCCTCCCCCCAACTCAGAATGAGAACTTGTGTTAAACTTATAAAGGGCAATATGTATTATGCATTAATGAAATATATATTTAAAGAACACTGACTAAGTATGAAGAAAAAATAGATTATGGAAACTCTGATCTTAACAGTTTTTCTCATTCACCAAAATTCACTTGAAAGCAAAATATAACACTTATAAAGACAACTAAAATCTGTCAGTGAAATCATTTCAATGTCACTGACCAGAATATCTTTCAAGATTAATATACCATAATTTTTATCATTTTTAAGTTTGAAGACACTGTGTAATTTACCCAATAATAAAATGTAGATTTTACAATAACTTTGCTTTGTTTTCTAAATCAAAGTTGCATCACATGCAGAAAAGATGCTATCCTATTACTTCTGAAAGAAGTTATGCTTTCATAAAAACACTAAAAATTCACACAGGAAAGCTGTATTTTATCCTCATTGCACCTTATGTGAATATAGATAATATTTCCATGTTGATCCACATTAATTTTTCCAGGAATACAAGAAATTCTTCTTTCTGTTTCTTTTGTTAAAAGTTTCTTACACAAACAGCATCTATAACACAAAGGAGATTAAAAAATCATTGAAAAACTCAGTAAATTAATATAGCTATATTATATACCACACTAAAGGAAAAACATTACCTGTATAATGTTGCTGCATTACTCCGAGAATCTGGATTCAAGTACTCAGGATCAAACAGTCTCTCAATCTTCTTACAAAAAAGTTTACTATTAATAACAAATGATCAAAAAATTAATTATCTGTATTTACTTTATTAAAAATACTTTATAGTGAGAAAAATAAATGCTGATCTGTATATATATAAGATCAATAAATTCCTAGAGTTTATAATTCATTTTTTTTTACTTGTACAAGAATGTTCACGGCAGCTTTATTTGTAATTAGCACAAAGAATCGATAAGCAGCTGTGATAGAGGCATCTAGTGAACAGTAACGCAGCAGGGAAAAAGACACCACTACACTACTCACAACAGCATAACCCTCAAGTACATTTGCTGAGGGAGTAGAGCATTATAATACATTTTTAGTATTTTTTAAAAAATATTTCTAGTTGTATATGGACACAATACCCGTATTTAATTTATTTATTTTTATGTGGTGCTGAGGCTCGAACCCAGTGCTTCACACATGCTCTACCACTGAGCCACAACCCCAGCCCCATTTCTGGCATTCTAAGTAAACAAACCTAACAATGAGAACTGCTTGATCAAGAATCTATTTTCACCTGAAAATAAGACTGAAGGTAAATATGCACCTCTCCTGTCCTTTGTTATTAGAATATTCAAAATTAAAGATTTTGAGAATTCAACAATCCAAGTCTACCAATAACTAGGCATATAATCTTTAGCAACTTACTTTCACTGAACCTTTTTTCTTATCTATAAAATGTGGTTAATAATCCCAAATCCATAAGACTTTATAAAGGTTAAATGACAACATTTTTAAAGAGTGCCAGGCATAGTGTTAAGAATTAAATAAATGTTAATTACTTTATTATTATGCAAAATATAACTGAATTTGCAGTCTCCTAAGTGTCATGACTCTAAACCTATGTCCTGCCTGTCTCCATTTTCCCTCATGTAATGACTGCTGCGCTTAAAGGGCAAATATATATATAAGATTCTACTCCCATTTTTAAGTATTTACCTCTTGAGTAATTTTACTTTGTCTTATTCTCTTTAAGGACTGAATTCTTGGATAATCCTCTGCATTACCCTCTTCCTCTTTAAGGGATCATCCTGATCAGCACATAAACATAACTGCTCATCTCAAACTACTTTTCCCCTTTATACTAGAGCCCATCTTTTTTTAAAATTTCTTTTTGGATGTTGAGAGACCTTTATTTTTATTCATTTATTTATATGTGGTGCTGAGACTCGAACCTAGTGCCTCACACATGCTAGGCAAGCACTTTACCACTGAACCACAACCCCAGCCCCTAGAGCCTGTCTTAATAATTTTTAACATAATTCAGTACCACCATGTTTATATGTTTATTATACAAGATAATTACTAATTTTTATCATAAGCCAATGGCTCTTAAAACAAAATATATTTCTAAATATTTTCTAAAAATAGAATTTCACTAAAATTAAATAGACATATTTCATAGAGCAGGAACATTGGATTTAAAATTAAAGTTAAAAATTCACCTCCTGAACTTATCTTTTTTGTCTTTTAAATCATCAACTTCATTGTGTGTGAATAGATCAGCTATACGTGTAAGAAGATTTGCATTAATACAGTTCATGTTGCATGGGGTAGCTACTATGGCATTCATGTTTTTGTGGCAATACTGAATACATTGTTCAACCTGGAAAACACAGAATAGAAAATGAATATTGAAAATAATAGAACAAATGATAATGTCATACTTTTCAAACTTAAAATTCGTTAAAAGTCTAATCCATGTATTGCTATTTACTAACTGGGTTTTGCCTATTTGGTTTAATCTACCCTGTTCCCACATGATCCAGCAGGTTTAATTTGTAAACACACAGACAAATCTAGCAAAATTATTTTCAACCTTTTCTATTTCAAACAATAATGCACTTTTTATGGTTGTGGCAGGTATAAACCTTAATTCTGTACCTTTGAGTGTACATTCAAGTGACTTCCTATAGTTAAACTTAGTTATAATTGTAAGCCTTCATTTCTTGGAGTAGTAGAAACAAAATTTCAGTCACTTAAGGGCATTCTCACTTTTGTTGGATTTGCTCTCTGACTTCCTCACCCTCTCTTCAACCTGAAGTGCATTTATTTACTTTTAGTAAAAACAGAGTAGTAACTTTTATGAAATATTTTACTAATAGCATAAGAATTGTCTTTTAGGGTATATATTTCAAAACTCAGTGTAAGAACTTCTTTAGTCTTCACTTTTTTTCTGAAGAACGTACCTGAATTAAGTCCTACCATTTGATTAAATGGGGAGACACTAAGGAGTAGAAAGAACACTGTAACTAATAAAATCAGTAAAACTCCAATCAAATAAACTTCCCTTCTGCCAAGAGAGCAAAGGAGTATTCTTCCCTGTATAGTTTTACAGGAGCTAAAACCAAATATTTATTTAAGTATTAACCACAAAATATGAACCACAAAACCATAAAATCATTTGAAAGATACAGAAATGTACTAACCGAAAGAAGAAAAGCAAATATATTTAACATTAGAGCAAAATATATAAGTACATATATAGTATTTTTACCTTTCATCAGCTACTCTTAAGCAATAGTCATGAGCTTCTGTGATACAAGAAATTACAGCATTTAATAGCTGGATATTGTTCTTCATTCACTTTCATAAGTGAAGAACACATAAGCAAAACATGATATTACTCAAATAGCAAAACAAATATATTCCAATTAAGTTCCATTTAATTTGGTGGTAGGGCAAACAAACCCTTTTTGGGGTAAAGTTAATTCTGTTTACTTTCATCTAATACAACAGTGAGCTATCCTTGAGGATTAACTGCTTGTGTTATAGGCATAACACATAAATACCTAGTAGTCTTAACCCTTTCCCAACAGAATGAAGTACCTCTGAACATGTACAATTTATTTTAATGAAATTACACTCTTGAATTAACAGCTATTTTAGTAAGAGGTCCTAAACTTTTCCAGACATTTGAATGGGTGGGGGTGAGGGGAAAGCCTAAGTAAACAGAAGAGCTTGGATTTTTTAAAATTAATACTTACTAATGAATCCATTTTCAAAAATTCTGAGGAAATAAGAATTGAAATGACATTTCCTGGCTCTAAAGAAAAAGAAAAGAAAAAAAATTAAAATTTCCTTTAGATTTGTATCTCAGTCTCCTCAGATCAGGCTCCTTCTCACCTTAAAAGAAGATGTTACCTTAGTAAGAACAATTTAATATAATCTTAATCAAAGGGCTTAAATATATAAAAGAAAGAAAATTTAATGTTAATAATTATAGTATAGAGAAAATGTATAGTAATTTTTGCCCTGGAATTAGATTCACATTAAGTACAAAGACTCCAGCTAAAGATATGACATAAGCAAAAGTCAGAGTGAGAAAATATTTAAAATGACTAATGAGAGCATTTAGTATTTGTGAAGCTATTTTAAAAAGAAGTTCAGTGCTTGTTATAAACAAATATTTAACTTAAAAAGATTCTAAAAGCTAATAAAAAATTTACTACTCCAGAAGTGCTCAAGTTACTTCCTAAAGGCATACTAAGTGAGCCTTCAGGCATACAGATAGGGAAATGGCGATACTGCCTGATACAATTTCAATAAACCTGCCATCCCCCATGAAGTATATTTAAGAAGAAAAACTGATTTTCTACCATTCTAATACAATAATAATCCTTCTAAATTCTTTGTGCTAGAAAACGTTCTTGTATTAGGCAAGAGTTAAAATAAATATCCCAAACTTTTATTAAATAAGAAGTCTGATTAAATTCTCAAATGGAAATGGTGAAAAGAGGAAGAAGTTGGTGAAAAAGCTCCTCAGGAAATTATAATGTACACCACTCCAGTTAAGAACCAGTGGTTGGATTATTAGAGATTTAAGTAATAATTATTACTCAATTAAATAATTATTATCAAATAATAATTATTACTTATTTCCTGATTATTAGAATAAAGATTGCTTTTATAAAAATTTACATTTATAGCCACTGACTAAAGGTCAAATATAATAGAAGGACTAATTTTCCATTATTTCTTCACATAAGTAAATATGCTGGATTAAACTATTTTTTTGTACTGGGGATTGAACCCAGAGGTGCTTAACCACTGACCCACATCACCAGTCCCTTTTTTTTTTTTTTTTTTTGCGGTACTGGGGATTGAACTCAGGGCCTTGTGCTTGCAAGGCAAGCACTCTACCAGCTGAGCTATCTCCCCAGCCCTCATCAGTCCTTTTTAATATTTTATTTAGAGGCAGGATCTTGCTGAGTTGCTCAGGGCCTTACTAAGTTGCTGAGGCTGGCTTTGAACTTTCGATCTTCTTTTTTTTGCGGTGCTGGGGATTGAACCCAGGGCCTTGTGCTTACAAAGCAAGCACTCTACCAACTAAGCTATATCCCCAGCCCCAGAATTTTCGATCTTCTTGCCTCGGCCTCCAGAGCTGCTGGGATTATAGGTGTTCGCCATCATGCCAGGCTCAAACAGTATTTTTTTCATTTACATATTTTGGGTTTTATTTCACACATACATACATAAATACATAGCTGGATACTCTAGAATCTCTGGACTCTGGCTGAAGATCCTGATTTAGCAATCTTGTAATTTTTATTTAAGGACTACTAGAAATGTTTTCCATTAATTTAGTTGCTACAATTATAAACTTTTTCAGAAAATTTTATACTGTCAGTATAGATTTATTTTCTTTTTTAAAAATTTTTATTTTTAGTTGTAGATGGATAAAATATCTTTATTTTTTAAATTTATTTTTATGTGGTGCTAAGGATCGAACCCAGTGCCTCACACATGCTAGGCAAGCCCCAGCCCCAGCCCTAGATTTATTTTCTAACAAGAGTTTTAAAATATTTTGATACTGCTGTAAATAGCAATTCTAGTACACAGAAATACTTTATTAAACTGCAAGTTTAAGACTTCCTACACAAGTTTATGCCCATTAAAGATCACTTGTTATTTTTGTTATCATTTAGAACACTGGGTCTCAAATTTTCTCAGTACCCCTTTATGATCTCAAAAACAGAATATTAAAGAACTTTGGTTTATGTGGGTTATATTCATCAATATTTACCACATCAGAAACTATGAAAACAGGAAATTTTAACAAATTTATTCATTTAAAAATAGCAGTACTAAACCTATTGCATATTAACATATTTTTGTGAAAGATAACTATACTTTTCAAAATAAAAAATACTAGTGAGATGAATTGCATTGTTTGACATTTTGCAAATCTCTTCAATGTATAACTTACTAGAAGACAACTAGATTTCATATTGTGTTTCTACATTCAGTTTGTGGGTAGCCTTCTTTGATGTCACACCAAAACTTTGCCAGTGGCATTTTCTTATGGGTTATCTGCAATGGAATCTGAAACCACATCAATGAACTTTTTCTGCTCTTTTAAACAATTTATCTAGTACTTTGATTGGATCATAAACCCATGAGTGATTTTTTAAAAAAATCTTGTATTAATCGCTTAGAAAATATTAGCTAACTGGTGAGACATTTCCCTATACAATATATATTTTAAAAAATCACATTCATTAGTATGACCACCAATCAAATCCCTTGAAAAAAGTCTTTAAATATTGAGAAGCTGTCAAGTACAAAGAAGCAGATAAGCCTTCCCAAATTCTAATTCTCAACTTGAAAGCTTGGATTTTATCACTGACAACAAATACTGCTGGATGTTTTCCTTTAATTAACTAATTTTCAAGAAAATATCTGCCAAATACCTAAGTCTAATTATTTGTCAGTAGCTTTCTCAAGTAAAAATGGTTTTCTGCTTTTAAAAAGCAGTTAGTTTAGCTCATACCTAAATTGCACAAGCATTTTTCTTAAAGACAGCCATCACATATTGGTATGCAGAACATTCCTTTTCTATCACACAGAGTGTATTTTGGTAGCACTGGGGATTGAGCCCAGGGCCTTGTGCACTCTATGCAAGCACTCTTACCACTGAGCCACATGCTAATCCTTTTTATTTTTTGAGACTGGGTCTTGTTAAATTGCCCAGGTTGGCCTCAAACTTTCAATACTCCTGCCTCAGCCTCCTGAGCAGCTAAGATATAATAGGTGTGCATCACTGTGCCCAGCTACACAGAATATTAAAGAAGGTGTATATGAAGAGATTTGTTAAGATCAATAATTTTTACTGCTTCATCAAGGACATTCTTTTTTTTTTCTTTTTCTTTTTCTTTTTTCCCTTAACTATGAGTGTATGGTGTTAAAAACAATGACTACTGCAGTTTGGTGCCTCTACCTTGATTTGGCCTAAAGCTCCAATGGTTTTGCTCATCATTGCTTTTGCACCATCTGAGTAAACCCTATCACACACACACACACACACAAAAGATAAATAACATCTTGGTGTTATTATGTGAACTGGTTGACCTTGTGGACCCTCTGAAAGGATCTCCAGGACCTCAAATGTCCACAAATCATGTTAAGAACTGCTGACCTAGAGACCTATTAATTTGCCATAAATTTACTATAGTTTAACTAAATTTCTAAAAAAGGTGAGGTATCAGTTTACCAAAAGGCTGCTACTAATAAAAGCATAAATACTAATATTCAAAATATTTTCTACATTTCACTACCAGGTGACACACAAATTTCACTATTAAAATAAACAACAGATTGTCTTTTACCTAAAGTAGGCATCTCACAATCTTTATTCTCCTTAGTGTTCCTTTTAACATATTTTATCAACCAGTTGAAAATATGAACGTCACAATGAACTGAAATGTCCACCTCTTCCCAGCGCTGGGCATCCATAGATAAATATTCAGCAAAGTACTTCATTTCTGATATCAAAAGATCTCGTGGGCAAATAAAATCTTCTTTCAAGTTTTTTCCTTCATCACATACATGGATCACCATGTTTGGCCTTCATAAAAAATGTTACACAGAAATGAAATTATTAGAATTTTAGAAGAGGATCCAAGAATATTGACATTGAGTGGAGGTGAGAAACAGGATTTTTTTGAAGACTATGACCACAAATTAGTTTTTTAGTGTTTTGACAATTCAGAATTTTTCAAAAATGTCTTGTTACATTTGCATCAGGTTATGAGTAATTTTAGTAAGCTACTGATTTAATAAAATAAAAATATTGTCACTAAGGGACTAATAATTTATGTGGCTTTAAATTTTATTTCAAGTTATATATCACATAACAAAGTTTATAAAAATAATACCAATTCCCAAAGAAAAATTAAGCAATATATTTTAATTATTGTGAGGAACTTAAAAGAGTACTTTTACAAGATTATGGTTATGCAAAGTAAATAATGATTAAATATTAAAATTTTCATACTTTTGTAAAAGGAAAAATTGCTAAAAGTATTCACTGAAGAATCAAATTAAAAATTACCATGGCTTACCTAGTTATTTTTAACAGCAAGAAAGTGTGCTTCTAGGCATTCATGAAATGTAAATTAATAAATGAAGTTAATAGGATTCTTAAGACTAGAGTGTATTTACATATTTAAAATAATTTAGTAAGCTTAGATAAAGCATCAGAATGTTTACTTCAATAATTATATATGCTTTTAATTTACTTTCTTTGAAAATCATACCACTTAAAAAAAAAAAAATCAGTGTGATCCAAATCTGCCTTCATGTCATTACAAAGAGAACAGAATAAATAGGAAGAAAACACTGTACTACAACATGAACCTACTGTGTTTAATTGAATTTCACAAATTTGGATATAAAAAAAAAGCACATTGTATGTGAAAGTGGGCTAGCTATCAGAAAAAGGATTATAATCAATGCTCTATCAGTCATAAGAATTTTAAAAAATAGCTCTTTCAAAGAATTATGGTCAAAATATAAACAGATAATAATTGTTAAAATTAAACATAAAATTTCTGTGGCTTTTTGTACCACAATATAAAATATTAGATAATTCCAGTATAAAAAGGTACCTGGCAATTTTTTGTACTATACAAAGAAACTTAGTAACTTAAAAAAAATCTATGCGGTGTTGTGGCTCAGTGGTAGAGTGCTTGCCTCGCATGCATGAGGCACTGGGCTTGATCCTCAGCATCATACTGTCCACCTACAACTAAAGAATATATATTTTAAAAAATATATATGAATAAACCAATAATCACTGAACTAGAAAGTTTTTTAAAAATTGTGGTAAAATATACATACCATACACCATTTTATCCACTTCTAGGTGTTTAGTACATTCACACTTGTATTATCATCACCACCGACTTTTAAAATTTCTTAAAAAAAGTTGAATTTAATGATACATGAATTATGTACTAATGAAGCTGTTATTAAAAATCCATCAAAACTAAAAGTGCACAGGGCTGGGGCTGTAGCTCAGTGGTAGAGCGACTGCCTCGCATGTGTGAGGCACTGGGTTTGATACTCAGCAACATATAAAAATAAGTAAATAAAGATATTAAAAAACCCACTAAGGTGCATGAAAGAACTTTCAAGGATGATGAAAATGTTCTGTATCGTGATTTAGAATAGTTTATGGTATATGTATTTGTCAAAACTCAACGTAAACATTTACAATACATGCAGTTTATTGTATACAAAACATACAGAACAATATAAAATATCAAAACTTGCAATACATTGAAAAACAGTCTAATATTAAATGTTTATGTAATGAATAATTATAGTCAAATAGTTCTAAAATATACATCTAATTTCTTTAAATAAAGTTGGAGAACTAACGGCATTGAGATTTTTCTTTGGATATTAAAATTTAATTTCCAAAGTTTTATGTTAACAGAAGTTACTTGTAATTTTACAGATAAGAAAATGACTTTTTAAAGAAGGAAAATTATAGTTTAATTTATAAATAACAGGAACAAACCATGTTTAGGTATTAAGCAATTGTTTATAACTCAACATGTGAACTAAGCTGATTTCAACTGTTTTAGCAATTGCGTAGTGTGAAATTTCTGAATTATGGTAACTGATGCATATTATCACTAATCATGTTTTATAATTTAAAGTTGATATTAATATTAAATCTTAGCTAGCAAATAACCAGCCTCCTACCCTTCAGATTCTTCAGTCTTTCCTCCACCATTACGAGTAGTACAATTTTCACTTTCTGAAGAACAATTCCTTGTGGAAGCTATACTATGTCTTCCTTAAATACAGAAACAGACACATACAAAAGAAAAGGGTGGGGGGTTAGCGTTTCTAGCTGAGAATGGATTTTTACTTACTGAATGGTAATACTGTAAATGCATGGTTTCCAAGGCTAGTTAAAGATGGTATTTTCCAGGTGGCATTTTTCATGATAATATTAATATTTTTAAAGGCATACGAAAGAAATGGTACCAAAAAAAGGGTCACAAAATTGCTAAAAAAGGTCACAAAATTACCATGAGGATTTAAAAAAATACTGATGTGATATGTACAAATAGGGGTCAAATGGCTCAAAGCCAACAGCATAGTTTTCTCTTTAAATGTTTATATCAATACTCTGACTACTGCTATTGAGAGTAACTCAGTACACTCAGAGGATTTCTAATACTAGCTATTTCCAGAAAACACCTCTTCTACCTTACCACTGTATCATTTGACTCTCCTGTTAACTGCAGTAAAAAGTAGATGTAAAAAAAGATTATGTGAGAGACAAGTAAGATCTCTTGGTAGGAAAAAAACAGAAGTAAAACTTATATGTCAAATTTATTTAAAATAAAGTAAAAGTATATTCATAGCAAATAATAAATAATGTATGAAATAACTAGCCCAATACACTGGAGTAGAAAATTTTGATATAGTTAAGATTTTATTTTGGAAATAGTGTTTGACCTAAATAGTAACACGAGGTTTTTAAAACATAGAAAGGACAATTATAATTTTTAAACTGTAAGAAAATGCAAATAATAATAGATTTTTAAATGAATGTTTATAATAGCATTTCAAGAAAATAAAACTTCATTGGAATGTATAAAATTCTGTGGAATACTGCATTTTGTTTTAAAATCTTACCTGTTTTGGAAACTGAATCCTGACCAACTGGAGTCTCCTGAAAATCTCCCTGTGTGTCAAGAAGTGAGGTTTTGATATATGTAGCTAAAGTTTCAACAGGACTCTCTCCAGCAGCCATTAAGGGATAATACTGGTTGTCAACAGGTGAGCTTCCACTGCTCTTCAGTTCATCAAACCTTTTTGCACACTGTCATGATATAAAATGAAAGAAATAAAACTTTAAAAGATATTTTATTGCCCACTATTTGAAGATATTTTCCTACAATCATTTTTTTGTAAGTGAATATTAATCTGTTGGTGACATCTACAAAGTTTACATGTTTCAATACACAAAGGCCTCTGACTTTTTTCTCTTTTAAAATTCAGGGTAGAATTTTTTTTTAATACGCATTAACCCAAAGGCAAAAAATGTTGACATTCATGTGAAAAAATGAAAACTATCTTTATTCACCATATTTCTTTTGATATGCATCTATTATCAGTTGAAAATATTAACAATTTAAATACCTGCCTTTTATTCTTACATTAACTGAGTTTCTACTAGGAATAAGACCAAATTCTAACCTTCAATGGAAAGCAAATCAAAGAGTATCTGATTTGTGACACTAGATTTTTTTTAGTACTATGAGAAGTTTTTTAATGACAGTGAGTTTTATCTTGAATGAAACATTTTGTAGCAACACTTCTTGGCCACCTACTGGGCACAGTTTGCTCTAGAATATTTTACTTAACCCATTAGTTGTTCATGAAATCAGTTTAGAAGGTCCACGTTAGCATTTTGGGAAAAAAAATACAAGAGTACAATAGATTAGAAAATATCAAGAGTGCATTAAGCATAGTAAGGCTAAGTAGTCCTTCATGAAAATGTTGTTTATATGTGTTTACTAGGTCACAAATATAAAATGCCTTCCTTACTGTAGGTCTTCGTCAAACACTGTTATAGCATCCATTTTTTTAAATCTCCATCAACATCAATGTGGATGGCAAGTTAGATAGCAGATCAAGTAATCTGGGGGGTGCAAAAGGAGAAAAATATATACTACATATATGTATATATATTAAATGAATAATGTGCATTAGCAATTAGGAAAGTGCAAATCATTCATTTATTATACAAGTATTTAACAAGTACCCACAAGATAACAAGCACTACTAGGTAATGACTGTTTACATGGTTACTTTTACTACAAAGAAATATCTACCCAAAGCTTAGTTCTTTGAAAAGTAAAGTTTTAAGAAAGACTTTTAAAGTGGGTGAATCTCATTAAAAGAGAAGGGGGAGACTAGTAGACTAGAGGAAGAGGACTAGGGTAAGGGAAGTGGGAAGGGAGAGGTGAAATACTGAGGAATGAAACTGACCAAAGTATATTGTGTACATATACAAATATGTAAAAACAAATTCCACTATTATGTATGGTTATAATAGACCAATTAAAATATTTTTTAAAAGCCTTGTAAGATTGAAATATCTTAAAAACAACATGTCTGTCTCTTTAAACAAAATCTTAAATTGAATAAAAATAATTATTATGATAAGTGAGAAGCAGAGAAAATATTTTATGTATGCAGACAAAAGAAGTAGAGATGTGCCGGGTGTGGTGGCGCATGCCTATAATCCCAGTGGCTCGGGAGGTTGAGGTAGGAGGATCACAAGTTTGAGGCCAGCCTTAGGAATTTAGTGACAACCTGTCTTAAAATTAAAAAAAAGGACTAGGCATGTGGCTCAGCTGTACAGTACCCCTGAGTTCATCCCTGGTTTAAAAAAAAAAAAAAAGTACAGATGAAGTCAGGGCAAAGAAATAAAACACATGCTATAACATCATTATAAAAATGTACAGGTACAAGTGTACATTTATAGGATCAAAAGAGAAATGGTTTAACTAAATTCATTTTTCTTAAAAAAATGAGATTATTCTTTGTAATACAGAGAAAGTGGTAGGTAAACTTTTCCCCCCTCAATTATAATGAAGAGCTTGTCTTCATATATTTAATTTTATTTTATATTTTGGTAGCTAAGCTTTTAAAACAGGGATTCTTTTGAAATCTTCAGGTAAAGTTTATAGTCATATTGGAAATGGAATGTAGATTTATCTTGTTTACCAAAGCTTACAGTCATTACTAACACTTAAGAAATTTACAAAGTCTTAATATTTGAAATTGATATAAGACTGCATAAAAAAGCATGTGAACTGTAAATAATTATATCATTAGATACTCTTTTGTGTTTAAGAAAAACTATGGGGGATCTGCATACAAAAGAATGAAGTTGGACCTCCTACTTCACACCATATTCAAAAATTAACTCAAGACAGATCAAAAGACAAATAAAAAAGTCAAAACTATAAAATGCTTAGAAGGAAACACAGTTATAAACATTTGTAACATTGGATAAGGTAGTGGTTTCTTAGATATGACACTAAAAGCAAGAGGAACAAATATTACCTAAACTGGATTACTGGATTTCATTAAAATTAAAAAGCTTTGTTTTTTTTGCGGTGCTGGGGATTGAGCCCAAGGCCTTGTGCTTGAGAGGCAAGCACTCTACCAACTGAGCTATATCCCCAGTACCTAAAAGTAAAAACTTTTAACTCAAGAAAATGAAAAGAAAATCCACAAGGCAGGAGAAAAATATTTCCAAGTCATATATCTGACAAGGGATTTGTATATAGAATATATAAAAAATTCTTACTAGCAAAAATTAAAAATTTAAAACAAGGTCAAAGGATCTAAACAGACATTTCTCCAAAGAATATGTGTAAATAGTTAATAAACACATGAAAAGATGCTCTACATTATTAGTAGTCAGGAAAATACAAATCAAAACCACCACACACGTTAGGATGGCTATAATCAAAGACAGATAATAAAAATGAAAAGATGCAGAGAAATTAGAAGTCTCATCTGTTTTTGGTGGGAATGTAAAATGATATAGGTACTTTAGAAAAACTAGATAAGACTATTTCAGCTAAGCTAAACACTTATCTAAAAAATTTTTAATAATTTATCCTTGTCAGGCGTGGTGGCACATGCCTGTAATCCCAGCAGCTCAGGAAGCTGACACAGAAGGATTGGGAGTTCAAAGTCAGCCTCAGGAACTGCGAGGAGCTAAGCAACTCAGTGAGACTCCATCTCTAAATAAAATACAAAATAGGGTTATGGTTGTGGCTCAGTGGGTGAATATCCCTGAGTTCATCTCCAGTGCCCCATTCCCCCTCCAAAATTTATCTTTTCTTTACTTTCAAAATATCAACACGTCATCTTTGAAATAGAAAAAAAAATTGTGATCCAGGAAATTAAGAGAATGTTCAAGAAAATTAAAAATAACAATTTTCTTGTCTAATAAATGCTAAAATAATACCAAAATTAAGTGAGTCAACATGAACATGTCAGTGGGTTATTAGATAAAGAGATCAATGATTAGAATAATAGATCTACAGAATTTCAAGCCAGTAATAAAGACTGAAATATTCAATGAACATTGGGACAATTAACTAGTCTTTAGGAAAACAGTTTAAACTCCAATGGAATCAAGATTTAAATGTGGGCTGGGACTGTGGCTCAGTAATAGAGCACTTACCTAAGCACGTGTGAGGTACTGGATTAGATCCTCAATACAACATAAAAATAAATAAATAAAATAAAGGTATTGTGTCCATCTACAACTAAAAATATTTTTTAAAAAAGATTTAAATACAAGAAACATAAAAGTAATCAGAAGGGGCTAGGGATCTAGCTTAGTTAGTACAGTGCTTGCCTACTATGTACAAGGCCTTGGGTTCAATCTCTAGCACCACCAAAAAAGGGAAAAATAATCAGTAGAACGGAAGGTGAACATGACAACAAAAGCAGACATTAAAATAAAAAGATTCAGATGTTAACTTTTTTTAAAAGTATATATCAGAATAACAATAACTTTATGGGCTGAAAACAAACAGTAAAATAAGACAGATCGTGGGTTAATACACTTACAATACAGAAAACTTATTAAGTTAATAACACAACAACAAACTCACAAATAGAAAAAAGACATGGAACAATAAAACATTAATCTTAGCTACTTGGGATGCCCAGGAAGATCATTTAAGTCCAGGAGTTTGTGGCCAGCTTGGGCAACAGATCAAGACCTCATTCCAAAACAAAACAAAACAGAACAAAACAAAACATCTTAAGAAAACATTTATTAAAATTCAAATTATACATTGAGAATGTATAAAATGAGAGTTTTGAAAACACACAAGAATAGTACTGAATAGAGAACGTGTAAGGATCAGGTAGTCAGATGTGTTGACTAGAATATAACATGAATGACTTTCTAGTGGGCAATGACAATATGTAATAAATGCCTTAAAAATGCATGTGCCTTCTGACCTAGAGATTTTGCTTTTGTGATAATCCCTAAGGAAAACAGAATAAGATATTTGTTACAGTAGTATCACAGTAGACCAAAATTGGAAAAAATAGCCTAAATATCCAACAAAAGGAACTGATTTGCTGGGCTTGGTGATGTATGCCTATAATCCTTGGAGGCTAAAGCAAGAGGATCCAAAGTTCGAGGTCAACCTTAGCAACTTAGTGAGATCCTGTATCAAAAAAATTAAAAAGGGCTAGAGGGAAGGCTCAGTGGTAAAGCACTTGCTTAGCTTGTACAAGGCCCTGGGTTCAATCCCTAGTATGGGGGAGGTGGGAGGAGGAAAAAAGGAGGGGTGGATGTTGGCTCACTAATTAGGATATGGCTCAAACAAAAGAACAATAGCCATTAAATGTTGCAGAAGTCTATTACTGGCATATAAAGATATTTACAATTTGGTTAGTGTTTTTCAAAAAGCAAGTTGTATGCCCACTTTAAGAATTCATACAGGTACAGAAAGAAATTGGGAAGAATATATATAGGTGTCTACAGCTTGCTTTAAGGTAAATTCAGGTTTTTCTGACTACAATTCTTATATTTTGTATGTTGCTTTTGGTGTATGTACTCATTTTCCATTGTGGTGCTGTGACTGAACTCAAAATTGTACCATCCAGCTAGGTATGTATTCTTTAGTGTTTCATTTAGGAATAAAAAATCATTTAAAATTTAGTAGTACTAAAAATACTGATTTACATTTATTTGAATTTTAGTTAAAAAAAATTCCTGAGTGAATTTAAAGACAGTAAATATTAGATGGAATGATAGAACTATTAATTTTCTTAGGTTTGTTAATGATACTGTGATTATGTAATAATGTCCTTATTCTAAGGAGATGTATGCCACAATCCATAGGGATGAAGTATCATGATGTCTAAAACATACTTTTGTAAGTTCTAGAAAAAATTATACAAAGAGATCAAGCAAATACCTAGAATTGCTGAGCCTATCTTAAGGAAATCAGAACAGTGTACTATTATTTGAACTTTTCTGAATGTGTGAAGGCATTCATTTTTATTTTAATTTTTAAATTTTTTTTTTGTAGATGGACACAGTACCTTAATTTTTATTTATTTATTTTTATGTGGTGCTGAGGATCAAACCCAGTACCTCACACATGCTAGGCGAGTGCTTTACCACTGAGTCACAACCCCAGCCCCTGTGTGAAGGTATTTATAATAAAAAGTTGGAATAACAGATGAATTCGAGTTTCTCTTGCTTCAAAACCTAATGTAAAAATCCAAAAGTTAATATATAAATTAGGAAGTGATGATATACATTAAAAAATAAATTCCCTCATGATTGCACAAAGACCTACACATAGCTGAGAACAAGTAATCTCTGTGGGGCTGGCTTTCTCAGTTGTAAGAGCATAGGACGAAACTTCATTCATTCACTGATTTGACACCTATATTGAGTGTGTTTGATAGGCCAGGCAGTGAGTAATATGCTTAAAATCTATTAGAGAAAATTATTGTCTTTTCTACTTGTATAATTCTATGTATTCCTTTTAGCAACAAAAGTTCTGAGGTGCTTTGCAAACTAGTGTTAATGAATGAGTTATAAAAATATATGTGTTCCCTCTAAGAATTTTTACATTTTAAGTTTAGATTTTGAGGATAACAATAAAATCATCTAGATTATCAAGATGACAGAATATTTCAGGGCCTATTTACTTTTCTGTTGACAATTAAATTGGTACCAAGAAATATTTTAACTGTGTGTGGTAAAAGGGGGAAAAAAGAAAAAGGTAGGGAAGGAACTTGGCATTGGAGAGATGCAAGTAAAGGCAAATAATGTCTTGATGTAACCTAAGGCTTCCTAGTAGGTTAAAGAGAAAAGTGGGTTAATATATAATTTTCATAGCTTGTATCTAGTCAATCATATAAATATGTACATACAGTATTTATATCTGCATATGCATATATAAAATGATTTAAATTTGCTCATTTTTTTCCTTTTTTATTTTTGGAGATATCTGGGGGAATGTTGTTTACCTCTTTGGGTGTTAATCCAGGTACAAGCCTTGCCACAGTTTCCCAGTTGATGGTCTGAGGGATTCCAATTAATGGATAAAGGATCATGTCCAATACCATTTGGTTGTTATTGTTCAGGAAATTGTTGTTTTCTGAATATCCACGACTCATCTTTTGGAACTAGGGATAGAGAGGACAAAGAGTTTTATTTATATCTGAAATTCGTATGTTTTCATAAAATTATAAATCAGTTATAATGCATTCCTAAAAATTATCTAGCTGTGTGTAGTAGTGCACACCTATAATCCCAGGTATTCAGAAGCCTGAGTCAAGAGGATCACAAGTTCGGGGTCGATCTGGGCATCTTGGTGAGACTGTCTCAAAATACAAAAATAAAAAGGGACTAGAGATGTAGGTTGGTGGAACAGCTCCCTTGGATTCAATTCCTAGTACCACAAAGCAAACAAAAAACCCAAAACCAAACAAATTAAAAAACAGCTACTATATAAAGGAAAAATAAAATTTACCTAAAATAAACCCAGAATATTCAGCCCAAATTTCTTCAAATGCAAAAACATCTGAATATTATGACTTTATAAATGGATATATAGGATGAGCAGATGGATAAATACGCAATAAAAAGCATAACAAAATATTAATGGTAGAATCTAGGTGGTGAATTTGTGTGTGTTTACAACAAAATTCTTTTAGACTCTGCTGTATATTCAAATTTTTTCACAATACACTGCTGGGAGAAAAATGGAATATGAAATTTATCTTCCTAAAAAATTCTGTACATATGCCTGAATTATACTCTAATTAGCAAACCACAGATAATAAAACTAAACTAAAAATCTCAAACACAGCAACAAGTTGTTTAATTAAGAATTATAATTTCATTCTATTCCTAAGCAATATTCCTTTATTTTTTCTGTGACTAAATATTCATTCTACAAAAGATGAAGGCTAAGTAATTGAATTTTTTTCTTATGTAATAAAAAGAAACTTAAAAGTTAATCTTACAATTTAGGCTAAGTATAATAGTCATTGTGCCCTGTGGTTATTAGTTAAAAATGGTAGAGATATTATATCAACAACTGTAATTAGTACTATGTTTACATGTTTGAAACAACTTTTTTTTGGAAAATTCTTCATCCTCTGTGTATTCCGAAGCAAAGTGACAACTGGCCTGGATAAGGTTTAATTCTTACGCACACACATATACACATACACTACCACTTGTATAAGTGGCCAATAACCCCCTCAAACATACTCACTCCTACAGAGTGGAGGCTTCCCAGGGTTCCTATCCATCTCTTTTCCATCATAACCTGTAGTTAACCCAGGAGACCTTGAAGAACATATCTAGTGCACTCTATCTAAATCAAGGGTGTCCAAGTCCTTCAGACAATAATATCACCAAGTATTCTCATGCTCTACAAGGCTTTCCACATGGATGTAATTCAACATTTAGTGAGCCCACCTCTGACATGAATTAGATATAAAAGTCTCTTCTATGACCATGCCATATGGTCCCTGTCCTCAAGGAGTTTATGCTTTGGCAATAGATCCTAGCAGAAAAGCATATTTTAAACATATTATTTTGTATAAGAACCAGCAGAGGGGAACCATGGAACAGGCAGAGGAGAAACACATTACAGCTGTTATCTACTATGAGCCCTGGAACTGTGCTAAGTCTTTTTCATGTTATTTTAATAAATCCTCATGCCTATAAAAGAGGTTTTTTCTAATTTTATAAGATTAGAAACAGGTTCAGAGTTTAGTGATTTGTACAAGGTCACAGAGCTTATAAGATGCATAGTAAGGACTCAACCTTAGGTAAAACTGACTCTCAAATCCATGTTCTTTCCAGTCTATATAAGAGGGAAGGCACTGGGTTGGAAATGATGATGTTTAGGATAAGGAGGTAAAGAAGCAAATTCATTTGAAGCTAATTATGTTTCAATTAAAGAACTTTGAAAGCTTTTAATTGTGAGGTGAATGAGGGGAAAGACTGTGGTTTTGGAAACAAAAAAAGCTACCCATTCAAACATTTTAAGAACTTTTTAATGTTAAAAGTGTTTAAGTCACTTATTTTATTCAAACATTTACTAAGGAGAGGGGCTCAGTGGTGAATGCTTGCAATCCTAGTAACTTGGGAGGCTAAGGCAGGAGAACTATAAGTTTGAGATCAGCCTGGGCAATTTAGTGAAAGCTTGTCTCAAAATTAAAAATAAAAAAGAGCTGGAGATGTAACTCAATGATAAAATAGTCCTGGGTTATGCCCAGTTTAAAAAAAAAATCAATAAATAAAATAAAAATACTACTAAGCCCCCATTAGGTGTCAGGCACCATATCTGAACTTGGATCATAAATTTACAGATGAAAATGACAAAGATCTATGGCTAGTCATACCTATGACTTAACTGACACTGGATTCTGGTTTGGAAATACAATCTCCGAATATCAGCTAAAATTTCTATGGGAAAATATAGCCTATTTTAGGATAGGCTATATTTTAGTACAAAGCAAAGCTCCATTAACAGACCAATACAGTGGAAAAAGCAGCATACAGAATAGTCTGAAGCTCTGAATTGAGTTCTAGCAGTAACACAATGCCAGTAAAAGTATGTCATTGAATCTTGTTGAACTGCAGCTCTAAAAATAGGTGATGAAAACACCTCTTGCGGTGTGGAGAGAATCAAAGGACTTGTTTTGTGAAAGAACTCTGAAGATAAAAGTACCTAACAAATGAGATGCAGCATACAATAACAGCACCTACTTCCTAGGATTGTGTTCACAGGTGTTGGACTTCCAATGTAACTATGACTAATACTGTGTATGACTAGTACTATGTAACTGGTATAAGATATCAGGTGGCAGACATCATAGCTATCCTATATCTATTTAAGTGAACATTAAAAAGAAACATGCAAAGAAAAAATATTAATCTTCCTACCAACCAGAGATGTACCTTATTGAAGGGCCAGTATCATGTAGTGATTATGAGTGTAGATTTTGGAGTCAAATTGTTCAAGTTTGCATCCTGGATCTACCATTCAAGATATTATCTGGTTCAGATAATTTCTGTACCTTAATTTCCACATCTCTAAAACAAAGAAGACAATAATAGCTAGCTCATATATACTTTTGATGGAAAGTACTACCTGGCACACAGTGAGGACTATATGTTTGTAATAGCAGGATTACTATTTCTGAGATCCTTGGATTAAACAGATTCATAAAGATTAATATGAGGGATAAAAGGAGAGACAGTAATATCCCAAATGAAGTAAATTGAGTTGTACATGTTTATTCAGCTTTACCACTTCTAGTAGTGCAACCTGGGGCTTCAACTGTCTTAGTTATGTGAAAAACAACAGCTACCTTTAGGATTATCCTGAGAAATAACACTGTGAAGCAGTAGCACACCATTTCGCATAAAAAATGTGTGAAGTGATTTACTGCTACCTTTATGTTCCCCCTTCCTACTTTGTCCACTATTAGCATAAAAATTTTCCAAGGATTAATAACTGAGTGTGACAATAAAAGTTAAATTACCCTACTACTAAATCCACTCCCATTTATAAAATATCAAATTTTTTTATACGTTTAAAGTAAGACATCATACCACAAATAGAAATTCTATGCAATAGTTTACACTATTTAAAGAGCATTCCCCACAGCTCCTCCCTTATTCCCATATCTTGGTTTATGTATATATTAGACTTAATCTACCACATAGAGGTCCATGACAAGCATCTAATTTTTTTCTTTTTTCAAACAGAAAAGGTTCTTGTAGACAGAGAATTTCCCCCGCTAGGCAGTGGCAAGACGGCAAGAGGGCCAGTGGGGCAGGTCCAAGGCCTTTGGTGTAACAGAGAGGGGAGGTAACAGAGTCACCCTGGACCTGAGAGAAGCCTAGAGCCGGATTTCCTGACCCTGACCACGAACGAGAACCGAGAGTCGGCTTTGCTCCTGAGAGAGAAAGTAAAATCACATCCCGCACCCAGGATCAGTGGGTCAAAGCCCTTCAAACCTCGGGCCTGGAGGCTCCCAGCGTGGCGTGTCCTCGGGGCAACCCCAGGACCCTCGAGATTCGGCCCCACCCGGTTTGGGCGCAGTCTCGGGGGTGGGGTGGGTGAAAGGCAGACAAAGGCGCCGGGCAGCGGGGCGAGGCGGGGACAGATGCGGGACAGAAACGGGGGCTCCCGAAGATGGGGCTGCGCGGGCGGGATTCGCTGCAGGGAAGGGAGCAGGCGGGTGGCGGGAGCCTGGTCCGCTGGCTGCGGGGTGCGCGGCGGGCAGCGCGTGAGGGCGTTCGGGTGCGTTTGGGCGAGCGAGGCTCCGGCCCAGCTCACCCTGCCGGGGTGGGAGCAGCAGCGGTGCCCGCTGGCGGCGAGCGGTACCGCCCTTCGCTCTACTTCCTGCTCCCGGCGGGCGCCTGAGCCCTTCGGGGTCTCGCTCACCTCCACAGGCCCGCAGCAACCCTCGCCGCGACTCTGTCACCTGCAGTGGCTGGTGCCGCCCGCGCTCGCGCCAAGAGGCCCCTACGACCCAGCCCGCAACCCGGACCGCGTCGCCCTCACGCACCGCCCCTGTCCGCTCGCAGGCTACCGCCCGGCACCACCACCGAAAAGTGGGGGGGAGCCCTGGGCCCAATGATGCTCGGCCAATCGTGGGCCAGCGCCGCGGCGGCGGAGCCAATGAGCGACGAGCTCCTGAGGGGCTGGAGGCGCGGCGGCGTCGGTGGCGGGCAGCTTTCTAGCCTTATCCTTCCCCCTCTGCATTTTGCCCCCCTGCTTGTCGCAGTGCAGCGTCCCCACCCTCCCAGCGTCTTGTCTCTTAGCAACCAGGTCCTCGGAGCTTCGTCTTAGGTGACCAAAACCTAGTCTAGAAGAAAGAGGGGTATTTGGGAGATAAAGGAACTCGAATTAAAAGAATGAGTGAAATGGTTTACGGTGCCGGTCATTTTGGTATATCTGCTTAGGTAACGCGGACACCGAGGGTATCCTGTGTGTAGCACAGCTCTGAATTATAAATTCGGTTTTCATACATTAATAGATTTGGCAAGGTTGTGTTACTATGGTGAATACCACTACTGGAAATCTAGTAAAATGTACAGGCTCAGTGTTATAGGGAAAATGCATTTGAAATGTGTCTGTTCTGTGAAGCCAAGTTGTTAGCCCAGAAAGGACGGAAAAAATAAAACCTTATCTAAATAAATACTGTACTGATATCTGATGATTAAATAGAGATTAAGTGAGTCACTGTACAGAATGTCAGTTTTCTTAAAATTGACCTGTGACTTTTTGAAAATCTTTTATTATTTTTCTTCCACAAATACATTAAAGTTAGACAAAGTTTGTACCACAGAGATACTAGGTTAAATGCTTAAAGAGAAACTACTTGTTATTTATTTCCTTTCTTCTTTCACATAGGTTGGTACTTAATTATGATGGTGTTAAACCATCAGGACAAGAACAATTCGTAATGGATTTTAGATATATGTATTGGGGAAAATGTCAACTGTGTTAACTTGAAAGGCCAATTAACAAGCTTATAGCTCTGAGGGAAGTGGTTCAGAGAAAGAATGTGTGTTGGCTGCCTCTTTTTGCAAAAGCAAGATTCAACTAAAAGAGATGTTAATTTAAGAATTAACCAGTTTACAAACAGATTGAAGAAAATAGAGCTTTCCTGCTGGAGCCCCTGTTGTCCATACACATACTATTTAGCATCTCTGAGTGGTCAGTTTGGATACTTAGTATCTGAAACATTTTCTCATCACTCATCCTTTCTAGGACAACATATTTACAGAATGACAGAGCTAGAAGGGATCCTTGAGAGATCAACTTCTTCAGTCTTTTCAGTTTAAAGCTTAAACGTGGTAAAGGTAAGCAGCTTATCCAAGATTAAATGTCTAACTCATTAGGTTCAGTTACCTTTGGCCAAAGGAGAATTTTGGCTTTATACAGATGTTTCTTCTTGGGAAATTTCATCTAAGGCTTCCACTCAATTCCCCTTCCTCTCCAACTGTAATCTTTTGTATGCATAAGATCATTTATGCCTCTATTGATTTTAGTACAATCTAAGTTGTTTAAATAAGGAGACCCCCGCAACACAGCGTCTGAAACAAAATAAAAGTTTATTTATTTCAAATTATAGTAGAGGTGGGTGATTCAGGATTGGTGAGACTGGTTTGTCATTTTTGACACAGTTTTCATCTCAGCATCTAAATGGTTAAGGAACTATTACTTCTACTTCCTCCTCTGCAGAAGGAATGCAGGGACAGGGCAAGAGAAATACATACCCCAATACTTTAAAAAAAATTATATATATATATATATATATATATATATATATATATATATATATATACATGTTTTAGTTGTCAATGGACCTTTATTTTATTTATTTATATGTGGTGCTGAGGATCGAACTCAGTGCCTCACACATGCTAGGCATGCACTCTTCCACTGAGCCACAACCCCAGCCCTAAAAAATTTTTTAATTGACAAAAATTGTACATATTTATGGTATACAACATACTGTTTTCAAATATATAACCATTGTAGAATGGCAAAAATCAAGCTAATGTGTATACTGACTCACATACTTATTTGTGCATTATTATTTACATATTTATTGTGAAGAATACTTAAAATATACTCTTAGCAATATTTAACTGCATAATATAGTTATTAACTATAGTTACCATGTTGTTCAATACCTAATTGAAATTTTGTATCCTTTGACTAACATCTCCCCAATTCTGCCACCACACCCAGCCCCTGGTAACTATCATTTTACTCTTTGCATTTGATTTTGGATTTCACTTATAAGATCATGCAGTATTTGTCTTTCTGTGCCTGCCTCATTTCACTTAGCTTAACGTTCTCCAGGTTCATCCATGTTGTCATAAATGACAGGATTTTCTTCTTTTTTATTTTTAAAATATTTTCTAGTTGTGGATGGACACAATTATTTATTTTTATGTGGTACTGAGGATGGAACCCATTGCCTCACACTTGCTAGGGGAGTGCTCTACCACTGAGCCACAACCCTAGCCCCAATTTTCTTTTTTAAAGACTGTATAGTTTTCCATCTTGTATCCATACCACATTTTCTTTATTCATCCATTGATGAACACTTGGGCTGATTCTTTATCTTGGCTACTGTGAATAATGCTGCAATGAACATGGGATTGAAGGCATCTCTTTGACATTGTTTTCGTTTGCTTGGGATATATACACAGTAGAGGGATTGCTGGATTGTATGATTGCTTTATTTTTAATATTTTGAGAAACCTCCATAAATTTCCATAGTGGATATACTAATTTACATTCCCACTAACAGTATGCAAGGGAACTTTTTTCTCTACATCCTTGCCAACAATTATTACCTTTGCTTTTTTGTGTTTTAATGGTATCCATTCTAATAGGTGTGAGGCAGCATCTCAACACACTTTTTTTTTGGTAGCAGGGATTGAACCCAGAGGTGCTTCACTACTGAGCTATGCTCCCACCACTTTTATTTTTTATTTTGAGACAGGGTCTTTCTAAATTACTGAGATGAGCCTTGAGTTTGCAATGCTTCTGCCTCAGCCTCCTGCATAGCTGAATTGTACCTTGTGCCATTGATTTGCATTTCCCTGATAATTAGATGTTGGGCATTTTTTCATATACTTGTATGCTTCAGTACTTTTAAGGGCATGATTCAGAAGTCATATCCATCATCACTTCCCCTTATATCCCACTAGAACTTAACTGTGAAGGAGGTGGCTAGAAAATGTAAGCTGTGAGCATCTGGGAGTTCTACTTATAAATTAGGAAGTGTGACTATTGGTAGTCAATTAGTTTCTACACCAATAATTCCATCTCAGGGATAAGCTACACAGACCTTGATTATTGACTCCAATAAATAAATTATTTTTAAAACTTTTTTTTTTTTTTTTTTTTTGGTGCTGGGGATTGAACCCAGGGCCTTGTGCTTGTGAGGCAAGCACTCTATCAAATGAACTGTATCCCCAGCCCCTTAAAACATTTTTAGCTATGGTAAAATGTGAAACTAAAAAGAAACTCCCATTTTGTATTGAAAAAAGCCCATTTTATATTCATAAATAAAAGGCAATAAAAATAAATGCAAATGCCTTTGGGACTCCAGCTATGAACAAACATGTCAGAGAACAAGACTTTATTTTTTTTCCCCTCCATACATAGCAAAAGGTTGTACAAAACCAAAAAGAATGTGGGAAAGTAAAAGAAAGGTATTTATATATTTCTTTCATTTGCATCAAGGTCTCTAAAAAATTAAAAGGTGTTATGTTGGGGACCATGTTTATTTCCCATGTGTTTCTGATGGTCATATTTGAGTGGGGAGTTTTTTTTACTACCCAAAAATGGAGGCCCCAATTTATAATACCACTTGAGATTCCAAGTGTTGAGAATACAAGTCCTCCATGGTGTCATCACGTGTGTGGTAGAAATGCCCAACATTGCAGAATCCTGACTTCTTATTGCATAACAGTATTTACCCCCTTGTCTTTTAGTACCTGTGCTGGAAAACAGAGAGAATCTCCCATTCTTTGATTAGAGTAGTACTCAAGAATGTTCCTGTTCCCAAAATGTATTTTTTCACTTGATCCCATTAGCAGGAGTCCTTAGTGTCCAATTCAAAACCACATATTGATAACATGGTTATTAACAAACGGCTAGTAACAAGTTAATATATACTGAGTCCTTACTATACGTCAGGTGCTCTGCCAAGTGCATGAAAAACAGAATTCTTTAGTCCTCTCAACAACTCAGTGAAGTAGTTATGATTTTTATGTTAATTTTGTAGATGAGAAAGTGAGGTTCAGAGGATAAGTTGTCTCAGAAAACTAACTAGGAATGCAGCAGAGCTGGAACTTAAACATAAGGTTTGACCCCACATTTAAAAATTTTGATCAGAAGTGAAATATTCCACCCTTGAAAATACACAGATTCCTCTAATTGGTATTCACAATAATTTTTATTAGTTTGGTAGGCATCTTACTTAATCTTCTCATCTTCCAGTCCTAGAAATGTATGAATTTGATCCATTTTCAGCTTATAGAATATTGTTTCAAGTGAAAAATGTGTTAACCATTCATATTAAGATTTTCATTTTGATTGTTTTTTAAGTTTGCATTTTAACATAAAAATGGAAAAACACATTTAATCATTTAATAAAGTGGTAGAGAAGTGGATTTTTCTAATTAATTATGAGTTTGGTTGCTATGTATCACACATGGTTGACTAATTTTCAAAGAGTTTCCAAGACTATTATTATAGATTACAAAATATACTCAAAACTACACATTATAAATGTATCTGCCTTTCCTCTCATGAGTCAGAAAGCATTTAATTATCTTCCTAGGTCTTAAAGCAGAAGTTTTCAAATGCTTATTTCAATTTAAGGCCCTGTGAAGATCTGTGGCAAAATGAGAAAAATAAATGAAATTGTCATGGCTGTTGGGTTTATTAAGTTTGCTAATACTTTTTTCATGGAATGATACCTTTTCTACTTTCTAGTATTAATATCCTTCATTCCTTATTTCTCCTCATATCTCCTTGAGAATATATTTCCTAGTTAATTTCAAACTAAGGATTTGTTTTTAGAAAGTAAATACCTTTAGTAGTTAAAAAACCCCGAGCATCCAAAGAAATATAACCACTAAATATTATTGATTTCTCAAAAGGTTAAATTTGTAACAATTGGCTATTAGAGTCTGGAAATTGGAGGGAACCTCTACTTCTGGTAGAGGACTATATGTGAGACTCTCTTGGTTAACAAGACAGAGCTGGGCTGAGACATATGCATTCAAGCACCGTTGATCGCCGAGGTAGTCCAGGAGAGGGGCAAAAACCAATCAGAACTGATGAGCTGGAAAACTAGGCAGATGGAGGAATGTGGGTTCCTTGAGGGTAGACACCCTTACAAGCAGCCTAGCTGTCAGTACACACAGGTTTAGGCTAGCAAATAAAGTGGGGGGAACGTGATCCTGGCTTCCCACTCTTATGTAAGCTCTCCAAGGGAGGCCTAACATGGTTCCAAAATGGTGATACTCCCATACTATTTACCAGTGAGGACAGTAGCAAATCCTCTATGGAGTCAAGCATTTCCCAGTATTGGCTTGCAGAATTCACATATATTAGCAAGCAAAGAACTCTAAATATCACTATATATGTGAAGAGGCCAGATACTGAGAGCCAGCCAAAATAACAAACATTTTACTCTCAAGGATTTGCAGATATTGGAACTCTTGGAGACAAAACATGGTGTGCTTAAATAAAGGGTGCAATAAAGTAACCGGAATGAACAGGAGATTAAAAAGACTAATTCTAGATAAAACATAATCATTGAAATATATAATTATTAAAATTTAAAATATGGGTATTAAAATGTAATTATGGGAAATTTAAAAAAACCTCAGTGAATGAATTCAATGAATAGACACAGCTCAGTGAACAGGCAAATATACATTAAATAAGTACTCAGAATGGAACACAAAGAGATGAAAATTAAGAAAGAGACTGGGAAGACAGAATGAGGTCTAATATAGGTCTAATTTTGGGGGGGGGGGCACTGGGATTGAACTCAGGAGCACTTAACCACTGAGCCACATTCCCAGCCCTGTTTTGTATTTTATTTATAGAGACAGGGTTTCACTGAGTTGCTTAGCACCTAGCTATTGCTGAGGTTGGCTTTGAACTCTTGATCCTCCTGCCTCAGCCTCCTCAGCCGCTGGGATTACAGGCGTGCCACCACACCCGGCCTAATATAGGTCTAATTTTAAGTTTTCAAAAGAACATACAGAATGAATATAATGGTTGTGAAGTTTCCTGAATTTATTAGAAAGATGAATCTAAAAATTTGCAGATCTTGGAAGCAAATGCATTAGAAACAGAATAGGTAAAATGAAATCGCTGGAGGCAAAGTATCAATTCTAATTAGTCCGTCTAAAAGGAATGCTTTCAAATTCACAATAGCCAGGTTAGGGTTACTGAACCAGCTTAGGTGTCCTGTCAGCAGATGACTGGATAAAGAAAATGTGGTAAATAGATAAAATGAAGTTTTACTCAGCTAAAAAGAAGAGTGAAATTATGTCATTTGCAGGAAAATGGATGGAACTGGAAAAATCAGGTTAAGTGAAAGAAGCCAGTCTCAGAAAGTCGAGTCTGTTTTCTCTTATATGTGGAAGCTAGAGAGAAAAAAGGAAAGAAACCAAAAAAACCAAAAAAAGTGGAGGAGAATGGATTTCATAAAAATAGAAGAAAAACCAGCAAAGTAGAGGAATAAGGTTAGTGGGAGGGCGGAAAGGAGGAAAAGGTGCAGGACTGGGATATAATTGACCAAATTATGTTATGTGCAGGGATGAACATATCAAAATGAATCCTGCTATTATGTATAATTATAATGTACCAATAAGAAATAAAAAAATAAAGGGAATGTTCCCTATATGACTTTGCCTTTTTTCCATGGGGCTTATTTTCAAACTGAAGCCTACCTATTCACTTTTTTTTTTTTTTTTTTTTTTTTTTTCTTTTTGTGGTGCTGGAGATTGAACCCAGGGCTTTGTGCTTCCTATTCACTTTAAATTAAAACTTCTTCAGTGTGCTAAATTATGAATATATTGAAATCAAGTTTAAATGATCAAAAATATACAGTTTGTTTTTTTTACATATTTTAATCTTAACTTCTTAAATCTACTAATAGTACAAACGACAAAACATGACACGGGTGCATTAGTTATGAATGTCTAGAGAACTGGTGAATACTATAGCTTGTAGTTGTGAAGTAAAGCTATTATTTTACATCATACTGATATCATTTATCATTCTTAGTTGTAATTTCATGATGACATCCATATATTCTTTCAGAATGAAATATTTTGGCCCTAATGACAGTATTAGGAAAAGATGACTACTTTGATTTATCTGTACTTTTGATATATGAGAGGTTAAACTATGCCAGGTATGGCTTTCAAGTGCTGGGGATGCAGAAGGAGGCAAAACAATATATGCTACAAAAAAAAAAAAAAAAAAAGGATGAAAAGGGAATGATGCAGAGAGAGAAGGAAAAAGGTGCAGTTTAAAACAGGTAACATGGAGAACTCACTGACATGACTCTTAATAAACATGACACTTAGAAAAGTGCAGAAGACTGTAATGGTGTCTGGCCAAAGAATGTTCCAGATCTAAGAAAAAAACCTTGAAGGTCCTAGGTTGGAAATGTGCCTTGTGGGTTAAGAGATAATATCTAAAATGGATAAATCAAGAAATAGCAGGATAAGGGTTTTATTTAAAAATAAGGTAAATACTGAAGAATGAGTGAAAATTTAAATGTGGTTGCTTCTTAGCTCAGGACTCTGCAGAGTGTCTGGGAACCTGCTGTATTTCCTTGTATGCTTTTTTTTTTTTTTTTAATCACCAACTGACTTTTTAAACCATATAATTGTACTGTTTTGATATTTACAAATATAATGTCTGAATAAAACATATATAGGAAGAATTAAGACAAGTTTTCAAATAGGAAAACATTAAAGATAAACAATTAACCATAACAGTCAAAAAACTAAGTGATACTAACACTGGTGGGGGAGTAAGGCTAGGGGCCATAGAGGCAAGTGTCTAGGGGATCAATTAGTATAATCTTTGTGTTGTTCTAAAACTTCAATATTGATAACTTTAAATACTGGCAGAGAAAAATACACATAACTAAGAATTAGCAGTAACAATTACAAATAAAAATAGTGCATACAACTTGCAAACATAGAGAAGAAAATTATCTAACAAAGTTGGGAAATAAAAGAAGCAAGACTGGTGCAATGGTATATGCCTATAGTATGCCTATAATCCCTAGCTGCTTGGGAGGCTGAGGTAGAAAATTCAGAAGTTAGAAGCCAGCATGGGAAACTTAGACCCTGTCTCAAAATAAAATAATATTAAAAAGCTGGGGATCTAGGTCAGTGGTAGAGTGCTTGCTTAGCATGCCTACCTTCAATCCTACCTTCTTTTTTTTACTGAAAAAAAGTATGATGTCCCCAAAAGTGCATGTGTGAGACAATATAATAAAGTTTAAAAGCAAAGTGATTGAGTTATGAGAGCCTTATTCTAAATAGTGCATTAGTTCTCTAATAGGGATTAACTGGGTGGTAACTGTAGGCAGGTAGGATGTGAGTGGAAGAGGTGAGGCATGGGGGATGAGTCTTTAGGGTATATATTTTGTTCTTGGTGAGTGAAAGCTCTGCTTCCTGGCACCATGTCCCCAGCTGCTTTCCTCTGCCACACTCTTCTGCCATGATGTTTTGCCTCACCTCAGGCCCTGAGGAATGGAGTCAGCTATCTATGAACTAAGACCTCTGAAACTGTGAGTGCCAAATAAACTTTTCCTCTGTGACATTGTTCTTGTCAGGGCTTTTGGTCACAACAGCAAAAAAGCTGACTAAAACAGAAATTAGTACTGGGAGTGGGGCTGTTGCTGTGACTAACCTGACCATGTGGTTTATAAGCTTTAGGGCTTTTTGGCATTTGTGGGAGGAATTTTAGAAAGTTTAGTGATGCAAGCTGGAAAAACATCAGAATGTTAAGTGGAACTTAATGGGAAATTCTGGTGGAGTTCAAAAGACAAGAATGCTAATAGAACTGTGGATAGTAAAGACTAGGCTCATGAGGTTTCGGAGGATATTAAGGGCACTATTGGAAATTGGACTAGAGGTCATTCATGTTATGTTCTGGCTAAGAAGTTGTCCGTGCTTTCCCATGTCTTGAGACTTTCTGTGAAGCTAAATTGAAAGATGATGGAGTTCTTAATCTGGCAGAGGAAATTTCAAGGCAGCACAACATTCAGATAGTGGCATGGATATTGCTGGCAGCTTTTAACCAAATTTACTGTGATAATTAGGAGAAGAAAGCAGAGCAGAAAGCAAAGCAGAAAGATTTGAGCTGGGTGTGGTGGTGCATACCTGTAATCCCACAGCTTGGGAGGCTGAGGCAGGAGGATTGTGAATTCTAAGCCAGCCTCAGTAACTCAGTGAGACCCTGTTTCTAAAAAAAATATAAAAAATAGTTCTGGGGATGTGGCTCAGTGGTACAAAATAAAACAAAAACCCTGAAAAACTTACAGTTTGGTCAGAAAACTATAAGTAATAAGGGTAACACTGGGGCTAAGGAAGTTGTAGTTGTTAAAGACGTCACAGTCACTAAAGGAACAATAAATACTTCACCTAAAAACAATAGGAAAAATGGTTTGAAGATATCTCAATTGGCAGGACCATAGCCATCTCAGGCTCAAGGCTGTAAAACCAAAAATTCCTTTGAGAAGAGATCAGGGAGGCACCTGGCTTTCAAAGGAGGACCTAGGAAGTTGTTTCACCATCCTCAGTTGCCCAGGTACTCAGAAGTTGTCGTAGTCATGGTTCCTGGAGGATTGCTACTGCTGGAGCTGGTGGCAGACCTAGTAGTCAACCACATGGTGCTGATTCTGCAGGAATGCAGGATGCTGGAGTTAGGGGGTCATAGAGGTTTCTATCAAGATTTCAAAGGAAGGCCAGGGAGGCGAGGCAAAGTGCAGCAGGGTCCTCGTTCCTGCAGGCTGCTCCTGAGAGAGTGATACATGAATATATGAGAAGGAAGACAAAGCTGCAAGGAGAGTCCCAAAGAGATGCCAATACCATGAATGTCTATCAAGGAAAGCTGTAGGAATAGAGCAGCAACAAGCCAACAGAGAGGCCATGTGGCTGCAACCAGCAAGATCATAGGAGCAGTCAGTCCTACACAAGCCCTTTGGAGAGCATATCATGATGCCATTGCCCCAGATGCTGAATGTGGAACTAAAGGGCTTGTTCGCACAGCTGGATTTCACTCTTGCTTTGGTCCCATTTCTTCTTTCTGTCCTCCTATTTTTCCCTTTGGAGTGGTACTGTTTATTATGCCTTTATATATTGGAGATACATAACTTGCCTTTGACTTTTACAGTGGCTAACACTAAGAATTTGCCTTGAGTCTCAGAGGAGACTTTGGACTCATACTGCTGGGACTATGGGACACTTGAAAATGTATTTTGCATTGTAAGATGGGTATGAGCTTTTGGGGCCAGGGACAGAATGTTATGGTTTGGATGAGACGTCTCCCAGAAGCTCACACGTGAGACAATGCAAGAAAGTTTAGAGGTCAATTGATTGGGATGAGTTTTAACCTAATAAGTACATTAATTCCCTAATAAGGATTACTGGGTAGTTAACTGTAGGCAGGTAAGTGTGGTGGGAAGAGATGGGTCATGGGGGATGAGCCTTTGGGGGTATATATTTTATTCTTGGTTAGTGGAGCACTCTCTCTGCTTCCTGGTGCCATGTCCCCGGCTGTTCTTCTCTGCCTCACACTTCTGCCATGATGTTCTGCCTCACCTCAGGCCCTGAGGAATAGAGTCGGACATCCATGGACTGAGATCTTTGAAACCATGAGCCCCAAATAAACTTTCCCTCTGCAACATTGTTCTTGTCAGGTCTTTTTGGTCAGAGTAAGGAAAAAGCTGACTAAAACATGGTTAATTCAAAAATTTGTAATAAGATAGCAGAAATATATGAAGTAACAATAGATAAAACCATGGGAAACTAAAACGTGGAACTTTTTAACATATTTCTTTTTGAAACAGGGAGACAAAAAATAAGCAATTATAAAGACAAATTGAAAAGCTATTGTGATAAATCCAATCTAACATACTCTTCAGTATAACATAATTTTCTATTCCATGTTTCCATATGTCAGTATTTCCCTAAAATATCACTGTGCTGCTTCTTTCTCCTTCTTTCCCTCTCTGTTTCTTAAAAGAGTGAGTTAGTTGAATTTGGAAGAAGAAACTGTAACATTAGGTTTTTCAATCCCTCTCTACTCTCACTGGATCTGCCAACCTGCAATAAAGGAACTTTTTGTTCTGTTTTCCTGGTCATTCTATATGTTTGGTGGGTCATTCTACTTGAGGCTGCATAGATGAATTCAAGGGAATATTAGCAAACTCTATAACAGCCCCTAAAAACTAGACTTAAAACTAACGAATTTTATTGCCAGCAAATCCCACCTGTTTGCTCAAAGCTTTCAACTAACTGTCCAATCTCTTAAATATAAGCAGGTAACCAATGATCAGCAGAAAACCAAGGAAAGCCTCTATTAAGAAAAACAGAGATAACACTCATATACCTATACATGTACACACACAAAATAACTAAGAGAAAAAAAAAAACTTAGGAAAATGGCAACTTCAAAACAAAATAATTGGGAGGGATTGGGGGGAAGAAAAAAAAATAACAGAATGAATCCAAAACTATTACCCTAGGTAAATGTATGATTATACAAATGGTATGCCTCTACTTCATGTACAGAGAAACAAGATGTATCCCATTTGTTTACAATAAAAATGAATTAAAAAAACAAAAAAAAATAATTCAGTCATTAATATCCTCAGATTGACAGAAGAAATGATTGTTAGACTAGCAAAAGATGCTATTAAAAAATCTTTAGGAGGGGGAAAGAATCATATCAAGAAGTTTCCAACCATATGCAACAGAATGAAATTAAACCCCTATCTCTCACCCTGCACAAAACTCAACTCAAAATGGATCAAGGACCTCGGAATCAGACCAGAGACCCTGCATCTTACACAAGAAAAAGTAGGTCCAAATCTTCAACTTGATGGCTTAGGATCAGACTTCCTTAACAGGATTCCCATAGCACAAGAAATAAAAGAAAGAATCAACAACTGGGATAGATTCAAACTAAAAAGCTTTCTCTTAGCAAAGGAAACTATCAGCAATGTGAAGAAAGAGCCTACAGAGTGGGAGAATATCTTTGCCACTCATACTTCAGATAGAGCGCTAATTTACAGAATCTATAAAGAACTCAAAAAACTCTACACCAAGAATACAAATAATCCAATCAACAAATGGGCTAAGGAAATGAACAGACACTTCACAGAAGATGTACAAGCAATCACCAGATATATGAAAAAATGTTCAACATCTCTAGTAATAAGAGAAATGCAAATCAAAACTACCCTAAGATTCCATCTCACCCCAATTAGAATGGCGATTATCAAGAACACAAGCAACAACAGGTGTTGGTGAGGGTGTGGGGAAAAAGATACACTCATACATTGCTGGTGGGGTTGCAAATTAGTGCAGCCACTCTGGAAAGCAGTATGGAGATTCCTCAGAAAGCTTAGAATGGAACCACCATTTGACCCAGCTATCCCACTCCTTGGCCTATACCCAAAGTACTTAAAATCAGCATACTACAGAGATACAGCCACATCAATGTTCATTGCTGCTCAATTCACCATAGCCAGATTGTGAAACCAAGCTAGATGCCCTTCAGTTGATGAATGGATAAAGAAACTGTGGCATATATATACAATGGAATATTACTCCGCCATGAAGAATGATAAAATTATGGCATTTGCAGGCAAATGGATGAAATTGGAGAATATCATGCTAAGTGAGATAAGCCAATCTCAAAAAACTAAAGGATGAATGATCTCGCTGATAAGCAGATAAGGACATATAATGGGGGGTGGGAGGGGTTAGCGTTAGGGTTAGGGTTTGATTTAGGGTTTGGGATAAGGAGGGTGGTAAGAATGGAGGAAGGAAGGACTGTATAGAGGGAAAAGAGGGGTTGGAGGGGTGGGGGGAAGGGAAAAATAATAAGAGAATGAATCAAACAACATTACCCTATGTAAATTTATGATTATGCAAATGGTATGCCTTGACTCCATGGACAAATAGAGGAACAACATGTATCCCATTTGTTTACAATAAAAAAAAGAAGTTTCCAGAGCTGAAGGACACAATTTTTTATATTGAATGGGCTTATTATTTACTCACAATATATGGTAATGTACCCACACCAAGGCACATTGTAAAATTTACAAATGTTTAAAGTCAAACAAGATCCTACAAGCTTCCAGAGGGAAGGAAAAACAGAAACAAAAAAATTAGGTCCCACACAAAAAAATCAAGAATTAGAATGGCTTCAGATAGATTTCTCAGTAGTTACAAACCAGAAGACAACAAAGAAATCCACTGAAATTTTTAAAGAAAACAAGTCAACTTGGATTCTATACTCAAATTTCTATTCAAGTTGAGAGAATTAAAAGACATTTCAGGCATTGAGGTCTTAAACTTGATCTGGGGATGTGACTCAATGGTAAAGCACTTGCCTGGCATGCACAAAACCCTGGGTTCAATCACCAGCACTGTAAAAAAGTCTCAAACTTTACCTTCCATGAAAGCCTTTCTCAAGAACTTCTAGAAAATGTGCTCTGTCTCCAGCTGTGTCAAAGAGGTAAATGTGGGTATGAAAACAAGAGAGATCAGAGGACTCCTCAGGAGAATGAAGCTACAACCCAGCATAAGAATTGTGCGCCAAAGAGCAACCAGTTCCTAAATGTACAAATGATACAAGAGACATACCGAAAGCCATCTTCAACAGGCTATCTTCTGTTATACCATATTTTAATCTGATGATGCCTGGGTAAGCCTGGCCTAGAGTTTTATCAATACTTGGTTTTCTGAACCTCGTGCTAACGAAGCCCTTCTTTCCTTCAAACATTGCTCCTTAGAGCACTTGAGAACTCATAGGTGTTCGGCTTTGATTTACTCCTCATAGCTGGAAGATAGCTGCAGAGAGCTTAAAAGTGGAAAAACCTAAGTGGCCTGCTCTCCCTAACTATGTTACAGGCAGATATCCAGTTCCAGCAGCCAGTGCATCTTGCAAAATACACTAACCATGGATAACCTTATGTTTCCCAAGGTTTACTAGAGGGCCTTGCCCAATGACTTACTCAGAAAAGGCATTAATAAATTTCCTTAGAAAATGAAGCCAGACTATGACCCAGATCCTCTATTCAGGTTATCTTCTCTAAGGATACCTCATCAAATAGTGGCTATACTGCCTTTTCTGAATACATCACGTTTCTGCATGCTACTCGTTTATGTGTATATATTTGATAAATCATTTCACTGGAAAAATTGTATCATGTAAGAATGCAAAAATGATTCAATATCAGAACATGAATTTCATTCATCATTAATTACTATTATTAAGGTGAAAAAAATCTAGACAAACTAAAATTTAAAGTAGCAATCAAAGGAAGTTTCTGATAAAGTTTCTAACTAGCATAAAACTCATGGCAAGTATTGCGTTTAATAGAGCAACTTTAGACTCTTAAGCAGAAATATGACAAAAACGCCTGCTACCACAGCTACTGTGAAATATAGACTAGCCATATCAATAAAAGGGAATAAAAAGAATGAGAACCCAAGAGGATGAGAAAAACTATCATTATTTGTATTTAGAAAGACAACTCAAGAGGATCAATATTCATCAAAATATTCAGTATTCATCAAAACGTAAATATAAGATCAGTATACTATATACAATCTATTTCTTTGCACCAGAAATAACAGGATATCACTTTGATGGTAATAACAATTATTAGCCAAACAAAATAAGAAGATATTTTGAATAAATGGAGAGATTACATTCATGAATGGGATGATTTTATCTTGTAAATATGCCAATTCTTTCTATATTAATGTATGAATTAAACCCAATTCTAGTAAAAACCTCAGCAGCTTAGGTAACTTAATAAACTGATATTAAAATTTATATGGAAGAATACAAATTGCTATTTTTAACAGAGTAAGACGAAGAAAAATCATTCACCCATTTGATGGGAAGAAATCTTACAAAGTTAACATTCTATTGTTACAAAGTTAACATATTCTATTGATACGTTAAGAGACAATGTTGGCCTGGGAAAGGAACTGACATATATCAATAGAATAGCTTGTGGGAAAATTGACTGCAGTTCTATTCAGCATACTCAAAAGACACTCACAAAACAATATAACTTGGCACCAAGGATACTTAGGCTGGCAGGATACAGCACACTAAACCACAGCATGCAGAGAAGAGTATCCTCCTTAACTAAGCCTCATGTGCTACCGGAAATACTGTCTTGTAAAAATCACTGCAGGTATGTTCCAAGTCTTTGCAACAAGGAACAAGCTCAGTTAGCAGAGTTATACTTGACTCAGAAGTCTTAAAACCTTTGCTTTTTCTTTTTGTAGTTAAAATCTTGCTGGTAAACTGCTAATATTCCATATTTATTTTAACTCAATAGATTTCCAAGGAAACAGTGGTATGAAAATATAAACTCAAGATAATTTTTTCAGAGAGAGGGAAAGGGTTAACTTCTTTCTCCTTAATGAGTAGATGTAGAAAAAATTGAATTTGCATCTTATACTATAAGGAAAAATAATTCCAAAGACTTAAATAAATGTTCATGGTAAAACTATAAAACTGACAGAAAAACAAGATCTAAAAAACACAAAAAATTGGGGGGAGGGATACTGAAGATGAGAACTAACAAAGAAAAGAATAAATTATTTCCATCATCTCAACCTGACTAGGTAATGAGATCTAGGATATACATAATTTCTTATATAAAGTCAGCAAGAAAGAGAAAAACCTAATAGAAGTGGACAAATTCTAAGTATAGGCAATCCACAGAATGGAAACTCAGAATGACTAAAAAGCATAATTTACCCTGCATAATCAGATAGCACATATTAAGAAAAAGTACAATTTGCATACATCAGATTAGCAAAAATTGAAAAGTAGCGGGTGCTGCGGAAGATATAGAGAAAATAAACCCTCATGTCTTGTCGATAGAAGGAAAACTGGTGCAACCATTCCTGAGAACAATTCAGAAGTTCTTACTTAGTGAAATTAAATATGCATATTCTCAAAAATGTAGCCATTCTACTCTAAGACATATATATATATATACCAAAGAAACTGCTGGGCAGGTTAATAGGAACGTATGTGTGAGTTTGCAGATGTGTGAACAGATAGGAACAACTTAAGTACTTATGACTAGAGGAAAAGATGACTATGGCATGTGAACACAGAAGCATGTTAAATACAATATGAATAGGTTTTGAAAATCTATTTTATGACAGTTACAGAATAAAATTTATACCATAGTATCGTTTACATAAAGTTTAAAAACATAAGCATTATTATGTAGCTTTTCAAGAAAATACATCCAAAATATGGAAGACGTTTTGGAGGAACAAATGCTAAATATAGTATGGAATGAGAAGCATGGAATTGTAGGCAAAGGATAAAATCTATTAAGGTTAAATTAAAATAAGTCTAGACCAGAAAGGCTAATGAAGAGTACGAACAAAGATGACTCAATTCTGAGCACCTGAGATCCTTAAAAAACACTTAATTCACCCAAGCAGAAACTCTTTTAAGACTTAAGTTAGATTAAACATTATTTTTTGAAACATGAAAAACTATATATAGGGCATAACATAGTCCATATTCCACAGGATTCCCTGACCTTTAAACAGTTAATCTTTTCTGATAAGATAAAAAATTATATAATATGAAAGGACATTTCAAGGCAATACTGAGAAAACAAAATTTCTTGTGTTAAATATTTCACTGTGTTTTCTGAGGCTATTCTGGTATTCAGTAAGTTAATTTAAAATTACATTTTCAGAAAAGTTAGTATCTTAGTTTTTAATTAAATGTAATTTTAGTTAAATATATATGCATCTGGAATACTCTGTGACACTTTCATAGGATTAAAAAAGTTTAAAACTTATAAAACTTATAAAATGTAATTACCGTTACATCTCACTTTTGATTGTGCTATGAGTATTTTTTTTTTAAATACTCTTATATAGCCAGAAATGGTGGCGAATGCCTGTAATCCCAGTGACTCGAGAGACTGAGGCAGGAGGATCCTAAGTTCAAAGCCAGCCTCATCAACTTAACGAGACCCCATCTCAAAATAAAAAAGGGCTGGGGATGCGGTTCAGTGGTGAAGCCCTCCTGGGTTCATTCAATCCCTGGTACCAAAAAACCTCCCAAACCGAGAAAACAAAACCCTCATGTGAGGCAGGTGTAGCACCTATCCTCAACATTATCAATGAGGAAACTGAAAAATAAATAGTGAAACTTTGGAACTAAATCTTATAGAAAGTAGTGCTGCCCAAACTAGAATTTAGGTTTCCCAAAACCTAAATTCAAGGTCTTATTTAAGTCACCTGTAGGTAACTTTTATATAAATGCAAATCAAGCATTTTTCTTTAAATCACAAAGAAATAGAATAGTTACATTGGTGTGCAGTAGGTAATATACACAATGATATGAAGAAAAATGGAGACTATATTAATTCCCAAACTTCAGAGTTAAGAGATTGTCTTTTAAAAAGTCAATAAACATATTTTTATTTCTCTAGTAAGTTCATGTTCTATAAAAAATAAAAATTTAACTGCAATTTGTTCTTTTTTCCATTAAAGAAAGCACCAAATAAGGATAGCTGTATTCAAGTTAATGTTTAATTATGACACACTGACAGACTAAATCAAATACTTAAATAAGATGACATGAAAATTTATAGTCTTTGTTACTTTTTTCTTTCTTGAATGGATTAAATGTCATCAGATAAATTAGAAAACTGTTTCTTTTCTGTGACTTATATATTATTTTATTTAACTGAAAATGTTGGATTCAATTAGTATTTTCTATAAAGTAGTACTCTTTAAATGTTTCTAATAATAATAGTATTTTCTTGGCCACTACATTTAATCTCATCTAAAAAAGGCTACAAAATTTCTCTGCTTATTTTAGTTCTAAATTGCTTTTCTGGAGTTTTAATAGAAAGAGAATTGTTAAACACAAAGTTACCAGTTAGATACCACCTGCTATAATTTAACATACTTAACCAAATAAACACTTAAGAAAGGTGAAATTGTTTTCTTTCATTTTGTACTATATTCCTCTCCCTATATATCTTTAATAGCAATCACAAATTCTACCTTAATGGCTCACCTTTTGTAACCTAAATGACAAAACATTTCCACTTATTTATTTCTAGCATTCAGTTTGGATGTCTCAGGACCAAATGTTAATAATTTGTTTTATTAAAAATGTGCTTCAATAACATAATTTCTATAAATTAGTCTCTAACAATTCAAAGGCGAACCTTTAATTATAAAACACAAATGAAAAACAATAATACAAGAAACTTTACCTTCTCAACTTGGGGGCTTAATATGTGGGTGTTAGAAAAACAGGTATAAGATAATAAATTTTACTACATGTTCTTATTTTTTCTGCATAGGGTGAAGATTTTTATTTTAAATATGTTGGTTACCATACTTTAATTTCAAAAAGGGGCTTACTGAGAAGCTGTTAGCAAAGTTCTATGCTGGGTATGTAGTTAGACACAGTTTAATCTGAACTATTCTAGAGTACTTATTTGAAAAACATAAATCTATAAGAAGAAAGATAAAATACTAAATCACAATCTTTATAAAAATTGTTTTTGACAATATTTGTAAATGTATTCTTATATACCTGTATTCCTGATAGTATTAATCTGTAGTATGATCACAGCAAGTGTGTGAATTTTCCAATTTTGTGGGGAAATATTCGGTGTACTAAAACATTTAAAATCATTATTAAGCATAAAACAGTATTATATTCTAAATGGCAAATGGATATTTTACTTATAGTTTTAGGAGTAAAAACTAAATCTAAAAGAAATGCATAGTCAATATGACACATTTTCCATTTTCAGTGTTTAATGACTATCCAGAATATGGAATTTCTGGACTAGGTAGAAGCAGAGACTATATGATTTTTAAAATTTATTTATTTATTTTTTGTGGTGCTAGGGATTGAACCCAGGGCCTTATGCATGCGAGGCAAGCACTCTACAAACTGAGCTATATCCTCAGCCCCAAAGCAGAGACTATAGGAAAAGATTAAAAATCACTACTATTAGAATTGATTATATCATTAAGTACAAACTCAAAAGATTTGAGTCTTTGTTGGAAGAAAATGTAAATCTTTCATATATTCTGATTCATTCAGAATGAAACCAGTCATATTGCAAAGGGATAAAGAATTATACTCTACCATTCTAGAACCACTTCCTTATAAAGCTTCTAGTGACCTTTTCAAGTTGAATTTTTAAAAATACAAGAAAAGATAATAGTATGAATTGTTTGTGGGTAAAAATGTACTACTACATAAAATAAACCTAACACTGGATAGAATTACAGATCAGAAAATTTTTATTATTCAGTTTATTTAAGACTATAATCCATTAGCCTGTTCTCATATTTATTATCACTCAATTTCTGAAGATTTCAAGTCAATCTAGAACTCTTAGAAGTATTAATGATCCCTTATGTTGCAAACCATACATTCTATAGTTCAACAATCTTACTTTTCCAATTAATCTAGGGATTTAAATATGATGAAAATGACAGCTCTCCATAATCTTAACAGCCCAGTGAAATAAACAACCTCATGGTCCAATAAATTGTAAAGTGTAACCAGGTCACTAGACCAACTAGTGTAAAATACATAGAACTTTAATAATTCCCATTTAGAACTTTAATAATTTCTAGCAGCAAAACACCTGGAATAGACAATAACAAATATTTTCTTTCAATTTTAGAATTAATTTCTTTGTAAGAAATAATCTTAAAAAGAATTCCAAAGTATTGTTCAACTGCACGCAAACATGAAGGATATCAAAGATCTTGTTTATCTCCACTTTTCCCTGTGGAATCAGGTGCACTTGGAACCTTACTAGTTTCAACAAAAACAGATTCAAAGGCAGCTTCTTGTTCATCCAAAGAATCGGCAGCCGTGGCTCCTTTAATTAATGTTGGGTTGGTAAAAGATTGTTGCTGCTTAGAAATTTTACTTGATTCCACCGTTTTTCTACCTCTTCTTTTACCAAGAATTTTGACATAATTTGCAGGTATAAGTCCTGTTGTTTGACCATCAAGACTAGCCAGAAGCCAACCTCGCACTTTGGGTTGTTGTTCTGATGGAAAAAAGACAGTTTTGTAATTATACTTTGGATGTCCACTAATATGAATGGTAAATATTATATTAAGTAAAATCTGTATTGCAATTTCACAAATAACATCTAAACAAATAGTTCATGCATGTATATTCAAAATCAAATGCTGAGTAGGCTTAACAGTTCAGGATTCTTTTTCTTTTTTTCTTTCCCAAGGGTCTCACTATGTTGCCCAGGTTGGCCTCAAACTTTTAGGCTCAAGCAATCCTCGTCTTAGCCTTGAGTAACTGGGTCTAAAGGCACATATCACTGTGCCTCACTACAAGTCCATTCTTACAATCTCTATTTTTTATTTTCTACTATTTCTTTTTACCTTGAAGAACAAAACAGTAAAAGTTAACCTCAGTTGGTCTACTTGTAGTATAAGCAGATTCTGTTGTCCCAAAATCTAAAAACATCAGTGTGTTAATTTAAATTGGAATTTAAGGAATATCTAATTCTTTTACTCAATTGGGTAAGTTAGGGGTAAGATTAGAAAATAAATGTCTGCTTTTTCTTTCTTTTATTCCTTTCTTTCTTTCTTTCCTTTTTTGTGAAGAGATGGGGGTCTCACTATATTGGCCAGGCTGGCCCTAAACTTCTAGTCTCAAGTGACCCTCCTGCCTCAGCCTCCTAAGTAGATGGGGCTAGAGGGACATGCCACCAAACTGGCTTTTAAAGATACATACAATTTTATGTAGTCAACTTTCTTTACATAACTCTTGGCCAAAATGTAAATGTATTCCATGTGATTGTGATAATTGATCCTGAAGATAGTGAAAATTAATTTTAAAGATGGGGGGCTGGGGAGATAGCTCAGTCAGTAAAGTGCTTGCTTTGTAAGCACGAGGCCCTGGGTTTGATCCCCAGTACCGCAAAAAAAAAAAAAAAAAAAAAAAGAAAGGGAAAAAATTTGAACACTGAAGGTATTTTTTTTTTTTCCTTATGTAAAAAGTGACTAAACCAGTAAGAGGCAACAAAGTTTCCCTTAATATATACTCCCATGGAAAAGTTAGCCAGAGTGGTTAAAAGCATAGGGTCTGAAGTCAGACAAACTCAGACTCATAGTCCAGCTCTACTATCTCTTAGCTTTATGATACTGGACAGTTTACTCATTCTGAGTCTTAAGTTTCCTCATGTGTAAAATAGGGTTAGGATAACAAAAGGTGACTTTCTGTAATAATCTTGAACCCCCCCCTATTTTTAAGAAATAAATTCACAAATATCCTGGTCATCCTTCCTGGAGAAAGGTGAAGGAAAATATCATTTTGTCTGGAGTCATTAAAAGCTATTAGTAGGGCTGAGATTGTGGCTCAGTGGTGGAGTGCTTGCCTGGCACGCATGAAGCACTGGGTTTAATCCTCAGCACCACATACAAAACTAAATGAAATAAAGCTATTATTAAAAAAAATCTACTTAAAAAAAAAACTATTAGTGACCGGATCCAAAAATAAACCTGAGATGTGTATGAATTTCTTGCTGAGGTTCTTATAATACTTCAAATGATAATTCTTAGGATACTTTGATGGAGTTTCCTTTTTCTTTGTGGTACTTGGGATTGATCCCAGGGTCTCATACATTCTATGCAAGCACTCTACCACTGAACCAGAACCCTGCTCTTTTTAAAAAGTTTTATTTTGAGACAGGGTCTTGATATGTTGTACTGGTTGGCCTTGAACTTATGATATTAAATAATTCCTTCAGTTTACTGGATTTGCTACATTTAGTCCTTAATTCATGTTGTTGCGTGGGGATTAAAAGAATTTGGAATTGAAGTGTCTTGAGTTTACAAGAAAATATATAAACAGTCTTTCTTTATGTCAATGAAATATTATTCGACAACTCTGTTGGGGTATTTCTCCCTGACTTCCTCAGATTTGGAAGGTGAAAAAATGATACAAAAGAGAAATTCCAGTAATGACCTCAAAGTTAACCAACAGTTAACAGTTAGCAGTTTCTAATACTACATTTATAAATAGGAAAAATTCAGATGTGATTCCAATTCATTCATGATTTGTTACCTTTGAGAGCTAAGTTTAGCATATCACCAGCACGGAAAGAAATTTCTTCTTCAGATACAGCAACGAAATCATATTCTGCTCTAGCAACTACATGGTCATCCTCGCCACTTGCCCAGTTGATGTTGTCTATAAGCCAAATTAAGAATTTAAGTTAGTAAAGCATGCAAAAGGAAAATGCAGATCTTTCACTGTCTATGGTTTATAAACTGCATAAATTCATTTACCAAGAAAAAAGTCTTCCATTCCCAAGTAAATTTTATAATGAACACTATGTTAACTTTTAACATTATTGGTTCAATAATACCTCATAAATTCAAATATTTTCTGCAACTAATTTGCCTTCTGCTCCATCTATATTTTTATCAGCATTAGTTGTAATACATCTTAGATTCTGCCTCAGTTGAATTAGTGTTTTTGCCCATAGTTATACCACATAGAATAGTCACTGAGGTTAAGTCACTTCAAATTTATCAATATTCCTCAAAAAAAAAAAAAAAAAGAAAGAAAAACAATGAGCACTGTCAGCATCTATTGGGTCCTTATAAGTTAAGGAAAAACATTCAATTAATTTGCATTATCTTATTTTCTAAGTGCTGGGGATTAGACCCAGGACCTTGTACATGTTAAGCACCTACTTTACTACTGAGCTATATCCTCAGTTCTTCATTTGCTTTAAATTGGCTATGCACCAAATGCTGTTAATTCTTCAAGAAATTGTTCTCACTGAAAGGCTAGTAAGTCTTTTTTTTTTTTTTTTTTTTTGTTTTTGTTTTTTTTTTTTAGTAAGTCTTAAATTAACTTTTTCTGGATATTTCTTTGGCTGTAGCAATCACCATCAGTAAATAGTTTTCCCTGACTTGCTAAAAATGAAAGTTATTTTAGTTGCAGCCTCATTTTCCTTTTCCTTTTTTTTTGGGGGGGTAGGGTAAGGAAATCTATGATGAGATTTCTATTTTTAAAGTTGCTACTGTTTCTGAGTGTTATTTTCTGTGAATAGTGTTCAGACTGGTAATGATGTATATTATATTAATTTATTTAAAAAACATATAGTGTCACTGCATAATAAACAGTGCTTTATCATCCAGGTCAATAACAAAATAATCCATACTATACTAAGCCTTGAAAGTATGACATTCAAAATCGACTTTTCTTGTGTGCCAAGTAGGCACTTGTAAAAAAAAAAATTTTGTGGTATAACAATATATGTTATAACCGATTAGGAAGATTTGTAATGTACAGACCAGAAGTGTGAAGCAATGAGAGTATCACAGCAATAACATGGTTCTACTTCTTGGTGATTTCCATCTTACCCTCAGTTATAGTTTAGGTGTGAGGTGTTCCACAAAACTCAAATGTGAGACAATGCAAAAGGGTTAGAGATGAAATGATTGGGTTATGAATTAATCCACTGTAAGGATTAACTGGGTGGTAACTGCAGGCAGGCAGGGTGTGACTAGAGGAAGTAGGTCACTGGGGGCAGGCCTCTGGGGTTTATATTTTTTCCTGGTGAGGACATCTCTCTCTCTCTCTCTCTCTCTCTCTCTCTCTCTCTGCTTCCCTGTGCCATATCCTGAGCTGCTTTCCTCACCACACTCTTCTGCCATGATGTTCTCCCTCATCTCTGGCCCAGAGATGTGAACATGAGCACCAAATAAACTTTTCCTCCTCTAAAATTGTTCTTGTCAGGTGTCTTGGTCACAACAGCAAAAAAAATCTCACTAAAACATCCTCTGTTCTTTCCTATTTCTTTACCATAGTAATATCACCCACTTACTATTGTCCTATCACTTCTGTGTAGATAACTCATATATCTTGTTTTTGACCTCTTTCCTGCCTTTTAAACTGCTCTCTGAAACTTCCTCAAGTTCCACATAAATGTCCCACTGGCACATCAAACTCAATATAAGTCCAATCATTGTATTCTTCTCCCTTCACCTCTTGCTACTCTTATTTTGTTGCCACTATGCTGACCTCCTTTCTGTTCATATAATGTGGCAGGCACACTATCACTTAAATACCTTTTTCTATTTTGCTGTTCATTATGCCTCAAACACTTTTCTCTTAAATAGCTGTAGGACTTATTTCCTCCCCTCCTTCAAGGATCCCTTTCCAGACTATATGCAGCAATGTAACCCCTCTTCTTCCTTCTGGCACTCCCCAACATTCTTGCCTGCTTTATTTATTTATTTATTTTCCTGTAGCACTTATTATCTTCAGGTTTACTATAAATTTTACTTACTTGTTTATTGTCTCCTATCATTAGATTGACACAAGGGCAGGATTTTTTAAAATTTATTTTTTGGTGGCACTGGGGATTGAATCCAGAGCTTTGAAAATACCAGGCGAGTACTCTTCCACTGAACCATATCCCCAATCCTTCTTTTATTTTTGATTTTGAGACAGGGCCTGGCTATAAGTTGCCTAGGCTACCCTTGAACCAACAAAAAAACAAAACAAAAAAACTACCAATAAACCACCCAATAAATAATAAATGAGTCACTATTAGACTTCAACATAATTTTTCAACCTTATTTCTTACCATCCTTAATAGGACAGCTGCTAAACAAATCTCTTATTTTCTGCCTATGTTCCTATCTGCTTGATAGTCTTTTACTCCCCCCGCCCTTTCTTTTTTGTGGTAATGGTATCAAACCCAGGGCCTCATGCAAGCTAGGCATGTGCTTTATACCACTGAGTTACATCAGCTGCTCTTTCCCCCATCTCCCTTTTCCTTACTAACTGATGAAATGTTATCTTTCAAAAACCTAATTTAAATGCCATTTCTTGCTGGATACCAGGCCCAAAAATGTTAGCTTCACTTTTCTAGCACTGTAATAGCTGACAGAATATGGACTTAACAGTCAAGCATCCTGGTTTTGTTTTTGGTTCTGCCTTATTAAAGATGTGACTTGCAACAGGTGATTTCTCTGAACCTCAGTTCTGCCACTTAGAAAATGAGACTAATTCTTACTTTTTTGGATTTTTGAAATTATTAAATGAGATTACAATAAAGAAAATATCTAACACAGTGTCCTGCATATAATAAAAAGGCTTAAACTTTGTCTCTCTTTAACTGTCCTAATCCTTACTACGCTCTGTCTCGTTACAATTACCTGTACATGTATCTTAATTACCTTCCTTCCAAAGGTTTTCGAAAAATAGGGATTATGTCCTATGTATCTTTGTATCCTCCACAGTACCAAGTTCAGTACCTTGTAAATAGTAGTTAGGTAATATATAATGTTAAACTGAACTAATAACAAATCAACAAATTTGTCTTTGTGACATACTCCTTTTCTAATTTTGAAGCTCTTAACTGAAAATAACTGGAACAAAAAGTAAATACAAATGAATAAAAAGAATGTTAATATAACAAATGAAAGTTATATGACTTCTGAACCTGTTCCCTTATTCTTACCTGCAACTTCATCATTGTGGGTAGATAACAGTTTCCAGATGAGATAAGGACCTCCAAGGATAACAGCAAAAAACAAAAATATTGGCCAAGATTTTGCTGAGTTAGCTGCTTGGTCCTCTGCACCAAGACAAGCCACAGTTCCTTCACTTTCTGCCCACAGGTCCTCATTCTCAGAGCCTCTTCTTAAACCCATCATCCACTGTAACCGTCTATAAAGATATCTTATAGTCCTAACTAATGCAAAAGCTGAAAAAACCTTTGTAAAGTGTATTTTTAATCGGGAGAAGTGATTTGCTACATCCAATACAGCCCTAAAACTGTTATAGACAGCTGAAAAGGTAGCATCCATCATCATACTGACAGAGGCAAAGGCATGTACAATACTTTCAATGGACTGAAATGCACCTCTGCTGCTTTCTTCAGCTTGCTGAACAAACCTACTGGGTGGAAGATCATCTACACGGAGGCGATTATAGCCCAACCCATTATATCCATAACTATAAGGACTATAGCTTCCATAAAATGAATTTCCATAGGTGCCATATCCAGAAGAAAATGAACTGTATGCAGGTCTGAAAGTGTTCACACTGCTGCTTCCTGTCTGCTGTGATGGCCTTGGAAGAATAGGTGGGGGCACTCTGGTAAGTGTTGGTTGTCCAGGTCTTGTCAATAAAGCAGGACCCAAGTCTGCAGATCTAAAACCAAAAATGGTTGAAAACAGTTATGTAAGCACACAATAAATTCAATTCGAAGTAATTATTAAACATCTTCTGTACATCTCTGCCTAATAAGTAGTGTTATGACAGATTCTACTTGAGGATGTTTTAGGGAGTAGTTATCCCTTATTTGTGACTTTTCTGTCTATAGTTTCAGTTATCAGCAGTTAATGGTGGTCAGTACAATATTTTGAGAAAGAAAGAGACCACATTCACATTACAATATATTGTTAAAATTCCTCTTTTTAATTATTAGTTATTCTTAATCTCTTACTGTCCTTAATTTAAATATTCAACTTTATCATAGGTATGTATAGGATTTGGTACTGTTTGTGGTATAGGGCATCCATTGATGGTCCTGGAATGTAAGGATGGGACTAATATAAGGAGTAGTCTCTAATATCCGATGCTTAGAATCTCATTGCCAAAACAAACTGAAAAGTTAAAGAGGCTGACCAAACTGTTTTCTTGTTCACTTATGCTGGCATTATTATCTTTGATCTATGGATACTTAAGACCCTTACCCATTTCTCAAGATTAGTTACAAGTACATATTTGTCCATCCATGCCCCAAAATGACAATATCTTAACTATTATAGTTTAATAATAGGTTTTAATATCCAATAAAAAATGTCTCCCACATCGTTCATCTCCATAAGTGTTTTAGCTGTTTGAGTCTTTGCACTTCCATATAAATTTTATAAGCAGAGCTTCAAGTTCCTTCAAGTTGTACATCCCTCCCACCAAAGTCTATTGAGATTGTTTGAGATTGTACTGAATCAGTAAGTTAATCTGAGATGAATTCAACATTTTCATGTTTCAACCATAAATACAATGAAAATGATATCATTGAAGTCTTTTAAAGATGTTTCTCAATGTTTTTAAAATAACTATTAAGTCTCAATAGTTTATGGTTTACTACGTAAAAGTTTTTTTAAAATTTATTTTTATATATTTGCTTTTTTCTTTCTTCCTTTCTTTTTTTTTTTTTTTTTTGACCCTCCAGTCCAGGAGGTTTTCCTTTTTAAAAAATATCTTTATTTTATTTATTTATTGTTATGCGGTGCTAAGAATCCAACCCAGTGCTTCACAAACACTCTACCACTGACCCACAACCCCAGTCCCTTGTTTTTCTGATGCTATTATAAATGGTATCTTTCTAAAATCAGTTGCTCTTATATAGAAAAATGAATTTTCAAATATATGGTCCTTGCTTTATATTTTCTAGAATCTTAAAATTTTAAAGTCACATCACATATCAATAATGACAGATTTATAACTTCCTTTAAAAAATGTTTTTAGTTGTAGATGGACACAATACCTTTATTTTATTTATTCATTTTTTTATGTGATGCTGAGAATCGAACCCAGTGCCTCACAGGTACTAGGTAAGTGCTCTACCACTGAGCCATACTCCCAGCCCCTATAACTTCCTTTTTGATTATATATGCATATATACAAGTGTGTCTGCCTATCTATCTATATTTTTTGGTACCAGGTTGAAGCCAGGACTTGGTGCACGTTAGGCAAGTCTCTACTACTGAGCTACATTTATACCTCCAGCCTGTTTTATTTTTGAGACAGGGGCTTCCTAAGTTACTCAGCCTGGCCTCAAACTTGCAATTTTCCTGCTTTAGCCTCCCAAGTAGCTGGGAGTTTAGGCATGCACCACTGTATCTGGCTTTCGATTTTACAGTTTTGACTTACATCCTTGCTTCATTCCTGACCTCAAAGGGAGAGTTTTCAATGTTACCATAACTTATGATGTCTGTTGTAGTTTTCTTTTTAAGAAAAGTAGTTCCTTTTCTATTGCTGTTTGCTAAGAGTTTTTACTATGAATGAACACTAAATTTTATTAAATGATTTCTAAGCATCTATCAAGATGACTATGTGAGGTTTACCTTCTAATCTCCTAACAAGGTAAACTACATTAATATGCAAATATAAAAGGCACGCTACTTTCCTGAAGTAAAACAAAGTGGGCCACTCCATTGCTGGACTTCGTTTGCCAAAATTTTGTTGAAGATTTTTTTAAAAAAAATTTATGTTCATGAGTGAGTATATTCTTTAACTTTCTCTTTTTTCCCCATAATTTTATTGGTATATTACAGTTGTACATAATGGTGGAGTTCAATTCACACATGCACACAATATAATGATAAAATTTGGTTAATATCATTTCCCTGTATTTCCTCTTTCTCTCCCTATCTCTTTTCTCTGCTCTACTGATCTCCCTTTGATTTTCATGAGGTCCCTGCCCTGGACCTTTTCCCCTACTTTTCCTCTCTAGTTTCCATGTATGAGAGAAAAACACATGAACCTTGACTTTCGGAGTCTGGCTCATTTCACTTAACATAATGTTCTCAACTTCTTTCCATTTTCCTGCAAATGACACAATATCATTCTTCTTTATGGCTGAATAAAATATTGTGTATATATACCACATTTTCTTTGTCCATTCATACACTGATGGACACGTAGTCTGGTTCCATAGTTTGACTATTGTGAATTGTGCTGCTATAAACATGAGTATGCATGTATTGCTACAGTTTACTGACTAATTCTTTAGGATAAATACCAAGGAGTAATATAGCTGGGTTGTATGGTGATTCTATTCCTAGTCTTTTAAGGAAACTCCATACTGATTTCCATAATGGTTATACTAATTTATAATACCACCAATTGTGTAAAATTGTTACTTTTTCTGAACATCCTCTCCAGCATTTATTATTATTTGTATTATTATTATTTGGTACTGGGGATTGAACCCAGGGGTGCTTAAATACTGAGCCACATCCCCAACACTTTGTTTTTATTTTGAGAGAGGGTCTCACTAAATTACTTAGGGCCTCACTAAATTGCTGAGTCTTGCTTTGACCTTTCAATACTCCTGCCTCAGCCTCTCAAGTCACTGGGATTACAGGCTTGTGCCACCATGCCCAGCTATTGTTTGTATTCTTAATGGCTGCCATTCTAACTGGAGTGAAATTAAATCTCAAGTGTAAATTTGCATTTCTTAATTGCTAATGATGCTGAATATTTTTTCATATAGTCTGGGTATTAATCCTCTGTCAGAATAGTAGCTAGCAAAGATTTTCCTCCCATTCTGTAAGTTCTCTCTTCACATTCTTATTTCCTTTGCTGTGCAGAAACTTTTAAATTTGATGCCAACCCATTTATTAACTCTTTTGGTATTATTTCCTGGGCTTTAGAGGTCTGAGAAAATCATTGTCTGCCCCTATATGTTGAAGTACTGACACTATGTTTTCTCCTAGAAGCTACATAGTTTCTGGCCTAATTCTAAGGTCCCTGATCCACTTTAAGTTAACTATTGTGCAGGGTGAGAGATAAGGATCTAGTCTCATTCTTCTACATATGGATAACCAGTTTTCCCAGTGTTGTTTAAAAGGCTGTCTTTTCTCCAATGTATGCCTTTGGCACCTTTGTTAAAGATCAGATGCCTGTAGATGTGTGCATTTGTGTCTTTCATTCTGAACCAGTGGTCCATGTGTCTGCTTTTATGCCAATGCTATGTAGTTTTTTGTTCTTATAGCTCTATAGTGTAATTTGAAATCAGATATTGTGATGCTTCCAGCGTTGCTTTTTTAGGCTGAGAATTGCTTTGACTATTCTGGTTCTTTTATTCTTTCATATGAATTTTGGGATTTTTTTCAAGTTCTGTGAAGAATATCATTGATATTTTGATGGGGACTGCACTTAATCTGTATACTGCTTTTGGTAATATGTCCATCTTAGCAATATTAATTCTGCCTATCCATGAACATGGGAGGTCTTTCCATCTTCTTTTTTTAAAAAATATTTTTAGTTGTAGATGGACACAATACCTTTATTTTGCTTATTATCATTTTTTTTTAATGTGGTGGAGATTGAACTCAGTGCCTCACATGAGCTAGGCAAATGCTCTACTACTGAGCTACAACCCCAGCCCCCTCTTCCCATCTTCTTGTATCATCTTCAATTTCTTTCTTCCATGTTCTGTAGTTTTTATTGCAGGTATTTTACCTTCTAGGTATTTTATTTCTTTATTTTTTGAGGCTACTGTGAATGGGATTATTTTCCTGGTTTCTTTCTCAACAGATTCCATTATTAGTATATAGGGAAGGTATTGAGTTTTATATGCTGATTTTATAACCTACTACTTTGCTGATTTGTTTATTAGCTCTAGCAGTCTTCTGGTGGAGCTTTTTACATATTTTCAGTAGAGGATCATCTGAGAACAGTGATAATTTGACTTTCTCCCTTCCCATTTTTATTTTTAAAATTTCCTTCTCTTGCCTAATGGCTCTGGCTGGTATTTCTTATACTAAATTGAATAGGAGTGGTGAGAGTAGACAACCTTATCTTGTTCCAGATATTAAAGGAAATGTTTTCAGTTTTTTCCCATTTAATATGATGTCCACAGTCGGTTTGTTCTATCTAGCCTTTATGATGTTGAAATAAGTTATTTTCATCCCTTGTTTCTTCAATGTTTTTATCATGAATGGGGGCTAAATTTTGTCAAAGGCAGAAGACTGTGATTTTTGTCCTAAATTCTATTTATGCAATGAGTTACATTTATTGATTTGTATGTTAAACCATTCTTGCATCCCTGTGATAAAATCTAACTTGATCATGATGTACAATCGTATTATTTGTTGAATGCAATTTGCTAATTAATATTTTATTAAGAATTTTTTCATCTAAGTTCATCAGGGATATTGGTCTGTACTGTCCTTATCTGGCTTGGTATAAGGGTAATATTAGAAGTATTCCATCCTGTTCTAGTTCATGGAATAATCTGAGGAGAATTGAAATTAATTCTTATTCAAAATCTGATAGAATTCTGCTGAGAAATCATCTCATCCTGGGCTTTTGTTGGAAGGCTTTTTATTACTGTTCACTGCTAGTTATTGGTCTGTTTAGGTTTTCAATGTTCTCTTGATTCAATTTTGGCAAGGTTATATATGTCTAGAAATGTATCTGTCTCTTCTAGGTTTTCAAATTGATTGGAGTGTAAGTTTTCAAACTAGTCCCTAATGATCCACTAGGTTTCTGTTATGTCTGTGGTGATTTCTCCTTTCTCATCTCTAATTTTATTAATTCTGGTCTTGTTTTTCTTTTGGCTAAGGGCTTATTAATCTTATTTGCTTTCCAAAGAACAAACTCTTTGTTTCATTGCTCCTTTATATATTTTTTCTTTGATATACTTTTAATCCTGTGGAGAGTGGTGACAGAGGATGGGAGAGCAGTGACTGAGACTAGGGGGTCTCTGATGACCTCATGGCTGTGGCATGCCCAGTGCCTGGGAATGTTTCTGTGCAAGGGCACAGGATGCTTAGCTGCTGTGGCAATGCCCAGCATGAGCAGGCTCTGTGCAAGAGTCCTATGAGTTCTAACCTTGATCTCAGGCACACAGTTCACGGGAAGGAAGGAATTCTTATGCTAGACAACCACAATGTTTCACCAGTTCTGCTTCTCCAGTTCCTGCCTGCCTTATATAACTTTTAACAACGGACTTTATGGCTACACAAAGCTCCTAACACTGCACTTTGCAACTGGGGATTGCAACTACAGAAAACTACATAAGACGTCTAGTTTCTGTAACTTTCCTGAATACAAAGAATAATGGTTGCATAGTCTTTAACCTGATAATGAGATATATATAAAGATGCTGGCATAACTCTTTATATCTGCATCTCCATCAGAGAGCAGAGCTCCACCTAATCCCAGCTTAATCTTCAAGATCTGTGTCTGTGATTCTTTATTTTCCAATCCCCCATGCCAGACCTGAGAGTTTGTTCACACTGGTCTCGACAGTTGGTGGCCTGTACGGATCTGGGAACTTTCTTCAGCCATTAGAAGAGGGGACACTCCTGGAGGCATGTCATGTAAGCCAAAAAAAAAAAAAAAAAAAAAAAAAAAAAATTCCTCAAAGGTAAGGAGGTTGGGGAAGTGAGTCAGAGTCAGGTGTAAAATGTGGGAAATACAGGATTCAAAGAAAGGGATCATTATGTGTCTGTCCTTAGAGATATGCTTAGGAAGAGCGGTAGTGGTAGTTCTGTTAGGCAAGCACAGCTGTTAGAATTTATAAACTTATTACTAAAACTTTCCCCTAGTTTCCTACAGAAGGAGTGGTAAATGTAAAGACAGGGGCAACAGGCACCCTGCTTAAAGTTATGCTTGCAGTCTGAGGAACAAAAAAGAAAAAAAGAGGCTCTCCAGAGAGAATACAAACGATAACACCATACTTTAATAGTCTTACAAAAGACAAAATGATTACAGTTTTCCTTACCTCTTAGTTTCTGCTGGATCTCTATCTCTCCTAGGTTTATATTTAAAAATGTAAATTACAGAGCCTGCAAGATTTACAAGGCTTATGAAAAACCAGTTAAGACAAAAGGAAAAAAGTGTCCCTTTTAAAATTCAAACTGCATGGCTGGTCGTCTTATCTATTTTCAGCTGACTTTCTGAACCAATTCCTCTGTAATGCTACAGCACAGAAAGAGAAAAGTGAAAGATTCTGAATGTACATGTTTTCTTTTGCTAAAATTTCTTATTTGTTTTCCTGAGGACTTCACAGACTACTACATTGTTTAGTACCTGAGTTAAAAGTACACTCTGACCTGATGAAGATGTTAGTATTGTGGCCATGTAAATTTTTTTAGAAAACTATTTTTTGAAATTCTACATAAATTAATGTATTTTTTCTGATCCATATTATTTTATATAACTAAAAAGATTTTAACACTCTGTCTTTGTTCAGAAGCCAATTTCTCCAGGGTTAGTTCTTAAATACATTAAAAAATCATTCTTAATAAATCCTAAGGAGGACATAGACATGGTAATGCTGGGAATAAGTCTGATAACCATCAAGAACAAATAGCTGGCTACTGAAACCTTTGATTTCAGTGTTCATAATGGTTGTTAGATTTTATACCTGGCATTTTCAACTGGATAGGCCTGTCCTATATTTAAGTCATAATATTAAAGTCTGATGTGCTCTATTTTAATTTCAAATAGGTTAAATCTAATAGAGGCTTTAATATACATCAATAACATTGCCTCTTACGTGTGGAGCTCCACTTACAAAAAGTTAACAAAATCTTTGTTTCTTGTCTGTTTTGTGTATGTGTGCACACATGTGTATTGTGTTGTTGGGTCTATATATTATGTATATGATATCAAAATTGGCATTCAGACAAATGAGTGAACAATTAAAATTTAAATAAAGAGATGGATCCTAGTTATTTAATTCAAATTAAGTAATCAGATAAAAATAAAGATGTCTTTAAAATTCTAACTTACAAATTTTTTCTAGGTGGTCAAAGTATTGATTTCTATAAAATGTCTATAATATAATGTAATATCCACTGCTTCTAGGATTTTTCTTCGACAAGAAAGAGATGGTTAATACTGTTAATTACATTTGTCTAATATTTTAATTCTTTCAGTTCACGAGTAAATTAGATTTAACATAAGTGGGATTAATCTTCGTAAATGTGTTTTCTTAAATGGATAAATTTTAAAAAGGAGTTTAGGATTGCTTTGTTTCTGGTTCTTCATAAAGCAAAATTACTAAGAGTTAAAGTCCTAACAGGTATAATTCTACATGCAAAGGGTCCAAAGAGTTTCAGCTGTGTTTCAATTAAAGTGCTGTGAACAGCATAAAGTATTTCATCTTATTAAGTGAATTAATTGGAAAAAAATTCAGAAATTTCATAAGGATTTTTTCAGAATGTGAATTTAAAAAGGGATCAACAGCTAGGGAATAGATATAAGGTTTATGAAGGGAAACAGATATAAGGTTTTTGAAGGGAAAGAGAAAGAAGGTCGGAGTATGTGGTAAGAAGGTCTGAGTATGTGACAGGAAGGTTTATGTAAGTGACAAAAAGATTTGTGTCAGTTGTAGACAGTTTGTAAAGGTGATCCCTTCTCTAGACAGGTAAAATATTCATGTTCTGATGTGAACCAAAGTTTAATCCTCTGTATGTTAAAGTAATAAGGATTTCTTATAAAATAACTTGCTCTTATCAAGATAATTTATGTCTGTGAAGTATTATAAAAAACAGTCTTAAAAATACATTGTTTATCCAACTCTGGTTAAATAATAACTATTATTTTAAAGTATTAAGCTACATTCCAGATTCTAAATTTTTCTTCAAAAGTTAAACTTGGTTAATATAAAAAAAATCAGTGTAATTGTGCTGTTAACTGATTTCTTTGTATTCTATAAAGTCTTTTTTTTTTAAATTTGTTTTTTAGTGTTAATAGACCTTTATTTCATTTATTTATATGTGGTGCTGAGAATCGAACCCAGGGCCTCACACATGCCAGGCAAACACTCTACCGCTGAGCCACAATCCCAGCCCCTTCTATAAAGTCTTTTAAGGTTTGGGAGAACATTTTACAAAGCTGGTGTTATCTGTAACAATGGTCTATTATAAAAACAACAAATTTAGTTAATAAATTATTTATGTGATTTAATATTCTGTAATTAGATAAAATAATCTGTTACAAGTTAAAAAAAATTGTGTTACTCTCTACACTGAGAGTTAAATATATGTCTAAAAGGCAATAAGGAAAGCCTGGTTTTTTTGAAGGTTGATAATATGGGTGTAAACACATTTTGCCATTTTTGCACAAAAGGATTAAAAGTTCTCTTGACTTATTTAATTCATATTTCAGATGTAATGTTAAATTATGTTAACTGATTCAGATGAACTCAAAAAATGATATATAACTATAAAATAATATTTAAGAAAGAGATTAAAGATTAACTTCAAAATGAAACACCTTATCTAAGATTTGTCAAGAGCTATCTTATCTGAGTTGACTCACCTTATTCCATGTTAAGATAACCACTCAAGTTTAAAGTTATAAAAATAAGAAACATAATATATATAGTTAAATAAAGATTTGAGATTATAAGAAAATGTTTGACTCATAGCTATTGTATAATCTAAATGTTTTTACTCTTGTTAAATTTAATTTTGTGTTTTCCTTGTAAACTTTATAACTGTTGTCTGTTAGTGCCTTACAAAAGTACAAAAGGCCTTTCATTTTATATTTGGGCAGCCTAATTGTAGGACACTTGATTCATCCGCAAAACTTACAAATTATAAATGTTTTACATATTTTCAATAATTTTCTTAAGTTATTGGGAGATTTTAACCGATTAAGACCTAGCTTAGGGCTGGGGAGATAGCTCAGTTGGTAGAGTGCTTGCCTTGCAAGCACAAGACCCTGGGTTCGATCCCCAGCACCACAAAAAAAAAAAAAAAAAAAAAAAAAAAAAAAAAGGACCTAGCTTACAATTATCCACTGCTTCCACTGCAGATTGGAGTTTTTTATTTGATATATTATGTGGAAATTCCTCTCCGGCCTCTCCTCAAGAGCTTACTACAGAAGCAAGGACTGCCTTAATGAAAGTTGAAAGTGCTTGACTGCACAACTTGCTAAAATTAATTTATAGGCATCATATGATAGTCTTCAAAAGTTATTAAATGGCTCTTGTTTAGTCTCCTCTAAAATCTTTAACTCCATTTCATAATTTTTTTTAAAGACAAAAACTGAGCCTTTTTCATTATGGTGCCCTTTTCAGTTTAACATCAACTTTGACAATCCCTACACGCCTTCCAGGTGACTTTTACTCTTCTTCCTGGCTAGTATACAATTCACATCAAGTTATTTCCCACTGTCTGGCTGCTTTTGCAGTGCTGGGCCGTCATTACAAATTAAAACTGATAATAATGCTCCAACTTACACTAGTTCATCTTTTCAACAATCTTGTGATCAATATCTGACACTGCACTGGCATTTCTTACAATTCTCAAGTCCAGGCCATTGTAGAGCGAGCTCATTTATATCTAAAGTTATAATTGCAAAAGCAAAAAGGGGGAAATAGAACCCCACAAAATTGTTTAAGTCATGCTCTTTTTGTATTAAAATTTTTGAACTGTGATGCTGAAGGTCACACTGAAGCTGAGCGACATATGGCTCATACAACAGTCTCAACGGGTCTGGTCTGGAGGAAAGACAAACAGGACAATGGAAGGGGCCAGATTCAGTGATTATATGGGGTAGAGGTTGTGCTTGTATCTTTCCAGAAAGCACAGCTCATCCTCCAACTACAGTTCAAATGAGTGACACTCATACCAGAAGTGGTGTTCCTGGTGCCCAACAGACGAGATGGTGGGGAAGAAAAGGAAGAGAACTTGATGAACCCAGAAGGCTGATCTGCCAACATGGGGACTATAAAAGAATCTGACCTACCAGGCTAAACAGATGATAAATCAACAGGGAACTATTAAATCTCCTGCCATAATGCTTGTGGCCATGGTGGTTTTAAGCTGTTCAGCAAGTAGAGTTAATGGGGAAACTTATTGGACTTACTTTCCAGATTCACCTTTAGTACAGCCAATTATGTGGACTGGAAAATCTATTCCAGTATTTACTAATGACTTTCAGACAAACATATTACACCTGTCCATTCAGATGGATTTAATTATACTGGATACAGTGGGAGTCTACCTATATGTTGGTCCCACAATGATAATACTGGCTGTTTAAAAGTGACCCCAGATGATAAGAGAGCATATGGGGGAACCAAGGTAGCCAAACTCACTGGCCCTTGGGATATAACTAAATATATTCAGATAGTTATAAAAATGGGACTTCCCAAAGACATAACTGTGTTTCCCATGGAACATCTACCAATACTTTACTGTCCTAATCATACAACTACAGAACTGGGTGCCTTTCCTAAGTGGATGAAGTGTGTCAACAATTGGTCAATACCAATTGGTCAATTATGGCAGTAATGAGTATATTTTGGATTGCTCTCACAAAGTTGATGAGCACTTATATCAAAATTATATAAAAAACCTATGACCTCTGGAGGATTTATAAGTAATGTTCTGACCTTTAGTGGTGGTGACATACAAGAGATCTTTGGCATTGGACAGCTACCTTAGATTTCATTAACTTTACTGGCACTCCCTTACCTAACCTTCTGAATAAGTATTGTAAAGTGGCTTCTTTGGCTTGCAACCCTTATGTTTTGATTACTGGAAATATAAAAGTATCATGTATCTGCTAATATTTCAGAGCCCTCGTATTCCAATACTGGAGTTCAAGTTCTATAGAAGATTCATGCCCGGTTAGACATTGCTGGGCTCTTGGCCTTGTTATAAGTGGAGTAGTTGCCTTAATATCTGCTTTAGTCTCTGTCATGACTGCTGCTATAGTTTTATCCAAAAGCATGCAAAATGTTCAATTTGTTAATGATTGGCTCAGAATACTTCTAAAGCTTTGCAGAATTGATAGTAAGTTACAGGCAAAATTAAATGCTTTAGAAATTATAGTTATTAGTATTGGAAATGAACTTGCTACTCTCAAATTTAGACAAAAGCTTCACTGCCATGCTAACTACAGATTTGTGTGTGTCACAGCAGCAAGCATAATGCTTCTCAATGGAATTGGGAGAAAGTTAAAAATCATTTAATGGGTATTTGGCAGAGAAATAATGATAGCCTGGATCTTATGGAGTTACAGCATCATATCCAGGACATTCAAGAAAGTCAGACTGATTCTGTGAATCTCACATGGCTTGCTAAACAAACACTTAATGATCTAAATAGCTTCTTTTTAATTCTCTTTTGTTTTGTGATAATAGGATGCTGAAATTTCTGGGGAGAAATCCAATGACTCCAAGTATTAACCCATCACTTGTATTTAAAAAATACAAAAGGGAGAGATGTGGAGAGCAGTGACAGAGGATGGGAGAGCAGTAACAGACTGGGTGTCTCTGATGACCTCACGGCTGTGGCATGCCAGTGCCTGGGAATGTTTCTGTGCAAGGGCACAGGATGCTTAGCTGCTGTGGCAGTGCCCAGCATGAGCAGCCTTTGTGCAAGAGTCCTATGAGTTCTAACCTTGATCTCAGGCACACAGTTCACGGGAAGGAAGGAATTCTTATGCTAGACAACCACAATGTTTCACCAGTTCTGCTTCTCCAGTTCCTGCCTGCCTTATATAACTTTTAATGATGGACTTTCTTTACGGCTACACAAAGCTCCTAATACTGCACTTTGCAACTGGGGATTGCAACTACAGAAAACTACATAGGACGTCTAGTTTCTGTAACTTTCCTGAATACAAAGAATAATGGTTGCATAGTCTTTAACCTGATAATGAGACATATATGAATAAAGATGCTGGTATAACTCTTTATATCTGCATCTCCATCAGAGAGCAGAACTCCACCTGATCCCAGCTTAATCTTCAAGATCTGTGTCTGTGAATCTTTATTTTCCAATGCCCCTTTGCCCATTGCTGGACCTGAGAGTTTGGTTGCGCTGGTTGAGACATAATCCTGTATTTCATTGACTCTGCCTCTGATCTTACTTATTTCCTTCAACTGGTTTTGGAATTGATTTGTGCTTGTTTTTCAAGGTCCTTGAGATGTATCTTTATGCTGTTTATTTTGCATCTTTCTAATTTTCTCATGTATGCACTCATAGCTATAAACTTTCCTCTTAGAACTGCCTTTAGAGTCTCCCAGGGGTTCTGGTATGTTTTATCACTATTCTTTGATTCTAAGAATTTTAAAATCTCCCCTTTATTTCTTCTATTACCCATTCGTCATTCATTCAAAAGTATATTGTTCAATCCCTGTGTTGATAAGCTGTGTTTTTTTTTTTAATATACATATATTTTAGTTGTAGGTGGACACAATACCTTTATTTTATTTTTATGTGGTGCTGAGGATTGAACCCAGGGCCTCACACATGCTAGGCTAGTGCTCTACCACTAAGCCACAACCCCAGCCCCTGTAGGGCTTTTTTCTGGTGTTGATTTCTAATTTCATTGCATTATGGTCAGATAAGATGCAAGGAATTATAGCAATTTTTAAAATATTTGCTAAGACTTGCTTTGTGCCCTAAAATATGGTCTGATTTGGTGAAAGTTCCATGAGCAGCTGAGAAGAAAGTGTATTCAGCTGTTGTTAGATGAAATATTCTATAGATGTCTATTAAGTTGATTTGATTCATAGTTTTTATTTTTAGGTCTCAAGACCTAAATTCTTTACTGAGATTTATGTCTGCATGATCTATTAATTGGTGAGAGGTATGTTGAAATTACCCAGGATTATCACACTGGGGTCTGTCTGAGTCTTTAATTCAAGTAGTATTTGTTTTGTGTAATTAGGTGCACCAACATTTGGGGCATAAAGAGTATTATTACATCTTCTTGTTGTATTCTTCTCTTTATCAGTATAAAGTGAACTTTTCTTGCCTCTTCTGATTAATTCTGGCTTGAATTATATCCTGTAATTCTCTTTTGTTGTAATGTCTTTGTCCAATTTGGGTATTAGGGTTATACTGTCCTCTTAGAAAGAGTTGGGGAGTTATCAAGAATACAAGTAACAATAAGTGTTGGCGAGGATGTGGGGGAAAAGGTACACTCATACATTGCTGATGGAACTGCAAATTGGTCCAACCACTCTGGAAAGCAGTATAGAGATTTCTCAGAAAGCTTGGAATGGACCCACATTTTGACCCAGCTATCCCACTCCTTAGTTTATACCCAAAGGACTTAAAATCAGCATACTACAGTGATATAGCCACACCAATGTTTATAGCAGCTCAATTCACAATAGCTAAACTGTGGAACCAACCTAGATGCCCTTCAACAGATGAAAGGACAAAGAAACTGTGGTATATATACAAAATGGAATATTACTCAGTCTTAAAGAAGGATGAAATTATGGCATCTGAAGGTAAATGCAAATGGAGAATATCATGCTAAGTGAAATAAGCCAATCCCAAAAAACCAAAGGCCAAATGTTCTCTCTGATAAGTGGATGCTGATCCATAATGGTGGGGGTGGGGCAGGGGAGAATGGAGGAACTTTGGATTGGGCAGAGGGGGCATGAGGGTGGGTAAGATGGTAGAATGAGACAGACATTATTACACTATGTATGTGTATGATTGCACAAATGGTGTGACTCTGCATTGCATACAACCAGAGAAGTGAAAAGTTGTGCATTTGTGTATAATGATTTGAAATGCATTCTGCTGTCATGTGTAACTAATTAGAATAATGATAATAAAGAGTTGGGGAGTTAAATATTTTCTTTTTTTAATACTGCAGAAAATTCATAAATTTCATCAATGAAGTCATCTAGACTTATAATTTTCTTGGTGGGAAAGATTTAAATCACGAGCTTCCTTCCTTCCCCCTTCCTTTAAATTGTCATGAAGAGGTCACTCCGTAGCGCTGGATTCAGGCAGAGGATACCTGTTTCTTGGTGAGGCAGTTTTTGCTGCTTATTGATCCCCTGGTGTTTGCCCCATTTGTCTGCTGTGATGACCTGCAGTCTGCCAGCATATTGACGCCTTCTTTGAGAGCAGATTGCTCACTGTCAGGCGTCTATCATCCGCCATTTGCCTGCCTCTCGCCTGCCTATCGCCTACCTTACCCCTATCCATCACCCAACGCTCGAGGTTCACCTCCCGATCGTCTGACAGCTGCTAGCAGACTGTCCACAGACCGCCAGTGGAACACCAGCTGCCTGCTGTCGCCTGGAAGTTCACTGTCAGAGTACCTGCAGGTTTGATTACACGTGGCTCCCGCCATTTTGAGACAACAGCCAGGCCCCGTAGGACCCCTGGCCGGACTGACTAAGCCCCATTTCCAGGATCCCTCAGCCCGACCGACCACTCCCTGCCTCTGGGGCCCTCACATCAACTGACTGCTCCCTGCTGCCAGCTGACTGAGCCCTATCACCGGGAACCCAGACCGACTGATTGCACCTGGCCTCCAGGATCCCACAACTACACCAAACACACCCGACCTCCAGGACCCCTGCTGGACCAACTGCATCCCATCTCCAGGATCTCCAGCTGACCACGTCCACCCCTGAGCTGCAGCTTCCCATTTGCCAACACATTTTGAAGCCAGAGCAGCCATCTTGGATAATCCTGGAAGCCATAGCTCCGATTTTCAGGTGGGGCAAATCCCATCCTGAGACGCCTGCTGGACCAGGCTTGAAGCTCATTGTCAGGTACATCTCATGCATCAGGCTACTGAACACTGGAAGGTTTCATTAGTATATGACTGTTATACAGAGATTTTCTTTTTTCTTCTTTTTAAAAAAATATTTAAATTTTTATTTCTTTATGTTTCTTGCTTTCTTTTCCTTCTGTTTACCTGTTCCCTCAGAGTTGCTTTCTCCCTTATTTACATACTAACATCCGATTTCTTTTGATTACACTCTCACCCTTTCTATTTTCTAGAACTTCTGTATATTCTTTTCTTATCCCATTAACAGCCATATTCTACATCCCTCTGCATCCTCTTTGTCCTCCATTAGAAACTGCAGACCTTATTGCAAACCTGTTTGTTTTACAGAAGATAACATTTGACCTCATTTTGTTTATTATGACAATTTTGTTATTGTCCCCATAGGGGCTATTTGGTCTAGGATTGCATAGTGTCTGATTTGGGCACTGCTAATATTGATCTCCCCTTAAAGAAAGGGTTTTGGAAACCTATAGGGCCACTATAAGCCTATAGGGGGAAATCTGCAATACCCCAGATCTGCACTGCTAGAGGGGAAGATACATGAACAACATGAAAAAACAAGGGAAGAAAATGATCCAAACAAATCTAGATTCTATAGTAATAGAATCCAATGACAGTATGTTAGAAGAAATGTCAGAAAAGGACTTCACATTATACATGATTAAGATGATTCGCGAAGCAAGGATGAGATAAGAGAGCAAATGCAGGCAATGAATGATAATACCAATAAGCTGAAAGAGCACCTGCAGGAAGCAAAAGATCATTTCAAAAAAGAGATACAGATTCTCAAAAAAACCCAAATGGAAATCCTTGAAATGAAGGAGACAATAAACCAAATAAAAAACTCAATGGAAAGCATCACCAACAGACTAGACCACTTGGAAGACAGAACCTCAGACAATGAAGACAAAATATTTAATCTTGAATATAAAGTTGCCCAAACAGAGAAGATTGTAAGAAATCATGAACAGAATCTCCAAGAACTATGGGACATCATGAAAAGACCAAATTTAAGAATTATTGGGATTGAGGAAGGCACAGAGATACAAACCAAAGGAATGAACAACCTATTCAATGAAATAATATCAGAAAATTTCCCAAACCTGAAGAATGAAATGGAATATCAAATACAAGAGGCTTACAGAACACCAAATGTACAGAATCGCAACAGATCAGCCCCAAGGCACATTATAATGAAAATGCCTAACATTCAAAATAAAGATAGGATTTTGAAGGCCACGAGAGAAAAGCATCAGATTACATATAGGGGGAGACCAATATGGATAGCAGCCGACTTCTCAACCCAGACTCTAAAAGCTAGAAGGGCCTGGACCAACATATTTCAAGCTCTGAAAGAACATGGTTGCCAACCAAGAATCCTATACCCAGCAAAACTAACCTTCAGATTTGAAGATGAAATAAAATCCTTCCATGATAAATAAAAGTTAAAAGAATTTACAAATAGAAAGCCTGAACTACAGAATGTTCTCAACAAAATATTCCATGAGGAGGAAATGAAAAAAAACAATGTAGGTCAGCAAAGGGAGGAACTACCTTAGAGAAAAAGCACTGAAAGGAGAAACCAAGCCAACTTAAAAACCAAAAATAAGCCAAATGACTGGGAATACAAATCATTTCTCAATAATAACCCTGAACGTTAAGGGCCTAAACTCCTCAATCAAAAGACATAGACTGGCAGAATGGATTAAAAAGAAAGACCCAACAATATGCTGCCTGCAAGAGACTCATCTCATAGAAAAAGATATCCACAGACTAAAGGTGAAAGGATGGGAAAAAACCTACCACGCACATGGACTCAGTAAAAAAGCGGGGGTTTCCATCCTTATATCAGATAAAGTGGACTTCAAGCCAAAGTTAGTCAGAAGGGATAAAGAAGGACATTTCATACTGCTTAAGGGAACCATAAATCAGGAAGACATAACGATAGTAAATATTTATGCCCCAAACAATGGTGCATCCCTGTACATCAAACAAATCCTTCTCAATTTCAAGAATCACATATACCACAACACAATAATTCTGGGCGACTTTAACGCACCGCTGTCACCACTAGATAGATCTTCCAAACAAAATCCAACCAAAGAAACCATAGAACTCAATAACACAATCAATAACCTAGACTTAATAGACATATATAGAACATTCCATCCATCAACGAGCGGATACACTTTCTTCTCAGCAGCACATGGAACCTTCTCGAAAATAGACCATGTGTTATGCCACAAAGCAGCCCTTAGGAAATGCAAAAAAATAGAGACACTGCCTTGTGTTCTATCAGATCATGTCTGGAGCTGGCAGGTCATGCCCCCTGCCTCGCCTCATGTTGAGCTAAGATGGCGCCTGCCAGATGTTGGCGGGGCATGCCTCTCCCTGCACACATAAGTGTCAGACAATGCCAGGTGCATCAGACTAGATTGCATGGTGCTTCACGACTGGCCAACTACACTTCCTTATTCGAGTTCTGGTGCGCGGACTAGTCTTGCCTTCGCGCGCTTTCCCGATTGGTTTTTGTACTTTATATTAACTGGGTTTATTCCCCTAATAAATGAGACTTGATCAGGCTTTTGTCTTGTCTCCATTTCTCGTGTCTCTTGTCTCTCCCAATCCCCGCTCCCCCCTCCAGGTTCCTGTTGAAGTCCTGCAGGTCGGGACAAGATCATAATGGACTGAGAGTAGAAATCAATGACAAAATAAAAAAGGAAATTACTCCAACACTTGGAGACTAAATAATATGCTATTGAATGAAACATGGATAACAAAAAACATCAGGGAGGAGATTAAAAAATTCTTAGAGGTCAATGAGAATGATGATACAACATATCAAAATCTCTGGGACACTATGAAAGCGGTACTAAGAGGAAAATTCATTGCATGGAGCGCATTCCAGAAAAGAATGAAGAGTCAACAATTAAATGACCTAACATTACAGCTCAAAGCCCTAGAAAAAGGAAAGATTTAAATCACGAATTCAATTTTAGTACCATGTCATTCAAACTGTAATCTGTGGACTAGTTTTAAGTCTGTGAATCAATTGTACCAATCTATAAAAAAAAATATGGAAAATAAAATTGAGTGTTTAAATAATTTAATAGTGCTATTCTTTGGTGTGTTTCATAAAAGTAATGATTGGCAACACAAATATTTTGAAAAGAACTGCTTTAATAGTTATAAAATATTTATCTTTTTATTTTTTTCTAAATTATACCTTCACTAATCCCCCAAATCTCTTTCTTTCCTTTCTATTGTTTCCCTCTTTTGTCTCTTTATGCTTCATTCTAGATATTCTCTTCCCAACTATGCTCTAGGTCATTGCTACTTCCAGGGTCAATCTGCAACAAGATAAAGAGCTTACGACAGAATGTAAATCAACAAATCCTTTCTTTACAGAGAAAGTTTTGCTATTAAAATACTAATTGAACTAAATATAGGGCTTAATGTTAAAGCTATATTTCAAAAAAGTTTCATATCTTATTGTGAATTGCTAGTACATACTTTGGGAAATAGCAGGTAATACACAGGCTCTCAGTAGATACAGAACACACATGAAGCAGCAGTGCTCTATGTTACTAATTTTCTCTGTAGTAGGATCTAATCTGTTGTGAAACCCAGTAAAAGTTTAATTTTTAATTTTAATTGCTTATTGTATTTTTTATTCTAGAATATCCTTTTCTAATAACTTCTAATTCTTTTCCAAGAGTCTTTCTTTTCATTGTCTTTAAGATATGAAACATTTAAAATCTATATAGTAATCCCATTATTTAGAATCACTATGAATCTTTTTTTAATTTCCATTTATGTAATCTAATGTCTAATTCATAAGTCTCTATTTTGCTTGTCTGTCAGATATATGTGAAGAATTATAGCAATAATTTCAGGCTCTGGATGATGTTTTCTTACTCCAAATGTGTTTTATTCTAAATATCATTCTAAATACTGTTTATTATCTGCTCTAGTGATTAGCATATAATAGAAATTGACAAATATTATGGTGGGTTTTCTCATTAGTAATATTTAATGCATAAATCACATAAACTATTAACAAATTTTTTCTCACAGTCTTGTACTATTTTATAAATTTCAATAAATATCTTACTTAAAAATATGGAATTAAATTTAAACATTCAATAAGGAAAAAATACTTCTCTTGCTTTTTCCTGTTTTTTAAAATTTATTTTTATTGTAAACAAGTGGGATACATGTTGTTTCTGTTTGTACATGAAGTAAAGGCATACCATTTGTGTAATCATACATTTACATAGGGTAATGGTGTTTGATTCATTGTTATTTTTTCCTTCCCTCCCACCCCTCCCACCCCTTTTTTCCCTCTATACAGTCCCTCCTTCCTCCATTCTTGCTCCCCTCCCATCCCCCATTATGTGTCATCATCCACTTATCAGTGAGATCATTCGTCCTTTGGTTTTTTGAGATTGGCTTATCTCACTTAGCATGATATTCTTCAATTTCATCCATTTGCCTGTAAATGCCATAATTTTATTATTCTTTATGGCTGATATTCCATTGTATATACATACCATAGTTTCTTTATCCATTCATCAATTGAGGGGTATCTAGGTTGGTTCCACAATTCGGCTACTGTGAATTGAGCAGCTATGAACATTGATGTGGCTGCATCTCTGTAGTTTTTGCCTGGTTTTAATGTTCTTTTTATGGCATCCTAGGCATACTAAGTACATTTAGTATCCATGGTACATTCTTGTTTTCTCTTACAACCACCACAATAACACTAAGCAAGTCTATGTCTTAGAAGAACAAATGATGTGTTCTCAATGCTTAATGTTCAGTTTCCCCCACTCAACTTTTTATTTTGAAAATTTTCAAACAGAAAAATAACTTTATTTAAAAAAATTTTATAGTTGTAGATGGACATTATGCCTTTATTTGTTTATTTTTACGTGGTGCTATGGATCAAACCCAGTGCCTTGCACATGCTAGGCAAGTGCTCTGTCACTGAGCTACACACTCCCAGTCCCAGAAAAAGAACTTTAAAGAATGCATACACATATTTTCTATGTAGCTTCACAAACTAAGATTTTGCCATATTTACTTTTCTCTTTTTTTATTGTAAACAAATGGGGTATGACTTGTTTCTCTGTACATGAAGTAGAGGCATACCATTTGTGTAATCGTACATTTACATAGGGTAATGGTGTTTGATTCATTCTGTTATTTTTCTCTTCCCCCCACCCCTCCCACCCCTCTATACAGTCCCTCCTTCCTCCATTCTTGCCTCCCTCTGACCCCCAATTATGTATCATCATCTGCTTATCAGCGAGATCATTCGTTCTTTCTCATTCTCATCTTATACAAATTCTTGAATCATTTGAAATTTTTGACTTGATACATTACCCAATACCGCAACAAGTATTTCCTAATAAAGACATTTTATACAAAATCATACTATTACCATCCCATCATCGAAAATTAACAATAGGTTTATATCTATTATCCAATTGATAGTCAAAATTTATCCACTTCTTTCAAATATCTTTATTTAATACAGAGCTTTGAAGCTAAATTCACTTATAAAATTCTAAAGTATAAAATTCAATGGTTTTTAGTATATTCACAGAGGTGTGCAACTATCATGTTTGCTCCTGGAACATTTTCATTACACTAAAAAGAAATTCTGTTTTTAAGCAGTCACTCCCCATTTCCTACCCCACCTGCTATTTTTGGTAATGACTAATCTACTTTCTGTCTCTATAAACTTGTCCATTCTAGATATTTCATATATAGTTGATTCCTGTTATTTAAGGTAGTGACATCCTATAACGTTTCTCTGAATTAGCCAATTCTAAATCACTACTCCTGGGAGAAACAAAGGTTTGGGATTCCAAAAAATTTCAGGTCAATTTTTTTAATCAACCAATTAATACAGATACTTGTTTTAAGTGCACTGCTGTTTAAAGGTACCTCAATGTTTATTTGTCAACTCATTAAGAACTCATGACCAACACCTGTAACATATGCCTGACTGAAGTTTAACTAATACATGTATTTTCTTCTAAGCATATCACAGTCTTGTGCTTTGAACACTAGACAATTCTATGCTTGTGGGGCACTTTATACAGTGCAATCACCATAAAAAGTAAGAAAAACCGTACTAAACAGACTGAAATGGACACCTGTTTACACCATGAGAGTTGAAATAAGAACTGGAAAGATGTTTGTTCGACTTCAGTTGAATGATAACTCAGGTCTTTTTCGGCTCTGTGCATGTTCACTAATGACTGTCAGAGTGCTGAGAGTATTAATGTGGGTGTTACAAATAAATTTCATTGATTAGGACAAGTTGCAAATATGGGGATCTACAAATAATGAGGATCTAAAGTAAATGGACTCACATAATACGTAGCATTTTGTGACTTTTTTTCACTTAGCATGTTTCCAAGCTTCAACCACATTGGAGTCTATATCAGTTCAAATTGAGTATCCCTTACCAGAAATGCTTGAGAATGTAAGTGTTTCAGATTTTGGAATATTTGCTACATATAATGAGATTTCTTGGGATGGGATTTGGGTATAAACATGAAATTCACTTACGTTTCATATGCACTTTATACACCTTTCAAATGCACCTGCGTTTTGACTGTGACCAATCATATGAGATCAAGTGTGGAATTTTCCACTTGTGGCATCATGTCAGCACTCAAAAGTTTTGGATTTTGCATTATTTTCAACTACAAATTTGGGATGCTCAATCTGTACCTTGTTACTCTACTTCCAAATTATATTAATCCACGAGTTGATGGACACTTATACATAAGATTTGTGTGGACACATGTTCTCATACCACCTGGGTATATATACCTAGGAGTAAATTGCTGGGTCTTACAGTAAACACTATGTTTAACCTTTGGAAGAACTGCCAGATTATGTTCCCAAGCAACTGCGCTGTTTTATGGTGTTTGATTCCAATTTTTTCATATCCTTGCCAATACTTTTTATTATTTTTTTTATTATTGCCATTCTAGTGGGTGAGAAATGGTATCTGTTTTTTAAAAAAAAAATTTTTAGTTGTAGATGGACACAATACTTTTTATATTATTTATTTTTTTATGTGCTGCTGAGGATCGAACCCAGTGCCTCTAACACTGAGCTACAACTCCAGCCCCGCACTGTGGTTTTGATTGCATTTCTCTGAGGGCTAATGGTATTGAGCAACTTTTCATGTGTTTATTGAACACTTTATTTTTACTATATTGAGAAGGGGTCTCACTATGTTGCCAAGGTTAGCCTTGAACTCAAGATCCTCCCATCTCAATCTCCCAAGTAGTTGGGATTACAGGTATACATCATTGTGCTCAGCTGTTTATTGGCCATTTAAAAATCTTATTTTATTTTTCTGATTAAAGTATCTAGTCAGACATTTTGCTCACTTTTAAATTAGCCTTTTTATTTTTGTATTTGGTACTGGGGATTGAACTCAGGGGTGCTTAACCACTGAGCATACCCCCAGCCCTTTTTATTTTCAGACAGGCGCCTGCTAAATTGCTAAGGTTGGTTTTAAACTTCAGATCCTCTTCCCTCAGCCTCCAAAGCCACTGGGATTACAGGTGAGTTCCACTGCTCTTGGCCTAAATTAGCCTTTTTATTATTGCCTTATTTTATTATTGCACTGCAAGAATCAAAATATCTCTTTTTCTGAACAAAAATTCAGTTAGAGTTTACACACTGTATTTGGTTGTTTTGTCTTCTCATCCTCTTATAAACTAGAATAATTCCATTTTTTTTTAAGAATGTCCCTGGGCTGGGGAGATAGCTCAGTCAGTAGAGTGCTTGCCTTGCATGCACAAGGCCCTGGGTTCGATCCCCAGCACCGAAAAAAAAAAAAAAAAAAAAAAAAAAAAGAATGTCCCTAACTTTTTTGAAGAGTCTACCCAGCTTTTTTCCTAGAATGTCTACATTCTGGATTTGTGTTTCCTCAAAAATGTTAACATGTACCTCTATCCTCTGTAATTTTTGTTAGACTAAAAATTGTATCCAAGGGTTTGATTACAACCAAGTTCAACATTTTGGGCAAGAATAAGTCACGGGCGATGTTAAATTCATATTACACTATATTAGGAGGCACATAATGCCAGACTGCCTCTTTAATTGTAAGACTAAGTTTGATTGTTTGCTTAAGGTAATAGTTATCACCTTTTCACATGAAAATACATTTTTCCTTTTCTAATTAGCGTATAAATCTATGAGATGACACTTTGGTTCCACATAAATATCCTATTCCCCAACAACTATTCACCTGATGATTTAGCATCCAGTCATGATTTTTGCCCAAGTAAATATTATATATGTTACTGCAAAATGGGAATTTTCTAATCCAGGCTAACATATTAAGTTAGTCTTGAATGATACTGTAAACAAACTAATAAAACTTTTTTTTTCTTTTACTAAATCCAATATCTAAAAAATGGAGCAGACCTTAAAAAAGATCAGTGAACTGCCAAACAGTATATATAGTCAGGCTTTGATTACACAGTTTTGCTCCAAAGTAGAAGTAGTAATAGAGAAAATAGAAAAATAAACATATCTAGATTTAACAGAATATAAACATATTTATGAAACAGAAACTAAACAGACATGTAAATAGGAAAGAAGCATGAAGCCACAGGCCTACTCAATTCTGGGTCTGGGATCAGACAGTGACAGAACTCAGGTTACTATGAAATAACAACAACAACAACAAAAAAAAAAACAAAAAACAACACAAGTTCCCTGTCTGAGGCTGGGAGCTAAGACATGTCACCATGATTTCTATAAAGAGGTCATAAAATTTTCTGCAACAGTTTAAAATTTTTAGAATGTTACAAACCTAAGAAAGGGGTGACTGATATGGAACATGTTAACTACTACTAACTTCACACTGGGACCTCAAAGAGCTATAGGAGTAAGGGTGAAAAGGCTAACAGAAAATAAACTAGCCATAATAAGAAAACCAGTTCCAAATCAGCACAATCCTAATTGGATTAAAGTAATCCTAGATTGCTAGTCCAACAGTTCTGGTCAAAACCAAAAATCTCTGAAAGAAGATACTATTTCTAGCCTCAAATTACCAAAAATTGTCTATATGCAATGTCTGTCTCTCTTTAAAAAACAACTGGGCCTATATTATGATAAAATTATGTTTTTTTTAAAAGAGTAATATCATATAATACAAAGAGCTCCATGGGGAGAATCAAGAAAATGGAGTTATTAGAGACTTTAAAACAACCATTTAATTTTTTATAAAGAGACAATATTGGGATTTTTCAGCGAGAACAGAAACCATAAAGCAGACCAAATGGATATTCTAAAACTAAAACAAAAAACAAAACCATACACACACACACACACACACACACACACAACCACCCCCAAAACTCAAACCTAACTCAAACAAACAAACAAAAGCCCTCTGAAACTATGAACTTAATGACCAGCTCAATAGTTTATAAGGTATATAAAGAAATAGAGGGTATATATGTAATTTGAGTTAAAGGAGTAAAGAGAAAACAGGTAATATTTGAAGGGACAATGGGTGAAACTTCTTTCAAATTAATGAAAAATATCAAAGTCAGATTTAAGTATCCTTATAAATACCACTCAGAATAATATAAGAAAAGCCATGCTGAAACCCAATAAAGTATAATTGCTGAAAACCCCAAAAAGAAAATCTTGAAAGCTGCTGGGGGTGGGGTGGATTCTTTTTACAGGAGCAAGAAAAAGCTGACAGGAAAGAAGGAAGCCAGGAAAAGTTCAGTCCCCTTGATGACAAATGTTGAGACAGTAGATCTCTAGACTTCTTGTCAACTAAACAATAAGTGTCTTTTCTAGTTCAAGGCACAGTAAGATATTGTTACTTTTAGCAGAAACTATTCCTGATATAAATGTCTGATGGGAGGATAAATGGGAAAAAAATCTGTGCCCATACAATATTAAAGATATAACTTATGAGGATTTTCCTGAACTATGAATATGAGGAGGAGGAAAAAATGTCTATATATTCTTACCCAATACAGCATAATAAACTTCAGAGGTATCATATAAAATCTTAAAAACTACAAAACATGAATATGAGGAAAAAATGTCTATATATTCTTACCCAATACAGCATAATAAACTTCAGAGGTATCATATAAAATCTTAAAAACTACAAAGGAGAAGATAATCTACCTATAAAAAAAGACAAATTAGGAATACATTTCTCAGGCTATAAAATTTTGAAATGAAACCATAGTAGTACAAAGAAAGAATATTTCAGTTTTACCTAGACACACACATACAAAAATCTTAAAATAACAGAATTCAGGGTTGTATATAAACAATACAACTAAGCAGAGCTCATCTAAAAATGCGAGATAATTCAGTATTAGAAAATTAATGCAGTAAGCCATATTTTTATGTTTAAAAAATATATATAATCTTAATAGAGGCAGAAAAGCATTCATGAAATTTAATACTTCTTCATAACAAAAAGCCGAGTAAGGTAATGAGAAGTCAGACAGGGATGGATCTATCAAAAACAAAATGTAAATATCATACTTAGATTGAAACTTCAGAAAGATTCCAATGCAAGTAGAACCAATATAACAATGCTAGCGTTGCGCAGTGGCAGTATCATAGCCAATGAGGTTTATCCGAGGCGCGATTATTGCTAATTGAAAACTTTTCCCAATACAACAATGCTAGCTAACTTTTGGCTTATCTGTAAATAACGGAATCATTTATATGGAATGAGAGAATTTCAAACAAACCATCAGTACAAATTAAGATTTCTGACATTATATTATCCATATTTATGCTGAAAAAATATGAAGCTGGGCATGGTGGCATATGCCTATAGTCCCCTGTGATTTGGGAGGTTGAGGCAGGAAGATTGCAAGTTCAAGGCCAGAATCAGCAATTTTAGCAAGACCCTGTCTTTATACTGATAAAATGAAATAAATAAAAATAAAAATAAAAAGAGCTGGTGATGTACCTCAGTATTAAAGTGTCTCTGGAATCCCCAATGCCAATCCCCGACCCCCCCCCCCCCCCCCCGCCGCCCCGGCAAAAAAAAGAAAGGAAAAAGAAAAATATTAGTATTCTGACACACCAGTTAATAACCAAATGGAAAATGTAAAAGAAAAGAGCATATTACAACAACTAAAGTGTGTGTGTGTATATATATACGTGTATACACACAAATGCAGTCTGGGAACAAAAAATATGAGAAAGGGGGTCATGGAGATCATTATAAGACATTAATGAAGGCAAAGGAAAAAAAAAAGATCAAAATTCTCACCAACTGTGGCTTCTACAATAAAGGAGAGACTTATTTGATCTATAAATTCAAGAAAACACCCAAAAAATCTTTTCATGAAGATTAAGTATAACAAAGGCTACTCTGAAGAACAGCAGTGTGTGGAGCCTCTTGACATAATACATATCAAAACTAGTTAGTTGCAGTGGGGCATGCTTGTAGTCCCAGCTACTTGGGAGCCTGAGGAAGGAGAATGACTTAAGACCAGGAGCTTGATGCCAGTGTGTGTTTGTGTGTATGAAGCTCTAATCAGGACAGTGTGGTGCTAGCAAAAGAACTGATAAATAGATTACTAGAACAAGTCTGATAGTCTCTCCACAAGAACCACACAATTAAGAAAACCTGGTATGAGATAGACCACATTATAAACTAAGATGGAATAGACCCAATAAATAATGCAGGGATGACTAGTTATCCACACAGAAAATAAATTAGATTTCCTACTTTACAATAATTTCTGTATATCAAAGCCAGTTCCAGGTGGATTAAAGATCAGAATGTGAAAATCAGAACATTTGAAAGAAAATATAGACAAAACTTTCTTAATCTAGATAGAAGTGGTTTCTTATCTAAGACAAAAACACAAACAATATGACAATTTTGGCTATATTAAAATTAAAATCATCTGTACAAAAGTGAGTATAAAGAGAAGTCACAAACTGAAAGGTATTAACAAAACACAATGAAGTATTCTCACAAATTGATAAAGACAGTCAACAGAAAAGTGTAAAGTTATATATTATTGCTTAGTATGTTTTTAAACTTTAGAGATACATACATCTATCTATCTATCTATCTATCACAATGAACCTAAGTATATAAAACATTTTTGGATATACTAAACACCAAATAGAGATGATAGTTACTATTGGAAAGAAGAATGAATGGGAGGGTTTAATTATCTTTTGTTTTTAAAAAAATCTGATGCAAATCTGTCAAATATTAACATTTCTTAAGGTTGGGTGGTGAATACAGAAACATTATCTTACACCAGTCTGTGTTTTTAAAAAACATTTCAAATGAAAGTAAAAGGGGAAATGGTTAATTTTACTTCAGCAGAACTTTAACATGAAAAAATAAAACCTCTTTCTTCTAACAAGCAGTCTAAATGGGAAAAAAGAATCACTCATTAAAAAAGGTGGCAAAAGGGGTTGGGGTTGTGGCTCAGTGGTAGAGCGCTTGCCTAGCACATGTGAGGCACTGGGTTTGATCCTCAGCACCACATAAAAATAAATAAATACAATAAAGGTATTGTGTTCATCTACAACTAAAAAATTTTTTTTAAAAAGATGGCCTAACTTAACAGAATAATTAAAGTTATAGCTATGCATCGGTTATTGTATACAAGCATTTTAGCGTGTAAACAAGATTAGAAGATTTCTGAACACAGTATAAGTACATTTCAATGTATTAGGGATTTGTATGAGTTGGGACAACCTACAAGAATATATTGGAATCACACCAACTGAATTAAGATGTCCATTTACTCAACACAAAAAAAAACACGGTCGTGAATCTTCTAATTCTGTATGTTTACACCTTTTAAAAGTTGCAGACCTATTTGGTATTGACTAAAAAAAACAAAACAAAAAACTATAGGCCCTAGAAAAATACCTTTGTGCACAGAAAGGACACCCCCAGACCATCCACGGGTCTAGAACTGCTTTAGAGTTCCTCTCCAAATCTCAGTTCGAAACATTAGCTGAGATATGCTGGAAAAGAATACCAAGTTGGGTTCCAGTTGCGTAAAAGTGACCTTTTGGGCTTTCACCAACTTCTTGTGAGGTCGTAAACAGCTTTTACTAATGACTTTTGCTCTCTTTCGATGCTAGGGTTAGGCAAACGCCGCTCTCAACTGCTACAGAACCAAAGCCTTAAGCTTTGAAGTGGGTCAAGCAGTTCTGCCCCTGTCCCGCAAAAACAAACGGGCAGGAAGCCGACCCCTTTTCTTACAAGCAGCGGCACCCAGCGAGACGCCCCGGAGCTCTAGGGAAAACGTCGCTGTTGGATTGGAAACAGCTGTCAGTCTTTGAAGCCTTCTCCACAAGCGTCCCGGCCCCAACTCGACCCCACCTCCCTCCCAAGATAGGAAGCCAGAAGAAACGGGGAGGAGGTATCTCTCCTCAATAACGGCCTCAACTGCCGCCAGCCAAGTCCCCGCTCTGGCCCACCAAACTCGATTCCCAAAGAGTCCCACACTCACTGGAAAGTGGGGCCGGGTCCAGGTCCCGGCCCAGCTCCCGGAATTCGGCGGGTCTCCCAAGGTTTCGGGGGAGGGGGCGGCTGAGACGCCATCTCTCCGCCTCTGCTCGGCTCCGGCTCCCAGCCAGGACTGTGCAGGCCTCGGTACAACAGCACCTCGAGCGTCAGGCGTAATTGGCAGAAAACCGAACTCTCCACCCCGCGCACTCCTGCAAGTCAGGGCAGGTTCATGGTACTTTGTCAGCTGCGACAAGAGAGCAGGAGGATACCACTAATTTATGGGAAGAAATGATATATTTTTTATTTACCCTAGAAATAGTTTCTATTCTAAAATTAGGACTAAGTGTTCATCGACATTTCTGGTAGCGGCTACAATGTTCTAGATGCGAAGTCCCACGAAGGATTCCCGGGGACTAGACCTCTCCAGCTGGGTGTGATGTCCCACGCACTCTGGCACTAGTGAGGGAAGTAGGGTGTGAGGCTGTAAACCAGCAATGTTGCAGAGTTCCCTATAAACAAACGGGGAAGTTCACTCTTTCCTCGCGAGAGAGGCCTGGTCCTTTCGTTCTAAAGCCCTGGTTTCCTCGGGGGACAGAATTGCTAAAGCGCAATAGGTGCGTTGTCTTTAGTCTTCCCGGTTCCCTCTGAGGGCCGGAAGGGGTTAAATATTTGGTTTCTGCATCTTGGGAGAAGGTAAGGCGGGGAGGTCTGAGAAGAGGGGCTGCGGACCGGGTGCTAGAAATGTGTGGCTAGAGGCGGGGTCGTTTCCCTACCGTTGTAGTGGCTTTGTTGGGAAGGGTGAATGCAAAGTTTCTTGAACCTGAGCGAAGAGGGTAAGGGCTTGCTTGGCCAAAACAGACTCGAGATTAGACCTTGGGGATGAAATTTCCAACAGCCCAAGTTAGATTCTGTAGCACACTGAAGTCTTGAGCACTTCCTTCCCTTGAAATCCACATCCCCACACCACAGGATGAGTGACACCCGTGTGTATGGAAATTAATTTTAAAAGATTGTAAGGTGGAAGACTCAGTTTGGTCATTTTCATGGTTTTTCTCATGCCTTGCTCCTTGCTTCCTGTTCGGTAAGTGGTTGTTGTAATCGTCCAAGAGATAACAAGAAAGTCGTTCTTCTATATTAAATCAGAAACTGATCTGGTTATGGTTGGCTGGTGGAGAAGGGATTCAGTCCCAGTAGGGATTCTGACACGTAGGAGGCGATTCTGTTGCAACTTTTTCCTGAGGGTTCCCCTCCCCCCTTTCCCTGTAAAACAAATAGGCAAACAAAAAGCAAAAATCTTAACAAGGCAACTAAGACTGGAAAATTTTCAGCGTGAGACGCTTTCTTCAGGGCTTACTGCAAAGATAATCTAATACAGAACAACAGGTTTCTTTTATGAAGCCCTAGCATTTCTTTACCTCAAGATGAAACAACCAAATTTAAGGCATATTTCCTCTTTTAATGTGCTTGAGAAGTCGCTAGATATTGCTAGGTGAAAATGGTGTTAAGAGATTTGTAAATCCATAGCGTAATTATTAACACATACTAGAGTTTTTTTTTTTTTTTTTTTTTTTTTTTTTTTTTTTTTTTTAGTGTTTTTATATTTCTTCAAATTATTCAGGACAGGAGATTTTGTAATTCTAAACAGGTTTGGGAACTTCTCAGAGCCAGGTGATCATAATGTGTCATTTATTGACTTAGCATGACACCTTTATTCTAAGTGAACTTATTGGAGAAATAACATTCAGTCTTTAAGCCAAAGGGGAGACAGCATAAACTTGAATGTAACTATGTAAGTCCCCAAGAAAAACTTCACTAGGACATGTCTTTTTAAAGCACTTATTGATTTGTTTATTGGAAGAAAGTGCATTTGTTTCTCTTTTTGAATTAAAGATTAATTCTGAATTCAACCCCTGACTTCAATGGAAAAGAGAAGAAAAAATAATATAGTGGGTAAGACCAGAAACAGTGTCTCTGTGAGGGTAGTCCAAGGGATGCACTTTAAATGTTTATATTCAGCTTCTCACAGAATCCCAGTCCCTTCTAGGCATCAAACAGACTAAGTGGTCTCAGGTAAGGGATTCTGATCATTGTAAAGAATAATGACTTGACTACACAGTTTCAGTTTTTAGCGGGTGTTCTCCCCACATTTGAAGTACTTTCTTGAAAATACCCTGGAGTTTAGATTTACTTAGGTAACCCTGAATAAGCATTTACCTGTCTTAGTATCTGAACTTTTTCAATCTGGTGTCCAGACAAGCCTGTCTCTTCTTCTTTTCCCTGATAACTCACATATTCATGAGTTAGAACACATGCAGAAGCAATCTGATTCTTGTAGTGTGGCTACTGAACTGCTTTTTATGATGAAGAGGTCTTTAGAATTGCATAACTGTTTTCCTTATTATTTTGTGTTAAGGATCAACTTCTCTTGATTACTAACCACAAATATTTAGAGACTTGTAAGTAAGTAGTGAGTTTTAAAGGGTTGTAAAACAGACTAATAATGACTTGCATCTCCATTGTAAGCTGTTGGTAAGTACATCATTCTCCCACATATTTTTATCAAGTTTATTTGAAATATGAAATTATACAAATTGAAAGGTACTGTTGTCTTATCTGTGTGACCATAGTTATATCATTCCATATTGCCATGAATTCATTGTTTTATAAAATATCACTGGTTCAGGGGCTGGGATATAGCTCAGTGGTAGAGCACTTACCTGGCATGTGCAGAGCCCTGGATTCAATCCCCAATACTGCATCTGGATTGAATCCAGGAGCACTTTACTACTGAGTTACAATCCTGGCCCTTTTTATTGTTATTATTATTTTGAGACAATCTTGCTAAATTGCTGAGGCTGGCTTCAAACTTGGGATCCTCCTGCCTCAACCTCCCATATTACTGCAATTACAGGTGTGTGTCACCATGCCCTGCTAACTAGTTCACCATTTTAAAGTGATAGACTGATTCACTAATCAGATTTATTTTTACCAAACATACAGTGATTAGGTAATTTTGAATTTTTAGTACCCTTCCTTCCTGGCAACAAGAGGTTTATACTGGATTTCCCCCCATTCTTTATATAGTTTGTGAGTTTATTCAGGTTGCAAAAATTTGCAACATTTTAGGTAAATAATTACACTCCAATATTTTTTGAGATTTATTTTTGTTGGGGGTTTAACTTGTGAATGAAAAAAGGAAATTTGTTCTCATTTTGCTGAACACTAGTTGACATTTAGCTATTATAGCATCAAAATAAAGTTGATGTTTTGGGACCTACTACCATTTGTTTTAGTACTTGATTGCTAAACTATCATTTAGGCTAGCCAAATATATACAACATAGACTGATATGAATTTTTTCCTAGGAAACTCATTTTTAATTTCTAATAGAAAAAGTTTAATGAGTTAGCTACTCTGTTCTCAAACAATACTGAGTCATACATGCCTGTAATCCCAGTGATTCAGGAGGCAGGAGGATCTAAAGTTAGAGGCCAGCCTTGGCAACTTACTGAGACCCTGTCTCAAAATAAAAAGAGTGGGGGATGTAGCTCAGTGGTAGAGTGCTTGCCTAGCATGTGCCAGGTCCTGTGTTCAATCCCCAGAACCATCAAAAGAAAAAAAAAAAGAAAAAAAAAGAAACATTCTTATTTTTTTTATTGACTTGCTTATAATAACACACTTATCATAATGCAGAATGCCAACCTAAATTTCTTGACAATTAGAAACATTAACTTGATTTTTTTTTTTTTTTTTTTTTTTTTTTTGAGATGGGGTCTTGCTATATAGCCCAAGCTGGCCTTGCACTCATGAGATCAAGGGATCCTCCTTTTTCAGCCTTTAAGGTAGCTGGGTCTTATAGGCAAGAGCCATCACACTAGGCTTCTTGCCATCTTACAAATTTCCTTCAAGTTAGTGTTTTAGAATTTGCATATAATGAAAAGGGCATTACTAGAGAGCATAAAATAGTGTTTTTCACGTAAAAATTAGTTTTTATCTCTAAGGGGGAAGGTATACTTGTCTGTGACAGTAAAACACTAAAACTGCTCATTATTTTTTCTTTTCTTTCTTTCTAGTTACAATTCAGTATGTTCCCACTGACTAAGGAAAATAAGCATGTGGCTCAGTTGTTGTTCAGTACTGGCACCTGTCCAAGATGTATCTTCAGATTCTGTGGTGTGGATTTTCATGCACCGTACAAACATCCATATGAGGTATTTCCATTTTCTTTATGTTAAGATATGTTTTCTGTATTTTAAAAGGAATGCCTACTTTTGAGGGCAAGTTTCCATAATTCTTCATTAAATAAAATAACTAATAAAATAATGACTGATAATGATAATTTTGGAATTGTTATTACCTTAAAAAATTAGTGTAGGATTTTTTCTTAAAAAATTATAGAATTTTTTATTCCCTAGGAATTGCTTTTTAAGTGATTATTTAATATTTAGTGTGGAGGGATCTTTGGGGAGGAATTCTCTCGTACACTGAATGTTTATGTATGCCTTTCCTAAAAGGTATCTAAACCTAATATCACAAAATATTGCTTCTTACTAGGTATTAGTAAGATGCGACGTGAGAGGGCTGTAGTTCAGAGCTCTTAAGTGAGAATATAGTAATCTATATTACTAGTCATATTTCTAAATAGATGAAATCATGTATTACCTAACACAGGGGATACATTCTGAGAAATGTGACCTTGGGTGATTTTGTGGTTGTGCAAACATTGTAGAGTACCCTCTTATAAACTAAGATGGCTGTGACATCCCTAGGCAATATAGTCTTCAGGGACAACCATTTGTATATGCAGTTCGTTGTTGATGGAAACATTACCGAGTGCATGATTGCATTTGAACACTTTAGAAGTAAATGCTTGTTGTCATTAATTACAACAAAAGTAATGTGTAGAGATCTTTGACATTTATGGTAATAAGCGGACTTTGTCATTTAGTGGGATACTTTCACGTAAAATATATTTGTGAAATACGTTTGATTCTAATAGTGACATTCTTTTCAAAGATAGTAACGATATGTGTGCAAATATATATACACATTCATACACATACATATTCAGTTTCTTAAAATTTAAAAAGCAGTCCAGCAATTAATAGTCACCATAATTTTTCTTATATAATTGGGTTTTCCTATTATTTTAGAAATAATAATGCTCATAATTCACTTAGCATTACTATATGTCAAGCTCTTAACATAATCCCAGTAATAACCTATTAGGTAAGTACATACTATGATTGTCTCTATTTTCAGATGAAGAAACTGAGGCACAGAGAGGTTAAGCAACCTGTCCAAAGTTACACAGCTATTAAGTGAGCAAGCTAGGATTTGAACAGTCTGTCAGAGTCCAAAGCCTAGGATTTGGAGCTAGAAGACATGGATTTGAATTCCAGTTCCTCTGCTTTCCAGCTTCAGTTTACTCTTCTGTAAATGGGAATGATGATAACATCTACCTCACAGGATTTTAAGGGACAATATCTAATAAAGTATGTGAAAAACTTTTGAAAACTGAAAATGGTACATATGTTATGATGATCAATATATATACATATATTCATTTATATACAATGTGACTGGTTTTGCATCACCTTCCTTATACATTTTTTTCAGACATTATGTTGTAAGATTCACAGTGTATATTATATGAAGAGACTGAGTATTACCAACGTTTGTTCATATCATTTTATGTAAATATACAAAAATTTGAAAACTGTTTTAAAGTATTATTTAATTTTGATCTGTTCCATTCATAGCTATATAGGTATGTGTACATATATGTGCATACTATGTTATGCTGACATTACAGATAGTAGATAATAAACATTCGTGTGGGTCATAATATACTTGTGTGTGTTGTATGTATGAATATTTCCATGTTGAAATAGAATAGCTAATATGGCAATGAAATGAATTGAGTGAAAGATTTTTTCCCTTTACAGTCATTAAAATGTAATCTGAATGAATTTCAAAAAGATATTTATTCAACGACTGAATAATAAAACATAATTTAGAAGAAACAGTAAAAGGCCTCTATTTACATGAGTAGAATATCTGAAGTATGAGAATATTTTAACAGGAATTCTAGTTTTTACATTCTAACACACAAAATTAGGCAAACCAGAATGTAGAAGAGGGTTTCTTTCAATTAATATTTATATATGGTTTGAAATTATGATACCTAATTTCAACACTGCGAACATCTCTGTACTTTGTTAGTAAATTTTTGCTTAATTGTTTTTTTTTTTTTTACTTCTTAGTCTTCTACTCTGTCTAAATGATCAGGTTTCATATTAAACAAATATTGTACTTGTGAGGTGTTAGTGTTTGCGAGATTATGGAAGATGGAAACTCACTTTGTATTTTCTTTCTTTCTTTTTATTTGGGGGCGGGGTGCTGGGATTCAAACCTAGGGCCTTATGCATGCTGAGTAGGCACTCTACTACTCATCTACATCCCCAGGCCAGTTTGCATTTTTATGTGTTAATAATTAGAATTCGCATTTGTTTTTACTGAAATTAATTAGTGAATAACTCTTACAAAAAAGAAATACTGATCAAATTAATAAGTTTGTTTATTGTCTAAGATTTAGGATTTTAAGTTAATTGATATATGGAACTCTTGATATTTATACATATATAATAGGAGTTACATAAGTTTCTCTTAAATTCCCTCAAACCCAATGCTGGCTAATAAAATGATTGACTGCTCTAGAATTGATATAAATCAACATTGTGCAAGCCTGTGATATGCTATAATTTTCACTTATGTTTTTATACTTCATTTTATCCAGAACTCCTTAAGAATATCATAAAATGGTCATTCCTTTATTTTTTATTAACTTTTCAGGAGTTACTCAATCATCTACAGAAATTTCTGAAAGCTGAAAAAGATGAATTAATTTTGGAAGTTCCAAACCCACCTCTCAAGAAAATTCGGCTTCAAGAACTGGAAGATGGGATTGATAATCTGAGTCAAAATGGGGAGAGTGAGATCTCTATTATTGAAGATGCGTCCCATAACTCAAATTCAAGTGCAAATGTATGCAATGTTTGCCTAGGAATTCTTCAAGAATTCTGTGAAAAAGAGTTCATTAAAAAGGTAAATAGTCTTTTTATTATAGGGATAAATATGTAGAGATTTTCAGTTTTACAGCTTAGAATTCTTGCTGGGTGTGGTGGTGCAGGCCTATGATCCCAAGCAGCTCAGGAGGCAGAGGCAGGAGAATCACAAGTTCAAAGTCAGTCTCAGCAATTTAGCCAAGCCCTAAGCTACTTAGCAAGACCCTGTCTCAAAATAATAAAAAGAGCTGAGGATGTGGCTCAGTGGGTAAACATCCTGGGTTAAATCCCTGGTCCAAAAAAAGAAAAAGAAAAGCCTGCTATTCTGACATTCCTTTGTATCAACATACCTGAAAATCAATCGAATTTGTGTGCTTATTTTTCAGTCATTAGTGATATTCATTTGAAGAAAAATATAGCATTTTGTTTTTCTTTTACTGCTTAACACAGCTCAGGAGTTGGAGAAAAGTTCTTTCTTAGTCATAGCTAATATTACTTAGAAAAAATAAGTGATACAGCCTTGTAAATGATTAATGACTGGATGTGGGATTGCCTTTTGTTTCCTGCTGTAATGAACACTATAGTTGGCTTTATTTTATTTGAAAATAGTTAAAAATTATGAGATAACCTAACAGAAAACTATTTTGACATTTTGTCAGATTGTTTTGCAGGTGTCAGTCCTGGCTGTTTTGGTACTTTGTGATACTGATCTTTAGGGTGATAGCAAATATTTAAGTTCAGAAAGTTTGTAAGAGTTCCCCACTATGTATGTGTGTGTGTGGGGGGGAGGGCAGAGAAAGAGATACATAGTGTGTATGTTTTCTTTTGTGGTGCGAGGCATTGAACCAGGGCCTGGTGCATGCTAGCAAGGTGCTCTACCCCTGAGCCTACATCCTCAGTCCCAAAAATGTGAGTTTGGAGCTTTTGCAGTGTCTTCTCCTTGATTAGAAATTCATGATATGAAGTTTAAAATTTTTAGCCACTCTTGGGAATTTACATAACTGTAATACTTTTTTAGGTGTGTCAAAAGGTTGAGGCCTCTGGGTTTGAATTCACCAACTTGGTATTTTCAGTCTCCTTCCCACCACAGCTCTCTGTAAGAGAGGTAAGGTCTTTTTTTGTACATAGAACTATATGTAAAATGCATACTAGGAATTTCTGAAAATAAGAATGTGGAAACATTCCTTACCCCATTATGTTTTACACATTTTGTGTACTTATTAAATGATTGAAAGAATTTATACATGTTGAATAGATAAATGAAAAAGGATTTATTGATTTTAAGTTAGTTTATTAATGCCAAGACTGCTTTTTTTTTTTCAAACTGAGGATGGAACCGAGGGCCTCATGCATGCTAAGCAATACTCTACCACAGAGCTAGACCCACAGCCTCCTTTTTAAATATTCTATTAAATAATAAACATTTATTGAGCATTAGGTTTGTGTGATTCATGATAGAGAAGGACATTTGACCTTGGACTCCAGAGATCCTTTAAGGCAGATATATATGTGCATTTTATAATATTCCTAGGGTAAGGGTCATTTCAATTATGATGAATTTTCTTATTTTCTGGAGTATAAAAATATAAAAAGTGGCATGCATCTCTTGTAGTAATTGATAAAAAGGAGAATAATAACTTCATATGTAGATTTTTCCTTTGTTAACAAAAAACTCTGTTAATAGTATTAAGTATAGTATATAGATTTCTGTAATCTCAAATTATAACCATGAGTTTCTAATTATATCCATATATATTTTTTTCTTTCTTGTTTTAATTGTCAAAGGACCTTTTTTTTTTATTATTTAAATGTGATGCTGAGTATTGAACCCACAATACTCAGCCTCACACATGGTAGGAAAGTGCTCTACCACTGAGCCACAACCCCAGCCACCATTTATATTTTTGCAGTGTCTTTCCCTAAGAATCCCAAAGTGTCACCAAAATATTACATCTTATACTATCACTTTCTTTGAGCATGTTTATTAGCCACAAATAGGCTAAAGATTAAATTAAGACTTATTTAGGATAGATAAAATGATAAGAGCTGGGAAGTGAAAAAGAGGAGAATAAGTTTAAGTACTATCTCTTGATGACAAGATAACTGAGCAAACGGAAGAACAAAGGGGTTGATGATGATTTCCTGAGGTTCATAAACAGAATCATTTTCTCACTAATCATTAGAGTATTTCTCACTGATAAGAGAAATCAGGTCCAATTTTGGTAGAGAGAAACAGACTTCCAAAAGCAAAGTTACTTATAAAAGTTGCAGTGTTTGCATAAAATTAGGAATATGAAGTATATTTTCCAAAAGTGGTTCTGTATTTTACATTACTGTAATTTACTACATTAAAATCTTGGTTGTCCATTTATCATTTGGACAGTGTTAATTTAATATTTATCAAATACTTGTGAGGTATTTATATTCTGTATTAAAAATAGAAGATGCTGTCCTTAAAAAACAGAATTATTTGGCTTACATTTTGTAACTGATTTTAACTAGTAAACTATTTATCAGAAATATGACTATTTCATTTATTGGAGAATTAGTGTTTCAACAGTTTGGTGTTAAGTGTTTTATTATTTTCTATTACTAGGTAACATATTTTATCTATTTAAGAATAATAAATCTTTAAGAAGTATAAGGTTTTAAATGCAATGTACTCTTTTGTGTCCCATATTTCTACAGAAAATTATATTTCAGGGTTCATTTTGTGATTTTCTTTTATTATGTTACTTTCTTTTATTGCCATCTTTTATTACTTTCTTGAAGTTCAGGTATGCTATGCAAGCCAGACTTAAAATAAATTACTCTTTAAACTGTATTTTACATATCCCAATTTAAACTAATTATTCATGTCCTTAGAATATTCTTGCATTTTGAATATGAATTCTTAACTTCTTTAGTGCTTTGTTCTATATTGTGGCTTTCAGCTTAGATCTTTTAAATATTTTTACTTAGAACTTGCTTGTCTGTGTAGAATAAACATCAGTATACGTGGAATTGATTGATGCTGGTTAGCTCATAATTCAGTGTGGAATATACAATTGAGTCAATTTGAATGATTTCATTTTTTCTATTTTTAAGAACTAAATTATGATCACTGATATCAAATATTTGATTTGAAACCAAATATTTTATCATTATGGTGGTATTTATTACATTTCTGCTTACAGAAGGACCAAGGAAAGGAGTGACCTCAAGTAAAATATTTTTTAAATATAAAACTCCTCTAACAATCCCATTTCTGATTATATTTATTCATCATCATTTAAACATTAATTTAAAAGTTTAGGAAAAAAGACAACAGTTTGTAATTATCATTATTTTTCCACTGAGTTTCAGAGAATATGGAGGGAGGTTTGGAGTACATTTCCTGAAAGTGTTTTCTTAGAAATAAGCTGGTGTGATCAGGACAGCTTTAAACTGAATACAGTTTAAGAGAAGAAAAATAAGCAAATTAATTGATGAAGCGCTATTAGACAGCAATTAAGGTGTGGTAAGCAGAATAAACAGAGGCAGTATTTAGAGGTCACAGAATACAACAGTGTGGAAAGTAGCTAGACCTAATACTTAGAGTCTCCAAAGTTTATAATGGCATATAAAATTTAAATGATAAAGTTGAAATTATAAGGGAGAAGAGCAAATACCTTATGACTGTCATGGTAAATTTCTGGGTTTGAGCTAACCATTTGAATGTGATGGTGGAAGGATAAGTCTTTATTAACCCAGATTTGTTAGAAGGAAATATGTAATATATGATATGGCAAGAAATTATATACCTAACGTTAAGACCTAAGATGAGAGTGAATTAATGCTGAACACTGTCAAAAGGAGATTAAAATGAGAAAGAAACAAGGATAGATGGAGGAGTAGATGTATGCTGTTTGCCATTTGGCTAAAGTGAGGAGGGGTGATAAATTGGTCACATAGGCACAAAAGACTCACAAAATTTAATAGATACAATAGTAAAAGAAACTTCTAGGATCTAGGTACTTGATGGAAATCACATTTGACTAAAGGCATATTATCTGACAACTTCTGGATTGGAACAGTTTCTTATCCTAGAGTAATGGTTCTCAAACTTCAACATGTATAAGAATTATGGGAATTTTGCAAACCCCACCCTGCAGAGAGATTCTGGTACAGTAGGTCAGGTGGGCCCCAGGAATTTGCATTTCTTAGAAACTCACTGGTGTTGCTGTTATAAGAACCACACTTTGAGAACCACTGTCCTAAAGGAAAATTAACGTCTTAAAATTTGCATCTCTGGGCTGGGGTTGTGGCTCCGTGGTAGAGCACTCACCTAGCATGTGTGAGGCACTGGGTTCGATTCTCAGCACCACATATAAGTAAAGAAAAATAAAGGTCCATCAACAACTAAAAAAAAAAAAAACAAAAACAACAACAACAAAAAAAACGTATTCCTGAAAGGAGGGGAGGAACAGGTAGAATTAGAAGGTTTTGTAGACTTTTGATAGGTGGATTTTAAATAGTCCAAAGCAAAGGCAAAGAAAATTGGCATTGGAATTTGGGCTAGAAGGTAAATTATAAGGATTAGTAAATTCAGAGAAAATATAATTCAGACATTAATCCAAACCAAATTATCCCAGGCAATAAACAAATTTTAGGGAAAAGAATATATTCCAATAAAGAAATGAAGCATCTCGCCCTCTTACTGTATATTTATACATTAATTTGACTTTTCATTTTGGAAAATGTCAAAATAGTATGACTAGCCCAATGAACCCCCCAACCACCCAAATCCAACAGTCGAGTTTTTTGTAAACTGAGGATAAATTTCAAAGGAAATCCTTGAAAGTTGAAGTCAAATTAATGCAAATGTAAGAAGGCTTAGATTTATAAGAATAGCCACTGGAAAACTAAGGCCACTAATGATAAAAGACTACTAGAATTGCTAAGAAAGAGGGGTACTTAAAGTTATGTTTGGAACAAGAAAAAGGTGAACAAGGAGACAGATCTGAAGCTGATGATGTGCTGATGCTGGATGATATGGAGAAAGTAGAACTCTGAAAAATCCTACTTTTCTGTTTGTTAAGGAATTTTTTTTTTAATATTGAAAAGAGTATAATGGATATTGATAAGGGAGAATGAAAGCTCCACATGGTAAAACTTTTCTAAATGGGCTCAAGTATTTGGGCCTGGGTGAATTACATTCTAAGATTCAGAAAGAACTTGTGGCTATCTGTGATCTTTCAGGACATTTTAAAGATAACATTTTCCATATGACTGGAGACAGATAAGGTCAGTTCTAGTTTTCCAAAGGTGAACAAAGTTGGTTCTGTTGGCTGCCAATTGATGAACTTGACCCTGAAACCCTGGCAGGATTCTAGATCAGGAACTAAAGGAATGAATTGTGAGCAGTGAGAGAAGGAAGAATTGATTGCCAACATAGTACAGGCTCACTAAAAGCAAATAATGCCTGCATCATTTCTTCCTTTTTCAAGCTGGCAAAACTGGTAGAACAGGGAAACATGGTAGCATCAGTACAACCCAATTTCAGCAAGTTATTTAACCAGGATTTTTTTCTCATGATAGCTTCCTGAAAGTAGCAGGAAACATGTGCAGGACTTGACAACAATTAATTGGATTGTGCCAGACTGGCCATACCCAGCCAAAAGGAGCTGATTAATGACTAGTACCAAACTTGACAGCATCTCCCTAAATGTGACTTGCAGATAAGCCGCATGAAACTCACTTGGGGGAAAGTGATGAAAATGGATTTCTGGGCCTTGTCTCAGATCTCCTAAATCATAATCTATAAAGGTAGGGCATAGAAGCTCCTTGATGATTCATGTACATATTGAAATTCAAGAATCACTAAACTTCAGGGAAATTTCTGATGTGCTACAGGACTCTTTTCATACTCTGTTCATAATTTCTATCGGTGATGCAATGAGAACTCTTACCATAGGTATATATGACACAGTCAAGAGTATAATAGATAGATTGTTAGAATTAAGATTCCCAGAGATCTTCTGAACAGGGAAAAGCCTAATGATGAAATTTAACAGAAATAGACATAAGTTCTTGTACTTGGATTTAAAAAACAACTGTCAAATAGAGAAGGAAGCAGAAGTTGCTTAGAATCTGTTTTTAAAGAGATGGCTCAGAGGTTTTAGTTAAGAATTAGTTAATAAGACAATTAAATTATTAGACAATAAGAATTAAGGATATGATGTAGATAACCTCTTTGGACCTTGTCCAATAAACTATGCTTATTAGAAGCATAGTTTCTGTGATGAGGAAGATAACATCATCTTTTACTTAGTGTCAGTCATTCTTGGAGTACCATGTTCAAATGGAACTTTCTGCTGTAGATGGAGCAAAGACAAATGGGAGGGCATTCTGTATAGTTCATGTCCTAATCTTCAGAACTTGTGAATATATTTCCTTATACACACGCAGGGATTTTGCATATGCAGTTAAGGTTAGGGACTCTAAAAATGGTAAAATTATTTTGAATTACTCACTTGGGCTCAACCTAATGATAAGACCTTAATGTACCTTTCCTGACTGAGATCAGAGTCAGAGGGAGATGTGATTATAAAGAATGGCCAGAGCTGGGTATGGTGGTGTTTGCCTGTATTCCTACCAAGTTGGGAGACTGAGGCAAAAGGATTATAAGTTCGAGGGCAGCCTCAGCAACTTAGTGAGACCCTATCTCAAAATGAAAAGGACTGGGGATGTAGCTCAGTGGTGAAATGCCTCTGGGTTCAACCCCAGTACCACAAAAGAATGGTCAGAGGGATGCCACATTGCTTCTTTTTTTTTAAAAAACACTTTTAGTTGTAGATGGATGCAATACCTTTATTTACTTTTTTTTTTTTTTTTTTTTTAATGTGGTGCTGAGGATTGAACCCAGTGCAAGGCAAGCGCTCTACCATTGAGCTACAACCCCAGTCAACATTGCTCCTTATAAAGATTTACTGGTTTACCCCTCAAGTAACCAGAAAGGAGCTTAACCCTTCTGACATCTTGAGTTTAGCCTAATAAGACCTATGTTGGACATGTGACCTAAAGAATTATAAGAAAATAAATCTGTGTTGTTTTAATTCCTAAATTTGTTACAGCAACAAAAGAAAAATACCAGGGCTAGGGATATAGTTCAGTAGTAGAGCACTTGCGTAACAGGGTGAGACCCTGGATTCTATCTCCAGCACCGTAAACACACACACACACACACACACACACACACACACACTTAGAGGATTTAGTGTATTCATTATGGTAGAAAGATCTGAAAGGTCACAGGAGCCACTGTTCAAAGAACTGAATTGTTTTATTTGGAGAATAAATGATTCAGTGGAATGAATTTGCTTTCCTTAAGTTTTTGAAGGAATTTCCTTATGAAAGAGGGATTACGTTGTTACTGGGATAGAGTCAGGAGGGAAATGATTTTTGTCTATAAGGAATTATCCAGAACAGGTTAGACTGTTTTCAGAGATGGTAAATTTTCTAACAAGATGACGAAACCAAGGCTGGGCAACTATTCTGCAGAGATATATAGAAGGAAATTCTTTTGAACTCCAAAATCCTATGTAGTTTTAAGGAAAAAATGTATTATTTTTGTTACCTTATGTATTCATGGTTGATTTCTCTAAACCTCTACACCATAGAGCAACACTAAAATTACTATAGAATGAATGTCCCAGACTTATGCTGATATTAGGCTGAATTCACATTTGTGGGGAAAGAGCATTCCATTAAGTCCTTAAATGATTTAGGGACTTAATTCTTACTAGTTAAATCCAGTAGAGGGCAATATTGTACCATCAGTTTGGTTTATTAGTCTTTCATGGGTAGCATGTGGGAAATATTTTGCTCAGATTATTGACTTTAAATGGATGTACTGTGTCTTAGATGTTGGTTGTATGAAACACCCTATTTCTCAGTATCCAATATGATAAGGTTGGAGTTTTATTTGTCAAATCCAAACTTTTCTTTTTTCATTTATTATAATTTTATATATCCACGTTTTGCCCTAAGTACTACAAATTATACAAAGCCCTAGAAAAATAGCTAAGAATAGAAGGTAGTGCCTTTTCTGGGGTGACATTTTTTACTTAAGAAACTATCTTTAAAAATTCCTGACAAATGAGTATTCAAAAAATTTGATATATATATATATATTTTAAAATTCTGTAGGTGCTTAACCAGTTTGGGATCATTGATCTCATTTAGAATATGAAGAAAGTAATGAATTTGCTTGTCCTAAGAATATACATATTCAAAATTTTGCGTGTACTTATAGAGGTTTCTTGAATTTCCAACCATTAATTTTAGGATCTTTCTTAATTGAATACTTCAGTAAAATTTGTCCTGTTATTAATTGATGAGCTTATTTTTTGTAAAGCACTTTTTTTCTGTTTTTATTCCATTGATCGGAATTAGACTACAATAGAGTATCACATTCAAGTTTATGTTTTATGTGTTAACTAGGCTGCCTGTCTTCATTAACCCAATTCTTTGATGGGGTATGTGTTTTTTTCTCCATTTCCTTGGCTTCTCAATTTTTATTTTGCTTGACAGTCACCCTTCTTAAATCTTGTTGCTTTCACTTGCCATTTAAGACAAATCCAAGGCCCATTTCATTGTGTAAGCCTTTTCTGAGCTAGTAACTAAGGAGTTTTCAGAATTTATAACCCTATTTTTGGTTGGATTATTTGTCTTAAACTTCCTTCAGTTTCTTTGTGACCCGTTTATCCATGTAAAGCATTTTTCCAAGATTGCTGAATGAAGCATTGTAAAACATGCAAAATTATAGAAATTACCATCTTTGCTCCTTAAGGATCTTTCAGTAGAATCTTCATGGGTGACTCCAGTGTTGGATAGTAATCTTGGTATGTTTTAAGTACACAGACTGCAACTTTTGAAACCCTTCACAGGACATGAGTGTTTCCATGCAGCATTCCAGGGCTATCTTCCTTATGAAAAGTATCTCCAGGAGCTTGCCCCTGTGAGTATACCAGTGCATGAAAGTCTGCATTATTAGAACAAGGAAATCATAGATCTTTAAGAGACCCTGGTGATCATCTAGAAGAGAACTTCCTACCTTTTTTATGGCACTTACTTAAATGATGGTATCCATATGATCATGATTTCTTGGAGCCCTACTTAGGCCACCACTTCAGGTGTAAACCTGTTCATACCTATCAAGAATGCATAATGGAGAGTCTGGAAATTCTCAACTTCTATGTTTAAGGTAACCCCTTTTTAATATCTGAAAGTTTAGTGGGTCCCTGGTACTTGTGAATTGAAAAGATACATGTGGGTAAATTTTTTATCCTTACGTAGAGGAACCACTTAATCTAATCATTTCATTCATCTCCAGTTGAAGAGCAGGAAACCAAAGCTCATAGAGGTTATGGGATTTGTCCAATGTCTCATTTATTGGAATTTAGGTGTGCCTTCCTGGTCTTTTTTTTTTTTTTTTTTTTTTAACTATACCATCTCTCCATCATGTATTTTATTTATGTAACTACCTTGGCTTCATGGGCGTTATCTTCCTATTATCATGTTTTTGTAAAAAATATATTTTTTAGTTGTAGGTGGACATAATACTTTTATTTTATTTTATTTGTTTAAATTCTTTTTTTTAAAGATGTTGATGGACCTTTATTTATTTTTTTTATTTATATGTGGTGCTGAGACTCGAACCCAGTGCCTCACACATGCGAGGCAAGTACTCTACCACTGAGCCACAACCCCAGCCCCCGATCTTTGTTTTATTTTTATGTGGTGCTGAGGATTGAACCCAGTGCCTCATGTGTGGTAGGTGAGCCCTCTACCACTGAGCTGCAACCTAAGCCCTCTGTGGGTTCTTTTAAAAAATAATTTATTTAAAAATGTATTGGTGCATTAAAATTATACATAATAGTGGGATTCATTGTGAGTATTCATACCTGCCCATGACATAATTTGATCCTTTGAATTCCCCAGAACCTCCCTTTTTCCTCCCTTCCTTCCTTCCCCCCGCCCTGTCCCCTTCTTCTATGGGTCTCCCTTCTATTTTCATGAGATCTCCCCTTTTTTTCCCTCTCCCTCTAGCTTCCACATATGAGAGAAAACATATGACCCTTGACTTTCTGATTCTGTCTTATTTTGCTTAACATAATCCTCTCAAGTTGTATCCATTTTCCTGCAAATTACATAATTTTTTTATAACTGAATAAAACTTCATTGTGTATATACACCACACTCTTTATCTGTTGACAGACACCTTGGCTGGTTCCATAATTTGTGAATTGCACTGCTGTAAACATTGGATATGCATGTATTGTTATTGTATGCTGACTTTCATTCTTTTGGATAAATATCAAGGAGTGGTAGAGTCATATGGTAGTTCCCTTTCTAGTCTTTTGAGGGATCTCCATGTTGACTTCCATAATGGTTACACTAATTTGCAATCCTACCAACAGTGTATAAGAGTTCCTTTTTCCTTGCCAGTGTTTGTTACTATTTGTATTCTTGATGATTGCCATTCTAACTGGAGTAAGATGAAATCTCAGTGTAATTTTGATTTGCATTTCCCTGATTGCTAAAGATACAGAACTTTTTTTTATGTGTCTTTTGACCAATAGAAATGTTTGTTTAGTTTGCCCATTTGTTGATTGGGTTATTTGTTTCATTTGGGGTTAAGTTTTTTGAGTTTTTTATATATTCTGGTATTAATCCTGATAGAAGAATAGCTGGCAGAGATTTTTAATTGTTCTGTAGGTTCTCTGTTCAGGCTCTAAATTGTTTCCATTGCTAAGTAGAAGCTTTTAAATTTAATGTTATCCCATTCTTGGCATTATTTCCTGAGCTTTAAGAATTCTACTGAGGAAGTTTAACAATATTGATTCTGCAAATCCATGAACATGGTAGGTCTTTGCATTCTCTAGTGTCTTTTTCAGTGTTCTATAATTTTCATTGTAGGGGTCTTTCACCTTCTTGGGTAGATTTATTCCTCAGTATTTTATTTATTTTTGAAACTATGTAAATGGAGTTGTTTTCCTACTTTTTTGCAGATTAATTATTTATGTATAGAAAATATTTTGATTTTCATATCTTATTCCTTTCCTGAATTTGTTTATTAGTTCTAGCAGTCTTATGGTGGAACTTTTTGGATCTTTTAAGTATAGGATCATAATATCTGCAAAGAGTAATAATTTGACTTCTTCCTTTCCTATTTGTCTCCCTTTTATTTCTTCTCTTGCCTAATTGCTCTGGATAAAATTTCAAAATACTGTATTGAATGGGGTAGTGAGAATGAATATCCTTTTCTCTTCCATTCAGTATGATGTTTGCTATGGATTTGTCATACATAGGCTTTAGGATGTTGAGGTAAGCTCCTTCTATCCCTAGTTTCTTCATTGTTTGTGTCATGAATGAATGCTGAATTTTGTCAGACTTTTTCTGCTTCTATTGAAATGATCATTTAAATTTTGCCCTTGATTCTATTTATGTGGCAAATTGCATTTATTGATTTGTGTATGTTGAATCATCCTTGCATGCCTGGAATGAAAGCAACTTGATCATGATGTATTATTGTATATGGTCTTGATGTATTATTGAATATGATTTACTAAAATTTTATTATTAGAAATCTTTACATTTATGTTCATCAAGGATATTGGTCTGTAATTTTCTTTCCTTGATGTGTCCTTATTGATTTTGGTATCAGGGTGATATTTGCATCATAGAATGAATTAGAAGTATTTCACCTCTTTTTCTTTCATGGAATAATTTAAGGAGCATTGGGATTAATTCTTCTTTAAAGATCTAGTTGAATTCAGCTTAGAATTCATCTGGTCCTGGGCTTTTCTTTGTTGTAAGGATTTTCAATCTTATTGTTATTGGGTTTTTTAGACCTCTTGGTTGAGTTTTGGTAGTCCATATGTATCTAGAAATTTACTCATTTCTTCAAGATTTTCTAATTTATCAGAATATAAGTTTTCAAAAAATTCTCAGTGAATCTCTGGATTTCAGTGATGTCTCTATGGTGATATCTCCCTTTTCCTCTCTAATTTTATTAATTTAGATCTTCCCTCTCTTTTTGGTTAATTTGGCTAAGCATTTCTCAATACAACTCTTTGATACATTGATCCTTTATGTATATTTTTAAATTCTCTATTTCTTTCATTTTGGCTCTTAATTATTTCCTTCCTTCTACTTGTTTTAGAATTGGTTCATTCATGTTTTTCTAGGGCCTTGAGCTGCATCATGAGGTTGCTTATTTGGTATCTTTCTGATTTTTATTGTAGCAACTCATAGCTATAAACTTTCTTTTTCATAGTGTCCCAGAGAGTCTGATATGTTGTATCTCTATTCTCATTTGCTTCTAAAATTTTAAAAATTTCTCCCTTGATTTCTTCTATGACCCATTCATCACTCAAAAGTGCATTGTTCAGGGAGAGGGATCCAAAACGGCAGAATAGAGGAGGTTGCATTCCTGGCTGCTCTGTGGTATGAAACCAAGAAAGCAGACAGGGAGCCTCTCCTCAAGGTGGGTGAACAAGGAAAGGGGGTTGGATTTTACTGGAACCAAAAACTGGACATTCAAAGTAGTCTAGGGACATGGTAGGTTAGATATAATAAAATAAGGAAAAAATCTCCAGCAGCATAGCAGCTGCCACAGCAGGCCAGAAGTATCAGCCAGAGAGGTTCCTCCTTGAGTGTAATAGAGGGATAAGGGAAATTAAAGGGACCTGGATTTTTGGGAGACCCAAGTTGTGTCTAAGTACGGAGTGTTTAGAGACCAAGGACATTGCCCAGCAAATCTGAAGGACTCACTGCATGATATCCATGTGTGGGGAGGGAAGCCACCATCTCTCTAGGCAGCTTGTGGAAGACGAAGGAAGTAACCATTTTTCAGCTTTGGCATGGGGGAGGCAACTGAGGAAACCGAATACTGGCAAACCTGACTTTGACCTGAAATATAGTCCCAACATAGAGTGTGCTTAAGTGACCAGAAGAAAATCAAACGTGGAGAGAGGTTTAAACAGGAGACAACTGGTTGTGGAAACCCGCTGAGCTTTACCCATCCCCCTTCCAGTCCAATTGCTTGCAGGACCAACTGGGGGAGATGCATCTGGCCAGGAACTCGGAAGGGTGAGAGAAATTGTTTGGAGACTGAACTGGAGACCAGGAAATATGGGGTCTGCAGGTGACAGGGGACAAAGAATTGGGTCCCCCACCACAGGAGTAGAACACAGAGGAGATCCCTTCAAGGTGGACCAGCAAGCACTGGGCACTGGAGGTTTGCTGATTTAAAATCTCCAGACCAATTAGTATTCATTGAAGAGCCTGGAGCCTGCCTATTCCTAAATCCTGCCTCCAGGAATTCCGCCTATGGGATTGCCTTTCTCACTCCAGCAGGCCAGAGGGTGGATCATCACACTCCAGAAGAACCCACCTAAAACTGCTGAGAATAGAACCAGAATATTTTGAACTCCAAGAAAGAATTCTTTAACTTTTCTTCATGATTTTTTTTTCTAATTCTTTTTCACAGTTTAATTGTGACCTTAATGGTACATGGACATTTATACAGTTTCCTTTTTCTTCTTCTTCTTCTCATCTCTATCATTTTTGAGGCCAGTTATTTTACATGGATTAATTTTTTGTGAAGTAGGATGTTTGACTAGTGTGTTTTAGTTTTGTTTTGTATTCTTATATTTTAATTTTTAAGGTGTGTGTGTGTGTGTGTGTGTGTGTGTGTGTGTGTGTGTGTGTGTGGGTGGTGCTGGGGATTGAACCCAGGGCCTTGTGCTTGCGAGGCAAGCTAACTGGGCTATATCCCCAGTCCTATTTTTAATTTTAAAAAATTTTTACTTTATATATATTTTTTTCTCCTACCTGTTTCCCTTGATTTTCTCTTTTCTTCTGCTAACAGCCAATGTATATTGCTCTCTTTCACTCTTCCTTTAATCTTTTACTTCTGTCTTCTTTCCTTCTCCCACGTAATCATCATATCCTATATCACTTCTGTTTTCTCCCTGTCTACCCTTTGAAAATGTAAACCCTTTCACAAACTTGCTGTTTTTATTATAGGCACTAACTGATCGTATTTTTTTTTAAATTTTTTTTTTAAATACTTGTAGATGGACACAAAACCTTTATTTATTTTTATGTGATGCTGAGTATTGAACCCAATACCTTACACATGCTAGGCAAGTGCTCTACCACTGAGCCACAGCTCCAACCCTGATCATATTATTTCTGTTTATTGTAATAATTAACACTATAGACATCATGGTAGGAAGTATTTGGTTTAATGCTGTAAATCATTTGCATTGGTTGTTGTTATTGTTTGTTTTCCCCTAAACAGTGAGGTACTGAAAACCTTCAGGGACACTATAAGTCCACAGAGTAGAAACTCTGCTGCCTCAGATCCATACTGCTGGATGGGTAGACGCACAACAACATGAAAAAGCAAGGGAACAAATCACCCCAAGCAAACCAAGATACTCCAATAACACAATCTATCGATACAACAGTGGGAGAAATGTCAGAGGAAAAGTTTAGAATTCATATAATTAAACTGATTTGCAAAGTAAAGGATGATATAAGAGGGCAAATACAGGTAGCAAAAGATTAGTTCAATAAAGTGATAGAGATTCTGAGAAAACACCAAACAGAAATCCTTGAAATGAAGGAACCAGTAAACCAAATTAAAAATTCAGTAGAAAGCATCACCAGCAGACTAGACCACTTGGAAAACAGAACCTCAGGCAATGAAGACAAAATATATATTCTTGAAAATAGAGTTCACCACAGAGAGATGTTAAGAACCATGAACAGAACTTCTAAGAATTATGGGATAACATGAAAAGACCAAATGTAAGATTTATCAGGATATATGATGGTGTGGAGATACAAACCAAAGGAATGCACAAACTTTTCAATGAAATAATATTAGAAAATTTCCCAAACCTAAAAAATGAAATGGAAAATCAAATATAAGAGGCTTATAGGACCCCAAATATGCAAAATTACAACAGATCCACATCAAAGCACATTATAATGAAAATGCCAGCACACAGAATGAGAATAGAATTTTAAAGGCTCTGAGAGAAAAATATCAGATTACATATAGGGGGAAACCAATTTGAATCTCAGCGGATTTCTCAACCCAGACCCTCAAAGCTACGAGGATATATAACATATACCAAGCCCTGAAAGAAAATGGATGCCTGCCAAGAATCCTATGTCCAGCAAAATTGAGCTTCAGACTTGAAGATGAAATAAAACCCTCCATGATAAAAATTAAAAGAATTTGCCACCAGAAAGCTTGCACTTCAGAATTTTTTTTTTTTCTTTTGCAGTGCTAGGGATTGAACCCAGGTCCTTGTGCATTCGAGGCAAGCACTCTACCAACTGAGCTACATCCCCAGCCCCAGAATATTCTTAACAAAATATTCCATGAAGATGAAATGAAAAAAAAAAAAAAAAAAAAAAGTGAAAACCAGTGAAGGGAGGAACTTCACTAAAGGAATAGTCAATCAAAGGAGAAACTAACTCAAATTAAAAACTAGAAATAAACCAAAATAACCAGGAACACAAATCATATTAATAACCTTGAACATTAATGGCCTGAACTCATCAATCAAAAGACATAGACTAGAAGATTGGATTAAAAAATAAGACCCAACAATATGTCGTCTCCAAGAGACTCACCTCACAGGCAAAGACATCCACAGACTGAAGATGAAAGGATGGGAAAAAACATACCACTCACATGGATCTCGTAAACAAGCCTGGGTTTCATATTCATAACAGATAAAGTGGACATCAAACCAAATTTAATCAGAAGAGACAAAGAAGGACATTTCATACTGCTTAAGGGAATTATACATCAAGAAGACATAACAATTTAAAATATTTATGCCCCAAACAGTGGAGCATCTATGTACATCAAACAAACCCTTCTCAATTCCAAGAATCAAATAGACCACATCACAGTAATACTGGGTAACTTAAACATACCTCTGTCATCACTGGATAGATCCTCCAAACAAAACTAAAGAAGCTATAGAAGTATAAAATACAATTGATAATTTAGACTTAATAGATATATATAGAATATTTCATCCATTAATGACTGAATGCACTTCCTTCTCAGCAGCACATGGATCCTTCTCTAATATAGACCATGTTATGTAAGCTATCACATATGTTGGCATACAATTGTAATATTACCTTAATATGTGTTTAGAATCTGTTGGGTTATTGTGATAGCTCCCTTTCCATTGATACTAAGTTTTATGTTCTTGCTTTTTTCTTGATTGGACTTATTTGATTTTTATCAAATTTTAGCTCTATTATTTCTTCTCTATTTCATATATTTCTGCTCCTACTCTTATTTTTTCCTTCCTACTACATAATTTGAAAATAATTTGATCGTTATTCTAGCTTCCTTCTGATACAAGTACTTTAAGTTATATATGTTCATCTGAGTACTGTTTCATGTTTTAAGCTTTTATTATCACTAAGTTCAAAGCATTTTTTATTTTGCTTTGCTGTGCACAAGTTTTTTTAATTTTAATTTTTACAGACTGCATTTTGGTTCATTGTACACAAATGGGGCACATTTCATTTCTATGGTTGTACATGATGTAGATGCGCACCATTTGTGTAATTATACATGTACATAGGGTAATGATGTCTGTCCCATTCTGCTATCTTTCCTTCCCCCACTTCCTACCCCCCCATTTCCCTCTACATAATCCAAAGTTCCTTCATTCTTCTCTTACCCCCTTTTTCCTCCCCACCTTATGTATCATTATCTACTTACAGTGAAAACATTTGGCCTTTGGTTTTTTGGGATTGGCTTTTCTGACTTAGCATGATATTCTCCAACTCCATCCATTTACCTGCAAATGCCATAATTTTATTCTTCTTTGCAGCTGAATAATATTCCATTGTGTATATATACCACAGTTCCTTTATCCATTCATCTGTTGAAGGGTATCTAGGTTGGTTCCATTATCTAGCTATCGTGAATTGAGCTGCTATAAACGTTGATGTGGCTATGTTACTGTTACTGTTACTGATAATTGGTGGGTCCATTCCAAGTTTTCTGAGGAATCTCCATACTGCTTTCCAGAGGTGACTGCGCCAATTTGCATCCACTAGTGATATATGAGTGTGCCTTTTCCCCCAAAACCATGCCAACAGTTATTATTGCTTGTGTTCTTTTTTTTTTTTTTTTTTTTTTTGCGGTGCTGGGGATTGAACCCAGGGCCTTGTGCTTACGAGGCAAGCACTCTACCAACTGAGCTATCTGCCCCCCAACCCCTTGCTTGTGTTCTTGATAATAGCCATTCTGATTAGAATGAGATGAAATCTTAGGGTGGTTTTGATTTGCATTTCTCTAATTACTAGAGATGATGAACACTTTTTCATATATTTGATTCCCTGTATATCTTTTTCTGTGAAGTGTCTGTCCAGTTTCTTAGCCCATTTATTGATTGGGTTCTTTGTATTTTTGGTGTAAAGTTTTTTAAGTTCTTTATAAATTTTGGAGATTAGTGCTCTATCTGAAGTGCATGTGGAAAAGATTTTCTCCCACTCTGTAGGGTCTCTTTTCACATTATTGATTGTTTCCTTTGCTAAGAAAAAGCTTTTTAGTTTGAATCCATCCCATTTATTGATTCTTGCTTTCATTTCTCATGCTCTGGAAGTCTTGTTAAGGAAGTATGGTCCTAAGCCAACATAATGAAGATTTGGGACTGCTTTTTCTTCTGTTTGGTGCAGGGTCTCTGGTCTAATTCCTAGGTCCTTGATCCATTTTGAGTTGAGTTTTGTGCAGGGTGAGACATAGGGTCTAATTTCATTTTACTACATATGGATTTCCAGTTTTGCCAGCACCATTCGTTGAAGAGGCTGTTTTTTCTCCATTGTATGTTTTTGGCACTTTTTTTTTTTTTTTTTTTTTTTTTTTTTTTGGGTGCTGGGGATCGAACCCAGGGCCTTGTGCTTACAATGCAAGCACTCTACCAACTGAGCTATCTCCCCAGCCCCTGTTTTTGGCACTTTTGTCTAGTGTGAGATAACTGTATTTATGTGGGTTTGTCTCTGTGTCTTCTATTCTGTACCACTGGTCTACCTGTCTATTTTGATGCCAATACTATGCCTTGGTACTATTGCTCTGTGATATAGTTTAAGGTGTGGTATTGTGATACCTCCTACTTCACTCTTCCTGCTCAGGGTTGCTTTGGCTATTGTGGGTCTCTTATTCTTCCAAGTGAATTTCATGATTGCTTTCTCTATTTCTATGAGGAATGTCATTGGGATTTTAATTGTAATTGCTTTGAATCTCAAAGCACTTTTAATTAACTTTTCTTGTGCTTTCTTCCTTGACCTCTGAGATATTTATAAGTGTATCATTTAATTTTGAAATAGTTGACATGTAGAGTTGGGGTTCTATTTATCTTAAAGTGATTGATTTCTAATATAATAAATCATGCAGGAAATACAGTCTGCATGATTTCAAATTTTAAAAAAGTAATAAAAATGCTTTTATATTGATTGTATCGGTTACATACATGTCAAAACTGATCAAATTGCATACTTCAAATATGTTCATTTTATTGTACTTCAGTTTTACTCAATAAAGCTATGGGTACAAAAAGGTACATTGTTCAGAATCCATGTGTTTATGTGTTTCCTTGCTGTTGATTTCTGGTTTCATTCCATTATGATCTGATACGATGCAAGGAATTATATAAAAAAAATTTTTTTATATTTGTTAAGATTTACTTTGCGGCCTAAAATACAGTCTGTTGTGGAGAAAGTTCTATGAGCAACTGAGGAGAAAGTATTCATTTGTTGGTAGATGAACTATCCTATATATTTCTGGTAAGTTCATTTGATTTATAGTGTTTTTTAGGTCTGAAGTGTCTTTGCTGATTTTATGACCTATCTATTGGTTAAAGAAATCACCTAGTATTATTGTGTTGGGATCTATCTGAGCCTTTCAGTAGAGAAATGTTTGGTTTATGTAATTTTCTTGTTGGATTATTCCCTTTACCAATATGTAGTGACCCTCTTGTCTCTTCTGATTAGTTTTGGTTTAAAGTCTACTTTGTTGGATATGAGGGTATCTACTCTTGCTTGCTTTTGCACTTCATTTGCATGTAATATCATTTTCCATCCTTTCACTTCTAACTTGTAGATGTCTTTACCTGTAAGGTGAGTTTCTTGCAGGAAACATATAGTTAAGACTTTTAAATTCAATCTACCAGTCTATGTCTTTTAATTGGAAAGTTGAGGCCATTCCCATTCAGTGTTTTATAGAGAGGTATTTATTATTTCTTGCCATTTTGATTTATTTCTATGGCATTACCTTTTCTTAACCACTCACCTTATTAAGCTATACATTTAGGAACAAAACTGAGGGCCTAGGAATCCCAGAATGATGAATATAGGCAACTCTGCTATGTCAGAGGAAACATGGAATTAGACATGGTGTAAATTCAGGATTTTATTATTTGATACACATCTGAGACAAGTTCCAAGTGAGAAAGGATGAGACTTTGACATGCAGTGAGTCAAAGTCTTAAATAAAATGCACAACCTGGTTAAAATGGGCAATCAGAAGTCTAGCTATTATAGAACCCAGACAAGTAATAACTTGCTAGTAACTAATGAATCATTATCAGGGTACAGGCACAAGGAGCCCAACAAAAACAACCCAATTCCTGAGATCATTGTAGCATGCAACAAGGACTATTGTTCCTGGCAGTGGGTTGCTGAGGTCAAGTAGGGCTCAAAACAAGACTAATTCTAAAAACCACCAAAGTAATATAATGTATATTGGGTTCACGAATACACTTGTTAAGGCATTCAGACATATATTTAAATACATAAAGATTCATATGCTTACTTTCTAACTTTGCCATTTTCTTGACTTGAACCCAGTTAAGTACAGGTGGAAGCGAGAGCAAGAAAAGCAAAGGGGTTGCTGTGATTTGTCTACCAGTGTTGGTAGGGTACATTAAAAAATATGAGGTAGACTTAAGAACTTAGTTTCTTTTTTAATTTATATGGTCTAATTCTTGTGATAAGACATTCGGCATCCTTAAAATTTATAGTAAGAAATGGTAATGTGACTGGGTGCAGTGCTGCATGCCTGCCACTCCAGAGGCTTGGGAGGCTCAGGCAGGAGGCTCATGCGTTCAAAGCCAGCCTCAGCAACTTAGTGAGGCCCTAACTAATTCAGTGAAACCCTTTCTCTAAATAAAATACACAAAAGGACTGTGGATGTGGCTCAGTGGTTAAGTGCCCCTGGGTTCAATCCCCATACCAAAAAAAAAAGAGAGAGAGAAAGAAAAGAAATGGTAATATAACATAATTAAATAGAATAGAAGCTGAAGCAATCCTTTTTCTTCTTTGCAGTAACTAGGAATTGAACCCAGGAGCCCTTTAACATTGAGCTACATCCTGCCCTTTTTATTTTTTATTTTGAGATAGGGCCTTGAACTTGGGATCCTCCTGCTGCAGATACTGAGTCACCAGGATTATAGGTATGTGCCACAGATCTACAGATGGCTACAGATCTTTTTCCTTAAAAACTTCTCGCACTGGGCATGGTGATGCATCCTTGTGATCCCAGGGACTCAGGAGGCTGAGGTAGGAGGATCACAAGTTCAAGGCCAGCCCTAGCAATCTAGTGAAGCCCTAAGCAATTTAGCAATTTCAATTTTAAAAATAAAAATGGCTGGGAATGTAGCTCAGTGGTAAAATACCCCTAGGTTCAAACCCCAGTACTCAAAAAAAAAAATCAACAATGACCACAAAAAGGCATTTCTACACTAAATGCAACATATAAGCACGTTGTTTACCAACCATAGAGAGCCTTTAATCACTTTTTTCCTGAGTAATTTTTAGTATTGTGACTTAGTAGACAGAGTTTCAGAAAAAGTAAGCTTTTAATTTAGGCTCTTATGCTTGTTATGTTTTTTTTTTTTCTTATCACCTAGAGAAGTCATCATAGCCATTCTTTTTTCCGATATGATCACTGTGTTTTTAGAGTTAGTCATACCAACCTACTAAGTTATGATTGTTTTCAGTCATATATAATAATGATAACAAATATATGTGTGTGTATGTATATGTAAAGTGGTAGGTTTTATGTAGAACAGCCACATAACCATTGTGTTTTAGGAGCAGCAAGATAAAAATCCCTTTTTCAGGAAGACAAGCCACCACCATATGTTGAATATTTGCATGGCATAATGTGCTGCATGTGCCCCTCATTTAATCATCACAATCCCTTGAAGTAGGTGGTGTTTTTATTCCCACTTTAGAGATGAAATTGAAATTCAAGGTTACTTTGCTGATAACTAGCAGAATCAGGATTTGAACTCTCAAAAGTGAGTTATTGTGTTTCTGTGTTTATATGGAAGACCAGACCAAGTTCTGATCTTCACTGGTTTTCTCTCTCCAAATGATGCAATATCCTCAAACTTGGGAAAATGATCCTTGGTTTAAAACAAAAACAAACTAGGACTCTTGTAATATTTTAACAAGAGCAATAATTTAACAAGAGTGATGATAGACCATCAGTTTATTTTGTGATTTTTATTATAACTTTTCAGACAAAATTAAAATGATATTTTTAGCTCTTGCCTGGTACATTTGTGTTCAGGTTTTGTTAATAGATGACTGTCAATTGCAGAAGAGTTCTAGTCAAATACTGTATTATTTCATATATTTTAAATATAGAAATTACCATCATTTCTGTGTGGAACTTAGGAAGATTGGGGTGTGCGTGTGTGTTGGTGAATGTTGGTATAAAGTTCCTTAATTGAAGGTGAGAGTTACCAGTAAGGCTTTCACCTATGTCCTTTTGTCATGGAAATGTCCAAGAAAAGGAGGGTGGTGGCAAGTGCTGGCCTAAAGTTACACACATTAAACTTCACTATTGACTTCTCAGAAAATTCTTTCATTAAGAAATAATCCTAGTACTTTCTTCCTTTTGAAAATAGGAAGGATCAGGGGCTGGGGTTGTGGCTCAGTGGTAGAGCGCTTGCCTAGCACGCATGAGGCACTGGGTTCTTACCCCAGCACCACATTAAAAAACAAAACAAAAACAACAACCTAAACAAAATAAAGGTATTGTGTCCATCTATAACTGAAAGTATTTTTAAAAAAGGAAGGGTCAGCAAAATAGTTTTAGGTCAGGTTTGTCTGTTAGGAAGTGTTGATTAATCTCAGTGCTCAGCAACTCTTCCTTTTTAAAATTAGCTTGTTCTGCTTTAAGTATTAGAAGATATTTTTACAAATTTTCCCTTTTGAACAAAACGGAATCTGTTTTTCCCTCACTATTATTAACATAGTATCAATACTAGTGGGATCTGTTTTCCAGATAAGATCCCATTCAAAGACCCAGGTGGAAATGTTTAACGGGGACATTTTTTTCTAAGAAAAATCTAAGCCTCTTTTTCCTTGTTCTTACATTTATTATGCAAAGTTATCCAGTTTTTTCCTTCTTTTCTTGAGAAAAAGGAAAAATAAGGTTTATTACTTTGCAAGCAGAGGAGAAACACAGAAGACTCCTGTCTCGAAGGCTGTGATTCTGCCCATCAGCAGGAACAGGGAGCTTTTAAAGAGGTGACTCAAAGGCTACATTCCATGTGTTCTCTGTCTGGAGTTGTAATTCACTTATTAATTTGGGACAGTCATTTCTGAGATTTTCTGGTACCATCCCCAAAGTCTGGATTACTTTGTTCCAGTTTTTTTAATAAGACAAATACTTTTCTACTAATTTTGGCAGTCATTTATAAACTGATGTGCAAGAGTGGTCATTTCACAATGCTGCTATCCTTTTCTGCTTCTAGCTGTGGTTTAACAATTAGTGGGAGATCAGCTGGTAATATGGCAGTCTCTGCAACTATAGCAAGAGCACTCAGCAGGTTCTGGCAAAAGGAAGAGGGCAAGTTTTTTATTTTAAAAAATTTTGGGGGCGATCCAAGATGGCGGACTACAGGGTGACTGTATCTCCAGTGGCTCCAGAACCCAGGATTCAAGAAGGGGAGGCATTGAGAGACTCGGACTAAAATAGAGCCACGGGGTGAGTCTCCCCCACCGGGTGAAGCTCGGCCTGGGCGGCAGGCCCGGATAGGGGCGGCTTATCAGAGTAGGGCAGGGCAGCTAGAGTCTTCCCCAGGCAGCCCTGCGTACTCTGGTGGTGGGCTCCTCCCACACAGCCAGCTTCTCCAGCTTCTCGGAGCAGGCCCCCCCAGTGAGAGCCTTTCTGCACAGAACCAGCTCCAAGTCCCTGAGCCAGCGCGGTGAGCTCCGGCCCGCAGGCAGTTTTAGGGACCAGGACAGGACAGCCAGGGACTTCCCCAAGCAGCCTGGCCCCCTCCGGCGGGAGGCGCCTTTCAAGGCTAGCTTCTCGGAGCAGACCGTCCAGTGAGAACCTTTCTACACAGAGCCAGCCACAAGTCCCCAAGCCAGTGGAGAGCTCTGACCTGCAAGCAGCCTCTGGGACCAGGGCAGGGCAGCCAGAGACTTCTCCAGGCGATCCTGCCCGCTCCGGCTGCAGGCTCTTTCCACCAGGCGATCCAAGATGGCGGACTAGAGGGTGACTGCATCTCCAGTCACTCCAGAACCCAGGATTCAAGAAGGGGAGGCATTGAGAGATTCGGACTAAAATAGAGCCACGGGGTAAGTCTCCCCCACCGGGTGAAGCTCGGCCTGGGCGGCAAGCACGGATAGGGGCGGCTTATCAGAGCAGGGCAGGGCAGCTAGAGTCTTCCCCAGGTAGCCCTGCTCACTTTGGCGGTGGGCTCCTCCCACATGGCCAGCTTCTCGGAGCAGGCCCCCCAGTGAAAGCCTTTCCACACCGAGCCAGCTCCAAGCCCTGGAACCAGTAGCAGGCTAGGGGCAGCTTTCTTCAGAAGCACTGCATTATCAAGTTCTTCCAAGACTTCAGGCTACTGAAGGCTGGGAGGTGATACACTGGAAATCTACAGGGACACTGTAAGCCAATAGAGGAAATCTGTAATATCTCAGAGTCCCACTGACATCTGACCAATATGAGAAAACAAGGGAAGAAAATGTCCCAAACAAACCTAGATACTATATCAATAAAACCCAATGACAGCACAGCAGAAGAAATGTCAGAAAGGGAGTTCAGAATGTACATAATTAAAACAATCAGGGAAGCAAACGAGGAGATGAAAGAGCAAATGCAGGCATTGAAGGAGGAGATGAAAGAGCAAATGCAGGCATTAAATGATAGCACCAATCAACAGTTAAAAGAGCAAATATGGGAAACAAGAGATCATTTCAATAAAGAGTTAGAGATACTGAAAAAAAAACAAACAAACAAATTCTTGAAATGAAGGAAACAATAAACCAAGTTAAAAACTCCATAGAAAGCATAACCAATAGGATAGAACACCTGGAAGATAGAACCTCAGACATTGAAGACAAAATATTTAATCTTGAAGACAAAGTTGACCAAACAAAGAAGATGGTAAGAAATCATGAACAGAACCTACAAGAATTATGGGATATTATGAAAAGGCCAAATTTAAGAATTATTGGGATTGAAGAAGGCTTAGAGAAACAAACCAAAGGAATGAACAATCTATTCAATGAAATAATATCAGAAAATTTCCCAAATCTGAAGAATGAAATGGAAAACCAAGTACAAGAGGCTTATAGGACTCCAAATATACAAAATTACAACAGACCCACATCAAGGCACATTATTATGAAAATACCTAACCCACAAAATAAAGTCAGAATTTTAAAGGCCGCGAGAGAAAAGAATCAAATTACATTCAGGGGGAAACCAATAAGAATATCAGCAGATTTTTTAATCCAGACCCTAAAAACTAGAAGGGCCTGGAACAACATTTACCAAGCCCTGAAAGAAAATAGATGCCAACCAAGAATCTTATACCCAGCAAAACTTACTTTCAGATTTGACGATGAACTAAGATCCTTCCATGATAAACAAAAGCTAAAGGAATTTACAAAAAGAAAGCCAGCATTACAGAACATTCTCAGCAAAATATTCCATGAGGAAGAGATGAAAAACAACGATGCAAATCAGTAACGGGAGGAACTAGCCTAAAAGAATAGCCAAATAAAGGAGAAACCAAATCATGTCAAAAAACAAAAATGAGTCAAATGACTGGGAATACAAATCATATATCAGTAATAACCCTGAATGTTAATGGCCTGAACTCATCAATCAAAAGACATAGACTGGCAGATTGGATTAAAAAGAAAAATCCAACAATATGCTGCCTGCAAGAGACTCATCTCATAGAAAGAGATACCCATAGACTAAAGGTGAAAGGATGGGAAAAAACCTACCACGCACATGGACTCAGTAAAAAAGCGGGGGTTTCCATCCTTATATCAGATAAAGTGGACTTCAAGCCAAAGTTAGTCAGAAGGGATAAAGAAGGACATTACATACTGCTTAAGGGAAGCATAAATCAGCAAGACATAACAATCATAAATACCTATGCCCTGAACATTAGCTTTTCCATGTACGTCAAACAAATCCTTCTCAATTCCAGAAATCAAATAGACCACAACACAATAATACTAGGCGATTTTAACACACCTCTCTCACCACTGGATAGATCTTCCAAACAAAAATTGAATAAAGAAACCATAGATCTCAATAACACAATCAACAATTTAGACTTAACTGACATATATAGAATATACCATACACCAAAGAATGAATACACTTTCTTCTCAGCAGCATATGGATCCTTCTCTAAAATAGACCATATTTTATGCCACAAAGCTACTGTTAGCAAATACAAGAAGATAGAGATACTACCTTGTACTCTATCAGATCATAATGGATTGAAATTAGAAATAAATGACAGAATAAAAAGCAGAAACTTCTCCAATACCTGGAGATTAAATCATATAGTATTATATGATGAATGGATAATAGAAGACATCAAGAGGGAAATAAAAAAATTCTTAGAAGTAAACGAGAACAAAGACACATCATATCAAAATCTCTGGGACACTATGAAAGCAGTACTTAGAGGAAGATTTATTTCATGGGGCGCATTCAACAAAAGAAGTAGAAAGCAACAAATAAACGACTTAACACTACAGCTCAAAGCCCTAGAAAAAGAAGAGCAGACCAACCCCAAAAGTAGTAGAAGACAGGAAATAGTTAAAATCAGAGCCGAAATGAACGAAATTGAAACAAAAGAAACAATCGGAAAAATTAACAAAATAAAGAGTTGGTTCTTTGAAAAAATAAACAAAATTGATAAACCCTTAGCCACACTAACAAAGAGAAAGAGGGAGAAAACTCAAATTACTAAAATTCATAATGAACAAGGAAATATCACAACAGACACGAGTGAAATACAAAACATAATTAGAAACTATTTTGAAAATCTATACTCCAACAAAACAGAAAACCTCGAAGACATCAACAAGTTTCTAGAGACATATAATTACCTAAACTGAACGAGGAGTACATACACAACTTAAATAAATCAATTTCAAGCAATGAAATAGAAGAGGTTATCAAAAGCCTACCAACAAAGAAAAGTCCAGGTCCAGATGGGTTCTCAGCCGAGTTCTACAAAAACCTTTAAAGAAGAGCTCATTCCAATACTCCTAAAAGTATTCCATAAAATAGAAGAGGAGGGAACCCTCCCAAACTCATTCTATGAAGCCAATATCACCCTGATACCTAAACCAGACAGAGACACATCGAGGAAAGAAAATTTCAGACCAATATCCTTAATGAACATCGACGCAAAAATTCTCAACAAAATTTTAGCAAATCACATACAAAAATATAATAAAAAGATAGTGCACCATGATCAAGTGGGTTTTATCCCAGGGATGCAAGGTTGGTTCAACATCTGGATATCAACAAATGTCATTCACCATATCAACAGACTTAAATTTAAGAATCACATGATTATTTCAATAGATGCAGAAAAAGTATTCAATAAAATACAGCATCCCTTCATGCTCAAAACACTAGAAAAAATCGGGGTAGTGGGAACATTCCTTAACATTGTAAAGGCCATCTACGCTAAGCCCATGGCCAATATCATTCTAAATGGTGAAAAACTGAGAGCATTCCCCCTAAAAACTGGAACAAGTCAGGGATGCCCTCTTTCACCACTTCTATTCAACATCGTCCTTGAGACTCTAGCCAGAGCAATTAGACAAACGTAAGAAATTTAAAGGGACACGAATTGGAAAAGAAGAACTCAAACTATCCCTGTTCGCTAATGACATGATTATATATTTAGAGGAACCTGGAAATTCCACCAGAAAACTCTTAGAACTCATAAGTGATTTCAGTAAAGTAGCAGGTTACAAGATCAATGCCCATAAATCCAACGCATTTTTATACATAAGTGATGAATCTTCAGAAAGAGAAATTAGGAAAACTACCCCATTCACAATAGCATTGAAAAAAATAAAATACTTGGGAATCAATCTCACAAAAGAGGTGAAAGACCTCTACAATGAGAACTACAGAACGCCAAAGAAAGAAATTAAAGAAAACCTTAGAAGATGGAAAGATCTCCCATGTTCTTGGATAGGCAGAATTAATATTGTCAAAATGGCCATACTACCAAAAGTGCTATACAGATTCAATGCAATTCCAATTAAAATCCCAATGACATACCTCACAGAAACAGAGTAAGCAATCGTAAAATTCATCTGGAAGAATAAGAAACCCAGAATAGCTAGAGCAATCCTCAGTAGAAAGAGCAAAGCAGGGGGTATCGCAATACCATATCTTCAACTCTATTACAAAGCAATAGTAACAAAAACGGCATGGTATTGGTACCAAAATAAACAGGTGGATCAATGGTACAGAATAGAGGACATGGACACAAACCCAAATAAATACAATTTTCTCATACTAGACAAAGGTGCCAAAAATATGCAATGGAGAAAAGATAGCCTCTTCAACAAATGGTGCTGGGAAAACTGGAAAACCATATGCAACAGAATGAAATTAAACCCCTGTCTCTCACCCTGCACAAAAATCAACTCAAAATGGATCAAGGACCTCGGAATCAGACCAGAGACCCTGCATCTTATAGAAGAAAAAGTAGGTCCAAATCTTCAACTTGTTGGCTTAGGATCAGACTTCCTTAACAGGATTCCCATAGCACAAGAAGTAAAAGCAAGAATCAACAACTGGGATAGATTCAAACTAAAAAGCTTTCTCTCAGCAAAGGAAACTATCAGTAATGTGAAGAGTGAGCCTACAGAGTGGGAGAATATCTTTGTCACTCATACTTCAGATAGAGTGCTAATTTCCAGAATCTATAAAGAACTCAAAAAACTCTACACCAAGAATACAAATAATCCAATTAACAAATGGGCTAAGGAAATGAAGACACTTCACAGAAGATGTACAAGCAATCAACAGATATATGAAAAAATGTTCAACATCTCTAGTAATAAGAGAAATGCAAATCAAAACTACCCTAAGAGCTGGGGATATAGCTCAGTTGGTAGTAGTGCTTGCCTCATAAGCACAAGGCCCTGGGTTCAAATCCCCAGCACCAAAAAAAAAAAAAAAAAAAAAATCTACCCTAAGATTCCATCTCACCCCAATTAGAATGGCGATTATCAAGAACACAAGCAACAATAGGTGTTGGTGAGGATGTGGGGAAAAAGGTACACTCATACATTGTTGGTGGGGTTGCAAATTGGTGCAGCCACTCTGGAAAGCAGTATGGAGATTCCTCAGAAAGCTTGGAATGGAACCACCATTTGACCCAGCTATCCCTCTCCTTGGCCTATACCCAAAGGACTTAAAATCAGCATACTACAGAGATATAGCCACATCAATGTTCATAGCTGCTCAATTCACCATAGCCGGATTGTGGAACCAAGCTAGATGCCCTTCAGTTGATGAATGAATAAAGAAACTGTGTCATATATACAATGGAATATTACTCTGCCATGAAGAATGATACAATTATGGCATTTGCAGGCAAATGGATGAAATTGGAGAATATGATGCTAAGTGAGATAAGCCAATCTCAAAAAACTAAAGGATGAATGATCTCGCTGATAAGTGGATGAGGACATATAATAGGGGGTGGGAGGGGTTAGGGTTAGGGTTAGGGTTAGGTTTAGGGTTAGGGATAAGGAGGGTGGTAAGAATGGAGGAAGGAAGGACTGTATAGAGGGAAAAGAGGGATGGGAGGGGTGGGGGCAGGGGAAAAATAACAATGAATCAAACAACATTGCCCTATGTAAATTTATGATTACACAAATGGTATGCCTTGACTCTGTGTACAAATAGAGGAACAACATGTATCCCATTTGTTTCCAATAATAAAAAAATTTTATTTCTTGTATGTGGCAAATGAAAGAACCATGTTGTTTTCATTAAATCATAATTTAAAAGCTACTCATAAGGAACTGTTGAAGTATTGATGCTGGTTGAAACCCTCGATTCTTTTTTTCTGGTAGAAATCTCAGTTTATCTCTGAAGTGATTGTTAAAATATTACTGTGAGTAGCTGTACCCAGAAAATGTGAGAGGAACTAGTTTGGGTGGGGGAAAATAAAATGCTTTTTATTGAAATGTGGTCATGAAGGAAATGAAACAATGAAATAGATGTAAAACTGTCAACAAGGGTAGCCCTTTTATTCTTGCATTAAGAGTCATAAAGTTAAATGGCTTATATTTAGAATTGAGTTCATATGCATCGTATTCTGATGTGAAGCTATTAATTGTATTGTTCCCCTTTATGTAACATGTTTTTCTCTGACTGCTTTCAAGATTTGTTTTTGTTTGTTTGTTTATAGCTGTTTTGCAACCTCTGTCTGCTAAATTGAATTTTTGGACCCAAAGTTAGTCTTTGATGTTTCTTGAAAGCGAGTCATTCTCTTATTTCTTTGCATGCCTAGTAATTTTTGGTTGATCTTATATAGTATATTTAGCAAATCTAGAATCTGTTTTGTTCTTCTGATTGTTGTTTTATGGTTCTAGGCAGTTAACTTGCCTGGGTTTGATCTGTAATCTTGTTTCTTAGATGGCATGTAGCAGCTGATATTTCAATTACTGTTTAGAGGTCTGACTATATCCCCATGAAATTTAAGGTCATATGGTCTGTGCACGATGACTTTTGATTCCCTAGTCTTTATAACATTCATTTTTTTCTCTTGCCTTATTGTAATTACTAGGATCTCCAGTACATAATGAGCGTTCTTTTACATTGTGTGTTTAATTCCATCTCACCCCACCTATCATTAGCTTAGAAATTATGCATTTAAAATTTTTCCTGATTAAATTGTTAAATTTACCATTTCCAGAGAATGAAAGGATCCCAGCATACTTAGACTCCATTTATGCCTTCTTTATTTACATGTCATTGTGTGTATTTTAATTTCATACACATATAAATTCTATATGACATTATTATTTATGCTGCCAATATTCTATACATTCAGTCAGTATTCATTTAGATTTACCCATATTCTAGCATATCATTCTTCATTTTAGCTGTCATCTGGGATTTTCTTCTATGTAATGAATGTTTCCTTCCTTCCTTCCTTCCTCCCCCCCTCCCCGCCTTCCTCCCTCCTTCCCTCCTTCCCCCCCCCCCTCCTTCCTCCCTCCCTCCCTACCCTCCTCCCTCCCTCCCTCCCTCCCTCCCTCCTTCCCTCCTTCCTTCCTTCCTTCCTTCCTTCCTTCCTTCCTTCCTTCCTTCCTTCCTTCCTTCCTTCCTTCCTTCCTTCCTTCCCTTATTTAATGAAGAGACCTTTTGACATTCTCTCAGTTATCATTTGTGAAAAATCTCTTAATTTCATTTTTATTCTTTTATGTGTGTGTGTGGTAGTGGGGATTGAACCCAGGATTGCTCTACCACTGAGCTACATCCTACTACTTATTGTTTTTATTTTTTATTTTTATGTATATTTTTATTTGTTGATGGACACAATACCTTTATATTATTTATTTTTATGTGGTGCTGAGGATTGAACCCAGTGCCTCACACATGCTAGGCAAGCACTCTACCACTGAACTGCAACTGTAGCCCTTGCCATTTTTATTTTGAAACTGGGTCTTGCTAAATTTCCCAGGTTGACCTCAAGCTTTCAATCCTCCTGCCTCAGCTACCTCAGTTGCTCAGACTATAGGTGTGAATCATCACATTCAGCTTCATCTTTATTCTTAAAGAATATTTTCATTAGATAATAATGATATAGCTTGGTACTTTTTTTCAGAACTTAATTTTATTTTTTGGTTGTTGAGAAATTGGTGGTTTGTCTCCTTGGAAGATAAGCTGCCTATTTTTCTCTTGCTATATTTAAGATCTTTTTGTTTTTATTTTTGAGCAACTTTACCATGAGGTATCAAAGTGTGTTTTCTTTATATTTATACTACTTGAGTTCATAAGATTTCTCAACTCAGCCTCAATTTCCCCAGTTTAAGAAGATTCTCATTTATTGTTTCTTTAAATATGTTTCTGATCTATTCTGTCTTTTCTCACCTCCTGAGATTTTAATTACATATCCTAGGTCTTCCATTGAATCTACTATGACTCTTCCTTTTTTGTTCCCTCCTCCCCACCATGTGTCATTCTTTGGATATTATGTGTCATGCGTGTATTATCTTTAACCTATCTAACAGTTCATTGATTGTCTTTTCAGCTACATCTAATATGCCAGTAATCCTAAGTACTGAGTTGTGGTATTTTTGTGTATGTGCATTATAATTATATATAATGGTGCGATTTGTTTTTATATATCATAGATGTACACAGCGTAACTATCTCTGGCCAATATCATTCCCTGTCTACTGAGTTTTTAATCACAATTGTTTTGGTTTGTTTTTGGTACTGGGGATTGAACCCAGAGAACTTTACCACTGAGCTACATTCCCCAACCCTTTTAATTTTTTATTTTGAGACATGGTCTTGCTAAGTTGCTTAGGGCCTCACAAAGTTGATGAGGCTGACCTTGAACTTGTGATCCTGCTGTCTCAGCCTCCTGAGTCACTAGGGTTGCAGGTATGTGCCACCACACCTGGCTGTAGAAGTTTAGTTTTTCATTTCAAGAGCTTCCATTTGTTTGATTTATGTAGTTTCCATTAACAGTTCTCTGCCAAAGTGTTCAATATTCTGTTATTTTCCTGTATATATTTAACATTGCTTAAATTTTAGTTTGTTCCAAATAACTCCATTCTCTAGATTACCTGTGAATTTGTTTCTATTGCTCATTTTAAAAATTACTTCTTTTTTTTTTTTTTTAAGAATTTCAACTTTTTAAAAAAAATTTTATTTACTTTTGTATGAGGTGCTGAGGATTGGACCCGTGCCTCCATGCGTGGTAGGTGAGCGCTTCACCACTGAGCCACAATCCCAACCCTGAAAATGACCTCTTATCTTTATATTTACCTTATTTTTAAAAATGGTGGGACACTGAGCATGAAAAATAATTATTTAAAGCCTAGACTAATGTTCTCCTCCCGAGAGGTTCTTTATTTTTTCTTCTAGGTTCTGGCTAGGGGCATTAGCAATTCCAAATCATGTTAATCTAATCTGATTACAGATCACAATGATTTGAAACTGATCTTAAGCATCTTTATTGGCTGTTATATTCCCTATTTATCCTTACTTCTAGGTTATAGTCCTTCATGGTTTAAGTGAAAGTGTAGGACCTGTCAGGATTGCCCCCTTTCATTGGTGGACTCTCTTAATTTTTGATCATCTTGAAGTGCTCAGTCACCTTCTCTTGATTGACAAATGCTCTTTGGGGTAAGGCTGCTCAAAATGTCTGGTTCATCTCTGGTATCCTTAGGAATTTTGGCTGTATAATTTTTTACTGCCTTAATTTTTTAGTGTCTTCAAGCAGACTTTTAATTGTTCAGATCTTCTCATTGTCCTAAACAGGAAGGTTGACCCATTATTAACAAATTTTCTTTGTTTTCTAAACTTTTTGTGGAGTTTTTCATAGATAACATGTTCTTAATTTCCAAAACCTTTTTCTGTTTATAATTTTGTTTATCTTTCTGAGAATATTGTATATGTTGCTGTGGTTGAAAATTTTTTCATGCTTCTAGTTTCTTAAAGTTGCTTTTTTCCAGTTTATTTTGTTATGTTTCTTCTGTGTTGGAGGCTTTCCTCAGTTGCCTACTCATCCCTGGTGTCTGGTCATATTTAAGAATACAGAATAAGAAGCAATTGGGCAAATAATGGATAATCGACTTTGAATTTTACTGAATAGTGAGTAGTCTTTTTCCCATATCATTATTTTTAGATCTTTCCTCTTGGGCAGGTGACATTCCTCATAGAATATGTAATCATCTTCCATCCAGAGATCTGACCAGGGTGTAGAAACTGGGCGTAGAAAGGGATTGTGAACATGTGTTATCATCTTTGTGTGGTGTTTACTCAATTAACTACTATTGCCCTTAAATGACTCGATCAAAAGACCTTCACTTGACCATCTCCAGAAAATAAAGCAGTGGCCTTTTATTAGGGTAAAGATTGGGGCTTGGAATATAGCTCAGTTGGTAGAGTGCTTGCCTCCCATGCACACGGCTTTGGGTTCAATCCCCAACACCACACACACACACCCACACACACACACACACACACACACAAAATTAATTAAAGAGAGGCTTTTGGATTGGGGTGTAACTCAGTGTTAGAGCACTTGCCTTGCCTAGCAAGCTTGAGACCCTGGATTCAATCTCTAATATTTAAAAAAAGAAAAAAAAGAAAAAGAAAAGAAAAGGAGGGGCTTTCACTACTACATGGAGTAGGGTAGGAAATCTGAAGATCTGCCTCTTTTGCAAACAGATTTTCAGTCACTCTTCCTTATTCTCTCCCCCACCCCTTTTCCAGAATTCCTTGGTGTTATTTATTCCTTAAACTTTTGCTAAATGTGGAGTATGTTTCCCTGCTATCAATGTAGAATTTTGTTTTTTAGAGGTCTGCTAAGCCCTTTACCATTCTTCATCTCCTATTCAGTTTTCATATTGTTGTTTTTTCCTACACTTTCCCTGTTCCCATTTATTTCTTGGATTTTAGGCACTTTTAACAAATCTTTTTAATCTTGCTTTAGAGGATTAGCAAAAGTGCACATCTGAGTTTGATCATCTTTCTTCACCAAGAAGTCCAAATATATTTGTTTATTTCTACTATATAATTTTTTGCATTTGTCTCATTTTAATATATATTTATAATTACATTATTTTTATTTACTGCAGTAAATAAATTACAAAGTCTTGTTTCTTTTACTCTGTGAGGTTAGAAAATCTTGCACTATATCAACCCTGCTATAAATCTATCAACCTAGTTTTTAAACTCATAAACACTATATAATGAATGTGTGCACCACCCAATTTTATGCTATATATTTTCTTTTTTTTTTTTCAGTTTATTTTCAGTTGACACATAATTGTACATATTTATTGGGCAGAATGTGATGTTTTGATACATAATAAACATGTGTAATAATCAAATCAGTGTAATTAGCATATATATCACCTAATTGTTTCTTTGTGGTAAAAATATTTAAAATCCTCCTAGCTATTCTGAAATGTACATTATTGTTACTTGTATTCATTCTTTTGTGCAATAGAATAGTAAAATTTATTCTTCCTAACTATAAATTAGTACCCATTGACCAACCTTACTCCATCTCCTCTTCCCTTTATCTTCCTCAACTCTGGCTTCCTCTATACTCTCTACTTACAGGAGATGACTCTAGTTTTTATATTAGGAATTAATTATGTTAGCAATATGAAGAGAAAATATTAAAAAAATTAGAGTTTGTATTTTTTTTGTCATTTAATGGAATTTACACCAATCATGACCCTTAGAATTCTGTTTATAACTGTTAAGTTTATGTAATGGAGGAGTGTTGGATGGAAGAGAAGGGTACAAAAAAATTTTATTACCAATTAGACTCCAAAGTATTTAATCACTTTTGACATCCTATGAACCTAGGGCTTTTAAAATTTCTGTTTAGTTATTTTACCTTCCTTTTTTGTTTTTTGACCCCAGGGGCCCTTTACCACTTTTATATCATATTGTACAGAATTAGTGGTGATTTATGAATAGTTCATCGTATTTCCATTCTCCAAAAATTTACTTAAAATTTCCACGCACCAGTTATGTCTTTAGACCTTGCCTTTAGACAGGTCTTTACCAAATTATTCTTAGGAATCTGTGGGGCTTTTTTCTTTCTTTTTCTTCTTCCTTCTCTCACTTTCTATCACTTTCTTTCTCCTCTTTTTCCCCCCTCCCTCCTTTCCCTTCTTCCCCCCCCCCTTCGAGATATTACATCAGGTGTCCAGTAAAGATATTGGCATGATTTAAACTGGACTAAATTTAAGGTCCATGGCCCCTGCCTTTCTCCCTTTCTCAGTGTCTTATTGTACTTTGTTGTTGAGTGTGTGGTTAGATGTGCTTTTATCATTTGCCTTTCTGTCTTGTGCACCTGCTAACAAGCATTCATAGCTAGAAACTAGCCCTCTGCAGATGCTGTTCCATTCTCAGACTCATGACAAAATTTAATAAATATCACCTTCCTTGAAGTTTTAGACTAAAACTAGAACTGAAGGTTTGGTAGGGACAAACCTTAAGGAAATCCCCTTTTTAAAATTTAATGTGCTTCAAGAAGCAACTTAATTTAATTTTGAATTATTAGTCAGGAGACCTGTATTATAAAAACAATTAACATTTTTGTAGATGGTTTCATTTAAACCTTCAATCATACAAGAATCCTCATCCTTCCAGTTTTATGGATGAGGAAGCAAGTACCAAAAGGGCACTTATTTTGCCTCAAATCATTTGCTGCTAATTAGAAAAAACAGAACTTTAATTCATTTTTTTTTTTTCTGTTTTGGAATCGTATACTTTTCCAAGATAGTTTATGACTTCATGGCTCTGATATTACTTAAGCAAATTCCTGGAAAGGAAAGGCACACTAAACTGTAACAGACTAGAAAAGATTATCATTTATGTTGGAAAGATTTTCTTTGAAGTTTTTAGTATATTGCCTTATTAAATTTGGAAAAACTCAAATATCAGTAGTTTGACATATAACCTATTTTCACATTATAATAAAATTCACTAATTTGGAGGTCTTTCTTTAAATATAAGATCAAGATATAATGTGAGTGGTATGCATTTGAGTTTAGAAAACATTCATTCTATCATCACTCCACTTCTAAAGTTGGCTATTACAGCTGGGTGTGGTGGTGCACACCTATAATCCCAGCAATTTGGGAGGCTGAGGCAGGAGGATCACCAGTTCAAAGCCAGCCTCAGCAACTTAATGAGGCCATAAGCAACTTAGTGAGACCCTGTCTCAAAATGAAAAGGGCTGGGGATGTGGCTTAGTGGTAAAGTGCCCTTTGGGTCATCCCAAAGCATAAAAACAAAACAAAACAAACAAACAAACAAAAACCCCAAAATAATAAAGTTAGCTATTGCAGTTCTGGGAAATGAAGTTTATATTCAAATAATTGGTAACTGTTATCTTTGAATTGAAATAAAATGTGTAATATTTTTAAGTAGATGGAGCTTTATTACCTTCAAATACATGTAATAACTTAAACTAGGTCAACATACTCTTCATTCAAATTGAAGCTTGAAAGAGTCCTTGGGGATATCTTTTAATGAATAGATAAAGCCAAATTTGTAATTAACATGTTAATTATTTCATCTTTTTGAATGTACTTGAGAGTCCTTTAAAACTGTTTTCCTATACATTTAAAACATTACCCCCCTTCACATGCACTGCAGATAGAGCACTTATCTCCAAAATTTATAAAGAACTTACAAAACTTCACACCAAAAATACAAAGAACCCAATCAATAAATGGTGTGAAGGAACTGGACAGACACTTTACAGAAGAAGACATATAGGCAGTTAATAAATATATGAAAAAGTGTTCAACATCTCTAGTAATTAGAGAAATGTAAGTTAAAACAACTCTAAGATTTCATCTTAACTCCAATTAGAATGACTATTATCAAGAACACAAACAATAATAGATGTTGGCATGGATGTGGGGAAAAGACACACTTTTACATTGCTGGTGGAGTTGCAAATTGGTGCAGCCACTCTGGAAAGCAGTGTAGAGAATCCTCAGAAAACTTGGAATGGACCCACCTTTTGACCCAGTTATCCCACCCCTCAGTTTATACCCAAAGGACTTAAAATCAGCACACTACAGTAACACAGCTACATCAGTGTTTATAGCAGCTCAGTTCACAATAGCTAGATTGTGGAACCAACCTAGATGCCCTTCAACAGATGAATGGATAAAGAAACTGTGGTATATATACACAATGGAATATTATTCAGCCATAAAGAAAAATAATATTAAGGCATTTGCAAATAAATGGATGAATTGGAGAATATCATGCTAAGTGAAATAAGCCAATCCCCAAAAACCAAAGGCTGAATGTTTTCCCTGATAGGTGGAGAATGATATATAATGGGGATGGGGGGAAAGAGAGAAGAATGGAGGAACTTTAGCTTATGTAGAAGGAAATGAGGGGGGGTATAAAAAATGGTGGAGTGAGACAGACATCATTACCCTATGTACATGTATGATTACACAAATGGTATGAATCTACATCATGTACAACCATAGAAACAAAATGATGTACCCCATTTGTGTACAATGAATCAAAATGCAGTCTATAAAAAATTAAAAGATTAAAAAAAAAAATGTTGCCCCTAAAAGTTTGGTTTGTGTGATTAATCTATTCTATGAAGAAAACATTTGCTCAAGAAAGATAAATTTCTTTGAAAGGGTTTGGAGGATAGGAGATAGAAAAAGGGAGATTGGATTTGATCAGTGCACACTATATATGTTAATGGAAATATCACATTGAACCCCATTAGTATGTGGTTCATATTAATATGTTGTTCAACAACAACAAAAACAGGTATGCTCCCCTAATCCTTATTTGAAATGTCACAATGTTATTTGAAATGTTCTGAATTAGTGAATTTTCATTTGGTTTCCCTGATGCAAACAGAAGTACAAATAACATTTTTATTGCAAAGGTCTGGTTTCTCCTACAACAGGTGTCCTAATCCTATGGCATTATTTCTAAAGGATTGTAGACACAATCTAGAGTTAACACCTCAGCTGTGGACCGATCCAAACGGCACTGAAAATAAAGAGAAAGAACCAAGAAATATTTTTAGCACAAGCTCCCCATAGAAATATTTGATCTCAAAAAGCCCACAAATTTTTCAAAAATAAAAGTTTATTCTCAGAAGATGGAAACTATACTATTTCTCTCTCTCTTTCTTTCTCTCTCTCTCTCTCTCTCTCTCTCACATTGCTAAGAGTCAAAGTAATAGTGAAGCAATCTCTCTCTCTCTCTCTCTCTCTCTCTCATTGCTAAGAGTCAAAGTAATAGTGAAGCAAGTTTCCTAGAAATACAGTGTATTTTGGCTGGACTCAGACACTCACGCCTATAATCCCAGCAATTCAGGAGGCTGAAGTAGGAGGATTGCAAAGTTCCAGGCCAGCCTCAGCTACTTAATGAGACCCTCAGCAACTTAGTGAGACCCTATCTCAAAATATAAAAAAAGAACTGGGGATATGCTCAGTCATAAAGGGTCTCAGGGTTCAATTCCCAGTACCAAAAACGAAAGGGCATTTTAAAATAAAATAAATCTCAACCTATTAGATAATATTTAAATTGATTCTTCTAATTACAACTTTATATATAATTTTTATGTTTTTATGTATTAGTTAAAAATAAATTTAGTTTTGCTGTGCACGGCGGCACACACCAGTGGCTTGGGAGGCTGAGGTAGAAGGATAACAAATTCAAAGCCAGCCTCAGCAATTTAGCGAGATCCTAAATAACTTAGCAAGACCTTGTCTCAAAAATAAAATATAAAAAGGACTGGGGATATGGCTCATGTGGTTAAACACTCCTGGCTTCAATCCCTAGTACCAAAATTAATCGATAAATAGATAATCGATAGATAAATAAGATTTTGTTTTAAAAATTCTAATACCACACAAGCAAATATACTATAATACTTTAAACATTTTATAATCTAGTGTTATTTTTAATTTCTTGTTTAGTAAATTGATGATTTGAGATGTAAATCATTTTAGGAAACAATGTTACACAAAAGATAACTTAGATGATTGGTTATGAGTTCATAAGTAATTACTAAATTTCTGGAAAAGATTAACAAGATTCCATTAAATTTTTTTTATTTTTTAGATTATAAAAGTAGCACATACTGATTGAACCCAAACCAAACAACTCAAAAGTGTATAAAGTTAAAATTAGTTTCTTTTTTCTACATCTCATTTTCTACAATAACATTTTAGTATATTATGTTCTAGACCTTTTGTGATGTACATTTAAACAAATACATACTTGTACTGCACATGGTTTGGGTTTTAATGGATTGTACAAGTTCTAAGAACTTTTTTTCTTGCCACAACCTGTGATGGACATTCTTCAATGTTTGAACTTAACTCACATGATAGTTAAATCATATTTTCTTAATTCATGTAACCTATTCATGAGTAGTTAGATCACCTTCAGTTTTTATTACAAATGAAATTTGCAATGAATGTTCTTGTGTATAGAAATAATATATCTATATTTTTGTTTGACAAGTTCTTATAATTGAAAATGCTGAATTGAATAGTATATACATTTCAGTTTGTGATAGGTATTCACATGTTGCCCTCCTAAAAGCTGGTACCAGTTTATAACAGTGTATTGCAACCCCATACCTTGGCCAAATGGGAATTATCATACTCTTAAATATTTTCTAACATATCTACAAGGTATCTTATTTTAATTTGCATTTATTTGATTTTTGAGTGAAGTTTTATAACTTTTTACTAATGATTAGATTTTTTTCCTTTTATCTTTTCATCTGACTTTTTAAAATAGATCAGTAAGAGCTTTTTTTGACAAAATGGTTATTAATCTTTTCTGTTATTTCTTCTAGTCCATCACTTGTCATTTACCTTTGTTTATGGTTTTCAACAAATATAGTTTTCTAATTTTTATGGAACTTTCCATTTAGGAACAAATTTCTCCATATTTCTTCAGTTCTTTGTTTAGGTCTCTCAATTGTTGTGCATTTATTCCTATGTGTAGGTGTGTGTATGTTTTCAGTTTTAATCTTAGTTCAAAATTTATTGGAATCTTCATTTTCCTCTAAGGAAGCAATATGAATATGTTTGGGTGTGTGCTTACTGTTTATCTTGTAACTGACTAGTCTCTATTATTAATGCTAGTGGTTTTTCGGTTGATTGTCTGGATATACAGTTACCTTATTTGTAAGTAGTGATAATTTTATCTTTTCTACTACTTTATATAAATACATTACACATACACTCTAAGTATATTGTTAACTCCTTTTTAATAGATACCTTTTTTCTGTTTAAGGAAGTATTTTTTTGATTCATTCTGTTATTTTTTCCCTTCCCCCCACCCCTCCCACCCCTCTTTACCCTCTATACAGTAGTTCCTTCCTCCATACTTGCCCCCCTCCCTAACCCTAACTCTAACCCTAACACTAACCCTTCCCTCCCCCCCATTATGTGTCATCCTCCACTTATTAGTGATATCATTCGTCCTTTGGCTTTTTGAGATTGGCTTATCTCACTTAGCATGATATTCTCCAATTTCATCCATTTGCCTGCAAATGCCATAATTTTATCATTCTTTATGGCTGAGTAATATTCCATTGTATATATATACCACAGTTTCTTTATCCACTCATCAATTGAAGGGCATCTAGGTTGATTCCACAGTCTGGCTATTGTGAATTGAGCAGCTATGAACATTGATGTGGCTGTATCTCTGTAGTATGCAGATTTTAAGTCCTTTGGGTATAGGCCAAGGAGTGGGATAGCTGGGTCAAATGGAGGGTCCATTCCAAGTTTTCTAAGGAATCTCCACACTGCTTTCCAGAGTGGCTGCACTAATTTGCAGCCCCACCAGCAGTGTATGAGTGTACCTTTCTCCCCACATCCTCGCCAACACCTGTTGTTGCTTGTATTCTTGATAATCGCCATTCTAATTGGGGTGAGATGGAATCTTAGGGTGGTTTTGATTTGCATTTCTCTTATTACTATAGATGTTGAACATTTTTCCATATGTTTGTTGATTGCTTGTAGATCTTCTTCTGTGAAGTGTCTATTCATTTCCTTAGCCCATTTGTTGACTGGATTACTTGAATTCTTGGAGTAGAGTTTTTTGAGTTCTTTATAGATTCTGGAGATTAGTGCTCTATCTGAAGTATGATTGGCAAATATATTCTCCCACTCTGTAGGCTCTTTCTTTGCATTGCTGATAGTTTCCTTTGCTGAGAGAAAGCTTTTTAGTTTGAATCTATCCCAGTGGTTGATTCTAGCTTTTATTTCTTGTGCTATGGGAGTCCTGCTAAGGAAGTCTGGTCCTAGACCAACAAGGTGAAGATTTGGACCTACTTTTTCTTCTATAATCTGCAGGGTCTCTGGTCTGATTCCGAGGTCCTTAATCCATTTTGAGTTTAGTTTCGTGCATGGTGAGAGATATGGGTTTAGTTTCATTCTGTTGCATATGGATTTCCAATTCTCCCAGCACCATTTGTTGAAGAGGCTGTCTTTTCTCCATTGCATATTTTTGGCCCCTTTGTCTAGTATGAGAAAATTGTATTTATTTGGGTTTGTGTCCGTGTCCTCTATTCTGTACCATTGATCTACCTTTCTATTTTGGTACCAATACCATGCCGTTTTTGTTACTATTGCTTTGTAGTAGAGTTGAAGATCTGGTATTGTAATATCCCCTGTTTCACTCTTCCTGCTAAGGATTGCTTTAGCTATTCTGGGTTTCTTATTCTTCCAGATGAATTTCATAATTGCCTGCTCTATTTCTGTAAGGTATGTCATTGGGATTTTAATTGGAATTGCATTGAATTTGTACAGCACTTTAGGTAGTATGGCCATTTTGACAATATTAATTCTTCCTATCCAAGAACATGGAAGATCTTTCCATCTTCTAAGGTGTTCTTTAATTTCTTTCTTTAGTGTTGTATAGTTCTCATTGTAGAGGTCTTTCACCTCTTTTGTGAGATTGATTCCCAAGTATTTTATTTTTTTCGAGGCTATTGTGAATGGGGTAGTTTTCCTAATTTCTCTTTCTGAAGATTCATCACTTATGTATAAAAATGCGTTGGATTTATGGGCATTGATCTTGTAACCTGCTACTTTACTGAAATCACTTATGAGTTCTAAGAGTTTTCTGGTGGAATTTCCAGGTTCCTCTAAATATATAATCATGTCATCAGCGAACAGGGATAGTTTGAGTTCTTCTTTTCCAATTCGTATCCCTTTAATTTCTTTGGTTTGTCTAATTGCTCTGGCCAGAGTCTCAAGAACGATGTTGAATAGAAGTGGTGAAAGAGGGCATCCCTGCCTTGTTCCAGTTTTTAGGGGGAATGCTTTCAGTTTTTCACCATTTAGAATGATATTAGCCATGGGCTTAGCATAAATGGCCTTTACAATGTTAAGGAATGTTCCCACTATCCCTATTTTTTCTAGTGTTTTGAGCATGAAGGGGTGCTGTATTTTATCAAATGCTTTTTCTGCATCTATTGATATAATCATGTGATTCTTGACTTTAAGTCTATTAATATGGTGAATTACGTTTATTGATTTCCGGATGTTGAACCAACCTTGCATCCCTGGGATAAAACCCACTTGATCATGGTGCACTATCTTTTTAATATGTTTTTGTATGCGATTTGCTAAAATTTTGTTGAGAATTTTTGCGTCGATGTTCATTAAGGATATTGGTCTGAAATTTTCTTTCCTTGATGAGTCTCTGTCTGGTTTAGGGATCAGGGTGATATTGGCTTCATAGAATGAGTTTGGGAGGGTTCCCTCCTCTTCTATTTTATGGAATACTTTGAGAAGTATTGGAATGAGCTCTTCTTTAAAGGTTTTGTAGAACTCGGCTGAGAACCCATCTGGTCCCGGACTTTTCTTTGTTGGTAGGCTTTTGATGACTTCTTCTATTTCAGTACTTGAAATTGGTCTATTTAAATTGTTTATGTCCTCCTCGTTCAGTTTAGGCAATTCATATGTCTCTGGAAACCTGTTGATGTCTTCGAAATTTTCTATTTTGTTGGAGTATAGATTTTCAAAATAGCTTCTAATTATGTTTTGTATTTCAATCCTGTCTGTTGTGATATTTCCTTGTTCATTCCAAATTTTAGTGATCTGGGTTTTCTCTCGTCTTCTCTTTGTTAGTGTGGCTAAAGGTTTATCAATTTTGTTTATTTTTTCAAAGAACCAACTATTTATTTTGTCAATTTTTTGTATTGTTTCTTTTGTTTCAATTTCATTGATTTCAGCTCTGAGTTTAACTATTTCCTGTCTTCTACTACTTTTGGTGCTGTTCTGTTCTTCTTTTTCTAGGGCTTTGAGCTGTAGTGTTAGGTCGTTTATTTGTTGAGTTTTACTTCTTTTATTAAATGCGCTCCATGAAATAAATTTCCCTCTAAGTACTGCTTTCATAGTGTCCCAGAGATTTTGATATGATGTTTCTTTGTTCTCATTTACCTCTAAGAATTTTTTAATTTCCTTCCTAATATCTTCTGTTATCCATTCATCATATAATAGCATATTGTTTAATCTCCAGATGTTGGAATAGTTTCTGTGTTTTACTCTTTCATTTATTTCTAACTTCAATCCATTATGATCTGATAGAATACAAGGTAGTGTCTCTATCTTCTTGTATTTGCTAACATTAGCTTTGTGGCATAATATATGGTCTATTTTAGAGAAGGATCCATGTGCTGCTGAGAAGAAAGTGTATTCACTCTTGGTTGGATGGTATATTCTATAAATGTCCATTAAGTCTAAATTATTGATTGTGTTATTGAGATCTATGGTTTCTTTGTTCAATTTTTGTCTGGAAGATCTGTCCAGTGGTGAGAGAGGCGTGTTAAAATCACCTAGTATTATTGTGTTGTGGTCTATTTGGTTTCTGAAATTGAGAAGAATTTGTTTGACATACATAGATGAGCCACTGTTTGGGGCATAGATGTTTATGATTGTTATATCTTGCTGATTTATGCTTCCCTTAAGCAGTATGAAATGACCTTCTTTATCCCTTCTGACTAACTTTGGCTTGAAGTCCACATTATTGGAAATGAGGATGGATACTCCAGCTCTTTTGCTGAGTCCATGTGCATGGTATGTTTTTCCCCATCCTTTCACCTTTAGTCTATGGGTATCTTTTTCTATGAGGTGAGTCTCTTGCAGGCAACATATTGTTGGATCTTTCTTTTTAATCCAATCTGCCAGTCTATGTCTTTTGATTGATGAATTCAGGCCATTAACATTCAGGGTTATTATAGAGAAATGATTTGGTTTCCCGGTCATTTGGTTCATTTTTAAAATTTTGTTTATTTATTTGTTTGACACAACTTGTTTCCTCCTTTATTTGACAATTCCTTTAGGATAATTCCTCCCTTTGCTGATTTGCTTCTTTGTTTTTCATCTCTTCCTCATGGAATATTTTGTTGAGAATGTTCTGTAATGCTGGCTTTCTTTTTGTAAATTCTTTTAGCTTTTGTTTATCATGGAAGGATTTTATTTCATCGTCAAATTTGAAGGTAAGTTTTGCTGGGTATAAGATTCTTGGTTGGCATCCATTTTCTTTCAGGGCTTGAAAAATGTTGTTCCAGGCCCTTCTAGCTTTTAGGGTCTGGATTGAAAAATCTACTGATATGCGTATTGGTTTCCCCCTGAATGTAATTTGGTTCTTTTTTCTCACAGCCTTTAAAATTCTGTCTTTATTTTGAATGTTAGGTATTTTCATTATAATGTGCCTTGGTGTGGGTCTGTTGTAATTTTGTGTATTTGGAGTCCTATAAGCCTCTTGAACTTGATTTTCCATTTCATTCTTCAGATTTGGGAAATTTTCTGATATTATTTCATTGAATAAATTGTTCATTCCTTTGGCTTGTTTCTCTGTGCCTTCCTCAATCCCAATAATTCTTAAATTTGGCCTTTTCATGATATCCCATAGTTCTTGTAGATTCTGTTCATGATTTCTTACCATCTTCTCTGTTTGTTCAACTTTGTTTTCAAGGTTAAATATTTTGTCTTCAATGTCTGAGGTTCTGTCTTCCAGGTGTTCTATCCTATTGGATATGCTTTCTATGGAGTTCTTAATTTGGTTTATTGTTTCCTTCATGTCAAGGATTTCTGTTTGGTTTTTTTTCAATATCTCTAACTCTTCATTGAAATGATCTTTTGCTTCCTGTATTTGCTCTTTTAACTGTCGATTGGTGTGATCATTCAATGCTTGCATTTGCTCTTTCATCTCATCGTTTGCTTCTCTGATCATTTTAATTATGTACATTCTGAACTCCTTTTCTGTCATTTCTTCTGCCATGCTGTCATTGGGTTTTATTGATGTAACATCTAGATTTGTTTGCAGCATTTTCTTTCCTTGTTTTCTCATATTGTTCAAGTATCAGTGGACCACTGAGATATTGCAGATTTCCTCTATTGACTTACAATGTCCCTGAAGATTTCTATATATATCCCCCCTTAGCCTTCAGTAGGCTGAAGTCATGGAGGAAGTTGATAATGCGGTGCTCCACAAGGAAGCTGCCTCTCTAGGAGTGGTGGCCTTCAGGTGGGGTATAATCCCTGCTAGTGGGCAGAGGTGCCTCCACTTGTTAACCAATGGTCATCCAAAGGGGACCTAGGCTGCGGGCTGAGGCAAGGCCTGTTTGGGCCTGAGTCTCTGGTTTTACCGTCCTTGTGGGGAAACCTCACCCAGCAGGGAAGACTCACCCGGTGGGGAGGTCTCGCTGGTCAGTTCCCTCCTAGAGGTTCCCCTCAATTTACAGCTACCGCCTGGGCTGGGCTGCCTTCCTCTGCAAAGTTCCCAGGGGCCCAGCCCTACCTCCTGGGCCTGGGAGCCTCACCCTTCGCAGATGAATCTCCTTAGGCTGCCCCTCCTCAGAGAATTTGCCCACAGGCCTGGAACCTTCGCTCCGCCCTAAGCCTGTCTCTGTGCGGCTCTTCCACCCAGAAGCCTCCTAGATCCTGGGACCCTGCTCTGCACCTAATCGCCTGGCTGTGTGGCCCCTCCTCTGAGCAGCCACCTGGGGCCCCGAACAATCGCTCTGGGTCCCAGAGACCCGCCACAGGCCTCTTCCTCCAGACAGCCGCCCAGTATTCCGGTGCGGTCACTAGGTGTCCAAGAAACTCACTTCGTGCCTCCTCCTCCCACCAACCACCCGTAGCCCGGGGCAATCAATCACTCCGAGTCGAAGTGACCCTCCCCGTTCCTCCTCCTTCTCCAGATAACCCCCCGAGTGTTCAGGAGTGGTCGCTCTGAGTGGCTCTGAATCCACGTGACCCACTGCACGGGTCCTCTGGGCAACCGCCCGGAGCTCTGGTGCGGCCACTCAAGACCAAGCGTCCCACCACGCTTCTCCTCCAGGCAGCCCCCCTGTGTTCAGGAGCTGTCACTTTAAGACCAAACAACTCACCACTCGCCTTCTCCTCTGAGCAGCCGCCTGGAGCGCTTATGCAGTCACTGCGAGTCCAAACGACCCGCCGCGCTCCTCCTCCTCCTCCTCCTACTCCTCCGGGCAGGCCCCAGGGTTCAGAAGTGGTCAGAGTCCAAACAGCTCGCCACGCAGCCCCTTCTCTGGCAACCGCCTGTAGCTCTGGTGTAGTCACCCGAATCCAAGCGGCCGCGCTCCTCTTCCTCCTCCTCGTCCTCAGGGCAGGCCCCGGGGTTCAGAAGCATCGTTCTGAGTCCAAACAGCTCGCCGCGCAGCTTCTCCTCTGGCAACCGCCTGTAGCTCTGGTGCAGTCACTCCGAATCCAAGTGGCCACGCTCCTCCTCCTCCTCCTCAGGGCAGGCCCCGGTGTCCTGAGTCCACACAGCTCTCCTCGCCTCTCCTCCCCTGGGCAGCCGCCGGAGCCCCAGTGGTTGCTCCGAGTCCCAGCGCTGTGCCGAGCGGCCTCCTTTACGGCGCTCCCAGCTGTCCGAGTTCACTGCTCCAGCGGGGGGAGGGGCGTCTCGCCGGCAGTTCTACTTCACAAAATTTTCTGCGTTCCGGGACCACTGTCCCATCCGGGATGCCTCCCCAGGGGGTGAGAGTCACCCGGCTGCTTTGAGTTGGTCCCAAGCGTCTCAATATCTCCTCAAGGAAGTATTTTTTTTAAATCAGAAATAGACATTTGTAATCATTTTTCTCTTTTTAACTATTTTGTAGTCAAGTAAATTAAAAATTTTCCATGTGTTGAACTTTTGTTGCTTTCCTGAAATAAGTCTTTTTCAGTCTCATTTTAATGAAATTTAAAATTTGACTTGTTAATATTTTACTTAGGATATTCATATACATATATATGTTTGGTTTGAATATTGAATTATCCAATTAGATTGTATATTAGATCATGTAAGCTTGTGGAATGAACTTTGAGATTTACTATCTTTATGTACTCAGAAGAATTTAACAACAAGGGTCTGTTTCTTGAAGTTTTGGTGTATTTTCAAATTTCATTGTTTTTATTTTGCCAATATGGTAAATAATGGTAGCTGTAACCACTGTAAATAAAAGGTATCTATCTGGGATCCTCAAAATTTTTTTCTTTTTTTTCTTTTTTTTGTGATGTTGGGGATTGAACCCAGGGCCTTGTGCTTGCAAGGCAAGCACTCTACTAACTGAGCTATCTCCCTAGCCCTCAAATTTTTTTTACAATTAATTTATTTTTAAATTTGTTCTTTTTAGATATGCAGGAGAATAGAATGTATTTTGCTATATACATACATGGATTATAACTTCCCATTCTTGTGTCAAAATTTTTAAAGAATGTAACAATTCCTTTAACTAAACTGGTGGAGAACTACTGATCTAGATATAACAATTTAATTTATTTGAAGATTCATGGATTCATCTTCTATAATTCTTCAAACCTTTTAATATAGAATATTCTGTATGTGATTTATATGCATTTGCATATACACCATATATGTGACTGCATTTTGTTTTTACATATTTATTATAAGATAAATATGTCTGTTCAGGTGTGTTTATGAGCAGAACTGCAACTTGGATGGAAGCATTGGCCTATAAACTTGGTCCTTGGGGTCCTTCTTGTGACTGATTTTTGTCAGTAGGCCCAGTGCTTTATATGTGTGAACTAGTGGATTTCTGATGATTAGACTGAATGAAAGGCATAGAATTCTCTAGCTCTAGGCAGGAAGAATTGGGGATTCTTTAAGGAAGTTGCTGTCATAGGCCAGCCTCATTCTGTGGTGGTTGCACTGGATTTCTTGAAACCTATATTGTGCCCAAGGAAGCAATTCAGGGCACTCCTAGGCTGAGACTTCACTGTACAAAGGTCTGGATACTATGAAACCTTAGTGAGGGTATTTATCTGGTTTTCTAAAATCAGACTTAATGGGAAAATACAGATGTTAGTTGAGAAATCTTTGCTTCACCATTGTATTAGCTCTAGTTACTTGAAACTCAGTTGCTGTGTTATTACTTATTCTATGACACCAAAAGTCAAGACTGAGCCATATCTGTTTTGTTTCATCTAGAGCTTTTAATTCACTGTAGGTGTTCTATCCGTTTTGCTCCCCTTCCTTACCTTTATTTCCACCCTACCCATGTATAGAATTTCTCATTGTTATTACTTCCAGTCAAATCCTTTAGAGCTAAGCAAACATCAGCACCTATAGGATTGGAAGATGCAATGGAAATCCTTAAAACTCAGAGCATAAAAATAACCATTCCAAGAACTGGGTTAATAGAGCTGTACAACCTAATTTGGCTTTGCAGATTTAGTTTCCATCTTTGCTGATCTGTCTTTGCTTTCCCCCACTTACCTTGTCCTAAAAGACAATGTTCAACTTTAAATTACCCAATGGCTTTTATTACCAAAATGCTGGAAAAACCTAGGGTAGAAAAGTCTCTTATGTCTCATTTCACTTTCTTTTTTGTAATTTTGCAGGGAAAGATAATATGAATGATTTGAATGGGGTTTTAAACATGGAGACAAATTTTATTCATCAAAGGAGCCACCTAGATTTAGTTGGTTACAGTTGTTTGTCACAGGTGTGATGTCAGAGACTTTAGGGAAAAGAAGAGAATGGAATTGAGGTGGGAAGTGGTAGAGGTGAGTAGATGATAGTGGAGGAGTCTTCTCAGGAGATGTTTTCCCTTTCTTATCTTCCCCTTTTTGCCACCATACCTGAGACACATATGAGGAGCTGACCCTGGTGAAGCAGATGTTCAAGGTTGTGTAGCAGGCTGGAGTAGGGGGAGAAGAAAAGAAGGAAATCTTAGGCAATTGCCCTGAGTGGCAAGAAAAAGAAGAGTTATAAAGAAATTCAAGAGATGTGTAAGATTCAAAAAACTTTAGAGTTTGAAGAGCATTGTTGGTATTTAGAAATTCTAATGACTGCCCATCACCAAGTCTTGCCAGTCTGTGTCCTCATTACCTCTTAAAGTCACCTACCCTTCTTCCTCCCCAGTGTGCATGTGTATGTTTTGTGTGTGTATAAAAAATATACACACATATGTATTTTTAATTTGAGTTTTCACTGTGTTGAGACAAGGCTGATGTTGAATTCCTAGACTCAAGGCCATTCACCTGCCTTAGCCTCTCTGGTAGCTAGAATTGCCACGCATGCCACTGTGCCTGCTTTGCCACAATGCATTACTTCTTGTTTGAATCACTGCTTTACTTTATCAAGTGTCCTCATTTTTCTTAGTTCCCATCCTCACTCTCTAATTCTCAACCAAAGTGAACATTCTTGAAGACAAATAGGATTGTGCCACTCCATTGATGAAAATCTAAGCAATGTAATGCTTTACGTGTAAAATCTAAACTCCTTAATGTTGGTTTGATATTTCTGTAATCTGCATTCCTGCTTCCTTCTTCGCATTCTCCAACCATACATCCTTAGCTTTCAGTAGTTATGCCCCAGAACCTTCTCAGCACTCTCCAACCTTTGCACTTTAGGGTTTTTTAATTTGGAATATTCTTTCCTCAATTAATTCTAAGCAACTGTTCCTTCAAAGCTCAGATTAGGTGTTATTTCTTTTTCCTACAAGACTGAGCTGAGACTCCTTTACATGTTCTGTCAACTATATCCCTGTCATAACTCCCACCACTCTGTATTTTTTTAAATTTATTTTTATTGTAAACAAATGGGATACATGTTGTTTCTGTTTGTACATGGAGCAACAGCGTACCATTTGCATATTCATGCATTTACATAGAATAATGATGTTTGATTCATTCCGTTATTTTTTTTCCTTCCCCCCCACCCCTCCCACCTCTCTTTTCCCTCTATACGGTCCCTCCTTCCTCCATTTTTGCCCCCCTCCAATCCCCCTTTACATGTCATCATCTGCTTATAAGTGAGATCATTCTTCTTTTGGATTTTTGAGATTGGCTTATCTCACTTAACATGATATTCTCCAGTTTCATCCATTTGCCTGCAAATGCCAAAACTTTATCATTCTTTATAGCTGAGTAATATTCCATTGTACATATATACCACAGTTTCTTTATCCATTCATCAATTGAAGGGCATCTAGGTTGGTTCCACAGTCTGGCTATTGTGAATTGAGCAGCTATGAACATTGATGTGGCTGTATCTCTGTAGTATGCTGATTTTAAGTCCTTTGGGTATAGGCCAAGGAGAGGGATAGCTGGGTCAAATGGAGGGTCCATTCCGAGTTTTCTAAGGAATCTCCACACTGCTTTCCAGAGTGGCTGCACTAATTTGCAGCCCCACCAGCAATGTATGAGTGTACCTTTTTCCCCAATCCTCGCCAACACCTATTGTTGCATGTATTCTTGATAATCGCCATTCTAATTGGGGTGAGATAGAATCTTAGAGTAGTTTTGATTTGCATTTCTCTTATTACTAAAGATGGTGAACATTTTTTCATATGTTTGTTGATTGCTTGTAGATCTTCTTCTGTGAAGCGTCTGTTCATATCCTTAGCCCATTTGTTGATTGGATTATTTGTATTCTTCGTGTAGAGTTTTTTGAGTTCTTTATATATTCTGGAAATTAGCACTCTATCTGAAGTATGAGTGGCAAAGGTATTCTCCCACTCTGTAGGTTCTCTCTTCGCATTGCTGATAGTTTCCTTTGCTGAGAGAAAGCTATTTAGTTTGAATCTATCCCAGCTATTGATTCTTGCTTTTATTTCTTGTGCTATGGGAGTCCTGTTAAGGAAGTCTGATCCTAAACCAACAAGGTAAAGATTTGGACCTACTTTTTCTTCTATAAGATTCAGGGTCTCTGGTCTGATTTCAAGGTCCTTGATCCATTTTGAGTTGATTTTTGTGCAGGGTGAGAGATAGGGGTTTAGTTTCATTCTGTTGCATATGGTTTTCCAGTTTTCCCAGCACCATTTGTTGAAGAGGCTATCTTTTCTCCATTGCATATTTTTGGCACCTTTGTTTAGTATGAGAAAATTGTATTTATTTGGGTTTGTGTCCATGTCCTCTATTCTGTACCATTGATCTACCTGTTTATTTTGGTGCCAATACCATGCCGTTTTTGTTACTATTGCTTTGAAGTATAGTTGTAGTTCTGGTATTGTGATACCCCTGTTTCATTTTTCCTGCTAAGGATTGCTTTAGCTATTCTGGGTTTCTTATTCTTCCAGATGAATTTCATGATTGCTTGCTCTATTTCTGTGAGGTAGGTCATTGGGATTTTAATTGGAATTGCATTGAATCTGTATAGCACTTTTGGTAGTATGGCCATTTTGACAATATTAATTCTGCCTATCCAAGAACATGGGAGATCTTTCCATCTTCTAAGGTCTTCCTTAATTTCTTTCTTCAGTGTTTTGTAGTTTTCATTGTAGAGATCTTTTACCTCTTTGGTTAGATTGATGCCCAAGTATTTTATTTTTTTTGAGACTATTGCAAATGGAGTTGTTTTCCTCATTTCCCTTTCAGCTGTTTTGTTGCTTGCATATAAAAATGCTTTAGATTTATGTGTGTTGATTTTATAGCCTGCTATTTTGCTGAATTCATCGATGAGGTCTAGAAGTTTTCTGGAGGAGTTTTTTGGATCCTCTAAATATAGAATCATGTCATCCGCAAATAGTGACAGCTTAAGTTCCTCTTTTCCTATTCGTATCCCTTTAATTTCTTTAGTCTGCCTAATTGCTCTGGCTAGAGTTTCGAGGACAGTGTTGAATAGAAGTGGTGAAAGAGGACATCCTTGTCTTGTTCCGTTTTTAAAGGGAACGGTTTCAGTTTTTCTCCATTAAGAATGATGTTGGCCATGGGCTTAGCATAAGTAGCCTTTACAATGTTCAGGTATGTTCCTACTATCCCTATTTTTTCTAGTGTTTTGAGCATGAAGGGGTGTTGTATTTTGTCAAATGCTTTTTCTGAGTCAATTGAAATAACCATATGATTCTTATCCTTAAGTCTATTGACATGATGGATTACGTTTATTGATTTACGAATGTTGAACCATCCTTGCATTCCAGGAATGAACCCCACTTGATCGTGGTGCACAATTTTCTTAATATGTTTTTGGATACGGTTTGCCAATATTTTGTTAAGGATCTTTGCATCTATATTCATCAAGGATATTGGTCTAAAATTTTCTTTCCTTGATGTGTCTTTTCCTGGTTTGGGTATGAGGGTGATATTAGCTTCATAGAATGAGTTTGGTAGGGTACCCTCCTTTTCTATTTCCTGGAATACTTTGAGAAGTATTGGAATGATTTCTTCTTTGAAGGTCTTGTACAACTTGGCTGAGAATCCGTCTGGTCCTGGGCTTTTCTTGGATGGTAGATTTTTAATGGCTTCTTCTATTTCATTGCTTGATATTGATCTGTTTAAATCGTGTATGTCCTCCTGGTTCAGTTTGGGAGGAGCATATGTCTCTAGAAACTTGTCAATATCTTCGGTAGTTTCTATTTTGTTGGAATACAGATTTTCAAAGTAGCTTCTCATTATGTTCTGTATCTCAGACCACTCTGTATTTTAATTATTTTCATGGATGTTATTAATTGCTAATGTTATTGGTGTTTATTATAATTTTTCTCTCTTAGTTCATGGGTTTACTCACAGGCAGAGACTGGCCTTTTATCTCTTTATTCTCAGATCTTACCACATATAAAGTACCCCCCAAATAATCAAATATTGAATTCCTTCATCTTATGGTTGAGAAACCAAGGCCTAGAGAGATAAACTACCTTGCAAGTGTTTAAAAGGACAGAGCTTACCTTTTGATCAATTATTGGTTTCCCCCTATCAGGAACTAGAGACTCAGATGTGTTTATAAGATTCAAATAGGTAATAAAAATGTGAAAAAGTGGACCCTTCTTATCCTCTTCATTTTTCTGGAATGTATGACTCTCCTATATTTTATATGAAAAAGAAATGCTTTGGTTTATGTAATACTTTATTTTCCTCTTAAACTACCATGTAAGAAAAACAGTGGTATGAAAATGGTTATGTTGTGTTTTGATGCATTCTAGAAGATTCAAGAATCAAATATTCTTTCTCTATGCTACCATGGGACTTTATATATGCATACATGTGGCACTGCTTTGTGTGTATGGTGCTGGGTATTGAACATAGGGCCTCCTACAAATTAGGCAGGTGCTTCACCACATAGCTGCACCCCCAGCCCAGATATAGCACTTCTTATGTTATGGTTTCTGTCTTTGGGTTCATGTCCTAGTGTGATCCTCAAAACATTCTAACCTTTGTGGTTTCACTTCTAGTCATTGAACCTTTCCCCTTAATTTTGCACACACGTTCATATACTAAGCTTCAACTATCCTGAATTATAGATCCCCAACATGCCATTTTTAATGTTCCCCCATCTGTCCTTCCTTCCTTCCACCTGTGCTTGAATGAGCCTCAATCCCTGGTCTCACTGTCACCCACTCTGTTTGGTGCTTAGGTAAACCTCCAGCACAGAACTCTAAACTCAAGAGCCATTCCCAGGCATAGACCTTCTTGTTGCATGTATGTGCATGTTTTATCAGAGCACACAAGCACTTTAGCAGATGGTTATTCAACTGCCCCATTTAGGACTTGCCTAGAATTTTCAAATATTGTTGGATTCCAGGATTAAATTGTGTAGTTCCTGAATTTTCCGTCAGTGATGTACTAGTATCAATTTGATTAAACTTGATAACTTTAATGCCATTTGGTTCTATTGGGGAGGAAGAATTTAATTGCTTACTCTAGAGAATGGATTTTTTTCCCCACTGACCAAGGAATTCAATATTTATTAAGATTACCTTTGTGACCTGAAAGGGAGAGATGTACTTCTTTTTCTTTGACAGAAGCACGTCCAGGACAATTTTAGCATGTGGTAAAAATTGAATTATTAGGCAATACTGACTTCTTTGGGATTCAGCCTTCTAGCCCCTGCTGTGTGATTATTTCAGTCCAACTTGCTGGCATGTGTGAGCAGGGAGCCTGCAGAGTATTAGGAAGGAAAAACCCTTCAGCTAGTCTCAGGTACTAAAGACATTTGATTTAATTTCACATTACACGTGGTTATCTGGTTTCCCTTGGCAACCCCCAGTTCTGCCCTACTTTATAATCAGAGGATGGCAGGATACATTGCACACTTGTCATCACCTGGAAAGGGACTGTAGAGAACAAAATTTGTCTCAAAAGAAGAGACAAAAAGGTCACTAAAAAGAACAGAAGAGTCTGAGATACCTTCAGAAAGAAACAGATGGTTCTCTGTAGATTTCATTGATGAGGGAGATTCTAAAACTATCTATAGCAATTTGGGGATATGAAGGAATGAGACCTAATCCTATAAACCTTTTAAAGGGTAAAAGAATTTTACTTACAAATTAGAGATGAGTTTTCATTTTAACAATAATAATAGTTACCACTTAGTAAGTACATGCTAGGAATCTGATAACTCTCATACATGATTCATTAAATTCTTACAATATTCCTGCCAAGAAGTATTAATCTACCCTGTATAGATGAAGAAATAGTTGTTTGTTTATCTCTTAAAGTATGAGGGCTGGAGAAAGGGTGAGACAACATTGACAACCAGATTTGAACTTTGGGAGACCATTTTTTTTCCTATCATTTATAAAATACTATCTTTTTGTTTGTTTGGGCTTGAACCCAGGGGTGCTTAACCATCGAGTCACATTTTAACATTTTTTTCAGTTTTTATTAATCCTTCCCAGAACATTTCCCTTAACGTTTTATTACGAGAATTTTTAAATGTATAAAAAAGTGTAAAGAGTTGTTAACAAACATCCTGGGCCCAATTGAATTCTACAATTTTTACTATTTTTTTATATTTGCTTTATTATATATCTAACTATCCATTTATCTACTCATCAGTCCATCTTATTTTCTTGTTGTATTTGTTAGTGAGTTGCAGACATTAGTACATTTAACTCCTGAACACATAAGTGTGAATATTGTGAACTAGAGTTTAAAATTTTTTTTTTAATTGAACAAACAAAAACAAAAAACTGGAACCTTTAGTTTTATGTTGTAGTTCTATATTCAGTCACTTTGAGCTTTCTCCCTTGAAATATTATGGTATTTTAAGAAAAAATGTAAGCTACCCATGTTAAAAATCACTTTATGAGAAATAGAAATATGTAGAAGGAGGGGGATACCCCTGAATTCATAGGCCACAGCAGCTCAGCATTGCAAAGAAATCTTACCCCATTTTTTATTTTTAAACAAGACTGAGGTCACTGCAACATTTCTAAACTTGAACTCCTCTCCTAACAAGGGAAGTTTGATTAGCAAATTAGTTACGTACTTCAGTAATGATATTGGAACTTAATTTCACTGAACTTTTCCCCTTTTCTCTTCTTTCTGGGTGTGACTAAATTGCCTACAGCATGCTGCATGGTTGCTGGTAAAACAGGAAATGGGGTAAGTAATTTAGGTAGGGAGTTTTTAACCACCATTTAAATACAAGCTGATTCTTAAAGTACTTTTACTTCGACACTCTCTTTTTTTAGAGTGAAGTCACTAGCTACTAGAGAAATTGGCACAAAGGAACACTTTTTATTGTATCAATTTAAGATGTCAACCTTGTTCACTTATTTTACCTGCATAGCATAATCTATTAAAGTAGGTTTATTTTTTGTAGTGCATATTTAATGTGAATGTAAATACTTATTTTATATGCATTAGTCACTATATAGCCTAGTTTGGGAAATTAAAATAATAACTTTTATATTGGTCTTAGAAAATAAATTATAAAAGTAGCCCATAAAAGATAAAATGTAAAATTCTAGTTAAGCCAGAGTGAGTTTATACACTGATAATACATAGAAAACATAAATGTACGATCTTTTTTCTGAAATTCTTGGAGGCCAAATGTGTTGGAGATTTAGAATTTTGGGATTTTTAGGAAGGTTATTCAGTGCTAAATATCATATATAATACACTCCTTTCTTGGGGTGGTACTACATAATCGAACATTAATATTTCTTCAATGAAACAAGAACATTCACACTTAGTTTGGTTAGCAAAGTAAATAGCCTCGTGTTCCAATCAGAATTTGATTTTTTTTTTGTTTGTGTTTTTGCGGTCCTGGGGATTGAACCCAGAGCCTGATACGTTCTAGGCTAGGGCTGTACCACCGAGCTGCATACCCAGTCTCTTTTAAATTTTTAAATTTGAGACAGTTCTCTCCATGTTATCCAGGCTGGCCTTAAACTTGCAATCCTCCTGACAGAAATGCAGTTACTACGTATTAAATGGGGACCACACTTACTTTCATGAGTACTAATCTCTCTAAAAGACATATGCTAAGGACCTCTGTGAAGACATTTACCCTAAATTATATTAGAAAAGATATTGGTCATGTTCAGATTTTAGGATTGAAAATGTGGCATCTTCAGTATTATGTTTTCGCTCTTTATTTAGATAAGGTTTTCAAGCTGCCTGTTAACCCTTTCCTCTGGCTTTTTAATCTGAAGGGGAAAAGTACCTGTAGTTGAAGTTTTTTAACTGGACTAAGATGTTTTAAATGTATTTCAAAATATTGTGAAGGATTTGAAATACAAGTTTCTTAAATATAATGTTTTAACTCATTTTTAGGATTGACTTTTACTGCAGCCCTTTGGACTCTAAATAAATTTGCAATCTAAATAATTTTTAAAATAGTCTCCATTCTTCTTCTGTTTCAATTTTTTATTCTTTAAATTGTATTCTTAAAAATGTATCCACATACATTAATTATTTACTTTAAGCTATGATGCTAGTTTATGTTAATACCATTAAACTGTTGATTAATATTAAGATAGTTTTAAAATGCCTAAATGTTTCTGATATTCAAAGAATTAGAAACTGTTTGTAAAGCTTCATATTTGAATAAATCCTTGACTATAGAGAAATAATTTGATTATTTGTTAGATGTGGGGCTTATCTGGGTATTTAAACCATAATCCCAAAGCATATGAAAACATTCTCTGTAACCAGTTAAAAATCTCTGCTATATACAGAATGGGTAGATCAATTATTTTTTAATTTGTATTTTTAGAGAACAGTGTTGTCTTTATATTCTTTTCCCCCCAGATCAATTCATTTTAACTATTAGCTAAATTACTTTTTGTTTTCTGCCTGCAGTTAGAAATGTCTTTTGTTCTTATAAAATTAAATTACAATGGATATTGCAATGGATATAAATCTCATTTTTAATTACTGAAAATTAAACATTAAAAGGGATGATTCACAAATTTGTCCAAACATCTCTTGTTAAAAACAGCCTTGTAAACAGTCATAGGCTGTTTTGAAGTTTTACTTTTTTGAATGATGTGGACTTGTTAGTTTGTAATATGCCTGTTCTCAACAGAATAAAGCAGTTTTAGTAATACCATACCATATTTTCTTTCCTCTTACCTTAGTTTTTTTCTATCACAATTTTAAACTAAATCTAGATCTCATAATAGGGACTTCCCAAAAGCTATCTGTTGGCTTCTGAGTTGATTTGGGGGGAATATGAAGTGTTTTTTTAGACAAGTATCTGGAAATACATATATGAGCATTTCAGAACATTGGTACTTCAGGATTTAATATTTTCAGTGGTAAAGAAAAATAGAGTTTTACATCGATTTCCCAAAATTAAGTCCCATTTTCAGTAAGATGAAAGATACAAGGTTTTGGTTTTTTTTTTTTTTTTTTTTTTTTTTAAGTACTAGGGATTGAACTCAGGGTGTTTTACTATCAAGCCGTATCCTCAGCCCCATTTTTATTTTTAGACAGGGTCTTGCTAAGTCGCTTAGGGCCTCGCTTAATTGCTGAGACTGGCTTCCAGCTTGGAATCCTGCTTTAAACTTCTGGAGTTGCTGGGATTCCAAATGTTCACTCCCATGCCCAGCTAGATGCAGGTATTTTAAATAGGGCTGTGAGCAGTAAAGAATCATCTTTTCCACTTTTCCAGAATGTATAAATCCTAGAATCTGGCAGTTCCATCTCAGAAAAACAGATTAGTGTACTTTTGTCAATGAAGCTTTAGAAATTGTTTCCTTGATTACACTAGAATATAGTTGCATGAGGTAAGGAATTTTGGGTCACTTTATTCTCTGCTTTCTATATAATGTGTAATATAGTGCCTGGCACATAGTAGGCACAATTGATATTTTAAATAATCATCTAAGTACTTGCCTTTAATAGAAAAAAGTGAAGTTTTTGATGTTGATGAATTCATTTTTTGTTTCTCAGAAAACAGAGTCTGTCTCTGGGAAGAAATGATATTGTTCAGTTAAAAGAAGCCTATAAATGGATAACATACCCCCTGTTTTCAGAGGAACTGGGTGTTCCCATTGATGGAAAGGTATTGGGGTCATCAGCATTGTTAATTTCAATCTATAATTTTATTAGTTTTACTTTATTCTATGGCAGGGTTTGGATTAACCAGAGGAATTTTCTCTTTAAATAAACTTATGAAAACTTAGTAAACTTAGTAAAAACTTATGAAAATGTTAATTTCTAATAGTCATACATTGAAGTAAAGCCTCTTTTTTTTTTTTTTGCCTCTTTTGTTTTTATTCCCTAAAGAGTTCTTTGTGATCCAAGACACTTATAACAAGTAATGTATACCTTAACTGACATTAAAAGGTTAGAAATGAATCTTTTCCTTTGATGTATTCACATTTTATGGGAGGATTCAGAGCTACTGATACAAAACAATGTATTAGTAACTGAGCAAGTGTAGAGTCAACTCTAGACTATTTAATTTTGGTTAATCTGTGTCAAATATTGTCTCCAAATACACAGGCAGTACCTTTTCAACTACAGTGAGCATGGGCTCAATTTCTCCCACTTTGTTGGTGTTCAGTTTCTTTTGTTTATTTTGAGTCAGGTGCTGCTTTTGAATTGAGAACTGTTTGCCACCTTCCTAATAATTTCACAGAAGACTTTACCTCACTCTGGAATGCTGAATTTCAGAGAAGAGCCCATCATGTTTCTGTATGTGAAAACAGTACATAATCCTAACTCATCTTAAATTAGATTTTAATAGTATGGCTTCATTGCATCATTTTGCTTGAAGGAAATTCCTGGAATATCAGATATACTACCCTATTCAGATAAAATAAGAAAACCATCTTCCAAAGCTAGTTTTTTAAAAAAAACCATCCTAAATTATACACTGCATATCCTTCTGTTAGTAAGAATACATTCTCACTGTCCTTTGAACTGAATACTGAGAGAACAGAAAATAAAACCAATTCATAAATAGTATGAAGATGAAATGAGGTAAGAGAAGTCATTAATGCAAAATATTTTTACCTCAAATTTCAGTTTTGGAGCACAAATACTTTTACATGTTGAATCAGTGAGAACAAAAAATAGAAAACAAAAGATGTAATAATGTTTTAATAGATTCAGGCTGAGTGAAGTTTAAAAAAAATTTTTTTTAGTGTAGATGTACACAATACCTTTATTTATTTTTGTGGTGCTGAGGCTCAAAGCCAGTCCCTCATACATTTGAGGTAAGTACTCTACCACTGAGCTACAACCCCAGTCCAGTGAAGTTTTCTTTAATAGAAAATGTGTGATTCATTTTAATTTCATTTTGTGAATTAGAATAAGGAGCCATATAAGCTCTTCATTATTGTGATTCTAGAGTAGCTAATAGGCTTACTATCAATCCAGTGAACTAAGTACATATAGAACTCAATACATACAGAACTCAATAAAAACAACTCAGTAGAAAAGACAAATTATAATATAGTATATAACATTTATAGCTTTTTAATGTGAAATTTTGTATATTCTCTACAGAGGTAAAGTATATAGAGTATAAGATTGTGCTGTTTTATGTACAAGAGTGTGCATGTACAAGAATTCAGTATTTTTTCAATTTTAGAAAAATTTTCTACAACTTAAATGTCTGACACTTAGAATTCAAAAATGTTTATGAAAAAAAGATTTAAGAAATTTTCCAAAAGCATGCTCGATATTTCAAAATGTACATATATATGTTTATATTCACAAATATATCTAGAAACACATTAATTTGTTAATAGTTGCACTTTTGTGGAGTGGAGTGAAAAACCATCCTGTATTCGATCATTTTATAATTTGTAGGTGTCACTTTTGTAACAAAACCATTAAGAAATTTGAGCACTTAAAATATGCTCTGTACAGAGATTTTAAAGATGCAAATGGTTTTTTGCCTTATTAATAATTCTAATAAGTTGTTTCTTTTAGTTATTCTGTCTTCCAGTTTCCTGAATTCTCATTCATCTTCATACCTAATTTATATATTTGTCTAAAAAAATCATACAAATTTGTTTTAAATTTTACTTTAAAACCTTTTTGGTAGTATCTCTAGTGACTGAGTTTTAGAGGTTAAAAAAAAAAAAAAAAAAAGAACAACAATAAAAAGCAACCAAAATTTTCCTCTATAGCTCCCCTATGAACAAACCTGATTTGAGAGCAGTGGTACTATTTCTAGTTTTCCTTGTCACTGTTTCTGAGCTAATCTTTGAGAGTTAATTTTTATTTCCATTCATAAGTTGTAAGATGTTAGTTTCCTTTTGCTCATTTTAAAACTATCTTTATAATTTTTAGAGCTTGTTTGAAGTGAGTGTGGTCTTTGCTCACCCAGAAACAGTTGAGGATTGCCACTTCCTGTAAGTTGCCACATAAACAGCAGTGTCAAATTTTGTAAAATTGTTAATGCTTTTGGTTTCCATTAAAGTAGTAATGTTTCTCTCTATAATGAACATATCAGAACTTGTCATGTACATTAAAAATGTGCCTTCTGACTTAAGATTTCTAGGCAAACTAGGGTAACTCATATAAGAGATTAATTTTACCTGCTCCTGATATCATGAGTTTAGCAATCATATTGTGTGAAATATATTTGACTTGTATCTACTCCCAAATAAACTAATTAATCTTTCATATTCACTTGAATTTATTTCAGAGGTGCAATTTTTCCAGACTGTTTCAAGCCAGCCAAAAACAAACAGGTAAGGATTCATTTTTTATTAAAGGAAACAATAAAATGAATATGCATTAGAAATGTGACATCTCTCTTATGCCAAGAATCAATCTTTATATATTTTCATTTGCCACATTTTTTTTTCAACTCTTAGCACCTTTGCCTTAATCTATGAAGTCATAGCACATTCATATCCATATTTGTGCCTGCATCTGGGTTGTTCCAAATTTATTATTTTTTAAAATATTTTTATTAGTTGTTGATGGACCTTTATTTTATTTACTTATTTATGTGCAGTGCTGAGAATTGAACCCAGTGCCTCACACATGCTAGGCAAGTACTCTACCACTGAGCTACAACCCCAGCCCAGTTCCTTAAATTTATAACCAGTATTTCAGTGATGTTACTATTAACCATTTGGGGAAATTCAGCTTTCAGTTTTTAATCCAGCAGATCACACCATCAGGAAAATCCATGGCAAATATCAGCAGTATCCCAAACTTTTGTTTAGTACATACTTTCCAGAAATTAGTTTTTAAAAAATATAATCCAAGCTAAGTTATTTTATTTAGGATAGTCATGAATTAATACAGATTGGGTGTCCCTTATTCAACAATGCTTGATTTATAAATATTTCAGATTTTGAAAGTATTTGGATTTTGGAATATTTGTGTAGACTTTACTGGTTAGACATTCCTAATCTGGATTTTGGATTTTCTGTTTAGGGATACTGAACCTTTGGAGCTATTGCAGTCCACATTTGTAAAAAGGGCATTTTATTCAAACCCCCCCTTGCTGTCTAATGTTAGCTGATTTTTATGTTAATGAACAAATTAGTTTGCATATACTTTTAGTTCATATTATGGCAGGATAGTATGGCATGGTATGATATTGGGACAACTTTCATGCTCTCATTACTTAGCTGGTTTTTTATAGTTAGGCATTCCTGCAATTTTACTAATATCTATTTTGTTGTGTGGTTGTTAAAAAGAATATGTTTATTGTCACAGATATCTGTTGGTCTTTCCTCTTACTTTGCCTACTAATAGGGCTATTTAGAACTGGGGGAAGAAGTTGATAATTTGGTCAAATATCCTGTATGGAAATAATTAGAAATGCAGACTAAGTCTAAAGCAGTGTCTCCTTACTTTTCTTATTTCATGGCACACCTGAAGCTTTACCATGTTCATTCAGCACCCTGAGGTTAACAAATGGAATTGAGGTCTGGGGGAAAAAAATCAAAGCACATTTCCTATAATGTCATCATTTTTATATTTAAAGAATGCCATATTTTGAGAGGAGTGGGACAGTGCCATAAAGAGCACCTATTTTGTTAGTCTACCTCGTAGTGTAGACATAAACCAGATTGAAGAAAAGAGTAGAAGTGTACCAATTTCAGAACTGACATTATGAGTGCTTTAGTTTTGCTTATTTTCTTGAAACTGTTAAGTATTTCTCCCTTGTAAGTATGTAAAATGACATAATTTCTCCAACCATGTTCTGAGTTTCAACTCTGTTTTCTTGTCTAGGTGATAAAATGTCTTTTTTTTTTTTTTTTTTTTCAATTTACCCTACATAGTCGGTGTTCACTAGAATGGCAGTTATGAAAGCTTTGAATAAGATAAAAGAAGAGGATTTCCGCAAGTAAGTAGAAGTATTATGGAATTTTAGACTAAAGGAAATGTTAGGGATACTCCAGATTATCTCTAAGACAAGACTGGATGTATTTCAGGGATCAGGATTGCATTTCAGTCATCCTTATATTCCCGGTCCCTGAAGCAGTAACAGGCATGTAGTGTGTTCAATAAATATTTGTTAAGTTAATATTTGAATTATAAGTCAAGTCTAACTTCTTTATATTTTAGAAGAGGATACTGAGGTCCAAAGAGGAATTGACTTGCCTATATTTTCATCTGGGTAAATAGAGGATGGACCTCAGGCCCAGTGATTCCCGTTCCTTAAAAAATTCTATATGTTTTAGCATGGCCCATCTCCACAGAAGGGAGAACACTAGGGAATTTTCTTATTTGTAATGGGAACAGCACCAGCTAGAAAGTTAGGAAACTTGATTCTAAGTCTACTCTCTGTTCCCCAGTTGAAATCTTAGGCAGTCAACTCCGTTTGGAAATCAATGCCCTCTTCTAAAATATAAATTGTTAAAATATGCTAAAATATAATAAATACAATAAACCATATAATTCTCAGTGCATTTGTTTTACTAAATAAAATATTGTGGTTATCCTTCTAGAAGATACTTGAATGAATTTTAAGCAATAATATAAGTAGGATTTTATACCCCTACTGATTCTCAGAATGAAAATATTTTTATTAAATTTTAGAAAGTAAATTTTACTTTATACCACAGGAAATTTCCAAGCCATGTATTTGGGGTTAAATCTATATCTAGTTATTTACAGGTGCATTCCAGGTTTGAACTTGCAAATTTCTAGATGATGGATAAAGAATAAAGTTATATGTTGTTCTTTCCTGTCTGTCCTCAGTTGGTTTAAAGTTTCTTTGCTAAGAGGACAGTGTCAGCTATATTCTTTTTTTCCCCCACCACTGGCTCTGTAATCTAATTCCCAGGGTTATAGTTGGAATGAGAAGAAAAAGGAAAAGTGATCGAGCACTCTCCCCACAGTTGGGACTTATTTCCCATAGGTGGGGTGCTCTTCACAAGTGGGACCACTTACTACATATCAGTTTACCCAAATAACTATCATCTAGGTAATCCAGCAGCAAGTGACCAGGGAGAGCAAAATGATTGAAGAGGCTGGAGAGGCTTCCACTTCATAGATACGGATTTCCTCCTCAAATCTCAAGGCTGTGAAATTAATTTGGGAAAATTAATTTGGGAGCATAAAAGGTAGCATTAGAGCTCTGATATGCTTAGTGCCACTCTCATGTGTTAAAAGTGTTGCTTCAGAGGCCTAAAATAACTTTATTGTTTCAAAACTAAAAGCGAGAGGTGTATAGTCCTTGAGAAACTCAGATTCTGTTTGCGTCTCACACAATGCTGATTCATCTTAGTTTTGTAATTCAATATCATGTCTAGGAAATAGTAGCTGTAAAATTTATTTTGTTTTGCAGGCAGTTTCCTTGTCCTCCAAACTCACCAAAGGCTGTTTGCACTGTTCTTGAAATTGAATGTGCTCATGGTGCTGTTTTTGTGGCTGGTAAAATATTTTGTCTAGAATATATGTACACTGTCAACCTTCTGTTGTCCTTTCTGAACAACTCAGTTGATTTTTTTTCTGTTTTATTTTTATTGTTGTTATGACATTCTGGTTAGTTTACTTTTTTGAGATGTAGCACCGATATCTAATTTTCTTTTAGGTTCTGTAGACTATCCTAAAGATCATTAGGAGATATAGTTAAAAAAAGATTCTTAGATCTGTTATTTAAAAATGTCATGCCAAATGGAAGTGACAACTTTCCAGGTTTTAGTAGTTTACATCATAGATGGGTAGAAATATGGACAGGTGTGAAGACCCAAAGTGATCAAAGACTACAGCACTGAAGATATTTTATAACATGGAAAGCAAACTTTAAAAAATGATTTTATTATGTCCCAAAAGACCAAACACTTGGCCTTCACCTGAAAAAAAAAAAATTGTGATATTGACTTTCCCAAGTGGTTATATAGCAGACAGTTTTATTTTGAAAGTTATAACTGCTTTAGTCAGACACATTGATGCACACCTATTATCCCAGGTTCTCAGGAGGATTAGGTAGGAAGATCACAAATTCAAGGCCAGTGTGAAACTTAGCAAGATCCTATCTCAAAATAAAAAATGTTTTGAGTCAAGTGCCCCTGAGTTCAATTCCCAGTACCATAGATAAATAATTAAATAAATAGAACTATGGATGTAGCTCAGCGTTGGAATACCCCTGGGTTCAATGTCCAGTACCATGAAAAAAAAAGAATGAGAGAAAAAGAGAAAATCAGTTAGTTATAGCTCCTTCATAGTAATAGTTGAAATGAAATTGCTTTTAGCCTTGGATGCCCTAGGGCAGTAAAAATTACCTCCCTTAGTATATATAGCTTTATTCATAAAACTGAGTCATAGTGAGTTGGGGTGTTTTGTTTTTTATTTTAACTTAGAAAAACTTCAGAATTTCCTGTATTTGAGGTCTTTGAAATATGTTGTCACCAGTGACTATTACATTGAAATTATTATTAATCACTTGTAAAAGCAATAGTTTTTCTTTTCTTAATGATCCATGGTGTGTTCCATAGTATTATATAACTCGTTCAATCAGCCAGTCAGATTATTAATTATATTGAGCATTCCTTTCAAACTTCCTTGATACATCATTCATACCATGTTTTTAACCATCTATTCTATTGTTACTTTAAATCTTTTTAATTATCTTCCTGTCTGTGTGCTGGCTCCCCAGCACATGGAAAACAAGTGAATTAGTTAAAGGATAGGCCTTGATCTGCATCATAGTAGCACCTAGAATATTGGCACTCATTAAGTAGTTATTACTTCTCTTATCTTATTGTGTTTATCACACTGTTCCATTGAGGCTACCTGATATTTCTTTGGCAGGGAGATATAATAAATACTCCAGGAATCTACCACAAACTCCTTGGATAATTGATGGAGAAAGGAAGCTGGAATCTTCGGTGGAAGAATTAATTTCAGATCATCTGCTGACAGTATTCAAAGCAGAGAGTAAGTGTTATGATATTCATATTTTAAACACATTGTCATTCATGAATAGATTTTTTGGGGGTGGCAGAAAAGATTTCTAAATTTTGTTTATCATTGTCATTATCTGGTCCCTTTGGCTGTAGGCTTCTCATGAACAGGGATTGTTCAGGGCTCCTGTTTCTCAAAATGACTACTCCTTTCTGTGAAACTCAAAACAGTTGAAACTACTTTTAAATGAATACGGTTAAGCCCTGACCTTGGCATGCTTTAGCCTTAGCCTCTTTTGGGGAATATGAGGAAATTAAAACACAACTTCCACATCCATTACTTAAATTTAAGAGTTGTCACTGGCAAATGTCTGAACCTATAAAGTGTATTGGGTTGAAGTTGAGGCCTTGAGAAAATAGAACAACAGAAGCCATTTTACAAAGACTTTATGGCAGCATGCTGTTTAAATTTCTTAAGTGTTAATGTACCCAGAGTTTGTAGAATGAGTCAGGTCCTGTTAGGCTTATGTTTTCCTTGTCTCAACAGGTCTGTCAGGTCAAAGGCAGCACAAAGTCTTGTGATTTTACCTAGGATTAGATAAGAGGAAAATTTCAAGTTAGATTCAATCACAGGAAATCATGTTACATGTCAGGAAAAACTACAGGCAATGAGTGATGTCACTTTTTGGAATGGGGCCCCTAACCTAATTAGAAGACCTTTTTATCAGGAACTAGCTAGATATCTGTTTTTCTCTGGCATGTCTTCTTATCTACTTGCTAATTCCCTAGGTAATGAGTAATACATTTTGACATGATCTCAGACTCAGAGTCTAAGAAGTTTTCCCCAATACTATATTTATTAACTTCACTTATTGAATAAATATTTGTCATGTCAGCTCCCTGCTGAATATTGGTCAGTGATGAGCTGTAAGGTAAAGTCTAGTTTCGAACTACTTAATGTTCCAAGGCCTTCATCAGCCGGTCTCTGCCTGTCTTTCAGTCTTGTTGCCTGTGTGCCCCTGGGTATGAAGGCCATTGCAGATTAACTGAACTATTTCTAGTTCCTGATCATTTTTGCCATTGATTTTTAAAAAAAATATTCTTCTCTTTGAGCAGAAGACTCAAAAACTCACAGAATTAGGAGGATAAAGCAAGGTATAATGTGAATTTTGAAAGCTCAACTAAGTTTTAAGTATGTATTTTTTAGTACTTAAGGCAGTGGCTCCCTTTCCTTGTTTGTCAGCTGTTATTTCTGATTATATACTAATAAAGTTTCAGGGTTTGTCTCTGCAAGTTTCTCCCAGTCTAGGGTCCAAAGATATTTCCTTAGTTCCCAATTTTGAAGTATTTTTCTAAAAGGTATAATATATACACTTCTTCTTTGGTCTGGATTTAATGCTTCTCTGGACTTCTCAAGAGCCTAGTGTTCTACATGTCTTTCTTATTGATCAATGGGGGTTTGTGGGAAGTTTTATGAGATGACCAATGAATCTCTGATTTCTGGTCTGAGTTAGCAGTAACTGTTGGATTTATCTCTGAGTTCTGTTTATTCTTTCCATAGTCTTGAATTCTGACTCAGTCACTGTGAACCCCTTGGTTCCCTGACATGGCTGATAAGAGATGTGGGTAAGAAGGTAGAAGACAAACCAATCACCCAAGGGAATCTGCATCTTTCAGCTTCTAGATGTCATTTTGAATTTTCCATTTAGTGACAGCTTATCCATCCTTAACACTAGTGCTTAAATCTTAATGTTGACTAAAAGCTTCTGATGTTGCTGTGGATTAATTAATAACTTGACATTGGTGTGGAAATAGAGAATGGAGGGTTCTCTGGGACTTAGTGGTATATGGAATCCTATTCCCTGTCTGGCTTTCATTCTTCACCTGGAAGAAAATCTGAGCTTATGCCTCTTCAGGGTGCCTACTTGACCTGTCCTAAGATGTTAAAAAGCACAGGTCACCTAAACTTCTGAGCCTCACCAGCAGCTTGAATTGTAGACCTGCCTTTGATAGGTAGGCCTTATCAAAAGAGCTGCAGAATGGACGCAGAGCTGTGGGCACTGTGGGTAAGAGAAATCCATTTCACCAGGTGCTACATGGCACATACAGTAGCACAGAGCCTATTTTCAAAAGGTGTTGGCTGTGGCTTGCTAAAGTATTTTTTAAAGGGAAGGGAAGGGCAAAGTCTTATTTCTTTATAGCTAAACATCCCAGAAAGGAGGGTAATCTTCATTGTTGTTTTCATGGGACTTTTGAAGCTTTTTCCTTCTTTTTTCTTTCTTCTTTTTTAAACACAGGGTCTCCCTGTGTTGCCTAGGCTGGCCTTTAACTCCTGGGTTCAATGGATCTTCTTGCCTCTACCTCCTGAATAGCTGGGAAGAAGCATACCATTAGCTTTCCTTTTTCTAAAATTTTCATAGAAACTTTGCATATATAAACTCTTTACTGACTGGCTGGGATTGTGGCTCAGTGCTTGCCTCACTCATGTGAAGCCCTGGATTCCATCCTCAGCACCACATAAAAATAAATAAATACCCTCCATTTGACCCAGCTATCCCACTCCTTGGCCTATACCCAAAGGACTTAAAATCAGCATACTACAGAGATACAGCCACATCAATGTTCATAGCTGCTCAATTCACAATAGCCAGACTGTGGAACCAACCTAGATGCCCTTCAATTGATGAGTGGATAAAGAAACTGTGGTATATATATACAATGGAATATTACTCAGCCATAAAGAATGATAAAATTATGGCATTTGCAGGCAAATGGATGAAATTGGAGAATATCATGCTAAGTGAGATAAGCCAATCTCAAAAAGCCAAAGGACGAATGATATCGCTAATAAGTGGATGATGACACATAATGGGGGGGAGGGAAGGGTTAGTGTTAGGGTTAGAGTTAGGGTTAGGGAGGGGGGCAAGTATGGAGGAAGGAAGCACTGTATAGAGGGAAAAGAGGGGTGGAAGGGGTGGGGGGAAGGGAAAAAATAACAGAATGAATCAAACAACATTGCTCTATGTAAATTTATGATTACACAAATGGTATGCCTTTACACCATGTACAAACAGAGAAGCAACATGTATCCCATTTGTTTACAATAATAAATAAATAAATAAATAAATATTGTTTCTATCTACAACTAAAAAAAAATTAAAAAAAAAAAATCTTTCCTGAGAGAAAATGCTTATCAAAATGGTGTATAGTCCTGAATCTCTTGTCTTCCTCTCCTGTTTTCAGGAAGCCCAGGTTACTTGCCATTCAAGTACTGGAAGATCTGTAGGGAGAACACCAGGTACCCTGAAAGCCAGCAAATGGGGCCTTTAAGAGAAAGAAACTCACAAAGTAGTCCTCTACTTAAAAGAAAAAGAACTATACTGATAGATGGGTAGACATACAAATAATATGAAAAAAAAAGGGAACAAACCATCCCAAACAGCCCATAATACTTTAGCAACTGACTTCCTTGATACCACAGTGGATGACATGTCAGAGAAGGAAGGTAGAAAATTCATAGTTAAAGTGTTCTGTGAGCTAAAAGAATGTGAAATAAGACTGCAAATACAGGAAGGGAATGATAATTTCAATAAAGGAAAAGATTCTGGAAAAGAACCAAATGGAAATCCTGGAAATAAAAGAATCAATAAACCAAATTAAAAATTCTATGGAAAGTATCACCAATTGATTAGACTACTTTGAAGATAGATTTTCAGACAAAGCATATAATTTGAATGCAAGGTGTTAGCTCTATATTTTTATATTTTTTTATTTGCTAAGATCATATTTTAGGATCCATAAAGAAAAGATATTAAGAGACCATGAAAATATTCAAGAAATCTGGGATAACATTACAAGGTCAAATTTAAGATTCATTGGGATAGATGAAAGCTCTGAAATATAAATAAAAGAAATGTATAATCTTTTCAATATCAGAAAATTTTCCAAATCTTAAGAATAAGATGGAAATTCAAATACAAGAGGCATATAGGATTCCAAATATACAAAATCACAATAGATTCATTCCAAGACACATTATAATGAAAATGCCTAACATACAAAATAAGGATAGAATTTTAATGCTGCAAGATAAAAATGACTGTCACATTAAGAGGTTAACCAATCCAGAGGATTTCAACCGATTTCTCAACCCATACACTAAAAGGAGGGCTTGGAATAATATATACAAACTATTCTTAATATGAAGAATCAAATAGACCATAATACAATAATACTGGGTGATTTTAACATACTCTTCTCACTTTTAGATATATCATCCAAACAAAAACTAAGATTCTATAGAACTAAAAAATGCAATTAATAATATGGACCTAACAGACATCTATAGAATATTTCACCCATCAACTGAATTCTCTTTCTTCTTAGCAGCACATGGAACATTTCTAAATGTAACCTAAAATATGATCTTAGCAAATACAAAATATAAAAATATAGAGCTAACACCTTGCATTCTATCAGATCATAACGGAATGGAATTAGAAATCAACAATAAGATAAAAAACAGAAACCACTCTTAATACTTGGTGGTTAAATAATATACTTTTGAATGATGAATAGATAGCAGAAAAAAATCACACACACAAAAAAATTCTTAGAAGTAAATGAGAATGATGATTCAACATATCAAAATCTCTAGGACAGTATGAAGGCAGTTCTAAAGGAAAGTTTATAGCATTGAATTCATACATTAAAACAATAGAAAGATACCATATAAGTAATCTAACATTACATCTCAAAGCCTCAGAAAAAGAAGTATAAACTAGCATCCAAATCAATAGAAGACAGGAAATAATTAAAATATGAGCTGAAATCAATGAAATTGACATTAAAAAAATAAAAAAGATCAATGAAACAGTTGGTTTTTTGAAACTTTAAACAAAATTAATAAACCCTTAGCCAAACTAACCAAAACACAGAGGGAAAAACTCAAATTATCAAAATCCAAGATGAAAAAGGAAATATTACCACAGATGCTACTAAAATACAGAGGATCACCAGAAAGTATTTTGAAAATTTATACTCCAGTAAGCTAGAAAATTTTGACAATCTTGACAAGTTCCTAGAGATGTATGAACTACCCAAATCGAACCATGAGAATACAGAAAACTTAAACAGATTAATTTCATGTAATGAAATTGAAGTAGTTATCAGAAACTTTCCAACAAAGAAAAGCCCAGAAACAGATGGATTCTCAGCCAAGTTCTACCAGACTGTTAAAGAAGAACTAATACCAATCCTCCTCAAATTATTCTGTGAAATAGAAAAGGAGGGAACACTGCCAAACTCATTCTAGGAAACTAGTATCACACTCCATTACCAAAATTAGACAAGGGCATGTCAAAGAAAGAAAACTTCAGACCAATATCCTTGATAAACATAAATGTAAAGATTCTCAATAAATTATTGGCAAAATGCCTACAAAAACACATTAAAGAGATAGTGTACCATGACAAAGTAGGTTTCAAATGCAGGGTTTGTTCAACATACAGAAATCAATAAATCTAATTCATTCCATAAATAGACTTAAGTACAAGAATCACATTATTATCTCAAGAGATACAAAAAAGCATTTGACAAAGTACAGCACCCATTCATGTTTAAAACACTGTAAAAACTAGGGCTAAAAGAAACTTACCTCAACATTGTAAAGGCTGTATATGACAAACCCAAAGCCACTGTTACTCTGGAAAAAAACTGAAAGCATTTCCTCTAAAAACAGGAACAAGTCAAGGGTGCCCACTTTCACTACTCCTATTCAACATAGTCCTTGAAACTGAAGCCAGAGTAATCAGGCAAGAGAAGGAAATTAAAGGGATACAAATAAGAAAAGAAGAACTCAAGTTATCTGTTTACTGATGGCATGATTCTATATTTAGAAGACCCGAAAAACTCCGCCAGATTTTTAGAGCTAATAAATTAATTCAACAAAGTAGCAGGATACAAGATCAACACTCAGTAATCAGTCATGTTCCTTCACTCCAAAGATGAATCTTCTGAAAAAGAAATTAGGAAAACTATCCCATTCACAGTAGCCTCAAAAAACAAAAACAAAAACCTGGAAATTAATCTAACAAGAGGTAAAGGACCTCTACAATAAAAACTGTAGAACACTAAAGAAAGAAATTTAAGACCTTAGAAGATGGAAAGACCTCCCATGTTCTTGGATAGGTAGAATTAATATTGTCAAAAATGGTCATACTACCAAAAGTGCTATACAGATTCCATGCAGTTCTCATTAAAATTCCAGTGACATTCTTCACAGAACTAGAAAAGGCAATTATAAAATTCATTTGGAAAAATAAGAGACTCACAATAGTCAAAGCAATCCTTAGTGAGAAAAGTGAAGCAGGAGGTATCACAATACTCAAATTATGCTGCAGAGCTGTAGTAACAAAAATAGCATAGTACTGACAGCAAAAAAGGCATGAAGACCAATGAAATAGAATAGAAGACACAGAGACAAACCCACATCAATATAGTTATCTGATACTTGACAAAGGTGCCAAAAACATATGTTGGAGAAAAGACAGTCTTTTAAACAAATGGCACTGGGCAAACTGATTATGTAGAAGAATGAAACTAGACCCTATCTCTCACCCTGCACAGAAGTTAACTCAAAGTGGATCAGAGACTTAGGAACTAGACCAGAAACCTTGCACCTGCTAGGAGAAAATGTAGGCCCAACAGTCCGACATGTCAGCTCGGGAACTAACCTCTTTAACAAAACTCTTAAAGAGCAAGAAGTAAAATAAAAAATCAGTAAGTGGAATGGCATCACATTAAAAAGTTTCTTCACAGCAAAGGAAACAAGCATTAAGAGAGAGCCTACAGAATTGGAAAAAATGTTTGCCACCTGCTCCTCAGAGCATTAATATCCAGTATATATTAAAAAACTCAAAAAACTTAACACCAAAACCAAATAGCCCAATCAATAAATGGGAAAGGAGCTAAGGAGAAACTTCTCAAAAGGAAAAGTACATTGTGTTCAACAGATATATGAATAAATGTTCAACATCTTTAATTTGCATTAAAGAAATGCAAATTAAAACTATACTGAGATTTCATCTCATTCTAGTCAGAATGGCGACTACCAAGAATACAAGTCCGCATCCCTCACCGTTCCTGCCGGTGAGACCTACCTGTGCTTACTCCCCTCCCCTGCCAGGTGACTTTAATCGCCCCCCCCCCCCCCCCCCGCAAACTCCTGCCAGTGTTTTGGGGTGCTCAAGTCTTGACTCACGATTTTCCCTTGTCAGGGCTTGGGAGACTTCTTGTCACATGTACCTGCAAGTTTTATGCAAGCCACTGCTACCTAATGATATTTGAAATGAATTTTATTAGATTATGAGTTAGCATAATGAATAAACATCTACTACCATTTGGGCTCTCCCCTTTCTCCAGAATCATGATCCTGGTCCCTCAAACCAGAATGCTTTAAAAGAGCCCCCTGCACTGAGGAGCAGTGGATTGGTATGCAGTCTGAGACATTACTTAGGAAACTGAAAATTTTATTTTTATGAATGCAAATCAGGGGAGGGACTGGAGGGCTACTGCTTGTGACTTTTTAAAATTTTTTTTAACAAGTGCTACCTTATTCTGTAATTGCAGCAACTTTGAAAAATTGTACTTTACTGGAACTCTGCCAGCCATCACCACCTTGGATTTGATTGTACCCTTCCTCTCACCCTAATCTGTTCTTTACTCTGTCTGGGGGAGGCCGGGCAGCTGGCTTCAGACTTTTGATAAATACTCCAGTTTTCTTCCCCCGTGAAAGTTGTTTTAGCCACAAACCAATTCATTCTGCTGTTTCAATTTCAAAATAAAAGGAAACATATTGAAAAAAAAAAAAAAAAGAATACCAGTAACAATAAATGTTGGTGAGAATGTGGGGAAAAGGTACACTCATACATTGTTGGTGGGACTGCAAATTAGTGCAATCGCTGTAAAGCAGTGTGGAGATTCCTCAAAGAAGTAGGAATGGAACCCACATATGACCCAGCTATCCCACTCCTCAGTATATATCCCAAGGATTTAAAATCAGCTTACTACAGTGATACAGCCACATCAGTGTTTATAGCAGCACAATTCACAATAGCCACGCTATGGAGCCAAACAGGTGTCCATCAACAGATAATAAAGAAATTCTGGTATATATGCATAATGGAGTGTAACTCAGCCATAAAGAAGAATGACTTTATGGCATTTGTTGGTAAATGGATGGAACTGAAAACTATCATGCTTAGTGAAATAAACCAGTCCCAAAAAATCAAAGGTATAATGTTTTCTCTGATATGTGGAAGCTAATCCAGATTAAGGGGGAGGATAAAAGAAAAAGAATAGAAGAAAGATCATTGGAGTAAACAAAGTGGGATGAAGGGAAGGGAGGTGGGATAGAATAGGGAAAGACAGTAGAATAAATCTGATCTGACTTTCCTATGTACATATGTGAGTATACCACAGTGAAGTTACCATCATGTAAGTATTCACAAGACTAATTAAAAAAAAAAAAAAAAAAAAACAACTATAAGTAAATAGCAGAAAGATCAGTAGAGTAGAGGGAAGGGAATGGGGACAGGTTTGAAGGAGTGGGAAAGAGGAAGTACTGAGGACTGAATTAGAACAAATTATATTTCATGCTTTTATAATTATGTCAAAATGAATCTCATTGCTATGTATAGCTAAAAAGAACCAAAAAAAAAAAAAAAAAGGGGGAGGGATACAATTCTCCTTCCCATCTTACTTTCCCCATCTGTTCTTCCCAGAAGTCTTGTTCTTCCTCATCTTGTGCTTTCCAAAGTGACTGGAATATTGAGGAATAAATACAAACTTTTATAACATGTATTAGAACTGTGCTTTTAGTATAGGAATGTTCCTGTGCATATCCTGCCCAATGCCTACTCTTCCATAATATAGTACATATCCCTCCACCAACAGTAACTGGGACTTTTTCTTATTTGCCTTTATCTCTGTAACATCAAGCACAATGCCTTGCACATTGTAGACACTCTGTAGCTATTTGTTTACTGAATAAATAAATCAAAGCATGAATCCAAGTTCTCCTAGCCTTTAACGTCTATGTTCAGAGACTTTAAACTTTACCATTCTAATGACTAATCAGGGTTCCCTAAACATCCCAGCCTTTCCCAGTCCTTGGTTAAAGATGGCTGATAACTGTCTGTCCCCCTGAGTACAAGCCTGAGCTCCTCTGGCTGTCTTTGGTGATGCAGTATTGTTGGGTGGTTAAGAGACTGTGGTGCCAGATTGCCTGGTTCATACTTGACCCTGCCAATGGACCTGCAATTCTTAGAATGTTAGGACTTGAGGCATCATGTCTGTCTCACCTTCCTCATAAGTAAAATGGTGATAATGACAGTGTTAACATACATAACGCATTTAGAATAATGCCTGCTCACTGGTAGTATTTGCTGCCACAATGGTGATGAAATCATTTATCAGTTCTGTATCTAAAAAGAAGCCATTTCCCTATCCAGTAATTTTTGGCTTTTAGTCTACAAATATCCATTTAATCTTAGAATGTATGCTAGTTTTATCATGACTTCAACCTAGGTTTCATAACGTAATGTATTTTTTTAAGAGTCAAATCTCCCCCTGCCACCTCTTTCTTAGAGTTTAATTCTTAAATAAATATATTTATTTTAAGGAAAGTAAAAAAGATGATAGAATTTTTACCATAAACTGATGGCCAGGAAGGTGATGGGGCCTTCCTTCTAATACATAGTACTCTGTGTTTGACTTTCCCATGGGTTTTGACATCAGAAACACAGAGTTCTACAATTGAATTGTGTGACTTGGGGAAATTACCTAAATTTTTAAAGCATGATATTCTTCTTATTTATATACTGCTTACTTCATAAAGTTATAAGGATTAAATATAATGCATGGTTTTTACCCCAGTGCCTATCATTTAATAAATGATTTGTGCACAATGGGTGCACAAATCATTACTATTTTCAGTAGAGATTGGGATTAGAGATGAGATGATAACTATCCAGTGCATTGTTCAGGAATTTAAATTGGGTTTCTATAGAAGTTGGAAATGAATGTCTCAGGGTTATTATGTCTCTGATTTTTTTTTTTTTTTCTTGGTATTCTTTCCAAAGGTTTTAATTTCTCATCCTCTGGAAGGGAAGATGTAGATGTGAGAACATTAGGAAATGGTAAGATTGCATCAGCACCACCTATTAAAAGTAACTTTCTGATGATTAGCCTTTCTAGACAACAGGCTTATCATAGTCACCTAGTCAGAACCAAAGTGGGCAGAGCCCAAAGTTTCTCCAAGTGGGGAAACCTGTGGATTATGGAGCAGCCTTTGTAAATTATATTATATATGTCTTCAGAAGGAATTTTTCTTCAAAGGCCATCCTTACACCTGTAGGTTATAAGGGATTTTATGTGCATTAAAAAGAAGGTACCTGATTTTTTCTCCCCAAAAGTTTGATTATTAATTGTTCCATATAAAAATGCTTTGGAAGCACCAGTAGTTTTCAAAATGATTGTCTTCATTTAAAAAATTATTCTGATGTCTTAGACTTCATTTTTTTCTCATTTTATCTTGTTGAATTACAAGAAAAATGATGAATATTAATCCCGAACTTAGATCTATACTCTCTTCCTTTTGTGGAATCATAGCTTTTCCATTCCACTAGTGGATTAGGTTGGGAGAGTGAATTTCAATTTGGTATACTTGGGCATTCCTGCATGTGACAACATTATCCAGTGTAACCAACTTAATTAGTGGTTTGAATTTTATTTTGTAATTAACACAGCCTTGTTGGTGGACCTTTGGGAAAGCAGTCATTTTCACATATTGCCTCTGATGGGGTTTAGCAGCCCTCACCCCCTCAAAAGCCCCTTGCTTCTTTTCACACATTCTTTCCCTCCCCCAGATATGGTCATGTCACTAAACTTTCAGTCCTCTAGTGTTCAACCTGTTTTTCACACCTCCTAACCCTCTTGCATTAGCCCAAATGTTAACTCCATCAACACGTTTCTGTTTCATGACGGGGTGTGTGCTGCCAGGAAGGCCTTTTGCAATTGAGCTGGTGAATCCTCATAGAGTACATTTCACTTCACAAGAAATTAAGGAACTTCAGCAGGTAAACCACTTCATGACATGGAAATCCTGTTTCTGCAACTCTGTAGCGAAACTAGAGTTGCTCATTGTTTCTCTCTTTCTGCTACTACAGAAAATTAATGAGTCGTCTAACAAAATCCAAGTACGTGACTTACAGCTTGTCACAAGGTAAGGGTAGGCTTTACAGGAGATGATTTCAAAAGGGAAGTTTTAGTTGCGAATTATATGTCTGATAAAGGAATTACAGCCAGAATATATAAGGTACTCTAATTAAAGATGGAGAAATGGTTAAGTAGACTTTTCTCCAAGGAGGACATATGACAAGTCAATGAACTCATGAAAAAATGCTCACTATCATTAGTCATTAAGGAAATGCAAATCAAAACCACAATGAGATTCCCACTTCACACCCACTAGGTTGACTATTAACAAAACAAAACAAAAACAGTGTTGACAAGAATGTCAACAAGTGTTGACAAGAATGTAAAGAAATTACAGCATACATTACTGGTGGAATTGTAAGTGTGCCCACTTTGGAAAATAGTTTGACAATTTCTCACAAGATTAAACAGAGTTACCGTATGACCCAACAGTTCCACTACTAGATATTATATATGCAAGAAAAATGAAAACATACATTCTCACAAATACTTGTACATGAATGTTCATAGTAGCTTTTTTTTTTTTTTTTTTTTAAGCAAAGAAATAGAAACTACCCAAATGTCTATGGATATACTATGTGGTACAGTAGTTCCCTCTTAGCCTTATCCGTGGAGGGTATGTTCCAAGACCCCCAGGGGATGTCTGAAACTGGATAGTATTAAACTCTACATATACTTTTTAACTATACATACCTTTGAAAAAATTTAATTCTAAATTAGGCACAATAGAGATTAGCAATAATAACTAAAAATGGATAATTATAACATTATACTGTAATATAAGGTATTTAAAACATGAATTGTTTATTTCTGGGATTTTTCCATTTAATATTTTTGGCCCAACCTTGACCTCAGGTAACTGCAGAAAGTGAAACTGCAGAAAGTGAAATCATGGATAAGGGGGGGGACTTCTGTATGTCATATGATGGAATATTACTAAGTAATAAAAAGGAATGAAGGACTGACGTATGCTGAAACATAACTGAGCCTTGATAGCATTATGAGGTGAAAGAGGCAGTCACCAAACACCTGATGTATTATATGATTTCACTTTATATGAAATGTTCAGAATAGGGAAATATATAGAGACAGAAAATCAATTAATGGTTATCTAGGCCTGGGGTGGGAGAGGAATGAGAAGTACCTGCTAATGGGTATGTGATTTCTTTTTTGGGGGTGATGAATGTGTCATAGAATTAGCATATGGTGGTAACTGCACAACTCTGTAAAGAGATTAAAAATCATTGAATTTGTAAAGTTAATCTAAGGGAATATTTATACATAAATTCTATATTAAACTATTTTTTAAAAAGAGGAATTTGGGGCAAGGCTTGTGTGTACACTATATTCAGGCAAATTTTATTTTTTTTTGTTTAGAGAGGCAATAGGACATATGAAAGAAGGTGAAGAAGAAAAGACCAAGACCTATAGTGCCTTAATATGGACAAATAAAGTAATACAGAAGAAAGACATCGAATTCCTGAATGATATAAAGGTAGTTTAAGTGCTCTGTTCTTTTTATTTTGTTTTTCTACTGTCTGTATAAGAGTTCATTTTCTTCTAGTTTATTACCAGAAAGTCATAGAGCATGGGCTTGTTGGGGTCTGCGGGAGCTGGATTCAAATCCTGGCTTTGAATCCACTTACTATTTGAATGACTTGGCACTTCATCTAACCTTTTGGGAGAGAGGGTGTTGCTAGGGATTAAGAGGCCTGCTCAGAAGACAGATCTCCTGGGTGAAATCCTGATCTGCATTTCTTAGTGTGATTTTGGACAAGTTACTTAAGCTCCTTATGTTTCAATTTCTTCATCTGTAAATGAGTTAAAAGAATTAAATGAATTTAATCATATAAAATTCAGAATTGTACCTAGCATGTAGAAAATGCTCAACAATGCAGTTATTTATATTTAGTTATATGAAATGAAATAAAACATCTAGCAGAATTGAAAATTGAGATTAATTGTATGAATAAAATATGTGATAATATGTGAAACACATATATTTTGGCACAAAACTTCGAGGAGCATGTCCATGTAAAGGGTCTGCCTATTCTTTTGTATATTACTTTCCACTGTTTTCCACCTCTTTCCCTGAAGATAACTGGCTTTCAAATGCAAGGAAGGAGCACAAATGGGCTCAAAGAAGACTATAGCACCAGGTGCAGTGGCACATTCCTGAAATCCCAGCAGCTCAGGAAGCTGACATAGGAGGATTTCAAATTCCAGGCCAGCCTGGGAAATAGCAGGACCCTGTCTCAAAATAAAAAATAAAATTGACTGGTGATGTAGCCCAAAGGTAAAGCAACCATGGGTTCAATTCCCAGGACCCAAAAAAAAAAAAAAAAAAAAAATAACAGGACATTGTTTAAATGGGCAGAAGTTTGTAACATGACCTGCTGGAGGAGATTGGTTTAATACTATGGCTTCTTTGTATAATGGGCTATTACTATCCAGCTATTAAAAATTATGTGGTAGATATTTATTAGCATAGGACAATGTTTCTGATAAGTGTTAAGGGGAAAAAAGGTATAAGACAGTATGGTACATTGTGATTTGGGCACACACAAATGTGTGTATTTCTACATATATGACTACATAGAAAACAAATTATGTGGTAAAAGATACCATAAATAGGATTTAAACTTAATCTTGAAAAATACAGAAGGAAAGAGCAACTAAAGAAAAGAGAAACTCCAAATGCCAAGAATCTTTTGGGAAAATGTTCTATCTCCAGGATGAAGTTACATATTGGATATCACATTATTCCCATTAAACTAATAACACCAAACAGTGGGTTGAGGAGAAAGATAGTTGCATGTATTGTCGGTAAAAATGTAATGTGTTCAGTCTTTTTGAAAGGCAACATGGCAATGACTGTAAAAACTAAAAATACACTGGTTTTCTACTCAACACACCTCTGACAATCTCTTTTATAGAAATGAAACTCCAGTGCATAAAGATATGTGCATGAGGAGGTTTATTGATTTTGATCAGACTGGCAAAATCAACAATAACAAAATGGAAATGGTGGAATAAATTGTAATATTATGTAGCCATTAAAAACCAAAACCACCATATGGTTTCATTTAATTTATGTTATTGTGTGTATAAATGCCTAAAAATGTTGGAAAAAAGATAAAGGTATGTCTGAATCTGTGACTTTAGAAGCACCCATGACATATAAGAAAAAGTGAAGTGCAGAATAGTGTTTATAGTGTGAGTGGTTTTTTTGAAAACATGCATCATTCGTTTGCTTAGGGAAGCTCATCCATAAAACAAAGGGATGGGCTTCTGGAATCACCTCCATTGACCACTTCAGTTCTCAGATTATGCAGTTCCGTATCTAAGTCCCTTTGGCTTTTGGTGTTGCTACCTAGGGTCTTTAGGTTAGTAGTTAATATAGACAGATATTTTTAAGATTGCCAAACAAATTTCTAAAGGTTTTTTTTTTTCTTTCTTTCTTTTGGTACTGGGGATTGAACCAGTGTGTGTTTAACCACTGAGCCATATTCCCAGCCTTTTTTATTTTTTGAGGCAGGGTCTCGCTAAGTTACTTAAACTGGCTTTAAACTTGTAATACAACTGGGCACAGTGGTGCATGCCTGTAATCCCAGTGGCTTAGGAGACTGAGGCAGGAATATCTTGAGTTCAAAGCCAGCTTCAGCAAAAGCCAGGCACTAAGCAACTCAGTGAGACCCTGTTTCTAAATAAAATACAAAATAGGGCTGGGGAAGTGACTCAGAGGTCCAGTGCCCCTGAGTTTAATCTCTAGTACTCATCCCAAAATCAACAACAAAAAAAATCTTGTGATACTCCTGCCTCAGCCTCCAAGTTGCTGGGATTACAGGTGTGCACCATCACACCAGTTCTAAACTTACGTATTCCTTCATATGTTTACAAGTCATTCAGAATGCTGTGGGATTTAAAAAGATAGATTCAGGGACCAGCATGCACAAGACCCTGGGGATTCATAGTGTGGGGGTAGCAATCTAACTAAATCAGAAATAATGCAGAAAGTGATTTTCTAAGTACAGATTTAAGTGGTGAAAGATTTTTTTTTTTTTAGTTTTTTTTTTTAATTGTAAACAAATGGGATACATGTTGTTTCTGTTTGTACATGGAGTAACAGCATACTATTTGCATAATCATACATTTACAGAGGGTATTGATGTTTGATTCATTCTGTTATTTCTTCCTTCCCCCCACCCCTCTTTTCCCTCTATACAGTCCCTCCTTACTCCATTCTTGCCCCCCTCCCACCCCTCATTATGTGTCATCATCTGCTTAACAGTGAGATCATTTGTCCTTTGGTTTTTTGAGATTGGCTTATCTCACTTAGCATGATATTCTCCAACTGCATCCATTTGCCTGCAAATGCTACAATTTTATTATTCTTTATAGCTGAGTAATATTCCATTGTGTATATATATATATATACCACAGTTTCTATATATACCATAGTTTCTTTATCCATTCATCAATTGAAGGGCATCTAGGTTGGTTCCACATTTTGGCTATTGTGAATTGAGCATGAACATTGATGTGGCTGCATCTCTGTAGTATGCTGATTTTAAGCCTTTGGGTATAGGCCGAGGAGTGGGATAGCTGGGTCAAATGGTGGTTCCATTCCAAGTTTTCTAAGTAATCTCCACACTGCTTTCCAGAGTGGCTGCACTAATTTGCAGCTCCACCAGCAAAAAGGTATGAGTGTACCTTTTTTCCCACATCCTCTCCAACACCTATTGTTGCTTGTATTCTTGATAATCGCCATTCTAATTGGGGTGAGATGGAATCTTAGGGTAGTTTTGATTTGCATTTCTCTTATTACTAAAGATTGTGAACATTTTTTCATGTTTGTTGATTGCTTGTAGATCTTCTTCTGTGAAGCGTCTGTTCATATCCTTAGCCCATTTGTTGATTGGGTTATTTGTATTCTTGGTGTAGAGTTTTTTGAGTTCTTTATAGACTCTGGGAATTAATGCTCTATCTGAAGTATGAGTGGCAAAGATTTTCTCCCACTCTGTAGGCTCTCTCTTCGCATTGCTGATAGTTTCCTTTGCTGAGAGAAAGCTATTTAGTTTGAATCTATCCCAGTTGTTGATTCTTGCTTTTATTTCTTGTGCTATGGGAGTCCTGTTAAGGAAGTATGATCCTAAGCCAACAAGTTGAAGATTTGGACCTACTTTTTCTTCTATAAGATGTAGGGTCTCTGGTCTGATTTCAAGGTCCTTGATCCATTGTGAGTTGAGTTTTGTGCAGGGTGAGAGATAGGGGTTTAGTTTCATTCTGTTGCATATGGATTTCCAGTTTTCTCAGCACCATTTGTTGAAGAGGCTATCTTTTCTCCATTGCATTTTTTTGGCACCTTTGTCTAGTAGGAGAAAATTGTATTTATTTGGGTTTGTGTCCATGTCCTCTATTCTGTACCATTGATCTACCTGTTTATTTTGGTGCCAATACCATGCTGTTTTTGTTACTATTGCTTTGTAGTATAGTTGAAGTTCTGGTATTGCGATACCCCTGTTTCATTCTTCCTGCTAAGGATTGCTTTAGCTATTCTGGGTTTCTTATTCTTCCAGATGAATTTCATGATTGCTTGCTCTATTTCTGTAAGGTATGTCATTGGGAGTTTAATTGGAATTGCATTGAATCTGTATAGCACTTTTGGTAGTATGGCCATTTTGACAATATTAATTCTGCCTATCCAAGAACATGGGAGATCTTTCCATCTTCTAAGGTCTTCCTCAATTTCTTTCTTCAATGTTTTGTAGTTTTCATCGTAGAGATCTTTTACCTCTTTGGTTAGATTGATGCCCAAGTATTTTATTTTTTTTGAGACTATTGCAAATGGAGTTGTTTTCCTCATTTCCCTTTCAGCTGTTTTGTTGCTTGTGTATAAAAATGCTTTAGATTTATGTGTGTTGATTTTATTAGCCTGCTATTTTGCTGAATTCATCGATGAGGTCTAGAAGTTTTCTGGAGGAGTTTTTTGGATCCTCTAAATATAGAATCATGTCATCCGCAAATAGTGACAGCTTAAGTTCCTCTTTTCCTATTCGTATCCCTTTAATTTCTTTAGTCTGCCTAATTGCTCTGGCTAGAGTTTCGAGGACAGTGTTGAATAGAAGTGGTGAAAGAGGACATCCTTGTCTTGTTCCGTTTTTAAAGGGAATGGTTTCAGTTTTTCTCCATTAAGAATGATGTTGGCCATGGGCTTAGCATAAATAGCCTTTACAATGTTCAGGTATGTTCCTACTATCCCTATTTTTTCTAGTGTTTTGAGCATGAAGGGGTGTTGTATTTTGTCAAATGCTTTTTCTGAGTCAATTGAAATAACCATATGATTCTTATCCTTAAGTCTATTGACATGATGGATTATGTTTATTGATTTACGAATGTTGAACCATTCTTGCATTCCAGGAATGAACCCCACTTGATCGTGGTGCACAATTTTCTTAATATGTTTTTGGATATGGTTTGCCAATATTTTGTTAAGGATCTTTGCATCTATATTCATCAAGGATATTGGTCTAAAATTTTCTTTCCTTGATGTGTCTTTTCCTGGTTTGGGTATGAGGGTGATATTAGCTTCATAGAATGAGTTTGGTAGGGTACCCTCCTTTTCTATTTCCTGGAGTACTTTGAGAAGTATTGGAATGAGTTCTTCTTTGAAGGTCTTGTAGAACTCGGCTGAGAATCCTTCTGGTCCTGGGCTTGGATGGTAGATTTTTAATGGCTTCTTCTATTTCATTGCTTGATATTGATCTGTTTAAATTGTGCATGTCCTCCTGGTTCAGTTTGGGAGGAGCATAAGTCTCTAGAAACTTGTCAATGTCTTTGGTAGTTTCTAGTTTGTTGGAATACAGATTTTCAAAGTAGCTTCTCATTATGTTCTGTATCTCAGTAGTGTCTGTCCTGATATTTCCTTTTTCATCATGAATTTTAGTAATTTGAGTTTTCTCTCTCCTTCTCTTTGCTAAGGATTTGTCTATTTTGTTTACTTTCTCAAAGAACCAACTTTTTGTTTTGTCAATTTTTTGAATTGTGTCTTTTGTTTCAATTTCATTGATTTCAGCTCTGATTTTAATTATTTCTTATCTTCTACTACTTTTGCTGTTATTCTGTTCTTTTTTTCTAGGCCTTTGAGCTGTAATGTTAGGTCATTTAGTTGTTGACTTTTCATTCTTTTCTGGAATGCGCTCCATGCAATGAATTTGCCTCTTAGTACTGCTTTCATAGTGTCTCAGAGATTTTGTTATGTTGTATTGTCGTTCTCATTGACCTCTAAGAATTTTTTTATCTTCTCCCTGATGTTTTCTGTTATCCATGTTTCATTCAATAGCTTATTATTTAGTCTCCAGGTGTTGGAGTAATTTCCTTTTTTTATTTTGTCATTGATTTCTACTCTCAATCCATTATGATCTGATAGAACACAAGGCAGTATCTCTATTTTTTTGCATTTCCTAAGGGCTGCTTTGTGGCATAACATATGCTCTATTTTCGAGAAGGTTCCATGTGCTGCTGAGAAGAATGTGAATCCGCTCGTTGATGGATGGAATATTCTATATATGTCTATTAAGTCTAGGTTATTGATTGTGTTATTGAGTTCTATGGTTTCTTTGTTTGGAAGATCTATCTAGTGGCGACAGCAGTCCATTAAAGTCACCCAGAATTATGTTGTGGTCTATTTGATTCCTGAAATTGAGAAGGATTTGTTTGATGTACAGGGATGCATCGTTGTTTGGGGCATAAATATTTACTATCGTTATGTCTTCCTGATTTATGGTTCCCTTAAGCAGTATGAAATGTCCTTCTTTATCCCTTCTGACTAACTTTGGCTTGAAGTCCACTTTATCTGATATAAGGATGGAAACCCCCGCTTTTTTACTGAGTCCATGTGCGTGGTAGGTTTTTTCCCATCCTTTCACCTTTAGTCTGTGGATGTCTTTTTCTATGAGATGAGTCTCTTGCAGGCAGCATATTGTTGGGTCTTTCTTTTTAATCCATTCTGCCAGTCTATGTCTTTTGATTGAGGAGTTTAGGCCCTTAACGTTCAGGGTTATTATTGAGAAATGATTTGTATTCCCAGTCATTTGGCTTATTTTTGGTTTTTAAGTTGGCTTGGTTTCTCCTTTGAGTGGTTTTTCTCTAAGGTAGTTCCTCACTTTGCTGACCTACATTGTTGTTTTTTATTTCCTCCTCATGGAATATTTTGTTGAGAACATTCTGTAGCTCAGGCTTTCTATTTGTAAATTCTTTTAACTTTTATTTATCATGGAAGGATTTTATTTCATCTTCAAATCTGAAGGTTAATTTTGCTGGGTATAAGATTCTTGGTTGGCAACCATGTTCTTTCAGAGCTTGAAATATGTTGTTCCAGGCCCTTCTAGCTTTTAGAGTCTGGGTTGAGAAGTTGGCTGCTATCTGTATTGGTCTCCCCCTATACGTAATCTGATGCTTTTCTCTCACGGCCTTCAAAATCCTATCTTTATTTTGAATGTTAGGCATTTTCATTATAATGTGCCTTGGTGTGGACCTGTTGTGATTTTGTGCATTTGGTTTTCTGTAAGCCTCTTGTATTTGATATTCCATTTCATTCTTCAGGTTTGGGAAATTTTCTGATATTATTTCATTGAATAGGTTGTTCATTCCTTTGGTTTGTTTCTCTGTGCCTTCCTCAATCCCAATAATTCTTAAATTTGGTCTTTTCATGATGTCCCATAGTTCTTGGAGATTCTGTTCATGATTTCTTACCATCTTCTCTGTTTGGGCAACTTTATTTTCAAGATTAAATATTTTGTCTTCATTGTCTGAGGTTCTGTCTTCCAAGTGGTCTAGTCTTTTGATGATGCTTTCCATTGAGTTTTTTATTTGGTTTATTGTTTCCTTCATTTCAAGAATTTTTTTTTTTTTTTTGAGGATCTCTATGTCTTTGTTGAAATGATCTTTTGCTTCCTGCAGGTGCTCTTTCAGCTTATTGGTATTATCATTCATTGCCTGCATTTGCTCTCTTATCTCATCCTTTGCTTCGCGAATCATCTTAATCATGTATAATCTCAAGTCCTTTTCTGACATTTCTTCTAACATACTGTCATTGGATTCTATTACTATAGAATCTAGATTTGTTTGGATCATTTTCTTCCCTTGTTTTTTCATGTTGTTCATGTATCTTCCCCTCTAGCAGTGCAGATCTGGGGTGTTGCAGATTTCCCCCTATAGGCTTATAGTGGCCCTATAGGTTTCCAAAACCCTTTCTTTAAGGGGAGATCAATATTAGCAGTGCCCAATTCAGACACTATGCAATCCTAGACCAAATAGCCCCTATGAGGACAATAACAAAATTGTCATAATAAACAGAATGAGTTCAAATGTTATCTTCTGTAAAACAAACAGGTTTGCAGTAAGGTCTGCAGTTTCAAATGGAGGACAAAGAGGATGGAGAGGGATGTAGAATGTGGCTGTTAATGGGATAAGAAAAGAATATACAGAAGTTCTAGATAATAGAAAGGGTAAGAGTATAATCAAAAGAAATTGGATGTTAGCATGCATAAAAGGGAGAAGGAGACTGAGGGAACAGGAAAAGAGAGCAAGAAAAGCAAAGAAATAAAAACTTAAATTTTTTCAATAAGGAGAAAAAACAAAATCTACAGTATAACAGTCATATAGTAATGAAACCTCCCAGTCTTCAGTAGCCTGATGCATGAGAGGTACCTGACAATGAGCCTCAAGGCTCTAGCAGGCGTCTCAGGATGGGATTTGCCCCACCGAAAGATCGTTGCAGTGGCTTCTAGGATTATCCAAATGGCTGCTCTGGCTTTGAAATGTGTTGGCAAATGGGGAGCTGCAGCTCAAGGTGTGGCTGTGGTCAGCAGGAGGTCCTGGAGGCGGGATGCAGTTGGTCAGGCAGGGGTACTGGAGGTCGGGTGTGTTTGGTGTGGTTGTGGGATCCTGGAGGCTGGGTGCAATCAGTCTGTCTGGGGGCCCGGTGATAGGGCACAGTCAATTGGTCTGGGGGTCCTGGTGGCAGGAAGCAGTCAGTGAATGTGAGGGTCCCGGAGGCAGGGAGTGATTGGTCGGGCTGAGGGATCCTGGAGACGGGGCTCAGTCAGTCTGGCCAGGGGTCCTATGGGGCCTGGCTGTTGTCTCAAAATGGCGGCAGCCATGTGTAATAAAACCTGCAGGTACTGTAACAGTGAACTTCCAGGCAACAGCAGGCAGCTGGTGCTCCACTGGCAGTCGGCAATCAGTTTGCTGACTGTTGTTGGACGATCAGGAGGTGAACCTGGTGCGTTGGGTGATGGATAGGTGTAAGGCAGGTGATGGACAGGTGAGAGGCAGGCAAATGGCAGATGATAGACGCCTGACAGTGAGCAATCTGCACTCAAAAAAGGTGTCGATATGCTGGCAGCCTGCAGGTGATCACAGCAGACAAATGGGGTAAACAGCAGGGGATCGATAAGCAGCAAAAACTGCCTCACCAAGAAACAGATATCTTCTGCTTGAAACCAGAGTTATGGAGCGACAAGGAACGTAGCCTCCCTCTAGTCTGCCATCTTGGATCTCCTCGAAAGATTTTGTTTTAATGGTCTACCACCCAGGTAGACTGTGACTGACTAGTTGATTTCTAGTAACATTTTTACAATTTTCACATATTTCCATTGGCATAAAAATAAGAAGCACTGGGACTGGGATTGTGGCTCTGTTACCTAGCATGTGTGAGGAGACACTGGGGTTTGATTCTCAGCACCATGTATAAAAATAAATAAAGGTCCATCAACAACTAAAATAAATAAAATAATCACTAAGTGCTTCCCCATTCTGAGAAGAGTCACATCAGATTTACTACTTTCCCTGTCTTTTTATTTTGATTTATTTAATTTTTTTTTTTTTTTTTTTTTTTTTTTTGGTGCCGGGTATCAATCCCAGGGATTACTGGGTAAATGCCCTACCACCGAGCTGCATTGCCTGCCTGTGTTCCCATTTTGAAGGGCAACCTGTGAGAAAGAAAAGTATGTTTCTGGAAATTCAGTAGCATGGGATAATGGTATGCAACATTAGAGTAAGTGAAGTGTTTTCCTTTTGTCAGCTGAAAATTAACAGACCCAAGAGACATGTGAGCATGTATTAATCTGAATGTTATGTTGGAGGCAGTGGTGAGTCTACAAGCTCCTTTGGTTATTTTATTTGATTGGCTCATGGTCAAAGTACTGGGAGTGATTAGAGAGGTAAAGGAAGCAGAGGAGAAGAACACACATTAGATAGTTGGTGATTTAAAGGCCAGCTGTTTCTGAATTCTGAAGTAGAGGCTATATCTTTATAGATTTGTTAATATTTCAGCCTTATCCTTTACTTGTTTGGTCTTTTGGCCAGAGAAAAGTCAAACTTTATGGAAATATTTCATCTCATCAGAACAAAATGCTTCTGAAACCAAAGAATTATAGAATCTTCAAATCCACCATGGTAGGAGGGACCATGGACTCGCTGCTCTGATAGAAGCGCTCACACCCTTTAAGTGTGGTCTTTGTCAGAACTTGCTTGCTCTTTCTTAATAGAGAACTTGATGGAGAGGAGGCCAGACAGAAACCTTTCTTTTTTTAGCAGGGCTTTAGGCACTCACTAATCATGTAAATTCAGAGCAGTTGTTCCAACAAGAAATCTCAGAGTTCAAGTTCTTTTGTACCTACATTTTCATTTATTATAATATCTACTTTTAAAACTCGGAATTAGTTGACCTTTTTTTTTTGGTATTAATATCTGCTTCTTAATTTATATCTTTACATAAAGGAAAATCTCTAATTTGAACTAATTATGAGAAAAATAAGCCTATGTCACTAAAAAGTCTGAATTGTTAATAGGCATGCAGTATTATTTTTGTCAAGCTGGGCTAACAAATATGGGGATGACTTGGTCTATTGTGCACATTTATTTGCCATTACTATTTGAAATGTTGCACTAAACAGTAACTCAATTCTTATGTTATAAATTATAGTCTTTTATGTAACAAACCAAACCAAACCAAACCAAAACCCCTGAATATTGCTATGTGGTTCTCCCTAAAGCATGCACATTGCCCATATACCACACAGATGGTGTTGATGTCCAACCTTCTGCAACTAGCTATTTCTTACCCCAGCCTGAAATCCTCATTGGGTTAGAAAACAACCTAAGAATAAAAAGCAAAACAAAACAAAAACTGTAAGAACATTGCCCTGTAGAAGAAGAGCCCTGCTGAAATAAAAGGCAGGCTAGAACTCTAGGGTCCTGTCAGTTTGTTAAATATCCAAGAAGAGACCTGGAGGATCATTTGCTTCCAAATCCCACTTTTTGTTTGTTTGTTTGTTTCTGTGATGGGGGAGAGCAAACCCAGGGCCTCAGCATACTAGGCTTGTACTCTACCAGTGAACCACATCACCAGCCCCCAAGTCCTTTTTTTATGGTGAGGGTCGTAGGGCCCAGAAAATGAGTAAATGTGAACCAAAATATGAGACATGCTTCCCAGTTTGAATCTAAAGGGTCATAATTTTTTTCAAAGTTTTGATTACCTCTTACCCTGACAATAATAGATGGAATCCTCTAAGGAAACATCTGTGGTGAGCTGTGGGTAACAAAGGAGGTGCTAGGACAAGTTTCACTGTGATTGTGTTGTCTTCCCCTAGGACCTAAAGATCGACCAGAAAACTCCTCTACGGGTCCTTCACCGAAGACCCTTGGCTCTGAGAACTCGTGTCATCCACTCCATGGAGACACACTATGCAGATGAACATCATTTCCGTCTTTATCTGAAGACTCAAGCTGGAACGTATCCTTTCACCTGTGCATTGCAATAATCTAGCCGGAACTCTACGAGAGTTAATGCTGCCCTAGAAAATAGGTTCAGATTGGTCTGGGAGGCATTAGGGAAAGTATTACATTGGAAAGAAATCTGTTATTTTTTTGTTTGAGGTGTTTTTTTCCCATTAAATTTGTTTTTCAAGAGGACATTTTAAACTATGAGGTAGCAGTCAGTCCAATGTCCATTTTAAAGTTATTTATATTTCAGTTAATTACAGTGTTTTACATAGTGTTTAGCACATTGTAACTACTTAGAAAATACTTTCGATTGATTCATTTGCTTTCTGTACATATTTTGCAAGTCATGTATTCATGACCATTTTTGGGGTCTTCTTAGCATTTCAAGCATTTGTCCCAGATGATTAAACATAGTGGTGGACGAGAATGGTACTTTGCTTTTTTTTTTTTTTTTTGAGACAGAATCTTACTGTTTCCCAAGTAGGTCTTGAACTCCTGGGCTCAAGCAATCCTTCTGCTTCAGCCTCCCTCCCAAGTGCTGGGACAACAGGCATGTGCCACCATGCCCAGTGCACTTCACATATTGATCTTAACTTTATTTGGATGCTGGCCCAGAACAACAGAGAATATTCTTTTGCTGCATGTCTTGTGAAAAAAAGCAAAAACAGCACTTTAGATTACATATCATGGGGCTGGGGAGATAGCTCACTCAGTAGAGTGCTTGCCTTGTAAGCACAAGGCCCTGGGTTCGATCCCCAGCACCCAAAAAAGGAAAAAAAAAAAAAAAAAGTCATGGTCTTTTAGATTACATATCATTATTTGAGCAACATAAACTTTGTTGACAGTAATGCTGTGCTGGCAGTTAGCACCATTTTCTAAGACTCCTAAGAGTTTGTTATAAGTTCAGAGTTTAAATTTCCATAGTTCAAGTCTGGTCATTTGTTTATAACTTAATCTGACTTGTGAGGTTTTCTATCAGAAATGAGTTGTTGATTCACATATATCAGGGAGCTCCTGTAGCCTTAGCCTTGTGATCCAATAGCATGAAGTGATAAAATGCTTTCTAACTGGCATAAAAATAACAACAAACATGTATATAATAAAAAGGGGGAGGATTGAGTCACCCAATAACCCTTTCACTATATTGCTGCTGTAACTATTCTGCTTCTCTTTTCCCATCAACCTCTTCTCCTCTGCCCCAGGAGTGATCTGGATTTACTTGGCCAAATCAGGGATAGGTTATCTACTCCAAATATCTTCTGAAGTTTGTAGTTTGGATGTAGGGATGATTTATGTGACTGCAGTGAGCAGATCTTTGTATCTTTGTTGTTTGGAGTACATTTCCCTAGTGTGGATGGAATTTCAAAGAAATAACAGGTTTTTACATTGTATTTATGTTTTAATGCTAGGGATTGAACCCAGAGTTTCTCACATGCTGAGCACATACAATCCCACCACCGAGTTTTGCCTCCAACCACAGATTTTAAAACAAAAACAAACAAACAAAAACTTACTACCTAATTCTGGCTTTAGTTTTTGGGTGCCAAGGAGAAATGCAATGTCTTTTGGAAAAACTAATGTCTTTTCAATCCTATTAAAACATTTTCACATACATGTATTTAAGGTGTTGACAAGAAAGACTGGTAAAGCTTTAGATACCATACGATTATTCACATGCTAAATTTATTTTGTCTATACTCTGTATACATATATCACTCAGTATATTGAGCTAGCTTATTTGCTTTAAACCTTCTTCTGACTGTGAATGAAACCTCTCTGGACCTTTAAACTGGTTATTTTGGGACTTTTTTGGTCATCTCTCATTATTGTTATTCAGAAACAGCATTCTTTGAAGAAAGTGAGTAAAGGAATGGCAATTGTTGAGTTTAGCAAAAAAGACCATTACTAGATAATTACAAGTCTTATGTTTGAGTCAAAACACTCAGTGAAGGTAGAATGAATAAACTTTCAGAAAATGAAGACATAATGTCAGCATGTTATAGTGTTGATTTATTTATCTTCTAAGAATAAATGTGTTTTTCCTATTCAAATTCTATTAAATATTTTACCCTAAGTACTGGTTATATAACTCAACATTATTCTGGGTTTTTACTGAACACTGCATCCACTTGTATCTTTCAAAGATAAATATTTTCAAAGCTACTATAGAGTCCTGTGTGAGGAATATTAATCTTTCTAAGATCAAGTTCCAGAATTTGGTCATTCTTTCATATTTTAAAGACTTATGAAGGAAAAATACAAAGTCACTCCTAAAACAAAAACATAACAAAACAATCTTTTGTTAATAACTATATTAGCAAATAACTAGAACTTAGGTCCTTTTATAATTTTTATGAAGGACCTTTATCAAGATCAGGTATTTCCATTGTCTCTTCTATCATATTGGCACTAGATCATGTTACAAGAACAGCCATGATTGAGGTCATTTTATGTATGTGGAATCTACTATCTAGGTAGATGCCAATTGCCATTATTGAAAAATGGGACCAAGGTGACAAAATAGAAATTTTGGCAAAGAAAAAATTTTTAGAAGCACTGAATTATAACTAATTTTTTAAAATCCATACCCAAACCTTGGCACTTTGAGATGAGCTATAAAGAAAAAAGAAGGATGACTTTTGTTAAGTTCGTTGTAAACATAGGTCTCAGATAACCGATGTTGGCTGTCAGACTGGTAGAACCAGTTGTTCTAAGACACATCTAAAGTTAGAGCTCAAGACTAACCTCTCCTTTGTAACATTTCTGCTTTTATTATTTCCTTTTCACCTGTGAAATCTTTCCAGTTGATATTGCATGGCTATCCTCATTTTTTCCTTAAACAGACCCTAGCTACATTAAAGAGTTTGTACATGGAGACTTTGGGAGAACCAAGCCAAACATTGGCTCTCTGATGAATGTGACGGCAGACATTCTTGAGCTGGATGTGGAGGTAAACCACTTCACTGTGGAATGCACATTTGCAAATTGGAATTCAGCCAAAGTTATGCCCTTTGGCATTAAACCAAATAATACTTCCCCCCTTCATAGTTATTTCAAAGTGGCAAAACCTCACAGTAGGAAGGGACTGTCTTCTGAATTATTTTTTATAAATACAAGATCTTACATTTGATCCTTGTGAATATATAACTAATTTACTAACTGTGCTTTATATTTGGCATCAGATTGAACTCAAATGAGTGAATAAAATTATAAGTAGCCTTCATATGTCCTTTGGGACTCAAGGGTTTGTTTCCTATACCAGTTTCATTTTGTAAAGAATTTAAGGCAGAGTGCTTTTAATATATTTAGGACAGGGATAGAAAATGGGATGAGCTAGTGGTTACTAACAGAAGCAATTCTCAAAGGGATTCCTATGATGTGGTTCAAAAGTGTGATTCTCTACTTTTATAGTAATTGAAACAAGGTTAAATTCTAAAATAATTACAAGAACAAATTTTTCAGAAAATTCTTCACAAATATTTTCTTTTTCATTTGCGCATCAATACATATTGAACCACAAGTTGTGCTCCTTGATGAAAATCTGATTAGGAGTAGAGTCTCTCCCTACCTCCCGCCATACCCCATCCCACCCCATCCCAAAATCTTAGGAGTGGTTAGAATTTTGCATTTGAGAATAATATAAAATCTGTTTTTGTTTTGTTTTGTTTTTAAGTGAGTGTATTGTCCATTGTGAAAACAGGCGTGTTAATCAAACCATTATTAACTTACTGGCAATTCTTTCAAGTGTTCTCAGGTTAGATTTTATACAGCTTCTACAGTACAGCCAGAGACACCCTTCAGGGTTGCAGGGAGCTCTTTAGTGAGGCTATCATTTTAAGGAAGACAATGTTTAAGAAAACCCAACTGCATTCACTTTTTTTAAAACCTTAATTCTTAGGACAGCTGAAGAGTGTCAGAGCCATAGCTCCAGGTTTCTTAGGCCTAAGTGTCTATTGTAATTTTGATAGTGTTTGAGAATATAGCCATATACAAATCATTTCAATTTCTCAAACAAATATCACTGATCACAGTTGTGTGTGTTTAGAGTGGAGAAACTTTTTAAACACTATAGAATGTCTACCCTTCTCCACCCCAAACACACACAACTATGATCAGTGATATTTAATTTTGTTTGAGAAATTGAAATAAGATTTGTATATGGCTGTATTCTGAAACACTATCAAAATGTCTTTGAGATTTGGAAAACAATAGTTATTTGGACTTTTCTAATAATTTTTTAGAATCTGGAATATAAAGCGACTCATGAATTGATGAAAAAATCATTTTCAGTAAATCATTTCAGATTTTTAAATTATGTCAATAAAAGCCATGGATACAGTGGGTTTTTAAAAAGCCTTTTCTTAAAATAGGTCCTCCAGGGTAATTAAGATATGCTTTGTGCTTCTGGTATGTGATTGTTTATGTGGAGACAAAATAGACTGCTTACCATAATGCCAAGCAAAGTGAAGGCAAGTTGAGATAGAGATGAATCGGATTTTAAAAGAAATAAAAGTTCTGGTGAAGTAAAACAAAAAGACACTTAATTTTTTTCTAGTTCCAGGTGACCTTCCATATTTACTTCAGATTTAGATGCTAAATTACAAACAAGGCTATAGGTTTATAGACTACTTGAGTAGTCAGTGATGGCCAGCATATACGATGGTGGTCCCATAAGATTCTATCACTTAGTGACATCATAGCTGTCTTAGTCTGATTACGTACATTGTGATATTTGCATGACAACAAATCACCTAATGATGTATTTCTTAGAATGTGGGCCCCACAGTTCAGCTGCATGTGATTCTGTTAAATGTTGGCAGAATGAAAGTGATCAGAAGAATGAAAGTTGCTGAGACTTTTGAGGAAAAACTGGTATCTCCACTTGCCTTTGAATTTGTTTGCTACTTTACTCATAAACATTTTTAAATTTAAATTTATTGTCTTACACATCTAAAAGGTACAGTTATTAACCAGCCAAGTAACCAAATACTGCTATTCAGTTAATTCAGAAGCAGACCTTGGGCCCAAGAATCCCCAAAATAGACTTTGGTATTCAGTTGCTCTTTTCTTCAAATGTAATTTCTTCTATTACATTATATTAAAATTATTACCATCAAATGCTTATCAGAAAATAATATATTTGGGCCATTTTTTGGACAGTTCCTTGATTTCGTATCTAAATCTGTTGTAATAACTTTTTTTCTCCTTTTTAGTCTGTAGATGTTGACTGGCCACCTGCTCTGGATGACTAGCTTTCAGCTTTGAAGACAAAGAGTAGGGTTTTCTTGGCATGCAGCATACCCTGTAAAATGGTTGTTTACCCACCATAACGGTGTCTTGGAAACCATTTGGATCATGTTGATCTATATATTTTTAAATTTGTTATAACATCTCAGGATATGTGTATATTTTGTGTTCAATTGTTCTAAGGATGTCTTATGATTTTTCTCATTCCCTCTCTCACCCTCCCTAATGAAGCTATGAATAATGAAACCATTCTTCTTCCTAATTATTTTATTCAGAGAGATGCAAACAGGAAAAACTGTTAATCCAAGAAGTTGTAATTTCTTTAAGCAAGATTTCTTCCACAAGAGACATGTCACCTTTAAAATCATGTTCTAAATTTTTTAAATTATCTGAACAAAAGTTATACTGGATTTATGCAGCATAGTAGCCTATACTAAGATATCAAATGCAAATATGATATTAATTTTTTCCTGGGAGACTTCATGCAAGCTATTACCAATGGAAGTACTTTTGGGTGTGATTTGTGACAAATCCTAATGACCTCAAATTACTGTTTTGACAATCTAAAATTGTTAGTACATGTCTTCTGTGTTAGGAATTGAGGCACACTATGGTAAGAGACTTTAATAGAATTTTTAAATAGAGAAACAAGTGCCTTTAATAACTTCAATCCCAGAGTTAAGAATTTGAAAAATTGAGATTGCTAAAGGTAAACTGATACTATTTCACAATTTTTCATTATCCACTTTCAAACATTTTAATAAGGTAGATAGGATATTGTCTCTAATTTTATAAATATGGAAACCAAAGAATAAAAGTTAAATGATTTATCTAATATTGTTACTTTCATATCTAGCAGTAGGACTGAAGTATCTTAGTCCCTAGGGTCTTTCCTAATTAAACCCTATTATTGATCACCTCTTTCATGAAAGAGGTATCTGAGTGCCAAATAAACTCATCCAACCATAAGAAATGACTTTTGGAATTTAGATACCAAATCAAGGAACTGTCCAAAAAATGGCCCAAGTATATTTCAGACAGTCTTATCTAATTATCATTTGTTAATAAGTTAATCATCAGTTGATGAAGGGGAAAATATTAAAACACATTGAACCTAAAGAAAATGGATGGCTCATTAATAGTTTCAGAAAGGAAACTCATTAAAATTTCAGATTTAAGTGTAACTTCCACCACCTAATTCAACGATTTGAGCTTTTTTCAAGGACACATGTGACTTGGATAGTATTACTACTTCTCATCTCTATATTAAACATAGTTCATAGATTTACTTTAGATATCAGGAAAATGGTTTTGACATGAAAAAGTCAGCCTACCACTTTGAAACCATGTATTTACTCATATGTGAATAATAGTAATTGTTTCACTGTTCTCAATACCAAAAAATGAGAAAGGGATAATGGAAATAAACATTGATAAAAAAGAATTTGTGTGGATGTTTCTCAGTTTCTGGAGAAAATTTGCTACAAAAGATTTAAATAATTTATGGAAAGTCTTTAGCATGTTACTTTTGGCTCAGCTTTGAATCCAGTGGATCTGCAACGTGGAAGAATCGAGAACCTTCTTACCGAATTTAAATTAGAAGGTTTCTATTTCTTAAATTTTTTTTCCTAAGATGCAGAATAAACATTAGCTGTAAATACTTATTCCATGTGTTCATATAATTCTGAGACAAGTTGTTAAAAAATTAATGTAGGTCTGTTTAGGCAGAACTGGGAACATTAAGTAAGGAGAATATTATAATTTCCATCTTGCCTATAAAAATATTGCCTATATAAAATATTTTAAAATTAGTTTTGAGATTTCCTTCTTTAAATATTATTTAAATTAGAAATCTTTTAAGTAACATTTAAAGAGCCCTTTGTTCTTCTTGATTGGTATCTCTGTCCCAAATATAGTATGTGGTTTATTTTAGGAAAAACATCAACTCTTAATATCTGGAAAAGTCAAGAAAAAATAGAATTGGTAAAAATGAAAATTTTCCAAGTAAGATAACGTTACATTTGCAAGTTAAGTGAAGTAAATTTAGAAGTTAAATTACCACTTCATAAGAGAAAAAAAAAAAAAAACTTGCTTTAGCAGATCTTTTCTTTTGTTGCTTTATTCTTTGACTTTTACACGTGAGACTGAATTCCTGAATTTTAAAAAAATGGTGCTTACTCATTTTATAATGAAACTTACATGAAAGTAGCAAGAACAGAACAAAGAGCCTTCTTCCCTGAACAATTAAGCCAGTGATACCTCATCATCACAAATACATTAGTAATTCCTAGAATGATACAAATACCAAAATTTGGAAATTAACACTGATTATTGCTATCATGTAATCCACAGACCCCACTCGTCACTATTTGTCCCACCAGCAATTTTTGTTTTGTTTTTGTCACACCAGTATTTGTCATAGTCAAGTGATCACACTGTTGTTATGCCTTTTTTAAAAAATATTTTTTAGTTGTCTGGATTTTATTTATTTGCAGTGCTGAGAATCAAACCCAGTTCCTCACACATGCAAGGCAAGAACTCTACCACTGAGCTACAGCCCCAACCTGGTTGTGCTTCTTAGTGTCTCCACCAATCTGAAAGTTTGTCTTTCCTTGACATTCATTATTTCAACAGTTTTGAAGACTTCGGGCCAATTATTTTGTAGACTGTTTTCCTCTGAATTTGCTTCTTAAGATTCAGGTTGTATTTTTTTAAGAATATCACAGAAGAGATATGATGTTCTTCTTACATCTTATCTAAGGTGTCATACAGTTTTGATATATCTAGTTACTGATGGCTGGGCTTTGATCTGTTTACCAAACTGTTAAACTTTTATAGTTACTCTTTTCCCTTCATAAACAAGTATCTTAAAAAGATATCAAATTTTCACTCATTAGTTTTAGTATCCATTGAAGATTTTCACCTGAATCAATAATTACCATACTGATTGCCAAATACTGATTTTCGAGTTCCATCATTCCTTGTCTCATTTATTTCTATCACTGCGGGAACTTGTAGCTACCTTCCCTTTATTTTTTTACTGCTGGTGATTGAACCGAGGGCCTCACACATGCTAAGCAGGCACTTGAAGAGATACCTGCACTCCCATGTTCATTGCAGCATTTAAAACAGTCAATATAAGGAATCAAGTGTACTTCAATGAATGAAGAAAATGTGATATATTTCTACACAATAGAATAGTATTAATCCACAGAAGAGGAGGAAATCCTATCATTCATAACAACATGGATGAACCTGGAGGACACTTACATAGAAAAGGAAATAACACATGATTTCAGTTATATGTGGAATCTGAAAAAGGTAGAACTAGGAGGATGGAATGGTGGTTACCTGGGCTTGCGGGTAGTGGGGTTTGGGGAGATATTGGTAAAAGGATAAAAAATTTCATGTCAATTTTTTTTAAAAATTAGGGGCTGGGGTTGTGGCTCAGTGGTAGAGTGCTTGACTAGCATGTGTGAGGCACTGGGTTCAAATCTCAGCACCACATATAAACAAATAAAGGCCCACTGACAACTAAAAAAGTATTAAAAAAAAAAAAAAAGTTTTTAATAAGATGCACCAGAGACTTTGATCTTGACCCATCTCCTCCCTGCCTCCTTATTTTCCCTCTTTCCTGGCCCCCACCTTGTGAGAATGGAAAGGGCAGTAGTCTACCAAATTATAATTTCAAAGACAGTTAAACATGCAAGAATATCTAGGTATAGCATTCCCTAAAAACATAATATGTTTCCAAGCAACCAGATTACATTTCCCTATAAGTAAAATGCTGTATTAAGAAAATCTGATATTTTAAAAGTCAAATAACAAAATTTTAGAAAGGGTTTTAGAATTTTTTCATTTATTTATCAAGAAAAAAATCACTGTATACAAAGATATTACAAAGGTAAACATTCTGTACAATAAAAAGTAGTTTTAACAATTGAAAACTATTTCATCAATAGCATATTCAAAGGAACTCAATTAAATATGATATGACAAAGATAAGAATAACTCTTTGGTAACAGGGTAAATGGTAATGCCATTAAGGAAAGCAGAGGATGCAAGAGGAGACACCAGTTTTGTAAGTACATTCAAGTAGTTACAAAGCTGAAAATATGCGCACTAAGATTGCACAGGGGGAAAAACCAGCACCAACTGAAGACTAGGGTTGGGGCTCTAAAGGAAAACAGCCCTCAGAAATCCTGTCTACCACAGGAATGCCACAGGAGTATCCATAGCAGGGTGGTTAATAGGTAGGCTGTAAAAAGGGCAAGCAGAATAATGACTGATAAAAAAGACACTAGATTTTGACAATGGGCTTAGTCTTTGGTCACCTCTCCCAGTATATCACAGAAAACAGTAGGAGCAAAAGACAGACTGATAAACAAGGACAAGGAAGGACAGAAGTGAGGAAATGAAGAGGCAAGCACTTTTGAAATCAAGATAGGAAGGGAAAGAAGGAGCATGGTAGGAAAGGTTTATGCTATTGTTGGTTTTTGCTTGTTTTGGTCTTTTTTAGGCTGGAAAAAACATCTGCCATGTTTACACAAAGAAAGGAAGAACTAAATGGTGACATGAGGATACTGGAAATGAGATGGGAGCTAAATGAGGAGGAGGGATCGAATGCAACAAATGGAGGTTAGATAGGAAGAGCACTAAACTAAAAGTCAAAACTAAAATCAAAGTCCAGACACATTTAGAGATAAAGAAAAAACTTGTAGCCAAATGTATTTTAAGTTATAAATTCTATTGTCAGTAGCTAGCACCTGAAAAATGAAAAACTGAAATGCTCTAAACACAGATGTGACAGTCCCTAATTCAGTTTATAGTGGGAAAAGCTGCAAAACAACTCAATGCTTAGTTAAAATTCACTGACCTAACAGTTAAGTATTTAAAATCATCAGTGCTAATGCAAAATTATTAAGATTCTGTATTTTAAAAAAAAACTCACCACTTACCAATCACCATCTGGAGATACCCTGGGTTCATATTCTGAGCAGAAAAAAAAAATCGTACCTTAAGGTTTTTCTTTTTCTACTAAAACTATATTATGTGCGTATGATTTTTGAATTTCATATGACAGGTATTTTCTTTTGAAATCAAAACTTGAGAGATAGTAATGATATTTATGTGTTTTTCATCTTTTTATTTTGCTTTCTGGACTATTCTGACCCCAGTCTTATCTTGCTCTTCTGGCTAATTTCCAGTAATAGTCAATCGAGAATTTTTATTTACATGGATGGCATTTACACATACCCCATTTTGATGGAATTAACTAATTTATGTAAACTTGTTTGATTGTACTTTGTACAAGTGAAATGATGCAATTTCTAGATGAGAATATGTTTCATATTTAGGGTAGGTCCTACCTGTAAGATAAACTAGATCTTTAATATATTACCTAGCATAATGATAATTCCATCACAATTGAGATTAATGGCCAAATTCTGCCACCATTTTGCCACTGGGATTATTTTGCTTTTAAATAATTTGGAATATCATTATTAACACTGGACTTGAGTGATTCTAAATAAAAACCAATGTAACATCAAACAAAATGTAAAAACTATAAAAATCTAGTAATTAAAGCTATTTCTTTCAAAAAACAAAAGTTCTATTAACAATACACTAAATGTTCAATAAATATTTACTGCATGCTTAATGTGAGGCAGACTGTTCTACAAACTGGAGATTCAACAGTAAACAAAACACAAAAATTTCTTTCCTCCTGGAGCTTATATACCAGTAAAGGAAACAAACAGTGAACAAATGCTCAGTAATCACAGTTATAGTGAGAGAACATTTAAGGCAGAGTAATACCAAGTAATACCAAGTACAAAGTGTATCAGGCAGGGATGTACCTGGTGCTCTGAGGAGGAGCATTAAGGTCAGAGTGCTTGGAGCTGTCTGAGGAGGGGGAAATGATAATACATGGGGTAGGAAAGGATGCCTAGGCCTACTAATTTTAAGCACTATGACCCTTACTCTGAGATGGAGACCAGCTGGATGTTTTTGAGCAAATATGATTTGACATGTTTTAAAAGTAATTACTCTGGCTACATTATGGGGTACACACTATAGGAAACAAGGATGTAAGGAAGGTTTTGGAGGTTACAGCTTTAATCCAGGTAAGTGACGAGGACAGCTAGGAACAGGGTGCTGATAGTAGAGGTCAAAAGACAGCGTTGGACATATCTTGAAGGCAAGGCCTACTGGATTTGCTGATGGATCAGATATGGGAGATCAAAGAAAAAAAGATCAAGGATGACTCCAAGGTTTTTGGCCTGAGCAACCAGAAGCATGGCATTGCCATTTACTGAGTTGGGGAAGACTGAAGGAGAAGCAAGTCTGGGAGGGAAAAATCAAGAATTCAGGTTTGGATATGTTGAGTTTGAGCTTTAATTAATTTATAGATAAAGCTATCAAATAGGCAGTTTAATGAGATCACAGGGAATGAAGACACCTAAGAAAAAAAGAGGTCCAAGGAAACTTCCTCTTGAAAATATGGGTGTAAAACTAAAATTGAAAGCCACTTTGAAGATACGGATGTAAATGTTATAAAAGGTAGAAAACCTCCCATACCTCGAAAGCTTACTTCAACTGCCTTCTCCAATTTAACATTTTAAAGAAGTTTTGATGTACATATAAATCTAAGAAACTCCAAGAAGTCTCAGAAAACCCCATAGGGGTCACTTTGGCCCATGGGCATCAAAATAATCAAGAATGTATTTTTCCAATGACACAGTCATTACAGATTTTACCTTAAATTTGCTTGAAAGCAAATATTAATTAGTTCATTTAAGAATACATTAAGAATGTCATAAAAGAAATACATACTTAAAAAAAATCATATGCAAAGGAGTCGCTCAATTGTTCATTTTGCATTGTGCCAATGCTTGAATACTGACTATTTTGAACAAAATTATGATTGTTTGGATTAGTACCATTTGATGGTCCTGATTCATTTATCAGGTTGTTATCTGCACAACTGAAGTCAGATCGCTCAAATGCATCTGATTGTGAAACAAAAACAGTACCAGAGCTGGTGCCTGCTGACATACTGGAAGAGGACATCTGATGGAGCTGCCTCAAGTCTCTTGGATCTAACACTGAATTACATGAGGGGTTTTCAAGATTCATGCTCACAAGTCTTGGGTTATCAGTTTCCCCCATGTTATCAGTGCTGGTTGTTATCATATTCACAGGGCAATTAGGCAGCATGTTGGCATCAGAAATACCATATAAGTCAGCTGGTGACATGGATGATGATTCCATTCTGCCTATGTCATCAGTATTGTTATAAATGCAAGCATTTACATCACCAACAGGCATGTCCAGGAATGATGAGATGCCTTGAGAATTAGTGGAAACTGTCCCTGTTGAAAAACTACTCAATGGATTTGTATTGACTGAGCGTGAGGTAGGGTGGGCCATCGATGACCAGCTTGAAGGAGGCTGAGGTACCATTGCAGATATGGCTGAAGCATGATGTGACAATCCACTGGAGATGGGCACAGGTGAAGAATAGTAGGATTCTCCTTGACTAGAAACTCCTGAAGATCTAGGCATTTCTGCCAAAACTGTACTATGAGAAAACAAGTTTGATTCTGTGGGGGAAAAATGTATTTCACAAAATTAAAATGAACAAAATTATAAAAGTCATTATTGCAAAATTAAAATTGCAAAAATACATTGTTACAGAGAAATTGCAAGAGTACTGATTTAACATTTCAAATAAAATGTTTTTCAAAGCACTACAATTATTACACAAGTCCAAATGAATTCTGTAACATGTAAGTTAATAAATGCATTTAAGATGAATTTTTTTAAAAAAATATATTTTTAGTTGTCAATAGACCTTTATTTTATTTATATGTGGTGCTGAGAATCAAACCCAGGGTCTCACACATACTAGACAAGCACTCTATCACTGAGCCACAACTCTAGCCCCTTAAGATGAATTTTTAAAGTTATTTTGGCATATATAATTTTAGTTCATTTAAATTGAAAATCCAGTCCTATACATGTATTTCTTAAAAGTGAAAGATAAATAATGGAATTTCACTTAACAGGAATCAAACAGCCAAATCATTTCATACCTCTCTACTTTTAAGAGAAAATGGAGGGATGGAGAAAACACTCATTAGGGATGGCTAAAAACTATATATAACTGAAGATACATTAAGATATGCCCCCTCAAGTAGTAGAAAATCCCCAGTAAGAAAAAAAATTAAGGAAAAAATTTCTGTATTTACTTATATATTATACAAATGTTGTATATACTAAACCAGGAAAAGTGTTAACATAAAGATGTAAGAGAAAAAAAGACTTATAGTTATAGAAACCAAGGAGTTGTCAAATTTTTTTCTCTAAAGGGCCAGATAGTATTTTATGCTTTGTGAGCTATACAGCCTCTGCTAAAATCATTCAGATTCTGTTGCTGTAGTTAAAAAAAAAAAAAAAGAAAAAGAAAAGAAAAGAAGAAAGAAAAAGAAAAGGCAGCTGTGACTGGAAATGTTATCTCAGTGATAGACCACTTGCCTGGCATAAGTGAGGCCCTGGGTTTGATGCTCAGCACTGGCAGGGTGGAGGAGGGAAGGCAGCTGTCATCATATGTCATCAAATGAGCATGGCTGTGTTTCAATAAAACTTTACTTATAAGAAAAGTGATAGCCAGACCTAAACCATTTCTTCATGACACACTATAGTTAAAAAAATTACTACTGTATGAACAAAATGTATTTTCTCAGTTTCCAACGCAATCTACAGAAGCAGAGCTGAATCCATTCAATGTTGAAAGCTTGAAAAAATTTATGGGAGAGGAAAATATCAAAGAAACATTTATCCTTAAAAATGGAATTCCAATTTATTGTGCAAGGAATTTTCCACAGGGGATAAAATACCTTTTTTGATGAATCTTCCTTCTTCGATTGACCCTACTGGACCAAGTCTTGGTCTCTCAGGAAAACTGACTGTTATGATAAAGTTTTTCCATTATTAAATGTAATTTGAAAAATAATTTATCAATTAAAACTTTAAAAACTGAATAAAGCAAATAACAATCTATTTAAATATGAATCATACAAAATATTCTTACCACAATCCTGCCACAGTTTCTGGAACAGTAGAGTGGTTTTTTGTTTCTTTGATTTATTGCCATAAGTATCTGATTAAAAAGAAACCAGGTGAATCATCAAGGAATTATATTTCCTCTCCATTAATAAACAAATAGGTGCTTTATTAGTATACAGAATATGCTTTAAATGTACATTTTGCATCTATTATATATAAAGATATACATATGATTTAATAAGTACATTATAATACCTCTAAGTCAATATCAACTAATGAAAGGTCTGATAAGGACCAAAACAGGAAACACTTTCTAAGTGGCAAATTTTCCATCTATAAAAAGGGCACACTAAGGACAAAAATAGATACTCCAAAATAAAACAATTCTTTTGTTTGTTTTGGTACTGGGGATTGAACCCATGAGCTCTTTATCACTGAGCTATATCCCAAGTCCTTTTTTTTCTTTGTACAGAGGATTGAACTCAGGGGCACTTAACCACCGAGCCATATCCCCAGCAATTTTTCTTATATTTTGAGATGAGGTCTCACTAAGTTAAAGCATCGCTAACTTGCTGAGGCTTGCCTCAAACTTGCCTCAGCCTCCCAAATCATTAGGATTATAGGCATGGGCCACCATGCCTGGCTAAAACAGAAATGTTAATAAATAATTTAGATGAAAATCTGTATTCCAACAAAACAGAAAGTACTGAAGACACAAATTTCTAGAGACATATGCTCCTCCCAAACTGAACCAGGACATACATGATTTAAACAGATCAATATCAAGCAATGAAATAGAAGAAGCCATTAAAAATCTACCATCCAAGAAAAGCCCAGGACCAGAAGGATTTTCAGCCGGGTTCTACAAGACCTTCAAAGAAGAACTCATTCCAATACTTCTCAAAGTACTCCAGGAAATAGAAAAGGAGGGTACCCTACCAAACTCATTCTATGAAGCTAATATCACCCTCATACTCAAACCAGGAAAAGACACATCAAGGAAAGAAAATTTTAGACCAATATCCTTGATGAATATAGATGCAAAGATCCTTAACAAAATATTGGCAAACCGTATCCAAAAACATATTAAGAAAATTGTGCACCATGATCAAGTGGGGTTCATTCCTGGAATGCAAGGATGGTTCAACATTCGTAAATCAATAAACATAATCCATCATGTCAATAGACTTAAGGATAAGAATCATATGGTTATTTCAATTGACTCAGAAAAAGCATTTGACAAAATACAACACCCCTTCATGCTCAAAACACTAGAAAAAATAGGGATAGTAGGAACATACCTGAACATTGTAAAGGCTACTTATGCTAAGCCCATGGCCAACATCATTCTTAATGGAGAAAAACTGAAACCGTTCCTTTTAAAAACGGAACAAGACAAGGATGTCCTCTTTCACCACTTCTATTCAACACTGTCCTCGAAACTCTAACCAGAGCAATTAGGCAGACTAAAGAAATTAAAGGGATACGAATAGGAAAAGAGGAACTTAAGCTGTCACTATCTGCGGATGACATGATTCTATATTTAGAGGATCCAAAAAACTCCTCCAGAAAACTTCTAGACCTCATCGATGAATTCAGCAAAATAGCAGGCTATAAAATCAACACACCTAAATCTAAAGCATTTTTATACACAAGCAACAAAACAGCTGAAAGGGAAATGAGGAAAACAACTCCATTTGCAATAGCCTCAAAAAAAATAAAATACTTGGGCATCAATCTAACCAAAGAGGTAAAAGATCTCTACGATGAAAACTACAAAACACTGAAGAAAGAAATTGAGGAAGACCTTAGAAGATGGAAAGATCTCCCATGTTCTTGGATAGGCAGAATTAATATTGTCAAAATGGCCATACTACCAAAAGTGCTATACAGATTCAATGCAATTCCAATTAAACTCCTAATGATGTACCTCACAGAAATAGAGCAAGCAATCATGAAATTCATCTGGAAGAATAAGAAACCCAGAATAGCTAAAGCAATCCTTAGCAGGAAAAATGAAACAGGGGTATCGCAATACCAGAACTACAACTATACTACAAAGCAATAGTAACAAAAACGGCATGGTATTGGCACCAAAATAAACAGGTAGATCAATGGTACAGAATAGAGGACATGGACACAAACCCAAATAAATACAATTTTCTCCTACTAGACAAAGGTGCCAAAAATATAAAATGGAGAAAAGATAGCCTCTTCAACAAATGGTGCTGGGAAAACTGGAAATCCATATGCAACAGAATGAAACTAAACCCCTATCTCTCACCCTGCACAAAACTCAACTCACAATGGATCAAGGACCTTGAAATCAGACCAGAGACCCTGCATCTTATAGAAGAAAAAGTAGGTCCACATCTTCACCTTGTTGGCTTGGGATCAGACTTCCTTAACAGGACTCCCATAACACAAGAAATCAATAACTGGGATAGATTCAAACTAAAAAGCTTTCTCTCAGCAAAGGAAACTATCAGCAATGTGAAGAGAGAGCCTACAGAGTGGGAGAATATCTTTGCCACTCATACTTCAGATAGAGCACTAATTTCCAGAATCTATAAAGAACTCAAAAAACTCTACACCAAGAATGCAAATAACCCAATCAACAAATGGGCTAAGGAAATGAACAGACACTTCACAGAAGATGATGTACAAACAATCAACAGATATATGAAAAAATGTTCAACATCTTTAGTAATAAGAGAAATGCAAATCAAAACTACCCTAAGATTCCATCTCACCCCAATTAGAATGGCAATTATCAAGAATACAAGCAACAATAGGTGTTGGACAGGATGTGGGGAAAAAGGTACACTCATACATTGCTGGTGGGACTGCAAATTAGTGCAGCCACTCTAGAAAGCAGTGTGGAGATTCCTTAGAAAACTTGGAATGGACCCTCCATTTGACCCAGCTATCCCACTCCTCGGCCTATACCCAAAGGACTTAAAATCAGCATACTACAGAGATACAGCCACATCAATGTTCATAGCTGCTCAATTCACAATAGCCAGACTGTGGAACCAACCCAGATGCCCTTCAATTGATGAATGGATAAAGAAACTGTGGTATATATATACAATGGAATATTACTCAGCTATAAAAAATAATAAAATTACGGCATTTGCAGGCAAATGGATGAAATTGGAGAATATCATGTTAAGTGAGATAAGCCAATCTCAAAAATCCAAAAGAGGAATGATCTCACTGATAAGCGGATGATGACACTTAATGGGGGGTGGGAGGGGGACAAGAATGGAGGAAGGAGGGACTGTATAGAGGGAAAAGAGAGGTGGGAGGAGTGGGGGGAAGGAAAAAAATAACAGAATCACTCAAACATCATTACTCTATGTAAATATATGAATATGCAAATGGTATGCTGTTACTCCATGTACAAACTGAAACAACATGTATCCCATTTGTTTACAATAAAAATAAATTAAAAAAAAAATTAGATAATCTGAAATTATTCCAGATTAATCAAACCTTCTTAAGAAAGAGATGCAAACAGCATAAGGAAAAAAAATGAAAAATGTTCAGAAAAAATATATAAATTATGAAAACATAATGACTGAACGTGTCTTCCATGTAGCAGGATCAACTTTAAGACATATATAAACCAAAACCACCAAAGTGCCATACCTTTTTCATCCGGCAGATACCTAAAATCCATAGATTCACTAACTTCCTGGTCAGAAGGTCTCCGCAGCTGCATTTTTACTGTTACTGGTTCAGTTATAGCTTTGCAATATGGAGGAGTCTTGAAAACAATGGCTACTTGACGGTGCACATCAGCTTGTGAAAAGTTACCTTTTGCTTCCCAATCGTTCAAAACAAAACGAACTTCTATGTCATCTAGTAAATAAGTCAAAGGAATAAAACAATGGAAAAGCAAAGTAAACTATATGGATTAATTTAAAATACACTCTGAATAAGACAAACAAAATAAATACCTTTCTGAACTTTGTCACAAAGTAGAAATATTTCATCTCCTCCTCTGACACTTCCACAGTTCTTGTTTACACGACAAATCCTTAATTCTGCAGTATTTGGAGCACCTAAATAGAAATGATTTTTTAAAAATGGGTTTCTACTTTAATAATACACTTTGTCCTGTTGTAAGGGGAAGCGTTTTAGGGAAATCATTTACAAAACAGATAAAAGTTTTAATGTACAGAGAAAAGACATTTAAATACATTAATCATCCACACCTGTCACTTTCTTTTTTAACTGCTTAAATAATCTGGTTTAGAGCTGTATGACTCATTTCTAGGCAATGACATTTTCTCCCTGCTTCTAAATTCTGATTCTTCCAATCTATCCCACACACTGTTACCAGATTAATTTTTTTTTATTTTCTGGTACTGGGCACTGAACCCATGGGTGCTTTTACCACTGAGCTATATCCCTAGTCCTTCTTATTTTTTATCTTGAAACAGGGTCTCGCCAAGTTGTTGAGAGTCTTGTTAAGTTATTAAGATTATTGGTGTGTGCCACTGCACAGCTAGATTAATCTTAAATCATATCCCTATCCGTAGGGCAATACAATTTCCATGTTTTCTTTTACCTGGTCAATATGACTAAACAGTTCTCCCTGGCATTCACTGCTTTCTATGATAAGGATGCTATGATCTACGTTTACAGCTCTATATCTCACTAACCTACATGGAAAACAGGTATGGTAAGACACCACTGGTAAATATTTGTGTGTGTGTGCAGCTAAAATATTTTGGAGGGCAGTGTCAGTCTTCAAATGATAAATTTCTATATCTTTTATTCTGGGATTTGTCAACATTTCTACTTCTGTAGATTTATGCCAGAGTAATATTTGCACAAGATATTCCACATACAAGGATATTTATCACAATAAAATTTATTAGGGCAAAATGAGAAGGAAAAAAATCCAAATGTCCCATAAAAGGATGATTTAATAAAATTACAATATAGGCATATAATGAAATATATAACTATTGAAAAGAATAATGTAACCAAGAAGAAAAGAGGTTCAAGATAAATTGCTAAGAAAAAATTGTTTTTAAGATCAGTGATGATTTTTTTAAACTATTATTGTGTGAATGACTGATGATGATGTATTTGTTGGTAGAAAGAAGAAACGTAAAATATGCATCTGAGGACAGTGATTATCTTTGGAGGATTAAAATTATGGGATATTTACTCTCTTTGTGATATGTATGTTCTACAGTGTTTGAATTTTTCTTATCATGAAAATACTGTTTTCCCAAATACCAGAAAAAAATTTTTTTTAATTAAACTAGTATTAAAAACCAAGCAAAGACTACAAATACAAACAAATAAAGCACTTACGGTTATCATAAATGGGGTTAGAGACAACAGGAGGAAGAGCCGTTGTCAAATTACCAAGTTCATCAGGGAGGAAAACTTGAAAACATAGTCTCACAACATTGAGATCACAGTCTTCAATATCAAGCAGCTGTTGTTCAGGGACTGAAGAAGTATAGACACAATTTTTAGAATGCAGAATAGTCATATAGAGCTAAAATCCTATTAGGTCTTAATCCCCATCCATTCTATCCAATAACCTTGAGTAGCTACCAAATCTGTACTAACAAAAATAGAATGCAACCAATCTCAAGGATGCCTTTTATTATTATCGAGTAGTCACTAACAGTAGTATCTGATAAATTATAGCCTGTTCAGGAAGTAACTATTCTAGCAAGCTGAGACTTAAGAACCCCAAAATGACATTAATAACAAACTGATTTTAAAAAATGGATGCAAGTTATACACAATAGACAAGAGATATTCATTCAACAAATCTATATTTGTTTCAGCCTAAATTATCTTCTAAATCTTCCAGGTATTATTTCCTTAGTTTTACAGATGAAGAGTTGATTTTAAAAAGATAAAATTACTTGTCCAAAGTTTCACAGTTAGGAAGTGGTAGGGCGGAAATCAAATCATTGAATCCAGAGCTTATGCTTTTAAAAATTCAAACTCTAGGGCTGGGGATATAGCTCAGTTGGTAGAGTGCTTGCCTTGCAAGCACAAGGCCCTGGATTCAAATCCCCAGCACCGCCAAAAAAAAAAAAAAAAAAAAAAAAAAAATTAAAACTCTACTAGAAAATTTTACTTATAGTCCACATAAAAATGACATACATAAGAATATCTACTAAAATTTAGATCTACATTTTAGGAATGAAGTACCAAGAAGATACCAGATGATGTAACATACGATGTAATATAGGTAGTTTCTACAAGATACTTCATGTACAAATTAAGTTTGCTTTAAAAAAACAAATGAAAACTTGGCAGTTCTGAAAAAAAAAAAACCTTATGACAGAATAAAATATAAGCACAGTTTGTTATATTGATGTTTGAAAAAACTCCATTCCAACAAAAAATATTACTACATTTTCAAATAATACCATAAACTATAGCAAATCATAAACAATATAGCCATATTTTTAAAGCATTAATATACATATTAAATTTTATAAATTTTAGATTTTTAAAAAACATAAAATATTAAAATGTAAAATACTAAGTTTGAAAAAGCAGTTAACCAAATTCCTTAGTACTACAGGCAATAACTAATGAAAACAATTTTGTAATGTTTTAATTTGATGGCACTCACAAAAGTCTCAGTAATTATCACAACACTTAAATTTGTCTCAGTATCATCCTTCTCAAGCCTAGCATTTGAGTCTACAAGAACACGGTTGTACAACTCAAAGGTCAAAATGCTATGATGCCGGGGCTGGGATTGTGGCTCAGTGGTAGTGTGCTCACCTAGCACGCATGAGGCCCTGGGCTTGATCCTCAGCACAACATAAAAATAAAATAAAGGTATTGTGTCCACCTAAAACTAAAACAACAACAAACACACACACACACACACACATATATATATGTATATTTAAAAAATGCTATGATGCTGACACCTGTATTATAGGAGCATACTCTTCTGGCATCATTAAGGAGGCAGTAAGAGGTCTCCCTTTTCAAAATCAAGTTTTATAGCATTGTAAATTTAGAGTTCAATATCTCAATGTCTCTCAACTTCAAAGATGAGTACTCACTACACACACAGACACACACACACACACACACACACACACACACACTGAGTAGGTAGGTGCTCCTGAAAAGTTTAAAAGCAAATCTATATGAAGGGATAAATAAACTCTGGCATAAATCATACAATAGAGTAATGCTCAGCAATAAAAAGGAACAAACTGTGGACATATGCCCCAACTTGGATGTACTTCAAAAACACCATGCCAAGCAAAAAGAACTAGACAAGAAAGAACATAGACTGTAGGGTTCCATTTGCATTAAACTGTAGAAACAATTAATGTATGGTAAGAGAAAGCAGATTAGTAGTTGGGGCAGAGGCTGGAGAGGAAACTGAGAGAGGGATGAAGGATATGGGGGGATGATGGAAAGGTCCCTTATTTTGAGGTTACATGGGAGAATATATTTAAGTAGATCTTATATATCAATAAGTTTATTTAAAATATTTTAAATGCTATATACAAATTAAAACAAAACAAAATTTAGAAAATTTTAAACATATGCCAGTTCTATCAAAGAGAAGAAATCATACCTATGTCTCAAAAGATCACTATACTATTTTGCTTTGAATTTTACTCAATATGTGGAAATACAGTTATCATTGCATCAAAATTACTTTCATCTCTGCACAAAATGGGTTAAAACAACTGACAGGAATCATGCGTAATACTTGTTTTTACCCAACATAGGATCTGGTGTGAGGCTGACAGTTCAGAGCTTCTTTCTATAAAGTATTATAACCTCATTCTCTAGAATGGAAGGAGTATCCAACTTTCTAAATCAGAAGAGCACTTGGCCTATAGTTTTTTCATGCAGTTAAAGTTTTTTCTTACACAATAATCATTTGTGCATGCCTCTTTTATCCTATTTGACAAAGTTCCATGAAGTCAGAAAGGGTGTTTGGTGCATCCTTATATTTTCACTAGACAGAGAACATAGTGATTTTCATACAATAGGTATTATACATTTCCTCAATGAGTGACTGAAAGTTTGTTGAACAATCATTTAGATATCTTATAAGCTGCTGAAGAAAACTATTAAGTAAAAGCTAACAAAAGAGATTCTAGCTTGGGTAATGGCAGATGACATGCAATTGGGACCAACTCCACTATGTAAGAACCAAAAAAATGGACAAAATATTAAACGAAATTCTTCTAAAAGCATCAGAGACTAACAAGATCATGAAGAATCAGAGGGTCAAGATATGGGAGGATGCAGCTCAGCGGTAGAGCACTTGCCTAGCATGTGCTGGGGCTGGCATTCTGCCAAAAAAAAAAAAAGGGGAGGGGGAGGCAAAAGAAGAGATTGTTTGGAATTACACTGAATCTGCTGAGCAAACAATATAATTAATTGGGCCTAAAAGAACTAAATATTTTCAGGGGTTTTCAGGTAAGAAAAATAACTTGAAGATTTTGGGTAGACAAGTACAAACAAGTCATGTTCATTCATTCGTTTATTTAGTCTTTCAATGAATTTTAATTAAGTCACTACATGTGCCAGACATTAGAACAGGTATAGGAGAAATATACAGAAGAGTTTCACCATTTAGTGAAGGAGAAACATAAACAAAGTCACAGCAAACCATTTATAAATATATACAAGAAACTTTGGGAAAACAGAGGGAATATTCAGCTCTGTCAGTGAAGGGCAGGAAAGGCTTAAGAGGAAGTGATCCTTAAATTTAAATATGAAGGCTGAGCAGAAGAATTCATCAAGCAAACCAGGCATTCATTGCAAGGGAACTGCATGTATAAAAGTTCAGTTCTAAGAAAGAACTTAAATATGAAGGCTGAGTCAGGCACTGTGGCACACGCTTATAATGCCAGCGGCTCATGAGGCTGAGGTAGGAAGATCTTGAGTTCAAAGCCAGCCTCAGCAAAAAATCGAGGCATTAACTCAGTGAGACTCAGTTTCTAAATAAAATACAAAACAGGGCTAGGGATGTGGCTCAGTGGTCCAGTGCCCCCGAGTTTAATCCCCGGTATCAAAAAAAAAAAGAGAAGGCTGAGCAGGAAGGTATCAAGCAAATCAGGCATTCCATACAAGGGAACTACATGTGTAAAAGTTCAGTTGCGAGACAAGAAATAAAAGCAAGAATCAATAACTGGGATAGATTCAAACTAAAAAGCTTTCTCTCAGCAAAGGAAACTATCAGCAATGTGAAGAAAGAGCCTACAGAGTGGGAAAAAATTTCGCCAATCATACTTCAGACAGAGCACTAATCTCCAGAATCTATAAAGAACTCAAAAAACTCTACACCAAGAATGCAAATAACCCAATCAACAAATGGGCTAAGGAAATGAACAGGCACTTCACAGAAGAAGATCTACAAGCAATCAACAAACATATGAAAAAATGTTCAACATCTCTAGTAATAAGAGAAATGTAAATCAAAACCACCCTAAGGTTCCATCTCACCCCAATTAGAATGGCGATTATCAAGAATACAAGCAACAATAGGTGTTGGCGAGGATGTGGGGAAAAAGGTACACTCATACATTGCTGGTGGGTCTGCAAATTAGTGCAGCTGCACTGGAAAGCAGTGTGGAAATTCCTTAGAAAACTTGGAATGGACCTACCATTTGACCCAGCTATCCCACTCCTCGGCCTATACCCAAAGGACTTAAAATCAGCATACTACAGAGATACAGCCACATCAATGTTCATAGCTGCTCAATTCACAATAGCCAGATTGTGGAACCAACCTAGATGCCCTTCAATTGAATGGATAAAGAAACTGTGATACATATATATATATATATATACACACACACACACACACACACACACACACAATGGAATATTACTAGCCATAAAGAATGATAAAATTATGGCATTTGCAGGCAAATGGATGAAATTAGAGAATATCATGCTAAGTGAGATAAGCCAATCTCAAAAAACCAAAGGACGAATGATCTCGCTGATAAGTGGATGATGACACATAATGCAGGGTGGGAGGGGTTAGTGTTAGGGTTAGAGTTAGGGTTAGGGAGGGGGGCAAGAATGGAGGAAGGAAGGACTGTATAGAGGGAAAAGAGGGGTGGAAGGGGTGGGAGGAAGGGAAAAAATAACAATGAATCAAACAACATCACCCTATGTAAATTTATGATTACACAAATGGTACGCCTTTAGTCCATGTACAAACAGAGAAACAAAATGTATCCCATTTGTTTACAATAAAAAAATAATAATCAAAGAAAAAGGAAAAAAAAAAAAGTTCAGTTGCGAGGAAGAACATGGCTCTTCCAATAGAACAAACAGTTCAGAATGGCAAAGCCAAAGTATACATATCAGTGGTAGGGAAAAAAAGGGCAGGAAGTAGAAGGTAAAAGGCAGAATGGAAAACAAGCATGGAATCATGAAGGGCTTTGAATGTCATGCTTGAAAAGTTGCAGCAAGCAGATTCGTTTTTCAAAATGTGGTCATGGTTTACCTACAACAGAATCACCTCGGAGCAGAGATTTTCTAATTGTAATTTAGGACCTACTGAAATTAGTTTAGTAAACTGGATAAGCCATTTCTGGAAGGAAGGAGAGAAGGCAGGCAGACAAGGAAGACAGGCAGGCATAGATAGGAATGAAGAAAGACAAGGAGGGAAAGAGGAAGGAAGCAGAACAGAGTGGAGGGTATAATGTTTGTATTAAGGGTACTGCAGTAAAGGTGTGGTGTGTTTGTATGTATAATGTATTGAGAGTGGAGAAATAGAATCTATTTCTTACTGTAGGTCACAAAATAGAAACACTGAACTAAATGTGCTTTTAAAATGCAAATTCCCAGGACCCACACCAGGCCTAGAATCTACATTTTAAACAAGTATTATGGGATTCTTGTGCATATTCAAGTTGAGAACCATTACAGAAGATGCACTGAAGGATGATAAACAAGAGTTCTGAAATGATCATAGTGGTTTTAGGAGGATTTTTTGAAAGGGGATATCAAGGATAAAGGTGAGAAGACAAGTTTAGAGGCTGTCAACAATAGTCAAGTTTAAAAATGATGCAAGTTTACATTCCTACAATGTCATTGGAGAGACTGGATTGAGATAGTCAAAGTAGGTAACCAAAACAAATAGTTTTTCTGGAATTGTTAAGGGTTCATGAAGAGAAGTAGTTGAAGAGAAGACAGAAAAGATGTCAGGGCTATATTTAGGTGACTTTGAATGTAGTGGCCAGTTTTTAAACTATATAAGAAGTCATTATAAGACTTGTATCAGAAATATTATTCTAAAGACCTGTTTCAGAAGTATTCGAATGGGGAAAAACTGCTACAACTCAAATTATGAGATGATGAGTTCCTAAACTATGGAAGTGGCAAAGGGGCTGGAGGAAGGAATGGATGTTAAAACAAAAACTAGCTGGGGTTATAGCTTGGAGGTAGAGCACTTGCCTGTCATGTTGCAAGGCTCTGGGTTAGTTTCCTAACACTACATAAACAACAATTTTAAAAAATCTAAACAGAAAACATAAATACTATGAGGGATCAACTGCAGGACTGTTCCTTTTCCAAATCTATATTCATCCAGACAGCATGGCAGAGTTGTTAAGACCATACACCTTGGAGCCAGGCTATCTATATTCAAATTCTGCTTTTACCACTCATCAGTTATATGACCTTGAACGAATTATTTAGTTTTTCTCTGCCTCCATTTTCTTATTTACACAAAGGAGATATGACTAGCACCTATCTTATAGGTTGTTACAAGAATTAGATGAAGTAAAATATGTAAAACACTTAACTGTAAAACAGAAATTACCTTAAGTGCTATCTGAATGTTATATCATGACTGGTTCTGAACTGCCAATGAACAAACAAAAACCTTCCACAGAAGTGGCAGATATATTTCTGCATGACTTGGGATGGTTATATGACCAAAACTTTGGTTTTCTCTTCCATAAAGCAGTGTTTCTTCAATGATTCAATAAAAGTATACATAAAGCTTGTGAGATTTATTCCCTAAGTCCTTAATAAGTGATAGCTAATTATTAATAATCTCCCTGTTTTATACTACATGTGAACTTGAATGGCCTCTTTAATTTAAAAGTCTGGTTTTTAAATTTGACATTGAATTGAAGCTTTAAGTGAGCAACCTCTTGACCCAGAAACTTACCACTTCTGAAAATTTTATGCTAAGGGAATATTCACATAAGAGTTGAAAGTGCATATTTGATGGAGCTTCTAAATGAAATGAAAACAATCTAGAAGTTCATTAAAATTACTAGATAAAGTATAGTGCTTTCAAACAAAAAAATAATTTGTTAAAAAAATAAAATAGATCTGTAATACGTACTGACAAGATGTTTAAGATACAATCCTGAGTAGAAAAAACTCAGTACAATATGAAACACAGCATGACTCACTTTACATAAAAATATACATCTTTAAAAATATACACCTGTATCCATGACTATACATGTATAAAGGAAATTCTAGAAAAATATACATCAAACTTAATAGTCACCTCCTCTGCCAAGTGACACAGAGGGAGAGGTAGGGGGTTTTGCTTTCAGCTTTATACTATAAAGTATGAAAATTAAAGACCTAGAAGAAAGAGATGCACATCCTACAGTTCATAAAAACAGTACCTGTCTGTAAGCAATTCCTTAAATTATCATTATTTCCTTTAAATTACTTTAGACATTCAGGAAAAACAAACCAACAATATAAGCATGTCTTAAATATGACAAATATATCGATTTTTCATAAATTTCAGCCATTCAGTGCCTATTTAAGTAGATGCAGAACATGTTAGAAAGAAGACTACCATTATTAGTTTTTTTTGGTACCAGGGACTGAACTCAGAGGTACCCAATCACTGAGCCACATTTTGTATTTTATTTGGAGAAAGGGTGTCTCACTGAGTTGCTTTTTTGCTGAGGCTGGTTTTGAACTTGAAATCCTCCTGCCTCAGCCTCCTGAGCGGCTGGCATAGGCTACCTTGCCCAGAAAGATGACTACCATGCCAGATGACTAGAATGCCAGCATCTAGTTCAATAGTCATTTACCTAGTCAAACAATATAGAGTGCTAAAAAGTACCAGGAGCCATAACCAGATAATGCCATAAGTATAAATGTTTAATAAATGTTATCCCAAATAAAAGCCACTGAACAGTAAATTTCTAGGCTTATAAACAAATACACTATGAAAATATTTTGTGGGCTTCTATTATTTAAGTACTACTACTTCTACACTTGGGATTAAGTTTAGATGTTGACTATGCCCTTGAATTAAATGCACTCCAATACTTTATAACCACAGCACCTATTAAACATTCACAAAAGAGAATGCACACTGTCTGTTGGAAGAGTAGCATAAGGAAGGCCACATTTAAAGAGAACCAGTTTTCTTACAGAAACAATGACACTCTCCATTGATAACTGAAATGATACTTACCATTGAAAGGATTAATTCCTGAACTTATTCTTGAAATAATGGCTTCTTTTACTTCTTTTTTCTTAACACATCGAATACCCAAATTTTGAAAACTAGGAGGAAAAAATTAAACTTTCAAAACTATATACTAGTTAAAAGGAAACTACAGAAACCAAGCATATATCCCACACTGAGGAGACATCATTTTGTTGGATGGAGATACTAAAGCAAGAACTGTATTTCCAATTGCTATGATAAAAATGAGAGAATAAAAAAGTGGGGTTATATTTCTAAAAGAACTGCTAAAAGAAAAAATGCATATACAGAACTATAGCATTTTTACACGTTATAATTATAGCTTACCAATATGGCTATGTCAAATATACCAAAGTAGACACAGATTAACAGGAAAGCAACACCAAAAAGCAAAAATTGACCTCCCAAATTCATGATCAAAAGCAAAAACTGACCTCCCAAATTCATGATCAAATCAGCAAAATCTGTACATTTGATCATATAAAGCAAAAGGTATAAAAAGATGCCCACAGGGCTGGGGTTGTGGCTTGGTGGTAGTGTTGTGTGGCATGCATGAGGCAATGGGTTAGATCCTCAATAAATAAATAAAATAAAAGGTATTATGTCCATTTACAACTTAAAAAAAAAAAAAAAGATACCCACAGCCTCAAGTCCATAGGTATGTTTATGTTTTAAGTGTAGGAGTGGTGCCTACATTTAAAATCAAGTAACTGCATATGAACATCTGGAATTCTGAATTCTCTTGACTATTTTAGAGGTTTGGCACAGAAAAAAATGGTACGGGCTGAGCATCGGTGGCCCAACTGATGCAGGGATCTCCAGTTTGCTGCAATGCCTACCAGTCCTCCTAAACACAATCAGCTCTACTCATTTATGCTGCCTGCCAGCCCTGCCAGAATTTGATTTTTGCATTTCATAGCCAGTAGCAGTGGAATATGTTCTGTGCCATATTACATGAAGTTATTTTAAGAAAGTATTGAAAAAAGAAAAAAGAAAGTTTTGAAATGTGTTTTATTAGAAAGAGGTTTAATACTAACAACAATATTTAACAAAAGTTTCAAAATGTCATTTATGGAAAACTTCTCTGTAGCTACAAATATTACTAATTTGCATATATGTAGTACAGATGATGGTGGGGGAACTCCCCCACCACCACTCAGTCATACTTGTTCCCACATGGAAAAACCATGACATCATTAAAGTTGGGTAGGTGTGAATAAGGAAGCAAAACTCAATTATAGTAACATTACCATTTGTTTGAACTTCATATGGCACTTGCAACCAGAGGCTGCCTTGTTTCTCTCTCCATGCTTCTACTGTCTTATGCTCATGCTCTGCACATTCAGACTTGAGATTGTTAGAACCTAAAATATCACTGACATTTCCTTCCTCTCCCTCCAATACTAAAACATAAATTATGAATTTTTAATTCTTTCTTGAAATCCTGTAAACTACAATCCTCTTCCTCAAAAGTAGTCCTGTACTGGGAAATATTCTTAGTTTGGTTCTTAATTTTTCATTGGCAAAAGATCTTAAAAGAATTCATCTAATATACTTATATACTACTTATTTTGTTTCATCTGAATGATTGCTAAGAATATTAAAAGTAATGAGGATTTTTGAAATTCTGAAGGTGGAGGGTGTAGAGCACTTTCTAAGTATATGCAAGGCACTGAGTTTGATCCCCAGCACTGCAAAAGAATAAGAAAAGGAAAGGAAAATTCTAACATGCAGAAACCAAGGATTATAAAGATTATCTGAATCAAGTATTCATTTGTTTATTCACATTCAACAAGTTTTGAAGTTCCCACTATCCACTAAAAACTCTGGAAGGTAAATGGGGATATACAATTCTCCCTTCATGGAGTTTACAGTGGAATACAGAGGTTGGCAAACTGTAACTCCTGGGCCAAATCCAGCATACTGCCTGTTTTTATAAATTAGGTTTGTAGCAGAATACAGGCATACTTATTCATTCATGTATCATCTGCAGCTGCTTTCATGCTGCAACAGCAGAGTTGAAAAGTTGCAATAGAGACCATAGGGCCTACAAAGCCTAAAATCTTTACTATTTAGCTTTTTATAGAAAAAGTCTGCTAACTTCTAATCTGAATAATCTGATAGCTATTAAATAATCACACAAAAAATGCTAAACTGAAATCACGACCAGTTTTATGAAGGTGATGTACATGATTTATGGAAGCCTATGATGAGAGAGTCAATCAAGTCAAGGTGGGCAAACAGGCTCCCTGTAGGAAGTGATTCTTAATATGAATAGAACTAAACTAGGGGAAGAGGAGAGGAAACAGACTTCCATGCAATAGCCACTACGGAAGAATCCTGTGAGCAGAGGAAACTAAAGGAAGGCTTTTGTGATTAAAGTGTAAAGATCAGGGAGAAGGCTAGAAATACACGTGGACCATGGGAGCTGGTAGGGCACAGAAGGAATGTTATCCCTATTCAAGAGCCACAGAAAACCATTAAAATGTCTTAAGCAGGGAAACAACTATTCAATTTGCATTTTAAAAGATCTCTCTGGTCAAAGTGGAAAAAAACTGAAAGAAAGAGATCAAAAAAAGAGTTGATGCAAGACTACTAGGCATAAGGCTATTCCAGCAACTCCAATTTAAAACTGTTCAGGTAGTATGGTGGGGTGGTAATAAAGTTTACTAGGTGACATGGATAGATTCAAGAGCTATTTAGGAGGTATCTTAATGATTCACACGTGTGTGAAGGATATCAGAGATAACACCTATGTTTGGGGGTTTTATAACAACCACTAAGACAAGATACATTGAAAGACCAATTTTGAGGAAAAAGAGCTGTGATTATGGTTAAGATCATGGTTTGGGGAACTTTCTATTAGGGGTACTTTTGAGATATTTAAAAGAACATTAAAAGCAATCAGACTAAATAGCATTCCATAGTGAAAAGGACTAGGGATCCTTGAAAAAAATTGATGATATAAGCTGAGAATCAAGAAAAGTGCAAGTCTTGAACTCACTGTTGTATCAGAAGGTGAAGAAGTGCATGAAGAAACATGGGGATATATTGAAAGGATACAGGAGACAGTCTGAAAGGGTTTGTATTAATCAAATCTATGTCAATTTGAAAATAAAAATAATGCCACTAATGGTCTATAAAACAATGAGTATAAGAATTCAAGAATATAAGTTGACAGTGATACATTTTAAATGGGGAAGGGAAAGAAAGAAGATTCTTCTTTATAATAGAATGCCAATTAACATCACAATAGAAAAAACTGAGATCACAATCTCCTGAAGGGATCAGTTTTGTAGATTCCTTGCCCAGTGTTTCATGAAACATATTAACATGAAAATAGTATGCATGTTTTTCATGTTAAATATAATTCTAAACATAATAGATAATAGTTAATGGGATCCCAGAATAGGGATAAAGATTGGGCAACCACAAAGGTTACTATTGGGATAAATGAAGTAGTTCAAAAATTCAACTGCCTATAATAAGAAAGAAGGAATACCCAGAAAAGAAGGAAGTAAAACAAGTTTGTTCTCTTAGACATCAAGAAAAGAGAATATTTCAAGACAGGAGTAGTCAAAAGTTTAAAATGCTATTGGAAAGTCAAATAATACAGATAGGATTTATTTCTTGCCAAGTGTATATTACTGGACATTTTGTTTTGTGTTGTTATTATTAATAAGAGGGACATTTAAAAATATTTTTTCTGAATAGTTATTACTAATATGTAAGAAAAATACTAATATTTTTGTTAATTATTTTCATTTTTCCCAAGAGCAATACATGCTCATTACAAAAATGAACAAGTTAAAAAAAAAAAATGAAACCCCACAGTCCTACCCATCCAAACATAATAACTATTAATACCTGAGTATATATACTACCATGTATATGTATAAACTTTTTTAAGCAAAAATAAGACTAGTCTTCATATCTTATTTTAAAATCTATTTTATTTATGTAGCCTATTATGAATATCTTTATGTATCAACAGACATCTGCAATGTTAGCTTTATAGCTATTCAGGAGTATACTATATGGATGTACTATTTTATTTAACTAGTATCCTTTCTTATTTACAACTTTTTGCCATTACAAAGCTACAATAAACATCATTACAGCTAAATGTTTGAAGATGCTTAATAGTTTCTTGAGGATAAATTCCTAGAAGTAGAATTGCTGGCTCAAGGTGCACTCATATTTTTTAGGCTTTTGCTATGTAGTTGTTAAATTGCTTATCAGAAAGCTTTTTATTAACTTATACTAACTTGCTGAATAGGCTCATCTTCTGGTAGCCTTGTCAACATATGAGCTACATAACTTCTTTATTTTAGAACTTGTTGAAATTTTATAACTTGCCACTATCTGAATAAATTTTAGTTTTCCAATTGATTTTCTCATGTGGCAATTTTTTTAAAGTTAACTACATGAAAATAGAATAAAAATTTTAGGAATTGTTGAAACAGAAAAATCACAGCATAAAGTTTATTTTCACCTTTAGTAATATAAAGAAGTATTCCTACTAACCATCATGCTCTGTGTGTTCTAATGAAGAATGAAAGTGCAGTTCTAATGCAAAGAGTAAGAAAATTTAAATGCACACATGGTAAATAGTATGAGAAATAAATTTATTCTGCTAAAAAGTAACAGATGGTCATGGATAGGAAGCAGAACATCCTATGCTTATCCTATTCCTAAAGATGTTTGTGACTATGTACTTACAATAAAGGCCTGCGTTCTTGACCAAATTCTGCTTCATAGTAGCCATCTCTGCAGTCTTTTCCAACTAAATCATGAGGATGAGGTTTATATGGGTCATTTTTTGTTACTAATGTAATTCTTACTTTTCCTTTTCCATAATAGTTCATAATCTGAAAAAGGGGGGATTAAATTTATGATTCATAAATACATCTCATTAATAACTGATTTAGTAAATGACAGTTCAATTTATATCATGTAGTTAGCACTGGATAAATAAAGTTCAACTGACCAGAAACTGCAGTAGAGATCAAACTTTCCAGAGAAAGTAGGAAAGAACTTACCTCTCAGCTGCTGGACAAATTATTCTCTGCCCTAATTTCAACTGATCATATCATCTGACTATTTATTTCCTTTCAAAACAAGTAAAATTATGCCATAATTTTTATCAAAGGGCATGAGGGAACCCTAAAATGTTAGGCCACTAAATGCCTTATCTTAGATGTACCATAAACATACATTTGAAAACACACATTTAAACATACATTTAAACCACAATAAAAATGATAGCACACAAATATAATTTTACTTAATATGTAACATTTCACTTCACAAAAATAACTGTTAATCAGTAAGCATATTTCAAGTGTTCCCTGTATAATAAGCAGTAAAGCAAGTTAACAATATGAAATTTCACACAGACAGTACATCTAGAACACTCATAGTACAAAGGAAAGGGACGCAGGGGAGAGGCAGGAGGATATTACGAGATGTATAGGAACTAACGTTTGCTTTTGAAGTTAGCAAATTTGCAAAAATAAGCAGGGAATATAAAAACCAGCCTATCATAATTAAGCAAGGTAGTTAAGGGGAGTGCTTACCAGGTAGAGGTCACTAAAATCCATAAATCTGAATTTAAACATAACTTGAATTATGAACCATGTAACCATGAAGTATCTGTTGCCTTTCTGGGTTAAAGAGAGGTAACCACGCAAAACTGTAGGACAGGCTTACAGTAGATAGAACTGAAGGAATAAAGTGTTTAGGACCTACTGGAATGGTAAGGATACAAATCATAGAAATATTTTAGAGACATAAGGAATAAGTAGAATTATGGAGAAGAAAAAAATGACTCAAAGGATTGGAAAATAGAATTTTTAAATTTACTTATTATGTTTTACCTTTAACATTTAAATGAAAGGATTTAGATAATCAAATCCATACTGTACTAAAAGTGTGACTTAAAATTAGGAATTTGGTACAGTTGGATGGGAGCTCTGGTATAATACTGCACAGGATAGTGACTATCAGTAACAATAATATACTGTGTATTTTAAAAGCTAGAAGGAAGAAGTTTGAATATTTTGCAATAAAGAAATGGCAAATGTTTGAGGAGCTAAAGATGTTTAACATGATTTAAAATTCATACAATGCATACATGTATCGAACATTACATGGTATACCATTTGTATGTATGATTTTTATGTTTTTCTAGGAATTTGGAATTTAATACAAAATTCTGTCATTATCTTATTCTATAATTTAACAATTCTCTTTAAATTCAACAGAATAAACTCTATACGTAGTGTAGTTATAAAATAGTGAATTAATCTAGGTGCAATGGTGCACACCTGTAATCTCAGTAGCTCAGGTGGCTGAGGCAGGAGGATCTCGAGTTCAAAGCCAACCTCAGCAAAAGTGAGGCACTGAGCAACTCAGTGAGACCCTGTCTCTAAATAATATACAAAATATGTCTGGGGATGTGGTTCACTGGTTGAGTGACCCTGTGTCAATCCTGGGTACCCTCTCCCCAAAATAGTGAATTAAGATCTGTTGATGAAAGATTAAATACCACTTTTCAAAATTCACTTTGCTATTAGGTTTTTTTTAAATTTTTTTTTAAAAATGAGAGCTTGCTGTTTTGATCAGACTGGTCTTCAAGATTCAAGTAATCCTCTTCTCAGTATTCCAAGTAGCTGAGACTATAGCATGTGCTGCTGGACCCAGTGTGCTCTTAAGCTCTTAGACTGGCATTTAAAGGATAAAAAAAATTAAAAGGCAAGTGAACTATAATTATAGAAATAAACTATGAACATATCTTATAAATGTAAATAGGGTATATTTATCGTCATTTTTAATCAAAAACTACTTTTTTTTTTTTTTTTTTTTAATTTTGCGGTGCTGGGGATCAAACCCAGGCCTTGTGCTTGCGAGGTGAGCACTCTACCAACTGAGCTATCTTGAAATTTAAGCTAATATGAAAAAAGCCATATTCTAAAAGTTATACTATTTCAAATTATGCCAGTGACACAGTATCAGAAGCAGGCAATAAAGGTAAAGAAAAAGGAGAAAAAAAATGTTCTTCTTTTCTAACCCCTAGACTAAGACATTGCAGGAGGAATTCTGTTTCAGTTCTAATCTGTGTTTCATCTACACAGTAATTTTCCTCACCTCTACATGTACAGAATACTTTTTCCTCATTAAATGCTTTGTGATTCATGAAAGGGATCATAATCCAAAAACTGACAATGTACCCTAAGCACTGTGACTCTCCCACTTAGATCAGGGAAGACTGTATTATATTTAAGAAATGACCCTAGCATCTATCTACTACAGATTAAATAAAAAGAAAAAAGGGAATAAAGACAGACTATGGAGGTGATTAAGAAAACGAGCCTTTAATATAACTGCAATAGCTAAATTATGAATCAACTAAAAGTGAGAAAGACACAGAAGGATCTGTTACCTGGATAGATGGGTATGTTCGGTTATTGTCAGTGCTGCGCTCCCCTGGAATGCTGCCAGCTGATCGCCCTTCACATTTGTATCTAAAACGCATTCCCCTCTGCCGGGGTTGTTCAATTATCTTTATATATGGGTTATATCCACCTGAAAATTTAAAAAGGGAAGGGTTCAGTGAGATTACAATAGGAACATAATAGATTTCTAACAATCTTGTGTGTGTTTTTTTTTTTTTTTAAACAGCATACTAAAACAAAGATTTTCCCTTCTGATATTAAATAACAAGGTTGAAATGTAATTATCCAAGGTTGATTGGGAAATACATCTTTTTTTTTCCCCAAACTGAGCTCATATGTTCTATTAACACAAGTCATTCAAATCAATTGATTAATTAATGCTTTATTGCTTAATATCCACAGATAATGCCAGTTTCAAGTTCTAAAATAACCACTTCAGTAATATTCACTTTCCACATGAGATCAAGCAGAAAGAAAGGGTTTTCCCCAAGATGCCCCGGAATGATGAAGATGATAGTATTCAGCAGTACATTAAACTTCCCGAGAGTAAAATGCATTTAACTGTTTGGTTTAACATTGGATTCTTGGAAGTAGATGTAAAGTCCATTTCCTAAAACTGAAAATTATTTAAATTCTTGCAGAAGTAAATGTCAGTTTGGAATGTTGAAGGACTTGTACATAGTATACCAAAACAAGCCCCAGAAGAGACTTCAGCTCAAAAGAATTTTCAATCAAATCAATCCCATCTAAATTTTTTCTAAAATAAAAGACACACTGGAGGAGAAAAAAAATAACTATTTATTTTCTTAAGCAATATTTTTCAAAGTTTGCACTCACAGGATGAACTACTAATACACATAATTATATGACTGACTCTTAAAATAATTATGCCGAATGAACAAAGCTGGACCAAAAGAGCACATATGGTATAATTCCCTTTATAGCTAACTCTAGACTATGTAAAATTTAATGAAAGAAAGCAGCTCACTAGCTGCCTAAAACGGAAGTATGGGATAGATGGGAAAGTTTGGGGATGAGGGATATGTTAATTATTTTGATTGTGGTGATGATTTAGGTTGTAAACATAGGTCAAAACTTACCAAATTGCATGCTTTAAGAATGTGTAATTTGTTATACATTAATTATACACCAATAACACTGTTTAAAACATATGTATCTTTATCCTTTCTTATTTACCAAATCATGGAAACAAAAGTTTAATAAAGACACTTGATTGTGCTTAAAAGGAGTAGTTAACAACGTGTTTTCATTTCTGGGGTGTGAAGACATCTTCCACTCAAAAAGGAAAAAAAAAAAAGTCTTCCTCAATCCATTTAGTGATTTCTAAATTCCCACAATTATATATCCATTTCACTGAGGCTATCCTGTTAGAATGCAAGCAATCTTCAGAAAGGGTAAAACATGGGTCTTTTTAGTGCAGTATAGAAAGAGGCCCTTTGAATTCCATCCAGCCACTTCTTAACAGTAAGACCCTGGAAATGTTATTAAAATCTCTTAGTTTCCTCTGTAAAAGAGAAATGATAATCATAATAGCTCTACCTCATAATGTTGTTGTGAGGATCAGACATTACACGTGTTAAATTCTTACTGTCAGGGCTAGGGTTGTAGTTCAGTGGTATTTAGAGCGTTTACCTAACCTATGTGAGGCACTGGGTTCGATCCTCAGCACCACATAAAAAATAAATAAATAGAATAAAAGTCCATCAACAAACAACTAAGAAAAAAATTTTTAAAAATTTTGCCATTCATATAACAATGGTATATATTATTATTCAGATTATTTAAAATAATATTAATGCCATCACTAATACAACTGCTAATCTAAAAGATCTTACAGAACAGTGAGGCAAATATCACTATAAAAGAAAGGAAAGCACTAATCAAATTCTGAAAACAAAACAAAATAAAAGCAAAAAAGCCAGGAATGTCTACATCAGAGGGAAAAAAAAGAAGTAATAAAACCAAGTAGTGAGAAAAGAAGGAAAGAAAAAAGGTAGGTATTTTAGGAAGCACATTTCTATTCTTAGAGAACCAAAACTCAGAGCACACAAAGTGACACAGATTTCATTTTGTGTGTTATGAGGAATCATTATTTTTATCACATGATAAAAATCACATGATCAAAATAGTATTCCAGAATAAGAACTCTGGTGGCAGTGGATAGATTCAAAATAAAAAGCAAGGTGATCAGTTTAGAGTCTACTATAATAAAATAGTTCTCTTTTATCCATGGGGGATCTGTTCTAAAACCCTCAGTGGGTGCCTAAAACTTACGACAGTGCTGAACCTTATATATACCATGTTTTGTCTTATACATACATACCTATGCTAAAGTTTAATTTGTAAATTAGGCACAACAAGAGCTTAACAGCAATAATAAAACAATTAGAACAATATATTCTAACAAAAGTTATTCAAAACTTATTACTTATTTCTGGAAATTTCCATTTATTATTTTTGGACTGTGGTTGACCACAAGTAACTGAACTGTCGAAATCAAAACCGTGGATAAGTGGGGACTACTGTCATGTGGGCAATGATGAGCATGTGTCTAAAATATGGCAGTGATAATAGGAATCAAGGTTTTTTAAAAGTTAAAACTGCCAGTATTTGGTGTCTAGATAGACAATAGGCTTCAAAAGAAAACCTAAAGTATTGATGAATCCACATTTCTACTTGGGGTTACTGAATAATTACTATTACCTTAAATTTTATTCAGCTTGAATCAGACTCCTTGTATTTGAATCTACTACCTATTTGTTTATTCAAAACACAAAGAGCCAGGAAAAACATTAATCCAATCAAGAACATAACTTTAATTTCAATTTTACTGAAAAACATAAGGCAGGCATGCAAATGAGCATTTCACAATTTATACGTCTTTGTGTATTTCAAAATCACATTATAAAGTATTTCCTACCTTTATACATCTTTGTAGGAATAATGAAGAGAATGTATATTTCCCTCTCAATAGTTGTTAAAATCAACAGTATTTTTCAGTGACATCTTAAATACTTTATGTGGTTGAACTAAATCAAATAAATCCCTGTCCACTACTTTAAGGTGTCTTGGTGGGAAACTGACATAGAATGACATCATTGATGGTAAGCTGTTATTTCTTTGGAGGAGGAGTACAAATAAAAATGCTAGGCTCATTGTGAGCAAAGTGAGCATTTTGTTGACACTTTTAAAAACTACATAGTGTGTTTATGAAGTAAGTCTACAGACAAAAGAACAGAAAAGCAGTTGTTGAAAAGATTGCATAGCATAAAAGATTTTTTAAAATGCTAAAAATGGGGGCTGGGGTCGTGGCTTAGTGGTAGAGCACGGGGTTCAATTCTCAGCACCACATATAAATACATAAATAAAATAAAGGTTCATTTAAAAAAATGCTAAATATATATCAATTATACAATATTGTGTACTGAAAGGTTCTTGAAATTTACTTTTTCTATTATGGAAGTTCTTAGTTGGTAAAAAGTTTCACTAGCAATCAAGTAACCAAATTTATTGTAATATTCTATAGTACCTCAGCTGAAAATAATCTCTTTCTGTAAATAATAATAGTATTTTTATTTATAACAATTATTCCAAGTAACTTTAATTCAGAGAGGATTTATTTTATTTGTTCTTGAAATAAAGCTACCTGTTTTATTTCTACTTCAAGGTAGAAATTACATTGTTCATGAGTGCCTTATATACAAATATTAAGTAAATATCTACTGGGTGAATGATTTAAAATCTGAAGATCTTTTGTTAGTGCAAGTTACTCAAACATCAAAGGACTATATTAACAATAGATTTTCTTTATTAGATTCAGCTATGATGGAAAAAAGTAGTGCTTTGTAGGTACTAGAATCACTACATCTTCCTACTTTCTTATACCCATTCATATTCTGATTTCTTTATCTGTAGTTATGATTTTTAAAACTTCCTAGCTATAAATAATTTTTATTATGTATCTGTACAATGCAAGAGTTATTTCCTTCCTTAATACGATTTTGCAAGTGCCACTCTTCCGGCAGATAAAAAGTGCTGAAATGTAGTCAGTCATCTATGGAGTAGAAGAAGGTACAATATAAGTCAGGGAACTGTAGGGAAAATGAGTACTCTTAACTAAGCTTACTGAAAGTCACTATAGTTTTGAAAAACACTGAAATGTCTTCAAAATTGGTTCAAAACAATTTGATTACCGTATTTTTCTTTAATACTGTGTAAATATAGGATTGTCCCCTATATTTTGAACAGTATTGTAAAATGCTAATGCAGACAAGAACATTTGAAATATAGCCCAAATTTTTGCAATGTGTGATTTATTTGCACTAAGGAAAAGAAGAGTGCTATTTAAAAACATCACTCCTATCTGATAAAGTGTGAGTTCTTGATTACAAAAATAATTATATTGAAATAAAAGTAGATCGTCAATTGCCAGAAATACACACATTCACTAAGTTTTGTGTGTGTGTGTGGTTGGGACTTGAATCCAGGGCCTTGTGCATGCAAGGCAGGAATTCCACCATTGAGCTACATAACCAGTTCCACATTCATTAAAATTTTATTGTAAGTATTAGGAACCAGTATTTAGTATACAGTGAAAAATATTAATTACATTTAGTCATTTAACATCATTTTAAGCACTTTTTATATATATTTCCCATAATTTGATCCTTTTAACTTCAATCTTTATAAAGAAAGAACTTATCCCATTTTACAGATGATAAAACTATAAAGTTCAAAATTACATGAAGTAATAAGAAAAAGAAATTATGAATGACATCAGCTACAGTGACAGCTCGAATTCTAGGATGCCAAATTTAAGAAACAACAAACATAAAAGCAGCTAGGGTTAATATCACAATAACTGACACAGCACATAACCTGCAATCTAAAATAAATGCAGCCTAGTTTAATAAAATTCATCTTGGTACAAGCAAATATTTAGAGTCAATGAAATACTTAGAAAAAAGTTTGCACTGGAGATGTACATCAGAACCACCTAAGCAGCTTTTCCTAAACATAGGAAATGCCCTGACCCCACCTGAGATCTGAACAGGAAAAACTCTTCAAGGGTAAAGCTGCTTCCAAAAGAGCCTTCAAGTCAGTCTAACATTCCTAATTCAAGAACCATTGCCCTAAAACATGAAGAAGTGGAAACAGTGACACATATGTAGGAAGTAGCAATCCCAAGTTCAGGTTGAGTATGGACTGCTTCATGGCTAAAGAAGGCAAAGCAATTCTGGCTAGTTGTAACTCCTTTTTCTCTCCTGCTCAAAACACGTTATTCAAATGCAAGCAAGACAAAAAGACATAAGGATAGCCTTCAACTGCTCTAATTTGTTTTTTAAATACATCATTTACAAAATAAATATTTCAACTACTATCAGTAACATACTTCCTGCACTATGATACACAAATAATTGAAATGAAAATGTGTCAAAACACCACAGTTTAAAAAGCCAACTAGAGTGCCTCTCTCTCATAGAGGTCCTGGATGACATTTGGCCTGGGATCCAAAGGAGCAAATGGAGCTAAGAATACATACTTTTCCAAATATCACCCCTACTCATAGGGGAGAAAAACAGGATCTATTCTTTTTTCCTCCAACCAGATCTATGAAAATTTACTTCAATACAACAGGGTGACTTTGAATTGGGCCTTAAGAATCCAGGTAACGGAATTTTCAGATGAATATTCAACTGATGTATGCACCAAAAGGTAATTAAAGATGTTATAGATTTGGCAATAGAAATTCCATTGTAGAGGTAGGAGAAAAAAATCAAGTCTTGAAAAACTTTTTACCTACCGGGTAAAAAAGTAGAGAAATGTTTAAAATCTGTCCCAGTATTTAAATTTTAAAAATACATGACAGGGCCAAATCATGTTAAGATTGCCAGACTTACAGGAGGGTAAGTTAAATACAAATTTCAAATAATTTTTTTTCGTGTAAGTCTGTCCTATATAATATCTGGGTCACGTGCCTACAAACACAATCATGTGCAGAGAACACAAATGGGAGAGAGCTGGAACAAAAGGAATTTCTGAGTGCTTTAAGTTGTATTAAAGAAAGATAGGACACATTCCCAGATGTTCCAATTATGATTCATTATCTGATTCCCCATGTCATTTCATTCACTGATTCTCCTTATGTTTATTATATATCACTTTAATTTTTATTACACTATTATTTCCTTTTCATGCGTTACAGTTCTAAAAGGATATTCATGTTTGTGTGTGATCTTTTATTTAAAAAAAAAAAGTCATTTGCTTTAGCTATCCATTCCTAACTTCCAATTCTATTATTCAAGAGTAAGCTGCCTCATACTTGCATCCTTTTTTTCTCTTTACTCAAGAGAAAAATAGTTCTCTTGAAATTCACACTACAAAGAGGTGGTGAGTAACGTGGTTCACAAAAACAATTTTTTGTGTACTCTCTATTCTGTGACATAGCAGTCATATGATAGAAAAATGTGAATAAAAAAATTATCTAATTTTAAGTCATATTTAACCAAAGAGTACTAATTATTAGTAAACACAACCACATACCACACAAGAACACTTTGCTCTTTTTACTGAAAAAGATGAGAAGTTTTCCACTTTGACATAAAATACCTAACTGTACTTATATTAAACAGAAGAGGATCATAAATATACAAATATAATGTCTATTTAACTATGCATAGCTTTGATGGGTTTCAGAACATTTTTTTTTTCATTTTGCCTATTCTAATTAATTATGTCAAGAAATTAGGATCAGGTGTATTATTCAAAGGGTGGAATAAAAAACAATAACCGCCTTGTGAAACCCTAAATAATTAACCTCCCAATTTACATGAAGAAAATTTAGAATCATTTTATAAAGTCCCAGCTACTCATGGCATTTCTATAATTTTGCTAATGATTATGATCTATGCTACTTTCACATTATAGGCATCATCTCTTCAACCACATACCTATTTACATATGGCATCTGGTGAGCAATGAAAAATGGTCATAAATGCTTGGTAATCAATAAAAATACTTTTTTGAAAAAAAAAATACTTTTTTGAGGTTTTAATACTACCTTACTACAAACAGAATCTAAAGTAAACAACTCATTAAGCAAATTTGTTCCTGTCACTCTTTCAGCTAAATTAATGTTCCAAAATAGGATGGGAATTTATAATTTAATCCATCTTTTTCTCTCTTTAAGGTCTTCACAACTGATTAAAGAAAATATACCCTGATTCCTTTAAACATTTCTTTCTTTGGCCTAGCAGTCTCAAATAACTGAATTACAATTTAAATAACTTGTTATATTTTAAATAGTTCCATTTAATGCAACTTTTGAGAAAAGACCAAAAAACAAAAATATAACCACATTACTACTTCCAAATCTTTAAACTTTCAGTTTCTTTACATTTCCCCTTTCAATTTAGAGACTCAGTCCTCATAACAACAAAAATATAGTGTCATTAAACAAATTTAAGTTGCATCACGTTTTAGAATCAGGTGGGTCTTAAAATACTCCATGTAGAAATTATTGTTTTTTTCTCTTTTAGAAAAGTTCTAAGTATTACATGTAGGAAATATTAATCTAGTCAAGTAGCCTGAACAATGGACCTTTTTTACTTAAAACGCTCACCATTCTTGACTTCTTTCCTACAAAATCTCTTTCCGATACGCAATAAATTAAACATTTGAAGTCATCTTTGTACTTTTAATCTAAACAGCTATTGAATTCATAAATTTACAAGATTATCTCAAAGTCTGGGGTCATTTAAGTGAGTAAAGGGAAAGTTGAAATATTTTAAACTACACTTGTCTTCTCACATGAAAACCACAGACAAACTGAAATCAAATGTCATGTGAAACACCCCAATTTCCTTTTCAGCTTACAGCAGCAGCTATGGTATTGTTCTGCTCCACCCTTTAAAGAGGTGCTTCAGGCTTTCTACTTCCTCTTCTCTACTAGACATCAGCTTCCTACTGAGGGTCACTGAAGAAGGCAGTTGGGAGCATGCGAGTCAAGAACAAACAAGACCCTTCGGCCTCCTAATACAGCCTTCAAGTGTCACTTTAGTCCCTCCTTTTGCTCGCGCTGCTCCCTTTGCGGGAGAAGTGACCCCCAACCAGCCACCTTGTCAAAATCCTGGAAATGATCCAAACTGGTCTACTTGACTGACCCGCTTCTATCTATACAACTCTTCCTCCCTTTCCTGCAAATTGTTTCTTATAAACTTGTTTCCCCGCAAAGCAAGAAATCCAAACCATTTATTAACGAAAATAAATATTTACATGAATGATAGTTATTTTCATTCCTAGACATTATTTCAAAGCACAAATAGTTTAAAAATCCTTTCCGTCTTATTGCTAACAAAGGGGGGGGTGTTGGAATTCGACGTCTCAACTCATGAAATTAGAAGTCTGCGCTTGAATTCACAGTAAAAGTTACCCACTTTGTTTCCACTTAATACCCGTTAAAATAACACTAAGAAACTTACAGCGGCGCCACAATATGTACAACTGTCAGCACAAGAACTTGAAACTTGATGAAATTAAACTAAAAAGGGAAAGAGTTCGCCCGAGGTCTGACGGTTCCTCATTCTCGTCCCAAAATATAAAACCACCATTTCAATACAATTCAACCTTTAAATACGAGAATTCTTCGTACTCCCTTATTTAATTACTTCTCTAATCCCCAAATCAAGTTGTTGGGAATTTCTAAAGTTCCGGCTATTAGCATCAGATTACAGAGCCTGGCTTTGATTTCGCACCAAACCCTGAAGCAGGTTAACTTTTCTGACAAATTGCCAGACGAAGCGATTTCAAATCGAGAATGTGCCATCTAAACTGAGATCCCGAATCCCAGGGCAGCACGACCCCGCAGAAGAGCTCCCTCCCCGTCGGCCCGCGTCGGGCGCACTCACCGGAGGCCATGGCTCCGCTCTCCGCACCCGCAGCTCCAAGCGTCGGGGCCCGAGGCCGTCAGCGAGACAGCCGCCAGTCAGTCAGGAGGCCGCGGGACCTTTGCCGGCGGGACCCCAGTCCTCCTGACCACCCCCAGGCCTCCTCCTCTTTCCCGCCCTCCCCTGCGCTTGCGGCTCACACCTTCCCACCCCCTGAGTTCTCGCGCTCAGGGTTACCAATGTCGCTAGTCCAGCCTGCGGGAGACTGGGGCAGGGGGCGGAGAGGGACAAGAGCCGAGCACCCGCCCGGCCCAAAGGCCCGCAGCCCAGAGGGAGGGGAATTTCCCGCGACTGACGTAGCGGTCGCCACCGCCTTTCCCGGGGGCGGGGGCGGAGCGTTCTCGCGGCCGGCGCGCGCGCACCTGCCCAGAGCAGCCCGCGCCCCGCCCCGGCCCCGCCCCGGCCCCGCCCCCGCGCGTGCGTCCCCGAGGTTGCTGCGGGCTTGGGTCCTGGTGCAGGCGCCGGAGCGCGGGATCTGCTGTAGTGCGGGGATCGTAGGGAGCTCCTGGAGCCCGGAGGTGACGGCTCTGAGCGTGAGCAGGCCGCCGGCTCCCGAGAAATCCCCCTCCTCCGGGTTGTCCTTCGGAGCGTGTCTTAAAGTTCAGGAGCGGGTGGGAGGGCGAGGTGACGTCGAGAGGTTGGTCGCCCGGGAGCACCTGGAGGCGGGCCAGGCGGCCTCCCGACTCTGGGTGGCGGGTCGGGTGGAGAACAGCCCGGGGTTTTCGATAGGTGCTTCCCCCTCTTCCCGATTTCGCACATGCAAATCTCCGCCCCCGCGCCGGGGCGCGTTGGAGCGCGGGCGTCCCGGCGTGCCCTCGAGGGGAAGTGCGGAAGCGGCCGTCGGCAGTGTTCATTTGTAATTCGTGTATTTGCATAGGGGACCCCCGCAGTCTGACTTTCCCTCTTTATATCTACATTGTGAGGACTTGGTTAACTACGTATTTTATCTACTAAAACCTTTTAAACTCAAAAGGTCTGAACGGAGACTTAATCTTTGAACTGTGTGATTGGACACTGTATCATGAGATTTGTCAGGTACCCATGAAGAAGGGGGTATTGAACATTTAGTGCATTAAAGGATCCAGTATAACTTTATTTCCTTCATTTGCTAATAAACACCTGTTTACTTCATCTACGTGTTTTTATTCTCAATAAAAAGAATAAATCAGGATGTGGAGAAGTAATATATATACTTAAGTTTTTTTTTTTTTTTTTTTTGGTACCAGGGGTTGAACCAAGGGTCGCTTGTCGTTTAACCCCCAGCCACACCCCAGCCCTTTTTGTATTTTATTTAGAGACAGGGTCTCCTGAGTTGCTTAGGGCCTCGCTAAATTGCTGAGGCTGGGTTTGAATTCAAGATCCTTTTGCCTTTACCTCCCAAATCGCTGAGATTACAGGCGCCTGGCACATGTATAGTTCAGTATGCTGGTAAAAGGGAAAATGGTTTGAACCCAAGGTTATCTGAATCCCAAGCTCCAAGCTTTTTCTCTGGTCCCATGGTGCCTAAAAATAACTATTTGGAAAGGAAAGGAATGGGGAATATTAACTTGCTTTATAAGTGGCCCAAACCAGCAGACGCCCTAGAAGAAATCATTAAAAACAAAATCTTAACAGTGCCAAAATGTCCTCTCCTCAAAAATGTACAATGTAAAAAAAAAGGTAACAGTTAATAATTGGGTAAGCATCAGTCATACTTGGTGCACATGTAGTTGTTCCACTAAAGAGTTTGCAAAGACCAAAAAAAAAAGAAAGAACCTCATCCCTTAATAAAGCCAGGTATGTACAGTCCATTTCCTATCTTTTGATTGTCTTTATCCAAAAGAAATAAAATGGGAAGTTACATGTTAGAGCCAAGAGCCAAGGCTTAAAACTCCTAGAGATTTTTTTAGGGTTTATGATGGGAAAAAAATGTTTAATCCTTTATAGCTGATAGCTAGTTGTTGCAGTTTATATAGAAAATAATGGCACAAGTTATTTTTCCTTGAGGCCATATAGTCTTTGATGCATTTGTTCAACACATATGTATTTTGCCAGATGCCTTTCTAGATTGTGATGTATACACTAGAGTAACACGAAAAAATTCTGCCTTTGTGCAGCGATGTCCTACATGAAAGACATCAAGTATGTTAGGAAATAAGATCATTTTAAATACTAATATTAAAATATTTGATTATCGCTATAAAGAAAATAAGAAGGTGGGGGTAGAGAGTCAGGAAGAGGGATGCATTGCAGAGGTGACAAGCAGTCACCTGAGTTCCAAGCAGTAAGAAAGTGGCCTCCACAGGAAGATGCTGGCAAAGAACATGCCAGTGGAGGAAAACAGCAAGTGCCACATCCTTCGGAGGGATTGAAAGAAGGCAGTAGGGCTTATGTAGTCTGAATGAGATGGAAAAGAGAGGGGCCATATCATGAAGGGCCATATAGGGCACGGTACAGAGGATTGAATTTTATTCTAGTTGCACAATGGAACCCTGTTGGAAATTTTTAAGTGGGTAATTGATGTATGAGGATGAGATGTTTACTCTGGCTGATGTGTTAAACAGTATATGCTAACTAGAGGCAAGAGTAAAGGCAGAAGCAACTAGGAAACTGTTGGAGTAGTCTGAGAAGTAAAGGTTTGGACTAGTGTTTTAGTGAGGAAATGATAAAAAGAGGTTGAATATAGTGAGATATTTTGGTGAGAGAAGAACTTGCAGATGAAATTGAAAAAGATGACTTTAAAGAAATGACGAGCTGGGCTGGGGTCGTGGCTCAGTGGTAGAGCACTTGCCAAGCATGTGTGGGACTCTGGGTTCAATTCTCAGCACCGCATATAAATACATGAATAAAATAAAGGTCCATCAACATCTAAAGAAATATTAAAAAAAAAAAAAGAAATGACCTTGAATTTGACAAAATGGAGGTCATTAGTGACCTTGATAAGAACCATGTCAGTTAAAGGGTGGGGATGAAAGCTGAATTGGAGCAGGTTGAGGGAAAGAAAAAAAAAAAAAAAACTGATGGAAATGATGAGTATGAACAATTTTTTGAACAGTGGTAAAGGAAACAGAGAAATGGGGCAAAAGTTGGAGGAGGATGTGGATTTGTATGGTGCTAAGGGCTATCACTAGGAACCTCAATTGCAGCCGGTTAACATGAAGTCACAGTCCAGTGGGAGTTGGATGGTTTTCCTCCAGGAGTGACCCCAGCATCTTTCAAGCTGCCTTGCAAAAGGAAAGAGTAGATCACAAATGAGAGATTTGTATGAACCAGGCCTAAAGGTGGAATGCATTCCTCTGAACACAGACTGTTTTCCAGAGGTCTTCCAAAGGGGGGCTGAGAAATATAATTTGAGAAATGTGATTTAGCTGTGTGACAAGGAAAAAGACAAAAATGGATGTCAGTGAACACTAGCAGTTTCTTGCATAGAATTTTTATTTCTACAGGGGTGATATTAAGGCATATTTATGTAAAGAAGGATCTAACTCCATAGTGAAGGAGAAATTGATAATGATAGAGAGAAGGGAGTAAGCACACAAGTGAAGAAGGGAGAAAGGTGGAACTCCAGAGCAGAGGCAGTGGGGTTGGCCATAGACTGGAATGGGGATGTCTCTGTAATAACAAGAAGGAAGGCAGAGTGGATGGAGCAAGCCTGGTAGATTTGATAGTAGAAAGATGAGGTGATCAGTTAGCTGTTTTATTTTGCTTTTAGTGAAGTTCAGGTGAGAGTAGATGATGAAGAGGGAATGGAAGGTTTAGGAAAAGAAGAAACTGAAGACAAGGTCTGAGAGTGGAACTTTAGAAGGTTTATCTGGCTATACTGATTACCCTATGAAATTTGTGGCCTGAACATAATGTGCACCAGTAAACACAATATTTCTGATACGACTTTAGCTAAGGGATATCAATGAGCAATACTATCCTTAAAAAGAAGATAAACTAATAAAATTTAAGTATGCAGGAAAGCTTCATAATACCTGTTAAGCCACATAATACCTCCTGGATGAGCCTATCCATTCACATTATTTTATCAATGATCCCAGAATCATATTTAGCTTAGATCTTTCACAGGACTTCAGACTTACCTAGTTGTCTGAGAGCCACCCAGACTTAACCTACCCAGCATCTTCTCTCCCATGTTTACTATTCCTCTCAAATTCTCTGTACCATGAATATCCAGATACAGACTAGAAAGTTGGGAGCCATCTTTGACTCTTTCTCACCGTCCCCACAACATCCAGTCACCATGTCCTACGATTTTGCCAATCAAATAATAATCATGCCAAGTACCCATTCTACCACTGAGCTGCACCCCAAGCCCTCTTCATTTTGACTGCCACTGGCCTTGGTCAAATCTTCATCATATTTCATATAAACTACTAGAATGGTCTCCTAACTATTATACCTATCTATACTTTTGTCCCCTTTAAAAACCATTAAAACCTATTGCTGCTTGAGTCATCTTTAGGAATGCTTCAGGCTGTACCATTTTTTATGCCGTAAAACCATCAGTTGCTCCCAGTTCAATTGCACATGAGCTACAAATTATTCCCCCAGTTTGGTCACTACCTTTCCTCAGCCTTCTCTTTTGCACTCCACACTCTGCACTTTACCTCTTGCTGAACTGCTTCATAGCTCCTCATATCTATAAAAAGCAGGCCTATTCTTGTCTCTCTGACTTTTCCTAGAATGCTTCTTCCCAGAAACATGCCATGCTTGTGTATCAAAGGATTTAATATTATTAAATCATCTGTTCTCCCCAAACTAATCTGTTGATCTAATGAATTCCAACTGAAATCAGTGTATTATTTATTGAAAACTAAGGAAGTGATTATTAAGTGTATATAGAAATGCAAATGTCCTAAAATAGTCCTGGAAATATTGAAGAATAAAGCCAAAAACATACTACCAGACATCCACATATGTTCTAAAACTATAAAAATTGAGATTGTGTGATATTGTCACAAAGTTATACAAATAGAACAATGGACTGAGTTAGAGATTGCAGAAACAGACCCATACACATACAGTCACTTGCTTACGACAGTCTCCATTGCAATAATGGGTGGGGGTGGGGGTGGAGAAGATATCTTTTGAAGAACTATTTCTGGGACAAATTTCATATCTATATGGAAAATAATGAAATTTGACCCCAACCTCACACCGTACCTCAAAAGTTATTTTAAAAGGATTACAGGCCTCAATGTGAAAGTAAAATAATAAAACTTCTAGAAGAAACCATACCTTGGGATAGGCAAAGAGTTCTTGAACATTGTGCAAAAAGAAAACACAACCACAGAAAAGATAAATTGTACTTAATTAGGTAAAAATGCCCCTAAGATAATGAAAAGGCAGTCACATACTGGGAGAAGAATACTTATAATACAGATGTCTGATAAGATATCTGTGGCATCCATGAGGGTACTCTGCTCAGATCTCTTCTAGAGAGGACCTGCCTCAGCTTTCAAGCCAAAGTTACATACTTCCTTAGAGCATAAGGGATCACTATCTCCAGCCAACATACGACTTCTCTATGTGCAATGTTTATGTCAGAGCTCCCCATTGGACTGGCTAAGACTCTCTCCGATATGTACTCCAGTCTGATGCTCTTTCTACTCAATTCTCTGTTTTTCCCAATTTCTTGCCACAGGTGTCAGACCTGCATCTCAACAGTTTCCCTGCCTATTCTTTCTTTCTTTACCCTTTATCTTTTATAGAAAAATTTCTTATGCAATTAATTTCTTAGTGTTATCTGCTTCCCAGAGGACCCAACTGATACACTCATATCTAGGATACATAAAGAATGTCTATGGGTCAATAAGAAAAAGGTAGACGATTTAGTTTTTTAAAATAGGCAATAGAAACAACATGTATCCCATTTGTTTACAATAAAAATAAATAAATAAATAATTAAAAAAAATAGGCAATAGACAAACTGGTGCTTTTCAAGGGGGAATAGCCAAATAACTAATAAGCATTTATAAAGGCATTCAGCATTACTAGTTATCAGGGAAATGTATATAAAAACCACAATGAGACAGTGCCACTACTCCCTCAGGAGTTGGTTAAATTCAAAAGGACAATATAGAGTGTTGATTAGGATGTGGAATAAATGGAATTCTTCAATTTGTTTGTGGTTGTATAATTTGGAACATAAAAATCTTCAAAAAACTGGTACTACATACTAAAACTAAAATACACATGACCTATGACCCAGCATACTACTTTTGGGTATATATTCAATATAAATAATTGTTTATATCTGCCAAAAGAGGAACAAGAATATTGGGATTGGTTTATTTCACTTAACAAGATATTCTCCAACTTCATTCATTTACCTGCAAATGTCATAATTTTATTGATTTCTCACCAATAGTGAAAATGTACTATTGCCACACAAACATGTCTTTGTAAATATGAAGTGAGAAAACTATATACAAAAGGGTACATACTATATGAATTCACTTATAACAATTCAAAACCAGATATAACTTATTCCGTAAGGGAGATCAGAATAGTGAGTACCTCTTGGTTGCTGGAAATGTTCTATTTCTTGATCTGGGTGATGAGTTACGAAGAATATCATTGACCAAAATGATCTGGCTCCTCTAAACCCTCTTCTCAGCTATGCCTCAGCCTTGGCCTAAACAACTGCAGGCTCTGAATACAAATGATTTTACCTCACACCCATTCCTCTAAGAGACACAACACTGCACCCATCCCTCTAAGAGACACAAAGAACACTGGAATAGTTTCTCACAGCTCAGCACCATGCCGCTAGGATCATGATTTAGGCCCTCTGAAGTTCCTTTCCAGGAAAGCCCAAGGCTACCAGAATAAAGTAGTTTGTTCCTGCCAACACCTAAAACAGGACCCAGTTTCCATGTCTCTATGGGAGGGTAGGAGCCTACAAACCCAGTTGGCCCAATGACATTGACTAAATCCCCTAACCGCACTGGTAAATTTCTACTCTCCTGACTGCTTGGTCCCCATCCCTGCTCCCTAATTCTCCATTTAAAATGCCTAGACACCTCTGCACAAATCAAGGTTGAACTCAGCTATGCTCTCTTTCCTAAAATAGTTGTTGCTGAATAGTCTGTCTTCATTGTTTTAACTAGTGTCTGCTTTGTCTTTGACATGGGTTGCATGTATTTAAGACTTAACTGAGCTCTACTAGTATATAAAGATTTTAATTTTTTTTTTAAAGTGTGGAAAGATTTTTAAGACTAGAGTCACTCACCTTGAGGCACAGATCCCTACCTACATTCTTTCCATCTCCCTAACACACACTTCTTCCCTAGGTTCATTCCCACTCATCCTTTAAGACTCAATTCACAGGAAGCCTGAATAGATTGCCCTGACTAGGACAACTGCTCCTTCTCTGTGCAACATAATAGCCAGCATATTGTGGATCATCCTGCTTACCACACTGCATTGTGGGTAGCTGACCCTGTCCCTGGCTCACCTACTAAACTTAACTACTAAAATCCTTGAAAGAAGGGGTACTCTTATTCCCAGTTGCTGGCACATAGCAGGTGCTCAATATTGGTTGAAAAATTTAACCTGACAAGAGATCAATACCTTTGTTCCTTAGGGCTGGTTGGGTTATTAATGTTCTACCATGTCTGATCTTTAGTGTCTGGTATACTGCACACCTTGCATTTGGATGACTCTTCTGAGCTTAGGGAGGACTGTAATATCTGACTTTCTTCTGAAACTTTATGTAACATCTATTCAGTTTAATGACAGGCATGTCTTCTCTTGGGGCAATTTCATTTTTTATCTCTCACTCTCAATTTCTCATATTTTTCTGGGATCATAGATCCAGAAAGCAACCATTTGCTAGTCCATTTTTTTTTTAGTTTCTTGAAGATAGTGACTTTTTGATTGCTGCATTACTAAAAAAAAAAAAAATTTATTTGTTTAACGCATATTCCTTAGTATCAAAAGCAGTGGTTTGGGGCTGGGGTTGTAGCTCAGTGGTAGAGTGCTTGCCTAGCACCTGTGAGACACTGGGTTTGATCCTCAGCACCACATAAAAATAAATAAATAAAGGTATTATGTCAATTTACAACTAAAAAAAATTTTTTTTTTTGGAAAAAAAAAAAAGCAGTGGTTCTCTACCTTATCAGTTCTGTGCCCACTGTTTTATAACATGTGTGTAACATATCATTTAGTTAACCTGAAATGAAATTCACAGATGTAACCTACCTTACATGTGTATTTTCTTTTTGAGGGGCAGGGTATCAGGGATTGAACTCAGGGGCACTCGGCCACTGAGCCACATCCCCAGTACTATTTAATATTTTTAAATTTAGAGACAGGGTCTCCTTGAGTTGCTTAGTGCCTCACTTTTTGCTGAGGCTGGCTTTGGACTCATGATCCTCCTGCCTTAGCCTCCCAAGCCTCTGGGATTATAGGCATGAGCAACCATGCCTGACCTATGTGTATGTTTTCAAATAAATAAGAATAGTACTCTAATAGCAATGTCAAGAAGAAATAAAGCTGGGTGTGGTGGCACATGTCTGTAAACGTAGGCAGGAGAATTGAGAGTTTAAAGTCAGCCTCAGCAACTTAGTGAGGCCCTAAGCAACTTAATGAGACCCTGTCTCAAAATAAAAAATAAAAAAGGCTAGAGATGTGGCTTAGTGGCTGGAGATGTGGCTCAGTAGTTGAACACCCCTGTGTTCAATCCCTGGTACTAAAAGAAGAAGAAGAAATAAAAAGAAAGCATTATAAAAGACAACATTGCCTTCAATATGTAAATGCTTGGGTATGACTACATTAAAAAACATAATGAGGTTGTCAGACATTTATATCTACATATAGAATAACTGTGATGTATTTGCCAGATGATACTATTGTGTTGTATTGGTGATCTGCCAAAGTTGTGATTTTTTCCTCTTTAAAAAAATGTTTTTTGAAAAAATTTCTTCCTTCACTTCGTGCAGCATTTACATTCCTAGGAAATTCAGTCTATATTAAACCCACATGCAAAAATATGTCATGTTTATTTATAAAAGGGAATTGTATTATTCCAGGCTTGTATTATCATAAAAGGCTTTTCACCTAGATGAATGGGAAAGTCCTGAGAATGGGACAGTTCTTGACTCTGCTGAATTATCCCTTGCAGGGCATCTTGTATCCCTTACCACCCCAGCTGTAAATTTCAGTGGTGCCCCCAAATTGTCACAGATTTCCAAAATATTCCCAGGTTTTGAAACAGTGGTTCTTAAGTTTTGGTGATCATTTTGGGAACTTGTTGGGATTGCAGATTTCTTGGCCCCTCTCTCAGGAATTCTGAATTAGATCTAAGGGACTGACCCTAGAATCTACATTTATGGATTGGATTTGAGATGTCCAAAAGCTCCTGTTAATACAGGAATAGTCAGAAGTAAAATTATTAGATTATGAGGGCTATAACTAAATCATTCCATACTAGTTTGAATGGACTGCATTGTAACTGTAGGCAGGTGGGCATGGCTGCAGGAGGTGGGTCACTGGGGCATGCCATAGAAGGGTGCATCTTCCCTGGGGCCCTTCTCCTACCCTCTTCTCTCTGTGCTTCCATTCTGTCATGAGGGAGCAAATTCCCTCTGGCATGCCCTTCCCCCATGAAGTGCTGCCTCCCCTGGGGTCCAGAGCAATGGAGTCAGCAGTCTATGGACTGAGACCTCTGAAAACTTGAACCCCTCCTCTAAATTGTTCCTGTCAGCTATTTTGGTCACAGCGATGCAAATGTTGACTAAAACACTACATTTTTTTCTTTGACTACTCTAGGAGTTCTATCCTTCAGAATTCACCTTGACAAGTTTTGCTTTAGACTATAGTCATGACACTCAACTTATCATACTCTAAAGTATCTCAACAGAGACCCATTTATCCTTAAGAAGCTTTATATGTAGAGCTATTCGTTTAGTATATTTATGTTTTAAAGCCATAAAAATTGTAGCAGCAGCATTGCTGTACATTTTATTACTGTTACTTTTGAACAAACAAAAGCAAAAAATCCTCTTAGTGGTTGAGAATTTTAATAATACTATTGAGTATATTTTTTTGCCACTCTAATAACTACATAACAGAAGAAAAATTTAAAACACAAGTGGAAATCAGGGTAATGGGAAATAAAAGACAAGGGCCAGAGAATATAGTGGATATTAGGTGAGGTTAGGAAAAGTACTTAGAGGTGACAGGGGAGCCCCAGGTTAATCATAGCCTATCAAGGAGTCCAAATGGACAGCAGAGCAGAGAAATGGCACCCTTCCTGACATCCCACCCAGATGACATCTATCTTTCATTACCAGTTGAGAATCAAGCACAGCTTTGATGTTTGAAGCCTTTTGTGTGTATGTGTGAGCAGAACATACAGTTTATCCTCTAGGCCTGGGCACCCTTTTTAGGTGCAAGTTGTTTTGTGAATAAGTAGTCAGGCACAGTGAGAGTCTTGAATAATATTTAATGGAGGTTGTGAAAAAAAGTCTGTTGAATTATCCCTGTGGCCCATGACTAAGGGTTTTACAAACACCCCTTGCTTTGAACCCCAGCTCAGCTGAGATTATTAACTGTGAGACATTACTGTATGAAAATCACTTACTCTCTCTAGGCCTGTGTGCACATCTGTAAACTTGGGGTAATAATATAATACCTACTTCACAGGCTTGTGAAGACTGAATGAGATAACAATTGTAAAGTGCCCAACACATGAAAAGTACTCAAAAATGTTAGCAGGGTTTTCTTTTTCATTACAAGCATTTTCAAACATCCAACCAAATTGATAGAATTTTCCTGGGAACATCTGTGGATCTACCAACTAGATTCTACTAATAACATTTACCACACTTACCTTAGTCACCTACTTAGTCATTTTTCCAACTCTCTGTCCACCAAATTCACCACTTTGATTTTTAAATATATATTTAAAAATAAATTGGAGACACTGGGACACTGTCTCCTAAATACTTCAGCATATAGAGGTAGTTATTCTTGCATTTCACTAATAATTCATCCTTTTCATCAGTTTCAATGTGTCTCTGCCTCAAAGAATTGTAGATGAACATTGCCAGATTATCTCTTTCATGCACTCTTCATCTGGGTTAACTTTGTTATTCAGTTTATGCAGATATTTTACAACAGTTTAGGCCATGAGTTTTTCTTATTTAAGAAAAAAAACCTTTATTAGGATTACACCCCAGTAATAAATGGAGTATTAAAAGTATTGCCCAACTGGCTGTAGTGTTCCCTCTACTACTCAGGACAAATAACTGCAGGAGCCAAACTCAGACATCACTAGCAGATTTGTGCTATTGACCAATCCTATTCCTACTCTCCTATTTACTTACTTGCTACCGGAATATTGTTTGAGATCTCTGAAATTCACTTCCATGAATTTAAGAGATTGTAAAAGACAAAAGTAGGAGAAGGGAGGGGGGCACTTCATAAAGAATGGGGATTCAGGGGACTGGGGAGACAGCTCAGTCAGTAGAGTGCTTGCCTTATAAGCACAAGGCCCTGGGTTCGATCTCTAGCAACCCCCCCCCCGCACAAAAAAAAAAAAAAAAAAAAAAAAAAAAGAACAGGAATTCAGGACCTTTTTGCTTTCCTGGAACCATTTCCACTTTCTTGAGCACACAAGTATTTTTTGAAAATAGCTGCAATGCTAGCTGAAGGAGGTAATACTTAAGCAGGGTGGATGCCATTTGTTTAAATGGAGAGAAGGAGAGGAAAGAGAAAAATAGAAAATGAATGTCAGAGAGACCAGGACAATCAGAGCAGACAGCATGTGGCATACAACTCCAGCTCACTTCTCTTCTTTTCCTGTATTAATTGTAGCCTGACAGATGGATGCTCAACTGCCCTCTGTCTCCCAGTTTCCCTCAAGTAGAGACATGCTGCACCCCCACCCACATCCTGACAGAGCCTGTGGACCTATTTACTTTTTGCCTTGCTGCAGGCTAAAAAATGTCCCATGATCCATATTCAACTCTACTGTTGAGGACAATATTCTAGAGTTTATGGCTAAGAAACAAGATGAAAGGAACCTGAGTGATCTCATGGATCAGCCTGGAACACAGATAATTAAGAAATAAATTATCTTTTTTGAGTCATTGTATTTGTTATAGTAGCTAATATTAATTAGCTAATGTGAATATTCATAAGACATAAAGGGACATAATTTGGTAGTGGAGGGGTCAGAATGCCAGGAGGAGTAGTTTGGTTTATCTCATAGGCAATGGAGAAAAAAATAGCGAGTTCTTAAACTAGGGAGAGCTGTAACGGAGGCTGTTGAGGAAAATGAGACCAGTACCAGACAAAATCTCCTCTAAGAGGTCTTTGCAAATGTGAGCCTCAAATAGACCAGGATGTGGAGTGTGAAAATGAAGTAAAAATAAAATGGAAAGGAAAACTTTCCAGAAATATCACAGAAATATTATAGGCCTTGGTAACTGGATTTAGGGAATTAAGGAGAACTAGGAATCAAAGACAAATTCCAGGTTTCTAATCTGAAATGCTGCTGACACAGCAGGAATTCCTGTCAAGAAAATGAAACTATATAGACTAACTTCAAAAATTCATGAATAATTTGCAGTATGGCCCCAGAGGCAGATCCTGTCAACTATTTTGTCATTTCACCTTACCATCCAACATGAGTGTGTGCGCTGCCATTTTTAAAGCAAACTAGGGGGAGGGGACAGTCCCTAAAATAAGAAGAGCTCTAAAGAAACCTGCCCCACTCACCCACTTTATGAGGAACTGAAACATAAGGTTAGTGAACTCCCAGAGAAATTAAATCTCAGTTTAGAGAGCTTCAAAACACAGTCATAGAATATTCATTCTTAAACAGCTTCTCTCTTTTTGGTATGTTTAAAATCTGTAGGCCCCATAGAATTATATCCTAGTTTTGCATACACAGAACTTCTTGGAAGTATGACACAGTACTCTAACTCGATTTCTGTAACAGTGGTAATATCTGATGTTTCCCAAGCACAATATCCAATAATTACTTGTTCAGATTTAGAATTAGCATTTTCAGAATGGGTAATAAAGTCATTATCACCTTTAAGTCATATGATGTCTCTAATATGTGTCAAAAGAAGATAATTGAAGGTTTAGATTGGAAAAAACTCTGTAAATCACTTAGTCCCACTCTCACTTCACACTTGAGGACACAAGCACCGAAGATTTTAGGTACTTTGCCCATGTCTATACAGATAGTTGCTGAGTGGAACTTGAAACCAGACCTCCAGACTCTTGGATCTGTTTCCATTATTTCACAATTGCATTTCAAAATATGATCTATAACACAAAGCAACATAAAATTATTTGTTAGCTAACTAGCAGTAGTAATCTTTTCTTTCCACATTTTTATTTATGCCTTATAGTTGTACATATTTATGGGATTTATTGTTACATATTCACACACGCATACAATATAACAATATAATTTGACCAATATCACTCCCAGCATTTTCCCCTTCCTGTCCTGCCTCCTACCCCTTGGTCCCTTTTTTCTACTGATCTCCCTTTGATTTTTAGCAGATCTACCCCCATATTTGTCTTCCTTTTCCCTCTCTGTATTAGAGAAAACATAAGACTGTAACCTTCTGAGTTTGACTTATTTCACTTAACACGATGGTTTCTAGTTCTGTCCATTTTCCTGCAAATCCTACAATTTCACTTATATTTATAGTTGAATAAAATTCCATGTGTATATATACACCACATTTTCTTTATCCATTCATTTGTTGATGGATTTCAGGGTGATTGCTGAGAAATTATATAGCTGGGTCATATGGTGGTTCCATGCCTAGTCCTTAGAGGAGCCTCCAAACTGATTTCCATAGTGGTTGTACTAATTTACAGTCTCACCAAAAGTGTAAAAGTGTTCCTATTTCTTTACCTCGTCTCCAGCATTTATTATTATTTGCATTCTTGATGATTGCTGTTCTGACTGGTGTGAAGTGAAATCTCAGTGTATTTTTGATTTGCATTTCCCTAATTGCTAATGATGCTGAACATTTTTTTCATATATTTGTTGACCATTTGTGTTTATTCTTTTCAGAAGGGTCTGTTTAGATCATTTGCCCATTTATTAATTGGATTATTTGATTTTTTGGTGTAAAGTTTTTTGAGCTCTTTGTATATTCTGGATATTAATCATTTGTCAGAAGATAGTAGTCATAATCTTATAAAAAAGAGAACATATGAGACTTGGTGTCATTGATAAATACTATATCTTTTAAGACTCTTATGATCGTTTCCCTAAAGTTCTTAACTCAACACTTTTGTAGGAACAGTAAAATTTAAAGCTTTTACCTCCCCATGCACCTGCTACTAGGGATCGAACCAGGGACGCTCTACCAAAGAGCTACATCCCCAGTCATTTTTTAAAATTTTGTTTTTATTTTGAGATAGAATCTCACTCAGTTGCCCAGGCCAGCCTTGAATTTGTGATCCTTCTACTTCAGCCTCCTGAGTAGCTGGGATTATAGATGTGAGGTACCAGGTTTGGCTTCAAAACTTTTACATTTTAAAGGAAATGCATTGGGTGTATTTTATCCACCCTTTATTCCTTGAGTGATTAGTACAGTGTCCTGATACAGTGTTTAATGAAATATAAATTATTACACATTGAATCACACCATTATTGATCTGAGTAATAATGTGTCAACATTGGACATTAGATATTACTTAAGGATAAACAAAGTTTTTTAAAGAGCGTGGGCTGGGATGTAGTTCAGTGTTAAAGCACTTGCCTAGCATGTGGGAGGCACTGAGTTAGATCCCCAGCACTGCAAAAAATACAATAAAATAGAAAATAAGAGATATAAGCCTCAACTCTTGCCCTAAGCAATGATTATTCCTGCAGAAAGTGTAATAGCAACTATATTAAGACGAGGACTAAAATCATGGATTAAATGTCATGAAAGTGAATTGGGCCAACTGGTTACCAAGTTCTTCAATAATATTTAGAATAATTAATTTTTTGCTGACATTGCCATTTATTTTAAAATTAAACCTTAAAAATATACATGTAAAACATGAAGAAGGCTAGAGAAAAGTCATCTATGTTTTTACCTCTCTAATACAGATATCATCTATATGCACGCGTGAGTGTGAGTTTATGTGTTTCCTTCCAGAAGTTTTTCGTCTGCAGGCCTTGATTTATTTCTTCTGCTCTTACTTGATCCTGGTAAAATATTAAAGAAGAGAACATGAGTCAAATGGGTCAACTAAAGTGACCTCACCTCTATCTCTGTGCCAAAACTATCAAACAGTAATGATTTAGAGTATATCCTCATGTAACTTATTACTTATTTTACTTAGCTACACTCGTGAGTATATGTATATGTAAAATTTGGTTGCCCGTTTTTTTTCTCTAATTGATGTTTTGTAATTTTTGCCGTGTTGCCACATGGATTTCATATTAAGCTCTATGAGGAAGGAAGTTGCCTGGTGAATGGATACCCAAAGAAACTGGGAATTATTCCTAAACAGGTTAAAGATTTTGTGTGACCGAGAACAAGGAAAATTGAAAAAAAAAATAGGAAATGATGAACAGAAGGCTGAATTTTCTGTTATTGCATATAAAAGAAAGGCCTGTATTTAGATATCTAACAACTGAAATTGAAGACAAGCATAACTTTCATCTTAGAAAAATATTCAAAGAAAACTATCAAAAACTCTGAGCTACAGAATATATTAAACCTAATTTTGGATATTCCAGATGAAACATTTTCATTTCCACATTAAACATATAACCTTTATTTTTAAGTTAGTGCTGCATTTAAAGTGATAGTGTAAATTATACTTTCATATTACAGGTATATTTTTAAATACATCTTTTTTGGAACCAGGGATTGAACCCAGGGCCACTTAACCACTGAGTCACATCCCCAACCCTTTTTATTTTTTATTTTGAGACAGGGTCTAAATCCCATCTGTCTTTTAAACGCTTCTTGCACCAGGACTCTTTCACACGTCTGTAACCATAAATCACTATTGCCCATATAATTAACTCATACTGGAGGAAGGAGGGCAATCATAGTGACACTTAACTCCATTTTCCCAGGATCTGACCCTAGGGAGAACAACCTGAAAATTCATGACAGAAGGGTCACCCTCTCAACAATGTGGAACATGGACTGGGGAAATGGGAAGACTAGAGACAGGTGGGACTAGTAGGGAAAATAGTTGTAATAATGAAGGGGAGAGAAGATTAAATTACCTGAATTAAGAGGGTTGTTTTGAGGAATAGGTACTTGGGAGACAAGGTAAAGAGAACTTTTGGATTTCTTCTTTGAGCAGTTGTATTTGACTGTGGTACCATTTGGTGATGTAGAAATTCCAGAAGTGAGGAATTTCTCCCTTTACATTGGAGTAAATCCAAATCTTTTGATGCCTTATTATTCTTTCTCCCTTCATTTTTTTTAAAACAGAAGCTTGATTTTCTTTGAGTAATTTGTCCTGCTACAAATACCATGCATTTCTGTAAGACAATCATGCTAACCCCATTCTTAAACTAGAGGTTGGTTTAGGAGTGGACAAATGATACAGTTCTGACCAATGTAACATGAAGTGGAATTTGCTGCAGAGCTTCTAGAATAGGTTTTTTTAATGATTTGAATGTGTTCACCAAGTTCATGTATTGGAAATCTAATTTAAGATAATATTAAGAGGTGGGATTCTTTAAGAAGTGATAAAGTCATGGGGGTGATTAGAGCACTTTCAAAAGGGCTTGAGGTTGAAGGGGGAGATCTCTTACACATTTGCCCTTTTAGCTTCTGCCATATGGTAATGCAGCAAAATGACCCTCACAAGATGCCAGCCTCTAGAACTGTAAGAAAATAAATTTCTGTTCAGATATTTTAAACCTTGTCTCAAATATTGTTATAATAGCACAGACTAAGAGTTTATTTTCATTCATAAAAAAAGACAACCAGTAATTCATTGGACTTTGTTGTGTCTGCATGTGACAAGTAAACTACAGATGCAATTTTAAGATCATGAGTTAAAAATAAAGCCCACATGCTGATGACTATAGAGCAGAAAGATCTAGAAGGAATCTAAGGTTTTGAGGGGCACAGTTAGCTGCTGAGTTGGGACCATTCCACCTGAGACTTCTTGTTACATGTGATAATAAATATTTCCATATGATTTAATCCAGGTGAGATTCCTGCTATTTGTATCCAAAAACAACTTAAGAGATACAGAACAGAACTATCCCTAAAACTCCTAGACAGGCCTATAACCACTTGGAAATAAGACCTTGGGGGCTGGATTTTCAATGGTCCAACCAATGGCCCAGAGCAGTTTACCATGAGAAGGTGATTCTGATTGAGATCTGAACTCTTGGAAAATGGTGTTCACTAAAATATGTATTATTGTAAACTGACCATTTAGTTTTATCAATATTAAGGCATAGAATTTTAATGGTCACTTCCTCTATTATACTTAACAGTTACTGCATGCCTGTTGTTGCTCAAGACAACTGGCAGATTCATAAATGGAACATAATGCTTGGGTCATGATGGAAGTTTATAACTTCGACAAATCCCCTTCACAGAGTACAGGAAATAAAAGTCAACCAAACAGGAAGTAGGCTGAGTAGAACAGAGCAGCCAGAAATATTTGCACCTAGTGCAAAAAGTGTTCTATCTACAGAACATATAAATACCAAACAATATTCAGAACTGAAATCTCCAATTTGTAAACATTTAAAGGGGATCATGAGAGAGGGAGAAAACAAACAAAGGAAGTAAATAATGTTTCTCATTCTAGTAATTATTACATGAGTCAAAGAATATGATCTGCACAGGTAGTGGCAGTTTTAAAACATTTCTGAAAATCCTTGAATATCCTCCTATGAAGAGGTGAATTCTGTGGCTCCTCTCTTTGCATCTGGGAAAAACTATAGTAACTGATCAGTAGATAATGGCAGAAGTGATGCTATGTGATTTTTCAGGTCAGGTTATAAAAGGTGGTACAGATTTTTCCCTGGTTGTCTGGATCTTGCCTTTGAGCCTTGAGCTACTGTGTAAGAAGCATTACTACACTGAGACCACCATGCTGTGAGGAAGCACAACTAACCCATGTAAGACAGACCATGTGGAGAGGTTCTCACACAGAAAAAGAGTTGCCTAGTCATCCCAAGCTTTCCCAGTGCTTGCTTTTCCATTTCCCACCACTGGTTGACTACAACTGCATAAGAGATCCTAAGCCAGAACCACACACTACAACTCTTCCTGAATTCCTGACCCACAGAAATCACAAGATATCATAAAAGGACTGTTGTTTTAAGCCAACATGCTTGGGGAGGGGGTTGTTATACAGCAATGGATAACTGGAACAAATAGATGAGGGCTGATTCCTGACATGTCATATGATGGAAACTCAAAAAACCCCAAACTGAAAGGTTTAAGACTTATGTGAACAGGGGACCAGTTTGCTGGCCTTAGAATATTTGATCATTTAACATTTCTGAAAGGGAAACATAGCCAGTTACACCATATCTGTGGGCTAAATTGTAGGATGGTAAAGATGGATATCAGAGAAGTCAAAGACTCCTAAGGCTTGCATTTCTCATATTCTTCCTGTTCTTGTTTTAAAGTGTTGAAAAAACATTAGAAAAATTTCAAGATCAACAAAAGTAAATGCAAAAAAGTAACATGGAAAATGCACTTGAAATGTTCAGAGTGGGAAAAATTAATAAAGACAGAAAGCAGATCAGTGGTTGCCTAGTGCTAGAGGGACATAGGGACTGACTACTGATGAGTACTATGAATATAGGATATTTCATGGGATACTGAAAATCCTCTAAAATTAATTGTGATAATGGTTGCAAAACCCAACAAACAGGTTGAGCATCCCTAATATGAAGATACAAAATCCAAAACAGTTCAAAATATGAAACTTCTAGGCATTGACATGTTGCTACAAGTGAAAATTTCACATCTGGCCTCATGTGATGGGTCACAGTCAAAACAGAGGGACAGAAAAAATATTTTATAAAGTTACCTTTAGGCCATATGTAGAACATGCACATAAAACAAGTGAATTTTATATTTAGACTTTTGTCCCATTCCCAAGATATCATTATGTTTATGCATATGTCCCCAAATACAAAAATCCAAAATTCAAAACACTTCTGATCTCAACAGTTTCAGATAAGAGATACTCAACCTGTATTAAGAACCACTGCCTGCTGGGTGTGGTGGTTCATGCTTGTAACCTGAGCTATTGGGAGACAAGCAGGAAAATCCAAGTTCCAGGACAGCCTGAGCAACTTAGCGAGACCCTGTCTCAAAATAAAAAATAAAAGAGACTGGTAGTAGAGTGGAAGAATGTCTGTGAGTTCAATCCCCAGTACCATAAAAACGAAACAAAATAGAACAAAGCAAAAACCATGCTTTACACTCTAAAATGGGGACGTTGTGTGGAATGTGAACGCTGTATCATACAATTTGCTCAATAAAGCTGTTATAAAAGAAGTAACATGGGAAAAAGTGTATGTTAGATGAAAACATAAAAATTAAGCCTTTTTATCATAATTAAAATGTTTTCAATGATACTTAGAAATTCCCTGGTAAAAAAAGAATGTGATGCTGAAATTTCTCTAAAGCAGAATTCAGCAAACTTTTCCTATAATAGGCCAGATAGACAAAATTTTAGGCTTTGTTGGTCAAGAAGCAGAACCGTATACTATATATAGGTATAGTTCATATAATAAGAAAGAATAAATTTGTGCATGTTGTTACTTAATGAAATTAAAAATACCATAATAATTGAGTACCATTTTTTTTTTTTTTACTGTGTAGGTCTTCCCAAGAGAAGAATGGAATTCTTTTTTTAGGAGATAACATTTTGATTAATTGAAATTCACAGTTAGTATTCCCTATCATCAAATTGATTGTAAATGTCCTTCTTAAAAAAAATTCTTAGCTCATGGGTCATACGAAAACAAATAGCAGGCTGTATTTGTTCTGTGGATCATAGTTTGCCAACCTCTTCTCTAGAGGAATAAATTCCTGAAGGTTGATGCATTCATTTCCATGGGGCTTCTGTAACAAAGTACCTCAAGTTTGGTGGCTTAACACAAAGCAGTGCTTTACATTATAGAAACATAAAATGTTCATGTTGGAAGAAGCTGCACTTCACCTCTTCTCATTTAACAAATGAAGAAACTGAGGTTCAAAATGATTGACCCCAAATCATTCTTTCATTCATTTGACAGATGTGTATTGAACCCTCCTCCATAACAAGGTGTGTGCAAGGCTGTGAGACCTAGAAGTGAATGAGGTAAACATAGCTCCTGCTCTGATGGAGCTTTGAGTTTAGGAAAGAGGCAGAAAATGAGAAAATGCTTATACAAATGACTGTGATAGGTTATATGGTTATATGGATGGGAAGCCGTCCTTATTTAGCAGAATCGGACTAGGTTGAGCCAAGGGTTGCAGAGGCCTGGCTTCTAGGAACTGCTGGGAAGCATGTGGCACTGTGTGGGAGTGGTTCCCTGTCTCCTTCTGGAATTTTCCCCTAAGACAATGACTTTCCTAACTCTACCCTATCCTGTCCATCATAGAAGATGCTCCTCCTGGTCCTGACCCCCTTTATCTATATATTATAAATAAAGGAAAGTGGGGCGACTCCATGTTGTTGTAAGAGGTTAGAGCTGGTAAGGCCAGACCTGGCACACCCCCTCTTATAAAGAGTATTGGCTCTTGTGTGTTCATTGAATAGATACATTTTTTGAATGATAGATAGAAAAACTGCCAACATCCTCCTCTGGCCATTAACCCTTTTCTCCTCCACGAGGGATGTGACAGAGAGGACCCCCACAATGGACAAGTGCAGAACGGTCAGAGTATTAAGAAAGGATGGAATGAAAAGGCTGGACTGGGGCTGTGAGGCCTGAAGGATCACTCTGGGCAGATGGAACTACATGTTCAATGGTCTAAGATGGAGCAGAGCAAAGCATTTTCAAGGAACAGAGAGAAGACCGGTATATTTGGGATGCCATGTGTGCTGACAGTTTAGTTCTTGATGAGGTAGGAAAGAAAGGCCGGGGTCAGATCTTGTAGGACCTTTTAAACTATGCTGAGCATTGGGAATTTGTCCTAAGCATATTAGGAGCCCTAATAGCTTCTATGTAGGAGAATATCATGATTTGATTTCAAAACATATACAAAATCTTGGATGCTGAGTAGTAACAAATGGCTCAGAGTACAGGGCAAAAGTGAGGTGAAGCCATATGTCTTGAAGTGATAACAATTATCCAGGCAAGAGTTGATGGTGGCTTGTACAAGTTTGAGCCATGATAATGGAGAGAAGAGAGTAGATTAATGATCTCTTCTGCATAGACAGGATCTACATTATTGGAAAATTCCTGAATATAAAGGTGAAGAAGACAGCGTTAAGAATGACCTCCAGGTTTCTGCCCTGAGCACCTGGATGGAGAGTGGAACCACGGAATGAAATAGGGAACATTGGAATAGCCCCAGGTTTGGAGGAAGAAAGGAAGATTATGAGTTTGGTATGGATATGTTCAATCTGAGCAACTAGTGAAATGGCAAAATGGCTGGCTGAAACTGGAGATATAAATCTAAGGGTGGTTATTGTGATTTGAAGGGATCCAGTGAATAAATCTCCTTATTTTCTGAGTTCAGAGGCATACTGAACTTAGGGATCAAAAACTCAACTTCCAGGGATGTAGCTCAGTTGGTAGAGTGCCTGCCTCATAAGCACAAGGCCCTGGTTTCAATCGCCGGCATCGCTAAAAAACAAAAAAAGCTCAACTTCTTTATTGGGCAAACTGGATGTGTGGAATGTGGCTTTGTTCTGTAGTCAAAGTTGCGCTTTTTTAATCTTTCTCCTGAATTTCACCTATTAGCGCCCCCCGCCCCGGGAAATTGCAGACCTTCCTGCCCATTTCGGAACAAAGAGCATTGTGTAGGAGAGAGAACTGGTCCAGAGAGGGAGGGAAAGGCACCCAAGCCATCCGTGAGTCACCCCTATCAGAAGGATGGTGGAGTCCAGCAGGAAACAGGGTGCACTTAAAGCTATAATTGAAGAGAGTTTAGCACAGGAATAATTTGCAAAGGTGTGGGCAAGGGTAAAGCTACCAACAAGGGATGTAAATGTATCCAGGAACTAGGTACTGGGAGGTTCTAGTAGGAACAAGGGGAGGAAGCTGTTACCAGTACTGTAGACAAGGTGGAGACACTGCCTGACAGTAAGGAGGCAGAGGAAAGAAGCCAGTGCCCATACTGTGGCCCTCACTAGCCCCGATGAAGGAGGGGTATAGGGAAGGGGAGATAAATTCCCTACCTACTCACTTTTCCTACTTCTGAACTCCCTCCCACCCACCAAACCCACTAGAAGTCAGAGGACTATACCAACCAGGGAGTGCATCTGTAGCAGTCATCCCAGGGTATAGAGCAGGACAGAGAAGGGTGGAAAATGGACCACCAGAAACTAACCAAGATGGGCAGGGGAGAGAGGGCAAGAGGTGTCATTCTGCTGTTTTGGCAATGAGCATCTCTGAGGTAAGGATGCTGCCCTGCCCCTGACTTTAGGAAGCTCACCTCCACCCAGCTTCCCATACCATCCATCCTCTCTTCCTTTGAGTTCATCCCTTACTGCTGGGTAGTTTAGCCTTTGCTCCAAGACAACTCTGAAATAGGAACCAAACAATTCTTTAATTAAATTATCAATGTTCACTGCACCCTGGGATGGAAACTCAGTACTATCCTATTTCATAATCTCACATTGCCTCGCCTGTATTATCCAACTGGCTCACCAGAAGATATGCAGCGGGATCAGATGGCACCATCTGAGATTCACACAGGCCACTCTGAGTTAAAAACTGGGTCTGTCGCAGACATAGAAAGTAGATTAATGGTTGCAGGGGCTGAGGGAGTAGGAGTGGAAGCGGGAGTGTCAGCTAATGGATATTGGGTTTCTTTGGAGGGGTGATAGAAACGTTCTGAATATGTAGTGGTCATGGTTGTACAACTCTATGAACACACTAAAAACCTTGGAAGTTTTCACTTTAAAAGGGTGAATTTTATGGTATGTGAATTATATTTCAATTTTCTAAAAAAAAGGGATTAAAAATATAAAGGGAAGCTATTTGCAATTTGAAGGGACCAGTGAATAAATCACCTTACCTTCTAAGAAATACTGACAGAGAACTCTGTACTATTTTTGTAATTTATTTGCCTCAAAACTATTTCAAAATAAAGAACTTAACAAATACTTTTTTGGAATATCATTCAAACTTGAGGTTTCATGTAGAAAAATCTGTCTTCAGAGTATGTCATAGACTTGTGTGAGCTCTCTCTTAGGAAAAATGATATTCAATAAAACCTTTTTTCCAATTTTGAAAAAAAGATGATTCAAAATGTTTGTATTTTTAATATAAAGAACTTCTAAGAATACTTTGTTATTTTGCTTATATTTCCCTTCTTATGTATGTAGAAGAACAACATGTGATTAAAAATCTGTAGCTTGCCAGTCCAAAAAAATCTTGTTGCCAGGCATGGTGGCACACGCCTGTAATCCCAGCAGCTCAGGAGGCTGAGGCAGGAGGATCATGAGTTCAAAGCCAGCCTCAGCACCAGTGAGGCAGTAAGCAGTTTAGTGAGATCCTGTCTCTGATTAAAATTACAAAAGATGACTGGAGATGTGGTTCAGTAGTTGAGTGCCCCTGAGTTCAATGCCTGGTACCAAAAAATAAATAAATAAATAAATAAATAAAATAAAATAAACATTTTAGGTGGCAAAAAAAAAAAAAAAAAAAAAGGCCTTTTTTCCCCCTTCTTGGCACTATGTTAGATGTTGTAAAATATAGTATTACATCCCAATGAGGAATTCTTCCCAAACTAAATTCTCTTACTTTTGTAAGGTAAAGACCACAGGCATTATCGTTCACAGTTATCTCCTGCACAAACTCCCACTCTGATTAGACACAGTTGAGGGGCCTCACTCAGTGCCTAAGAAGAGTGAGGTTCCTTCGGTGGTTGCAAACTCTCCTGCGTATTCCACTTTTAGAGCTCAAAGGGTTAACAGGACATAGATAATTATTCCAGCACTAGCCTCACACCCAAGAAACTTAAAAAGCTTGAGCAAATCTGCTGTTCGCCACAGCAGTTAAACCAGTTGTGTCAGTCCTGATTCTAGATTGTAAGCTGCACAAGCCAACACTACCTGAGTTAAGCAAAGAAGGAATTCATGCATATCCCATTGGGTATCTGGGGAATTACAGGGAAGACTGGAACCCCTGGCTTTGAGTAGTGTGACCTATAAACTAATCTGGAGAAGACACTGCTGTTGGCACCTGAGCTGTGGACCCACCATCATGAAAGGTTCTATTTGGGCCTCGTTTGCCCATCACTGATTCCTGACTCAAAGTCTAGGGTGGGTGCATCTCACTGATTGAGCCTTGATCACATGGCTGCCTTCCCATCACATGACCGCAGGGGAAGTTGGGAAAATGAGTGACATTTTCTGATTCCATAAAAGGTAGCAGTCTCTGCCTTATACTAAGACTCTTAAGGAGTGGGAAGAGGTTTAGTTGAACAGACAAAAATCACATGAATGCCCACCTCACCAGCTAACGACCCTAGCAGAAGTCCAGCAGTATCTGAAGGAAGGAAAGGAGACAGAAAAACATAAAAGAAAAGAAAATATAGATATCATCTGTATCCATTTTCCACAGTTCTTGACCTGTGAACTTTATACTGTGTTGGGAGAAGTCTTTCATTAAGAGGTTAATTATGGCCTAAATTTACCATATTACACCTGGAAATTGAAAACTTCCTATCCTCTTGCAAACTTTAGAAATTTTCAGTGGTGTTCCAGAACTTACTGAAGCCTTCTTGCTCCTCTATTCTGTATATTTAAAATCCCTTAATTTCCATTTGTTGGTCTGTTTTCTGTTGCTCTAACTGAATATAACAGACTGTACAACTTATAGAGAAATTTATTTCTTATGATTCTTCAACTGGCAAATCACAAAGTTGAGGGGCTACTTTTATTTTTTAGTTGTAGGTGGACATAATACCTTTATTTTATTCATTTATATGTGGTGCTGAGGATCAAACCCAGTGCCTCACGCATGCTAGGTGAGTTCTCTACCACTGAACCACAACCCCAGTCTGAGGGGATACTTTTGGTAAGGATCTTCTTATTGGTGGGGACACTCTGCAGAGTCCCAAGGTGGCACAGGGAATTACATGGTGAGACAGAACAAGCATGCCAGAGTGAGTTCACCTTTATCCATTCCAGCAATAACTCATCAATCCATTAATCTATGATTGGGTTAATCCATTCATGAGGGCAGAATCCTCATGACCCAATTACCACCTAAAAGTCCCATCTCTCAAGTACCTGTAACTTATAACTTTGGGGGTTAAGTTTCCAACACATGAAAATTGGGGGGACATATTCAAACCATAGCACCCTATATCCTTGTCAAGTCAAGGGTACAGCCCCACATCCTCTTGTGAGCAACCATTGCAGTTGGTATACTGGTAAACGGGCTCTCTTCAGTCGTGATTTGCAGCATTTGCCAATTTCCTTTGTGTAAATACTCCTGTGATGGAGGATTTCAAGCTGCCAATGTAATGACTTGCAAAATCTCTGAACATTTATTGCCTCTTTTGGGTTTCTGCAAACATCATGTTTTGCCTAGAATTTCTTAGGCCTGTGACATCAGTATCCTGGAATAGTCATCTCACTTCTTTAATCTGGAGAATCACTCACAGTACTTTCATTAATGGGAGCTGCTATTGAATAATATTCCAGGAGGGAGGAGGCCTCTGGTTTGTTCATGGCTGTATGCCCAGGGCCTGGAACACTACCTGGCACATGGAAGACCCTTAGCACCTGTTTGTCCTGATAGTGGTTCTAAGGATCTTTCCTGAGTCCTGGTGAGGACAAACACCTCTGTCATGTGCCCATCCACAGGTCAATGCCTTTCTCTGCCTTGGCTTTAAAGCTTTCCTTATGTCCTGTGTTTTTCAGGGAAGCGGAACCTGCTTCTGATCATCTATTTGCCCCTGTTGTTCCACTTCTCTTTTCTGAAAACTCAACCAAGTGTCTAACATTTTACCTTGCTTCTTGAACTTATCATTTCCTTCTTCATCACATGTCAGTCCACACAGTTTATTGTAATGATTAGTGTTTTTCCTTTTTATTTCCCTTAGCTTTCTAGCTAAGATGATTGCTTTTCTGATAGACACCTTAGATTCTTTCCTGTGGGGTCCACCACAGTGAACACCGTGAAGTAAAATTTTGAGCCTGACCAAAACATGACTGTTGAAACAAATTTTGTCCTCCTTTATCCTTTCTGGATGATGCTGTTCTATTGGGCTAATCTTGAACCAGGCCTAGATTCTATCACTGTCCTGCCTGGTCACCTGTAGCCTTCCCTGAAAAACCCCTCCAAAGGTTCCCCAGGTGTGTTTCCTCAAGGCATATGCCATACCTGTATTCCTACCTGTGATAATGGAGCCACCTAGAAACTCATTAGCAATACCAAAAGTGTTCTATGCTCATCTTTCTAGACATCCTGCCTCAAATTAGGCCAGTATTGTGTGACTACCTGGCATAACTGTCATGGTCTTTAAAGGGTAATTCCCCAATTAAACCTATTGTTGACTCCTCATCTGACCTTTAAGAGAGCACTTCTCAAGGGCTTCCTGGAAATGCACTCCCTGTTGCATGGGGAGAGGATGTGTAGATTATTCCAGTCTATTCTCTGAAATTTCTTCTGCCTTTATTAGAGCCCTCTGGACTTCACCCAGCCTTTCTGATCTAGTAATAAACTACAACAAATGAGTTTCTAATACCTTCTTTGAGAGTCGTCAGGTCCTGGCACATCTCCCTTCTCTTTTCACATGGGACTAGCTTGACCACCAGGATCAAACCCTTTCTCCTGGAGCTAGAGGTATAGCTCAGTGGTAGAGTGCTTGCCTAGCATGTATGAGGTCTTGGGTTTGATCCAAGCCACTGCAAACAGCACAACAAACAACAACAAAAACAACAGTACTTTCCTCTTAAGGAAACCCTTCTCTCCATATAGGAGTAGGAGTAAGGCCCACTGCTAGCCAACCAGAACAGACACTGACTATGAACACCAACATGTGTCCCTGGCTGAACCCCAAGGTTCCCTTGCTGTACTCCCTCCCCCCATTATCAACCCAGCTCCTTTATTTATCTTTCTGTCTTCATATGCTTTTATTCTGTCTCCAAGTTCGAAGTTTCTAAGCCAATCCAACTCCTCTTGATTCCTAAAGAAAATACATTCCTGGCACAGGCTTTTTCCTCTCCCTTCTTAGTCTTTAATTTTACTCATATTTTCATTGTGCCCCAAAATATGATCTGACACCTATAAAAATAAGGGTCCCTATTCCTCTTTCTGTTCACTGATAAAAATCTACCACTTTATGTGACTGATCCTCCAAATCAGAGTCTCTGATCAAAACTATGATTGGATTTGAGGAACAAATCTAGAGAGGACTTGGATTCATGTGGTAGAGATTGAGCACAATTCTAGGACTCTGTAGGTAAGTCATATGGAGTCAGGGAGTTAATTCCACACACAAGTCTCTCCTTGGGCCTAAAACTGGATTCAGTTTATCATAACATAAAGAAGAAAAATTGAGGCAGTTGATTTAATGCACCTAAGGCTAGAACCTCACCCACGTGCTAGTATGCTCTTACCCAGTTTTCTCAAATGGTCCTCAAACTAATAGCATCAGCATCACCTGGTGACTTGTTAGAAATTCAAATTCACACTTCACCCCAGTCCCACTGAATTAGGGAATAGGAGCCCAGGATATTTTAATAGATTCACGAGGTGATTCTTATATATGTTAGGATTTGAAAACCATCATTCCAACCCACATGGAGTGTAGTTTCCTTTAACGTTTTCCTGCCTGAGAAATGTGGTAACAGCAAAAAATGATTCTATCACGAATATCTAAAGAATATGTTCATGGAAACTCTGCCTGTTTTAAGTGTGTCACTATTTTGGGTGCACCTGCTTAGATTTATCAGTTGCAAAAGTCTGTGTGGCCCAAGCACACTGAGGTTGCAAAGACCTGGTTTGCCATGCTCCTGTGATCCCAGTCTTATTAAAATGCTCTAGGCTAAAGGAAGCCCTGTGCTTATTAAAGTGCAGGCACCTCCTGCCCCAGCTATACATGAAATCATATTTCTCTCAGCAGATATCTGAAGTCCCTAAGCCCGGTCCTTGTGCCTGTTTTGTGTGCCACGGGAGGGTTTTGAGGGTGGTGGTAGAGGTGCTAACCATCTATCTTCCACTGAGTTAGAACAGAATCAGAAGTATAGGGGTCAATATACCAACTTCATTGCTGATAAAGTAGATCTGGAAAGGAGCTGGGAGCCTGCAGCCACCCTTTGGCTTTTAAAAGCCTCCCCCTCTGAATTGAATCTCCTAAGACCAGTTGACTCCTAAGACCAGTTGAAGGCCCCCTCAGCAGAGGCAGGGGCTGGTCTGGTCTGGTCCACATGCATGGACCAGTTTGACTCCCTAGATCTGTGCAGCCTCCCCCAGCCTCCCTAGTCAGGTTCATTTACTTGGTCTTTGGTCCAGGAGAAGAGAGATGACCAAGGGAGGAGCTCTAGGAACATTACCTCCTGGAATAAATGCAAGAATGGAAGAGTATTTGAGGTCAATGGAAAAGTCCAGAATAGGAGAGAGGAAAGTCAGGACTGAGACTTGAGCAAAGTTCACATTAAACTTGGTTTCAAGGAGGAAACCCTAGCCAAAGAAACCGAGAAGAGAGCCCAGAGAGTGGGAGGAAGAATCCAGGAGTGTCTGGTGTCACAGAGGCCAGGGGAAGACCATTTGAAGGAGAGAGTGATCAGCAGGGTCAGGGTTTCTTCCGTGGTCCGGTAGCATGAGGAACCAAAACCATTCCTAGGGCGTAGCCACCTGAAATCACTAGTGATCTCATTGAAGAGTGGGAAGGGGAACTGAGCTTTAGGGTAGTCAATGGAAGTCCACATGGTGTTCATAAAGATGGTTTTTAAAGGAGATTAATGCTTGTTTGGAAACTAATGGGAAAGGAAAGCACGATGTGTTAGGAAAGGCCGAGTGGGGCAAGTATCCCAGGCCCCCTGCTGCAGGCTAGGTGCCTTGGGTGAAGGGCCCTGACTGAAATACCTTTCCCTTATCTGCACAAAGATGAAGTGTGAACTTACAACAGCACCGAATGGGAAAGATTTGGCACACAAAATAGGGAAAAAAGAAGAGTAGATCACAGTCATCTGCAAAACTGAGGGCTCCTGGTTCTAAGTTCAGAGAAAGCTCCGAAGACCTTTAAGGGCAGAGGCAACAACAGCACTTTTTCACTTTAAAAATTTCCCCATATTCCTGTATTCTTGGCAGACCCTAATTATTTTAGCACCAACTGACTAAGTATTTAAATCCTAATCTGGTAAAATGACCCGAATCCAGTGGTCCTAACCCTCCCTTAGTGACAATCCATTATCTCCCTAGGAACTTGCTCTTCAGATTAGTGGTGAGGTGACTTCAACGGCAAGAGCAGCTCTGACTCTCAGGATGGAAGTGTCTCCCTGGACCAACTAGTGGTCTTACTCCCTTCTCTATTCTCAGAGCCCATCTTCTCTAAGAGCTGGTCTTCAGGCAGTTTTTATAACCATGGATTGAATTCTTACTTGCAATATCCTCCCTTTTAAAATAACTTCCAACTATGAGATCATAGAAATATTACCACTAGAAATTTTTTAATGATAAGCTTACCCCTGTTGATACCACCTTCTTTCAAGTTCCTAAACCATTTATTGTAAGCTCACATTTCTGGAAAACCAAAACAAATGAACATGGAAGAAATCATTGGGCAAATTTGCTAAGTATCTCATAGATCCCTTAGTGTTTGTTTTCCTTCTTAATGTTATTAGTTTTCTTGTAATATTAATCAAATTCCCAAAATAAAGCCTTAATTTACCTCCAAAGCATGTTTAGTTTACATTAGAATTCAAATGTGTTATTGAAGAAAAATCAACGATTGATGCTAAAAGTTTATTTTAAATTGAGCCTAGGATAATTGTGCTATGCAAATTATTTTTTTAAAACACACACACACACACACACACACACACACACACACACACACACAGCCCTAGTAACCAGCCAGAATCTACATAGGAGTTAATTACTCAACAATATAGAGTTAGTGAAAATCTCCCCATTTTCTGGTGTTCGAAGGGAAATGAAATTACAAATATAATTATTTATTATCAGGAAATGTTTAGAAGAGAACTGCAATATCAAGGAGAAAGTATGATAATCAAAATTACTATGCATGTAGTGGTCAGAAACTTAGACTATTGTCTGAGAAAAAACATAGTATGAACATGTTACTCCATCAACCACATAACATTTATGCCAAAATCTATTTTTAGCAGGTAAAATATGATGCTAGAATATAATAGGCTTCAAGACAACATAACAAAATGTGGCAGAAACTTAGGTATAGAATAAAATAATTTCTAATGAGATTTTGGCTCTTTATGTATATGAGAGCCAAAGGAAAGGATGGCATGGTCTTTGCAAAAGTCCATTCTAAGGTTACTAGGGCCTTGTAGAAGTTTAAAAATGGTTCTAGTCTTCCCAGGAGACCTAGGATAGAGCTAGCTATGTCCTATACTGGATATGATGGACACAAGACCATTTCAAAGAGAAATAATAGGTCTATTCCCAGGAGTGGTCCTTTGGTTCAGACAGGGTTACTATATCTAGAAATGAAGGTGGGGGAGCAATCAAAATGGCTCCTGGGTATATATGTTACTATTGTTGCCCTTGGAGATGGGGTTGGGGGTGAGACCTGGGGAATGGAAATGGAAGAAAGTAAATACATAAATAAAACAAAGTGGCTTTTACCACTCAAATATATAATAATGATAACAAAATATACCATAAACCAGGAAGTAGGAATTCATTGTTCAATTGGAAATATATGCATCATACCTGTGTAAATAAAACATGCAAGGAAGCTGGGCACAGTGGTACATGTTTGTCATCCTAGCTACTCAGGAGGCTGAGGTAGGAGGATTGCAAGTTCTGAGGCCAGCCTGGGCAACTTAGTGCGATTCTGTCTAAAAATAAAATTTTTAAAGTATGGGAATATAGTTCAGTGGTATATGCAAGGCCCTGGGTTCAATCCCTAGCACTGGGGGCAGCAGAGAATATCTAGATAGATAGTCCAGATATATCTATATCTTTATCTATATATATATATTTAGAGAAAGAGAGAGGGGGATTAACTATCAAGTAGTGTTGTTTTCAGTACCTTTTCACTTTCCACTCACCTCCTCTCCCATTCTTGTTTCCTAACTTTCCTTTCCTTCACTCTTGTGTTGGTCCTTAGGGACTGCCCACTGTGAGCCCCTTTCCCAGTCAGCATCCTGTGCTGTCCACATATTTCTTCCTTCTGTCCTCTGTTTCATGCTGTAGAACTGGCAAGCACTGCCCTTAGGCCCAGCCCATAGGTAACTTTACCAGAGTCTTGGACTTCAGAGGTCTCTGTTCTTGCCATGCCTTTCTCCATGTAGTGAGGGATCCTTAGGGCCAAGGGAATATGCCCCCTCTCCTCATTTTGAGCTCATACTATCTTTCAAGGTCACATTCTGGGAAACTGAGACTCAAACAGCCTCAGCCCTCCTCAGAGGTGTGTTCAACATGCCAGTCCTCTTGAGGGCAGACTCTGTTCCTGATGTGTGCATCTGAAGCCCAGGTTGGTCAAGAGGCAGCTGTACATTTTGGGGAGGTGCTGATTGGGTGCCCACATACATGTGAACTCCCTGTGGTATGTGTGTGGAGCAAGGGGAGCGGAGGTGGGAGGAGAAGGGTGGCTGGATTTAGACAGGGATTGGATCTTCAGGTGCCACCACTTCTAGCAGAGCAGCCTAAGGAATTTGAGAATTCTAAATTTGAACTTAGCCTTCCAGGTTGTTGTCATGGGAAGAGAATGGGGTGTCTTTTATAAGTTTGTTGACTTGATTATAACTTTAAAAAGTTAGAACATATTTCATAGTCCTCCATTTGAACCTTCACTTTAGCAAGTGGAAGGAACTTTCTGCCTTGCACAAGGACATCTGGGGCTTTGGTAGGTGGGTACAGCATCTTAACTCATGGAAGAGCAGTCTGGATTGGAGCACAGGGCCACTCACTGGGCAGGTGAGTGGTGCCATAGAGTCTTTGGTGGCCTTCAAATCACCAGGTGAGTGACTGCCTCATCTACCTTGCCACCTGGTCCTGACCAGAAAACTAATTGGTCATTCCATTGTCACTGCTGTATATAAATGAAGAAAGCAAACCATCCCCTCCCTATCAGACACTGTGGAACTCAGGACCTCTTCCACCCTCTCCCACCTTTGATGGGAAACATGGTATTTACACTGGCTGGAAATAGCATATTTCTTTCTTAAGACATGCTATTGGATGATGGAAATTTTTGGTGGGGATGCTAGGAAACAAACTAAAAGAAGCTTCATTTGTGATACAACCAGGTAGGATTTTTTTTTTTTTTTTCAACAGGAGAAATGGTGAATCTGTGAGGGACCAGAGAACAGAGACACAGGTGGAAAAACTGCTTCAGAACCTATGGAGGCAGGAAAGACCCAGGGCAAGTCCAGTTCCTGTGGATAATATGTTCTACAGAGCCTTTGACTTTCATTTGCTTTTCTTCTCTTTCCCCTTTCCTTGCCCTTCTCCTAGGTTCCTATTTGCCATTCTCTTCTGTGTTCTCATGAAGATGCATTAAGGATTAGGAAGGGATTACAGGACCCAGGCATGACTGGTCTTTGTTAAATGGAACTTTCAGAAATGAAGGGGAAAACCAGAACTATTTCCCCCTTCAGATAAATTGTGTTTCTCTTAATCCAAAGAGCTCTTGGGAATTTCCCCCAGGATTTCTTTTCTCCGAGGATGTTTGTTTTGTTTTTAATTTGTGAGTAGAGACTAATTCATTCATTAAACCAACATTTCCTGAACTTGTATTATTAGCAAGTACTGCTTCAGGTGCTGGGGAAAATGGAATGAACTGAAATGAAAAACCCCAGCTTTCATGCCCTGTTCATTCCATAGGGAAACAGCAATAAACAAGATAAACGACAACAAATTGTGTATAGTGTGTGTGTGTGTGTGTGTGTGTGTGTGAATTTAGGTGGTGAGAAGTGCTAAAGAGAAAATAAAGGTGCAGTAAAGAGTGGTCAGGGAAGGCCACTCTGTCATCAGAGAAGATGACATTTAAATAAAGACCTGAATAGGGAGGAGAAGAGGCTCAGATACTAGGGAGAAGTATTCTCAGCAAAGACCAGAGGCAGGAGCGTACCTGGCAAACTTAGAAATCAATAAATAGGCCAGTGTGATTAAATTATGAACAGGATGAACATGGGAATAGTTGAAGAAGGTGAGGTCAGAGGAATGTAGGTGGATGGATATGGGATCACGAAGATCTTTTGTTAGGATTTTAATTCATTTGGGACAAGATGGGAAGCCACTGTATGATTTGAAGCAGAGAAATGACAGGATCTGATTTGCATTTTAACAGGATCACTCTGGCTGCTGTGTTGAGAATCAACTGTGAAGGACAAGGGCAAGACCAGGTGGGAGAGTATTGCAATAATCCAGAGAAATGAAGAAAGTATCTAAGACCAGAGTATTAGTAATAAAGATGGTGAGGAGCAGTGAGATTCTGGACATAGTTAAAAAGAGAGTGAAAAAGGTGTGCTAATGAATTGGTTGCAGATTATGAGAAAAAGAAAGAAGTCAAATAGAACATCAAGGTTTTTTACCTGAACAACTAGAAAAAAGGTGTTGCCATGAACTGAAAAGTATCCAGGGGTCTGGGTTTAGGGGGGAAGATTAGGAATCCAGTGATGGCAATTTATGTTCTAAATCCCTGGTAGACATCCTAGTGGAAAGGCCATGAGCCTTCAGTTTGGAACTCAGAGGAGAGGTCAGGGCTGGAGATAACCTTAAGGAGTCTTCAATGAGCAGATAGCATTTAAAGGCAAGAGATGAAGACATTTTCAAGGGAATGATAGTAGATGGAAAAGGGAGGTCCACAACATGAGTCTTGGAAAGTCTAGTGTTTACTGGGGAGAAGAGGAAAACCAGCAAAAAAGACCAAAGGCCAGGCAGTGAGATAGGGGGAGAATAGGGAGACTGTCATGTCCTGGAAACCAGGCAAGGAAGACAAATCAAGGAAAGGAGCAGAATATCCCAGTGTTGCTGATAGAGCAAGGAAGAGGAGGGCTGAAGATTAACTTGTATTTAGCAAAGTCAAAGTCATTGGTGACCTCGTAAAGAGGTATGCTAGTGGAGTGGTGAGGGTGAAAGTCTTAATGAGAAGGTTAGAGAATGAAGGAAGAGGACCAGTGGAAGAAATTGAAACAATTCTTTGAAGGCCATTGATGGTACATGGAAGAGAGAAATTGTGGTCCAACTAGAAAAGGAAGAAGGATTGAAAGAGTTTTTTTAAAGACAGGAGAAATAATTGTCTTTGTCTATTAATAGAAAAGGTTCAGTAGGGAGTGGGAAATGGGAGATGCAGGAGTAATGAGGAGTTTAAGAGTGTCTACACTGTATTGAATATCTGCTGAATATTAGGGATTCTTTTTCAAATAATATTCGTTTCTTAGAACATAAGATATAGATTATCATTTCTATTTTACTTGTGAGGGAATTGAGACTTGGAGAAATTGAGCTGTTTGTCCAAGTTCATCTAGCAGGCTTAAGGAAAAGGAAAAGGTGGGAATCAGATCCCAACTTGGGTCACACTGCTTCTGGGAGTGTCCATCACTTTTTTGATTGTGGAGTGTCCAAGAACTATGAAGGGATACATTTATTGTCTTACATCCTAGCCTAAAAGAAGGGTCTGTGCACTTCTCATAACCATAACCAGAGATGCTGGTGGAAGGAAAAGAATGAATTATTTTTCTTTCTTTTTTATCTTAAGCCCGGGACATGAAATTTCAAACAACAGAGAAAGTGCCTTGACGTCTGGCTTGCCCCAACTCTCTATATATTGAACATCTAATGATTAAGGTTGTATAAGTTGTTTGTTTGAATAAGCAAAGAATGGGAGTCAAGAATCATGAGTTTTAATTCTGACTACTGCTATATGGCTCTGTTACTCCTGGGAAGTCAATTAACTTTGTGTCCTCATTAGCAAGTGGTGAATAAAAATATCTGCCCTGTTTGCTTCTTCAGTGGTTGTGAAAACATCACACTATATGCCCCATCTATCCAGAACACCGGGCACACGTGAGACTGTGCATTATTTCCAAAGCATATGACATACCACGGCACTGGTGGTTCTCAACATTAAAATGTCTTAGGGAGATTTTTGCATATACCCTCTTCCTGCTAGGATGTGGAGCAATGAGAGTTCACCAACATTGCTTCAGAAAGCAGTTGGTGGCATCTATTAAAATTGAACCAACATCTATCCTGAGATTCTGTAATTCTTCTCCTAGGTTTCAAACCCAAGAGGAATGTATGCTCATGCACACCAACAGACATCACGAGAATGTGTCATTTGTAATTACTCAACTGGAAATAAATGTCCATTAACAGAATAGAGAAATAGGGGCTGGGGATGTTGCTCAGTGGTAGAGTGTGTGCTTGGCATGCTTCCCTGGTCTCAATCCTCAGCACCACAAAATAAAATAAAATAAAATAAAATAAAATAATAAATAAATAAATAAATAAATAAATAGATAAATTATGATACATCCATGTAATGGACAGTATTGAAAAATTGCAAACTATGGTTACAACACTGAAGATTCAACCAACATGAATGAATCTCACTAATACGACATTCAGTGAAAGATACCTCAAAACATGAGATAGAGGGGCTGGGGAGATAGCTCAGTTGGTAAAGTGCTTGCCTTACAAGCACAGGGCCCTGGGCTCAATCCCCAGCACTGCAAAACAAACAAACAAACAAACAACAACAACAAAAAAAACATGAGATATCAAATCAGGAAAATTATAAAACTCTAGGGTACTAGAACCCAGGACACAGATTACCTGTGGAGAAGAAGGAATGGGTAGATACACAGAAGTCAAAAGAAAGTTTCTCTGTTGCTGGCAATTGTGTGTGTGTGTGTGTGTGTGTGTGTGTGTGTGTGTGTTTTAAGGAAAATGGAGTCAGTTGGTCTCCCTTACCCAGATGTCTGGGAAGCAATGACTAAGATGTTTTCTGTAGGTCAGGAACAACAGTGTACGCACACTCTTATGTAACCTGTGATATGTGCATGAGGTGGGCTTTGTTTCAATTCAGAATATAAATTGACTAGGACTTTTTGCTGTGCAGATTGCCCATCTATTGAATAAAGACATGTTGGATCTCCCTATGGCCCCATATATTTTCTTCAGTTTGCCCGAATCTCAAGTCAACTTACCTGGGATAGAGGTTGCAGAACAGTTGTCAGAGTGGGCAAAATTCACAACAGCCTGTTATGGTATGGAAGGATGGCCAATCACAAGTATGTGGTATCAGATTGTGAGTCTTCTGGCCATCTGGGCTCCCCCCCAGGAATGGGCAGAGGTTGGTGGTACCCCCATTAGGTTGGAAAAGGTGTTGTGCCAAGTGGGAAAGAGCCTAGAAAAGCAAAATGTATGTGTGGCCATTGGGGCTGTGGGGTGAGGATTTCTTACAACTCTAAGTGCAGAAACTGATGCAGCTTTATGAGATACTGACAAGGTGAGGGAGTTGCAAGATAAGAGGCCTTGGAAGCCAAATAATGGTTGCTAGAGGAGGATCTCTGTACCTCCTCTGAGCACCTCTGAGTCTCACCCGTTGTGCTAATGGAGTCAGAAGAGGAGGAAGAAGGGGATCAACACCTGCAAGCCCAACAAATGGTCATTCAGAAAATGCAACAACAGTAGTTGTTGGCTCTGGAGGGCAGCTGGCAGGGCTGGAACAGGAAATGGAGTTCACCATTTTCCATTCCTATGCTTAGGCAGAGTTGGTAGGCTTGGGAAAGCAATTTAGACAGAGGCCAGGAGAACCCCTGGTCACTTTGTTGTTATGCTTGTAAGATTTAGGGGTGGATAACGTCACGTGCAGTGTTCTAAAAAGGGGGAGGTTAGCACTCTTCTTACAGCAGAGGTTGTAAAACAGTCAATGTCATGGAGGCACTTAAAGGGCCAAAGCGGCCCCAGGAGTGCCCGGAGCTCTCGGGAGCCAAGAGACCCCATATGCTACATGTTATTGATCCTGCGCAACTTTGTGAATTGGAATGTAACCCAGGAAGGTTTTTTTTTTTTTTTTTTTTTTTTAAATTTTTTTTTTAATTGTAAACAAATGGGATACATGTTGTTTCTCTGTTTGTACATGGCGCAAAGGCATACCATTTGTGTAATCATAAATTTACATAGAGTAATGTTGTTTGATTCATTCTGTTATTTTTTCCCTTCCCCCCACCCCTCCCACCCCTCTTTACCCTCTATACAGTCCTTCCTTCCTCCATACTTGCCCGCCTCCCTAACCCTAACTCTAACCCTAACACTAACCCTTCCCTCCCCCCCATTATGTGTCATCCTCCACTTATTAGCGATATCATTCGTCCTTTGGCTTTTTGAGATTGGCTTATCTCACTTAGCATGATATTCTCCAATTTCATCCATTTGCCTGCAAATGCCATAATTTTATCATTCTTTATGGCTGAGTAATATTCCATTGTAAATATATACCACAGTTTCTTTATCCACTCATCAATTGAAGGGCATCTAGGTTGGTTCCACAGTCTGGCTATTGTGAATTGAGCAGCTATGAACATTGATGTGGCTGTATCTCTGTAGTATGCTGATTTTAAGTCCTTTGGGTATAGGCCAAGGAGAGGGATAGCTGGGTCAAATGGAGGGTCCATTCCGAGTTTTCTAAGGAATCTCCACACTGCTTTCCAGAGTGGCTGCACTAATTTGCAGCCCCACCAGCAATGTATGAGTGTACCTTTCTCCCCACATCCTCGCCAACACCTGTTGTTGCTCGTATTCTTGATAATTGCCATTCTAATTGGGGTGAGATGGAATCTTAGGGTGGTTTTGATTTGCATTTCTCTTATTACTAGAGATGTTGAACATTTTTCCATATGTTTGTTGATTGCTTATAGATCTTCTTCTGTGAAGTGTCTATTCATTTCCTTAGCCCATTTGTCGATTGGGTTATTTGTATTCTTCGTGTAGAGTTTTTTGAGTTCTTTATAGATTCTGGAGATTAGTGCTCTATCTGAAGTATGATTGGCAAAGATATTCTCCCACTCTGTAGGCTCTTTCTTCGCATTGCTGATAGTTTCCTTTGCTGAGAGAAAGCTTTTTAGTTTGAATCTATCCCAGTGGTTGAATCTAGCTTTTATTTCTTGTGTTATGGGAGTCCTGTTAAGGAAGTCTGATCCTAGACCAACAAGGTGAAGATTTGGACCTACTTTTTCTTCTATAAGATGCAGGGTCTCTGGTCTGATTCCGAGGTCCTTAATCCAGTTTGAGTTTAGTTTCGTGCATGGTGAGAGATATGGGTTTAGTTTCATTCTGTTGCATATGGATTTCCAATTCTCCCAGCACCATTTGTTGAAGAGGCTATCTTTTCTCCATTGCATATTTTTGGCACCTTTGTCTAGTATGAGAAAATTGTATTTATTTGGGTTTGTGTCCGTGTCCTCTATTCTGTACCATTGATCTACCTTTCTATTTTGGTACCAATACCATGCCGTTTTTGTTACTATTGCTTTGTAGTAGAGTTGAAGATCTGGTATTGCAATACCCCCTGTTTCACTCTTCCTGCTAAGGATTGCTTTAGCTATTCTGGGTTTCTTATTCTTCCAGATGAATTTCATAATTGCTTGCTCTATTTCTGTAAGGTACGTCATTGGGATTTTAATTGGAATTGCATTGAATTTGTATAGCACTTTAGGTAGTATGGCCATTTTGACAATATTAATTCTTCCTATCCAAGAACATGGAAGATCTTTCCATCTTCTAAGGTGTTCTTTAATTTCTTTCTTTAGTGTTGTATAGTTCTCATTGTAGAGGTCTTTCACCTCTTTTGTGAGATTGATTCCCAAGTATTTTATTTTTTTCGAGGCTATAGTGAATGGGGTAGTTTTCCTAATTTCTCTTTCTGAAGATTCATCACTTATGTATAAAAATGCGTTGGATTTATGGGCATTGATCTTGTAACCTGCTACTTTACTGAATTCACTTATGAGTTCTAAGAGTTTTCTGGTGGAATTTCCAGGTTCCTCTAAATATATAATCATGTCATCAGCGAACAGGGATAGTTTGAGTTCTTCTTTTCCAATTCGTATCCCTTTAATTTCTTTGGTTTGTCTAATTGCTCTGGCTAGAGTCTCAAGAACGATGTTGAATAGAAGTGGTGAAAGAGGGCACCCCTGCCTTGTTCCAGTTTTTAGAGGGAATGCTTTCAGTTTTTCACCATTTAGAATGATATTAGCCATGGGCTTAGCATAAATGGCCTTTACAATGTTAAGGAATGTTCCCACTATCCCTATTTTTTCTAGTGTTTTGAGCATGAAGGGGTGCTGTATTTTATCAAATGCCTTTTCTGCATCTATTGAAATAATCATGTGATTCTTGACTTTAAGTCTATTAATATGGTGAATTACGTTTATTGATTTCCTGATATTGAACCAACCTTGCATACCTGGGATGACGCCCACTTGATCATGGCGCACTATCTTTTTAATATGTTTTTGTATGCGATTTGCTAAAATTTTGTTGAGAATTTTTGCGTCGATGTTCATTAAGGATATTGGTCTGAAATTTTCTTTCCTTGATGAGTCTCTGTCTGGTTTAGGTATCAGTGTGATATTGGCTTCATAGAATGAGTTTGGGAGGGTTCCCTCCTCTTCTATTTTATGGAATACTTTGAGAAGTATTGGAATGAGCTCTTCTTTAAAGGTTTTGTAGAACTCGGCTGAGAACCCATCTGGTCCCAGACTTTTCTTTGTTGGTAGGCTTTTGATGACTTCTTCTATTTCATTACTTGAAATTGGTCTATTTAAATTGTTTATGTCCTCCTCGTTCAGTTTAGGCAATTCATATGTCTCTAGAAACCTGTTGATGTCTTCGAAATTTTCTATTTTGTTGGAGTATAGATTTTCAAAATAGCTTCTAATTATGTTTTGTATTTCAATCCTGTCTGTTGTGATATTTCCTTGTTCATTCCGAATTTTAGTGATTTGGGTTTTCTCTCATCTTCTCTTTGTTAGTGTGGCTAAAGGTTTATCAATTTTGTTTATTTTCTTGAAGAACCAACTATTTATTTTGTCAATTTTTTGTATTGTTTCTTTTGTTTCAATTTCATTGATTTCAGCTCTGAGTTTAACTATTTCCTGTCTTCTACTACTTTTGGTGCTGTTCTGTTCTTCTTTTTCTAGGGCTTTGAGCTGTAGTGTTAGGTCGTTTATTTGTTGAGTTTTACTTCTTTTATTAAATGCGCTCCATGAAATAAATTTCCCTCTAAGTACTGCTTTCATAGTGTCCCAGAGATTTTGATATGATGTTTCTTTGTTCTCATTTACCTCTAAGAGTTTTTTAATTTCCTTCCTAATATCTTCTGTTATCCATTCATCATATAATAGCATATTGTTTAATCTCCAGATGTTGGAATAGTTTCTGTGTTTTACTCTTTCATTTATTTCTAACTTCAATCCATTATGATCTGATAGAATACAAGGTAGTGTCTCTATCTTCTTGTATTTGCTAACATTAGCTTTGTGGCATAATATATGGTCTATTTTAGAGAAGGATCCATGTGCTGCTGAGAAGAAAGTGTATTCGCTCTTGGTTGGATGGTATATTCTATAAATGTCCGTTAAGTCTAAATTATTGATTGTGTTATTGAGATCTATGGTTTCTTTGTTCAATTTTTGTCTGGAAGATCTGTGCAGTGGTGAGAGAGGCGTGTGAAAATCACCTAGTATTATTGTGTTATGGTCTATTTGGTTTCTGAAATTGAGAAGGATTTGTTTGACATACATGGATGAGCCACTGTTTGGGGCATAGATGTTTATGATTGTTATATCTTGCTGATTTATGCTTCCCTTAAGCAGTATGAAATGACCTTCTTTATCCCTTCTGACTAACTTTGGCTTGAAGTCCACATTATCGGAAATGAGGATGGATACTCCAGCTTTTTGGCTGAGTCCATGCGCATGGTATGTTTTTCCCCATCCTTTCACCTTTAGTCTATGGGTATCTTTTTCTATGAGGTGAGTCTCTTGCAGGCAACATATTGTTGGATCTTTCTTTTTAATCCAATCTGCCAGTCTATGTCTTTTGATTGATGAATTCAGGCCATTAACATTCAGGGTTATTATTGAGATATGGTTTGGTTTCCCGGTCATTTGGTTCATTTTTTAAATTTTATTTATTTATTTGTTTGACACAACTTGTTTCCTCCTTTACTTGACAATTCCTTTAGGATAATTCCTCCCTTTGCTGATTTGCTTCTTTGTTTTTCATCTCTTCCTCATGGAATATTTTGCTGAGAATGTTCTGTAATGCTGGCTTTCTTTTTGTAAATTCTTTTAGCTTTTGTTTATCATGGAAGGATTTTATTTCATCGTCAAATTTGAAGGTAAGTTTTGCTGGGTATAAGATTCTTGGTTGGCATCCATTTTCTTTCAGGGCTTGAAAAATGTTGTTCCAGGCCCTTCTAGCTTTTAGGGTCTGGATTGAAAAGTCTGCTGATATCCGTATTGGTTTCCCCCTGAATGTAATTTGGTTCTTTTCTCTCACAGCCTTTAAAATTCTGTCTTTATTTTGTATGTTAGGTATTTTCATTATAATGTGCCTTGGTGTGGGTCTGTTGTAATTTTGTATATTTGGAGTCCTATAAGCCTCTTTTTTTTTTTTTTTTAAAGATAAGAATGATACTTTATTTTTTTTTTATTTTTTTTTTCATTTTTTTTTTATTGTAAACAAATGGGATACATATTGTTTCTCTGTTTGTACATGGCGTAAAGGCATACCATTTGTGCAATCATAAATTTACATAGAGTAATGTTGTTTGATTCATTCTGTTATTTTTTCCCTTTCCCCCACCCCTCCCACCCCTCCTATAAGCCTCTTGAACTTGATTTTCCATTTCATTTATCAGATTTGGGAAATTTTCTGATATTATTTCATTGAATAAATTGTTCATTCCTTTGGCTTGTTTCTCTAGGCCTTCCTCAATCCCAATAATTCTTAAATTTGGCCTTTTCATGATATCCCATAGTTCTTGGAGATTCTGTTCATGATTTCTTACCATCTTCTCTGTTTGTTCAACTTTGTTTTCAAGGTTAAATATTTTGTCTTCAATGTCTGAGGTTCTGTCTTCCAGGTGTTCTATCCTACTGGATATGCTTTCTATGGAGTTCTTAATTTGGTTTATTGTTTCCTTCATGTCAAGGATTTCTGTTTGGTTTTTTTTCAATATCTCTAACTCTTTATTGAAATGATCTTTTGCTTCCTGTATTTGCTCTTTTAACTGTCGATTGGTGCGATCATTCAATGCTTGCATTTGCTCTTTCATCTCATCGTTTGCTTCTCTGATCATTTTAATTATGTACATTCTGAACTCCTTTTCTGTCATTTCTTCTGCCATGCTGTCATTGGATTTTATTGATGTAACATCTAAATTTGTTTGCAGCATTTTCTTTCCTTGTTTTCTCATATTGTTCAGGTATCAGTGGACCACTGAGATATTGCAGATTTCCTCTATTGACTTACAATGTCCCTGAAGATTTCTATATATATCCCCCCTTAGCCTTCAGTAGGCTGAAGTCTTGGAGGAAGTTGATAATGCGGTGCTCCACAAGGAAGCTGCCTCTCTAGGAGTGGTGGCCTTCAGGTGGGGTATAATCCCTGCCAGTGGGCAGAGGTGCCTCCACTTGTTGACCAATGGTCATCCAAAGGGGACCTAGGCTGCGGGCTGAGGCAAGGCCTGTTTGGGCCTGAGTCTCTGGTTTTACCGTCCTTGTGGGGAAACCTCACCTGGCAGGGAAGACTCACCCGGTGGGGAGGTCTCGCTGGTCAGTACCCTCCAAGAAGTTCCCCTCAATTTACAGCTACCGCCTGGGCTGGGCTGCCTTCCTCTGCAAAGTTCCCAGGGGCCCGGCCCTACCTCCTGGGCCTGGGAGCCTCACCCTTCGCAGATGAATCTCCTTAGGCTGCCCCTCCTCAGAGAATCTGCCCGCAGGCCTGGAACCTTCGCTCCGCCCTAAGCCTGTCTCTGTGCGGCTCTTCCACCAAGAAGCCTCCTAGATCCTGGGACCCTGCTCTGCACCTAATCGCCTGGCTATGCGGCCCCTCCTCTGAGCAGCCACCTGGGGCCCCGTACAATTGCTCTGAGTCCCAGAGACCCGCCACACGCCTCTTCCTCCAGACAGCCGCCTAGTATTCCGGTGCGGTCACTGGGAGTCCAAGAAACTCACTGCGTGCCTCCACCTCCCACCATTGATTGCCCTGGGCAATCAATCACTCCGAGTTGAAGTGACCCTCCCCGTTCTTCCTCCTTCTCCAGATAACCCCCGGAGTGTTCAGGAGTGGTCGCTCTGAGTGGCTCTGAATCCACGTGACCCGCTGCACGGGTCCTCTGGGCAACTGCCCGGAGCTCTGGTGCGGCCACTCAAGACCAAGCGACCCACCACGCTTCTCCTCCAGGCAGCCCCCCTGTGTTCAGGAGCTGTCACTTTAAGTCCAAACAACTCACCACTCGCCTTCTCCTCTGAGCAGCCACCTGGAGTGCTAATGCAGTCACTGCAAGTCCAAACGACCCGCTGCGCTCCTCCTCCTCCTCCTCCTACTCCTCCGGGCAGGCCCCGGGGTTCAGAAGTGGTCTGAGTCCGAACAGCTCGCCACGCAGCCCCTCCTCTGGCAACCGCCTGTAGCTCTGGTGCAGTCACTCCGAATCCAAGTGGCCACGTTCCTCCTCCTCCTCCTCAGTGCAGGCCCCGGTGTCCTGAGTCCACACAGCTGTCCTCGCCACTCCTCCCCTGGGCAGCCGCCGGAGCCGCAGTGGCTCCTCCGAGTCCCAGCGCTGTGCCGAGCGGCCTCCCTTACGGCGCTCCCAGTTGTCCGAGTTCACTGCTCCAGCGGGGGGAGGGGCGTCTCGCCGGCAGCTCTACTTCACAAAGTTTCCTGCGTTCCGGGACCACCGTCCCATCCGGGACGCCTTCCCAACGGGTGAGAGTCACCCGGCTGCTTTGAGTTGGTCCCAAGTGTCTCAATATCTCCTCTTTTGAATCCTGAGTCCTGGAGCAACATGAAATGCAGCCACCCTCTAGGCCGCCATCTTGAAACCATACCCCAGGAAGGGTTTTGGCTAGGGCCTTTGACAGCAGAATGAGGGGCTGTGGAGACTGGTAGGCTTCCGGTCATGGTTATGGAAGGGGCAAAAACCTTCAATACCCAATAGAGAAGCAGCTTGCAGCTGTGTATGCCTAATGACCTCAGAGGCCATTGTGGGCACTGCTGAAATCTTGGCATGCACAAGGTACCATGTGGCGGAATGGACATGGAATTGGGCAATCATCCCAAGAACAGGTGTGACCCAGATACTTACCCTAGCAAAGTGGGGGTGTGTGCTTGGAACAAAGGCTTGCTTTGTTCACTAGTCCCTTATCTCATGCTGGGATGGGACAGAGCAGCCATGTGGATTAGGGATTAGTGGACAAGAGTTATGTGCCATGTGGATGGTGGCACTACATGAGCCAGGGTCTTTGACCATCTGCACAGACAGCTGGGCTGTCTTTAAGGGGTTAACCTTGTGGATTACCACATGGTAGTTAGATAATGGATGGTAGGGCATTGGCTTCCATGGAGCCAAGCCATGTGATAAAGCTTTTGGGCCATAAGCCTTGGAAAAGATGTTATCATAGGGTATGTTACTGGCCATGCCCTGCTGACTAGCCTAGAGAATGATGAAGAAGATGCTTTGGCTGGAACGGGCATCTCCCACCATCCTGATGGCTTGGTTACACCATCCTGTATGCATGCAGATGTGAAAATTATGTGGAATGTAGTCAAACAGTGGGGTCTGCTTTTGATGTGGCATGTCCTGGTGGGTGCCTGCCACGCATGTGTGATTTTAACTCAGGAGGGTCTTCACCCTCTTGGAGCCACAGATGGCCAGGTAATGTGTGGATGCCCCCGCTTGACATGATGGCAGGTTGACTACATCAGCCCTTGACAGTGGCCAGAGGGGGCTGTGTTCACCTTGACAGCAGTTGATATGATCACAGGCCTGTTGTTTGCCTGGCCCAGTGGCCAAACAAATCAACATACTATGATTTGCATCCTGACAGTGTTGATGGCCTTATACAGCCCGCCCATCACAACAGAGAGTGATCAGGCACACACTTGACAGGTCAAGGATGTGTGGTGATGGGCAACTCAATTACAGGTTCAATGGAAGCTGCATGTCCCACAGACTGCAGGTACTGTAGAGAGATATAATGGCCTGCTTAAGCAAGGACTGAAGACAGCAGTCAACCCAACTTCTATGAAGGGGTGAGCACAGCATCTGTGGGCAGTTGTGTGAGCTCTGAATAAGCATCCCCAACGAAGGGACCAGCTCCTGTGGAGGCTTTGTGGCACTGCATAGCGGTCCAAATACAACAAAGGACATTGTGCTCAAACCTGGGTTCAGGCAGTAAGAGAATGTTCTCTTGCCCACTCTCACTCGATTCCATCAGGGGCAAATTGTAACTTGAACATGGCTCTGGCCAACAACCCCTCCCTGCTATTGGGTGGTTCTATTAGTCCCATGGAGGAGAAGTTTGGAATGTGATCTCCTTGTGACACCATGGGCAACCTGCAAATGGCTCCGCTGGGTACACGTTACCTGGCCAGGTCCTACAGATGGGACACAGATCTTAAAGGGCACATTTGTAATTTCCCTTTAACCAATTATGGGTTCCCTGGTGTGGTACACACAGAGGCTGCTGAGATACAGGCCCAAGCTCTGTGAGTGTGGTTCCACTGTCCAGAGAAGCGGCCACAGGCAGTAACGATGCTTTCCCTGAGACTCAAAGCTGGCGTGCATTCTCCCAGATGGGTGGGACTTGCCTTTATTATACCTGTAACTGCCTTGTCTTTTTGCCCCCAGGTGTGTCAGGGCCAATATGCTGGTCAACTGGGTGTGCACATATGCCACTATTGCCAGTCCATCTGCATGCTGGGTATGCACTCAAATGTGGCTGAGTGTTGCAAATGGCCTGCAATGGGGAATTTATCCAGCAACAATTTCTAACTGGACTTGGTTGCAAACATAAAATATCGGTCACCTTCAATGAAACCATAATATAATCCAGGTGCTGGAAACCCTAGCTCTTGAAATTCAGCAAATAGAGCATTTAAGAGGAGACCCCCTGCAAGAACAGTGTGCTGACTGCCCCATGGAGATGGGCCTTGCTTATCTTGGGCGGGGAGCAGCTTGTATATTATGACTTGCTGTTGTGCCTTATTTTTGTTGTGGATTATGGGTGCTGGGCTATGCCCTTCTTGCCAAGGGAAACTTTGCAGGAGACATCTGTCACGTAGATGTTACGGTGAGGAACCCTGAAGGGAAGAAATGGAAGGAAAATGGAGTCAGTCAGGCTCCTTTACCCAGATATCTGGGAAGCAATGGCTAAGATATTTTCTGTAGGTGAGAGACAACAGTGTATGCATGTTCTTATGTGACCTATGATATGCTTGGCATGCTGCCGACTTTGTTTCAACTTAGTATGTAAACTGACCCAGGTTTCTGCTGTGCGAATTGCCCACCCGTTGAATAAAGGCATGTTAGAGTTCCCTAGGGTCCCATGTACTTTCTTCAGGTTTCCCAAAACTCGAGTTAGTCTGCCTGGGATAGAGTGGTTGCAGAGCAGTGTGTGAATGTGTTTATCTCAATGATAGTTATACAAATATTTTTAAAATATGCATTTTGTGATAATTCACTGGGATATGCACATGATTTATACACTTTTTAACTTCAGTTAGAAACAAAACTACTAGGGACTGGGGCTATGTAGTGAGGTGGCAGAGCATTTGCCTAGCATGTGTGAGGCACTGGGTTCCAACCTTAGCACCACATAAAAATAAACAAATAAAATAAAGGCATTCTGTCCATCTACAACTACAAAACAAAACAAAACAAAACAAAACAAAACAAAACAAAACAAAACAAAACGAAGAACCATGAAACAAAACCAAAAAACCTGCTGCCTAGATTCTAGTCCAGACCAATTCCTGGGGCAGGACTCCTGGCCTGGGCATTGTCAGAAGGGTAGCAGGGGCTGAGAACCCTGCCCTCCTCCTGTGGATGTCTTCCCCTCCAGGAGGAAGGAGCTAGGGCTGTGTGGATGGGCACTGCTGGATGTGCCTCAGAGTGTTGGGAAGTAGGGCTGTTTTTTGGAGAGAAGGCGGCTCAAGTATCCTGTAGCCAATGCCCAATAGCTGGAATGACTCAGGTGTTCACACTTCTTAGCATTAAGACAGGTTTCTTCCCTGAAAGCAACAAAGACTTATCACTAGAGCCCCAAGTCTGCAAGGACTGTCTGTACTATCCTCTTTAAAGAGCAATTCCTGAGTTTAATTTCAAGTTCACTAATCAAAACAGTTGCAGCAGCTTTTAGTAATTTTTATTTGCCCTATGTGAATGTTTTCTTTGTAGTTTTGTGTTTTACTGTAGTGACCTACTTGTTGTTTTTGGTACAGAGGATTGAACCCAGAGGTGCTTAATCACTGAACCACATCCCCAGCTCTTTTTGTTTTTTATTTTGAGACAGGGTCTCATTGAGTTGCTTAGGGACTTGTGGAATTGCTGAGGCTGGCCTCTATCCTCCTGCCTCAGGCTGGAATTGCTGGGATTACTGGGGTGCAGGACCACACCTGGCAGTTGTTATTTTAATTCTTTACTATCTTTCTTTTAACATATGATTATTTAGTCCACACACTGCACAACCACATCCACGGCTGTGCCATCATCTGCTAGGTAGTGTGGGCTGGTTTTCCAATTCTTGTTCATCATGTGAGAGATGAGCAAATTCTGAGTACATGCCACTCTTAATCTTTTCTATTCTCAGCTTAACCCATTTGAGAAAAGGGGTGTAAACACCAAGAACCTTTGGTATCTCTTGATCACTGTTCTGATTTCATAAGCAAAAAATACTTTTGGGCCAACTTATGTAGTTTGATAGAGATACTACACTTTCAACATTTCTTCAGAGGCTTGACCCAAATAATACCTCTAGAATTTAAATTCAATAGCATTTTAACAGGGCTGTAGTTTCTTTAAGTTGATTGAAATAGCTATAGTTTCCTAAAAGCTATTTTTAATCACGTAATATTTAAGATGTTATCAAAAGAACACATTAGTTGTTCTAAGTGCAAAGCAAAATTTATTGTATAAATCAGGCATGGTGGCATGTGCCTGTAATCCCAACAACTCAGGAGGCTGAGGCAAAAGGATCAATCCCAAATTGGAGGTGAGCCTGGGCAACTTAGCAAGACCCTGCCTCAAAGTTAAAAATAAAAAGGACCGGGGATGTGGCTCAGTGGTTGAGTGCCTCTGGGTTCAATCCCTGGTATAAAACATAAATAAAGTGGTAAAGCACCCCTGAGTTCAATCCCCAGTACCAAAAAAAAAATTTATTGTATAGATTTAATAATAAGGGACTTGAAGCACAATGTATAAATATCTTTCTAGGTGCCAGAAATATTCTTCATATGACTATTATGATTTCTGAGAGAAAATGTGTATACATATGTATCTATAGTATTGGGAAAAAAAGTTGTTTATTGTGGTTATCATTGCATTATGTTTTCAGTTTTGTTTGCTTTTTTTTTCTCTCCACTGGTGGGGGGGAAGATAAGAAAAAGTAGAAAATATGAAACACAAGCTTCCTTCTCTACCTTGCAGTTAAGGTCTTAATGGCAAAGCAACTAACATCAAGGGGCCAGAGATGTCAGCATGAGTGGGAATTCACTAGATGCAAATTCTCAGGCCACCCCTGATGATGAGTTAGATACTCTAAGGGCTGGTCCATAGACCTGCTTTAACCAACCTTCTATGTAATTCTGATTCATACTGACATTTGAAAACTACTACTCTAAGGAATAGCAGAAAGCTAATTTGGTCAATAACCCTTGAGAGAGCCAATCTGGAAATAGGTGTTTTGTATTGTTAAAAAATATTTTCCCCCAAGATTCATCTTGCCCTAGGAATTTTCGACTCTATCTGGTGAGCTTTTAAAAATGCCTGTGCCTGTACATCTCCCCAGATCATGTTAATCACACCCTCTATGGATAGGTCTCAGGCATCCAGGTGCTTCTGATGTATGCCAGGGCTGATAAATTCTGTTCTATATTCAGGCACTTTTTGCGGTTGAGACAGACGAAGTGAACACCTGCCCTCACATTCTTTCAGATGTTTCCTACAGGCTCTATGAAGCAGAACTCTGTCCTCTGGAGATGGCTCGTCCAGTTCTAAAGGTGTTTCCTGCAAGACAATTTGGTCTTGCATGCAGGTACCTCTGTAGACCACAGCATTGCACCCAATATGTGACACTCCCTCATGGCACGCACACAGGGCTGGCTCCTCAGCTACTCTTCAAACACCAACTCTGCTGCCCAGGCCAGATGCCAAGTAAGATAATGTGTGTTAAATCTGCAGTTCAGAGCACAGAAAAGGGATAAAAAATGTCAGCTATGGGTCTGGGGCTGTAACTCAGTGGCAGAGGGCTTGCCTAGCATGTGTGAGGCACTGGGTTCAATCCTTAGCACTGCATAAAAATAAACAAATAAAGGCCTGCTATCCATCTACAACTACATTTTTTTTTTTTTTTTTTTTTTTGGTATCGGGGATTGAATTCAGGGGCACTCAACCACTTAGCCACACCCACAATCCTATTTTGTCTCTTATTTAGAGACAGGGTCTCACTGAGTTGTTTAGTGCCTCGCTGGTGCTGAAGCTGGCTTTGAACTCATGATCCTCCTGCCTCAGTCTTCCGAGCCGCCAGGCATGTGCCATGGCGCCCAGCCCAAAAACTTTTTTAAGAAAAAATGTTAGATATGCTTACCTTCATTATCTAACGCATATGGACCTCTTTTTGTTTAAACTAAAAAAAAACCTTCTTAGAAGACTCCTGTTAGTTGTTTCATCATGAATTTTCTGCCCCCACCCTGCAACTTTCATGCAAAGCCCACGGAGACCACTTACTCGTATTCTTTTTTTTTTTTTAGTTGTCGATGGACTTTATTTTGTTTGTTTATATGTGGTGCTGAGAATCAAACCCAGTGCCTCACACATGCTAGGCAAGTGCTCTTCCACTGAGCCACAACCCCAGCCCACTTACTCATATTCTTGAGGGATGTTCTAAGCCAGTGGTTCTTAAAATGTGGTTGGTGGGCAGGGTAGGGTGGTTGGCAGCAAGAGTGTCACCTGGGATCTTGTTAGATGTGAACTCTTGAGCCCTAACTCTACGAGGTAGGATGAAGTGAAGAATGTTGAAGTGAAGAAGCCGAGCCATCCACGTGTTGCCGAGGCCTCCTCATGAGTCAGATGCGCGCTCTGGTTTGAGAACCACTGCTCCCAGTCTTGGTCTCTCAAGCTTGTGAGCAATGCAGAAACTCAGGCCCCACCCCACACCAGCTGAATTAGAGTCCCCAGGTCACTTAAATGCACATCAGAGTTTGAAAAGCATTGCTCTAAGCTCTTGGTCATGATCAATTGGAGCACCTGAAAGCGCATTCTTAGGTCATGGCATCTCAGCTGCCCACAGCAATGCCACCATAGACCATAATTTCAGCGTAAGAAACAGACAAGTGAAAGACCTTTCTGCGTCTATGGAAAATATTTTAACCACACTGGTAATCCCAGCTATTTGGGGGGCTGAGACAGGAGGATCACATGTTTGAGGCCAGTCTGGGTAGCTTAGTAAGACCCTTTCTCAAAATAAAAAGTAAAAAGGGCTGGGTATGTAGCTCAGTGGTGGCCTGAAGAAAGTAATTGTACTGCTGTTTACCATTCTCCTGGATAAAGATACACCCTGACAGTTTTCTTAGAGTTTAAAGCAAACACATGTCTGAGTTTTTGTTCTTAGGGAAGGTGAAGTTCTGAAACTCATTCCACCTACGTTGCCAGAACACTTAGATTTTAGCTCAGTTTAAAAAAATACTCCTGGTTTAGGTTCTATCCTATAGCTTTCTCTTCCACTTCTATGTGTTTTTTACAATTTGTTCTAATTAGTTATACATGACAGTAGAATGTACTTTGACACATCATACATAGAGTATAATTCCTCATTCTTCTGGTCGCATGTGATGTAAAATAACATGGGTCATGTAGTCATATATGTATATAGGGTAATAATGTCCAATTCATTCTACTATCTTCCTACCTCCAGACCCCCTCCCCTTCCTTCGCTCTCCTCTACCTAATCCAAAGTACCTCTGTTCTTTCCTAGCCCCACCCCTTTTTGTGAGGTAGCATCAGAATATCAGAGAAAACATTTGGCCTTTGGTTTTTTTTTTTTGGATTGGCTTATTTCACTTAGCATGATATTCTCATTCTTGTTTTAACAATCTATTGTGGCTTTGCTTTTTATTATAAGTAGTCTCAAGTATTGTGGGAGAATATAGAGATTGCTGGAGAGGAGAGTTATCTTCTCAATCATTGCTCTGTTCATGGAGGACACCTCTATAACAGAAGACAGATGAACAAGATTACACAGGTTTATTTAATGTAAGTTTTACCTGACACAGAAGCCTTTATATAAAGAAATGAACATCAAAGGAAGCAGTTAAATTTTATATTATGTTTGATGAAGAATGGACAGTTGTAGAGAAATGTAATTGGCTAAAGGGGGTATAATCTAGTAATTATCAACTGATTATAATTTGAACAAGGGGAAGCTTGTTCAAATTCTTCCCTGTGTTTCCAGAGATAAGAATGCTCCCTTCCTCTGGAGGCAGGGAGGGTATCCCTCAGATGAGGGTCTTATGGCCTGTCTGCTTCCACCATTTCCCCAAATTCTTTTGACTTAAATTATTCAATATGCCAAGATGCCATGTGTCGGTGTACAATGTCCTGATACCCATCAGGGCTCCTGAGAAGTAAGAGCTTGTGCTATGACTCAGACTACCTCTGCATGTGTAAAGTGTAGTGATCCCAAGGGTTTTGTTCAAATGCCCTATGCTCCCGGGAGGTTTCCTGATGGCTTGCTCCCCTGATAGTCGTGGTTCATAGGACCTCAAATCTCAGATGACATTGCTTGCCATTTGTTATTCCATATCACACTTAACCCTGGACTTAGTGAGTCAATGTTTGTGAGGTGTGTAGAACAGTGTAGGAACATGGCACGCACTCGAATTATTATTATTACTATTATCATCATCATGGTTTACATGTAGGTGTTTGTCATTGCTCCTGTAAGCCTTTTAGGGGTGAGGAGAAGAACTTATTGATTGTTGGCTGGCCAAGTGACCTTGTTTCTGTCTACTCACAACAGGACACTCCACATAACATTAATGAGAGTTAACGTGGGAGCACTTTGGGAAAGAAAACACGACTTAGGGCCATTAATGGGAACATGGGGTCTCAACTGATCCTATCCAAAAAGAGAAGCTGTTGTACCAGCAAGGATGACATATCCCTTAGCCTCAGTCCAGAAGGCATCAGAAAAAAAGGAAGTGAAGGATAAATGTCACCAAAGTTCTCAGTGAAACTGAGTTCAGAAGAAACTCTGACCAAAACCAAAATGGAACCAACTGAAAATGCTAATGGTCATTTTTAGTAAGTCACAAGAATTTTAAGAAAGGCTATTTTAATAAGTAGAACAATTTCATTTTCTACATAGCCTGGGAAATTAAGATGAAATGGTTTCTTTTACACAGTCTTAGAAAGTAGTATGGTTTCATCTACAAGACTTGTGAGAAAAAGAAAGAGGGACAGTGTCTTAAACAGTTGTTTAAGAGAAACTCACATGGGGTTGGGTGTTAATTGGGTATTCATGGTACTCGGGGGAGGGAGTTCAGGCAAGAGAAGAAAATTGAGCAAAGAATCAGGTTCACATGAGGTGCAGAAAGTGGGGTTAAGGGGAAACTGAAGCCCAAGGGTGACAATTAGACCCTCAGCCTCAGCCTCTTTCAAATCCTTAAGAGGGACACTGGCAATTTTGTGTTTATAATTTTGCATTACTGTTCATAAAAGTGCTTCCCAAGTTGCCTAAGTTTCCATAAAACTGGAACTGCTCCTGATGATGTGTTTTCCACCTCGATAGCTCCTGCTTTTCAGATTTCCTTTCTTGCAGTCCTTTGACTCTGCTTTGCCAGATGCACTGATGCAACAACTGCGGGATTTGAGAATGAGGAAGGTCTTTGGTGAGCTGCTGGGAGGAGTGATCGTCACAACCAAGTTCAACGTAATGATGAAATGTGGATACTAGTATGGTTCAAGGCTTATCATTGTCCTTCTAGGGTAGTGATTTTCAGCTATGAGAAATTTTATTCTCAGGTTCGTTTGGTAATATCAAGAGACTCTTCTTTTGAACCCAGGGGCACTTGACCACTGAGCCACATCCCTAGCCCTTTTTATTTTTTTTTTATTTACAGACAGGGTCTCACTAAGTTGCTTTGGGCCTTGCTAAGTTCCTGAGGCTAGCCTTGAACTTGTGATCCTCCTGCTTCAGCCTCCCAAGCTGCTGGGATTACAGGTGTGTGCTGCTGCGCCTGACCAAGAGACATTTTTTGATAGTCACAACTAGATGAAAGCAGTAAGACTGCTACTGGCATCTAGTTGGTAGAGGTCAGGGGTCGTGCTAAACACTCCATACTCCACTGGACAGGTCCTTATAGGAAAGAATTATATGACCCCAAGTGTCCAAGTGCTGAGGTTGGGAAAGCCCACTCCTTTTGCTGTATGTCAACTGACAACTCAGGCTGTCAAATGAAATATCAGTAAACAGCATAAGGTGATGCTCAAAGGCATTTGCAGCAGGGTTTTCCTCATAAACCATTGTTCGTCATGTATCTGGCTCTTGCTTGATTAGTGACACCCTCTCCCCCATCCCACCCTACACACGGAAAGGCTGGAGGGTCCATGGCTCTAAAACAAAAATGAAAACCTATCTGGTACTGATGGGTGAGAAACAGGTAATCTTAGAATCACAGGCACTGGAGTGTTTTGTAGATGGAGCCCACCCATCTACAAACCAGCTTCTCTAAAATGAAAGCATCAGGCATTTCCCTCGACTGTGTGAGCACCCATGAAATGTTGGTAGAAATGAGGGTCCCACTTCCAGACTGCTAGGATTCCACCTCCAGGCTGCTGAGTCCTAGTAAGGTCTTAGAGTTACCAATGCGCTGCCCCAAATTCCTGCCCTCTGACCTTAGCTGGTCCTTCTCTACCTCGTGGCCTTCCTGCTAGGCATCTCCTGATTATCTTGGTCATAGTCCCGTGGTGGCTCACTTCCCCCAAGCCTTTAAATCATTCTCTCCCTGTTTCTCTTGCCTCCTGCTTTCCTGAGATGAGCCCTGGTTGTTGTCATCGTCACCATCATCATCATCATCTCTGCTATCATTTAAGCAGCAGCCACAAGCTCGAGGTTGGTACCATAAATCACCTGCAAGAGGAGTGCCAATAACTGTTTTGCAGATGATGAAACCTGGGCTTAACAAGGCAGCTTTAATTTTCTCCAAGTCACAGCATAGGCATTTTGTCCCAGGATTGCCCATCTCTAGTAGGAGCTCCCTATACTTCTCTCCTGCCCCTAAAAATCTCTTTTGTCCTGGAGGAAGAAAAGTTTCTTTCCACCTAAAGTTGACTCCTCCATCTTGACCTTATTTTCCTCCTGACTCCAGCTGCAATGGCTGCATGAACAATCCCCCCCACCCCGCCCCATATATCTCAGTCTCTCTTCCCTACTGGCTCCTTCCTAGGAGGGTATTCCTGTCACTCTGCTTTGTCAACACACTTCCGCCTAATCTGCTTCTTTCCCTTTACTGCTAACTTGCCAAAAGAAAGAGTGTCTTCTGCTCTCTCCTTCACTCTTGGTCTGTTCAGTCATCTACTCCATGAATGTGGTCTATCTAGTTCACCCTAACTGTGCTTTTGGGTAGGATTGGTCTGTGTGTCGTTGGGTACCCCCTGCTCCCTCTGGATAGATACCATGTCTACCTCCCAGTGTGTCTGGGAGTAAATGGTGATGACCTCACATTCAGAACAAGGCAAAAACCAGACAAACACGTCCCAGAAGGCCAGGGAGATGGCTGAACCAGGGCTCCCAGGGAAATTCCTTTGAGCTGGAGCTCTCTTCACTAGAATGACGACACACTATTGACATATTTAGAGCAGTGATTACCAAATGGAAATACCCTATTTCACCAGGGACTGAGATCCGAAGTCACTGGCTTCATATCTAAATGTCATTTACCTCTTCACTGTAACCAAAGCTCTGAGAAACAGAAACACATGACTACATGCTAGGGGATTCAATTCCTGTTTTTCCTTCCTGTTTGTCCTCTGCTAAAAAAAAAAAATACTGAAAAAAAACTTCCTGGTACAGTACTACTACATATGTGGAGATAGCAGATAAAGCTTAATGAAACAAGTAGTTTTTGAGCTATTGACATTAAATGCCATCAGTTCTTAAAAGACAAGTAAATAATACCTGAGCCCTAAATCTGTTTGAAGGCAAAAAAAAAAAAAAAAATCCCTTCTGTGGGTAGTTTTGTTCTTATACTCTCTGTGCTGAAATGGCTGTAGGAATTTCCGTAAGTTGGAACCAATAAGCTTATGTCTAACTTTCATCCTTCTAGATATCCACTGGTTCGTTCCTTAATTCAACAATATTTATCAAAACTGTGTGCTTGATCTTTGGACAAGATAGACACTGTGCCTGTCCTCAAGATGTGTGGTCTAATCTGGCACCTGAAACTTAACATGGTAGGAGTCGGAGAAAAGAAATGTAGGGTATGGTAGAAATATTTATGTAGACCCTTACCCTGGACTTGGGGTGCTCAGTCAGGGACAGTTTCCAGGAAAAAAACACCACCTAGAATAAAACCGGGTGTGTGGGTGAAGGAGGAAGGGTCATGCTGGTGGAGGGGTCATTCAGGAGAGAACCACATTTAGAGACAGGAGAGAGTTTTAAAGGACTTATGAGTTCATTCTCATTGGGTCAGAGAATAGAAAAGGGGAAGAATGGAGAAGGATTTCCATCATAGAGAATATTTTAAGTATGTAAAGTGGGTGCCATTATTATTGGTGTTGTTTTGCAGTACTGGAGAATGAACCCCGTGCCCTGAGTATGCTAGCAAAGTGCTCTACCACTGAACTACATCCTCAGCCCCCAGTGGGTGCCTTTATTAGTCCCATTTTTCAGAGGTGGGAACTGGAGTACTGAGAAGTTTGTGCCCAAGGCCTCACAGCTAGCAGGTAACCAATTCCATCTCTACCCACTGTCTGTGCCCTTGCCTGACGCAATACTGCCCCCCATCCTGTCTTTGAGATAATTTTCAAATTTCTCTCCCCACAATCAAGTTGGGAGTCCCCAGGGGAAAAGAATAGATTGAAGCGCTGATTTAATGTTTTGTGGGATGTCTAAGCTGGAATGCCAACCCAAGGAAGCCTCTCCTCCCCCACCTCCTGCCCTCCATACATCCATTTAAATACAGGAGCAGGGGCAACAGTTTTGATTGCTCTAACTGGCAGGGTGGGATGGAGGGAGACATTCTGGGTTAGGGGTCCCTCCCAAGGGGGACAGGTAGGCAGTAAGGGACCACCTAGTTATATACTTAGAGGCATCTTTTTGCCTGGAAGGATTATTATGAATCACCAAGCTCTCAATTTTCTATCAGAAGTAACTTAGGCTCTCAAAAATTATATATTGGAAAGTTTTTTTTTCCCTCTTCCCATTACTAATGACATAAATGAAAATTACTCTAGTTGACTCAAGGAGTCAGAGGCTCATTCAGAGCAGTTGCATTTCATTCAGAGATTGACTTAGAGCAAATAGCATCTTCATATCCCTTAAGTGGGGAGATAGTGCCTTTTATGGCTTTAATGCCATAAACTTTGCAAGTGAAGACTTTAAAGTGGTGAAGTGTGCAGGCAGTGCACCCAAGCATGGGACACGGTGATATGACTTCTCAAGACTATAATATCTACCACAGATGATTACCCACCAGCTGCATCATACCTGGAGCTGATGAGCCATGTGGAACATCTGTTTACAACTAATTCTTCCTAAAATAAAAATATCTTAGTTTGAGAAGTATTGGATATCACCCTTCTCAAATCCAATGCTTATTTGTTTTTCTATTTCATTCCAGTTGGACAGAATAATATATTCACTGCTGAGGCTGGCTAGAGTTAAAATGCCTGTCTCCAAGATTTCCTGTGGTGAGATGGATGAGGACATAGAGAGTTAATTTCCATGTTCATGTACAACATTAGTGGAGGTGTTTGTTTCAAGATTACACCACACACACACACACACACACACACACACATACAACTGGATACAGTAAGTTCTCCATATCTGTGGGTTCTATACCCATAGATTCAACTGGCTACAGATCAAAAATATTTGGAAAAAATTACATCTGTATTAAGCTTGTATACATGTTTTATCTTGTCATTATTCCCTAAACAATATAGTAAAAGGATTACATAGATAGCATTTACATTGTATTAGGTATTACAGGTAATCTAGAGGTGATTGAAAATATTCATTCCTCAGTTATCTGTAGGGGATTGGTTCCAGGAGCCCCTTGGTTACTCAAATCCAAGGGGTTGTGTTTTACATCCTTATTTGCACCAGTACCTAGGAAACTCAGAGTTGTGTGGAAATTGGATATGGCTTCAGTTAGCTCTCTCTACTCCAACCATTCCCCATCCCTCCTCCAACAAATGGACAATACGTTTATCAGTCCTTTCCCTAGTATTTAAAACTCCTTCTTCCACTTAGCCAGACTTGATTCCTCTCAGGCAAGTAGACAGAAAGCGTAACAACTTATGCTTCTTTAATTTTTGTATAGATAATTAGTTGATTCATCACCTTGAAAATTCAGGAATGTTATTTATATAATGACTAACACTTTTCTTATTGGGACATAGGCTGTCCCTGCCCTTTAGGCACATATTGTGGTTAGAAACAAAACAGATAGCAATGAGATTTTATTCTTGTTTGTTTCTCTGTTGCCATTGGGTCTCCTTATCACAGAGGCTAGAAAATAGTTGATGTGGTGCTTCTGGCTTGGGGGTCATTGAGAGAATGATTGAGTGAAGGGTGAAAAAAGGGAGAGAGGTGAACCACTGAAGAAACCCAACTCTAACAACCAATAGCTTCATAGGCAGAGTCAAGGAGCAGACATGGAGATTCTCATTCCAGAAACATTTATCCATTCACACAACTGGAGCCTATTAAGAGCCACACAATGGGAAGACACAAAGTCTGACCTTGAGAGTTTTCATTTAGAACTTACTCAAAATGGGCCCATCCAAGGTACCAAAAAGAACTGAAGTTGATCTATAGTCAGTATGTTGCTTCCTCTTCTCACAAGGCACAATGGAGGGAGTTACTTTCCACATTCCTGGGAACTGAACTTGCCTCTTCAGTATCCATTGGGGTTTGGTTCCAGGACCCCCTCAGATACCAAAATCCATGGATGCAGAAGCCCCTTACATAAAATGGCACAGTAGTTACAGATAGTTTGCACATCCTCCCATAATCCTAATTCAATGTAAATGTTATGTAAATAGTTGTTTTATTGTTAGGGAATGACAAGAAAAAGTCTGTATGTGTTCAGTACAGACCAAATATTTCCCCCAATATTTTGGATCCATGGTGGTTGGATCCAAGGATCCATGTGGGTACAGAGAGTTGACTATATTAGCAAAACTGAAAGAGGCAGACTTGAAATGACTAAGAGAAAAGAGGGGTTTTATTGTAAGACTCATATAACAGAGAAGGTTCAACAACCCAGTCCCAGGAAGGACAGGACACTGGGGATGAGGCATCCAGGGAGTTCTACCTGCCCCATCAGTGCTCCCCATCCCACAATCTCTCTAGCCAACCCCTTCCTTTCTCTCCCTGTTGAGAGGGTGCCTCCCTCAGTGTTGGTACACAAGCCTCACATCTCTCAGATTCTATCCCTCTCCTTCTCTGTCTCCTTGGCAGGCTCAGCCCCCTGCCTGGCCATCAAGTGTTCAAGCTCCTGCTACTCCATCCTAGGCCCTTTTCCTCCTTCCCTCAGAGTTCTCCCTCATATCTACAGCTTCAATCATTACCTCTACTTGGAGGGTTCCAAAATTTATTTTCCAACATAGACATTTCTTCAAGTTCTAGACCTGTGTCTCCAAATGCCTACCTGGTATCTATTTTTGGGTATTCCAAAGGTATTTGAAACTTCCCCGTTTTTGGTAACAGAATCCTCATGTTGTTAGAAGTGGCAAAGAGCTGAAGAGATTATATTTCCCAGCTTCCCCTGAAGCCAGGGAAAGACAATGAGAGGTAAGCAGTGGTAATTAAGCTAAGCTTCTGGGGAAAGTCCTTCACAAAATGGTAGAGTCAGCTGAACGTTTTTTTCATCTTTGTCATTATACCTCCTTACATCTGCTTGGAATGTGGACGTGATAACTAGTACTACAATGATCATCTTGAGACTATGAGGATAACATGAAGATGGAAACTAGCACTAAAATGTGGAGAATGGTGGAAGGATGAAGGTGCCATTTTACTTATCTCTAGACAACTTTTAGGTGAGAAATTATAAACTTCTATCTTATTGAAGCCACTTGTACATGGAACTAGAGACCAAACACAACTCCTAACAGACATCATGGCCTCTTCCTACACCTCTATCCATGTCTGGTAGCAGCCCACTCGACCCTCCTCCCTTTTTCCAGTAGCATTGCCCTCTCTCTCTCCCAATACTTACCATGCCTTTTTCTGCCACTTGGTTTTCTCATGTGCCATTACCAAAGCCAAGATCTCAGTTCAGTTATTGTGGTCTTGGAGAAGTTATCCTTGACCTACTTCACTAGGCTAATTCCCTCATTGTGATTTCTCAAAGCATCCCTAGTCTCTCTTGTTTTGCACCTATTCTTATTGTCATTTTACATTTATTTGCAATGTAAATGGATTCACATCTCTCCTCACTAGATTTAAGCTTCATGAAAGCAGTAACTGTGTTCTTTCTTTCTCTTACCATTGCATCCTTTATACATAAGCCCAGTGTTATAAGTGCTCATTTTCAAAAGAAAAATGTTGAATATTTTAACACAGCAAAGAGAAGTTACTAAGGCTTCTCTGGTTCATATTTTTAAATCCTGGGGAAGTCTTCTGACTGGTCTATCTAGAGTCAAGTTTCTATCTCAGGACTGTGGTCAAGGACAGGGTCTATAGGAATATGGCAGCTTCCATTTCAAAACACATTTTTGGGACAGGGAAAGGAATAATTCCAGAAGAAGAGAAGGGAGATAGATTTAACAATAAATGTCTACCCCTGTAAGGGCATCTGTGATGACTATTGTAACCTGATTTTATCTAGAGGGGAAGGTTTGGGAATGTTGTGAAGGAGGGTCCATGATACAATCAAGTTTGGGTCCTTCATGCTCTAGTCTGGTCCCCAAACTCCTGTATATATAAAGGATGGCCTATTATATTCCCTTGAGGTCAATTATGCATTCATTATCAGTATATAATGAAAATAAGAAGAAAAAAATCCTTGTTTAATCTGATTTTATGGCTTCAATTCAGCAAACACTTAGAATAAAATAAAAGATCTTTACTTAGCCCTTCCCTTTCACTTCTTCCTCCCCTCACGTGTTCCCAGCATCCTGACCTCTTTCTCAAAGTCTGAACTCAGTCCTGCTTCAGAGACTTTGCACTGCTATTCCCCTGCCTCAAATTGTCTGCTCCTAGATCTTGGCAAGGCTGGCTCCTGAGGAGGCTGAGCCTTCAGAACTGCCATGAACACTTTTCCAGTTTGTGCACCATACAGAAGCCTCACTGAAATGTTGGTAAGGGCTGAAATTCAGCTCCAGTGCTCTCCTCTGAGAGCACTGTGTCCTGAGGAAGAAGTTCATTTTTTTTTTTTTTTCACTAAAGATAGCATCTGTACCAAGTTCCTGGGTCCTTGAGGATACTTCTAACTAGATGGGAGATCTTGCATAGTTAGTATGTGCCACATAAAGCTAGTGGTGGCCCATGGCTAGAGGGCCTCCTCATCAGAGCTGGGAAATTTTCTCCTCCACTGAATGATAACCTGTGGCTAAACTGGTACTAGAGCCATGGATCTTGAAACTTGGGGTAGAGGTCAACCAACCAGTAGCCAATTGTCCCATCTGCCTGAAGGTGGAGGAGACAGAGCATCATGGTGATACTGAAAGTTGGTTCTGGACTCTCACCTGTCCTGGTGCTCTTTTGGTTTAGTCACTTCTTTGCATTGGGCACTTCATTATCCCAAAAGGATATTCTGGATTCTCATCATGTGGTAGAGAGGGATTACTGCCCTGCCCAGTAATCATACTGGCATGAAATCATCACACTCTGATGAGGGTCACTGTGGTGGGTGGGAGTTTGAGAGCACATGGGGGAGTACCTGACCCAAGACGGGTGGAAGTGGTTCCAGGTGAGAATGGTAGGCTAGGTAGGAGGGGAGCAGTCAAAGAAAGGACGAGACCCAGTGTTCTGGTCAGAAGAAGAATAGAAACTGGTCCCTGAGACCTGGGCTCAGTTCTAAATGCAGGTCACCAAACGTGTTTTAAACAAGGCTTGTTGGTCTTTAAGAAAATGGTATTTTTAATAAAAGTTGGTGAGAATGTGGGGAAAAGTTTCACTCTTACATTGCTGATGGGACTGCAAATTGGTGCAACTACTCTAGAAAGCAGTATGGAGATTTCTCAGAAAACTTGGAATGGAACCACCCTGTGTCCAAGTTATCCCACTCCTTTGCATATACCCAAAGGACTTAAGATCAGCATACTATAGTGACATGGCCACATCAATGTTCATAGCAACTCAATTCACAACAACAGCTATGGAATCAATGTAGGTGCTCTTCAATAGCTGAATGGATAAAGAAAATGTGGTACATATATGCAATGGAATGTTACTCAGACATAAAGAAGTATGAAATTATAGCATTTGCTGGTAAATGGATGGAACTGGAGACTATCACGCTAAGTGAAATAGGCCAATCCCAAAAAACCAAAAGCTGAAATGTTCTCTCTGATATGGGGATGCTGACTCACAATAGGATGGGGGCAGGGAGGAGTGGAGGTTTACCTGACTGGACAGTTGAACAGGGGGGAATGGAGATAAAGGAGGGGGAATGGGAAAGTGAAAGATAATAGCAAGAATCAGACATAACTTTCCTATGTTCATATATAAATACACGACCATTGTAACTGCACATCATGTACAACCACAAGAATGGGAAGTTATACTCCATGTATGTATGATATGTCAAAATATATTCTACTGCATGTATAACTAAAATGAACAAATAATAAAAAAAGAAAATGGTGTTATTATCAATGAGGTAACATTTGCAAACCATTCTGGCTGGTTATCTTTTAGGGTCCAGGTACAGCATGACTCAGTGGTGTGTCACTGTCTCTGTTCAGCAAAAATTGAAGACAGGACATAGAGAAAGCAAGCAAGCAGCAGGTTTGTTGCATAAGTGACAGAGATAGACTTGTCTGAAGAGAAGGAGCCCCAGAGCAGGGAGTCTGGTGGTGGAGTTGTGGTTTGTGCTTCATGGTCTCTGGAATTTCCTCCTTTCCTATCTCCTCCCTATCCATGCTCTCCTCACTCTTATTGATTGGTGCCCCCTGTCCATGTGTCTGTTTTAGTTTTTCTATTGGGTTCTCTGCTTAGGAGCACAAGTATGAAAGTGCTTGTCTGATTGGATCCCCCGCTTGTGTCCGCAAGCACTTCCATCAAGCAGGAAGCTGACCTCATTAGAAAACCCTCTTCGGTCTCCTTTGTTCTGGCTCCGCCCCCAACCTCCTCCCTCTTCACCTTGCCCTGGCCGCTTAAGCCCTTCTGCATCTCCCTTAGGCTCAACATTTATGAGCACACCACTGGGCATGGGCCAACTCTTCCAATCCCAGGGAAGATATCCAATTTCTTGGGGGCATTGCAAGGTTTCTTGAAAAGGTTAGATTTATGACAAAATGATATGATGGCTTTTGGGACTTACCTGAGACAGCCTAAAAAAGAGAGCTATTGCTGACCCACCTGGGATCTGGCATGATTTCTGTCAGAACCTCTCGAGTGCTCTTCATGGAGGGGGACCATGATGGTCGGATGTGGTTAGTCAATACTGCGTGCTGGATTCCTTCTTGGTCAGATACTGTTAGCAGGTCCTGAGGCAAAGAATAAAGGCACCCAAGACTTCATCCCTCCTCCTCTGAAGACTACAAACATAGGACAGGGACAAAATAAATGTATGATTGCCATCTCTTGCTTTCTACCACTCTAGTGCTTTGAGGAGGACCTGATTCATATGATGTGTCCCATGACAGTATGGACTGTCAATCATCCTTGTGGTCGTCACAGTATCTGGCCCCGTGCCTGACATGCAGACAGCCTTTCACTACCAAAGATGCTGGCTTTTGAATGAATGCACTCTATGAAAGAGAATCCAGGAAGTCTACGCAGTAGGTCTCCTTATCCTGGGTCTTTTTGTCTTTGTAATTTGTCTTTCTGGCAACTTCTGTTTATCCTGATAAACTCAGCTCAGGGGATTCACGGAAAGCCTTTCCTAGTACCCCTGAGACTGGAGGAATGTGACACTCTATCTTTGTCTTTGACCTCCCAGTTTGTTCTACCCACTCCATCCATCGTTATTGTCTATGTCTCCTTCAGTCCTCTAGCCCTGGCCCCTAGTACAGTGTCTGGCACCGTGTAGGTGCCTCCTAAAGACCCAACGTGTGAATGTGAAGCTGAAGCTGGTGTAAAAGAGAAACTCAAAGTTAAGGAAAGACTGGCGAAAGTCACACTTCACAAGCTCTTTCTGCATGTGAGTCATACAAAGGGCAGCACCACATGTGACCCCAAAGTGTGTCTAAGGATTTTATGGCATACGGATTGTTTTGAGCTGAAGACAATCGAGAAGGAGCAGATGCAAGAAAAGCTCTCTGAGTCCCACTATTTGCCTAGTACCAGGACATGAGTACACAAGTTTGTGAAGGAAGCCCCTCCCCTCTCTACCAGGAAGCACAGAAGTTAATCACTGGAGTCAACTAGACCCTGGTCAGCCCAGGAGGACACGGGAGGGAATCGCAAAACAAACCTCACTCTCTACCCTCACATCCTGCCTCAGGTTTGTCTGTCTACACTTTGTTGCTCTAGGAACTCGAAGTCCTTTTCATTCCTCTTGTCACTTCTTTACAGATTTATTGATCTTTTGTTAAGACCCCATGTGGACCCAGGTTGTAACCACCCCCTTGGGTTACCCAGGGTGGCTGCTTCTCTGCGAAAGCAAGATGCACATGTTAATAGACTTCTGTTTGTTTTGCTCTTGTTCATCTGTCTTTTGTGACTCTAATGTATAGAACTTAGGAGGATAGAGGGGAAAAGATTTTCTTTCCTTCCTACACATTGTACCAAATCCTTACATACCTCTTCTCTTTTAATCTTTATAACTACCCTGCGAGCTAAGTTCTACTATTCCCATCATATGGAGGAAGAACTGATGATCAGAGTTGTTACATAACTTATCCAAAGTCACATAGCTCATAATAGGAGGAGCTAATATTAGGGTCATATGATTCTCTGACTTCTACTACATGGTGATTTAGTGGGGGGTTGGAGTCAGAGCACTCCATTACAACAATTAAAAAGTAATTAGTCTAGGGGCTGGGGCTGTGGCTCAGTGGTAGAGCACTTGCCTAGCATGTGTGGGGCACTGGGTTCAATCTTCAGCACCACATAAAAGTAAAATAGAGGCATTGTGTTCGCCTACAATTAAAAAAAAAACAAAATTAAAAATAAAGTGATTAGTCTAAAGACCCCTTTCTTTGACTGTTTCTGCTTCTGACATCACAATTATCATTCCTAGGGGCTCATTTCTTGGATTTAAGCTTATAGTACACTGGAGTCTAATTCTGTTGTGTTCCTCACAGATTTTGCAACATTTGTTCAGTTTACTTCAAATGCTTTAGGTTTATGTAATGGCAACGTGGACCGAAAAGCCAATGGGCAGTGAACACATTCTGCAGAAACTTCTGGCCCATGTATCCTAGAATGAAGTTCCAGGATAACTTCATTGGAATTGCCTGGGGGTTTGAATAAGATTCAGGGTCTGGCCCCACACCACAGAATGGTTTCTGGATGGCACCTTGAGGTCGGCTGGAGTTTTTTTTTTTTTTAATTTATTTTTATTGTAAACAAATGGGATACATGTTGTTTCTGTTTGTACATGGAATAACAGCATACATTTGCATATTCATATATTTACATAGAGTAATGATGTTTGAGTGATTCTGTTATTTTTTTCCTTCCCCCCACTCCTCCCACCTCTCTTTTCCCTCTATACAGTCCCTCCTTCCTCCATTCTTGTCCCCCTCCCACCCCCCATTAAGTGTCATCATCCGCTTATCAGTGAGATCATTCCTCTTTTGGATTTTTGAGATTGGCTTATCTCACTTAACATGATATTCTCCAATTTCATCCATTTGCCTGCAAATGCCATAATTTTATTATTTTTTATAGCTGAGTAATATTCCATTGTATATATATACCACAGTTTCTTTATCCACTCATCAATTGAAGGGCATCTAGGTTGGTTCCACAGTCTGGCTATTGTGAATTGAGCAGCTATGAACATTGATGTGGCTGTATCTCTGTAGTATTCGACTGGAGTTTTTTAAAAGGAGATTTCAAGAACCTGTGTAGGGATCCAAGATGGCGGACTAGAGGGAGGCTGCCTTCCTTGTCGCTCCATAACTCAGATTTCAGGCAGAGGATATCTGTTTCTTGGTGAGGCAGTTTTTGCTACTTATCGATCCCCTGTTGTTTACCCCATTTGTCTACTGTGATCGCCTGCAGTCAGCCAGCATATGGACACCTTTTTGAGTGCAGATTGCTCACTGTCAGGCACCTATCATCCACCATTTGCCTTCCTCTTGCCTGTCCATCGCCTGCCTACCCATCACCCACCGCCTGAGGTTCACCTCCCGATTGTCTGACAGCAGTCAGTAAACTGACCACAAACAGCCAGTGGAGTGCCAGCTGCCTGCTGCTGCCTGGAACAACCTGTTTAAATTTTAAAAAAATATTTTTTATTTGTTCTAATTAGTTATAAATGCTGTTTAAATTTTAAAGGCATAATTTATAGAGTTAGATTTTAAGTGTACAGTGTACACAATTCTTACATAAGCATGTTTTAAAAATATTTTTAAATTGTAGATGGACATAATATCTTTACTTATCTATTTTTTGCATGGTGCAGAGGATTGAACCCAGTGCCTCACACGTGCAAGGCCTGCAGTCTACCACTGAGTTACAGCCCCAGCACCACACAAGCACAAGTTTTAACCTAATCATACAACCACATAACAACCACTCAAATCAAGATGGAGAAGAAAAATTTCCCTCTAAGTCTTCCTTGGGGTATGTACTATTCTGATCCCGTAGACTAGTTCTACTTATTCTTGAACTTCATAGACATGGAATCATTAATATATATGATTTGCATCTGTTTTATTTCACTCATATTATGTTTTTGCCATTATGTTGTTAAGGGTGGCAGTAATTATTTCCTTTTTACTGAGGGTAATATTAATTGTTTGAATATATCTCCATTTACTCATTATTCTCTTGCTGATTTAGAATGTTTCTGGTTTGGGGCTGTTGTGAATTAAGCAGCTATGAAAATTCTGGTAACATTCTTTCATTAGTCATGTGTACTTGCTTCTCTTGGATAATTGCTGCAGGCTCAAGGTTTGAAGTGAGTGGGATTTATATATAACCATGAGCAAGAATTGCAGTGTTGGGGGCAAAATGTCAGGAATCACCACCCCAAAGGAAGAAGAGTCTAGCTCATGTATTCTCAGAGGGTGATATTGCATCAAAGGGGTGAAAATCATTTCCTGTGTGTGTGTGTGTGTGTGTGTGTGTGTGTGTAAAACTTAGATTATCAGAGATGTGCTGATATCCAGATAATGTTGATATGTATCAATGCCATGGAGGGAGGAGTGATTAGGAAAATGATGTTGGTTAAGGCTCCTTAGGGGCTGATAATAATAATAATTTAAAAAAACCAACTTGAGACAGATTAGTTTAGCTAAATCTGGTCTTTCTCTTATCTCCAAAATCTGGAACCTAAGGGGATGATCTTGGTTTCTGGTCAAGGAGGGTATTTCAGTCTGTTTTTCAATACTATAACAGAATACCCGAGGTTGAATACTTTATAAAGAAAAGAAGTTTGTTTAGCTCACAGTTTTGGAGGCTGAAAACATGGCACTGGCTCTAGCAACACTCCTGCCTCCACCAGCTGCATCACTTCGTGGCAGATGGCATCATGGCAGGAGCATACATGAGAGGGAAAAAAAATTATATGGCAAAATGGGAAGCTAGAGAGCGCTTCATAGGTCAGGCTCACTCTAGCCAGGGTTCCAAGAGAATCACATCAATCCCTTCCAAGAGCTGTGCCCTCAGCGACCTCATTACTTCCTAACAGGCCACACCTCTTATAGGTCCCAACACCTCTTAACACTGCCATACTGAGGACCAAGGTTCCATTGCGTGAACCTATGGGGGACTCAAACCAAGCCCACACCATGGCAGAGGGTAAATTGGGAGGAATAAGTAACAGTACCCAGAAATGCCCAGGGAAAACCAAATGGTTAAATTCCTGAGTGTGTGTGGTAGGTAGGGCAGAGACTCATGGTGTAGGGGCATGATAATACCCGACAGGATAGGGCGACTACAGAGCCCTGGCTCTGGTCAGCACAGGGACCAACTGGCCCAGGACAGAAGTGCCTTTTATTCACACTTTTGTTGAGGGAGGAAGTGAAGAATGTCTCTGCTGGCCCTGCAAGGCGTCACTGAAGATCAAATCTCGAATGGAGGAAGCTCAGGAACCACAATACAGCCACCACACTCAGGGCTTCCTGGGCACCTCACGCCCATTGATCTTCAGCTCATGTGCGTTGTTTCCACCCCAGCAGGCCTTCCCTTGTGACAAATGGAAAGAAAGTAAAAACTCTGGAAAAAATGAATGAAACAAAGAGACAGCAGAGACCACGAATCAGGCCAGGGGAGATGCTCAGCCCTGGACCCCAGGCAGAAAGAATGAGGCTTTGAGAGAAACCCTGGGGGTGCTCCTAACCCATGCTCTCGGCAATGCCTGCTCCTGGGGGCCTCTCATCACTCGTGGGGGGCGGATGTGTAACCAGCTGTAAGAAGGGCCAAGGGGCAGAGGACCCCACGTGGCCCAGGCACTACCTTCAGCCCCAGATTATACACAGGGACAGGGTAGTACCCTGCCCAAGCTACTCAACATCAGGGTGGCTTGGGAAAGTCTCATACCTGTTCTTTTAGCATCTGTGCCTTAGTCTTCTCATCTGCAGAATGGCAGTGATAGTAATGGTACCTACCTTATGGTGTTGTTATGAGAATTAAATTAGTAAAGAAGTGTAAAATGCTCAGAATGGAGCTTGGCACTCAGTCTCCCTACATGAGCATTGGCTTTTATTATTACAAATGACAAATGACACCTGCTGTCAAACTGTTCCCACGCTAGGGAAGGTACCACCTTCTAATTTCTTACTTACTCAACTGAAAGGATGACATGCAAGTGTGATCTTAATAATCTTGCCTGTTCCTCTCTAGACTTTGAGCAGGAATACTGCTGCCCCCTTGGGGCTGTCATTTCTTGATTTGCTCATTTCCCTCCTTTCAGTCCTCCCTGCCCCCCTGCCCGCCCCACCTCCCCATGCTGCAGAAGGGGGAGTGGAGAGATAACCACTGTCCTGGGCATGGGGTGGGGTGTGTAGTTGAGAGGAAATTTTGATTGAGCCCCTGATGACTCATGAGTCACTATGCACCTGACTCAGCAGGGTGAGGTCACAGCATAGACAGGGAGGCCAACTTGGGTCTCTTAGACAATAAATGGAGCTGGTTTCACAGAAGGCTCCTGAGGCATGGAGGTGATTGAGAACCCTGCATGCCACATTCTCTTCCTTCCCAGGTTATTTTCTTAAGAGAGACATGATGAGCGGTGGGTGGTTGATTATATAGGTGTCGGTGTGGATTTCCACAGGCTCAGCTTCTTTCTTCTGTGTCCAGTTTCCCCAAATCCTTTGAGCTCCCTGAGAAGTCGTGGAATAAGTTGTTCTGAGAGTCGCCGGCTGAGTTCTCCAGGGAGCAGTTTCCCTGGCAGAGCACGCTCCATGGCGTCTGCATTTCTGTTTCTGTTCAATTCATGGAGTGAATTCAACAGTAAGAGAGGTTAAGCCCCTGCCTCTGAAGCTATTCTCCACGAGTGGCACGGGGACACAGAGGATTAGAGAAGAAGTAAATAACACATGGTGATTGGTGCCACCTAATAATATAGCTATGTATTTATTATTTGAAACGATGCTGTCACAACAAAGGATTTGCCAGTACCACAAGGGGCTCTGGAGTCATCACGGCCCTCTGAAATGCGCGCACAAGAATGGCTTCCTAACCTGCATGGATCTCTGCATGCAGTCTGCCCTGGAATGGGGCATTGGCCTGGGGAGAGGCAGCTCTCCGCTTAGAACAAATCCTATAGAGGAGGCAGCTTGAGTTCCAGCTGCCACCACGCCCAGCAGCTGGGGCCATGAGTGACCCCACTCTGCAGGGACGATATGGGCCAGGTCCCTCAGAATCCACCTCACTGAACAGAGGCTTTGGATCTTTTGTATGTTTACCTCCTGTTTATATCTTTCTCATCCTCTCAGATCTGAAAGTATGATAATTAAGGGCACAGGTTTTGAAGTCTGACAGACATGTGTTCAAATCCTATTTCTACCATTCATTTGACAATGTTTATAGAGTATCTATATTTCAGGTTCTATTTGAGACATGGAGGGCATAACAGAGAATAAGAGATCAAACCTCTGTCCCTGGAGCTGATACTGCATGAATGGCAAGGGCCCACTGACAATTAGAAAAGAAATAACATAACACATGGTGATTTGTGCCACCTAATGATATATCTATATAAGTGAGGTGTCGGGGGAAGGGGGAAGGGAATGGTGGGGTGGTGTTTTGTATGGAGGTACGGGAAAGCTTTCCCCAGAAGGTGGCATTTGAGAAGAAACACAAAGGAGAAGGTGTTGCCACTCAGAGACCTCGGAAAATGGGTTTTGGGTGAGAGCCCGGGCCCTGAGTGGAGAATGTGGGGCAGAAGTTTGGTGCTCTCAGAGGCAGGTGCAGAGAAGGGAGTTTCAGGAGAAGATGCAGTCAGAGAGGTTTTAGTGAAATATCCACAACAGACAAATCTGTACAGACATAAAGTAGGTGGCTTGGGGCTGGGTGAGTGGGTGGGGTTGGGGACTGCTGACTTTGGGATGCAGGGTTTTTTTTCTGAAATGATGAAAAGGAGCTACATTTCACTGAGATAATGGCTACAAAGCTCTGTGACTATATTAAAAAACAATGCAATTGTACATTTTAAATGGGTGAGCTGTGTGATATGTGAATAATCTCTTACTGAAACTATTTAAAAATCAGAGCAGTGGCTGATGGGGGACTGGGTTGTGCAGGGCCTGTAAGCCATTGTGAGGATTTATGCTTTTACTCTGAGCTGGGACACTACTGGGTGGTTTTAAGCAGAAGAGTGAACTGACTGGATTTATATTTGCAAACAATCTCTGCTGCTGTATCAAGAAGAGACTGAAGTGGGCATGAGAGGAAACCATCAGTCAAGTAAGGAGTTCATTGCAATAATCCAGGTGAGAGGCATTGGTGGCTGTCCCCAGGTGCTGGATACAGGGGAGTAAGGGATTAAATTTAGACACACTTTGATGGTGGAGCTGGCAGGAAGTGCCGAGTGTGGGTATGTGAAAGAGAGGAATCGAGTTTAGTCCTAACTGGTAGAATGAGTTTCCATTTACCAGCATGGAGACAACTGTGGGAGTAACCGGCTTTGGGTTGGAATCAGGAGTTTATTGTTGCTATGTGAAGTTTGGGGGATCTATACAGAGACCCCTTAAAGGCAGTTGGGGATTGTCTCTAGAGTTCAGCATAGGCATCTTCTGGGCTGGAGATGAAATATAGGAGTCATCAGGATACTCATGGTATCTAGTTTGGGGATTGGATGCTGTCTTGGGAGGCATATAGACACAAGTCATGGCCAAGTGTCTGACCCTTAGAAGCTTAGTTTTCTAAGCTATGGAAGATCTACCTTGCATGGTTATTGTGAGGGTTGACAGATGCAGAATAGACAATGTGCTCAGAGGATGACTTTCTCACACTGAATTTTTTTATTCTAATTAGTTATACATGACGGTAGAATGCATTTTGACACATCATACATAAAAGGAGTACAACTTCTCACTCTTCTAAAGTATAAGATGTAGAATCACACCAGTCATGTAATCATATATGCACATAAGGTAATAATGTCTGATTTATTCTACTATCTTCTTACCCTCATATTCCCTCCCCTCCCTTCACTCCCCTCTGTCTAACTCAAAGTACCTCTATTCTTCCCTAGCCCCCATCCCCTTATTGTGAATTAGAATCTGCATATCAGAGAAAATATTTGGCCTTTGTTTTTTGGGGATTGACTTATTTGGATTAATATGATATTCTCAAGCTCCATCCATTTACCAGCAAATGCCATAATTTCATTCTTCTTTAAAGTTGAGTAATATTTCATTGTGTATATGTACCATATTTTCTTTATCCATTCATCTATTGAAGGGCATCTTGGTTGGTTCCATAGCTTGGCTATTGTGAACTGAGCTGCTATAAACATTGATGTGGCTGCGTCACTTTAGTAAGCTGATTCTAAGTTCTTTGGGTATAAACTGAGGAGTGGGATAGCTGAGTCAAATGGTGGTTACATTCCAAATTTTCTGAGAAATCTCTATACTGTTTTCCAGAGTGGTTGCACCAATTTGCAGTCCCACCAGCGATGTACAAGTGAACCTTTTCCCTCACATCCTTGCCAACATTTATATTGCTTGTCTTTTTGATAATTGCCCTTCTTACTGGAGTGAGATGAAATCTTAAAGTAGTTTTGATTTGCATTTACCACTGAATTTTTGTTTCAGAATTCTCCATGCACTTGTCTGCTCACCTAACTTTGGATCTTAGCCTTATTATTTCACCACGTCAGCTGGTTCAACCCTGGGCACTGACTGCTAATCAGCCACTTGCTGGGAATATCAGCTCCCTAACGATGCTGGCCTATGCTTTCTACCCTCCAAGCATGTACCTTCCAGTGAAGAAAACATAAGACCCTGTCTCCTTAATGATAATGTATGGTAAATACAAGGCTGTAACAGGTGCAACCCCAGGTTTGGAGTGGGGAGACATTCATTCAGATAGGGGACATTTGTGAGGACTCACCAAGGAAGCAAAACATGAGCTCATGCTTGAGAGTTGAAAAATGTGTTGGGGACAGATGAAGGGCAGACAGGAGTGAAGGTGGAAGGGAGGGCAACCAGGCAGATGTGACAAGAAGAGAACTAAAGGAATCCTATGTGGCTAAAGCATGTTTATGGTGCTAGCAAGAGGAAGCTCAGACTGGAGGGGTTGGTAAAGAGAATTGCTGGAATTGGGAGCTGGAATGTCCTCTAAAGGCCCATGTTTTTAAAGGCGTGGTCCCCAGGGTGTTGCTATTGGGAAGTGGTAGAACCTTTGAGAGGCGGGGCCTAGTGAAAGGGCCTGAGGTCATTGGGGTGTGCCCTCCAAGGGGATTGGAGGATCCTGGTCCCCTGCTCACACTTACTTACTGGTCATGAGGTGAGTGACTTTGCTCTGCCACACACTCCTATCATGATGTGGCCTTGGTAGAGGACCAAGGCAACAGGGCCAACTGATCATGCATTGCAATCTCCAAAACTGTGAGCCCCAATACATCTTTTCTCTTTATCTCTGCTGGGAATAGTTCAGGTATTTCATTATAGTGATGGGAAGCTGACTAACACCAGCCCTCCATTTTAACATCCTGTACCCATGGGCACACCCCAACCCGTCTGGTTACCCAGGGTTGCTCCCTTTTTGCTGGTTCCTCTAAGCCCATCACATCAACCCATCAGCTTTATTGAACCTGCTGTTACCTGCCCATCCACCCATGACCTAACCTCTTCTTGTTTCCCTCCTGTGGTTTCATTACTGCAGTCCATCTCTTGCCAGGATCATCAATTGATTTGCATCTTTGGTTTTCTAACCTATCATCTTTAAACTCCTAATCCTGAATCATTTCCATAGCCTCTCTTTCTTCAATTTCAGAATGTTGAGGTAGTTGAACAACAATCCCTCAACTGCATATTGCATTGGCTTCAACTTTTTTGTTACTAGTCTCAGTTGGGCCCTTAAAAGTTGTCTTCAGTCTAAGTTGGGTCCATTCTTCTATACATCATTCATTGCCTTAATTTCTCATTTTCCACTGTGGCCAAATTAAATGTTTGTTCCTCTTCTCAACTTTTCTCAACACAGAAAGTAGAAGGCTTTTTGACTCATGCTCCCTCAAATGTTGCTTTTCCTGCATACAGACTTGTCTAATTATTGTCTATTGCTGCATAATAAGTTAGCCCCCCCAAACTTGTGGCTTAACACAACAAACATTCATTATCTTCCTACCACAGGTCTAGCCACCTTCTTGGTGTGGTTTGGTAGGGTGCCTTTCCTTTAGCATCCCTCCAAAGTTGCAATCAAGCTATTGGCTGAAGCTGCAGTCAGTCATCTCTCCTAAGATCACTCATGTGGGCTTTTCCCTAGGGCTGCCTTAGAACTTGGCAGCTGACTTTCCCCAGGGTGAGTGATCCAAAAGAGAACAAGACTAAGTGTCCAGTCTAGAAGCCACAGTCTTTTTCTAACCTAATATCAAAAGTGACATACTTGTACAGTATTCTATTTGTTAGAGGTTAGTCAATAAGTCTGGCCCCCACTCAACTGGTCAAGGGCAGGAACGGTCAATGATGGCAGAGATCACTGGGGCCATCTTGGAAACTACTTACCACAACTTCTTCCTCCTTTCTCCTCCTTTCCCCATTCCTCCTCCTCTTTAGGACTAGTTCCTCAACTAGTACAAATGTTGCCATCTTTTGGTTCTAGCTCTATAAAATATCCACCATCATTTCATTGGTTCTCTCTTCAACTTTAAAACATGTCCAGAAATCTCCCAACTTAAAAATAAACCTTCCCTCCACCTTGAGCTGTGACCACTTATCTCCTATCCCTTCCCCTGTTACTCTTCTTCAGAAATGTGACCTTTATTCCCTACTTCCACCTCTACAGCATTGCTCTGCTAAGGTCATCTGTGACCTCCTAAATGCTGGGTCATGTGGCTACCTCTCAATCTTTATCTAAGGTGACTTCAGCTGCCTTTTTTTTTTTTTTCTTCCATGCTGAGGATCAAACCTGGAAGTAGCACATGCTACTTAAGCGCTCAACCCACAGAAGCTACCCACTCAGCCCTCTCCATAGCTTCTCCTCGGTTGCTGACTTCATCTTCTGAGCCTCATATTTCTTCACTTAATCCTAAATCTGAGATTGCTCCAGCTTTGCCCATGCATCTTGGCTTCACTCCCTCTGAATTTCTACCTTCCCTACTCTCAACACTTCTATGTTCTGTAACTGGTGTAGCTCTGAATCTTATACTTCCAACTCTGATGTGAAGGAAATAACACATTTTTTTTTTACCTATTTTAAATCAACTTCAATCAGACATTGAGCCCCCATTCTACTGACCTGGCAGGATATTAATCACAGTAATACTTAACTCCCTCCCTGTTCCATCCATGTGTGTGCCAAGATCAGCTTCTCCTGCAGGCCCAGGTAGGCAAAGTCTTTGGTTCTCATTAATAGCTGCTGGGATGTTCCCTGTTCTGGTCCAATGGCCAATGTTCTTGTGCTTTAGAGCAAAGGAATTTTCCTGACCCTTCCTAACTATGTCAATTGATTGCCCTCTTTGAAGATTTGTCACCTCCCCAGTGAGATGAGATAGAGCAGGACACCGATCCTAGTCCTCAGGAACCTGCCGCTATTTCCTCTCTCCCAGTGCCCTGGCAAATCTCTTCTCTCTTTTCTTGAAGCCCTCACCCAGGGAACACCAAGCATGGTCTCGTGTCTATTTTTCATCCTGCAGAAACATCTAGGGAAATGCCACAGGCCTGACCAGCTGCGGGGAATGCATATAAACCATAAACTATTTTTATTGGTGGGTTTCAATCCATTTACATTCTCTTTTGTCCCTTATGAATTTGTAGCAACTGCCAGACAGAAATTAAAACATTTACTTTATTACTGATACAACTGATTGGAGACTGTGGCTTTGGGTCTGCTCCAAGCGATCCTGCTCTGTAGACCATCTCACATGACAAGACCACCGCGTCCACAGCTGTTAGGATCTAAGGCGAGAGACCCCTGGTGGATCTGCACATGCTCAGTACCCCCCCCCCACCCGACCAATCAGGTAAGCCGCCCTCTGTGCAGGGGGTACTGAGTGGCGAGAGGCGGGAGTGTCCCTCCTGTCTGAAAACCCATCTCGTGAGGCTGGGAACCCCAACTACCCCAAACAACTACCAGTAAAGATACTGCCATACTGTGAAACCTGGACAACCAGGGAGCTCTCCCAGGCTCCAGACCAGCCCTGGCCATGTTCTACTGTCCCTCGCCCGGCGAGTGAGCATGAGGCTGCTGGAATTCAACACTGCTCAATCTGAAGTTAGGACCCTCTTCTCCCAAACTCCCCTGGTGTTCTCAGAGATGATTAATGATGATTGACACAATCTACCTTCCAACCCAAGGAAGGTGTACTCTGTCCTCAGCTCTTCCCCTAATATTTCGTCAGCAGATGCCATCTTTCCACTTCCCAAAACTCTTCGGGTGTTCCTTCATGCTACCTTGGTTTCCTCTCTCAGCTGGACCGCAGCAGAAGCCTCCTTCCCATCTCCCTGCCCTTATGTATCCTTGTGAGGCTCATGAAAAGTGAGACTTGGTCTCATTTTCTCTTTTACCCTTTCCCAAAGTGCATTCCCTACCTTCGCAGGGACTTCCTGCAATATCCGGTTTCTCCATGCTTTGTGTGAGTGGTTTCCTCTGTACTGCTTTCCATTCTTCCACCTCCCCTATATTTCTAATGGAAAATTCCTAATGGTCCTACCACATTCAGTTCCGTGGTTATTCTCCCCATCACCATCTCTGACCAAGATGAAATTAAGAGGTCCCTCTGCTCTGCTCTCAACTGAGCAGCATAACCTAGATGTTTGGTAGCCAATTTCCTACCAGTCCTTTCAGAGTAGGAACGTGTTTAATTCCTGTCTGTGCTGTGGTTCCTAGCTCCATGCCTGATGGATGTTAGGTGCTTCATAAACTTCTTTGGCTACCACATACCACTGGCCCCAACAACTAGCCTTGTCAAACCATCTTATCCTTTCTTCACTTCTTCCCTCCTTCCCCATCCCCCCTCACCTGGTGACTTTGTTGCAGCTTATTGGTTGCAGAGCTCACAGGGAATTTGATGGTGCTTTCCCTCTGGGTTGCTCAGTTGGAAGACAGGCAAAACAGGCGGTCTCTGCAGGCTGTGTGGGCCTTGCTGGGGAGTGATGCTTCATGCAACCTCAGGGCCTCCTGCGAATCAGACATGATCGCCTTCATTTCCTGTGCTCAGGGAGATTAGATACTGCCTAATCAAGGTTGATTTTTTTTTCTTTTCTTAATATTTGAAAGTACTAGTTGCCATCCAAGTGGGTGGCTTTCAGAAATCCCCTCTTTTTTGGTGTTCAACTTCTTGTGAGTTTCAAGAAACCAATCTATTTGGAAAGAACCTGCACTGAGGAGTTCTTTGAACTGCTATGAAGCTTAGCAGGAAGTGAGTTGGGATGGGTTAGGTAGTCTTGCCCAGGAGGGGTGGGAGGAGTGAGGTACAGGTGCATCTTGTGCGGGTGTGGCTTTAGATCATTCCTATGGTCCTCTCCCCGTGTGTGGCACTTTACAGATCTAGTTGGCTCTGAAATCAGAATGACTGTTTACACTCTAGAGCGACTATCACACTCTGGTGGGGCAACTGCTAGGCCAGGCATTTTGTGAGTCCTGGGTTGGCAGACAGGCTTGATAAAACTTTCTCATTTCAGCTTAACCTGTTGAAATCTTCGAGTGGACAGAAGAACAATTCAGTGAAGCTTTATAAGAAATTAATGGATTCTACACATTTCTCCAGATAAATCAACTGTTCTGAGAAGTATTTTTCAAGAAGGACTTGAAGGCAGGGCAAGGGTCATGTACCTCCTCACCATTGCCTGAGAGGTGGGGATCTATTATTCAGTCTGTCTGGGAAGGCAGACAATGACTTTCTTCCCTGACTCTTATGTGGTATTTTTAGGAGAGGGGATGACCACTCTGGATCATGGCCATGCATAGAGCATGGCATATGGTAGTTCATGTGACATATAATGCCTCAAAGGGATTTATTGAACTGTACCATGTGCCAAGAACTTTTGGATCACCTCTCTTTCAGTCCATTTAGCAACTCTTTGCAGTAGGTTCTGTTATTTTAATCACCATTTTTAAGAAGAGAAAATGGGCACAGAATTAAGTAACTTCTATGATTCTTCATTGTCAACAAGTGAGTGGCAGGCTGGAATGGAGCCTGGGTAATCTGACTGTACGTCACTGTGCTTCTCCTAGGAAATAGATATTTATATTCCCACTTTACAGATGAGTAACCTAGAACCCAAAGAGGCTAAGCAACCTGCCCAGAGTCCCACAGGCAGAAAGTGACGTAACTGAAGTAGCTGTCTAGGTCTGTGTGCTTCAATGTCAACATCATTCTCCTACCCCATACTGCCATACTGGTTAGATAGTGGATACACTAGTTTCAAAGCAAAGAAGTTCTACACATCTTTTTTTTTTTTTTTTTTTTTTAAAGTCAACTCCTTCCTTCCTCTTCCTCTTTTTTGGTTTCTGCTCCCCAGAGGCAACCATCTTTAACATTTTAAGACTTTTTGGGTTGGGGCTATAGCTCAGTTGGTAGAGTGATTGATTGCCTTGCAAGCACAAGGCCCTGGGTTCAGTCCCCAGCACTGCAAGACTTTTCTTCTCCTAGTCACATATTTCTAATTAACATGCTTATACTATGCTAGATTTGTCAGTTTTAATATTTTCTACTTATTACTACTGAAGATGAGGATTTCACTCTCTTAGGCCCTGTCCTCCTCATTTCCACATCCTTTTCAATATAAATTTTGGCTAGTTCAATACTCTCTACCTACATTATTAAGACCATGTGAACATTTGCAGCTGAGCCATGTAATGTACTCTTGTTAATTTCTTTTGTATTTGACTTTTGGATTTCTCTAAAATTAAAATGTGCCATTTAAGGAATTTATTTGGGCTGGAGTTGTGGGTCAGTGCTAGAGTGCTTTCCTAAAATGCGTGAGGCACTGGGTTCGATTCTCAGCACCACGTTAAAAAATAAATTAAAAAAAAATAAAGGCATTGTGTCCATCTACATACATAAATATTTTTTAAAAAAGAAATTTACTTGCTTATTCTCAAGCTCTTTGACAACAGTGCTATCTTTTCACTGTGCACAAGCATATCAGGTAAATATTTATTTTTCTTTTTTTCTTGGTGATATTCTTTGACAACAGTGTTATCTTCTCATTGTGCACAAGCATATCAGGTAAGTATTTATTTTCTTTTTTTCTTGGTGATATTCCTTCTGGATCCCTTTCTTTCTGGTCTGATGGCTAAGGAATGCTACATAGGTGTTATCCTAGAAGATTACCTGTCTCCTCTATTTGGAGTCCTGCTGGGCTTTGGGGATATTTTCATGTCATAGTTACCTGAAGGTTTGAAGGGCAAATGTTTTCAATGGGAGAAAATAAGCATAGAGGGTTTTAAGCATCAGTTAAGGTTACACTGATGTAAGTGGCAGAACCAGGTTAGAATGGAGCTCTCTGCTGAATGCCACAGTGTCCCTTACCTCCTGGAACAAATGGCCATTGTTGCAGCTGGCCAGGTTACCCTGGAAAGTCCACACCTCATGGAATGATATGGGGTGGTAGAGACTTGATGCACACCTCAAAGTCCTTTTCTAATAGGGAGATATGGTTAAAAACTTGGACTTTGAATCATACTTCTGGAATCTGCTACTTAATAGTTATGCAATTTGGAGGTGGTCATGTAATCTCTCTAAGCCTCAATTTCCTCATTTGTAAAATACGAATAATAGTGCCACCTCATAGGGTCATAAAGATTAAGTTCCATGATGTTTTCAAGGACACATTAGAAAATGCTTAGTGAATGTTAAACACTTTTATAATTATGGCTTAGAACTTCCCCAGTAATAATACTTTTACTGTCAAACCCCTATGATCTAGTATCCTTGAATTTTTCGGCTATGGGCTATAAGAGAGCCGTGTACAATAGAATTCTCTGAATGATTTATGCCTCTCACTTGAACATATCTGGTTAATAAGCTATCCCTGTCATTCTTCTGTTTAATCCCAGACCCCTTTCTGAAAATTGATGCCATCTATTGGCCAGCTGAGGTCCACTGACCAGTATTAAAATAAATTCCATCCCAATGTCCCAATTGGTGTTTTTAGCTGCTTTTTGACTTTTACATTCTTTCTGTACTGATGATTGATACAAAAGTGTTGTTTGGGAGTCAGAATCTTTTTTCCTTGGGAAAAAGGAGTATCTGTACTTGATCTACTTCCCCCTCATCTTTTGTCCTACTGTCCTTTCCTGAACTATTTGCTAAGAAAATTTGTGTTACAGAACAGAGAAAAGAAAGATAATCCAAGTTTGAGAAGAAATTTGGGGAAAAGAGTTTTTAACACAGTGTAATTGAAAGTGTAGCAACTTGAGACTGGATGGGAAATCACAACTGTCATTTTAAAAATTGAAACAAAATAAAATGCCTGTATCACACATAGTAAGGAGACATTGTTTTGTGAACTTGTTTTAATTATGTGTGCATATATATAATACATCTATCTATACACACATTTGAGTATGTATATATGTGCTAACTTAACAATATGAGATGCACTTGTCATTCAGGATTACTGTTGAAAAGTTTGGAAAGGGTATCTTTAGGACCATCACTAAGTTTTGTTTGCCTTCTTGCATCTTAGTTCCTTTACTGGTCTCTCCTCAAGATAATCTTATTCGAATTATAAACAAAAGAAAAAAAAAAAACACAAGGAATCAAGGACTCATGTTTCCCTCTTCAACATTTTTTGGGCACTCACTACATAAAAATTCTTGAATGAAGGTCACTACTTTCAAACCTACAGTCTTGTCGGGAGGAACAAACAGGTAAATTAAAAGTTATACAAGCTAAAAAAATTAAATGTTAAAAGGTACAAGTAAACATGTTGTGAAGGTAGAGTGAGTCACTCTCACCAGTGTATCATGGGAGGCTCTGTGCAACTCAGGAAAGTAAAATATGTCAATAATCCAAGATTGGCAAAGAACTTGGAAGTGTGTCTTTTTAAAGACTATTCAGTAAAACAGTTTGTTGGATCATACAGTTTGATAGTTTTAAGAATGAGCTTTAAAAGCAATATATTCTATTTTGTTCTTCATTCTGTAACACATTTGAATCTATAGATAAACCTGTTATGTTAATTTACTTTAAAACATTTCAGCAGTGTGACAATTCTATGTGTAAGTTGTATTCTAGGAAATAATAAGGTGTTCCAATAAGAAAATCAGTCCAGGGATGATTGGCCAGTAATTTAATCAAGAAACCCATACTTCACAAGTGACTACTAGAAGCCTTTTTTATTGGTACCTCAGTCAATACAGGTGACTTTACTTTAATATCCAATGTGTTCCTATTGGTGACATATGTGGCTTGCTAGTAACCTTGAAGCTCTTATTTGTGAATCCAGTACCAGGATGTAGATTAGCTGTGAACTAGCCACTGTGTGTTCTTACAAGAACCTGACACCTGGTAACCTGTGCTTGTCTGCATAGTATCCAAGGCTTGATTACGACACACCTGTGTTTAGTCATTAGCCCAGAGGACTCTCGTTGCCTGATGCTGACCACAAGGATGACAAAATTTTGCCTCCGATATTTGACACAGGTGCCTCAAGTGACCTCTTCATGAAAGTGGTCAGATCACCCCAAAAGGCATAAAAGCATAAACTTCTTTTAGAGCAGATTGTATTTGTTACTGCTTGCTAATAAATGTTTAATAGGTAGATTCTATGTGAGGCAAAATGATTGAGCTTCGCTTTCATATTAAGTGGGAAAGGATACCACTATCTACCAGAGTCTGAGTGTAGATGACCAAAGTGGCTATCAATTTGAAAAATAAATAAGGAAAGACTTCTGGTACTCAGTCAAATAATATCATTCAACCACCACCTATTTATTAAAGTCAAGTTTATTTGATTACTTATTCCAGACAAATAAGGCTCATATGTACAACTAAGAAATAAAACAATCCAAATAAAGGCAGGAAAAATTAATATGAACCACACAAACATCTAGAAAGGAACAGCAGCTGCATTCATTTTATAGAATACTGTGAAGTAATGTAGCACCATTTACATCAAAGACAGCCTAAGTACTTTATAAGATAATTGAATCCATTAAAATGCAAAATAGCTTAAAAATCATAACAAACTTGATGAATTTTATGTTGAACTGATTTCAAATATAAAATTATATCAGAAAAATTATTTCAGAAAAAATAGGGAATCTAGAAAGGACATGACCTTGTACAATTCTTTAGAAAATCTCAAGGAAACTGTTATCGAGATTGGTTTTTTTCCATCATGTGCACTATTTGTTATTAGCATTACAACCAATTTAAATTCTAAGCTTTGGATGATTTGTTAGGCAGTTGTTTATTTAAACACAAACACTTTATACAAAAATACTTATTTTTAACTAAAACACTTCTATTTATTGGTCTGTTCAGTGTGTTCTGGCCTGAATGATAAACATGGAAGAGCAAATGAGAAATTTAAAGCTACTCAATTCAAAGGATTAGGACCTTTGATGACTACTTCTATTTTTTATAACTCATAATGATCATTCTAAGCTGTTTTACTGATGGATCTTAGATGAAATTTGAACTGAAGTTTGACCCTGTTAATGAATTTAAAATGGCATATGATAATCTGATAAACATTTTTCTAAATGCTAGTATGTTTCATCTGAATTATATAAAGAACCTTAAAATGCAGTGTTCCAGATCCTCTACCAACCCTTTACTAGTTAAGAGCCATAGGACATTTTCAGAAATACACCGTAGCAAAATCAAATAGAGGAAATTTGAAATATTCTAGGCTCATTCAATCCTAGTGGTTGCTACCTCCTTCCCCTCTTGGGAGTCATGAATCACTTTGAGAAACTGATGAGAAAGCTATGACCCCGTCCCCCAAAATGCATATAAACAAAAACTTCTTATATACAAAGGATTCATGATTCCCAAGTTAGGAATTCTCATTTCACAACTGTGGGACAATAGTGGAAAATAAGTTTAGCCTATTTTTTTTTTTTAAATTTTCTACTACAGTATAAAATAAGCACTTATTTTAAACACTGCCTTAAGATAAAGTTCATCTTATTTTAAGCACCAATAAACTTTGAAAATTCATTCTCTTGCCCGAATTTTACAAGGTTTTAAGGCAGTTACTTTCTATCTCAAATTAAGTTCCTAAGGTTTAAGCATTATCTATTTTCCTTTGATATATACTACTCTCCAGAGCTAGTCACTGAAAAATGATTAAAATCTAATACTGCATGAAAATGAACATGTGTCTATATACTGAAGAACAGGTTATGTGACTTTATGAAATGTATTTCTAGGTATAGTTTCACTTGAAAATCGATACATGTAGTGCCCCTGAACATAATGTACAATCTCAGATCACACTGTCTCCTTTTACTTCCCTGGAACCAGTACAATGGAGGCTTCTACCATGGTCATGAAATGTACTGAGTTCTTCCTACTTGTTAGGATGAGAAACACTTCACTTCTGAGCAAACCCCCATCTCAAAAGCATCTAATTAACCTCCATTACCCAAGAAGTTCAAGAATGCTATCCTTGAGGATTCTAACATTCAACCATTGACCATGGCTTAACATCATGCTGAATGGATCTTTAATCTAAGAGAAATGACTATATTATGACATTGGGTCAGATTTGTTGTTTCTTGTTAAAGAAAAACTCCACTGGCCACTCCAAAAAATGTTTCTATAACAGGGTAAACATGGATATATAAGAAATTCTTAAAGAAATGTTAAAGGATGATTTAAAAGCAGGGGAGGGGAAATACAGAAACACACAGACACTTCAAGTATATAAAATTTAATTAAATCCCTTACCAAAGAATTTTCAAAGTTTGAAGTCAAGTGACAGTTATTCAATTCTTTCATAATCATTCACTTTTGCTCAAATACGAGTATTGTAAAACAAATCCAAAATATCTGAATACAGGAAAAGGGTCAGCTAAGAGAATGACTCTGCCATGGAAGCTACACCTTGGTTATGGGATTTCATTCTCATCTTTTGCTGCTAGGTAAAAAGATAATAATGGAACAATTATTTTTTCCTTCTATGCCACATTTTTCTTTGTACAAGCTAAACACTAGAATTTGTATTTCAGAGACCTAGGGGTTGGGGAACAGGAGTGGGAGATGGAAGATACTGCTCTCTGACAATCTGAATTCAAGAACTTAAACTCAAAATAAAGGGCTTGCAAGTGAAAATGGACTGCTATTTCTCCACTGACTAGATGGCATCCCATGAATCCTATAAAATATACAACCAGGTACTTCTTCACTATTCAATGTACCATTCTGTTTTTCCTACTAGCCCACTGAATGTGGAGTGAAAGCTGAAGAACTGTAACATACACTGGCATTCCTGGCTGTGCAATCTATACATTTTCATTTTAAATATAATAATTCAAGCATAATTCATATTTAAAAAATTAGACTAAAGAGAGACAGTAAAGGTTTTAAAGGTTTCTCTTTGAAAAGATGGTATCTTACAGTACATACAAAAATACTCTGAAAATACATACGACTTCATTTACAAAACACTGAATCAACATATTACAAGAATTACATGGTTATGGATTTTAATAAACTGAGCATGCATTCATGAAACTTAAAAAATATTAAGAAGTGCATTGAAAAAAGCAGTGTAAAAAAAGACAACTCATATAGTTAAATAAAAATTACAAAGGTCCTGAGCCAATTAATGGTTGTTAACAATGTCATTCAAAAATGCCTTTAGAGTTCAATAAAATCCACTGCTTATTTCTGCATGCCTAGTCCATGAAGAAACTTTGAAGTTGTGGGGTAAATTATGGTCAAGGGATTATCATGCTGAGTTAATTTTACACTTCAAAAATACAAGTTTGCCATATGTGAAGGTATCTTGTTGATGGTGAAATGAGTTGATCCTTAGTAAAAAATACCAGTCAACTAACAAGAATGGCATGAGATAGTAGGATATGTAACAATTTCACCATTCATATACTGACTTTCAGTATCCTGGTTATATTTTGATTTTTAATAAAGATGCATTCAAAGGCCTCCATGGGAGGCAAAATACAGAGAATTTATGGTGCCCAACTCTTATGTAATCACTGGACTAATCCTCCCTGGTAACTATGCAACATTAGGACAGAAAGGCACACACAAAAAATACAAGTTTAAATATTCCATGTGCCATCTGGAAAAAAATAATTTAAATCAACAGAACAGACAATACATCTACACAAATGAAGGAAGCAGAAAAGATATCTCACATTCATTCATCTCAGGTTTCACAAACTGGCTTCAATACTAAAATAAATGCATTAACATTTGGAAAATTACAAAAAAAATTTTTTTCAACTTTTTCAGTTCTATACAATGATTAAAACATAAGACTTAAAAAAAAAAAAAAAAAAAAAAAAAAAAAAAAGGAAAAAGAAAGTGTTCAGCACTTGTATTATCGGTGTCCAAGTGGCCAAGAACTGGTTCCCATAAGAAGAGAAACAAACATTAAAAGTTAAGGCAGTAAAACCTCCAAATGCGAAGCCATAATACTGTAGATGACAATTTGATAGCAGGTGATCCTCAGAGGAGTGTATGTAGCAATCAGTGAGAGAATGCTACAGCATCTGCAGGTCAGTGTGAGAGTTCAAAAACCACTTCAAGGTCGTTAGGCTGATGACTGTAACTTTCAACTATTTTACGTATGACAGCCACTTCTATTTTGAAAAGAGTGGCTGCATCTATGCCACTATGTGATTGCATGCTCACTTAAGTGAGGAGGCACAGCTTTTACCGATTAAGGGTCAGTCGAATGGAATTTTTGATGACACGGATGTTATTTGCTGGAACTGGAGATGATGAATCTGGTAGTTCTTTACTTGGTAGTCTCTATTAGAAAGATATAGAAACAAAAAGGGAAAAGCACATATTTACTTATATATAAATAAATAAAGCATTATATATATATTATAAGTGTAAAATAAAAGGTCCAACTAATTTATCAGTCACAAAACTGTTTCTCTCCAAGTTCCTTAAGCTCCTAATTACTTAGGAATGTGTTGAATATTTCCTTCCAGTATTTTTTGTTACTAGGCATTTCTTGCTTTTGGAAGTTTTTTAAAAAAACTCACAGAACTGAAAAGTAGAGGGACAAGGGGAAAGGGCAGAAGTGGCACGAGGGTGAGAAGTTATAGAAGAGGACTCCGTTATATCAATTGCTTTTCCCGGATTGAGAAATGCACAGAGATCTTAAGCACCGCATACAAATAAATAAAATGAAGGTATCCATTCATCTATGATCCCCCCAAAAAACCTAGACCTTGGGTTAGGGATACAGCTCAGTTGGTAGAGTGCTTGCCTTGCATGCACAAGGTCCTGGGTTCAATCCTTAGCATGGCAAAAAAAAAAAAAAAAAAAAAAAAAGGACCTAGTCCTTAAAGTTAGGCAATGATACTACGATACTAGAAATAGGAAGTACACTCACTGTGACTAAACAGGAAACTCTTGGGATGTGAAGTGAAAAATGAGTGTTGTGGTGGAAAATCTGAATCTCAGTCATATCCCTCCACCAGTTTCTATAATATATTCATTAATCTCCCAACTATGAGATACATAATTTTTCAGGAAAACTTGTTTTTAACCTGGGTATGTAACTAATGACAGTGAAATTCAGGGACATCTTTGTGAGGAATTCTGAAGATGCTAAAGAATATTATATGATGAAGGCACAACCTAAGGAACTGAGAAGCAAAGAAAGACTTCTAAAAATACAGACCTGTGTGATGGATATAGTATCATAGGGGCTGGGGTTGTAGTTCAGTGGTAGAGTACTTGCCTAGCACATGTGAGGCACTGAGTTCCATCCTCAGCACCACATAAAAATAAATAAATAAAATAAAGGTATTGTGTTCATCTACAACTTAAAAAAAAGTATGTATTAAAAATATATAAAAAATATATATATTTAAAAAAAGAAATAGTTTCTTGTTAAGAAATTCTCTTGTGGTACATTGGCTAGACAAATTTCTTTGTATTTTCACTTCTATCAAAAAATTATGAAAACTTAAGGCAAAGATAAAAGTAGAGGATAGGGCAATGAAGACTCAGATGCCATAATCAAACTTCAGGCATTAATTATTAAAACTGCCACATTTGTCTGATTTACCCACTTATCCTTTAAATTTGAAATATTTAAAAACTCCAAACACATTATTTCATTCTTTAATATTTTAACAGCCATCTCAATTTTTTTCTTCCATAATCACACTTAATAATTATACACCTATAACTCTGACTTGTGCTAACAAAGCCTACAACTAATAGCCTGTGAGGATATCATTTTGCTTTCTAATGGCTAATACATCCTGGGAAACATCACAAGTTACAGTTGATTGCAATGAGAAGTACTTTATTATTTAATGGGGGGTAAAGATAAACTATTTTGTTCACTGTAAGTTCTCAGACAAGGGTTTTCTGTGATTTACACAAGACTGTTTTTTGAGCACCTGTTTGTTAGCTTACCATAATTAACTACATATTATTTGTTTCAATGGTAACTCTTCAAAGATTGAACTTTTAAGTTAAAATTCAGTGGCTCTTTGGCTCATGCTCTATTTAAAGGTACTTACTACATATATTGCTACATTTGGTTCCTCCAAAACATTAATACGTATAGTTTTTAATTATCAAACATAATTTTAAAACTAAGCAGCGGTACAAATGAAAACTATACTCTCAGATGTTGGTAATACCTATGATGAGCACCCTTTTCTTTGTTGTTTGTGCTGGTTATCAAACTCAGGGTCTCACATGGTAGGCAAGTGCTCTACCGCTGAGCTACACTCACCAGTCCTGTATCTTTAAAGATAAATAACAAACAAAGGATGAACAAAATCTAAAATCTTAACATTAATATCATAAAGTCTTTTTAAATTACTCCCTCTTTTCTCAATTTCTGAGTTATGTACAGTCAGGACTATATACTTGGTTTACTATCTCTATCTTTAACCCTAACTAGACAGCTGGTCTTTGAGAACAAAATCTTACCTTTTTCCAGTGTTGGTTTTTTTTTTTTGTTTTTTGTTTTTTTTTTTGCATCAGGGATTGAATAAACCCAGGGCCATTTAACCACTGAGCTATATCCCCAAACCCCTTTTTAGATTTTATTTTGAGACAGGGTCTCACTTAGTTGCTGAGGCTGGCCTTGAGTTTGTGATCTTCCTGCTCAGCCTCCTGAGCTGCTGGGTGTGCGCTACCATGCGCTAGGCCTCTCCAATGCTAGGTTCTTTTTTTTTTTTTTAAGATATATTTTTTAGGTGTAGAAAAACACAATACCTTTATTTTATTTATTTTTATGTGGTGCTGAGGATCGAACCCAAGGCCTCACATGTGCTAGGCCAAGTATTCAATCACTGAGCTTCTGTGCTACTGAACCCAGTTCCGTGCTAGGTTCTTAATAAGCTTTTTTTGTATATGTAGATTATCTATGAATTTTTACCTATGAATAAGACTATCTATTACCTTTTTGCGTGACGTATCAATAGTTGGAATAGGCATAGATTCTCCTCCAATGGCATCCTAAAAACAGATTATATACAAGTGAAAACTTTGCCATTTGCAACACTTACTCCTACTTGAAATAAAATATAAGGGGCTGTAATCATAGCTCAGTGGGAGAGCACTTGCCTACCATGTGTGAAGCACTAGGTTCAATCCTTAGCACCACATAAAAATAAAATAAAGCTATTGGGTCCACCTACAACTAAAACACTTACAAAATGTAACTAAAACCTGACAAATTTAACCTGACCTACTAATATAGGACTTTTCCTGATACACTGCTCTTTAAAAGTAAACATCCTGAAGCATATTACTATTATATTTACCACTGATTTTCTTTTTCTCTCTTCAGCAGCATGGGAGTCCTTAAATGCTGATTCAAGTCGAATAAACTAAAATATAAACATGAAAAATGAGTTGCTATTACATACCTGCAAAAACCATATAAATCCACATAAACTAAATAATTAATGATTAGGTTATCATCAAAACAGGGTGGTGAGGGAAGAGAATTTAAATTAAGACTGAATTCAATGGCCACTCTTCATTTTTACAGCTTTAGTGACCTTTTTAGTTAAATCAATAAATATAGCTTTATCACCACCTACTGGAAGCCGAGAATATCAACAGAACACAAGAAATATAATCTAATTACCAATAATGACTTGTGGAAGTCAAGGATAGATTTAGATATATAAGTAATTTGTACTTAGGATGAGCAAGTAATGTTCTGTTAGGGTCTGAGTTATTCTTTTCAAACTGTCAACTCCTAATTGAAAACTAATATGGCTATGGAAAACTGTGGGTTTCTTTAGCATCATCCTAACTTTAATAAAACATACTAAATCACCACTCAAGTTGTAACTTTACCTTCTCTATGTCTTTCAACCTTTTAGAAGTCCCATCTACAGATGGGGAATGAGATCTTTTGGGTGTAACATTCTTGGATATATTTGACAATCCATTTAGATGTGGTTGTCCCTGGGCAGGGTTGTGGGGTGTTGTGATTCTAGGAATGACATTTCGCCCTACTACAGTAGGAATAGTGCACACAGCTGGGGGTGATACAGCCTTCACTGTAGAGTCAACCTCTGAAAGGGAGAAAAACAACTTTAATAATTAAATACCTATGTAGTAGAATCATTCATAACACAGGTTTAGATACCTACTTGCACCGATGACTGGAATAGACAATCCTTGAGCTGGTGGGACACTCAGTGGCTTTTCCATAATTACAGCAGCAGGTTCAGAACTATTCCTAATAAAAGTGTTAAATTATAATCATTAAATTATTTAAATATTGCTTATTTTTCAAACTCTAATTTTAACAGAATTCCTTCAAGTACTTCTACTTTAAAATTTCAATGAAGGAAAAGGCAAAGGGTTCAGTGAGAATTAACAGAAAAATCTAAGCAGAAAACTTGTATAATTCTGTGTACTTAATAATTCCCACATGTTCCTAAAGCTCATACATCATATCTCACAGCACTACCACAAACTGTCAAATATTTCTAAACAAGAAACTGACTAGTACCTAGAAAAATAAAAATCTTTAATGATTTAAAAAGATATTTAGCAAAGGTATTGAAAAGTTCACATTATCCTCAAATAAGCAGAAGACTGAAAGGACAATTTTGATATACAGACCTTTCCGCTTCTCCTGCAGGACTTTCAGGTTTGGAAGTTTTGTTTGTAGACACTGGGGAATTAAAAGGTGTTCCATTATCAGTGTCTCTGGAACTGTCCAGACAACTACTATCCAGAGATGATCTTTTGGACTGAAGTCCACCTGAACACCGACTGACATCAGACAGGCTTTGCTGAAACAGAGGAAAACTATTAGGATTTCAAAAAACAAAAGAGAATATAAGGCTGGTTTTAATTTAAAAGCAAATCATCTTTTATGATTACTGAAGGTAAGGATTTTAATCCTTGACTGAATTGTCTATATCAGTCTCCTCTTAATCAGTATGGGAGATATAAAAATTCACATTTGGTTTCACAATCATGAATTTGACTGAATGAACTCACACTAGAGAACTGAGATTAGACTCACCTTTTTCTTCTTTTGAAGAATCTCTGCTGGAAGATAGTGATGAAGTTGTTTTTTCTTTACATGAGTTGCTTCAATTTTCATTCCCTCCTTTAGCATATTTATATTGTTTGCCTGTCTGTACACTGTAACAATGTTAAAACCACATTAAATGGAAACTTCTTTCTAAACAGGAGCTGTTCTTTTTTTTTCCCCAAATGTATATATATCTTTAATATTTTCCCAACACAAATGCATAGATGTAGACACCTCTTACAGAACAAATATTTCTAAAACATTTGCATTGTACCACAATCCTTTTCAAGAATTGACTAGTTTCCACAAGTCTATCTTCTCAGACTTTTTCATAATCGAATCTCATTAACAAAATAAATGGAAAAAAGACTTTTTCCAAATATTACTTTTTGCTATTTTCCCAAAAGGCAATCTCTGCATAATTAGTTGCTCAAGTCTAAACTAATTCTTATACCAGTATCCAAGATGCAATTCAAGTTCTCCCTCTTCCATAAAGTTTCTTTTATTATTGTAACCCATATTAATGACAAAACATCAGACTTCAGGAACTATCTACAAGTGTATCCTTACTGTACAGGGAGGGAAATTAGGTTCAACAACTCTGAACACCCTGACAGGACCAGAATACATACTGCTCAGGTTTTCATTGTACTGCTATTCACACCTTTTAAGAGAACCAGTTATAAGAATGATCACACAAATCACTTAATGTATTTTAATTGTGAATAGCCAATTAAATTATAAACCCAGCAAAGAAAGGGATGGGAGGCTTGTTTTGCAGAGCCACTACTGTAAAATGTAGTAAATTATTTAATCTTAGGTGTTTAAGTTTCTACTTCAGGAAAGGAGCATTTTGTAAATCTATTATAAACGGAGCTTCCCATCTTTCTCCTTTTTGAAAAATTTGATCCCCAATTAGAATGGAATAACTTATATCTGTTTTAAGTCCAGTGGTTATTTCACTTCCAATTGCTTATAAAGTAATTATCAGAGAACTTATTCAAATTGCAGATTTTCTGGTTCCATCCCCAGAGAGTGTGACTTGGTGGTTCTAAGTGAAGTATAGGAATCTGCATTATCATGATAAATGATAGGGCTAGTTCAAAAGAATTCAGAAAACCAGGAGAGTCAAGAATAATAACATGTATACCCTTCTAGATTAAACAACTCAGATTTATAACAAATATATTAAGATATTCCAAAGTGGTGTGGTTGGGGGCTAGATACAAAAGACATTTTTTTTTTTTTTCACTGATCTTGAAATACATTCAGAAAGTCTGATATTTCATCTAAAAGACATACAAATCAAGTCATCTTTATGACTATGGTTACAAATCCTGGCTATGCACACAAAGAACCATCTGTGGAGTTTAGGTTTCTTTCCTTTTTGTTTTAAAATAGATGATAATAAATGTACATGGTTCAAAACTCAAAGAATTTAAGAGTACTCTGAGATTTATCCCTGTCCCCTAGACACACTGGTTCTCCAACCTAGAAGCAACAATCTTTGACAACTTCTTCTTCTTTTTTTTCCTAAGTATCCTTCCAAAAATATTTTATGGATTTGTAAGCAAACATGCACTTATTTTTTTATTTATTTATGCAAATGCAGCACACTGTACACACTGTTCTGCAACCCCCTTCACTCCTTAATGTCTTGAAAATTGCTTCATTATGTCTACCCTTCTTAAATAATAACATAGATTTCCACAATATGAATGTACCATTTAATTTAAGCAACCGTGGAACTTAAAAAATTACAGGCAGTAGACCCTGTTCAGATGATACTGAGTCACAGCCAAGGTTGAAAATCACAGATCTGTGATGACAAAGTCTTACCTGTATCAGTAAATGACTGTATATCATATGTCAAGTCTATGTTAACACTTTCTGCATTTTCTACTCTCCGAAAAATTATCCCGAGGAACCACATTGATACGTAATTGTTGCTATAAAGTAAAATTTAAGAATTTCCATTAATTTTTATAACAATTTTACAGAAGCTATTTGGAATTAAAACTTAATCTCTATATCTCTATTTCATAAAGAGAGATTTCAGTGGGTTGACTAAGTTCTTAAAACTGACATCCATAACACTGGTGAAGCTGTCCTGTGTTGTTCTGAAAATGATTACGTCACTTTGAAAATGAAGATGCTCAATACACTTTGATGTTGAAGTCTATGGGCTATCATAGTAGTATACACTTATTTTTAATCCATGGTCACTCATACTCAGTCACATGTTTCACCTCCCCATCAATGCCTGTTATATGACAATCTTAGAACTGATCTGCATGCATATTCAAAATGACATTAAGAAATGTAATATTAAGAAACAACTTACTCTTTATGATGTTCTTTATTTCCTGGGAATGACTGGGGATTCACATGGGCAAGAGTAATAAATTCATTCCGTTCCAAGTTTCCAACAAGAACACGAATTTTAGATTCTACTAATCCAACCCTAAAATAGATAAGATTTTTTCTTAGGTCTATGTCAAATTTGGAAACCATACTTAAGTAAATCAAATAGTATATTAGCTATGGAGCCTTACATGTTCATTTAAAAACTTTAGTTTAACATAGTAGGGACTCTTTAAACTACCATTCAGATGAATGACAAATTTAATGAGTTGGGTGTTTTATTATCTTTCAAAAAAATTTTCCTTAAAAAAAAAAAAAAAAATTGATCAACTTAATGCATTCCTGAATCTAAAATTCCCTACCTTGGATAAGAATAGTCCTGATCGGAGTAAGAATAAAAACTCTTGGTTAAGCTGGTCCTTAATATGTTTCCACTTTCAATCTCATGTCTAAACTCAAAAGGCCAAGATATATTTAAATAATGTAAACAGAAATGCTAATATAGCAGGCACAGTAGCACACGCCTGTAATCCCAGCGGCTTGGGAGGCTGATGCAGGAGGATCATGAGTTCAAAGCCAGCCTCAGCAAGAGCGAGGTGCTAAGCAACTCGGTGAGACCCTGTCTCTAAATAAAATACAAAATTGGGCTGGGGAGCGGCTCAGTGGTCAAGTGCCCCTGAGTTCAATCCCCGGTACAGCCACCCCCCAACCAAAAAAAAAAAAAAAAAAAAAAAAATACAGGCCCATAATTTATAAACATAAAAACATGTTCCAATTTTCACAAAATTAATACTAGACCTTGCATTTTAAAAAGAAGTCACTAAATTCAAATCAGATGTTAGAAAAATATATAACATTTCATCAAATTTCTCCAACTTCATTTTCTATCTCACTTAAGGAATATGACTTAGGGGGCTGGAGTTGTAGCTCAGTGATAGAGCACTTGCCTAGCACAGGTGAGGCTCTGGGTTTGATCCTCAGCACCATATAAAAATAAATAATAAAATAAAGGTATTGAGTCCTTCCACGACTTAAAAAAAAAGAAATAATAATGTGATTAGTTCCAGCAATATTAATTTATTAGTGACCTTATAAATTAGAATTATAAGAACATTTAAGCTTTTTTTCAAACACCTGCAACACCTTGCACATTATAATTGTGCATGCTTCAACAGAAGATACACAAAAATCTGAGTTGGTCTAGTGTTATCTGAAAGGTTGGCAAACCTTTTCTGTGAAGGGCTACACAGTATATAATTTAGGCTTTGGGGGTCATACAGTCTCTGTTACAACTATTCAACTTTGTTATCAAGTATGGAAACAGCCATAGACAATATATAAGTGAATGAGCACTTGCTATTTCCAATGAAACTTAATGAACAGGTGGCAGGCTGACTTTGGCATAGGCTATAATTTCTAATCCCCTGATCTAGAAAAATACTTTGAAAATGACTGAAAGAGGCTCCAAATATTTTCAGGGTCCCTTTAATTACCAATGAAATAAGACTGAACTCTTGAAGCAACAATAAGACCTGTACTATGTTTTGCTTTTCAGATGTGAGGAAAGTTCAACCATTTCTGGTGGCCCAATAGTTCTGCCTGATGGATCTAGGCTGAGGGCATGAATTTAGATGCACCAGAAAGATATGCTCCATATCTCTTCTCTTTTGACAGAAACATACATTGTGAGATCTTCCATGCCATCATCTCCTAAATTTAAAAAGATAACATATCTTTGGATGTCTAGATGGAAGAAATCTTGATGGCAAGGATGGGAAACTAATTCTCAAACATTAACTCCGTGGCATTTCTTAATCACTGATGCTCTATGGTCATGTACATCAGCCACCAATAAGATGTAATAACTACAAAAATCCCAGGTACTTGGGAGGCTAAGGCAGGAATCCTGCCAAGTTCAAGGTCAGCCTTGGCAACTTAGCGAGACCCAGTCTCAAAATAAAAAATAAAAAGGGATACAGCTCAGTGGTATGGTGCCCTGGGTTTGATTCCTAGTACTGGGGGATGGTGAGTGGGACTGGGAGTTGGAGGGAGATAAAAGGAGAAATTAATTTTGGAAATCAAGGAAGAGAAAGTATTTCATAACTGGTAAAGCACCATATACATATACCAATTTCATTACACAGCAGATAGAGAAGTTGAATATAAGTCTTACCACTCTAGATGGTTTTCTTCTGTTGATGCACTGGCAGTTAATACTATATAATGTCTATGAAGAATTTTTCAGCAACAACCAGAAAAACAAGACAGAAACATTATTAGGGTCTGCTTTTCCATCATTACCTTTCTATTCTCCTTCCCAATGAACAAAAGAGCACAAGTACACAGTTTATAAAAATTACAGTATGCTCTGATTTTCATAAAATTATTTCTAGACCCTATAATTAAAAAAAAAAATCATTTAAAAAAATCACTAATACTGGATTAGTAGTTACTACTGGAATAAAGGAATTCTATTAAGACCAAGAATTTTTATTGACTTATTCTCTACCTTGCTTAAGAAATCTAAAAAACAGCTATCATCTACCATTTATTGACACATTGCACATTAACTCTGAAGTTAACATTCTTTTGGATTGCACACACACACACAGACACACACACACACACAGACACACACAAAATGCAAAATTTTCAAATACCTATACTTTTGAAAGAAATTTGGTGGTTCAAGTAATTTGGACCAATCTGATTTTCCTTGAAGAATTTCATCTGTAACTGCAAGACCTACAGAGAGGGAGGGAGGGAAGGAAGGAGAAAGAGACTGTTTTCTTGTATCACTCTACTCCCAACAAATTCTTTTGATACAAAATGTAAATACATTATGTTGTTTCTCAAAATACAAAAATTAAGTTAAACTAGAACTGGACTAGCTCAATTTTTGGTTACTTTTTGGAAAATTTTTAAAAGAAGTCGTAGAAAGAGTGTTATATAATTCTAATCATCAATTCATAGCTGCAATAGAGAATAAAATTGTCAACCAACCTTGTGGGAATATGAAAAGGGTAACAGGGTCAACATGTTTACCTTGTTTAAATTCTTCTACCATTACTGTTCGAGTTGATGTGGACACATTATACGTAGAATTCTGTTGTGGGTAGGCAGGGGTGATTATGGGCATGAGATGATACCTATCTGATGGATTTACCTGTGAAATTAGAAGCAGAATAATTGATCTATTCTCCTATTTCAGTTGTCCTCACTTCATTTCCCCAAAAGTCTGAAGAATATGAAATATAAATTTAATACTAAATTTCCCCCAATTCTAAGAAGCACATTTCCCCTCCCCAACTACATTTCTTTCTGAGGTTAGATTTGTCTAGTAATCAAAGTCAAAGGAACCTTTGCAGTTTATTTTTCTTCAGAAAAACTGTTACACTGATGGTGCACCTTACAAATAATAGTCATTCAGAACCAAGGATAATAGAGTATCATAATCATAAAAAGTATTATCTGGTCCAATGGTTCTCAATCCTTTTTCTGTGCCTACTCAATGGATGACTTCTCTCTGGTTAAGAGAGGAAGGAGCACTCAAGCTAAAAGCCAATTTAAATGCAAGGTACATAAGAATTATGCTATCTTGGAAATAGGAATTTGGTTTAAATTGTACTGCAAGGTAACTTTTTATATACTTCAGTACTTTATTATTAGTAACTACCTGAGAGACAATTTTTCACAATGGATTATGACACTGTGGTTGATATACCCTCTCATTTAGTCTTACATAGGCAATTTTTTAATGACATAACATTTGGATCAGCATTAGAGATCCAAATCATCTGCACCAAAAAACACAGCAAAGGGAAGGAAAGGAGCATAGCTATACAGAAGGGAGATAAATGGAAACGAGGTGCATTATCTTTAGACTATAATTTAGAGAAATGTTCTTTCCCTAAAAGGTTTAATGAAATTCCATAACAAATTACATACCCGAGGATCCCAGACAGGTAAATTCAAATTGCTTTCTTCTGGTTGCTTCAACAGCACAGGATTTGGCCATTCCCTAATGTGAATGAAGCGAATTAACTTATATAGAATCTCACTTCAGATACTGTATGAAATATTAAAAACTAAAATAGACTGTTACAACCTTCAAACAGTACATGTTTTGGGTAACTGGAGAGAGGGAAAGGAAAGGAAAGGAAAGGAAAGGAAAGGAAAGGAAAGGAAAGGAAAGCAAAGCAAAGCAAAGCAAAGCAAAGCAAAGAGGCAAGGGAAAAATATACACAGGAAAACTATTTTTAGGCAGTGTTTTTTAAAAGGGCAAATAGTTGCTTATTAGTTATAACTAATTGATACCTGAATCTTTCCATTTCTTCTCATTTACTTTCACGGATTTAATTTTGGTAATTTAATAACAGCAACAACTAACATTTACTGAAAATACTAACAAAATCAATGTGGTAGTTATGATTATCATCTCCATTTTACAGATGAGAAGAGTTTAAATCACCTCTGCATAGCTGGTAATGTGCAGAGTCAAATCTATTGTAACTATTCTTGCAAGCTAAAAATCCACATTTACAATTATTGTGCCATGGTATATTTGTTCACAAAAAAAGAAATGAGTTGGGTGTGGTACAGCATGCCTATAATCCCAACAACTCTGGAGGCTGAGGCAGGAGGATCATAAGTGTAAGGCCGGCCTGGGAAATTTGCTATGACCTGGTCTCAAAAAAAAAACAAAGGGGGCTGGAGATATAGCTCAGTGGTAAAGTGCTTGGCTAGCATGCTTGAGGCCCTGGGTGGAAACCCCAGTGTCTGTCTCTGTCTGTCTGTCTGTCTGTCTCTCTCACACACACACACACACAAGGTGAAATCCAGTCACTTGTGACAACATGAATGGAAATGGAGGTCATTATGTAAAGTAAAATAAGTCAGGCACAGAAAGACCAATGCTGCATCATTTCATTCATATGTAGAAACACTGACCTCACAGAAGTTGATAGAGAAGTTAAAAGTAGATTAGAGGTTATCAGAGGTTGGAAAGAATAGGTCAGATAGAGGGTTAGGGAAATGCTGGTCAATGGGTACTAAGTTACAGTTACATAAGAGAAGCACATTCTAGTATTCTATTACACATGCTATAGATAATACTCATTGTATTATGTATTTCAAGAAAGATAAAATAATTTGAACATTTTCGCTCAAAAAAAAGTTTGAGTAGATACATTTACCATATTTGAATAGTATGCAATGTATACATGTAACATAATAATACATCATGGTACCCTATAAATACATACAATTTTTAGGTGTCGATTTTAAAAGTTAAAGGAAAAAGAAAAGTGTTATATAGATGTCCCACTATCAACTCCCACGAATTTGATGTTTCAAAATTTTTAATTTAAGGAATATAAAACAAGAGAAAAAGTTCATGTACAGATCTTAAATTTCTAAATAAAATGACATATAGACAGAAGTTAGTAAATATCAAAATACATATATGAATACTTACCACTTGGAAAAAACTAAAAAAAACTTATGAACTAAGGTAGAAGCTGCAGCATTTGGATACAATTGGCAAGTTCTTGCAACTAGCATTGCCCAGGAGACACCACCAAGAAATCCCAGCATGTTGGAATAAATACCACGTCCTAGAAAATTAAATATATTTGTTAATTATTGTTTAGATCTACTATCCTTGACATTCAATCGGATAACTTCATTCTTAAGACGTGTTTAAAACTTTTCCCCTATTGACACATTAAAATTGATATGCAATGCTTCATGCTAGGCCCACAGTCAATTGTAAGCTGCTCCTCTTACTACCTCTATTTTGCCTTCTAATACAGACACCTCAGTTCCCTGTCTCAGTTCCAACTGTATAGCTGGGCTCTACTGTTATTACATTGAAATTTCTCATCTTTTAATATTTGGAGTTTAGAGAAAAAAAGAATCAGTAAAGGCATCTGGAGGGTCTATAAATGGGGAAGAATGAACATTTCATAAATAATCGTACTCATGGGTAGTATTTTAAAATCAAGTGTAAAGTTGGCAGTTAACTTCAGTGTCTCACAGAATCTGGTACCTCTCCATAAAGTACAACATATCATTGATACACTCATTTCTCATAAAATTGTTTCTTACGGCAACCTATAAAATATTATTATTACCTTGTTTCACCAAACCTAAGATGCTCTCAATTACATAACATTATTTTGTGTCCCACTAAGAAAGGGGGAGGGGAAATCAACTACAAAATGCCAATTTTGGACATGTTAAATGTAAAAAATATGCATCTAAGAATTGATAAAACATGGTATTTAATTTGTAAGGAAAGACAAATTGTTGTTACTGGGGAGGCTGAGGGAGAAAGATAGCAAGTTTAAGGCCAGTTTGGGAAACTTAATAAGACCCTGCCTCAACATGAAAATAAAAAAGCTGGGGATATAGCTCAGTGGTAAAGCACTTGTCTAGCATGTGCAAGGCCATGGGTTCAAATTCAGTAACACACACAGCAAACTGTTCATCTTATTTCTTCACTGCATAACATACTGGAACCTGAGGACAAAGTGCACTGTTCAATATGGTAGCCACAAGCTGCATGTGGCTATTTTTTTTCTGTTTTTTTGGTTAACAGTTTTAGTGATATAATTCACATACCATAAGATTCATCCATTTAAAACAATTCAGAGTTTTGCAACCACCAGCAGTCTCTTCTAAACATTTTCTTCACCCCAAAGACAAACCTTTAATAGTGACACCTCTCCTCTTCCCCTTAATTCCCCCAGAAGTAGGTAGCCATTAATATTAATACACTTTATGTCTCCACAGATTTACCTATTAAGGTCATTTCATATAAATGGAATCATACACTATCTGGTCTTTTATGATCAACTTCTTTCACTTAAAATGGTTTTAAGCTTCATATATATTGTAACATGTATCAGTACTGTATTTCTTTCTGTGGCTAAAAAATATGCCAGTGTGGATAGGCTGGGGTTGTGACTCAGTGGTATAGTGCCTGCCTGGCATGTATGAGGTCCTGAGTTTGATCCTCAGCACCACATACAAATAAATAAATAAAATAAAGGTCCAGTCCATTAACAACTAAAAAAAAAAAAAAAAAAACATTAAAAAAAAAGAGCTTAAAAAATGTCAGTGTGGATGTATCACCTTTTGTTATTCATTCATCAATTTGTGGACATATGATTTTCACTTTTGGGCTATTATCAATAATTGTGCTACAAACATTTTCATATGAGATTTTGTGTGCACATGTTTTCACTTCCCTTGGGAACTATTTAGCTTTAAATTTACTGAAATGAAATACAAATTTAAAGTTCAGTTCTCTGGTTGCACATTTCAAGTGCTCAGCAGTCAAAAGGTTACGTGACAACACAGATAAAAAAGATTTCCATAACTGCACAAAGTTTTATTGGAGAGTGCTGTTTTAAACTATGTAAAATCTGGTGTCAGAAGTGCAGAACTTTTTAAATGTACAGTCACGAGCTGCATAACAATGTTTCAGTCAATGACAGACCACATATGATGGCATTCCCACAAGACTACAATGGAGGAAATAAACTCCCACTGCCTCGTGAATACATAGCTGAAGAAGAAGCAAGAAAAAAGAAACAAAACTGCAGAAGGAAAAAGAACCACCACCATCAAGAAAATTCACATTAAAGGGTTTAGCAAAAGCTTTTGCAGACCTTAACAAGCTCCTTAAAAAGTCTGAAAAACAAGGAATGGGGATATAGTTTAGTGGTACAGCACTTGTTTGGCATGTGGGAAGCTTTGAGTTCAATCCCCACTACTGAAAAAAAAAAACAAAACAAAGAACTGAAAACATGGACCCGCAACACTCAAATTTTTTTCATTAATGGGAAGGAATATTCATGGTACATTATCTACTTATAAGCAAATCAATGATGAAAACATGAAACAAACAAGCATATGGATATATTTCCAAAAAGAGTAATACCTTCCCAAGAAAAGTCTGAGTAGGTCCTGAGGGAGGTATTCCAGAAAAAGGTACTGTTATTACAGGTGATTACAGCTCACGCATACTGGTTGTAAGGCCCTTCCAAGGGAATAAGATGTGAAGATGGAAAACAGTAATTTTTTTTTTGGTTTTGGGGATTAAACTCAGGAGTACTCAATTACTGAGCCACATCCCCAGTCCAATTTTATATTTTATTTAGAGACAGGGACTCACTGAGTTGCTTAGAGCCTCACTTATGCTGAGGCTGGCTTTGAACTCATGATCCTCCTGCCTCAGACTCCCAAGCCGCTGGGATTACAGGTGTGCACCATGGCACCTGGCGGAAGACACTGATGATCCTGATCCTACGTAGGCCTCCTGTGTCTTAATTACTTAAAAAAGTATTAAAGCAAAAAAAAAAAAAAAAAAAAAAAAAAGCATACATTTTAAATTTTAAAAAGCTTATATAATAAGGATATAAGGAAAAAATATTTTTGGCTAGGTGTAGTGACACACACCCATCATTCTCAGTGACTTGGGAGGCTGAGGCAGGTGGATCACAAGTTTGAGGCCAGCCTCAGCAACCCTATCTTAAGAAGGTCTAGGTCTGGGGATGTGGCTCAGTGATAAAGCATCCCTGGGTTCAATCTCCAGGAACCTCCCCCACAATTATTTTTCTTTATAAAGCTGTACAATATGTTTATTTCTGTTTTCTTTTAAGTGACAGGGTCTTGCTATATTTGCCCAGGCTGGCCTTGAACTTCTGTGCTCAAGTCACCCTCCTGCATTTATCTTCCAAGTAGCTGGGACTACAGGCATGAACTACTATGGTCTGTGTTCTAAGCTAAAGATATTACAAGAGACCAAAAGTTAAAAAAAAAAAAAAAAAATTGGAAAGTTTGTTAAAGCAAAAAGTCACAGTAAGCTAAGATTAATTTATAACTGGAGAAAGAAAAAAACTTGTTTATAAATTTAGTGCAGCCTTAAGCATACACTGTTTAGTCTATAGTAGTATACAGTAATGAAAGAGATTTTTATATTCACTCACTGCTCACTGACCTACTCTGAGCAACTTCTATTTCTGAAAGTTCCATTCATGGTAAGTGGCTTATTCAGATATACCAATTTTTTTTTTTTTTATCTTTTGAATTATATTCTATTTTCTATGTTTATATATTTTTAGATATATGAATACTTATGTTGTGTTACAACTGCCTACAATATTCAGTACAGTGATAAGCTGCTTATGTTTGCAACCGAGAAGCAATAACTGTATAACCTAGGTGTATAGTAGGTTTTATCATCTAGGTTTATGTAAGTACATTCTATGATTTTCATACAACAATGAAATCATCTAACAATGCATTTCTCAGAATGAATCACCATGGTTAAGAGACATATAACTGAAGTTACAAATAATACAGAATGTCCTATGCCAGCACCAAGGGTCTTTCAAGTTCTGAGCGCCTGGGTGAAATCTAAGATAGAAGGTTATAGGGAGCTTCTAATTTTCCTTCCACCGTAGGAAGGTGGAAGGAGAGTCACATATCACAATACCTTAATCATTATACTTGAAAAATAACTATTTCTAAATCTACTGGCCCTCAATCCTTAATAGTTATCAACAGGCTCAGAATTTCCATGTGTGCTATCACTAGCAACAGAAAACTGGAATTTTATAATGCAAACATGAAAGACTTGGATACTTACGTTTTGCCCATAATTTGACTGCTCTTAGGGTGAGTCTAAAAGTTTCTTTATTTGGCACTAAATGCAAAATTTCATCAGTAACTCTACATCCTGAAAAACAAAAAATATTCATTTTCCACTGTGCAACAAAACTCAATTAAAATGCCCTCCTAACCTCCAGACTCTCAAATGCTAACAATATGAAAGGTATATGTCAGGGTTCATTTTCTACATGTATTTGAAATTTAGCATTCACATATAAGAAAGTACTTTGCTTTTGAAGAATTAAAAGTGTATGGGAAATGAAATCCAGTATTAAAAGAGATGGTTCTAAGTATGTTTTTAGTTTTTTTCCACATTTGACTTTGTTAAATACATGCAAGTTGTGTAACTGTTCTTGCTTCAACACAAACCTTATTCACAAATAGTATGATTTATTGTTACATTCTATCTATAAGTATAGCAATTAAACAAGATACTTAAAACTAATGGTTCTCAAAGTATAGACTATGGACCCTTTAGAATGTGTGAGGTCAAACCCATTTTTATAATACCAAGGCATTCTTTGTCCTATTCACTATGTTAACATTTGCACTGTTGGTACAAAAGCATCCCTGTTAGTACTTTTGCAGGGAATGGGGCAGTGGCAACAAAGTATATACAATACATGATTTACTAACACACACAGTTAAATAAAAGGATAAATAACTATGATAGTATGAGCTGTAGGTTGAACTACCTGTTTGTTTTTTTTCCCCAAGGAACATCAATTTTACTTGAAGGTATGATTGACGAATAAACTATGGTTATTTACAGTCAGGTATTTAAAAATGACCTAAGTAAGCTCCTCACTTCAAGGAAACCAAATGACACGATTTATTGCCAATAAAAAAATATAAATTAGAATTTTGGATAATGTATATCTGCTACTGTGACCCTGGCAGACTTCTAAAAAAAATTGATGGTGATAATAATGAATGCAATTCAGAAAATATTTTAAACTGAAATGTTTAACATTAACATTAACATTTGGAAGATATAAATAACTCTGAACCAGTATTTTCCAAATGACTAAGGCGTGATATAGTATAAAACCATGCATGAGGAAAAGATCCATTCAAAGGAAAAAACAGCAAATTTTAATATGATAGTATAAAATTTCAATTGGTATGGTTTTAGATTCCATACTCTAATTAACCTTTTAGAAACAATCAGTTTTATTCAGCAATAAAAAAAAGGAACAAACTACAAATATGGATGAAATTTACGAACATGCTAAGTGAAACAAGTCAGACACAAAGGATCACATATTACATGATTCAATTATATGAACTGTCAGAAAAGGCAAATTATAGAGACAGAGGATTAGTGGTTGCCTGAGATGGGAGGGGTTGGAAGGGAAAATGATGGCAAATGGGTATGAGGGATCTTTTGAGAATGATGAAATGTTCTAAAATTGGATCATGGTGTACAACTCTGTTAATACACTAAAAGACTATAGAACTGTACATTTGGAAAGGATAAAGTTTATGGTATGTAATTATATCTCAAAAAAACTGTTAGGAAGAAAAAAATTGTCGCTGGTCATGTTTTGGTATAGTATCAAAGAAGAAAAACTACAATTATCTGAAAAGGTTTAAAACATTCCCCCCTTTTCAACTTTATAGTGAAAGGCCAGATTTTCTTCTTATATTTTATCAAAAACAAAATATTATAAGAGGTTGACTACAGAAGCAGATAGAATAACTTAGCTATCTTTTATTAAGTCAAATATTTAGATTTGCAAAAATTTAAGTCATTTTTTTATATACAAAATTTATTTCCTTAACTAGCAATAGATTTATTACTGTTATTTCTATGAACTAATAATTACTTTTAAAATTCGGTTTTATTTCTAATATGGTAAATACTGACCTATATAATCCACATAAACAAAAGCACTTTGTAGTTTTCTATAAATCTTCTTAAGAGTTTAGAGGTCCTGAGAGCAAGTTTGTGAACCATAAACTCAAAACATAAACAACGTTTCAAATTAAATTTGTGGTTTTTGCGATGCTTAAATATGGTCATATTATCTGTACATTATCTATGTAAAGAAAATTACATCATCTGATATGTGTGTACACTGGGAATTGAACCCAGGGTCTTTCCCATGCTAAGCACATGCTCTACCACTGAGCTACATCCCCAGCCAACTTGACTTGTAACAGAGTGATTCCAATCCCTAAAAGAGTTCATTAATACTTCTACAAAAAGAGCTCTATTTGTTTTCAAGCAGTATCTGAGATTTATTTTTAGAAACTTACCATTTAAGCTGCGAATACACCTTATATCAAGGCTTCTCAGGCGAGAGTCGTCTCTTAGATCTAAATTATCTGATATGGTTTGTATTGCCAGTCTTGCAAAGACTAGATCAATCTTTGGAAAGAGGTAAAAAAAAAAAAAAGAGAAAAATATTACTTTTTCTCCTTCCAGTCCATCCTCCCCCACCCCACCTCAAAAATATAAAAAGTTCTAATTATTAACTGGGAAGTTCTATCAAAACTTCAAAAGGCATATGCAGGTAATCTCACTTGAGTGAAGTTTTACAGTAATTAAAATTTCTAGTTATGGTAAATATTGTGATATTTAGCAAATATGCCAAGCATTTAAAAAAAAAAAATCTTTTGATTGGATTTCTAAATAAAGATGGAAGACCCTGCACACATTTACATTCACTCCTTCTTGAAACCCAACCAAAATATCAGAAATTTTGTTTGGTTTAATTTGAATTTGAAGGCATAATCCAATAGGACAGAGAGATAGAGACAGCAAGAGCTATGAAAGCTAGAAAGCAGATGAACAAGTAGTAATAGTCCCAGAAGACCTAGCAAAGCAGATATAAAACACATTTGGGAACTAAGGACAGACAACTATAAATACATCATAAATAAAAAGGAACATTTAGAAAATAAAAATTATTCCTAGAAATTAAAAACAGGACAATAGAAATGAAAAAGAAAAGCAAGCTTAAGACAAAAAAACACCAAAAAAGCAGAATAAAATTAAGAAGATGTGATTAAAGCAGGCTGCTCTGGAGAACCAAAATAAGCATTTAAGTAGTGGGGGTTGGGGGTACAAAAACAGAAAATGCCATAGAATTCAATAAAAGTTCCAAGAACTAAAGGATGAAACTTCCAAACTGAAAGAGGATGACTGATTGCCTACTAGCACACTGGCTGAAATGGCACTAGCTTAAGTACATCACCATCACCATGAATTTTACAACTATGAAGACAAAACCAAAAAACCAAAAAAAAAAAAAAAAGACAACAAACTTCCAAAGAGACAAAATTGGCATATACAAAGAATGAGGAATCAAAATGGAAAATGGTAACGCACTTTTCAATGCAGTATGGAAGCTAGAAGATAATGAAGAAAAGCCTTCAAATTTCTGAGAAAAATCATTTCCTACCTAGAATACTATAATCAGCCAAATTATCAATTTAGTTTAAGAATGGAATGAAGACATCTTTAAAACATGCAACATATTGAAAAATGTGCTTTTTCAGTAAGTTAGTGGATGTGCTCCATTAAAATCAGAGTAAAAAAGAAAGAAAAAAATTCTAGAGAAGCAAAAGGAAATTACAAGATATTGGCAAAGGAAGATGCCAGGATGACAGCTATACACTAAGTCACAAAAAACAATCAACTTAGATTGCAAGAGGGGAAAAGACTCAGTTTTTTTTCAAGATGATAATGACATAATATCTGGTGAATCTAAACTTATTTAAAGGAGATTCAGACAACTTGGGAAGACTGGGTTTAAACTATTCACAAACATAAAAACCCAAATAATAATTTACTTCTAAGGAAACAAAATATCACACAAAGAATGGTAATCTAGTATGCTCAGTGCTCAGCTCTGAATACTGCTTGTAAGATCATAATAAACAGATTATTGCTCCAACTAAAATTATAATAATACAATTATTTTAGATTATGAGATTATGAGAAAAAGAAAAGTATATATAAAAATCATGGGGATAGAGAGAGAGGTTTGTTCATTTACCATGGTGAGATGCTAAAAGAAATGAGAGAAAGGCGAGGGGAAATTTAAAGATTACTACTTAATTCTTTAAGATATGTGCCTACATGGATGCATCTGAGGCACATGTCTTGTAATACCAGCTATTTGGGAAGCTGAGGTAGGAGGATCATAAGTTTGAGGTCAGCCTGGGCAACTCAGTGAGACTCTGTCTCAAAATAAAAAATAAAAAGGGCTGGAGATGTAGTTCAATAATATGGTACCTCTGGGTATCATTCCCCAGTATCAAGGGGATAAAAATATGTGCCTATGTTAAGTCTGATTATAAGCAAAACAAACAACAAAAATGTTTTCAAACCAAAAAACAGTTCCATTATCAAGTCAGAAAAATACTGAACACTTACTTCAATACCATCAAATTCAAATTTTATAACAGGTACAAAAGCATCTTCTACAGCCTACAAAAGAGGAAAACAATTATAACACACAGGTTAATCCTCTCTCTATCCTTCTTAAGTGCCAATAATGTAAATGTCTTTGCTTCTAATTTGTATTTTAACTCAACTGAAGAATGTTGTTCATCTTACATTCAGGTTAAGGACTTCTACTTTGTGACCTGTGTTACTTAAGATAAACAAAATGCTTATGACAGTAGATATTAAACATCCTCCTAAAAATATTTGTCAGAAGATGGAAAGCAGACTGTTGTCATTAGGATACATACTATTTCTTGGGTCTAAATTGAAAACTGATTATTTAAAAAGAGCATTAGTGTTAGAAGTTTTAAAATAATCAGAACTCTTTTTTTTTTTTTCTTTGCAGTACTGGGAATCGAACTCAGGGCCTTTTGCTTGCAAGGCAAGCACTCTACCAGCTGAGCTATCTCCCCAGCCCCAGAACTCTTGACTAATAAAAAAATTGCATTTGTAGGAATAAGGCCAGTAAATACAAATTATTGGTACTAAAATTTTATTTGTTGAATAAATAGCTAGATATATACATTATACAGTTATTAACTGAACCTTACACATAATAGCACACATAATTTGATAATGTATCAACCATTTATCAGATACTAGAGTACATAGTTTATGTAAATTATCTCATCAATCCTTAAAAAAAAACCTTATAAAAATGTTATCACCATATCTTTAAAATAAAGATAAAATATAGATGAGAAAACTGAGGCTCAGAGAGAATAGGTAACAACTAAGGTCTAAGAAGAGCTAAAAGTGATATTCTAGATGCAAACCCAGGTTTGTATAATTATAAAGCTTATGTTCTTAACTTTATGTGTTAGTTTAACAAAACATAGCAACTTTTTATGAGGCATTTCAATAATCCTAAGACCTAGGATAATTAGGTCATTAATTTTAAAATATCAAATACCAGAGGATACTTACTCTTAAGTTTCTAATTCCATCTTGATGTTTCAATTTTTCAAAAAAAGACTGAAAAAAATCAGATCTTTCCACGTGTCTGGGAGCTACACAAAGTGCATCAATGTCAGCTCCTACAAATCAAAATATTTCTTATGAAGAAAAGCATACTATGTATTACATTTTCATTAAAAGTTCATGCAAACATATATACAGAACAAAGTAAGGAAGATGTGTATAAGAAAAATGTTAAAAAAGATTAGTTTTGAGTAGTGATAATGGGAATTTTTCTTTTACATTTTCTAACTGAGAACAACAAATAAGCATTTATTCAAAGTTCTTATCACTAGAACATAACCAAAATCAGTTACCTTTGGTGTGTACTCCAAGCCTATAGGATCCAAATGTGAAAATTTTACCTCCAACAGTAGCCACAACAGAAGGTGGGAGATTCTAAAATAAAATTATACAAAAGGTATTCAATATTTCAAGTTATATGTATAAAAAGTGTCTATACATTCTACTGTCATGTATAACTAAAAACAAAAATTTTTTAAAAAGTAACTAAATGCTTACTGCCTTTACACAGTACATTTGTCAACTTTGGTTAAGATGAGATCTGTTAAGGTACTTCAGGGATCTTTTGGTTGTGACATGAAATAAACAGGTGTATCCAAAGGGAGAACAAAACATTCAGGTCCACTACACATGCCCACATCTCTACCTCTTTATCTTAAAAATAAGTTTTTTTTTTCTGATCACTTGACTCTACCTGACCCCTCCAAATCCCTACCTTTGGATTCATCATTTTCAACAGTCAACGGGGAACTCTTAACTACCAAATTAATGAGCTTTCAATTGTTTATAACTTGATACTCTCAGTCTATCCCATTTCCCCTTAATGTATGTTTAATTTCTTGACTCTAGTTCTGCAAGCTTTCTCAGGAAAGTGAGGTCATTCTTGACATATCTTTATGAGAGCTAATCTAACAACTTCAATTAATAGTTCTATGATTGTACCATAATTAAAAAGTTACTTTTCACCCTCCAGAGCTGCCTATCAGATATTTTCAGGCATCCTGGTCCACTTGAATATCCATTCCTCAAACAAGCAAAATATTCTATTATAAAAACCAACATCCCTCTTGATTTCTCCATTTCTGTTCTCATTATTCTTACTGCCCAAACTTATTATTTTGGTTAATTCTTAGTTTATAGCTCTTAAATTTGTTGCTTCCCTTCTAATCAACTACTCCTCCCCGAACTTGAGGCTATTTAATAGTTATCCTAGGCTATAATCTTGCCCTTAATCTTTCTCTTATTCTGTTGTATAAAATTCACTGACATTCCTAAATTATTCCATTACATACTACTTTTGCTCAGAACTTTATAGTGCAATCTTCTTGGACTTGAAATAAAGATTCTTGGGCTCTTTCCTTTCTGAAGTTCCAACTACCAAATTACTTCATAACCCAATCTCCATTATCACTGCATCTGCCGTCGCCCCTGCCTCAAATGCTTGCCCATCCTCTCTGAGTATCTTCAATATTTTTTTCAAAATTCACTTCAAGTTCTACCTCTTCCATGAAGTCTTCCCTGATTATTCTCACTCAGTAATAAGTTCTTTTTCCTCTGTGCTCCTCTACTATTATAATCTCTAAATTCTTTATACTACATTTATTAACCCTTAAATGTCTCATCTCTCTAACCATATTTAAATCCTCAAAGGTGAGAATTGTGCCTATTACTTCTTTGAATTTTCCTATACTATCTAGTACAAGAATATCTGTTCAGGCTGGGGATATAGCTCAGTTGGTAGAGTGCTTGCCTCACAAGCACTAAGGCCCTGGATTCAATCCCAAGTACCACCAAAAAAGAATATCTGTTCATTAACTTGAATAGAACTACCTGTATAGCAGGATATAATGTTTGTTACTTCTTCTGTTTAATGAATATTAATGTTTTGAGAACATCACAATTTTATAGTTAGAAAGAAATCAGTAAATTTATCAATGACTAACGTGAATCAAAAAGATAAAGAAGCCAGAACGCTAAAATCTTTCAGTTCACCTCTCTACTCTGAAATTTATGAACCTTGCATGATTTGTGAGAAAGAAATACACTGAATCATGGCTAAAAAAAAAAAAAAAATACATATATATGTATATATATACACACACATATATATACATATACATATATATATATCTTTTTTTGGTAAAATATTTTTAACATAGTCATTTGGCTGAAATAATATGACTTGGGGTTCTAGATCATTTAGAGTTTCTAACACAAACCCTTCAGTTATTTTCCACACTAAAATATGCATAAACCAAAGAATTATAGTTGACACAGAAAATGTCCAATGATCAAGTCCCATTCATGCCTTTCTGCTGGGTACAAAAGCAGGCCCAGTGTTGCCAGATCTGATGTTTCATAAGAAGTCTGAAATTTAGCTTTTTAAATAAAATCTCCTGATACTTAAATTTTGGCCTACGACATATGGGTAAAAAAAAAAAAAAAAATTATGTGGCCTTGCAGGGGTAAATGGGGTAAATCCTCATCTACTTAGAAATTTAATTGTCTAGACTAATTCATCCTCCAGTATACCACAGAGCCAAGTTATAATGTGTTTCAGATAATTCTCAACTCTTGCATCTTACTGCTAGGAAAAAAGACAAGGACCTAATGAAATTTGAATTCCATGTAGTATAGAATCTTACCTTACTCTCACTGACATCAGAAATCCATTCTTTTACTAAATTATTCAATTTACCAAGAACAACCAACCTATAATAAAAAGTAAGATTAAAACTTAAGATTAAAACTTTAAAAAATATTGAAGAAATATAACACAGGCAGTATCTCTGTGTTGGTGTTCGAGTAAAAGCACATTGTATACAGGCTAATACTATCACATCTGTTGATACACAGCACATTTCTGGCATTCTTAGATCTCTAAGAGAGCCAAAGAGATGTCAAATGTGATGATAGTATTTTGGTCTCTGAACTATTTTCAAAATTCAAAAAATCTAGTAAAAATCATAAAGTTATTTTCAATGAGTTGCAGAGGCCAAGAGAATCGTCAACTTTTTTTTTGCTTTATTGTGTAATTAAATAAACTCAATGTGGTACTAGAGGCTAGCATTTGCTCACTGCCAGTCATAACTCTTTGAGTAATTAAAATGGGTAAATTATTATCTAATTTGTGAAGTATATTATTTAATAAAAGCAGTTTGGTATTAAAACAAATTTGCAGTCAATCCCATAAACAAATCCACATTAAAAAAAAAAAAGGAGGGTTTGGGATATCAAAGATAGCATACAAAACTGAACTCCTGACTTGTCTAAACTTGCTTTTCCTTAATTTCCTCCTGGGGTTATTATAATGGCCTTTTAAGTTATCTCTGTTTCTGCCCTTGCACACTTCTTCAGACTATTCGCAATATAGTAGCCAGAGTGACTATATTAAAACAGGAGTCAGATCATGTTAATCTTCTCCTCAAAGCCCTAATAGCTTTCTGCTTCATTCAAAATAAATTGAAACCTTGATAATGCTTTACAAGGTCCAATGTCCAAGGTCCTTCCCACCTCACTTTCTTTAAGCCCAAATTTCCCTGCTTACTTGCTCTGCTTCAGATACTCAGGAGATCTGAACTTGCTATGTACTATTCAAACATACTGGGTACACTCTCACCTCAGGTTTTCTATCCAGAATGTTCATCCCTCAAATATCCACACTCTCACTCATCTTCACATTTTCCCTTAAATGTTACTTTCCCAATGAGGCCTTCTCTGAAAACCTCTACTCCCAGCTTTATTTTTCTCAGTGGCACTTGTGTGTAATACTATATTTATTTTATTCATTTGACTGTTAGTCTCCTCTAACCTCCACCTAAAACGTAAGCAGTAGGAAGGCCAAGAATTTTCTTTTTATCATTTCGGTATCTCTAGGCAGAGACATAAGAAGCATTTAATATATGTTTGTGGAAATAATGATTAAATAAGATACAATAAAATATTTTACAGTTTTCAATGACATACCTGTGGTTCAATTCTTCTTCATCTTCAAATACTCCAAATGGTTTCATGGCATCAATTAATTTTTGCGTGTAAATATGATCAATTTCTTTAGGACATGCCAAACTAATTGGAGAAGTAATTCCATAATGCTTTTGTTGACGCTGGCTGTCCAGCATGGTGTTTCTGTTCAAGAAAAAGAAAACAGCAGACAAAATTTAAAGTATCATATCATACTGATACATTCATCCTCTCAATCCATTCATGTTAACTGAGCTACCCTAGAAATTTATTTAGTACTAACAGTTGGGGCAGGCACTTTTTTTAAAAAGGAAAAATGGGTATGTGTTTATGTTATGAAGGGCCATTTATACTGCCTCCAGTTTTCATGGTTCAAATGTCTTTTCAAGCCAAAAGCAGCATGTGTTGGCATAACACCACTCAGTTCAAATGCAAAGAGCCTGAATGGGATCTGTACCAGGGCTACCTCCACTACACCCTGCAGACTTAAGTCAAGTACCATCTACATTCTAGAATCTTTGAAATGCAAACACTTGAAAGAAAGTTCTTGGTAAAAACAATGGTTTTTTTTCTCCTAAGAAAGAAACAAAACATACCATCAGAAAGTCCTTGTGAAATAATCTGGCTTTTAAAAAGAAATCACAAAAGATTTCTCCTTGGAAAACTCAACACCCTTTGCTTGAATCAGAATGTTATAATCCTACCATTTTGTAGTCTTAACTCTTCATTTTGGAGAGGCACTGATAACATTTCACTGAATAATTATCCAATTCTTTACACTAAATGACAACCTTTTTTTTTATTGGATACAAATGATCCTTCACAGACCCTAGCCATCAGGGAAATTACATTTTCGAATTAGGTGCTACAAATTTCTGAGATCTAGGGTTTACATGAACCAAGAACTTCAAAATAAAGTCTGGAATCCATAAGGATTTGTACAATTTTATTTTGCTATGAAAGTAAAATAAGAATAACACATACACTAACCAACTACCCTTACCATCTATCTTCACCAGGCTATCACTAAGGGCCATCCATAACAAGTAATAGTAAGAATGTAATCTAAAAATAAAAAGCAGTCTCTTAACTTGAATAAATTAGCTGTATAAAAATAACACAGAGAAGAATAGAGGAAGGTTAATGGGTACACAAGTGCAGTTCATGGCACAGCAGGACAACTGTAATTGACAACAATTTATTGTATATTTCAAAACTGACGAATTTGAATGTTTCCAACAAATGTCTAAGGTGATATATGCAATTGTCCTAATCTGGTATTATAATAATCTGATTATATATTATATACATGAAGTATCATAACTGTACCCCATAAATATGTACAATGACTATGTTAAAATTTTTAATCACAAAAATACAATAGTGATTATTTGTTTTTAGATTTTAAGTAGTCAAAAATTGGCTTAACACTACTATTAAATCCACAAAATAAGGCATGCTCTTTAGGTAAAGATTTCATTGGGAGGAAGGGGAAAAACAAATAGAAGATAAAAGAGCCTATACCTTCCAAAAGGACTCCAAGAAACAAAGGGGGAACATCAATACCAGTTTAATTTTCTCCAACATTGATTTTGTAAATGTCTATTAGTTATTTTGTCATACATACACACACACACTTTTTATTTTTTTTTTTGGTACCAGGGATTGAACCCAGGGGTGCTTAATCACTGAGCCACATTGCCAGGCCTTTTTATTTTGAGACAGGGTCTCACCAAGTTGCTTAGGGCCTTGCTAAGTTGCTGAGGTTGGCTTTGAACTTGCAATCCTCCTGCCTCAGCCTCCTGAGTAGCTGGGATTATAGGGGTGCCCTACTGTGCCCCACTCAAATTGTATTTCCTTTAAAAGATTAGGCTTTTTATCTTCAGTGAGCTACAGAGGTATTCTGGTATTGTTTGTGTTTGCTTACATGTATATGATAAAGAGATGGGACAGACTGATTAAATATTACCATTTAATTAATCTCAATAACAGAGAAGCACGTTGTGAATAGTGCTATTTTACAAAAAAGAACCTCAGGTTCAAAGAGAGAAAAAGAGCCAAAATCTGAACTCCAAAACCTCTTTGCACCATTCTGTTTTCTCCTTCATAACTACTTCTGACACTACGGTCCTAGGTCTCAATTTCTTATATGTATTCTCAAAATGTTGGCTACTGAGGTCCCTACTGACACTAAAAATCTCAAATCTAGGGTTCTGAACCTCCCACATCTAAACAGGAGCGATTGGGGGTTGTAAACAGCATATTGCACATTCCCTTCAACCCATCAATTTTACTTATAGGCAAACACCATAGAGAAAGTCTAGTAAAGTGGACAAGAAGACATGTAAAAGAATGTTTGTTGCCACACTGTAACATTAAAAACCAAAAATATCTTAAAACAGTCACTAACAGGAAAAGGACTAAATTAGGTCATATCCCTATGACAGAGTACAACACATTAGTTAATATAAATTAATTAAAACTGAAACTATTAACATGAACAGCTCAGATACCATGTTGCTCTAAAGAAACAAGCTGCAGAATGACAAGTGTGATACTAGTTATAAAGTTTAAAAACAAGTAAAACAATGACAGCTATTATAGATACACGTATATAAAGTATAAAAAGATGCATCAACAATAAACACCAAATTCAGGACTGTGGGGATCTATGAAGAGGGACATGAATGGGACCAGATAAGAGGGCACGAGAGTCCTTCAGATGTACCTGGAATGTTTGACTTCTTTTAAATAAATAAATAAATACAGATATATGTACACACAGCGTGTTAGTCTTTGGAAGGAATGGGTGGTGGCACAAACGGTGTTTCAGCTCTTTGCATTTTTTTTATATATATGTTTGAATTAGTTCCCAATAAACCGAAATGTAAGAAGCTCTGACAAAATCTTAAAAAGCAAATAAACTGTTTCTGACTTATAAAAGTGTGAGCAGGAGGTACAGACCGGTAGATATTATGGGCAGGTGGGGAGGCCTGAGGAGGGGGCGTCGGCGGCGAAAAGACCTTAGCCTTTATCAAAGAGAAACCCATGGGCTGGAATAGGTCATTCACTCCTGAAGACCTGAAGACCTGAAGACAGCCACTCCGGCAGGGAGGAGGGGGAGGCAGGGGGATGGTATTTGCGCCAATGCAGACAGGAGCAGACGGGCTCAGACACAGCTGAGGACAGGAGAGTGACCGACAATTTCTCCCCATGGGCACAAGCACTTCTCTCCCTCCTCATCAGTGTCTGGGGGCGTCCTCAGAGGCGGGACAGGTGGGGGTAGATGGGGACTCCAGAGTCCCCGAGTTCAGGCAGGGCTGGCTAGGTAAGCCGCCGGGTGTAGGGGAGGTGCCACTGCGGACCGGTTGGGAACCGGGAAGGAGAACACTGAGGCAAGGTGCGGTCAGGGCACGAGGGACATGAAGGGAAACGAAGCCCTGGGATGACCACCTCAGCACACCTCTCCCCACCTCGCCCTCAACCGCCGCCCCCCACCACTTACGCAGACATCTCTTTCATCGCTTCCTGCGTCTCCCTCTTCAGCGAGTGTCTTTCGCTGTGGAGTCCTGTTCTCGTTCCTCCTTTCTTCCTGTATCCACTTTCCTCCAGTCACTTGCAGCTCGCTTGCTCTCTCACTTTCCCACTTACTATAGCCGAGGCATCCAAACGAGTAGTGAAAACACCACAAAACCGGCTCTATTTATGACAATACAGCGCGGACGACGCCAATATGGCGCCTCTTCCCAGACTGCCTCTCGTCCCCTGCAGCCCCGCCCCTGGGTCCCGGGCCCGCCCTCGACCACGCCCGCTCAGCCTTCGGCTTGCGTTGGCCCCGCCCACAAGGGGGTGAGCGCTTTCGCTGGGAACGCAGATCTGGGAAAAGCTTTTGGTTCTCTCCTTTGTCCGTGGGGCTGTCAATCCAAGCAAATCTCTTGGAATGTAATTTGGGAAATATGTTTTTCTTGTTTCTCCGATGAAAGCATGTATATATTTAAAAAATACCACAGGCTTGCCTAACAAATACAATTTTAACTCTTCAATTATCCCACATCTTTAATTTAATTAGGTGTAGTCAAACGTAATCAATCCACTTGTCAAGGAGATTGTGTTGTGAGAAGGTCACACCCAGGAACGTGCGACTTTAACACAATTATCCTAGGGAAAAGCAAGCTTGTAAATTGGAGGCTAACTGTTCACTTCACCCCTAAGTGCCACCCCCTGATTCATGACATTCTGGCATTTAGCTGAGAGAGGCTGAAAGTAATTGCTAGCAGTTTGCACCAGGATAAATCCAAGGGTGAATCAAAATCTCACACTTTCAAATAGTGAAGATCATGCTCTATGTGATTGTAAGGATGAAAATGGGAAAATAATGACTGGTTTTAAAATGTTAAATTTTTTAAAAATTTCAAATACTAACTCATTACAAAGAAAGGATGTCAAGAAGCTGCTTATTCTTGGAACGTGACTCAGACACAGTAAACAGAAGAGAATACTTACTGACTTATTCATTTATTCATTCAAGAATATTTATTGAACACCCAATCTGTTTTAGGAACTGTTTTATGCTCCAGGACTTACTGGTATATAAAACTAGATGTTAAAAACAACAACAACAACAACCCTGCCCCCCCCCAAAAAAAAAAAAAAAAAAAAAAACAAGATGTATTCTTTGACCTTATCAAGTTCAGAGTTTGGTAGAAAAAAAAATCAAATACAAATGATACACTTTTATTGTATAGCTAAAGCGCATACTATGTGTCAGGCACTGGAGAAATTTAATTGCTGTCCTCAAGAAGTCATGTCCTAGTGGAGGAGAACATATACATAGATCATTAAAACACAGTATCGTCTATGATACAGAGGGATCCGGATGATAAAGGGAGACCTAAAGAGGACCACCTAAATTTAGGATGTGTCAATAGTGGCTTCCTAGAAAAAGGGATGCTGCCTAAAGTAGCAAGATTTGAGAGTAGGAATTGGATGTAGATGATGGGAAGAAAGCAAAACCTATTCCAGGCAGCATAGAGCAGGAACTAGCATAGGCTTCAAGGCAAGGTAGACCCAAAATTGAGTTCTAGGTTTCCTGTTGACTGGTTTTGTGACAATATCAACAACGAAACAAACATAAATTAATCTTAAAAAAGAAAACATTTTTCTTCATCTATAAAATAAACGAGAATCAAATGAGAAGAATACTGTGACCAGTACGAATCTCAGTCCAAAAATCCAGACTTATACTAATTAGCACTTTATTTTTAAAAACTTAAGCTTTGACTCTGATTCCCTTATTCTTCTGAGCTAACAGGCAAGGCAATTTTGGTTGTGTTTTCCCCCTCATCCCCTTTCTTGGGGGTAGTATCAAGGAACTTGTAGATATAGGGCCAATTATGAACATCTGGTGCTGGACCACTTTCCTGTCCTGTGGGCATCTGGGCCTAGAGGGTTTCTGATGTATCTGGGGCTCATGATAAGGGCCTCTGTCTCAGCCCAGAGTGCCCAACTCTTTTCATCTCCTCCATGGGTTTGTGTATCTTGCTACTGTGGGAGACAGACAGCCTCCTTTCCTCAAGTTTTCTAACCAATATCTTTGTTACTGCCTAAGTGGAGTTCTCTTCAGGGCTCAGCCTTGTTTCAAATAGAAAAGCCAGAAAGACTTGCTGGTGAATTCTGCTATCTGGACAGCGTAGAGCACTTAGCACAGTGCCAGGCTCATAAGGATTCAATAAATTAAATTTTCTCTCTCTGTCTTTTGGTACTTGAAATTGAAACCAGTGGTGCTTTTACCACTGAGCTACACCCCTGGTTCCTTTTTACTTTTTAAAATTTTGAGACAGGGTCTCACTAAGTTGTGAGATGCTCACTAAATTGCTGAGGCTGGCCTCGAATTTGCAATCCTCCTGTCTCAGCTTCCCAAATTCCTGGGATTATGGATGGGAGTCACAACTGGCTGATAAAGTTAACTCTTATTTACACTGATTACCAAATTCTTATCTCAGTTTTTGTTTTTTATTTGTTTTTGAAATATTTATTTTTCTTTCTATTTTTTTTTTTCTTCTGATTCCTTCTTTACCTGCAGAGAATAATTTGTTTGTAATCATCTATTATAGCAATTTGGAAGGAAGGTGAATTCTCTTTTAATCCTATTAATTCAGTGAAATCTTAGGTGTTTCTAAGATAGCTTTTAAACTATGTTTAATAATCAGAGTCAACATCAGAACAATACATTTTAATTCACCTTTACATAATTTATAGTTTGGCACTGTTTAATTGTTTTTCTTCCCATTTTTCTGTCTTGTTAATCTACCTGAGATTAAATCCCTATTAAGTACATTTTTTCTTTTGCAGTATACATTATAACTGTATTTGTTTCAAATTACAAAAGTAACCCATGCTCATAAAAAGAGAGTGGATATGCATCCCTCCCTTCCATTTTTTTTTCCCTTCCTTCCATCTTTAACTCTAGTTTTTCCCTCCAGGGGAACCATTATTTTTTTTTTCTTTCTTTATTTTTTTTTATTGTAAACAAATGGGATACATGTTGTTTTTCTGTTTGTTCATGGCGTAAAGGCATACCATTTGTGTAATCATAAATTTACATAGGGTAATGTTGTTTGATTTATTCTGTTATTTTTTCCCTTCCCCCCACCCCTCACACCCCTCTTTTCCCTCTATACAGTCCTTCCTTCCTCCATTCTTGCCCCCCTCCCTAACCCTAACTCTAACCCTAACACTAACCCCTCCCACCCCCCATTATGTGTCATCATCCACTTATTAGCGAGATCATTCGTCCTTTGGTTTTTTGAGATTGGCTTATCTCACTTAGCATAATATTCTCCAATTTCATCCATTTGCCTGCAAATGCCATAATTTTATCATTCTTTATGGCTGAGTAATATTCCATTGTATATATATATATATATACCACAGTTTCTTTATCCATTCATCAATTGAAGGGCATCTAGGTTGGTTCCACAATCTTGCTAATGTGAATTGAGCAGCTATGAACATTGATGTGGCTGTATCTCTGTAGTATGCTGATTTTAAGTCCTTTGGGTATAGGCCAAGGAGTGGGATAGCTGGGTCAAATGGTAGGTCCATTCCAAGTTTTCTAAGGAATCTCCACACTGCTTTCCAGAGTGGCTGCACTAATTTGCAGCCCCACCAGCAATGTATGAGTGTACCTTTCTCCCCACATCCTCGCCAACACCTGTTGTTGCTTGTATTCTTGATAATCGCCATTCTAATTGGGGTGAGATGGAATCTTAGGGTGGTTTTGATTTGCATTTCTCTTATTACTAGAGATGTTGAACATTTTTCCATATGTTTGTTGATTGCTTGTAGATCTTCTTCTGTGAAGTGTCTGTTCATTTCCTTAGCCCATTTGTTGATTGGGTTATTTGTATTCTTGGTGTAGAGTTTTTTGAGTTCTTTATAGATTCTGGAGATTAGTGCTCTATCTGAAGTATGATTGGCAAAGATTTTCTCCCACTCTGTAGGCTCTCTCTTCACATTGCTGATAGTTTCCTTTGCTGAGAGAAAGCTTTTTAGTTTGAATCTATCCCAGTTATTGATTCTTGCTTTTATTTCTTGTGCTATGGGAGTCCTGTTGAGGAAGTCTGGTCCTAAGCCGGCATGTTGAAGATTTGGACCTACTTTTTCTTCTATAAGATGCAGGGTCTCTGGTCTGATTCCAAGGTCCTTAATCCAGTTTGAGTTTAGTTTCATGCTCGGTGAGAGAGATGGGTTTAATTTCATTCTGTTGCATATGGATTTCCAATTCTCCCAGCACCATTTGTTGAAGAGGCTATCTTTTCTCCATTGCATATATTTGGCACCTTTGTCTAGTATGAGAAAATTCTATTTATTTGGGTTTGTGTCTGTGTCCTCTATTCTGTACCATCGATCTACCTTTCTATTTTGGTACCAATACCATGCCGTTTTTGTTACTATTGCTTTGTAGTAGAGTTGAAGATGTGGTATTGCGATACCCCCTGCTTCGCTCTTTCTGCTAAGGATTGCTTTAGCTATTCTGGGTTTCTTATTCTTCCAGATGAATTTCATAATTGCTTTGCTCTATTTCTGTAAGGTACTTCATTGGGATTTTAATTGGAATTGCATTGAATCTGTATAGCACTTTTGGTAGTATGGCCATTTTGACAATATTAATTCTTCCTATCCAAGAACATGGGAGATCTTTCCATCTTCTAAGGTTTTCTTTAATTTCTTTCTTTAGTGTTCTGTAGTTCTCATTTTAGAGGTCTTTCACCTCTTTTGTGAGATTGATTCCAGGGGAACAATTATTAACAGCTGTGTATTTATTCTTCTAGCACCCCAAATCACATATAAATATGTACCGGTGATTTTGTTGTATTTTTTTAAATTTTGGAAACAATGGAATATCATACATATTCTGTTCCTTACTTTTTAAAAACAACTCAAAATTATGGGCATCTTTTCATGTTAGCAAATGTTATAGGTTGAATAGTATTCTCCAAAATATCTTTTTCTCTACATTTTTAAATTGGTACATTATAGTTGTACATAATGGAGGGATTTGTTGTTAAATATTTGTACCTATACACAAATGGTCTCCCAAATTTCATATGCTGAAGTCTTAACCCATGGTACCTCAGAATTGTGACTGTACTTGGAGATAGTGTCTTTAACGAAGTAATTTAGTTCAAATTAAGTCATCAGTGTGTATCCTACAACATGATTGGTGTCCTAATCAGAATAAATTTGGACACAGATGGGTAGAGAGATAGTATAGTTTGGATCTGGAATGTTAATGTTTCATATGTTAAAAGGCTTGTTCGCCAGTGAAGTAATGTTCAAGGTGGGACTTTTGGGGAAGTGATTGGATCATGAGGGCTTTAAACACGTTATTGGATTAACCCACTTATAACTGAATGGCCTATTGGGAGGTGATGGAAACTGTAGGAGGGGGGACCTAGTTGAAAGGGGCATGCCCTTGGGAACTGTATCTTATCTCTGGCCCTTTCCCTTTCTCATTCTTTCTCCTTTCTGGCTCTCAGGAGCTGAGTACCCTTCCTCAGCCACACCTTGATGTTCTGTCTTGCCTCAGGCCCAAAGCGAAGAATGGCCAACCTCAGACTGAAATCATGAGCCAAAATAAACTTTTCCTTCTTTAAGTTGTTTTTGTCAGGTATTTTGGTTACTGTGTCAAAAAGCTGACCAATATACTACTTTGTTCCATTTAAAAACATTATTCTTTTATTTTGTTCTTTTTAATATTAGTAGTATTCTTTGTCATAGATAATACATAATGCATCATCATACTATTGTATTTAGCCATTTCTCTAGTGTCTCAAATTTGTTTATATTATAAATACTGCTATAATAAACATCCTGTTACATATATTTATATATTCTTTGTACTTGTGCACTAGTCCTTGATGCTTCTTTTTTTTTTTTTTCTTTTGAGAGAGAGGATCTCTTACTATGTTGTCCAGTAATGTCTTAAATTCCTGGTCATAAATGATCCTCCCCACTCAAGCTCCTGAGTGGCTGGGACTACAGGTATGCACCACCATGCCCAACTAATCGAATATATTCTTTTTTTTTTCTCTCCTTATTTTCTTTTTTGGCACTGGGGGATCAAATCAAGAGCTTTACACATGTGAGAAAAATGCTTTACCTTGCAATATTCCAATTCCTTCATGAAGGCTACACCAGTATTTACTCCAACCAACAATATGTACAGATGATCTGATTTCTGAAACCCTCACAAATGTTAGATATTAAAAACACTTGTTATACTTATTATGAAAATTATGTATGTACATAAAAATAGAATAGTGTAATAAATACCATATACCTATCATTTATGTTTAATTTTTTTAGTATTTGTCATGTTTCACATGTTTTGTTGAAGTCTTTAAAGTAAGTACAGTTATGGCATCTCATTCTTAAATATTTTGATATGCTTATCTAATAAAAACACTTTCCTGTGTGCCATGGTAATATTACTACATTCACATTTCCCTACTTTTTCCTCAAGTATCTTTTGCACTGTTTGTTCATAGTGGAAGCCAAGAACAATGACTCCATTTGGTTGTTGGGTCTCTGAAGTGTGTTTTTTTCCCCATTATTTTATTGGTTCATTACAGTTGTACAGAATGGTGGGATTGTTGTTACATATTTGTACATGCATACAATATAACATTATAATTTGCCCAGTATCATTACGTAGCACATCCCCCGCCACCCTCCCCCTTCCTAGTCCCTTTTCTCTATTCTATTGATCTCCCTTTGATTTTCATGAGATCCACCCCAAACTTTCTTTTCCTTTTTCCTCTCTAGTTTCCACATATGAGAGAAAACATATGACTATTGACCTTCTGAGTTTGACTTATTTCACTTAACATAATGGTCTTAAGTTTCATCTATTTTCCTGCAAATGACATACCTTCATTCTTCCTTGTGGCTGAATAAAACTCCATTGTGTATGTATACCACATTTTCTTTATCCATTCATCCATTGTTGGACACCTAGGCTGGTTTCATAGTTTGGTTATTGCTAATTGTGCTACTATAAACACGGGTATGCATGTATCACTACAGTATGATGACTTTAATTCTGTAGGGTAAATACCAAGTAACGGTATAGCTGGTCATGTGGTTGTTCCATTCTTAGTCTTTTGAGGAGCCTTCACGCTGATTTCCACTGATCATACTAATTTACAATCCCACCAACAGTATAGAAGTGTTCCTTTTTCTCCACATCCTCTTCAGCGTTTATTATTTGTATTCCTGATGACTCTCATTCTGACTGGTGTGACACAAAATCTCAGTGTAGTTTTAAATTGAGTTTCCCTAATTGCTAATGATATTGAATATTTTTTCATGTATTTGTTAGCCATTTGTATTTCTTCTTTTGAGAAGCATCTAATCATTTGCCCATTTATTAATTGGGTTATTTGGGGTTTTTTTAGTGTTGTTTTTGAGTTCTTTATGTATTCTAGATATTACTTTATGTATCTGGGAAAACTTACATTAACTCAGAAAACTTTTTCTGGCAGATTGTTGTAGCAGGTCATTATACTGGGTTATTACTAGCACTTAAGGAAAAAAAATATGTTTTGGTAGTCTCAGGGATCAAACCGAGGGTCTTATGCATGCTAGATACTCTACCACTGAGCTAAATACCTAGCAAGGACTAGCACTTAAAAAAAATGAATAGGAAAGTGTGATCCCTCAGGTAGATCGTCCAAAAAATGATCTTTGGAGCTAATGCTGGGGTTGCCTACATACTGTGCCAGCTGGAACAAAGGTCTCCCCTTCTATCAGCAGCAGGAGCAGGGCCAAACTTAGCTTCTCACAAGATGGCTTTCTGTCCCGAGCAGATGGGGCAACAAATTCCTAAAGATCCCTAGGTACTAGGAAGTTGGCTTTCCCAGACAAGTCCTGGAACAGCTGGTTCCTAAACTCAGTCACCTTGGCTCTAGTTTCTGTGTCCCACATTCTGATAAGGCTGTTTTCTTACAATTTTGCTCCAAGAAGGCGTCATCTCAGGCAGGAAATATCCCTTCACTGCAATACATTTAGCACCCAGTCTTAGCATCTTTCTTTTCTCTGGATGACCCTTGACTTCATGTTTCCCCATTAAAGCCTTGTTTTAGTCAGTTTTTTTGCTGTTGTGACTAAAAGACCTGACAAGATTAATTTTAGAGGAGGAAAAGTTTGAGAGCTCAAAGTGTCAAAGGTCTTAGTCCATAGACAGCCCCCTCCATTCTTCAGGGCTGAACATCATGGTGGAAGAGTGTGGCAGAAGGAAGCGCTCACATGGTGATCAGAAGCAGAGAGCGAACTGCACTTGTCAGATACAAAATATATACCCCAAAGACATGCCCCCAATGCCCACTTGCTTCAGCCACACCCTACCCATCTTCACCCAGTTAATCCCATCCAGGGATTAATTGACTGATTGGGTTAAGGCTCTCATAACCCAATCATTTCTCCCCTAAACCTCTGGTATTGTCTCACTCATGAACTTTTGGGGAATAACCTCACATCTAAACTATAACAAGCCTGTTCCTTAACCCAAACTGAATGACCACGTACAATTCATCCTGAGCCCTGTTGCAACAGGTGGTAGTCATGAAGGAACTTGATACTCACTTTGAACAACAAAAACACACTGTTGAATTTGTTCTCACTGGATTCAAATTAAGTTTTGCTCAGTCGATTTGAATAAATAGATCTGAATGTTGTCAGAAATTGATTGGACCCCCAACTATGTTTTAAAAAATAGGATATCAGAAGAAATAAGGCAGAAAAAAAAAACTGACAGTAAAGACACTTCAGAAATACAGTAACATACATTGTTGGTGGGACTGTACAACCACTATGGAAATCAATATGGAGGCTCCTCAAAAGACTGGGCATGAACCACCATATGATCCCACTATACCATTTCTTAGTGTGTTTACCTGAAGAATTGAAGTCACCTTACTAAAGTAATATATGCATACCCATGTTTATAGCAGCACAATTAACAGTAGCCAAACTACAGAACCAGCCTAGGTGTCCATCAACAAATGAATGAAGAAAATGTGATACATATACACACGGGGTTTTATTCAATCATAAATAAAAATGAAATTATGGCATTTGCAGGAAATGTTTTCTCTCATATGCAGAAGCTAGAGAGGAAAAAAGAAAATAAAGTTGGGGTGGATATCATGAAAATCAAAGGGAAGGTTAGTAGAGGAAAGAAACCAAGGGGTAGGACAGAGAGGAGGGCGGGAGAGAGGAAATGCTGGGGAGTGATAGTGGCAAAATTATGATGTTAAATTATGTGCATGTAAAAATGTGTAACAACAAATCCCATCAATGTGTACAACTATAATGCACTAATGAAAATGTGAAATAAAAATTTAATGGAAAAAAATGTGCAGTAACTTGTTATAAAATTGTGGGGGAGGAGCAGAGTAGGATGAGAGAGGCAGAATCATAACTGAAGCCCTACATTGGTAGAATCTCTGGGAAAAGGACCCTACTCTTTGAGGTTTTTTTTTTAAATTTTTTTAGACATTGATGGACCTTTATTTTATTCATTTATTTATATGTGGTGCTGAGACTCAAACCCAGTGCCTCACACATGCTAGGCAAGTGCTCTACCACCCAGCCACAACCCCAGCCCTCCTCTTTGAGGTTTTGTGCTTACATGGCTAATTTGTGCCTTGTTGAGACCTCAGTCTACCATTGTGGATGTCAGAAGAGGGAGGAACACCCAAGTGTTGCAATTTCTAAAAGACCTCTCAACCCACTTTCTTTTAACATCCTGGAACAGGGTGGCCTGGACCACATGGTGTTATGGATGTCACAGGACACATTCTAGCATTTCCTATTTATACCATCATTTGTTGTCTCTTCTCAGAGAAAAGAGTACCTTTTGTGATTTGGTTTTATTCTGCTACCCAGTTCATTCAAATCTTGAATTTAGCAGAAATTCCTGTTTCTAATTTGAAATTTCTGTTGCTGGGGCAGATACAGTTGGCTCTCCACATCCACTGATTCACCCAACCTTAGATAAGAAATATCCAAAATAAAACCATGTACATGGGCTGGGGTTGTGGCTCAGTGGTAGAGCACTTGCCTAGCATGTGTGAGGCACTGGGTTCAATTCTCAGCACCGCATATAAGTAAATGAATAAAATAAAGGTCTATCAACATCTAAAAAAATGTTTTAAAAAAACTATGTACATACTGAACATACATGTATAGACTTCCCTCATCATTATTGTGATGGGTTGACAGATCTGACTCCATGAGAATGTTATAGGCCAGACTCTAAGGGAAATGACTAAACAGACTCCATTTTGCTCTGAGACTCCATGTTATGTAGGAAATTAGCTTCTCCCATGGGAACACCCCACCTCTGTACCCATCCTCAGTTACTTAGCCTGACAAGTTTAGCAATACAAAATGACAATTCTTATGTAATGAAAAATTGCTCTCTTTTGATTTCTATTGCTCTTAACCAATGTACCATGTAAATGGTAATTGTGTAAATGTTAGTAATCATTCTTTAGTTTGTACCTAGGTAAGGGTCATTTTAACCCACTTCCCCCTCTGTTGATGATCTCATGATGCTAGTTTGTAATTTTGAATCATAGCAACAGACACTTATGATTGATGTGAATTTTGGTATAAGAACCCCTACAACCCTATGGTCCGGCTGTTCTCCCAATAGCCATTTTTTGGGGGGCATTGTGTGATACAATCAGCCGGCCAGCTTAATAAAAACTCTCGAATTTGGACTTCTCAGTGGTGATTGGTCTATTCTTAAGTTGTACCCATAACAATTATTTCCTAAACTATGTACATAGTATTCACATTGTATTATGTATTGTAAGTAATCTGTACATAAGATATATGCAGATACTACACCATTTTGTAGAAGGGACTTAAGTATCTGTGAATTTTGGCATCCGTAGGGCAGGAGTTGGGGGTCCTGGAAACAATCTCCCAAGGATACCAAGGGATGACTGACTATATTTAATAAGCACAATTTGTTACTTTAAAAATATACTGAATTTGGTGCAAAGGAGGGGCAATCCAAGTGCCTATTCGTTTTTCTCTATATTTAGAACAATATGTAAAACCCTGGACATGCTTTGAACAATTCAAGAGCCCATTGATTAAGAGTTTGATTTTGAGAACATTTCTAATTTCAAGGGTGGATTTTCATGGTATGTGCTTGTGAGATGAGGCTCCCTGGGTCTCATAGTGTTTTCTTGCATTAAAAACCTGCTAGCTTCTTTGAAAGAGACTTTGCCCTGTGTGCTCAGATGCGTCAAATCAAGTAAGGTAGCAATCAACAGCTTTCCTAGGAGCCATCTTGACAGCCTGAAGTTAGGGAACTCAGCATTCCCTTCCAACTGTTAGTCCTCCACACATTCAGAAGGGCAGAAAAAGTCTTTACACCAATTTAAAAACTTTTCCCCCAAAACTCAGGGGATTAACATATAAACTCAGCAGACAGGGAGGTAGGTTTCCTACTTCCCTCCAAATTGAAGCCAAGATTAATTACGAGATTCACCTGTTCCTGAAACAGGCCAGGTAATGGATCCTGGCTGTGCTGCTCCCTGAAGCAGTGCTGGTCCTACAGTTCACAGACTTACTTGCTTTGATCACCTCATTCTCTCTCAGCAGGCCCCAAATGGTTGCCACGGGACACAAGTGCTTAGTTTACAATCGTGTTAATTTTGCTTTTTGTTTGTCTTTAGCAGTTGGAGATTAATGAGTGAAAAGGGTGTTTAAATTTTCAACCAGGCTTCCAATCACTGGGCCAGCCACATTGTCGCTGGCAGTTTTATTACTTTGATTTCCTGAATCAATCAGGTATATGGTTTCTTTGTTCAATATAGGTTATGGTGCAGGAAAAGACAGGCCTACCAGGAATGACTGCTGCTGCTCTGGATTCCATGGAAGGTGACTGTGAAAATATTTTAGCACCTTTGCAGGTTTTCATAGGAGGACTATGTTGTTGGCATATTTTGCTTGTTTGCAGTGCTAGGTAGGGATTGAACCCAGGGACACGCCTCCATTGAGTTATATCCCGGTCCTTTTTGTTTTTTATTTTGGGACAGGGTCTTGCTAAGTTGCTGAGGCTAACCTCAAACTTGCCATACCCTTTAGCCTCCCAAATTGTTGGGATTACAGGAAGTATGCCACCATGCCCGGCTCCTGGTATTCTAAATAAACATTTCTGAAGTATCTTATAAAGGATGTTGCTATGCCTGTTTTTTATAGTGAGGAAATCAAATTAGCCTATATCTGTTACAATGGTGAAAAATAATTCAGAATTTGAAATAAATTCTTTAGAAGTGTGAAACTGTTGCCATTTCAACTCCTGATGCTTCTGAAGTAAGGAAAACAAACTCCATTCCATAGCAAGTTTACTTCAGTGTTTGCCTTCAGGTTTGAACATAAACCAGCTAGGCCTGGGGGATTCTCTCTCAGAGACTTCATATCAAAGAAACCCCCTTCAGGTCTAATACACTGTAATCAAGATTTTATACAAAAATTACAACTGAGTATGCATTGTTCCTGGATATAAGGGACAAGAAAAACTGTGATTTAATCTGGTCTTTCTAAAGCACAAAACTGATCATGAAACTTCTTGTTTTAACATCTGTTGTAGTTTAGACCTTGAATGTTGACAGAGGTCCATGTATGAAAGGCTTGGTTCCCCAGTCTGTAGCACTGCCAGGAGGTGGTGGAACCTTTAGACTGTCGGGACTGATGGAAAGAAATTAGGTAATTAGGAGTGTACCCTTGAGGAGGATATTGGGACCCTGGCCCCTTCCTCTTTCTCTCTCTGCATCCTGGCTGCCCTGAGGTAAACAGGCCTCCTCTGCTATGTGCTCCCACCATGATGTACTGTGCAGCCCAAAGCAACAGGGTCAAATCATCATGAACTGAAACCTCAGATGTGTTCTGAGAAATACATCATTATACAAATCTATGTGCAAACATCAGAGAATGTACTTACACAAACTAAGATGGCTACAGAGCCATTAAGTACTCTATGTGGTCTTAATGGACCCACCATCATGTATGGTCCATCTTTGACTGAAGCATTGCTATATAGTACTTGACCATTCGTCTGGTCCTTCTGATCCCATGTGTTCTCCTTACAATGTGACATAATACTCCTCCACTGAGAGCCAGGTTGGTGTTCCCAATTCTGGAACCCAAGTTGGCTTTTATAACTGTCTCAACCAAAATGGTGAGTGAAATGATGGTGGTATGTTGCTATGTGATTTCTCAGTCAGGCCATTAAAGACAATCCAGTTTTTGTCCCATTCTTCCTCTTTTAGGATATTTGCCTTTGGAACCCTGAGCTGCTATATAATCCATCTACCCTGAAGTTGCCATGCTAGGCACCACACAGTTTGAGGGGGAATTTTTGAGGAGCACTCAGCTGTTGGAGTCTCCCTAGTTTAGGCACCCAGTATATAAGTAAAGAAACCTTCGAGATAAGCCAACCCCAACTTATCTGACCGCAGTCTCAGAGACTGAGTAGAACTGTCTAGTTGAACAATTCTGGAATTCTTATTACATAGAAACCATGAGAGAAAAATGATCATTGTTGTCCCCAACTATAATTTATCGAAGCGATTTGTTTCATAGTGTAATGGGGTGCAATTTAAGAACAGACCGATCACCATTGAGAAGTCCAAATTCGAGTCTTTATTAAGCTGGTCAGCTGACTGTCTCACACAATGCCCCAAAAATGGCTATTGGGAGAACAGCCCTGATCACAGGGTTGCAGGGGTTTTTAATATCATAAGTCAGTATATCAAACATAAGTGTCTGTTGCTATGATTCAAAATCACAAACTAACATCATGGGATCTGAAATCGTTAGCAGAGGGGGAAGTGGGTCAAAATGACCTTACTTAGGTACAAACTAAAGAATGGTTGCTAACATCTGAACAATCACTGTTGACATCACTGTTAACATGGTACATTGTTTAGGAAACTAGGAATCAAAAAGAGAACAATTTTTCATTACACAAAAATTGTCATTTCATCATTTTGTATTGCCAAACAGTCATGCTAAACAACTGTTGATGGGTACAGAAGCTGGGTGTTCCCATGGGAGGAGTATTTCCTACATAACATGGAGTCTCAAGGTAAAATGGAGTCTGTTTAGTCATTGCTCATATAGCCTGCCCTATAACATTTCCATGGAGTTAAATATGTTAAACTGTAACACATAGTTATAGTGTCTGGAAAAGGGAAAAGGGAGTTGAAAAGTATCCTGGGTCATAAATTAAACCAAATTATATTTGGGATTTAAAAAAGAATCATTTGGTAGTAACTGCAATTTAGTCTTAAAAATAAGAATCTAGAAAATATCGTGGCAATTATGTATGACTAGGCTGGATTTATTTCAGAAATGCAAGGTTGGTTTAACATTAAAAAGTTAATCAATATAATTAACCATATGTACATAATAAAAAGATTATCAAATATTACCAATAAATGGAACAATTGTATATCCTGATATGGTACATCAAGAAAAAGAGGACTGGGTTTGCCTAGCATGTGTGAAGTACTGGGTTCGACCCTTAACACCACATAAAAATAAACATAATATAAAGGCGTTCTGTCCATCTACAACTACAAAAAAAAATTTAAATGTTATTTAAAAATTTCCTGTTTTAATTGGAGAGTATCATGCTATGTGAAATAAACCAATCCCAAAAAACCAAAGGCCGAAAGTTTTCTCTGATAAGAAGATGCCCATCCATAGTGAGGGGTGGGTAGGGAAGAATGAAGGGACTTTGGATTGTACAGAAGGGTGTGAGGGGAGGGATGGGGCAGGTGGGGATGGAAGGTATGGTAGATTGAGACAGACATTATTACCCTATATACATGTGTGAAAATAATTTTTTTAAAAAATTTATCACTGTCAAAAAGAAGTTAATGAGAATAAATAAATAAAAGTTAAAAAATTTTCTGTTTAAAAAAAAAAGAAAATGTCAGTTCTATAGTCTTTCCTGTTCAAATTGCATAAACTTGATCTAATGATGAGAAAATATCAGACAAACCCAAATCAAGGAATACTTTGATACATGTGCTCCGTAATTTTAATATTTATTTATTTATCCATTCATTTGTTTATTCTGTGGTATTGGACTGAAATAGGGGTACTCTACAACTGAGCTACATGCTCAACTAATTTTCTTTTTTTTCAGGACTGAGGACCAAACTCAGGGCCTTGTGTATGCTAGGCAAGCACTCTGCCACTGAGCTAAATTCCCAATCCCCTCAGTTCTTTGTAATTTTATCTAGAGACAGGGACTTGTTTAATTGCTGAGGCTCACCTTGAATTTGTGATCTTCCTACCTCAACCTCCTGAGTTCTTGGGATTATAGGCTTGTGCAACTGCACCTGACTGGCCTATATTTTTAAAAAACGTCAAGATAAAGAAAGTCTGGGGGACTATTCTAGATTAAAGATGACTAAAGAGTCATGATATGATTTAGGATGAAATATATTTGCTTTTTGTCCTGTTTCCTAAAAACCCTGGGAATTCCTGAGTGATAGAAATTTTTTGTTATTAACAATGGTCCCTTACAGATCCTTGGGTTTATGTTAATGGAGACTTAGGGTGGGGCCCCTACATAGCCACAGGATAGGGCCAATTACTGGAAAGATCAAGTGATTGGAGATCAAAGGGTTGAAACTTTCAGCACCTACCACCAACTGCTGGGCAGGTCCTGGGGCGTGTGATCAAGCTCATAAACTCTTCAACAAGATTTGATGAGCTTCTGGCTTGCTGTACTTGTGGAGGTGTTGGGAGAGTGGCAGTCCCAGAGAATGCCTGGGCCCCTGGGGCCTTGCAGCATCCATCTCTTCATGGGGTTGTCTGTATCTTTTATAATACCTTTTATAATAAACTGACAAATGTAAGTAAATATTTCCCTGAGTTCTGTGTCATCCTAGCAAGTTATTGGAACTCAAAGAGGAGGCTGCAGGAATCTGGTTGTAGACATTCAGTTAGAAGTACCAGTGGTGTGGAGTTGTGTTTGTTATCTGAAGTTGGGCAGTTTTGTGGAACTGAGTTGACAAACTGTGAGCTCTGACACCATCTCCAGATAGATTGCACCAGAGTTAATTTATAGGGTACTCTGCTAGAGAATCACTGAAGGATTGTTCGATGGGGAGAAATCCAAGGATCACAAAAGTATTTTATATTGACTGAGAGTAAAAAAAATTTTTTTCCTTTTCCATATGACAACTATAAGCAAAAATAACCAAAATGGTTTCGGCACTATAATGAAAGTACAAATAACTGGGATGGGCACCGACTTCATGGATCAGCTATCCCTTTTATTCGGCAATGGAGTCAGGCATCAGAGGGCTCACTTTCTGGGTAGAAAATGTCCCCTTAATACAGGAGAGGTCTGGGTTTATATAGGTTACACACTAGGGGATGACTTAACCATTGAAGAGACTTTAACAGAACATATCAGTTTGGGCATTTAGGAAACAGGTTGGGAGAATTTGAAATTTGTTTTTATTGGGCAAGGATGGAGGGTCCAGAGTTCAGCATTCAGCACTTATCTCTTTCCCTCCAGAATCTATTGTACTGTCACTGTGAAAGGATTTATTTAGGGAAGGATCAATGTTTTGCTTCTTCCCAGAGACTGTCATTTTAGGCCTGATGGATGTCTCCTTCCCAGGGATTGTCTTGTCACTGGGAAAGGATGTATTGGGAAAGGATCAATGTTATCAATGTTTCACTTTCTTCCTCCCTCCCTCTTCCCAGGCCACTGTTTTGGGGGTTGTCATTTCCATATCCTTCAACAACAAAAGGCAATATGTGATCCTGGATTGGATCTTGGACCAGAAAAACGAACTCTTTTCCTTTTGCTACAGGGGTCATTAGTGAAATTGAATTAGTGAGATTGAATTGATGAAATTTAAATAAGGCATACAGATTACATAATTGTATTGTATCAGCTGTATCAATATTAATTTCCTGGTTTTAATAAGTATTGTTGTCATAGCATTGCTTTTCAAAAAAAATAAATATTTAGAAGGAAAGTGACATTGTTGCCGAAAGCTTGGACCTTGTCCCTGAAGCTAGTCCAATAATGAGGACAGTTTTGAGAAAAAGGAAAAAGAACGTTTATTGCTTTGCTAGCAAAGGAGAAACGCAGGGGACTCCTGTCCCAGAGACTGTGATTCTGCCCATCAGCAGCAACAGAGGGCTTTTAAAGAGATTTTAGAGTTGTAATTCTGTTGGAATTGTAATTCACTTGTTAATTTGTGAGAGTCTTTTCTGAGATCTTCTGGTACCATCCTCAAAGTCTGGATTACTTTGTTCCTATGGAGGGTGTGTATTCAAGGATAGATTAATCTGCTTAAAATGGGGAAGAAAGGTAATCCCATTTCCCCTGAGATTAGGGAGGGGGAGAGATTAGGGAGGAGCAGGGAGAGAGGAAGAGAAAGAAACATGTCCATTAAAAAAAAAAAAAAAAAAAAAAAGTTGCAGTGGCAAAGCAGCAAGGGCTATATTCAAAGCATAAAGTGGACCATTGTTACAGCATTATGTCTGCAATTTCCTCTCGAATGTTTAAATGGAGGAAAATACCATGTTCATGAACTGGAATATGATTTTCTTAAATTGATCTGTATATTTAATGCAGCCCCAATAAAAATTTTAGCAGGCTTTCTGTTTGCTTGTTTTTGTGGGTTTTGACAAGTTTATTTGAAATTTTTTGTGGAAGACAAAATGACCAAAAATAGTTATGAGAATTTTGAAAAATAAAAAAAGGAACTAAAAGAACTTGCTATGAATATCAAAACTTAAAACCCTACATTTAAGTTTAAAGACATAGACCAGTTGGACGGAATTCTGTACTCAGCAACAGATACACACACATGGACACTTGATTTATAACAGAGGTAACACTTCAGGGCAGTGGGGAAAAATGACTATTTTTAGTAAATAGTACTGGTACAACTAGATATCCTTAAGGAAAACAAAACAAAACAAAACAAATCTAACCTCTGCACCATGTCATATAAAAATCAGAATACTGAAAAAATGACTCTAAATATAAGAAATTTTAAAAAGTAACATAGGAAACAATCTTTCATGCCATGATGAAATATTTCTTAAGCAGGATAAAAAAATGTATACTTACCATGAAGGAAAAGATTGAGAAATTGAACTAAGCTAAACTTATTAATTTCTGGTCATCAAAAGATATCATCAACCGAGTGAAAAGGTGATGTCCAGAATATATAAAGAGCTCTTCCATATTATCAAGACAAATAAGACAAGCTATTAGAAAAATGGAAAAAAGATTTGAATGAACTTCACAAAATGACTCCTAATATTGCATATGGGAATACCCCTCAAATTTATTAGTAATCAAGGAAATTAAAATTAAAATGCACTAAACATTCCTACTGACATGATTAAAATGACAAAGACTGAGCTGGGGAGATAGCTTAGTCGGTAGAGTGCTTGCCTTGCAAGCACAAGGCCCTGGGTTCGATCCCCAGCATCGCAAAAAAAAAAAAAAAAAGACAAAGACTGACAATACTGAATCTCATACATTGATAACTGGGTGTAAGCTGGTACGACCACTTTGGACAATATATTCAATTGAACATTACACACCACAACACAGCAATTTCACCCCTAAATATGTGCCCTGCAAAAATGTGCACACATATCAAAAGATACATATAGGAATGGTGTTCATATTAGCTCCAAACTGGATACAACCCAAAAATAGAGTAGTTAAATAAATTATAGCATATTCACATAATTGAAAACTATCTGCAATCAAAATGATTGAATTGCAACTATATTCAACCACATGATTGAATTTCCCAACACAATGCTGAGCAAGACACAAAAGAACATTTACATATAGTTCAAAGCCAGCCAAGTCTCATCCTTTTTAAAATCTCACTCTTTATTAACTTGTAACTAGTAGGAAAATGCAGGAATCTTAAATGTACAGAATATTTACCTAGGGAAACACACATAGACCATTACCCAGATAAAATATGGAACATTTCCTCATTTCAGCAGGTATGTCTCTTTCTCAGAAAGTAACTCCAAACATTAACTATTATGCTGACTTTTTGTTTTTATTATGAATTAATTTTTTTCCTAGATTACTATTTTTGGCCTAATTGTTGGTTGTATAGCTATGGTCACTCTTTTATTTATCAACCTGTACACTTAGGATTTGTGCACTTTTTTGTACATATGTTACAATCCAAAACTTAAAAAAGAAAAGTCTAATGAATGTATGAATTATGTGCCTCAATTCAGCACAGTAGAATTTTTTTTCAAGCACCTCCTGAGAACTCACTTCTTCCATTTCTGGATATTTTCTTCAATTTTATGATTATGATCATTTTACAAGTCTGTCTATTTAAACTACAGACATCTTCAACTAGGAAGCGGGGATACTATTTTAAAACATACTCTATGATAAAAGTCACTGTTTCTCCATGAGGAGAAATGATGTATATGTGAACTGTTTTCAGTTTCCAGTGTTCTAAAGGATAATTGGAAAGACATTCTGAAGAAGTAGGAAGGGAGCTTACCAATGAGCACACAGGGACACCTTGTTTGGACCCAGAGTCTCCCTGAACACCTTCTCCCTGTCAGTCCTACTTAGATGAAGACATGACCCAAGTCTACTCTTCAACCCTAAAGTCTGACACAAACCCTCAATGCGGAATCTCTTGCTATGTCTAGTGGTATTCTTTGTCATGAATTTATTAGTTTCATGCTAAGGCTATATAAAATTCTGTCAGCTGCTTCCTGAGAGAGCATACAGGAAGAATGGATACCAACAATAATTATTGAAAATGGAGTTTCATGTAGGACCTGACTTTTGTTGTTTTTATTTCCTGTCCCTTCCTCCTCATGATGTGCAATCTTCCTATTAAGATAATGTTGAGCTGTTGGGATAACTAATTTTGAGGGACATCATTTTTTTCTAAGTTAGTTTCAATTTAATCTCCATTTCATACAGTTACCTCAGCATTAATTGATGACTCTAAAAAACTAATCTCTTTCAGGAAAGTCTGGACACTGTGCTTGTACTCTCAGGTGAACATCAAATAGAATTTTATGTTTGAAAAATTAGAAACAGTTAATTGCACTCAAATCATGACTCTCTCCTGAGGAAAGTACTTTGCAGACTATGATTATTGGTAATGCTTTGTAAATGAAAATGCAAGCATTGAAGAAATTAAATGTTCTGTGTAAAATTAGAGCCAGGAATGAGTCTTAGGATTTTTGGTTCTTGTTCTTGTGCCACATCATCTGACCATGGGCAACTTTAAGAATTCAATTAAAAAAAAAAAAAGAATTTGTCAAGGTAACCTAAATGAATTAATATACAGTATTAGTATATAATTATCTTTCACATTAAATTTAAGAAATCATTTAATGTATACTTTAAGATACGAAAGCATACATCCTCAGTCTCAGCTGGTATCCTTTACCTAAGCTAGAAACCAGGAGTCATTCCTCACTCCTTTCTCTCTCAATGTCTAGTCAATCAAATTTTAAGTTCTGTTAGCTACTTTTTTCTTTTCTTTCAGAATAATTTCAAACTTACAAGAAAAGTTCCAATATTAGTGCAAAGAATGATTTTTCCTTGAACCATTTGAGCACTGGTCCTTGAACCAATCTTACTCTGGAGGAGAATTCTATGGTATAAATGTACTACACTTCGACATTTCACCTATTGTAACTAAAGCTGCTATAACTTCCGTGTACAGGTTTTAGTGTGAACATTAGTTTTTATTCCTCTGGGATAAAAGTCTAGGAGGGCAATTGCTGGGTTGAATGGTGGGTACATGTTATTTTATAAGAAACTGCCAAGCTTCTTCTAGACTAGTTGTATCATTTTACATTCCCACCAGCAACATATGAGTGACTTAGTTTCCCCATATCCTCACCAGTGTTTGGTGATGATTTCACTATACTTTATTTTGGGTGTACAGATAGGTGTATAGTGATATTCCATTGTGGTTTTAATTTGCATTTCTGTAACAGTCAATGATGTTGAACCTCTCTTCATGGATTTTATTTTGCCTTCTGAATGTTTTCTTTGATGAAATGTTTGTTCATGTCTTGTACCCACGTTCTAATAGGATTGTTAAATTTGGAGAGTTCTTTATGTAATTCTAGATATGAGTCCTTTGTCTGATACAACCCTTGTGAATAGTGACCCTCCTCCAACCTGTAACTTGTCCTCTCGTTCTCTTAACAGAGTCTTCTACAGAGCAAGAATTTTTAATTTTGCTGAGGTTCAATTCACCTGTTTTTTCCTTAATGGATCATATTTTTATATCAAATCATTAAGAATCCTTTGGATTTTTCCCCATTTCTTTCTAAAGTTTTGTAGTTTTTTATGTATTACATTTAAATCCATGATCCATTTCATTTTAAAGTTTTTAGAAGGTGTGACATTAATTTGAGTTTTGTTTTCTACTCTACTGTCCATTTATTTCAGCAACATTTGTTGAAAAGGCTACCCTTCCTCCATTCAATTGCTTTCGCATGTTATCAAAAATCAATTGGTCATATATGTGTGGGTCTATTTCTGAATTCTCTAATCTGTTCATTGATCAATGTATCTATCCTCCTACCAATATCACACTCTATTGATTGCTGTAGCTAAACAGTCATAATAAAATTGCTTTAGAGTGATTCCTCCTGATTTCTTCTTTTTGTAAATTCTTTTAGCTATTCTGGGATCCATACCTTTCCATGTAAATTTTAGAACAAGTTTGTCTATGTCCACAAACAAAACAAAACAAACAAACAAAAAAACAAACAAAACAAAAATCTTTCTAGGATTCTTTTAGAAATTGCATGAAACCTCTAGATAAATTTGGGTAGAATTGACATCCTTCTTACACTAAGTGTTCCAGTTCATACCAGTTTCTCCATTTATTTAGGTCTTCTCTGATTTCTTTCATTACCATTTTATAATTTCAGCATAAAGATCCTACACATGTTTTGTAACTGTATCCCTAAGTATTTAATTTTGTTTGGAGTGATTATATATAGTATTATGCTTTTATTTTGATTTCTACATATTCATTGTTAATATATAGAAGTAAATTGATTTTTGTATGTCAAATTTGAATCCTGTGACCTCACTGAACTTATTAGTTTCAGGAGTTTTTTGGTAGAATCATGGGGATTCTGTACATAGACAGCCCTGTCATCTGCAAATTGGATAGTTTTATTTTTTTACTTCCTGATCTGTATACTTGTTTGCTTCCTTCCTTCCTTCCACTGTCATTGGATAGAGAGGTAAGAGGACACCCTATCTTGGAAAAGATTCAGTCTTTCACCATTTGATATGGTGTTAGATGTAGATTTTTTGTATATGCTCTTTATCAAGTAGGAAAAGTTCCTGATATTTCTAGTTTGCTGAGAGCTTTTATTTTAAATTGGTGTTAGATTTTGTTATAAATGTGTGCTGGGCATGGTGGCTCATATCTGTAATCCTGGAGATCGGACTTGGGAGGCTGAGGAAGGAGGATTGCAAGTACGAGACAAGCCTTAGCAATTTAGTGAGGTTCTGAGCAACTTGGTGAGACTCTGTCTCAAAAAATTAAAAGGGCTTGGGTATGTAGCTCAGTGGTAAAGTGCCTCTGGGTTCAATTCCCAGTTGTCCCCTTTCCCCTCCAGCAAGAAAAGATTTTGCTAAATGTGTTTTCTTCATCAATGTATATCATCACATTTTTTTTTCTTTAGCTTGTGGCATATCTGCAATAAATTCCACTTGGTTGTGGTATATAATTTTTTTAAAAAATGTTTTTTATTTTTAGTTGTAGATGGACATGATACCTTTATTTTACTTATTTATGTGATGCTGAAGATTGAATCCAGTGCCCGACACATGGATGACAAGCGCTCTACCACTGAACCACAATCCCAGCTCCAGTATATATTCTTTTTCTACATTGTTGGATTAGGTTTGTTAACATTTTGTTGAGGAATTTTGCATCTATGTGATAAATTGATCTGTAGTTTTCTTTTTTCATTCTGTCTTTGGTTTTGGTATCTGGGTAATATTGGTCTCATAAAATGAGCTGGGAAATGTTTCATCTTCTATTTTCTGGACTAGATTGAGCAAAATTGGCGTTAATTCTTTTCTTTAAACCTGTGGTGGAATTTCTCCACTGGAGTCCTCTAGAATCAATGATTCCATTTTCAGGAGTTTTGTGATTACGAATTGAGTTTCTTTCTTTCTTTTTTTTTTTTGCTATCTACTCTTCTTTTTTTAAAAATTTATTTTTATTGTAAACAAATGGGATACATGTTGTTTCAGTTTGTACATGGAGTAACAGCATACCATTTGCATATTCATATATTTACATAGAGTAATGATGTTTGATTCATTCCGTTATTTTTTTCCTTCCCCCCACCCCTCCCACCTCTCTTTTCCCTCTATACAGTCCCTCTTTCCTCCATTCTCGTCCCCCTCCCACCCCCCATTAAGCGTCATCATCCACTTACCAGTGAGATCATTCGTCTTTTGGATTTTTGAGATTGGCTTATCTCACTTAACATGATATTCTCCAATTTCATCCATTTGCCTGCAAATGCCATAATTTTATTATTTTTTATAGCTGAGTAATATTCCATTGTATATATATACCACAGTTTCTTTATCCATTCATCAATTGAAGGGCATCTAGGTTGGTTCCATAGTCTGGCTATTGTGAATTGAGCCGCTATGAACATTGATGTGGCTGTATCTCTGTAGTATGCTGATTTTAAGTCCTTTGGGTATAGGCCGAGGAGTGGGATAGCTGGGTCAAATGGTAGGTCCATTCCAAGTTTTCTAAGGAACCTCCACACTGCTTTCCAGAGTGACTGCACTAATTTGCAGTCCCACCAGCAATGTATGAGTGTACCTTTCTCCCCACATCCTCTCCAACACCTATTGTTGCTTGTATTCTTGATAATCGCCATTCTAATTGGGGTGAGAAGGGATCTTAGTGTAGTTTTGATTTGCATTTCTCTTATTACTAAAGATGTTGAACATTTTTTCATATATCTGTTGATTGCTTGTATATCTTCTTCTGTGAAGTGTCTGTTCATTTCCTTAGCCCATTTGTTGATTGGGTTATTTGTATTCTTGGTGTAGAGTTTTTTGAGTTCTTTATATATTCTGGAAATTAGTGCTCTATCTGAAGTATGAGTGGCAAAGATTTTCTCCCACTCTGTAGGCTCTCTCTTCGCATTGCTGATAGTTTCCTTTGCTGAGAGAAAGCTTTTTAGTTTGAATCTATCCCAGCTATTGATTCTTGCTTTTATTTCTTGTGCTATGGGAGTCCTGTTGAGGAAGTCTGATCCTAAGCCAACAAGGTGAAGATGTGGACCTACTTTTTCTTCTATAAGATGCAGGGTCTCTGGTCTGATTTCAAGGTCCTTGATCCATTGTGAGTTGAGTTTTGTGCAGGGTGAGAGATAGGGGTTTAGTTTCATTCTGTTGCATATGGATTTCCAGTTTTCCCAGCACCATTTGTTGAAGAGGCTATCTTTTCTCCATTTCATATATTTGGCACCTTTGTCTAGTATGAGAAAATTCTATTTATTTGGGTTTGTGTCTGTGTCCTCTATTCTGTACCATTGATCTACCTGTCTATTTTGGTGCCAATACCATGCTGTTTTTGTTACTATTGCTTTGTAGTATAGTTGAAGTTCTGGTATTGCGATACCCCTGTTTCATTCTTCCTGCTAAGGATTGCTTTAGCTATTCTGGGTTTCTTATTCTTCCAGATGAATTTCATGATTGCTTGCTCTATTTCTGTAAGGTATGTTATTGGGAGTTTAATTGGAATTGCATTGAATCTGTATAGCACTTTTGGTAGTATGGCCATTTTGACAATATTAATTCTGCCTATCCAAGAACATGGGAGATCTTTCCATCTTCTAAGGTCTTCCTCAATTTCTTTCTTCAGTGTTTTGTAGTTTTCATCGTAGAGATCTTTTACCTCTTTGGTTAGATTGATGCCCAAGTATTTTATTTTTTTTGAGGCTATTGCAAATGGAGTTGTTTTCCTCATTTCCCTTTCAGCTGTTTTGTTGCTTGTGTATAAAAATGCTTTAGATTTATGTGTGTTGATTTTATTAGCCTGCTATTTTGCTGAATTCATCGATGAGGTCTAGAAGTTTTCTGGAGGAGTTTTTTGGATCCTCTAAATATAGAATCATGTCATCCGCAAATAGTGACAGCTTAAGTTCCTCTTTTCCTATTCGTATCCCTTTAATTTCTTTAGTCTGCCTAATTGCTCTGGCTAGAGTTTCGAGGACAGTGTTGAATAGAAGTGGTGAAAGAGGACATCCCTATCTTGTTCCGTTTTTAAAGGGAACGGTTTCAGTTTTTCTCCATTAAGAATGATGTTGGCCATGGGCTTAGCATAAATAGCCTTTACAATGTTCAGGTATGTTCCTACTATCCCTATTTTTTCTAGTGTTTTGAGCATGAAGGGGTGTTGTATTTTGTCAAATGCTTTTTCTGCGTCAATTGAAATAACCATATGATTCTTATCCTTAAGTCTATTGACATGATGGATTACGTTTATTGATTTACAAATGTTGAACCATCCTTGCATTCCAGGAATGAACCCCACTTGATCGTGGTGCACAATTTTCTTAATATGTTTTTGGATACGGTTTGCCAATATTTTGTTAAGGATCTTTGCATCTATATTCATCAAGGATATTGGTCTAAAATTTTCTTTCCTTGATGTGTCTTTTCCTGGTTTGGGTATGAGGGTGATATTAGCTTCATAGAATGAGTCTGGTAGGGTACCCTCCTTTTCTATTTCCTGGAATACTTTGAGAAATATTGGAATGAGTTCTTCTTTGAAGGTCTTGTAGAACTCGGCTGAGAATCCTTCTGGTCCTGGGCTTTTCTTGGATGGTAGATTTTTAATGGCTTCTTCTATTTCATTGCTTGATATTGATCTGTTTAAATCATGTATGTCCTCCTGGTTCAGTTTGGGTGGAGCATATGTCTCTAGAAATTTGTCAGTGTCTTCAGTAATTTCTATTTTGTTGGAATACAGATTTTCAAAGTAGCTTCTCATTATGTTCTGTATCTCAGTGGTGTCTGTTGTGATATTTCCTTTTGCATCATGTATTTTAGTAATTTGAGTCTTCTCTCTCCTCTTTGTTAGTGTGGCTAAGGGTTTATCTATTTTGTTTACTTTCTCAAAGAACCAACTTTTTGTTATGTCAATTTTTTGAATAGTTTCTTTTGTTTCAATTTCATTGATTTCAGCTCTGATTTTAATGATTTCCTGTCTTCTACTACTTTTGCTGTTGTTCTGTTCTTCTTTTTGTAGGGCTTTGAGCTGTAATGTTAGGTCATTTAGTTGTTGACTTTTCATTCTTTTCTGGAATGAGCTCCATGCAATGAATTTTCCTCTTAGTACCACTTTCATAGTGTCTCAGAGATTTTGATATGTTGTATCATCATTCTCATTGACCTCTAAGAATTTTTTAAATCCTCCCTGATTTTTTTGTTATCCATGTTTCATTCAATAGCATATTATTTAGCCTCCAAGTGTTGGAGTAATTTCCTTTTTTTATTTTGTCATTGATTTCTACTCTCAGTCCATTATGATCTGATAGAACACAAGGCAGTATCTCTATTTTTTTGCATTTCCTAAGGGCTGCTTTGTGGCATAACATATGCTCTATTTTCGAGAAGGTTCCATGTGCTGCTGAGAAGAAAGTGAATCCACTCATTGATGGATGGAATATTCTATGTATGTCTATTAAGTCTAGGTTATTGATTATGTTTTCTTTGGTTGGATTTTGTTTGGAAGATCTATCTAGTGGTGACAGCAGTGCATTAAAGTTGCCCAGAATTATTGTGTTGTGGTCTATGTGATTCCTGAAATTGAGAAGGATTTGTTTGATGTACAGGGATGCACCATTGTTTGGGGCATAAATATTTACTATTGTTATGTCTTCCTGATTTATGGTTCCCTTAAGCAGTATGAAATGTCCTTCTTTATCCCTTCTGACTAACTTTGGCTTGAAGTCCACTTTATCTGATATAAGGATGGAAACCCCCACTTTTTTACTGAGTCCATGTGCATGGTAGGTTTTTTCCCATCCTTTCATCTTTAGTCTGTGGATGTCTTTTTCTATGAGATGAGTCTCTTGCAGGCAGCATATTGTTGGGTCTTTCTTTTTAATCCATTCTGCCAGTCGATGTCTTTTGATTGAGGAGTTTAGGCCCTTAACGTTCAGGGTTATTATTGAGAAATGATTTGTATTCCCAGTCATTTGGCTTATTTTTGGTTTTTAAGTTGGCTTGGTTTCTCCTTTCAGTGCTTTTTCTCTAAGGTAGTTCCTCCCTTTGCTGACCTACATTGTTGTTTTTCATTTCCTCCTCATGGAATATTTTGTTGAGAACATTCTGTAGTGCAGGCTTTCTATTTGTAAATTCTTTTAACTTTTATTTATCATGGAAGGATTTTATTTCATCTTCAAATCTGAAGGTTAGTTTTGCTATAGGATTCTTGGTTGGCAACCATGTTCTTTCAGAGCTTGAAATATGTTGTTCCAGGCCCTTCTAGCTTTTAGAGTCTGGGTTGAGAAGTCGGCTGCTATCCGTATTGGTCTCCCCCTATACGTAATCTGATGCTTTTCTCTCACGGCCTTCAAATTCCTACCTTTATTTTGAATGTTAGGCATTTTCATTATAATGTGCCATGGTGTGGATCTGATGTGATTCTGTGCATTTGGTGTTCTGTAAGCCTCTTGTATTTGATTTTCCATTTCATTTTTCAGGTTTGGGAAATTTTCTGATATTATTTCATTGAATAGGGTGTTCATTCCTTTGGTTTGTATCTCTGTGCCTTCCTCAGTCCCAATAATTCTTAAATTTGGTCTTTTAATGATGTCCCATAGTTCTTGGAGATTCTGTTCATGATTTCTTACCATCTTCTCTGTGTGAGTGACTTTATATTCAAGATTAAATATTTTGTCTTCATTGTCTGAGGTTCTGTCTTCCAAGTGGTCTAGTCTGTTGGTGATGCTTTCCATTGAGTTTTTCATTTGGTTATTGTCTCCTTCACTTCAAGGATTTCCATTTGTTTTTTTTTGAGAATCTGTATCTCTTTTTTGAAATGATCTTTTGCTTCCTGCAGGTGCTCTTTCAGCTTATTGGTATTATCATTCATTGCCTGCATTTGCTCTCTTATCTCATCCTTTGCTTCGCGAATCATCTTAATCATGTATAATCTCAAGTCCTTTTCTGACATTTCTTCTAACATACTGTCATTGGATTCTATTACTATAGAATCTAGATTTGTTTGGATCATTTTCTTCCCTTGTTTTTTCATGTTGTTCATGTATCTTCCCCTCTAGCAGTGCAGATCTGGGGTATTGCAGATTTCCCCCTATAGGCTTATAGTGGCCCTATAGGTTTCCAAAACCCTTTCTTTAAGGGGAGATCAATATTAGCAGTGCCCAATTCAGACACTATGCAATCCTAGACCAAATAGCCCCTATGGGGACAATAACAAAATTGTCATAATAAACAAAATGAGTTCAAATGTTATCTTCTGTAAAACAAACAGGTTTGCAGTAAGGTCTGCAGTTTCTAATGGAGGACAAAGAGGATGCAGAGGGATGTAGAATATGGCTGTTAATGGGATAAGAAAAGACTATACAGAAGTTCTAGAAAATAGAAAGGGTGAGAGTGTAATCAAAAGAAATCGGATGTTAGCATGCAAAAAAGGGAGAAAGAGACTCTAAGGGAACAGGTAAACAAAAGGAAAAGAAAGTAAGAAAAGTAAAGATATAAAAACTTAAATTTTTTTTAAAAAGGAGAAAAAAGAAAATCTACTGTATAACAGTCATATACTAATGAAACCTCCCAGTGTTCAGTAGCCTAATGCATGAGAGGTACCTGACAATGAGCTTCAAGCCTCCAGCAGGGGTCTCAGGATGGGATTTGCCCCAACTGAAGATCGGAGCTACGGCTTCCAGGTTTATCCAAGATGTCCACTCTGGCTTCGAAATGTGTTGGCAAATGGGGAGTTGCAGCTCAGGGGTGGACGTGGTCAGCTGGAGGTCCTGGAGACGGGATGCAGTTGGTCCAGCAGGGGTCCTGGAGGTCGGGTGTGTTTGGTGTAGTTGTGGGATCCCGGAGGCCGGGTGCAATCGGTCGGTCTGGTTTCCCGGTGATAGGGCGTAGTCAGTTGGTCTGGGGGTCCTGGCAGCAGGGAGCAGTCAGTTGATGTGAGGGCTCCAGAGGCAGGGAGTGATTGGTTGGGCTGAGGGATCCTGGAGAGGGGGCTCAGTCAGTCGGGCCAGGGGTCCTACGGGGCCTGGCTATTGTCTCAAAATGGCGGCAGCCACGTGTAATCAAACCTGCAGGTACTGTGACAGTGAACTTCCAGGCAACACCAGGCAGCTGGTGCTCCACTGGCGGTCTGCGGTCAGTCTGCTGGCAGCTGTCGGATGATCGGGAGGTGAACCTGGTGCGTTGGGTGATGGATAGGGGTAAGGCAGATGATGGACAGGCGAGAGGCAGGCAAATGGCAGATGATAGACGCCTGACAGTGAGCAATCTGCTCTCAAAAAAGGCGTCTATATGCTGGCCGAATTGAGTTTCTTTAAGGGCTATAGGACTGCTCAAGTCATCCATTTCATCTTGGTTGAATTTCAGTAGTTTGTGGTTTCCAAGCAATTGATCACTTTTTCCTAAATTGTCAAATTATGAGTGTAAATTTATGGCAATCCCACATTATACTTCTAGTAGCTACAGAATTTGTAATGATTTCCCTTGTTTCACATTTGAAATTAAGTAAGTTGTACCTTCTCTTTTATCATTTGTCAGTCTTGCTATAGATATATCAATTTTATCGATTGTTTTCAAACTTCAGGTTTTTATTTCATTGATTCCTCCATTCTTTTCCTACTTTAAATTTCAGTGATTTATGTTATTATCTTTATGTTTTTTTCTGTATATTTTGAACTTCTTTTTCTTTTTTTTTCTAGTATTTTGAGATGGGATACTGAGATTATTGATTTGAGACATTTCTTTTTTCCGATATAGCATTTAGTATTATAAATTTCCTTACATAAATACTGCTTTGGCTAAATTTCACGTATTTTAATAAGTTGTACTTTAATTTTCACTCTCTCTATATTTTCAATTTCTTTTAAGGTTCTGTTTTACCGATGCATTATTTAGAAGTGTGATGTTTAATTTCTAAGTGAACAAAGATTTTCCTGTTTGAGAAACATGTTACTTTCTGTTACTGATTTCCTTGTGTCCTTCTCTACATGCTTGGCATGATTTTGACTCTTTAATTTGTTGAGATTTATTCAGTTGCCCAGGATTTGGTCTGTCTTGGTGGATATTCTATGGGTGCTTAGCAAAAATGTGTATTCTGCTGCTAGGTGTTCTATAGATTAGATTCTGTTGGTTGATTGTGTTATTGAAATCTATATCTTTGCTGATTTTTATTTATGGAGTTCTATTAATTGTTGAGATTGGAGCACTGAATTTCTCAACTATAATTGCCTATTTCTTCCTTCAGCTCTATCAGTATTTGTTTAATGTATTTTGTGGCTTATGTGTTTTGTGTGCCTAACATATATATTTTTAAATTCACTCTTCTAATCTCTGTCTTTTAATTGGTGATATTAGACCATTTACATCTAAGGTAATTATTGATACATTTTGACTTTTATGAATTATTTTCAACTTGCTTTTTCTATTTCTAATTCATCTCTTTTGTTTGAACATTTTGAAGAATTCCTTCTTGGTTGGTTTACAGTGTTTTGGGATATATTGCTTTATGTTTTCCTACTGGTTGCTTTAGGTTCTCTCGTATACATGCCTAACTATCATAGTCTACCAGTATTGATACATTAATTTTTGAGTAATGGCAATGGACTATTATAAACACAACTCTTCTACTCATGAATTGAAGATTTGAGCACTCTTAATGATGCCATTTCTGTGAAACAATCCCACGGTCTGAAGTTTTGTGTAGATCCTAAAACGATGCCTTCTGAATAGTTTTTTTTTTTTTTTTTTTTTCAGAAAGAGACTCAAGATTCTTGTCCTTTCTTATATTTCTTGCTTCTAATATTTTAGCATTCACTTTCTGTTTTACACAATCACTTGAAAAATAAATGATTGAAACTTGGACCCAGGAGCGAGGCAAAGAGGAACGTTATTTGACTTTTATAATAGCTAAATACTATCTGAATTTCTATCTGTGTCTCAGCTGTAGTTGTATGTATGCCAATTTCAGCATATTTCCTGAAATAGAATGATAGGAGGGTTTCTGCAGCAGGTATCATGCAGAAAAGGCAATACTTGAATTTTATAAAGCTTGTCAAATTAATTATTTCTTTAGCAGATTCCAGCAAATGAAGCACTTTCTCTGTAAACATCTATTGAACTTCTACTGAACCCTGCTACTTTCGTATTTTCTGTGAAGTAGATTATTAAGGCTTTCTTTTGTGTAGGTGATTTAAAAACATATAAGAATTATTGTTTCATCTTATTTGAGCATCTTTCATAATATGGAAAAGATAAGAGGACTCCCAGATCCTTTTTGTATTCCATTACTTGCTTTTAGCTGAAGAATGATGACAGAGGCCTCTAATTGTTCAACCTACAGCCAGTAATCCTGCTGCATTATTCTGTACTTTAATTACCTTATTGAACATAGAGCTAAAAGATGTGAACAAAACATTGAAGGCTTACAATTCCTAAATCATTCTTAGCCTTTATCATGTTTGTTCCATGGAATGGCAATTGTATGACACCTAACTGATTTTCCATTCTATTACCATTTCTTCTATGCGATTCACTATGCTATTGATTTTAGGAGAGCCAAAAACCCTCTCAGTCACCAAGGAAAGCACATAATTTAGTCACTATTCCACAGAGCTGTCAACTTAAAGATGTCAGATTTTCTTGACATGCTCAAATGTCTACATACGCATACTGAAGCGACACATTCAATAAGAGCACTATCTTTCTTGTGCACACCAAATGAAATTCTGAAAAAAAAAAATGTTTTCCAGTACTCTGTGTTCTTGAAGGAACTTTGTACCTAGGATTGGTAGCTTGAGAAATCTCAGAAGTATTTTTTCATTTCATCTACAGAAAATGGTATAAGTTGGCAACATCAAAATATGTTTGGGGTACTTTATTTTTCTCTAAAATTTTCCTCTACCTAAATGTTGTTTGCATTCTTTTTAATATCTGAATTAAAGATTAGTTATCATAGATATTGTGGTTCTTGATATGGAGTGAAATTTTTAAGTGGCAAAGTTGGCAATTGCATAGTCACAAGTAAATGTATTTTTTTTCAAGTCTCATGGTCAAAGTGGAATTAATATTTAAAATTTTAGTAGAGCTTTTATAGGTTATTTTCTGTTATGAGTGCAGGCTAGTTTCAAGTACTTCTACAACTATTAGAATTTTAGCATTACTGTAACATTAGAATTATATAATATCAGCATTTTTTTTATTCTGCATTGTATTATTATTTAGTTTCATAAACATATTGGCTCAAAAAGAATGTAAAGATCTTCATAAAGTTACTCAACTACTGCAAACTTTCTAAATTTTCATATTAACTGCCAATCTGTTTCCTTATTTTTTGAACAATTTGAAAGCTTTAAACTGATTTTTGTTTTGTTTTTGTGCAGGGGATTAAATCCAGGGCTTTGTGCATACTAAAATTGATCTTATATATCAAATTGGTAGCTTCACAGTCATCATTGATTATTGCAGCAGTTTACTCCTCCAGTAATAAATATACATTCATATTTCATCCAACTGGTAGAATTTCCAATTCTAAAACGCATAAGGAAAATTTATTCCAAAATTACATCTAGAATGCTCACCAATTTTTGTAAACAAAATTTCTAATAGTAACAATGAAGCCAAATCATACGCCTTCCTTTTATAATTTTTTGCTGATTAAATAGGATGATGAGCTATACTTACACAGGATTACTGATACTCAGAGGTTCAGGGATGTCAAAAGTAATGTTGAAGTAGGTATTTAGTTGAAGCCAAGGTCAATTAGCAGATTCCGGTTGAATTTGGTGGCTGAACCTAAACTTCAGCGTATGCCTAATATTTATTTGTTTATTATATAACATGTTATACTGCATTAATGTATACATTAATCATGTACACTGTAAAACGTGCAAAAATTTAAAATATTAAAAGTGTAAGATAGAAAATGCAATGTTTTCTTCTTGTATTTCAGGGAACTTTCTTGCACATACCCTGGGGTGTGTGTTCCCTGCTGGGGGGCTACTGACTATATGATAAAGTTCAAACTCCTTAAACTGTTATAACAGAACCTTCAAGTTCTGGTCACTGTTTTATCTTTCACCTCTCTTTGTCTTGAACCTTGTACTCTGACAACATCCAATTGCTTGTAGTCTCCTGCACTTCATGCTGATTCTTGCCTCTGTGACTTAGCTTGGGCTGCACCCTGTGCCTAGCATGTGGTCTTCTTTGTCTGGTTTGGATCCATTCACCCTTTTGTCACATCTCAGACATCGCACTCTCCAGGAAGTTCCCTGGCACTCCTTTTTTCTCCTTTGAGGCTGTATTAGCTATCTTTCCTCTTGGCTCCCAAATTCCTAGTGTAGAGATTCTATTCTTACACTTATTAATTGTATTTTCATCGTCAAGGGGCAACTTGTACTGATTTAGCTTATGTCTCTGTCACCCTGGAGGACTGAAGCAGAAATAGATATTAAGTTGGGTTATAGAAAAGTAAAAAATAAACTGTATTTTCTGCACACTTGAGAGTTTTCAGACTGAGATTTGAGCCCGCTGCTTTTACTGACCTTGGCCCCTGGGGTTACCCAGGGGAGGAGGTTCAAAGGTGAAGGAGGTAAAGAGTACATCATGTTTTTCAGATGGAGTTCTAGGAAATAGATGACATTGCCAATGAAGCTGTTCAAGGACAGTTTAATAGGGGACACACAAAGGGGTCAGTTGTGTGTAGGTAAACCATGAGGGGCTCGGGAGCACGCAGGGCTTGTAATAGCAGGGTGCTTCTCCTACTTTTCCTTCTCCTAGGCCTGCAGAGGCCATAGTAGGAACACATGAGTCAGAGAAAGCTGTATGGACAAGGAGATAGCAGAGAACTTTAAATTTGTTTTCCTACAGGGAAACAAATACCCTGACCTTAGACTCCTGGCTCTGTCTCTTGCCAGTCACCTCTGTTTTTGACTGAACTCTGCTGGAAGTTGCTGTTGGTGGGGCGGCAGGGCGGAACGAAGCAGCTTCTTGACGCAGTTCTGGACACAGAGCATGGCAGGGAATGTGGAGAGGACCAGGAGGGTGTACAGATGATATCCAGCCTAATAGATGACCCAAAGTGCCCTTGAAGCCCTGAAAATCCACCCCAGCCCACTTAGTCATGAGGTTTCACATAAGATGATGAGAAATGCTAAGATCTTTTCTTTAATTCTTTTACTGCCAAGAGGTCTGCTCTAAGTTATTAAACCAGGGTTGTTTGGCTGAAGTGGTGGGGATATCCATAATGCAGACAATTAGGAAAATATCAGACATCACAAACTCAAGAGCCTTGGGGAAGCAGACAGGTGGATGCAGGTGGAGTCAGCCAGTGGGAGGTCTCTGACTTGCTCTCCAAATGACATTCCTTTCATCAGCCGTTAGTTAACAGCCATGAGCAACCAGTGTTGGCTAATCACTTCTGGTTGCAGGACAGGATTAATATAAAGCAGTTTCTCCTGTGCCCTTCAGAAAGACCAGTTCCCTCAATAATTACGGGCAGAAGGTTGGGAGAATTTCTGGAGATGTATATTGTGCAAAGACTGTTCTACGTGCTCCATCAGAATTTGATCCTTAAATTCCCTCTATGTCCCTACAAGATAGGTGTTATTACAATTGCTATTTTACAATCGCTAATATACAATACAGGTGAGGAAATGCTGCACAGAGAAGAAAAGGATGAACCAGGTGACCTGCTACATCTCTCCTGCAGTGCATTCTGAGCAGGACATTCTAGCTGGTAAGGGGCAAAGGGATTATTTATTAATTTTGAAACTTATTCAGATCTAACCTGGTTTAAAAAATGATTTGAGGTGTCTAGAATGTTTCGTCTCTGAAATGTATCATGAGTAAATATGGAAAGCAATAAAGTTTATCTTGAAAGGGGCTGGAATTGAGTGGCCAAAATTATGGCTGCCTTGACCTCTGGTGCAGGAAGTCATAACAGACCCTCCTTTCCTTGTCTGGACAGAGGCCTGGGCCTCTTGGGGCCTGTGGGTTTCCAGGGTACATGTGCACCTTCCATTCCAGGTATATTCCATTGGAACAGACAATTGGTGGGGAAAGGTGGGCTTTGTGGAACATTCTTCTTGTATGGCTACTTCAGCTCACTACCTGCATTTAGTCATACTCAAAAACATCAATATAAGACAAAACATTATTTGAAAACTTCTACTACTGTGCTGAAACAGAGTGCTGACAAAGAACACTGTGCCTTGTTCCTGATCTCAGGGGGAGCATTCATTTTTTCCATCATGAAGAATAATGCTAGTTCAAGGTTTATAGACACTTTACATAGTTGAGGAGATTCTCCTAAGTTCTCAAGTTTATCATAAATAGGTATTTTGTTAAATAGTTTTTCTGCATTCATTAGTATAATCAGGTGATTTTCTTCTTTAGCTCGTTGATATAATGGATTGAGTTGGTTGTTTTTGAAATGTCCAACAAGACTTACATAGTTAAAATAAATCCTATTTGATCATGCTGCATAATTCTTTTCATACTATGCTGGATTTGATTTGTAAACATTTTGTTGAGTATTTTTACATCTAAGTTCATTAGAAACACCTGTCTGTAGTTTTCTTTTTTCTACTACCTTTGTATGCTATTGGTCTCAGGGTAACACTAATTCCATAAAATTAATTAGGAAATGTTCTTTTCTATTTTGGGGAAAAGATTATGTGAAATTGGTGTTAACTCTTGTAATGTGTGGTCTGATTCTCCAGTAAAATCATTTGGGCCTGGAGATTTCTTTTTTGGGAGTTTTAAAATTATTAATTTAACTTCTTAATAGTTATAGGGTCATTCAAATTATGCATTTTATATTGAATGAGTTGTGGTAGCTTGTGGTTTTCAAGGAATTATTTCATTTCATCTAAATAGTTACATTCAGTTGGGTAAAGTTTTTTTTTTTTTTTTTTAGAATTCCCTCATCCTTCTGATAATCTGCAGGGTATGTCATAGTATCTCATTTCATTTTTGATATTGGAAATTTGTGTCTTCCTCTCTTTTTCTTTGTCATTCTTCTTAGTGGTTTTCAAAGAACCAGCTCTTTGTTTAATTAATTTTTTTCTTTTGTTTTTCTGTTTAAAATTTTACTGATTTCTGGGGCTGGGTTATGGCTCGGTGGTAGAGCTCTTACTTCCCTAGCATGTGTGAGGCACTGGGTTCGATTCTCAGCACCCCATATAAATAAATGAATAAAATAAAGGTCTGTCAACATCTAAAAAAATTCTTTAAAAATTTTTTTTACTGATTTCCTGTTCTTATCTTCTTGCTGCTTGCTTTGAGTTTATTTTGCTCTTCTTTTTAGTTCTTGAGGTGAGGGCTTAGATTATTAATGTGAGATTTTCCCTTTCTTCTAATTAATATATTTTAGTGCTATAAATTTCCCTCTTAACCTTGGGTCCCACAAATTTTGATATGTTGCATTTTCATTTTCATTCAAATCAATATATTTTGATTTCCTTTGGGACTTATTCATGTTATGGTCTGCATGTGTGTTTCCTTTCAAAAGTCATATGTTAAAACTTAATTACCATTGTGATGATGCCCCTTAGGAGGTAGGGCCATTGGGAGATGGTTAGGTCACAAGGACAACCCTTATAAATAGGATTAATGGCCTTATGAAAGAGGATCAGAGCGCTGCCTTGCGCCTTCCACCATGTGAAGACCAGCAGTAAGGCATCGTCTATGAACCAGAAAGCAAGCCCTCACCAGTGAATTTGCTGACCCCTTATTCTTTGTCTTCCCAGCCTGAAGACAGTGAGAATAAATTTCTGTTGTTCATAAGCTACCCATTTTATAATATTTTTATAGCTAAAAAAGACTTAAGACACTCTTTGACTCATGGATTATTTAGAAGTTTGTGTGTGTGTGTGTGTGTGTGTGTGTGTGTGTGTGTGTTTCTTGGTACCAGAGATTAAACCCAGGGGCCCTTAAACACTGAGTCACATCCCCAACCCTTTTGTAGAGTTTATTTAGAGATAGGGTCTCTCTGAGTTGCTTAGGGTCTTGCTAAGTTGCTAAAGATGGCTTTGAACTTGTGGTCCTCCTGCCTCAGCCTCCAGAGTCACTAGGATTGCAGGCGTGTGCCACCATGCCCAGCTTGAAGTTTATTGTTTAGTGTCCACAAGTTTGGAAACTTTCTTGTTATCATTTTATTGTTGATATCTAGTCTAGTTCCATTTTTGAATATACAGTGTGTTGAAAAAATAATACAGTGTGTTGAAAAAAACACACTGTATTATTTCAATTCTTTAAAATTTATTCAGGTTTTTGTTTGTTTGTTTGTTTGTTTGTTTGTTTGTTTGGTACAGGGGATTGAACCCAGGGGCGCTCAACCACTGAGCCACATTCCCAGCCCTTTTTAGGATTTTATTTAGAGATAGGGCCTTGCTAAATTGCTGAGGTTGGGTTTGAACTTGTGATCCTCCTGCCTCAGACTCCAGAGCCTCTGAGATTAAAGGATTGGACCACCAGGTCTAGCTTGTTCAATCAATTTTTGAGTGTTGAAGATTTCAACTATAATTGTGGATTTGTCTATTTCTCCTTTGGTTTTATAAGTTTTTGCTTCTTATATTTTATAGCTCCGTTAGTTGATTTATACACATTTAGAATTGCTCACATTTAGAATCACTCAGGATTAACCCTTTTATCATTGTATAATACCCCACTCAATCTCTGCTAGTTTTTTTTTGCTCCAAAGTCTACTTTATTTGGTATTTGTATAGTCATTCCTATTTTCCTTTTTATGTTTATCTGATGTATCTTTTTCCAAGCTGGTTTGTTCTTTCTTTCTTAGATGGAATCTTGTTATGTTTCCCATACTAACCTCGAACTTGTGATCCTCCTACTTTGGCCTCCCAGTTTGCTGGGATTACAGGCATGTGCCACAGCACCTGACTCTTAGTAGAATGTTATTTTGGGATTCCATTTTGATTTTGCAGAGTGTGGTTGAAAAACACACTGTAATCCAAGTGACTCCGGAGGCTAAGGCAGGAGGATTGTAAGTTCAAGGCCAGCCTCAGCAACTTGGCAAGACCCTCAGCAATTTATTGAGATCCTGTCTCAAAATTTAAAAATAAATAAAAAGAACTGGAGATGTGGTTCAGGATTACAATGCCCCTGGGTTCAAGCCCTGGTACCAAAACAAACAAACAAACAACAAAAACAAAAAAACCCCAAAAATAAACAAAAAAAACAAAAAACAAAACAAAACAAAACAAAAAAATAAGAGAAAGTTAAGCTTTAACAAGGAGTACAGGCAACTGTCAGACAGAATAATTTTATTATTTATTAATTTCATACCATTTCATGCATACTAGTGTAAGATGTTCAAAATATGGATTTCCGGAAACATTAATTCATGACTGTAAAAAATTAAAATCTCCTTCGTTAAAAGCCTGATGTGACTTGGCACGGTGGTGCACACCTGTAATCCTAATGCTTTGGGAGGCTGAGGCAGGAGGATCCCAAGTTCAAAGCCAGCCTCACCAACTGAGCTAAGGTCCTGTCTCAAAATCAAAAAACAAAAAGGTCTGGGGATGTAGTTCAGTGGTTAAACTCCCTTGGGTTCAATCCTCAGTACCAAAAAAAAAAAAAAAAAAAAGTTCTAAAGTTTCCAAATGTTAGGGGACATCTGTCTTTTTCATAATTGAGTCTTAATTGCATTGTGGTTAGAGATTATGATCTGCATGATTGATACATATTCTTTTCAATTTGTTGAGACTTGCATTATAGTTTTGTTCAATATGTCTCTAAGTGTAGTCTCCCAACCTCTGAGGATTCCCAAGACCCTTTTAGGAGATTTTTGAAGTCAAAACAATTTTCATGGGCTGGTGTTGTGGCTCAGTGATACAGTACTTGCCTAGCATGTGTGAGGCACTGGGTTTGATTCTCAGCACCACCATGTAAATAAGTAAAATAAAGGTCCATTGGCAACTAAAAAAAAATTTAAAAAACTATTTTCATAACAATATTGGGACATTATTTTGTCTTTTTTACCATACTGACCATTTAATGGTATAAAATTAAAGTTAGTTAAACCTCTGGTGCCTTAGTAGGAATTTAGGCAATGGGTCTGACTAATCCTGTATTGGTCACTCTCACAAACTTACAGGGGGGAAAAAGGCCAGTTCACCTAAGAATTTCTTTGATAACATAGTAGAAAAATATTTTAATATATTTAAAATATTGATAACATGTCTTTTGAATATTTTATTTGACAGCATGCAAAATATGCATAGTTTGCTTTTGCTACATATCAGAGTATGATGACTATCCTGTGGAAGAACACTTGTTGAATCCTGTGAACTGAGACAGAAGCAAATTCCCCACCCTGATGGAACCAAGCCTTTTTTTCTTTTCTTTTTTTTTTTAAATTGGTGAGAACAACTAACAAACGAACTTTGGTTATTCACACTTCAGTATTTGGCAGTCATTTTTTGAAAATGATTGAAGGGAGCCTGTGACTTTGAGGAAAACAACTGACAATATTTTTGTCAGTGATAAAATTTGAGCTTTCATGTGAAAATTCAAGTTTATGAAATCTTGTATCCATTGCTGTAAGTTTGACAGCTTCCTAATGCATAACAACATTTCTGATGAGATTGGTGGTGATACTAACAAGTGTGATTTTTTAAAAAATATATTGTATAATGAAATGTGTCAGCGTTCAGAAGACTGGCATAATTCAGTGAACCAGTGTTTTCTAAATGACTAATGAATGATGTTCAAAATTATGCATGGGCAAAAGATCCAAAGTGTAAAATATAATGATGGATTTTAGTATAAAAGAGTATGAAAAGTTCATTGATATGGCTTCAGATTCTACAATGTAAGTAACCTTTAAGAAATTATTATGTGTTGAATTTTGTTATAGTATTAGAGAAAAATATCCACAATTATCCGAAGAGGCAATTAAAACATCCCTTCTTTGAGTAACTACATATTTATTATTCATCATGGTGAGGGAGAACATACATCCTAGGGTACTTTAGGGTGTCTTATAAAACAGTTTTTAAAAAGACTTGTAGGATTTGGGTTTATGATAGGTGATTTTAGGGGAAGGTTAAAGGAAGTGGGGCTTTGCTCTGGATTGGATGATGTCAGGAAGTGGAAATAGTCTATTATTGAGCATCTTAATCTTATCTATAGGAAGTTATATTGAGTTGAAATGTAGCTCCTCAAAAGGTGTATCTCCATTCTAACCCTCAGAACCTGTGAATGTGAGCTTATTTGGAAAAGGATCTTTGCAGATATAATCAAGTTAAGGATCTTGATCCTTATTAATCTTAGATTATATGAGTGGACCCTAAATTCAGTGACAAGGGTCCTTGTGAGAAAAAGGTAGAGGGACATTTGAAACAGAGAAGGCCATGGAAAGTTGGAGGCAGAGGTCAAGCAATGATAGCTCCCAAAGCCCACCAGAAGCTGGAGTAGCAAGGAGCACCCTCACCTAAGAAGCATGGTCCTACCTACACCTTGATTTTGGACTTCTGGACTTCAGAACTGTGAAGAATAAATTTCTGTTGTTTTAAGTCATGAAGTTCATGGTAATTTGTTACAGCAGCCCTGGGAAAGTAACATAGAAGGGCAGATAAGGGCAAACCTGAGCTGCAAGCGGTGAAGTAGCGGTGACTCATAGCAATTACAATAAAGGGATAGTTGCCTGTTTTTTATGGCCTGGATCACTTTATGGCCTTATTTTTGTCTTGGTTTGTCACATGGCCCTGTCTGATGCAGACTTCGGTAACAGGGATCAAACCCAGGGCCTTGTGTTTGCAAAGCAAGCACTCTACCAACTGAGCTATCTCCCCAGCCCTGATGCAGATGTTCTGTGTTCTGGTTCATACTCAACAGAAGACCGTCAAGGCCAGCTGTGGGCCATCAGCTCCTAGCACCCTACAACCATGCTGGCAGCAGGGGCTGCCTTTCTCTTCATCATGTGTGAGGCTGGTTTTCTTCATAAACTTCAACCTAACAACATATTAGAGAATCCAGCTGTTTTCTGCTAAGCCAGATGTTAAATAGATTTTCCAAAAAGTAAAACCATGGCCTTTCTCCTAATGTTTTTAAAAAGGGTATTGTTCATAAAAATTTTATTTCTGGGGACATGAAGTGGGCTTACTATTAATAAAGTTCATAATTGAATTTGTTTATAAAGTTAATAGATACACAAAACATGAATCAGTTTTAATTTTAATATAGAAAAGATAGTCCACATTTTAAAAAACAGCTCTTCAAAATTGTTAGTAATTTTTAAGAGTGTAAAGGGGCCCCACTGTCAAAAATTTTGAGAACTGGTGGTCAAGTTCATTGTCAGTTTTTGAAAATATACCATATGTGTGTGTCTAATTCTGGGGGACAGGGTTCTATATATGGCTATTAAATCAGTGCTGCTGTGTTCCCATCATCTATAACTATAGTAATTTTGAATGTCTGATCTATTAATAATTTGGAAAGGTGAATTGAAATTCCCCCTTTGATGGTAAATGTGTCCATTTCTGTCTGTAGTTCTCTCAATTTTTACTTTATATATTTTAAAGACATTTGATTAAGCTAGACTAGCTTACTAGCTGTGTGCCTTAGGGCAATTTACTCATTCCCTCCAGGACTTATTTGTCTCATTTGTGTTATGTAGATAATAATAGGTCTGACCCATAAGGCTGTTGTTGATAAATACTTGTTATTGCTATTGCCAGTAGTGCTTAGTGGTGGAGGAGCAGAACAGGGCAGCAGTCGGATCTGTCCAGTTGGGATTTTGGCCCAGGAAAGCTGGGGAAGAAAAATAAGTGGATAAAGATGTTAAGAATATTAGAAAAATAATAATGGGAATTTAGGGTGGATAAGAAAAGAAGTAGCACACCTGAGCAATGGGGAGCAAAGGCAGTGGCAGCTTACTGGGAGTGAAGGACTAGAACAGGGAGGGCATCCTGACTGAGCTGGAGACACAATTACCAGAGCAAATTTGAGGTCCATTGTGAGGCCCCAGGGGAGGCGGGATGAGGGGGTTAGGAGGACAGACAGATCATCCTCATGGTTGTAGAAGACACTCATAGCAGGATGGTGCTGGATGGACAAGAGAACCCAAAGTTTTCTAACACCTGTTGACCAGCAGATGAACTGGTGACGTGGAGCAGCAGAACAGTGCCTGATGCGAAGCAGAAGAAGTAGTGCTTTGAGCGTGGTGCTGGCCGTGGGCGAATGCCAACTCTGCCTGTGATACGGGGGCTTTGGGTGGACCAGCTACCTCCCTGGAGACAGATGGAAAGGCAGTTTCCAATGTCACGAAGAAGGTGGAGGGGTTTATTGGAGTGGGAGGGAACTGGCAGTGTTTGGGGAGGATGTTTCTTTTTTCTTTCTTTTTTTTTTTTTTTTTTTTTTTTTTTTTTTTGACGGTTTTTATGGTTTTATTTAAGCACACAAAAAAATGTGCCCATGAACTGTCTATTCATTTTCTTCACTGCGCAGCCTGGCGTTGGGATTGGTGACTCTGATGGCCAGTTGGGCTGCTCTTTCCACGATGGCTTTGCGATTCTTGGAGGAAACGTTGTGAGCAATCTCAGCACAGTAAGATTTGTTGCACATGAGCAGCACTTCCAGCTCCTTGACATTGTGGACCAGGAACTTCCGGAAGCCACTGGGCAGCATGTGCTTTGTCTTCTTGTTGCTCCCATAACCAATGTTGGGCATCAAGATCTGGCCCTTGAATCTTCTCCGCACCCTGTTGTCAATACCTCTGGGTTTCCGCCAGTTGCGCTTAATTTTGACATATCGGTCTGACTGGTGCCGGATGAACTTCTTGGTTCTCTTTTTGACGATTTTGGGCTTCACGAGAGGTCTGAGGGCAGCCATGATGCCGAATACAGATGGCAGCCACCTCCGTAGGCAGCGCCGAGGAAGAGAGGGGAGGATGTTTCTTATGAGAGATGTGGGATAGTGGGTTCCCGAAGAGAAGACACAGGGACCTTCCCTCTGGAGAGCTGGCCAAGAATGGGCAGGGTGTGGGGCATGCTGGGACTGGCTGACTGAAAGGTTCCAAACAATATTCCAGACAATATTGTCAGACTAGAGCCTAGGGTGGTACCAGTTTTTAAATGATTATAGGCAAGGATTTGGGCAACCAGGGGCAGTTACAGATAGAACAACAAGAAAAGCAGTTTTCTAAATAAGTGCAGCCTTGCTGTAGAATAGCCTGTCCCATGAAGTAGTGAATTTTCCACCATACTTTATAATGCTGTCTCAAAAGAAGCTGGATGTGCATCTTTCAGGGAACCCTGAAGAGGTTTGCTCAGCAGGACTTAAAATTTTGACTCTGAAAATCTTTGGATTTTTGAATATAGTATTTGGCTATGGCCCCCTCTAGTGGCCATTATTCAGAATTAACTAGAATACAAATATTGCAGAAATGCATCTGTAATTTCAAACCCAAAGACTAGAGTTTGTGTCTTTGAAGGAATAGCCTGAATTCTGCTATGTGGCCAGTTCTGCCTGAAATATAATGAGGCATGTTAGGACTCATTGTTTGAATCACATTAATGGTTTTTCTATACTTGAGGTTGCTACATAAGGAAGATACCTTTGGTTGTATTCTGCTGTACCAGGCACATAGGCTGGCAGGATGAGAGAACTCCTGTCTTCATGGTGCTTACACTCTAGTATTGGGAGTGGATCATCAGTAACCAATAAATAAGTGGCAGACTCAGATTAGTGTTATGCAGGGAATAAGCAGAGTGCAGAGACAAGGACTAAGGAGGGTCACCTACCTTGAAGTGGCTGGGGACTGCCTCTTTGAAGAGATGACAGTTAAATGAAAAGGAGCAGAAGAATATTCCTGGCAGGAAAAGCAAAATTTCAAAATCCCTATGATGGGAAGTAACTCATCTTTCTCTGGGAGTTGACAGAAGACTGGCACAACAAGATACAAATTAGCAGGTTGAGGTGGATGAGGTGACATATGCCTATGATCCCAGCAACTTGGGAGACTGAGGCAGGAGGATACAAGTTCAAGACCAGCCTCAGAAATTTAGCAAGGTCTGTCTCAAAAAATAAAAATGGAGCTGGAAGTGGTGGTGCATGCCTGTAATCCAGTGGCTCTGGAGGCTGAGGCAGGAGGATCTCAAGTTCAAAGCTAGCCTCAGCAAAAGCAAGTTGCTAAGCAACCCAGAGAGACCCCGTCTCTAAATAAAATACAAAATAGGGCTGGGAATGTGGCTTAGTGTTCGAGTGCCACTGAGTTCAATCCCTGGTACCAAGTAAATAAATAAAAAAAAATAGATAGATAAATAAATAAATAAATAAAAATAAAAAAGAACTGGGGATGTAGTTCAGTGGTAAAGTGCCCCTCAGCTCAATTAAAAAATTAACAGGTGGCAAAAGCCATGAGTTGTGGCTGAAGGAGATGGCAAGGGACCAGATCAAGCCAGTCCTTGTTGGCCACAGGAAACCTCACAGTGGGAAGTACACTAATGACAACTTTCATCCTACTTTAACAAATTGTATTTATTTTAAAAATTAAATTTATTGAAATTATCTCTCCTCAGCTTCTAAACAAATCAAATATTTAAAAACTCAAAGGTGATTTCATATTAACTGATTAAATCTGTTGGATCATCAGACCACAGATTTTGTTACTAAATATTCCTTTTGAACCAGAATTGGTAGTGAATTACAGGATGTTCAGTTGAAAGCAACAGGTTCTGTTGTTTAAAAACCTTTCCCACTTACCTAGGATGTTGTTCTCTTGAAGTGAACATTTAAGGCACCTTCCTCTTCCTGAGGAGGAATTGGAGAGAGCTTTTCTTTTTAATGATGATTTCTGAATTTGAACTATTTCATCCAAAAAGAAGACTTACCAGAATTAACCAAGTCTCAAAGTATGGGGGTTCTTCTACAAAGCAAAACTGAAAAACAGCATGGTTTTTACTATGTCATGGACTTTTAGAAGTGAGCTAAAAATTTAAAGCTCAGAGCAATCAGCCTCCTTTGATCTAAGTATTTCTTAATTAGAAGAAGCACTGTGAGAAATGAGAAGGATACATGCCAGACAAAGACAGCACTGCTAAGTTTATAAAAGGAAAGAACGTTGAGTGTGACTTCATGTTTGACAGATGGCATGCATCCAGCCAGTGGGCCTGCTGTGCTGTGTGCAGGCATCCTGTGTGACTGTGCTGGGGTCACAGCCTCACCTACCTGTGCATAAGCACCCAGGAGCTAGATGGTATGACAGGATGATAGTGGAGCTCATGTCATCAGATGATGCAAGACACGTGAATATGGTATTTATTGGTCAGAAAGTGTAGTACAGTACTCTGGTTCAAAATGGGCAGCTGTAAAAATAGTACTTGGTGAGGAGAAAGAGACAAAGGGGAGAAAGGACATCAGGGGGATGACTATGTTATCCAAGAGACTGACTGAGGCAAAAAGAAATGAACATTAGGGTGTCTTATTACTGTTTCACCCATGTACAGAGAGTGGGAACATTGTCCTACAATGGGGATCTTCAAATTCTACCAGGGTCAAAATTTTTTGTTGCAAATTAAGTCATATTCCAAAAACATAAGTACAGTTTGTAAGTATAAGTACAGTTTGGAGTATTAAGCTCATCTATATGACAACTTTGTGAGTATTGGCACATGATTTAATGTCCAAGTTTATACTTTCATATCTAATCAATCAAGATGGTGCTAAGTGATGACATTTAAGTATTTTGGTTATATATATAGAATTATTTTATTGTGTTCCATAAAGGGTATGTTTAATACTAAAAATAAAATTTGCATGTCACCCATTCCAACAAAAACCATATAGCCTGTTGCTCTGTCAGCATGTGGCCATGTTTTTCCCTGTGACACAATATGGCCGGACTGGCCCAATGGATAGGATTCTGCTTGTCAGAATACGTATGCTTACTCAAGGAGGCCAAGAGCAGAAGAGCCTCGCAGAAGGTCTGTGGGTCATAGTCACATCCCCAGTCTCTGGTAAGGAGTCATGGATAGGGTACAAAGCCTCCAGGTTCAGTCAACAGCTGGTTAGTATTAGGTATGTTTATATCATGGGTCAAGTCTTATTTTCCTTATATAAAAAAAATGGACATAATAATGTCTACCTGCAAAGGTATAAAGTCACCGCATTGGTCAGGGTTCTTTAGAGGAACAGAATCAACAGGAAGTATGATTAAAAAGAGGAGATTTATTAGACTGGCTTACATGACCAGAAGCTGGATAGTCCACAATGGCCATCTGTAGCTGGAGAGCTGAAAGAAACAGTAGCTGACCAGTCCAAGAGGTGGAAGCTCCAGAACAAGAACGATCAACAGTGCTACCCTAGTCGGAGACCAAGGTTTCTTGAAACTACCTGGAGAATTGCTGTTAGAGTCCGTTTTGGGGAAGGCTGAACAAGCGAGGGTCCCGTATCCTCAGATGATGGAAGCAGCAATCAAGAACCCATTCAAGAAGAGTCCAGGTTGCATCTGGTTCTTCCAACTTTGATTCAGTCCAAGCCACCATCCTCTTGAGTGGTGCTGCCCAAGCTTAGGGAGGGTCTCCATGTCAGTTCACTATCCCACATTCTGATTATTCCTAGACATGCCCTCATTATGTCATTCTGTTGTAGTGTGTCTTGTAAGAAGAATAATCAAATCTGGTAGCTTCTTGTTTCTCAATATGTGAATTTAATTTATTTACATTTGTTTTCGTCAGCAATATGTCTAGACTTATTTCTGTCATCCTATTTTTTCTTCACTATTTGAAATCCTTTTTATCAGCTTTTGTCCTATCCTTCCCTGTCTTCTGTTGAATTAGTAAATTTTCATACATTCTTTGTAGTTATGGAATCTACATATTTTATATCTATCTGTTTAGGTTTTCTTTAATATTTTGCATATATTTTTAACCATAAGTTTTCATACTGTTTAAAATTTTCCATATTTGTGTCTGCTTCTGATTATTCAAAACTTCACTGGTAAGCAGTATCCATATAAAAAAATTTCACTGGCAAGCAGAATCTCTAGTTTCTCAGAAAACTAGGAATGGAACCACCATTTGACCTGGTTATCATATATTCAAAGAACTTAAAATCAGCATACTATCATGACATGGCTGCATCAATGTTTATACCAACTCAATTCACAACAGCTAAGCTATGGAACCAAACTAGGTGCTCTTGAACAGATGAATGGACAAAGAAAATGTGATATATATACATGTGTTAGTCAGGTTTTCATTGCTGTGACTAAAAGGATCTGACCAGAACAATTTTGGGAGGAAAAGTTTATTTGAGGGTTCACAGTTTCAGAGGTCTTAGTTCATAGAAGGCTAGCTCCATTCCTCAGGGCTTGAGGTGAGTCTGAACATCATGGCAGAAGAGTGTGGCAGAGGGAAGCAGCTTACATCATCAGAAAGTAGAGAGAGTATCCACTCAGCAGATACAAATATATACCCAAAGCCATGTCCTAATTCCCACCTCCTCCAGTCACACCCTACTTGCTTCAGTTACCACTCAGTTAATCCCTATCAGGGAATTGAACAACTGATTGGATCAAGACTCTTACAACCCAATTATTTCTCCTCTCAACCTTCTTGCATTGTCTCACACATGAGTTTTGGGGGACATCTCATATCCAAACCATAACAATACACAATGGAATATTACTCAGTTATAAAGAAGAAAGGAATTAAGACATTTGGTGGTAAATGGATAGAACTGGAGAATATCATGCTAAGTGAACTAAACCAATCCCCCAGAAACAAAGGCAGAATGTTCTTTCTGATATGGGGATGATAACACACAATAAAGGTGGGAGTGGGAAGAGTAGAAGTTCATTGGATTAGACAAAGGGGAATGAAGGGAAGAAGGGGATGGGAATAGGAAAGATAGTAGAATGAATGAGACAAAACTTTCCAATGTTCATATGTGATACACAACCAGTGTAACTCCACATATGTACAACCACAGGAATGGGAAGTTATACTCCAAGTGTATATAATATGTCAAAATATACTCTACTGTCATGTGTATCTAAAAAGAACAAATTTTAAAAACCTTAAAAATCATAAAATATATGAAACAATATATGAAGAAATATATGAAACAAAATTTTCAAAACATTGATTGTTGCTAAGTTGGGTGATGTTGAACTGTTGTAATGGACTTAACTACCTATGAACACACACACACACACACACACAATCTTATCATTGAGGAACATTTTAGTTTATAAAAACATTCAAAAATTTGTTTTATGAGAATTCCTCTGTTTAGGTAAATACATTTCAGGATATACTTTGTGCCTGTGTTTGTCTTTGTTTTGGTCGGTTGATTGTTCCTGTGTTTCCTCTGCTCTACTTCTGTTCTTGAGGATCTTCAGTTACGTCTTCAATGAGAGTCCATGGCAAGTTTTATTCTCATTTTTGAGTGACAGTTGAACTGGGTATATAATTCTAGGCTGATAGTTATTTTTTTCTTAATGCTTTCATAGTATTACTCCTTTGTCTTCTGGTATCAGTCACTGTGGATGAAAGGCCAGCTATCCATTTACTTGTCATTTCTTTGCAGACAATCTGTTGTTCTTCCTCCCTCTGGCTGCTTTTAAGATTTTTCTCTTTATTTCCAATTCAGTGTCACCACAATATATCTACTTTATGGATTTATTTCCATACATTCTGCTTGATATTTGGGATGCAGTTTCATCTGAGGGTACATCTCATTATTCAATTCAGTTCTAGAATTTTAAAAATTATCTTGCCAAATAATGTTTCTTCATAATTTCCTCCATTCTCTTCTTCTAGGACCTTTTAGATATGCCTGATGTATTTTTCACATCTTTAATTGTATATTTTTTTATATTGGGCTCTTAATAAATTTCTTTGTATTCTTTCTCCAGTTTATTAATACTCCATTTCAATCTGAAACGCTGGTGAGGATGGGGGGGGATTATTTTGGTGACTATAAATTAGTACAACCACTATGGAAATCAGCATGGAGATTGTTCAAAAGATTGATCCAGCTAAATACTCCTTGATATTTATCCCAAAGAACTAAAATCAGTATACTGTAATGATACATGCATATCCGTGTTCATAGCAGCACAATTTGCAATAGCCAAACTAAGGAACCAACCTAGGTATCCATCAGAGGAGGAATGGATAAAGAAAATGCAGTATACCTGGTAGAGTTTTATTTAACGATAAAGAATAAAATTATGTTAGACAGGTATGGTGACACATACCTGTAATCCCAGCCCCTAGGGTGGTTGAGGCAGGAGGATCTTGAGTTCAAAGGCAATCTTAGGGACTGGGGATATAGCTCAGTTGGTAGAGGGCCTGCCTTGCATGCACAAAATCCTGGATTCAATCCCCAGCACCGCAATAAAAAAAAAAAAAAAAAAAAAAAGGCAACCTTAGCAACTTATTGAGGCCCTCAACAACTCAGCAAGACCCTGTCTCTAAATAAAATACAAAAGACAAAAAAGGGATTGGGAGGTGGTTCAGTGGATAAGCGTCCCTGGGTTCAATTACCAGTACCAAAAAAAAAGAAAAAAAGAAAAAAAGAAAAAAAAGAAAAAAAAAATCCTGCCACTTGCTGGTAAATGGATGAAACTGAAGAACATCATGCTAAATGAAACACGCCGGACTCATAAAGTTCAGGGTCTAATGTATTCTTCTTATGTGTAGAAGGTAGAGAGAAAAAAGGAATAAAAATGATTTTCATGAAAATAGAAGGGAGAACAATAGGGTAAAGGAAGGGAATCAGAGGATGGAGAAGAGAGGGATAGGGAAAGTACTGGAGAGTGATACTGAGCAGATTATGGGGCATGCCCATGTGAATGTGTCACAGTGAATCCCACTATTACATATAATTGTAATGAACCAATAAAAACATTAAAAATAAAGTAAGAGATTTCATTACTAAAAGGGAATACAGGTTTACTTGAAAGGGAGAGAGAATTATACCCAAAATAAACATTTTTATATTCATTAAAAAAAGAAATAGTACTGTGAAGTAATGAAGAAATGGGTTAGGGTTCAAGTCTTGGTTGTGATGCTGACTTGGATATAGTGGGTCAGTCTCAGTGTTTTTAAGCTTTAATGTCTTCATTTGTGAAATGGAATTCATGACTGTTCCTCAGGACTCACTATAGGATGTTGATATTTTTGAGTCAGTTTTGATATATGTTTGTAACTATTTAATTGAGAAATGAGTCAATGTTTATGGTGGTGCTTTGAAAATTATAGACATATAGTTGTAAATGATTATGATCTTTATCACAAGTCTTATTTTGATTTTTTTTTTTTTTTTTTGGTACTGGGGATTGAACTCAGGGGCACTCGACCACTGTGCCACATCCGCAGTCCTGTTTTGTATTTTATTTAGAGCAGGGTCTCACTGACTTGCTTAGTGCCTCACTTTGCTGAGGTTGACTTTGAACTCTCGATCCTCCTGCCTCAGTCTCCAGAGCCACTGGGATTACAGGCATGTGTCACCTTGCCAGTTTGTCTTGATTTTTTTCTACTGATTCTCTTTATTGTTTCAAAAGTCCTGAGTTTCAGAGCCCCTCCAGGATCTGTGACTATATGTGGTTACTGTTGATCTCAGGTGAGCTGAACCAATCATTTGAGATGAGCTACCTTTGGTAGGATGTACTTGATGCTGATTATATTGGCTAATTACACCGGATCTGAAGACAGACTAATTCACTTAGGGCATCTCAAGTGCCTTATAGTATATGTGTCCGTAGGTGTCGCAACAAATGAGACCCTTCGAAAATAGCAGAAAGTGCAAAGGACAAGGAACTCAACAGACCCAACATGTCAATTTGTTCATAATATTTGCCTGGGTCTGATTCTAGAGAGAGAAACACTCCAGATTAGTCAGGGTTCACTAGAAAATAGAACCAATAGGCTATAGATATAGATATAAAGAAGGAGGTCTATAATGAGGCTCTCTTGCCTGAGACGTCTTCTGATTTGCAGCCTAAAGCTGGGGGCCCAGGAAAGTTGGTAGCCTCATTCTAGTGCGAACACTTTCAAACCTGAGAACCAGGAGAGCCAATGGTTTCAGTTCAGTTGGATCCGAAAGCTTGAGATCCAGGAACTCTAGTGTCTGGAGTAGGAGAGGAGGAATGTTGCAGTTCAAGAAGAGGAAGAGAGAATTCACTTTTCCTTCCCCGATTTTGTTTCACTCAGTTCTCAGTGGATTGGAAGATCCTCACATGCATGGGTCAGGGTGCATCTTCTTACTCAGTCTACTGACTCAAATACTTATTCCTTATGAAAACACCCTTACGAACACACCCAGAAACAGTGTTTAATGCTGGGCACAGCGGCACATGCCTGTAATCCCAGTGGCTCAGGAGCAGGAGGCAGGAGAATCAAGAGTTCAAAGCCAGCCTCAGCAAAAAGTGAGGCATTAAGCAACTCAGTGAGATCCTGTCTCTAAATGAAATACAAAATAGGGTTGGGAATGTGGTTCAGTGGTGGAATGACCCTGAGTTCAATTCCTGGCACCAAAAAAACCAAAAACCAAAAACCAAAAAAAACTGTTTTATGAGTGATCTGTGCATCCCTTAGCCCAGTCCAACGGACACAAGTTGACCATCGCACCATGTAAGTTCCCTTTTTGCCTAACTTTAAGTTCCTGGTGGCATGCAAAACTTTGTCAATAGAGAAAGTAAATCTGACTCTATTTAAAGAAATATAAACAAAGGGTAAACACTATAAACACTATTTCTGTGTTTCTATATTTAAAATGAGAAAGGTAACTTTAGGGATTTTTTGGCTTTTCAAATGTTTATTTTTGGAAAACAGGTAATAGATTCACATGGTAACAATACTGGGAAGGTACAAATGGTATAGTTTCCTTCCTTTTGCCTAGTTACCCTACTATAATTCTCTAGATTTCTTATTTGTCCCAGATATTACATATGTATACACACACACACACACACAATTTGTCGCTGAAATTTAGTCTTATGCTAATGTGGAAGTTGGTTAAATGACTTGTCAGGCTCTTGTCTTCTGGTCTGATGCTAGAACCTGAGGTCTGCAGGACAGGCAGTTGGGAAGGGAATATAAATATAAAATAGAAGGGAGCAAGCTGGAACCCATCAGTATGGGTTAGAATCGTGGGGATGGATTGGAATCTCTGTCAAAGACTTTCACTTAATAGTGTGGGTAACCTCAAGAAGAAGCTGGTACTCTTCACAAAACTAGATACATATTTGAGCTCAGAGTTGGAGAAACTGAAGGAAAATTCAGGAAAAAATAAAATAGTTGCTAGCCAAGCGGCTGCTGCCTGCCAACATATAAACAACTAAGTGCATGCACTACCAAAGTGCCTGCTTCCACCTTTTATGCAGAACAATAAAAATGGATGCTATTTCACTTTTGCCTTCTAAATCTTGGGCAAAAATGTCTCTTGAGGGTGACCCTAATCACAAACATATGTGGAAAAGAATTTCAGGAAATGTAGTTCCAGCTGGTTAAGTTAACACATACTAGAGACACCATTTTTGTTATGATATTTTCAACATGTACCATTTTTGCCTTTTTACACAAATGCTATCATACTATATGCATTCCTCCATACCTTGCTTAGAATTCCTGCCATATCAGTATATGCAAATTTCCATCATTCTTTTTTCATGGTGGCATAATATTCTATTGTGTCTGTGTTGTCCCAATCCTGTGTTCTTTCAAACAGTGCCACAAATAGCCTTATTCACGTATTTTTCACATGTGCAAGCATATCTGTATAATAAATTTAATAATAGTAAAGGGTCTGTGATTTTATTCTACTTTCAAGCTAACAAGCTAGTCTGTCACATTTTCCTGGATGTTGAAAAAAGACATGAGCCCTAAAACAGAGGACTTTACTACTCATGGCACAATAAGCAGAATGATATTCATCCATTCCTCTCATCCTCCAAGTTCCACAGGGACAATGTGGAGGCAGGCCCAAGTGAATGTTGGGTACATAGTGAGTTTGTGGCAAACCTGAAGGACCATGAGTTTTGGAAGCCACTAATCTTATGAGGGAGTTGCTTGCAAATCTGCCCAAACATTTCCCTGGAGAGAAACATTATTCTGGTCAGCAAACAAACCTGCCCTCTGTCCAGGATGGAGACTCTATCTTCTAAGATTGTTCTCTTGAATAGATAACCCAGAATGAATAAAAGATGTTATGAAATGTGCAGAAACACAAGAGGCTCATGGAGAATTATCTGCCAATAAGTATTAGGGGCATTTCCCTGACCCATTATCAGGTCTGACTTCCTGTTTCCTCTTCTGCATTATTTTCTATATGTATGACACAGTTCCTCATCCTAAATATCATCTTCTGCTAGTGGGTAATTCCCACATAGGGAAAAGATAGAATGGAAATAGATATTGGATTAAGAACACAGGATATAGAGAACGGTAATAACTCTCTTCATATATCTCAGGTTGAATGATCAGAATAAATAAGGGAGAGAGCCTGGTATTCCTGACTTCTAGAGAAGCTTCAAATGCCCTGAATCTTCTTGGATTTTTAAGTAACATCTGAGTAGGTGATACAATGACTCCCTAGCTCCCTATTTTGGTGATGAAGCCAGTTTTAATGACTTGGGAAGTTGTGGGCTTAGATACAAGTGGCACTTTTTGATACTCAGTGATGAGTTTAAGAACCTCCATTCATCCAGGCAGTTAAAAGGCATTTTCTGAAAGAATGATGGTATTTGTAGGAAAATACATCACATATACCAATCCCCTGAAATGGCTAACTTTTGCCTAAGGATGCACAACAGACTTCCTTGGAGTTCTGTGTAGGTCCCTGAGGTAACAGGCAGGCCCAACACAGTGAATATTTAAAGAAAGGATCTCTTTGGAGCTTTTGCCACTGAAATATTCTGTAAGTCAAAGAGCTTCCTCATTTCTCACCTTCTCAATAATGAAAGTACTGGTCTAGCTTTGGGCTTCCTTAGTGTTAGGAAATGACTGACCAATGCTTGTGAGTCCTCTAGGAAATTGTTCTTTTTTTACTCTTTAAAAAATTAATTTCCCTCAGTCCTTACTAGGGGACTGTAACTTTTAAAAATCCTACACTTCAAAAACACTTGCTCTGCTAATTGAGATAGAAATGACAGCTGTTTCTGACGGAAGAATGGAGGGTTCTGATAACCACATGGAAGATAGGAAAAGATTTTTTTTTCTTTGTATTTTCAATAAATTAGAAAAAAATTATTGACAATATCATGTAAGCATACTAGAGAAAATGTTGCAAAGACAAAGTAAGTCACTCATAATCATTTTGCCTGAGCAAAGCAGCTACTTTTTTTTCATTTTTGAATGTTACCTTCAAATATGTACATATTTTTGGTATTGTTAGCAGAGATGTTTATAGAAAGAATCAACTCAATTTATATATATGTCATGGTATTTCTTTAAGGAATAGGACTTTTCTTTAAAAATCATATGCTACTAATGTGTTCTAAAAGTCACACCTTAATTTATCTTAATTCAATTATCCTATGTCATTACAATCAATATATTTTCTTTTGGTAGTACGCAATTGTTTATGGAATCATTCCTAGTTTTGATAAAGAAACCTCATTTATCATGGGTTTTTATCTGATATGACATGTAAACATGCATTCAGTTAAACTAAAAGCTGTTTCAAACTATTAAAGTATAAAATAAATAGAACTGGGGGTGTAGCTCAGTGGTAGAGCACTTGCCTAGCATGCATGAAGTGCTGGATTTGATCCCCAGGTCCACATAAATTACACAGAAAAGGGACTAAAATCATAGTCCCATTTCCTAGGATTAATGCTTAAGATTGTGATTCGATCTGTCATAAGACGATGTTTGCCCACAATGGTATTCAAACACTTTACGAAAGTGTTGAGGATGGGGAACTTATGCTTGGTTATATTGTGTGGGACCTTAGTTGACACCCTTTTTATAAAGGGTATTCAAAAGATGGGTGAAGGCTTGATTCTGTCTCATGTTACTTGTGACTTTTTAATCTGTAAGGTTAATAAAGGTATAAGGGTAGTTAATAATAGATGTAGCTGAGGGAAATTGAGGGAAGTCTTCATTTGTTGGTGGTTCTTCCTGTCCACTCAGGACTCTTGGTAATGACTCAAATCTCTGGCTCAGGAGAGCTGTGAAGACATTACCTAGGCAAATGCATTGTTGGGTGGGAAGACTACTATGGCAGAGACTGCCATGTGTTCACCCAAAACTCGGTGTGCTCATTTCCCCATGCACACAGCTGGGCAATGTTTACAAGCCTCCTTTGCAGCTGGGTGTGACCATGTGCCTGAGTTCCAGAAAATAGAGCCTGAGCTCATGTGATGTGTGCCATTTTTCAGGCCTGGTCCAAAATGACTTCTAACAGATGAGCCTCATGCTCTTTCTCTTTCCTGCTTGATGCAGAAGAGCATGATCTTCTTAAAAGCTATGGCTCTCCAAGAAGGTGTAGCCAAAGATGGCGGCTTGTTGGAGACAGCATCATTGTGTGATTAAGAACGTTTATTTTGCATTCTACTTTAGCAAGCATTAGACTTCCATATGTTAGGCGAATGAAACTTTAGGTTGTGTCTATAACAGCTGAAAATATTATAATATAATTATAAAATAGAAAGTAATTTGTTTAATCACATGCACACATTATTTTTATTCCTCTGTAAACAACCTATGGTGATGGCAGAGTGGGTACTACTAGCTAACATACTTAGAAGGCAAAACACAATTGAAGACTGAGATACTACTCAGAGGAAGAAATTATCCGTGGGGATAATAAACAGCAGTACAAACTGTGGTTAAGCAAGAGGGATCTGGGGACAACTTGTCTGGTCTGGAATCCTGACACTTGTTATTCGTAATCTTGGATAGCCTATGCAAACTTTTTTGATCCAAATTTTCTCATCTACAAAATGGGAAATAATAATAATAATATGTATTTTATAGGACCCTTGTAAGATTTAAATGGATATGAGTTCAATTCTTAGCGCAGCGCAGGCAAAGTAAACTAGCTTCTTATTTTACAAGAGCCATGTGTCAGCAGGGGCCCACAGTCCAAAGGACATGTGAGTGTGGAGGACTCTGTGCGAAAGCTTAGACAATGCTGATTGCCCACTTTTCTGAATAACATGTCTTTCATCAACTTGCTTCCCAATTGGGTGGATAAAAATCTGGTGCCAAGATATATCAAAATGCAGAAGGTACCTCAAACTTTTGGAAATAGTATCCCTCTTTTTTTAATTTTTAAATTATTTTCTTTTTAGTTATATATGGCAGTAGAATGTATTTTGACATATCATGCATACATGGAGAATAACTTCCCATTTTTTGTTGTACATGGTGTGGAGTTACACTGGTCATGTATTCATACATGAACATAGAAAAGTTATGTCTGATTCATTCTACAGTCTTTCCCATTAATGTCTTCATTTAAAAAAATGTTTTTAGTTGTTGATGAACCTTTATTTTTATATATTTTTATGTGGTGCTGAGAATTGAACCCAGTGCTTCACACATGCTAGGCAAGTGCTCTACCACTGAGCCACAACCCCAGCCTATCTTCATTTTTTTTTTTTTTTTAAGATTTTAACAGTATCCTCTTTTTGTTCACCTGCCATGATGCCTCCTGCGTACTGTGGGTATTCCTTTCTTCATCAGTACCCAGGGGAATGTTGTACATCTTCCCTACCCTTTCTCTTAGATCCCTTCTGCTTTCATGTCTTCAAGGCAGAGAGGTAAAAAGGGAGCCAGAAACCTGTCTTTGTTTTTTTATTGGTTCATCTGTGGTTAGCCTGTTAGTAAAATGCAATACCTTCAAGGCACCGTCAGTAATGAATTAGAAGTCTACGCGGTCAGTAGCATACTGATCTTCGAGCATAGTGGAGGTTGAGAGACCCAGATTTACAATTTGTTAAGCAGAAAATAGGCATACTTTTTTATTTTTAAAATTAAAAAAATATTTTGTTTTAATTGTAATTGTTAACACTTTAATTATACAAATAAATGGGATTCACTGTGATTCCATACATGCATTGATTATGTTGATTTTTGGATTCATGTTGTTTTATTGTGGTAAACATAACCAAGTTTACTATTTAACCATTTCTAAGTGTGGCAAATGAGTGGCATTATATACATTCACAATGCTGTGGAACCACCACTATGCAACTCCAGAACTTGTCCATTTTCCCAACAGAAACTCTGTACTATTAAACAACAGCTCCCCATTCATTCTTTCTGACAGCCCCGGGAACTTCTGTTCTACTTACTTTCTGTCAGTACGCATTTGTCTATTCTAGGTACCCTATATAGGTGGAACTATGCCATATTTGCTCTTATGTGTCTAGCTTATTTCACTTAGCATAATGTTTCCAAAAATTTATTGCTGTTATAGCAAGTATAAGAATTCCATTCCTGTTTCTGGTTGAATAATATTCCTTTTTGTTTTTTTAGTTTTTGGGTACTGGGAATTGAACCCAGGGGCATTTAACCACTGAACCATGTCCCCAGCCCTTTTTAGTTTTTTTTTTTTTAATATATTTTTAGTTGTCCATGGATCTTTACTTTATTTATTTATTTGTGGTACTGAGAATCGAACCCAGTACCTCACACATGCTAGACAAGTGCTCTACCACTGAGCTACAACCCAGCCTCTCTTTTTAGTTTTTATTTGAGACAGGGTCTTGCTAAGTTGCTTAGGGCCTCAGTAAGTTGCTGAGGCTGGCTTTGAACTTGTGGTCCTCCTGCCTCAGCCTCCTGAGTCACTGGGATTACAGGCATGCACCACTGTGCCTGACTATAATATTCTATTTTATATCTATACCACAGTTTGTTTAACCATTCTTCTAGAACTTGTGGTGTTTCCATCTTTTGTTCATAGTGAATAATGCTGCTATAAATGTTAGTGTACAATTCCCTACTTTTGATTCTTTTGGAAAAAGAAATGCCAGTAATTTGTGTTTTTAAATAAAGAATTTTATTTAAAGGAAAAAATGTAGGAACAGGTATTGAGTGAATCTACCTAGTGAATTTACCTACAGTGTCCTGACAAATATACACCCTAGAAAATGAACCTAGAACAGAGATTCCATACTCCCAGAGTAGGGATCATGGATTAAAAAGTGATCTCTGATGACAACTATAATGTCATCCATGTCTTTAAATGTAAGTTCAGGGCTGTCCTTTTTCCTAGGTCTAACTTTGAATGATTTATGACTTGTGAGAATTGCTTCATCTAGTTTCAGTGGGAATTTAGATAAATCTGCTGTTGATAGGTAATTATCCATGGTTTGGTTTATATAAATAGGCTTTCCAACAGAAGGGGGGCACTCAAACTGTAGATGAAGATAATTAAATGATAATTAAAATTGGGTGGCTTAGCAATAACAATAGGAAGAGGAAGGGGCAAGATGGCATCGTGCTAAGGAAACCATTCCTGTTGGAATGGTCCGAACTGAACACAACTGGTTCTGCTCAAAGATCACTATTTAAGATCATTGTTCAATTATGCCATTATTTGCTATTTGATTTACCTAAAGACATTCACTTATCACAATTTGGAAATAAACTCTAGCCTTTGGATTTGTTGACACCAGAACATTCAGAAGAAGACTTATCCTTATCTTTGATATACATTTAAATTCTCCATTAGTATGGAGAAAAATTCACCAAGGTGACAATCTTATGATTAATGTACTCAAGGGGAGAGAGATGGGAAGATAAAGTTCAAATTAGGCATTTTGTATGTGTCTGACACATAAAGAAAGAAGAATGAGGGTATTAGAATATAATTTCAGATGAAAGCAGAACCCGTGAACAACAACAGGTTGAACAAGGTAGAAGTTTACTTCTCTCCTGTGAAGATAGTCCAGGAAAGGTATAGTGGCTCTGCTCCACAGGAACATACAGGGACCATGGCTCCTCTGTTCTGTTTCTTTGTTATCCCAAGGAGAGAGACAGAAGCAGGGGAAAGGGCGAAGGGATGGCACAACCCTTACCTTAGACACATGGCTGTACCTAGCTGCAAGGGAGTCTAGAAGAAGCCATTTTTATTCTGGATAGTCACAGAATACATTATACATTAGAGTCCAGCTATACATTAGAGATAATATTATTTAAAAAGGAAATAATGGATTGGGAGATACAATGAAGAGTTTTGTTACAGTCCCAACTGTTGCTACTGCAGAAAACAACAGTTACTTTAAAACAAATTGGAAATTGTTAAGTCAGAGCAGATCTTGGGTTTGTGCAGAAACAAATTAGTTCCATCCTTTTGATATATTAGTAATCCATAATTCCTTATGAGTTTTAGGGCTTTAAATGACTATTGCCCTGTCTTAGCCATCCTTCCCAGCAAGGTAGGCTGCCAGAGAATTATGGTATCATAGAGATGAGGTTTTCCCTATGACTGTGTATACTGTTTGCAGACTGAATTAGTTCTCTACTACTGTCAGTTATTTCCTGTGAAGAGAATGTGGCCCCACCCTTCCTCTGTGCACTTGATCTGCAACCCCTCACAATCTGATGTACAGAAAAGTTGTCTGCAACGGCCATTTTCATCTTTTCCTTTGTCGTCTGTTGGGGGCTGTGCCATGTTGATCACATTGGCGCGAGGAGGGTTAATTGACATAAGCACACTCAGGTGATTTATCGTGCCACATACACAGTGTATGCGCATGTGTTCTCAAGCACTCCTAATTGTGCCTTATCTTTGCGTAAGAGGCGTGGCCCTGCTCTCCACCTCCTGGAGTGATATAAGCATAGGCGGAGTGAGACAGAGACACAGCAGCCTTTAGCAGAAAAGCAGTAGAAGAAGACTCCACGCACGGAAGCAGCCAGGACACGCGCAGCAGCAGCGAGTAGGGGCAGCAGGAAGGCAGATCACAGAGACGCATCACTAGGGCACCTTAGGTAGATGTACCCTTAGTTCACAGGATGCAGGACTTTAAGGCGTAACAAGTCTCTCTTCCTCTAAGCTCTAAGCAAAGCCTGTCCTTCTCTCAAAGTCTCTCAAGCAAAGTCTCTCTCTCTCCTCTCAAAGCAAGTAAACCTCATTTCCTCTATCTCTATGAACAAGCAAGAAAGCAGTGCACTAAAGAGAAAGATAGAAGTACCTCAGTTTCCACTCCACCACCCATAAGACCTGTGCAAGTTGTTGCTGCAAGCGGTGACAAATATCCACGGATTTTGTACCGCAAAGAGCCAGCGACAGTCATCAAACTTTCAAGGAGAGATATCAATATTTCTTCTTATTACTCTTAGCTGTCGGCCTGGCTCCTTTTTTCACTGAAGAAATTTTAAAAAAGCAATAGAAAGTGACCTTAAAATCTTAAGCACACCTGCATTGGTAGCTCTATGTCCTCCCCATTCCTGATAGTTATGAATGCCCCATCCTTGCTCTGATTTCAGGGATCATTCACACACTGGTCCATTCCTTCTTGCCTGCTCAAGGACTTGCTCCAGCAGTTATCACCCTTCTCCTTCTCTTTACTGGGTTCTTTCCATCAGCATGCAAACATGTGGTGATATTTCCCAGTTAGGAGAATATTTCCCTGATCTCCTTCTCTTCTCTGCTTTGATAAACAGCAACACTGCAGGAAAGGGGCACTTAGAAATGCCATATCAGGTAGGACCTTTACTGTGGTCCTCGAACAGATGATTAGGGCCAAAGATGGGGATGAAGAAGAGTGGATAAAGTGATGGTCTAACAATGGTCTCTGTTCCTCAACTATCATTTCACTTTTCCTATCAATTCTTAGCCTTTTCTCTTTTTAAAGGAGGGGATCATACTGATTAAGTTACCAGCCCAGGGGAAAGGCAGTGTTCTTTTCTTCTCCCCTACGCCAAGTGAGGGGGGGGTCTCAGAGATTCACTTGTGACTACAAGTGGAGGAAACTGGTGTGTTCTCCAGCTGGGTGCCTGTGTCCCTCTGCCCATTCAAGTGGGAGAGAAGGAGACTGGAAAGAGTTCAGGCAGAGAGGAGGCTGAAGTGGACCTTCTTCTCTCTCTGTTGAAACTGTTGGGTTTCTGCAGTTCAGGGAGACCCAGGGTGAGGTTTGGAGTCCACTGGCCAGCCAGGACTGCAGGGAAGGCAGGAGCAGAACTGAAAGGATGGAGGAGATCCAAGCTGAGGTGAGATCTCCCACCTCAGGAAACTGGCAGTGGGAGTTGGGAAAAGAACACAGCCACCTGGTCCACACTCCATGTGGAGGTAGGTGGGAACAAGATTTAAATCACTGATGAGACTGTGTTTTAAATTGGATAGACTTAGTAACCAAAAATAACCAGAAAGTTATGAAAGCTGCTCAATATTTCATTAAGTAACAGGAAAATGAAATTCAACTGGAAAGCCATTGAAAGTCAACCACTGAAGAAAATTAAAACTATTTGCTGTTTAGACTTCACTGAGTTCAGACTTCCCAATAAACCAGTTGCATATATTCTTGTCTCCCCTTCTCATTTATTTTTAATTTAAAATTTACTTGTATCAAAGCCCTACATGTGAATGATTATTAAAATCTTATAAATAGTTCTAAATATGTAAAATGTTTTTTAAAAAAATTAAGCAGTTTTCCAAGGCTTATAATGGAAAAAATTAATCCAGTTTCTTCCCACCAGAACCACTGCCTTCAATTTTTAAACTATTTCTTTAGGTTTTCTTGCTCTCTGTCTTATCTATCTATCTATCTATCCATCTATCTATCTATCTATCTATCTATCTATCTATCTATCTATCTATCTATCATCTATGAATTCTCTTCACCACTCTCCTATGTTGGGCTCCTATCTCTTGCGTTCCATGTTTCTCTTTCTTGGTTACTCTCTTGAGGTTTTTTTTTTTTATTGTTTTGCTGGAAGTTGAACCCAGGGCCTGTGCGTGTTAAGGAGCCCACTCTACCTCTGAGTCCAACCCTTTTGTTTTGATGGAGTACACCTCCAGTACCTTTCTAAGAAAGAATGCATAGGTGATAAATTGAGACTCTGCACATTGGGAATAATCTTTTACTTTCATATTTAATGTGGTTCCCTTAGCTCAGGGTCCCTGAGGGTCTTCCTCTTTGGGCTTCTAGTCTTTTGATTGGGTGGGTGCTGGAGGGACAGTCACCCAGCTGTGTGGAGAGGAGTTCTAGGAGTTTTTCTCTTCTTACAAAGATTTTCACCATTCCTGTTTTCAGTTCCTTCTAGCAACCCCACCTTCATAAGTACCAGGTACCTTCAATTCCTGACCCTTCTTGAGGTTCTTTCGCATGAATTAGACCACTTTTTCTTCCTTCAGACTAAAGGTCCTTAGCTTCCAATTTTCTTCAGGCAGCTGACTCAGTTACCACTCATCTATCTACTTTCCAGATCCTGAAATTTTGTTGACATCTCTCATGTGCTCTTATCACTTCCCCCGTCCTCTCTGTTTCATAGGTCTATGCATTAAAAACCCGTTAGTGTTGTTTAGTGGGAATTCAAGAGGAAGCAGAAGTAAATGTGCTCTTCAGTCCTCCAAGTTCAGCCTAGAGGTCTCCATTCTCTCACCCCACTCCAATCAGACTTTTATCCCCATAACTCTGCTGAAACTGTTCTTGCCAAGGTTAAAAACCTTGCCTAATCCACTGGTCAATCCTCAAGCTTTATCTTACTTGAATTCTCAATAGGATTTGATGCAATGAATCACCTTCTTCTTGAAGCACACTCTCCTGTCTCTTGCTACCTCAGTCTCCTTTTCTGGCTTCTCTTTCTCACTTCTAAATGTCTCAGTGCCCTCTACCCTCTTCTCTACTAGTATTCTCTTGAGTGGCATGCAGTCCTGTGAATTTAAATGTTATCTATGTGCCAATTTCTTCCTGGTACATGCATCTGGTTTCAAACTCCATAATGCCCCAGAGATCCATTTTGCATAAATCCATCTGTCCATCTGACATTTCCAACTGGAAGCCCAGTAGGTATCTCAAATTGAAGCTCTTCAAATAGAACTTGATTTTCCCCCTCAAAACTTCTCCTACCACTGCCTCTTCATTTTGGTAGATAGTACTAGATTTTGCTTAAGGCACACCCTTGATTATTCTGTTTCAGAGCGCTGCCTTGCCGCCACCATGTGAAGACCAGCAGTAAGGCATCGTATGAACCAGAAAGCAAGCCCTCACCAGTGAATTTGCTGACCCCTTATTCTTTGTCTTCCCAGCCTGAAGACAGTGAGAATAAATTTCTGTTGTTCATAAGCTACCCATTTTATAATATTTTTATAGCTAAAAAAGACTTAAGACACTCTTTGACTCATGGATTATTTAGAAGTTTGTGTGTGTGGTGTGTGTGTGTGGTGTGTGTGTGTGTGTTTCTTGGTACCAGAGATTAAACCCAGGGGCCCTTAAACACTGAGTCACATCCCCAACCCTTTTGTAGAGTTTATTTAGAGATAGGGTCTCTCTGAGTTGCTTAGGGTCTTGCTAAGTTGCTAAAGATGGCTTTGAACTTGTGGTCCTCCTGCCTCAGCCTCCAGAGTCACTAGGATTGCAGGCGTGTGCCACCATGCCCAGCTTGAAGTTTATTGTTTAGTCCACAAGTTTGGAAACTTTCTTGTTATCATTTTATTGTTGATATCTAGTCTAGTTCCATTTTTGAATATACAGTGTGTTGAAAAAATAATACAGTGTGTTGAAAAAAACACACTGTATTATTTCAATTCTTTAAAATTTATTCAGGTTTTTGTTTGTTTGTTTGTTTGTTTGTTTTTGTTTGTTTGGTACAGGGGATTGAACCCAGGGGCGCTCAACCACTGAGCCACATTCCCAGCCCTTTTTAGGATTTTATTTAGAGATAGGGCCTTGCTAAATTGCTGAGGTTGGGTTTGAACTTGTGATCCTCCTGCCTCAGACTCCAGAGCCTCTGAGATTAAAGGATTGGACCACCAGGTCCAGCTTGTTCAATCAATTTTTGAGTGTTGAAGATTTCAACTATAATTGTGGATTTGTCTATTTCTCCTTTGGTTTTATAAGTTTTTGCTTCTTATATTTTATAGCTCCGTTAGTTGATTTATACACATTTAGAATTGCTCACATTTAGAATCACTCAGGATTAACCCTTTTATCATTGTATAATACCCCACTCAATCTCTGCTAGTTTTTTTTTGCTCCAAAGTCTACTTTATTTGGTATTTGTATAGTCATTCCTATTTTCCTTTTTATGTTTATCTGATGTATCTTTTTCCAAGCTGGTTTGTTCTTGCTTTCTTAGATGGAATCTTGTTATGTTTCCCATACTAACCTCGAACTTGTGATCCTCCTACTTTGGCCTCCCAGTTTGCTGGGATTACAGGCATGTGCCACAGCACCTGACTCTTAGTAGAATGTTATTTTGGGATTCCATTTTGATTTTGCAGAGTGTGGTTGAAAAAACACACTGTAATCCAAGTGACTCCGGAGGCTAAGGCAGGAGGATTGTAATTCAAGGCCAGCCTCAGCAACTTGGCAAGACCTCAGCAATTTATTGATATCCTGTCTCAAAATTTAAAATAAATAAAAAGAACTGGAGATGTGGTTCAGGATTACAATGCCCCTGGGTTCAAGCCCTGGTACCAAAACAAACAAACAACAACAAAAACAAAAAAACCCCAAAAATAAACAAAAAAAACAAAAAACAAAACAAAACAAAACAAAAAAACTAAGAGAAGTTAAGCTTTAACAAGGAGTACAGGCAAACTGTCAGACAGAATAATTTTATTATTTATTAATTTCATACCATTTCATGCTACTAGTGTAAGATGTTCAAAATATGGATTTCCGGAAACATTATTCATGACTGTAAAAAATTAAAATCTCCTTCGTTAAAAGCCTGAATGTGACTTGGCACGGTGGTGCACACCTGTAATCCTAATGCTTTGGGAGGCTGAGGCAGGAGGATCCCAAGTTCAAAGCCAGCCTCACCACTGAGCTAAGGTCCTGTCTCAAAATCAAAAAACAAAAAGGTCTGGGGATGTAGTTCAGTGGTTAACTCCTCTTGGGTTCAATCCTCATACCAAAAAAAAAAAAAAAAAAAAAGTTCTAAAGTTTCCAAATGTTAGGGGACATCTGTCTTTTCATAATTGAGTCCTTAATTGCATTGTGTTAGAGATTATGATCTGCATGATTGATACATATTCTTTTCATTTGTTGAGACTTGCATTATAGTTTTGTTCAATATGTCTCTAAGTGTAGTCTCCCAACCTCTGAGACTTCCCAAGACCCTTTTAGGAGATTTTTGAAGTCAAACAATTTTCATGGGCTGGTGTTGTGGCTCAGTGATACAGTACTTGCCTAGCATGTGTGAGGCACTGGGTTTGATTCTCAGCACCACCATGTAATAAAGTAAAATAAAGGTCCATTGGCAACTAAAAAAAAATTTAAAAAACTATTTCATAACAATATTGGGACATTATTTTGTCTTTTTACCATACTGACCATTTATGGTATAAAATTAAAGTTAGTTAAACCTCTGGTGCCTTAGTAGGAATTTAGGCAATGGGTCTGACTAATCCTGTATTGGTCACTCTCACAAACTTACAGGGGGGAAAAAGGCCAGTTCACCTAAGATTTCTTTGATAACATAGTAGAAAAAATATTTTAATATATTTAAAATATTGATAACATGTCTTTTGAATATTTTATTTGACAGCATGCAAAATATGCATAGTTTGCTTTTGCTACATATCAGAGTATGATGACTATCCTTGGGGAAGAACACTTGTTGAACTCCTGTGAACTGAGACAGAAGCAAATTCCCCACCCTGATGGAACCAAGCCTTTTTTTCCTTTTTCTTTTTTTTTAAATTGGTGAGAACAACTAACAAGACGAACTTTGGTTATTCACACTTCAGTATTTGGGCAGTCATTTTTTGAAAATGATTGAAGGGAGCCTGTGACTTTGAGGAAAACAACTGACAATATTTTTGTCAGTGATAAAATTTGAGCTTTCATGTGAAAATTTCAAGTTTATGAAATCTTGTATCCATTGCTGTAAGTTTGACAGCTTCCTAATGCATAACAACATTTCTGATGAGATTGGTGGTGATACTAACAAGTGTGATTTTTTAAAAAATATATTGTATAATGAAATGTGTCAGCGTTCAGGAAGGACTGGCATAATTCAGTGAACCAGTGTTTTCTAAATGACTAATGAATGATGTTCAAAATTATGCAGGGCAAAAAGATCCAAAGATGTAAAATATAATGATGGATTTTAGTATAAAAGAGTATGAAAAGTTCATTGATATGGCTTCAGATTCTACCAATGTAAGTAACCTTTGAAGAAATTATTATGTGTGAATTTTGTTATAGTATTAGAGAAAAATATCCACAATTATCCGAAGAGGCAATTAAAACATACCTTCTTTGAGTAACTACATATTTATTATTCATCATGGTGAGGGAGAACATACATCCTAGGGTACTTTAGGGTGTCTTATAAAACAGTTTTTAAAAGACTTGTAGGATTTGGTGTTTATGATAGGTGATTTTTAGGGGAAGGTTAAAGGAAGTGGGGCTTTGCTCTGGATTGGATGATGTCAGGAAGTGGAAATAGTCTATTATTGAGCATCTAATCTTATCTATAGGAAGTTATATTGAGTTGAAATGTAGCTCCTCAAAAGGTGTATCTCCATTCTAACCCTCAGAACCTGTGAATGTGAGCTTATTTGGAAAAGGATCTTTGCAGATAATAATCAAGTTAAGGGATCTTGATCCTTATTAATCTTAGATTATATGAGTGGACCCTAAATTCAGTGACAAGGGTCCTTGTGAGAAAAAGGTAGAGGGACATTTGAAACAGAGAAGGCCATGGAAAGTTGGAGGCAGAAGGTCAAGCAATGATAGCTCCCAAAGCCCACCAGAAGCTGGAGTAGCAAGGAGCACCCTCACCTAAGAAGCATGGTCCTACCTACACCCTGATTTTGGACTTCTGGACTTCAGAACTGTGAAGAATAATTTCTGTTGTTTTAAGTCATGAAGTTCATGGTAATTTGTTACGCAGCCCTGGGAAAGTAACATAGAAGGGCAGATAAGGGCAAACCTGAGCTGCAGAGCGTGAAGTAGCGGTCGACTCATAGCAATTACAATAAGGGGATAGTTGCCTGTTTTTTATGGCCTGGATCACTTTATGGCCTTATTTTTGTCTTGGTTTGTCACATGGCCCTGTCTGATGCAGACTTCGGTAACAGGGATCAACCCAGGGCCTTGTGTTTGCAAAGCAAGCACTCTACCAACTGTAGGCTATCTCCCCAGCCCTGATGCAGATGTTCTGTGTTTCTGGTTCATACTCAACAGAAGACCGTCAAGGCCAGCTGTGGGCCATCAGCTCCTAGCACCCTACAACCATGCTGGCAGCAGGGGCTGCCTTTCTCTTCATCATGTGTGAGGCTGGTTTTCTTCATAAACTTCAGCCTAACAACATATTAGAGAATCCAGCTGTTTCTGCTAAGCCAGATGTTAAATAGATTTTCCAAAAGTAAAACCATGGCCTTTCTCCTAATGTTTTTAAAAGGGTATGTGTTCATAAAAATTTTATTTCTGGGGACATGAAGTGGGGCTTACTATTAATAAAGTTCATAATTGAATTTGTTTATAAAGTTAATAGATACACAAAACATGAATCAGTTTTAATTTTAATATAGAAAAGATAGTCCACATTTTAAAAAAACAGCTCTTCAAAATTGTTAGTAATTTTTAAGAGTGTAAAGGGGCCCCACTGTCAAAAATTTTGAGAACTGGTGGTCAAGTTCATTGTCAGTTTTTGAAATATACCATATGTGTGTGTCTAATTCTGGGGGACAGGGTTCTATATATGGCTATTAAATCAGTGCTGCTGTGTTCCCATCATCTATAACTATAGTAATTTTAATGTCTGATCTATTAATAATTTGGGAAAGGTGAATTGAAATTCCCCCTTTGATGGTAAATTGTCCATTTCTGTCTGTAGTTCTCTCAATTTTACTTTATATATTTTAAAGACTTTGATTAAGCTAGACTAGCTTACTAGCTGTGTGCCTTAGGCAATTTACTCATTCCCTCCATGACTTATTTGTCTCATTGTGTTATGTAGATAATAATAGGTCTGACCCATAGCTGTTGTTGATAAATACTTGTTATTGCTATTGCCAGTAGTGCTTAGTGGTGGAGAGCAGAACAGGGCAGCCGTCGGATCTGTCCAGTTGGGATTTTGGCCCAGGAAAGCTGGGGAAGAAAATAAGTGGATAAAAGATGTTAAGATATTAGAAAAATAATAATGGGAATTTAGGGGTGATAAGAAAAGATAGTAGCACACCTGAGCAATGGGGAGCAAAGGGCAGTGGCAGCTTAACTGGGAGTGAAGGACTAGAACAGGGAGGGCATCCTGACTGAGCTGGAGACACAATTACCAGAGCAATTTGAGGTTCCATTGTGAGGCCCCAGGGGAGGCGGGATGAGGGGGTTAGGAGGACAGACAGATCATCCTCATGGTTGTAGAAGACACTCATAGCAGGATGGTGCTGGATGACAAGAGAACCCAAAGTTTTCTAACACCTGTTGACCAGCAGATGAACTGGTGACGTGGAGCAGCAGAACAGTGCCTGATGCGAAGCAGAAGAAGTAGTGCTGTTGAGCGTGGTGCTGGCCGTGGGCGAATGCCAACTCTGCCTGTGATACGGGGGATTTGGGTGGACCAGCTACCTCCCTGGAGACAGATGGAAAGGCAGTTTCCAATGTCACGAAGAAGGTGGAGGGGTTTATTGGAGTGGGAGGGAACTGGCAGTGTTTGGGGAGGATGTTTCTTTTTTTCTTTCTTTCTTTCCTTTTTTTTTTTTTTTTTTTTTTTTGACGGTTTTATGAGTTTTATTTAGCACACAAAAAAATGTGCCATGAACTGTCTATTCATTTCTTCACTGCGCAGCCTGGCGTTGGGATTGGTGACTCTGATGGCCAGTTGGGCTGCTCTTTCCACGATGGCTTTGCGATTCTTGGAGGAAACGTTGTGAGCAATCTCAGCACAGTAAGATTTGTTGCACATGAGCAGCACTTCCAGCTCCTTGACATTGTGGACCAGGACTTCCGGAAGCCACTGGGCAGCATGTGCTTTGTCTTCTGTTGCTCCATAACCAATGTTGGGCATCAAGATCTGGCCCGTGAATCTTCTCCGCACCCTGTTGTCAATACCTCTGGGTTTCCGCCAGTTGCGCTTAATTTTGACATATCGGTTCTGACTGGTGCCGGATGAATTTCTTGGGTTCTCTTTTTTGACGATTTTGGGCTTCACGAGAGGTCTGAGGGCAGCCATGATGCCGAATACAGATGGCAGCCACCTCCGTAGGCAGCGCCGAGGAAGAGAGGGGAGGATGTTTCTTATGAGAGATGTGGGATAGTGGGTTCCCGAAGAGAAGACACAGGGACCTTCCCTCTGGAGAGCTGGCCAAGAATGGGCAGGGTGTGGGGCATGCTGGGACTGGCTGACTGAAAGGTTCCAAACAATATTCCAGACAATATTGTCAGACTAGAGCCTAGGGTGGTACCAGTTTTTAAATGATTATAGGCAAGGATTTGGGCAACCAGGGGCAGTTACAGATAGAACAACAAGAAAAGCAGTTTTCTAAATAAGTGCAGCCTTGCTGTAGAATAGCCTGTCCCATGAAGTAGTGAATTTTCCACCATACTTTATAATGCTGTCTCAAAAGAAGCTGGATGTGCATCTTTCAGGGAACCCTGAAGAGGTTTGCTCAGCAGGACTTAAAATTTTGACTCTGAAAATCTTTGGATTTTTGAATATAGTATTTGGCTATGGCCCCCTCTAGTGGCCATTATTCAGAATTAACTAGAATACAACTATTGCAGAAATGCATCTGTAATTTCAAACCCAAAGACTAGAGTTTGTGTCTTTGAAGGAATAGCCTGAATTCTGCTATGTGGCCAGTTCTGCCTGAAATATAATGAGGCATGTTAGGACTCATTGTGTTGAATCACATTAATGGTTTTTCTATACTTGAGGTTGCTACATAAGGAAGATACCTTTGGTTGTATTCTGCTGTACCAGGCACATAGGCTGGCAGGATGAGAGAACTCCTGTCTTCATGGTGCTTACACTCTAGTATTGGGAGTGGATCATCAGTAACCAATAAATAAGTGGCAGACTCAGATTAGTGTTATGCAGGGAATAAGCAGAGTGCAGAGACAAGGACTAAGGAGGGTCACCTACCTTGAAGTGGCTGGGGACTGCCTCTTTGAAGAGATGACAGTTAAATGAAAAGGAGCAGAAGAATATTCCTGGCAGGAAAAGCAAAATTTCAAAATCCCTATGATGGGAAGTAACTCATCTTTCTCTGGGAGTTGACAGAAGACTGGCACAACAAGATACAAATTAGCAGGTTGAGGTGGATGAGGTGACATATGCCTATGATCCCAGCAACTTGGGAGACTGAGGCAGGAGGATACAAGTTCAAGACCAGCCTCAGAAATTTAGCAAGGTCTGTCTCAAAAAATAAAAATGGAGCTGGAAGTGGTGGTGCATGCCTGTAATCCAGTGGCTCTGGAGGCTGAGGCAGGAGGATCTCAAGTTCAAAGCTAGCCTCAGCAAAAGCAAGTTGCTAAGCAACCCAGAGAGACCCCGTCTCTAAATAAAATACAAAATAGGGCTGGGAATGTGGCTTAGTGTTCGAGTGCCACTGAGTTCAATCCCTGGTACCAAGTAAATAAATAAAAAAAAATAGATAGATAAATAAATAAATAAATAAAAATAAAAAAGAACTGGGGATGTAGTTCAGTGGTAAAGTGCCCCTCAGCTCAATTAAAAAATTAACAGGTGGCAAAAGCCATGAGTTGTGGCTGAAGGAGATGGCAAGGGACCAGATCAAGCCAGTCCTTGTTGGCCACAGGAAACCTCACAGTGGGAAGTACACTAATGACAACTTTCATCCTACTTTAACAAATTGTATTTATTTTAAAAATTAAATTTATTGAAATTATCTCTCCTCAGCTTCTAAACAAATCAAATATTTAAAAACTCAAAGGTGATTTCATATTAACTGATTAAATCTGTTGGATCATCAGACCACAGATTTTGTTACTAATATTCCTTTTGAACCAGAATTGGTAGTGAATTACAGGATGTTCAGTTGAAAGCAACAGGTTCTGTTGTTTAAAAACCTTTCCCACTTACCTAGGATGTTGTTCTCTTGAAGTGAACATTTAAGGCACCTTCCTCTTCCTGAGGAGGAATTGGAGAGAGCTTTTCTTTTTAATGATGATTTCTGAATTTGAACTATTTCATCCAAAAAGAAGACTTACCAGAATTAACCAAGTCTCAAAGTATGGGGGTTCTTCTACAAAGCAAAACTGAAAAAACAGCATGGTTTTTACTATGTCATGGACTTTAGAAGTGAGCTAAAAATTTAAAGCTCAGAGCAATCAGCCTCCTTTGATCTAAGTATTTCTTAATTAGAAGAAGCACTGTGAGAAATGAGAAGGATACATGCCAGACAAAGACAGCACTGCTAAGTTTATAAAAGGAAAGAACGTTGAGTGTGACTTCATGTTTGACAGATGGCATGCATCCAGCCAGTGGGCCTGCTGTGCTGTGTGCAGGCATCCTGTGTGACTGTGCTGGGGTCACAGCCTCACCTACCTGTGCATAAGCACCCAGGAGCTAGATGGTATGACAGGATGATAGTGGAGCTCATGTCATCAGATGATGCAAGACACGTGAATATGGTATTTATTGGTCAGAAAGTGTAGTACAGTACTCTGGTTCAAAATGGGCAGCTGTAAAAATAGTACTTGGTGAGGAGAAAGAGACAAAGGGGAGAAAGGACATCAGGGGGATGACTATGTTATCCAAGAGACTGACTGAGGCAAAAAGAAATGAACATTAGGGTGTCTTATTACTGTTTCACCCATGTACAGAGAGTGGGAACATTGTCCTACAATGGGGATCTTCAAATTCTACCAGGGTCAAAATTTTTTGTTGCAAATTAAGTCATATTCCAAAAACATAAGTACAGTTTGTAAGTATAAGTACAGTTTGGAGTATTAAGCTCATCTATATGACAACTTTGTGAGTATTGGCACATGATTTTAATGTCCAAGTTTATACTTTCATATCTAATCAATCAAGATGGTGCTAAGTGATGACATTTAAGTATTTTGGTTATATATATAGAATTATTTTATTGTGTTCCATAAAGGGTATGTTTAATACTAAAAATAAAATTTGCATGTCACCCATTCCAACAAAAACCATATAGCCTGTTGCTCTGTCAGCATGTGGCCATGTTTTTCCCTGTGACACAATATGGCCGGACTGGCCCAATGGATAGGATTCTGCTTGTCAGAATACGTATGCTTACTCAAGGAGGCCAAGAGCAGAAGAGCCTCGCAGAAGGTCTGTGGGTCATAGTCACATCCCCAGTCTCTGGTAAGGAGTCATGGATAGGGTACAAAGCCTCCAGGTTCAGTCAACAGCTGGTTAGTATTAGGTATGTTTATATCATGGGTCAAGTCTTATTTTCCTTATATAAAAAAAATGGACATAATAATGTCTACCTGCAAAGGTATAAAGTCACCGCATTGGTCAGGGTTCTTTAGAGGAACAGAATCAACAGGAAGTATGATTAAAAAGAGGAGATTTATTAGACTGGCTTACATGACCAGAAGCTGGATAGTCCACAATGGCCATCTGTAGCTGGAGAGCTGAAAGAAACAGTAGCTGACCAGTCCAAGAGGTGGAAGCTCCAGAACAAGAACGATCAACAGTGCTACCCTAGTCGGAGACCAAGGCTTCTTGAAACTACCTGGAGAATTGCTGTTAGAGTCCGTTTTGGGGAAGGCTGAACAAGCGAGGGTCCCGTATCCTCAGATGATGGAAGCAGCAATCAAGAACCCATTCAAGAAGAGTCCAGGTTGCATCTGGTTCTTCCAACTTTGATTCAGTCCAAGCCACCATCCTCTTGAGTGGTGCTGCCCAAGCTTAGGGAGGGTCTCCATGTCAGTTCACTATCCCACATTCTGATTATTCCTAGACATGCCCTCATTATGTCATTCTGTTGTAGTGTGTCTTGTAAGAAGAATAATCAAATCTGGTAGCTTCTTGTTTCTCAATATGTGAATTTAATTTATTTACATTTGTTTTCGTCAGCAATATGTCTAGACTTATTTCTGTCATCCTATTTTTTCTTCACTATTTGAAATCCTTTTTATCAGCTTTTGTCCTATCCTTCCCTGTCTTCTGTTGAATTAGTAAATTTTCATACATTCTTTGTAGTTATGGAATCTACATATTTTATATCTATCTGTTTAGGTTTTCTTTAATATTTTGCATATATTTTTAACCATAAGTTTTCATACTGTTTAAAATTTTCCATATTTGTGTCTGCTTCTGATTATTCAAAACTTCACTGGTAAGCAGTATCCATATAAAAAAATTTCACTGGCAAGCAGAATCTCTAGTTTCTCAGAAAACTAGGAATGGAACCACCATTTGACCTGGTTATCATATATTCAAAGAACTTAAAATCAGCATACTATCATGACATGGCTGCATCAATGTTTATACCAACTCAATTCACAACAGCTAAGCTATGGAACCAAACTAGGTGCTCTTGAACAGATGAATGGACAAAGAAAATGTGATATATATACATATGTTAGTCAGGTTTTCATTGCTGTGACTAAAAGGATCTGACCAGAACAATTTTGGGAGGAAAAGTTTATTTGAGGGTTCACAGTTTCAGAGGTCTTAGTTCATAGAAGGCTAGCTCCATTCCTCAGGGCTTGAGGTGAGTCTGAACATCATGGCAGAAGAGTGTGGCAGAGGGAAGCAGCTTACATCATCAGAAAGTAGAGAGAGTATCCACTCAGCAGATACAAATATATACCCAAAGCCATGTCCTAATTCCCACCTCCTCCAGTCACACCCTACTTGCTTCAGTTACCACTCAGTTAATCCCTATCAGGGAATTGAACAACTGATTGGATCAAGACTCTTACAACCCAATTATTTCTCCTCTCAACCTTCTTGCATTGTCTCACACATGAGTTTTGGGGGACATCTCATATCCAAACCATAACAATACACAATGGAATATTACTCAGTTATAAAGAAGAAAGGAATTAAGACATTTGGTGGTAAATGGATAGAACTGGAGAATATCATGCTAAGTGAACTAAACCAATCCCCCAGAAACAAAGGCAGAATGTTCTTTCTGATATGGGGATGATAACACACAATAAAGGTGGGAGTGGGAAGAGTAGAAGTTCATTGGATTAGACAAAGGGGAATGAAGGGAAGAAGGGGATGGGAATAGGAAAGATAGTAGAATGAATGAGACAAAACTTTCCAATGTTCATATGTGATACACAACCAGTGTAACTCCACATATGTACAACCACAGGAATGGGAAGTTATACTCCAAGTGTATATAATATGTCAAAATATACTCTACTGTCATGTGTATCTAAAAAGAACAAATTTTAAAAACCTTAAAAATCATAAAATATATGAAACAATATATGAAGCAATATATGAAACAAAATTTTCAAAACATTGATTGTTGCTAAGTTGGGTGATGTTGAACTGTTGTAATGGACTTAACTACCTATGAACACACACACACACACACACACAATCTTATCATTGAGGAACATTTTAGTTTATAAAAACATTCAAAAATTTGTTTTATGGAGAATTCCTCTGTTTAGGTAAATACATTTCAGGATATACTTTGTGCCTGTGTTTGTCTTTGTTTTGGTCGGTTGATTGTTCCTGTGTTTCCTCTGCTCTACTTCTGTTCTTGAGGATCTTCAGTTACGTCTTCAATGAGAGTCCATGGCAAGTTTTATTCTCATTTTTGAGTGACAGTTGAACTGGGTATATAATTCTAGGCTGACAGTTATTTTTTCTTAATGCTTTCATAGTATTACTCCTTTGTCTTCTGGTATCAGTCACTGTGGATGAAAGGCCAGCTATCCATTTACTTGTCATTTCTTTGCAGACAATCTGTTGTTCTTCCTCCCTCTGGCTGCTTTTAAGATTTTTCTCTTTATTTCCAATTCAGTGTCACCACAATATATCTACTTTATGGATTTATTTCCATACATTCTGCTTGATATTTGGGATGCAGTTTCATCTGAGGGTACATCTCATTATTCAATTCAGTTCTAGAATTTTAAAAATTATCTTGCTAAATAATGTTTCTTCATAATTTCCTCCATTCTCTTCTTCTAGGACCTTTTAGATATGCCTGATGTATTTTTCACATCTTTAATTGTATATTTTTTTATATTGGGCTCTTAATAAATTTCTTTGTATTCTTTCTCCAGTTTATTAATACTCCATTTCAATCTGAAACGCTGGTGAGGATGGGGGGGGATTATTTTGGTGACTATAAATTAGTACAACCACTATGGAAATCAGCATGGAGATTGTTCAAAAGATTGATCCAGCTAAATACTCCTTGATATTTATCCCAAAGAACTAAAATCAGTATACTGTAATGATACATGCATATCCGTGTTCATAGCAGCACAATTTGCAATAGCCAAACTAAGGAACCAACCTAGGTATCCATCAGAGGAGGAATGGATAAAGAAAATGCAGTATACCTGGTAGAGTTTTATTTAACGATAAAGAATAAAATTATGTTAGACAGGTATGGTGACACATACCTGTAATCCCAGCCCCTAGGGTGGTTGAGGCAGGAGGATCTTGAGTTCAAAGGCAATCTTAGGGACTGGGGATATAGCTCAGTTGGTAGAGGGCCTGCCTTGCATGCACAAAATCCTGGATTCAATCCCCAGCACCGCAATAAAAAAAAAAAAAAAAAAAAAAAAGGCAACCTTAGCAACTTATTGAGGCCCTCAACAACTCAGCAAGACCCTGTCTCTAAATAAATACAAAAGACAAAAAAGGGATTGGGAGGTGGTTCAGTGGATAAGCGTCCCTGGGTTCAATTACCAGTACCAAAAAAAAAGAAAAAAAGAAAAAAAGAAAAAAAAGAAAAAAAGAAAATCCTGCCACTTGCTGGTAAATGGATGAAACTGAAGAACATCATGCTAAATGAAACACGCCGGACTCATAAAGTTCAGGGTCTAATGTATTCTTCTTATGTGTAGAAGGTAGAGAGAAAAAAGGAATAAAAATGATTTTCATGAAAATAGAAGGGAGAACAATAGGGTAAAGGAAGGAGAATCAGAGGATGGAGAAGAGAGGGATAGGGAAAGTACTGGAGAGTGATACTGAGCAGATTATGGGCATGCCCATGTGAATGTGTCACAGTGAATCCCACTATTACATATAATTGTAATGAACCAATAAAAACATTAAAAATAAAGTAAGAGATTTCATTACTAAAAGGGAATACAGGTTTACTTGAAAGGGAGAGAGAATTATACCCAAAATAAACATTTTTATATTCATTAAAAAAGAAATAGTACTGTGAAGTAATGAAGAAATGGGTTAGGGTTCAAGTCTTGGTTGTGATGCTGACTTGGATATAGTGGGTCAGTCTCAGTGTTTTTAAGCTTTAATGTCTTCATTTGTGAAATGGAATTCATGACTGTTCCTCAGGACTCACTATAGGATGTTGATATTTTTGAGTCAGTTTTGATATATGTTTGTAACTATTTAATTGAGAAATGAGTCAATGTTTATGGTGGTGCTTTGAAAATTATAGACATATAGTTGTAAATGATTATGATCTTTATCACAAGTCTTATTTTGATTTTTTTTTTTTTTTTTTTGGTACTGGGGATTGAACTCAGGGGCACTCGACCACTGTGCCACATCCGCAGTCCTGTTTTGTATTTTATTTAGAGCAGGGTCTCACTGACTTGCTTAGTGCCTCACTTTGCTGAGGTTGACTTTGAACTCTCGATCCTCCTGCCTCAGTCTCCAGAGCCACTGGGATTACAGGCATGTGTCACCTTGCCCAGTTTGTCTTGATTTTTTTCTACTGATTCTCTTTATTGTTTCAAAAGTCCTGAGTTTCAGAGCCCCTCCAGGATCTGTGACTATATGTGGTACTGTTGATCTCAGGTGAGCTGAACCAATCATTTGAGATGAGCTACCTTTGGTAGGATGTACTTGATGCTGATTATATTGGCTAATTACACCGGATCTGAAGACAGACTAATTCACTTAGGGCATCTCAAGTGCCTTATAGTATATGTGTCCGTAGGTGTCGCAACAAATGAGACCCTTCGAAAATAGCAGAAAGTGCAAAGGACAAGGAACTCAACAGACCCAACATGTCAATTTGTTCATAATATTTGCCTGGGTCTGATTCTAGAGAGAGAAACACTCCAGATTAGTCAGGGTTCACTAGAAAATAGAACCAATAGGCTATAGATATAGATATAAAGAAGGAGGTCTATAATGAGGCTCTCTTGCCTGAGACGTCTTCTGATTTGCAGCCTAAAGCTGGGGGCCCAGGAAAGTTGGTAGCCTCATTCTAGTGCGAACACTTTCAAACCTGAGAACCAGGAGAGCCAATGGTTTCAGTTCAGTTGGATCCGAAAGCTTGAGATCCAGGAACTCTAGTGTCTGGAGTAGGAGAGGAGGAATGTTGCAGTTCAAGAAGAGGAAGAGAGAATTCACTTTTCCTTCCCCGATTTTGTTTCACTCAGTTCTCAGTGGATTGGAAGATCCTCACATGCATGGGTCAGGGTGCATCTTCTTACTCAGTCTACTGACTCAAATACTTATTCCTTATGAAAACACCCTTACGAACACACCCAGAAACAGTGTTTAATGCTGGGCACAGCGGCACATGCCTGTAATCCCAGTGGCTCAGGAGCAGGAGGCAGGAGAATCAAGAGTTCAAAGCCAGCCTCAGCAAAAAGTGAGGCATTAAGCAACTCAGTGAGATCCTGTCTCTAAATGAAATACAAAATAGGGTTGGGAATGTGGTTCAGTGGTGGAATGACCCTGAGTTCAATTCCTGGCACCAAAAAAACCAAAAACCAAAAACCAAAAAAACTGTTTTATGAGTGATCTGTGCATCCCTTAGCCCAGTCCAACGGACACAAGTTGACCATCGCACCATGTAAGTTCCCTTTTTGCCTAACTTTAAGTTCCTGGTGGCATGCAAAACTTTGTCAATAGAGAAAGTAAATCTGACTCTATTTAAAGAAATATAAACAAAGGGTAAACACTATAAACACTATTTCTGTGTTTCTATATTTAAAATGAGAAAGGTAACTTTAGGGATTTTTTGGCTTTTCAAATGTTTATTTTTGGAAAACAGGTAATAGATTCACATGGTAACAATACTGGAAAGGTACAAATGGTATAGTTTCCTTCCTTTTGCCTAGTTACCCTACTATAATTCTCTAGATTTCTTATTTGTCCCAGATATTACATATGTATACACACACACACACACACACACACACAATTTGTCGCTGAAATTTAGTCTTATGCTAATGTGGAAGTTGGTTAAATGACTTGTCAGGCTCTTGTCTTCTGGTCTGATGCTAGAACCTGAGGTCTGCAGGACAGGCAGTTGGGAAGGGAATATAAATATAAAATAGAAGGGAGCAAGCTGGAACCCATCAGTATGGGTTAGAATCGTGGGGATGGATTGGAATCTCTGTCAAAGACTTTCACTTAATAGTGTGGGTAACCTCAAGAAGAAGCTGGTACTCTTCACAAAACTAGATACATATTTGAGCTCAGAGTTGGAGAAACTGAAGGAAAATTCAGGAAAAAATAAAATAGTTGCTAGCCAAGCGGCTGCTGCCTGCCAACATATAAACAACTAAGTGCATGCACTACCAAAGTGCCTGCTTCCACCTTTTATGCAGAACAATAAAAATGGATGCTATTTCACTTTTGCCTTCTAAATCTTGGGCAAAAATGTCTCTTGAGGGTGACCCTAATCACAAACATATGTGGAAAAGAATTTCAGGAAATGTAGTTCCAGCTGGTTAAGTTAACACATACTAGAGACACCATTTTTGTTATGATATTTTCAACATGTACCATTTTTGCCTTTTTACACAAATGCTATCATACTATATGCATTCCTCCATACCTTGCTTAGAATTCCTGCCATATCAGTATATGCAAATTTCCATCATTCTTTTTTCATGGTGGCATAATATTCTATTGTGTCTGTGTTGTCCCAATCCTGTGTTCTTTCAAACAGTGCCACAAATAGCCTTATTCACGTATTTTTCACATGTGCAAGCATATCTGTATAATAAATTTAATAATAGTAAAGGGTCTGTGATTTTATTCTACTTTCAAGCTAACAAGCTAGTCTGTCACATTTTCCTGGATGTTGAAAAAAGACATGAGCCCTAAAACAGAGGACTTTACTACTCATGGCACAATAAGCAGAATGATATTCATCCATTCCTCTCATCCTCCAAGTTCCACAGGGACAATGTGGAGGCAGGCCCAAGTGAATGTTGGGTAGCATAGTGAGTTTGTGGCAAACCTGAAGGACCATGAGTTTTGGAAGCCACTAATCTTATGAGGGAGTTGCTTGCAAATCTGCCCAAACATTTCCCTGGAGAGAAACATTATTCTGGTCAGCAAACAAACCTGCCCTCTGTCCAGGATGGAGACTCTATCTTCTAAGATTGTTCTCTTGAATAGATAACCCAGAATGAATAAAAGATGTTATGAAATGTGCAGAAACACAAGAGGCTCATGGAGAATTATCTGCCAATAAGTATTAGGGGCATTTCCCTGACCCATTATCAGGTCTGACTTCCTGTTTCCTCTTCTGCATTATTTTCTATATGTATGACACAGTTCCTCATCCTAAATATCATCTTCTGCTAGTGGGTAATTCCCACATAGGGAAAAGATAGAATGGAAATAGATATTGGATTAAGAACACAGGATATAGAGAACGGTAATAACTCTCTTCATATATCTCAGGTTGAATGATCAGAATTAAATAAGGGAGAGAGCCTGGTATTCCTGACTTCTAGAGAAGCTTCAAATGCCCTGAATCTTCTTGGATTTTTAAGTAACATCTGAGTAGGTGATACAATGACTCCCTAGCTCCCTATTTTGGTGATGAAGCCAGTTTTAATGAACTTGGGAAGTTGTGGGCTTAGATACAAGTGGCACTTTTTGATACTCAGTGATGAGTTTAAGAACCTCCATTCATCCAGGCAGTTAAAAGGCATTTTCTGAAAGAATGATGGTATTTGTAGGAAAATACATCACATATACCAATCCCCTGAAATGGCTAACTTTTGCCTAAGGATGCACAACAGACTTCCTTGGAGTTCTGTGTAGGTCCCTGAGGTAACAAGGCAGGCCCAACACAGTGAATATTTAAAGAAAGGATCTCTTTGGAGCTTTTGCCACTGAAATATTCTGTAAGTCAAAGAGCTTCCTCATTTCTCACCTTCTCAATAATGAAAGTACTGGTCTAGCTTTGGGCTTCCTTAGTGTTAGGAAATGACTGACCAATGCTTGTGAGTCCTCTAGGAAATTGTTCTTTTTTTACTCTTTAAAAAATTAATTTCCCTCAGTCCTTACTAGGGGACTGTAACTTTTAAAAATCCTACACTTCAAAAACACTTGCTCTGCTAATTGAGATAGAAATGACAACTGTTTCTGATGGAAGAATGGAGGGTTCTGATAACCACATGGAAGATAGGAAAAGATTTTTTTTTCTTTGTATTTTCAATAAATTAGAAAAAAATTATTGACAATATCATGTAAGCATACTAGAGAAAATGTTGCAAAGACAAAGTAAGTCACTCATAATCATTTTGCCTGAGCAAAGCAGCTACTTTTTTTCATTTTTGAATGTTACCTTCAAATATGTACATATTTTTGGTATTGTTAGCAGAGATGTTTATAGAAAGAATCAACTCAATTTATATATATGTCATGGTATTTCTTTAAGGAATAGGACTTTTCTTTAAAAATCATATGCTACTAATGTGTTCTAAAAGTCACACCTTAATTTATCTTAATTCAATTATCCTATGTCATTACAATCAATATATTTTCTTTTGGTAGTACGCAATTGTTTATTGGAATCATTCCTAGTTTTGATAAAGAAACCTCATTTATCATGGGTTTTTATCTGATATGACATGTAAACATGCATTCAGTTAAACTAAAAGCTGTTTCAAACTATTAAAGTATAAAATAAATAGAACTGGGGGTGTAGCTCAGTGGTAGAGCACTTGCCTAGCATGCATGAAGTGCTGGATTTGATCCCCAGGTCCACATAAATTACACAGAAAAGGGACTAAAATCATAGTCCCATTTCCTAGGATTAATGCTTAAGATTGTGATTCGATCTGTCATAAGACGATGTTTGCCCACAATGGTATTCAAACACTTTACGAAAGTGTTGAGGATGGGGAACTTATGCTTGGTTATATTGTGTGGACCTTAGTTGACACCCTTTTATAAAGGGTATTCAAAAGATGGGTGAAGGCTTGATTCTGTCTCATGTTACTTGTGACTTTTTAATCTGTAAGGTTAATAAAGGTATAAGGGTAGTTAATAATAGATGTAGCTGAGGGAAATTGAGGGAAGTCTTCATTTGTTGGTGGTTCTTCCTGTCCACTCAGGACTCTTGGTAATGACTCAAATCTCTGGCTCAGGAGAGCTGTGAAGACATTACCTAGGCAAATGCATTGTTGGGTGGGAAGACTACTATGGCAGAGACTGCCATGTGTTCACCCAAAACTCGGTGTGCTCATTTCCCCATGCACACAGCTGGGCAATGTTTACAAGCCTCCTTTGCAGCTGGGTGTGACCATGTGCCTGAGTTCCAGAAAATAGAGCCTGAGCTCATGTGATGTGTGCCATTTTTCAGGCCTGGTCCAAAATGACTTCTAACAGATGAGCCTCATGCTCTTTCTCTTTCCTGCTTGATGCAGAAGAGCATGATCTTCTTAAAAGCTATGGCTCTCCAAGAAGGTGTAGCCAAAGATGGCGGCTTGTTGGAGACAGCATCATTGTGTGATTAAGAACGTTTATTTTGCATTCTACTTTAGCAAGCATTAGACTTCCATATGTTAGGCGAATGAAACTTTAGGTTGTGTCTATAACAGCTGAAAATATTATCTATAATATAATTATAAAATAGAAAGTAATTTGTTTAATCACATGCACACATTATTTTTATTCCTCTGTAAACAACCTATGGTGATGGCAGAGTGGGTACTACTAGCTAACATACTTAGAAGGCAAAACACAATTGAAGACTGAGATACTACTCAGAGGAAGAAATTATCCGTGGGATAATAAACAGCAGTACAAAACTGTGGTTAAGCAAGAGGGATCTGGGGACAACTTGTCTGGTCTGGAATCCTGACACTTGTTATTCGTAATCTTGGATAGCCTATGCAAACTTTTTTGATCCAAATTTTCTCATCTACAAAATGGGAAATAATAATAATAATATGTATTTTATAGGACCCTTGTAAGATTTAAATGGATATGAGTTCAATTCTTAGCGCAGCGCAGGCAAAGTAAACTAGCTTCTTATTTTACAAGAGCCATGTGTCAAGCAGGGGCCCACAGTCCAAAGGACATGTGAGTGTGGAGGACTCTGTGCGAAAGCTTAGACAATGCTGATTGCCCCACTTTTCTGAATAACATTGTCTTTCATCAACTTGCTTCCCAATTGGGTGGATAAAAATCTGGTGCCAAGATATATCAAAATGCAGAAGGTACCTCAAACTTTTGGAAATAGTATCCCTCTTTTTTTAATTTTTAAATTATTTTCTTTTTAGTTATATATGGCAGTAGAATGTATTTTGACATATCATGCATACATGGAGAATAACTTCCCATTTTTTGTTGTACATGGTGTGGAGTTACACTGGTCATGTATTCATACATGAACATAGAAAAGTTATGTCTGATTCATTCTACAGTCTTTCCCATTAATGTCTTCATTTAAAAAAATGTTTTTAGTTGTTGATGAACCTTTATTTTTATATATTTTTATGTGGTGCTGAGAATTGAACCCAGTGCTTCACACATGCTAGGCAAGTGCTCTACCACTGAGCCACAACCCCAGCCTATCTTCATTTTTTTTTTTTTTAAGATTTTAACAGTATCCTCTTTTTGTTCACCTGCCATGATGCCTCCTGCGTACTGTGGGTATTCCTCTCTTTATCAGTACCCAGGGAAATGTTGTACATCTTCCCTACCCTTTCTCTTAGATCCCTTCTGCTTTTCATGTCTTCAAGGCAGAGAGGTAAAACAGGGAGCCAGAAACCTGTCTTTGTTTTTTATTGGTTCATCTGTGGTTAGCCTGTTAGTAAAATGCAATACCTTCAAGGCACCGTCAGTAATGAATTAGAATTCTACGCGGTCAGTAGCATACTGAATCTTCGAGCATAGTGGAGGTTGAGAGACCCAGATTTACAATTTGTTAAGCAGAAAATAGGCATACTTTTTTATTTTTAAAATTAAAAAAATATTTTGTTTTAATTGTAATTGTTAACACTTTAATTATACAAATAAATGGGATTCACTGTGATTCCATACATGCATTGATTATGTTGATTTTTGGATTCATGTTGTTTTATTGTGGTAAACATAACAAAGTTTACTATTTTAACCATTTCTAAGTGTGCAAATGAGTGGCATTATATACATTCACAATGCTGTGGAACCACCACTATGCAACTCCAGAACTTGTCCATTTTCCCAAACAGAAACTCTGTACTATTAAACAACAGCTCCCCATTCATTCTTTCTGACAGCCCCGGGAACTTCTGTTCTACTTACTTTCTGTCAGTACGCATTTGTCTATTCTAGGTACCCTATATAGGTGGAACTATGCCATATTTGCTCTTATGTGTCTAGCTTATTTCACTTAGCATAATGTTTCCAAAATTTATTGCTGTTATAGCAAGTATAAGAATTCCATTCCTGTTTCTGGTTGAATAATATTCCTTTTTGTTTTTTTAGTTTTTGGGTACTGGGAATTGAACCCAGGGGCATTTAACCACTGAACCATGTCCCCAGCCCTTTTTAGTTTTTTTTTTTTTAATATATTTTTAGTTGTCAATGGATCTTTACTTTATTTATTTATTTGTGGTACTGAGAATCGAACCCAGTACCTCACACATGCTAGACAAGTGCTCTACCACTGAGCTACAACCCCAGCCTCTCTTTTTAGTTTTTATTTTGAGACAGGGTCTTGCTAAGTTGCTTAGGGCCTCAGTAAGTTGCTGAGGCTGGCTTTGAACTTGTGGTCCTCCTGCATCAGCCTCCTGAGTCACTGGGATTACAGGCATGCACCACTGTGCCTGACTATAATATTCTATTTTATATCTATACCACAGTTTGTTTAACCATTCTTCTAGAACTTGTGGTGTTTCCATCTTTTGTTCATAGTGAATAATGCTGCTATAAATGTTAGTGTACAATTCCCTACTTTTGATTCTTTTGGAAAAAGAAATGCCAGTAATTTGTGTTTTTAAATAAAGAATTTTATTTAAAGGAAAAAATGTAGGAACAGGTATTGAGTGAATCTACCTAGTGAATTTACCTACAGTGTCTGACACAATATACAACCTAGAAAATGAACCTAGAACAGAGATTCCATACTCCCAGAGTAGGGATCATGGATTAAAAAGTGATCTCTGATGACAACTATAATGTCATCCATGTCTTTAAATGTAAGTTCAGGGCTGTCCTTTTTTCCTAGGTCTAACTTTGAATGATTTTATGACTTGTGAGAATTGCTTCATCTAGTTTCAGTGGGAATTTAGATAAATCTGCTGTTGATAGGTAATTATCCATGGTTTGGTTTATATAAAATAGGCTTTCCAACAGAAGGGGGGCACTCAACTGTAGATGAAGATAATTAAATGATAATTAAAATTGGGTGGCTTAGCAATAACAATAGGAAGAGGAAGGGGCAAGATGGCATCGTGCTAAGGAAACCATTCCTGTTGGAATGGTCCGAACTGAACACAACTGGTTCTGCTCAAAGATCACTATTTAAAGATCATTGTTCAATTATGCCATTATTTGCTATTTGATTTACCTAAAGACATTCACTTATCACAATTTTGGAAATAAACTCTAGCCTTTGGATTTGTTGACACCAGACATTCAGAAAGAAGACTTATCCTTATCTTTGATATACATTTAAATTCTCCATTATTATGGAGAAAATCACCAAGGTGACAATCTTATGATTAATGTACTCAAGGGGAGAGAGATGGGAAGATAAAAGTTCAAATTAGGCATTTTGTATGTGTCTGACACATAAAGAAAGAAGAATGAGGGTATTAGAATATAATTTCAGATGAACAGAACCCGTGAACAACAACAGGTTGAACAAGGTAGAAGTTTACTTCTCTCCTGTGAAGATAGTCCAGGAAAGGTATAGTGGCTCTGCTCCACAGGAACATACAGGGACCATGGCTCCTCTGTTCTGTTTCTTTGTTATCCCAAGGAGAGAGACAGAAGCAGGGGAAAGGGTGAAGGGATGGCACAACCCTTACCTTAGACACATGGCTGTACCTAGCTGCAAGGGAGTCTAGAAGAAGCCATTTTTATTCTGGATAGTCACAGAATACATTATACATTAGAGTCCAGTTATACATTAGAGATAATATTATTTAAAAAGGAAATAATGGATTTGGAGATACAATGAAGAGTTTTGTTACAGTCCAACTGTTGCTACTGCAGAAAACAACAGTTACTTTAAAACAAATTTGGAAAATTTTAAGTCAGAGCAGATCTTGGGTTTGTGCAGAAACAAATTATTTCCATCCTTTTGATATATTAGTAATCCATAATTCCTTATGAGTTTTAGGGCTTTAAATGACTATTGCCCTGTCTTAGCCATCCTTCCCAGCAAGGTAGGCTGCCAGAGAATTATGGTATCATAGAGATGAGGTTCTCCCTATGACTGTGTATACTGTTGCAGACTGAATTAGTTCTCTACTACTGTCAGTTATTTCCTGTGAAGAGAATGGTGGCCCCACCCTTCCTCTGTGCACTTGATCTGCAACCCCTCACAATCTGATGTACAGAAAAGTTGTCTGCAACGGCCATTTTCATCTTTTCCTTTGTCGTCTGTTGGGGGCTGTGCCATGTTGATCACATTGGCAGCGAGGAGGTTAATTGACATAAGCACACTCAGGTGATTTATCGTCCACATACACAGTGTATGCGCATGTGTTCTCAAGCACTCCTAATTGTGCCTTATCTTTGCGTAAGAGGCGTGGCCCTGCTCTCCACCTCCTGGAGGTGATATAAGCATAGGCGGAGTGAGACAGAGACACAGCAGCCTTTAGCAGAAAAGCAGTAGAAGAAGACTCACGCACGGAAGCAGCCAGGACACGCGCAGCAGCAGCGAGTAGGGGCAGCAGCGGAAGGCAGATCACAGAGACGCATCACTAGGGCACCTTAGGTAGATGTACCCTTAGTTCACAGGATGCAGGACTTTAAGGCGTAACAAGTCTCTCTTCCTCTAAGCTCTAAGCAAAGCCTGTCCTTCTCTCAAAGTCTCTCAAGCAAAGTCTCTCTCTCTCCTCTCAAAGCAAGTAAACCTCATTTCCTCTATCTCTATGAACAAGCAAGAAAGCAGTGCACTAAAGAGAAAGATAGAAGTACCTCAGTTTCCACTCCACCACCCATAAGACCTGTGCAAGTTGTTGCTGCAAGCGGTGACAAATATCCACGGATTTTGTACCGCAAAGAGCCAGCGACAGTCATCAAACTTTCAAGGAGAGATATCAATATTTCTTCTTATTACTCTTAGCTGTCGGCCTGGCTCCTTTTTTCACTGAAGAAATTTTAAAAAAGCAATAGAAAGTGACCTTAAAATCTTAAGCACACCTGCATTGGTAGCTCTATGTCCTCCCCATTCCTGATAGTTATGAATGCCCCATCCTTGCTCTGATTTCAGGGATCATTCACACACTGGTCCATTCCTTCTTGCCTGCTCTAGGACTTGCTCCAGCAGTTATCACCCTTCTCCTTCTCTTTACTGGGTTCTTTCCATCAGCATGCAAACATGTGGTGATATTTCCCAGTTAGGAGAATATTTCCCTGATCTCCTTCTCTTCTCTGCTTTGATAAACAGCAACACTGCAGGAAAGGGGCACTTAGAAATGCCATATCAGGTAGGACCTTTACTGTGGTCCTCGAACAGATGATTAGGGCCAAAGATGGGGATGAAGAAGAGTGGATAAAGTGATGGTCTAACAATGGTCTCTGTTCCTCAACTATCATTTCACTTTTCCTATCAATTCTTAGCCTTTTCTCTTTTTAAAGGAGGGGATCATACTGATTAAGTTACCAGCCCAGGGGAAAGGCAGTGTTCTTTTCTTCTCCCCTACTGCCAAGCGAGGGGGGGGTCTCAGAGATTCACTTGTGACTACAAGTGGAGGAAACTGGTGTGTTCTCCAGCTGGGTGCCTGTGTCCCTCTGCCCATTCAAGTGGGAGAGAAGGAGACTGGAAAGAGTTCAGGCAGAGAGGAGGCTGAAGTGGACCTTCTTCTCTCTCTGTTGAAACTGTTGGGTTTCTGCAGTTCAGGGAGACCCAGGGTGAGGTTTGGAGTCCACTGGCCAGCCAGGACTGCAGGGTGAAGGCAGGAGCAGAACTGAAAGGATGGAGGAGATCCAAGCTGAGGTGAGATCTCCCACCTCAGGAAACTGGCAGTGGGAGTTGGGAAAAGAACACAGCCACCTGGTCCACACTCCATGTGGAGGTAGGTGGGAACAAGATTTAAATCACTGATGAGACTGTGTTTTAAATTGGATAGACTTAGTAACCAAAAATAACCAGAAAGTTATGAAAGCTGCTCAATATTTCATTAAGTAACAGGAAAATGAAATTCAACTGGAAAGCCATTGAAAGTCAACCACTGAAGAAAATTAAAACTATTTGCTGTTTAGACTTCACTGAGTTCAGACTTCCCAATAAACCAGTTGCATATATTCTTGTCTCCCCTTCTCATTTATTTTTTAATTTTAAAATTTACTTGTATCAAAGCCCTACATGTGAATGATTATTAAAATCTTATAAATAGTTCTAAATATGTAAAATGTTTTTTAAAAAAATTAAGCAGTTTTCCAAGGCTTATAATGGAAAAAATTAATCCAGTTTCTTCCCACCAGAACCACTGCCTTCAATTTTTAAACTATTTCTTTAGGTTTTCTTGCTCTCTGTCTTATCTATCTATCTATCTATCCATCCATCTATCTATCTATCTATCTATCTATCTATCTATCTATCTATCTATCTATATCTATGAATTCTCTTCACCACTCTCCTATGTTGGGCTCCTATCTCTTGCGTTCCATGTTTCTCTTTCTTGGTTACTCTCTTGAGGTTTTTTTTTTTTATTGTTTTGCTGGAAGTTGAACCCAGGGCCTGTGCGTGTTAAGGAGCCCACTCTACCTCTGAGTCCAACCCTTTTGTTTTGATGGAGTACACCTCCAGTACCTTTCTAAGAAAGAATGCATAGGTGATAAATTGAGACTCTGCACATTGGGAATAATCTTTTACTTTCATATTTAATGTGGTTCCCTTAGCTCAGGGTCCCTGAGGGTCTTCCTCTTTGGGCTTCTAGTCTTTTGATTGGGTGGGTGCTGGAGGGACAGTCACCCAGCTGTGTGGAGAGGAGTTCTAGGAGTTTTTCTCTTCTTACAAAGATTTTCACCATTCCTGTTTTCAGTTCCTTCTAGCAACCCCACCTTCATAAGTACCAGGTACCTTCAATTCCTGACCCTTCTTGAGGTTCTTTCGCATGAATTAGACCACTTTTTCTTCCTTCAGACTAAAGGTCCTTAGCTTCCAATTTTCTTCAGGCAGCTGACTCAGTTACCACTCATCTATCTACTTTCCAGATCCTGAAATTTTGTTGACATCTCTCATGTGCTCTTATCACTTCCCCCGTCCTCTCTGTTTCATAGGTCTATGCATTAAAAACCCGTTAGTGTTGTTTAGTGGGAATTCAAGAGGAAGCAGAAGTAAATGTGCTCTTCAGTCCTCCAAGTTCAGCCTAGAGGTCTCCATTCTCTCACCCCACTCCAATCAGACTTTTATCCCCATAACTCTGCTGAAACTGTTCTTGCCAAGGTTAAAAACCTTGCCTAATCCACTGGTCAATCCTCAAGCTTTATCTTACTTGAATTCTCAATAGGATTTGATGCAATGAATCACATTCTTCTTGAAGCACACTCTCCTGTCTCTTGCTACCTCAGTCTCCTTTTCTGGCTTCTCTTTCTCACTTCTAAATGTCTCAGTGCCCTCTACCCTCTTCTCTACTAGTATTCTCTTGAGTGGCATGCAGTCCTGTGAATTTAAATGTTATCTATGTGCCAATTTCTTCCTGGTACATGCATCTGGTTTCAAACTCCATAATGCCCCAGAGATCCATTTTGCATAAATCCATCTGTCCATCTGACATTTCCAACTGGAAGCCCAGTAGGTATCTCAAATTGAAGCTCTTCAAATAGAACTTGATTTTCCCCCTCAAAACTTCTCCTACCACTGCCTTCTTCATTTTGGTAGATAGTACTAGATTTTGCTTAAGGCACACCCTTGATTATTCTGTTTCTCTTTTATCAGTATCAATCCAACCACAAGACGTAGCAATCCCGCCTTTGAAATACTTCCTGGTTGGACAACTTTTCACCACTTCTGCTGCTGTTCCCCTACTTCGGGTCATCCCATTTCTCATTTGGACCCCTTTAGTTCATCCCAGTTCTCATTTGGACCCCTTTAGGTCATCCCATTTCTCATTTGGACCCCTTTAATAGATCCCTATCTCCTGTCTTCCGCCATTACTCTCACCCCGCCCAGACAGTCTATTTTCTACATAGCAGTGAGTGTGCTCTTTATAGAAATCAAGCCAGGCATCCCTGGCACACAACCATCTAGGGGCATCTATCACATTGTGGATGAAACCGCCTTCTTACCTGTGAGGCTTGATGTATGCTGGCCTCCACTTTCCTCTTGACCTCACTGTCACTCCATGCTGGTCACGCTAATTTTCTTGCTCTTCCTTGAACATCCCAAACTCCTCTGCAGACCTTTATACTTGCTTTTCTTCTGCAATGAAACGATCCCTTGCAGATCTCTGCATCATTCATATATCTGCTCAACAGCTGTCTCTAGAGAGTCCTTCTCTGGCTATCCCATCTAGAATAAAGCTACCCATTTCATAAGCTTCCTGTGTCCCTGAGACAGCTCTTCCCAGTGGTGACCACTGTGGACTTGGGGAAGGTGTCACCATAACACTTGATTCTGAATATCTCACCAAATAGCATATAGAGTGACATTTTTCCATGCTGAATTTATAGAGCAAGACACATACCTTCTAACTAGAGAGCTCTGTGGTCAGAGTACACATCTTCCCTTGATTTTAACCATTGTGCATGGCTAATTGGTCAAAGGGGGACAGGGCAGAGGAAGGGTGACTACCTAGGGAGTGTAGGGGACATTCTGGAGGGAGAATGTGTATAGGGAGGAGGATATCCCTATCAGGAAAATTCCCATAAAATTGACTGTGTTAGTTAGTTTTCCATTACAATGACAAAATACCTGAGAGAATCAACCTAATAATGGAAAAAGTTTATTTTGGATCATGGTTTCAGAGGTTTCAATCTGTGATCACTTAGTCCCATTGACTTTAGTCCTGTGGTGACGTAGTAAGTACACCATGGCTGGAAGCAGGTGGTAGAGGAAGCCATTCACATCATGGCAACAGGGAAGCAAAGAGAAAGAGGGCGAGGGACAGGAGTCCCAACATACCCTTTTTGGGCACACCTCCAGTGACTTAATTCCTCCAAATAGGCCCCCACCTTAAAGGTTCTACCACCTCCCAATAGTGCCACAGTCTAGTGACCAAGATTTTATCACATGGGCCTTTGGGGGACATTCTAGATCCAAACTATAACTCTGACTTTTGAAAATGTTGGAATAAGAACAGATCTTATAGGGTTGAGATTAAATAGTGGTTGGCTCTACTCAGCTTTAGCCAGCACTGAAAGACTTGGACCTTAGCTGAATTCAGTTGGACCCAGTTGTGGGAAGGAGGAATTTCTGCTACACCCTTGTTTGAGGATCTTGAGGAGTAGCCAGGATTTCTCTAGGATCTTGCTTTCAGGGAGGGTGTTCAAATCTGTGGCCAAACCTGACTGTGAAGGCTGTCAGGACCCTGGGGAATTCAGTCTGCCACTAAGCTGGCTCAGCCATGTTGGAGAGGAAGGGTATGGTGTGCAGACCAGATGCCAGGTGTCCTGCAACAGGTTTTGCCTATATAATTGCAAAAATCCTGGTACTCACCTGTGAGGGTCTAGTTTGCTGCATTACTCCATTTATTTATTTGTATAACAAATGTTTATTATGTACATATTCTTTGCCAGGTATTATTCTAGAGACTTGGGGTGAAAAAGATTGAGTCATTGCTTTCATGTAGTTTACATTCAGGTGGAGGCAACACTCCAATAAACAAAGAAATATGTGAGTTAATGTATCAGACAAGATGATAAAATGGGTCAGTTAATGTTATTTTTTAACTTTTTTAAACTTTATTTTATTTATTTTTATGTGGTGCTGAGGATTGAACCCAGTGCCTCACACGTGTCAGGTAAATGCTCTACCACTGAGACACATCCACAGCTTGATTGTGGTTTTTTTTTTTTTGGGGGGGGGTTACTAGAAATTTTAGTCCAAGGGTGCTTTACCACTGAACTACATCCCAGCCCTTTTTATTTTGAGACAGGGTCTCACTAAGTTGCTTAGGACCTCGCTAAATTGCTGAGTCTGGCCTTGAACTTGTGATCCTCCTGTCTCAACCTCCTGAACTGCTGGGATTATAGGTGTGCACCACCTTACCTGGCAGGTCAGTGATTGTTAAAGCGGGAACTCTGAAAGTTTCTGAGACCTTTTTGGTAGGTCAAGAGGGGTTGAAACCATTTCACAAAAATATTAAGATGTGATTTGCCTTTGTAACTCTGGTCTCTTGTGAGTGCAAGTGTCATTTTCCAGAGGCTCTGTGGTGTGTAATAGTGCTGTTGCTCTGGTGAGTGACATACCCATGGTGAGGTACCCATGCAGTGAGTATTGACAGATATAACCCTCACAAGCACGGCCTCTTTGGAGTCCTTAATGCTTTAATAGTGTAAAGGAGTTTTGAGATCAAAAAGTTTGAGAATTACCATTACGGACAGACTGGGGTGGTGGGAGGATTCTATACTATGGAATCTATGCCCAAAATATCAGTGCTGTCCAGTTGGCTGTGCCTGTGGACACCTGGGTGGGTGCTGGTGTTCTGGGCAGGAGTCATAAGTGCCACTCCAGGAAGGTACAAGTCCTGGGCCTAAGAACAACCCCAGAAAAAGCCCTGGTGAATTTGGCTGGGGGCATCCTTCCTTGTAATGTGGCTGGGAGCTGGTGGCAAAGGGGCAGTGGCAGCCAGGACCACTCAACATGAGACTTCTTCCTACTCTTTGTGCCCTAGCAAGATTCTTCTGGGGGTTTTGCCTCTGACTTTCCCACTCTTAGGAACACAGGACTCACATTAGGAGCCTGGGAAGTGACAGTTGAGACCATTCTGATAGCAGGCATAGAAGACTCCAAGTTCTCAGAACCTAGCCCAGTCCCCTCAAGCCAGCAACCAGGGCACTGAATTGTTCTGACTTGGTTTCTCCTGGCAGAATCATGGAAGACAGAGGGCAAGGAGCCCAGAAAGTTGGATCACTCCACAAGTGAGTTACTGAGGCTCTGTGTGACATGATGGCATTTGCCGGGCCACTCAGCAAATTGTTCCGCTGCTGGAGCTGCCTAAGCTCGACAGTCTGTCAGCCACATTCACTGGGAACCCGCTAGCAATGTGAATTGGTAGGTGATCCAGGCATTGAAGTAGCAGTTCCCAAGAGTTGAGGGCTAAGTTATCTATCTATCAAATCCTGTCTGTCTGCTGACATTTGGAAACCCAGGTGACACCTACACACCTGAGGCCTCGGCAGCAGCCCAATTAAAGGTTGCAGTTTTTCTTTAGTTACTTTCTGACCTTGGAGTTTGAGAGTGTGGGTATAGAGCTTTGTTTTTGATCAAACTGCAGGAATGTCCTAAGGTCTAAGCATCTGAAAATTAGCATAAGTGCATGTTCATAAATTCTTGTCACATGTTTTGCTGGGTCACTTTCAGTAGGACTTAGATTGATCCCTGGACAGTGACTGATCACCGAACACTCACTTATTTCCACAGGCAGCAGAAACCTGTCTAGAAAAAACCCTGAACATGCCACTGGATAAAGGTTTAAATGGGCTTTCTGCCAATGAATTGCATTTGATAGTTGCGTGGGTGCAGCCCATGGCAGGAATCCACACAGCTCACAGGAGATCTGTGGGGCCCTGGGGTGTTGCAATGTCACTCTGTCTGGGTAAGTGACAGCCAGGATGTGGGATTTGGTGATTATTTTTGGTTTGGTTTGTTTCTAGCTCAGAAGAAAGACTATATATAACATTGAGAGAGGCATAACTTCCAGATTGTCAAGGTTGGTGCTAATAGTGAATGATCTACTAATATATGTTACAGGGAACCACAAGCTTGCTAGAGCAATGCTCGTGCACTAGATGAAAGGATAAATCTTCTGTTGTGTAATGGGAAAAGAAAGCTAGCAATGTAAATGCAGCCTTAATATTTTTTTCCAGCATTGCATGTGTAATTAGGCATTCAGTGACTTTCTCATCTAAGGAAATTTGACTTTAATGGGAGCTATGTAGCTAACTATCGGAGGAGTCTTTTGAAAATGCAGGGGTGAGGATGGGAAGGTATTAACTGTGAAGATGTATTATATCCATGGCCTTCAAACAAAACAAAAGCAAACAAACAACTCCACCACCACCAATCTGCCAGCATGTAAGCTATGTAGATAGATGTTAGACTCCTATTCTGAGCCCTTGAAAATTAAGCCAGAAACAGAATGGTCAGATAATTTTCATCTCCTAATGTGTATGTTTTGATCATTTAAGATTTTTTTTCTCCCCATAAGGGTTCTCCTTAATGAGTGCAATTTCTTTGGCATCTGGAAATTGCAGTTTATGATGTCGTCTCATGATGTCTTGGGAAATTAAGGCATGACCTTGGATAAATCCAAAGTTCACCATGAAGAAGAGAAAGTTTCAAATGTGGAATTTATCCAAAGCTGGTACAATAGAGTCCCTCCACATCTGCTAGCTCCCGCTTCCAGAGTTGTAGACTATAACAAGGAGTACCTGGGAGCAGTGACAGTCTGAGCTAGGGACAGATGTCAGATCAGACAGCACTATAAATTGTTTCTGAGAGCCATGGTTAGAAAGGATTAAGAAATTAAACATGGAAACTGAGCTTAATGATCAGAGACTGTGGACAGGTCTGAAAGGCAGCCACTTCCTTCCCGGGCCCCAGGCCTTCCTGCATGGTTCATCTTCAGAGCAAGTCTTCAGAGGGCACCATCTGAGTGGCACTGATCCACTGTCCATTGTATCTTCAGTGCACATGGCCAGGATCTCTATGTGGCTTCAACTCATGGGACTAAACAATTGGTCTTATATAGCAACTAAAACATTGTTTTGGAGGAAAATGTACCTACTATTCCTTTCCTAGCATTTTTATAGAAAGTATTTTGAGCTGTCAAAAGGGGGCATCCTTGCTTTTCCAGACAAAAGAAACAGCAATTTGAGTTTGCTCTTTACAGCAGCTTTGGTGGAAGGGGTAGGTGGCAGCAGAGCTCTTAGCAATTAAAAACAGAACAGGTATGTCATAAAGGCTACCGCTGGTCCCTGGACCCTGCCTATCTACAACCCTGCTACTCAGGGCATCACCTGGAAGCCTGGCCCTTGGGCCTCAGGTCCGGCCTCTTGGATCAGAATCTGCATTTAACAAGGTCCCAGGTTATCTGTGGCATCTTGAAGTTTGAGAAACCCAGTTCATAATCCTATTTCCCAAACTTCCCTGTGAGTCAGGGTACAGCAGAATCACCCGGGGTGCTTGTTAAAGACAGATTCCCGGGCTTCCAACTCTAACCTACTGACCCAGAATTTCCCGGTAGAGAGGACTGGTAACCTATGTACCTGCCCCGGGGGCTACTAGTTCACGTGGGAAGCGTGAGGAACACTACGTGATGCCTTTATCTTTTTGAACAAAAAATATAGAGTGATCTTAAAAATAAACTGCTTTCTCCAGAATGCATCTTCCTTTTGAAAATATGTGGTCTCCCTTTTTCTGGCCACTAATATTCTTAAAAATAGGATGCTAAGGATAGGGAAGAGGGAAGCAGAGAAGTGCAAGGCTGCTGGCCGGGTTTGGAGGAGAGGCTGGCACTAGAAGTTCTGTGGGAACAGGATGCTGCCAGCAGAGGGCAGCAAAGCACGCCCTGCTGTGAAGACCTGCTGCAGTCCCGGCTGTGGACTGGTCAGGTAGAGACAGTGCAAGAGCTCTTTTTCTACTTGCTTGCAGGACTTTCTGGAGCTGTGTGTGGACCTCAGGTCTGGCTGGACTGACTCTATGTTGGCCAAGTCAATGGGGGTCATAGTAGTCTTTGGTAAGATCTGAGCCAGAGCTGTCCAGTAGAAACAGAATGTCCAGTTGAAACTTTCTATTCATGAAAATTATTTTAACTTTTCTAGAAGGTACACTTTAAAAAAAGTGAGCCAGATGCAGTGATGTGCACCTGTAGTCCTAGTTAGTTGGGACCTTGAGGCAGGAGGCTAGTGAGTTTGAGCCTGGGCAACATAGCTAGAGAGGCCATCTAAAAAAAAAAAAATTTAATTTCAATAATATATTTTATTGAATCCAACATGTCCAAAATATGATCAATATGTAATCAATGACACTATTGATGAAATGGTTTATATTCTTTTTCTATCAACTCTTCAAAATTTAGTGTATATTTTATACTTTCAGTGCAAATCAATTTGAACTAACCACATTTCGAGTGCTTGGTGGCCACAAGTGGCTAATGCCTACTGTTTTGGACATCTTAGGGAAAATGATAAGGCTTTGGGGAGGGGGAATTAGGACCAGAAAAAGGGAAGGACTAATATCTGGCCTAGGGACAGAATCTGATGTTTTCATACATGAGAAAATATTCACTGAGGGGCCACATTTCAGTTTAGTTCATTATTGAGCATCTACTGTATGCCAGGAGCTGGGCTGGGGGCTGGAGACACAGACATCATCAACACAATTCTAGACCTGTGACCAGCACAGTTGGAAGAAGCCAAGAAACAGCCTTTCAAATCTGTGTGGCTCCCTCTGCAGCAGCTTCATGGGCAGGCTCTGGGTGTTGGACCCTGCCTAGAGGAGGGGGTCTGGTTGACAACGGAGGTTTTTTTGTTAGTATTTGTTTTTGTTTTCCTCCTCATAATCATTTCCGGGTTTACTCAGAAGTTGTTTGAACATTTGTTTTGTCTGGAAAAAGAAAATCTGGCTGAGGTGCAAATCCTTAAGCCTCTAGGGCTTCCTGCAAGGAAAGGCTAATACCTCATAGCTACCTGTGGTACAGGAATCCCTTCCAGGGCATCACCTTGACCTTTTACCAAAGGTTGGACCTACCGCATTCAAGGTCTCTTATGCCCCTAGCCATGCTGTTCTAGGTTAATGCTATTTTGGGAGTTCGGTTCTTCATTTCAGCGTGAATTTCCTCATTTTTCTGTACAAATTGAGTGAAATCCTTAGTGCATTTTTTTTTCTTAGATGGATGGAGACTAAAAGAGAATGGAAGGCCTCCAGCTGTTTGAGGCTCTGTCCTCAACGACAATCAAAATTCTCCATCTTTTCTTGTTCTTGGCACTTTCTGATTGAAATAAGATTCCAGCATTTATCTGCACCTGCAATTTTGACAAGAAAGGAAAATTTAAAAGACAAGTGAAAGAATTCTCCGAGGGAAGTCAATGAGTCGACAGTAGTCAGATGCCTGCAAATCTCTTTTTGCATTCCTCCGTCAATTAAGCTACAGTCACATATTGGAGAACGGAACTTAAGTCTGGGAGTAGAAATGCAAAAATGTGCGTCGATCAGTAGCTGGAACCTTCCTCTGGAGCGAATATTACTTGGAGAGCCGCTGATGATCCATTTGGCATTGAAATGGAGAGGATTTTGAGTCAAAGAGGCCACTTTAAATTATAGATTTGAGTTTAGTTGAAGGTCAGACTTACCTTGCATGAATAAAATCTTCGGAGATTTTGGAATATACTCAGAAAATGCAGGCTATCTTGAGCTCATAAGCATTTCCTTCAGGGGATAAAAGCAGTTTAATATTATTGCCCTCTGCATAATTATTGATCATATTAGCATAGAAAATACTGAAAAGGAAGGCACAATAACAACCTGATGAACACTTTGATTCTCAACAGCTACAGTCTTGGGATTTGACAGGAAGTTGCCTGGAGATCTGGGAATATTGTAAAGGAAATTTGGTCATGGCCAGTAATTTCACTTTGACTTAATAAGTGAATAAATAAATAAATAAATAAATAAATAAATAAATAAATAAATAAATAAATAAAATTGACCCACCGAGAGAGGAATTATTATTTAGCTAATTCCATGCAATGCAAATCATCTCCCATCTCCAGGAGTTTGGGAATCACCTGTGGGATTATAATGCTCATTTGGTTATCTGGGTGTATGTGTAATCTGATTCAAAGCTTCCTGGCAGCCAAGAAGAAGAGGGAAATGTAGTTAATTGTAAATTCACCATTTGAGAGGGAGAAATGTACTCACCTCTCAAAGGAAACTGGGATATTCCTAAGGAAGATCCTAACCATTAAAAAACATTTGATTCATGACTGTTACATTCTTTCTAAAAGCTACTGGTTCACAGCGTAGATTAATGATTGGAATTTAGGAAAGTGTAAATGCACTTCAGAGGTTTTTGAACCTGTTAATAGGAATTAACTCCTTGTCCAAATTCCTCCCCCACCAATGCTAATCTAAAGCCTATGTTTTCCCCCATGGCTTGCTGTGTTAATTGGATTATGGAGATAATCCTTCTCCTATAAAAAGTAATCTCTGCAGGTTTTGGAATCTACATTCTGCTGCATTTTGCAGGATTATCTCTCAAAGACAACAGATTAGAAGCACTGGTTGGTACAAATAAATGACATTGGTGCTACGATTCCTTCTAGTGAAGACGGGACTGGGTGAGTCTTCAGGGCTCTAATAGTGAAAGAATGCTAGATTAGCAGTCCTAATCTCATCCATATCATCAGTAGTGTAAATTATGACGTTACTTTTCTGGGTTTTCTGTGAAACTCAACTTCCTATGGAAAAGGAGGAGATAGTACTAGATTACCATTTCTCAAAATACAGTCCAAGGAAAACTGGTTCTTCAAAATATGAATAGCACTATTAGTCAAATTGTGTAAAGGGATTGAAATGGACATTTTACCAATGTGTTCTGTGAGGTTAATATTTATGAATATTATTTCATAAAAATATTAATAGTCTATGAATGAAGAATTGGAGATAGAGTACATTTGGGGAAATCTACGTAATCACCTCCTTCTAGAGCATCATGATGCTCATTAGCATATCACAGACTTGGAAGAGTCTTGCAGTGAAGAAATTAATTAATAAATTGGGCCTGGTGGTGCATGCCTGTAATCCCAGTGACTTGGGAGGCTGAACCAGGAGTTTGGAGAGTTTGAAGCCAGCCTGGGCAATTTAGCAAGACCCTGTATCAAAACAAAATAAAGTTAAAAGGGCTGGGGGTATAGCTCAGTGGTAGAGAACTTCCTAACATGTGCAAAACCCAGGATTCAATCCCTAGTACTGCAAAAAAGGGGGAAAAAAGAATTTATATGTATTTGTGGATGTGTATATAAAATGCATATTGTATAGATAACACTTTTTGGGGGGTACTGGGGGTTGAACTCAGGGGCACTCGACAACTAGTCATATCCCCAGCCCTATTTTTAATGAGAGACAGGGTCTCACTGAGTTGCTTAGTGCCATGCTGCTGTTGAGGCTGGCTTTGAACTCATAATCCTCCTGCCTCAGCCTCCCTAGCCCCTGGAATTACAGGTGTGCACCACCATGCCCGGCCTAGATAACACCTTTAAGTGCAGGAGTTTTCAAAGTCATTTTGGCTGGAAAATCCTTTTTTTCTAAAGAAAACGTTAATTTCTGAAATGTAGTTGGCAATTGTTGAACTAGATCAAGGTTTTCTCCAACTTTCATTCTCAGGATTCTTAAAAATTATTGAAGACACCAGGAGCTTTAATTTGTGTGAATTATTCTATTTTTTATCATATTAGACATCAAAAGGATGCATTTAAAATATTTATATATTAGGTAATTAAAAATAGCAATAATAATAATATTGCATGTTAATATAAACTTGTTTTTTCAAAAAGTAACTATTTTTCAAACTAAAAAATTACTGAGAAGAGTGGCATTATTTTATGTGTCTGCAAATATCTTTGATTTTGTGGAGGGCATCCAGATTTGCATGTCATTGTGTTCAACCTGTTGTGGTATATTGTTTTGCTGAAGTGTTTATAGGAATCAAGCTTTATAGAGGTATGAAATTCAAAGAAGCAGGAGCGTTCTAACAATTTTTCATGTGAATTGTGGATATTCTTTGATACTATACCAAAATTCAACAAGTTTATGTCATGTGGGAAATCAAATGATATCAGTGAACTTTTCAAACTGTTTCATTAAAATCCTCAGTCTGTCATTCTTGAAATGTATAAAATTACATATGCTTTTATAACACTATGTATTTGTTATTTGGAAAATATTGGTTCACTGAGTTATGCAGATCTCCAATTATCAGCACATGACATTACACAATTTCAAGTATACAACATGGAGTATACAGTATCCAAAGTTCACTTGTTAACATCACCACAAATTTCATTTGAAGAGTACTGGGAGAATGTCAAGCTCACCATGCAGATAAAACTTTACCAAACTTCATATTTTATTTGAAAGCTTGAATTTTATCATTGCCAAGAAATAGTGTCAATTGTTCCTTGAAGCAATGGACTCGGTTAGTTATTTTGGAGAATATATCTGCCTCTTACCCCAGTCTGAAGAGCTACTGTTTGTTCATTGTTTTTTCAAATAAAAATGGTGTTGCATGAAAATCTTAGGTGGTTCAGTCTACACCTTAGCATGGTGCTTTTGCTCAGGATCTTTGAACCAAAATGTGACAGATGTGCTATGTATACTTCCCATTTTATCTCCTAGAATATTAAGTGAAGGGCTGAGATGTAATAAAATTTAAAATTTTTATTTCTTATTGAAGACATTCTCATGGGATACTGGCTTTTTATTTCCTTCCTTCCTTCCTTCCTTCCTTCCTTCCTTCCTTCCTTCCTTCCTTCCTTCCTTCCTTCCTTCCTTCCTTCCATCATACTGGAGATTGAACTCAGGGGCACTTTACAGTGAGCTACAGTCCCAGCAGCCTGGCTTTTTCTTTTTTAACTACTACTATGTGGTGGCAAAGATTACAATGACTATTAATACAGTTTGGTGCATTTGCTTAATTCATGCTAAGATACCAGTATTTTTGTCCACCATTGCTTTTGTATCATTAGTGCAGATATTATCACAGTGAAAAAGATAATGTCTTAGTGTTTTAATCAGCTTTATTTGCTGCTATGACCAAAAGACCCGACAAGCACAATTAGAGGAGGACAAACTTATTTAGAGGTTCATAGTTTCAGAGGTCTCACTCTATAGACAGCTGGCTCCATTCTGTGGGGCTTGTGGTAAAGCAGTACATCATGGTGGAAGGATGTGGTGGAGGGAAGCAGCTCACATGATCATAAGAAAGCAGAGAGAGACTCCATTCTCCAGATTCAAAATATATATATTCACCAGATCCAAAGGCACACCCTCAATGACCCACCTTCTCCAGTCACATCCTACCTGCCTTCAGTTACTACTCAGTCAATCCCCAGGGGATTAACTTGCTGATTGGGTCAAGGCTCACATAACACCAATCATCTCACCTCTGAATGTTCTTGCATTGTTGCACACATGAGCTTTTGTGGGGGTCACCTAATATCTAAACCATAGCCATTATCATTATTGTGAAATAAATTTTAATCCTCTAGATGCCCCTGGAAAAGTCTTGGGGGCCCCAAGGAATCTGTGGACTGCATTTTGAGAACCACTGGACTTCATCTTCTTGAAGGTTCTGCTTTGCTTGAAGAATCTAAGATGAAAAATTAGATGCATTTACTTTCTTATCTGATCTGTCTTTGTATGCACTTTTAGGCAGTTGTCTGAGTCTAGGTGTTCACTTTGTAACCCTGAAACAGAGAGTAACTCAAAGCCTAGGGGTTAAGGGTATGGACTCCTGAGTCAGACCCTTGAATCCTGGCTCCATCACTTTCTGGCTGTGTTATCTGGGGCACGTTATTTAACCTCTCAATGCTTTTTTTTTTTTTTTTTTAATCTTCAAAATGGGCACAATAAAAGTTCATAGGTTGTCGTGCAAATTAGTCCAGTTAATTACACATAAAGTGACGAAATTAGTGGCCAGGATATAGCCTGTCCTCAGTAAACTTTACTTATCATTATGATTGCTTATTTGTAGGAGGCCCCATTGCCTGGGTTCAAAACTGTGACATATTACTTTATACCTGGAAGGGTGGCCATAATCAGAAAGTCAGACAATAAATAACAAGCATTGGTAAGGATGTGGAGAAATCAGAACCTTCGAACATTGTTGGTGGGAATGTGTAATGATGAGACTATTTTGGAAAACAGCTTGTCATTTCCCCCAGAAAGCAAACATAAATTATCATTTGACCCAGCAGTTTGACTTTTAGGTATATACTCAAGAGAAATGAAAACGTATGTTTTCTACATAAATAAAACTTCTACATAAATGTTCACAGCAGTATTATTCATAATAACTAAAATCAAAAAGTGAAAAAAAATACATCAACTGATGAATGGATAAACAAAATATAGTATATATCTATGTAATGAAACAGCCTTTGGCCATAGAAAGGAATAGAGTACTGATTCATGCCACATAATGGGTGAATTGAAAACACTGTGTTAAGTGAAAGAAGCCATTCACAAAGATCACATGCTATATGACTACATTAACATGAAAGTCCCAAAATGGACAAATATTCAGAGATGGGAAGTGGGTCAGTGGTTGGTCAGTGCTGTAGGAGGGATTGATGGGAGGATTGGGGGTGATGGATTAAAGCACAGTTTCCTTTAGAGGTAATGAATGTGTTCTAAAGTTCGTTGTGGCCAATATTGACAACTCTGTGACTGTATTTGACAGTATTGAATTGTACACTTTAAGTGGGTGAATTGCTTGGTCTCTAAGTTATATCTCAATAAAACAGTTATAAATAAAAAGGAATGCGATCAATGAAAGCTTGGCCATGGATGTCTGTAGAGAAGGGTGGCATGAAGCTCTTCCTTGATCAGACTAATCTGCTGTAAGCAAATAAGTCTCAACTCAATCTATCTCCCTGGGCTTTGCTTTGATCTCACCAAGAAATCTTTAGAACATTAATTCAGCATGACATGGTGGAAGGGTGGAAGATGGATTAGAGCACTGGAAATTACTGGCTTCTGAAAAGGGATAACCCATAAAAAAAAAAAAAAAAAGGATAAGCTGGTATTTGAATTTATATTTCAGTCTCCTGTGAGTTTAGTTAGCTATTGTTTACCACTGAAAATCTGATCATCTCTGGGTTAGTAGATCAAGTCCATTTTTAAACACTAGGATCGAGGATCTCATGCTGGACAGTGAAGTGTTCATCAAGACCAGTTTTCGTTGTGAGGCCTCTTGAAGGCCCAGCAGTTGACTTTCCCTGGACAGCACCATGACCTTTTTGCTTACATGTCTTTCTAATAACCGATGTGGCACCATGATACATACGCGCACATTGATCTTCAGTAGCTACAGCAAGAATCCTGCCAGTTCCATGTACCAACCATCTGGTTTTTAAGCAAGACCCTTAATTGCTATTGACGGATCTGACATTCTCAGTATGGGTCTGTGGTCATTTATTTGGCTGCTTTGACTTGGGAGGGTGAAAAATGCTTTCAGAAATGGAATAGTGTTTGACCCGTCGGGAGACTCAGTGGCCTACAACTTGTTACTCAGGCAATTTTGTGCATATCCCTTCTGCTCTCTGCTCTGCTTCCCCAGCTGCCACAGGAAGGCATATCCTCCAAGGCCTACAATGGAAAGAGAGGTGAAGGGACCATCCAGGAACTGGGCCACAGTTGTGATCAAGGAAGATTAAAGGCATATATGGAGTCTTACTATCTCCCTGGTGGTTTTCATTTATACAACAAATACTTAGTGAGTTCCAGGCTAGGCAGTACCAGAGAACAGATGAGACAAAGCAGCCACTGCTCCCAAGGAGTTTATTTTATGAAATATGGATATGGCGATCATACTCACTAATCTGCTAATGAGGACATCTATTTGGTTTTATAGTTCTACACATGGTCATTGGTTCTGAATATTTTAGTCATGGGGCTACCAGAAGTGTTAGAAGGCACAGGTCTGGGGAGTGTGGGAAGGATACAGATAATGATAAAATTCATGTGCTCCCACACTAAAAATGAACACCCAGGGCAAGCTTGAGCAGCAGATTCCCAGGGTGAGATTTACATGTGGATGTGAATATTGCTTGTTGACTACACCTTCCCCCCTCTTTCTCCAGCACCCATCTCAAGGTACTCTCAAAGGTCCCATGTTTTAGGGATCCTGAAGCAATCACCTGATTTGCTACAATGCATAAGGGGCACCACATAGAAAGGAAACAGAGGTTGACCTTGAAGGGAAGATCTGACCTGGGCAGTGAACTCAGATCTGTCAGAAGATAAGAAAAAAGAGTTAGAAGAATGGTAAATTAGCAGAAAATTTGGAGACTCAGCCGGGTGCAGTGGTGCATGCCTGTAATCCCAGTGGCTCAGAATGCTGGGGCAGGAAGATTGAAAGTTCAAAGCCAGCCTCAGCAACTTAGCAAGGCCCTGTATCAAAATAAAAAATAAAAGGGGCTGGAGATGTTGGAGATGTGCTAAGTGGAGATGGGCTAAGTGCCCCTAGGTCCAATTCCCAATACAAAAAAAAAAAAAAGAAAGAAAATTTGGAGACTGGAGAAGGAAGAACCCCAGAGAGGCTGGTCAGAGGGTTAGCACCAAGGGGCAGAGGGGCCTGGCAGAGGTGCTATGCAGCAATCAGCCCCGCTCCATGATGGATGGGGTCCCAACAGTATTATTTCCATTTCACCAGACTGTCGTCATTTGCACTTTAAAATATTATGAGGTGCAGCAGAGAGAGGGAGATGGTATAAGATACAGCAGAAATTTGACAGTAACAAGCATAACTAGGCAGCAAAATGAAAACAAGCAGATAAGAATAGATTAGGATGTTAAGAAAAACAAGGTATTTCTAAAAAAAAAAAAAAAAGAGGAAGAGAAACTGAAGTCAAAAGAGAAATTTAAAGATGAATTTTACCACCACATTGGGAGTTAGAAGCTGGCATGAGGAAATGATTTCTGTTCACAGGGGCTAGACCCAGGCTTTGGAGGCCCAAACCTGAACAGTTTGGGGAAAGGTGGGCCCTGAGGTTCAACTGTGATGGCTTCACAGGAAATATTCCCATGACTACATGGTGGCATCTGCGGGGATCTTCTGACCCCTCCAATGTGCCCTTTCACCTTAGCAAAACCTCTAGACAGCTCCATTGGAGGCCCTGCATGGGTGAGGTGTCCTGTGAACACCTCAGACCTCCCATGGACCAGCGAGTCTCTCCCCTTCCCCTTGCGCTCCACAGCTTACCAACCCCATTACCTGTTACTCCCTTGGGATTCCAACAACACCAAATACTCATTTAGTTGCCTCTGCCTACAATATCCCCCATTCATACCCCATTCCTCTTTCTGCTCATCCTTTAAGAGTGGGACCCCAATGGCCCCTATCCTGGGTGAGGTGACCTGTGTAACCGCATGTTCTCCTAGAACTCTGTACATAACCTCATCGCAGAACTTTCCACGTGATCCTCTATTTACCTGTTACCTCTGTTGTCTGCACCCACTGACCGTGGAGTTAAGAGCATGGGCTTTGGAACAGACTGGATTATGTTCTGGTTACAACCTTAAGCAGGTAGCTTTACTTTTTTGATAGTTCCTCAGGTAGAAGGGGGACAACATAGAGCTGTTGCAAGGGCCACAGGAGTTTAATGCAGGAAAGTGATTAACAGCAGGTAGATGGTGATGGGTGCTCCTTCGCCCAAAGCCGTGGAGAACAGGGACTACTGAGTCCATTCTTGTGTCTCCTGTGCCTTGCACAGGACCTGGTGTTTAGCAAGCACCACTGAATTGAGTCAGGACAGATACTTTGCATTAACCTGGAAAATGTCAGTTTAAATGACCAAGAAGTAAAAATTACAAAATGTTTCTGGGCTCCTGAGAAAATAGTCATTTTCTTGATTATAAGAAGAAGGTATGCTAAAATATAAAAATATAAGAATAAAGTAAAACTACCAATAGCTAGGGTGACTATATAATTTATCATAAAACAGGAGCGCTTTTGAGAGTGCCCTTAAAATTAGCCCATCCCTTGTAAACCAGGACACCTATAAGCTCTGCTCCCTAGAGATGGCTGAAGTTAACATTTTCGTTACACAGTCTTCTAGTCTTTTTTCCTTATACTTATTCTGTAAATAGTACTTTCCCACCTGGTTTCCTTTTACTTAACAATATATCATGAAATTCTTTCATGTCAATAAATATAGATATTTATCATTATTTTTAATGAGTACATACTACTTATTTGGATGTACTTTAGTTTATTCAACTGATCGTGTACTGATGGATATCTAGGCTGTTCCAATTTTTGAGAATGCTAAAATATTTATAAAGAAATCTTCAAGTTGCTTGTTATCACTTTGCGGATTGGAATTTTGCAGGGACAATATTCAGATGGCCAATTATTTTCTCTAAGGTGCTTTACCCTCCACAGTGGCTGTATCTATTGCCTCCAGGGACTTAGTTACAATCTTGTGGACTAGCTAACTATTTTCCCTATGGGCATATGCAAAGAAAAGTTAGCATATCCTCCCCCTCCATTAAACATTATTAAAAAATAGAGCCATTTTATAAAAATAACTAAACAGAAATAATAACTAATGTTACTGACAATTGTATTTAAATAGGTGACACATGATTTTAAGAGGTAAGTAACTATGAATGCTGATATTTAATTAGGTACTACTTTTATTGGTCCTCAATTCTGTTGCTACTTGAGTAAAATGTTTAGTTCATTCATTCATAAATTCATTCATTTAAAAATGACTAATCGCAGGCTTATGCCAGTCATAGAGAAACTTTCAGCAATTTAAATCGAATACAATAAAACCTCATTTATGCAGATTCTACTAGCTCATTAAGAAATTTTACTGTACTCCTGCTTGGTGTTATTCATTCAAACACCTCACTTTAATTGAGAATACTGGCTACTATTTCTGCCAGTGATTCTATGCTGTGAGCAACTCCAAGGCACACCGGCTTTTTGATATCCTCAAGGGATATAGCCAGGAGAACTTTGCCATCTCCAAATTTGGGAACTCCATTAAAGCACTTTTTGCAGAGTGTTGTGTAGATGAAGATAAGTAGAGCAAAACAAAGCTGTGCTGATGCAGATGCTGGGCTGTCAGAGAACCCAGCAGGTTGGTGTGGCATGAGAGGCTGGAGATTTCTGGATAGGATAATACGCCAAGACTTGAAAGAATACTGGTAAAAAGATAAAGAGAGCTCAAAGATGAGAAAGGGAGAGGTGTGTGAGGAATTTTGGGGGGGAAGAAAAGATAAAGATGATCAAGCTAAATGGAAACAGGCCTGTATTAGTTAGATCCTACCTTAAATTTGGCAGGACATGTAGTGTTTTTTTTTTTTTTTTTTTTTTTGTACTGGGGATTGAACCCAGTGGTGCTTAATCACTGAGTCACATCCCCAGCTATATTTTTATATTTTATCTAGGGTCTCACTAGGTTGCTCAGTGTTCACTAAGTTGCTGAGGCTGGCTTTGGACTTGCAATCCTCCTGCCTCAGCCTCCAGAGCTGCTGGAATTATAGGCATGCACCACAATACCTGGCATAAAATTGGCAGGATACAATGAAGACCTAAAATGAATGCTAAAGCTTGGGGGGTGGTAGGTGGATTCATGTTTTAGAAACTTCATCCCCAAAATTATGTTAATAATATTTGGGAATAGGTCCTTTGGTGGTAATTAGGATTAGATAAGGTCATTCCTGCAATGGCATTAGTGGCTGTATAAGAAGAGGAAAGTCGGGCATGGTGGTGCATACTTGTAATCCCAGTGGCTCTGGCTCTGGAGGATGAGTAAGGAGGATCTCGAGTTCAAAGCCAGACCAGCAACAGTGAGGTACTAAGCAACTCAGTGAGACCCTGTCTCTAAATAAAACACAAAATAGGGCTGAGGATGTGGCTCAGTGGTTGAGTGCCCCTAAATTCAATCCCTGATACCAAAAAAAAAAAAAAAAAAAAAAAAAAAGAAAAGAAAAAGGAAGAGGAAGAGACACACCTGGGGTAGCATGGTAGCATGCTCGCTCTGTCTTGCCACGTGCTGCTCTCCACCTTTTTTGTCAGGAAGGCCTTTCCCAGATGCTGAGCAGAGGCTGGCACCACACTCTTGGATCTCCCCAGCCTCCAGAAGGATAAGAAATAAATATTATAAATTACCCAGCCTCAGGTGTTTGCTATAACAATAGAAAGTGGAGCCAGGCAATGAGTGCCTCAGTTTTATATTGCTATGTAACAAATTCCCATGAACATTGTGTCTTAACAACACCCACATATCTCACCATTTCTATAGGAAGTCTGGACACATTCTCTCTGCTTAGGGTCTCTCATGTACCTGGAATCAAGTTGTCAACAAGGCTGTGTTCTCATCTAGAGCTTAGGGTTCCCTTCTGCACTCATTCAAGTTTTGGTAGAATTCAGCTCCTTGTGGTTGTAGGACTGAATTTTGCTTTCCTTCTGGCTATTGGTAGGGGCTGCTCTGAGCTCCTAAAGCTGTTTCAGGCCCTAGCTAATGGTCTCCACAGGCAGTTCATAACATTGCTGTTTGCTTTCTACAAAGCTGGCATGTGTCTCTTGTAAGGGTTTGCATAATGAGGTCATGCCCATCTGAGACAATCTATCTTTTAATTAACTCAAAGCCAACTGATTAGGGACCTTAATGACCTCTGTAAAGTCCCTGTGCCATATACTATTACATCATCGCTGGTATTCAGAGTCCTACCTGCTCTCAGGGCAGGGTGCTATTCAGGACACATACACCAGGGGGCAGAAATCTTGAAGGACATCTTAGAATTTTGCCAAAACAATGAGATAAGCCAAAACAACTAGAAAAAGCATCGCTATTGTGGTCTCGAAGTCACTTGGGTTCATAAACAGGAATGTGGTCAACAGTTCATGCCAGGCCAAATGTTCTGTTTGTAACAATTACAAACCTTAGAAGAGCAGAAGGAAAATCTCTAGGAACTGTGCCACTGGACTATCCCCTAGGTTAACATTCCAGTTGAGAGAGCAGTACAGGAGGGGCAGTATGGCAGAGTTTGAGTGGGAACACCATTCCAGTTCTTTCTACTGGGTCCCAGTGAACCTGTTTTCTGTCTACTAGTTTAGTTCTGAGGGACCTCTCAGGTTAAAGACTGCTGGCAATGCCCAAGCTCCTAAGCAAAGGTCTTCAGGGAATGAGTGCCTAGCAAAGGATGATTAGGATGGTGTGTGGTGCCTGGGGCCTGCAGGTGTGTGCTGTGTGTGTGGCTGTGTGTATGTGTGTGGGGGGGATAGGCAAGCATTCAATTAAGTTTTTTTTTTTTTTTTTTTTGTGGTGCTGGGGATTGAACCCAGGGCCTTGTACTTATGAGGCAAGCACTCTACCAACTGAGCTATCTCCCCAGCCCTCAATTAAATATTAACACCCCAAATAAGTGTGGCCACATTTAACCTCCACACTCGCTCTTAATGGACAGACATTCAAGATGTTGTATACAAAAAGGCAACTTTTCAAAGGGGGACTCTACCGCAGACCCGCTCTAGACCCTCTTACCTGTAAAGGTGCTTGTGGGTGAAACAGTGAGGCACCTCATTGTGGTCACTGTCCTACATGCAGCTGTTTTTACCTGACACACCTCCAGTTGCTAAATGCTCCATCACCACCAATGCCAACATCCCTTCACTGGTGAAATACGGGGAGAGGGGAAGTAGGGGACTGTCGGGGCCTTTGTGGTCCAGAACAGATGCCCTGATCAGTCAGACTTCTGCAGAGGAGAAGGGTAGGGGGAGAGCAGAGTCCTTGTCATCATGGGAGCTGATGATATAAACTCAGAAAAAAAAATTCAAGCTCTGAATAGAATACAGTTGAGGGCCTAGCCTTGGAAACCCTTGTCCCTGAGGCCTCTGTCTTGGGGTTACAGATGGACCAGGTTAAGTCTAAAGCTAAGGGACAGACACCCACTTGCAGCTACTGAAAACTGTTGGCACTAGAAAGAGATCTGGATGGAACCAAAAAAAGTAGCAAAACTTTGAAACTCCAGAATCTGCAGGAACTTAAACCACCCAGTACCTGGGAACTTACAAAACAGAGAAGGAGGGGGGATGCCTGGTGGGGAGACAGCCTCTGAATTTTGTGGACACCCTACTGCTGGGCAGATGATGAGGCTCACTCATTAGTGATGTAAGGCAGTGCCTAGTGTCCTCCTTGTTGGGCTCAAGATTTAAATAAATGCCTCAGTAGAGTGACAGTTCGAGCAGGTCATGGGCTTCAGAGTCCCTGATGAAGAGTGCTGCATTATTGATGAGCACTGAGGGTCACCTCTTTTCTCTGCATGGAGGCCTGGGCTGAAAAATTAGAAGGAAGAAGGGGTCCAGCCCCATGCCTGCCATCAAATGGTCCATTATCTGCCAGAAACTATTCTAAGTGATTTATGTAGGTATGATTATTTTTGTTTAAATGGGGAAGCTAAGGCATAGAGAGATCAGGTGTTTGAGGCCACATGAATAACAAGTGGCACAACTGGGATTTGAATGGGCTTGGAATCACAGTAGGGTCAGAGTCCTTGTGTTTGGGGGCCAGGCTATTTTGGTCTCCTGTCATGCCGGGCTGCTTCATCCAACCAGAGCAGAGAACCCACAGGATTTGGCAGTCTTTTCCAAGCATGCAATATCCACAAAACAGGTAAAAATGTCAAGTGTACAGAAGCCAACAAAAGGAGACTGGGGTTGCTGGGTGGCAACAACAGGCCTAAGGAAGTGCCCCTTTCTCTCCACTGCACACCGCCTTCAAGATTATTGATTGCGGCATTACAGAAATGCCACTTCCCACTTCAGGGCAATTGGTACTTGCAGTACCAGATGGCTGTCCTCAGGGTTCACCTCAGCTAAGCATAAATATAAAACCCACTATTTCTGAGGGGGGTCCGACGATGCCCAGGTGTGTGGTTCCAAAGCAATTTTACTTCGAGTAAATCAGTAGGTCCATATTAGGAGACACATGGTAATTTATTGCAGCAAGATTTTATGTCTTCGTCAGTCATTAGCAAAATTTCGTACCAGAAATTCTTTCCTCTTTAATCTTGGTGGGATTGGCATTACACATAACTCGGCGATTAAGACAAGAATATCTTGCAGATAGGGAGGTCGTTAATCTAAAGGGTTTCTGCAGTGTGAAATGCAAATGCTCAGTGACAGGTATGTCAGGATCCCCCAAAGCCTTCTTAATCTGCCATAAAGGGATCCAAGGAAAGGTTTGATTATTTTGTTAACACAAATAAGAAGCCCGTTTGCAGCTCAGCTCTCTTTGCAGCTCCAATTCCTTTACCATTTGTTCAGATAAACTTTCCAGCCCCTGGAGGGTCAGCTCATCAACAGCTTCTTTCCCTCTGTGTTCTCAATGACAGACCTGGGATTTAGGGTCTGCATGCACAGAAGGTGAGGGTAAAACAGACAAGCTCTCTCTCTCCAGTGTTGCTGTGTGGGTCGTGACCAGCTCTTTTCTCGTGCACTCCACCTCCCTCAGGTGTGTGTGTGTGTGTGTGTGTGTGTGTGTGTGTGTGTGTGTGTGTGGTGGGGGTGGTGGGGGGCACCTGGAAGTTTCCATACTCATCTTCTGGAGTGATGGTGTTTGTTATTGGTCAATTCTGGGAGATGAGTGATGTTGGCACATGAGCCAGATTTGCTGGGCTTTAGGAGGTTCCGGTTCTAACCTAGCTTTGCCACAGTTAATTGTATGACCTTGGGCAAGTCATCCCTGTTACTTCAGTTTCCCTGACTAGAACTAATGATTACTAGAGTCTTTTCAGTTTTAAATCCCACACCCTTGTTACCTTTGCTCCACAATATGCTGGTCCTGAGGCCCTCAGTGAAGAATCTCATAATTGGCTCACTTCATTTGGTAAGTTTTGCCTCCTAATTTCTTAGCCCAGACAATGATGTGGCAGATAGAAAACAGTGTTTTCAAGCATAGGCTCTGGTGTTGGACTTCCTGGTTCAAATCCTGGCTCTGCATAACTTGCGGCACATTTTATAACCTGTCTGTGCCTTAGTTCTCTTGTCTAAAGATGGACATGACAATAATAGTACCAACCTCATAGAGATCTTCCATGCATAACACAACACAATTCTTGTTCTACACTGAATACTAAATGTTAACTGCACTATTATTTTTATTATTCTCTATAACTTGTGAAAAAAAACTATGAGATCGTACTCCTATTACAAATGTAACTGGTAAGTCACTTTTGCCATCAGTCAAAATAACTAGTCTTTATTTACAGATTGGTATAGAATGGTGGGGACCCCCTTCTTCTCATAGCCCAAGATTTTGTCAGGCTGTCGATCTTATTTGGGAGGTTGAGGATGAGGACAGGAAATTTTTTGGGTTTTGCAGCAAGACTTTCTAGGGTTGGCCCATGATCTGCTTCCTCCCTGCTTTTCTGGAATCCAAGACCCCTACCCCTGAAGCAAGTGTGCTGCCTGGTTTGCTCTCAAAACCTATGGAGCATTTGTAGAAACTTCCATGGTTTCGTGCCAGTGAGGGATCTTTGTATCTTTCTTTCCCCTTCACCATTTTTCTCCCTCCTCCTTGGCTTTTTTCCCTTTTTCCTCCCCAGGGAGACCCTCTGGTTGCTCTCTTCATCTTCTCTCCATCCCCAGGGTTCTCCAGGGGCTCATCCACCATGGTCTCGTCTTAGTGCCTTGCACAGAAAATTCTGTCCCTCTGCACCTTTCAGCAAAACTATCAGCCCAAAAAGTTTCGGGAAAAAAAATTCATTATCTTTAATGGGATTACTTTACCAGTCCTGGCCAGGAGGGACCCGAGTTCCCAGGAAATCTAAATTAATGAATGCCCTGCCATGGGGTGTGGAGGGGAGTGGGGGAAGCCAACCAAACTGAGATATAATTTCTTTTTGAGCTTTGCAATGAAGGGTGAGAGTCCAAAACAGAAAACCTAAAAGACTGTCTAGCTAGGAAAAAAGAATTTAAAGTATCCCCCAGAACCCCAGGACTGTTTGGAATCCATTCTGAGCCAAGTAGAGATATTTGGATGAGGGAAATGGCTGCTCTCTTTTAATTGGCATCTCGTTGATCAGGGACGGCTATCTATGACCATGAGAGGGTTGTCAGGAAAATCAGCGAATAGAACATTTCACTAACAAATTCCTAATTTCATCTGTGCCAGCCACAAAACTTATTGTACTCATTTTGGCTCTCGAATGAAAGAGCAACTGGCGGGTACCTTTGGGGTCTTGGAAGGAGATTTAGAGAGGTTTGTTAGTCTATTAGAAAGCAGGCGGAGCGGTCTTCCCTTCAGCTGCAAACTCTAGAGAAGTCTATTAGAAGTCTCCGTGTACAGCTCGAATCTCTTTCCCCTTTGATTCAATCACTGGAGTCATTAGGCTGGTTGAACAGTGCTTTGGACTGCGCACTATAAATAATTAAAACGTAGAAACATGTGTGGTCACCTGACGCAGCCTCCAGAGCAGTGCAGATGCAGAGGATGTCTGGCTTTGTGCTGAGCTTCTTGCTGAGGGCCGAAGTTTCACAGTCTAGTCCCAGCCTCTTCCTCCCAGCGACAGCCTCCCATTTTACCCTAGCCCTGTCCTGGCATTTGCTGTACCTGTCATGCTCTGCAGCTCCTCCAGGAACCTGCCCTTGGAGGACAGCTCTTTGCTCCTGGTGCTATATTTCAAGACTATCCCTCCAATCGATGCCTCACCAGGTGTGGCAGATGGCATTCTCCAAAAGAGGCTGTGTTAGTTCTGAGGGCTATCATAAGTTTACCATGAACTCCGTGGTTTAAAACCACACAAGTACCTTCTCTCAAGTTCTGGAGCCTGGAAGTCTGAACACGGAGGTGCCTGCAGGGTTATGCTCCTTCTGAAGACTCAAGGGGAGGGTACTTCTGTGCCTCTTTCAGCTTCTGGTGGCTCCTGGCACTCCTTGGCTTGTGGTATCCTCACTCCAGTCTCTGCTTCTGTCTTTCATTGTGCCTGCCTCCTCTGTGTCTGTGTGACAGACCCTCTTTTTTTTATAAGGATACTATTCACTGGACTTAGGGTTCACCCTAATCTAGTATGACCTCATCTTAATTACATCTGTAAAGACCCTTTTTCCAAATAAGGTCACGTTCTGAAGTCTAAGTGGACATGAATTTGAGAGTGAGAGGATACTATTTAACTTATTACAAGTCTCAATTATCTTTCCTACTCACATGACCTTCCAGAAATTGACACTCTCCCATTAAGAGCCATAGTCTATGCCCATCCCTTGACCTGGATGGACTTTTGTGACCACTTCAACTAACAGAATATGGTAGAAGTGATGCTGTATGGCTTCCGGGGATAGGTCACAAAAGACATACAATTTCTGCCTGCCCCTCTGTCCCTTGCAATTATGCCATGAGGAAGCCCAGCATGCCAAGATGTCATGTGGGGGAAACTGTAGTTCCCTCAGTTTTCTACAGCAAAGCCGGGGGGCCAGTCATGTGGGTGGACTATAAAAGACCCGGTGTTGCATGGAGCCCAGAGAAGACTTCGTCACTGAGCGAACTCAAACTGAATATTCCCAAACAAAGCAGTGACTGTTGTTTTAATTCTCTATGTCTTAGGGTGATATTTTATGCAGGTTTAGAAAACAGAGCCTAACCTTCAGAACTTTGTAACTTTTCTCCACAGTCCCCTCTTTTCTACCTCTTGAGTAGTTAAGTCCACAAATCTCCCTTCTTTTTGCCCCACCTAGCTGGGAATTTCACTCTGGATTGGATCATTAGCATCTTAACTGGCCACTATACTTTGGTCCCTCCTTTCCTCCATCCTACCAAGTGGTCTCTCTAGCATACTTTGGCCTTGCCACTATTGTGCTCAAAATTCACCAATGGCTCTCCATTTCTTAGGGAATCAAAAAAAATTCCTTAAATGACAGTCAAAATTTTTATTTAGCCTCAGTTTACTTTCCCTGCCTTACATGTTGTATCTTTTCCATAAAGATTCTGTGCATCCAACCAATCAGACTATTCACTGTTCCAAACATACCTTGAGCTGAATCTTCTGCCTTGGTATCTTGTTCAGTTTTTAGTTATACTTCCAACCTTTAGTTGTACTTTCTGAGCACCTATTCATGCCAGGCAAAGTACAGGAGACTGAAGGACACGGGAACACGCCTCCTCTCTGTCTTCTCACTTCATCTCACTGGAGTCCTACCCACTTGCCAAGGCACAGCTCCAAACTTCACTTGCTCCATAAAACCTTCCCAGATTTCTTAGGCAAAAGTTATCCTCTTTTTTTTCCTCTCCTCTGAAATCTTGTATCTTCTTCTCCAATCAAACCAATGTGACTACACCATGTTTCTCAAGCCTATGAACTCATACTGCTGGATTTTCTTCCTTTGCCCTTTCCAACTGGTTAGCAGCCAGTAACCATCATACCCCCCATCTTTTCAGAAATTTTCTGTGATTCACTTTGTTGGATTTATCTGTCCCAATGTATAATAGTCTTTGTCCTGGAATGGATCCTGTGGTTATCTCTATGGCTCTGAGAGGGCATGGACTAGGTCATTTACCGTTGTCTATACTCATGTACCTAGCCCATAGAGAGAGCTCTATGAATGTTTGTTGAATGTCTAAAAGTTGAACACATGAGGATCACACTAGAAAGATCTCAAAGGTTTTTTGACATGGTTGGAAAAAGTTTTGGAAATGAATTAAAACTAAAACAAACAAAAAAAGATTTGGAAATGAGACTTTGCTTAACCATTAAAGGTTCATGGCTGCATTTTAGATTCTTTGAGTTGATTTTTGAGCTTAGCTCCAGGTAAAGGAAATTTATGTATTAGTCCCTTTATCTTCAGGGGATACATTCCGAGATCCTAGGGTGAAGCCCTGAAACTGTAGCTAGTGTCCAAACCTGTATGTACTGTTTTTCCCCTATATGTCTATACCTATGATAAAGTTTAATTTATAAAGTAGGCACAGTAAGAGATTAACAACAACTAATAATCAAACAGAATAATTGTAGTGATATACTATCATAAAAATTTTGTGAATGTGATCTTTCTCTTATAATGCCTTACCCTGTACTGTGTTTTCAGACTGACCTCAGGTAGCTTCATCTGTGAAAAAGAAAACTGCAGATAAAAGGGATTAGTGCACACAGCCTAGTTGGCTCCCAACCTTATTTTGGTAATAAAGAAGCTTTTTAACCATAAGATATTCAATTTTGTATTTTATTAATGTTTCTTTATTCTCAGTATAACTGTCCTTTATATATTCTACCAAAAAATAAACTTTAGAAGCATAGGGTTTGCATATCTTCTTTATTTTTCTTTTTTGTACTTGTAATTCTGATGTATAGTGAAATTTGAAAACCACTGCTCTACAGAAACCAATTTGGCCAATTTGGCAAAGCCCTAAAAGACCCAATCTAAGAATAAGTGTTTTGTCACAGTTGATCTTTGTCCACCCTTCATCTTACCCCAAATCAAACCCTTTATCGATAGTTCTGAACCTTTGACTAGAAAACTTTTATTTTTTGACATTTTTGCATTGACAGATAAATATTGTAACATTTATTGTGTATAGGTTGTTTTGAATACATTGTCCTTAATATCCTTGGAGTATTGGTTCCAGGATCTCTGCAAATACTCAAATCCATGGATGCTCAAGAGCTTTATCTAAAATTACATAGTTTTTATATGTAACCTATCCATGTCCTCCTGTGTTCTTTAAATCATCTCTAGATTACTTATAAGACTTAACACAATGTAAGTGCTATATAAATAGTTGTTATATTGTATTGTATAGGGACTAATGACAAGAAAAATCTGTACATGTAAAGTGCTTATGATGTTTTTTAAAAAAATATTTTTAATCTGTGGTTGGTTGACTCCTCCAATGCAGAACCTGAGAATATGAAGGACCACCTGTGTGTATATATTGTGGAATAGCTATGTAGAACTAATTAGGATATGCATTACCTTGTATAGCCCTCATTTTTTGCAACTAAAACACTTAGCTATTCTCCCAGAAATTTTTTTAAAATATTTTTTTAGTTGTCAATGGACCTTTATTTTATTTATTTATATGTGGTGCTGAGGATAGAACCCAGGGCCTCACACATGCTAGGCAAGCACTCCACCACTGAGCCACAACCCCAGCCCCTCTCCCAGAAATTTTTGGGAGTACAATATGTGCTATTAACTATAGTCACCATCTTATACAATTGCATATTCTTTTTCTCCCATAGTCCCTATTTTATTTTGGGAACATATAACCCCCTTAATATTTATTCAGCAGATTTTCATGGGGCTTCCTTTGAAAATCACTGCTTTCAGTTGTACCAGTCTAGGAAACTGCTTCCTTACTTTGAATGGATAAGAAGCTTCTAGATGTTGAACTATGGGAAGTGAATTCTGAAGAGAATTGCTTTCTGGGAGGGATGCCTCATCTTACACTCTAACTCATCTTTTCTTTCAGGGATAGGATTGGGAACCCTGAGTTTCTTGAGATGTCATTATACATGCTGGGATTTAATCGTCAGAGACCACCACCCCATCCCGTAAAGTGCCCTTGCGGACCAGGAAAACATTACTGTGGGAGAGAGGTAGGATTTTAGAAAAATCCAAGGTTTGAGCTATGTAGTTCCCTGACCTCTCCTAGGCGCTAATATTAAATCTGTGACTCTTGAGAGCATTTGCTGAGGGAATCCATCATCCTTTTATTTTGTATTTCCTAGGTCTTACTCAATATTATGACCCTAGGGGGGGAAAATACCGCCACTGGTAGTACTTGAGTTAATGTTACTTGCAGCTTTATCCAGGAACAATTCTGCTGTGAAATACTCAGCTGTAAAAGAAACGAGATGACTGAGAAGGATTCTTTTGAGTGTCTCTGGCATGCAGAGAGGCGATGGGGATCTTCGTGTGTACGTGTGGGAAAGTGAGGAGGGATGATAAATAGTGTGCTACCTCTCCTTTAAGAGCACGTCCTTTTATTTCTGACACTTAAAAAGACACTGTCAAAAAGATGTTTTACTGATTTGACTTTCTGTGCAGGAGAACGTGCAACAGTTACCTAGTAAGTGGTTTTATAGGGAGTTTCACCCACACGTTATAATAAACTGAGCCCGAAGATAACATATCTTTTGTGCTTTTACAGTGCTTGGATGATAACTGTGAAAAATTATCTAGTGGAGGTTAGCAAACTGTACCTGTGGTCTTTTTCTCATGACCTCTGTATGATAAAGTTGACTATCTTGGAGCATGATGCATCGTCAAATAATAGGTTTGCTTGTCTGGCCAACAAGAAGTAATTGAGGAGTGTTATAGTTTTACAATCGTGTTTCAATGACTCTGCTGCTTTTGAGTTGTTAGACCTGAACAAAATGGGTCAATGTTGAAAGAATAAAGTTTTCTCTCTTTCCCCCTCCCTCATCTCCCACCTTCCTTCATTCCTGTGTCTTTATTTATTTATTTACAAAGGTAGGATGGGGTATGGGTCTTGAGTATCATGATTCTCTGCCTAGGAATTCCAGACTCTTCATTTGGGGCTTCAGATGGAAGTTTTGATCTTAATGACTAAGAGCAAATTTGATTTGACTTACCTACAATATATCCGTTGAGAACTCTTGTATTCTTTCTGTCTTTGGGGAGAAAATAGGCTAATATGACTGTTTTGTTCCTGGGGTCCTTGGGACCCTGGATCTATGTCTTTAAGGACTAATTTCCCCTGTATACTCTCAAGACTTGTTGGGAACAGGTCAAAGCTGAATGACCTGGGTAGATAGCAAATTAAAAGGCATTTGATTTTGTTACATTCCATTTTCTTTGCGGCAGGTTTCACCCAGCATTTCACTAGTTCCATGCAATGCTGTGTAATCAAGTGAGTTTGGGAAACATTATGTGCCTAATCTAAACCCTTATTTTGGGGCCTCATGATGAACATCGGAGAAGTCCAACAATAGAGAAACATTCAACCCTGGCATTTCCCAAAGATGACCACAGAACCCCACAGGAGCCCAATATCTTGGAGAGCTTGTGTGCTGCACAATGTATTTAGGAGAATTTTGAAAATCTGAGGTTTTGGTGATTTATAAATATAGCTGTTGTTCCTTCCAAAAAGAAACCATCAAGAGACCAATCACTGCTTAGCAACACCCCCCGCCCTGCTACCCCAGACATATGCACATATGTACTTGTCTTAGAAATAATTTTTTTAAAATTGGGCTATCAGAATAAAAATTCGAGAGATTGCGCATGCACAGAAAGAGTTATTTTATTGTTATGATAGTCAAGGAGCTTTTTAGGAAAATAAACAAGATAAATGATTAAGATTTGCATTTATGCAGGAGTGTTTGATGAACTTGTTTATGTTTGCTGCTGCTGAGAGTTATTGAAAGTGAAGGAGGGAACTACTGGGTTTGGGGGAGAATTGGTTTCAAAAAATGGCAGGTATGATTGGGGATCAAAAAGAAGTGATGGGTGAAGGATGTAGCTCAGAAGTAGAGCCCTTGCCTGGTATGTGTGAGGCCCTGGGTTTAAACTCCAACCCCACATAAAAGAAAAACAATAAAAAACTAAAATGAAAGGGAGCAATGGTTCTTCTCTGGTGTGCTGGCTGCTGCCTGAATGTAGCATCCCAGGGGTGGCACCCTCCCTGCAGAAGGGAAGGCTGTGTGGCAGCACAATGCTGCCTTAGGACTCCTATAGGAAATATGAAAAGAGGGACGACAGCTATTAGATGGCCCAGCATCCAGTGACAATGACATGTCTCAGGGAGTATGACTCAGTAGCTGAGAAGTAGGCAGTGATAGCAGCTTGACTAGTGGCCCTGGGGAAACACACAGAAGGGCCTTGGAGTGAGCTGTGGCAGCTGCATGGTATGTGGAAAGTATACAGATTTAAACTGGGAGTTCTGTGGACATACCTCGTCCTCTACCATGGGTTTGGGAATCTTGAAAGCAGGTCATGGGACTAATAGAAGCTAGCACCTCTATAAAAATAGAACTTAATTTGAGCCACAAGGCGAAGTCCCATAACTCAAGCAAATTATACTCCTGGCCAATCTAGTCCAACTATTGCAGACAAAAGAGACAAGACACTTCAGGGAGTGCAGCTGGGCCATTGTATGAGATCCCATAGGGTGGTTGTATTAGTTATGTATTGTTGTATAACAAATCACCTCAACCCTTAATGGCTTAAACCAATCTAAACATTCACTTTATCACATAACAGGGCAGGAATTCAGGAGCAGTTTTTATGGATGAGTCTGTCTCAGTCTTTCATGAGGTCAAAGTGAAGCTGTCATGAGGATTTCAGTCATCCGAAGGCTTGACTGGAACTCAGGATCCACTTTTTCAAGATGGCGCACAACATGGCTATAAGCCTAAATCTCAGTTTCTTGCTGGCTGTTGGCAGGAAGCCTCAATTCCTTCCCATGTGGGTCTCTCTATAGAGCAGCCTGAGTGCCTTTATGACATGGCAGCTGGCTTTCCCCAGAATGAGTGATCCTTTTATAACCAAGACTCAGAAGTCTAACACATCACTTTGCTATATTCTCTTTGTTAGAAGCTTAACACTAAGTCCATCCCACATGTAAGGGGAAGGGAATTAAGCTCCACTTTTTGAAGAGAGAAGTGTCAAAGACATTGTGGATGTATTTTAAGACCACTACAATGGTGGTTCACTTGTATTTAATCCCTTCAAGAAGTTAAAGGGTAATAGGAGTGTCGGGGAACATATGAGAGAAAGGTGTGGATAAATTTGCTGGCCTGCCCAGAGGTGAAATCTCTTATGAGTTATAGAAAATCTTTTTATTTATTTTGAAATCAAAAGATGGGCTCCAGACAGGATTGCTTGTTAAGTTGGATGAAATTAAAAATAGCTTAAACGTTTGGGAAGAGGGGGGGAGATGATTAGTTCTCAGGATATATTAAATGTCCTCGCACGAGAAGGGAGTCAGCTATTGGGAAGGGCTGCTTTGGAAAACATATGCTGTGTCAAACTCTGCCAGCAGATGCAGAATCTGCTGCTAAAGTTAGCTCCCGAGAACAGGGCTGGATGGGCTGCCATCACAGATGTCTCTGGAGCCAGCACCCGAGACAAATATAATTCTTACCCCTGGAAAGCCAGGCTCCATGCAAGAGCTTCTCACCCTGGTGGAGGGGTTAAAGGGAGGTGTGAAGGCAGATTTAAGACCCCAAATGCCGACTTCTCTGTGATTCCTGAGAATAACGGATGATTTTGAAACTACAAGGTATGCTGGTATTTTGCATTTCTAAATTTGGGAGTCCTTCATAAGGTGAATTCTTGTTTCTTTAAGAGGAACCCAAGGGCTGATTGGAAGGCTTTTGAAACATATATTTTGAGATTTATAGTCTGAAATGTTAGAGGAGATGAGATAAGTGTTCAGAATGCCTAAAACAGCCGAAGAGGAGTTAGAGAACGACAATAATGAGAAATGATTTAAGTGATTTCTTTAGTGCAGGAAGCAAACACTTTTCCCCAACAAGAAGGGGACCCAGTTTTATGACTGATGACAGACAGATGTTGTCTCCATGCTGAGCAATCCAACATCATACAGCAGGGTTTCCCAAAGTGGATTTCACAGCATTGGGTTCACGAGGATGCCTCACAGAAGAAGAATACTATGACACATGAATCTGGGGAAGGGTGCAGCACGAGTCTCCTATTAGAGACCAGAGGGGCACTTCAGCATTGTGACGCCTCTGAGAAACCCTGGAGTGAAGTAAGGCGGCTAAGTTTTTAGCTCCTTAGTTCCCAAACAGATGACCATGGAATTCCCCCCACCCCCAACTTCTATGGATCTCCAGCTTCCATTTCTATCTCTTCAGAATGCCAGCTTTACAGGGGCTGGTTTTCATCTGTTTTATTCATAATTATGGTCCCACACCAAGAACAGTGCCTGGAACCAGAGAAAGTGCTGAACTCTAACAGAGCTTAAGCTTCCGGCTCCTCAGTTGCATAGGGCCCTGGATCCACTGCTGGCTGGGACGTACTAGGTACTCAACAAATAATTATTGAGAAAATGGGGGGCTGGGGAGATAGCTCAGTCGGTAGAGTGCTTGCATTGCAAGCACAAGTCCCTGGGTTCGATCCCCAGCACCGCCAAAAAAAAAAAAAAAAAAAAAAGAATGAACAAACAGGTACTATGAAGCCATTGTTCCTTGGAGCATACGCATTGGGAAACGTCATCCTAGAGACAGAAGATCCTAGATGGGGAGCACAATGGTTAATGTTCACATTAGCTTGAGGAGGAACGAGAGAGGAACAAAATCTCATCTGGGAAAGAAATAACTGCAAAATGTTGGAGTTGGAAATAAAGTCCAATTGATTTACGATTGACTCTGTGGGCTTAACAGTGTCTGGTGTTTTCACCAGGTAGGATTTATCTGATATAATGTGAGAGAATTTCATTCTGAGGGTTTAGAGGGCAAACAAAAATCACAATGTGATATTTAATCATCTCACCTAGTCACAAAGTTTCCTGAGAAGGAAAAGTCTTGGGAGGGACCCTCCACACTCCTGGGCTCCTGGCCGTGGCTCTCCCAGCCTGGTGTGGGATCCCTCTTAGATGCTGCACATTGGATTCTGATGGTGCAGGTTGACGAACAGAGTTCCATAAAACCCTGGGGGCTGCCTAGTTCTGACCCTTCTCACCAGTTTCCCCCCTTTCACTTCTAAATGTGAGTTTGACCCTCAAGTAATGAGGCAGGTTTTTAATAGTCCCATCAGCCCTTGCAAGTCCAGACGACCATTGTCTCTTAAAGACAGTGCTTTGGGGAGCAGCACACAGGCTCCAATACAGCTGTTACTAATAAAAATGTTTGTGGCCCTCTTTTGGAATTGCCTTTTGTGTCAATTATGAGGCACATGAGACAAATCCAGCCCTTTGGCCATATGTTGTTTTTGACCAAAAATGGTCTCACCCAGCTTATCCTGCAAAATGGCCCAGCAAATTCAGCTAGCCGGATTTGGGAATCGCTTTAGGATTTTTGTCCAAACTCAAATCCACTGTCAAAAGACAAAAATTTGCCAGTATTGAGTGTTCCAAAGTATATGCCTCATGATCTGAAAGCAACTCCCCAAGAGGAGACTAAAGCCATTTTGAGCAAGGACATCTCTCTGTAGAAAGCAGAGTCTCCCCAGAGGCTGCCTCCAAGGGATGGTCAGTGTTTTCATTTGTCAAGTTTGAAAAGAGTTTTGAAAACTCTGATTCTGAATCCTGGCTACTCATCAGAACCGCCTGGGGAGTTGGCAAAACTCTCCCTGCTCAGACCTTCTCCCTGGAGGCTCAGATTCAACTGGCTTAGGGTGGGGCCCAGGCATCATTGACTCTGAGTGTGTGTGTGTGTGTGTGTGTGTGTGTGTGTGTGAGAGAGAGAGATCTTAGTGTACAGCCAAGATTAACCTCTCTGTTAAACAATCAATCTTATTAACTTCAGTCACAGTTGTTCTATTTAATTTTTCTGTTGAGATAAAAATCTGTTGCGACTAGGCCAAAAGTCATCACTGAAGGTTAACCAAACGCAGAAGGAGGACACAGATGGAGGAAAGGGTTTGAGGGGCTGGATTGTCATTAGCATAAACTGGCATTGTGTGCCATGTCCACGAGGTGTCAGACTGTAATACTCACTAATAAGTGTGCAAAGAAATCAGCTTTTAAGAGAAAAACAAAAGCAAAACAACCCCCCAAGTTTACCCCGCAAACAAGAAATGAAAGGGAAACTGGTTGGAGGTTTTGTTTGTGATCAGCTCACTCCTTCCTTTCCGTAAATCTTTCAGATGCATGATTCCCTCTAAGATGCCACGATGGAACCACCATGCCAACTAGAGAAAAGGGGGTGGCAGAGAAGAAGTTGCTGATATGTTTTGAGCATTGTGGCTGAGTGCGTGGAGTGTCGTTGTATCCATCAGTCCATTGGCTCATGTAACTTGTAGTAACCCTATGAGATGGCGTTATCACCTCCTTTCTGTAGATGAGAAGAACAAGACCCAGAAAGTCAAGTCTCTTCCACAGCATCACACAACTATTAATTATCAATAGGAGATCAGTGTTTCAGATCCAGGGCTTTTCGATTCCTAAGTCCATGCTCCTTTAATGTATACTGCCTCTCTGTGGAAAGATGATGCTTTAGTGTGTGAGTTCTCATGTTTGCTTTGTCATTGTGGATCAGGTAGATTAAAGTGGTACTCTTCCTGTCATTCTTATAAATGATGTGCACCTCAACTGCAGATGCACCATCATAGACGTAGAGAGTAAAATTCTGTGTCCCAATACCAGCTATGAGGAGTTGAGAAAAGAGATCAGGGCTACAGGCCTATGCGAAAGTTTCATTTGCTGCCTGTGTCCCCTGAGAGAATGAAAGTCCTGCGGAGGTGAGGTCCTGTCCGTCTCACTGATCTAGTTTTGGCACATCATAGATCTCAGAAATATTTGTCAAATATCCTAGCTGAAGAATGCATGCATAGGTGGAAGTCTTGTGGTCTAAATTAAATTCTTGATCTGAAATGTATTACCTACATCATCTTGTCCAAGTCTCTCTGCATGTAGCCTCCTTATCATTAGTTTGAAGTGATGGTTCTAGGTGAGATCTAAGATTCTGCTAAGATCCACTACTTCCAGACTCAACTCCCCATTGCTTATTGGGTGGATGAATGTGACAGGGATTCTTGGGTTCAGATCCAGGGACAGAGGAAAGGACGGGAGAGACCTTTAGAGTTTGACGTGGCTATTAAGGAGGCCCCCACTGTACTATAGATGGAGCCCTGAAAATGAGATGTGTAACAGGATGGGGCCATAAAGGAAACAGAGAGGCACATTCTTGACTTTAAGTGAGTCCCTGTTTCTTAATTTTTTAAAGTAAAAAATAGAGGCTCGGACACTAGAGGGTCAACCAACTCTTTCTTTCTCTCTCTTCTTTTCTTTTTGGAACTAGAGATTGAACCCAGGTGCACTTACCACTGGGCCACATCCCCAGCCCTATTTTGTATTTTCTTTAGTGACAGGGTCTCACTGAGTTGCTTAGCACCTCACCATTGCTGAGGCTGGCTTTGAACTTGCGATCCTCCTACCTCGACTTCCTGAATGCTGGGATTACAGGTGTGTGCCATCGCTCCTGGCTTAGAGAGTAAGTTCTTTATTGAATTAAATATAATTGTACGATCTTACCATGATCTCAGAAAGGGGTAATTTGTCTCATTCTTTGCTTTACCCACCAAGACACAGCAAGGGGCCCTTTTCCTCCCATCCTTGGCTTCCCCAACTGGGATCTCGCAACTGTGCCATCTCTGTGGGATTCTTGGTGAGGTGGAGCCTGGGGGAGGGAGCATTTCTTCCCCCATTGGTTTAAAATAACGAATTTGCCAAGTTCTTGAACATTCCTCAGCCTCCAGAAAGCTGCTTGCAGCCGACTGTGCAACACACACTGTGCCTCCATCACACTTGGAGTCTGGGTAAACACGTCCGTTGCCAATGGACACTTTTTGAAAGATGAATTTTAATTTTTTATGGACTTTTGGATTTGTCTCCAGACACACCAAAAATGACTTTCCTCCTCCTGTTATGAGCATTATTACAAGAACATGGGGAGCGTGACTTTGGTCTCAGAGGAGGACCTGCCCAGGGATCCTCACGGGTACGTGTCAAAGGCAGGGGAGAAGACCTGTTGGTCCATTTGTCACCTGTGGAGAAGGGGCATAATAATTCAAGACTGGTTTCCCCAGTTCAGTCTTTGTTTCTTTTATAACTGGCTTGACTTTCATTCATTCAAAATGTAATACTATCTGTTAAAAGTTAAGCATGTCCTAAGCACTTTGTTGCTATTAATTTAACCCTCACAACATCTTCATCAGTTAGGTACCATTATTGTCCTCCATATGTGAATGGGGGCACTAGAGGAAAGAGAAGTCTAGGAACTTCCCCAAGGGCACAGTTAGTGCTGGAGCATTGTGCTTTAAACTGCTCACAAGAGTCTCTCTCAAGAAGTTTCTAGTAAGCACCATGGTACAACAGACCTGGCCCCTTGCCATGTTTTGATGTAGCTATTATTGTCGCCACTGGCAGCTGAACCTAATTCTAACTAATATAGGTCCTTTTTAGAAATCAGGTCATGGGGAAAGCTCCTGCCTTCCATGGCTTTGGAAGCAGGTCAGCAAATGGGTTCTGAATAGGGCCTGGGGGCTTATGGTATCAGAATGACAGACCAGAGTGGGTTTACATGATGCTAAAGACCTATAGGGACCTATACCAGGGGCCTGAGGGGGCTTTGCATTTGTTTTGTTCTTTTTCTTCAATGCTACAAGCTTCAGGCACCACAAAACCCAGATTCAGATCCAGCTCTCCCACGGATGGATGTTCTAGTCTTGATTTGCAAGGCCACACCCAGAGATACCTTGGGACACCTCTGGGAGGACAGTCTGAACTTGATCTTGATACAACCTCTCTCTCTGTCTTATTTCCCACTATCATAGCCCTAGTCACAAGGACTCTTCTTTCTTTTGACTTTAACATGTGTGTTGTCTTCATTCCTTTAGTGATGCCCCATCTAATACTCAATTACTTGCTGCTGTTTATTATTCTCTAATTGTTTTATGTGTAAATTTTTATCTTCCAAGTAGATTGGCAAGTCTTATAAGGTAAGAACCATGCTTTATAAACTTCATCACCTAGAATGGGATTGGGCACCTGAAAAGTATTTTAGGACCCAAAGAAGGCAATAGAGAAGATCAGAGTTACTTTCAAACAAAAGGCAAATGCACTCTTGTTTTTGTCATGTCATTGAATGGAGAGGCTTGGACATACAGAGGAAGAATTGCATCCATCAAGTTCACAGGAGACTAATGTATGCAGCCAGATGTCAACTTTTTAGTTTAGAGTGGTGTTTTAGTAAGCTTTTTCTCTGCTGTGACCAAAAGACCTAAAAAGAACAATTACAGGAGGAAACGTTTATTTTGGGGCTCACGTTTTCAGAGGCCTTGGTCCATAGATGGCTGATTCCATTCTTGGAGCCTGAAGTGAGGCAAAGCATCATGGAAGAAAGTGGCAGAAGAGAGCAGCTGGGAACATCACCCAAGGAGGCAGAGAGACAGCTCTCTTCATGCAACAGAATATAAACCTCAAAGGCATGCCCCCATGACCCACTTCCTTCAACCACACCCTCCCTGCCTACAGTTACCAACTAGTTAATCCCTATCAGAGGATTAATACACTAGTTAGGTTAAAGTTCTTGTAACCCAATCATTTCACTTCTGAACCTTCTTGCATTGTCTCACACATGAGTTTTTTGGGGATGTCTCATATCTAAGCCATAACAAGTGGAAAAATGTGTTTTGATCCCTGAAATGCCTACAGCTCCTGTCCAGCTCCTTCCTGGTACATGCATAGGTAAGAAATCAGATTTTTCTTGGGAAGGTTAATTTGTGAGTCTGGAAGCCTGGCATGGAGAGGGGACTGTTAAGAAGAGTGTTCAATCTTGCCCAACATAGGCTTTATGAGTCACCCTGCCCCACAACTCTGCCCACTTCACCAGAAAACTGAAGGTTCACAATCCCTGGAATAAGTGCTTCCCCCAGTTGAACACCAATGAATAAATGAGGTCAACTTCCACCCCTCTGACTTCCCTTTCTGCGTTCCAGACTTTCTCCTAATAAGGTGTCATGTAATCGATTTGGCTTATTACTAAATTACAATCACATCCAATTCTGCTTCCTCAGGATTATGCTCTGATTATTTAAATTGCCTCAATTGGAGCTTGCTTTTATCTATGTATCTATTTATCTATCAGAGGTAAACTGAAATTTGCAGTATTTATCTTTGTTAGACCAAATGCCTTGACTAATGTGTGCTTTATTTGCTCTCTGTGGATCTGTGTGGCTTTCTGAGGATGCAAAGGAAGTTTCTGATTTAGGGGTTGCCATTATGAATTGGGGTTTGAGGCGCCCCTAATGTTCCCAGGTAGCCTTGGCTTTCTCCCCACAGAAAGGAGATCACATCAATGTGTGATTCTATTTTTTAACTGGTTTAACTCTTATAGAGAAGCATGAATTTCAAGATTTGAGGATACCTAACTGCTGTCCCTCATGGACCAGGAATTCTGGGACTATCTGTGCATTGGATACTTGGAAGATGCTTGTGGTACTTTGCTGGACCCTGTCCTACATCTTCTGACCTTACTGGCAGGGACTGACTTGTTGATTTTTATTGCCACCTGTTTTCAGCCCACCTGAAAAGGATCATCTGAAACTGCTCCGGCTCTATCACCAGGCCTTAAGCCGTAATGCAATGCAGTTAAAAGGCACTTTCTCTCCTGCTGAGAAATTAACACCTTCTCCTTTGTCCCAACTTTCTGGGATCATTTCCAATAGGTCTTGGCTGGGAGTTAATTAAATCTGTGTTGACACATACTCAATTTCAAGTGGCTTTGCACATACAGGAAACCTGTTGAGATTTTCCCTTTGGGTCCAAAACTGCTGATCCATCTCTTTACCCCAGTTTTCAGGGTAGGTTTTCCACTTGCCGGGAAAGGATGGAATTTAAAGTGGAAAATTTATGGGATTCCCCACCCTAAGAAAATCACTGTCTGCCACTTTCCCATAAGGCTTTCTAAATTTCGAGGCTTGTCTTCTGCATGAAACTTCACATTTTCTGTTAAAACAACTGGATTTGTGATTACAGGAAGCTCTCAGAGGCAGAGCAGAAGCAAAGAACAAGTGGGGTCAGAATTCTCTGTCAGCAGCAGCTGGTTCAAGAACACGGCACTCAGAAACAGAGTCAGAAGATCGAAATGTAGGTCAAGTCATTATTAATTCTGATTGGATATTGCATATGCACAGCCGGGAGCTTTTTTTTTTTTTTTATTTCTTTTTCTTTTTTCTTATTTCATCAAGAGTTAGAAATTTGAGTGGATTATAGGAAAAGTTATTAGCAGAAACAGCTAGAGTCTTTCTAGGCCCTCTCTAAGAGCACATGCCACCCTCATTGGATGCCGTATGCCTATTTAGTGACCAGAGTGCCACCTGTGCATCCTCCCAGGTGGAGCTGTGGCCCTGGCACTGGAAACTCCTGCTTAAGTTGTTGTTTTTCTTTTAAAGTAGAATTTTGTGTTTTTCTTGAAAACTGGGGTGCTCCGGGAACATCGTTGGTAACAATGGACTGTCACTGAATGGGGCTGACCCTTCAGGGGGGATGTGCGGCCCACCTGCTAGTTCTCACGTAGCTTACTTCACTCCTGTCGTGCACAAGGATATGCATTCTGCCATCAAGAAATGTTCTGCACAAATGGCCTGATATTCTTCAACAATGTGAGATGGAGGGAGGGAAGGGTGTATGTTATTCTCAGTTATTAGGCCGAAGTCCAGAATGAGCGTGAGAACAACTGGCCTGGAGCAAATGAGTCGGGGGGTTGGTGTGTTGGTTGGTTTCTTTGTTTTCTGGTGTGGTCATGGGGAAGGGAGATAAAGGTCCGGAGTGAGTGTGGGGGAGGGATGCTGAGACTTGGAGGATGGTACAGGAGGGAGGTTGACACCTTTGCAAAGCGGACTCTGAAAAAGCGTTGGGTTGTCTGAGATGATACCCCAGGAATTGAGGGGGTTATGGCCATGGTGTGGTATGCATGATTATTTGAACCCTTTCCTTCTTCCCAAGAGGATGTGCTCCCTCAAGTACTGAGTTATGGGCAGAGATCCTGTTTCATTCCCATCCGTGTTTCTGTGTCAGCGCATATCTGCTCCATATGGGCCTCCGTTAAATGTCCATGACAGGGAAACGAACAGTGTCACACACAAGTGTGCACATATCTGAGTGTGGGAAGGGGCAGGTGGGGGAGTGGATGAAGGGTGGACATTATCAGACAGGCAGAGAAAAGGGGAGGAGCGTCTTAGGAGTGTAAGATACATGCCAAGAAATACAGGGCTTTGTCTTCAGATGACAATGGTTCATTTAGAAGTATGTCCCCTCCCTTCCTAAAGACAAGGAGCACTGATGGTTAGTGGATTGCATTCTTGCCCCCAAGGCCCGGGACTCCACAGCGACAGCTCTGAGTAATGAAGGCTGGGGCAAGCGGCCTCACTTGGTGAATCGCTGGCTACTCACCAACTTTCCTCTGACATCCATTCTCTTGAACTAACTCAGAATACATGCTGCACATCACATGGCACAGGCAGGGAAGGGAAAGTGGCAGGAACGGGAAGCCAAACAGACCCTGATTTGAGTGTGTTCCCCTCTGCCTGTCTCTGCTCAGCTGTGTGGCTGCTGGCAAACTGCTTAGTCTTTCTGAACTTTGGCTTCTTTGCTGAAGAGGGGGATAATCACCACATTCACCTCTCAGGGTTTCTGTGAGGAGTTAACAGTGCCTGGCTTGTGGTAAGTGCTTCAGTGTGATGCTATTATTCCAAAGTTCAAAGTTAAATGGACTTCCCAACTTGTTGCTTTCCTCCGAGGATGGTTTCTTAACCCTGGGTGCTGCACAGGTAGAAGACAATTGGCCTAGATGTTTCCAGATGAAGTGAGTACTCTGTTCCCCAGTACTGAAAATTTTGGTGTGTGCACATGCAGCAGTCACCCATGGGGGCATGTCAGAACAGACTTCTGTTTGAGTGCTGTGACTCTCTTTGTTTTGGAGGAAGGCTCTGGTTCTGGTCCCTGCTGTGTCACACCAACTCTCAGATCACTTACCCTTGTTAAAAAATGCCATCTGCCTCAGTCCTTCTTGCAGAAATCCTCCCTGCCTCTTATCAGGGTGTCCTGGGGAGCTTTCTGACCACCGTGCTCAACCCTAACCATGCTGACTGCCCACAGCACAGCAGGAGGGCTGAGCTCAAAATCTCACACCAATTTCCCCAACTCCTCCTCTGGAAACCTAGAACTTCTCCCAAGTGTAGACTGATGCCCACTCTGGACCTGAACTAGAGAAAATTCCTTATAGCCCAATATCTAAGATTGAAGATTCTTTCTTGCTTCTCACCTCTGTCCCCTTTCCAGTCATGGGAAGGGAAGATGAACGGCAGCATTAGCCCCTGTTCCTACAGCCTGACTCCTCAGATGAGCATGTCAGGCTGGATACTGTAGCTAAACATAAATGAACGGTTATTAATGATGGTCATAATGTTTTCTAGCAGTTAGCTGGCTGGGATTCTAGGATTTTTTTTCCACTGTGTTTTGAAGGGTTAGGTTATTTAAACTTACCATCAAATAGAATCAAATCAAAGTGAGCTAATTTTTCTTAAACACTAATCATTTTAAGGCTATTGAACTAAATATAGAGGCAGTTCATTAAATCATTAAAACAGCCTGCAATAATGCTCACAAAGTCATTATGGAGCTATTCCCTAGCCAGAGAGGTAGTGTTGCCTTAAGCACAGTTTAATCAAATTAGATGGTGGGCTATGTCATGGGGTTTCTCCTATTGATATTCATTAAAAATACATGATTTATCACTAATCTCTGTGAGGTAGATCCCACTCTTCCAAATGAATTTTGTAAATGTCAAGGGGAAGAAAACAGAATGGCGTATTGTTATAATAATTTAAGAGTGGTGTGATCACATTTACATTTTATATACTATGCAATTTAGGAGCAGATAATAGCTTTAACAAGGCTAAACTTTTTTCCTTAGTTAAAGTTAGAACAGAAGCCCGAACCCTGAGGATTAGCCATTATATTTTATCGCAGAAAGGACCCCCAACTTGAAGGATCTTGCAGTAGAATGGTAGCTTATTCCATTGTTCGGTGCATGCTTTTTTTCAGATTCTTTGGTGGACAGATTTCTACATAAATTTTTGCTGTCCTGTTTGGTCAAAGTATGACTTCTGATTTCATGTGGACCTTAGGAGAGGGGTTTGTTTTCTAGCCCGTGGGTCCTCCTCTGGTGCAGCCCTTCACCCTCCAATCACTCTTGGACCTGCAGATCTGCCCTCCCAGCCCTGGTGAAATCTGCCCAACTCCTTCCTCCTCCTGGACTGCGAAGGGCTGATAACAGTATAAGTATTACCCCACCCAGAGGTATTTGCATTTTAACAGGGATCAAAGCTGAAACTAAAGGGATTAGGTCCTAATAGTAGAATTTTGAGCATCAGCCAGTGGGTGGAAGAGGATTTTCTGTTGCCAGAGGGACCTTCCCAGAAGCCCTGAGCAAGGAGGAGGGCCATCCACCAGGGCCAGGCCAGGCCAGACCACAGATAGGTGGATGGAAAACAGGTAGACCCAGGCTGCTTCCCGCACCGCCCCCCCCCCCCCCATTTCTGTGCTTTTTCTTTTCTTTTTTAAAAGCTATGCAATGAGTTTTCTCTGTTCCAAGAACCCTCTTTCTAAACAGGTATCTTTCTAGGGTGTACACTTTGAAATATTTCCCCCTAACTGGGGGCCGATGTCTAACACTCAAATTTACAATCTAGTTTAAAACTCTGAATCTTGCCTTTAAAGCAGCCCTGAAGGAAGAAAGACACTTAAAAAAGGCACAGTACCTTTTCGATATGAAAATGTGCCTGTTCTTAGCAAGACACATGAGATGTCTCTACACTTAAGACGCTTATCAAAAGCTTTTCAAAATATGACTTACAGCCAGAATGGTCAGGAGGATCAGCAGACAGAGGCACTCGATTTGTACAAGATATGCAGCTTTTAGCATCTTGGCCATTTAACCTAATCTAAAAAAGAAACACAACCTAAATGAAATCCTACTTATTTTACTCTTGTATATCGCAGAATAATGGAATGCCCACCCTTTTCTGCCCAGGAGATCTCTAACTTGACTCTTGGCTCGGTGGGAAGCTCTCAAAACCATTTCCAACGCCAAGCTCAAGGTACAATAGGGACTGGCCATTAGCCACGGCATCTCCTGCCTGTGAAGTAATGGAGATGTGAAAAGGACGGTCCTGAATTATTGGCAGGAACTGACTTCTGAAAATAATAAATGAGGATCCCAGCAAAGTCTCTCGTTAAGTAGCTGAATGTCTAATTCACCGGGGACATTGTTTCAAAATTCATTTCATCTTTGATAATTTGATGAAAGAAAGCGCTGTACTGGTGGTTTCTCTCGTGTAAGGCTGCACACACCTAAGGGCAGGGCACATTTATTTTGATGATTAATAACTGCAAGTTTTGTGGCTTAATGGGAAAGTGCTAGATATATTTGAAATGCCACTGCCTTCCTCCTGCTCTTCATTCATCAGGTAAACACCTGGACAACTTGTCTTCCAAGTTTGTGCTCTGTGGGACTTATGTTATCCATTGACACTCTGGAAACATTATTCTTGCATATTTGTGGCTGGAGAGCCTGGGAGTCCATGGTGACCGATTTTGGGTGGACAGTGTTGGGTGGGCATTGTTTAACTCACAGCTCTTCTCCAAGATGGAAAGAGAATATTTTTCCTTCTGCTCCCACAGGATCTATAAAATCCCCCAAGAACCTCAGTGACTTAAACAAGTCACCCTCATTTTCACTGGGTTATTAAAGATATCATTAGAAATAAGAGGGCTGGGGTTGTGGTTCAGTGGTAGAGTGCTTGCCTAGCATGTGTGAGGCACTGGGTTAGATTCTCAGCACCACATATAAATAAATAAATAAAAATAAAAGGTCCAAAAATATTTAAAAAAATAAATGAAAAATAAAAAAGACTGGGGATTTAAAAAAAAAAAAAAGAAATTAGAAGATAAGAAGACCAAAATTAGAAGCCATGGAATTAAGAGGGTTGGCCACAATTAGGTGGACAACCCCTCCTGGTTTTCCTTCCTCTGTCCTGTTTGGTACCAATAGTGCTCATGAAGACCCCTCAATCCTGGTGACCCTGAGAATTTTCCTACTTTTGTTTTTCTTAAACCTCATTTAAATGATTGGGAGAGCTGTCACTTGCCTCTTTTATATATTTAAGATCAAATATATTTATCTTCAGATTAAGAACATGTCCTTTTAAAGCATTCCATTTTTACCTTTACTAAGTTGAAACATTTAAAAATATTTCTAATCTATTAATAAAAATGATTTTTTTTCACCTATAATCCTCTTTTTCCCCCCCAAGTACTGAGGATTTGAACCCAGGGCCTCATGCATGTTAGGCCAGCACTCTTCCACTGAGCTACATCCCCAGCCCCTGTGATCCTCTTAATAATTAAAACGTGTTTTCAGTTATTGTCCCACATGATTCTGAAAATGGGGCACAATAGCCCCTTTTTAAAGGAAAGAAAACTGAGCGGCAAAATTATAGTCAGCTTCCTGTTTGTGCTCTCATCCTGCCCCAGTGGTGGTGGAGAGCCACCTTGCTCACTGTTCAGATTTGAAGCGACTCCATTTAGGAAGTCTTTGCAGAGCATGTGCTTCATACCCAGGACAGTGGGAAGCAGATGCAGTTTTCATGTGTGTCCTGTTGGCCCTTCCCAAAGGGTCTGGTTCAGAAACTATTTCATGGACTTCAAAATCTCATCCTAGGGAAGCCCTACACTCTTTATGCTAAGCTTTAGCATTTGGGAAACTTCAGATGGGGGTTTCACCCAACAATCAAAAGAACGATTAATTCTCCCAATTTTAAGTGATGTCGTGGTCATTGGGAAGGCCAAAGACAGTGGAGCGAGTCTCCTTGCAGAGTGCTTGAGGTGCGTGTTTGCGTGAGAACGTGGGCGTACGTGTCTTCTAATAATGACCCACATTTTTACTGCCTCGTCTCAGTGTGCCAGAGGAGTGGTTATGGTCAATTATGTCATTGTTAAAAAGAAGTCCATCTCTCTATTGACACAATGCAGACTCTTTCAATATATAATAGTGCCATTAACCTTCATGTGGTCACCAGCCAGCCCCTTCCTGCAATGTCTCTCAGAGTGCAAGCTCCCCAGGATGTAATTAACCTTAGACCCATATCTGCCTCTTTTCCCCACTGTGTCCCCCGAAGAGTCACACACAAAGTCTCATACAAAACCCTAATCCCACTGTCAGCATGGGCTTTTGAACTGAAGTTTCCTATTAAGTTTGGTGTATGCCAAAGTCCTGCAGGGAGAAGAGACACATACATGTTATTAGCAAGAGCATCTAGCACTGGGCTATGTACAGGTGGCAGCTTAATAAGTACTCTTGGGTGACAGAATTGAGTTGTCAGGTCCTCTGTTTTCCTGGCTATTAATCCTTTTCTGTCATGGCATAAAAGGCAGAATGAGACAATCAGAAAACTAAAAACCAAAAGCTCTTCAAGCCTGACTTTTAATTGACCAATGGAAAAGAATGTTTCAAAAAGATGAGTGAGGTTAGCCATTCAGATAGAATGGATGGTCACTGGACCCCATAATGCTGGGCATGGTCCTGGACAGCTAGTTTTAAAAGTGAAAGACAGAGAGGGGCTCCTTTTCCAAAACTTAATCTTTTCCTCTTTTACCTTTCGTGTGATTCCCAGTGTTCAAGGTCAATAGCATGTATCCTTCCCGGAGAGCAGGGATCTGTCTTTTCAGTGCTTATTCCTGGGGTAACAGTGCCTAGTACATGGTAGGTGCTCAGGATGTATTTGTTGAATGAATGAATCCCAAACTTAGGTAAAAAAGGGAGTGGAGGAAAAGTGGTATCTATTGTTTCCCATACTTAATGATGACAGGAGGCAGCAGTTTCAATTATGGTAAGCGATAGAAACAGCATCACAGAAACAAAAGGTGTGTGAATGACAACCCAATTGCATCTTTCCTATCACCCATATCCCTGTGTAGATCACAAAGTCTACAGTGAGGCTTGAGAGCTGCCAAGAGCTACCTTCCAAGCATGTTTAATGAAATCTTGACTGTTAGATGGGCATACTGACCACTGTTCACACTCGTACTCTAATTAAGCCTTGCATTTTCTTCTTCTACTGAACAAGGGCTACTGAGACTCTAGGAAATGGGAAAATGGATCATGTTTAGCATTTGACTTATAATACAAGGATATAACTTGTTAAAGATGGAATGGCTTGCTGAATGTTCCAAGAATGTTGTGGAATAAAGGAAGACAGGGTGGTGCTTCCCCCAGCCTCACACTTGATAAGGCAGCAATCGATCCCTGGTTGCCTGGAATGAGGCACAAACCCAAGCTTTCTGCTTGTGTCTATTAAAAGCAAGGACTGCTGTCCTTAATTTGTTATGACTCCTGAGTTGTTTTGTCTTCCAGACCAGCACTGATGCACCTCAGAAGGTGCCCTGGCCAGAGGCGTTTGCACTTGTTCCACTGGGGAGGAGTGGCAGAGTCCTCAGGGACTTGAGGGATGTCTTATTTCTATTCCAGGTCTGAGCCCATTCAGAACACAGTGCATAGCACTGTTGCTCTTGGCTCCTGTTTTCCTTAGACAGAGGCCTAAGATGCCATGAAGAGTAGGCATGAAGTAGAATACTCCAGGGAAGGAACACTTGTAAAATGAAAATGGAAGGAAGAATTAAATTGAGCCTTAAAGAGCAGAAGGAAGGAGAACCCAAACTACATGGTTCCATTTCTGTAAAACTAGAGAGGCTCGGAGAATACAGTTGACCCAAGACAGACAAGGCCAGCTTGGAGCTGTCTTCCATGATAGTGTGTGTGATGACATTCTGAATTGTGTCCTTTCATTTTGTATCACCAACATCCTCACACTGATTACAAAGGCTGACACCAGTCTTGACACCAGCCAAGATCTGCCTACCAAGAAAGTGTCGCTTGTGACTTCCAACTAATGAGACAGCAATGTCAGGGGATGTGAAGATGAATGGCAGTGCCCAAAGGCACACCAGCCAAAAGAATCATGGTGTCTCTAAGAGGGCATCAGATCTGGTGGCTTTATGTCTCCATGGTCGACATGCTCCACAGTCAGTTCTCTCTAAAGGTTGGACCATGTTTCTTGATGGTCACATGTGATAAGCAGGTGAGCTAGTGAATTTTCATGTCAGTTGGAAAACAATTTTATATTAGAAGTATTTCTTGTCATTCGTAGAATTTTTACCACCTGAAAACCTGAACTATTTATTTTTATTCGGTAAAAGCTCCTAGCATGTTGAGAATGAATTTCCTTATAACCTTAATTCAAAAGGTTGGATACAATTTATCAGTGTGATGGAATTCTCCATGGCATGTGGAAGAGATCAGTCTTAAAAAGCTAACAGATACATTTTTGGTAATCATTACACATCTCCCTAGTTCATAAATCCTTTTTTTTTCCTCCTGCCCCTCAGAGTTGAATGAGAATATGTGCAATAAGGTGCAGAACTCTTGGATCTTTGACACTAAAAACAAATGCATTCTCTCTAGTTGTCCCCCTTTAAATTTCCTTTCTCCTTTTCTGAATACATTTCTCTGAAGGTGAGAGCATCACCTGCCATCGTTTGAAATAGACCCTTGTTTGTGCTACAAGATTGGTCATTGAGAGTAATTAAAATACACTTAACTTAGAAAAGTCCACACACAAGAAGAAAAGCAGAGGAAGAGAAACAGGTATCAGAACAATATCCCACTTTTGTAAATTGAAACAAGTAGATGTGCTTTTAAACTGAATGCAGGTGTTGCTAGTGGGTGCCTAGATGCGAGGGATCATGGGTGTTTTCTGACTTCTTCTCCTTAAATGAATACAAGTTGCTCTTGTGATAAAAAGATATAAAGACTTTTAAAAATCAAAAATAATAATACTAAGTCTTCCAGGATTTGGTAAGCATGTGTATTCTCAGCATGACCCTGGAGTTCTTTGGTATTACCAGCTCTTCTTTCTGCTTCATCTTCAGTTATAACTGCCTTCACTGCTTCTTAGGAGAAAAGGGAGAAAAGAGGAGGGAGAGGCTGGTCTGGGATGTGAGATAGCAGAGTTCACTTTGTGTCCTCCTTTTGATGGTATTGACATAAACACATGAAGAAACTAAATCCTATCTCCCTTTCAAGTTTAATTTACCCCATCCCCTTTTCTTTCCCTTTGATCTTTTCCCCTCTTCCTTTCTCTTCTTTATTTTTTTCCTATTAAATTTGAATCTTCTTTAAGATAGGTACTTTCTCTTAGCTTGTTAGTGTGGTGCTTGGTACAAGATAGATGCATAATAAACCTTTGTTGAATTAAAGCCCAGGGATGTTAAGTGATTTATCTAAGGTCACACAGCTGATTTATAGCAAGGAAAGAGCTAGAACTCAGGCTAAATCAGGAAGCCCACTCACAGTGGGAAACATACTGGGCCAAACCAATAGGAAGATTGTTGTCTCAGGTAGTAGAGGCCCTGTTAGTAAATTGATGAGAACATGTAGCATATGTCATCTGAATAGGACAGAGATAAAGGGGTGAAGACTGGAATCAAATTTATTTGCTTTCCTACATGTTTGATGAAGCCCTTTGTATTATTACCACTGCTTCTTCATGGCATGGCTACTTCTAAGTACTATTTTCAACTCTTCATGAGTTAGAAAGTGTATAACTTTGTTAAAAAGTGCAGGCCAACCAGCATTATGCTTCTTGTAGGCCATTCATGATAAATTTATTCAGAAAAGGGGAAAAAAATAAATCCATTTACATTGAAATCACAGAGAACCTGTTTTTATTAAAGGCTCCCAGGAAACAACACAGCGCGACTGAAAAAGCAACCAGAGTGCAGGTGAGAGATTTCTCCCCACTGAAACATCCACCCCATGTGGCAGACTGTGCAGCCTCCAGACCCAGGAGGTAAGAGGGAAAATCACCTTGTTGGGTAAAAGTATTCTGAGCAATCTCCTTCTTGGAAATGGAAGAATTTCATTTTTTTTCCTCCTGACAAGCAGGGAAGGACCTGTTTTCAGGGAAGACACTGGAGTTAATGGTCCCAGGGTAATGGTTACCTTTGGCCAAAGTCACAGCCCCAGGTGTTATGGCTTTATTCTCTTCAAATGTTGAGCAAGTCTCTGAGTGCTCAGGATGCTTGTGACATATTCTATTTCTGTAACTCCCTTTGAGAAAAGCATCCTATAATTTTTATCCACTTCTTGTAGTTGCAGTTGATGGTGATTTGTATCTCCACTAGCACCATGCTGTGTGGAATTGACCCTTTGCCGGCTTTCCTCCATGGCACATTGAATAGGAAAATAGAGGGGTGGAAAAGGAGAAAACAAGGCAGCGGTGGGGTGATGGAACCAAGAGGAATTGAGTTGTCTCTACAGTTTGACCCTCTCGTACCTTTGCACCCACATCCAATCTGTTTTATTTAAGACGTGTTGCGTTAAAAGTCTCTAAGGACCCAGAGAGCTGGGTTTTGAGCCAGGAAATCCTTCCAGTCATTCTGATCATTTGACTTCCTTTCAAACTATATTTAAAAGGTGTTCACCTTGTATTTAATAGGATATGGAAAACACTGATTTTCTAGAAATAAAAATTGTAGTCACAAACTCATTTTCGTATTAATCCACTTTTCCTGGCAGAAATAGCATCAGTGTTAAAGAAATCCAGCAGAATGTTCCCCCCCCCCTTCAGTTTCTTTTGTAGCGATTTTCTGAACTTGGCCACAGCCTAAAGGAGTAGTATTAGAATAATTAAATTTTAGGTAAAACTCAGCACTTGCTCCTGATAGTAGGCTTGTGCATTGCCTCATGCAGTTTCAGAATTCCAGACTGTCACCATAGCTGGCTGATTTCTCCGAGTGGGTGTCTGTTGGTGTGCAGCTTGGGTGTGAGTGTTGGGGAATACCCATATCAAGAGGGCAGCTGTGAGCCAGGTGTGGTGGCATGTGCCTGTGAATCCCAGCAGCTAGGCGGGAGTTTGAGGCAGGAGGGTGGCGAATTCAAAGCCAGCCTCAGAAATTTAGCAAGGCCCTAAGCAACTCAGCAACACCCTGTCACTAAATAAAATACAAAAAAGGGCAGGGAATGTGGCTCAGTGATTAAGCACCCCTGGGTTCAATCCCTGCCCTGGTACCAAATAAATAAATAAATAAATAAATAGATAAATAAATAGAAAGAATAGAAGATGGTTGTGGTGAGGAAAGAGGAGAGTCATTGTTCATTAATTTTTTGGAAACTTTTATATTGATATAATTATAAACTCATGAGAACTTAAAAAAAAAAGAGTCAAAAAGTTTTTTAAAAGTTTGAAAAGAGATAAAAGAGTTCTGTACCCTTTTTACTCAGTTTCCTCCCAAAGGTGCCATCTTCTATAGCTATGGTACAATGTCAAAACTGGAAGTTGACCTTGGTCTAGCTCTGTGAATTAGATCATTGGCCTTAGTCAGTTCTCATCGTTTTCTTTTTCAAGAGGCATTTTTAAATTTTACTAGCACAAGAAATTGGAAAATTTTTAGCAATTTTTTTCCATAAACATATTAGTTTGTCTGTCAAAACTGAAAAGAAGTCTTTGGTTATTTAGATTATTTGACAACAAATTTCCCGATATATTTCTCTAAGAGCATTATTTCAGTAATAGCATTATTATTTTAATTATTCTTTTTAGATAGACATGACAGTAGAGTGTATTTTGATATATTATACATACAGAGAATATAACTTATCTAATTAGGATCAATTCTCATCCTTTTTTAAGCCTGTCCTCATCTGAGTGTGTGTGTGTGTGTGTCTGTCCTAGGTTTATGTACAACTGCCACAGATGTCCTATTGCCACAGATAACTCCTGCCTGCTACCAGGCATCTTAAAATCCCCATCTCAGACTCCTCTGTGTTTCTGGAGGAACAGGAATGTGTTAGTCTGTGAGGGCTGTGGTAACAGAGTGCCACACACTGATGGCCGTAACAACAGAAATTTACTGTCTCTAAGTGGAGGCTAGAAGTCCCAATCAAGGTAGTGGCAGGGTTGGTTCTTTCTTAGGGCTGCAAGGGCGTATCTGCTCCACCCTCTCTCCTGGGTTCTGGTGGTTGCTGGCCATCTTTGGCATTCCTTGGATTGCAAATGCTTCACCTCCCTCTTCACAGGGCCTTCTCTCTGTGTGCATGTCTGTGATCTGATTTCCCCTTTTTGATAAGGACACTAGTCATATTGTACAAAGGCCTACCCTAGGGATCTTATTGTAACTCGATTACCTCAAGACAGAAGCTCCATCTTCCAAATAAGGTACATTCTCAGGTGCTGGGAGTTAGAAACTCTATTAAGTTTGGGGGAACGAAATCCAACCAATAATGAGGACTAATTTATATTGCTTCGATTTATGCTCCATCCTGGGTGTACTCTGAGTTAACTAACATATTCCAGATTACTCTGTGAGGTTTGATGCCCTATAAAGTTTGGTACCATAGGCCACTGTCTAGAAGGTCTGGTCCAGCATCTCACTGTGGGAATTCTCTGTGGTCTTAGAAAATGCCCACAACTGCATAAATGAAAAGAACAGAGAAAAAGATGTGTGTATTTGAGAACTCAGTAGTATATAGAAACTCTTTACTAGATCATGGTTCTCACCAAGCATGAGGTGACCAGATGTCATTTCTAAACCATATTCATGTTTCCTGGACAATTTTTTAAAAGAAGAAAACACTCTCAACAGCAAGAAGACAAACAACTGAACCCAAAAATGGGTGAAAGACTTGAATAGGCAATTTTTCAAAGAAGGTATACAAATGATCAATAAGCACATGAAAAGATCTTCAGCATCATTAGTCACTAGAGAAATGCAAATTGAAACCACAGCGAGTTACTATTTTACTCCTACAGGGTGACTTTAATAAAATATATTTTTTAAATAGGAAAACACCAAGTGTAGGTGAGGATGTAGAGAAACCAGGACCCTTGTGGTAGAAATATAAAGTATTGTAGTCATTGATGAAAATAGTTTGTAGTTCATCAAAATTAACACAGAACTGCCATAAGACCAACAATCTAGGGCCAGGGTACATACATGTCAAAAGAATTGAAAGTAGGAACTCAAATAGGTATTTGTACATCAGTACTCATAGCAGTGTTATTCACAATAGCTAAATTGTATTCCAAGTGTCCATCAACAGATGAATAAACAAAATATGGCATATATGCACAATAGCATACTGTTTATTCACAGAAAGGAATGAAACTTTGATATGTGCTTCAACATAGAAGGACCTTGAAAACTTTATGCTTCGTAAGATAGGACAGATGCGGAGGCACAAATGTTGTATGATTCATTTATAGGAAATACCTAGAACAGGCAAATTTGGTAGACACAGGAAAATAGAATAAATAGAGGTTAGCAGGCCGTCAGGCAAGAAGGAGGAAGGGAAGTATTATGATTAGATACGAGGTATCCCCCAAAAGCTCGTGTGTGAGACAATGCAGAAATTTCAGAGGTAAACTGACTGGTTATGAGAGCCTTAACCTAATTGATTAGTCTACTTGAATGGATAGGTTGGGTGGTAACTATAGGCAGGTAGGATATGGCTGGAGGCTGGAGGATGTGGGTGGCTGGGGGTGTGCCTTTGTGGTATATATTTTGTCTCTGCTGAGTGAAGCAATCTCTCTCTCTCTCTCTCTCCTTCCTAATTGCCATGTCCTGAATGTCCTGAGATATTCTGCTTCATCTCTGGCCCAGAGCAATGGTATCAGCCATCAATGGACTGAGATCTCTGAAACCATGAGCCAAATAAACTTTTCCTCCTCTAAAATTGTTCTTGCTGGGTCTTTTAGTTGTAGCATTGAAAAAAAAAAAAAAAAAAAACAGACTAATACAGGAACTATGGCTCTGTTTGTAGAGTTTATGTTGGGGACAATGAAAAAGTTCTGGGTATAAATGATGGTGATGGATACATGGCTTTGTGAATGTATTTAATGGCATTAAATTGTGTGCTTACATTAAATTGTGTGCTTACAAATGATTGAAATAATAAATATTATGTATATTTTATCACAATAAAAAAATGAAGAATATCCACTTAAAAAGCAAGGCACTATTTGGGGAGAAATAGACTCAGAAGCTTATTGATTATTGCCACATTGGTAGCAGTCTCCTTGAAGTCTTATTTAGACATGGCGTCTTTTCCTATATTCTACATCATTAACTTGCTGTAACTCAGTATAATAAATATTTATCGAGCATCTACTATATAAAAGGCACCATATCTGCCTTAATTAGTTCACTAAAGGACTGGATGAACAGGGAAATAAGTGAAGTATTTAAAAGGAATCACAGAAAGGAGAGGTTATCTTCTATTCATAAATTTTGAGAAGAGATTGGTCTTGAATGGTGGATAAGACTTCATTTGGCAGAGCTGGACAGGAAGACTAGAACACCCGTTCTAGTCTAGAGACTGAACAATGTGAGCAGAGATACCAATGCAGGAAAAGCTGAGAGAATCTGAGAAATAGCAAATAGCTCGTGTGACTATTGATTAGGGTATATTGAGGGAAAATAAGGAGATGAGGCTATAAAGAATGGGTGGCAGCCTCTTGTAGAAAGCTTAAAATTGCAAGTTGGGGATGTTGTACATCCTTTGGGAATCAACTGTGAAGAGATGATATGCCAGGAACTGCATGCTCACAAAATTAGTCTGGGGTTCACTAAGGAACAGATAGGCAGGTAGAGAGAGATCATTGTGGTAGCTCAGAAAAGAACTCCAATCAGGTCATGGCAGCAGGTAAGAACAGCCCAGAGCCAGCTGAGGGACGTTCTTCAAAGGAGAACCTCTTTGGGCAGAGGATCGAGTCAAGTAAATAGGAAAGTTTGGGGAAGAAAGCATTGAGGAGAGAAGTTGCAGAGTTTCCTCCCACAGATCAGTCCTGAGGAGTATCACACATTAGAGACACTGCAAATTCATTCCTGTGAATTCTATCCAGGCATTTGATGTTACTGGAAACCATATTTAGTTCCCCTGCTCAATTTCCTTTCTCATTCTCCACAGGAGATATTTCAAGCCCTCTCCATTTCCCTCAGGTTTCCTCTGGTCCCCTCCATCTTCCTCCTTGCTCTCAGCTTCCCAAAGCAGAATTTCTTCAACTTTTTGCATCCTGGCTCCAAACTGGCTCCAAACTCTTCTTCCCTCCCTCACTCCATGCACCTCACAATGGTCTGAATGTTTGTATCTACCCAACTTTATATGTTGAAACCTAACCACAAGGTAATGGCATTAAGAGGTAGTGTCTTAGAGAGGTGATTATGTTGGGAGGGTGGAACCCTCATGTATAACATTTTTTTAAAAAGGCCCTGGAGAGCTGTGCCTTCATCTTGGACTCCCTAGGTTCCAGAATGGTGAGAAACAAATCTTTTGTTTATAAGCTGCTTGTTTTTCCGCATCTTGTTATAGCATCCCAAATAGACTTGAACTCTACCTACCTCCCCTGGAACCTGGAACGATCAACAATCCTTCCTTCTCCTATAACTCCAGCCTTTGCCTCTGATTGGATCCTTCCTTTGGATACTCTAGAAGCTCAAGTTCTCTCTCTTAGAAACAGCTCTCCATTGGCCACACGTCCTTTCTAGATACTGCTCTCTCTTGCCACCCTGCCCCAGCCATTCTGGTTGGAAGAATGGTTCACAGAGTATTTGTCCTTTTGTGACTGGTTCATTTCACTTAGCATAATGTTTCCAAGGCTTCTCCATGTTACTGTATGTGTCAGAATTTCCTTCCTTTTTAGGGCTGAATAATATTCCTTTGTATGAACATTCCACAATTTATTTATCCATTCATCCTTTGATAGATACTAGGTTGTTTTCATTTTTTGATTACTGCAAATAATGCTGCTAAGAGCATTGGTCTATAATTATCTTTTTAAGCCCAGTTTACAATTCTCTTTTTGTGTATACCCAGATGTGGAATTGCTAAATCATCTGATAATTGTATTTTAAAATACTTGAGAAACCGCCACAGTTTTCTATAGTGACTACACCATTTTACTTTCCTACTGACATGCACAAAGGTTTAATTTTCCACATTCTTGCAAACACTTTCTTCTCTAATCTTCTTTTTAAAAACTGTAACCATCCTAATGAGTCTGAAGTGGTATCTCATTGTTATTTTTAAAAAAAAATTTTAGTTGTATGCGGACACAATATCTTTATTTATTTAAATTTATGTGGTGCTGAGGATGGAACCAGTGCTTCACATGTGCAAGGCAAGCACTCTACCACTGAGCTACAGCCCCAGCCCCTCATTATGATTTGATTTCCCTAATGACTAATGATGTAGATATCTTTCATGTACTTATTGGCCATTTGTATATCTTCTTTGGAAAATTATTCAACTCCTTTACCTATTTTTCATAGAGGTTGTTTTTGGGGTTGTTGTTGAGTTATTCTGTATATTAATCATAATGATCATTTCAGAATATTTCCATTATTCAGAAAAAAACACCCACACCTGTTAGCTGTTGCCTCTTAATCCCATCCCCTGCTCTTGGTCTTTTGACATTGATGATACCAATGCTTTCTTGAAGTACTTTTGTGTTTTATTTGAAAGAATTACCTCTTCTGGTTTCTTCCTATGTCACACCTTTGCTTCGTTTCTTCTGCTATTGATTAAGCTTTGACTTTCTTCAGGACTCATTTCTTAACCCTCTTCTTGTCTCCCGGGTGATCTGGTTTATTTCCATGGTTTCTATGATGACTCTGACATCTCTGTTTCCACTCCCGAGGGCAGCAGACCACATCCAATCCATCTCCACTTCCCACTGGCTCCTCTCATACCCCTTGATGTGCCTTCTTTTGCTGCAGGGTCACTATGCTGTTTGAATGCCATTCTAAATCCCTTCCACACACCTGGCTGACTTTTCCCTCCTGTGTCAGCTTAGGCCTCACTTCCTCCAGAAGTTTAGGCCCTGAACCCCATGACTGGGTTAGCCTGTCTAGTTGTTCCCAAGTGCCCTGTGGCTCTGCTCAACTCTTAATTACCCATTAATTTTTCTGTATCTCTTACCTGATGCAAGATCTCTGTGTGCTTGTCTGGTCCTCAATATATATTTGCTTCATGAATTTGTGATATCTATTTTCTCACGTGAATCAGCACAACTGTTCTGGAACTTGGTAGAGAAAACCAGGTTGGAGTCTTAAATGGAAATACCTGTGAAGCCTTGGATGGTCGCCTTTATTTATATTTAGAATTTCAAGGCAATTGCAAAGAATTTTCATGTCTCTCTTCAATATTTTCACTTGGGTTTTAAGTCTAGAGTCAGTCCTTAATAACTAGTTGGGCACCTCCATCCAGATGATTCCATTTCTGATTTGAACTGCACAAACGTGTTCACTGCTGGAATTTAAGGAGTTCCATTCTAGTGCTACATGCTCTGCAAAATCACCTCTGCTTTTTGTTCTGACTAGCTGTCATAAGGAGACTTTTGGAGTGATGATAACTCCCAAGCTGAATACTCTCTGAATTCTTTGGACCACATGATCAGGAAATAGTTGAAGCCTTGGTTTTTGATTATTTCAACTTATTCATGGGAGAGCTACTTGAACACAGTCAGGGACCAGAAGAGTAGACTTGGAACACAATAGTGGCTGCTATGGTTTGATTGTGTCTTCCAGAAAACATGTGTTGGAAATTTAATCCCTAATATAACTGTTGGGAGGTGGGGCCTAATGGGAGGTGCTCAGGTTGTGAGGGATCTGCTCTCATGAATGGGTTAACGATGATTACCAAGGGCTCGGGCTGTCAGTTTGACCTCTTGATCCCTCTTGTGCACGCTCTCTTGCCCTTCTACCTTCTGCCTTCTGCCATGGGATGAGGCAGCTTCTTAAGGAGGCCCTCACTGGATGCTGGTGCCTAAATCCTAGACTTCCTAGCCTTCAGAATCATGAGCCAATGATGTTCATTATAATCTACTCAGAGTGTAGTTTCTGTTATAGCAGCGCAAAATAGACTAAGAGAGTGAGTATAATTTCCATAAAAGAAAACCTCCTTACATTCCTAGCCCTAAGAAGTATAATGATGACATTATTAAGCAGTTCACAGTATGTTTATATCTGTGACTCATTTAGGCCACACAAGAACCTGAGACAGCTGGGGATAGCTCAGTCAGTAGAGTGCTTGCCTTGCAAGCACAAGGCCCTGGGTTCAATCCTAGTACCACAAAAAAAAAAAAAAAAAAAAAAAAAAAAAAAAGACTCTGAGACATAGATATCATTATGTCCACCTTAGGATGTGGTTCTGAGAGTAGAGAAGTTATGCCATGCCGTTTTCTTGAGGTCACCCAGCTTATAAATAGCAGAGAATTTAAATCCAGGCTGGGTAGACTCAATGTTAGGCTCACAAGCTCTGTACTGGCCACTCTAAAGTGGTGACTGAAGCCAAGTCTGGCTGCCCAGTGTCTGAAGAAGGTATGAATAAAAACCCTACAGTGTCAAAAACATGGCAAAGGTACCATGGTCCTAATTCATGATAGGCTTATACTTCCATCACTGGTTTTTATCTTTGTATGCACCCCAATGTGAGGACAGAGCCACCATCCCCATTTTAGAGATGAAGGGACTGAGATATGGGCAGGTTAAGCAACTGTCTCACAGCAAAGCAGTGGCATGGCTCAATGGGAACCCAGTCTCCTGGCTTTTAGTTAAAAAGCTTTTCTCCATTATAGCACAACCTTGTGGCCTTCAGCTTTCAGACTCCGATTGAACAGCAGCATATGAATTAACTGAGGTTACTATATTACCTCCTAAAATGATGGTTTCCATTTAAAAAAAAAAAAGAAGAAGAATAGCAAAAATTCACCAATGGAACATGTGTAAAATACATTTCGGAAGGTCATTCTTACCCGGTGCTGTTTTAAAAAATTATTATTCTCCATTTGTGCTTTTGGTCCATGATCCTATGGTGTGTGCAGTTAAATTGCAATTTAAAATTTTAAACAAACAATGTTGCAGGATTGGTTTCTGGTTCATAGGTCCTATTTGTGAAGATGGTGGATTTGAAGAGAGCTCCAATATTAAAGGAACCAAGAAGTTGTTGGATCAACATAGGGAATTTAAAGATGTTGATTTGGATAAGAACAGACCAAGGAGAGAGATCAGCAGTTGGATTCAGTGGACTTGACAGTGTGATTAGAACCATGTTGGTGATGTGTCCTCTGGGATACCTGTGTGCAAAATGGAGTATCCTGGGGACAGCAGCAATATTCGGTCACCAAGTACTACATATAATATGCACATGGAGCACACCTGTTGGGATTTGTGTTGATTTTACTCCCCCAATAATTTTATTAGTGGAAAAATGATGTCTTTAAAACATCGACAGATCTATGTATTCATTTGTAATTCAACAAGTATCAATTGGGGTTTTCTCTGCAAGACAAAGTGCCAGGTTGAATCTGAGGTTTGGATGTTACATGTGTCTGTGGGTTTCAGGGATGCAGGATGCCCTGTGATCACTGGTGCCCCATCTCTTGCCCTCACTCTGGGAGAGCCAGAGTCCTCTTCATTCATAAAGGTGCTTGGGGGATTCCCAGTTTCTGAGCCTCCCAGAGATCCAAGAAGCAGATGTTGCAAGGGGAAGCTCCACCTACTTTTCAGCTTGGTTCCCAGGCCAAATAAAACCAGAGAAGTCTTTCTATTTTGAGAAAAGCAATTTATTCTGGACTCATGTTTTCTCCCACACTTGGGCAGGTGAGATAATCTTAATGCAGTTTTATCAGCTTTAACTCTTGAATTCTTGGCTGCAAAAGTGGAAAAAAAAAAAAAAAAAAAAACTCATAGAAGCATAAACCCTAAATTTCCATACCAAAGAGCAATAGGCTCTTACTGGAAACTTTTATCTCTCTTATGGTGGTGCTTGTCTCATATTCTGTAGCAGAGTGGTGAGAAAATCAGCTATACAAGGAGAAAATGCTGCAAAGACAGAAATTTAAAACTCACTCACTGATAACAGTGAGGCAATACGCATATGCTCTTTTTATCCTTTTTCTTTAGCAAACATGTTGAGAAAGAAAAATGTCTTGCATAAAGCAGTTTCCCACATCTTCATACATGAAGGCTCAGATCGACGTTACAATGTACAAATTCAGAACCGGTTTTATTTTTAATTTTTGCTTAAGTTCTTAATACCGATCTCAAGATGGATTAAAATACAAAACAAGGAAAATTAAAAGGCATGTCTGAGTAGTGGAACATAAACCTGGCACTCATCTTTGACCAGAAAGACAGGGGAGTTTGCGTGTGGTGGAAGTTTTCCCGAAAGCTCCGAAGGTCACACAGATGTTAGGGGAAGTCTGTGGTTACAATTTCACGTCTGTGCTCATGTGCTCAATGATAAATCACATTTATCTCTCCAAACATTTCAGCCACTTGTTATCATTTTTCAATTATTTTTACTCTGTTCTAGGGGACTTTCACTGGGATAATTTGTCTCTTAAATCTCCTGTTTTTTATTTGCCCCCAGTGAGAGGAGCAGGAAGTGCATGGCTAGCCTTGAAAAAGGTTGTTCCCCATGAAACTGAGCAACTCTGAGCCTCGTCCTCACAAGAGGTTTTTGATTTTATTTTTTAAAGACTGAGTCAAAAATCAAATAAATCGGAAGATAGGAATATGAACTTAAAGACCAGGGAAATTTCCTGAAGAAAATAGTTTACTTGGGAGGAAGACCCAGATAGGATTGAAACCCAAAATACAATAAAATAAATACACATATGGCTTTATTTATTTAAAATTTATATCTAACTTTGTAATTTACTTTAGAAGGCTAAATCCTGTAATATTCAAGGCTGTTATACAAATGTTAGGCAAGAGTTCCTCAACCTATTTCTGGTGTTGAGAATCTGTTTTCTGGTTGGGAATTGAGTTTGGAAGGAAAACTGGGAAGGATCTTGTCTCAAGCACCTAGTAACTACCTGGCAGGGTTGTATTGATTATAACACTTGGTGAGGGTAGAAAGAATTTATATTTATGATTTTCTATAGATTCACAGGGTTTAATTTCTATTTTAAAATATTTGCTTGACCCTATGTACATGTATGATTACACAAATGGTGTGAATTTACATTGTGTACAATCATAGAAACGAAAAGTTGCACCCCATTTGTGTCCAATGAATCAAAATGCAGTCTGTAAAAATAAAATAAAATAAAATAAATAAAATAAAATAATACCCACTGCACTATTAAAAGTTCTTTGTCCTCAAAGAAAAAAATTTACATAAAACTCCTTCCCAACTGATTTGTGAATGTCACTATTGTCACACTTTACCTTTAGCAGTTCAGCCAACTCTATTGAAAGTAGTGAAGTAGGGATAAAAATAGGACCTCCAAAGGGCTGCTGTGCAGGTTAAAATATGTAAGACAACTGGAACAGGGCCCTGCATACTGAGCCTGTTCGATATTTGATTATTATTATTATCATTATGTTTATTTCTAAAAAATCTCCATATTCATTCTTCACACAGTCAAATCATACATACTTATTTGCCATAAAAACATTCAGTTTTCCATGTTAATAATTATAAATTGATGTATTTTTAAAAAAAGAAATTATAGGAGACAGCAGATTGTACTGGCTATTTGTTGGACTCAACTAACCTTGAAAATGAATGCCATGAATCACCAGGGTGTTCTCTCTATATTCCTATCACATGATTCAATATGACCAAACAGAACAAAATAAGAAGCATCCAGGTCCTGTGAGTTGATCTGGCAATCTGACTGTGGGCAAACAGAGGTGGATTTGGTTTGCAGAAGTGCCCCGCCCCCACCTGTGGCTTAAATCCTTGGGGTGGACTCAAGAGTTCCCTGGAGATCCAGAGGTCTTCTAGGGTAGGAATATGGTGGGGTTACTTCTTTAGCAGAATCAAAGTTGCATTATTGTTTGGGGACTCAAATGCCCAACTCAGGTTCCCTCCTGATTCTGGAAAGTTAGATACAAGCTGGTTCTAAGTTATGGAACCAAGACAATCTGGAAGCCAGCTGGCCCTGCCATCTACCCTGTCCTTTGACACAGGATTGCATCTGAAAGGCCTCTGGAGGGAGCCAGTGGTGAGGGAAGAGGGGGCTAACTACAGGCCTGATGGTATTCACCTTCTGCACTGGGTTAAAGAGCATCCCTAAAAACTGATTCATGTTACCTGGAACCTGCAAATGTGACCTTATTTGGAAATAGTTTTTTTCATATGTAATCAAGTCAGGATAAGTTCATACCGGATTAGGCTTAGTCCTATACCCAATATGATTAGTGTTCTTATAGGATGAGGGAAATTTGGACAAAGATCTGAAGACACACAGGGAGAAGCCATGTGCCAATGGAGGCTGATATTGGAGTTACATTGCCACAAGCCAAGGAGTGCCAGGGATTGCTGGCAACCCCCAGAAGCTAGGAGAGAGGCATTGAGCAGATTCTTCTCCTGAACTCCTGAGAAGGAACAAATCTTGCTGATGCTTCAATTTCAGGTTTCAGTACTGCAGAATTGTGAGAGGATAAATTTCCATTGTTAAGGGACCAAGTTTGTGGCAGCCCTAGGAAACGAATGTATCTTCTTATGAATATATACTTATGCAGGGGATGTACCCTGAATAGATTAACAAGGAGGGAGGGAGAGAGGAAAGAAGGAGGGAATGAAGAAAGGAAAAAAGGAAGGATAGAGAAATAACAAGTTCCAGTTGACAGTGTTTTATCAGTGGATATCAGATATTGCTTTGTTAAGGTGTTAAGACTCAGTTAGCTCATCTAAGAATCTAACCCTGAATCCATAGCTGATGGAATCTCAATATGTGATAACTTTCTATTACTGTAACAAAATACCTGGGATAATCAACTTAAAATGGTAAAAGGTTGCTGGGCACAGTGGTGCATGCCTGTAATCCCAGCTACTTGGGAGGCTGAGGTAGGAGGTTTCCAAGTTCAAGTAAAAAAATAAGGAACTGAGGAGATAGCTCAGTGGTGGAGCACTCCTGGGCTCAACCCCCAGTCCCGAGAGACAGAGAGAGGGGGGGGGGGAGTGGGCGGGGGGGAGAGAAGAGGAAGAAGAAAGGTTTATTTCAGCTCACAGTTTTTGAGGTTTCAGTCCATGGTGGGTTGGCCTATTGCTTTTGGACCTGTGGTGAGGCAGCACATCTTGGTGGAACTGCATGACAGAGAAAGCTATCACCTCATGTCTGGGAAACACAGAGAAAAAGAGGAAGGTGCTAGGGTCCCAATAGCCCCTTCAAAGGCAAGCCCCAAAGGCCTAACCTCCTTCCACTAGAGCCCACCTCCTAAAGGTTCGTCTCCCAATAGCACCACAGGCTGCTGACCAAACCTGCAATACCTGGGAGTTTGAGGGATATTCAAGGTCCAAACTATAGCAATACGTTTGAACAATAGGAGAGGTATTTGTAAACAACATACTACCTAGATGCCATATACAAAAGAGAATAAACTCGTAAACCAGGCTCTAAGACACTCCACTCCTTCCTTCTTTGGGCTACTCAGAGAGATAGCACTTGAGTTCTCATTTCCTGGGTGAAATTGTCTTTCCATTTCTTCCACACACACACAGAGAATGCCACTTGTCTGCTTCCCTATGTGATGCACCTTGAAGAAGTTGGTGTCTTCATGATGTTCTGCCCTGCAGACCTGGGTCGCCCTGACTCCTCTCTCCCCACTGGCCTGTTACTCATTTCTTGCTCCAGCTACACTGAGTTCTGCCCTCTGCTCATGGCCTTTGGATATGTGCTCCCTCCTGTGCTTGTCCCACTCATCCTCATCTGCCTCTCCTCTCTTCTATCTCAGGTCTCTGGGAAGCTTCCTGATCCCCTGGACAGGATCCTGCAGTGTGTGTCAGTGCTGTCCTGCAGGACATGGCAACTGTCTCCCTCTCATTTCCCCCCTGAAACTAAGGCCTCCTTCATGTTCACAAGACCCCACGGACATGGTTCACCTGGAGCTCTGCTCACTATTAGAACCCCAGAATCTGACCCACATTAGGGGCTTACTAAATATTCATTGAATGAAAAAATTACTCAATAAGTCATTTGATTATATATAGCTCATTGGAGTTTTTACTAAATAAGGGAATAGGAAATGCATTAATACCAACAGTGTCATCTACTTATAAATAAATAATCATCTTCATAATAGTGCCTGCTATTTATTTGGGAACTGCAATTTGCCAGACCCAGTGCTGTATTATTTATATACATTGGTGCAGCACTTCCCATCACCCTGCAAGGTAGATATTATCCTTATTTCATAGAGGATGAGAATGAAGATCAGAGAGGTTAAGTTGCTTGCCCTGAGTTCCACAGTCTACAAGTCTGCTCCTCCAAATCATGCAGTCTCCACCATGCCACATATCATATACAACAATTTACATTTTTTTTTTTTTTGCATCTTCCATGTTCCTCATCCACCAGGGTTAGTGGTGACCTGCTGTCTACATTCAGAGAGGCTGCCATGGCTTGGTCCACAGAGGAGGATAATGAGTTGAACTAAGAGGTTTCCCAGGAGCTGACTGACAGTGGTATCTGCCTCCTTTGCTGTAGAAGCCCTGGAACAGTCAAGGCAGGTGTGTCTTAGTGCTCTGTGAACCTCCCTTGCAAGGTGGGAGTGTCCCTGCATGTTCATTGGTGGACCGTCCTTGTTATGATTTGGATGTGAGGTGTCTCCCAAAAGCTCATGTGTGAGACAATGCAAGAAGGTTTGGAGGAGAAGTGATTGGATTATATCCTTAACATAGTCAATGGATTAATCCCTGATGGGATTTTAACTGAGTGGTAACTGGAGGCAGGTTGGGTAGAACTGGAGGAAGTGATCCACTGGGGGTGTGGCTATGGGGTATATATTTATCTGGTGAGTGGCCTCTCTCTTTCTGCTTTCTGATTATGATGTGAGCTGCTTCTGTCAGCCACACTCTCCTGCCATGATGTTCAGCCTTGCCTCTAGCCCTGAGGGATGGAGCCAGCCTTCATGGACTAAGTTCTCTGAAACTATGAGCCCTCAAATAAACTTTTCCTTCTCTACAGTTGTTCTGGTTGAGTCCTTTTAGTCACAACAGCAAAAAAGCTGACTAAAACAGTCCTGCTCCACAAGCACCTGGGCTGTGCTGCTTCTCGGTGTCTCATTCTCCATCCAGAGGTCCTTCTCTCAGCCCAGGCTCAGGTCTGGTGGGTGGGAGAGGATCTGCAGGTCCCCCTCAAGGTGGAAGGGCAGCCTGTCTCAGGCCTCCATCTCACATGAAGATGGCTATCTTCTCCCTGTGTTTCTTCACATCATCTTCCCACTACGTCTGTCTGACTCTATGTCCTAATTTTGCCCCCCTTTTAATTTTTTTCTAGTTTTTTCCATATTGGTACATTATAGTTGTACACGATTGTGGGATTCATTGTTACATATTTGCATGTGCATACAATACAACATAATTTGGTCAATATCATTCCCCAGTGTTTCCTCTTTCCCTCTCTTCCTCCTTCCCCCTGGTTCCTTTTCTCTCCTTTATTGATCTCCCTTAAATTTCCCCTTCTCATAAGGACAACAGACACATTGTTTTAGGGCCTCCCTGAGACCTCACTTTAACTGGATCACCTGTGTAAGGACACTGTCCAAATCAGGTCACATTCTGTGGTACTAAAGATTAGGACTCCAACATCTCTCTTTTGAGGGAGCCAGTTCCACCCATGACACTAACCAAGTGGACTCTGACCTGGACAGTCTGAGTCATATCCAGACTTTGCTCTTTACTCACTTGGTTCCTGTAGGGAAGTTATTCCCGGGGCCTCCATTTTCTCATTGTAAATGGGGATGGCAGCAATAGAAGCTCCCTTTCAGTGTGTTTTGAAGCGTGTATGTGATAGCACTTGTCACCTATTTTGTGCATTTCTTATAGCTGAAAGAACTCAATAGACATCATTGTGATTATAAGGGAAGTTAGGGGCTGAGAAAAGAGACGGGGAGACTGGACAACTTGACTCATGTGGGCCAGCTGAGTGACCAACTGCTTTTTAAGAGAGTAGGACCTGTCGGGTCATTCTGGAGTTCTCGTGGCCCCAAGCCCCTCCATGCTGTTTCTGGAAGATTCCAAGGGAATATTCACACTTCTCTGAAGTTTTGACCTGTGCCCTTGTGTTAGCTGATCTGAATCTCTGGGCTGCTATTGGCTATCTCAAAGAACTAAAATAAACTCCATCCACATCCACCAGTTCTTTGGGAAAATAGTCATGGGTATGTTTGTTCGTCATCCTTCTCCTGAAAATGGCAGTGTGCCCTTCATTGAAATTAGAAGAGACTTTACTACATTTCAGCACCATAAGGCATTTACTTGCTCTACATCCCGCTCTTCCATTTCTTTAAAATATATATAAACAGACAACACTTTAGATACTAGGAAATGATCTGACCTAGAAAGTGAGATGACAGATGAAATGAGTGAAGGATCTCCAGGAACACAATCTTGTCGAGCTGGATCTTGTCAGAGCAGATTTTCTGTGACCATAATAAAGGGCTTTTAACACGAGCTGGGTTGCCTCATTTCTGAAGAGTAGAAGCCACAGAGATTCTTAAAAAGGAAAAATAAATATTGCTCTAATTGGAGCCAGAGGTGAGGCAGGGTGGGACAATGAGCGCAAGAACTATTTATGTTGGAAAAAGGGAAAGCGTTAGAAACGATTTAGCTGAGACTTTCAGGAAGATGAAGGGCTTGGTCAAAACCAAAGTAGGCCCTTGTTTGAGAAGAAAGGAGAGAATCCAGGAATGAAGGGGAAGAATCAAATTACAGGCCAGCAAAAGTAAGCTAAATGAAAAGAGAAACCAAGGCTTTCCACAGGTATTGAGGCCGGGAAATTCAGTGTTAGGACAAGGTATGCTGGCTGAATCTCAAAATCTTCCGGAAAATTTCATGCTAATGAAATGCACTGTGTTCGTGTTCAGTCAAGATTAGGTAATAGTTACCTGAGCAAAGGCTGGGGGATATTTTAAAAGATTCTTATGAACAATAATGTCCCCAACCAGACTGGAAACTTCTAGAAATTTGATCCAATGTCTTCCGTTTTTCTTTTGTATTTTCCCATTGAATGCTTGGCACATTTGTCATGGTTACCTTTTAGGTTTTAGAGGGATTTTTTTTTTTGAAGAATGGAGTGGGGGAGGGTGCTGTGTCCTTTTCATTTCCAATTTTTATCAACAATCTCCTTTCACATTTGGGGGAACTGAAGCCTATAGAGCAAAATAACTTATACACTGAAAAGCGGAACTGAGATACAAACCCAGGCATGCTTTGCGTCTAAATGAACACCATATCTCAGTACATTTCATAGAACTCCAAGAATCTGACATGAAGTAGAAATTAAAAAATACATAAGTTGACCACCTTGCTTCTTATTTTACAAATTGAAGACACCAGGTCCAGATGTGAGAAGGAATTTGTTCAGGGTCCCATAGGAAATGGCAAAGCAGGGAGTCATTTGCTAAATAAATGAATTCATGAATTTGTGGAATTTCCGTAGCAGTTAGAAGAAAAGATATTTTTGTACACCTCATGATTTCAAGTTCCCTCTGAAATGTCTAGGAATTCTTTCACTTCTCAAGTTTTAAACAATCCATAACTGGGCAAATAAATATAGAAGTTATACTCACCTACTTTTAACAAATCTCAAATAATAGAATTGCAGAATATAAAAACTTTATTAATCTTTCTGCCTCTGCTAGTCTCAGTTTACCGGCACTCAATTTATATCAGGATTCCTTTTGGGAGTAGAACTAGATTAATGATGGTAATTTTTAATCAAACAAAAGTCTGGTAGAAATTTTGAAAATTTCAACATCTGGAATCTCGTTTAACAAACACTCGATCACTACTGACTTCACAGGCCATGCTAAGTGTTAGGGACACTAAGTTGAACAGAGGAGAGTTTATGTCTTCAGAGGTCTCACAGCTTAATGGAAAGGCAGACATGCCAAGAGATAATTCACCACATGGTCTGAAAAGTGTTATAATAGATGTAGAGAATATATACAAAAAAGAATCCAACCTGGTAGAGTTTCTTAGAGAAACTATCAAATGAATACATAAATTGAACTCAGGCTTAGAAAATCTAGTGTTTATAGATCAGTATCCCAGAAGTTTTCCAGATATTCTTGAAAAATGTCTTTTCTTATTCTTTGTGAATATAATCCTATCTTGCTTATTGCAATACTTAGCTGTTGATATGTAATAAATTACCTCAAAATGTAGTGGTTTTAAAGTAATAGCACTTATCATCTTGCAGTTTCTGAGGGTGAGGAGTTTGCATGTGGGTTAGATGAGTCTTCTGGCTCTGTCCTTTCCTAATTCTGCAAGATATTGGCTGGGGCTGTGGATGTCATAAGAATTAATTGGGTGGATCCATTTGTAAGATTCCTCTAGTGATTATTGGAAGGATTTGCTTGTTTTCAGGCTGTTGATCAGAGTCTTCCTTTGTTTTCTTTTCTTTGTTTGTTTTTTGTTTTCAGTGAGTGAGAGAAGAGGACAAGAAAGAGACACAGACACAGAGACAGAGAGAGAAAGCAAGATGAGAATTGTCTTTTATAACCTAACCTTGGAAGTCACATGACTTTTGTCATATTCCATTTATTGGAAGCAAGTTAATAAATCTTTAAAAGAAGGAGATTACACAAGGGCATCTTCAATACCAGGAGGTGATCACTGGGGACCATCTACCTCCTATGCTTATTCTATGAATTTATTCTCTTCATTAGCAACATTTGCAACATCATCCTTCCATTGGCCCAAACCCTGTTCTCCTTCACTCTTCCTATCCCAGTTAATCCGTTATCATGCCTTGTAATTTCTATTCCACTTCCTAAGTATTTCTCAGGTTCATTATGCCTGGGGGGCTCATTTTCTCCATTTCTGCTGATCAGGTCCTTTTCACTTATTGCCTGGATTTAGGATTGAAACAAAATCCTCAATGTTGTTTCTGGCTCCCATCTGGGTTCCTTCCAGCCATCTTTATACAGACCTGGCACCATCTTTCTAAGGCACCAAACTGAGTAGGTCAGTCCAGATTCAAGTGGCACCCCACAGTCTTCAGGATCAAGCTGGCACTCCTTGCAAAACAGGTCCCTGGTGGTCTGACCTTACTTCTCCAAACACCCCTCTTCCCTGTACTCCAGCTACTTGGGACAGTTTGCAACTTTCAAACTAGTAGTGTACTGTCTCCTCAAAATAGCAGGTCCCTTTTCTTCCATTGAGTGATCTCACTTAGGACTCTGCCCAAGCAAGATATTCCCTAAGAAACCTTCTCTGACCTCCTGAAGGCAGGTTGGGGCCCCTCCCAGTACTCCCTAAAACCCCTGAGCTAACTTGTTTGTGTTATTTATTTATTATTTATTTATTTATTTATTTATTTATTTATTTATTTATTTATACTGGGGATTGAACCCAGGGTCTTGTGCTTGCAAGGCAAGCACTCTACCAGCTGAGTTATCTCCCCAGCCCTTGCTTGTGTTATTTACCACACAGCACTGCAATGATCTGTTTTCACATATGGCGCACTCAGCCCTCGCCAATACTTAAGCTCACTGAAATCAAGAACTGTAAGTTCCATGAGCACCTTGCTGAGTTCTTACTTAAGGCCTGTGTTGCCATGAACACTGTTGATCTCACCCTCCATGAAGCACCTCTTCCCTGGTCCCAGAGATGACATAGTCTTTGATATAATCCTTCTTCGGCTTCTTTTCTGTTTGTCTTCTCCATGGGTTTCTCCTCCTTGCCTATATCTTAGAATGTGGATACCCCAGGGTTTTTGCTAAACCTAATCTGTTCTTACTCACTCTCTGGACCAATAGTCTGGATCCTAGTCCCAATTTTGTCCCAATTTTCTTAGAGATCTTGTGAATGACTTAAACCTTTTGAGCTTCAGTTTCTTTTTCTCTAAAAGAGGTTTTATCAGTCTTGGCACTACAGCTGCTCCTCTACTTACTATGGGGCCACATCCTAACAAATCCACCATCAACAGAAAATACCCTAAGTCAAAAATCATTTGATACACCTAACTTTCCAAACATCCTAGCTTAGCAACACAGTACACTGGAGTATCAGTTGTTTATCCTTGTGATTATGTGGCTGAGTGGGAGCTGTGACTTGCTACTCTTGTCCAGCATCTTGAGAGTATCATACCCCATATGTCTATCCCAAGAAAAGATCAAAATTCAAAATTGGAAGTTTAGTTTCTACCGAATGCATCACACCATCATATATTTGAAAAATTGTAAGTTGAACCATCTTTAGTTGGGGACTGACTGTCTGTAATTACACTCTGAGTCAGATAATTTTTTTTTTTTTTGGTTAGGAGAGACTGTTCTGTACATTGCTGGATGTTAACTAGTATTCCTGGCCTCCGTCTGCTGGATGCCAGTAGCACCTCCCAGCTGAGATACCAAAAATGTCTCCAGACTTGGACAAATACTCCCTGGTGGGGCAAAATTCCCTGGTCGAGAATTACTACTCTAAAAGGAGGAATTTAACTAGGCCATCTGTATTCATTCTAGGGCTTCCATAACAAAGGACCACAAACTGGGTGGTTTAAACACCAGTAATTTATTGTCTCATAGTTTTGGGGGCTGGACATGCAAAAGCAAGGTGTCAGCAGGGTCAGTTCCTTCTGAAGACTCTGAGGGAAAATCAGTTCCCTGACTCTCTCCTGGCTGCTGGTGATTGCTGTCTGCCTTTAACCTTCTTTGACTGCTCTCTGACTTTGTGGTCACACGGCATTCCCCCTGTGTGTCCATGTGCAAGTCCCTCCTATTTATACCAGTTGTACTGGATTAGGACCCACCCTACTACACTATGACCTCTTAAATAATGACATCTGCCATGACCCTATTCCCAAATAAGGCCACATTCTGAGGTTAGGACTTGAGAGTCATTTTGGGGGAGACACTATACAACTCATAACATTGCCAGTTATATTCCTTGTGAACACCCACATTATAAATTCCTATTTTAAATACAGGGAATATTGGTCTTAGTGGACCCCAATGTAATTCTAGATTCTTTCTCTCCTGTTTCTTCTGGTACCAACCTGTCTCTGGACACTTCTCTTTGAGAAACCCCTTGCTTTTAATTTCAGATACTTTTCAGAGCAAGTAATAAGAGAATGGGAATTTTGATTACAGCTAGTCTACATAGTGTCTAGTGGATAAGACTGACAAAAGACCTCAATAAATGTGATGGAACACCCCTACAAGGCTCATCTCCTGCCCTTGTGATACTACAGACACACATCACAAAGTCAATAATATGAATTAGTTTGCATAGTGAAGAAATTATGTTATTTTGGAATAACTAATGACTCCCTTGTTACAAAAATCACTTCTGCAATTTCCAAATAAGGTCACATTCTGAGGTACTGGGGGTTAGGACTTGAAATTCATTTTGGGAGACACTGCACAACCTATAACATCATCCCTTATGTCCCTGGTGAACTCCCACATTCTATAATCCTAAGAGTATTGGTTTTAGTTTGGCCATGCTTCTGCTCAGCCTGACCAAAGAAATGCCATTTCTAGAATAGAACGATGAGCAAGTTGGATGTGGCATCAACGTTCAGCTGCTCATGGTGCTTATTTAATCATCTGGTGTCTTGGGTATTCTGCTAGGGATGATCCCAGGAGAGGCTGACCAAACCCCTTTGGAGTCTTGAATGTCCCCTGTGGCATCATGAGCCCACAGAGACAGAAAGTGGCTATTAAAGAAGAAAGTACAACATCCCCGAACCACAAGGTCTTTTTGAGGTAGGTCTTCAGTGTGGAGCTCCAGCAGCAGCTGCTCAGGGGTCAAAGGCATCAGGACGTCAGATCCGTGGTCCTGTCTCAGAGATCTGGTTCTTGTGAACTCACAAGAGTTCCCAAAATAGAGTAGCAGCTCATCCTCCGCAGTCCTCTCCACTCCTCTCAGCTCCCCTTGCTGCTTTTATTTCGCAGATAGTTTTCTGAAGGCCTTTAAGCCATGATGGTGATTTCATAGCCTTGCCTTGAAGGCTAGAAGACAACATGCTTCTGTTGTTGCTTTCTGAATATATAAGCAATTACTTGAGTAGTTTCTTCTCTTGGTAATGGTGTTTTCCCCTGAATTGTCTGGAAAATACCCAAATTCTCAGCTCTCTGCTCTCTGTTGCTTTCTTATAAACTCAGGCAAACACAAGTAGCAGTACAGGGGAGAGATACACAGGTGTCCTGAAGGGTGACCTAGATGCCAGGTGCTGGCACCATTCAGAAGAGCAGGCATCGACTGAAGTTTCTAGTAGTACCTGAAAAGCACCTGAGAATGGAGAGGAAGACTTACAGAATCTTGCTGGAGGAGGTAACTGAATTAAGAAATGGCACAGAGCCTGTTTAGTTGGACAGAAGAGGAGGAAACCTGAGTGAATGTAAGAGGTCATGGCAAGAAAGCTGGGCACACTGGCAGTCCCTGGAATCCTCGGGTCCTCTCCACTCCTTGTTGTTTTTTGACAGACTTCTTTTCACATTTTTGTGACCCAAAGGTCCTCCCCTATTTTGGAGTTTCAGGAAACGAAGTCTACAAAAGGCCACTGGTTCAGAGTTCTGCAGAGAATTAGCAGCAAAGCTCAGCTTAGAATCCTGTCTCTCTGGCCCGATGTTCTCTGTTTAAGAAGCAAAAGTCCAGAGGGGTGAAAAAAAAGAAGTACATGGAAGCATGGAGCAGAGAGGGCCACCATCAATGATTTCTATTGCTACTTCCATGGAGCACCTACCACCCATGTTCCCAGTCTTGAGATAGGAACTGGGGGCGACACTAAGGATGGTTTTGATTCCCAAGGTGTGTAAAATATTAACAGAGAGGTACAAAGTTAGAGAACAACAGAAGAAAGAGTCAAAGTATTTCTTATGCATCTGTGGCATGGAAGGCCCCCTTCTGGCTCCTGGGCTACAGCAGTGAACCAGTGTAACAGCCTTCAAACCCCTTGCATTTCAGAGAAGGGTACATTCCAGAAGTCTGTGAGTGGTAACATATCAATAAAGCAACTTCGTATTCAATGAATATGAATAAGACAAACTAGGGTATAAGGTGGAAGATGACTGAGTGAGTAGGGGTGGAGAAGACATCTCTAGGGAGGTGACACTTGAGTTGAGGACCAAATAGTGAGAAGGAGGAAACCATATAAGAACCTGGAGAAAGAGCATCGCAAGCAGGAGGACCAATTAGTGTCAGGACTCTAGGGTATGAACAGGCATGTCAGAGAGTGGTGTGTGCTTAAAGGTAGACAACAAGTAGAAGAGTAGGGGGAGATGAGGTCCAGAGAGCACCAGAGGTAGAAATATGGTAGAAATAAGCCTTGCAGGTTTTGGGACTATTTTGATTGCAATGGGAAGCTACTGAAGGTTTTAAAGAAGAAAGGAAGGAAGGGTTCTGGATTAAGCTCTAGGGAGATTCTCAGGCTACTGTGTGGAGGGTGGATGCAGTAACTGAAGTCATCAGGATACTGTTACAGCCACCTGGGTGAGAGATGGTGGTGGTTGGAACCAGGATTTCAGCAGTAGGAATGGTAAGAAGCAGTCAGAATGGCAGTATGGTCTAGAGATGGAGCCAATAGAACCAATTCATAAAATTAATTGTGATTTTCCTTCTGCCATTTACTGTGGGGAGGAGTCATGGAACAATTCCATTTGGGCCACAAGATGTTTGAGATGCCTTTTAGACATTGACCTCACTTCATGTTCAACCAGAGAAGCAGAATCATTTCTCTGTCTCATACACACACACACACACACACACACACACACACACACACACACACACACACACACACACACACTTTTAGAATTGATAGAGCAGCGGGGTCTTCAAGGTCATTGTCATATATATACATAAAGATGGAAGGAAGTGGAGGTGGTCAACCACCTGCAATACCTCTGTGAATTCCAGTGGGATGAAGACAGTGTCAAGATGACTCTGTGAAGGTTGCATCCAAGTACCACTTAGTCTGTCATTCAAGTATATATACAGCATTGATCAAAGGGATCAAGGGTGATCAGGTGTGGGAAGGATCAATTCCTATTAATCCCTTGGTTACTGGGGCAGATCTCAGAAACCAGTTGGTGTTTGAGAAAGGCCATGAATGTCAGGCAGACTTGGAGTATCTGTGATGAACAGGGATCTGCAGGGGCCTGCTCATCTCTAAACATTTTCAAGAGCCACTTAAAAGTCACAAATCCCTAACCACTTCCCAACCACCCACACAGGGACCTCTCAGCCTCCTATGCACATCTAAGAATAGCCCACTTGGCTGCAGTTGGTCTGAAATTCTTGCTTTTTACGTTAAAACAGTTGGCCACTATTTTAGGGCTGACACTCCCTTCTACAAATGAGGAGAAGTGCCACTGCTCCTTGGAAGCATTCTCACTTATTTGCTGTTGGCAAAGGAATGTGTCAGAACCTGGACAGTAAGTCAAAGAGTTTGCTAAGAGGAGTCACTTTGGTCCTCTGCCTGTGGGAAAATCTTGATTTCAGTGGCTCAAGAACAGGTATAAGCCAGATTAAAAGATTAAAAAAAAAAAAAAAAACCAACACAACTTTCAGTTTATTTAGTTTTGGAATCATCCAGCAATCTCCCAGGGTGCTTTTCAAACAAAAGGAGTCCTCATTTATAAAGGGAGAAATACCAGGAATCTTGAGGGACACCATTTCTGCAAAACAGATGACTGGATGAGACAGGAGGTGCAGGCAGACTCAGTCTCCCTTACGATAAATAAATCATTGGTGTGTATTTTGGCAAGTGAATTAACATACTCTTATGTTATTTAAAAAATACTGATTTTTTGAAGAATTTACAGAATAGTTCTTTGAAGACTGGTGATGAAATGGATTGTTTAGTTCAGATTTGTGCCTTTTCATCCTTCTAGAATTGCTAGAGGAGAGGAGTCTTCAAGGTCATTGCTACTTGAAGCAGGGTTACATTGTGACTCTTGTAGGTCATTGGTGTATTTGTCTTCATGTGCTTCTTCCTCCATTAAAAAATTTAAAAATTCTTTTTTAGTTATATTGATATAAAGAGGAATATATTAAGATTACATGTTAGGAGTGGGGTTGTGGCTCACTGATAGAGCACTTGCCTAGCATGTATGAGGCACTGGGTTCCATCCACAGTACCACATAAAAATAAATAAATAAAATAAAGGCATTGTGTCCATCTACAACAACAACAAAAGACTACATATTAAACATTTTCTTTGATCTAAAATTCATTCTTTTCCCTTCTAAAAAGAAATGAAAACATCTTTTGTATGTTCCTATGTTAATTTCCTGTTGCTGCTGTAACAAATTACCGCATAAGACTTAATGACTTCAACATAAATTTGTGATTTTACAGTTCTGGAGGTCAGAATTCCAAAATCCAGTCTCACTGGACAGGAATCAAGGTGCTGGCAGCCTGGTTTCTTCGGGAGACACAAGGGCAAGATCTGTTTCCACCCTTTTGACGGCAGAGGTTGCCCACATTCATTGGCTTAAGGTCTCTCCTTCCACCTTCAAGCCTATTTCTGACTCTGAACTCTGAAGAGTTCACACCTCCCTCTCTGACTCTTTCTGCACCCACCTCTCTTAAAAGGATCCTTGTCTCCATCTGGGCCCACCCAGATAAACCAGGATAATTTCTCTATCACCAAATCCTTAGTTTAATATCATCTGCAAAGTCCCTTTTGCTCTGAAATGTCCACAGATTCTGCGAATTAGACTTTAGATCTCTTTGGTGGAGAGAACATTATTTAGCCTATCATAATCTCTGAAAGTTTCATGGGGCCTTGGGCACTGTGCCTACTGTGATCAATGGATAAACTGGTCCTGACTCTAAGTGCTGGTCCAGGAACTGTTTGCACCAGAATATACAATGCAGTACTTCCTTCATTGAGAAAGTCTTACTACAGAAGAGCTGAGCTTCATGACAGAGTCTACTTACCTTCTGCTGCAAGCTTCGTAGCTCCTAACAGACCAGCTGCAGACTGTTAGCGGATTGATAGAACTGCCCAAGTTCTGTCTGCAATAGCTACAGGAGTCTTTCCATGATTTTAATCATTCTCTTTATGTGCATTGGTTTGGTCTGTTCTTGAGGAGTCCTGTGGACATCTCTGTCTTCTTCAAAGTAGATTTCTGGCCATAATTCAGAAGGTTGAGGGGCAGTCTTGATCTCTGGCCAGTGCTGGGGGTGTTTCTACAGAGTTGAATTCTTATCGAATGACAGGGTGGATAGATGGGCAGACTTAATTGAAATTAATTGATTCAAATATTGCCTACTGAGTAAGTTGGCTATTTATAAGTTGGTTTTAAAGACAAAGGTCTTGAAGGAAAGGAGACAAATAAAAAGCTCTGGGCAAATAAATGTCTCAGAAGTCATGTGTCCCCTGGAAGGCAAACGCCTTAGACTGAGTTAAAGGCTCCCAGTGCAGATTCTTGCAGCTCTGATGCCCCTGGGTCCTTTGTCCACGTGAATGGAGAAGGGCTCTCTCAGTTCTGGAGGCAGGTTGCGGGGGCTGGCATTTGGTGGAGAATGGGAGGAGAGGGGCTGCGGCGGTGGCCGCGGCGCCTAACGAACACGTAATTCTCTTCTCACTTCACGCGTCCCTCTCCATCTGACATGGCAGGTGTGTGAGGAAGAATGGTGTGTGAATCGATTCGGAGAGGATCAGTGACACGGCAGCGAGCCGGGCCGCGCCCCGAGCCATTGATCGCCTCCAAATCAATTTGCACACCGCTCCCTCTTAGGTCACCTGCCATTTCAGACAGGGAAGGGAACAGTGAAGTGAGAAGGAAATGATGCCAGGAAGTCTGGGGACCCTCTCTCAAGAACGTGGGGGTCAGCCTTCCGCTGCCCTTCCCTCTCCAGTCGTGGAGATGATGATGCTCCCCAGCCCAGGACCCTCTCTGCCGTGCTCACCCCCTGGCCCTGGAGGAGGGAAAACTGAAGGCTGAAGCAAAACGGGGCCATTCTGAAAATCTATCAGCCTTGAGCTCACCTCTGGGGTTTGGGCTGCCACAGTCATATCCTAAGAGCTATTTCAGAAAACCCAAATTGCCAACAGTAATAATCTCTCCGCCACGGGACTGGTTTTCATTTGTGCCTCTCAATGCACTTCACAATTAATTCTCACCAACCTCTGCCTCCCACGAGCCAGGAGCCCAAGGGGAGCCCAAGGCAAGGCTTGGAAACTTCATGGATCCCCCATTGAGAGTGCAAAGGACTTCCCTACTGGGAAGGCAAGGCAAGGAGGCCAAAGTCTTCCTCAAGGAACCGATGACAATCTTTTTTTCATGGAGAGAAGTGAAGAGAGTATGGTCGTGGGGCAGGGGGTGTTAAGGAGCTGGAGGATATCTCTGGTTCCTGACATGTCCTATAAGCTTCAGTTGAGATTAAAGGCAACTAATCATTTACCAAGGCCAAAGACCTGATCAACGAGCAATTGCCAAGGACACTGTCCATCCACAGTGCTTTTGGATCTGTCTTCTTTGAAGTGATAGAGACAGTTGGGTCTATGACTACCCTTATTAGGTCACAGGGTCCAATAAAACAAAATAGAAGATGATATTCTACTTGAAAGTGCTCAGCACAGTGCAAGACAACAAGTGGGTACTCAAATTAATCTTTTATCAGAATCTGCTGCAAGTTGACTTTGTCCCCTGTTCCAAGTGGATGGTTTAGACTGTAAGTATGGCTAGCCCTCCATATCCTTGGGTTCTGCCCTCCATGGATTCTACCAACCATGTATCAAAATACTAAACAATCAAAAAACTATCTTACAGTGCAGACTTCTTTCTTATTATTATTTCCTAAATAGTACAGTATAATAAACTATTTACATTGTATCGAATATTAGAAGTACTCTAGATGTGGTTTAAAGTATACAGGAGGGTGTGCATAGAATAAATGCAAATACTATATCACTTTATCTAAGGGACTTGAGCACCCTCAGATTTTGGTATCTGCAGGGGTTGCTAGAACCAATCTCCGGCAGATACTGGGGATGACTGTACATTCCAGTTGACTGGGTAAATTTTTCTAGGAAGTGGACTCCTTACTATTCCTGATTCCTTTTTTGTGTCCCATCAGAAGCAGGATCCTGACCAATCACAGCAGGTCCAAGAGAGACTTCATGGCAGGAGCAGAGAACACTGAAGGGCGTACCTACTACCTATGCTGAGTTCTAAAGAGGAAATAGGAAAAGCAATGGACCTATCTCATGCCTTGTGCAGTTCTTGGATAACATGAACTGCCTTCCTTTACTGTAAAGGAAATGGTGGGCATGTTCTTGCTCCCCTATCCATCTTCAGAGATTTATCAGAGACCCAGGATCCAGATTGGGTTAAGTCTTGCATTTTTGACACTTTTGTCCTAGGAGTGGCAAAAACACAGTGGAGATACTCTTGACTCACCTGCTTCCCAAATCAGACCCTGTGCTCCCAGCAGTTGGTTGAGGCAGGGTTCCTGGATGCTCAGGGCCAGACTCAGTCACACACACATATGCATGCTCACACTCCAACTCCCTTCTCAGACTAAAATACAGCCTCTGGCCCCACTGAATTTTCTCCTCCTGGAAGAGGCTCTCCTTGCTCTCAGGACTCTAACTGTCCCCAGTTAGCAAGCAGATTAAGTCTTCTTTGTGATCAGGACAGATTCTTTTAGCCCCTAAGGCCCCACCTGACTGTCCACACTCCTTCCAGTCCAAGTGCAGGGATGCTGATCTTCCTGCCACATCATTTTCTGTGACCTCCACTGAGCACTTCCATATAAATAAATAATGAGTTTAGAGTTCAGTCCAGTATAGTGCTGGGCACCCTATCAGGCTCTGCAGAGTCACAAGAGGATGACAGTGTAGTCTCTACCTGGAGAAGGAGCTCCACTGACCAATGTGTATGCCTAGGTGCCTTGGCTAGATCTAATGCTCCCCAAGGGCCATGCAGGACTAGGCTTGACTTACAAAGCCCAGTTTTGCAAATGTATCAAGAATCAAGGCTCTGGGGATTGGAAGAAGCTTAAATGTAACTAATTCTAAATTGTTAAATGGCCTCTTGGTTAAATTTATTGGAATGTTTTGAATCAATGCTAGAAGACAGGGTTGGTTGTTTAGGAAGTTTGGGTTGGAAGGAGATGGGTGACATTTCTGAGCCCTTCACCTCTACTCCTGATTTCTAAGGTAAGTTTGAAGGCAAATGTCCCTGTTCTGCTCATCTTTCCCAGGTGAGCATTTTCTGAAACAAAAATGGTAAGAGACGTTTGGCCAAAAAAACGGGGACACAAAAATTTTCCACCCTCACTAAGACTGCAAAAGCTTTGCCTGCTGGACACCTAATACTTAACTAAATACAATAAGAAATATGGTTTAATTCCATTCCTGCAATTTGCCCATGTTCTTAAGGTCCCCAGAGGGCAGGGATCTTGCACATTTATTTACTTAACTTTGGTTTCTCATTTGCACATAATACATACCACATACACATTTTATGAAATATATCTTTAAATTATTAAATGCTTTAGTTTTGAACAGGTAATAAGGGCACGTGATAAAAAAGTCAAAAGAATCAGGACATACTCTCTAATCCTGTTCTAGACAGTTTCCTTATGTCATCTGGGTAGTACTGTAGTCAGTTTCATTTGGAATGTCCCACAGATATTCCATGCGTCTTAAACAACTGTATTAAATATTCTTGATCATGACTACATGGATTTTTGTATGCATTATACATAGACAAGTATGTCCACTCTTTTTACTTTTTCTGCTGGGGTTGGCTCAGTTGCCTTTATTAGACGTGCCTATATATTTACACAGCACATAGCAAACATAATAGAACGCACCATAACAGTAAATGCAGTCGCTGCCGCGATGACACCAACTTTCCCCAGAGGATTCAAGGCCCGCTTCTCGGTTCCTCGCGCGGCGCCTCCGGGGACGCAGTGCCGAGCTCGGGCCGCACGATGGCGCCCGCTTCCTGCGGACCCGGCCCACGGCGGCCGCGCAGACAAAGGCGGGCGCCCGGCCTTCCCCGCCGGGCGGTGAAGGCGGTGGGCGCCCCGGGTGGCCGCGGCCGCCCCTGCGCGCTGAGCCCAGCAGCTGCCGCCTGAGCCTTTGTCCTGCGCTGCCCGCCCTTGTCTAAAGGACAAGGCGAGAGGGCGCCGGGTACAGGCGGCGCCAGCCGGGGACCCACGCGAGACCGGTCGGGCCCCAGGCGAGTTTGGGTTAAAGGCAAGAGGCTGGAAATGCCTGAGCGGGCACGGCCCCCAGCGCCTGCCCAGGGAACCTCCCTTGCTTTTCACCCCTTAGCAAAGCATTTGCCGCAGAATTCCACCCATTGGAGATTTTCCACCAGTGCTCGGATCCCCAGTTGAAAGGCTACAAAGCTCCGGTGACCTGTGCACAAGGGAGACCCTTACATTTAGGTTGACTAGAAGCTAGTGGACATCTGGTCTGGCTCTCCCAAGCACGGTTTAGTAGGGTCCAGGAAAACTTTTCTTCTCTCTTGCCCACAAATCAGCTGGTCTGGCAGTCCAGAACTTTCTGTGATGGTGGAAATGTTAAGCGTTTTCTTTGTCCAGTAGGGCAGCCGCTAGCCACTTGTGACTCTTAAGCCTTGAAAATGTGGTCAAAGAACTGAATTTTAAATTTATTTAAATTTAATGAACTGGAATTTAAATAGCCACATTTGGCTAGTGTCTATGTATGGGACCATGCACCTTTAAGAGTTCAAATTGATCTGGGCAGTTGAATTTGTAGTCAGTAGTAAAATTTTATAAAGATTCACACAGACCATGAAGCATTGCTTGTTGCACCTGAAAAGATGCCTGGAAGTAACTGGGAGAGGGGGAGGGGAGTGTAATCTCTAAATGCAGTGACTGCAAATCACAGAGTTTATTTTGACTGTTTGGGGAGAGGAGCAGGGGCTGCCCTGTGAGGGGTGAGGTCCCAGGGAAAAGCAGGTGAAAAGGAAATAGGCCCTTGTAATATCTTGCTGTTCTTGGGAATAGGACTGCCCCATCTTTGATCTATCTATCTTTAGAGAAACTTTGGGGCATAATCACTATCATCTATTAAGTGGCTAAGTATACACATCCCACATACTGGGTTTCTTGGGACAAGATAATCAGACCCAGGAGCAACCTTGACAGAACTTGGGATCTTCTGCCATCCTGTGTGCTCATGAGGAGGCGAGGAGGAGGGTCTGTATCTGCCTCAGCTTGACAGCCTGGCTGTGGTGGTCGCTGCTGTTCTCCCTGGGCATGTTATAAACATGAAACAAAGACAGTATTATTGTGTGTTTGAAGTCTTGCATCTGTGGGATGCAAGGCAATCCTGGGAAGGGAAACTGTGTGTTTAGGAATGTTTTTCCTGGGTGGCAATGTGTTGAACTTACTGCTCACTCATTATCAGAGCCAAAGTTAAGAGAAAAATTCACAAGTTACCTGCAGCAGCTGTGTCTGGTACCTCAAGATTCCCTAACCACTTGTCTCCTCCAAGGGTGTAAACCAGTCAATGACTTCCATTTATTTATTTATTTTTTAAATATACTTTTTTTAGTTGTTGATGGACCTTTATTTTATTCATTTATTTGTAGGTGGTGCTGAGAATCGAACCCAGTACCTCATATATACTATGCAAGTGCTCTATCACTGAGCCCTTCCATTTACTTTTTATTGAAAATGAACATGTACACCTTCTCAAGGTTCCTTGGTCTAGTGCTTAGAATGTTTCCAATTAGCAATCCAATTATGTGATTATTTTGTAAAATTTGAGATAGATTCGATTGTTCCTTCTATCTTCTAGCTTTAGTGGCAGGGATGGAGTGGCAGGGGGATGGAGGTAAACAGTCTAAAAGGGGCATAAACAGACCATCTTGTATTGTACTTGCAAGTTCAGCCTCCCTTCATCTATTCTACAGTATTCAGAAATAGAGGTTGTGACCACTGACATCTTATTTGAGCTGGACTAGAATGGATTGAGGTGTCCTGGCAGGGTTCCTTGCCTGTAGTAGGCATTCAACAAATATTTGGTCAATGTTAAGTGAAAAGAGAAATGGACTGTGATTCCTTTTCCAAGCTATCTTTTCAGACTGTCCATCCCTTTTTGTTTTTGTCATTTCCCCCTGGAGATGTTCCCAACCACAAATAAAGAACAAGGGGGAAAATAGTTAAGCACACCTAGAGCTGCGTCCAAACAAAAGAGGAAAGAGACTAAACAAACCCAAGGTTTTCTATTTCTCCCTGAGCCAAGTAATCCCTTTGATTACATCTAATACCTGCCAAAACCCAGATGGTGTGCCCACCCATCTCCCGTGTGATAATGCCACATTGTGAAATCTACCCATTAATATTAATTGTCAGCTAGAGAATCTGTCTGAACTACTAAAGCTTGAGATTGCCTTGAGAAAGCAGGCCCTGCTTTAGCAGGGATTTTAAGATAATTCTCATTCTTTCATTCTGTATCTCACATATGTAGAATGTTAAATAATAGCCCGAGAATGCTTTTCTAATTTCGGCACATGCCTGCCTCTTGCAATCCAGGTCTTAAACTACTGTTCATTTGGGGTCTACACCTGCTGACCAAAATATTACCTTAAACTGCTGTGGGCTTGTCAGCGACATGTAGGCACACACTGTTCACCATATAGAGAGAATTTTAACTCCCTGGGAGCTGTTTGAATTGAATGTGCCCTAGCATGCGACGTTCAACTATTTCCTTTTTATTTTTCTCCTTCTCAGTAATTGACTTGGTAATCCTTGAAAAGTATTACAAAATCAGTTTTTTCAATTATTGTGTGGGCCTTGCTGAGGTAGGAAGCCAAGGGTGGAAGAGAAGGCCTGGGAAGAGAACTTGAGGTCCAGACTAAGATGCCAGGGGCTGCATGGAGGGGACCTTCAGGGTTCAGCTCCTGGTTGATAATCCAGTCTGTGATGTTGGATTTGGACTGTGATCTGCCCAACTCAATTCCACAATCTGATCTGTGCTTCCAAATCTCCACATGGAAATGTCTTAGCATTGCAGTTTCTGCTGTGCTTGTTGAACCTTTTTTTTTTTTTAAAGCCACAAAATTTTAGAATCCATTTATGCCTGAAATAGATATGAAAATTTAGTAGGTGTGAGATTGAGTTTTTCCTCTGGAGTTTCCCTCCCTTATTCTCTTGGGTTATGCTACAATCACCTTCTGACAGTCACTCTGATAGCCAACACCTTAAACTTTTTTTAAGTAAATGCAAAATCCAGCCAACATACTATTTTTGTTTTTGCCAGTAGTATTCAGGACTGGTAAAATGAATTAATTCGATATTCTGTGTTCCCTATTCAGGAAGGTACCTCTTGGTCTTCTTGAGCTGATGTCTTGAACTAGGCGTCCAGTGGTGACCCTGGCTGCAGCCATAACTGACTGGCTGGGGCAGAGGGACACGGTGCACATGAAAACTGGAAACATTCTGTTCTTTTAGGTACACAAATGAATGTTTATTTCAAAGTCCTGACAGTTCTTTTATTAGCAAATATTAATTTCAACTGAAAAAATCAGAAGACCTTCCTACTGCAGCATGTTTAAATAGACATTGAGATAATTTTAAAAACACCTATTGGTATGTAAAGCAACCTTCCTCATGAAAAGAAGCAACCGCACAAGTGGCAGAAGCCAGTTTATACAGCTAAATATTTTGATTATTTAATTTATTGCCATTATTTTACAAAATGTAAAAGCAATTGAATTGCAATTTTGTTCCCACTCCTGGCCAACTTTGCAATTCTATTTTATCTGAATGCTGCTTTTGGAAAAAAGATGAGAAATGAGACAGCAAATGGCTTGTTAAATGGAGAGAGGTGGGGCCCCTCAGCTCTTTAGTCTTCTGTTTCTACCAGGCTGCTAAAGGTGCATGGAGGTCCTGTGCCAGTGAAGAGACAGATCTCCATGGGTGTCGGTCAGGAGCAATCCTGACGTGGAGGTGCACCCTGCTGCTGTCTTGCCTGTGTATATTTTGCAAATTGTTTCTCTGTGTCTCCTTCCTGGACAGTGTCAGAAGGAAGGCATGTATGCTGGGTGAGGGGGCTGGTTCCTCTGTTCTCTCTTTCCCTCTCCCTGGAAGGTGGCATTCCATGCCAAAGATGGGGACAAGTTGTTATAAAGACACCCATACAAGCAGAAATTAGTACTTTTAAAACTGAAGGTGAATCACAAAGCCTATTTCTGCCTCTAGCACTTCTGTTCAGCCATTGAAAAGACCAAAATTAACTTTTAAAAACATCTACTTTTTGCACAAATAAGAGTGGGAGGCACACAAGTCATTCTGTAGACTAGACCCCACTGAGAGTTAATGCTTCATGTGTGTATGTTTTTAAATGACAAAAAAAAAAAAAAAAAAAAAAAACAGGGTACTGTGAGGTTTGAAAGAATTTGCTTGCAGGCTCAGACCCTAACATTCCAAGCTTAGCTCTGAGTAAATTTTTATGACTAGTTTAGAGACCTTTGAAAAATATACTTAATTCTAACAAGACAGTATTGTGCAAATATGCTAGGGCGATGTTTACATTACTCCATTCTTATCAGAAAAAACACAACAAAAAATATTGAAGCGCAAACAAGCCAAAATCAATGTGAAAAGAGATGAATATATGCTTAACCGAAAGAGGTATACATGACTATGTTGTAAAAATTGTAAGGTCTCACCACATGTAAGAAAAAATTCCTATTATCATAATTATCTCTAAGCCTTAAAAGGTAACCTGGCCTGAGAACAACTGTTTCCTAAAGTCTTCAAGCTTTCTGATGCTTCATATATTTTTGTGTCTAAGTTGCAGGACAGTGGCCATTTTAAACTCTGTGAAAACCAGTTTCTATCTTCCTTTTTTCTGTGCTGCCTCAAAGGAATCTCCAGATACCTGCAAATACTTCAGATGTTTCTCATGAGAACTCTGGATGGTAAAGTCAAAACAGAATCATAAGTCGTTCCCATTAAACATTAGTTTTCAGGGAACAGCCTGTCTTGAGATGAGAAGGTCGATTTGAAACACAGTGTGGGGATGTTTTAGAGGTGGCTTATGAGTCTACGGGTGTCTCTTAAGTGCCCCTGCCAGCTTTTTTGATTTTCCCTATGGAAGTCACCTACCTCAAGGCTAGGTGAGCCCCTGCCCACACCTACCTGCTACCCTGAAGCCAGCACCCAGGAACCACAACTGAAATGTCCTGGGGGCCTTGAGGCACCAAAAACGTTGCCTGTAGCTCCTACTCAGAATGAGAAACAACTAAGGGCCTCTGAGCTGATGCCCTGGGGTTCCAGGGACTCTCTCCCTCCAGCATGGAGCTCTTGATATGTTCTTATAAACACAAACAAAAGAAGATCTCTTAGGTGTTTAATCTGTAGTATCTCAAACCGAGTTTCCTTTTGCATGAATAAATTGCAGGGTGTGTGTGTGTGTGTGTGTGTGTGTGTGTGTGTGAAAACTTTGAAAATAACCTACTTCCTCCCAAATCAGAAAAACAAACAGACATGAAACAGACTTCTATATTTCATTGCTTAGGACCTTGAAATTTTTAATTGGCCAGCAAAAAGTTATTTAAAAATAATGGTCCAGGGCAAAATAAACATGTAATTTGATAGCCTGTTAGTAACTCTTTTTACTTATTGCAAGCAGAACATTTTCTAATTTTCCCTTTGATTGTAAATAGAAATCTAGTTTATTAAGCAGAAACATAGATTATTAATAAATAAACCACTTGATGCTTGCAAAGCATTTTGAGGGTGAAAAGCTCCTACTAAATGGCAAATATTATTATTTTTATTGCGAGCTAACTGGAGGAAGCTAAGCTAATGAGTGCTTACAGAGCTCGGAAGTAGTCATTGCATTCAAATTATCATGTACTGTAAACTATTAAACTTGTTTCTTAGATAGAGATGCCTTCATATTTTAAGTTGATTCTTTTTAATTTTTACCAAGGATGAATAGCAATGCTTATTTGTCTATAATTTAAATGAGAACAACTCAAGTGAATAATCAGAGTTTGCATTTAACTAGAAGTTGCTTATAGACAAACTTTCTAGTACAGCTAGCAAGAAAAGAGAAAGAAAGGAAAAAAGAAAGAAAAAAGAAAAGAAAAACAGGAAAAGATCAAGAATAATTTTCTGAGCTAATCTTCAAGAATATAAGTATCACTTCCCTTGAATAATAAACATCACATCCGTGTACCAATTTATATTAAAATAATTTTCTAACCAGATAAAGTGAAACCTGATGTTTGGGGGTTCAGGCTGAGTTTTTTTTTTTGTGCCATTACTCTTTTGCATTTTACTTTAACACTGTGATGTGTATCATATGAGAGTTGAATTAAATATCTCACTATCTGATATTTGAAGTAGGGAATGATATAAAAATAATGTCAAATCATAATGGAATAATTAAGAACGGAAGTATATAAATCTGATTTTCCTAGCATTTTTCTAAAGTAGGCCAGAAGTGTCCAATTTTGATATTAAAGTGGACATATTGTCTATTTCTATGTATTCTGTAAAATTTGCTAATACATGTGATATGTGTTTACGTAACTTAGATCCACGTTTTGTTCCTTCTCATTGAGACATTTTATATAAACCAAGACAAATAATTTAACAGAGAAACAGACAACAATGATAAACATTACAACAGGAACTACTTCGAGGAGACCTCACATAAATATATATTTTAGCTACATTCTGCACAAGGAGTTTATGAGCGACTTGAGATTTTTCTTCCCCAGATGTCAAAGTAGCCTTCATTCCTAAGAGAACTAGGTTCTGATCTGGATCACAGCTAAGGTGTGCTGAGAGGAAAGCATTTAAGGACAATTTTCTTGTCCCCCCCACCACACATTCCAGGCATTTAAAAATGACACCATTATGTTCCATGTCCAGGACTGCAAAACAAAGTCTCCTCCTGTTTGACAAGATTCAGCCTGCAGTGGTTTTAGCAGCCAAGATACAAGATTTTTAAATTAGGGCCCTCAGAATGGAATTTTAGCAGACCCATATGAAAACAATGCTGGCAGCCCTTATGATGAGACGGCGTAATTTTCTAATTAGCAGACGGCTATTTGAAATGCAGTATGGTGTCCCATTTTTCTTACTGTTATTTTCTATTGGGCAGAACAATAAAAGTAAAACAAAAGTCATGAAACCTCATAGTTAAAGTTCTACAAGTGGGTCTCTTCAGCCCTGAAAAGACAAAATTTATTTTATTTTATTTATTTTTTTTTAATAACTTTTTGTGTTTATTATGTGGTGCTGAGGATCGAACCCAGTGCCTCATATGTGCCAGGCAAGTGCTTTACCACTGAACCACATTCCCAGCCCCTATTTGAGGTTTTTAATTAATAAAACTTACCTATGTTATGTCAGGAATGTTGTGCTAAAACCCAGTTTATTGTTCAACCCTTTAACAAATCACAAGTGATGCTCTTCAATCATTTGATTTTAGGTTATTTTTTAAAAATTCATAATGGCATCATGCACTATTCATCCTTGTTTTCTTAATATCTGTTTTGGGGCTCATTTTTAAAGAAGAGGATTTGGCAAAGGGCTGTGCATACAGTGGACACTGAGTAAATATGATCGTACAGTGAGAAGACTTAGATACCTTCAATGTTTATCTTAGAGGTAGAGAAGAGGGGTTCTTTCATGAATTTGGGTCTTTTGGCAATTTGTGTCAAAAGAAGGGAGGAGGGACAGAGGTAAAAGCTTTTGGATGGACTGAGGGAAGAACACATTAGTTTCGTAGGCATAAAGATTCCAAATATAGAAGTATTCAAAGAGCAGACATGAGGATTCTGAAGTCAGCCATATTGTGCATGTGAATAGAAATCACTGGGAGAAGCATCATCTTCGGTTATGAAGGAGAAATCAGGGTATGTTCTATTTCCCTGGGAAGGTCTAAGACACTTCACTTGCCACTTTCTGTAGACTGGCCAATGGAAAAATGGGTTGAATGGCAGAGAACGGCTTGCCCCAAACTATTCTCCAAATTGCTTCCAATTCTCCAAAGAGCATATCACTCACCACTTCTCCTCCAAAATCTCAACTGGTTCTCTACTGCCTATATTCAGGTGGAGACAGTGAAGGGTGACATGCTGGGCTGGCTCCAAACTTGCCCCAACCTCCCTTTCCAGACATCTTCCTGTCACTCTGTGCTATGATTTCCTATACCAGGCAACTTGGAGCCCCAAAACTCCCCAAGCTCATTTGTGTCATCTGGTCAGCCCGTCCACCCAGAGTTCACTTCTCACATCTTCCCATCTAGCAATCCCCATTCATCCTTCCCTAGAAGTCAAGAAACTCCTGTTTTGGGGTGCTTCCTTGATCTCTTCTGTACCAGCTGTTTCGGGGTCTGACTTGTTTCATAGCCAGATGTATGTGAGTTGCTCCTCTGGATTCTGTTCCACTCCAAGGCATGGACCTTTTTTTGTTATTGCTAATTTACCTTCTGTTCCCTTCACACCTGTCACAGTTCCCCGACACTCAAAAATCACCTCTTGTTATATTGACTCTAAATAAGAAGTCTGTCTATTTCATGGTATACACAGTAATATCCCATATTCTGTAGATAAGAGAGGTAGGTTTTGAATGAAAAACAAAACAAAAGAAGCAGCTTTCTTGTTCAGGGAGTTACACATTGAGTAGAAAAAAGTGAAAGCAGTTGACATTCAGGCTCATTTGGAAGCATTTTCTGGTCATATTCATCTACCCATATCTAACACAATGAAGCAACTTCCACATCCTTCCAAGGGCCTGAGGATTCCTGTTCTTAGTTTTACCTGAACTGAAACTGGACATTGATGGTGGTGGGCATGATCGACTACTCTTGCCTAACCAGGGCTCACCCTGATCAATACAGACATAAACCTATGGAGCTGGGGCTTTTTGATTCTGGTATAGTGTCTTACTACAAGCACCCGCCCCCAATGCCCACCATCCACTTAAAATAGGGCTTCTCCCCACCCAACTCTGAGTATAGTGAGGCTTAAAAAAATGAACAACAACAACAACAACAACAACAAAAAAGAGAGATATGAAAAGGAAAGGAGGAGGTGAGTGGAGAGAAGGGAGAAAGAAGGAAAAAGGAAAAATGTGTTTTATTGTTCTGTGATTAATAGAATTGGATTCCTTTATTCTTAGGATGATTGAAAATCAGCTTGCTTTATCTGTCATGTCTAAGCCTTGGATAACATTTGAAAAGCAGTATATTTGACACTCCATTGCTGTCCTGTTAGACTTCTCTTGCTATTGGATCCTAGTTTATCATTTTCATTGCTTGAATGACAACAGCTTGGTACATCCTAGATAATTTCTCCCCAGTGTCCCCCTTTCTGGTGGTGAAATGTGAGTGCCACTGGGTCCTGCATGCCAGACCAACAACTGCTTTCAGCTGACATGGATGGCAGACCTACCTACCTACCTACCATTTTCCCCACAAAAGATAAGCTAAATTGTTTGACTCTATATGTCTATTCGATGGGTAGTTTTATTTCCTCTAAGCCCAGTTGTTTTCTTTTCTCTCCACTCACTGAGGGTTCTCACAAGTCTCTGACATAGATGTCACCTAGGACTAAGTTGGGGTTACTGCACAATGCAATCAACACTATCAATTCAACCCAGGGACTTGCAGACCTAACAGACAGAACTAAAAAGCTTTGTAGTATACACAGGAAAAGCACTAGGACCTGAATCTTTTGATAGAACATATGTAAGTAATTAAGAAAAAAATAATTGCACGTTTGAGGTGGACTCACCAAGCAGTTGTTGAACTATAAAAATGCATTAAGGGTAGTCAGTTTCTTTTTTTAATTATTCAGGAATGTTGTTTATGTTATCATGAAAAAAAGAAGAGGTGAGAAAATATATTCGGCAATTTTTGGTTTTCCCCATTTGAGCAGATGGCGATCTGTAGTTCAAAATTTGTAACTCAAATTATTTCACATTTTTATTAATCAGTACAATATGTTTTTAAAACAACAAACTGCACTTAGAAATATCAGTGTAAGTTCCCCAATTTGCCTAGTTCCATCAGAGAGCATTTTGAGAATTGGAGATTTTGTTAGCAATATTAGAAAACAGGGCATTCTAGTTCAGTATTTCAGTAGTAATTATTTTTATTCCAGTATTCAAAGTATCTCGAGTGGGGGAGGGGCAACTGAAGATACTACAGAAAATTGCAATGGGGAGCTGTAAAAAGCTGGGAGAATCTGTTTCAAGATGTTTGCTTTTTTGGTAGAACAAAAAGTGCATTTTGTTAGAGACAAATATTTTTGTGATAAAAAAACATTTTATGTGAAGTGTAGATTGGACTTTTAATATAAAAAAGAAATGTTAAGCCATTCTATTTTAGGAAGGTTTGGCGTCTTAGAATGAAAGCTGTTAGAACTGCATATATTGGAATGTTCTCACAACTGTTGTCGTCCCATGTTCCTCTCCAAACCTGTTAAATTACATGAGTGTAGAAATAAGGGAGCTTTTTTATTATTATTAATTGACACTCATTTTTAGTTGGCATGTGCTGGCAGGTCTTTCCAGATGATCCTCAGACCATACAAGGCAGAGCATCAATCTGAAAGTTTGGGGAGTTTTCTAAAGCTCTGTAATATGGAAGCTAGGAAGTGTAATATTAAAGTGATAAACATCTTATATTCAGTGTAATTCACAGTTTCTTTCATTCTTTTTACTATCTATAGATCTAAATCAAAACAAATTCCATAAAAGAGGGGGTTATTTTCAAGCACATTTTCCTTCAGAGAGCTCTTGAATATTTTATCATATCTATTTCTATACATATGCTATACATTTCTAGATCCCTGTTGAACAAAATCCAAGGTGATGATAAAAAAAAAAAGACTATGACATTAGAATTCCTACCAGCTATAAAGTTAGCCTTTGTAAATGAAATAAACTTTGTTTTGGCAATTAAGGAATACACAGGGATATTAAGTCAAAGAACAATATGTCTGAACTATTAAATTGTTTTTTTTCCAGGAGGTTATTAAAAATGTATTTCAAATTACCAGAGTGGCAGAGAAAAATAAAAAATAATAACTTAAAAGCAGTTACATTTTCCATTGCTCTTGAGAAGGCATATTGGATTTCATGCAACGTGATTTCCAAGTAGAGTATTTCAGAGCATCCAATATCAACTTTAGGATGTGCCAAAGGTCCATCACCTCCTATTCCCAATAGTGAGACTTTCTGAACTGTCACTGCAACAAACTAAATGGGCGAGCACTTCAACTGTTCCCAGGCAAATGGGAATGTATGAATTTTTCAAACGTCCCTCCAGTTGTGCAGAACCAGGGGATTTAGACAAGCTCAAACAAGGTCAAACAAAAACCAGACCCAGGTCAGTGCTACCCAGGATCAAATGGGAGGTATAGCTTATGATGTGAGCATGGAATCTCTGGTGTGTGAACAGCGTCTGGGTTCTCAAATGGTTAAATCCCCCAGGCTGTCATATTGCATAAACAGATCCTCCTTTAATAAAATTAATTAGGTTCTGAGCTTTATAGGGTGATGCCCACTGACCCTTTACATGTCTTTTGTTCCCAGATCCAAGAGAAAGAAAAAAAGAGTGGACAAGAGAGGGACCCAAGTCGAAAGATTAGAAATCTCAAGTAGGAGCTGAGAGGTGGTGGAGAAAGCTAGGTTGTGTTTGCTTCTGTACAGAACTTTGCAAAAACAAAAACAAAACAAAGCAAAAACAAGAAATAAATAAAGGAAGAAAGAAAAAAAAAAAAGAAAGACCAAAGAAACCCACAGCGCGGTGGTGGGGTTCTGTTAATTTCGCTGTTTTGCACGCGCCACGAAATTCAGGCTGGTTTGAGCTTCTGAGAAACATCCAGAGTAATTGCAGATTGCAGGGACGCGCAGCTTTAGTTCAAAAAAAGACCCGAGGCACAGGGGCAGGGTTAGGTGGAGGGCATCGGAGGATCTGCTAAAAGCAAAGCAGGAACCTGCAAATATACATAGATTCGCGCAGCATCTGATCCCTTTTCTTCTGGTCACCCATCCAGCGCTATTCAGGCCATTTCATGGCACAAGTTGCTTCTGATATTATAAGTTTTCTAAGGGAACTCCTCGCGGGTGGGAGTGGAAACCGGGGAGGGGAAAGGCGAAACGAGGACCCGGGTCTTTTCTCCTCTATCACAAGGATCTTGAGGTTTCTGTCCTGGGGATTACGTGAGCGCATCCCGGGCGCCTCTCGTCGTAGAAAACCTGAGCACGACAGCAAATACTGCCCGATTTTGACAGAAAAAAAAATTTCTTTGAAACGGGGCGGGGGGGGGGTGGAACAAAACCCCGTCGTCGACCGGATGTTTCCAATTACAGGGGATCTAGAGAACAGCAAGGGGGGCGGGGCGGGGGCGGATGGAAAGGATGGGGCAAGATTTGGAGAAGGTGTAGGTTGCAGGTGGGAAGAGACGCGCCAGGGCAAAAGCAAGAAATGAGGCTTCTATGAGGAGCAGAGGAAAATAGGAAAATGAAGCAGAACTAGAAAAATGACAAAGTGTTGAGTGCTGATTTATTACAGAAGCCTCTGGTCATTTCCATATATTGAAATGCGCCCAAGCGGCCAGTCAGTCAATTTCTTTGGAGCTGCTGCCGCCGCTGCCCACGGGCTGCCCACGTGACTCCCCCTCAGTCAGCCTCTTTACCACCCAGCCCCCCGATACAGAGAGAAGAGGAGGAAAGAAAGAGAGTGTGAGGTGCAGGAGGCAGCTGGGTGCTGTAGTGTATTATTGGAGAATGAGACGTTTGTGTGGGTCTTTGCGAACGGGCGGGGCGGGGGGTGATGTGGCCCAGGAAGGGGAGAGGTGGGTTTCAAGCTGCATTCGAGTGCTACATCGGCACCTCTCTCTGTTTGGCATCTTTCCATCTCTCTCCCCCATTCCCCTCTCGTCTCTCTCTCCCCCTTCTCCCTGACTCTCCTCTTGTCCTCTTTATCTCTCCCCTCTTAATGGTTTAGAAAGGGGACAGAATACAGGGAGAAAAACCGATCTATTTCCAAACGCATAATAGGGATGGGTGTGGAGATGTAGGATATTCAAGTCAGATTTGATTTTGGTGTCTTTGATACTATCCGTCGTTTTGGTAGATTTTTCTTAAAGGCACACGTGCACGCGCGCACACACACAAACACACACACACACACACACACACACACAAATCCTAGATAAAAGCCAGTGAGTTGTTAAAAATGAATTTGCAGCATTAGAGCTGTTAGCATCATTCAGCAAGCAGCAAGCTTGATAATTTCCAGGTGTTGGGGAAAGCCGTTGTCCAGGAGCTCTTACAGAGCTTATAAATCCCTGTTGGGAGGGAGAGAAAAAAATCTTTGGAGGTGAATGAAATATCAAATCACAAGACTCCTATGTAGATTTATGATTGCATAAGAGGCTTGATCATTTCCATATACTGAGATGTGCTGTCCTCCTGAGTCTGCCCAGCCCTTCCAGGAGACGAAGCGCTCCGTTCTGCCTTGATCAATGTTGACTATGAAGCAAGAAAGGAGGGGGGGTGGTGGAAAGCAGGCTGGCACCAGATGGAGCGGGGTCTCGGGAAAGGTCAAGGTTAGCCCAGGCTGCTATTGAGTCGGTAGCAGCCTCACAGATAGATCTCTGCCTCGAAGGCACCCACTGGGGCTTCTCAAAATCAAATCTAATAGAAAAGGCAGTCACAGAATGAAATCGCTTCATCTGAATGCTAAAATTGTTATTAGGCTACATTAGAGAGATATCAGGCACGTGGTTACCAAAAAAGGGAGCATGCCTAGCAGTTTGTGTCTGAAAGAAAAGCTATGAATATGTTGATAACATCAGTAATGGGCAAGTAGAAGAGATGGATATCTTTATTTTCCCTGAAACCACATTAACATATTAAATGAACATGTTTGTTCCTTTTTTTAGCAGGACTACCCATACTTTGAATTGCTTAAAATTCTTTGGGGGAGGGGAGTGTGAAAAATCTTTTGATCCAGAAATAAGTGATTCTTATTGATCCAGAAGTTTGACTCACTCAAGGAATTTTGTTGGCGTTTTGTGCCAGGTGTATGCCTTTGGACATTTATTTCTCAGGCATTACATTAGGGGTTGACACCACCATAATAATCAGTCTTTCTAGCTTTGGACCACTGGAAATTGGTCAGAGGCCTTTCTTCCCCTTTCTTCATCTTCCCCCTCCTGTTTTTCTTCTTGCATTCTTTTTAGAGACTGAACTGTTTCTGGAGAAAATTTCATTTCACAGAAACCTCAGCCTTAGGAGAGAGCCTGGAACCAGTCTGTTCCGATAGCCACACTAGCATTTTTCAGACAGTCTCTCGCCCCAATTATCATAATGAAACCCACATTAGCTGTTTTTAACCTGCAGTACCGCCATATCTTAAAGAAGGATTTAGTCTTGTAAAATAAATGCGGGCTACACTAGATTAAACATGATGACTGCACTCCAAGGGTTAATAAATTTAGAATTAACAGATCATCCCAGCTTGATACAGCTACTATAGATGATTTAATATGCAGCCTAAGCAGGTTGACAGTCAGCTCACAGATGCAGATAAGATCAAACAGTCTCTTGATTCAATAGATTGAATGGTTGTAGTGAGAGTCTAGAAGGTGAGTGACACAACATATATGGCAGGGGTTCTGGTAAAGAGGAGCTTTTACTCCCAACTGCTGTTTTGTGCACCGGTTTTCTTTTTCTAATAGTCCACCCTCTGTTGCAATAAAACCCAGAGTGGGGGTTAAAAAAATTCCTCTAATCATAAAGAGTAATGGGTTCTTATTTAAGTTTTGAGTAAGGGAAAGATGGAACTATTTAATATTAAAATCTATTTCTAAAGAGTTCTGCCTGTCAAGTAGTAGCCACCAGCTCCTCTTCTTCTTTTGTCATGGGCTCTCAAACCAACAGACAAGACACAAGATTCCTGGGAGATGCACATAAAGGCAGGCTCACTGCCGAAATGATGTAGGTAATTTCCTCAGTCCTCTACTTTGCTCTAGCTGTGAAGATCTGATTATGGAAACAAGATGTGGAGCTAAGTTCAAATACAAACTCCACTACATAGTCACTGCAAAATGTTTACATTAGGAGAGAGCTTATGGTTCTGAAACTGATTTTTTAAAATAGCAAAACTTGTCTGGGGTGGGAGTTGGGGTATTGAGGGAGATCGAGGAGACTCCAACAGAAAAAGTTGAGTGTCTGTCCTCAAGGCTTGCTTTGGTGATTATAATCCTGAGTTTCTAGTATCCACCAAACTGATATTTTCTTGGTAGGTTTAATTTCCTTTTATCTGTTTCAACTGTAGTATTTAAACAAGAAGACAAAAAACAATTTTGATAGAAGTGTATGTGATTTAATGTGATAGACAAGTTTATAACAGTTTTTATGATTTGATCAAGAGCAAGGGCTCCTCCTAAACCCATTAGATTCTGTCATGTGAATATATATTCAGGCAATTTAAAAATGTATATTATGTATTCAATAGAGCGTCACAGGTCTGAATTGTATCATGTTATTCTTTTCTACCAGCCCCCCCACAAGTTCTTAATATGAAAATCTGTAAGAGTGGTTATAGAGCTACTGTAATCAGTGTTCCAATATTCCTAACTTAGTTGCTTCATGTATTTATTTCATTTTATTTTGAATATCAAAATGTCCAGTCCACACTATGAGCTAATGGCCCACAAAATTTTCCTATAGTAAATAAAGCCATTTAAAACTGTGTAATAGCTCCACACACTGTTAACACTAACTTTTTCCTTTCTGCTCTAATGTCCTAGTGGGTTGCAGGATATTCTTCTAATTCACAATATATTATCATTAGGTAACCTCTAGGAAATTCCTAGAACAATTCATTCTTTGGAAATGCTGTTTTAGATCTTGATGAAGTCTGTGTGTGAGTGCGTGTGTGTATGTGTGTATATGTCCAACACTATGTAACTTGCATATTAAAAGGGTTTGAGATAAAAGTGAATTTTCCAAATGTTATGCTGAGAAAGTGTTTAAATTGAACTTGTGGTGGGCAGGAGGGACTCTGAACTTGGATGTGGCTGTACCTGGAGCAGGGGCAGTGGGCATTTACTTGACATATTAACCAGATATACAGGCTTCTGAATTTTATTCTCCCTTTCTTGGACAACCTGTGATTGCAGCAGGGGGCACCACCAACATACGAATTACTTGGAAGTAGGCAGCTCCAGCTCTCTGGCTTCCCTTACCACTTGGAGGCATAACCACTGAAACAGTTATCTCTCAGAAATTTGCATATTTATGGTGCCTCCTGCAGGTTCCTGTGATTGCTTTACAGTCAGGAAAGGTAACAGAAAAATATATATCCTCCTTTAAAACATGAAAAAGGATCATATAGGAACAGTGCCTCTAATGGGAGACTAATCCTTATAAAGCCTATAGCATGAAATTTGTTTCCTGAACATTTTTGTTTTGGTTTTGTTTTAGGATTTGAAGGGAATATTTTGGAAGTTACAGGACTAAGTCTCTGAATCCCTGAAAATAGATACAGGAAAATACTTAATGTTTTGGAAAAAAATTAGCATAGACTTACTTATTCATTGAATGACTACCACTGAAGAAGAGAAAATTTCTTACAGGCAAGGAAAAGCCACCCAATAGATCATTTAAAAGCCTAGCTCCATGGCACATAGATTTTTTTTTAAGTCCTCGTCATAAGCAATGAACAAATGTGCAGTGTACCTTTGGATATAAAAGTTAATTAGGTCTCAGAAGAGAATAGTTTCATTTTTATTGGCTCTGAGTTCCAAGGATACCTTGGATACACCTTTCTTTCAGCCCTTTTTGACCTTCTTAGTGGAAGCTTCGTGGTCTAGACATTTAGGCTTATGGGGTTCTGAATGCCAGATTTTTGTTCCTCTACTTGCTCTCTTGAAAAGCATTCCACCAAAGTAAGCATCATGACTGAAATTAAACCCAGAAAAATTGAACTTATCTCCACCTCAGGACCCAGATGTGGTTAAATGTGCTGTTTTGTCAGGGGCTTTAGTTCAGCAAGAGATTTCATAGACTCTTTAGTTAGCCATGCCTGAACACAGGAATATGCAGGGAAGATGGAGGCCAAAGCTTTAAACTGGAGTCATCCTGCTTCTGTGTATCTTCATCAGAACCTCATCCTTATTTATCACAGGTGTACCTAGTTATTAGGTACAATTAGGATATTGTGCCTGATTTCCTTCCTTCTTAAAAAGCCAGTGAACAGTGCTCAGCAAACTGGTTATCAGGGGTCACCAGCAAACACCCCTAGTGATCGTGGGATTCAATCCACAGCTTTCTCTGTGTCTCACCCTTTCCATAAGAATGCCTATCAAAATCAGGGGGATAAAAATAATTTTTACTGCAATTAGACTTTATGTAATAAGGACACCATGTAGGAAAAATAATATGTGCTATCAATAATATGTGGTGACATAAATGCCCAGACTGCGAGTAGAAGGATTCTCTTATTACACATTAGTCACCTCAGTGTGTGCACTTGTATACTACCTTTCAGTGTAACATTAGGTGATAGATCTGTTTGTTATTCTGACTGGGGAAATTCTCATTAAAATAATTATTGCCATCATTTTGTGCAAGTTTTTCCACAACATTTAGGCATTTGGTATTATGATAAAAAATAAATATATATGCTTCTGAATTAATATTTATTTTCTTGCTGCTGGTTAATCTGTCATCCCTAAAAAAAATAAGTAAAGGTACCAACTGAAATCTTTGCCCCTTTTGGCTTCCATTATGAAAATTTTCTTCCTTAGAGAATATTTTAAAATGGGAAATAATGAATTGCAGTTTTTTAGCATCATTATAAATGTACTAACTGTGGATGTTTCTACAAACCAGATATCATGTCAGTCTTACCAAGGGTAAAATAGCTGAAAACTTGCACCTGGCCTTAACATGTAAATATCTTTCTTTGTTACATTAATTTTAAGATATTAAAACCCTTAAATGTGAAGACATTAGAAATAAGGCAATCCTTCTTGGAATTCTAAAGAAAATGCTAAAGCTCCTTAGCATATCAATTTTTAAAAAAGAAGTAGTTCCTGCTTGGCTTAAAGTTGCTCTTCAGTTTGGTTTATTTTTGCTAAAATAAAAGAAAAAAATTGAGAGTTGCAAGTTCTCATTCAGGAGAGTTGTCTTGTAAAACTTATATTTTAAAGTGAGCATATTTTAAATTTTCTAGAACTTTTAAATCAACACATGCAAAAGACCTATAATCTTGGTCAAACTCCTTTTACATGTTCAGTATTCAAATAATGAATGTATATGCATTCCCCTAAAGTATTCATAACCAGAAGCTGAGTTTATTTTGAAAATCCACTGATTTCATGCTTTCTCCTACTAATAAAGCTATGAGTTCAAGATTCAATATTTGGGGAATAAATGACCATGATTCTTCACCAATCATATTTGAAGAGCACAGTGATATATCTTAGCTCTCTGAGCCAAGCCCCACCTCAAAAAAAAAAAAAAAAAAAAAATCACTGTTTGGGAATGTGTGTGGGGGGGTTGCCAATGTAAGGTAATGAACTTCACCTCTGAGAACTAGCTAGAATAGGTCTTGATATTTAAAGAAGGTGATACCTAGAGAATCAGGCTCCAGAATGACTCTCTCAGAGTTACTCTGTGTTACAATGCACTTGAAATTTGACTATTTGCATATCTTATTGCATTTCAAAATCTGAGATTGAGAATAATAAAAAGGACATTTCCTTTATGATAGATGGAATTTTTTTTAAAAGTTTTTGGGAATCTAATTGCCCACTTCATAAGTCTTTATTCATATACTAGACGTTTTCTTGAGCTCCTACTTTGTGCTGAGGGGAGAAAATATAAAAGTGACACTGGCCATCATAAACCCTAACAACCCAGGACTTCAGCAAGTAGTGCCTTTTATGACATAAGTTATCATATGAAATACATACAGAGACATGTAATTGTTTCTACCCGATGCAAACAGACCTATAGTTTATAATAAGTAGGTTGGATAGCAAAGCAAAGGGCCCATACCTTTTAGCTATTTAAGATGTGAAATAATCTAACTTCCTATTATACGAGTATTTGTTAGTGAGCAGACACAAATACCTGTGTGTTTTGCCAGCAGCAGCAACTGAAAATGCATTTATGGAATTCATTCCTTATTTCGACAATGTACTAAATACCTACTATGTGTTAGGGAACTGAAACAATGTCATTTTAAGAATAATGCATTCACAAATGCATGCCAGGAATAGTCTGTAATACTGCCTACAAAACAAATGGTAATATAGAAAGCTCATTTCTCAAAAGGAATGAGTGAAGCTATTTCATAACATGATAAAAACTGTGAAAACAATAGATTATCACAGTGATTCATGACCAAACTTCATTATTTGATAACCATTCTCATTTCTAGAAAACCAAGTTCTTTTTCCAGAAAGTAGAAACTGGTGTCAGAAGTGACCAGAGCTGTATCACTTTATATAGATCCTTGTTAACCTCTTAGAACTGTTCTCAGCAATATGAAGCTGAGGCTACACAAAGCAAGGAGGATATTGTTCGTTTGTTTTCAGCATGTGTAGTGAACTTTATGTGACAGGATTACCTGTGTGTGTCTTAGGGAAAAATACAAAAAACAGAAAACAAAAACAAAACCAAACAAAAGCAAAAATCAACCAACCAAACAAACAAAAAACAAAAGCAGAGACATGTCTCATTTTTGCTCAGTGCAGTGCTCCATAAAGAAAGGATAACAATTCTTAAGACCAGGAACCTAGAGATCTGGAGATTTAGAAGACTGACCTATGTATGAAATATTTTTTAAAGGAGAAAGAGAGACAGAAAAACAGACACATTTTTATGTGGCCCAGAGTAAAAGAATACAGAATTTTGTTTCTACCCAAGCTGCCAAAGAAAGATGAGAAAGGATAAGCATTTTCTACCAGGAAAGTTCCATTTGCTGAATTTGGCGGGAAAAAAAATACTAATGACTGTCAGAAAAAAAAAAATAATAATAATAAGGTGCCTTAATATCTAGAAAAGGGACTAGAATAGCCCCAGATATTCAGTGCTCCTGGGAGTGATTGGCATGCATCTGGACTAGGTATTTGTTGGGTTTATGAGAAACTGGCAGAGAAAGTACTCGAGCCTGGTGACACGTTTCAATGACTGATTCTCTTTTGTCACCCAGCTAATTCCAGAGAAGACCAACGAAGGCTAGTGCGAAGTGAGAATGATCACAGCCTTATGGTGCTTGCTGGCCTGACTTGGTGGTCTGATCGCAGGCAGAGAAAGCAGAGAAAAGGGACTGCTCTTCTGGAATGAGAAGGTTTCTAAATGCAGATGTGGCTGCCGTACAGCTTTTGCTGGGTCTTTCTGAGTGAAGTCAGTGACCTAATGGACTGCCAAGAGTACCTAGACAAGGCCACATCTTGGTGTGGGCACGGAGTTGCATTCATTTGAAAACTTCATTTCTTCCTGATCTTTATGAAATGACTTTTCTAAAGAATCAAAAGTCAGAGAATGAGTTCAGCTTCCTAATCTTTCATCTTTCATTCCATTTCTGCTGCCCTCTGGCGGACATGTTAACTAGAAAAACCACCACCATCATCACCTTCCTCCTCACTACTATCCATGACCACCACCACCACCACCACCTCCTCTATCATTATCATTATCCTCACCATCATCACCACCATAACCACCATCATCCTTGTTTTCTTCATGCATAGAATCAGCACCCTCCACATCATCATTAATAAGTATTAATTACATACTACAGTAAAGTTATACCAGGTTAAAAGCATATAATTCAAAACTCCAGGCCATTAGACAATCCAGGATAAATTCCTCATCAATCTTTCAGTTATTCAGACAGAGAAATATATGGTATTTATGTGCAGTCCCAGGGTAGTTCAGTGCTGGCTACATCACCCAAGCTGTTGCTTTCCAAATAAACCAAGTGATACCAAGAAAGTAACAACACTTATGAAATAAAATGTTAATACTCTTTGCATCTGCACTTGCATGTTTACTGCAGCACTGTGCACAATAGCCAAGATATGGAATCAACCTAGATATCTACAAATGGATGAATGGATGAAAACATGCAGTGTGTGTGTGTATTATTCAGTCACAAAAAAATCAAGTTCTGTCATTTACAGCAACATGGAGAGAATGGAGGACATTATGTTAAATGAAATAAGTCAGGCATAGACAGACAAATACCACAGATTCTCACTTATATGTGGAAGCTAAAAATGTAGCATCAAAGCAGTAAGACCAGACTAGTGGTTAGCAGAGCCTGGGTAGAGGGATGGAGGGAGGATGGTTCATGGGTACTGGAGTGCAAATGGATGGGAGGAACAACTTTTAAAGTTTTATAGCATCATAAGTTAACTATGTTTGATGATAATTAATTTAATATTTCAAAATACCTACTAGAGAGAGTTTTGTTCTCAACACAAAGAATGATGTATGTCAGAGGGGATAGATATGGCAATTACTTTGATATGATCATACACATTGCATATGTATTAAAATGCCACACTGTACCCATAAAGATGTACAATTAATATACATCAATGAACAATAAAAATGTTTTTAAATAATACTTTATTTTTTATCACATAGTTGATATGATATAAAGAAGATATAAAGTAACTTCTTTTTTTTTTCTTTTCTTTTTTGGTACTGGGGATTGAACTCAGGGGCACTTTACCACTGAACTATGTCCCCAGACTTTTTAAAAATTTATTTTCAGACAGGGTCTTGCTAAGTTGCCCAGCTGGCTTCAAACTTGTGACCCTCTCTCAGCTTCCTGAGTCTCTGGGAGTATATATGCGCACAATGCAAGTGTGTGTCAATTTCTTTTCTTTGGTAAATTCATACTTTTTAAAAAATCATAATGTAACACTAAATATATACCTCTCTATATGTAAGAGGGTGCAACATTCCTTGGCATTTAGTCTTGATTTTTGAGTTGTCTCTCTTTGTGTGTGTGTGTGTGTGTGTGTGTGTGTGTGTGTACAGATATACAAATGTAGGCACACAAACCCCACACATACATACTCCAGGATAATAAAATAATAAAACTTGCAATAAGAGCAAAAAGTACTTGTCCAAATAAAGGGCTAACTGCCTATAAAATTTCCTTTTAGACAGTGAGGTCATAGCTAGAAGTTGGCAATAAGACCATCTGAAACCACTAAAAATCATTTCTGCAATTCTGAGAGAGAGAGAGAGGGAGGGAGGGAGAGAGGGAGAGAGAGAGAGAGAGAGAGAGAGAGAGAGAGAGAGAGAGAGAGAGAGAGAGAGAAAGAGAGAGAGAGAGAGAGTGTTATATCTCCAAAATCTGCAGCTGAGTTATTCTGCCTTTTATAAAACAACTTCACATCTGGACTGATAACTTGAATTCCACCCAGTGCCATTTAAATAGCCCAAGTTATAAACCTCTTAAACTTGGGGTTTATAATAGAAACACTGACAGACCCTTAACTATAGTGCCTCTATAGTAATGAAAGCACAACTATTTCATTATAGCAGTGTCTGGCGAGGCTGCTATAATTAAGAGTCTGTCAGCGTTTCCATTATAAACCCAAATTTTAAGAGGTTTTTAACTCACATTGTTTTAAATCACATTGGGCTGAAACTTGCTGTACAAAATGTCAGACCAGATGTGTGTGTGTGTGTGTGTGTGTGTGTGTGTGTGTGTGTTCTTTTATTTAAAAAAAAAAAAAAAAAAAAAAAAAAGATGGAGGTTGTTTTTAAGATTGGGTGTGAAAAACACATATTGAAAAAATTACTCCCTTGCTAGAAGCAAAAGTTTCATGGGGGGGGGGGCACAGAGAATAAAGTCCAAAATATCTTTTATTTTTGGTTGTTTTGATTGCATTTTTCCCCTGTTAGAAGTGCTCTCATTTGGGAAAGCAGATTTGTACATATCCAAAAAGTAATGTTAAAAAAATGAATCATTTGATACTGGTTTTTTGATACTGGCTTATTTGGAAGATACATGATAATGTAGGCTGCTGAATATGATGGAAATATCTTGCCTTGTATTGTTAATTGTGCAGCTGCTCTGATACTCGGGATAATCTTTTTTGAGCTCACTGTCCTTGGTGGGAATCACTTTTAGGCTTAAATGCACTCTCACAGTAGGATTGCCTGATCAAAGCCGTATTGGTTTCTGGGGAAATGAATAGAGTTTGGACCTTCTCATGAATGTGGTGATAGGATTTATTATTCTCTTAAAGACCATTCATTGAGCATCTACTGTGTGCTGAGTATTGCACAAGGAAATCTCTGCACAGAACATACATGGGACTGGCAACATTGCCCAACACCTGTGTATCTTATCAGCCATATGTTAGGGCTCTAAATTATTTCACCCAGAGTTCTAACCAGAACTCCTTCTCTCTTCAAAGGGGCCTCTTAAGTGGTGAGACTGCTACCCCTCCCCCATACATTATTGACTCAGCATACAACCACCCAGTCTAGAGGCAAGTGTAGACTTACTTAGAGCAATTCAGCTTTTCCCTTCCTTTCTTCCTTTCTTTTCTCTTTCCTTTTGGATGGGTCCATTCAGGTATATGAAGGAGCCCTCCAGCTCCCAGAGGGCCAGGGAGCCTTTGGAGAGAGTTGCTAGACTGAATAATGGTTCTACCAGGAGCCCCCTGGGGAAAGTCTGTTTTTATAGAGGTGTGTCTACTGTCCTCCAGGGACCCCCTTGGGTCTCAGCTTCAGGGTAACACTGGGGATAGAGGAAGACAAGGAAGACCACCCCGTTCCTCAAACACAATCTCCCTCCTTTTAAAATTCATTTTCCATTGTCTAACACCTTAGCACACCACCCTCAACAGCTCCAGATTCGAAACCTACATCAAGTGCAGGATCCAAACCTAAATTTTATTTGTATGAAGAAAACTGCCCATTCTCTATTTTCTGATCTGACATTAGGAAAAAAAAAAATAAAATAAAAGCAGGAAGAAAAAAGGATGAAAGGATGAAGTCATAAAAACAAGGTGGGATTGACTATTTTTAATCATTCATTCAGTCATTCATTTATTTATCTTTAAGTCTATATAAAAGTGTTTTCCCCTAAAGGCAGACAGTGAATATTTTATTTTAATCTCGTAGTTTCCATCGAGACAGACCTTTTAACCCTTCATTCTCCAGCTCAGTCCGAGTCCCCCGCGCCAGGCGATCCTTCCTAAGAGGGCTGAGGCTGTATTAAGTCTCCCTCTTCGAGCTGTTTGTTGACCACATTCACGTTCAGAGCCCTGGAGCTAAAAGCACTTTACACCATAAAATAAAAGCACTGTCTTTTTTTCTAAAAGGTTACGTCTGGAGGCCACGCGGCTCATACTTCATACCGAAAACTACTGAAAGGACTATGAAATCCTCTATGATTTACACTCTCTCGCTGCATTAGGGTATAGATCTACTCGACTCTAAAAATACGGTGGGTTTCTAACCGACGTGAATATATGTGCATTATTTCAGAAAGTCTGTTAGAAAACTTGTCAACACATTATAAAGCATAAACCAGGACTTGGCTATTAAGTACGGAGATCAGAGGCAGAATATATACTGCAGGAAGTACTGGGGAGTCTCCTCCGCCGGCAAGATAAAAAGTGGGAGGAGGGGCGGGGAGGGGTCGTCTGTTGGCCTGGAGTTTACATGCAGTGTCGTCACCAAAGGTTTGGGAAAGAGCCCACAGAGCGTAATTACCCTCTCAATGCAAGCAGAAAAGGTTCTACAACCCCAAACGAAGTTAGCTGAACGACCAGAAAAATAATTTTAACGTTGTCATAATTTATTGCTTTCTAAAAGCCACTTCTGGAAAGGTAAATATACTTATTGTGTATCCAAGTGTGCACGTTTAAAGTGACCTTTCACCCCCTCTACAAAACCACCTGCATCATTAATCAATACTTATGTAATATTTTAAAATCTCTTAAAACAACACTTTCTTTACTTCTTTAAACACAAGTAGGAACCCTCCCCCTCCCCCACTTTTGGTCTCTGTAGCAAGCATCCAGCAGCGATGAGGGAGGGGGCGTCACCCGCACCGCAGACCAAGAGGGAATCGGGAGGGGGGGGCGGTTCCGCGACGAGGAGAGATCAAATGCCAATGCACAGCCCTAGTTTTCTAGACTGGGTGAAATCTGGCTGGGGGAGGGGCGGAAGAGGAGGGCAGTTCCCATTTCACCTGGGCATTTTATGATGGTGAAATTAAATATATGTTAATGGTGGAAACGTCGCTCCTTACCTCTCCATTGGCACCCAGGGAAAGCAGCTGCAAAGCTGGCTTTTTAATGTATGTTTTAAGATGTGGTTTCGGAAGGAACCCCCTGGAATCTGAAACAAGTGCAATAACATAGCAGACCTACTTGTAACTAAGTGCTTAATTTCCTATGATTTTTTTTAAAGAAAATCAATAAAATGTTGCCAGTTATTTATTGGAAATAACCACAGATAGCAGCCCTGATAGGGTGCCGGTTTTAGAGAGCACACAATTGTGTAATGAATTGTAATTCAGAAGACTGTTAAATGTGAACCACAGAACCTTTCAGAGGTAATAAAGTCATTACTTTTTACACTACAGCCAACCCTGAAAAGCTTTATACACACCATTATATATAAATCACACATATACAGTATATATTTCCCCAACACAATTCTCCCATTTATATATCTTCTCTCTATATGGACTTTTATGGATGGATGGGAACAAGATTCAAATTTGAAAAGCTCCGTCCTGAAAGAACCTGACTCACCATTGTTACCTGAAGGGGCTTTCATTTTATTTATTTATTTTTCAAAGGCCTCTCAGTTGTACTTTCTTCTTCCCTTTCCTTACCTTCCCTCCAGACGTCCACCTCATTGTCCCCTCCTACCCTTGCCTTGGCATTTTTTTGGTAGCTCAGAGGCTGATTTAACAAGACAAAAAAACCAGATAGTAGAGATGCTGACCTGCTCTGAAGAACTCAGTGAAAAGGGGAAATGGTGTCATGCACACGCTACAGAGCTTTACTGCGAGTGAATCTTCCTGCTTCTTAAAAAGAACTTGAGGTCTTCCCCCCTTAAAATGGAGGGAAACAATAACAACAACAAACCCCATTTACACAAACCCAGTCCAGCCCACACCTCTCCTAAGGCTCGGTATCAAAACCTTCTTTCCTTCCTTAGAGGGGCCCGAAGCTTCACCGAGCTAGGCAAGCCAGTCATTTTGTAATAGGTTTGAAACTTTCCTAAGACGACGCAGGAATAAACAGTCGCTTGCGGGAGAAGCTGGGAGGTGGGTGAGCGCGTGCAAGCCCGAGGCCCTTGCTTAAAACAATAAAGCCCCCCGCCGGTTGGGTGAATTTACGGAAACGACACCTCTCAGGCTGAGGAGGGGGATGAGAAGACACGAGGGGATGTGGAGCCGCTTGGAGGAGAGGGAAGGAAGGCTTCTTGCTCTGCAGACACACTTACACATGTCCACCTGCAGCTCGGGGTTTCTCGGGCCGCGGCGACCCGTCTCTACCCTGCACCCTCCTTGCCTCCCTTGGACTTAAGTCCATCCCCCGCCCCCCTCCGGCCCTTCCCGATTTTGAATCCAAGCGCGATCTCCCAGGCGGCGGCGGCGGCGGCGGCGGCTGCTGCTGCTGCAGGGTGGTGCAGGCAGGCAGGGAGGCTGGGAGGCGGGAGACGCCGGGGGACTTTGCAGGCACGTTTCTGAATAAACTTTCCAATCGCAGGGGGTGCTGTTGCTGTACATTTTACGTAAAACTGAAAGTATCCCACGCCAGAGTGAAGCCCGCTTTTTGACAGCGGCAGCGCGCGCGTGTGTGCGTGTGTGCATTAAAGAGACAGGGGTTTATTTCCAACAGGTCTTCCCTAATTTCCAGGGAACGTCTTGCGGAGAGGCGAGAAGGGGCTGCGGGCTCAGGGTTGTGCGCCACGGCTGCGGGCGTCTGGGGAGTGAGGCGCTGACCTGGGGCGGTCATCTCGCCACCGTGGCCTCCCCGCGGCTCCTGAGAGCCAGTCACTCTCTCCTTTCCCCATTTTCTCTTTCCCTGGGTAACAGCACAGGAACTGTTGTGCTTCGCCCATAAGAATCATTTTCTTTCTATCCCTCTGTGCTTTTGCAGTTGCTCTGGAGTGGGAGGGGGTGTGTCCCTCCCTGAGACCCGGCTCGGGGACCTCCCGCGGAGCCCAGAGCACGTTCCCAGGGACTGGGACTCCAGAGACTGCCCGCGCTTTGTCCTCCGGCCCTCGGCCGCTCACAGAGAGGTGGAAGCCTTAGTGCCTCAATCGACCCGGCCCCCAGCACTCCCCTCCCCGGGCTGGAACCCGCCCTGACTCTGGCTCCTCGGTCTTTATTCCTCCGCTTCTGTCCCTACGACCCTTGAGAGCTGGGAACTCGGTGCATCCAGTTGCTTTAGACCCAGTTGCTTGTTGGGGCTCTCCTATCCTGGGTCCCTGGTTTGGCATGGGGGCCCCCTCCGTCCCTTGGGCCCAGGCCCGCGCCGTTTCCCTCACCCCAACCCCCTCCCTCGAGGCCGCCCAGGCTCCGGGAGGCCCTGGCGCTACCCTTCCGGACCCGCAACCCTCCAAACTTGGGCTGGATTCCGCTTCACCACGCGCTCCCTCCCGCCTCCCCTTGCCCGCTGCGGAGCTGTAACTTGGAGGCTCAGCTCTCAACTTCGGGTGATTTTTCTTTCCTGTCCTCTCCGTGGGCAAAGTTTCCTGAGCGCTGCCGCGGGCTCGGGGCTTTCACTTCGGGCCCGGGCGTCAGCAGGCAGGGAGCGAGAGCGGCGGCAGCGGGGAGGGGAAGTGGGTGTGCGCACCGAGGAGGGTGTCCGGGAGCAACTCTACCTGGCTTCCCTCCGCCCGCGCCTCCCTGGCCCTGGGTTGCAGCCTCCTGGGGCACTCTTCCTCCCCTCCCCCCTTAAATAATCTTTCATTTTAGGGTCCGCGTGTGGCGGGGGGGAGCAAGGCACAAGTCTTGCTCCCCCCCTCCCAACCCGCCGCCCCTTTCTTCTCTCCCGGCCACGCCACCGCCGCGGCGCTCGCTGCGGCCACTGGTGAGCCAGCGGCCCCAGAGCCCCCTCCCCTTCACCCGCCCCTCCCCCAGGGGCCGCGTCTGGCGTCTGCAGAGCCCCCCGCCCCGCACCTCCCCCGCCCCGCACTGGCCATTGGCTTGTCCTGGTCTCTTTTTCATGTCCAGCCCCTGATGTGTGTCCATTGGTGTGAGCTTCCCCTTCCCTCCTCCCCTTCTCTCCTGCTCGCCCTGCCCATGTTTTGTGTGTCTCTGTCCATCCAGACTCCTGACGTTCAAGTTCGCAGGGACGTCACGTCCGCACTTGAACTTGCAGCTCAGGGGGGCTTTTGCCATTTTTTTCATCTCTCTCTCTCTCTCTCTCTCTCTCTCTCTCTCTCTCTCTCTCCCTCTATCTCTCTTCTCTCTCTCTCTCTCTCTTTTTTTTTTTTTTGCTTAAAAAAAAAAAAAGCCATGACGGCTCTCCCACAATTCATCTTCCCTGCGCCATCTTTGTATTATTTCTAATTTATTTTGGATGTCAAAAGGCACTGATGAAGATATTTTCTCTGGAGTCTCCTTCTTTCTAACCCGGCTCTCCCGATGTGAACCGAGCCGTCGTCCGCCCGCCGCCGCCGCCGCCGCCGCCGCCGCCGCCCGCCCCGCAGCCCACCATGTCTCGCCGCAAGCAAGGCAAACCCCAGCACTTAAGCAAACGGGAATTCTCGCGTAAGTAACCCAATAATAGTAATAATAATTATTAATAATCACGAGAGCGCGCAGGACGAGAAGCAAGAGCGAGGGGGAGAAAGAGGTGTGTGCATGCATTTTTAAAATTTTCACGTGAAAAACCTCAGAGTCGAAGTAAAAGAGATTAAAAGGGAAAAAATACCCTCATCACCTCTCGAATCACAGTCGTGTGTGCACTTTTGAGATAGCACACACCTTTCAATTTTATTTAATTTTACAAAAATTTGACTCCTCCTCTTTCCTCCTTTTCCGCCGCTTTATTTCTCTTTTCAAAAAGGAATGCAATGAAACCGCCCCCCCCCCGATTTTGCAAAATAATGAACAATGCTAAGGATGGGAACAACTCACAGGCAAACCTGGGGGTGGGAGCTGGAGGGAAAAGAGGTTGCTTTCACTCACCGTAGGAAAACTGAGGGATGGGGGGAGGCATTCCAAGTCTAAAAAAACAATTCCTGGGGAGAAAAGATCGGCCCTTGGACACCAAAGCGCTCACGGTCAAGTGTGCAGCGGGAGGAAAGTAGTCATCCTCACAATAGTGAGAAAGTGGGACTGTGGAAAGGGGCCCCCGGCGCTCCTGAGTCTGCGGAGTCGGGAGAGGGGCTGCGGTGGCGGGGAAAGCCTGGTGACCGAGAAGGACAGGAGACGCGGCCGGCGCTGCCGCCTTTTGTTCCGGCCGGAGGTGGGTGTTTGTCCCGCTGCCTTTTGTGCCGGCTCCTAGTGCTTGCCCTTCTGCGCCGCCGCCGCCGAAGGCAGGAGCGAGGGCCGGGGGAGGAGGCAGCCGGGGGGCACGCGGGAGAGGGAGGGAGGGTGCTTGGGCCGCGGCCGCCCGGTTGCGGCTGCCCGCCCCTCCCGGCGGAACCTTAGAGGCGGCAAGGAGAAGACGTGCAAAATAAATAAATAAAATTTGAATTAAATTAAACAAGGCAAGAGAATGTACAATTTCTTGCCCTCAAACAGAAGTCAAACGCTCTGCCAGCCCTTTTCTTCACCATTTTCCCCCCCCCCCCCCCCGGAAAAATCTCACAATCTCTAATCGGGGGAAAAAAAACATTGACAATCACCCCCTTCCCCCAAACCCCTTCAGTGGTAAACTTAGAGCGCCGGCGGCACAGAGAGGGAGCGAGGAACTCCCTCCTCTTACTATTTTTTGGAAGATTTTCAAAAAAAGTGGAAGTGGATTTTGATTGGGAAAAATCTCGTGTCTGAATGTTTACAAGCACCGCGTGTGCGGGAGCCTCCTGCCAACAAACAGACAGAGGACCGTGCGCGGCGCGGCTGCCCGGGAGCAGGCGGCGGCCTCGGCCGGGCCTCGCGCGACCTCGCCGCGCCCCAGTCTAACCCCGGATCGCCCACCCCGCGCCCGCCGCCCACCCGCCAGGCATCGCGGCTGGCCAAACTGCTACTCGGAGCCTGTCGGGTCCGCGGTCTCCGTCCACCTCCAGCACAATGCCCACATCTCCTCCCGACCTCCCAGACTGTGAAATCGGCTGGATGAAACTCGGTTTTGCAAAGCATTTTTATTTTGCAAAGCAACTGTGTAAGCACGTTCTGCGCGCCTGCTCCACTTAGCCCCGGGTACTCTCTCGGTTTTCTATAGCTTCGGACCCGGGGGAGGTCACCACGTGCTTTCCCTGCCCCCTCCCACTCTGTCCGGCCACCAGCCTCTTGCACCGGACCGTATCCAGACCAGGTTGACGAAGGGGGTGGGGTAGGGGAGAAGTGTGTTCGAATATGCATTTTGGGGCTACTGGATCCTAGGACCCTGCACGCTCCACCTTTAGGTTCTTGTTCTTTACCTTGGGCCTGGCTTGGTCGGGGGTCCTCGTGAGCCTGTGTGAGGGGGGAGTTGTGGTGGTGGTGGTGGTGGCTAACTCCAATTGAGCTGCGCCTGGGAAGGCGGGCGGTAGGCAATTAGGAAAGTTTGCGATTAAGAGAGAGAAAGACGTGAGAGGGCCCGCATCAAACCCTGCTCCCGCATTCATGACTCTTTTAATTTTTGATGTAAGTTTAAAGGACCACCTATACTCGTTTCTGTATTTTTTAAAGGTGGGGGTGCGCACAGGGAATTGAATTTTTCACTGGGTCCTGGAAGTTGTCACACACTTCGGAAGCTCCCCCGCCCGGGCACGTTGCGGGGCCCTCCCTCTCCCCACCCCCGCGCATCCCTCCCTCGCGCTCTCCCCCGCCCCCCACTCCCCGGGCCGCGCCGGATGCGGAGCAGACGCGGCGCGCGGCGGTGTGAAGTTACAACCCGGCCAGGTACCGGCGGGAAGGAAGGGCAGTGTTCGCAGGACTCGGGAAAGCCGGGCCGTTCGGAAGGATGCAGTGGGGGCTCAAAGGACCGACTGGGGCGCGCAGTGCGAACTGCTCCCTGGTACCTCCTCCCTCTTGGGTCCATTTCGGGACACTCCAAGATGGGAGGGTTAGTCTCCCCGCCTGTCCCAGTGCGGGCACTGGGTTAGGGGGCCAGATTTTGTGGGGGCATGGAGATCTCTCCTTTCTCTTATTTTCTGGGTGCGCAGGGGGTGGGTGGGAGTCATTCCTGGTCTTTAGGACCCCCCCCCCCCCCCTTGCTACGTGGGCCGAATGAGCCATTCGGTCGCTAGGAGGCAGAACAAGATCAAGAAAGCTCAGCGAACTTGAACCTGTACCAGAGCCTCCCCCACCCCCTGCCCGGCGTTCCTTGGCCAGGGAGGGACGAGCTTTGCGAGGGTGGGGGTGGGGGTAACGAACGGTTGGGCAGAATTCCCTTTCTTCCCCCCACCCCCATCACCCCTTGTGTCTTTGTTCTTCATTTTGACTTTAAAAATGCTTCTGGCCAGGGCCGGGAAGAGGAGACCCGGCGCGCGGCCGCCACCCCTGTGTGCGAGCCGACGAGACCAGTGCGTGTCGGGCGCGGAGCGGGGTGCAGTTTTCGCTTTCTTTCGGGCCAGGCATTTTTGGTACGAAGGAAAGGGGAGTGCGCGCTCTCAGGCTTCAGGGCACCGCCGAAGGGAGGAATATATAGCAAGTTTGCATTTAGTCTCCAGGTTCACTTCTTCCAACCCCTCATCCCCGCGCAAAGCACAGGTCTCGGCGGCTAAGGCAAGCTTGCCGGGCGGCTCGGCAAGCCCCCTCCCCGCCTCCCGCAGCTCTCGCCTCGGAGCCCGAAGTCACAACAATAGTAATAGTTATCATCATAATGATGCGGGCAAGCAGCGTCATTAATAATGAATAACCGTGGCCGCCGCCTGACGCACACCGGGTACCCAGACTTACGGGGGGAAAGCATTTGCACGGATCCTGTAAAGTAAAGAGTGTTAGCGTGTGGACACAGAATGAATTTCAGGACCCGCGCTTGTGGGATGCTGGGGGGGCGGTGTAATGAAACCAAGACTGCACCAGATTAACCAGCCGAATTTTCCAAACCTCACTTCCCTTTTCACCAACTGGCGGGCCTAGGGAACCATCACCCCGCGGCCAGGCTGGATGGGCGTGCACGCTGCGGTGGAGGCCCCTGGCTGCCCGCCGCCTCCGGGCCCTGGATCCCGGGCCCCAAGGCCGCTGCTGCACGTGTTCGCAGCTAGCGCGGCCAGATCCTGTAGCCTGAAGGCTGATCGCTTTGTGCCTCAGAGTCCGGGCGCCCAACTTCACTTTCTGCACTGCCCACCCCATGCTGGGCCCCCGGGCCCGGGCCTGTAGCCTCTGGCTTCGCTTTTGTTTCTTTGCTTTTCCCCCTCTGCATTTCAGCCCCCGTTTGCTTTACCCTGTTAAGAAAATTCAAGAGGAAGGACTTGGAAAGCAAACTTGAAGACACATCTCCTTTTACCCCTCCCCCCTCCCCAGCAGCCCTCATTTCCCTTGCTTCTTCCCGACATGTCTTCTAAGGATTTTTTTTTTTTTTTTTTTTTTTTTTTTTTTAAATTTATTCTTCTGCAACTACAGAGAGAGGAGAGATCTCAGTCAGCCTTCGGGACATTGAGATGTTCCAGTAGGTTTTGCTGAACGCAGAAGCATTTTATTTTCTATTTCTTCCTTCTCTTGTAAAGAGAATTCGCGGCTAATTATTATGATTATTTGCCCACTCCCTTCCACTTCAATCGAGGACTCCCTGCTTTGTAGCCAGAGTTAGGCCGGAGCTTAGAAACGATGGTTTTATTGGGGGGAAGAGGATAGAGTTGAGTCGATGGAGGGGGTAAAATGATTGAGGTTAGAAATGTTTTTAGGGAAAGAGGAATTTGCATTAAAATACAGAGAAATTATCTGATGCCCAGAAAGGAAATGTTGATTGCCACTGAGAAAAGATGTCAATGCAAATCAGTAGACTGCAACAAGAGAATTGTATTTTCATATTTTCTTTGTGCCCCACTTCGTCTGATTTTTAATAATATAGCAGCAATAATAAAAACACGTTTTGGTCTTTCTCTGAACATTTCTAACCAAATGTTTTTCAAGGAGCCGATGTTAAACGTATTTCATACATTAGGATATAATTCTTGTTAATTAGCAATAATTTACGTTAAGAGCATAGAAAATGTTGAGGTTACAGGTTTTATATCTGTACATTTGATCATCTTGTTATTTTCAAGAACTTTGCCTCCTATAAAATTAATTAGGTGAAATGTGGAGGTGTAATCAGCAACCTGTGAATTACCACTTCATTTCCTGGTTTTGATTGTAAATCAGTTCAGTCACTACATTTAGAAGACTTTAACCAAGTCTGTTTTGTACCGAATTACCTTTAACTATTTGATACCTAGGAGAATATTTTCTTTTGCTTTTAAATAATACTCCCACATTTAGGCCTTGGGAATTAAAAAAACAAGTAAACCCAATTTTTAATGGCGGAATTTGTAAAAATGTTTTAACTTTAATAAAATATTTTTTTCTTGAGTCTCCTCCGGTCTGCAAACCTTAGCACCTATAGTTAATGCTAAACAACAACAACAACAGCAAAAAGCCAACATTTATCAGTGTGTACTTCATTCAGATAGCAGGGATCTTGGAGAATGAGTTCCCTATTTCATTCTTCACTTGGTCAAAATGAAAGCAAAATGTTGGAGAAAAATGACAGAAAGGCACAAAGCAGAAGCACTTCCATTCCTCTCCTTTTATTTGAGAAGTATGCATGTGCATTTTGAATTTACCATTTGATCAGAATGTTGGGCAAAGAAACATTAAAGTGCTGACTTTGCTGTCTTTATTAGTAGGGATATAACCTTCATATTCCTGTAGTGACCTTATGTTAAATTAGGAGGTGTACCAGAGGCTAGAAATTATGACATGTCCTACTTGAGCACAGGTGCAGCTAGGCAGGACTCTCTCAATATTATTTCACCTAGCACATCTGGGAGTTACTCCAGATCTTCCCCCTCAATATTCAGCCTGGGTAGGGTTGAAATAAATTTAACCTGAGTTCACTGGATTTTTGCACTTTATCAAAATCTGTTCCAATATTCTACACTCAAATTAAAATCTATTTTTTGATTCTCTGTGGCTTTAAGTTCATTAAATGTGAAATTGGCAGCTTGCTAAAGAAGGTCAGACTGATTAACTGTTTAAGACTTGTACATTTTCTGCTTCACTTTTTTTTTTAACTGGCAACATTCTGGTCGTGTTTTGTATTTTATGATTTTTTTTTTTTGAGGGGATAGAGCAAGCATAAGATTTCATAAGCAGAGACTTCTCAGATCTCCTTTCCCCTCTGGAAGGTTAAAAAAAAAAAATGATAGAAGCGGTTCAAATAGATGCTGGAGTATTTTGGTGCAAAGTTAAAAAAAAAAAAAAAAAAGAAAAACAGGAAAGAAAGACATGTCTACCTTGTTATACCATCCGCTGGTGATTATGTGTGCAGAAATAGTCCCATAATGAAGCATTTTGGAGCTCATTCAGAAAATTAGTCAACTTTGACAACATTAGGCGAAGTATTTCAAGTCTAAAGAAAGGACTTCTCAGCCCTTTTCTGAAATGTGGCGTTTGCTTGACCATTCTGATTTTTATGTCATGGATGCCACCCAGTGCAAACATGTTTAGAATATTTTAGGCTTTCCTTTCTTCAGAATGAAAAAATGACTAATTGGCTTATTTTCTTAAGTACTCAAAGTATCCCATTTAGCTAATGTGTCTGAGAAGAATTGCCAGTGAATTTGGTATTTCTTTGATTTTGTGGCACTGCTGAGAGTAAGATCAGAAAGATTTTTGGCAGAGTGAATTATGCTGTGTTATGATTATTACTTAGATCGGTTTCACAGGTGAATGCAGTAGTTTCCTTGTTGCAGCAGTGTAAATGTGGCACATTGTGGTATAGTAGCTTTCTAATTTATGAAACTGTATACTTAGGCATATATACATTCACACACAAAAGAGTATGTGTTTATTCGCCTCTTTTCTTCTTTGGCATAATAGACAACTTGGTGTACAGGATAAAAAGAAACAAATTTGGTTTCAATCTGTTTTTACCAGTTTTTCTTGGTAGTTATTATTTAAGCTTTCTTTATGCCCCTTGTATTAACTATTTAAATCACATTCTTCCAAAACTTATAAACCAGACATCATATTTGAATTGTGTGTGTGTGTGTGTGTGTGTGTGTGTGTGTGTTTTCTTTAGAGTTAATACAAGTCAGACAGGTTTCTTTAAACACATGATGATTTGCTTCATTGATAAGTGCACTTTCTTGTTGATAACCTCCACATCCTTATACATTTTGCATGCTCAAATTTTCTGTTACATAGAGAAAGCTAGAAACATTTTATGTAATGTGGTAAGGTGGGATGGGGTTGAGAATGTTTTTTTTTTTTTTTCCCTTTTCTCTCCCCTCTGGCACTTAAATAATTGTGCTTTTGTTTTTCCAACCACAGCCGAACCTCTTGAAGCCATTCTTACAGATGATGAACCAGACCACGGCCCGTTGGGAGCTCCTGAAGGGGACCATGACCTCCTCACCTGTGGGCAGTGCCAGATGAACTTCCCATTGGGGGACATTCTTATTTTTATCGAGCACAAACGGAAACAATGCAATGGCAGCCTCTGCTTAGAAAAAGCTGTGGATAAGCCACCTTCCCCTTCACCAATCGAGATGAAAAAAGCATCCAATCCCGTGGAGGTTGGCATCCAGGTCACGCCAGAGGATGACGATTGTTTATCAACGTCATCTAGAGGAATTTGCCCCAAACAGGAACACATAGCAGGTAAATGAGAAGCAAGGAGAAAAGCTGTTTGCATGTTTTCTTTTCATTTTCAGAGGCGCTGTAGCCAAGCAGTAAGGAGTGGTGAAGTGCTTTCTGTATATCTCCATGTGACTGTCCATGACAGCCCTGTAATGTTAAAATAATCATTCCTATTGCATATGTCCAGAACACAGAAAATAAATATTTTCCACCTCATGGAGTCAGATGTAGGCGGAATAGGTACACACACCTGACATCCTCTCTCTGGATCTGCTGACTTTGAATTTCTTTCTGTTACCCTGCCTGCCTTCTTCTCATTTCGAAGTGTTGAACCTTAACTACACCCAGCACCGTTTCCAACATCCATTTCTGGCCTTGGTGACTTGTCAGAGGCAAAGTGGTCAGCCACATAGACATTTGTGGTTCAGCCAATGACCTACCTGACTCAGGATACCTGGTTGGGCCTCCCTAGGAGTGCAGTTAGTTCTCAAGGGTTCCCGAAGTGGCGTGGGCTGTCAGAGTGACTTGGAGAGGGTGGAAAGAGTTAACTGAGCTCCAGGGCTAGCCTTGGATCCATATTGGCTGTCAGCCCGTATGGGGCTGTAATTAAACACAGCCCCGTGGTGGGATGACACCGTGACCTTGACTTTAAGATGCCATTTTCGACTGGCCAGGCCAGAGTAGAGAGGGCAGTTGCTGAAGCGCACAGACATGCTTACTCGAAAAGTTTAAGGGCATGTTGGAAATTTCAAAAGGTTGGTTTGACAGGAACGGCTGCTCCCTGCAGCCTGCCTCCTCAGCTCAATGATAAATGCTTCTCTGTGCTCTCTCTTGTCTCTGATGTGGTTTTGACAGATGTATCTTGATTTTGTTTGTGGTTTACACAACCACATGTCACCCTTACAAATGTCCAGTCCAGACTCCACTGTTTCTGTATAACACAATGTAAAATTTTTCTTGGGAAAATACATATACATATTCAACAGCTCTCTTTCCTTCAGTTAATTTTACCAGGGAGGTAGCTAGATGTGTGGGTTTCTTAGCAGCTCAAGGGAAAAGGAATTAAAGGCTAAGAGAGGGACTTAAATTCCCTACTCTGAGTGATAAACAGCAACAGTATATGATGACCCTTAAGATACTCTTTTGATTTAGCACATTAGACAAAGCAAGTGCAAATTCTGTGGTGAGAGAAACGCCACGCCTATCAATGGATCACTTTCTTCCATCTCTCCACCCACCAAAGGCAGAAGATTAATTTGATTTTAGGAAAAGTAGTGCACATAATCAATGGATTTCCCTGAAACTTGTCTCTCTGAAATAGTTTGACCATAAAGTTGAACCATAATATGTTAGTGGCCAGAGGGGACTAAATGTCATATTATTTCTTCTCTCCTTCTCTGGAATTTGATCATTAAAATCATCCACGTGGCATTTTCTTTCTTTTTTAAAAAACGTTTTCTGTAATAACACTCAGATACTTTTCCTTTAGTGAAATGAGAAGTCTGCTACCAGAGAAGCTGCATTTGTGAAGTGTTTTTCTTGAATCTACCACATTTAGCTTATGTGACACATAGGTTAAGGTTTTCATCTCTCCCACCCCACAGTAGGATATGGCAATGACCATTTCCATGTGCTGTCTTGTGACTGGAAGGAAAATGAACAGAAGTGTAAGGCATGATTAATGAAGCAAGAGCAGGCGGAAGGGGATTTGTCGTCTTTGGAGATCCAAAGCCTTGCTAAATCACCAAATATGGAGTAACGCTTGCGTGATGTAACACCGTATTTACATATCGAGCTGCTCGTTTAAAAGACAAAACACAGTGTCTGTCAGGCAAGAATTAAAACCACACTTCTTTCTGAGGTCCTAGATAGTTATTCAGTCTCAGATTAACCAGTTCGAAATTCTGGGGCTTCTGTATTTAGAGGAGGACTCTGAGGCTGGGGAAGACCTTATAAATAGTTAAGGAATTTTTTTCTTACAGTTGTGAATCTACATGGGAAAAGAAATTAGCTTTAATTCTCTGGTTGTCAATATGGTTCTGTTCCTTTTTTTTTTTTTTTTTTTTTTTTTTTTTTGAAGTGGTATAATAGCAGAATCCAAAGAAGTCCCTTCCCACCACCACCAAAAGGGCAAATTCAAGATATATTTTATGGGGCTAATAAGACATAGTTGCACTGAGATGGAAAGCTATCCAAGCTGTCTAAGATAGTCAGTGGGTGCACAAGTGCTGCGACCCAGGTGAGGTAAACCTTGTAAGCAGGAATAATTGCAAAATCTTGATTCCTTTCATTGTGTTTAATCACCTGTTCCCAACCTGGAATTGGCTGAACATAAATAGCATGGTCACATCTCAAAGTGAGATGTCAGTAACTAGAATCATGACTTATCATAATTCACAGTAATGAATTAAGAGTTTCCTATGGTGAAATTAACATTCTACCAATGCACATAAATTATGATGCTCTGGCCCTCAGGTGCCCCTGAAGCAAAGTTCTGGAAAGACGGCTATGTACTCCCAGCCCATTTCTCTAATGCACATCTCCACAATTCTGTTTTTCCTTTTTTTCTTCTTTTTCTCATGAGGAAGGAAACAATAACAGTAATCATTCAGTAGATATTTGAATTGTGTCACAAAAAGAAAGGAGAAGCAATGCTCTGTATTAGGAAGGAGATATATTGATGAATCTCTAGAAGAATATGTTTGGCAACTACATAAAAGGTAGTCATTTAAGCACGCTGCGTAGGAAAGGCTTTATTAAAGTGATATAAGTTGGATTTGAGTTCACAGTGTGCTCTGTGCCATTTTATAGAAAGGAAGCAGGAATAAAACCGTGACAGATCCTCGTCAGATAAATAAAGCTTAGAATTTGGAGCTTTCAAATAGGAGAATAAGGTAGAGTTCTTAAGCTATGTAGTAAAATAGTGTGCATTTTGACTGTTCTCAGAACTCCCAAAGCCGAGTGGGTTTTGGAGGATGCTTTTTACCTGGTGAATAGATGGTATGTGCTCCCACATTCCATTCCTGTGCAGGTGTTACCTGTGTACAGAGACATTGATCAGGTTGTTTTTCCATTTTATTCTTATATTCAGAGTATTGTGTGATTGTGATCTATAGAGACCACTGAAATAGTAATAATTGAACTGGAAATTAGCACCTTTTATTGTGTTGGCCCAGTCAGTTCATATGTGTGTGCAAGTACTCACCATCAGATATAAGCAGCTTTAACTGGCAGTCAGAGCTTTCAATATGGATTTTGTTTTGTTTTTGAGTCTCTTATTTTATGATGGGGGAAATATTCATGGAAGTTTAGTGGACATGAAACTGCTGCTGTTCCCTTAGAGAAAAGGCCAAAAATATTAGTGTCAGATTTGGAGTTTTGACTTATTGCATATAGGAATTTTTAAATTAGGGTTGGACTGTCATAGAAGTTAGCATGTAGAGGAAATGGGGAAAAATATGATAAATCCTACAAAATGCAGTAAAGTCTGCTGTTATTGATATGTAACATTGTTTTCTCCTTAAAATCATGAACATAAGCACTTATATCAGGATATTTGAAATACTTGCCTAGACAATACAGCTGATGTCTAGATAATGGTATGTAAGACAGAAACTCTCATGAAGGGGGTTATACTAATTTTAGCATGTTGCTTACAGGTAAATCAAGTATAACATATTTGTGCTTTTCAGAATTTAGAAAATCAACTTGCCTTTTCTTTTTGTACCCATTCTAATTCTTTCCTAACTTGGACTGAACTGGAGGATGCATTTGTATACTTTATGATATAATTGTAAAAGAGAGTATAAATTATAGTATCCTATTATAACTACTTATTTTTCATTTCTCTTCATTTGTGTGATTCTGAATAAAAACTACTGACCTCTGAAGTGAATTTTCAAACCTGGCAGCTAAAACAAAAAAACACCAGCACAAAAAAACAAAACAAAACAAAAAAAACCCAACAAAACAACCAATATACTGGCAAACATTTTATTTACCTTCAGAATCCAGAGAGTTGAGAATATTGTTTCCTAATAAATACCTAGGATTTCCATAGGGAGCTCTGTTTGTGAATCCCCTACCCAAAGACTCATGTTCATGAAACTGGGAGTCCTATATACAAGCTGTATTTGTAAATAAGACAGAGAAAGGTTGTGAACTGGCAGCTTGGATGTTTTGTCAAAGTACAATGTCAGAGAAACTCTTTCTAAGACAAATTGTAAATAGAACTGTCACAGTGATTGCATGATTGAGCCGCAGAAGTGTCCTACAATTGTTGGCATTGTCAGAGGACTTTTGAAAGCTTAATTAAACACGGTGGCCCGCATGGCTGCTAAATTTACTTTGGAAAGCCAAAAAGAAAAAAAAAATATCTAAAATGTGTAAGATCCCAAAGATCCCAAAGTTCTTCTGATGGTGCCCTTTTGGTGGCACAGAAAAGATGCATTGTGCATTTTCCGAGTCGTCTTTTATAAATAATAGTTTTGAGAATAGGTCCACGTGATATGAAGATCATCCTGTGTGTGATGTGGAGATTGTGTTAGTTTTTCTGTCTCCTGCTGTTACAGACAGTTAATGTAAAAATGGCCTTTTATTGGAAACACAAATATGTATTCACTTCAAGAACAGGAGCAGAGGGGGACAAAGTTTCCCTCCCATTCTCTGTGTTTATTCTGTGAAAGCTTAAAAAAAAAAAAAACAGTGCTGTAATTTCTCAAATCATCCCTTCCCTTGTTGTGTGGCAGGTTGCGCCTTTTCCTTTAAAGGATATGAAATATGTTTTGCACACCTTTCTCACAGTGAATGTGGCATTTAATTGTGGAGCTGCCCATGGGCTGAAAAATGTAACTGGGTATAGAAACGTGTAGGAGGGTCAAGATAGGCACCTTCAGCTCAGGGAAGAGGCAAGTTGGATGCATATTAATGGCACATTTTAGAGTCCTGGAAAATCATTAATTTCACACTGCAGTCTCTATGTAGTTTGGTTAATGTGGGAGGGCTAAATTGGGGTACCTAACAAACATGCAAATCCTGGGGCAACATTTTTCAGATTTTCATGATTTCTTAATGAAAGTGTTTAATAAAGGAGAACAGATGAATGGTGGCTTTCCACAGTAGTCAGTGAGCAAGGGAGAAAGTTTGGCTTTCTTTTGGGGGAAAGAAGTAGAAAGCCCAGCTCAGGAGATGCACCGAGATTGCATCACTCCCTGTTAATTTAATCCACTTTGGTTGGTCTGTTCACACCCTTTATTGCACAAAGAAATCATTTGACAAAATTTACCCCAAGCCCAAGTCTGTTTTTACATACAGTAGTACCAGCTTTGTGCAATAAAAAGCACTTAGCATCAAGCTGGACCCAGCCTGGCACCTTGCCACTTTTTTAGCATGAGATTTAATCACCAAGGATCTTTAGTACCTTTCTGCTTGTTCAGATTTCATTTGGGTCATGGCTATGTCAGCAGTGTTGTTATTTCAAGGATTTAAAAAAAAAAAAAAAAGGATTTTAACTGAGGGCCCACTTTTAATATTAAATCAAGCAGGTTTTTATTTTATGTGTCAATTTGGAGGACATTAATAAAGTTCATAAAATATGTCCAGACTATATAATTTAAAGGAGAATGAGTAGTATTTTTATTTGTAATATGAATAGAAAATTGACCATTGTATCCTTTTCTCCTCTGTCTTTTCTCCTGCTCAAGTAGATAAGCACCCTTAAACTGTTTCTCCCCTTTACTGCCAGGGTATAGAGCACTGGCCAATATCAGTAAATTTACCTTTGTAATTTGCCATGTAGTTTTTACAACAATGACCTAATTAATTTGAGCACGAACCATATTATTGCTACTGGAGTCATTTTCTGTCACAAACTTAATTTCCAGGAAATGTAACCTGACGAATAAGAATTCTTCAGCTCTCCACATGTGCTCCTAGAGACCAAAGGCAGATTTAAAATAATAATAATAAAAAAATGCCAGCATTATTAAAGCCAGTATTCTTGATGCCAAACTCAATTTGAAGCCAGTAAACATCAGACTGTATTTTTAATCAGTTTTAGAATGTAACGTATTCCAAATTGGGTTCACTGGAATTTGTCTCCCTGCTTTTTACTGGCCAGCTGCACTCCCTATGCATTTTTAAAACATTTCAGCAAAGGCTTTTGCTGTTCTTAGCAGGGTTCGTAACTTGGGGTCTATTTCTGAGCTCATTCGTCATTCTGCGATGGCATTGAGTTAGGTTGGCAAGGGAAGGATTTGAGGCATGGGGGGTGGTGAGGTCACTTCTGATCCCAGCAGGGAATAGGTGAGCTTCATTTGCCTTTACAATAGGCGCACAGTTACTGCACCTTGGAGGAGCTCTCAGGTGCCGCTCAGATGGGCGCATGTAAATGCCCTGTCAGATGCGGAGCCGGAATATTAATGCTTCTTCCACCACCGCACCATAATAAAGCTGTACACAGCAAGCTTAATATGCAGCTAGTCTGGGGAATTGTATAAACTTAGATAGCCCAGTGTGAAAGACAGCAATGGAAGAATGCTTGCTATGCCACAGTTTCCATCTTGTTCTCCTTTGATCTATAGCAAAATGAAAACATCATCCTTTCCTCCTCTTGGAGTTGTCTCCCCAACTCTGCCATCTCCCCATCCACCACCAGAATTTTTTTGCATGTGCTGGTATGGAGAAATGGGACATAATTTGTTTCATATGGTTAATTACAGGCGTTTGAATATTTAAAATTTTAAATAGCCACAGTTCCAGCTTTTCCTGTTAAAAGTATGTGATTTGAACAAAGGGATTACAGTGTAAATATTTGTGGTTATTTGCAACACCCCTCTTCCCTATTAAACACACACGCGCGCACACACACACACACACACACATACACACAGTTTAAAATCTAGTGCTGACTTAAAGGACTTCACCTTCATTTGTACTTTTTTTTTTTTTTAACCAACTTTCAACTGGAACTCCATTAAAATGCTTTACCATTATATTTTTGAGTCCGCTGTTGCTTAAGGTTTTAAAGAGGATTTTGATAATGTGTTCATTTAACAGAATCAACAGCTGTCAGAACCAGTTGTGGTAAATCCACAAAACGAACAAAGAAAAATACACAGGTTTCCTGAAACAAAACACTTGGAAAAATAAGGTGCCAAGAACTGGCAAATTAGAAGTTTGCAGACAGGGAACTGAAGTGGCTCGTCTCTTGGTTTGCCCTAGAGACTGATCTGAGCAGATCTGATGCAATGCTGCTGGGAGGTGGACCTGAGCAGGTTGCTCCTTAAGGCAACGCTGTGTGCTGTGTGCTACTGACGTGTGCACCAGAGGTAGGCCGGGCCTCGGTTCGCTCCCTCTGCTCCTTACTTTTCTTTTGGATCTTCTTATATAGATAAAATATCAAGTTCTTAGAGTGCTAAACAACAAATTATATCCACCTTAAGGTGAGATGATCAGGTTTAAACTTCCTGTAAAAGAGGCCAGAAGGCGCCTCCCACACCCTTTTCCAGATAGGGTTTGGCAGTGTGTTATTCAGGACCGAATCACTCTCTGCCAGGCAATTCCCAGTGGGAACCTGGAGCAGGTATGTTGATGAAGGGGATACCTGGGGACCTTTGGTCAGTCACAATGAGTTTTTGTTTGTATCCTCACTGTTGTTAGCACTGGCGCTGAACAATTACACCCACAATTTGATCTCAGTTTTAGATAGAGGTAAATCCATTGATTAAAAACTCCTATTAAAATAAAGAATGGAATTATTGTGAAACCTGCAAAGGTGCTTTCAGAAGGAACACAGGTGCCTGGATCCACCCCCCTCTTCTATTTTCTTTTTTGAACTTTCTGAAAAATACCAGGGAGGCTCCTGCTAAGCATCAGGGCATTTAAATTTATATTCATCACTTGTTCGTTTTCTTGATATGTAATGATGGATTTTTTTTAAAAAAAGCTTTGGGGGGGGAATCACATCTGCTAATTTTTAGGGAAATAAGATATATCTTGGATTCTCACTTTAGTTGGAGCACAATGTTTTATGTGCCAAGTCTGATCTTTTATTATGTTTCAAATATAGTTTCTCTTTAGGCAAAAGAACTCAAACCCCCCAAAACCATAAAAGAAAACCTGAAGCACTTTCCTTCACCAATTATAGGTATACCATGATTTCATGATTTATTTACATTTAAAGGCAAGCCTATAATGAACCATTTGCTGCCCATTTTAACTCCTCCACCCCAAATCCTTTGAGTTCACAGTTAAAACAATGCATTAACCAATGTTAAAATTTATATCTCAGGAGTTTCTTTCTCCTACTTCATCCCACCTTAAGATTTAAACAAAAAAAAATTATTCTTTTACATTTAAAAGTGAACATTGGCTACTGAAGAATGATTTAAAGACTGAAAAAATTTTTAATAATAAATCCTAACCTTCTCATGTTATGTTTTTGTTATGTTAAGGGGAAAAAATCAATAAGGAAAAATTTAATTCTGATAAAGATACTCTTGGATCTTTGAAAACAACTGCTGTCCTTTTAACTAAAACATTTGAGCAGCTTCAAAGACTATGTATTTCTTCTGATCTTGGAGCTGTGTGACTGGTAGCAAGAAAGAAAAAAAAATCTTATTCTACATACAAGTGGATTGCTTAACAAGTCAGCACAGACACGTACTTGTTTGTACAATAGAGATAAAAATTCCTGTATAAAAATAATTCAGCTGCTGACAGCAGGCATTGTTGTTGGACCTGTCTTTTGTGCTTGTCCCAGCTCTGGGCCCTCCTCCCCTCCTATCTGCTTGGGGCAGCCTGCTGCCTGCAGACTCCTGACCAGAAGTTAATTGCTATATATTAAATATATAGGTATTGTATTTAAAGAGGAATATCCCAAGTCCTCCTATAGGCATTCCACTCTACTTTCTGATGTGACTGTAGCATTGCCAGCAGGGGGGTGGCAGGCAGACGCTCTAATAGGGAAAATGACTTGAAGGCAGTTAGGGGAAATTTGGCCTTCAAGTCCCATTTGCTCTGCAGTGTAGCATCGGTTTCTAAACTTTTGTTTTTAATCTAATTCTGATTTACCCTGTCACATCCCATATCAACCCTCATTGAACTCTACTCATGTAGAGTAACATTAGTGTCAAACGGAATTGGTCAGGACTGTGGACCTGTGGCTCATACAGATGGTGGTGAATGCAGGTTCCATGCAGCTCTGCATCCTATCCTTTCTAATAAATGTTAAAATGTGGCACACTTCTGAGCAGGGCCCGTGGATAAGAGTCAGGGAATCAGGAATAGTACCTGAGGTTTTCTTCCCTTTCTTTCTTTCCCACTTCCTGATGCACCTACATTTCCAGTAAGATTAACTCTATTAAGAAGTCTGATCCTGGAGGGTGAAGAGGGGAAGGGTGGCAGAAAGAAGTTTCTGGAATATTTTTCAATAGGAGTTCAAACAAAATTCCCACAAGCAGAGAGCCTTTGGGGTCTAGCAGTGGAGCTCTCAGCATGGACACGTGGCCCTTTCAGAGCTGTTCTCAGTCTGACTTATACCCTGGCTGGGATGGGACTTCCACACACTTCCGAGCTTTCACCTGGGTTGGGGTATTTGGGGTGGGGGAACAGGAGGAGTTCATTGGGAATTCTGCCACTAGACTTTTCAAAATGTCAGGAGGTTGGTAAGATGTCAGCGTTCAAGGAAAGGATTCTTCTCTGGTCTGGTAATTGGGAAGCACAAAAACCCAAATTCCCACGGTACTCTAATAACTGGGGAGGGCTTGTGGCGGTGGTGGACATCACAACTTCCTAAATGTCAGCTGATGCCTGCATGACCCATTCCTCTTGGATCAAGTGCTGCCAGAGCAGAATGGGGGAAAAACCAGGACGACAAATAGCAAAGGACAGGATTTTCACTCCTCAGAAGTAAAACAGACCTCGGTCCTCTGCCTCCCCTTCCATTCCTCTCTTTTCTTGCTCTTCCCTTTGGAAGCAGAAACTTCTAAAATTAATGCCACTCCAAGCCCATGAAAAAGCTGTTTTTCTACCATAGTGGATGTTTACACAGGAGAGGCAACTCGAGGGGAAAAAGGCATTCTGGGAGGGTGGAGGGACGCGTGTTAATCTGTGCTGTTGGAGTCTCGTGCAGTATTGCCTATAAGCAACTCTGGGCTGTTTTTGATAAATTACTATGTTTAGAGATAGGTTTGGCTCTTAAGGGCTTAGTTTTATGAACAAAGTCCGTAACGATGTTTGCAGCCTCTGTCTGTCTCTTAGCCCCTTTGGCTTGACTAGAAGCTCTATGTTTAGTTTAAGCTCAGTCTGGAAGATATAACAATTTTGCATTAAAAAAATGAGGAAATCATAGGAAGAAAAACCCTTTGCTTTTTGGATGAATCTTACTGATAATTTGCTAAAGCTCATTTGAATTTTAAGCACTTCTTTAATCTTCAAAGGCTAAATTGCTTTATGAATATGCATGGTGTGGGCAGACTTCAGTTCATTACCTAGTTGTAAATTCTAATGACCATTAGGTCCTTCCAGTAATTGCGAATTGTTTTGCATTTTTGATTGGCCTATTAACATGTACATTCGGTGCACATCAGGCTGGCCTGTCAGCCTGCTGAAGGAGAAAAAAAAGGTGAAAATTGTTTATAGCACCAAGATTCTTAGATTTTCAATCTTGCAAAATTGATGATGTAAAAAAATTAAAGCAGTGTTTTTTCTTCTCAAGATTGAAAGTTCACCAAGAGATTTGACATATTTAATTTACATGATGACTTTGCACTCCTTCATTAATGCAATTTGCATATGAAGCTGTTGTTAATCACTTTTGATCATGTTTTGTGTATTAGCTGCCTCAGTGGCTCTCCTCCTCAGATGCCCCAGTAGAAAGAAGCAAAATGATGCCTCTTCTTGCCAAGTTTCCTTTAGTGAATTGAGGAATTAGAAGTCTAACCTTGAGTAATTACATATGTTTTATCCGTTTTCTTTTAATGTTAAATACAGTTTGTGGACGTGTTGGCTGGAAATTGTTCTCATTTGGGGAGAAGACTGTAAAATTTAAGTATGTGATGGAGGCACATCCAGAGATGCACAGAAATATGGATTGCCTGTCTGTCCTGCACAGACACTGTTGGGCAGCTTCGTTGTTAGCAGTTGGATGATAGGGAGGCTTAGATGTTCCAGTATTAAGACGTCAGGTTCCTACTTGGGAAGAGAGAAGGCTACAATCCTTTCTAACAGGCTTTGGGTTTCTTAAAATAAATGGCTAGCACCTTCACAACGTTTTGGGCCTGGGTTTGGATGACTCTTTTTTTATCTTTTAGGTCCAGTAAGTTTTCCTGTCCTGAGCTGCAGGGTGTTCTCCTCTGGCGGGTCAAAGTAAATCATGGTCCCCAGGCTGCCCCCTCCTCCCCATGCCTCTCTCAAGGTACATCAGTGCCCTGGTTGTAAAAACAAGGTGCTAACTAACGGTTTCTGACTTTCTTGAGAGCCTGTGATTTTGGTGTTTGCCTTTGCTGTGGAATAGCCTCTGCTCTATTATTGATGTTCGTCTTTGGTTTATGAGTTTATCACTGGTTAACAAGCAGAATCAGAACACTGAAACTGCTATTCTGATTAAAGGGAATGTTTAATGAAAGAAAATAAATTGTGATGGAAAATGAACAGTGTGTAAGAAACATAACTATAATTTTAACCTCTGAGGGACCTAGCCTTGCCCTACCGTGACTTCCATCCATACCATGCTAAAAGCATGCTTCAGTTCAAAGTTGTTAATATTCAGCTGGGAAACAGTATCCAGAACACAAATAAATTATTAAGTGCATGAACTTTTTAGGCAGTAAGATGAACTGATGGGGTCCATCTGTGAGATCTAGGGGCTTTTTATTTGTGTGTGTCGAGCGATTCTGCCCTCTCCGACTTCACAGCCTTTGGTCTCCGGCCAACTGCATGCATAATTGATTCCACACGCACTATCATTTTCTTGATGTAATTGCTTTACTAAGATATGATGAAATCTAATGGATAATTTGCTATTTGAAAATGGGCAAAAAAATCTTCATACTTTATGTTGGAGGTGGGTGGGGAGTGGAGAAATGGGGTGCTCAGGTGACCGAGTAGTTAAGAAAGCAAAACAAAACAGACAGGACTGACTGAAGCAGCGTGCGCCTGCCTCAGCCACGTTGGCTGTGGATGGAAAGGTCTTTGTGACATATGGAAGCCAGTGTATAAATCTCTCTATCTCATATCAACCCCCTTCATTCCTTCTCTCTCTGTCTCTCCCCCAAACTTTACAAGAAAGGGATCCTAACAAGGTAAAAAGTAAACAATTTAGTCATCGTAAGCCTTATTATTCAGTCTATCCAGGAGTTTTGCCATGTCGGTTTATTTAACTTCCAGGAATGTAAACACTGACAACACAGCCCTCGAAGCAGCAAGAAAGATTACAGTATTAGAGTTAAAAACGCGAGCATGGAGTAGCTGTGCTTTATACTCAGCTATAATAACACTGTACATTGAAATGTAATGGTAAGTCAAGACCGACTGGGAACTTCTGCTTATATGGAGTACAAATTTCACTCTAATAGATTGGCATAATCTAGTGTACCCAGGGTAGATTGTTATATAATGGAGAAACTGTATAAATGTCAAATACACAAATAATTTTACAGGAAGTAAATGAAAAGTATTAGAATTTCTTAAATCACCATTAAATTTTGTTGGTGGGGCAATCTCATTAGCTCCCTCAAAATCATGTGTGGCTTTGCATAAGCCTTTCGGAAACGTATTTTGAGGGAATTTACAGACGTTGAAACATTGTTTTAATCCAAACCAGTTCATGCTTTAAATGTACCTTAAAAAAATTGTAGTTTTTCAAAGTACTTAAAGGGAGTGGAGGACTAGAAAGCATATAAAGCAAATCCATCTCACTGTGGCAAACTGTTTTTCAAGTAAAGTCATAATAATGAACAACACATGATGTGAAATTTGATCAGCAAACATATACTTATGCCAAGGAATTTTCTTTCTTTCATTCTTTTTTTTTTTCACCATTCACATACCAAGGTTCTGTAAATCAGTAAACCAGGCAGAGTGACTGTTGTAAGGGGGAGACCAAACCCTAATATGCAGAATGGTGCAGAAGTTGTTGTTTTAAAGAAGTATTGATGCCACTACCACTAACAACAACAACCCCCAAAATCCCTTTTTACAAAACTGGAAATGACAGAATAGTTTTAAAAGGAAAAAAGAAAAAAACTACTACCTTCTGACGCTCAAAACTTCAAACTATTAATAGACCACCAGTGAGATAGACTGCCTTTGTGCCTTGAAATGCAAAACGAGGGAAATAATTAGCAGAGGAACAAAATTCTCAAAATTTGAAGAACTTCTGTGATTACTGGGGGTACAGTGAAAAGAAAATGCAAATTTCTTCCTGATCTTAATTAGATTCGATTGTGCGGTGGATGTGTTGGATTTGGGGGGAGGTGTGGGGGCAGGGAGTGCGGCGGGTGGGGTGAGGCCCAGGCTGAGTGACTGGAGACAGGTTAGCAGGGCCAGGCGCTGTGGCAGGAACAAAGGCGGCTTCCAGTGCTTTTGCAGTATAGGGTGCCTTGAGCCAGATGCTGATGGCGCCGGGATTTCATTTGTCCTTCTTTGGGGCGGGTGGACACTGACATAACTGCTGGGGCTGACTTACCAAGCAGAAACAGCCTGTGGCTAACTTTTCCTGACCACATGGGTAAGACATTATGAACCCCACCTTGGGCTCTAGAGCCATCCATTTCTCATGGTGGCATCTGTGCAGAGCCCCACACCAGGGCATAGCCCAAACACGCGCTTGAGAGTTTAATGGTGGTGGTTGACCAGAGTTCTGCCAAAGTGTGTGCAGCAAGTTTCGTTGGCTGCATTTCCCCTTGTGTGAAATAATAAAAGCCCTGGCCAAGGCTTATGAATCTATTTTTGTTTCATTAATATTATTTATTATGTATTTTATTAATATTTTTAGGAGGGACTGTGCTCTCATTTGACCATTTGTAGTTATAATTAATACATTCCGTACTGGTTGTAAAAAGTGTACTTGCATTTAATTGCAAGTCAGGATGAATTAATGGATATGATTTAAAACAAAACTCACTTAAAATATTCTTGCAAGGAGCAAAGGAGGGGGCAGCCCCTGCATTTAATTTATTTTCTGGGTGAGTGTCAGTGGTGAGAAGGTTGGAGGACCTGGGAGGGTCTAAGGGGATCTGGGGAGGTATGTGCAGGATGGTGGGGGCACAGAGGGAGGGTGGAAAACCTGCCCAGGAGGAGGGCCATCCAGGAGCTCTGGTCTTTTCTTTAATTTCTGAGGTTGCCAGGAGGGGCTTAAGCAAAGTGGTCAAGTCCATCTGCTCTGGAGAAGGTGGTAAAGAAAAGAGGTTAGTGGCAAGAGGGAAGGAGCACAAAGGGAAAATTGTACGTTGGGAGCGTTGCTCTCCCTGGCCGTGGTGTAGCCAGACTGGTTTAGCAGACAGAATGATAGATTGTTTTGTCAAGGGTCCCAGGGTGCGCCCTGAACTTGAAGCACTTTGTTTATCTTGAATAGAAAGGGAAAAGCGCAGACATAATCGATGTCTAGTTTTTAGGAGCTCGAAAGAGGTAGGAGAACAGAGAAGACTCCGGGAGGGGCAGGGGCTGTGGGGGAGGTGCGGGCCCTGGTTGTGGCTGTCCATTAACAGATGAACTTGGCCAGGGGCCAGGCTTTAGATGAGAGCGTGTCAGGGCCCCAGTGCAGCCAAGCCTTTTCAGCGTCTCCCCGCCTTTTCTTTCTTCTTTTTTCTTTCTTTTTCTTCTTCTTCTTATTTATTTTTCTTTAAATACCTACTGACTGTACATCAAATGCTCTTAGGTCTTTTGGCTAAAGGCAGAAAAATAATAATAATAATTAATAAATAAATACATTAATTAAATCAAAAGACACACAGGTCAATTATTTTGTTCTCCTCTGAACCAGTTGGGGCCAGTCTTTTGGCTGCACACACGGGGTTCTATCATCTTTCCTGGCTTGCCACTGGGGGAAAAAAAAGAGTTGTGATAACGCCAGTAACCCAAGGGCCCTGGTTGGGAAGGGTTGGCCACGTTCAGGAGACCAGTGTGTGAGCTCGAGGCTGCAGGGGGGCAGGGCCTGGCTTAGTGGGGCCTGTACGTGCAGGTAGGAAATTGGTGGAAACAAAACAAAACAAAAGATATAAAATTCTAACTTGTTGGAAAGGACCTGTGAATTAATCTGTTGGTGGCTGAGAAAGATAATACTCAAGAAAGGCCCAGGAAAGGCCAGGGATGGGGAAAGGTGCCCAAGGAAGCGTCTCAGAGCTGATGATGGCAAACCCATGTGTTTGGGCTGGTTTTGTTCTTGATTATCTTATCTTTCTTGGTCTGTTTCTGTCTTTTTTTAGTTTATTGTGACATTACGCATTCCACATATGAGAGTTGGCAAGCGCGAGTCATCAGCCCAATAACTTCCTGACATTTTTAGCTCTTTCAATGTGCAGTCCTAACCCTCCTGCCACCAATGGCGAGGTAATTGAATTTTCCTGTTACTTACTGGCAGGTGGCATGTTCTGGTTCCCACCAGAGGGGCTACTGGGGCTAAATCTGGGTTCATAGAATTCCAGCTAGGAAACACCAGGGCTTCCAAGTGGTTTGGGGACCTGTCCGAAATGCCATTCACACAATAATACTTTTCCACCTCCACGGTTGCCTTGAAAAGGTGCCATAGTGAACATTGGTACAAAATGTGACAAAATCATGTTTCTGTCTCTAGGCTGAAGCCTCATAAGGGAGGTGGATTTTTATCCTCCTTTTTTAGGGGCAATAGAAACTGGGAAATTTGAGAGCCTCTGGGCTTATCCGACTGATAACTCACAAAACTCAGCCTTAAATGTAGTCTGCTCTTCCGTCTAGGTTTATTTGTAAGCTGGGTTGGTAAGAAAGGGAAGAGGGGCTGAAAGAGGGGAATAAACTCTCAAAAATATGTTCGATATCCTTTCTTTTCAAAACTCTTTGGTTTCTAGTTACATGAAGTACCAGGGTTTGGGCTGAGGTTGAAAAGATGCTGCCCTCTCTAGTTGCGTGATCTTGTGTGGTTTTCATCTCTCCAAACCTCAGTTCCCTCATCTGTAAAGTGGGGGGAACCTTAGAACTCACCTCATAGGCCTCATGAGAACTCTGGGGGCATCCATCTTAGTACTGGACCCAGTTAAGGTAAGCACTTACCAAAGGGCCAGTTTTTATTATGACTCATGACTTGGGACTTTTTCTCCTATAAGAGCTGGAATGGGATGCTAGGTTGAGGTAAGAGGAGAGGAGAGCATGTGGGATCTAAAGAACTCAGAGTCTCTTTATGCCTCAGGGTGGCTCCTTCTGTTTGAACCTGTGGGGATGGGTTCTTGGGTGGGGACAGATAGCAAATCCTTTGAGGTAGGATGATGAGGGCCAGGGCCAGGACCATTGGCAGCTCCCACAGGGCATAAGGTTCCCCTCTCCCCATAGACACCTGCTGTCTTATAAGGAGCACCATCCTGGGTGTGCGATGTCATCACTCTGGATTAGATTTTCGCTTGAAGAGAGTTTGGACAAATCATCTAAACCCTCTGTGAAATGGAAACAACCAAAGTCCCTACCTTACAGGGTCCCTGAGAGAGGTAAATGAGAGAAAGCACATAAAATCATCTGCCATGCTGGATGCCCATGAGGGTGGCTGTAGTGATCACTCTGTGCCTAATGTGCCATTACTCCACCCACATCAACCCTGAAAAGGAAGTCCTCACAGCAGCCCCATTTAGTAGTGCGGAAGTTGAGACTCATCAGGGGTCGGATAATTTCCCTGAGGGGCCACAGTTAGTAAGAATTCAGCCCTTTGGCTTCCAGTCATTACCCTCTGCTACCTTCTCAGTAGGTTTGCAGCTTTCTGCGCTGGGGTTGTGCACCCACTGGGCAGGAAGTTCGGTTGGCCCTCCCATGGGTTCTGTGGTCAAGTTTTTCAGTCTTCTGGGAAAGAGAAGAATGTTCCCATCCAGCCCTGGGGCGGATGTCCTGGGCATGTTGGAGGGCCTTGGAGCAGTTGGAACAATTGCAATGTAAGGAATCCTGCTTTGCAAGTAGTTACTTCCCCATGTGTTCAGAATGAGCCAGAAACTGGGTGAGGGTCTTGTGAAGTTGAGGGAGAGGATTTATTGTTTGTGTGTGCTTTGGTTGGAAGATACCAGTGGGCCAACCAAGAAACCAAGCTGGGACTTTTAAGCGCTGGTAAATTCTAGCTTTCAGCAGTTCTGTGTCTGGTCTCTTTGGCATGAGCTTTTCTGGCCACACCTTCGAAGGGTGTGGAGTCAGAAGTACTCTGTGAGGAGAGACTGTGGGAGTGTGTAGTGGGTGGGGGGAGGGGGTTGTTGGGGACAATGGATACTGGGGGCAGTAATCGAGGGAGGTTTATGTTTCTGTCCAAAGAAGCACTGTGGTAAAGCTAACCGGGCAGGCAGGCTAGCAGACTCGAGGGCAGTTTTGAATGGAAACTGCGGTCAACAGCTCCCTATGATCCACATGTGGCTTTCCCCCAGGCGAATTTTCAGCTACATGGTGCCCTCCCCCATTTATTCCGCAGGCTGCTCTGACACCATTAATATTTGCTGAAGCAAGACCTGAGGTTCCTTGCAGAGGGATTATATAATGTGTTCCAAACCCAAGTGTCTGTGTTTTCCTCACATTCACCATCCATTTATTCATCTGCAGTAGTCAGGAAACACCTACTGTGTGCAGAAGCCCCATGGGGAGTGGAAGGTTGGCAGAAGAGAACACTGTCACTTGAAAAGTCCTGTTCCACCTGAGGGAGGCTGTTCAGATTTTGTTACTGAGACGTTGACATCTGCATGAACCCAAGGGGCCTTCTGAATTGGAGGTGGGGATGGAGGTGACTGCTGAGAATACATGTGGGCAGAGAGCTCCAGACTGTCAGTGGCAGTCTGCCCAGGTGGCCTGGTTCATCCTGCGTGGCTGCGGTCAAGTCTCCACCTCCTCCCTGCCTCTTCACTTGGTGCTCCACCTTGTCTGTACATACTCCTGGTTCAAGAGTGGAGTGGGGCTCCCTGGTGGCCCCAGAAGAGAAGCTCTTGGTTGTATTTGCTGAGACTTCTGGACTGGAAAGCCGAAATGATAAAAGGAATGCTGTTGCTCTAGAGCCCCCCAACCCCCGCACCCCCGTTTTCCTTTTATTTCCTTTAAAAATCAGGCCAGATCTCTGATGGTGGCCTTTTGTTTCTTTCTCTTTTTTTCCCGTTCTGCCTTCGTTAAGGTAAGCATGAATGTAATGTCCCAAGAGGCAAGCTGGTGACCCTTCAGGCCAAGTGCCTGGATGTGGCAAAGCTACAATAAATATCGAATGGTGAGAGCAATGGAAATTTAACAAAGCCATAACAGAGGAGACCTCAGAGGGGCAGCGGACTGGTTAAGAGGCTGTCGGATGAACTGGGTAGTATTTCTACTTCAACCTGATTGAAATGTCGACTAAAAATCAATGCTGTTGACTAGTGATAATTTACAATGTTCCTGGCGCTAAGTACTTCCCCGCTTAAGAATGCGTTGGCCGGGCAGAGATTAGTGCAGGGAGTTGTGTGTGTCACTATGAATCAGACGCATTATAGGTCAGCCCTTTATTTGTCTCATCATGACTTTTACACAGTTGTCATGTAATTTATGGCTGCTTTCACGTTGTCAAACATTTTCATTGCATCTTCTTCTTTAACACAGTCCTGACACTGACGTGCTGCCTTCGAAGGCTTGCTATTGTTTCATAATCCGAGAGGAGGCCTATAAACCATCAAATTACACTATCTTCGGGCTAATCTAAATGCGCTGCAGATTAAAATCAGAGCTCATTTGTCCCTGATGCAAATTATTAAGTTCTAATTATAAATATCCATTTAATTACCCCATACATTTTTATTTTGCGGACCCTTTTGAGCACTGCTGTCTGCGACGGGGGAGGAGGCATAGGAGACAATCTGCGGTAATTAATGTACACTTCCCAAATGGTAAAGGATAAACATATGCTGCTTTGTTTGGCTTATTTATTGATTGATTAGATGTATAGAGACTTTGGCATTGGCACAATCTGAAGTTGAGATCCTTTTAAAAATGAAAACTATTTAAAAATCTTTTGGGAAAGAAAGAGCAAATTATAGCCAACCAATAGCTTTCTGTTAGAACACATCATCCTAAAATAGGGGATTCTGCATTTGATCAGATCAACACTTTCTGAATTTGATCAAATCTAGATTTTGCAGGAGTTAAGGGTAAGAGAAACCATGCCTGTTTTGTACCTAGAATGCGAAATCATTGTTACAGAAAAAAGCCTATACTGTTTAAAGAAACTGCATCCTTTTTCTGAACCTTGCTGCGATCCTCTGCTAGAAAATAATAGTATCCGCCTGGGATGTGAAGATATTTCAGCCGAGAGCCTTATGACAAACTGTTTTTGATTACCAAACAATAAATTAGGAAGGAGATCATGTAAAAATTGGTAAAGACCTTATAAATTAGATATTTACCCTCCCAGGAAAACAGTGGAAAAGTTACTAAGACTGGGTGGAGGTGGGTGTGAGTCGTGGTCTTTGGGCATTCCAGATTTTTCTAGAACCAAATGTTGACTTATAGTGATAGTAAAAAGGCAGTGGTCTGAGAGCCAGGACATCTGAGTTCTAACCCTGGTTGTGTCATGCTGTGGGAACTTGGGTTCCCATTACGTTTTGTCATTTTGGTTTTCTCATCTGTAAAATGGGTCATTTGAACTGGGTGGATCTCTGAGTTCCCATCACATGCCACTGTGGACACCACTGGCCAATTCTTCCTTCCTCTTTTTGGAATCTGATTGCTGAATAGAGCTCACTTGCAAAAAGGGCAAGAGTATTTTCTTGATTTACCTCAAAGATAGAAGCTGTCATGGGGATGAAGGCTTGGGCTTAGGATCCCCTAGCAGAAAGCTTAATGACATCTTTCAAATTGCTGGAAGCAAAATTGAAGACTGGTGTCATGGAATGGTGACAATTCACAGAAGTTTCCAGCCTTATAAGAGTTCTCCATCTTTTAATTGTTGCAAGCTGTTTTTTGATAAACTCCAAAGAATGTGATGTGTACTTTCTCCAAGCTTGCTTTTTTCTTTTTTTGGGGGACAACTGTAACTACGTCAAAATAGAAATACATTTGAAAAAGAAGTTAGTTGAATTCAAACAACCAGGTATTTTAAATTCAATTAACTGACTGAATTCAATGATACTTTCCTCCTTCCTTCTCCTGAAAGCTGGTTTCTCTGTATGGACATAGCCTGCATATGCTGAGTTCTTGGAGTTTCACATTCTTGCTTGTTAAAGGCATCGGATGCAACATGTTTAGAAGAACTCTCCCTCTGTTAGTGTTGGAAGGCAACATAAATTGAGGGAAAATGTTCTTTTTTTTAATTCATCATGTAGGTAAAAGCATATGGCCTGTTCTAGGACATGTGATCTTTGTAATCTACTTTCTAAACTTGGTGCTTACTATTGACTTTTAGTGCGGATGTTTCCGTTTTCCATGCTGTCCAGAAAATGCAGTTTATACATGGCATTAAATTAGGTATAAGATGATGTTTTCAGAAGCATGCCAAAAAGGAGCATTTGAAATTATCCTTTGGACAGGGATTATCTGAAACTTTCTTTTATGATCTCTTGTGCTCAGGAGAAGGGGAAGATGAACCAGTTGTGAAATATGTGTTCCTTGCTGGACACAGGCACTCTTGAGATCTATAGCTTCAATAAAAAAGTAATTTATTTAAATTACTGCCTCTTTAATTTATAATGTTTGGGGGATTTTTATTAGGAGTGCTCTGTAAGGGCATTAGCTGTTTCAGATTTTGCATGCTCTTCTGTCTGGCAAACAACAACAACAACAAAACCCCCAAAAATCAAGGAAGAAAAAAAACAAGGAAAATAAAGTTTAGCTTTGACCCAAACCCAAAGAAGATAATGAACCGAAGGGATGAATGTTAACTACTAGAGGCTCTGCTTTCCCCTTTGGTTATTATCTGAAAGGAAAGCATGGTAACATTCATGCCAAAGAGGGGACAGAATATGTATTCAGACAAGAAGTGTAGGATTTCATAGCCTGATATTCTCTCTTCTCTTCCCATACCTTATTGTACTGTGCAAATGTATTGTTAATGTGTGATAGGAAGTGGCTGCTAGGACAGTCTTGGCTTGCTAATGGGGTCAGCTGTGTCACAATGTGATATACGGATTATGTTTATCATGGCATATTTTGTTTTCGAACTGGGCTGTGAGATGGGAGCAGATGATAAATGAAGAGACCCTACAGTGCTCACACTAGTTCCTGTGGTCCTGAGTTTCCCAAACAATAAAGCACCCCTGATAATGTAGAGGTATTTATGGGGACATAATTGACTTCAGAGTTTGAGATCTCTGGCTGAAGTTTAAGATGTGATAATCCATTACATTAATGCCTTTGCTTAAAGCTCCTATTTGACTTAAATAAATCATTTAGGAGTTGTTCATAAAATTGTGGTCAATTCATGGACTTTTGGGCTAGATGAGTAACTTAACAGTGGCTCTTTGTGCCTTGGTGATTCATTTATTTGGACTCCTATGTGTTTGTACAATTGCTAAAGTTATTTCTCAAGTTCTACCTGGCGATGATTGTTCTTCCTAAAGAACACATGGAGGAAAAACCCTGAACCATCATAAGATAAAATATATATATATATATATATATATATATACTTTTATGTATGCACACAGATACTACATGTGTATATATACATGTCTACAGAGAGAGAAAGTATATCTTTAGGAAATTTAGTAGAATTTACCATGATTCCATTAAGTTTTTAAATATTGTTCATGAAGATTTCACTTTTCTTCAAATTCCAACTTAGTCAAGTCCATTTTTGTACTCTATGACAGTCTCTTATTCATGCAGCCCTGGATGGAGGGTCACGGTTGCAATTTAGGGACCAGGGTCCCATGCAGTAGTCCAACATGGCAGCCTGCCCTCTTCACCTCCACTGAGTTGAGAAGGCCCTTCCTTCTTCTTTCTCTCAACACTTGTTGCATTGAAGCCTTCCTCTTTGAGAGATCCTGTGTTTCCTGTGACCTGCCTCTGCATCTGGTTAAGTTGACTTCAGTAATCTGTACATAGTTATTTCTTACTTACTTTGTATCCTGAAAAAATATCGAGTCCAACAAGCTTTTACCCACCAAGCCTACAGAAAAAAACAGCCAGGCAATTTTTGTTTCAATCTCTGTGTCTCTCTGGAGCACTAGTTCCAGAGGCTGATCAATAGGTTTTATTGTAGACCTCACTGTCTCTAAAAGCATTGTGACCTTATCCTGTCTAAAAATAGTATTTGCTCTTGCCTGCAGAACCTTGACCTGTGAAAACCCATTTGGAACATAACTGACATATCTAGTCAGCTGTAGATCCAAGACATGCTCTGTGAATGAATTCTGTGCAGAACCATCCAACATTCTCAGAAGAGAAACAAGTACCAGTTCTGAACACTGGGAGCGCACATGCTTGTCTGGTGTGGTCATGGGCCACCTGGTGGGGCGCCAGGAAGACTCGTGGCCCTCGGGGCAATTAAGAGGGGTGAGGACTGTCAAAGAGGACTCCTGAAGGGTGCATTTAAGCCCTCAATAGGGCAAAGGACAGCAATGGGCAGGAGTTTGGACTTTGTATGTGACATGCAACGGGCCTTTAAACAGGGTCTGTGACTCTGTCGGAGCATGTGATTTCCCCCAGTGCTTTCCTTGGCAGCTTCAGTCTTGAACCCTGGTGGAGGGAATCCCCTGAAGCATGACCCAGATGGGAAGAAGTATTTCTGAGTTTTAAGTAACTGCTCTATTTGGTGATAAGGAATTATTGTCACTCTTTTTTTTCCCCCCCCTTTAGGTGTGATAATGATTTTGTGGTTGTGCTTAAGAGAAAATAAAAAAGCCCTTATCTTTTAAAAATACATATTGAAGTATTTACTGATGAAATGATATGATGTCTGGGATTAACTTAAATAATCCAGTGGGCAGGGGAGGTGATAGGGTTATAGATAAGACAAGAACAGCTATGAGTTGCTAGTGGCTGATGCTGGATGATGTGTTCTAGGGAACTGGCTTAGACTACTCTCTCTACATTTGTATATATTTGACATCTTCCCTCAAATATAGGTACTGTATGACTGGTAGGGAGCAGAATGACCTTACTCAGTGGTTTCTACATTCAGGGATGGGCTCAGGGTAGGGAGGGGGCAGGTGTCCTGTGAGGAGGAAAATATCCTTGAGCTGGATCTTTTGTCTGAAACTTTGTTGTTAAGGGGGCCTTTTTGGGGTCTGTGCTGTGCATTGTTCCCCATTCTCCTGGAAGAAAAGAGAATCCAAGCCTTTTGCAGTGCCTAAGGAAGAGATGAAGGTGAAGTTTGGCTGGGTGTTAGCTCAGATGCCTCTTTTTGTTGCAATGGGTGTTGGGAAGAAATTAGGGAAAAGTGTCCACCAAGTTGGCTGTGTTGGTGCAGACAAGGCTAATTGAGCCCTGGCCTTAGAGAAAGATGATTTGCTTGAGAGGAGGCTGACCTCACTCTGTGGAAGGAGCGGGCAGAGAGTGCTGTCAAGGTCTCTGCAGTGTCCCTCTTGGAGGACCTGGGTGCAGTCCTGGAAGGATGAGAGGGAGCAGGACAGTAATTGCAGACATGGAAAAGGGAGTTTTTCAGACCATTGGAGGGTCACAAGGGAGCCAAGGTGGACCTGGTCTCTGCTGGATCTGCTGCCTGGAGGCTGAGACCAGCCTCCCTGTGTCCTTCGTGGGCCTGGGTCCCTCTGGTTTCACAAAATGTCGGCTTCCGCTCTCGCTTCACGCAGAGGCTATTATTAGCAAGTGTCACTCAGTTATCATAGAGTGGTGCTTTTAGCTGCCATCTAAGTGCCCGACACTTGGGCTTATAGCAGATTAAATTAAATTTTAGGCTGGTTTGGCTTCATTGGCAGTAGACAATAGGAGCAGCTGTTGTGGAAATGTAACTTGGCACCCTCAAGGACCTCTGTGTGTGTGTAGTATGTGAGTGCAAGTGACTTGTGTGTGCTCTCATGAGCATGTTTAGAACTTCTGAGCATGTGGCCAACTCTTGGGAGAGAGCAGGGACTTGACTAACCTTCTAAGAGTCATCTGCCTCTCCCACTTTGTGAAGATGTGGGAGGTGCCATGGTCTGGGTCTGGGGCTGACCTCTAGGCTACATCTTCTTGTCCTCTCTTCCCATTTCATTCCTTCCCCAAAAGTGTTCAGATACAGAGTTTCTCAAACTCAATTTTACGATTGCTTGATGAGGGGAATATAAAAACTGGAGTGATTTTTTTTTTTTTTTTCTTCCTTCTACTATTTGCACACCCATGTTAGTGTTTTTCTGCAAAGAAAGGACTAAGTTTGCATGTGAACACCAGTGGAGATGAGCAGGAGAAATGTGTAGCACTGACTGTCTGGTCTGTCAGTAGTGTAGGCAGCAGATTCCTATAGGTCCAGCAAGCTGACCAACATGGGTGTTGGGGGTTGACGGCACATCTACTCTTTTTGATTAAAATACCTTTACTTGCTTCGGTCTTCTGTGAATTTAGGACCTTTATGCCTCATAATGTTGAGTCAGAGCAAAGCAGTGTACATCAAAGGCCACTTATTTAAAATTCTTCAGAAAACTCTGTGGGGATAATTTCTCCTTCTTCTAAATGGAATGCAAATGTGTATGTTATTCCACCAAAGGGCGATGCTCTTTACTTGTATAATCTGGATTTTTAAAAATTCTGTGGCACTTGATTTCAGTTCTTCAGATTCCAGAATTTATACTCACTGATTAGTAATGCATTATGCAAATAATTCAGTTTACATATCCAAATACTGTTTTGCATCATTCACACCTCAAGTCTTGGGAAAAAAAAAAGTGAAATGTTTCCTCAAAATAAACAAAACCTGCAGAAGAGTTTATTGTAAGGGTGAAAATTAGAGATGCACCCATTTGCCTGGGAACTTTGGAGGAGATTTTTAATACTCCTGCATAAATAATTTTTCAAGTTTATGTTTTTTCCTTTTTTTGGCTCCTACCCACAGGATGTGCCGTTCATGGCATATTGCATTATCTTTGGCTTCTGAATTTTTCAATTTTGTGGAAAAATAAGTCATAATATACATAATGTACACATTTGTTCAGAGACATATACAGCCATAGATGAAAATTTGGGCTGAACTGTTTGAAGGAGGTACAATAATTGCATATCACTGACATGATTCTTCTGAAGAGAGAGAGGAAAATAAGTAGGTGCAAACTTTTAATGCCCCATGTCAAGCAAGCTAGCCCAACATAGCCATGAATTCCCAAGTTATGGATTGGCAAATGGCAGTGTCCTAAGAAAAACCTTTCTCTGATTTCATTGGTTTCTTACTGTCATTGGAGCAGTTCAGGAGAATACAGAATATGACCAAGAGCCCTTGTCTGAATAAACAGGTCCCCATGCCTACATGAGAGGCTAAACCAGTGACTTCCAACCTTACATGGCAGGAGAGAACTGGACCCAGAAATCTGCACAGGATTCCATTGGTTCCAACCTCACTCTCTTGAGCACGGCATGTGAGATTTCAATAGCGATTTCCCTCAGAAGGAAGGAAGGAAAGAAAGCAAGGACCTTCATTTCTGCCTGCAGCATGAGGAGCACAGCCGTCTTTCTCCTAGGATGCCCCACACCCCTCTCTCTTTATAGGTTATAGACACATTTTTGGCACAGCATAAAATAAGTGTTCCAGCGTGTTTTTAATCTTTAACTTTCATGTCATTAAAAGTCTGATGTACTGACTTTCAGCTGCCTGGAGATAGTTCAGGGTGCAGCACCTGACAGGTGTAATGTTCTGTGTTTTATGTTTCTCAGTATGGAGGGCATAGAATCAAAAAGACTGCAAAATGCCTTAAAGATGTTGGTACCCATCAATACAGTCTTTAGGTTCTCTTTCTTGCCTCACTTTCCCATCTACAATTTTTTCTTTTGGTAGCACCTGTATTTATGAGGAACTCTTGGTGTACCTGGTAGATAAGAAACTTCTTGGCTTGATACCACCTACCCCAGACTCCCTGCTTCCTGAGAGTGTCAGGATTGAACAATCTCCCTTCTCTTCGTTTTTCTCTCAAGGTCTGAAATCTGAGTGCCACAACTCTTTCAGAGAAAGACCTTTCCCATTGCCACCGATGATAGGGAGGCAGACTTGGTGCTTCAAGTCTCCATGTAAGTGACAGCATACCAGTAATAAGCAGCCCTAGGAAACATGGTTGTGAATGACTGCATCTTAATATTTGCCCATTGAATAGCAGCGTGCCAGTGGGTTGGTCCAGCTCAACTTGAACTCGAATAGTAATTGCTGAATCCATAAAGTGTTCCCTGCTGAAATCCTTGTGGCACCCCCTCCCCCATGTCCTGATTTTGAAAGGACTATTTTTTTGGGGGGGTGGGGTACTGGGGATGGAACTCAGGGGCACTCAACCACTGAACCATATCCCCAGCCCTTTTTGTATTTTATTTAGAGACAGGTCTCACTGAGTTGCTTAGTGCCTTGCTGTTGCTGAGGCTGATTTTGAACATGGGAGCCTCCTGCCTCAGCCTCCCAAGCTGCTGAGATTACAGATTGGTCTGATTTTGGATGGACTTTTAAGGGAACTTCATAGTGATGAGTATGTTGACTCTCAGCATCCTCTGATGAACTCGTGTGCTCCCTCAGCCCTCTCTGGTGGGCGAGGATGCTCAGGTCCAGCACCTTTCTTCTCATCTTGTCCCCCAAGTCCGTGTGTGTGAGGTACTGACAAATGTTGCCCTCCTGTGTTTTCACCTGGTCCTTACCTCTCCTTTCCTCTCACCGCAGGCCAGGTAAGTTGGAATGTGATTTCACAGACATGATCTAGAATCTGCTGCAACACAAATCTGTAAACAGTAAATAGTTTTTAAACTTTAGTAGTGAGTAGTGACAAAATCCTATGGGTCTACTTCACGACAGGCTGTAAGACACCAGGTGGAACTGTCGGTCTATTTCGACACCTCCTTCGTCTACAATGTTTTATGTAGTATGGGAGCTCAGCAGATGATGGAGGGAATGAGATAAGATGATTTCAGGCCTAGACTTGTTGGAGGGAATCTGGGTAGAGAAAGAAAGAAAGAAAAAAAAAAAAAAAGGACTTAATTCTTAATATAGCTAAATCTTAGTAATTATTTTAAAGTGTTTGAAAAAAATCCTCCTCTTTTCTCCTAAAATTGATCGTTAGGGCAAGGCAACATTGTTCCTGTCATTGAACAAGAGTACCTGAGGAATCATGAGAGAAAGTATAGGTCTTTGAGTGCAGACATTTTCCTTCGTAAAAGAGCTGAGTAAATATTTATTGAGCATCTTTTATGTAGATGTGGAATCACGGAGTTGTACTGTTTGTCTTATTTTATGGATGAGAAAGGCTGAGGCCGAGAGGGGAGGCATGTTCCAGAGACCACTGGCTAGGCAGTGATAGAACTGGCCTGGACCCTGGGGCTTTGCACTTTCCTCATGTCCTGCCTGGCAGGACCAAGTCACAGGGTCTCTCCAAGTGCTATGGGAACGCCCCCCCTCCCCCCCTCCTCTGCCCTACTTCTTGGAGGCACTTGTGCCAGCACTTTTATGCGTGACGCTAGAGTACTTCTCTGAACTGGAGCTTTGCTGAGGAGCCTGGCGCTCTTAGGGCCACACTTAACCTGGGGGTCCTATGGGAAAGCTCAATCCACACTTGGCCACCTGTGCCTGTTCCTTTGTGACTTCATCTCACCTACTTCCTTCCCACCACCTTTCCTGACAGGGCTGTCCTGGGGAGGCAGTTCTGAGATTTTCAGTGTGCCCATAGAATAGCTTGACTTTCTTATTCAGATCATTGTCCATACTGGGTAGGTGAGTCAGGGTCGTGGGGGAACTGTACCCTCTCAGAAGCAGACAGTCTTAAGAATCAGCCAGCCTGTCCTCTTTTGCACCTCTTGGTTCTATTTTTAAAGACATCGCTCAATAGCAGGAAATCCTTTCTTTTGTCTACCTTCAATCCCTCACACTTCAGTTTAAACCCATTTCCTCTTCAGTCTAGAGAAGACAAAGTATGTTATCACCAGCGTGTTGTAACATCTCTCATATTTTAAAATTCTTTGCTCTACTCTCCGCCACTGTGTCTGTCCTCTCTCTCCCTTGAAGGTAAACTCATAAATCTATTTTCTTTTTACCCATTTTTTATTTTTGTTCCCGTCTTCAGAGGCTGCTAGTTTCCTAGATCTTTTACTCAGACACTAGTTTTGATGACTCAGAGCATGGTAGCCAGATACCTGTTTTCCACATGCCTTCTTCTTACATCTGCATTCTTATATCTTGCTTTTTAAAAAAAAAAAACCCTTGCTTCATTGATGACTCATTCTCAGCTTGATGTCCACTAGGATTCCTAGATCTTCATCAGCCATCTTGGAGTGTAGCTGAACTTTCACTCCCCACTGTATTGATGCCACTTTTCTCCTTTCCCACATCTCCTGACTGTCCTTGTCCATACTGAACTTGGTTCTCCTCTGCTGACACAAGTTACCTGCCCACCTCTCCGCTTCACGGACTGAGGTAGAGTTATGATCCTGTCTCTAAATGTACCTCCTCCCTCTTGGCTCCTCTCCCAGTGACAACTTCACCGAGGGTGAGAAGAAATACAGTGAGTGGCCTTTCTTGCCTCACTTTTTGGGTAACTTAGCTCAGGGGGGGAGCTGTTCATAACTTCCCACTGACATCTGAAGAACAAAGGTTTTAGAGGAGCAGAGCCCAGATTCTCTGTGAGCCAGTGAAGTCAAGTCTTTTTTGAGTTTCCAGCAAAACCTGTGTTAAAATAATAGGAGCGGGTCATTGTGTTTAGTACTACAACAAAACCTAAGTGCACATAATAAGCACATCTTTTCTGCTTGCTGGGGTGAGGAGAGGTGACAAGGAGTGTGTAGGATGATATGAAAAGCATTACAGACATGGGAAAGCATTTCAGAGTACACAAACGTGGCATGAGTAATCACAGGCATATAACCACAAGGCTATAGTTTCAATCCCTGTCTCCCCCCACCCCCATCTTTTTTGTACCCCAGTTCAGTGAAGATTTAACTGAAGTGGTGAGAAAAGGGGCCACCTGCTCTTCCCACTCCAAGGTTTTTGTACCCCTGGACCCCTTTGTGGGTGCTGTCCCAGCAGTGCCCAGACAACATCCCCTGATCTTTCTCCGATTGACTCCCTCACTTCCCTTCCTGCCAAGTCCAGAGGTGACTGGGTAATCCCCACAGGGTGACCTCACAGTGAGCTGAGCGGCCTGGGAACTTCTGCCTCAGGCCTCAAGTCAGGAGCAGAAATGGAGATGCTGGGATGCTGGGTGGTCAGGAGTGCTTAGGGACCTTGGTTAGGGACCCTAGGTCAGACCCTGTTTTTGTCTTCCCCATGATGCACTGCCACCTTCTCTCCTGAGCACGATGGCTGTGCTTGGGAAGGGTAGCCTGGGCCCTCACGTTTGTGAGGTTGCCTGCTTCTCATCTCCATGGGCCATGTCCCCAGGTAACAGAGTGGCTGGGTGGGCATGGCCCAGGCAGACTCCACCAACAGCCTTCCCTTTGGAGGGGACATCACTCTGGGACTGGTGAAGGGGATCAGTCGCATTCACAAGGCCTAATGGATTTTCTTATCATCTCCTCCCTAAATTGTAGCCTTTAATGAAGGCAGAGATCATGTTTTAGTTTTTGCATTTTCATGGTGCCTCACATAATGCTGGTTCATATACGTCATTCTCAGTTAAAAATGGTCCATGGAGATTGAGAAGCAGGCGTGCAACAAATGTATGTGGGCCCGGGCTGCCTGTCCAAAGCAGTGGAAAGGCCAGGCTTTGCCTTGAATTCCCTGGCTCCTTGTGATGAAATGAGAGGCTGGACAGGTTTACTTCCCATGTTTGTCCCTGTGGAGAAGACTGAAGGGTTGGGGTATGGGATGGTGTCTTTGTGGTCTTCGTGGAAAAGAAATGAGCTCTATGTGCAGCTTCTGCTCCTGTCCACCTGGAAGATGGTGTGGGGGAGGCTCTTCCCAGGTGGGCAAATGCTGGGGAGCAGGGGATGCCCTGGGGATATGGGAAGCTGGAGCTGCATCCTGTACATAGCCCAGAACTCTCCTCACTGGAGGAATGTGGTCCTTGTTCAGTGGGGACTGTGTACTGCTTCCCTTCAGGCAGCGCTGACTGACTCTGAATTGCATTGAAAAGCTGATTCTTTCCTCTCTCTTCTTTCTCTCTCTCTTTTTTTTGGTGTGCAAGACCTTTGATATTTGAGTAGGGAAATCCCTCTTATCAATGGAATTCACCGACTCTTACAGTGTGTTACCCTTTTCAGTGTGCAGTGGAGAGTCAACCAGACTAGATTGATTTGAACAATTCTGATTTCTTTCTTAAGCAAGCAAACAAACAAACAAACTAAACCTGGAAAACAAAATAAACAAACAAAAACACAAAAAAGCAAAAAATGCTACGTTGAACTCTGCTTTTAAATGACTTGTTCTCCAAGTCCCAGGATTGTGCAGAAATGGGCTGTCTCAGGACTGGCAACCCAGGGTGGCCTATAGTCCTTTGGTTCAGCTGTACCTTTCTATCTGCTTCCATCTGTGTGCTGGAGGTGGCCTAGCCTGAAAGCCTTCTCCTTGGAGAGCTCTAGGAGTGTCCTAGGTGCCCTAGGATGCAACTCTGCTATTGCTTGTGGAGGTGCGGTCAGGGAAGTTCTGGAGGAAGTGGCTTGTGTTACCAGGAGTCCAGGTGCAGGCCTTAGCCTGAGCTCGGGCAGCCACCTGCCTTCCCTCCTTCGGGAATGCTGGACTTTGGACTGGGAGTATTCCAGATGGCATAATGAGAATCCAAGCCCTAGCCCATGGTATTTTGCCCAACACAAATGGGAATGGTCTCTCCTCCCTGTCTGCTCACTGGCAACAGGGGTGATTCTGGGCTGTTTGTAGTCTGGGACTCCTTTGGGTGCTCAGCTCTAGAACGAGGGCTCAGTGCTTGTTCCCCAGGTGGAGGCATGATGAGAGTATTAGTTGTGGTGCAGTCTTTTTCTCTTTTTTTTTTTTTTCTTCTGTTCAATTATCTGTTCTGTTGTGGGTGTGAGTGGGGCGACCAAGTAGGTAGCTGACTTGGGAGGCTGGGAAGATCCAGAAACAATGGGAAGCCTCTCACAAGATTCAAAGATCTGCTCCCAAGAGAAGCAGCAGGAGTTTGGAGAGAGGCCACCTTGGTGTCCATCCTGGTGAAGTGCTCACACCGGGTGGTAGCTTTGGGGCACGGGGCTTCTGCTGCAGATAGCCTCACAGAAGTGGTGGAGGCAGCAAGCCCTCACCACCTGGCAGTGAGGAAGTGCACGGTGGGATCAGGGATTGCACCTTCTGCCATGTCTGGGACCACACTCCTGTCTCCTTCTTGTGCCCTGTTCCACCACCTTGGAGCAGTGTTAGCTGCATAATCGGGATAAATGGGGACTGGGACATGACGGGTTTACCTGAACGTGAGTCCCTCAGTCTCACAGGTAGCCATGGATGGAGGTGTGGTCCAGCGTGACTTTGCTGCTGCCCTGGGTGTTCGTTTTTGGGTGAGATTGATCTTGGAGCTGTCTATGGGGTAAAATGTCTTTCTCCTTGTATCATCCAAACGGATGATAATGCCTCATGGGTGGGCAACGTGGTCAGGCTTATTAATTTACTTTAGGTGTGTGTTGTAGTAAAACTTGCTTGTTCTCTCACCCCTCATTAAAGGTGACTCACAGAGGAGGAACTGAAAGAAAATAAACCACCTTCACCAAACCATGAACATCACCAGAATGTGAACCAACTTCACGTAACCTAGGGAAGGCCCGACAATGACATTCTCGAAGCCATCTTAAAGTAGATAAGATGAGTTACTGGGAGCTTTAGTTTTCTTTAGACTTAAGCATTTAGAACTGAGAGGAGATCGGTCTCATCCAACCTTCATATTTTTTATTCAACGTGTGTCTGTCAAGCACTTCTCTATGCCGAGCCCTGCGTTGGGAGCTGAAGAGGGAATGAGCGAGGCGAGGCAGGCTTCCTCCCTTGAAGCGCACTTTCTCATTTGAGAGGCAGGAGTAGGGGGACAGAGGTGGATAGAAGGGGGCAGATTCTTTCCACCTGAGAGCACGACATGCAGCCAGAAAAGCAGAGGTACACAGGTCAAGTGATTTGCCAGGGCCATCCAGCCACCTGGCAGAGTTCGGTCACCAACCCAAATGAATTATTTCGAATCTTAAACCCATGCTTTCTCTAGTGCATCAGACTGCCGCCTTCAGCAACCCAACGGACTGATAGGTGGGGCTCTGAGAGTTTCTGAATTGTCCCTTCTCAAATATCCTAGGTAAGCAGACTTCCTCTTTTGACAGCTTTCTGGGATTGGTGAGCACACAGATTCCTTCCCAGCTTTAACTGTTCTGGGCTTTTCGAGTTGTTGGAAGGAAGTTGCAAGTCTAGGGGACCGTATAGCTCCATTTTGGAGTTACTCTGACACTGTGAAGGGTTGTGGTTTGTTTGTCCCAGTTAGTTCTAAGTCCTGAGCTGTTGCCTTTCTTTTTCTTTGAACATCTCTCTACCCTATTGTCAGAAGGGCAAATTGGCGAGTGTGCCTGGACCTCTGAGTGGAGCAGAGGAAGCACCTCACAATCTTATTGATCTATTTATTTGAAAGACAAAAGTTTGTATCTCATTTACTTTGCTATTCATTCCTCTTTCTCTTTCCTTCATAAAGACAGTGCTTGAAGCTTAGAGAGTGAATGGCATCCCTCCCTCCATGTTTTACCTTATAAGCTGCTTCTTTGCCAACTGCACTTCCAACTTATTACAGCTTTTCTGCAGCTTGGAAAATACGTTGACTGAGTGATGATTGTTTTCGTGAAATGGTGCAACATAGAAAGCAATGGTTGTCATTAATAGCACCATTACGTAGAGTGTAGCTCTTTAAATCTTCAGTTTCAAATGAGATTAGTGCTCTGTTAATTTAAAATTGCCCCCAAAGAAAAAGAAGAAGGGAAAAAAAAAAAAACACCCAGAATTGTCGGAAATCAGAGGGAAGTATTAGCATTATGAAACATGTTAACAAGTGTCCATTAGCACTTTTTATCGACATGAATAGCATCTTTAAGTGTTTTATTGGTAAGAGAATAGAGCAGTCACATAGAATGGCATTACTTTCCACATTGGCAAGTTCTTTTAATTCAGACTTCTCCTTGTTATTGCCTACTGGGAAGCAGTCATTCACCTGTCAAAAGGTATGCCAGGGTAAGAAAGGGCACGTTAGCACTTCTGGCTGCATCCGGGGCTCTTGGGTGTAAGGAAATCTGTCCCTTCACTTTGTCTGCCTTCTCCTCTGCTCCACCCCCAGGAGGAGGGAGAGTCTGAAAGCATCAATGGAGGGAAGGTAATGCAAGGCGACTGGCATCTCAGGTTTGTGCCTGGCTAGTGTCCCCTGTGAGGCATTGAGTCTGAGAATGAGCCCTCAGCTGCACGGGTATTGAGGGGGGACCACCAAGTGGTGCTTGGAGTGGGTCCTTCCCTAGGTACTTAGCTTCTTATCTTCCTGAAGTCTCCTCGTAAGCCTTGGGGAGAAGACCTTAATTAGTCTTTACTGGTCTCTGTCAAAGGTCTCCACTTTTTTTCCCCCAAACCAGATGAACCCCGCCATTTATATTATAATGCAAACATTCTTCCTTCTAGGCCTCAGGACCTGTGGGGAAAATGGAATTTGGCCCAAAACCAAACTCCAAAGCCAAGTGCCCCAGGTTGAACTGCCTGACAGGTTTATAGATACAGTGTTGAGCGGCCTCTTGGCAGTTAGGAATTGTAAGGTTTGCTCATTCATTTTTCAACAAATATTCTGAACACCTGCTGTGTGCGGTGAAGTGCTCTTGGAGTTGGGCATACAGCAGTGGTCAAAGTAGTAAAAATTCCTGCTCTTGGGGTGCCCCTCTCTAGCTGGGAGAGATAGCTAATACATAAATAAACATGTGAGTTGTATATAGTACGTCAAATCAAACTGCCCTGGAGAAAACTAAGACAGGGAAGAGGAAAGGGAATGTGTGGTACGTGTGCTTCTTCATAGGACAGTTGGGGGAGGCCCCCTGAGAAGCCCAGTCTCCGAGGAAGTGAGGAAATGTGTCATGTGGCTTCTGGGGAAGAAGATTCAGCAGATGCAAAGAACTTGTGAGTAGTCTGTCTAGTTGTGGGAGGAGGGTGGTGCTAAAGTCAGAGAGGCACTCGGAGTGTGGAAGGTGACTGGCTCCTTGAAGGCTGTTGGGCAGACTTTGGATTTGACTTCAAGGGAGATGGAAGCCACTGGAGTAGTAGCATCATACAACTTGCATTTCTAGAAGGTCCCTTAGGCTGCTTTTTGAGACTCGAGCATGGCAAGGTGGGCAGAAGCAGAGGGAGGCAAAATCCAGGCCTGATCATGGAGGCTTGAACCCAGCTAGTGGGGATGTGCAAAGGGATTAGATTCTGGACATATTTTGAAGGTAAAGCCAACAGGACTTGCTGACTGGTTGGGCATGGGGTATGAAGGGAAGAAGGTGGACTGAGATGTTGACTGTGAATAGAAAGGTAGAATTACTGTTTTTGTGGGATGGGCCTGGAAGGCCATGGAGGTACTTAAGAGAATGGGTGTGTGTCCTACAGGTTAGATCTCAGGTGGGTTCTGTTGGGAAAATGAGTGGCCCCCAGATGTGGCTGTTAGGAGACCTCCAATTAACTGCTCACTGCTGAGCTGACTTAGGTCAAATCTAACTGCAGTTCAGGAGGGGAGGCTGGTTCCCCATTCTGCAATCTTTTGTTCGTTTTCTTTCTCTATCATTCTGTAGCCACCAAAGACAATTTGATCTTTTGACTCAGAAGTACCTGCTTTGTTTCTTGCACTTCTTCACTTAGCTTGTTTCCTCAGGGCTCAGGTAAACCATCAGGGGCTGCTGGAGTTCCATGGGATTTGGCAATGAGCGAGTAAACTACATCTTTTCCTGGCTTCTCAGGACTCTGGCTGCCACTGTGTCTTGTATGTCTGAAGATGTCTTTGCTGCTGTGCTGGGTGCAGATATGCTGGTCGGCCCTGGGGACTGGAATTTCTTGTGGAAATCCCTTGTTCTCTTTTCCCCAGATCCTCCTCCTCCCTTTCCCCATTCCTGGAAAGAGGAGGGCTGGCAGATAGAGCATTTTTCCTTGAAAGGAGAGTGGAGAGCCCTCTAATGGAAAAGTAAAATAATTCTTGGAATCTTCACAGCACTCAAGCCAGCCAAAGCTGAGATCAAATAAATTATTTGGGGGTAATTTGCAAGGACCTGAATCAAACAAACTGTTTTCTTGCTCTGACCTCAGCTCAAATCTTCAGACCAGAAGCCTGTGACTTTAGGAGTCTGATGAGGAATGAGAGCTGGTGTTTTTGTCTGAGCCTCTCAGGACTCTGGGGATTAATGGTAAACCTAGGACAGGTTCCTTTCAGGAGGGATCCTTCTCCTTTGTCTCAAGAAAGACCTTAAATAGCAGTGTTTCAAGTGTAAGTTTAATGTCCCTCAAGTTAGGCCTGGGTTTTCTCTTTCAGTAGTGCTGGTTTTTCCACACATAGAACAAATTGTTTGAATCACAGGTGACCCAAGGGAAAACCCATAGACGAGTCCCAGCTGCAGCTCACAGGTCTAGCCCTGTCGCCAACAAGACCCCCAGGGAAATCCAGGGGCCTCAGCCCGCCCCATGGTCCCTTGTAGGTAACCGCCTGCGACTTCTTGAGCCAGATGACTGAGGTCTTTCTGCCATCTTCATCCTCGTAGTGAGGTCTCTCTCTGACCAGTTTGACATGGGACCTGAAATAAGTTTTCATGTCTCACCCATCAGTCCTGTCCCCACATCCTGGAGGGTGCTGACTCCTCTTCACAAAGGGAAAAGCCAGAACAGTGCCATAGTTTGCTGTTTCAAAGCCCTTTGGAAACGTGTGTGGGGGATGTTTGTCTTGCAGCATCTGGAAACCTCCTTGTTTGTGTCCCAGCAGGGCCTGCTCCTATCCCTGCGGTGAGCATGGGCTGGGGCAAAGTCCATGTACCCAAGAATCTTCTCTGGCTCCTCTTTCCCACCCAGCTTTCTCTGAGTTCTGAACTGAGTAGTTTTTATTTGTCTAATTTGTTGTTGTTTGGGGGAAAGGGTGGACAACCCTCCGGCTGTTGTTGTTTTAGGCTGGTTCTTTGAGATGAATAATTACTTAGTTGTTGCTCAACTACTTTTGTTTGTGAAATAAAGGGCAGTAAGCCCATGAGATGAGAGAATTTCAGGTTTATTGTTGTGATTTTTTTTTTTTTTTTTTTTTTTTTGCATTTGTATCTGTTCTGCTTAGTTTGGGGGCATTATCTGGAACCCTATAGGAGCCAACACCGAAGACCATAGGATTTTAAAGCTTTAGAAGTTCGCGTGTGTAATATGTCTTTTGTGGAATTTGTTGTTGTAATAATAATCCCTAGTAATTATCCCATAGTCTGCTGTCCTTTGTTGCAGAAGCATTGGGTTAGTGTGAAAACGTGGCCCTTGGATGGTTTCAACAGCTTGATTTTGCTTCTCTATCAGCTCTCTCCCCATTTTCTTTCTTGTGCTGTTTGGAAGACCATTTCCACATTTCTCCCATATGTCTTGGAAAATCTCAGGACTTGAGGCAGTAGCAGAGTTAGGAGAGCAAGCTTGGTTCAGGTGGGAGGTGGCCCTGCACGACACTCTGTTATGCAGACAGTGAGCTGTGGAAGCAGCTGCATTTGGAAAGAGTTCTTCCCCTTGCCTGCCCGCTTTCCTTGAGAGCCTCGGAAACATTTGAAAATGCAAAAACACTTCACCAGGTTTTAACTTTGTCAAGGAGAGCACAGCGGCTTTGTAGGTTTTGTACACATTTTTCCAGCTTTTCAAGAAAGACAAGCACGTTTTTCTTTTCCTCCTCCTTTCTTTTCTCTCTCTCTCTTTTTCCTTTTAGTGTCTTGTTTTGCATTCTGCTGAACTGGAAGAGCATTTAATCCTTGGCCTCCTGTCTGTGGGGATATTATGTTTTTTTAATAGTGCTTGTTTATGACTAAGGTCAAAGACAGTATTTCAGAACAAAAATTAGAGTTAGTTCATAATTGAGTACATATGTATGTTACTGTTTATTTTTATAGTTTGCTAATTTATTTTTAAACAGCTCAGTTACGCCAACATGTTTATAGCTCTGTTCATCTCACATGCCTTACCAGTCAGGGTGTTAAAAGGCACATGCTTTTCAATAGTTTGGATCCCAAGTTAAATTAGATAATGCCATCAGGTAGCAATTTAATTACATTAATTGAATGTTTAGGCGGAAAGGTAGTTTTGCAGAGGCTATAATGAAATAACATTTATAAGTACACATGTATAAATCTCAGCATTATAGACATTATTTGAGGTTGCTGACAGAAAAATGGATATATATCAGGCATTTAGAAGGAAACATTGGGGGAGGGATTCTCATCTGTGGCCAATGCTGCTTTCTTGGTTCAGGAGACCACTCATTTCCTTAGTGAGCCGCCTCTGTCCTTGGTTCCCTGAGCAGCAATACAGAAAGGCACTTTGGGTGCTGTGGTTCTGTTGCTGGGCTTTCCTGGGAGGCAGAAATGCCAGCTCAGGTGGGCTCACTGAGGCTGAAAAGACAAGACACAGTCCAGTGAGGTCTTTGTCACCTTGGAGGGACTGAGTGTTGGCATTCTTGGCTTTACCCCGTGGCGCTCCAAGCCAGCTCTGTCCTGACTTTGAGCAATGCTGTCTCAAGGTTTTAGGGGATTTTACAGACCAGGATGGAGCTGCTGGCAGAGTCTTGTGGCTTCAGATGTGGCAAGCCAGGCCACAGCCTGACCATGAAGGTGACTCTTCCTCGAGTGGGAAGGAATTAAATGAAGAGGCCAGAAGCCCCAGCCACTGGTCAGCGCCTGCCCCTGATGTCCTCAGACAGTGGGAGTACTCGGCATTTGGCCAATACGATGAGCTGTTTGGGGCCCAGATGTTCTTCCCTACCTCTCTGTGATTTAGTGTGGTGGATGTTAAATGATGTCTGGAAAAAAAGGGATTTTTAGGTGTGCTAACAACAGAGCCTTTGCCTAGGAGTAATTCATTGTCTTCTCACACCATCTGGTGTCACTGGGGCTGCAAAGCCTAGTGCGGTGTCCCATACCCTGCAAAACCCTATTTGGGTTATTTGCCAAATGCCACCATGCCACCCTCATAGTGTCTGGTAGATATACCAGGTGCATCTGCTATTGCTCCTGGGTGTTTACTGATTGCAAATTTCTAGCCCACCTTTGTTTTTTTTGGGGGGGGCGGTATTTGCCTCCTCCCTCAGATAGGACCCCCTGTGTAGGAGTCAGCCACGAATAACAGTCTAGAATTATAGACCCACAAAGGTTGGGTGGGGATGAAGGTCAATGGCAGAGTGCTTGTCTAGCATGTGCCAAGCTCTCGGTTCAATTCCCAGTACTGAAAAAAAAAAAGGAAATTATAGACCCACATGCGTGTGTAGGGGGAGTGTTACCTACTTTCATTATAGAGTGCCTGGTTTGTGTCACCTGCCCCTGGGAAGTGGGGGAAGGTGGGTGTGGGATCCTGATTTCCTAATGCTCTTGCCTTGGTGGTCTGGGGACCTGTCTGTCCCCTGAACAAGAGCTAAGGGAACTGGGAGGAAGAGTGGGAGATGTGGGACGGGGCCTACAAGGTGAGACAGGAAAGTAAAGGAGAGCTGGGTTGGCTTCCCTGGAGGCATAGGAAAGCTAGGACTCCCCGTGCAGATGCAGTGTGTGTCCAGCTGAAAGCAGCCCCACCTGGGTGACTAGCTGATGAGTGATTTTCCCCACACTGACAGCTGCTCCAAGCACATTTCACCTACAAGTCCTGACAAAGTGCTGTGTTCTTTTGGGGCTGTTATTACTGCAGCAGGCATTTGGAAGAATCTGGAAGCATGGAGCTTTTAAAGGACAACCTTAAAGAAGCAATTCTTAATATCTCTTCCCTCCCTTCTCTTCAGTCTTCTTTTTTTTTTGGGGGGGGGGGGTTATGAAAAACTGGGCCCATCCCTTTCGAATGTCCATTGTGCTATTAGTAATGAACACAGAGATAAAATCGCAGTGTTGTTTTATAGGTCTTGAGTAAGCTCTTTGATGAGCATTGTCATATTTGAACCTCACCTCCTGAGCTGCCTTGTGAAGAAGCAGAAGGTGAAATCTGAAGCCCCAAGAGGCTCAGTGGCATGCCTCGTCTCACACAGCTGCAGGGGTGGACTTGGATTTCAACAGAAGGCTGGATTTTGGTAAAAGATCTGTTTAAGCAGTTTGGAGTGGGGTGCTCCCTGGGAGGGGAGACCAGTTGTAAGAATTAATTTGGTCTTTGTAGGGTTTGGAGAAATAGAAATGTGACTCTGACATTCAGCCCCTCTGTATAATTTCAAGATTTCATTGCTGTAATCCCTAAGCACCAGTGTTAACTTGGAGAAGCCTCTCAGTAAGTACATCAGCTACCTTTCCAGGTGAGAAGCAGTACTTGTTTCTTGGACTTTTTCCTGTCTTCCTGAAATGCTGAGCAAGGACTCTGAATAGGAGAGTTTTGGGGGAGGCAGATAGGAGTTGGTTGTTTCAGCAGATACACTCTTCCATTGCTTTTAGCCAGAGACTTGGGTTCCATGATGCTGAGCTCCAATTTCAAGAGAAACATTAGTATAAATCTAGAAACCACAGGTAGTCTGAGGTCACCATTTTTTTGTTTTTTTTTTATTCCTTCCTTCTTGGGAGAGCAGGCTGACAGGTTCAAGTGTGTGCAATATCCTGGTGTTCAGATTCCTGTCCTCCTCTGCCTTTGTAGTGGGTGGCTTGGCTGGGTGAGGGCCCACAGTGATTTAGAAAGGGAAAGGCGGATCCAGACAGATTTGGAAGATGGTGCATCTTTATCGCAATAGCTTCTGCACACAGGCAGGGGGAAACTGCTGTGTGTTGTGAGCTCTGGGCCCTGTTCTCTCATTCTGATATCAGCGGAGCACCTGTATTTTGTGTGGGGAATCCTGCGAGGCAAGCTGAGACCAAAGGGAGACCAGAGCCCTGGGCACAGGGACAGTGTAGGCTGACTGATACTTCCCAGAGCCACGAATGCCTCCAGCAGGTATTGGGAAAATGTGGGATTTGGTCTGGTTGGAATTTAACACTCAGTATCCCTCCCTGCCTTCCTCCTCCTTTCCTTCCTTCTTTTTCTCTTTTTCTAGAGGCAATAAAGCAATAATCAATGTGTAGGTTTAGGTGAATGCAAATGAGTTTAATTGCAAAAATTAAGTAAAAAAGTACTTAAACTCTGACAAAAGATCCAAAATATTGTCTCTGTCAGTGGGTATTGGTTTTGCATCTTGTCTCCCAGATCTTCTAGACAGGTTATGTTAGTCCTCACAAGGTGTCACATTTTCCTGGCAGTAGCTATAGGTTTCCAGGAGGGTGAACAAGGGCCATCTGGGTGTTTGACGAAGGCTGTCAGGGCTGGGTAGAAACTGCTGGGCATGGAATCCACCAAAGCTTTGTAAACCCTGAAGCAGCCACTGGTGTTGGGAGCATGTTTGGTGCTCAGGCCCCAGCTCTGCAGATTCTTGGGCAGTCCGTAGCAGGCTAACCCATAGGTAGGACTGTATGCCTATCCCAGGAAGACCTAGAGAAGAAGGTACAGAGAGAACTGTCAGAGTGCTCAGATGGGGAAGAGCCAGCTGTCCCTCTGGGAGGGGCCTGGTTCCTGGAATGCCTGCCCAGGCTTGGGTGGGCGGTGTGAGTGAGGGTTTTAAGGAGGAGAAGTCAGAATCCCTGGGGAAGTGAGGTTCCTTTGCAGCTGCCCCCTCCCCCGTCTGTCTTTGGTCTCCTTGTTGGACTCAGTGTCCCCCCAGTTGTTTGGAGACTGCTGAGGCTTCAGAATGGGGCCAACACCATCAGGGGCGATGTGGGGCTGGAGAGAGTCCAGGTTTGAAGGACCTGCCTCTGCCACCAAGGCAAGTGAAGTGAACTGGGCTGGCGCTGCATCTCCCCATGGTTACCTTCTCGACAGGCTTTGAGCCCCCACTTTAAACATATTCCATGTGCATTAAGATGACAGATGCATTGGTTTTGCTCCAAGCCAGTAGCCATTCACCCTAGATGTCCTGGGCCCTAGAAGACAGACAGGTGTTGGAAAGAGAAAGCAAAAAGCCTCACTGTTGTGTTCTTTCTGTTTCTTATGCCTTCCCCATCTCATTCGCCTATGTGAAACTTGACTCCCCCTGAGATTAAGGGCTTTGTCCTGGTCACTTGGCTTCTGAGTGACAGGACTGGAATTTATGTCTATTGACCACCAGGTGAGTGCTCTTTCTGCTCTACTGTGTTGCCACAATCAGAGCCACGTTTGTTTATCTGATGATGATCAATGAAAACCAAGTTTTATTTGTATCAAAAAGAACATTAGAACACAAAAGGATGCCATGTTAGAAAACTCTATAAATGAGTATTTCTTAACACTCCTGTTTTCATATAAGAGAGCATGATGGGATAGGGTGTGAAGAATAATTTTTGTTGCAGGAGGATAAAGGGAGGAAGCTGGTGGGAAAACTCAAAGCCGGGCCTGAGACCCAGGCATCACGCACAGAGCGGGTGCTGGCAGAGCTCACGTACGCGCTGGCACAGCCGCTGTGCTACTCCCCGGAGTTCCACGAAGAAGTTACTCTGCCTGTGTAATTTTATTAGGCTGAGACTTTTTCCGATGGTTTATTTTTCCGTTTGCTCACAACCTGTAGAGGAGAGCCAGGGAGGGAGTCCGTGCATTTGCACTATTTACCTACTCTCCGACTTCAGAGCTCAGCAAATCTGTTGTGCATGGCTTCGTCCTGCCGACTTTTACCAATCTGGACAATAAACTGTGAGCCTATCAGCACTTGTAGAGGGACCTGATCTCTGATTGTTGCTTAGATAAGTGTCTGTACAAATATTTATAATTCTGATAGTCTTGAGTTGCGTCGTTATAACATGCAAAGCTGTCAGATTTCCAGGACTTCTGGTGGCCCAGCTTCTCTGCAGTGTGAGCTTTATTCTCAGTCTGGTCTTTCCTTCCTGAAGGTCTGTTAGCCTGTGATTGCACCCAGGGCAACACAAGTAGAAAGAAGCATAATATTACTTTGTTCCATCCTTCACTAGAAAAATAATTGGAATAAGAAGTCATTCTGGATGGCAGAAAGGCCAATATAACTTCTCAGAATGTGTCTTCCTGTTCTCCTTCTTCAGTTTTTATGTGAGACAAGTGCATTGCTGTAGGAAAGCATCTTCACATTTTTGGAAGGCCTGTATCAGGGTGAATACTTGAGAGAGAACATATAAAGCAGGTAAAGTGTCTGGAAGTGATTAATCAAATTACAAAAGTATCCTTCAATTCCCTAAAGGACTCATGGCTCCTTGAGACACTCACATGCATATTTATAGATTGTGGAAGACAGAGCCCAGACTGTGAGCTCCTCAAGGGCAAGCAGCAAGGCTCATACCATTTTGTTCTCTTAGCAATTAATAACATGTTTGAAGTGAATGAATGAAATTGACTTCCATGGACTACCAGGCAGGATGAATGCAGCGTTTCTGAAATGATGGTGGAAGTAAGTGCGACATTGGTTATTTTGCATGTCAGGGCTATGCTCTTCTGAAATAGGTCGTTTGGGAACAAGGTCCATAAATATCTTATTTGGGAGGGGTTTGTGGGGCATTTGGAGACCCTTGCTTTGGAATAAGTTAACCATGAACTGGATGAAGGAGTTCAGATTTTCCCCATACTGCAGAATAAGGATGGGGATCAGAAGTACCTGTGAGCCCACCCAGCTAGGTTCCTGGGTTCAAGTGGATACAGGACTTCTGCTCTGGGCTGAATACTTCAAATGCACTCCCATGACAACCACAGGGCCCTGGTGACACAATATGGTCATGCACATTTGACTGAAGAAACTGAGACTCAGAGAGACATTCAAGAGTTGCTCAGAGTCCACAACCAGGAAGCAGTGGTAGATGAAGAGTCCAGTTTAATCTACACAGCATGGGAGTCTGGTATTTTCCCTGCCGAAGCTGTGAACTGAACTGTAGGTTTGCTGTTCAAGGCCATCAGTCTTACACCTCCAGTGCCGGCAGGTGCTATATCTGTAGGTAGCAGTCACCAGCCTGACTCTAGACTTCCTTCTGAAGGGTTGGGAAGTGTGGGGTGTCTGGTTCATCCCCTGGTACTCCTTGTCCCTGCCTCTTGTCCCCAGTGTCACAGGGCCTCACCCCGCTTCTGCGGCTCTTGCATGAGTGCCCACTCTAATGCCCAGTCCTGCCAAGGGGATTGTGCTGGCCAGGCCACCAGCCAGTGCATGCCCTGCTCTGCTGGCATGTCTGTCAGCCCACAGAGGTGTGGTTCATGGGGCGGAGGAGTCAGAGGCAGCACAGTCTAGGAGAACTGGTCTCAGGGAACCTCACCTGCCCCCTACCTGCTCACTGCCCAGGCTGGACTTGGGGTCTTTCATACCGAGGGCCACTTCTCTAACAAGCACATAGCCCTTGTGCTCCCCGGGTGTTGCCCCCTGACTGAGCCAGGCATCTAGGTTTCCAGTCCAGGGCAGAGCAGCAGGACACTGGGAGCCAGAGTCCTCAGTGCCTGGGGCATAGCCCTGACATGCAATCACTCTGGCAAGCAGCCTCAGGCAGGCCTGGGCAGAGGACTAAAAGCCGGCGAAGGAGGGTAGGGAGCTGCAGCAGGGCGGACCAGAGACAAAAGCCAGCTCAAGTAAACAGGCTGGTGGTGGGGTGGGTGCCCTGGCTGGAGGGGCTCGCCCGGGCTGGCCTGCCCTGGGAGGAGGCAGATTGGCGCCGGCTTTCTTGAATCTTGGTCCCACTTCAGGCCTGCCAGCAGCTGGAGCTGCATGTGGGGCTGGAAGTCGGCTGCTTATGGGTTGGGAGGAAGAGAAGTCAGAACTGAGATGGCAGAGTGTCAAGTAGCTTCAGAACACATCCCCTCCCCACCATATTGTGACCCCAACATTGCCCCTTGGACCTGGGGAGCTCGTGTTCCTTGGGGCTGATGGAGAAGGGCAGGGTTGCTGGAGGGACCTCTTTGCCAGCCCTGGCCTGGGGTAAATCCTGTCTTCAGAAGGCAGGACTTGAAGGAGTTTGGGCTCTGAAGACAGGTACCCCTGAGTTTTCACCTGCCAGCCTGTGTGGCCTTTCATGGGGCTCATGCTCCAACCTATAAAGTGGGGCTAATTTTTTTTTTCTTGTCCCTGGGAAGAAATGCGCCTATAGACCTTCACTGGCAGGTGTCACAAAATGTGTGGCTTCTTTTAGGGCATGGCTCCTGAAGGAGGCACGAGGGTCTTTTGAATTCAACCTCTAACACAGTGAGCCACACAGGTGGCAGAGGAACAGGTGCCTCTGAGCCCTGGCAGTCCACTGAACGATGCTGTCTTCTCACCTGGCATGTGGTTGGGCTGTGCTCCACTTGGCCTTCCCAGGCTCTGTGGCCACTATTCTCTAGCTCACTGGCTTGAACCCCAAAGTAGGAGAAGATAATGATAGCCCTAAAAACCTGAGCACCATGGGACACATCTGAGGATCATTGCCTAGAAAAGGCAAAAATAGCTGGACTGTGGCTGTAGTATTTTTCCCTTTGAATGCTCACATGTGGACAGGGTCAGGGGAAGAGACCCTGGCCCTGCCTCTCATCTACCCCAGTGCTTCCCATTCCAGTGAGGAGGTGTGGTCCCTGGGTGAGTTGGATGGTCATCCGAGTTTCGTCAAGATCATGGGTGATTTGAACACATGTATGAGTTACACACATATTAGTACAGAAATTTGAGAGGCTTATCTAAGCTGTGGAGTCTTCTAGGCTGCTCAGAGAATCAACAGTCAGGCCGACAATGGGATGAGTCCTACAATCCTGGACCTGCAGATGCCCTCAAACTTCTAGCCTTTCATCTCCCTGCTTCCCTGTCTTTGCTGATCTTAGGTGTTGGTGAGTAGATGGAGAGACCAGATCACTCCTCATTTCTGTTCAACACCCTAAACCTATTTGCTGTTGAAATTTGAAACAGAAATGCCAAGTGCCAGAGGTGACTAGATTATGAATGTGCCAGGCCACTTCTAGGAAAAGAAGTGGGTATGGGGCAGTCTGTTGCCTTCCTGGTACCAGGATGATGCAATGCTTGGAGGCTGTGACCTCCCACCTCCTCAGGGCACACCCTGCAACCTTGTAGGGACCCCTCTGTCCAGCCCAGCTTGGGCGTGCATCTTGTGTGCTTGTTTGGCACTGATAGGGGTCACTGGTGGGGAGGAGTTCTCAGAGCACACTGCTGCAGGTCCTGAGAACTGTCCCTGAGACTGTGCCCAGCCCGGATTGTCCAGGGCCTCTTCTGCTGGGGCTCTCTGTTTATCACTGTGGCATTATCAGTACTCACCACCTCTCTGCCCAAGGCTGTGTGTCCTCTTGAGGAGCCACACACCCTTCTACCCAGAGGCCCTTTTTGCTTGAAGTATGACCCAATTCCCCTTCCCCACCTTCCCAGACTTTGAACTCATGCCAGCCCTGAATAATGTCCTTCCCCAAAGGAACCAGACCCAACTCTCTAGGGTTGGCTCCGTGGTTCCCCCAGTCCCTTGCTTCCATGGGCCTCCTGGGCTCTGTGCACAGAAATTGTGACACCCACATCATTGTGGGTTCTCCTGGTGGCTTTTGGATGGTAGAGTGGTGGGGTCCCCTTTCTATCACCTGGGCCACTGCTGTACTGTAAAGGAAATTGGTTTCCCTTAGGACAATGTACAACTACCTTTTGATCATCTCTCTACTAGATCATTGCCCTATTATCAGTAAAGGGAGAAATGGAACAAAAAGAGGCCACAGAGTCCTTTGGGGGAAAATGTGTGCTGACAGTAAGTCGGTAGCCCAGAGAAAGGGGAAAGAGTAGAAGAAGATTGGTCTTGAAGGGCTTCAAAGGAAGTAAAGGTTGTTAAATTGCTCTGTAAGCTGCAGAGTGCCATCGTGGAAGCTGTTATTATTATGATCATCATCATAATGGTCATTATCATCACCATTACAGGATGTGGCAGTGACGGAGGGGACTGGTGAGTGCTGATTGAGTTTCCAGCCCATTCCTGATGGTACAGGCCATAAATTTGCCTACCTGGGACCTTTGAATTCAATTCAAGAACTGGGGTTTGAGCCTACACTTCAAAGCTCTCTGACACCTCCCTGGCCTGCTAGGTTGAGGGCTAGTTTTTAGGGATCGACTTGAAGACAACTTATCTCTACTTGAATAAGTAGTTATTCATATTCTGAAAAAATATTAATTTATCAAACAGAGCAGTAAAAAGGTGATGTTTCATTTTACAGAAGGATTTTCTTCACCTCACAAGAGGATCCACAGTAGTCTGCCTTTTCACGGACTGTTTCTCTAGCTCATTAAGTGTATACAGGTCATTAACTGCTCTGCGGAAGGACTTTGATAGAGAAGAGAAAAGCTGCGAGGAGGTAGTTCTCAACTCTAGCTTAGGGGATGCTGGTTAAAGAGAATTAGAATTGGTTGGCTAACAGGTGACCGCTGAGGACTCACTGGAGCAGAGGAGGGGATGCTCCCTTCCATCTGAGAATTTACGGTCCCTTTGGAATCCCAAATGTAGACATTGGGTACCTAGTTGTGTTCACTCTGGTCTCCTGATTGTAGCTAGGAAGTGGATCTTGCTGAATAGAAATCCAGTTACACTGCTTTTCTGGAATATCCCTGGTGCATACAGGGAGGGAGATCTGAGGAGGGAGCTGACCTAAGACTCTGGGAGCATGGAGGGAGCTCACAGTGGCACTTGGAGCATGAAAGGCTACCAGTTGGATGTCCTGGAATGTAAGTGGGTGGTCAGTGTTTGCACTCCAGAAGTGGCCCAGGCCTGGACTGTAGAGGTTGGAAGCCATGCATTCACTGGTTCTTCCAGGAGGAACTGGCTTCGTTTTGGGTCTCGAGGAAGGTGATCTTCTCTTCCTCTTCCTGCTCTCTGCCTGTAGCTGCTTTTGCCTCAAGTCCAGAGCTGACCAGAAGGAAAATGGCAGACCCATTGGCAGTCTCTCAGCACCAGCCTGGCCTTCCGCCTCTGCCCCAGATACCTGCCCCTTTGGTAATGCCTCTGGGATGATCCACCCTTGCCCTGTCCCCATGTCAGCCTGCATTGTCCTCCTGGCCCAGGCATTCTGTAAGCGTGGACTGGACTTCCATTGTAGGAGTCATGCTTTGTTTTTCTGGTTTCTAGGAGTTTCCCTGATCCTGGTGTTTTGGAATTTCATGAGCAAGTCTGTATTCCCCTGATCCATTTCCTTTGAGCATTTTCCATGCATAGTTTCAGTCCTCTTTCTGCTTGTTATCCTAATAGCCTCATCATCAAATTTTCACTTCTGAGGTGGACTTCTCTTCGATTTGCTCCTTTCTTTGGGCGATCGTTCTCAGATCTGTGGTATATTTCTTAGGTGTATTCTAAAAAGATGAAACCATCCATGTACTTTGGAGACTCAGAGACATGGCAGCACTGTTGAGTTTGGTTTGCCATGGAGCGTGCCCTCCCTGCCCCAGGCTCCCATGGCAGCAGGGCTTTGCTTTGGGGGCCATATCTTGAGTGGCATCTGTCTGAGCAGGAGGGGAATTAGGGTTTGCCAGATGCCTTCTCTCTATATATGCAGAGTCAGGGTCCCTTTCACATATTTCCACTTTCAGGGAAGCCCCAAAGTCTCACAGCACAGGGACCCCAACACATATATGTATACTGTTTGACATGATATGTATGCATCACAACAGATATGTAATGTCTGCACCCCAGCTGGGGAAACAGCCTGACTGCCCACTAACTGAGCTGGACTGGTTTCCAGAGGGTTCTGCTCTGAGGTACTAATGGAGCCCACATGTCATCCCTGTGATGAGGAAGGAAATAAGGTCAGGACTTGGGACTGTTTATAGTGATATACCTGAAGAGAGACACAGTGTGGTCTTTGCCCAGGTGTGCATAAGTAAGAGCAAGTGCAAAGTCCCAGCACTCAGCCAGGAAAGACAGACAACATCCACTCTTAGACACAGTGCACTAGGGTGAACACAACTTTAAAGGTGGTCTAGTGCAGTCTTAAAGTTGCTTTTGTCATAGGCCCCAAGGAAGGGTTTGGCCTCTGATTGGGGTAGGGTAGAAGAGAAATGGTAGATCTCTGGGTTTGTGGCTATTTGCTCAGGTGACCTCTTGCAGAGTTTCTTTTGCTGGTGGAGAATTGGGTTTTATTTCTCAATGGGAATAAAAATGATTTGTAGGACCTACTGGGTAGACTGATCATCTCTCCCCAAATTGTAAAGAATGAAATTTTCCCTGGTCTGCTCTCTCCCTGCCTCATTGCTCCCCATCCGTGTTCCATCTGTCTGTCTACTGATGTAACCATTGTATGTCGGCACTTATCAGGCACCAGCTACTCTGCTGGAATCTGCATTTCCAATTGACTTCTTTCCCCAGCCTCATATTTTTTTCTCCTTTATTCTCTTCCTCTCCCCTTTTCCAATGATCCAAACTTGCTTTTGGAAAAAAGGTTGATAATTGCATTTCTGTTGAGAAGTAATTAACAAATAGCAGGAAGTTATGTGTTTTAGTTCACCAGTGCAGAGTACTTACTCTGCTCTAAGTACTTTATGAATGCACACTTATTTTATTTTCATAACAATCTTATGAAGCAGATACGAGTATTGTTCTTATATTATAGATAAGTCAATTTTTTTTTTTTTTTACTCCAGCTAAAGAAATCGAGTTGGTGGTGAATCCATTAGGAGTGAGTCCACAGTTACTTGTCATCATAGAACCAGTCCACATTGCTGCAACTCTGGGTTTGCCCATCAGAGATTGGGTAGATGGAATGAGCATTTTTCTTCTCCTTCCATATCTCTTCTCAGCTAGCTCTGGGTCATTTCCACTCTTGTCTCCCTATCTTCCCATTCTGCAAAGGTGGTAAAAGATTCATAGGACATTAGGATATTAGATGCCATTTATGCCAACTTCCTGTTGATAGTGGGGTGTCTGAGATCTATAACCATGAGGAGACCTAGAACGTACCTGCCAGTTTACACGCAGTGCCCAGACGAGAAGCCAAGACTCCTAGTTCCCAGCCCCATAGCTGCCACACTCCCGTAGCATTCTGTTGGCACCATCTTGTCTCTTCCTCAAGCTTCCTCAGTCATATTTAGCTAAAAGATCTATTGCCCTGGGTGTCGTAAGAAATGTAGGGGGGCTGGAGTTGTGGCTTAGTGATAGAGCCTGTCATGTGTGAGGCACTGGGTTTGATTCTCAGCACCACATATAAAGAAATAAAATAAAGGTCCATTGACAACTAAAAAAATATTAAAAAAAGAAAAAGAAAATAAATGTAGGTGTGCTTCACTCATGGGGAATTACTTTCTAAGTTTATTGCCAGTAGCAGTCTCCCTTCTGTTTTCTTCAGCTTCCCATCATGTTGTTTCTTTCTATTCAAGATAGCTGTCCTCTTTCGTCCACTTCCCAGCCACGTCTCCATTCCTTCCCTTAATCCCCTTCTACCACTGGCTGGGCCAGTACAGCTCTGGTCCTGAGGCCCTAGCTCCCTTAGGGCCCTTCACTGTCTCGTGAATGAGGGAAGAGGAGGAGGGTGAATCTTAGTTTCCTGCATTGATTCTTTCCTCTCCACAATGTGGAGCAGGAGCTGGTCCCCAGGACTGTTGTCTGAGACCTTGGTGTTGTCTACCCTCCCAAGGCCTTTTGGCAAGGTAGAAGTTATCTCCTGCTGTTCAACTCTCCAGCTAGTAGGTAAGGTCTGGCTTGGTGGGGACTCTTAGGGCTCTCCACATCACATTAAATAGTTACCTCTAACCCAGATGGGGCCTCAGTTTAATGATGTCTAAGGATGTTTTAAACTCTAAACTCTCTTCTCATCATTTTCTTAGTGTAATGGAGAGGTTTCTGCTTGGAATAAGGTGACATTTGGTTGTTGAGGCAGACAGATAACTGAAACACAGGCTTTGGAGTTGAATTCCCTGGGGAATGGTGTGAATGTGGGGCAGGCAGAGGGTGACAAAATGGGGGCTCCACAGACTCTCAAACTCAACATCTTTGCTGTGTTCTCAAAGTGCCTTAGGTATTCACCTAAAAGATACAAAGATGTAGTTACCCGTGAACACATATGCATGTTCATTGTAACGTTGTTCACTGTGTAGTCAAAAAGTGGTAACAACACAACGTCAGTCAACAGGTGAATGAATAAACAACCGTACAAGGGAATGCATCTCAACAATACAAGAATGAAGTAGTAATATACTCTAAACATGAATGAGTCTCAATCATTCTGCTCAGTGAAAGAAGTTAAATATGAAAGGCGACATCCTGTATGATTCAATTTATGTGATATTCTAGAAGACTCACAACTATAGTGGCAGGAGGAGTACGAGTGATTATAAGGGCACAGGGTTTAGGGGAGGGGATCCCCCAGCAAAGGGGCATAAGGAAACTTCAGAGTGATGGAAATTTTCCACATCTTGATTTTGGTGAAGGTCACACCAAAAAAATCCATCAAACTATACACTTGGAAAGAATGACTTATTATATGTAAATTATGCCTCAATAAAAGTAAAAAAGCAAAATACAGCACCATCACTTGAGTTGGACCAGCATGGAAAACTGCCTTTCTGTCTTTACCTGTTTGGGTCTTCTCAAGACTCCAGCCATCTCTGGGGGGCACCCAAGTATGTTTCAGGGAGATGAGAATGCACTTGGGTTCTGAGGAGACCTCACAGAAGTTGGTAACACACTGGGAGAGCAACAGAGGCCATCTGGGTGGGGCAATCACCATGATCAGAGGTCGAGGGTGTGTGAGGAAGGTATGTGTGTTTGTGAGTGTGTGAGGGAGAGAGGCGAGGAGGGATTTATGTCATAGAACTCCAGTGGGCTTCAGAAAATAAAAAGAGGAGAGACTGTATGACTCAGATATACCTTCTCCTTGGGTGGAGTCCCAACTGTGTAACTGTCTATTCAATTCCTGTGACATTAAAAAAAAAAAAAGTGACATTAAAAAAAAAAATCCATCTTCCTCTCCATGCAGTAGACAGCATAGAAGTGATATCTGGGCTTCATTCATTTATTCTACCAACTTGGGTGAAGTGCCTTTTCTGACCCTGGCAGGGTGCAAAGTGCTCTGTATGTAGATTTGGGCCCTCAACAACCTCTCTGCATGTAGTACTTCATACTACCTGGCCACATTCCTGATTCCAGGTCTTGGCTCTCAAAATGGAATAAGGATATTTAGGGTGCTTTGATATGGACAGTCAGTCTATTCCTGGAGAATTTTTGTTACATGAGATTTCACATAATAGTTAAATTAGTGGCTCTCTTAGTTTTTTCTAGGGCTTCTCTTTTTCCACATCTACCAGTAAAGGGGACCAACAATGTCCATGTTTGTTGCTCTCTGGCATCAAAATAAAGTCTTTTTTAATGGTGCTGGATTTAAAAGAATATTAAACATGCATTTTTCAAATTTAGCTTTTTGCATTTAAGATACGCTTCCTTTGAATGTAACTTCTTTGCAGATGACCGTGGCTGAAATACAGTTGTAGAGTTGCACTACCAGAAAGTTGGGTTTTGCATAAAGAAGATGTTATTTTTTGGTAACTGACAGTCAGACCTGATCAACCTAGAACACAGCTTGGCAGGCCCAGGAACTTCACGTTTGCTCTTCTTCAGGGTGTGGGGCGGCTGTTTAAAGAGGGTGGGTATTAATACTAATCATTGGGTAGCATAACTTGTTACCGCCACTTGCCTTTTTTATCTGGAAGTTCAAGCAGATATCAGAAGGGAACTGTTTGTGGGTGCTGAGAACGCTCAAATGAGCATTTTGAACAGAAAAGATGTTTGGAAAAGTAACTTCCCATTTAGGACTGTAAATCAATTATTTAAACTCAACTTGTTGTTTTGGATATCTGAATATCATATGTCATATGCCATGTGGGGTACTTTTAAATAACAAGTAGAACAAGTAGAAGACAGAGTCTTGCATTTAAGAAGCACATTGGGAAGACATGGAATTAACCAGAGGCAGAGGCAATGACCAGCTGTGGGAGGCCTGGATCTGTGTTAAGAGGAGTGGTAGGTACATAGACTGAGCACTCTGTGAGCTGGGAGAAGGAGAGGTTGATTCCTTCTGGAAAGATGACTAGGTAGACCTTTAGCAAGACCTGGAAGAAAGTGAGAGGTGAAGAAGAAAAGCCAGAAAAGAAACCAAGATGGAAGGGATTTTCACTTGAGCAGAATATTTTCACTGATGGGAAGGGGGAGCTAAGACTGGAATAGAAATTTGGAGATGGATTATGGAGCTCTGGAATGGTGGCTTGAGGAGTTGGTTCCTATCCTGTGATCACCAGAGGCTGTTGAAGTGCTCTGAGCAGAGGACAAAGGCAGCATTCCAGGAGACAAACTGAGGGACTCAGGTTGGGGTGTGGGGTGGGGGTTGAAATCCCCTGTGCTATCCTGCATGCCGATATGAAGAACGCCCCTGTGTGCTCTCTAGACAATGGAGTTGGTTGACTGCAGGGTTTCCTTTCCCAAGTGGGATGGAGCCCCTATTGTAGGAGACTAGTGTGATAGTAATGTGGAAAGTGTTACTAATATAGAGAATGTCAAAATCTGGGGAAGTTCTCACTTTGCCCCTGCTGTGGATGGAGAGTGGGTAGGTATGAGGGTATTGCGCTCCCCTTTGGCTCCCTGTCTCTGTCCTCCAGCCTATCCATGCTGGGGAATTGTTCAGGGTCAGGATAATTCTTCATGATGACTTTTTGTCCTTTGGATGATGTTTGATGATTGAACAAGGCAGGTACCAAAATACATATGCTTGTGAACTCCTTTTAACCGCACCCTCTTGCTTTGGGAGTTATTAGACTAGCTTGCATTTGAATGCTCTTTCTTGGATGGGTTAAAGAGGGGTTGCTAAAGAAAGTAGTGAACAGGTAGTTAGAAAGGTAAAGGGGCCTGAGGGCTTAGGAGATGAGCCAGCGAACAAGGAAAACAGAGAACCTAGTGACCCAGAATGTGCTAGAAGAGAACTTGACTCTGTTAGCATTGAAAATATCAGAACTTCTCTTCAGCCTCCTTTAAGGTAGTTCTGCCTCTAGCCAGAATTTTCTTTTGAGACACAGGTGTCGGTCCAATGAGCTTTTTTTTTTTTTCTTGGTTGGTCACTTGCACAGAGCATGGTGCCCTGTCCTGTGCAGTGGGGAAACCGTTTCAGTGGGAGGCAGGCAGCCTGTGTTCACTGTAGGAAGCAATGGCTTCTGGAAGACTAGCTGGCTTCGGGGGAAAACTCCCAGGGGAAGAAGTTAATCAGAATATGGAATACAACATGTGTTGTGGGCAAAACAACGTAAAGGAAATGGGATGAAAAATGGTGGGAGTGACTGGCAAGGACCTTGCTGGCACTGCAGACTGAGTCCATCTCATGAGTGTGGTTATGTGTCTCCAGGTTATCTTCCCCAGACTCTCTAAACCAGCAGTTTTGTTGGGGTTTGACATATCCTTCAAACACCTCTTGGCCACCTATTATTTGTGACCAACAGCAATGTTTTTTCTTTCTTTGAAGATAGATTCATTTTGGGGGGTGGGCAGGTAGTGACTTTGGGCTATTTCTGTATCTTTTGGTTATTGGTTGGAGATCTTTTTGTTATTTTCACATCAACTGAAGCTCGAAAATTTCGCGACTCCCCCTACAGAGTCGTAAGTGTTCCCTTTCATCGGGAAGCCAACTATTTACAGCCATAACAGGGTTTACAATGAAGTGTATAAGTGATACCGACTTCTGTGTCAGCAAAAAATGAAACAAAAACTGATCATAGATGACATTACCTAAATGACAGTACCTACGTGTGTCCTTTCTTTCACATTTGCTGTAATCCTGTTATGGCATTGTCCTATTACCTCAAGTACTGTCATCTTTAAATGCTGTCAAATCGTAACTGGATTGCCAAGGACAGAGGAATCAGAGACAGCTGTGGCCGTTCCCAACAGAGACGTCTTCTTACCCCCTCTCCAGGGTTGAATTCTTGGAGAAATCGTTCAGTGAGAATCATGACTCAAGTATCCTTTACAGGCTTTGATGAAACAGCCCGATTCATTGCTCTTGTTCCTAGAAGGAAAGAAACACTCCTTTAACAACAGCCAATGAGATAAACTCTGATTGTTTCTGCATAAAGAAATGGATCATGAGTGTTATTATTGTGTTTTTAAACCCCAGGTTAAAAAGAAGAACAAACAGAAGGATTTGAGAGTTTAGCATCTAATTGCTCTTCATAATGCTATTTCAGACTTGGTTAGGGGACTCCATTCTAGAGCTGGGGACACTGAGTCAGACAATCTCAAAAGGCAGATGTTATCAGAGTTGAAAGCACCTGTGTTTTGTGTTTGCACCACCTGACCATGTTCCTCTCCATGTAAGTGGACCAAATTCTTGTCTAGATTTCCCATAAAACATTCATAAATTTCCAGTCTTCACCTTTCTGCTGCTTCCTTAGATAGAATGGTTGATGGGGAGTATCATTGCATTAAAATTAAGCTTCTTGCATTTTACAATCTTCTGCTCATAAAGAAGGGAGTGAGCGTGGTTACTTTGAACTCCCTCATTAAAGGCCAGTTTGGTTGCCAGAGAGTAGGGCTAACTCAAGGGGCACCAGCTATGACTCCTCTTTCATGCCTTTTGGGGTTTTATTTTGGATTTCATAAGAGCATCGTAGTTTTTCCTTAATCCAATTCTATGCTCCTTTTAAAATATCTAATGTTGATTAGTGTATTCTGTTATTTATAGTCTTCTGGAAGGATCCCATTGGAAGACAATCTCCATACAGATGACAAAAAAAAGTAACTGCCCATGGTGGCTCTCGCTCTGTGGAGTTTTCCTCTGATACTTGTGGTGAGAAGAAAAGGCTAACTGGACACCCGAAAGCCTGACTGGAGGCACAGCCTGGGCCGTGCTGACATTAGCACGAGGAACTTGGCTAATTGACTTGCAAAATATAGGTTAGGGCGTTTTATGGGATATCAAATTATCTTACACTTTCTCTGATTAAAGACAAAATATTATATTAAGTAGATCATTACGTGGGTGAAAGGTTAGAACTTCACACTTAGGGGTGTCATGCTGTCGCTCCCCTCCTGCCTTGTGGCAAATAACAAATTGAAGGCCAGGAAGCTCGTTGTTCACAGAGCTCCGAATGTCTGATCGCCCAGTGAGGTTTCCAGGAGGGCTGTTTGCCTTGGCTTGGCACTTCCCAAGTCTTTGGTTCTGATAGAATAGTCATCTCAAAATTAAATATTAATTTGTTCAGATTCCATTTCTGTCCACAGGGAAAGGGGTGTAGGCAATGGGGCAGAGCAGTGGCCAGATTGGAAAGGCACAGTGACGTATCTCAGGCTGCCTGTGAGCCGCGATCACAGGGTGCTGCCAAGACGTAACTTGGAAGGGATGTGGACCTTCCTTCAGGAAGACCTTACTCAATCCCATTGTGAGGTGGCATTTCCATGTAGCTAATGATAATCTTACCAGCCAACCCGTCATGCTACCATTTCTGTGCCTTATTTCAAAGCCTGAAGATGTCACTTCCACCACTGGGCTTGTAGTCTGTGGAAAGGGACAAGGTCAAGACTTTTCTGGAATGTACCCATTTTCTTTCACTATCTTAGGTTGGTAGTCTTTAGAAATTAACTCTCTTAAAGAGTGTATGCGTGTATGTCTAAATATAGTTTCTTCGTCTCCCACTTCTGTACTTCACTACACATATGTGCATGAAGTGAGCGCTAGAAGGGGCCACCCATTCTGCCTTACTGTGTGAGAAGAAAGCACTGTTGCCAAATTAGAGGTGGGGCAAGGTGGGTTAGTGGAACTGTGATTGGTGTTCTAATTTGATGTGTCAGGGAGAAAATAAATCACAAGTCATTCCTGGGGAATGAGCCGAGGTCCATCCACAGAACAAGGACCCTGAAGCCCCAGTACCAGTCTCCACAGGATACCTTGTATACAGCAGCCATTCAGTCAAGTTTGTCTCAGGATGGAACAGTTTGTCACAGTTCTTGACACTTCCCTGCTGACAGAAGAAGGGCTCAGGGATCTTTAGGTAATTATAAAAAAGAGATCTCTCTCTTTTTCTCCATGAGAGAGAGGAGAATCAGAAGGTAAGAGAAAGAAGGGGGAGGAGGGAAACACTCAAAGGAGCAATCTCATTCCTCCTCTTCATGTGGAAGACAGGATCAGACATGATAATGTATATTCCCAAGAGCAGCAAAGCCATCTCTTTGGTGAAGGGGTGCTCCTGGCAGACCTGTAATAGCTGTTTGACTGAAGGGAAACACTTGCCTTCTCTGGGTTGAGCTCAGCCCATTGTTCACGAGGGGCACTGCTGGTATTTATAGATCATGTGTGACAGTCCCCAGTGAAAGGCAACTTCACTTCTCACCCGAGAATAGCAAGCGCTGTTTCTCATATCTAGGTTGCTGGGACAGCTTCCTAGGAACCCAATATTCAACAGCTTTGTGACGTTGGATGGAGGGTTTTTCTGTTTAAATGAACTGATCAGTGTTTGCTATATTTCGCGTTATTTTCTGGATTTAGGTTTTTCTCCTCTCAGGCAAGATCTAAATGATGAGGGGTCCGATTTGGCTCAGATAATCCTGTTTTCTCAGTTAGCTTAAAGTCACAGAGGACTCTTGTGGGACTGGTATCTGGAAGCCATTGGCCAAGCCGACAATAGCAGGATGTCTTTGGAGGCATGGTTGCATTGGGGTGACTGGCCCCCTGCAGCTGTGCCTCACAGCATCCTTAGCACTCTTGCTGGGAACACCTTTCTTCACCCTTTCTCATCTCTGTGCCACAGAAAATTCTGGCTTTGTGTGAATGCATAGTAAGTGGGGTCTGTAGCATCCCATCCCACCCCATCCCATTGCATGTCATAAGCCAAACTCCCCTTTGTTTGCGGGGACCTCAAAGAGAGGGGTTCCATTTAGGGAACTGGGCTTTGACCTGGTGAGATGAGTCAACTCTGGAACTCTGGCTACAAGGACTAACTTGCTCTTCTAGGACTGTGCCTCGTTAGAGGTGGTGGTGGTGGTGGGGAATGTGTGCATACACTTTTTACATTTCCTGTTTAGATTGAAACATTGGTCTCTTTTTAGGCCACATCCTTAGCAAATGCCTCAGAGGATTTCTTTTTGGCTTGACCTTGATGAAATTTAAAGTATATGAGTTCATATATACGTGGTCATGGGCACACTCCCTCCTCCCCATTACATCCCATATGAGCTATTCTTAAGTGAAAATTCCTATAATTTCCAGGTCTTATGTTGGGATGGTGATGAGAGCAGGCAACCTCAGCCCCATTTGACTTTTACCTGAGTTGTTAACCTTCCCCCTTTCTTCTGTCCCTCCAAGCTCCCCTTTCCTTTAAGGAAACAAAACAAAACAAAACACATGAGCCATGCTGGAAGTACAGACTTGATCTCAACCTCTCCAGGTACAGCTACTGGCCGGTACAAAAAACTGGAAAATATTTTTTTCAAAAGGAGAAGGGGGTGCAGTTTCTGTTCCACAATCACTACTGTTTCCTGGTTTATCTGCCACATCGACTTCCCTTTCTGGTGAATGTGGCCATTTTCTATAGGATAGGACCCTGATTGTTGGGGAAGGAAGGGAGCTAGGGTGAGAGAAGGGAGATTGTAGGAAGCAAGGATGGGAGAAGATGTGGAAAGGAGAAGAAAGTTGAGAGGAGAGAGGGCAGAGGGGCAGAGAGCATTGAAATTTGAACTATTTTTAGCAGATTGTGAGTGTAGATTCCATCAGGCTCCTTGGCTATGGAGAAACAGACTGTGCGGACCTTCTTGTAACTTCCTGTGAAGCGGCCGTGGTGGCTGAATTCTCTGACACTGTCAGAGTCTGGACAACCCTGCCAGCTCCTGGAAGGACCGCCCAACAACTGTCACAGGCAAAGCATCAAAAGCATGAGCTGTCGATAGTGACCTGCATTTGCAGAAAATCTGAGGGCTTCCTAATTAACGGAGGAGCTCTAAATGAGAGTAAAGCAGCTCGACAAGCCCCTTACACGCGGTAAGTGTCGAGATGCTGATAATCATTACTTCTAACAAGCTTCTGATTTTCAACAGAAGCGATGAGACCAACTCCCTTACAGTGTGGTTCAGTTGCAAAGGGGGATACGCAACCAAGAAAGAAAAAGGAAAAAGAAAGGAAGAAAGAAAGAACAAGAAGAAAAAAAAAAATAGGAAAGAAAAGTGAAAAGAAGTCTGCACTCTAGTGTTTGGGGTGAATGCTCAGAACCCCTGCCTGAATTTTTTCTTTGTTGCTAGCCAAAGCATTCTGGATACATCTTCTGTTTTAGATTTTCCTTACTGTAATCTATGTCTGCTAATATGCCAGCTCATTCGTCTGACGTTTCCTGGAGACGAGCATCCTCTGTGTTATTTCTGACCATTGCAGCATTCCACAGGGTCTGAAGTGCTGAACGTGGTGTGCCAACTTAAATATTACAATCAAAACATGTGATGTAGACAACAATTGATTCAGGTTCTACCTTGGATGGAGAAATACACTAGGGCTGAAGGGAACTGCAGCTGTAGCAGGGGACTTGCCTGAGATCATTTGGGGCTTGCCTGGACTTAGGCCTCCTGGCCCTGGCTCTCTGTATAGGGCAGTGGCATTTGAGTCTTGGTTTAAGGTATTGATTTAAACTAGCTCTCAGAGGCCTGAGTGAAGTGATCATTTATGTGACTTCTTTTCTGGGTATTCCCCCTGTCAAGACCATTTCTCTCCCATGTTTATTAGAGGGTAAAGGACTCCATTGGCCAGCATCCTTCAGGAAGTGCAGGGTTAAGAAGCAATGTGTCTCCTGCCTGCATTGATTCTCCCCAAACTACCCACAGTATCCTTGCAATTATTCATGGGAAATAATATAAATCACACTATGCGCTACCTGATTCTTCTCAAACATCTCACAAAGTAATCACAGGCTGAAGTACAGGTTTTCTTGCAGTGTCTTTATCAGTAAATCAGATTTTGAGCATTTTATCAGTAAAAGTTAGATTTAAGCATCATTCCTGTAAGGTTTGAAAGAAAGATTTGTTTCAGTGGGGACTCTGCCAATCAATGATCTTCCAGCTTGACTCTGCTATCAATTATTGCTGCAATTATTTGTCTAGTTGGATATTTAAAATGTCATCAGAAAGAGATGATTACATATTCCAGAAAGCTAGGCACTGTATAATCAGATGAACTGAATCCAGTTAAATGTAGTGTGGGACCAACCTGTCCTTCAAAGTAGAATTCTTGAGCTACCACAGAAGCAGCAGCCTTCTGCCCTGCTTTCAGGCGGCTGATCTTAACCTTGGGATGCAGTGTGCTGTTGGGGTCGGGCGATACTCAATTATGGGGAACTTTCCAAGTCTGAAAATGGAATTGCTCCTTCAGAGACACAAGAAGTACATTTTGGTTATCTTGTTCAATTCATCTGCAGATCTATAAATAAGCAGTCCCTCTATTCTTCTTGCTTCCTGTGGATTTAAATGCCAAATCCTGATTTGTGGCAAACTTGTCACATGCCCCTTTCCCACTCTCGATGCCGGGTGCCCAGGAACTAAGCAGTGGCGTGGAAATTACAACTGTTTAGAAGCCAAGAAAAAGCTCCATTTCTCACTTTTCTCCAGTTCCGGATATTCTCGGCCCTGCTCCATCTCTCAGCCTCCTCCCCACACACCTCCTCCACTGCACACCCTCCTTCTGTCCGCTCCATGAACAGGAAGCTGAAATGCAGCTCCAATTTTTTTTAATGGAAGAAGAGAAACCACAACCTGAACAAACAACCCCCCAAAACTCCAACCAAATAAAACTTCCTAGATAGAGTGGCCCTACATGTGTTGAGCATGGAGAAATCCCCCTTTAACAGGTCTGCCTCTTTCTAAGTCACAAGTGCCTTGATGTGCAAGTGACAGCCATGTGCTCAGCTGGGACACCAAAGTCCATCCCCATCCTTTTGGCACCAGGTTAAAACTGACCAGAGGTTCAATGGAAGGTCTGTGTATCTCAGGGGTGGGGGGGGGTCCTGAGTTTGAGAAATCTCTGTCTGTCTGTCTGTCTGTCTGTTGAGGCTTTTTTCCCAGTTCACTTCTCAGACAGCATGCTGAGCTCTTATCATTCCAGGGCACCATGGTGGTCCAAAGCCACCACTCCCCACCCCCCTGCAGCATAAAACACACTGGGGGGTCTGTTAGAGAATTAATCCCATCTGGGGTGGGGGGGATAGAAGCCTTTGAAAACACTGGAGCCCTAGGTTGTATGTGCCAGAGAATATGGAAAAGAAAAGACCGTGGGGCGGAGTACCCAAAAAATGACTTAAAAAATCGTGAACCATGGGAATGGAGAAGTGATGTCTCTGCTATAGTTATCTTTGCCAGGGGCCAGCCGTGGACAGCTCTGTCATCCTCTCTCCCTTCCTCCTTCTCTCCCACACCCTGCTCCCTGTGGCCTGAGTGGCCTCCATTGCAACCCTGGGTGACCCAGGTCTTCCTGATCCCACTGCCCTATTGGGGGAAGAGATTACTTTGACCCTTGGAAGCAAGTTTGTGTGCTCGTGGGGTGGGTAAGCTACAGTATGTAGAAATCATAAAACAGGCAGGAAGGGTCTGGTTTGGGTCTTAGGAGCAGAGGTGAGGTCCTGGGTTTTGAATGTTGTTTTTACTTTTCTATTTTCTGGGATCCCTGCTCCTTTTTTCCCCCTCCTTCAAAAGTGATTGTGCTTGCTTCTATGTTCATACCTCCTTGTATGTCCCAAGTAGAGGTGGGTGGCTGGGCTTGGGCATGGGGCTCTGGGAGGGAAGAGAAACCCTGCCCGGGGGTCTCCCAAGCCCATGGCCGGCCATGGTTTCCCATTCCAGGGCCCTTGCCAGTTGTTGCCTGGGAAGCCCTGACCTCCTGGAGCACATGGTGCTTTGTATTCTTTCTTCCCTGGGCTGAACCAGGGTCTAATGCCTCTTGGGTGTTGAGGTGTGGGCTGCTACAGGTATTCTGCCTGCATCTGAGGCAGGGAGGCAGATGAGGGCAGCCTATCAGCTTTTAATGTGGCTTCTATGGCTAGCTTCCTGGCCTTTTAAAGCCCCTTTAATAGAGCAAAACTATTTAGAGCTATGGGTTTGAATGGATGGACTTCACATTGTTCTTTCTTTGGGGACAGAAAGATTGGGGGTACAGGTTGGGCGTGAGGATAGAGAGAAAAGTGTGGAGGAATGCTTAGAAAACATTGAGAAGGGGAAAGGAAAGGGACCCAGACTACTTACTGGGATGAATTTATCAGAAAACTTAAGGAAATTTGACATCCATTGTGGTTCTTCTAACTGTGTAATTACACAGCATTTGGAAAGTGAATTATTAACCTGATTGTCCATAACAACCATTGAGTAAATACACAATTAGAGATTGCCAAAATAGTACAGTGAACCAGTGGGCCAGCAGCCACTTTCAAGGGGCTATAATCATCTCCTGGTTCAAGGCTGACCCAGAGGCTCCTTGGTTAGTGAATCATTTACTAGGGAGACATCGATGACTTGGGGAAGGGAAGGAAGGTTTCCCCTTGGTCACTGCTGGGTCTGTGTTCTGTTCTTTCTAGCAGGTCATTTAGAATAGCTCTCCAACAGGAAGAAAAGTTCACGGCATAGCGCTGCATACCTGGCCATACCAGATGATGTAGTCTTGGTTCTCAGAAGGCTTGAACTTCAGTTGCAGAACCAGGGGTAGTTTCATGATGGTGACTTGGAGTTCTGGATCGAAGAGAAATGTAGTGGAGAGCCAAAGTCAAAAGATAGGCAAGGCTTATGCAGTCCCTTGTGTTGTCTAACCAGTTGGCTTCATGTCTGCAGCCCCTGACCTTTGTCCCCCTCCACTGCCCCACCTTTGGTGCAGAGGGAGCAGTAATCTCCATGGGGCCTCTTCCCGGGGAAGTCCACAGCCTACTCCAAGCTGAAGGAGCCACCGGAGTCAGCCAAGAGCCGCAGGCCATCAGTGCAAAGTACAATTTAACAAAAGCAGCTTTTGAGTGAGAAAGCTGAGTGGAGTTGTCTCAACCTGTCAACTTCAGATTTCTTTCCTCCTCTCCATAAATCAAAAAACGGTTGGTGGAAGGGAGGGACAGAAGCGTTTCATTTTCAGATTTTGTAAGAAAATAAAATCAAATCAAAAGAGCCTGTCCCACGCTGATACCTTACATGCCAGGTTTGAGCCTGAGGCAAATTTTTGTGGCCATGTAATAAGCCTTTTTAAAATGGTGACAGACCCTTGACTCTTTGCCTTGAATTACATTGATAAAAGACATTTTATTGCGTTAGAGCTGGGGCAGAAGTACAGGATGGTTCTTGCCTGGTCGGCCTCTTTGAAACCGCGTCCGCCTGCTGTCCACACTCCCCACCGCCTGACAGGGTTTGAGCACCATGGCAGCGGAGATCTATGGGCTGGTGACAGAGGGGGCTTTCTACCTGGCAGTTGAAGATTGAGGCTGTGGAAGCAAAAAGATTTCAGCCTGAGGGGCTTGTTACAGAAGAGTTGAGTCTTCCACATTCCTAGTAGAACTGAGAGATCTTGACATTGGTGGCCTCAGGTCAGCCTCATGGTTGGGACTTGGGTGAGGGGTGGGAGGGAAGTGGAGTGTTGCTGGGAATGCTGGACTCTGGGGCCTTGACCCCAAGCAGCCTCAGATGGATTCAGAATAAAAAATGATCCCGTGGGGTTCCTTTAGCCCTCCTTGTATCTGTGGAGGATGGCCCCTTTGCCCAGAGGCCAGGTGTCTACAAGCTGAGCTCCCAAGTGACTCAAAGGACAGAAAGGAGTTAACAATGGCACATCCCTGGTTTGAGGAGCTTGGAGATGTCTGGGACCCTGGGCTATTACTCCCACTGCATCAGCAGAATTAATAAACCCCAGAATAGCCAGCAGCACCTCACACCATGGATTGGGGCCTCTTGAGTGATTGCAGATTCGACCTGCAGGCATCTCCTTTTTGTTCAAGGGACTCTTTCTGGATTGGTCGGTGGTATAAATGAAGGATTAGAAACTGGATAAAAAGCCAGGAAAATAACCATGAAGCCAAGAAAACAAGCCTGTCTTTTGTTCTGTGGGACACTGTCAGAGAGATTAGGGCTGCTCTGTGCCTGGGAGGCGTGAAGGTGCTGAGGGACTGAGGAGACCGGTAGCAGTTGCTGCCTGCCCCGGGCAAAGGCCTGTTTCTGAAAGAAGGACTTGCTGTCATGGGAGGAGGCCTGTCCTCGCAGCACCGGAACCCTCCTTGATTCAGCCTCACCTCAGGCAAGAGGGCAGCCTAGTTTTGTTCCTGAAGAAATGTCAGAGCCTGACCTGCTAGACCATTTTTTTTTTTTTTTAAGCTTTGAAGCCTTAAATTAGTTCTCATAATTTCCAAGCTGTTCTGTGTTAGCCACAGGACATAATAGGTTTTAATTCTGGAGAATGGTCAGTTCTATTTCTCTTAGCCAAGAATGTCATAGAGTAATAGTCCCATAGTGTGTGCCTTCCCCCACCTTCCTTGAAGTATGCACACCACTTTATAGTCCCAGAAATGCAAATGATTGCCCGGAAGTGGCTGTGAGGACACATTCTCCAGTGGCCCACCTTGGGGACTCCTGATGTGAGTGATGAGGAGTAGTGATCCCCAAGTAGAGGACAAGGTTCTGAGGCCCAATCTTGCCCTTACTGCTTGTAGCAGGACACTTCTAAGAGCTTCCATTTCCTTCCTGGGGAAGGCCAGGACATTCTTCCCTAAGAAAGCTGGGAGGCAGGAGTCTGTCAGTAGTGGGAGAGTCCTGCCAGAGTCTTCCTGGGCCAGCTCATTCTTCTGGACCCCTTCATTGAAGCGGGCACAGATCTGTCATGGAAGCTATGACCATAAAGTTCCCCAGTTTGCTGGGCTGCCATCTTGCTTGGGCCTTCTCACATCCACTGTCTGTATCTGTCCCTTCCTGTTACTCTCTGCCTCCACTGGGCCACAAACAAAACCTCAGTGGTCTCTGTGTAAGCACTATGTTTGTTTTTCTTCATTTTATTCTGTTTTGGGAGACTGATCAAAATGGTGATCTAGAGGCATAAATGACATTTGCTGTGAGTTGACACAGATAAAACAGTCTTGGGGTGGCTCTTCAGAGTAATTTGGGAGTTGTGTGTTCTGCGGTCTTTGATAGACAGGCCCTTTGTCCTGGAAGGTGTTATCAGAATTAAACATTTCCTAAGCAAATGGTCATTCTCATTGGCTCCATGGTCACAGACACATGCCTCATCCTCCCCTCAGAAAATGAGGTTCCACCCTCCTCAGGCATCTAATATTTAATGGGGGTGGTTGTCACTCCTGTGTGGTTTTCAAGGTCTTCCAGGTGTTGGAGACTGTGATTTTCCATTTTTTTCTTCATTTCGGGACTGGGGTGTCTATGAATGCATTTGTGTGATGCTGGACAATCTGAGAAAAAGCCAAGTATTGGGAGCAGCTTCTTTTCCGTTCATCCCTTCTCACCTCAGAGGCATTGATTGCAAGTGCGCCCCACTTTCAGAAGGCCCAATACACACCAAAACCTCATCAATGGAAACTGATAAATTAGAGGGTGATTTTTCACATTACAGAAAGATTGTTAACTTTTCAAAAGGTTTCACCACAGGGTTCCTTTAATAGTTAGCTCCCCCACTGAATTTAAAGTGTTTGTTTACAGATCATTAACTACTTGACAGAGAGGATGTTGGGGGTGGGGGGCGCGGGAACGCACTTAAAAGGTAAAATGTTAGAAGCCCTGCCAATTTTCGATGAGCTTGGGAGGGTGACGAAACCTCTCTGAAGTTCTGTCGGTTAGCAAATGTGATTCAGTTTACAGAAATTCATTTTATGCAGGGCTTTCCAGGAACCCTCGATCCTAGTCCAGGGCAGGGACTACAAGGCACTGGGGCCTTGCTGCCTTGTTTGGAGGTGGCTGGATAGAGGACTCATATTTTTTAGAGTCCTGTGTGAACTGTCTTGAACAGTAGGTACCAGGCTCTGGAACAAGGCCGAGCTTTGCCACTGGCCTTCTGGCACGGGCTGCAGAGACCTTTTCCCTTGACATTTAGCCTGGGTGTGTGGGAAGTTTCTTCCTGGTTCTCTGACCTTCATTCTCATTGGGTTAGCACTTACCTGGGTTCCTCCTTGAAGCTCAGTCAGGTGAATTTTCTAAATCTGGGTCCCAGGAGGATGAAATCTACCATGAGGCTCACATCCCAATCTAAGAATGAGCAGAGGGTCCAGGCCCAGGCCCAGGCCTGCTCTCCTATAGGTTCTTTCTAATGCCTGCAAGGTCCCAAGGGAGGTTCAGGCAAAGCCTGGGAAGCAAGATGCAGGTGTCTCCCACACCATCCAGCCTTCTTTTTTTGTTTAAGTGGAGAAGACTGAAGGCCTGAAAGGGGATGGGATTTACTGAAAATGAGAAATGGTCAGTACATGGCAGTTAGAATGGAAACACCAAGAATTTTGACTTTGCTTCAGCAAGAGAAGAATCTGGGGAAGGACTGTAGTGAGACTCAAGGCATTGGGCAAAGGCATCTTTAAAAATAGTCCCCAAATTTCTCTGAACAATCTGAAAAATACCTCTAATGGAAGAAAGTGCTTGTGTGTGCACACAGCATCCTCATAAGGGCTCAGAATAAGTTTCCCCCATCCTCCCCATGGCTTTAAAGAGAAGAAAGGGGAAATTGGGAGGGAAGGTCAAGTTGATGATGGAAGAGACAAAGCTGTGTAGGAAAAGCTCAACATTTCTTGCAGTCATTTGTTGAAAATGTTTCAGCAAGTATGAGCCCATCTTAAACTAGCAATGACACATCTGAAATAGATTATTTAAGCCGGGGAGGCAGTATTGAAAAGAAGAACATGGCTATCAACACTTGTTTGTCTGACTCAGAGGAATAAAACAGAATGGATTCTGCAGACCACCCACAATCCATCAGGGAAGACAAATTCGAGGTGGGGGGTGAAGCAAAACAGGACAGATGCGCTTTCCTAGAGTTTCCCAATAATCCACACGCATGTGTCCCTTATTTTAAGAAAATTTGGTATTTGAAAATATGATCTCGCAAAAGCTAAAGACTCCACAAAAGTCCTCAGAGGATTTATTTAGATGATTTAGCCTCTTCTGTCAACTGGATAAATGGGTGTGCAACATTTTGATTTGAATGTAACTGCCTGTTGAGCCCTGTGACTGTACATCTTGAGTTTTGCTTCTCTCTGCGCACAGATGCCTACTCCTTTTGTCCAGAAAGTTCTTCTCTTTGCTCTCTAGATCTAACTCCTAAGTTACTCTCCTCTAAAATCTCTATCTTCCCTTCCAAAGGGAAATACATACAATCAGCCCTCTGTATCCAGTGGGTTCTGTGTTCAGGGATTTCAGTCAACCTTCAATTGCAAATGTTTGAAAAAAAATAAAATGTCATCTATACTGAACATGTACAGATATTTTCTTGACATTATTCCCTGGACAATACAACCCTTTACTTAGAATTTGCATTTTTTTAGACAGTATAAGTCAGGTAGAGATGACTTAAGTGTAGGGGAGGGTTGCATACTTGTGTATCATGTCATTTCATGTGAGGGACTTGAGAATATACTGATTGGGGAAGCCAAAGGGGTTTTAGAACCCATCCCCTATAGACACTGAGGACCTACTGTAATTTCTCTTTCTTTGAATTTTCATAGCAGTTTTCCTGTGTCTTTCTTATGACACACTTTCTACACTTCAGTAGGGCAATTTCTGTGCAGGCCTTATCTACTCTGCTAGATGTAGGTTCCTGTGGGGAAGTCTGCTTCTGAGATTTCTTTGTACTACCCACAGAGGCTGGCCCGTTGCTTTGGGCATTGTAGGCACTCCGTAAATATTTGTTGAATGAATGCATGAAAGAATGAATGAATGGGATTTATCCTGGGAACACACATTTTGCATAGTAAGGTACATAGTTAAACAAACAAAAAAAAAATTGTCCTAAGACAATTTGTCTTTTTATGTAGCTGCCCTTCCAGTCTCCTAGATAAGTCCCTCCTTTCTGAGGCAAAAGCTTAAAGCGTAATAAAAATTTATCTAATTCACGATCAAGTGAAAATACTTTGGGCCCAGAGCCAACGAATATTATTGGAATGAACTTTTTTCAACACCCTAAATTTAACCAGCTGGAATTCTTTTTTAAGTACCATCCTATTCAACCTTTTGAAATGAAGGATTTGCCTTTTAGTGGGAAATCTGCATTTCAACACAAAGATGGAACACAATGTCTCCGGTTTAGTTATTCTTCAGAAAAGCAAGCTTTTTTTTTTTTTTTTTTCCTCCTTTTTTTGAATTATATGCTTTGCTTATGTTAAAGACACAGATTGCAGAAAATTTTGTTTAGGCCTGACAGATTGGTGCCTTGCATCATTTTTTTTTTTTTCATTATTATAGATAAAGGGGCATGAAAGATGCTATCTTTTTCTCCCCCTCTAATTGAAAGAAGACTTGGGATGAGGACTCTTAAAGGTGAAATTAGTAATCTGTTGTTTGAATAATTGAAACTCTGAGAGGATAGAATTAGCAAAAAAAAAAAAAAAAAAAAGAAAAGAAAAAAGAAGAAAAAATTAAATGAGTGATCGATGTAATTGAAATCTCTGGTAAACTATCAAGTAATATAAAGACCATGAGCAAGTTTCAGCAAAGAAATTCTGTGGTATGGCATTTAAAATTCTTGCTTGTAGAATATACTTTTTAAAAAACATTTTGATTTGGGAAAACAGTAGCCAGTGTAAAAAAAAAAAAAAAGCTATAAGGAAAAAAATGGTCATGTAAATGCTCATTTCTAGAACAAAAGGGAATGTGATTTTGACACTATCAGAAGGTTAATTAGGAATTGTTAGCACTTATAAAGCTGGCACATTTTCCATCCAGATTGACACAACTCAAGACACAGGCATGGCCAGTGTTTGCTTTAGAATGCTCTTGGTGAAGACTTCAGAGAAGAGCTGGTAGTCAAGGTAATCTGTAAGGTCAAGAGGTAGAAGCAGCTGACCAGAAAGGACATTTCAGGGATTTACTCTCCCATTAGATAAAGAAACTTCTAGCCGAGGCAAGCTACACTGTTGTTTTTGTGGCTGGAATTCAGCAATTGTTTTGAGAACTGGAATTGGATTCTTTAGGGAAAATGTAGTGTGCACTTTAAGTGTGACCTAGAAGGTGGCTATTTGGAGGAGGAGGGGCTTGAGAATCCTGGAGCTGAAAGGGACTGTATAAGTCCTTTATTTGGCTTGTTCCCAGTGTAGAGATCCTTTCTGGTCATGATGGGGTATCTTCCATTCTCTTCTAGAGGACCCAAGGTAAAAGGGAGGTTACAAGATATTTTGTTCCACTTGAAGACACACATATCTAAAAATGTATGCTTAAGAAAATAAATATATACATACACATATACATTTCAGTGAACAGCATATGTCTATGTACTCTTGTGGAGAGACTTGGGATTGATTTTTCTTTTCTCTTTTTCCTTCCCTCTCTCTCTCATTGTGGTGCTGGGGATTAAACCAGTGTCTCACACATGCCAGGCAAGTGCTCTATCTCTGAGCCACATCCTTAGTCCCTAGGTCTGATCTTTTAATACCTGATAGAAGTTGGGCTCCTGAAGCAGTCATTAAGTGATGCTTTGATCTGAGCTGTTTTGCATACTTGGAGATCAGAATATTACTTATTGATTATTTGATAGTAAAGTAGTTATATTACTTAGTTGCAGAAACAAATCACAAATTAATAGTCAAGGCATCTTTGACATGTTCTTGTGGAACCCAAAAACTTGATTTAATGACCTTAAATTCCAGGGATATCCCATGGAACTTATAGAGCTCTGTGTCAAAAGTTGGTACCCAGTTTAGTCTAGAAATGAGAAGTGACCAATGTGTAACCTGAAATCAAAACCATACTTGATTTGTTGCAGATTTTTAATGAGACTCCAAAAATAAGATTCATTACATTTTATTCAGCCATGAGGAAACTTTGCAACTTAATAATGCAAAAGGCATTTTTGAGACCCAAGTGGAATGGGTTTAGAGAGAACTTTATGAAACAGAACAGGCTGAACCACCTTCCATCAGGAGAGCACAAAGCTCAGAAGGAGACTGATTCTAAAGAAGGCAATATGTCAAGAGTCTGGAAAGGGAGACAGGAGTCCTGTACTTGCTCTGTCCATGCCGCATGCTCAAACATTTCAGCTTTTATTTTTTAAACAGTGCTGGGGACCGAACTCAGGGCCTCACACATTCTAGGAAAGTGCTTTATCACTGACCCACATCCCTAGCTGAAATATTTCAAAAGATTTTATGCGGAAGTGAGGATGCCATCTATCTGACATTGGGTATTGTCTTATGCTAAGAGAGCTCCCTACTTGATGAAGAGATTGGGTCTGAGTCTATTCCCCGTTCTCATGATGACGGATGGATAGAGTGGAACCTCTTCATTTCATGTGGAGTGACTCTTAGGGATTCTCCTGATTTTTATTCTTCCTGCCCCAAAGGAGGTAGGTCCTGGCAGAAGGGATGACACCCTCATGGCCCATGAATCTCTGCCCAGGGAACATCAAAGCTCCCAGGTCCTTACCTCCCCTTATCTAAGATGGGACTTATTAACCTTGATGGCTCTCAGAGTCACCTGGAGGATTTGTTTAATACAGATTGCTGCTTCCTCTTCAGTTTCTGATCCAGTAAATCAGAGGTGAGGTCTAAGAATTTGTGTTTCCAAAATGCTTCCCGGTGGTGCTGATGTTTGGTCTGGTTTGTGCATTGAGAACCATTTCCTTAAGAGTGCCACGCCCCTTCTCAGCTGGCAGTGGAGCCCAGCTCTGCCTGGGGAGAATGGAAAGGAGGTTGGGAAGAGAAGCAGCCTTCCACCAGCACTGCTTTTTCTCCCTCTCAACCAGGGAGGGCAGTGCCGCTTGTTGAGTTTGACGCTCAGAAGCATTAATTGTGATACTTTGCTTTGCCTAAGCTGTGATGAAATAATTGAAGGCATCATAGCAAGAAGTTAAACCCTAGGGAGGCTATTAACAATTTAGCATTTCCAGTTCTTGTGGGAATGTCGATTCTCCTTACCAAAGAGAATATTATGGACGTGTTTAGTGGAAGAAGCAGCAAAATCAGCTGGGTTCCCAGCCGGCTCTGCTTTGACCCTCTTCCTGGAGGAAGAGAAATGCAAGGCCAAGTCTCTGGCACAAAGACAGACAGTGTGTCACTTTCTAAAGTGAATAGCATGTTAGGCTGGTAGCAATGCTTTGTTTCTCTTTAGCTGGCTAGTTCTTCAGGGGAAGCAGAGGTAGAGGGTGAAATGAAACTGTGGGGCTGAGGCCAGGAGGCTCAGAGCAGGCATTGTTTGCCATTTGTGAAACAAAGTCAGCTCATTGGGACCTTTTGAAAGCCCCTCTCTTCACACCTCTGGGCTGTTAAGTGCTGCCCCCATGAGGTTGTTAAATGCTGCCCAGTGTGTCAGTAGAAAGAGACTTCTTCATTGGTTCTTCTAGGCATTGAAGACCATGCAGTGGGCAAGTAAGTTACTTAATTTCTCAAGGCCTTAGTTTCCCCATCTGTAAAATGAAGACGTATACTTCACAATTGCTAAGATTTTACAATTCAAAAACTAAAACCCCAAACAAACCACGATGCCAGATACTCTGGTCCATGCGACTTCATTTTGCCACTTGGTCTAGGCTACTGCTCCAGGCTCAGCTTGTTTGGTGGTAATGGTTTAAGAGACAAGCTTACCAACCAGAGACATGCTAGTGCCTAGCTGGGAATGGGCTAACAGTTCTCCCATTTCTTGCTGGAATAAGTGGCAGGAAATTTGAAATTAGACTTTCCCCATGTGGGGATCCAAAGATCTTGTTGCTTTTGTCCTGGGGTTACGGATACCTAGGTTGTGTAGGTTTCCTTAAGAAAAGGATTCTAGTCTCCACAACAAACTAACTTGCTGAGGCATTAACAGGTGCAAAAAAATAGATTCTCAGATTTTTTTCTTGTAAACTACTAGGACTAAATCTAGAGTTAATTTTACCATGAACTTGTGATTCATTTAACAGAAGCAGCCAAATGTAGATATACTTTTCTCCTAAGTCCAGTCTTTCCACCTTTATTGGTTCATTTTGTGGCTTTTATTTTGTGTTGGGTCAGAGAGGAGGAAATGTCTCCATAGATGGTCTCAGGCTCGATGGTGCCTCCTAGATGGCCTCCCTTTGGAAGCCTGGTCACAACCGATTTATGCCATCTGTGTAAGAGCTTTCTGAAGCCACACACCAAGGTTCCTCATGAAAGGGAACCTTGTCCCAACTGCCCTGGCTGCACTTGGCAATGTGCTCAAAGAGAATAGGATGTATTTCACACGTGGGACTTGCTATCCTAGAGTATACCAACGAACACTTTTAAGTGCTCTTATTATTAAGCTAATACAAAACATACTCTGTTTGCTCACATTCAAAGTTTGTTTTTCTTCTTTCCTGCCTCCCCTGGTCATGACAAACTCCAAACCTCTAGAACACACAATGTCTCCTACTCCATCTATCTTCCACTTTGCCTCAAGGTTAACATCTACATCATTAGTTAGCTAAAGGTGGATTTGGAAAACCTAGACACATACCACAGACACCAGATAATTCCCAGGTTGCACAAACCAAAATTTCCTTTCTCGCAAACATCAGTGCTAGGAACACGTGATCGACTGCTAGATTTATGTTTATTAGTGCGAAAAATCATTTTTTTTTGACCAGGTGTGCAGTTGAATGGGGAAAGTGGGCCCCAGTTTGTGGACGTTGCTATTGTTGGATGCTGGCTCTTTCCTTGTCATTTAATGATACGATCCAGCACCTTCAACGTGGAGATCCAGCCAAAATTATTTTAATCCCAGAAGTTTAATCATCATTCTCCACTGCTTTGCACTATGAAAAGGCATGCCAACAGGTATCCCATTGATAAAATTTTAGAGTATGGCCTGACCAAGTCCAGAAATGCCTGAGGTTTACCCATCATTAAAGGTCTTATTGTAAATACAGCATGGGGAGAGTGATGTGAAATGGGGAAGGCAGAGTGGAAATGTCCCATAAAAAATGGTTCAAAACCCACTTATTTCCTATTAGCTTATTGGTTTTTGCTTGGGTTTGTCTATAAAGTTGAGTCAATGTATGCATGTAAGCCAGCCTTGCAGATAAATTCCTTTTTTCCAGGCATATATATGTAACATTACCAATTTTCTCCTTGCTATTTATATGGCAACAATAAACAAGTAACAACAAATAATCAAGCAACTGAACCTAAGAACTACCCCCTACCCCTGTACCTAAAACAAACCCTTTCCCTTTTGTCCAAAAAGTTCAAAATTTAAAAAAAAAAATTGTGGGAAACAACTCACCACTCTCCTTTAGTTTCAGGCCTTGGGCCTATTAACTATCTGCAAGGCTGTTGTAATGATGTTAATCTATTTTAATGGAATTGAAATGTGATATCCTGTGGTTTACGATGCACATTGTTTATGACTGCAGTGCTTGATTTTGGGTTTCTTTCACAGATAAACTTCTGCACTGGAGGGGCCTGTCCTCCCCTCGTTCTGCACATGGAGCTCTAATCCCCACGCCTGGGATGAGTGCAGAATATGCCCCGCAGGGTATTTGTAAGTTAAGCATTATTTTTTCTACAAATGTCCATGTGTTTAGAGATGAGAGTTTCTAGAAATTACCCTTACTTTTTAAGTACCGAAGGGAGTTGCTTCCAAAACAGATTGGCACCTGCATATGTATTATTCCATTACTCACTTGGCACCCACACCCCCTCTCCACTCAGCCCTGAAAGTCTTTTCTCTCCCTCCTCTCTTTCATTCTTTCCTCACTGAAGGCAGGGAGCTGACAGCCACTCATCCCTGAGAGTCTTTTCCCTAGGGTTTTGCCCGGATGGTGGCTGGATACCTCTGTGAGTTCAGAGTTCATTTTATTGCTGGACATTCATTCCAGGAGGACTTTGAATTTATTCCATGGTGTACCCTTTAGCTGAGGCCAGAATCACAAGGCATCAGTTTAGAGTTACTTCTGACTTATTCTAATGCCTGCTATTTATGCATTTATATGTGTATTTGAACATGGTAGATTTATATATATACATGGTATTTTATATATGTGCACATAATATGCATATAAATATACACACATACACATAATTCTGCTTATTTTTCTTCTAGTTTTAGAAGAAATGCACAGCATTGTAGTTAAAAATGTAGATTCTACTACCACCATCACTGCTACCACCATTGCCCAATTTACTTGTTTAAGTTAACTTTTATAGTGGGGACCTTTGGTGAAATTTAATGTTTATTTATGAAAATGTTTTTTGAATGTTACTTTAGAAAGTAATACAGTTTGCATGTCTTATGTAGAAACATGATGTGAATTATGCATGGCTAGAATGTTGGGGGGAGGGGTTTGTTTCATATCCCCCCACCCCCCAAAAAAAAGCAGATTCAAGGAAATAAAGAAGTGTGACATCTAATTTTTATTTTGCAAGTAAATGAAAAAAAAAAAAAAACCTGTTAGAGGAAGGAAAAAAGAAAGGATCATAGAAAGGGAGTAACAAAGAGTAAGGTACATGAGTGAAGGCTAGAAAGGGGACTGTTTTTCATACCGGAGGGAAATTAGACTTACCCATCTTGTGAATGGTGTCTGCAGGGCAGGGCATGCACCCTGAGACCAAATTCAAAGCCAGTTGTTTATTTTTGTTAACTCCTAGGTAATCCCAGGCAACAAAGAGTTATTGTAGGAATTTCATAAGCCCTTGGGTCCTGAGGGTTGGGTGGTGCAGGGGTTAACAGCACCTCATCTGCCCTCCCCCTAAACTGGGCCTAAGCCTGGGTTAGGTCACACACTGCAGAGTTTAAGGGGTTGGACTCATGGTTTCGAGTCCCTACATGTTGACTGGGTGGGAAGAGCTCTACTTTTCCTGGGGATGCTTGGGGCCTGCACTTGGCTGTGGGAACAGAGCCACCCTCAGAGGGAAAGGAGATGAGGGAGTGGGGAAGTGGAGAGGAGGGTGGAGTCGAGAGGCCAAGGGCTGCTGGCTAGGGAAACAGTTTATTATTCTGTCTTCAGCTTAGCCTTCTGAGGGCTGGGGGTGTGATCTGATGGGTGGGCAAGTGGGAGCATGATATAGAACCCCTATCCTCTCCCTGCTACCCACAAAGGGTGGGTCCATAGTTTGCTGGTGCCCAGGATGGTAAGGACCAGTTTAGAAGTGACCAGAACAAGGTATGTAGAAATGGATGGTGGAATTCCAGAAGGTACTAGGGCAGAGCTGATGCCCACCCTACTCCATTGCTTTGAGCAGCTGTCCTTGGCTTTTAGAGCCCACAGCTTTGTGGCCTCCCTGGTTGTGAAAGTGGAAGAGTGACCTAAAATTTCCCTCTCCTGCCTGTTTAATCAGAGCTGGGGTAGGCCTGCATTGGGACCTTCCTCTGAAAGTGTACTGGGCATGTAATGTAGTCAGTCATTACCCTCGGTAATTAATCACACCCGGTAGTAATGAAAACTCACATGCATGTTGGACCTGATAGTTTACAGAGGGCTTTTAGATGCTTCTGTCATTTGAACCTCACAACAATTCTTTAAAGGCATTGTTTGTATGCTCATTTTATAGATAGGAGTTCTAAGGCTCAAAGAAATTAAATGAGGGCCCCAGAGTCGCAAGCTAGTAAATAACAGAACCAGAGGTCCCACTTCAGACCCCCTTGTTCTTCCAAATTTTGAGGCTTAAGTCACATGACTTTTTTTGTATTGGTGACACACTAGAAATGGGGGTCATTCCTTCCCATAAAACAAAATAAAAGCCAGGAGGTAGGCTAACAGCTGCCTTTAACCCTTTCAGTGCCTTGAGTTTTTACGCTTGGGGGCCAGGTCTCACTTTATTGCTTCAAATCAAAACAATCCCAGTGAATACCCAATGAGGCTCTCAAATCGAGAAGTTGATTTTCATCAGAGTAAATGAAGAATATTATTATATTTTACACATCAATAAATCAATATAGTCCTAATTTTGCCACGCAGGAAATCAATTCTGGTCTTTCTAAACCATCAAAGATGTTATGAACAAAGTAATTTCACAAATTATGGCAAGTAACACATTTATTGATGACTGCAGTTTAGGAATTTAGAATCTGTGAGCACTGTAATATAATATGGTGCACCGGCACGAGCTGAGTGAAATACAGATTATATGGTGAAATTGTAATGCATCATTTGCTATTAGTGGACTGGTAATAATTACCAGTTTCAAAGCAGCTCTTTCCGTGTAATCTTTAGTCTCAATCGTAACAGCCCTTCTCATTGACATTATGATTACACTAGCTGCCCTCATGATCTAGAATATCTAGTTGATGGGAATACTAAAATGCGATAGTGAAAACTCTATGTTGTATCCTCATTATAAGATAAAATGCCTTTTTCTCTGACCTGATGTATGAGAGGGGGAGGGATAGCATCATAGTGTTAACATACTGTAACATAATCACATAACTGGCTCTGAAAAAAAATTTTAAGAAGCTCAGGACAGCAAAATAAAATGGACTTTTCTTGTTGAAGCCTCTTGGAAAGGATACAAATGAGCTTCTTGACGTAGTGCCGTATGCCACAGATTTCGGCATTTATCAGCAGCAGCAGCATCATGGCACACACGAAGCTGCATCACTAATTATGGGTCCAGTCCTGGGTTTCAGGAGAGGATTATAAGGGTAAAATATGATTTTAAGGCATTTGGAGTGATGAAAGTGTGAAGGACTGACTTCAGCTGACAAATTTCCTTTTTACGTCCCCAATTCCGATTGTCAGGCTAAATGTATGATGATAACCCAGAATCCTAGGGCAACAAAGGAGAAGGCCACAGAGGGTCATGGTACTTGGAACCAGATAGTTTTTTCCTTGTCTATTTGGGACCCAAGTCATTGTTCAACAGCAACAACAAAATTATGAAAATACTCTCAATGAAGCTTTTTATTTCCCTTTGAGGAGAAGAGGCGAACCAAAATAGGCAGATAATGTGATACTAATGTCAGCGTTTTCTTTCAAAATCTTTCTGCTTTTTTTCGCCCTTCCACATTAGACAAATGTTTGAAACCTAATTTTGGTATCTTACCATCTAATCTTGTTAAAGAGATTTACCCAGGAGTGGGATATATTGAGTGAGATTATAAATGCATTGTAAAGTAAATTACAAGGTCAGGGCAGGAGTCCATTATTTAGACAAGTGCTTGAGCGAGGCTGGCTTGTTTTGGAATATGAGTGTTTGGGGCTCCTGAGAAGACCCTGCCAGCTTTTCTTTCTGACTTGCTAAATGGAGGAATCATATAATTGATGAATTCCTCATTCCTACTCTTTAGCTCCCTGGTGAATTCTGTCCTTTTAAAAAAGTTACTGACAAATGCTAGCTGTGGGCTGAAGGAACTCTGCAAGCCCCTCTTTTGAAAGAGGGAGAAAGTTTATTTCTCAGTTATATTTTAAGTCCTGTCTTTTTTCAGAATCCCTGGGACATTATCTATTCTTCTCATCCTTATCCTTAGGCCACCATCACTTGTGCCCTTTTTAAGGCTGCAGTTGACTGGTAAACTGTTGGTTAGTTACTCCATATATATATACATATATATATGCATATGTATATATATATATAAAACACATACATGTACATTTTAATTTAGCTATCTCCCAAAATGAATGATTTCGTGAAGTCAAGCTGGCCCCCTCTTTGCCAAAGTGGCATTTACCACTCTCGGGTTCTTTTCAGCAAGAGAGAAATAATGTGACTTAAGCAGGGCCCCTCTCCAGACGGCTTGGCTACTGGCCAAAGAGTTGACTAGCTGAACTGTATCTTTCTGTTTCTTTCTCAACTGGAGCCGAGTCTCAGCCGAGGGCGCAGGATGTTGTATAATTTGGTTCACGTTGTTAGCCTCTCAAAATAATGAGGAGGAGGCTAGTGTAGCATTGCTCAGCCTGCTGCCTGTCATGGTGTTGGCGGCCTTAACTGTTCCTTCAACCAGGATGCTGTGTCTGCTGAAGTTGGCACCAGCCACTCCTACTAACTTCTTCAGACTTGGATTTGCTGCACTGGGGGACAACTCCTAAGCATCTCATGCAGCCTTTCAGTTAAATCTGAATTAAATTTTTCTTTTGAGATTTTCACAACATTTCTTGAGATTAAAAATGGGTGTTCCCTGTGGGGGGTTATGGATAGAGTCCAGATTAGAACTCACTGACTGGCACATAAGGCTGGGATAGGAGAATGTTGCTAGTCTTTGTTCCACCAGAAAGAATTTTTTGAGTCCCTTCTTATTTTTACAATGTCAACAATTAGTATGTTTCAGGTTAAGCCTCAGTGGGGCTACAGAGAACTATAGTGAGTTTCCCTTCTCCTCTTTTTGACATTTGGATGGAATGATTGCCTACTTAGAAAAGTCACCTGTCACTCAGAGAGGAATAGACTAGGATGATAGGATTTGGGAAGCAAAACAGCTTCCTTCAGGTCACCTTGTCCAAGTCCCTTTTAACAGATGAGGAAACAGGCACACAGATGAAATGGCTTGCTCTCAACCAAGCCCATAAGGTTGGAAGGTTCAGAAGACATTTGCCCAGGTCCCTAGAATATAGGGACCCTCATTCTCAAGCTTGAATTGGTCAGAATTTTCCTTCTTTGGGGTGTGGATATAGAATTCTTAGAACAGAGTCTAATGGCAGAAAGACTGACTTGATGTATATTTATTGGGCACCAACCACCAGGTGGGCCAGGCACCATGTAAGCACAGGGGTAGGTCTGTGAGGGCCTAGGCATTGGGGTAGTGGGGCCAGCAGGGAAAACTGAGGGTGGAACATAAGTAAGCAATTGCTGATGCCTGCCTCGGTGATTAAACATTGATGTTGCTGTTGTATTATTTTGCAGGTAAAGATGAGCCCAGCAGCTACACATGTACAACTTGCAAACAGCCATTCACCAGTGCATGGTTTCTCTTGCAACACGCACAGAACACTCATGGATTAAGAATCTACTTAGAAAGCGAACACGGAAGTCCCCTGACCCCGCGGGTTGGTATCCCTTCAGGACTAGGTGCAGAATGTCCTTCCCAGCCACCTCTCCATGGGATTCATATTGCAGACAATAACCCCTTTAACCTGCTAAGAATACCAGGATCAGTATCCAGAGAGGCTTCCGGCCTGGCAGAAGGGCGCTTTCCACCCACTCCCCCCCTGTTTAGTCCACCACCGAGACATCACTTGGACCCCCACCGCATAGAGCGCCTGGGGGCGGAAGAGATGGCCCTGGCCACCCATCACCCGAGTGCCTTTGACAGGGTGCTGCGGTTGAATCCAATGGCTATGGAGCCTCCCGCCATGGATTTCTCTAGGAGACTTAGAGAGCTGGCAGGGAACACGTCTAGCCCACCGCTGTCCCCAGGCCGGCCCAGCCCTATGCAAAGGTTACTGCAACCATTCCAGCCAGGTAGCAAGCCGCCCTTCCTGGCGACGCCCCCCCTCCCTCCTCTGCAATCCGCCCCTCCTCCCTCCCAGCCCCCGGTCAAGTCCAAGTCATGCGAGTTCTGCGGCAAGACGTTCAAATTTCAGAGCAACCTGGTGGTGCACCGGCGCAGCCACACGGGTGAGAAGCCCTACAAATGCAACCTGTGCGACCACGCCTGCACACAGGCCAGTAAGCTGAAGCGCCACATGAAGACGCACATGCACAAGTCGTCTCCAATGACCGTCAAGTCCGACGATGGCCTCTCTACCGCCAGCTCCCCGGAACCCGGCACCAGTGACCTGGTGGGCAGCGCCAGCAGCGCGCTCAAGTCCGTGGTGGCCAAGTTCAAGAGTGAGAATGACCCCAACCTGATCCCAGAGAACGGGGACGAGGAGGAAGAGGAGGACGACGAGGAAGAAGAAGAAGAGGAGGAAGAGGAGGAGGAGGAGCTGACGGAGAGCGAGAGGGTGGACTACGGCTTCGGGCTGAGCCTGGAGGCGGCGCGCCACCACGAGAACAGCTCGCGGGGCGCGGTGGTGGGCGTGGGCGACGAGGGCCGCGCCCTGCCCGACGTCATGCAGGGCATGGTGCTCAGCTCCATGCAGCACTTCAGCGAGGCCTTCCACCAGGTCCTGGGCGAGAAGCATAAGCGCGGCCACCTGGCCGAGGCTGAGGGCCACAGGGACACTTGCGACGAAGACTCGGTGGCCGGCGAGTCGGACCGCATAGACGATGGCACTGTTAACGGCCGCGGCTGCTCCCCGGGCGAGTCGGCCTCGGGGGGCCTGTCCAAAAAGCTGCTGCTGGGCAGCCCCAGCTCGCTGAGCCCCTTCTCCAAGCGCATCAAGCTCGAGAAGGAGTTCGACCTGCCCCCGGCCGCGATGCCCAACACGGAGAACGTGTACTCGCAGTGGCTCGCCGGCTACGCGGCCTCCAGGCAGCTCAAAGATCCCTTCCTTAGCTTCGGAGACTCCAGACAATCGCCTTTTGCCTCCTCATCTGAGCACTCCTCGGAGAACGGGAGCTTGCGCTTCTCCACGCCGCCCGGGGAGCTGGACGGAGGGATCTCGGGGCGCAGCGGCACGGGAAGTGGAGGGAGCACGCCCCATATTAGTGGTCCGGGCCCGGGCAGGCCCAGCTCAAAAGAGGGCAGACGCAGCGACACTTGTGAGTACTGTGGGAAAGTCTTCAAGAACTGTAGCAATCTCACTGTCCACAGGAGAAGCCACACGGGCGAAAGGCCTTATAAATGCGAGCTGTGCAACTATGCCTGTGCCCAGAGTAGCAAGCTCACCAGGCACATGAAAACGCATGGCCAGGTGGGGAAGGACGTTTACAAATGTGAAATTTGTAAGATGCCTTTTAGCGTGTACAGTACCCTGGAGAAACACATGAAAAAATGGCACAGTGATCGAGTGTTGAATAATGATATAAAAACTGAATAGAGGTATATTAATACCCCTCCCTCACTCCCACCCGACACCTCCTCTTTTCACCATCCCCCCTTCCCCATAGCCCTCCAGCCCCACTCCCTGTAGGATTTTTTTCTAGTCCCATGTGATTTAAACAAACAAACAAACAAACAGAAGTAACGGAAGCTAAGAATATGAGAGTGCTTGTCACCAGCACACCTGTTTTTATTTCTTTTCCTTTTTCTTTTTTCTTTTTCTTCTTCTTCTTTTTTTTTTTTTTTTTTTTCCTTTATGTTCTCACCGTTTGAATGCATGATCTGTATGGGGCAATACTATTGCATTTTACGCAAACTTTGAGCCTTTCTCTTGTGCAATAATTTACATGTTGTGTATGTTTTTTTTTTTTAAACTTAGACAGCATGTATGGTATGTTATGGCTATTTTAAATTGTCCCTAATTCGTTGCTGAGCAAACATGTTGCTGTTTCCAGTTCCGTTCTGAGAAAAAGAGAGAGAGAGAGAAAAAGACCATGCTGCATACATTCTGTAATACATATCATGTACAGTTTTATTTTATAACGTGAGAAGGAAAAACAGTTTTGGATTAACCCTCTATAGACAGAATAGATGGCACTGAAAAAAAAAAAAAAACAAACTATCAGCTTAATGTCTGTCTCTAAAGGGTTAAATGTATCAATTGGAGAGGAAAGAAAAAGAAAGGCCTTGAATTGACAAATTAACAGAAAAACAGAACAAGTTTATTCTATCATTTGGTTTTAAAATATGAGTGCCTTGGATCTATTAAAACCACATCGATGGTTCTTTTTACTTGTTATAAACTTGTAGCTTAATTCAGCATTGGGTGAGGTAATAAACCCTAGGACCTAGTGTATAATTCTATATTGTATTTCTCACAACAATGGCTACCTAAAAATATACCCATTATGTCCTAGTTAATCATCATTTTCCCTTTAGTTTAACTTTGTGAACAAAAACTGATTATACCAGTATAAAAGCTACTTTGCTCCTGGTGAGAGCTTAAAAGAAATGGGCTGCTTTGCCCAAAGTTTTATTTTTTTTAAACAATGATTAAATTGAATGTGTAATGTGCAAAAGCCCTGGAACATGATTAAATACATTTGTAAGGAGTTCATTTTGCAAAGATACTTGTTTTAAATAATATCTTTTAAAAATTCTGGCACCAAAAGAAATAGATCCAGATCCACTTGGTTGTCAAATGGACAATCGAATGATAAACTTAAAACCTAGTATACTATATTAAAAAAGAAGAGGCTGACAATGAGGTTTGACAGAGGGGAGCAGAGGAAAAAACGAAGTGATTTATTAGCACAACGTGGTACTATTTGCCATTTTAAACTAGAACAGGTATATAAGCTAATATTGATACAATGATGATTAACTATGAATTAAGACTTGCGTTTAAATGTGACATTCTTAAAAAAAGAAGAGAAAGAATTTTAAGAGTAGCAGTATATATGTCTGTGCTCCCTAAAATTTGTACTTCATTTCTTTTCCATACACTGTGTGCTATTTGTGTTAACATGGAAGAGGATTCATTGTTTTTATTTTATTTTTTTAATTTTTTCTTTTTTATTAAGCTAGCATCTGCCCCAGTTGGTGTTCAAATAGCACTTGACTCTGCCTGTAATACCTGTATCTTTTTTCTAATCAGAGATACAGAGGTTGAGTATAAAATAAACCTGCTCAGATAGGACAATTAAGTGCACTGTACAATTTTCCCAGTTTACAGGTCTATACTTAAGGGAAAAGTTGCAAGAATGCTGAAAAAAAAATTGAACACAATCTCATTGATGAGCATTTAAAAAAAAAAAAAAAACTAAAAAACTTTGCCAGCCATTTACTTGACTAATGAGCTTACTTACTTGGACGCAACATTGCGAGCGCTGTGAATGGAAACAGAATACACTTAACATAGAAATGAATGATTGCTTTCGCTTCTACAGTGCAAGGATTTTTTTGTACAAAACTTTTTTAAATATAAATGTTAAGAAAAAATTTTTTAAAAAACACTTCATTATGTTTAGGGGGGAACTGCATTTTAGGGTTCCATTGTCTTGGTGGTGTTACAAGACTTGTTATCCATTTAAAAATGGTAGTGGAAATTCTATGCCTTGGATTACACACCGCTCTTCAGGTTGTAAAAAAACATACATTGGGGAAAGGTTTAAGATTATATAGTACTTAAATATAGGAAAATGCACACTCATGTTGATTCCTATGCTAAAACACATTTATGGTCTTTTTTCTGTATTTCTAGAATGGTATTTGAATTAAATGTTCATCTAGTGTTAGGCACTATAGTATTTATATTGAAGCTTGTATTTTTAACTGTTGCTTGTTCTCTTAAAAGGTATCAATGTACCTTTTTTGGTAGTGGAAAAAAAAAAAAGACAGGCTGCCACAGTATATTTTTTTAATTTGGCAGGATAATATAGTGCAAATTATTTGTATGCTTAAAAAAAAAAAAAAAAAAAAGAGAAACAAAAAGTGTGACATTGTACAGATGAGAAGCCATATAATGGCGGTTTGGGGGAGCCTGCTAGAATGTCACACAGATGGCTGTCATAGGGGTTGTACATATCCTTTTTGTTCCTTTTTCCTGCTGCCATACTGTATGCAGTACTGCAAGCTAATAACGTTGGTTTGTTATGTAGTGTGCTTTTTGTCCCTTTCCTTCTATCACCCTACATTCCAGCATCTTACCTTCATATGCAGTAAAAGAAAGAACAAAAAAAAGGAAAAAAAAAAAAAAAACCAATGTTTTGCAGTTTTTTTCATTGCCAAAAACTAAATGGTGCTTTATATTTAGATTGGAAAGAATTTCATATGCAAAGCATATTAAAGAGAAAGCCCGCTTTAGTCAATACTTTTTTGTAAATGGCAATGCAGAATATTTTGTTATTGGCCTTTTCTATTCCTGTAATGAAAGCTGTTTGTCGTAACTTGAAATTTTATCTTTTACTATGGGAGTCACTATTTATTATTGCTTATGTGCCCTGTTCAAAACAGAGGCACTTAATTTGATCTTTTATTTTTCTTTGTTTTTATTTTTTTTATTTGGATGACCAAAGGTCATTACAACCTGGCTTTTTATTGTATTTGTTTCTGGTCTTTGTTAAGTTCTATTGGAAAAACCACTGTCTGTGTTTTTTTGGCAGTTGTCTGCATTAACCTGTTCATACACCCATTTTGTCCCTTTATTGAAAAAAATAAAAAAAAATTAAAGTACACAATGTAAGCTTCTTGTGTCCTCATTTGACACACTCTGTAAATTACTTTCAAGAAAATAACAGGTTTTAAGAGAAGGCCAGTCAGTCTTTTTCAGGATTATTTCTATGGGCATTTTGATGCGTGTCTTATACCCTAAAGGAACTTACTTACTATATTAAAATAGACATCTCAAACCATGGACATAGTTACTAGGCTTTACAATTCTAGAATAATTTTCAGGAAACTGAAGGTGTTTTCAGTCCGATGTTAAAAACTTTTGTTCCATCTCTTAGCAGAAATCCATTCAGCTATTAAGTGAAAAACTTGCTGGTAATAGCATCTTCAACTTTTATTTCCTTTGGATTTTTTGCTGTTCTTGTTGTCTGAAAGTTCTTTTCTATTCTCCCATCATTGTCCTATCTTAGAATGTAATGTAAAAAAGGTTTTTAAAAAGAAATCAGTTCTTTAGTTTCTACCTAACAGTCGTTTCTCATAACAAGAATGACCCCAGCCCTCAGACCTAAAAATCCAGAGACCAAGTCGTCAAGTAACCAAACAAGCAAACAAATCGAAAAGGAGAGAGGAGAAAGAAAAGAGCAGAAAGCAGCAACCAGGGGTAGCCAGACAGAGCCAACACTCTGGAATCAGACCCTGCTTTCCCAAGATGAGGGTAGCTTGCCTTGTGATTCTGAGACCCCACAGACCTTATGTGCAACAGATCATTTCCATGTTTTCCTAGAGTCTACCTGGCTGACAGCAAGTGAGAGTGGGGATACCCTTCAGTTATCTTTTGACCAACAGATTTATGCTATGCCTTTGAAAAACAAGTTAGGCCTATTTTTTAAAATCCCTCCTTACAAATCTGTGTTGTCGGTTTTACAAATACTGCATGTCGCAGCATCAATTTGCTTTATTACAACACATGCCTCTGTGATACTGTGTTCCTGTTCCCAGTGTAGATGAATGGATCCGACATTGTTCTTATTTTTGTAAAAACCAAAACAAAAGCTGTTCTGTCGTCTTCTTGTGGTAGCATTTTTGTTGCTCAGTTCTTTTGCCCTAGTGCCAGTTAAGGTGGTCTTTTCATGTAATGCCTTTCATCTGAGGCAAGAAGAGTTTTATCTTTTTAAAGTATAGAGAAACTAGGTTGTTTTTTTTTTTTTTTTTTTTTTTTTTTTTTTTTTTTTAAAGCCAGTTTGGGTGAGAATCGGAAGAGTCCACTAAGAGGATTTTGGAGAACATTGCACAGGAGCTAAGATAGGATGGGGACAGAGTACCTTGGAGAACTTGGTGTTTGTCGGTGAGCTGAGAAAAGATACGTGTGTTTTAGTTTAGGTTACTCCAAAATGGAATCCAAAATGCTGTTTGAGACAGATAGAAATATTCCCCAGTGCCACACTGGTTTTAGACATGCTGACTTCTGCTCCACCATATTAAATGGCCATAAAACTTCCGTGTGTCCCTATTGCTCTTTTATTAGGAGCTCTGGAGTGCAGCTGTGTAGGTTTTATATATAATATTCATTTTAATTTCTCAGTATATGATGCTCTTAGTGTAATTAGGTTTTGCATCTGACAGACAGAATTAATGGTGGATACGGTATACTTGTATGTTCAGATTTCTTAAATCAAATGGGGAATGGGGGAGGGGTACAAACATCTGGTGATAAATCACAGATTCTGTTTGATTTACATGGTCCCAAAGTTAAATAAATTTATTGGGAGACAGGTTCTTCAGGTTACTTCTTTTTCCTGAAGTACTGGAGCCTTCTGATAAAATATTATTTCTGAAGCTGACTGAACAATAGGAGCATGAAAACTTAAGTCAAAAAATAAAACTTGTGACATTTTGCATCTGGAGCCCTAAAATTTAAAATCATAGTATAAAATAATATTAAAAAAGTGTCCCACAGTAAGATGAATTCCTGATATAATTTTAAGTGAAGAAATACTAAGAATATTAATATCTCCCCCAATTCTCAATTAAGTTTTTGTAACTATTGATGTGCTTGCTGATGGAATGTTCCCTACGTACTCAAAACCTGATGCTTAAGATGTTCCTTTTTATCTTCGTTTTGAGAGCAACTGAAACAGGAATACAGCAAATACTCTTTCTCACAGATTTAAACCCCCAAATTCTTTCAGGGCACATATTTCCTCCTTTTGGCGCCTTTTTGCTATCCTCTCATTATTCAGGACCTGCAAAAGGACTGAAACCAACATATCTTAAAGGTTGCTAAGAGGTGGGGTGAATGTGGGTTTCCATGTGTACCAGACATGGCAGAAGTGCGAAGTGGTCGAGTTTTTCTCAGAGCATTCTGTGGATAGAACTGTTTATTTAAATACCACTTTTGTGTATGCAATAAGTCCATATTGTATATAACCATAGTACTCAAAGTGAGAATTCGAAAGGAAGTGGCAGAGAGAGGGATTGGATTAGATGTGATTTCAACTGGAGAAATAAAAAGAGGTGGTTTATTCACAGATGCCAAAAGTTTGCAGGAAGGTACAAAGATTATTTGGGGCCATTCTAAAAAGGGGTTGAGAAGCCTCAGGACTGATCTAGCACTTTACTAAGAGAGGGAGTAAGGGAGGAAATACAGTGTTTTCTGCTTTTAATCCGCATCCTCCCACCCCCAAACATGATTGTTGGTGACTCTAGGAACTGTGCATTCATTCTCTACTGTGAATCTGTCACTCCTTTGTCTCTGGGCTTGGGGTGTTCAAGAATGCATCCATCTCATTTTTTTTTTTTTTTTTTTTCAGACAACTTCCCGTAAAAAGATTGTGGGAATTTTGCTGATATGAGGATGGGGTGGGTGGTGTTCTTTCAACCTTGTTGGAAAATTGTTTTTGAAAAGACAGCTAACTTTTAAAAGGCATGAGCCACTGAGCATATTTTCCTTAGTGCCTCCTGCAGGCCGTCACATTTTCCAATGGAGAATAAACGAACCCATTTTTAGAGAAATGGACACTGCATAGACAGAGTTGGGGTCGAGTACGTTTGCTCCAGGGCTGCTGGAGCTCACGCTGCAGACCTGGGTGGTTGGATCTGCGCTTCTGCTTACTGGCACCTTGGTGCCCCATTAGCCCGCTGTTCCATTTACTCCAGCTCATGGCCAGGGAATCGGCCTGCAGAGGGACAAGCCTGTTTCTCTCTCTCTCTCTATTTCCCAGTGTCATCAGTGATCATGGAATATGATTAATTCCTCCCTTCCTAATGGGAAAAGAGAGCAATACAGTTCACGTGGGTCACTGTACTTAAGTACCTAAACTTGGCTGAACACAAACTCAACGGTTTACCCAAATACTGTTTTTCCTTTCTGTAACATGGCAAAAACTGTGTCAAGGAAGCACAAGTATGTATCTCTCAAGTCTTTCATATAGGCAGCAGAAAAGGCCAATGAAGCAATTTCCCTAAAGTTTCTTCTAAAACCGACGCCCCCAGATCCCTAGGGGGCTGTGCTTTTAAATAACCATGAATGTGGTACATGCCCATGCTATACTTTGTCTGTTAGGGCTTTAAATACTGGTGGCAGGTCAGACAAAGGGGTTTGACTGGGATGTCAGCTAAGGGGGCCTCAACAACAGTGACTAGTGCTGGACTGGGAATTCCCCAGAGCCCACCTGGACACAGCAGGCCCCTCAGCTCAGGTCTCCACTGCTCAGGGGGGGAAGCCTGAGAGCAGCTGAGCCCCAGACCCCAGGCCTCCTGCGGCGCTGAGTCAGGGGAGAGGAGGCCCCAGGCCCCTGCTTCGGGTCGCCATGGCAACGAGGCCTGGAATGCCACAGAGGTAGCCCTCCTCCTCGGCACATCTGGACTCCCAGTTCTGCTGCTTCAAGTCAATATCCACAGCAAGGGAGGAACCCGGAGGAAATAACCACTCCCTTCTTCACCATTGCCTTCCCCCCTGAGAAACAAGGAAAAAAATAAATAAATTAAAAAAAAAAAAAAGGAAAAAAGAAAAGAAAAACTGCATGTTTGAAAGAAACTACAGGCAGTTTGGGGTGCGATTTGAGAGCAACTCTTTTGGGTTCTGGTTTTCTCTTCAGAGATTTGTTCGCCTCTTGTAAATCGTTGGCTGCTTTGACGTTGAACTTGATGACATTTCATGTTTTCGTTGTGCTGCTTTTACATCAATTTTGATTTTTTGTTTCTTTATAATTTTATTATTATTTTAAGAAAATGTCCCCCTTGCCCCCTCCCTCCCCTGCTCTCCTCAACCAAAGGACTGTTTCCTACTAAGTTTTCTCAGTCATAAGAGCAAGTGTTTCCTTCCAGGCGTGTCCCGAGTTTAGTAGGACTGTCATACGACTGGGTAGGGGGGGTCTGGGTCCTTTGGGGGATGAGGGGAGGGAGGCGTGGGAAAGCCACTCAGAGGTCAGATAACTGGGGAGGGGAGATGGCGTTGGAAACCACGCTTAAGATGCCGGTGGCTCGACCTGTGGTTGATTTAAGTCATAATTTGAAACAGCTAGTGAGAGAACAGAAAATCACTGGGCCAAGTCACACCTGTACTTTTTTTTCCCCCTCCTCTGTCTCCAACCTCTTTCTAGGTTCTTCACACACCCCCATTCGGCGTAGTACCCAGAGAGCTCAAGATGTGTGGCAGTTTTCGGATGGAAGCTCGAGAGCCCTTAAGTTCTGAGAAAATTTGAAGCCCCCAGGGCCGGGGTGGACGTGTGCCGCCCAGCCGACGTCAGCGTGGTCTGTCATCCTGCTAGTTTGTGATGTTTTCTGACAGTAGCCTCCAAGAAGCCGTTGTGCGAAGACAGAATCCTGCGGAGTCCTTCCAGCCTGGGCCTGCAGTGCCATTTTATTTATATTTTTTAATAAAAAGTAAAAGCAAAAAAACAGACCCACATCGGAACAGTGAATCAGTCCCATACAGAGGGCTCTTGGACCATTGCTGTCCCGAGCGATGTCCAGCCCTTTTGAAACCAGCCAACCTAATTACCCGTATTGTGGAAATGAGCATGAGCCCCCCCCATCCCCTTGTTTCTATACATTCTCTGTTGTCTTTTAAAAAGTGTGCTTAACATTGACACAATAAATGTTGGAGCTTTAGGTGGTGTTTGCTTGTTCTTTAATTTTTAATGCTAAGAAGACTGCAGCTGCTTATGACTTTGTATTTCTGTACCTGTTTCCTGCAGTTGCACATTGGGTTGGTAGGAGGAACAGATTTGAAAAGTGGGCAGGAGGTATAGGAGGGGAATAGGTTACTGCTTATCAGATGGCATACATTTTCAAGGAGAATCAGAATGCAAAACTTGGGAATAAATCATAGCAATATCATAATTAATGTAGTAGTAGTGTTGCTGTTTATTAATGCTGAAGTATGGTTTTCCTAACTGTCTGACTTATAATTTGCATACCATTAAATAATGCATAATATGGCACGCTGAATCCTGTTTCTCAAATATATGCTTTTGGTGGCTACCATGCAGGATTTGAATTTGTCTTTTAATTTAGCTCAAGAAAGATAATGTCACTGGGTGAGTGATAAATCCTAAAGAGGTGATAAATGTCAGTAGTTTCTTATTAAATATTCTAATTTTAAGATCCCAAACCTTCAGCAAATACATTTTAATGTGGACAAACAAACAAACATAAAACTTCTTTAGCAGTTACATCAGGAAATTTAGGGCAGATTTTATATAGTGAAAAAAGGAAAGAGGTTTACATCAGAATAGACTACTGAAATCATAGTAATGACCCTTTCCTTAGAAGTTAGTGACAATAATCAGTGAGATCTACAAACAAGTGACAAAAATTCCTTCTGGCCCAATTAATTTGTCAAAACCTTTACTCAATATGGTGGGGTTGTCTGTTTGTTTGTTTTACTACCTCGAGATCCAGAAGGGAATTAGAAATAATAGAGCATATTAAAAATAATAGAACACATTATAAATAGTAGAACTCAGATACCTGCGTATTATAGGTTGGTTACACATCGACTTGAACCTAAGTGGGGAAAATCTTACCCACCCACCCCCTGGCTAGATTACCTCGCCTAGTGAAAAGATTGCAAAATAATTGGCATCTGGATTCTTTCCTGCTTACTCATCATAAATAATAGCATTCTACCTTATGCTTTCCACAGTGCTCTCAGGGGCATTATTTCATCTGATCCTCCTTAGGACAGATCTCACTGCTTCTACTGTATAGGTGAGGAGACTAAGTCTTACCAAGGTAAAGGGCTTTCTGGAGGCCTTATCAGTAAGAGGGAAAACAGAGAAGTCAGTTTTCTGATTTCTAGCCCAGAGCTGATGTCACTGAACTCTAAATGATAAAATGGAGTGTCTCTTTCTAGGATGCCTCTCTCTGTTAACATGTAAGCCACACATGTTCACAGACACACACGTGTGGTTTACAGAGACCAGGGATGCCCACTGGTAAAGGCACAGAAAGTGGTCTCTTGCTATCCAGAGCTGTGTGCACTGCAGAAGAGAGCTTGGAGCAACGGCCCCTCCTTGCCATCTCTTTTTCCCTGTGACTTTTGCCTGACAAATAAATAACCCCCAACTGCACAGGTCTCCTTGATGTATTTTTGAAAGTTCCTAGGTGAGGATGGGACTTCCAGACAAGAAGTTATTTCACAAAGAAACCCCCTGCTTCATGTTCTGCCTCTATATCATTGAGAATTAAGACCTAGAGCGATTACATGAAAGCATCCTCCCTAAATGTGCTCAGATCTTGCTGATACCTGGAAAGCGTGGTACCACTTCCAAAGATAGACCCAAAATGAAACAGAAAAATCATGGGGTTGAGATAACTTTGACCTTGGAAACTGCGCTTGGTGTTTGCTACACTTTCAGATCTGATCCTTGCTTCCATTCCCACCTCTTATTTCTTTTAAGAGTCAGTTTCTAAATCAACGGTTATTTCTAGAAGTGGTTTTTTTTTTTTTTTTTTTTTTTTTTTTGGAGGGGAGGGAATTTTATTTACCAAAGTGAATAAAAGACATCTTTTCTTCCTTCCTCTTTGAGGAAGAAATATCCTTCACTAAAAACAAAGACAAAACACTCCATGTCTTCCTTCATAATGTTTTTAGTTGAAAGAAAATAAAAAATTCATTTTTGGGATACATTATGAAATGGTGTTATGCTAGGGTTAGTTTGAAACCCATACAACTGATGAGTTGGGAAGTCATCTCTCTGTGCAATATGTCAAGGTCATGGTTATTTGAGAATGGTGGAATCAGGGGAAGGAACTGACAAATCTGACTGGGGTCCTCGCTGTGCCCTCTCTGGAGAGTGGAACTTCACATTGCAGAGAGATTAATTGGTTGCCCGGCATGCACTGAGCACAGATTAGAGGACACAGTGCCAGTTACTCAGATGGGGAGGACCAAATACAGCCATTTTTCTTACTCCCTTAATCCTGGTCTAAACACATCAATTTTGTGATCTGTCCAGATTGCCACACATTTACAATAAGGTCTGTAAGACTTTAGGGTCCGTGATGGCAGAGAGCAACTTGGAGCCCCTATAGCACTTAGCACCCAGCCTGTGGATTATTGGTTGTGCCTAAGAATTAATTGAATCAAAACCTAGTGATCATTTAAAGAAAAATCTTAGACAAGGAGAGCAAACTTAGGTTCTACTGAGGCCTAATTGAGTTTCTCAAACCTTGGCAGAATATTTGCTGGACTCTTTTGCTTCAAGTTTTCAAGAGCATTTGAATTAGAGCCAAGCCTTTCAAGCGGCCAGGAATATCTTTCACGTTTTGTGTGCATTGACTTTTTAATTTTATTTTGAGGACCAGATAGTGATGTTCATGTTGAAGAAGATTATTAATATTAATACAGCATTTTAAAACCTCAGGATTAATGTTTGTTCCTATTTTAAAAATCTTATTTTCCAAATCAGTATCCTAAAAGTTGCAGTAGAAAAGATTAGAATTGTAGTATTTTTGTAGGTTCTTGGTTCTCAGAGTGCACAACATAGCTTTGGTTCCTTATTGGGTACAGGCTGAAGGAAACATATTTGAGGAATTTCAAGTCTGGAGGAAGTTCAAAAACAACACATGTTGCAAGCACACCTTCTTTCTTCAAGAATTCATCCTGTCTGAGGGAAACTGGCTTTGCGTTTTTCTCCTCTGACTTCCTAGTAGGGATAACACTCTGTACTCCTCTGGAGTTACATCAAGCCAAAGAACTTCTTATTTTCAGCAAAATCCAGAAGTAGAGGTTATTTTCCTTCCTATAAATCAAAATAACTTTATTGCTAATTACATTACCTTTCTTCTTGCTGTATATTAAAAAAAAAATGCTCCCAGGGAATATGTAAGGATTATAGAACACTTTCATATAGGTGATAGAATCCATTTTCCTTGTGACTCTATAACAATAAGGTAGGAAAAGAATAAACTAGTTTGAAAGGAACCATAGCAATCTTCATTTCACAGATGAGGCAACAGAGGCACAAAGACAAAGGAAAAGGTCACTTGGTATGGCAAAACAGAGCTGAGCTTGCAACCACACGGTTCCTTAGTGGCCGAGCCAGAGTTGGGACCCAAATCTCCCAGCTCCTGTGGAAGGAATTCAAGTGGCAAATCTCTCCCTGGTGACCTACTAAATTCGAAACCAGAATGGCAGAAAAGTGTGCATCTCAGAAGGATTTAAGAATAAATCAAAAGCTTGTTTGGTGGTGCCTGGCCTAGTGAGCAATACTTAGCCTGTTCTGTACTTAAGGGTTTCTAAGTAGTATCCTTGTGACAGAGAACATTTAGGCTGCTATCTGGAAGGATTTTTTAATTCACCCCTCCACTGTAGAAATAAACTTACGGACCAAGAATTGCTGAGAGATGGCTTTTAAAGTTAAAAGGGCATAAAAAAGAGCTACTCATCAAACCAGATTCATCTCAAATGACTTAAATAGATCTCACAATCTGTTCCATTCTCTAGACAGGATTTAAGAGAAACACCCACCTAATTTAAATTTCGAGGCCACATCACATCCTGTTAGGGAATCCAAAGACCCAATAGCATGACCTGAATCTTGTTATGGGTATATTTCATTTTGAGTTCAAAGGTGATGAAATAGCAATGAACTAAAGGAAGGGCTGATGGAAATGGCCTATAACTCTGGGTTGTGAGGATTGTCATACTTATTTATGCCTCATGTGCTTTCTCTGTGCGATATGAAGTCTTTTTTCTCCCCCTTCCCCAGCCACCACCCCATCAGGGCTCCTCGTTCTGTTTGGAGATGTACATATTCTGCTTTGCCCTTTCTTCGATCTGCTGTGCTCAGCGCTTCTGCCATCATTTCTCTTCTTGCCTATCACCCTCTGATTCACATTTACTTCTTGGAGAGGACACAGGTGGACTTTGAATGTCTTAGGGCCCGGATGGGGCTGCAGGTGCATGTGGCAGATGTTTAGAGCCTGCACAGGCAAAGTTGACCCTGGAATGGTGCAAAGCAGCGGGCAGCCTTGCTGGGCAACAGCAAATCAAATGCCCCTGCTGAGGATGGTCGGAGAGGAAGTAATTTTCCCTTCTGGTGATGGTTCCCTGAATTTCCTTAGATGGTAATGCAAACAGGCAACTCCTGCTGCCATTCCAGTCCCTTCTGCCGGCTTGTCCTCTCCTTTAAGATATGGAGACAGTGAACCAGAGTTCTCTAGACTATCTTCCTTCCTCTGGGCTGTAGGATTTTCAGAGAGTGGCTCACACCCCTATTTCTCAGTGACTGATTTTGCCTGTTGCTCTGTTTACCACAAAAAGCAGGGAAACCAAAATTACCAATATCCCTTTTCAGACATTCACCTGAAGCTTGGAACTCAGTAACACAAGAGATTTTTCCTTTATGATGGACCCCTTTGTGTGGATTTGCCTGCAACCATTATACTGTATTTGTGGCACTCTTTTTATTTTTCAGCTTCTCTGAAAGTGCATTTTCCTCTGTCTCTGACACAAGCTGATGTGCCAGGGGTGGCCTCCTGCACTCTAATGATCCAGACTGGTGAGTGGTACTGGTCTCTGAGTCTGCAGCTCAGGGCTGCAAGCCTGGTGTCTTACTGCCATGCTGGCATGACTGGTATCCCCTCTTTCTCTACTTGACCCCTTTCAAGGCCTGCTCCTCCTTGCTGCCTGCTGCTTCTCAGAAGCACATGATAGTTACAATAGCAGGAACATTCAAAGTTTTGGATGCTGGGTGGGGTTGGGAGTGCTGCCTTCCAGTTTTGATGGTAGTGAGGAAGTGAAGTTGTGGTCTGTTCTAACACAGAGGACTTCCCTTTGCTTTTGGCTAGTAAACTTTTACTCTTTCTAAGTTTACGTCACAGAAAAAAGCAGTGACTGGTTTTCCTTTGGAAGCTAATGCTGTCATCGTGCTGGCATTTTTTTAAATGGCTGCGAGGGTAGCACAAGGTAGCCCTGGAAAACGGAACTCTCCCACAGGGCCTTGGGCATCTCCCAGAGGTGGGCAGGGCACCATGCATCTGCTGCTGCTGGGCGATGGAGGGCCAGGATGTGTCCGAAATGCCATCTCTGACTGAGAACATAAACCTTCTCATCCTTGGCTGGCAGACTGCCCAGAACTTGGTAAACAGGAAAAACATGGCTAAAAGAAATAATGACGCGAACCAATGTTAATTGAGAATTTACCACATTCTAGGCACAGAGATAAGTGTTGTCTGTGTTTTTTTTTTTTTTTTTCTTCTTCATAAACCATCTTATGGGATAGCCACTATTGTTATTCCCATTTCACCAAAGCTTAGAGAGATTAAATGACATGTCCAACTTTATATACCTAGAACTGATACGGTGATACGACTCTAGAACCTTCACTCTTAATCTCTACAGACTGAGTCCCAGTATCTCATTCTAAATTTTTGTCCCCATTTGTAAAAATGCCAAAGTTGAGAGTACCATGTTAAAAAAAATAATTGACAACAATGCAACTGAGCTGATTAGGAAGCCTATTCAAAGTGGCTTTGCTTCGAAGGTTTGGTTCCATTGATAATCGAGCAAGGCTGATGTCCTTATTTCCAGTGATGCGTGTGTTTCTTTCCATCCTTCTGCTAGGAGGACCAGTTCAAGTTTGTGAAACATATCTGAAAAATTTACTTGTGAATCTTCTCCATCTGCAGCAAAGCTCATCCATTTGTTCAATCAACAAATATTTATTAGGTCCCTGCTATATGCAGCCTACTGAGTTAAGTGCTGGGGAAGGGATGTGAAGAGGTAAAAGACACAGTCGTTGCCCATCAGAACTTGCCACCAGTGGAGAATTAAATTAATTAGAATCCTACTAAATAACTGGTCTCAGTTAAACTGATGCAGTGAGAACAGTGAGCCTTTTAAAATGCTAATATATAATTCACTTTGCCAATGTAGACAGCAGTCCTAGACAAGGGGCTTTGGTGCTCTGGAATAAATGAGAATGTTATTCTTTACATATTATCAGTAGGATACACACTTAAAAGTTGCTTTTCAAATAGTAAGGGTGAATATACATTGATATTTCCTCATGGATTTGGCCTAGTACTTTTTGTAAATAATAATATTAGATGATTTGTAAAGAGAGTGGTAATAGAAACATAGTTGTCATCCTGTGATTGAAGATAAGTGACCTAGACAGGGGAGAAGTCCACGTATGGCAACCCTCTGGGTTGACCTGTCACTGATTACCTGCTGCTAGTTCATTCTAATGGAGCACAACACTCAAATCTGTACTTCTCCCATGTGCAGAAATAGGATCTGTGTCAGAACATCAGCATAGATGAAGTTATTTCTCCGACTGGACAATGTGCAAGGTGGCATCCTAGGCACTCTGGGCAACTATTAGGAGGTCCAGGACCCACCCTTGTCCTCAGAGGGATTATAGTTGGTCCTCCTTAGGTGGATAAGATTTTATGCATACAAACACACAATGGCAGGAGTGGGGGTGCTACATGATTCATTCATAAATGAGAAACACAAACTGGAAAGATGTAGAGGATCATTCTCTGGGGCCCAAAGAGATGCAGGGCTTTTAGTTGGTCCTTAAAGGTATGCTAGGATTTAGATGACAGGGAGAAAGACTGAGGGCAAACGAGTTCAAGGAAGTACTGGGGCACTTGGAGGGCCATGTGGCAGGAAGAGATTTTTCTATGAAAATATTGAAAGATAATGTTGGAAACTGGTTTGGGTCATATTCTGGAGATTCTTTAATGATAGACTAGGTATTTTTTATTTTATCTTATAGTTAATACATTTAAAAAAACTTAGACTCAATAAATGATTTTTCAAAATTAAGTTCACAGAAAAAATTTAGGGCAAAGGTAGCAGGGCATGGAATGGATTAAAGAGGAACTCAAAGGAAGCCAGAGACCAGTATGAGACAAATCCTGGAAGGTGCTGGCCAGTCATAGAGGAAGGGCTTTGCTGTGAGTATGGTGTCTGAGTCAAATTATTTAGTCATCCTTGCCACATTCAAAAGGAGAGTAGTCCCAGTGTTTGACAGTATACCTTAATTCTCTATTTGCATGGGTCTAGATTCATCTCAGACTGTCCTTAGAAACCAACAGAAAGTCTTTCTTACTGGTTAACGGTTGTTAGAAACCTTCCAAACAGAGAATCCTGAAGATACATACCCTGAGGCCCAAACAGGCCAGTTAGTGCCTAGAGATAGACTATTTTTATTTTACGAAGGAAGACATGGTGTCTCATCAAATGTTTAACACTTTAGCATCATGTCTCCAAGCAGAATGATAAACCTGGCTAGAAAAAGAACAGAAAGCTGTATGTTTTTTTGTAGGTCAGCCAGATTCATGGGATTTTGGGCCAGAAGATTCAAGAAGTTTTTGATTCTCCTATTTGTAAGAGTTGGGTTATGTTGCTTTTTCTTTGCGATTTGTTTTTTGGGATGTTTGTAAAAATATTAGTTTATTGTCATTTGGCCATAGCATTAGATGAATTCCATAATGAAGGCACGGATTGGAAGCAAGCAGGCATGCTTTCATGTGGAATCAGGGAAGAATTCTCTGCACAAAGTAAGGCAGAGAAGGATGGGCTTCCCTATCTGGGAACTTATGTTTCAAAAATAGAGACCTTGTATTTTCACACTGCAGTCCTGAGTGACATCATCTGGTATCCTTCCTCACCTTCCTTCCCCCTGCCTACCACCCTGTTCTCTTAGAGACAGAACTGGTCTACTGATGTCCACTGTAATAAGTCAGGATATTTAAAGTACATAAAGAATTTGGTTTTGACTGGATGCAGTGGCTCATGCCCATGATCCTGGCAATTTGGAAGGCTGAGGCAGGATTGAAAGTTTGAGACCAGCCTGGGCAACTTAGCAAGACCCTGTCTCAAAATAAAAGATAAAAAGGACTGGGGATGAAGCTAAGTAGATGAACATTTCTGGGTCCAATCTCTAATACCTTAGGAAGAAAGAAAGAAAAAAAGAATAAATTAGCTTTTGCTGGGTTACAAACTCTCCATTTCACCCTAGAGTTTCTTCCAGAGTCCCCTTACCATGCTTGAAGTCTGTGCGTGGCCATAAGTTCCAGCAACAGCCCCACCTCTGGGGACGGTGTCCTAGGAACAAGTTGTAAATACACGCTAAGAATCAGTCCTAAGTGAATGGCTTGGAGTCACTTGAGAAGTTCAACACAAGTGGAAATACTCCCCTGAGCTGTAGAAACACTTTGTTATTACTAGGATGGCCCAAATTTCTCCTTCCACTGAAATATAATAGATGTAAGTCAATATAGTAAATATAGCAAAATGTAAGCTAAGTATTCCCTATAGATTTTAATGGGAGATAGGGAATGAAGTGAGACCTCTGTGAGCAGAAGACAAATCCCCTTCAGTAGCTAAGCACCCCTTCTTCCATGTCCACACTGGGCTTAATCCATGCCTCAGGAACATTATAATCACTCAGAGTCACTTGCACTTGGGTTTGGAAATTCAAGTGTGCATTCCAAGGACCTATTTGCATATAATCTCCCTTTCCATTTTCCCAAGTGTCACAGTTATGGTATATGTATAGGAAGTGTGTATATATGAACAGTTACACCTATAATTCTTACATATGCTCTTGTAGCATGTTCATATTCATGTCCTGTGGTGCTGCCCACAGGCATATCTGGACAGGAAAACATGCCTTACCTTTAATGACTGACATGATCTCAAAGACATTACTGGGCCTCGATCTTCCATAGCCATCACCATTTGTTTCTAGAGTCTTACCCTCAGATACTGTACTCAGGCTGGCTTCTAACCTTCTCTAGGAGTTAAACGGCCAGGCTAGAAAGCCTGGCTGGAGGAGGTTAGCTTATCCTCTCCCGGCCTCAGGAGTCACTGTGTCTACAGAACAGATGTGGGATGGGCAGGAGCAGGGTAAACTTATCCCCTCTCCTACTGGAAATCACATTTAATTCTGACCCAAGGGGCCTCTGTGTCACAAATGGAGAGGTAATTAAGCTGCCAGACTCTGAGCCTTTTGCGGGGGAGAGCGCTTAGGTTTTCACATCCAGTATATTTTTTGAAGAGCAGGGGTAGAGGTCAGAGAGACATAGGAAGACTTGAACAGAGAAGAAACAAGATGACAGGTGTTGGGTATATTGTCGTTAGGTGACATGGATCAACAGAAAACATATTTAAAAATTAATCTGAGTTTTAAAAAGCTCTAAGAATTCAACCAGCATTTTTGATGGTGTGACAGAAGAATCGGGTCACCAACCTGCCCAGTGAGTGCTGACAGGAAGAAATGTGAATTGCTTCTATAATTATTTTATTTTATTTTATTTTTGGGGTCCTGGGAGTTGAACCCAGGACCTCATGCATGCCCGGCCTACCACTGAACTATATCCCCAGCCCCAATGATGATTATTATTAAAATGATTTTTGATATGGAAACATTGTACCTGCAGAGACCTAGAGTGAGACCTCGAAGGACAGAATCCCTCCATGGGTAACAACAGTTCGTTGTTAACCAACATGCCAAGGATGGAGGCCAGTACCTAGAGAGAGGTGGCTGAGGAAACCAATCCCCAGGAGCAGTTCCCTGAGGAATGCAGTCCCATCTCAGCCACTGCCAGCAAGGAACATTCCACTCATTGCTACTCTGTGTTGATTTAGATGATCCCTCTTGGGTACTTGGCTGTGGTAGAGTTTGGAAAACCTGAAGCAAGAGAGAGGACTGTGATTTCCACTTAGGAATGTGTCCTGGTCAAAGGACATGTGTGCATTGCCTATGTGTGTGTTGGGCCTGTAAAAGGGTGGGGGCTGCATCTCTTTATTACCACTCAGTTGCTTCACCCTGGTGAAGTGGAAAGTGCTCCTTCTTCTCATCACACTCCTTTGGAACCAAGCTGAAAGAACTCTTTAGCATGGGCACCCTTAGTTTTTTTTTTTTTTTTTTTTTTTTTTTTTTTTTTTTTTGATGGGCCAAGCTTACAGTTTTCAAAGTGCTATGACAGGATGGTTGCAAAAATAAAAAGCTAGTGAAAGCTTAGTCACAATATTTCTATAGCTGGCAATCAAAAGATCATATTGCATGCAACTGGCAAAATCATCATAGGGAAATTATGCATTTTCCAGAATACCTTATTCCCTTCTGTGTATTAAACATTACTTTAATATTCTGGTGACAATGTTTTATAATTAATCTAAATGTAAGGGAACGAACACACGAGAGATTATGTCTCCGTGCAAAGAGGTGAAAAAGCCTGCCTGACAGTGGCAGACCAGATGACTGCCTCCACTCCTTTCACTTATGAGCAGCCATGGAGACTGCGGAGGGCTAATATCCCCCACATCCTCCGTGAATGCAAACCTTCTGCACACTTTGGGGAGTAAAACCCTTTCACTCATAAGGGTGTTAATGTTAACACAGAAGAAAAGTGTTTTAAAAATTGCATTAGTTCATAGACTTATATTGAACTCATGAGGGGGAATCTAGCCCCAGAGAGATAAAAACTAAAGAGCTGAGCCATAAACCAGTATGATAACATCCTTATTATAAGATGCAAATTGAGGGACCCAATTCACTAAAACACATGTTACTGGTATTTAATTTTGCTTGTGGGAATATATCAGAAGTTGGCCTATGCCTTATGCACAATGTACTTAAAACGAGGGCGAGTAACTTTAGCTATAAAAAAAAGTGATAAAGAAGCACAGGGCAAGCCAGGATTGAGAGATAATTGCAAGGAGCTAATTTAAGTGTCAGTGTACACAGCTTGCTTTCCTGGCTTCGGCTGGGAGGCATGGCATTGGTGTGATGAAGGCAAGCAGAGCTGAGCTCTGGGTGGGGTGGCTGGTGTCCTGTGACCTGGCAGGGGATGGCAGCCCTCTGGGCGGGGTGGTAAGAGGCAGGCCCACGCCCAGTGGCCATTGCAGGAACTTCACTCAGTTCGTGGGCCTGTGAGCCTGTGGTTTCTAGAACAGAAGATCACTTCCTCATGAGAAAGAGGTCAGTTCCTCTTTCCTGGGTGGCACAAACAGCCTGCAGAGGGTACTTGGACTTCCTGCCACCACGTCCACCCTGAGCAGGTGAGTTATGCTTCCCTCTCCGGGTGACTCAAGAGGATATACCCCACATCTTTCCAGGTGGTCAGCCCTGTGGGGAGGAAACTGTCCCTCACTTCTTGCCTCCTCTTAGAAGACTTCCTCACACAAGGGGCTCTGAGATCTTCCCCCGAGACTCAAAGTGTGAGTACAGAGCCTCAGAGAGGCTCCTGAGAGCTCGGTGGAAATGCACAACCTGCAGTCTCTCCCCAGAGCTTCTGATTCACACACTGCATTTTAAGGAGATTCATTAAATTTTGAGAAGTATGGCTAGCCCCATTCTCTGACCTACAGCATGAGCTCCTCATCCTGCATTTATCATTTTGGGTTTGTAGCTTTTGCATAATTGAGAGTCCTCCAAACACTTGAAGTTTTCTTTAAAACTTTGTGATTAGAGGAAAAAAGTATCATGGGAAACAATGGATGCTTTGGAGACAATCAGGGTAGTGTCGTCAAACACCAACTTATGTAATATTGGGGGTTACATTTTGGGATGGCAGGGGAGGGACAGGGTGTCCAGCCCTTGGGGATTCATAAGTCTTCTGGGGATTTGTATTTGCTCTATTGGCAGTGTTGATTCAAGGCCAAGAAGCTAGGGATGTAAGAGGGGGGTGTCCCTGCTAGCTTTCTCTGGAAACAGGTCAGCCACCTTCCTGAGAGTGGACCTCATAGAGTGGTGAGGAGGGGAGGGAGCAAGAGGACAGTAGTCCCTAGGCCACCCTAGATGATGAAGCCAGGCAAACCTCAGGTCAGGCTGAGTGGGCCTGCAGTGATTTCAGGGACTCCTTGGACTACTATTAGACAACACACCATCACCTGGAATTCCTCTGCTAAGAAGAAAATCCTTTCGTAACACAGCTAGTAGAGAAAATGCTTATACGTCAAAGGCAGACTGAGGTTAAAGAACTACTAGCCAACCAGTCACCGCATCTCAAGGCCTGGGTAGATGTGGACCCATCCTGGTCTTAAAGGTTGAACTCAACAGGGTCCTCCATCCTAGAGTGGGAAATAGACTTGGACGAACAGTAAGAGGACTGGATGAAGAGTAAGGATTTTGAAACCTTCACTGTTGTCCTTGAATCAGGCCCTGTTTACTTCAGGCCAGGCAGGAGGACAGGAGGACCAAGCAAGTTATGACTCAACTTCGCATTGTTCAGGGAAGGTTTTTGTTTTCAAGCCCAGGTTATTGCAAACACAGGAGTGTGTTCCTAGGGCTTCAATGTCTTATCTCCACCTAGCCTGCTCCACATTTTGTGGCTTCCCTGACAGCAAGCCCAGTGTCCTGCACATAATTCCTGAGTGATGAATAAACCCTTCACAGATGCCCAGATGGAAGTGGCCTTTGGAAGGGCTGACAGAGCTCCAGTGGGATATTTTGTCCCCCAGGATGGATGTTACCTCATTGTGTTGTTGCTGGAGCAGCCGCAGGATTCTGGTCTCTGGAGAGACTAACTTGTGAAGTGGGCATTTTTCTTGAGCCTTTTAGAGTTTGAAATGCACCTTCAGATTGATCTAAATGCTCGCAGATGGGCAGGGGACTGGAGATGGGTGGAATGGGATTGCTACTTAACCCTCTCAAATGTGAGGATTAAAATGTTCGTGCTTTTTCAATAGCTGGGATTCAGCTTCCCATTTGGCCTTTGAGAAGTCATGTCTGCAGGAGCTTTATTGGGAATGGAGAGCCCTGGGTGCCTGCCTTTGAGGGAGGCCCTTGCTCCATTTGGGCTTACCTTGGCCACATGGAACAATCTGCAAGTGTCAAAGAGAAACACCCAGCTGCGGAGTTCCATCGCGGGTACAGCAGCCCCTGGTTCTTGGAGGAGGCATGAGAAGAAGTTCATGGAGGGCTTTAGTTTTCTTTCAGTTTCAGTCACTGTCTTATCACTGCTGCTTCGTTTGTGTGACCACTTCTCCTACTGCACTCCCTCGTGCAGTGTTCACCGCTACTTCGTGGTTTGGTACTGGAAGGGCAGGGTTAGGCCTTCATTTCACCAATTGGAAAACTGAGTCAGAGTGGTTTGGTGTGCTCCTGAGATCACATGACAGGTTAGAAATCCAGTGAGGCAGATGTTTCAGAACTGCCTCTGTAGACCACTGGTTTTCTCTGATAAGTTCAATTTCTCTGCCTTGCTCTTCTTCCCAAGTCCTGCAGTAGGTGCTCTCTCCTGAAGCAAACTTTGGAAACTTCTCATCAATGCTGCAGAGCTGTTTCCTTGACTTTCTTCACGCAACTCACAGAGGTCTGAGGACTTAGGGTTCATTTATGGCTCAGGACAAATTGTCCCCACACCCCAACCCCCAGCCCTAAAGCAAGCAAACCTACAAGGCTGGGTATTAAAACAAAGACATGATCCGTGTTGGTTAGGACGTGGAGGAATGGGAATCCTTGTGCTAGCAGGAATACAAAATGGTGGAGTCACTGTGGATAACAGTTTGGCAATTCCTCAAAAAGTTAAGTATAGACTATCCTGTAGGGCCCAGAAGAATAGAAAGCTGTGACTTGAACAGTTGTCTGTAACAGCCATGTTCACAGCAGCATTATTCACAATAGATGAAGGTGGGAAGAAGCCATCAACGGGTACCTGGGGGTACACATCCAACAGAATAACATTCAACCATACAAAGGAATGGAATCTGGACATATGCCACTACCTGGGTGAACCTTGAGAATACTATGCTAAGTGAAATAAGCCAGATACAGAAGGATCAATATTGTGTGATTCCACTTACATGAGAGTCCCAGAACAGGCAAATTCACAGAGATAGCAAGAAGGGTGGAGATTACCAGGGGGATGGAGGCCAGGGGAGTTAGTGTGTCATGGGTACGGAATTTATGTAGGGATGATTTAAAAAACTCTGGAGATGGTTCAAAGGGAAGAATATTACATCATATATATTTTATCACAATATAAAAATAAAACTCTTTTAAAAAGCACATAAGAGCTGGGCATGGTGGTACACGCCTGTAATCCCAGCAGGTTGGGAGGCTGAGGCAGGAGGATCTTGAATTCAGAAAGCCAGCCTCAGAAACTTAGCAAAGCTCTATGCAACTAGGTGAGACCCTATTTCTAAATACAATATTAAAAAGAGGGCTCCGGGTTAAGTGCCCCTGGGTTCAATCCCTGGTACCAAAACAACAACAACAACAACAACAAATAAGAAACAACAACAAACAATGACAGCAAAAACCACAAGCAAAAGAGAAAAGGGGGTGCAAGGACAGGGGCTGGTGTGGAAGAGACAGTGACATCCAACTTGGAAAGGAAGAAGAAAAAGGGAGCAGTGACCCCAGGCAGGGTCCAAGAAGTGCTCTGCCAGGGGTCCTGCAGCCCTTGGTGCTGGGGAGCAGGGCCCTGTCTGTGGCCTGAGGGTCCTGCAGGGAAGCTGTCCCAGTGTCAGGCAGACAAGGTCTGACTTCTTTTACAACATGGCAGAGTGCCTGGAGCCCGGGGCGGGATCATATCCCCGGGGTGGAAGAAGTGTCCATTTCTAGTTTATTTATGTGTTTTATCCCCAGAGTAGGATAAATGACTGTGAAACTGACCTGATATTTATGTCCACTTTAAGGCCGGTGGTTTGATATGAGTGCTTTCCCGATGAACTGCGCCCTCTGAGCCATTTACTTTGGTAGGAGGTTTCGGTTGAGGAGGAGACTGGAGAAAGTCATCAGATCCCGTGGTTGCTGTTCCCTCTAATTACACTCTCCCCTTTGCATAATTTTTAAGCACTTAGAAAGTGCAAGAAGTGGGACCCCTTAGAGTTATGGCAGTGTTTCCAAGACAGGTGAAACATTCCCCATCCCACAGTCAGCCTCTTTGCTGTTAGAGTTTTACTTTTATCATTCTAAGAGTTCATGCTGTCCACATTGCTCCTTAGAAAAAGTGGGGGAATTTGGCTTTCAAACATGTCCTTGGTCTGCATCGGAGAAGACAGAGACCACACTGTGACTGTGCTAGTGTGCATGGTCAGTCCTTGTTTGTTTAGAATCATCTCTTCTTTTCTGCCTTTAGGTGGTGTGATTGCAGACTTCACCTGTACACCTCTGTTTGTTCAACCTGAGGGTGAAGGTCTGTAGCTAGACAGAGGTAGGAATGCAGGGTGTGATCACAGATGAAACAGTTCAGGCAGGACTTTGGTCTGCTTGCCATTGGGCTTTAGAACCAGAAGGGCAAGAACAGGCCTCAAAAGCAAAGGATCTTCAGAAAATTAAAGTTGCATTCTGAGACCAGCACAAAGGAACTCAACATTTGGCACTGTGACTTGCTCTGAGGCAGAGTTGAACATGGTATTTGCTGATGATGGAGGCAGATAATTAGAATTTCTTTTCCACCAAATGATTTAGTTTTCTGAATTCTTAGAAATGACCTGGGCAAATCTTACCTTATAATTTTATTTAAAAAAAATCAATTGGTAGAGGCTGAGATTAACTACAAGGGAATTGGAACAGGAGGAGAAGCTGATTTTTGCAAGCTGCTTCGTAAACGTGGGGAGTTCTCTGAAGGATTCTGAGTAAGTGGGAGGCGGAAAAGGAAGTGATGGCATGTTACAAATAACACAATGAGACAGTCATAGCTTTGATAAAGATTTTTAATGTTGCTGAAGAGTCATTTCATCATTTGTCTCCCTGCCACCCAGGAGTTGTCAATACCCTTATTTCTCAGAAAAGTAAACTGAGGCATAGAGATTTCTGGTGGTTTGTTGGAATTCACAGAACTGGTTAGGAGGAGGCAAGGATGAGAACCCAGGTATTGTGACTCAGCTTGCAGACTTTCCTTGGGGTTGTCAAACTTGTTCTTTCTGGACATGCCTGTTCCTGGGTGCTAGGTGAGAGAGCACTGAACGGATTGGGCTAAGTTTGAGGATGAAACATGTCTCTGGAAGATGCTAATATGTTCAGTGTGGGCCTGGATCTAACCCCTCCATGGAAGAGACAAGAGGGACTGGAGGGACTGGAGACAGATCCTTTCCTGGAAGGGAGGAATGGGTGTTGAGTTCATGGTATGGATGCTTGATCCTCAGGGATTCCATGCAGGCTGCAAAAGCAAGTGCATCTGACAACTGGCCTCCTCTAGGTTACATCTGAGCCTGGTCAGCTCTTATGTCTTAGCCCTAAGGGTGCAGCTCTCCCGTTACTCTGCAGGCTCAAATGCCTTCTTTTAAAGTTACTGTTCTGATTGGGATAGCAAAGTTGCATCCTTCAGAAGGTTATTGTTTTAATATTCTCAAGTATCAGGGAGAAGTCTTTAGTCTTCTCCCCTCAGATGGATTAGTTTGTCAGAATTTCACCTTGGCTGTTCTGGACAAGCAAAGGGTCTGACCTTGGGTGATGAGATGCAGGGAATTCAGCAAAGATAAGACTGGAGCTGGCAGGGGTTTGGGAAAGGAGGATTGCAGCCCCAGAGACCTTACCAGGAGAGACATCTGGGGGTCAACCTGGAGGCAAACTTCTTGGACTTCACAAGTAACCTCATAAGTGACCTCTTGGGAATGTGTGCCAGGAGAGTGGCTGCTGAGGACAGCGTCAGGCCAGGGGCCTGGTGGACCTGTCTGCCCCACCAAGACTTCAGAATTAAGACTCTTCAAGTCTAGTTCCTTCTGTTTGAGTTCATTTGTTCTTTTTTGCACCTTAGTTTTCTCATCTGCAACAAGTAGATGAATTCCAAGGTCAATTCTTATTAATATTCTTTATACTTCTCCCTGGTAAGAAGAATCTCCAAGGGGCACCTGGGATACCAGGTAGGAAGCCACTGGGTACTACCCTAGGAGAAGTCTGTGAATCACTGAGAGTTAGTTCAGTGACCATGGTGAGAGAAGTAGGCTCAGACCAGCTAGTGAAAGAAGGCGACCACCAAAAATGCCAGGGATGTGTATGAGGAGGTTTTACCAGGAGCCAACAAACCAGTTCAGGGTCTCAACTTGGTCAGGAGAAGAATGACTTCTTCTTTTTCTTCTTCTTATTTTTTTTTAAGGAAGTAAATCTAATTAGGCCTTTTATCTTGTGTAGAAATCATAAATTTAACATGTATTGGGGTTAGTAGACCAGTTCAGGGGCTGTTTGGGGGCATGGGTTCATTAGGCTGGGAGTATTTATGAGGCAGGGTTTAAAGGGCACCATTCAACAATTCTTGGCTCAGGGCTATTTTGCCCGTAGCTCTGAGCCATCCTTTGGAAGTCTGTTTTGGAGTTCCATTTGTTGAAATATAGTTTAGAACACAAAGAACTGAATTCCTTTGAAAACATTTCCCTCTCACCCCAACCAGTTAAATTTCCAACACTTTTGAATCATGGTCATAATTCAGTTTACAAACACAAATGGAGTGCCTGCTGTGTCTTGTGACCTGCAAGACTCAGGTGTTTTGAGGAAAACAGCAATGAATGAGACCAGGGCTACAGCAGGTGACTCAAACGATGTTTTCTGAATTGCAATACGTTTGGGAATTTCTCTTTTCAGATAAGAAGGTGCATCAACGCACATCTGTAGATGACCTGCATGTATCTTGTTTTGTAGCAGGAGTTGGTCTTGGTTCTTGGGAACTATTTTTTGCAATTGATAGGTCAAACTTTATCCTAATCAAAATATGGTAGACATGTCCCAGAATGAGCAACAACAAGAACAACAAGAACAACAAATCCAGAATACAAACCGGTTTAGACAACCATAAATGAATATCTGTCTACTCATTGGGCACTTGGTGAGGGTGAAGGCCAGGCTCTATTCTTGACGATCTGTTAAGTGTGTTTCATTTATTCCTTTGAGCAATGTGGTATTATTGCCATTTTTCAGATAAAGAAACTGAAGCTTACACTAGTTAAGTGATTTGATAAAGGTCACTTAGCTAGTGTGACATGAAGTCAGATCTTTCTGACTTGAAAGTGCGTGCTTTCATTCATTCATTCCACAAATATTAATTGAAAATTTCTCATCAAAGCTGCTGCCCCCACATGGGACCTTGTTCGTACCCTAAGGGGCACAAAGCAAGCAATCCTGAAGCACAGCACAATATAACATGTTTTGTAATGAAGGGTTAATTCAGACAGAAGATGTATGCTGAGGAGGCTTGGCCGCATGTCTTGAGAGGACCTTAGGCTGGTCTCAGAACAGCAGAGGTCTGCAGGGTACAGAGAGCCGAGAGTGGCTGTACATGGTGTGTCTGTGGCAGTGAGGTGTGGAGGTAAACCAGACTAGATGCTTGTGCAGTGTTGCATGCTTTCAGTTGAAGTAAATCTATCTGGAGTGGCCTTTCAACCCTCAAAGTTTAAAAAGATGGGAATAACTTCCGTTGTCTCCCCACCCGCCTTCATTTTCCTGGCAGTACTGGGAATTGAGCTTAGGGGCTCTCTACCACTGAACTACATTCCCAGCTCTGTTTATTTATTCATTTTATTTTATTTTTAAATTTTGAGATAGGGTCTCACTAATTTATGGAGGCTGGACTTGAACTTGTGATCCTCCTGCCTCAGCCTCGTAAGTAACTGGGATTACTCCTAAGTAACTGGGTGTGCACCACCGCAAGGGACTATCTTTCATTGTCTTATTCTCATGTTCATCTGCCTTAATTATCTCCAGGTTCGGAAAGAAAGCTGAGAGGGGGAGAATATAAAATAATTATTCACTGATGGCAATTTCCTTGTGCTTCTTAAAACTACGTCCAATCCAAATGACTCTCCTACAGGTACATCTATACAGGTGAGGTTTAATAAACTTTAAAAAGTAATGAGAGAAATCTCAAAGTAGAGAGTTTAAAAGCCTTGTTCCCAAGGGCCATAGGTCACTATGGGAAAGTACTCTTTTCTGTGTGTGATTCAGATCTTTAAAAATAATACACTTGTAAGTAGGTGCCTTATTGGTTGAAGAAATAGTTGCTTGGCTGCTGACTTCACTTTCAGGGAACAGAAATGATATTTTTTGTGAAATCAACTTGAATAGGTTTTTAACTCGGCTCCTCAGAAGTTGCCAATAACCTTTTCTTAAAGTGATTTTGGAGGAGGCTGTCATGGTGACTCTAATTTTTTGCATTTGATACACACTCTTTCCTCTTTTTGGCCTTTTTTTTTTTTTTTTTTTTTTGTACCAGAGATTGAACCCAGGGGGCACTTAATCACTAAGCCACATCCCCAGTCCTTTTAATGTTTCATTTTGAGACAGGGTCTCACTAAGTTGCTTTAGAGCCTCACTAAATTGCTGAGGCTGGTGTTGAACTTGCAGTTCTCCTGCCTCAGCCTCCCAAGCACTGGGATTACAGGTGTGCGCCACCATGCCCTGCTCTTTGGGCCTTCTTTTCTAGCCCTGTGTCAGCCCTAGGAGGTGGGAGGGTGAAGAGACTATGGGATACTTTGGGGCTATGCAGGAGAAGTCGGAAGTTGTAGGATAGAGTCCCAGGAGAACAAGGCAGCTTGCGGTACAGTGATGAGGCCTTGTAGCTACCACAGTGGCTCTCCCCAGGGACTGCCATGGCTGCCATCCTCTTCTGTACCAGTGGTGGAAACTACTGGGATCATTTCCCATATGATCTGGGATGGACGTGCAGGTTTATCTCTTGGGGCCCATTTCCTTGGTCACTTGGGCACTCTGGTGACGGATGCATGAGGTGTGGTGGAAAGAGCACTGGATTATGAAAGAAGCTGGACAGTTCTGCTGTGTGGTCTGAAGTGCGTTCCTTCAGGTTTCTCCATCTCAATTTCCTTATTTGCTCTATGGATGGTTGTGCTAGATGATCTCCAAGCTCCCTTCCAAGTCTGTGAGTTGAGGTCAAAGTTGTAAATTCTGTCCCAATGCTGCTTTGTGCTGGAGTCAGAGATGGCAGCTGATCCTGTCCTCTCTTGACCCCTGTGGTTTTAAATGTCAGTGGTTTAGACCAAATCCTTTGTCGGTTTGTATAAAACAGCTCCAAGTTGATGGATGCTGTTTGCAACATTCTGTAGATGGTCTAGGGAGACCAGCTATGCTGGTTTGTCTGAGACTGAGGGGCTTGCCTCAGTTTTAGAACTGGCAAAGTTCTGGGCAAACTGGGATGAGGCGGTCACTCTGAGAAGGACAGTGCTCACCAATTCAGCATTAAGGTACTGCTCAAGCAGGATGAATGAAGTCTCACTAAGTTGTAAAAGGAGTTCTGGAAAACTCCAATTTCTCTTGGCAATTATTTAATTTCCCTAGAAGTCTGTTGAGGTCTCCATTAGACAAATATTGAAATTTAACTGATGAAATGATTTCTCCACTTGATCCCAGACCTGTGTTACTGAGATACTTCCTGTCCCAGAGGCTGGTTTGGACCTGGTCTAACTTGTCTGGCACCAGCTGTCTCTGGAACCACTGTCTCACTCACCCAGTCTCTGCTCTAGCACCCGCCTGTCCTTAGGCCAGATATGAAGATGCAGAAGTGTCACAGGTGACCGACCGTCCTTGGCCAGGGCCACCCGGTTCTCACGCACCCTCCCAGCCTTCACCCTATAGCAGGCAATGAGAAACTTCCCTTCCAAAATGCATAGTCCTACTGGGTTGCTAAGTAAGAAATGTATGCCCACAATAGGACTGAGCTGTAAGAGAGAGTAGGGCAGCTTTGTGTATAGGATTCTAAGAGGCCCTGACTTACTGCGATTTATTCTTGGAGAGTGGGTTCTCAGGGTGACCATAGAGTTTAAAAGAGCCCATTTTGGTATGGCTGCTCTTTATGGGGCTATGACAACTTCTTTCTGGGGCTTGAACTTATTTCCCACTCTCTTCTAAATCTCTGTTGATCGGGGAGAGATGTGAAAGAGGTTCTCTCAAGTATCTTCCCTTTCATCTGATTCTCCCCTACCCCAGTTCTGCTGCTCAGGGTGTTCTCTCTATTCTCTAAGAGCACAGAACACGTGTACAATTTAAAAAATCTATTTGAATCACCCAGTTTATATGCACATGTGTCTTTGTTGTAAAATTTTAAATGTTATCGTGATAGGTTAGAAAGGCATGTTCCTGGTTTAATTCACAGTCCCTGGGTTCCTGAATGACTCTCTGGACTAGAGCCTCCTTTACCTCCCATGCCCTGGCTAACCTGCATCAGACTATGACATAAACTGGAAATAAAGTTTTATTCTGTTAGGCAGAGATTGGGTTGTTACAGCAGTTGACCTATGCAGGCGGATGTAGGGCATTTCAAATACTGTAGAACACAGAAAACATTTTGGCCTCTTAGAACCTTACCATGAAGACCCTGCCCTACCTGGCCTGTGTGTGAAGCTGACTGATTTCTTGAGAGCTGGGCTATGGTTTGAAAATACAAGTAACTACAGGTAATTGAAATAGCCATTTCTTCTGCCTCTGTTTCTCTCTCTCTCTTCTACCCATTCTTCCCTTGTCTTTTTAAATATTCTTTCTCCTCTCTCCTTCTCCCAATTCATAGAAATAAAATGGAATTGTTCAAAGGTTAAAATAGGCCAATTATTCTTTGGCTATGTCAATGCATAACAAATTGGGGTGGAAATTTTCAACAATTACAAAAAAATCATTATGAATCTTCCTTTGGCTCTAAGAACCATCTAGAGAATCACTGCCAGAGTGGCATCTTTTCTCCTCTCTCGGAGTAACTAAATATTTGCACCTCAGCTCCCTCCTTCTCTTTGTGTATGTGTATAGAGGTAATTTCAATGCCCTAACTTCGGATCTGGCAGTGAAAAATATCCTTATCCCCTTGGAGAAGGTCATCCAATTCTGTAAAAGCCGCCTCAAGAAAGGACCATATACACATTTTCTAAAAGCATGATTATTAAGTTTCGGGTTTATTATCATGCAAATGCTTCCATTTCCCCTCTTACCCCACCCAATCCCCTCCTACAACTGTGATAAAATGACATCTGGGACGTTGGGAATTTCACCAGCCAGTCAGAAAGGCTGAGCAATGTTTCCTGAGCCACTGGTTCACAGGGGTCCTTAGAGGGCCCTGGTGGGAAACTTTGGAGTTGTTCCTTTAAACAAGGTGTCGGCTTATTTCACACTTTTAAACTCCCTTTGCTTTCAAAGTTAAGTGTTTATCTTCTTGGGAATATGAATTTGCACAACCTTTTGGGTAAGCAATTTGGCAACACACATCGGAGGGCCTTAAAAACGTCTACTTAATGTGACTGGGCAGTCTTCCTTCTAGCGTTCTATCCTGAGAAAAAAATCAGAGATGTGATCACAGATGTATGTACAAGAATGCTTTTCACAGGGTAATTTATGATGGTAAACCACCTGGAAATAGCCTAAATGCTGAATATAAGGGTAAGGTAAGTCTGCTTATTAATGGAATATTATACAACCTTTAAAAATAGAATTTTCAAAAAATATTTAGTGACATGGGAAAAACGCTTATGATTCAGTGTTATGTGGGAAAAAAGGGCACAAAACAAATGCATGCTATCACTATCAAAACAGTTTATGACTGCACATGTAAAAGATTAGAAGTAAGTAATTATAAGCAAGAAGAATTTGGTTCTAACCCCAGCTCTGGTGAATTCTAATTGCCTGTCATGGAACAGATTCACAGTCACTTCACTGAATTTTTCTCCAGGTTGTGGAGAGGATCTGAAAAAATGTTTGCAAGGCTCCTGGCACATAGTGGATGCTCAATAAATGGTATTAGCTCCTAATATTATTATTCTTATCACTATTATTAGTGGGAGGAGTGTGTCAGTGCCAGAAGCCAGGTAGGCATATCCTTATGGGGATGGCCTTTCTGCTGCCAGCAGCTCACTTCCTGTTGTCCACTCTCTGGCTTTGGTGAAGTGGTCCTGCCCACTGCCTGGTGACAAATCCAAGGTGTGAAGCAAGAACTGTGTCAGGGATACAACTGCCAGGAAGGGTAGGGGTGGAGGCACTCAGGGCAGAGCAGAGCTGGCCTTGGCCATTTGGAGCAAGCAAGTTTAGCATTTAGGAACATGGCCAAAATTTACTGGGCTAAAAACAAATGAGAATCCACATCTATATGGTGCTTCACTAGTTACAATCCTATTACCTCATGGGAGAAAACATCCCTGCCAAGTAGGGTATATGACTTTCTCTCCTAAATAACAAATAGTATTAGCTCTTTAGTACTACACAAGAAATTACCCCCCAAACTTAACACTTATGCCAACACGTATTTATTATTTCACAGTTCACACGGGGTAGGAATGCAGGTGTACCTTAGCTGGGCTGAGAGTCTCTCAGGAGGCTGCGGTCAAGGGGTTGGACAGGGCTGCAGAGCTGCCATCTTCTCCAAGTTCAAGTGGGCAGGGGCCACTTCCAAGCTTACTTAGAGGCTGTTCTCAGGTCTCAATTCCTTGTGGGTTGCTGAACCATGGGCCTCAGTTCCTCAGGGGCTGTTGGTAGGAGGCTGACCTAAGCTCCTTCCTACCTGGGCCTCTGCAGAGCGACTCCAACATGGTAGCCAGTATCATCAAAGTGAGCGCATTGAGAGGCATGGAGGCGGAGAGAGAAAAAGATCAGTCTTTCCAAGCTAACTTTGAAATTCACAGCCAATCGCTCTTGTATTCTTTTTGTTAGAAGCAAACCACCATGTCCAGCTCACACTCAAGGAGCGGGGTTACACAAAGGTGTGGATACCAGAGTGGGGCCATTTTAGAAGACTACCTACTACATCTCCTTTTTACAGGAGGGGAAACCAAGGCTGAACCAGGATATGTGACTTTGAAATCATCCCTTGACGGGATCGTTACTCTGCCTACTCCCTCCTGCAAACCCTACCATCCGGGCCCAACATCATTCTCATGCGTAAAGGGGTGCATGGTTACATTATGGGGCCTTTGAAAGATTTTTTATAAGATAAAAAAAAATCCTAAGATACCTACAACAATGTATGATATTCTAGGATGGGGCACATTTTGGAGGCAGACAGAAAAATGTAGTGATAATTAGAAAAATATACAGAGGCTCCATTACCTACAAACGCCATCTATAGTTTTCACAGAGAGGCCCTGGAAAATAGTTCTTAGGCCATTCAGGATAACAGCGATGATTAATTCCAAGCTGTTAACGCATTTTATTATGCAAATGCTCCAGCAACTCAGCCATGGAGAAAGCGCGGGCACCGCCTCCACCCCATTCACTCTGGACACTCGATTTGCATGGAAATGTGGCGCTCTCACTGGAGGCAAGACGGCCCTGTTCTCCTTGGGGGAGGGGGTGGCAGGGGCTTAGGATGTGGGTGGGGGAGGTGGCTGGAGGGAGATCCAGCTACCCATTAGCGACATGGATCAGTTTAATGCCATTTGTGGTTAGAAAAACAATGGTATTACCTTAATTTAGTAATTAAATTGCTCAAAGCAGGAGAGATAAAGCAGAACCTGGTGTCAATTCCAGGCGTGCGGAGTTTGGGGCCTTCGGGAATGAGAGAGGAATTCAGCAACACCAAAAAGAATAGGTTGTCTCTACTGGAGCAGTGGTTAGCTCGGCAGAGCTGGAGGATCTCCTTTCTGGTGCAGAAAGGCAAGCTAGAGATGGAGTTTGAGCTGCCTATGAATTTATAGAAAGGTCAGTGCTTGGTATCCAGGAGTGGTCACTGATGGCTCTTAGGGATCTTCCCACTTAAGGATGCTTAGGTGGACTCAAAGCTTCATGAAGCCATCAAATGACCTTGGCTTACACATAGCAGGCTTATGGGGAGATGTGGCCCTGGCGTGTCTTAAGGTAGCCATGGAAGAGGAAAATCCGGTACTATTGGAGGCCTCTGAGGAGAGGGACCAGACACCCACAAGGCTGGGGGAGAAGGACGTTGCAGGTTCAGGACTCCAGCAGCCCAGTTGCTTGAGAGTGGAGAGGCTCCCAAGAGCACAGCAAAGATGAGCTTCAATCTTTTTCTAGAAAGAGAGACGGAGATGGAGAGATTGGTGGAGAGTTGGGGTGTCCACTCACTTTTTGGCAACTAAGCAGCTGAAAACACACACAGTGGGGGTGAAAGAACTGAATGGGACTTTCCCACCAGCAGGGGACCGAGGGGTCTTAGCTCAGGGAGAGAGAGTGCAGGCAAGACCTCTCCTTTGTAACTCCTGTTTCTGGCAATGACACTTTGGGAAAATGTGGTTTTGGAGTGTGCCTTCACCCCTGCATCTCCTACTGGAGGCCACCTCAGAGGCATGTGAGGGACGTCTGCTCTTTTCACTGTGTTCTCACAGGCCTTCGGAGCAGGCAGAATGGGCTGTTGTACCATCCTTATTTGACAGAGCGATGAAACCATGGCTTGGTGAAGTTCAGTGATTGACCTAAGGAGTAAGGGTCAGGTGGTCCAGAGAGCAGGACTCCTAACTTCTGACTCACCGTCCTTTCCATTTCACTAAATTACCCTGGGAAGCCAAAGCTGACCTGAAGCAAGTGCAGGGAAAGAGAGTACGGTGGAGTTTGATGAGAAGTCTGCAAGCACTTTTGAAAATCGTACATGACGCCTGCGAATGGACAGGAAGTGGGAGGCATTGGAAAACTGTGTCTCCAGTCAGTCTCTGACTTTCTGGGAGAACCTTCTGGCCAAGTTCTTAGAGCTGGAAGCTAATGGCTCTATTGACAGACAGGAGAGGACATGTATTACCAAAAAATAAAAAATAAATAAATAAAAAAATAAAGCAGAGTCTGGGATATACTGGAAAAGTTAGAGGAGGCCTGAATTGTTTTCTAACTCTAGTTGTGCTGCTAACTCACTATTTAATGCTGTGATCTCTAGCTCTCCAGTTCTTGTTTTTGTTTATTTGTAAAATGTGGGCTAGATGATCTCTGAGACTTTTCTAGCACTTCCAGGAGAAACTGAAATCACTCAGACGTGAAATCAACTTCCATTGCTTTCCTTGGTGATTGATCAGCAGATCCCAGGCTCCAGGAACCACTAGCTTCTCCTGGAATCTGCAGGTTTGTGACTTCTTGGAATTTTATTTGAGAAGCACATTGACCTTCACTATGGGAAAACACTGACTTTCTTCCTGTCACCACCTCCCTGGCCCACTCCCAGGATACAAGGCACCACCCAAGAGTCCCCACTCATTGTCCTCACATCTGCATTTGACTGCACACCATTCCTTACCTTTCTCCAGATCTACCTTCAGTCTGTCCACCTCAACCTTCCCTGCTCCCAGTCAGAGCCACTTTCCAAATAGAAGTCTCACCATCCCTTAGGAACCCGGGGAAAGATGTAAAACAGGTTTCTTGTCCTCCAGGCACTTAAAATATAATGGGGAGAAAAATTGATCAATAGAGTCAATGCAAATTCAATCAAAATTCCAGCAGGCTTTTTTGTTGGCATTGATAAACCTGTTCGAAAATGTATTTGGAGATGCAAATGCCTAGAATAGTCAAAACAATTTTGAAAAAGAAAGACAAAGTTGGAAGACTTTATATGACCTGACGTTAAGACTTAAAGTTACCATGTATGGTAGAGCATGCCTGTAATCCCAGCAACTAGGGAGGCTGAGGGAGGAGGATTGCAAGTTCATGGCCAGCCTCAGCAACTTAGGAAGACCCTGTCTCAAAATAAAAATAAAAAGGGCTGGGGATGTAGCTCAGTGTAAAAGTTCAATTCTATTAAAAAAAAAAGTCTAAAAGTTACACAAATACTTACAGTGTTGGTATACAGAGAGATGTGGGACTGATGGAACAGAATAGAGTCCAGAAGCAAACCCACAAATAGATGTCAACTGAATTTTGACAGTGATGAAAAGGCAGTTCAATGGGGGTAAGGTTTTTTTTTTTTTGTCAAATGAACCAAATAATTAGAATTTATATGCAAAAAGAAAGTTTATTCTGTATTGAAGTTTCTATAAAACAAAACAGAAAACCTGTGTGACTATAGATTAGACAAACATCCACAGAAATATTCATCAATTGATGGATGGAATTAATGGATGAATTGATGGATGGAATACTACTCGGTGATAAAAAGAAAACTCTATTAATTTTAATAGTAAGAAAGTACTGAAGTGCTTCACGCATGCAGCAATATGTATGGATCTCAAAGACATTGTTCTAAGTGAAAGAAGACTACCATGAAAGGGTACATACTGAATGACTAAGCAAAATTCTAGAAAAGACAAAACAATAGTGATAGAAAACAGATTAGTGATTATCAAGAGTCAGAGGACTGACTGGAATAGGGTAAGAGATAATGTTAATGTTCTCTATGTGAGCGTGGTGGTGATTACACGACTGTGTACACTGGATATTTGTTAAATTGTACATTTAGCGGGGTGTGGTGGTGCATACCTGTAATCCCAGCAGCTTGGGAGGCTGAGGCAGGAGGACCTCCAATTCAAAGCCAGCCTTAGCAAAAAGCCAGGGGCTAAGCAACTCAGTGAGACCCTGTCTCTAAATAAAATATAAAATAGGGCTCAGTGATTGAGTGCCCCTGAGTTCAATACTTGGTACAAAAAAAAAAAAAAATTGTACCCTTAGCATGGGTGAGTTTTGTTTATAAAAATCACACCTCACAATAAAGTTGGTTAAAGGAATATCATGGGGAAAGAGAAAACACATTTGCAGAAAACAAACAATGCCTGGTAGAGTCAGAGAGAATGCCCAAACAAGAGAGGAAGAACCAGCACTATGGAAATTTCAAAAATGTGTCCTGGATCCCCTGATGCCACTGGGACGATCCAGGAGAGGGGGGAGAAGTGAGGCTTTGTAGCTGGGCACTGAGGCCTGGCAGGGGTGGCCCAGGAGGCAGGGGAGGGCAGGAGCCACGGACAGCAGCCTGGGAGTGCAGACTCTGCAGGCAGGCGGGGCGCCCCGGCCGGCGGTTTTGGTCAGCACCTTTACAGTAAGCTGTGGGGAAGTGTGGGGCTGCCGGAGTGTGGCAGGGCTTTGGCCTTGCGCCCCACACATGGGTCACTTTCATCAGAACAGGAAAACGAAACAAGCTCCCCTGAATGATTTATGGGAGGGCTTGCGTTTTGGGGATGTGATACTGCAATTTGTGTTATGGGACCAGGACATCTGTTTCCAGGAGGTGTGTTCCCTCACCATACGCCTTTTCCACCGGGGATCTTTGGCCCCCTCAAAGAGTTATCCATTTTATCTTGGTTGTTGTTAGCATAATGGGGCCTGCTGGTGACAAGTGGCCTCTCTGGTGCACCAGCCTGAGTGGTCTGGGGCCAATTGGAGGTGAGCAAGAACCGCTTGGGTCCCACCCTGCCCCTCAAATGGCGTCCAGCAGTGCAGTAAGCTGTACGATCGGGGGTGTGCCATCTGTCAGATGGCATGGGCAGGCTCCCACTTAACGATTGCATTTTAGCCATTTATTTGATTAAACTTCAGTTATGCTAACTGTCCCCATGTGGATTAATATCCCTTGCTGGGGAACTCTACTGCTGGCAACCCCTTCCCACCAAGGAAGCACTTTTCTCTGGTGGGGCGGGGGCAGGGCCTGAAATGACAAGTGTGGAATCATGGAGCATCCTGGCTTGGGGGACTTTGGCAAGCTTTTTGCTCAACTCTTCACGGATGACAAAACAGACTGGCTTGACACAGGGAACTGGTAGGGAAGGGACTTACCCAACATCAACAGCCTGATAAGTGTTGAGCATGAAGTTATGTGAACTCATTTCTCTTCGTTTACAAGTGATGGGGACCTGGTGGACGGAGACTCTGTGTGTACCTGTGGCAGGCAGGTACCCCTTCCTGCAAAGGGAACACAAGGGGACCTTTGCTTCTGCCCACCTTTCCCTGCCCAGCTGATTAAGGGGAGGGGGCTCACAACAGGCCACATCTTATTATTTTTAAAAATCCCACCCCCTTCTGCTTTGAAAGGGAAATACAAATCCCCAGGTCTTAGGGAGGGAGATTTTTTGTTTGGTTTAAATCCTGGGCACTTTGGGTGTTGGAAATTCTTAAGCCCCAACCTGCCCTGTTTTTAATATTCTCCACGAACCCCTTTCCACCCCCACAGGCCCTGGACCACACGGTGTTCTGGTCTCCTGGCACGTTGGGGGAGTCTGGCCAGCTCCCACCCCGACAGCCTCTGCAGCCGGAGGTCCCCGTGAGCAAATGATGCGAGGATGTGTGTACAGGCACCTTTCCCGTCGCGCACGCGCCATTGAAGATTCATTGTATAAGTAAAATTAAAATGTATTAACTTGCCTTCCAGATGCCCCCTGATAGCAAGTTTAATTACTCTGGACATAATTAAATGAGTTTAAGAGATTAGAAATACAAGGGGGTAGTGAAGAGCGTACATTTATGGGGAAAAAGGGAAATTTTAATTCTGGAGTCTTTTGTCATCTGGTGGCTTGAATGTTGAGGACTAGGAGGGATGGAGGGAATACTTGGGTGGAGGTGGACTGAGGAGGGGTTTAGGAGTGTCCACCTGGTCGAACTTGGCCCCTCCAGGTGGCAATGCTGCAGTCCCTAGGCCCGGAAGATCTTCTGCAGGAGAGCAGGTCCTTGGGGCAGGTGCACAAACTAGACAGAGGGCAAGCAGACACTGTGCGTCCTGTCCTTTGCCCTGCTCCTGTTCTGGGGGCTTCCCCATTCTTCTCCACTTTCCCCTTGTGACTGGCTTTTCCTGGAACATGCAGCAAAATCCACAGGTGCTCAGAGCCTCTTCACCAACAGAGCTGACTCCAAACGGTGCTGTCTGCTTTGTGTTCCTCGGGTCCTTGAGTCATCACAAACCTCCAGGTCACTTCAACCTCAACCTGGCCTTGATTTCCAGAGCTTGGGTTGGGTGGCGCATTCCAGGGAGCCAGGAGACCCTATAATTCAGCTGGTTCATTAGATGCTGTCTTTCTCCATTTAACCCTCTCTCTCCTCTCCTTCTCTCTCTCTCTCTCTCTCTCACACACACACACACACATATGCACACACATTCACACTAATACACATGTCTACACATACTCACTGACATACATGTGCACACTCACTTGCACAAATAGGTGTTACATTCATACACTTACAAACTCCCATACACGCATACACACTCATACACTCAGTATACACACTTGTACTCACACATGCATTCACTTTTCCACTCAGACTTACTTGCACAACTATGCACTCGTGCATACACATGCACACACACACACACACACACACACACACACACACAACTCAAAGGTAAGTATTTTGGAGGAGACTGCTCCTCTTTCCAATGAATTTTCCTACAAGTCCTCTGCAGAATCCACTTTTTGTCTCTGAATGAGAAAGGCTGTTGTGGTCTGTTAAATTTTTCAGCTGCACAGGGCGGAAGGATATTCTTCCTTGTGGTTTAGAATTACATTCTAGAAAGTTGCAAACAGATTTCCACACCCCTTCCTTAAGGTGCCTTCTCTCACACTAGCCCTGTTTTAAAAGGGCTGGTTCTAGATAAGGTCTGATCTTTTTTTTTTTTTTTTTTTTTAATGAAAGCAAAACTAAAGCACCAGGACACAGAATGAATAAAGAAATTGGAGGAGAAACAGGCGTGAGGCAGATAGAGTGAAAACCCTTTGCATTGCGACTTGGGTCGGGCGGGGGCTGGGGACTGCCAGCCGCTCTAATGGTGTTTAGAAATCGAGTCTGTGTTATGTCTGGGGTCCTAGTATTCTGTGTTGCTCTGACCCCAGCATTGTATCACTTCAATGCAGTCGGGCTGTGCGAACGTTCAGTTCTGGTTGGAGGAAGGTATTTTGTATTCAAGCCAAATCTACATTTCAGATTTGAAATGGGGGAGAAGGGGGGAGCAGGGGGTGGTGCTGGAAGGGGCAAAGGTCAGTGTTCGCAGGTCTGAGACCATGTTTAATATCACATGACACCTTTGTCAAACAGTGTGTCGCCCCCTCCCCACACACACATGGGCTGTCTGGGTTTCTGTACCTCAGGGACCTTCCTCTGCATCGCCTTCTCACCCAAACTCTCAGACTTGCTTTTTATAAACCAGAAGAAATGAATGAAATTTGACCTCCTCTGTGTTTTTTTTTTTTAATGCGATGGCATGAGAAGCCCTGGAGGGTCATGTTTCCCCTCCCCCCCGGTCAGGTCTGTCTGCATCCTGCTCCTGGAGTCCAGTGACTGTCTGAGGCCTTGAGATTGACAGTGTTGTATTTCGGGCCTGTGTCCTTGAAGGTGAGCTGAGGATCTGCAGCCCAGGATTGGGTCAGCTGAAACCTCAGAGGAGCTGAATCAAACCCAGGGTCCAGATGCCTTCTGAGAGCGGCCTCTAAAAGTAGCAGTTAGGACTTCTGGGTTCTAGCAGTCTGCTGCCCTGAGGGGCAGGAGCCTGGGTGCATGGGCTGATGGTCAACCTTTAACCTCTGTGGACCAGACTTCACCTCTGGCTTTGGTCACCAGAGCTTAAAAATCTTTACTTAGGGGCTGGGGCTGGGGCTCAGTGGTAGAGCACTGGCCTGGCACATGTGAGGCACTGGGTTTGATCCTCAATCCCACATAAAAATAAATAAATAAAATAAAGGCATGGTGTCCTTCTACAACTTAAAAAAGTTTTAAAAAATATCTTTACTTGGGCCCTGATAAACATCTGCCCTGTCATGTTGGTCACACATAAACACTGTTGCTCTGGAAGAGACCTTGGCTATGTTGGTTTAGTGACACAGACTGGTGCATGTGTTAGTCTCCTACCTCCTTCAGCTTTGGGACACTGAGTATTGGTAGATCAGGCACAGAGACCTGCGCTCCAGTGAAAAAACCTTTCCCAGACTTTGCTTTTGAGACCTACAGGCCATTCGAGATTTATGAGATTTATGAGAGAGAGACACACACGTCCATGAACAAGCACAGGTCAGCAAGGGTGGGAGGACTCTGGAGACCTACAGACCGTGGTTCAAATGCTGAGCATCACTGGAAGTTGCACCTTCTCGAGATCTCTCCTTCTTCATCTCCAAAACAGGGATGATAATAACTCAGCCATGAGGTTGTTATAAACACTGAATGAGTTATTGCATGCAATGTGCCTGGCATGGAGTTGGCGCTCAAGATACGTTATTCATTATTTACCTGGTCAGATTTCTATCTAGTCGTCATTTCAGAGAGTTAGAGGAAGTTTGTACATATGTCTGTGGGGCACGGGCAGAATTTTAAGATGTCCATTTGGCAGAGGGAAGGGGAGTGTGCTCACAAACGAGGCTTGAATTCCTCCATCAGCTAACACTTCTGACCAAATCAAGAATTCTAGGGACCTGCAAAATTCTCCACTCCTTAGTACATTGTGGTAGGAAGAATCCTTCCAGAAACCAAGCAGTACCTCCAGGATGGGCATGAATGCTCAGTGCCCTGTTTAGACCAACTGCTGATTTGAAAGATGTCCTTAAATAGGTCAAGGTCAATTATACTTGCTTAATGACCTGCTTGGATAAAGACACAAGAGGCCAGGAATGGGTTGGGAGACTGGACAGTGGCCTTGTGCAGAAAAACTCCAGCCTGGGGCTGGTGACTCAGACTAGCAGACTCATCCCTGGCCCGCTGGCCCCAGCCCTGCCTCCAGACTACACAGGTCACTCTTTGAAGCAAGCCATCATCTTTGCAATATTTCTGAGATGTCATGAATCCCATCAGCAAGCCATTTATTCTCATCTATACAAGCTTCTTCGTTCATGTTGCTTCTACTTGAAAAAAGACATGAAGTCCCTGCAGTGTGGGAGATGTCCATTCACTGCCAATTTTGAAAGACCTGATATTGAGGAAAAAACAGGCAAAACTGGGCAGGGGACATATTGTGAAATGGCAGAAAGAGTAAGGACGGAATTTCCTTTTTGGTTCTGTCACTAAGTAGCCGAAGATCTTGGGTCAGAAAGTCTCCCCACCCTTGATATTCAGGCTAGTGAAGTGGGGTAATGGCATCTGCTCCATCTCACGGCTTTCCTTGATGTGCATGGAGATAAAGGACATGAGGGAAACAAAGTGCTCGGCACATTGCGTGCCCCTTACCTCTGAGTCTTTCTGAAAGCTAAGCCCAGCTTCATGTGGCCAGAGAGCCTAGGGTTGGGACTCAGAGCATAGTCCCAGGTATTAGCGAGCATCACCCGAAGCCCTCAACCCACGCAGTCTGGAGAGCTTGGGAAACTGTAGACATGACCATTACCTCAGTACTCCTTGAGACTCCAGAATGGAATATGGCAGGATCTTCAGAAGTGACCTGTGATGCTCAAGAAAAGTCACAAAACATGGGACCAATTGTCATAGAACAAGGGTCAGCAAACTGCAGCCCGGGGGCCAAACATGAACTCCTGCTTTTGCAAGCCATGCCTGCTCTATTACGTAGTGATGCTCCCTGAGTCTATGGCTGCTTTCAATGGCAGAGTTGAGCAGTTATGACAGAGACAGGCCCTCAAAGTCCAAAATATTTATGATCTGGTCCTTCACAGCAAAAGTTTGCTAACTCAGGGTATAGAATATAGATCAAAGTATGCTGTCATGGCAAGCTTCCTAAGAATGGGCTATTTAAAAAAATTTTTTAGCTTAGTTTACTCACAAATTTTTATTTATATCTCAGGGAAGAGAGAGCTGGTTCTGGGTTCAATGGAGAAATAAGTATCATTTTCTTTCCCCACCCCTCTTTTTGAGTTTCCTCCCTGCAAGAGGAAGAAGAAATTGACCGTCTATGTGCCAGGCACTTTGCTTGTGCTATTACCTTTACTTGTTATGATGACTCAGTGAGTTAACGTTTTACATATGGAGAAACTGACTTTCAGAGAGGTTAAGTAACTCAGCCAAGATCACACAGCTAATATGGGGTGAAGTCAGGATTTTCAATCCACAGGTAATTAAAATACCAGGTTCTTCCCACCAGGGTTGCTGCTACCACGCCCTCTGGGGCTCTGAAAACACCTCAAAGATCAGCTATGAATGTCATCCAGGTCTTAAAAGTATGAATTAATGCCAGCCAGTTACTTCTTGGGGCATTTGACAGCCTTAACCCCAATGGTAGAGTCGAAGACTTTCTGACTTACGGAAGGGATTTAGACATCACACCAGACTATGACAAGAACATTCTGGAGGAGATGGGTTGCTCAGCAGGTAAGTTTCCTCTCTGGGTCTGACCTGTGCTTGCTGGTCTTTGCTGCCTGGGGTCTTGGTGATGGCTGTGCTCTTCGAAGGCAGTGGGAGAGTCCTGGATTCTGAACTTCCCTGGACATGGGAATCTGTGTGTGCACTGGTCAGCTTCTGAACTGAAGCCAGTAGGGGAGGAGAGCGTCCAGTCCACCATAGGACGTGGAGCCGAGGCCACTGGGGTTGCCCTCAGCCTGCCCCTTATGCTTCATCTGTCCTTCATCTGAGGACAGATCTGAGGGCTAAAGGCCAGCTTCGAGTTGACTCTCAATATTCCTGCCCTCCTCTTGCTCTGGGGGGTGGGATCTTTTTCTATTAGGTTAACTCAGGAAGAACACATTTTAGGGAGAAGCAGGGATGGTAAAGCCATTAAAAAAAAAAAGGAAGAAGACCAGTGATTAATCGTTATACTCTGGGTGGCAGATCTTAGTAGTTCATATGTCTCATTCTTTATAGACTTAAAACTCCTCGTCCACTTATGAAGGGATGATAAATAATAAATACCAATTAAATTAAAGATGTGCACACTGGACCCCTCGGAATTCCAGGAAGTTTGAAATCAGACTCACCCTTCATCATAACAAAGACCTTCCACTGAGGATGTTCCAGCTGTGCTACCTGGAAGGGGACTTCCGGAAACTGCCCACCATACTTCTCGAGCTGTCAGTTTGGCATCCCAGGTCTGATAGAAGGGGAGACAGAGTGGGGCTGAGGTGGCAGAGTCTGCCCTGCTGCGAGAGGGAGCAGGGAGCCTGTGGGCTGGATGGGCAGACCTTTATGAAATATTACAGTTTGACGCTACTGGATGCTGGGTCCTCCAGGTCTGTGTTTACCAGATCTCCCTCCCTTAACCTGAGAGAAATTTGGGTAATAAACGATTTGCTAATGCAGCGTAACTGCAATTTACTTGGGTCTGAGTGGTTGGGTAAAAGCCAGGGATGGCTTCAGTGGAACAACAGCTTCTCAGCAGGGGCTGAAAAGGCCACTTCTTCAGCCTCAGGTGGAAACCCTAAGCCATCCACTTTGCTGGGGCTGTCCCTCCCAGTGAGTGGCATGTGGAGACAGGCTGGCACAAACAGCAATGGCTCAATGCAGTGTATACCTCAGGATGGTGGTTTTGAGCAAATCTGAAGCTTGAGGAGATAATTCCTGGAGCGGGGAGGCCCCTGGCAACCAGAGGTGGGAGGCTCACTCTTCATGCAAGAGAGAAAGGGTCAGAAGTGTTATCTGCACATGGAGGGGTATGAGTGAGGTGGACAGAGTCATGGGAAAGCTGGGCTAAGGGCGCGTGTGGGGGTTGTGGTGGGCAGGTCGAGGCTCTGACCTTTGAGTGAAGGGAATGCCATTTTCCTTTTTTTCCTTAAAGAAAACACACACACACACACACACACACACACACACACACACACACACACACACATAAATCCAACAGTTCATGGTCCTGTTTATTCTCAGACAGGGAGTGGATGGCCTTTTGGAGGTGTCCGACTGTGCCGTCCAGCCAGTCTGACATCTGTGGGAGTTCAGGGTTTTAAATGTTTAGTCTGCGAGAGACCCCCAGGCCCCAGCGGGCTACGCTCCTGATAGGCCTGACTTAGCCATGGACCCCACCCCCTCCTGAGAAATGTATGAGGGAAGCTTGGCTCCCCTGACGTCCCAGGGGAAGGACCTGGTCCAACACTATCTTCAGAGTTGTAGGGAACATAAGCCTGGGGACTGAGCTGAGTCTGTAGGTCAGAGTTTGCTTGCTCTCTCCGTCCCAGCTAGCCGCCATTTTCCCCCCTTCTGGGCACTGTCAGAGCCAGGCCCCATGTCCCTCCTGGGCCTCTCTGCTCCCACAGCCCTTGTTACTGCTATCACTATACAGATACACAGCCTTTATTTGTGTCTGTCTTCCTCCAGTAGCTATGCTTTTTTATTTCTCTCCACATCTCTAGCTTCTAACTGAGTGCCTAGCGCAGAGCCTTTGTTTAATAAAAACTCTTACAATTGGCAGAATGGACTTCCTCTGAATTTGCTTGTCAAAAACCTCAAAGACCCCACTGTGCGTGATGGAGTTAGGATGCACCTGGGAGAGGGCTTTGCCTATCTCTGAGCTCATTCTCTGTAGAGTCTGGGGTCATTTTCACACAGAGACCAGTAGATGGGGGCTTCTTGATAACTGTGTCCGCTTGTGTTGTCCACCCATTTGGCTACAAAAGGGACAACTTGCGTCATGGGAACAAGTAGGGGATTAGAGGGGATCACCCCTGTGCTGTGGATATTGCACGGCAGGCACTGCTTTTCCAGTTGGAAGTTCTGCAGGGGCCAGGCTGGAGGAAACCCTGGGGAGATGTTGGGTTGGGTCAAATAATCACCTACTTATTTCTTGCCTGATTAGAAGCAGACAAACCACTGTTAAATAAGCCCAGTTTAAAAAACATGTTATTCCTGAAAATATACTTTGTAACCAGTTTATGTAACACTTTGTCCCTCAAGTTTCCCAGGGATTAAAGGGTGTGAAGATGCAAGATGTAAAATAAACAAGTTCAGATGGTAAATTATTTACATTGATAAACATAATTTATACAAATAAATTAGCAGAATAGGTGTTGTAAAAAAAGGAAAAATAAAACTAACAGATTGAACCATGTATTGAAATAGTGTCTAATGAGTTTAGTGAAATACCCGATTCAGTAAGCTCCACGAAGGGTCCTTGTCCCCCTGGGGTGTTTCCTTGGCAGCTTCTGCAGTTTGTCTGTCCATCCCTCCTTCCATCTAACATCTACAGAGAGACTACTGGGCACTTGGTGTAGCACTGTGACATTGCTAAGGTGATTCCAAAATTAAGGGATGTCCTTGTCCTAAGTAACTCACCATCTAGTTCAGGGTTTCTCAACCTCTGTGCAATTGACCTTTGGACCAGCATAATGCTTTGTTTTGGGAGTCTGTCCTCTGCATGGTAGGATATTTAGCAGCATTCCTGCCCTTTACTGGTTAGATGCCAGTAGAACCCCCTCTGTCATGAATATCAAACATATTTCCAGATATTGCCAAGTGTCCCCTGGGCCTTTGAGAACTGCTGGCCTGATTGGAGACAGACAGACCTGACACAAAGCAGGGTGTTCAGTGGTTCACTGGATGCATGCCCCAAGGACTATGGGACCAAGAGGAGGGAGCAAGGAGATGTCTGGGTTGCATCTTGAATGGTGCATGGAAGTGTGCCAAGCACAGCAGAGGGGAAAGGGCCCTTCTGTATGTGCAGAGGAGCAGCGTGTGAAGACGTCAAGGTATTGAGCAGCGTGTGAAGACGTCAAGGTATTGGACAGCGTGGCGGCTCTGGCAGAAGGAGCTGGGATGTGACTGAATGACGATGGGAGTGGGAGGAGGCTGGAGAGGGACTAAGAAAGCAAGTGAGGCCCAGGGTGAACAGGACCCTGCAGGCAATGAGGCATTGGGACTTCCTCCTTTTTCTTTTCTTTTCTCCTAGTCCTGAGGATTAAACCTAGCGGTGCTCTACCACCGAGTTACTACATCTCCAACTTTTTTTTTAACTTTTTATTTTGAGACAGAGTTTTGCTAAGTTGCTAAAGCTGGCCTCAAACTTGCCTTGCTGGCACTGTGCGCCACTGCACCCAGCAACCAGCAAACGTCACCCTTTCCTGACATTGGAACACTTAGTTAACCCTGTGATGGGCTGGGCCATCAAGACACCATGTGTGCACCAATCAGCCATTCAAATCAAATCCAAGGGAGGAAAGTGACTTTTGCCCGGTCTTGCTTCTCTTCCACGATCATCTCCCCGACATCTGATAGGAACCAGTAGTAAAGTGAACGGGCCCAGTTTCTGCCCTGCTGATCAGGTGTAAACCAAGACTTTCCTGGGAGCATAGGAGTGCGTGAATTCAGAGCCACTGCAGAGGTAGCCGTCTTAGTAATGGAGCTGTCACCCAGAAGGAGCCATGCAGTCAGGGACTCTATTTTTCAATCCCTGTCTTGCATTTAAACAGAGACGGGACAATTCCTCACCTGTGGAAAGTGTGTGGCAGTGATGTGGGACTCTTCTAGGCCAAGACCCTTCCATATCCTTTTCCTCTTACCCGTCTGAGGAGAACGAAACTTCTGAGTAGGGCAGTCTCACAGCGGAAGACTGGGAGAAGCGGATTGCTGTTGGAGCGACTGCCCAAGATGCTACATGAGCAGGGAGCAAACTTCCTTGTGACAAGCTGCAGTCTTTCAGTCTGTTTGTTACTGTGCCTTTGCCTACGCTAACATATCCAGTCCCAGGGGTGTAGATGTCCACTCTGTTGCCAGCACTGAAGACTGGTCAATGAGGCTGGGCACTCCCCTGGGAAGTAGTGATGTCTCAGCTATCTGTGTCGGGGGTGAGGTGCTGGCTTGGTCCTCCCATGACTTGCAGTCAGAGTCCCAGCTGGTAGCTGCCCTCTGCACTTTTGTACTTCTCCCTCCCCACCCACCATCCCCTTTACCCTGCTGTCCCCTTCATCCTCTTGTCCCCCAATAATTCAAAAGCCTCCTCATGAGAAATTGAGGGAACTCTGATTTTGGTTTTCTGCTAACTCATCAGGTTGACAGCTTTCTGGAGGTCCTTCGAAAATACAAATGTCCATCACTTTGGATGGTCTGGACCTTAACACTCCAGATCAGCTGTGTTGCCTGGTCCAATTGGCAGATTCCTGCCAGGCATGGTGGCACACACCTGCAATGCTAGCAACTCCGAGGGCTGAGACAGGAGGATTACAATTTGAGACCAGCCTCAGCAACTTAGCAAGGCCCTATCTCAAAATAAGAAAAAAACAAAGACGGATGGGGATAGCACACACACACACACACACACACACACACACACACACACACACTCACACACAGAGCAGACTGCTTCCTGTACTGCTCAAAAACCAGGGCTGTCTGGTGGGAGTGTGTGCACACATGTGCACATTGGAAGCCTGACATTAGACAGGCACATGAGGTGCCACGCATTTTTGCAAGGGGAAACGAGGACTGGAGTTGCAGGAGTACACATGTGGATATCTTTTACCTTTTGGCTTGCTGGGATTTTACATGGAGCTTCATACATGCATGTTGACAGTGGGCAACAAGATGGTGGGAAAAAGGGTTGCTTTCTGAACCCCTTCTCTCAGGTGGTCCTGAAGGCCTTACCTGCTTCGTACTATTCAACAGAGGAGGGAGAGGAGGGAAAGCAGGGGTGGGGTGAAAAATAAAGGGAAATTTGAGAGTGCCTTTTTTTCCCTTTCTCCTTCTCCACCCTCAGCCATCATTAACAGAAAAATATTTTTAAAAGATCCCTTGATGGCATCCCCCAAATGTGAAGTCTGACATTTTCTTAGCTGATGGCCTCCTTTGTGAAGGTATTTTGTGTCCTCCCAGCACGCCAGCCGGATCCTGGTTTGCTGCGGTTGCTAAGGTAAACACTCTTTCCATTAAGCACCACAGCCCAAGAGTGGCCTAAAGCTCAAATAAATGACCAAGGAGCAAGTTAAACATTCCCTGGGGCGATTTTAACCTATGCAATGGCTTTTTGGGAAAATTGCCTATTTTTTCATGTTTTGGCCAGGGGGGTGTCTCTTATTCCCTTCTTTTTTTTCTTTTCTTTTCAGCTGAGTACACCTTCTCTTTCATTTATTCATGCATTGGATGAAGGGTGGAAGCAGGATTAATAAATCACGGAGGATTGCTCACCTCAGTATTTGTTAAGAAAATGGCAGCAGAATACAAGCATTATGTTAACTTTGGGGGGACCTGGGGCATGTAGCTGATTTCTGCCAAGACCCTACTTCCTTTTCCTGTGAAAAAATACCACAGGACAACAGCCACTGGAGAACAGTGTTCGTCTGGAAGGTTCCTCTAGGCAGGGGAAGGATCCCGGTGACATTTTGAGACCAGTGTGGCCAGAGCTTTGCACGAAGGCTTGTCTTTGTTTATTCTTCTTTGCCTCAGGAAGAATGTGTTCACAGACCTCTTAAAAAGTGTCTTGACAGTTGTCATGCTTTGTCATTTGATTAAGGAGCAATGGGACAGCCTTATTTGTCTTTTCATCTTAGGAGTCTGGATGGCCTGTAGAAGGCAGAACTTGGAGGGAAGTAGTGAGTGGGCAGTGACCTCTGGAGGCCTGCTGGACCCCTCAGGAAGAGCAGGTCCCACCCAGAAGTCTTCTCTGGTTACCCCGTTTGGGGATTTGCTGCTTTCCTGAGTGAATTTTACCTCCCACTGGGGATCATTCCTGCCTCCCCAGAATTGTGTCTGGTTCTTCCCACACTTTCCCATCTGCCCTGGCAAAGTTCTCAGCAAAACATCCAGATGCACCTGGTGAGCACAGAAGCCAGCCCTGATGGAAATGAAGACCATGAGAATAGCAACTCTCCAGAATGAGTTTTCAAACCATGTTTCTTGGACCCCAGGAACAAGAAGAGCTGTAGGGCCCGAGTCGGTGGTTTCCCCAGCTGATGTGAGCTTTTTAAGACATGAATACATCATGTTATTCCACTCATTGTGCTTAGGACAAGGCTGCAGCCCAAGTGGGGCCAGGCAGGCCCATGTGACTGCTCCTCCCCAGCTGCTTCTCAGGCCCTGTGCCCTCTGCAGAGTTGCAGACCCTCAGCCTGCTCCTTATTCCTGCCTCAAAGGCCCTTTTTCTGGTTAACTCTCATGTACCCATCAAGTTTCAGTTTATGTGTGGGTCTCTGAGAGGACTTCCTTCACTCCAGACAGAGTTGGTTTCCTCCAACGTGTGTTTCTTTTAAGATGTCTCTCTAGCTTGGGGCCTATAGTAGGTGCTCAGTAAATACATGTTGAAGGAAAGAAAGAATGATTGAATGCCTGTCTACATGGGAGTGATGTCTGGTCTCCTTTTTGTCTTTTCTTTCCCACCCTTCACATTATCAGTGAGCTGTTTAATGGAGCAGATTAAAATAATTTCAGTGGCACACTTCTAACCAGGGAGAGAAGAGTAAGCCTTTTAAAGCACCTTGTTCAGACAGCTCTCAAAGAATATAGTCTTTATTTCCCTTCCTGGTGTGGGAAATCTGAGCTCCTGATAAGTATGCTCCGGGTCTGGATCTTGGATATCTTGGAAGTGACCTGGATGTCCTGGAGGCTGTCCAGGGCCTGGAACTAGATGAAGAGGCCCCATTGCCCATTGCTGAGGCCTGAGCTCCTTGTTCAAGCAACCCCTTTGCCAAACCGCCCTGGGCTACAGCACCAGGCTCCAGAGAAAGACTTGGATGGAGATATTAGAGAATCGTTCTGACACCCACCTCTTTTTCCTCCCGAGAAAGCCCAACTTTATGGCCCTTTCAGGAAATTTGGAAGGGGAAGGCCCAGAACATTAACGGGGCAGGAGTAGGGGTGGGGGCAGCAGGAGGAGAATTCTTGTTTTTGGTTCTTGACTCTAAGTCAGTCTGTTTTTGTACTTGTGTCTTTTAAACTTTTCCACATGTGCCCCAAGGGCCCATCGGTGAGTGTGTTTTATAAACTGGAAAAATGAATAAAAATAAGACCCAGAAGGGAAACACCAGGAGGAGCGTGAAGGGAAAAGTGTTAGTTCCTCTGTACCTCCCAGCTAGGCCTGACCTGCATTTGTGGGGTCCCAGGGTCAGGCTTATTTGGCTTTATGGGTAAAATGTGGAGCCTTTGCTCAGAGAAAGCCTCCTCGGTTTTTGTACTTGGCTTGCTCCGTTCAGCATTAATTAACTTCAGGAAAGTAAAGAGCGACTCTTTTTTATTTGACTATCTGGCCCCACAAACTCTGTTGGCTTCCCGTCCCCTAGGTGCTGGATTGATGGGCCCGCAAATGTGTAAAGTCTTGCACAGGAAACCCCCCGGCATGGCCTTCCAGAGTCCCTCAACTCCTGCCGGACCCTGAACACAAGAAGCCAGGAGGCACACCGCCCAACTCTCAGTTTGCACCTTAGGAAATAGTACCTGAAAGAACAGTCGGTACTCTTAACAAGAGGGTCTGGGGAAGGGGCTACTTGCAAAATAAATCCCCCAAATTGCCTGAGAAATCAATCACAATCCAAGAACCAAATAGTTTGAAAAGAAGCATGTTTAGGAAGTTCGAAGAAGCTTTGAAATAACTCCAGAAGATCTGTGTTTGCCTCAGCACAGTCTCTGCCCTGTGACCTGAAGTTTTCTGTACCAAACCCTGCTTGAGCCACGTTATCAGCAAAAACACTTTTTGGAATTCACAAGTCATAAGTATATTTACTTGAAGTTTTGTACTAACACATACTTTGGTGCCAGTCTGCCATGTATTTTAAAGAAACACCCTTAAATAAAAATTTAAGAATTGATACAGATGAAATAAATACTTAAAATGATTTTATCTATTAACTATACACAAGAATTTTTGTTCTCCTTAAGATGTATTGCCAATAATCAAGTTTCTGGTGAGAGTGATGAGATTGGCTAGGCATAATTAGATTTTAACATCTTGGTATAATAGTTCGTGGCACAGTGAGTCAAATGCTCTAAGTTTGATTTTTCAACACTTGGGCTGTTATAGCCAGGGATGATGCGTGAGATGTAGAAGTCCAAATGGAAGAAGGGAAACAGGCCTCTCATTTCTAAATCCCAGCCACTTTGACTTTGCCACAATTTTTAATTTGTCACAAGGTGCTAACAGCAAACAGAAGTGAGGGTGTCCCTGTCATCTCTTCCTTGTCCTAGGAGTCCCACCTTTCTCTCAAGACATCCCAAGTATCATTTGTGACCCTGGTCCTCTGTCCCACAGAAGTCTGTGTACCGAGCATTAGGAAAGCCGGTTTACTCTTAGTATTGTGATAGATGAAATACCCTCCAGAGTGGCTTAATCCCTGGAAACTGTTACCTTCCACAGCAAATGGAACTTTGCTTATGTAAGGCCTTACCTCCAGGACTCCCCGGGTTTACCTAATCGAAGTAGAGGAGACTTTAAAAGCACAGAAGTTTCTCTGGCTAAAGCTAGAGCAATTTGACAGAAGAGGTGTCCTGAGATCTGCAACATGAGGGGAACCTGACCCACTGTTGCTGGAAAGGTCCACCTGGAAAGACTGCAGAAGAAACACAGGCAGCCCCTGGACAGCAAAGACAGAAAGGCAGTGGAGACCCCAGACCTCCGGCCCTGAGGGGCTGACTTCAGCCAATAGCCTGCAGAGCTGGGGAGAAGGCTCCACTCAGAACTTTCATTGAGGAACAAGGCCTTGTAGACATTCTGACTTTGACCTTGTTGAGACTCTATCAGGAGGACCCAGTCAAGTTCAACTGGATTTAAGTACTATAGAAACTGTGCGACCATGCATTTTCATTGTTTTAAGCTGTTAAATGTGTGATGATTTGTTAAGGCAGCAATAGAATACTAATACAATTGTATAAGAAAATCTATAAGTAGAAGTTCTAATATTTTCTTCTCATATCCCTGTGGTTCATCTTGTGCTCTCTTGGGAAATGAAAGCACCATTTTGAAAACCACTGTCATTTAGGTCCCTCGTTTGTGCCTGGGAAAAAGAGACCCTTAGCGTGCATTTCAGAGCCATTCACAACTAACCCAGAGAGAGGAGGCACCTGCCCAAGTGCAAAGCAGCAAGACAGTAAGTTCTAGATGTAACCACCTTAGCAAATTGTCACCAGCTCTCTGGTTGTCCAATTCTCAGCCCTGTTTTCTATCTATACAGCACGGAGGGGGAAGAGGAGATGAGGCTCAAGGTCCCACAAGTCAGGTTCCATGTTTAATAAGTATCCCTCTGCCTGATGGTGACCTTTCAGATCTTGTATCTGGCTGTATTCCAGGTGTTCATGTGGAAACTGCACAACAGAACTGACAGTGACACAGACCCTTTCCTACCCACAGAGTGACTTGATGTCGGCTCCCTCTTCCATATTTACAACAGCTGGGACAATAAGGCACAGTCATCTTCTTTGTCTGTCAAGGAAAATGAAAGCTCTAAGGGATTATTGATCTCCTCAAGATAACACCACCAGAAGATCAGAGAGCCATGTACACAGGGCTCCCGGCTCCAACGGGGATCTGGGAAGAGGGAGGGACCCGTGAGGACAGGGCGGGACACGGTGGGAAGAGAGGTCATTGATGGTGGGCAGCCAGCAAGCCTGAGGCAGGACCGAGCGCATGTGGCTGTGTCACAGGGAGTGTTGAACACACTGCATGGCCTTACTCAGCCTGAATGTGTCTTGCTCCTCTTCAATGTCACGTATCTGCTTGGCTCTCCTGTTTCCTCTCTGCTTCAGTCCTTCTCTAGTCTGTCTTTATTCTCTTGAATTCTCATCATGTTAATTGTCCAAAAGATTAATTCTGGCACCTCTCATATGCTGCTTTGGGTGACTGTTAAAAAAAAATAGCAATAGCAGGGACCGTTTCAACCCACCAGGTGATGCACATGCCATGCTAAATGCATTCCCGGGCCCTGCTGCACCTGGCCCTGTGGCCTGCACAAAAGGGCTTCCTAACTATGTTTGTGAGGAATAAATGAAAGAAGAGATGCTATTGATTTCCTGTGTTCCTCTTTCTTCTCATTTTCTGATTTCATGTCTTGAACGTAGGTTAATACCAATAATTGTCTTACGTGAAGTAGGAAGTGTGATCCTCCATAGTCCAAGCTAGATGTGCAGTAGTTTCCCCACCTCTATCAGAACCACAAATGCTGAAATGGCTTATAGGTACAGTGTAAAAAAAGGCCAAAAAGAATTAGATGGGGCTCAGCCTTGGAAAAAGTCATAATACCAATATACCAATTTCCATGATGCATTTGATTTCAAGAAACAACTTGGTTTTCCCCCACCTTGCCCAGGACCAGAGAGTGAAATGGTTTCTTAAAGACCAGCCCTCAGCCTATCTTCAACAGATTCTTTAAAGGTCCAGTCTAGCCCCAAGTGATGGCCAGCCAGAGACCTGCACACTGACTATTTCTGAAGATTTGCTTTGGCTTGGGAGGTTGTCATTGTTGGATCTGGTCCCCTTGACACTCTGATCTCTAATCTGGCATGGCCCCGTCTGCTCCCCAAAGTTCTGCTATACAAGACTGGCTGAGTTAATATCCCCAATAAGCATCCCCCACACCCTCCTTAGATTGGCTTTTCCTGGATTCCATCAACCAACAAGTCAAGCCCCACCCCGTCTCCCGGCATCCAAAGCCTGCCGAAAGGACGTTGCCGATGCTCCAGGCAGCTGGTCTCCTGGATGTAGCAGGCTCATTATGTCCCGGCTTCATCAGAAGCATTTGATGAAGATCCCAATGACTCTTACCTGTCTTCCCTTTTCTCTGATCTCCCACAAGTCCCATTGTTTGCCCCATACATTTTACCCATGTTAGCCTTTTCAAATTAAGTTAACAAGCGTTTATTAAACACTTTTTAAATACTTAGTCCTCTGCCTGGTGCTAGCTTGACCTCCACAGGAGGGCACTTGCCAGGTGTGTCTTTCCTTTCTGACTTTATGTGATCAAAAAATGTCCTATGAGGCCGCTCGGCACAGCGCTGGGACTCGGAGCAGCCACTGGGGCTCCGGCAGCTGCCCGGGGGAGGAGAGGCGGGGAGAACTGTGTGGACTCAGGACACCGGGGCCTGCCCTGAGGAGGAGGAGAGGAGCGTGGCCACTTGGATTCGGAGAGACTGCACCAGAGCTGCAGGCGGTTGCCAGAGGAGAAGCTGCGCGGCGAGCTGTTTGGAATCAGAACGACGCTTCTGAACACCGGGGCCTGCCCTGAGGACGAGGAGGAAGAGGAGCGGCCGCTTGGATTCGGGTGACTACACGGGAGCTACAGGCGGTTGCCAGAGAAGGGGCTGCGTGGCGAGCTGTTTGGACTCTGACCACTTCTGAACCCCGGGGCCTGCCCGGAGGAGTAGGAGAAGGAGGAGAAGGAGCGCGGCGGGTCCTTTGGACTCGCAGTGACTGCATTAGCGCTCCAGGCGGCTGCTCAGAGGAGAAGGCGAGTGGTGAGTTGTTTGGTCTTAAAGTGACAGCTCCTGAACACAGGGGGGCTGCCTGGAGGAGAAGCGTGGTGGGACGCTTGGTCTTGAGTGGCCGCACCAGAGCTCCGGGCGGTGCCCAGAGGACCCGTGCAGCGGGTCACGTGGATTCAGAGCCACTCAGAGGGACTGCTCCTGAACACCCGGGGGGTTATCTGGAGAAGGAGGAGGAACGGGGAGGGTCACTTCGACTCGGAGTGATTGATTGCCCCGGGCTACGGGTGGTTGGTGGGAGGAGGAGGCACGAAGTGAGTTTCTTGGACTCCTAGTGACCGCACCGGCATACTAGGCGGCTGTCTGGAGGAAGAGGCCTGTGGCGGGTCTCTGGGACTCAGAGCGATTGTTCGGGGCCACAGGTGGCTGCTCAGAGGAGGGGCCACGCAGCCAGGCGATTAGGTGCAGAACAGGGTCCCAGGATCTAGGAGGCTTCTGGGTGGAAGAGCCGCACAGAGACAGGCTTAGGGCGGAGAGAAGGTTCCAGGCCTATGGGCAAATTCTCTGAGGAGGGGCAGCCTAAGGAGATTCATCTGAAAGGGTGAGGCTCCCAGGCCCAGGAGGTAGGGCCGGGCCCCTGGAAACTTTGCAGAGGAAGGCAGCCAAGCCCAGGCAGTAGCTGTAAATTGAGGGGAACCTCTAGGAGGAAACTGACCAGCGAGACCTCCCCACTGGGTGAGTCTTCCCTGCCTGGTGAGGTTTCCCCACAAGGACGGTAAAACCAGAGACACAGGCCCAAACAGACCTTGCCTCAGCCCACAGCCTAGGTCCCTTTGGATGACCATTGGTCAACAAGTGGAGGCACCTCTGCCCACTAGCAGGGAATATACCCCACCTGAAGGCCACCACTCCTAGAGAGGCAGCTTCCTTGTGGAGCACCGCATTATCAACTTCCTCCAAGACTTCAGCCTACTGAAGGCTAAGAGGGGATATATATAGAAATCTTCAGGGACATTGTAAATCAACAGAGGAAATCTGCAATATCTCAGCGGTCCACTGATATCTGAACAATATGAGAAAACAAGGAAAGAAAATGCTGCAAACAAATCTAGATGTTACATCAATAAAACCCAATGACAGCATGGCAGAAGAAATGAAAGAAAAGGAGTTCAGAATGTACATAATTAAAATGATCAGAGAAGCAAACGATGAGATGAAAGAGCAAATGCAAGCATTGAATGATCGCACCAATCGACAGTTAAAAGAGCAAATACAGGAAGCAAAAGATCATTTCAATAAAGAGTTAGAGATATTGAAAAAAAACCAAACAGAAATCCTTGACATGAAGGAAACAATAAACCAAATTAAGAACTCCATAGAAAGCATATCCAATAGGATAGAACACCTGGAAGACAGAACCTCAGACATTGAAGACAAAATATTTAACCTTGAAAACAAAGTTGAACAAACAGAGAAGATGGTAAGAAATCATGAACAGAATCTACAAGAACTATGGGATATCATGAAAAGGCCAAATTTAAGAATTATTGGGATTGAGGAAGGTCTAGAGAAACAAGCCAAAGGAATGAACAACCTATTCAATGAAATAATATCAGAAAATTTCCCAAATTTGAAGAATGAAATGGAAAATCAAGTTCAAGAGGCTTACAGGACTCCAAATACACAAAATTACAACAGACCCACACCAAGGCACATTATAATGAAAATACCTAACATACAAAATAAAGACAGAATTTTAAAGGCTGTGAGAGAAAAGAACCAAATTACATTCAGGGGGAAACCAATACGCATATCAGCAGATTTTTCAATCCAGACCCTAAAAGCTAGAAGGGCCTGGAACAACATTTTTCAAGCCCTGAAAGAAAATGGATGCCAACCAAGAATCTTATACCCAGCAAAACTTACCTTCAAATTTGACGATGAAATAAAATCCTTCCATGATAAACAAAAGCTAAAAGAATTTACAAAAAGAAAGCCAGCATTACAGAACATTCTCAACAAAATATTCCATGAGGAAGAGATGAAAAACAAAGAAGCAAATCAGCAAAGGGAGGAATTATCCTAAAGGAATTGTCAAATAAAGGAGGAAACAAGTTGTGTCAAACAAATAAATAAATAAAATTTAAAAAATGAACCAAATGACCGGGAAACCAAATCATTTCTCTATAATAACCCTGAATGTTCATGGCCTGAATTCATCAATCAAAAGACATAGACTGGCAGACTGGATTAAAAAGAAAGATCCAACAATATGTTGCCTGCAAGAGACTCACCTCATAGAAAAAGATACCCATAGATTAAAGGTGAAAGGATGGGGAAAAACATACCATGCACATGGACTCAGCAAAAAAGCTGGAGTATCCATCCTCATTTCCGATAATGTGGACTTCAAGCCAAAGTTAGTCAGAAGGGATAAAGAAGGTCATTTCATACTGCTTAAGGGAAGCATAAATCAGCAAGATATAACAATCATAAACATCTATGCCCCAAACAGAGGCTCATCTATGTATGTCAAACAAATCCTTCTCAATTTCAGAAACCAAATAGACCACAACACAATAATACTAGGTGATTTTAACACGCCGCTCTCACCACTGGACAGATCTTCCAGACAAAAATTGAACAAAGAAACCATAGATCTCAACAACACAATCAATAATTTAGACTTAACGGACATTTATAGAATATTCCATCCAACCAAGAGTGAATACACTTTCTTCTCAGCAGCACATGGATCCTTCTCTAAAATAGACCATATATTATGCCACAAAGCTAATGTTAGCAAATACAAGAAGATAGAGACACTACCATGTATTCTATCAGATCATAATGGATTGAAGTTAGAAATAAATGAAAGAGTAAAACACAGAAACTATTCCAACATCTGGAGATTAAACAATATGCTATTATATGATGAATGGATAACAGAAGATATTAGGAAGGAAATTAAAAAATTCTTAGAGGTAAATGAGAACAAAGAAACATCATATCAAAATCTCTGGGACACTATGAAAGCAGTACTTAGAGGGAAATTTATTTCATGAAGCGCATTTAATAAAAGAAGTAAAACTCAACAAATAAACAACCTAACACTACAGCTCAAAGCCTTAGAAAAAGAAGAACAGAACAGCACCAAAAGTAGTAGAAGACAGGAAATAGTTAAACTCAGAGCTGAAATCAATGAAATTGAAACAAAAGAAACAATACAAAAAATTGACAAAATAAATAGTTGGTTCTTCGAAAAAATAAACAAAATTGATAAACCTTTAGCCACACTAACAAAGAGAAGACGAGAGAAAACCCAAATCACTAAAATTCGGAATGAACAAGGAAATATCACAACAGACAGGATGGAAATACAAAACATAATTAGAAGCTATTTTGAAAATCTATACTCCAACAAAATAGAAAATTTCGAAGACATCAACAGGTTTCTAGAGACATATGAATTGCCTAAACTGAATGAGGAGGACATAAACAATTTAAATAGACCAATTTCAAGTAGTGAAATAGAAGAAGTCATCAAAAGCCTACCAACAAAGAAAAGTCCGGGACCAGATGGGTTCTCAGCCGAGTTCTACAAAACCTTTAAGGAAGAGCTCATTCCAATACTTCTCAAAGTATTCCATAAAATAGAAGAGGAGGGAACCCTCCCAAACTCATTCTATGAAGCCAATATCACACTGATACCTAAACCAGACAGAGACTCATCAAGGAAAGAAAATTTCAGACCAATATCCTTAATGAACATCGACGCAAAAATTCTCAACAAAATTTTAGCAAATCGCATACAAAAACATATTAAAAAGATAGTGCACCATGATCAAGTGGGTTTCATCCCAGGGATGCAAGGTTGGTTCAACATCAGGAAATCAATAAACGTAATTCACCATATTAATAGACTTAAAGTCAAGAATCACATGATTATTTCAATAGATGCAGAAAAAGCATTTGATAAAATACAGCACCCCTTCATGCTCAAAACACTAGAAAAAATAGGGATAGTGGAAACATTCCTTAACATTGTAAAGGCCATTTATGCTAAGCCCATGGCTAATATCATTCTAAATGGTGAAAAACTGAAAGCATTCCCCCTAAAAACTGGAACAAGGCAGGGATGCCCTCTTTCACCACTTCTATTCAACATCGTTCTTGAGACTCTGGCCAGAGCAATTAGACAAACCAAAGAAATTAAAGGGATACGAATTGGAAAAGAAGAACTCAAACTATCCCTGTTTGCTGATGACATGATTATATATTTAGAGGAACCTGGAAATTCCACCAGAAAACTCTTAGAACTCATAAGTGATTTCAGTAAAGTAGCAGGTTACAAGATCAATGCCCATAAATCCAATGCATTTTTATACATAAGTGATGAATCTTCAGAAAGAGAAATTAGGAAAACTACCCCATTCACAATAGCCTCGAAAAAAATAAAATACTTGGGAATCAATCTCACAAAAGAGGTGAAAGACCTCTACAATGAGAACTATACAACACTAAAGAAAGAAATTAAAGAACACCTTAGAAGATGGAAAGATCTTCCATGTTCTTGGATAGGAAGAATTAATATTGTCAAAATGGCCATACTACCTAAAGTGCTATACAAATTCAATGCAATTCCAATTAAAATCCCAATTGTGTACCTTACAGAAATAGAGCAAGCAATTATGAAATTCATCTGGAAGAATAAGAAACCCAGAATAGCTAAAGCAATCCTTAGCAGGAAGAGTGAAACAGGGGGTATTGCAATACCAGATCTTCAACTCTACTACAAAGCAATAGTAACAAAAATGGCATGGTATTGGTACCAAAATAGAAAGGTAGATCAATGGTACAGAATAGAGGACACGGACACAAACCCAAATAAATACAATTTTCTCATACTAGACAAAGGGGCCAAAAATATGCAATGGAGAAAAGATAGCCTCTTCAACAAATGGTGCTGGGAGAATTGGAAATCCATATGCAACAGAATGAAACTAAACCCATATCTCTCACCATGCACGAAACTAAACTCAAAATGGATTAAGGACCTCGGAATCAGACCAGAGACCCTGAATCTTATAGAAGAAAAAGTAGGTCCAAATCTTCACCTTGTTGGTCTAGGACCAGACTTCCTTAACAGGACTCCCATAGCACAAGAAATAAAAGCTAGAATCAACCACTGGGATAGATTCAAACTAAAAAACTTTCTCTTAGCAAAGGAAACTATCAGCAATGCGAAGAAAGAGCCTACAGAGTGGATGAATGTCTTTGCCAATCATACTTCAGATAGAGCACTAATCTCCAGAATCTATAAAGAACTCAAAAAACTCTACTCCAAGAATTCAAATAGTCCGGTCAACAAATGGGCTAAGGAAATGAATAGACACTTCACAGAAGAAGATCTACAAGCAATCAACAAACATATGGAAAAATGTTCAACATCTCTAGTAATAAGAGAAATGCAAATCAAAACCACCCTAAGGTTCCATCTCACCCCAATTAGAATGGCGATTATCAAGAATACGAGCAACAACAGGTGTTGGCGAGGATGTGGGGAGAAAGGTACACTCATACACTGCTGGTGGGGCTGCAAATTAGTGCAGCCACTCTGGAAAGCAGTGTGGAGATTCCTTAGAAAACTTGGAATGGAACCACCATTTGACCCAGCTATCCCACTCCTTGGCCTATACCCAAAGGACTTAAAATCTGCATACTACAGAGATACAGCCACATCAATGTTCATAGCTGCTCAATTCACAATAGCCAGACTGTGGAACCAACCTAGATGCCCTTCAATTGATGAGTGGATAAAGAAACTGTGGTATATATATACAATGGAATATTACTCAGCCATAAAGAATGATAAAATTATGACATTTGCAGGCAAATGGATGAAATTGGAGAATATCATGCTAAGTGAGATAGGCCGATCTCAAAAAGCCAAAGGACGAATGATATCGCTGATAAGTGGAGGATGACACATAATGGGGGGGAGGGAAGGGTTAGAGTTAGGGTTAGGGAGGGGGGCAAGTATGGAGGAAGGAACTACTGTATAGAGGGTAAAGAGGGGTGGGAGGGGTGGGGGGAAGGGAAAAAATAACAGAATGAATCAAACAACATTGCTCTATGTAAATTTATGATTACACAAATGGTATGCCTTTACGCCATGTACAAACAGAGAAACAACATGTATCCCATTTGTTTACAATAAAAAAAAAAAAAAACTAAAAAAAAAAAAAAAAAAAAATGTCCTATGACCACAAATTCAAAAGAGCAATCCTAGAGAACTCTGGTGCCTTGGCACAAGGAGATGAGTTTAAGGATGCTTTCTGCACACTGTTTGTGAAACTAGAACAAGGAAAATGCCTATCAAGAGAATAATGGATAAACAGTCTTAAATTCATGTAGTGTAGTGAAATGCTATAAATAACCCTAGTCAATTGTGGTAAAGTCATAAGTGAAATTCTATGCAGCAGTTAAAATGAATGAGCTGAAGATATGTATGTAGATGAACATGTGGAGCTGTGGTATTAAACAATCTGTGGGAATGATATATTCCAGGGGTTGGCAAACTCCACCCATAGGCCAAGTCCAGCTTGCCACCTGCTTTGTATGATCCGTAAGCTGACGGGCGGTTTTTAAAGTTTGGAAATAGATGGAAAACAAGAGAACAGTCTTTCATGACACCTGAAAATCATATGAAATTCAAATTGCAGTGTCCATAAATGAAACTTACTGAAACAACGCCATACCCATTCTTACCTCTTGCCCAAGACTTCTAGCAAACCATGTAGCTCACAGAGCCAAAAGTTTGTGCTATCTGGTCCTTTGCAGAAAAGGCTTGCCAACCCGGATCTGATCAAATGCAGAGAAATGGCTTCCTTGTAAGGGAAGCCGAGGAATGAGACCCAGTGGAGTATACTAGGGGCATCAATGATATCTTATCTTTTGAGATAAGAAAGTAAAAGACAAATCCACCAACCCCCCCCCCCCATTCTATCATAGGTGTTATTATGAATCCCAGCTACCAGATAAAAAAGTGAAGCTTCGGGGGTGCACAGGTAGTAAGTGTTGGGAGAGAATTGAAACTCAGGGCTGTCACGACATGTAGCATGGTTGCTGTTTTATCGATGCAACTAAAAGACCCTTCTAGAATTCTTTCCCATAGTGCTGTTTATCTTTGCTGAGACTTGACCATATTTGGGATGATTCCTCTCTGACACAGTTTGGTTTGTCATTGATACTAATATTTCCTCGGTTTACCCATAAGGAAACTGAGCCTCGGAGAGCAAGCGTAGGTTCTCTGCTTTGTGTGTGGGAATGAGTGAAGGCTGGGGAAGCCAGGGGCTTGGCCTGATATTCTGGTTGCTGGGACCTATCTGCCTTTGCTCTGTAAACATCAGATATCTAGAGCATTCGGATGGGGCAGGACAATCATCATGAAGCAGCAGTTGCAGGGTATTTATCAAAGCAGGGCGTGGTTTCCTTGGATGTGACTCAGAACATTCATGGCAGTTATTCTCTTTGTAAGTGGGAGTTACTTTTCTTTTCCTCATGAGGCATTTGAAACAAAGTTGGAGCAGGACAGCCATGGGAGGGAAAGACTGATGGAAAAGGCAGGGGAAGTGGGGACAGAATGGGCACTGAGTTTGAAGACAGGCCAGTTCAAGGGAGCTGGCAATCAAACAGAGGAGGGACTGAGAAACCAATTACTTGCTATGGTCAGTTGGTACAAGTTTGCTTTCTCTGGTAGTCAGTGATTGAATGGAGCAGGGGCTTGGTGCTCAAAAGCAGTATCTACAGATTTGTCAAAGGGGTTTGACCTAAGGTGAACACCCTGGCTGGGATTTGCAGGTAGAATTACTTAAATTACAGGCAACAGACACCCAACTCAAAGTGGAAGTAAATGAAACAGGGGAATTATTGACTCATGTAACTGGGAAGTTCAGAAGAATCTGGGATACAGGTATAGATGGATGCAGGGGCCAGTACAGGTTGTCAAGAATCTATCTCAGTCTCCATCTCTCATTTTCCAACAGGCAGGCTGTCCCAAACTCTCAGTTATCAGCTGAGATGAGGAGACATGGTCTTTTTAGATGACATTAGCAGAATCTATCGGGGAGGATCTGGTTGACTGGGCCTGGGTCCATAGATCCTTATTAGAAGGCTTCATGAAGGAGAGGAGATAGGTATCTACTTATCCAGGTATGTTGAAGGAGAAGAGATGCAGCACAGGCAGTGTGAGTCTCAGGTCCTCTTAGCCCACCTAGCCATGAAAATGGGGGTGATTTTGGTGATTAGCATGCTACCTCTTTATTGCCTCAGTATCATCTGCACAAACTAGAAAATATATGGAGACCAAACCCAAATTCTCTGGGGACAGATAAGCTCCCCAGGCCCTTGGTGGGTGGGAGGGGGCTGAGAGCTTCCTTAGAGTGTGTGGTCACTCCAGGGAAAACTCTGGCCATGTGGAAGTCTGTCCTCTCCTCTCCTTCCTTCCCTTTCAACAGGGAGGAGCTGCTCCTTTGCAGGAACGTGGAAGACAGGAGGTCTGGGTTTGAGGAGGCTTTCCTTATGCAGTAGAGTCTACACCTTTGGTTCAGGTCTTCCGTTCGCCCCACTGTCACAGTCCCAGGATTAACAGTTCATACATTGTCTGGAAAACCACCTTGCAGGATCTTCGCCTCCCTCGGTGGTTGCAGAGTTCTCTGTGCTCTTCCTCTGGGCTTGGTTGGAGGTCTTCCCCCATCTTGGCACCTCCACCTTGAGCCCTTTCTAGAGAGCTACGTGGTCAAGTCCTGGCTGCTGCCATGATGGCTGTGAAGACTCCTTGCCCTCAATCTTCCCCTGCTTCTCCCAGCCTAAATGTCCCTCTTTCTCCCTTCTGCCCTTGGAAGTCTTTTCTTCCTTTAAGGCTTAATTTCAAGTCTGACTTTTTTCATAATCTGAACTTCAAGAGTGTTTCTGATTTATAATGCCTCTCTTAATTTTCCAGATAGTTCTCTATGTATGTGCATTCCCTGTATGTTCTTACCTCTGTGTTAAACTTTGGGACGGCAGGTGTTGTGATGGTTTTCCCTCCTCTTCCCTCTGCTCACTTGAATACTCATCTTAGAGTGAGGCGCAAAAAAATACTTGCTTGTTATGGTATCTTTTCTTTTTGTTCTTTTTGGCCTGGGATTGAACCCAAAGTTCTTTATCACTGAGCTGCATCCTCAGCCCTTTTTATTTTTTTATTTTGAGACAGGGTCTCACTGAGTTGCCAAGACGAGCCTTGAACTTGCAATCCTCCTGCCTCAGCCTCCTGAGTCACTGGGATTATGCCACTGCATCTGGCTATGTTGATGGAACTCTTTACTCAAAAGGTACCTTAAAAGGAACCTGAAGCATACAGAAGACAGAGCAGCAGTGCTAAGGTGGCAGGACGGGCAGGGGTGCCACCAGGCTGATCCTTTCCCTGCCTTGTTGCTGGCTCCCTGTCCAGACTCCTATGCACTCTGGTCCAAAGCAGCCTCAGGGAGGCCTTGGGGATTGACCCATGGGGGTGCTCACTGTATATCTACTGAGTTGAGTGATCTATCGATGTGGATGTTCATGGCAGATAGTATCTTCAGCTTGGGTCCCTGGCATGGTCTTCTTGGGGAGCAGATCCAGTCTGCTGAGTGGAGTCCCTAAATGCAACAGGAGTTTCCTTACCTGCTAGTCACTCTAGGCCAGGGCTTGGCAAACTTTTTCTATAAAGAACTGAATAATAAATCTTTTAGGCTTCATGGGCCATATGGTCTCTGTCACAGCTACTCAACTCTGCTTTTGTAGCATGAAAGCAGCCCGAGACAATTCATAAATGAATAATTGTGGCTGTGCTCCAATAAAACTTCTTACCCAACAGGAGGCAGATCAGATGGACCAATGAGCCATAGTTTGCTGACCCCTGACCTGGACTAAGGATTTTGTTGGGGCTTCAGGAAGGCCCTTTATGACGACCAGGAAAAGGAGACCGGTAGGTCAGTGTTGTTGCAATCTCCACCAGCACTGGCCCTCTGTCTAGAATGTCTCAAATTATGTTTGCTCCTGTAAGGTTCAGAAGAGCAAAAGAAAGCCACTGAGTCTCACTTGGAGGGTCTGTCATTCTGTCACTTCCTTGGAATTTTGAGCCCCTATGTTAGTTGGATGCTTCTAGTTTATAGGAACTATAACACAATCCCATCATTTAGGTGCTAGGGGATTACTGAAAGGATACAGGGAGGTAAGGAAGAACAGAGGACTCAGTAGCCATAGCTGGGCTACATGAAGGACTGGACTCTTGTTCATGGTCACCTGGGATCTAATAGGAAAGGTGTATAATCTAGTGACTACAACCCCATGTTCCATCATGAAGCTGCCTGGGTTCAATTCCAGCTCTGCTGTATCACCTCTCTGGCCTCAGTTTCCACCACCTCAGTATAATCGGGATAGTAGTAGCCCTGACTGCATAGGGGCCTTTGCAGATTCAGAGATCATGGGCAGCAGGGCCTTAACAGGGCCAGGCACAATGTCATGCTCAAGGAGTATTGTCACCTGTGGTGCCACAAACAATGTTGTTATGAGTACTGGGTGTTCACAGGGGCTCTGCCCCACAGGCACAAGTCTGTTATTGCCCACTGTCATGCCGGGTAGCTGGAGAGACTGTTACTATTCTCTGTTCAGCTATATCTACTATTACCTGCTGGCGGTGGCTCCCTGTGTCTCTGATGTCTCAAGAGAAGATTTGATTGGCTCCAGAATGTCTCCCAGTGCTGAGCAGTTCAGTGGGCAGTTTTCACCGCAGGCCACCTTGTTAGCCTCTTTGCAGCTAATGAAGGAACCTCTTGTTTGGCCAGTTATGGCCAGGGCTACCCACAAGAGAGGGCAGGAAGGAATCTTGGGGAGACTTTCCAGTGTGATAGACTCAGGGACTCTGTGTGCCTTGGGAGCCCCTCCTGGGTTATATGAAGGGCTCTCTCTCTATCTTACACTACAAGGCTTTTTATGGTTGGGATCCAGCGTTCCGGATTCCCCCAAAGGCTTATGTGCTGAAGGCTTGGTCTCCAGTGCAGCGGTGCTTCGAAGTGGTTCATAGCTGATAGGACCCACCAATAGGTTCATAGCTGAGTGGACTCGAAAAGGTAATGGAAACTGTAGGAGGTAGGACCCAGTTGAGGAGTGGGTTCTTGGGGACTTGCCATTGGGGACTATCTCTTGTCCCTAGACACTTCCTCCTTCTTTCCGTGTCCTGACTGCCATGAGGTAAGCAGCTCTGCCCCGCCATGACTTCATGCCATAATGTTTTGCCTTACCACAAGCTCATAGCAATGGAGCCGGGTGACCATGGCATGAAACCTCTAACACTGTGAGCCAAAACAAATCTGTCCTCTTCTATGTTGACTTTCCCAGGTATTCATCACAGTGATGGAACACTAACAACACAAGGGTTCTTTCCTGGTTCTTCTGGGCTTCCTTTTTGCTTTTCTTCTTGCAGCCTGGAGCAGAAATTAATTATCTATATTGGGAACTAGAAATGTTGGTCTCAAAGCAAATTTTCCTGGGGTGGGTCCTCTTAGAGCAATGCCTCTAGATTAATGAAATGCAGAGGAGTGACTTTGAAACCCACCCGTGGGAGCCCAAATTCTCCTATGTGAGTGTCCTTCCCCAAGATGGCCCCTCCCTTATTGAAATGGAAATTGGAGGTAAAAGAGGGTGCTCGGAAGATCTTTAAAATCTACTCATTCTCAGAGAATGTCCCTTTGTGAACATATAGGGGTAGAGCAGCTATTTTGTAGGTTTCGGTACTGGCCTCTTGGATATCCTTTAGGGGACTGCCTTTAGAAGATCTGTTCTGAGACTCTTGGTGGACCTGAAGTAGGGTATCAGTGAAAGCTTCAGAATCCTTCCTTTTATTTCTTCAGCAAAGTCCCAGCCTGTTGACCTTTGGGTCCCTGTGCCGAGCCTGGCTCTGGATTTATCTACCCCACTGGGGCCAGATGCCTGACTTGTTAGCCATGCTGAATGGTTTTATTTGTTTTTGTTGTGCATTTTTATCATTTTTGTTCATGTGTCTGGAGGCTTTCCTTGGAAAATGATGGATGCGTTTTCATAAATCAAAAAATAAATGAGAAAGTATATAAAGGCAAAAAATAGACCCAGGCCTGGAATTTGCCACTAGGAGCTGCTAGCTATTTCCCAGGGAGAATGTACTTTTTGATTTTACAAGGTCAGCTCCTGACTTACTTCATAAAGCACGGTTTTTGGAGCATTTTCTAATAATAATGATCACAGTAATCATGATGACAATTCCAACTGTGCCTGCTAGAGTGCTAAGTGCTTTTTATGCATAATCACACTTAATCTCACAGCAATCTGAGGAGCCAGATTCTATTATTATCCCCATTGTACAGATGAGTAAAGAAAGATTCAAATGGTTTTGTAACTTAACCAAATTTCCCATGGTTGGTAAAGAGTGGGATAGGAGTGCAGGTTTCTCATGCTTTTGATGGATACACTCTTGTTTTAGTGCTTGTTGGAGGTACTGAAGGGCTGTGGGTGTGGCTGCTTTTACCAGCTCTGCTGGGGAGCAGGTGGCTGGGGACTGGTGAATAGACAGCTCCCAGATTGGGAGGGGGGTGTTCATGGGCAGACGCCGTTCTCATCAGCTCCATTCATAGACTACCCCTGGGCCAGAACACCAACCTTGTGGGTAGCACATTGGGGTGGTTTCCCACGACAGTTTCCCCATATCACCTGGAACAAAGTCACTCTCTCCCTCCCCCTCCCACACTCCCTGTTTCATTTCCTTGAGTCAATCGAGACTCCCTTTCCTTCATTGTAATTCTCTAGGACTAAGCCACAGGGTTGGGGTCTATACAAACCAGAAGACAATTGCTGAGAGTCCACACATTGTCTCTACTGGTCACAGTCCTCTGGTTGTAAGAAATAGAACTACCACTGAGACAAGCTTAAGAAGAAAGCAGGGGTGGGGTGTTAACTGGTTCATGTAACCAGCAGAGAGTGGTTCTTCTTCCTGAGGAAGGATCCTGATTTTCCTGCTCAGTCCATGTAATCCTTTGCCAGTGAGAAGTGCAAGGAACCTGATGGGTACAGGCAACAAGCCCACTTCTCTGGCAGGGGAATGGATGACTATGATGGGCTGTGGAAGTGAATCAAAGTGAAGGAGGAAGAAGCCACAGAAAAGGAGGCGCCTGTTCCTGTCTAGGGCATTTCTATTGCTTTTCTTCTGTTCTATGCCTCCTACTATAGTTTGGATCTTGAATATCTCCAAAGGCCCAATGTGTTTAAATGCTTGGTCACCAACCTGTGGTGCTACTGGGTGGTGGTGGAACCTTTAGGAGATGGGGTCTAGTGGAAGCCCCTTCTCTTTCTAGCTTTCTGCTTTCCTGCTTTTACAGCTTTTCCTGTGAGGTGAACAGTCCTCCTCCACCATATGCACCCACCATGATGTACTGTGTTGCCACAAGCCCAAAGACAACAAGGCCAAGTGACCATGGACTGCAACTTTTGAAACTGTAAGCCAAAATAAACTTTTCCTCCTTTAAGTTGATCATCTTAGGTATTTTGTCACAGCGAGGGAAAACTAACACAACTCCTTTCTTTGGGCTACAATGGGTTGGCCAAAGGATTGTTTCGAACAATAACAACATACATAGTTTTGCAAAACATTCTTTTGCAATTTTATAAGAGTGAGTAAATGGGCTAATTAGCCTGATCACTTGCTATTTCTTCATTTGTATGGCACCACCTGGCCCAGAATGTGTCACCCCTTTTGAATCCCGGGCAATGAGATAGGTAATTGATCACCTTAACAAGACTTCCAATTAGAGACTACAAGATCCTGCCCTGGAGGTCTAGCAAAGAGACCCTCACCTTCTTGACAGGGAAGATGAAGTTTTGGAGACTTTCTAAGTAAAATATATTTTTTTAAAAAGCAATAACAAAAACAAAAAGAAAAGAAAACAAACTTTTAGTAACCATCATGCACCTGTATAGACAGCCTTTCTCTCTTGCTTCCTACCTGCTGACGGCATCAGCTACTCAGCTATACCGATTCAGCTAAGCAATTCAGAACTTGACCAGATCCCCTCTTATACTGTTCCAATTTTTCTCATGGGTGAATTTGTCTCCCTAAAGGTATCATAAACTCTAAGGACAGGAAGCCTATCTTCTGTTTCTCTTTGCCAGACATGTGGTAGGTGTTGATAAGTCTTCTTTGGTTGGGGAGTTGTAATTGTGATTGTGTGTGTGTGTGCTTGTGTATGTGTGTGTGTATTCAGGGTGGGTATGGGGCTGGCAATGGCAAGTAAGTGCTCTGAGATTCTCCTAGCACTGAGCTGTTGGGAACACCTAACTCACCTGTACCCAAGTTTCAACTCTTGGGTGAGGTGCTGTTTTCTAACTGTGCCCATTTCCAACTGCCCCTTTCCTGTCATCGTGCGTTGGAAATGCCACTCTTCTCTATCATGGCTTTATATTTATAAGGAACCAACCTGAGGCCAAACAGTTCTGGCAGTTATTCAAACCTAGTTCCTACCAGTAACTTCCGGAGGTAAAAGGATAGTTATTAAACCTGGTCTGATCTTCTGGCTTCTCTCCAGCCACATTCCAGCCATGGCTAATTTTCTGTTCATTTGAAATTTATCAATAGGTAGATGTCATGGGGAGGGTGTGTGGGGAGAGTGAGGAGAGCAGAAGGGAAGAGGAGAGATCTGTCCCTGACAACGTATCGCCTGCTTTCTTCTGATGAACATTAGTGGGTTCATAGAATCTGATGTGGCCACATGAAAACATGCTTCAGAAAAAGTACTCTGTCAGTGTTTTGAGGCTTTTCCGTTGGGGAGGGTGGGAAAGTGGTGGTCACTGGTTGTTCTTAGCCTGGGCTGGGGGAAAGGGAAGTATATGTGAGTCTCTGATAATTCTCTTCTCTTTCTTCCCCTCATTTTTGTTCTTCAATAAATCACTCAGGACAATCTGCTTCTCTTTAGTGGTGTGTTTTCCTAGGGTTCAGCCTTTGTTTGAAATTCTAGAACAACAGCGTTGCAGTAAATATGGTCAACCTAAGTGTAATTATGCTGGTATGTCAACTTTGCCCCTCAGAGTCGGGTCTGCTCTGGTTAACCAGAGGCCCCCCTGACTCCGTAACAAGACCTCCTGCAGGACCCTGTGGAGGGCCGACCCTGAGTCCTGGATCTGAGGGGGTGAGTGAGCCCATAATTACTCATTGTTTAGGTTGGGGCACAGGAGGGTTTACATTAGAGACCTCAGCTGGTACACAGAGGGCGCCTATGGAAAAACTGGGGGGTTCTTCTCCTCCCGAATCCTAGTCCCAGGGCTGCCTTGTCCAAGGGCTTTGGGTTTCACAGACGCCTTCTGTGACTCCACTTTCTGACCACTCCTGATTAGAAGCCTGGATTCCTCCAGTTCCAAGAGACACCCCAACCCTGAGGTTTGGATGTTGAGTCTTTCAGGAATCATAGAATGTAGGTCTTGGAAGGATCTGGAGACAATGGGCTGAGCTGGTGTCTCACAAACCTTAATGTTCACACCAGTCACCTGGAGATCTTGCTCCAACAAAGATTTGAATACAGTGGTGCTGGGATGATTCTGGAAAATCTGTGTTTCTAGAAAGCTCCCTGGTAACGACCTGCATTGGTCATTGGGCTGCACTTGGAAGAGTAGGATTCTAAGCTGTTATTTTACAAAGAATGAAAGGGAGATTCAGAGACCTGAAAGAACTTCCTGGGGCTGAGTAGAGACCTGAACCTTCTTCTTGTCCATGGTGTTACCATGGTACCACACTGGTGCCACTGGCAGGGATGGTGTGTGTCTTAGCAGAGAAAACCCTTCTGTAGATATGGGATCTGATGTCCTGGAGTCCATACCTGGAGTCCTGGAACAGGTGATTTTCACAGATGCTGTGGAGTAGACTTGGATTCTCAGACCTCTCAGGAAGAGCCCATAGGCCTCAGCAGCTGGGAGTCTAAATGGAAATGGATCATAGTAGGTTCCTTCCTAGAGCCTTCAAAGGAGCAGGGGAAGGGAAGGCATATTGGACATGTTGTCTATTAAGAGACATGTGGATTACCAAACCCTAGCCCACTGGGGGCCTATGGGAAATTTCCAGTAGTCAAATGGTATTTGGGGGACAGTATATGTGTCTCCATGGTAGAGACACTGAATTTTTAGTAGAAATTATAAGTTCTTAGGTTCTTTCCCTATTCTCACCTTACTGAGACTATGAGCAACCTTTCCATTGATAAGATAGATGGAGTGTGTTGTCTGTTTGAACCCATAGGTTAGGCCATGATCTCTTCTGAAGTTTATTTTGACCCTAAAGTTAAAATTAAAATTGTAGATTCTGTTATCTGTATCTATCTATCTATCGATCTATCTATCTATTCTATCTACCTACCTACCTACTTATCATCTTTGTTCCTACCTTTACCTTTGTCAAGGTTCCTTAGTATTATATGTAACACTGTGTAATGAAGAATTGATTTTACCTAAAGTGAGATCTGGTTTTTGTCCTCAGCTCCTGGGAGGTACTCTCTAGGCCCTTGGAATGTCTTGTCTGGAAGAAATATCTTTGTTTTTCTGGAGACTTTGACCACAGGGCAGTCTAATAGTGCTAATTATGATAGGTAGTTGGCCACACCATATCAGTTTTAACTTCTAGAAGAACCATGGACAAAGGTATTGACCTGAACCTCCACTGAGGGTTTGGGATGAGAAGTCAGCCATGTTGAGTGTTGTGTAGTTGAACCCCAATAAAAACTCTAGACACTGAAGGCTCCGGTCAGCATCCCTGGTTAGCAATCCTCTGTGTTTATTGTCATACATTGTGATCAGGAAGAGGTGATCCATGATTTCGTGGGGAGAGGAAAACCAGAAGCCTTGATTCAGACCCCCAGGGGACTCGGCCCTTTGTTTTTTTTTTCACCTTGTTGATTTAAATTTGCATCCTCTTGCTATAATAAAGCTAGTCCTAAGTATCATGCATCCCTGAGAACTGTGAATCATTCTGGTGAATTACCAAAACTGAATTATTTGTGAGGACCTCCCAAATTTGTAGCCAGTGCTATGATATGAGGAAGGTCTAGTGGGGTTCTTCCCCCAAACTTTGTGGTTGGCTGAGCTCTTGAAAATAGCAATGTGTCAATTTCACAAATATTCTGGGAAAAACAAACAAAGGAATAAATCTGTTCCTTTGACCAAAGCCTGCCTGGTTGTAGGGTGGATTAAGGAATCCGATATATTGGTTAAGAGCCTCGGCTTAGGAGAAGTATAGAAATATAAGTGGGGTCAGGTATTGCAACTTTCTGGTTGATTTTGTGATAATATTCAAGTCTCTGAGTCTTTGTTTCCCCATCTGCAAAATGTACTAAATGTATTAACCTCAAAGGCGTGTTGAGAGGATGACAAGAAATCATGTATGCAAAGCATAAGGTGAAATTCAGGAAGCACTCCATACATGAGCATTGTAATTAGAGCTATTATTATTACTTATAGCTTTGCTGGTGGTGTGATTTCCCTATTTAGTTACTTGCATACTTATTAATATTGTCTTCTTCAAATAAGTATTTGAGTGGCTTATATAGATGGAAATATGATAGGCTGATAAAATAAACTACCATGAAGTAGAAAAAAATGTATTGGGTGGTTGGTAGTAATGGCGGAAGAAGAGAAGGGGTGCCCTGTGGAGTCTACAAGGGCTGGTCTGGCAGAGGGAAGGGCTGTAAGATTGGGCCTAGCCATCTAAGAGTAGGAGAGCTGTCACTTGAGACACGATGACATGTCTTTATAACAGGGAGCCCAGAGATGAGAGCAATAACTGCCCTGACCCGGATGAAGGGAGAGAGCCAGGACTTGCCACCTTGGACTCATTCATTCATCTCTGTGTCTTCGTGTATTCCTAGTTGGCAAGCAGAGTGCTCATGAATAGAGCCTGTGCCACGCTATGAAGAGGTAGGGGAGAGAGGAGAAGTGGCATTAGTTTCTGGAATCCTTCCTACTCATTTCTTCTACCTACTCTTTCTCTTCTTTTGTCAACTCTTGCTAAGTCTCTCTAGAGGCGATAACCTCTCCATTATTTCCTATTTTCTGCTGGTGTGTTATTTGAGAACTAGGAAGTTGGTTGATAAGGTTCTGGACCTTGTCTTTCCATCTGTTTTGATGATGATGAGGAATCTTCTTATGAATTAAAAGAACAAAGTGATAGGGATAAAGACAAACCCACTGATAAACAGGGAGTGAAACTTAAATGACATGAAACAACAAAAGCCCCATCCCAAACCCTCTGCTCACATCCTAGAGGAGAACTGCTTGCTACGCCAGAAGCTCTCATTATGCACTCCAGAGTGCATAGCTAGGGGCAGACCCCTGAATCAGATGTGTGCGTCTGAATCACGACTCTGATACTGACTAGAAGTTTCCTTAACCTCACCAACATTTTAGATTTCTTACCAGTAAGTTGGGGATAACAATAATACCTATCTCCTAGGTTCTTGGAAGGAACATGTGACTTAGTAACATAAAGAGCCATTAGATTTCAGTGTCATCGGTGTTTTAATACCAAAAAAAAAAAAAAAAAAAGGAATAAAGACTCTGTATTAGGGCATTTCAGTCTTTTGATCACATAATGCTTGGATTGCATAAGTTGACCACTGGCATGTTGGGATCCCTCAGAATTTAAACCAGTGGGCTGAGAATCAGGCAGAACAGATAAAAACTTGGAAAACAATAACTTTTTGTGATTCACCAAATCTGATTTACAGTTGGAATGTGCATGGCACAGATCCTGTTTGGTTAAATAATGGAAACCAACATTCTCATGCATTTGGCAATAATACATTTGAGGTACTGGGGATGAATAGTCCCTGGTTTGATGGTCTAGGTTGAGATTTCCCAGGCTTCTCTTTGAACTTGACCTTTAACTGCTGAATCATGAACCTGAACAGAGTTGAAAAGACATCATGGAGAAAGCTGTGATCAAACATCAAGACTGAGCTATGGGACTTTGACTTAATCACAACTTTCGTGAGCCTCAGTTTTTCTATCTCTTAAATGAACTGCTTTCTTCATAGAGTTGCTAGGAGGACTACATGAGATGATGCATTTGCAATGTTTTGGAAGTGATTAAGGATAATGTGAGTGTTTATTATTGTTTTGTTCTTGAAATGAGTTGACTCATGTCATCGCTCCTAGAATGACTCCCAGACAGGTTCATTGCCTTGCCCAAGATGAATTAGAGGAAAGATGCCATGTGCCTTAGGGCTACTACTGGGCTGAAATTAGCAAACATCTCCCACCCTTGTCCAGCATGTGGGTTCGATTGCTTTCTGATCAGGAACAGACGCTTGTGTTCAGCCCATGGATTTTGTCTGCTTAGTTCAACTCTAAGGATCTGGCCTACGTGTTGGGTTTGGTTCCATTATGTGTGCAACATCTGATTATTTTTTGTGACTCAGGTCATTGTAAGCCTGCTTCTTTCACAAAATGCTTAGCCTTCATTCTGTCTGTCTCAAAGGGAAGTTTGAAAATAAAGACAACTAAAAGATTAAAAGTAGAAGTACTCCTTGTACAGCATTTCCATTCTGGAAGGAAGAGAGCATCATGATTAAGCACAGAGACTCCTGGGTCAGGTGCCTGTGCCTGACTTACAGCTCTGAATCTCTCCACCAGGTCACTTAAACTCTCAAGGCCTCAGTTTTCCCATCTGTAAATTGGGGATAACAATAGTATCAGGGGTTGCTGTCAGGATTAAATAACTCAATAATATAAAGAAATTCACAAAGCGCTAGGTCCAGGTGGGAGCTCTGTGAGTGGGTGTTAGCTCTCAGAGAGTTGGACATGCCATTTATGTCCCCTTTGAATGCAAGATTCCTGTAGATGCAAAGGTGTTTGGAACCCTTTGGATTCTATTTTTCTGTTAAGTCACTTAGCAAGGGGACAATTGGCTAAGTATCACCAAAATGTGGGGGAAAAGGTATTTAAAGATAAATTCCCAGGTAACATCTCTTCCTAGAGACTAAAAGGCAGGTTTGTAACTACATGAACTTACCAGGGAAAAAGGCCATTAACAGGTGAGTGAGCACATAGAATATTCTGTTCTTGAGCCATGATAGCTGGCGTCTCTGCCCATGTTTGAGCAGAGATGGACAAGGTTATGCTCAACTGTAGGTTGAGCAGTGCATTCCACCTTTTGTTATAAAGTCTGTCTTCCTAGGTGCTGAGGGGATGCTGTCTCTTCTCTGACATGTTCTTCAGAGTTCAGTGCAGGCAGGCAGCACTGAACTATTCCTGTTCCTATTTTCTAGAACAGGAATCTGAGACCTAGAAGTACAATATATTGATTGTCTTCAGCATAAGTACCAACAGCGGTTGCATTTTTTTGAGATGAGTAGGGACAGTTTTGGAGACTTCTTGGTGGATAGAGATCCCACTTGGAGGAACTTCAGAAGGGTTCCTGGGAAAGCACTTTGGCCTGGTTTAGGAAGGTTCGGTTGTTGTTCATTAAGGTTGTTTGGAAGAAAATTCAACCAGTGGAACCCACTGGACACAGCATTACCCAAAGTACACTAATGTCAATGGCACAGCATTCAGTTCAGGTGCCCGGAGTCCCTACTATGTGCTGGAGTTGGGTATCCTAGTTGGCCCAGAAGCATAGAGAACAGGATGGGATGAGCAGGGGACCAGGAGCTCTGGGTCCATGTGTCTCCTGGCTGGGGAACAGGGCCCTGGGCACATGCCCCGGGAGCTTTGTGCCTGTCAAACAAGGCTTCCAAGAAAGCTCTGCATTGCTCTAGCCTCCCTTCTGGAATTGTTTTTATTATTCTTCATAAAGAAAATACAGTTTTGTGTATTTTTTTCTCTTTCCAAACACACAGGTGAAATTTGCCCACTGCAGTTTAAGGCTCTGGACCAAAAAAAGGAGAAAATGTCATCCTACTCATTTCTTATTGGCAACAATAGTTGAGGTTGGGTGGGTGGGTGTTGTCCAGGTACCATGTAGCATGGTATTCTTGGAAACTAGGCACATTAGGTCCGAGTCTTAACTTTTCAGATCCAGGAGCTGTGTGAACATTGAACTTCATCGGTTCACTTAGCAAGCCCTCCTCTCCCTTTTGCTCCTCATCCTTTCTAGGAGAGTTGCTATTTTCTGAAAGGATGTTTTGAAACAGCTGAGGACCCTGTAGTATATGCCCTGATGGTTGCACACTCCCCCCTTTGAGATCCGGATGCTCATTGCCCAGCTGCGGAGAGACTGTTGGCTGCTGATGGCTCGCAGCTGTACTTTCTCTGGACCCAGCCCTGGAAGAAGGAAGCAGCCTTACTCAATCTTACTCCCTCGCCCCAGGGACAACCTGCTTCCAATTAGCTGATGTGGGCATAGGAAAGCATACTCCATGGTCTTCACTTGCGACAGTTCAGAAGGGAGTCCCAGCTCTAGAGCTCCCTGCAGGATGGGCTGCAGTCTTTGCAAACACACCACTGTTCAACTCCCAACTTGCCTTTCCTGCTGTCCCCTCCTCTCACTGCTCCCTAGAGTGCTCCCTGTTCCATTTACTCATGGGGACACTGAAGTAGTAACACCTCAGAGGCTGGAGGGGTGGGTTGGGTGTTTGCTGAGATCTGGGGCAAATCCTTTCCTGTCCTGCCTCTCACTCAGGGCTGTTTTGAGGCTCAACTGGGTCGATGAATATGGCTGTATAAAGCAGAATGTATGTAAATTTAAGAGAATCGTTGAGGAAATACATGGTTTATTTGCTTTTAATAAGCTTTTCAAATAAACATCTTTCTGGAGGTCAAATGCTTATATAATGCAGTAGTGCCAAGATGGATAGACAGGGATAAAAAGAGGCTACTTGGCTCTGGGGCACTGTTTTCCAAAATGTGTTTTTAGGAGTTGTAAGCACAAGAGATGTTGCTTTGAAAAAAAGCTGTATATACATATGTATGTGTGTATGTTTTTATGTGATCTATTTATTTGGGAAATAGTGCATACACATTTGGGCAAGGAATACTATAAAAGTGAATTCTTAAATAGAAGAAAATAAATCATAAATTATATAATTGTTAAAAACACTGACAAATGCCACAACATGCTAAAATATAGAAAGCTAATGTAATATTTTTACTTATGAATTTCTTGATATATTTCTGTAATGCTTTCCCTTCTGTATGTGTTCACTTCTTCATATTACAATAATTTTGTAATATTTTCTACAGAGAGAATAAAAAGATGATTTAGTGTTTCACATGGTTGATGGAAATTTGTCTTGCATTATGGATAATTAAGAAAATGTCAGCTTGGTTGTTTATTTTTGGTAATATCATGTAAATTTTTAGGATTGTTGACAAATTTGGGACAACTTCAATCAAGTTTCCTTTATAGGTGAGCTGTAAGTTTTCAGGATGTTTCAAATTTTCTGGTGCAGTAATTCATCTTCCTGCACTTTAAATTGATGATGCTCATTAACCAGGTCTTGAAAGGGCCCCATCTAGTGAGGGGTCTTGACACTGAAGGTTTACTCCCTCCAAGGTAAATTTGCCCTATAGAAGACCTTCCTGTCCATCTCCCAAGTATTTATTTAGAAAAATGTCAAACCAGAGGACACGTCAAAAGACTGTACAATGAGCACGTGCACCATTCCCTAACATTCACCAATGAACGTTTGGTACATTTATTTCATTCTCTCCTTCTCCCTATACACACACACACACACACATACACACACACACACACACACAAACACACACACACATACATGTTTAGGCTATATTTTCTAGGAACAGGGACATTTTCCTACATAACCACAATATTGCTTATCACCCCCCCCCCATAAATTGAACATAGATATAATCATATTATCCAGTATTCACAATTCCCAACTGTCATCAAAAGGTTTTCCATAATTTTTCTTTTCCCTTCCTGGTTCTTTCTTTTTCTTTCCTTTCCTCTTCTTTCATTTCCTGGTTCCCCATGTCTTTTTGTCATGGCCCTAATAGTGTTTGATTACTTTCTGGTTCACAATGTTGTGAGGTTTGGGCCTCAGATCTAGAATCAGCCATTCTCTAGATTAGGGATTGCCTTCTTCCAAAGACAAATCCCTTATTAACATCTGGTAGATGTTGGGATGCCACACTCTATAGAAGAACACTACCCTGCTGAATCTGGTTCCTTGTCCCTTTCTTGGTGAGTCAAGTCCTGGGGTTTGGTATTTAAGTTCAGGGGAGCTACTGATGCAGGCAAAGCCTGGGGACTTTGTCAGAGATGCAGTGGGTCCATGGGAAAAGGTTTACTCTGCATATCCTCTAGTTTTCTCTTGTCTACTCCTCCAGAAGCTGGGGGAATGGAGTGAGGAGAAAGTAGACCAGAGAGATAAGCTATAGGAAAGGAGGAAGAAAATTCTGGAAGCTTTTCACAGCCAAATACCCCCTCTTCTGCATAATGGCCAAGCCATTGTTTTGGGTCCTACCCAGTATCACCTGTCAATGCATTAGGTTAATGTGTTTAGATAGCTGAGAAGACATTCACATCTGTGTCTCTCTCTGGGCCTATAATGGGAACCCACGAAGAACAACTTGCAGCTTTGCCAAGGCCTTCAGCCATGAGTTTGGACATTGTCCAGAAAGAGCAAAAAGTTTCTCCTACAACCCCTGGGAGGATAGCCTTGGAGACTAGATAGCACATTCTGAGTGAAGGAGAGTCAGCAGGCCTGTGTCCTGAGGGGGCAACTAAGTATGACAACCAGGGTTGCTTCCCTGGAGTCTCTACAGAGTCATTAATAAGTTTCTTTGGAGAACTGTCCTTTGAAAGAGCTCCTGGAGTGGAGCTGATTAAGAAACCAAGGCTGTGTGAACTGGCTGAGGAAGTGAGGAACACTGGAGATGCCACCCCAGGTGTGTGTCTAGAAGCCCCAGAGAGGCCCTTGGTGAGCACTGATGAGGTGGAACTGGTCACTACCGAGAACTTCCAGGAGTGGCATAGGACATGGGAAGCCACTCCCAGATGATGTCACAGGTAGGAGCTTATGCTGACACCAAGGACCTTGACAGGAAGCCCTTCCACAAGAAGCACAATTTCCCATTTTTCTCTTGCCTGGGCAAATGGCCGAGGGAGGGAGTTGGAAAATCAGTTAACCTTTCTCCAATGTGATCTGCTTACCTATAAACCAGGAGATCAGATGGCTGGTTTTCATGCCCTTTATTTCTTTCTTAAATCAGCAAAATGAAGCCTTCTGTGGAAGCCCAGCTAGGCAGAGGTATAGCTGCTACCCTTGAAGAGGAAGTTGGGGCCCCAAAGCCTTCCCAGAAGCCCCACCCCTCACCTTCCTCCACCCCTCAATGGCCCCTGAAGAAAGTTTGATTTTTTATAAACAGATTCTATCTGAGATAAAAACAAAGGTCTGGAAAGTTGCCCTCATTCTAAATTTGCAAATGTAGGCAGAAAATAGATTATTTGAACTCCTGCATGGTCCAAGTCTGGATGTGCTGTTAAGGAGGCATAGGAAGCCCTTCAGTGCCATGTGTTCAGAGAGTTGGGGAAGATGGCCAGGGAGGAACCTGGAATCACTAGGACTGTTGGCTCTGATCAGGACTAAGTAGACCAGAGAAACCTTTGTCCTGTGACTGTAGGCCTCAACTATGGGAAATCAAGGGGCCACTGGGTCAAAATCTGAATGTATCCTCCATGTCTGCTAAAAGCTTCATCATTTCTGCTACCACAGGGTCTGTGTTAATGCTGCACAGGATGTCTGAAGCTTTCCTAGAAAATATGAGCAATTCTGGTACTTTTGAGAAATTCTGTCCTGTCCAATTCTTATTTTAGAAGAGGATCCATTCATTCTATTTTTGCACCAGATCCATAAGGAGTATAAGAATGCTAGATAGGACCTTACATTTCTGGAAGGCTTTAACTTTCAAAGAATATCCCATCCTCTCATTTCATCCTCCCAACAAATCAGAAAAACAGGCAGGGTAGGTGTTAGACTCATTTTTCTGAAACTTAAGAGATGGCGAGAGACTTGTTCCCACATGACTGGCACCTGTGATCCTGGGATGAGATTTTTCTGATGCTGCTAAACCAGCTCCAGATGGCCAGTATGGTCTAGATAGTGGATCAAATGCAGGTGCTTAGAAAAGGGTTTGTTGCTGTGGTTTCTGTTGTGGAAAGTTAGCCACAGGCATTGTTGAGGGTGGAATTACAACTCCTTTCCAGTTCCACTAATGCCTGCTCCAGGCTCTGAACTGTCTAGCACAGCTTGGGATCCATTGGGGAGAATAGTACCCACCCGCTCTCCTACCTAGGCTTTAGTTGTAATTGCTTTTCCTATAGCTCCAGCAGCAGGATGTGGCAAGAGTCTACAGACCTGAATATGACTCCTAACTCTACTGCCAATGGATCATGTGTTCTGGGAAACTTTGTGGCATCTCAAAAGTTATTGGATTACATCAATGTTTCTCAAAGTGCTATGATGGGTCCATCTGTGGTACAGTCATGTGTGTGTGTGTTCCAAGCTTCCCTCCAGCCACTGTATTGAAATCTCTGGGCTGGGTCCCTGTCTCTTCTGGTGATTTAGAGTCATACTCAGGGTTGACCACACTAGGCTGGAGACTCCTCAAGTGTCCTTCCAACTCTATGTCTCCTTTCAGAATAACCCCCCAAACTTGACTCAGTTTCTGTAAGGAATGGAGGTCCTTGATTTAACTATAAATTTAAAGTTTCAGTTAGACTTGTCAAAACTTTCCTGAACTTCATACAGGTTCAAATGCAGCTTGAGAAGGCATCTCCTGAGCTTGTTTCCAGAAATGATGTCCGTTCTGAAACTCTGCTCATGCCAAGCAAAAGTTAGGAGGATGGTCTTGCCTCTGATTAAAGGCAGAAGAAATCACTCGACCAGGGAGATACCTCTTTCTTTTCTTGCTCTTTTTTAGCCTAGTGCTCCCTGATTCTAGTGCTGTCTGGATCTTTCACTCAGGGGAAGAGTTCAGTCTTCTTTCCATTTTCCTGAGAAGAACATGGCTGGAGCAAGCTTATACTACAGACCGCATAAATGAGACCAGAAGCACTGAGATGAGGAAGAGGCCAGCAAGAGAGTCACATTTAAAAATGTAATAATAATTGTTCTGTGTATTCCCATGGTGTGTTAAAAGATTTCACCCATTATAACGTCTGGCTTCCAAATGGAATATGATATTGTCTTGTACTCAGGTTGCATGTAAAAGCAGTTGTAATAGCTTAAAGTGTGAGTCTTAAGAATAGACTTCTGGACCAGTGTTAGGTAGTTTATGCTTATGAGCTTGAGTTTGGATATTTTAATACACCAGGGTAGATAAAGTCATCAAATGTGTGATGGAAATAAGCCAGTTCCTAAGAGGAGGTTGTTGTCTTAAAAAATTATTAGAATTTATAGCTTCTGTGGAACATAAGTTCTACTCACCCAAGACTACAGAAGACATGGTTTTGTGATACAGAAATGAGTGACCTGACACATTTAAGACGGAGTGCAGTGTAGTCAAGTGAGTGGGACATCTTGCTGGTTAAACTTTTGATTACCCAAGCTCTCCTTGTTGATTTAGAAATTTATTTGTTAACAAATGCCTGTAAATTATTGCCAGCTGCCATAAAGTGAATTTTAGTTACATTCTTTTCTGATGGCACTCAGAGACAATTGTTTGAAAATGGGTCCTGCTTAAGAAGTGAGCATGATCCATCTGAATAATAGGAGGTGCCCTTTGGAATAAGGAAATAAAACTTTCCCCAACTATTGTTTTAAAATGTTTTTATTAACATGTACTAATGGTGCATTTTATGGGGTTCAGTGTGATATCTCCATACGTGAAGACAGTGTGCATTGATTAAATTCAACCACCCTTTCTCCACCCGCCCACCCTTCCCAATCTCTAGAAATCACAGTTCTATTTTCAGGTTGACTTTTTTTAGCTTCTACATATGAGAAAGAACTTGTTTTTCCATGTCTGACTTATTTCTCTTAACATAATGTCTTTCAGTTCCATCCACTTCACTGTAGAAGACAGGACTTCATTCCTCTTTAAGGCCGAATAATACTCTATTGTGTATAGAGCCCACATTCTCTATGTCCATTCATCTGTTCACGAGCACCTGGGCTGGTTCCATATCTTAGCTATTGCATACCTCTCCTCAGTGTTCTGATTTTTTTATTCTCATGCTTCTTAATTCTTTAAAGATCACACATAGTGGATCTAAGGCCAAAGCTGCAAGTTGTTTTAGTATCCTGGGGATCTTATTCAACACTACTGAGGAGATTCGAGTTTACTTTAAATCGTGAGGCTTGCTTTCCCCTCTCCTCCCTCTCCTGTGCGGTCATTCCACTGCTTACCCATGAGCAACTCCACTGGGGCTGACAACCCAAGAGTCAGCCAATCGGATAACCTGCCTCCACGGGGAAGCAGCTGTCTGATCTTTCAGCTCTTAGTCTCTGCTATGTCAGCTCCTCTCATCCAGTGCTACTGAAATAAACTGGTCAGGTGAAATTAAAGTATTTGAAAAGAGGCCTAACTCAGAGTCAATGTCAGTCTGCAGAAGAGGATCACCAGTGTGTGCAGTAGTGTGGGTTGCCGAGCCTCTACATTTGGGTTTACTACTGTTAGAATATTTTGCATACTACTGTTCTTTATTTCAAAATCAAGCTACTTTCACAAATAATAGTTCTTTTAAAAGTTTCTGGGTTTTCCATTGGTTTTTTAAAATGATAAAAGACACATAGCATTATTAATCGTTTGAGAGGTGAACACAGGGAAAATATCACGCATCATTTCTAACACAATTATTGTTTTGTTTATTCTCTTTCAGTCTTTTTTTTTTTTTTTTTTTTTTTAATAAGTGTGCTTTTATTTAGTTGAAACCATGGTGCAATACGGTTTCCAGTCTTTCTCACTTGGCATGTGTCATTTGTATTTTTCCATGTTGCTGTCGCCTTTGCCCTCCTAATGGCAGCATGAGGGTCCACTGCTATGTGTCATAATTTACTTAACCATTTACCTACTGTTATCATTTTGATTGCTTCCAATTTCCCACTGTTACAAATTATATTGTTTTGGGCATCTTTGTGATTATTGTTTTCCCATATTTGCATTATTTGGTGCATTTTTTAAAAAGTGTCAATCAGGAGCATAACAGTGGGCATTACATTTGAAGGTAATGAGAAAATGGGGTACTATTTAACAATTACACTGGGGAAGGGGGGCATTATTGAACAATTTGTAGGAATTATTATTTTTTTTTATAGGTCTTCACTATTTTTTAAATTGAGAGGAGTGTGTAGCATGAAGGTAACAGCTCACTCACAGGTATTCAAACCCCTTAAGACCCCTGTATTCAATCATTCAGAGGTCATGGGAGTTGTTGGGAATCTTCTGTCTTCAGCAACATGATTAAGTACTTTGGTGCTAGTCTTCATTGCTTTATTACAATTTCAGTGCTATATGCAAGTGCATAACAGGTTATGTGCAAGAATGTCAAACCAGAAAATCAGCATATTCTTTGGTCAGCATCCTCTAGGAAGGATACCAGTGAAAATATACTTACCTGAACTTCACCTCAGGTTGTGAGTTTGTGGCAGTCATAGCAATACCATTTTTGTCTTCTTCCGTGTCGGTCAGATGGTGCTTAGTGAGAGTCTGAATGAAGACTGTTTTACATTCCTGAGGCTCTGATGTGCTGGGCACTCATATGCCAAGTACAGGGTTATATAAATTATGGTAACATTCTTTTATTTAAGGGTTGCAGAGGTTTTATTTAATGAAACATGCTTATGACTAACTGGAACACCTTTCTGCCTTTTCCTACTTCTCTGTTTTTTCACTTGAACTCCATTCCCTCAGAGTGAATGTGAAAAGGTGAGTTTGGGGAGGTCAGGAACCAAGGTGCCCAGCAGTGGGTCTCTGTGAACTAATAGCAGAGAAGAAAAATAAGCATTGCATTTTTTAAATGGGGGAAAAATCAGGAAAAAGGCATGCATAAAGGATTTATCCTTTCCATGAAAACATTGATTAATGAAATCTAGTATGAACGGGTGTCATGCCCTTTAAATATTAGATTTCATTACTTAGTGGACGGTAGGCTTCTGAAAGGGAATCCTTGGCCTCTACCATCTCTTTATGGACACAAATGTTTCATGCCCTCGTGGTGATCAAAGATGCAAATGGCTGTGGTAACGGAATCATTGGACAGGGTGAAACGTTGTGCTGGACAGATGTGTTGTCAGGAAAGGGCTTTCACTGATAAAAGGGACAGCTGCCCTCAGGATGGGGGTGGGGGGAGAGGGGACTCAAGCAAGGGGGAAGGAAGTATGCAAGGGAAGGTGACCCAACCACACGAAGTCAGCCCCTCGGGCCCCCAGCTGGGAAACTCCACCAGCTTGCTAGCTCTTCCGGTTCTAGTGGAGCTGGCCAGACATCTGGCCTCTGTTCTAATTAAAGTGGGCAACCCATTTGGTGGCTCCAGTGAAGAAAACAGCAGTGAAACCGTGATGGCTACTGGGTCATAATAAGGCCCCATAATAACTCTTCAAGACTGAGGCTTTGCCAAATTATTTCCATCTCCTAAGGGCCTTTCAATTCAATTCCACTTAGATTTATTGAGTGCCAGCTATATACAAAGCCCAGACACTGACTCTCAGGAAGCCCCTATCTATTGGGGAATGCAGAGAAGTGAACAGTTGACTGGCATGAAAAAGAATGAATTAAAGGCCATGGTAGAGGTTCATACCGGGTTCTATAGCTGTGTAGCAAAGGGAGTCACTTGCTGAGTGAATCTGGGAAGGCTCCTTGGTGGAGTTGGCATTTTGCTCCTAGCTGTGAATTTTGAAGTTAGGCTCTAAACAAACATTCAAGAGAATCAGCATGAGCAGAGAAACAAATTCCTTGAATGGAATTTCCCACCTGGAATTCTCTAGTGTCTTCCTGGGACTAAGATAAGACGCTCATTTTAACACAGTCACGGAATTTCCCACCTGCATAGGCCGCAGCTCAGGCCCTGTCACCACAAAGACTAGGACTTACACAGATGGAACAAGCTGGGAGCCTGGCTTTTCACCTGCCTTGAATTGTTGGAGAAGGATCAGTTTGGCCCCTCAATAGTTGGCTTATGTTTCTGGTCCAAATGGTGCATATGGTAACCTGTTCCTATCAGGAACAATTAAGCCCCAATATACCTAAGTTCTCTCCTGCTAGGTAGTTAACCTGCACTTGGCTCTGTTGGTGGCATTGGCTACAGACAAAGTGAGGGTGCCCATCTCCATGGAAATGAGCCAGTTGGAGCTTTTCCTTAACCATTTTCTTTCCCTTCAGTGCCCCCTCTGATATTCCCCTGCCTTGTCCCTCTTCTCTACATCCTCTCCAAGGGCCAAATAATTGGCTGGCGAAAAGGGGCCGGGATTGAAAAAAAAATCCTGATTTTATCTTTGTCACTGAAGGCAAAAATGATCTGCTATGTATATTTTATAAGAGAATGTACTTTGTTTATAGCTCTACAGTCAGCCCTCCCCCACCGCCCCCTAATAAGCTCATGTCAGAACTCTGAAGCAAGTTTGCTGTAATGGTAGCCTAAAGGACATATTTTGTAAAAATGAAAAATGAACATATTATTTATATATCAATAGTGTAAAAAGCATTGATCAATGCAAGCAGTCTGATGTTCTGCTTCTCTATTTTTCCTCCAACCTTTCTTTGCCTTCTCCTGTGTTCCCCTCCCTTCTTGCAGGTGCCTGTGACACTCCCACCATTTAGAAAGAGAGTTCTAGTCTGTCCTGGTCAGTTTGTGCTGGGATTTGGTCTTTAATATGGAGCCTTCAACGGCTAAGCCTCCAAAATGACTCTCTGACAGCCAGCCATTAATTACCATCATCCGCATCTAATTCATTCATCCCTCTCCCTCTCATGTAGAGGGACAGCTAGGGCTGAGGGCACTCAGGGAAATGTAGGCACGATTCCATGTTCTTTATGCAGAGAGGGCTGCCGGAGACTTTGTTGGATGCAGGGGCTTTAATTGAATTGGCTTGCCAATAAAGCTGTTGTCATTCAGTAAGTGAATTTGTTGTACTACTCGAACCACAGCTGCTGCAGACAGCCCGGAATTTCCTGAAGGCAAGCCAGGCCCTCGGCTTGCCTGGGTTCAGCCTTCTCGATTGATCCCGGAGGCCACGCAGAGACTCTGCCTTCACAGCTTAGTTCTGGCACCCACTTGGATGCCAACGAGTTGCTCAGCAGACTGGGTTTCAGCAGGAGCCCAGCGAATCAGCGGGCTGTGACCTCCAGGGACCTTGTAGGGAAAAGGGAACCCATAGGAATGTTAGGGTTGGTACTTATTGGAAAGGCAAGCCTCACCTACCACAATTGGGTGGGTTTCTTTTTTTTTTCTTTCTTTCTTTTTCAGTTTCCAGACAGATGCTGCCCTTGGCTCCATAGAGCTAGTCATAAGAGAATATGGCTTCCCATTGTAAAAAAGAAATTGAGAATATGACAGTTAATATATTTGTAGAGCCTTATTTAAGAGGTCGAGCAGTATTGAGAAAATACAGCAGCATTAGAACTGGCATTTGTTACCGGGAGATCGTTGGGCCAGAAATGCTCTACCTCTCCCCACAGTTTATAAAACACGGCAAGATTGGCAGGCTGTGTGATTTATGATGGCTTTAAAGTAACATCAAGATTAAGGAAAGTTTTTCAAGGGACTGCGGGGCCATTTTTATTTTCTGCATCCAAGCACATAAGTGTAGTAGGCTTGAGTGAGTGAGAGCAGGACTTGGGAGCAGATTTTCAGGTTGTTGGTGTCTTTACACTTTCGATAAGTGGGGATCTCACATCGAGCTCCTCATTCAAGGGATTTTTCCTCTGGCAATTTGGAATTGTCTGACCAGCACCCGAACCTTTTCAGAGAGCCTCCTTTCCAATTGTGTGAAGGGTTCATGGAACAGAATAGTGTCTGGTCTGTTTTCAATTATTCAGGGGTGGAGGATTTTTCCAGCCCTTGACACCTGTTCTCCGTGGTCCACCGATTTTGTGGATGTTTTGTTGTTCCCTTCACTGGGAAGCTGGAGAAAATAGAACTCTGTAAGTCAAATGTAGTTTTTGCTTGAATCCTGAAATTTGGTCTATCGGGAGACTCTTTAAATTAAGCCTATGCATTGGCTGTGTTTTTGACTTGAGTGATGGTGGAATTGATACATCACAGTCATGGCTGGAAGTCTGTAAGGAAAGAGATGGTGAAAGCCCAGGGGAAAGAGATGTTGCGACTTGGTATCAGAATGAGCATGTGGCTGTGGCTGGCGTGAGAGGGAGATGTGGTGTGTGAGGGAGAGAGCGTCATGGGGGGGATGCTTTGACGCCGGACTGGGGAGGGAAATAGAGAAAATGATGCTCCTCAGTCTAATTAGTAGATCTGCTAAACACAATTTTCCCTAAGTACAATCCTGGCTTTGCAGACTCTTCCCACAAATCAAATCAAGACAAAAGATGTGACCATGGAAATAGACTAATTACTGTTTCACAAAGGTGGACTGATCCACAACTTCAGTGAAAGGTCCATCTCCTGACGTTTTGGGCTTAGGTTATTTTTTCCTTATTTACACTTGGCTCACTTTTAAAGTCATGGCCAGATTTAAGTTAGGTGAGTTGAAAGCTAGGTCTCTTTTCCTCCTGTCCAATGAGAAGTTGGTCTGTCCAAGCCACAGGTGTTCTGAAATAGTGAGGAAAGACCCGCCCCCCCAATCACCCGCCACAACTACCACCAAATAAAGCCAAATCAAAGCCACTCCTCTGATTGGCATAAATGTGTCTTCTGAGTGAAGGATTTTGGTGGCCTGCTGTCCTCCATCCGGCTCCCTATCTTTGGCCTCTTCCTGTGCTTCCTGTTCTCTTCTTCTGGGCTTCGCATCCTCCCTACTATTGCCCCCTCTCCCCACTGGCCTGCTTCTCCTCTTTCTCTTATATCTTTAACTCTTTTCCTCCTGGTCTCATCTCATTATATATCAAATGACATCCTTCTCATCATCATATAAACTTTAAATTTGTCTGGTGGTGTCCTTAACCTGCTTCCCAAATGGTTATTCTTCCTTCCTTCACACTGGTGGGCCTCCTGCAAATGTCGCCCAGTGGAGGGGCTCTGTGACACTGCTTTCCATGCCCCATTGTCTCAGGTGGAAGGCATAGATCTGTGTTGAACTTCCTAAGGTAATAAATTCAGGGAAACCCAGCTGAGACCAATGCATAATATTATTCATTTTGGGTTTCTGCTTTTCATAACGAGCGCCTTTCTGTACTTCTCTTTTGATGAGTGGAATTAACGTCTCCATGTGAACTGGAAATGCTAAGTTGATGATAGTCCCTCGAGGATTTTGCGTCTTGCTCTGACACCTTCGGTGACTTCATCAGAATTTAGGGTGTATTAAGGGATCACGTAGTGGGGCTTATACATAGGAAGGTCTCAAGGTGATCCAAGAGCCTGTTCCCAAGCCAAGTTCTGATGGTCCCTAGGGGAGAAAACTTTGCACATGCCAAGTGAGCACAGTTCGGTGTGAAAGCTGGTGACAGGCCAGCATAACTCTGCAATTGTTTTCTAGCAGTGGCTCAGTGGTCCTGGAATAGGGTTTTGGAAAAAGTACAATTGTTATCTTTTTTTTCTTTTTTCACTTTCTTTTTTCTTTTGGTCTCCCCAACTTTAGTAACTATTGTTTTCACTTCTCTTTCCAAGATTCAGAATTCTACTTAGGTTTCCTTTTTGCTTTTCTTCTCAAACTGGGGTCTGTGAGGTGAAGTGACGGTATGTTGGGAGAACCCTGGGACTGGAGGACAAATGTGACAATTTTCCCATTTTCCTTCACGATTTTTGAGGAAATGTTAACAAACGGAAAGATTTTCATCACATTATGAAGTTGAATACAGACTTGGCATTAATTTAAAATGTAGTCAAGAAACTTCAAACTGCTGCTTGGGCATCTTTATTTCTGCCTCCATCTTAGGTCCTCAGATGTGTGCTTTGGCTCTTCCCTGCAAGACCCTTGACCCGGTTGCCCTATTAAGTCTCTTATCAGAGTTGAGACAGATTGGTTTGTCTGACAGTGATTCTTTACTTCTTGGATCTTATTGTACATATAATGTCAAACCTGATTATCCCTAAAGGCCCTAGATATTAGTTACTTGTGATGCAGGGAGGGCAAAAAAACTCGGGTCAATCTGAATTCTTCTGGGTTATGAAAGTGTTTGGATGACTATAGTCAATCCATAGTCATTTGGGATTGTCACTTGGGTGTGCGTTGGAAAGCTATTTAACTAGGATCCCAAGCTCCAAATTCTAGAGCAGCCTCAGGGTGGGTATGTAGAGCAGGCGCTCTTGGCAAAGGTATTCTATTGATTTCCACGAGGCTTTGGTCTTGTGTTTCTCTTCCTGCTTGAAGTGGCTGCACAAACCTGGGTCACCATGGCTCCCAAAGTCCTGGCCATAAAGTAGCCCAGTTATCCCTTAGTTCCCCAAACTCTGATCTGGCCACCTTTTCCCTTGCAAGATAAGAACAAGCCCAGGTCTTTTTTTTTTTTTTTTTTCCGTGGTACTGGGGATCGAACTCAGGGCCTTGTACTTGTGAGGCAAGCACTCTACCAGCTGAGCTATCTCCCCAGCCCAAGCCCAGGTCTTTAAGGCAGAGCAAACAAAGGGGAAATTTCTCTTTGGGGACAGAGTGGAATTGGTCTAAGATGCCCACCCTTGGCCAACTTTGTGGGTACTGGTCCCAGGTTCTCCTTGTGCCTCAGTAACTGGGGGTGCTAAGTGAGATGTATGAATAGATGGAACCCCGAACAGCACCTGCTGTGGGCATCCACACTTCTCATTCCTCTCCCTTCACAGGGAGAAACCTGGGGATGGGAGAGGGGGAAGAAGTAGGTAAAGGCAGGATGTGGGTAGAGAGGGAAGCTTAATGTCAAGAGATGTCAGGTGTCTCCTGATGGCTGGAGTGTGGGACTAACATTTTGCACCCTACCAAAAGAAAGTCATTGCTGAGAGGCAGTGATTTTACGTGCAATGCCTCTGGATTGTTTTCTTTCTTCATCTTCTTTTTTTTTAATTGCAGCTCTTTTTCAGTTTCTTAGGTGTTGTAAAATTGTTTCATGTGGTAGGAGATGAACTTTTGTCTCAAGTTGGCATAGGATTGCCTGTGCACTTTCCTGACCTGGAGCCTGGAACCGATGTTTGCACTGTCCACCAGGGAAGGGTTTGCTCAGCAAATCAACAGTGTGAACAAGACCGCAGGAGGGATGTTTATCTACCCGAGGACAAACTATTTTCTAGCACTTTAGCATTGCCACTTACATACAATTTTAATGTGTTAATAGCAAGTGATCATTATCTAGTCAGTAAATTTACTTGAAAGAAATAAAATAGCCTTTCCTATCTCCTGGTTGAGACATCTCACTAACCCAGATTTGCCAGGTGCTCTGAATTACAGAGGTGCAACCTGAACATTCTTGGATTTTTGGCACTGAGCATGTGCACCAGCGGTCTGTCTTTTCTTTAGAAGAAAAATAAATGATGACATTCTGTTTTGGGTCTTGAAATCACATAGCTGAGAACATAAAGGTGACAACTGTGATATGGTTTTTTAATGAGGGCAGAGATGTCAAGAGAAACCAGCCTTCTAGGAACAAACAATACCCTGTCAGGTGCAGTGGACTTAGGACCTTCTCCTTACTTGGAATAAAGTCCTTAAAAATAACCAAATTTTCCATTCAATAGAAAAATGTTCATACCTTCCTCCCCATCAATATGAATTGTTGTCATTGAGCACCGGGCCCTAGCAAGCCATATTGATTTTAGAAATTAAAATGGGAATGTTCGAGAACGTTTTCAAAGAATTATATGGGATTTTAGCCATCTGAATGGCTTTCTTTTTAGGGTCAGTGAGAGTATTCTTGCTAAAATGTAGCCATTGCTTTGGAAATAGTTTCCTTAATGTCTTTCCTGTCGCCCCTGCTGGGGTTGTGCAGGAAATGTAAACCAACATACAATATGTGTGTTTATTTTCATGTCCCATTTTATGGGAAATTGGATGGGATATTCCACTGAGGCTTCAGCTATGATCTGTTAACAATACAGGGGGAGTGGGGCAGACTATTGCTGGAAGAATTTGCAGGGGGAAAAAGGGGCTCCGTAACCTTTGAGAGCTGTGGGGAAGAGGGAGGTCTGCCTATGCGAGTTCCGTTTCTCAGGGGCAAGGAGGGAGGTGGTCCATAATGAAACCTGTTGGTCCATTAAATGACATCCTCACCAGCCAGCTCCAGTTTCCAGCACAGTAGTTTGGTTGTGCCTCACCTTATCTTGTGGAATGTCATGTCTGATACTGTGTGGTCTTCCTGCCTCTGCAGGCCACAGGAAACTCTGGATAACAAATGCCCAATCCAAAGCCCATAAGGGGCCATTAGCTGGGTGGGGGACAGAGTTACCCTGAGGATCCCTGCAGGACCAAAGGGGCTATAGATGGTCAGACTTGTCATATCCTGGCCATGTGCAGGTGGTAGGTAGTTAAATGGAATGTTTTCCTGGGATCCTACTGGAAAAACAATTTAAAAAGTGTCTGGGTAGCATGGGGCCTGAGCAGGGTGTGTGTCACTGTATTTCCTGGAGACTGAAATCTCAGTCTTCAGCCCATCTGTAAGACAGCAGTAGGTGTCAGTGGGAGTGTAAGTTTGTTCCTGCAGGAGAAAGGAGTTAGTATGTTTGCATTTTAAGCTCATAAACAGCTGCAGCCCAGGCCATCGTCACAAGCACGGCGGAGGGGCTGAAGGCTGCCGTTTGCCAGTGCGCTGTGGAATCTCCAAGTCGTGGGCTGAAATACTGTATAAACTTCCAATTTGATTAGGACTTTGCTTTGTGTTTCTAAACAAGGAAATTGAGAAGTGTCAAATTAATTTTGTAGTCCTGGTCACTTTTTAATTCCAGTTGGCCATCCCAGCCTAGATTTGTGCAAATACTGATTCCAGGAAATAGTTGAAGTACTAAACTTGGTAAATAAATGTGTTTATTTTACAAATGGATTCAAGATGAAACACCCAGCACTTCTCCAGGGCATTTCTGTCCCTGCCTGTTCATTTTAGCAGCTTGACCAAACTAATTCCCTTCCCTTCGTGTAATATTTAAATGGACTTCTGGCGTCTGAGGCACTGCCTGCTGCTCCAATTCCCTAAGAAAGTCATTTAAATAGATTTTGACTATCTTGCATCTACTATGAAAGCCAATCAACTAAAAATCCTGGTCACTTCTCTCTAATTTTAGATGAGCCATGTGGAATTATTGGCTTTTGAGAAAACTCATCTTATCAGAGCTGGAAGTTTTGGATTTAATTTTTAACAATCTTCTTTCTTTTCTTTCCTAGCAAGAAAAAAAAAAAACAAAAAACAAAAAAACCAAAAATGAACAAAAAGACAAATAAGAAAAGGTTGCCACGAGAAGTTAGCAAGCTGTCAATAGAGCTGTCACTACTAAGTGAAACAGTGTGTTAGATTACCACCTCCCCTCTGACTCCCACCCTGCCTTCCTCCCCGCTCTTCCCATGCCCACTGTGCGAAAGGAAGAGAAGCTTGACAGATGTCCTGCCATCCAGGAATTTGCAGTCTGGTGGAGGACACAAGCTTTTTCCATTCAGAGGGTAGCCTGTGTGATTTGGGATTTCTGCTGAACACAGGATGAGGGCTGGAGGGGTGAGTGGGGAAAGAGGTCAGTGTGCATTAGTTAGGGAGCCGATGTGGGAGTGTAAGTTGACTTGAGATGGGTATGTGAAGAACAAGAGGGCAAATATAAGTGGAAGAGCATCCCCCCAAAAGTCAGAAGTGGAAAGCAGAGAGTGGGGTTGGAGGGCAGGAAATTGGCCAGTCTGAATGCACCCCTAGAAAGAGGGCGTCATATTGGGAGGGGAGTGGGGCTAGGCTGGGAAAGAACTGGAGTGTGGAGTGGTGTTCGCTTTGTAGTTTGTGGGATGGGGATGTGCTAGAAGTGGTGCTTACAGAGGCCCAAGGCTGTGGAGACCCTGTTCTCCATGTGCACGGGCCTTGGGTGTGTATGGGTTATGATGTAGGTTATCAGAACAGGAGTGGCCAGAGGCATGAGGCCAAAGCATCCCTCTGAGGTGGAGGTGGAGAGTGGGACAGAGGTGCAAAAGACTCGGACTTTGTGTGGTGAGGGGAAGTGGTAGGAAAGCCACCATATTTAGAACCATTTTCCACCAGGGAAGATGACCAGGGAAGCAGCTCTAGATCTTACCGTGGCAGTAGAGATGTATGAGTAAAAATACATCAGTCTCCAAATTTACTTCCTGTTCTTTCTTCCTGTTCAAAATAGTAATCGATGCTTTTTTTTTTTTTTTTTTTTAAAACAGATGTTCTCAATGTTTCAGCATATTGAGGGGTGGCAGAGTATGTGTGGGGCGGCAGCTGGTGATAACACCTCTTACTTTTTATTTTCTAGTGTGGGCTGGAATTAGAATCAGGATTTAGAAATGGGGAAGCCGTGGCTTGTGGTCCTGCATCCTGACATCTTATACTGCATCTCAGGTAGCAGTTGTCCTTTGGAGTCAAAGTTGCACTTTTATATTATATGTTTTACCTGCTTAGAGGGGGAAAGAAAAGGAAAATTCCTTTTCCTCCTAATTCCTCTCTCCAGAGGAAAGCACTCTAATAGCTTGGTCTATATTCTGTCAGTCTTTTATCCTTGGTAGATAATAACATTGATAACAACTAAAAAATTTTTCCCCCCCCAGTGCTGGGGCTCAAACTCAGGGCCTTGCACATGCTAGGCAAGCGTTTTGCCACTGAGCTGCACTCTATCAATACCACATTTTTATTGGGGGTTCTCTGTATCCAGACATTATTCTAAGTATTAACATATACAGCATGAACTCTAAGTTCATCATCCATCTGTGAGGCAGGCATGATTGTTTTCCCCAATTGACAGATGAAGAAACTGAGATACTGAGAAGTTAGGTAACTTTCTTGAGATGGCACAGGTTGGAGGAGGTAGGGCCAGAGTAGAAATTCAAGCTGTGAAAGTCCTGATTCTCTGCTCTTAGTTATAACTTCTTGTCCCCATGAATGTGTTTAATTTAACACACACACACACACACACACACACACACACACACACACACACACAATTATATATCTAGGCCTTACTTCAAAAAACAAAATTGTATTACACATGTTGTTTCACAGTTTGCTTTTTCGTAAGCATGAATAATGTGGACATTTTTCCATACTGGTCTATATAAGTTCATTTTATTGTTTTAAAATCTGCATAGACTCATAATGACATACCATCACTTTTTAAAAAAAGGATTCTCCAATTACCGGCCATTTGGCCCCTGTCTAGATTTTTGCTTTTATAAACGATATTGCAGTGAACATCCCTAACAATAATGGCAGCAGTAACAGCTGTCATTAATCCTGAACAGTATGCTTATTACAGGGCAGGGTCCCATTCCAAAACTTTTCATGTATGAATTCATTTAAACATGCTTCCTTGTGTAATTGAACTAGTATTTCTATATGCTAGATATCTGAAAGTGGGGTTGCTAGATTAGAGACTAAGTGTATTTAAAAGTTTGATTGCAACAGTCAACTTTTCCTCCAATAAGGGACAAGAATTATTGGGTGTCACTTCTCAATGCTACGCTCTGTTAGGCATTTTTTGGAATGCATAGACACATAGATGGGGCTCCTCCTGGAGGCTTACAAGGGTGGAGCGACAAGTTGGTACAAGTCGCCAGGTGGTGGAGACAGTCTTTCCAGCGGGTAAGACCAATGGCACAGGCTGGGAGCTACAGATGTGCTGAGAGAAGGGAGGTCTGTAAGGCTGGAAGGTCTCAGGGGAGGCTTCAGAGAGGAGGGAAGGATGGAAGGATGTAGAAGGAATGGGATGGGGGAGCCATCCTGGGAAAGCACCAGGAAGAACAAGATTTGGGGGAGTGGCCATAGTTGAAGGAGGAGACAGTGAATTGATGGGGTCATGGTGCTGGCAGAAGCAAAGGGTGTGTGTTGGGGAAATGGCCAGCCAGGTTGTTGCCAACAGAAGAGTAGATTAAGAGTAGGAAGGGAAGTTCACCTGTCCTCTGTCTAAATTACTTAATGTGACAAATAAACTAATCAGTTGCTAAGATGTGTCCTATCCTTTGCCTTGACGCACAAATCTTCATGATGACCTGCAACAAGTGTGAATTTCACCCAGCTCCATGGATGATGGCACTGGAAGGTAGTGGGTTATTTTGCCAGATCAGAGCAATAGAGAACAAAACAAAAACAAAACAGGGCTTTTGCTAATCGGGTCTCTTCTCCCTAGTCACTTTCATTTCTTTTCGTCTTTTGTCAATGCTGAGGCAGGCTAGGGCTGGCATGGCTGTCTTCAAGGGCAAGGATTTAGTCCAGAGAAGGTGAGTGGGTGCCCTGTTTACACACAGTTCAGAATCTCTGGTCCAGCTTGGGGCTGAGGCATTGAAATGGGAGTCCCTCTCCACCTCTCCCTCCTCACCCTACTCCAACCAACAAAGAAAGATATGCAGGTGCTTGCCTGTGACTTTCTGTTCTGCAATGGAAATGACCTCCTGTGTTTTTGTTTCACAGGCACAACTAAAGTCTGATTTCAATGTTACAGTAGGGAAGCGAGGGTTATGGTAAGAAACCCAGAGTTGGATGCAAATGACTGAACCATTTTTAATTTGTTCTGTGTATTCAGGGAGGGGAAATTCTTTATTTAAATATAACTGATCATTCCGAACCGGGTATGGAAGTAACTAAGTGAGAACTGTTTGGTAATGCCCTGCTGCATTTATAAAATTTGTGCCTCCCCAAACAAGGATATTCAAAAGTTAAGTTTCTCATGGTGATGTTAATACATCCGCCTCACATTGCACAAGCCGTACAATTCTGCATCATAAATAATGGATTTACAAGCTTAACTGCTACTCAGAAATACTACACATGTGAAATGTGGCTGAGTTAATGTCACTGTGAGGCCCTTAGCTATGGCCAAGGAGGTTTGCTGGGTCTCAGGCTGGGGCTGCGTGGGAACAGGTGGAAAAAGCCACCGGCCTGGACCTGCAACCTTGCCTAATGAGCATTAAAGACGTTTTGAACTTCAAGATCTTGAGCACCAAAGCCACAAATCACAGGGAAAATGAAATCAAGCATTAAGGTTCCCTCCAGATTGTTATTGAACGGAACGTTCCGGAAATCGTAGGGTCTTTTTCTAAGTGCTGACAGGGGCCTCTGTGAGGTTGGGTGGTACAGTGGTGGTTGTTTTCACTGCTGCTATTTCTCTCTTTCTGAACCAGTTTGCTCCCTTTCGGGATCCCTCTCCATGCCAGGATGGTATGGAGAACGGGGCTAACCTAGCTCTTCCAAGAGAAGAAGAGCAGGGGAGCAGTGTGGTGGCAGGTTATGTATGTGGATGGGGACAGGATCTCACTCAAGTCCAAAAAGACCCTGGGTTATGTTACATATGTCCTAATAGATCCACAGAGGAGAAGTTGAGCGAAAGTGGGCTTCAGAGGAAGCAAAGGAGGGAAAATTTGAGACAGTCCCTTGCATGTGCCTGTGCGGGCATGTGTGTACTGTAATGAGCATGTATTGCTGTAATGAGAGATGGAGGATGGAGGGTGGGACTTACAGGTTCTGGTGTACTGCACTTTCCTGGTCCATGAAGCTGGTCCATGAGGCTGCCAAAGTGTGGCTCAAGGCTGATCCCAGTTTCTCGAGTCCCATTGACAGCTCTGCCACCTTACACTCCTCTCCCTCTGGAACTGCCTGGGGTGCTGGTGTGGGGCACATGGGCTGTCTGACAGGAGGAACAAGCATTTCAAGGACAGTGTGTGGTTTCACTTTCCTTCAGTCGGAGGAACAGGAATCAGTGGACTGGCAAGTTATTATGCCCCTTTTTGCTGGGCCAGGGGCTGTGGAGGACACTTAAGAAGCAGAACATTGGCCTCCTCTTGAAGACTCTCAACCTTTGCTCACATGACCACAGGTGCATGCATATTCTAAAAAGTAGCCCAGGACACCACTGGTGCCTGGTTCCTGGGTGTCATTTGGAGGAAATGCCACCAACTGTTTAAAAGATGGAGACCTTAGCAGGAATGTTTGTAGTCAGGTAAGGCTCCTTGAGAGAGACAGCCCTGAGCTGCTTTTTAAAGGAGAGAGAGGATTTCTGCCACAGAGAGAAGCGGGATTGCTCACAGAAGTCACTTCCAAGCCCTGATGATCTCTATCCCTATGGGAAGTGGGGCTACTAGCAATATAGGAAATTCAGGTTGGATTTAGCACTCCAGTGTGAATGCTGGTCAGCTGAAGACAAAGCTGTCACCTTGTTCTCCTTTCTGCCTGTCCTGCTCACAGCTGTCCCCAGAAGTTTATAACCAACATTATGTGTTGGGAGTTATGCAGGAAGCCAGCCTTCACCACTGAAGCAGAGAACTCAGTCACCTGCCAGAACAGGAAACTTCATGAAATGTCTGCCTGGCTGTGTCCCCTGTGTCCCCTGTGTCCCCTGAGACTCCTCCCCACCCTGCTCCCCAGAGGGGAACACAACTAGGTATCTGCCTTGCTGTGGATGTGCGGATGAGGCTTCCTAAAGGAGGGAGCCAGCCCTGGCTGGCATTGCTGGGACTGATTGAGTGGCTTGCCCCTGTGGACTGTTCCCCTTCCAGCAGGGGGGGGGGGGGGGGGGGGGGGGGGGCGGACAGGGAGTGTCACTTCCTCTCTCTGGACTCAGTTTCTGAATCTTCAGACTTAGGGTGGAGCAGATGGCTGGAGGTCCCTTCCAGGTCAGACCTCTCCTGTCCCTAAAGGTAGATGAAGACAGGTTGCAACGCAGTGGGGCAGAAAGGAATCGAGAGGAATTCCCCAGTAGAGGCTATCAGGAAGCACTCAGTTCCCCATTCTGATGCCACCTGCTCAGAGGGTGTGGGCGAGAACAGCACTGGCCTTGAAGGCTGCATGGATGGGTAGACTGGCCCCTCCAGGTGTCCTTAGGCTTCTTGGGGTCTCTGTAATGGAGAAGTGGGGAGCCCTGAGTTAGGCCTCTCTTGACTTACCAGGAAAAGCTGAGTCTTGCTTTGGGCAGACAGCTGCCTCTGGGGCCTGTGGGATTCTTGTCCCAACATGCTTTTGCATGACTGCAGTAAGGACTGTGCGACTGTGGTCAGGATCTGCAGACCAGCAGACACAGATACAGGAAGTGTCCAGGGGCCCCCCTTGTGGACTTCTGGGTGGGAACCAAACACACACTGATACCCATGGTGCATGAAGTTCACCAGCTGAGGCTGGAAGAACCTGGCTGTGCTGATGTCAGCAGGTCCTTGAAAATCACTCAGTCCATCTCCTCACTTTACAGATGAGAGGAACAAGGCCTGAGGGACAGAAGTCTTTTTCAGTGTTGCATGACTACTTGGGGACACAGTTGCTATTAACTCCAAGTGTCCTGACTTCTCTTCCACCAAACCGAAAGACTGAGGCAGCAGGTGGCTTGGTACAACAGAGGGAAAGACCCCGAAGCCTCGGGGACAAAGGTCATTCTCTAAAGTCCTGCGAGGAAGTGAGAGCACAGGGCCACCCTTCACACATTGGGGCTGTAGGTGGGGCACGTGCTCTCTGCTCCAGGCAGGGCCAGAGAAAGTTGTGGAAGGACAGCCAACTGGAAGCACGTCTTGGAGCATTTTTACGAGCTTAGCCCTGAGCAAAGCATAGTGGGGCATAGAGGAGCTTTGAGGTACGCCCTCATGCTGCTATTTCACTGCAGCTGGCCAGGTGAATTTAAATCACAAATCAATGACCAAAACAAACCTGCTGTCTGTGTACTGAAATGCAAGAACATATATTTGCTTAAAGAAAATTTGGAAGGATACAAAAAACTAATAAAAATTTTAACTGAGCAGTCATGTGGCACGAAGCAGGTGAGAGTTTGTCCTTTGCACCTTTTAATGACAAAATTATTTTGAGCCACATGAATGCATTATCTTTGCAAAACATTACATATAAGCAACAACTAAAAACCCAGACAACTTAATGCTAAAGTGAGTGACCAGTAGCCAAAGGAACTCAGGAAATGCAGGGTTCAGGGAACATTTCCTAGTCTTTCAGGGTTCCTGAAAAGTTGGAAATGGAAGGAACTTTAGGTGTCACCTTGTCAACTTCCTACTCAATGCTGGCATGTCTTGTACTACCACCAAGACATGGACCTTCCAGCATCCCTCACTAAATCATTCCTAGATTCCATGACATGCACAGACAGTGTCAATCTAGGGGTCACATTGCACTGAGAGATCAGTCCCTGTCCTCAACAGCCTGAGTTATCCAAGTGCATCCTTGACTGAAATGCCAAGGAGATTCTAGTAGTCCTAGGGAAAAAGAAGGTGCTAAGGGGCTTGGAAGGAGGATCAACTTAGAGAGGATGGCAGCATTGAGATGGATTTTGAAATAATCTCAAAGGATGGGTCTAATTTGACCATCAGAGGACAGGAATACCAGGTGGAGAGAATGTGAATGAAAACCTAGATACTGGCATGTTCCAGGCATTGTCAGGATTGGAGGGTGACCAGGTGGAAGAGTCGGATGAAAATCTGGGTGAAACTGTGTTGTGGATTGTATTGAATGTCACAATAAAGTATTTCTTTTTTAATTCAACAGAAAATGGAGAACAATAAACACTCATGGACATGTGCTTGAGTTATCGTCTGGAGATTGCTAATGAATGACCACTCTCTCCATCACCCAAGGACTCACGAGGGAAGACTTCCTGGAATCAGTAGGAATTGAGTTGGGGCTTCAAGGATTGGAACTCAGAAGGCATTCTGGGTGGTGATAGTGAGTCTGCCTCAGATTAATTGTGGTATATCAATTTATTCTTTACTGGTTAATGATTTTTGTAACCTACCTTTATTGAATTAAACTTATTCTATATTATTTGTTATGTGATTAGTTTTTATGTTTAGTCTGTGATCCATCTTTCTTGAATTAATTGTTGTGAGTGTAGAAAAGTAAGCATTGAAGTTCTTTTTAAAAAATTATTATTCATACAGATTTCCAGCCTGTCTAGCACCATTTGTTAGAAAGACATTCTTTTTCAACAAAAGTTGAAATCAATTGACCATATATGCATGGGTTGATTTATGGCTTCTATGCCTGGTTCTATTGATTTATTTGTCTATTTTTTCATCAGTATCACACTTTAACTTCATGATAAGGTTTGAAGTCATGTAGTATGAGTCTCCAATTTTTTTTCAAATTTATTTTTCTTCTAAACAAATGGGATTTGTTTTTCTTTTTGAAATATTGTTTGATATTCTATGTCCATATACTTTTTGACTCCTCACGTGAATTTTTCAAAAAGGCCTTTTTAGAATTTTGATTGGAATGGCATTGAATTTGTAGATCTATTTAGAAAGAATATGCATTTAACCATATTTTGTCTTCTAATTCATGAACATGGTATATATATATCACTCCACTTGTTTCCCTCTGCATTTTTTTTTTTTCCCAATGCTAGGGATCAAACTCAGGGCTTTGGGTATGCTAGGCAAGGACTATAACATTGAGATACACCCCTGGTCCCTCTCTGTACATTTTTTTAAAGGCTCTGGATGTTTTTTAGTAGTTTTATTTCTAAGTATTTAAACTTGTTTTTTGATGATATTGCAAATGGGATTTAAGGAATTACTTTCTGATTGTTCACTGGAATTACATATTAAATTCCTTTTTGTATATTGGCCTTGCTAAATTTATTCCATATGGTTTTCTACATATGCAATTGCATGTCTATAAATAACAATGATTTTGCTTATTTTAAAATATTGATGTGTTAAATTTATTTTTCATTATTGTACTGGCCAGAACTTCTAATTATAACACTGAATAGTAGTGGTGAGAGTGGATATCCTTTCCTTGCACTTTATCTCAAGAGGAATGATTTAAGCTTTTGTTATAAAGTATGGTATCAGTTGTAGATTTCTTACAGATTTTCCCTTATTAGATTGAAGAACTTCTCCTTTCTTCCTAGTTTACTGAGTTTTTTCATCCATGAATGAATGTTGAATTTTGTTAAATATTTTTTTAATATTGAGTGAGATAAACATTAAACCAATCTTGCTTTCCTGATATACACTTTATTTGGTGTCTATCTATCATCTATTTATCTATCTAATTTATTGCTAAATTGTTTTACTATTATTTGGGTAGGGATTTTTGCATCTGTGTTTATAAGGATGTTTGCTTGTACTTTTTTTCTTTTTGTAGTCATTGTCAGATTTTGATACGAGTGTCTGTTACAACAAATAGAGAAATGTTCCCTCCTCTAACTTTTGAAAGTGTGTATGTAAGATTGGTATCATTTCTTCCTTAAATGTTTACCTAATTCATTGGTGAAATAATCTGGGCCTGGAGATTTCTCTGTTGGGAAGTACTTTATTTTAAGTTTAGTTTCTTGATAGACATAGGACAGTTTAGACTTTCTATTCTTATTTAAGTTCTGGTAAGTTTCACTTCTCAAGGAATTTTTCCATTTGATACAAGTTGTTGATATTTTGACATCCATTTATTTATAATATACTCATTATTCTTTTAATATATTTAGGATTTGCATTGACTGATGTTTCCTCTTTCATTTCTAATTTTGGTAAACCTTATTTTTCCTCTTTGAAAAGTGTTGCTAAAGATTTATCAGTTTTATTGATTTTTTTCAAATATTCAACTTTTAACTTTTGATTTTTTGTTTCTTGTTTGGCTTATTTCTGTTATTAAATGTTATTATTTTCTTTCTTTACACAATGTTGATTAGAGTTTGTAATTTTTTTCTTGCTTCTTATATTGGAAGTTTATATCTTAGATTTAGTAATTTCTTTTCCAATATAGGCATTTAAAGCTCTAAACATCCCTCTCAGTTCAGCTTTATCTGTGTTCCACAAATTTCATTATGTTTTGTACTTTTTTAATTCTTTAGCTAGAGATATTTTCTAATTTTCCTCGTGATTTCTTCCTCAACTTATGGGTTATTTAGAAGGGGTTATTTACATTTTAAAAATTTTCTAGGTATTATTTTATACTTGATAAATAATTTAATTCTGTTGTGATCAGAATATATTAGTTTGAATTTTCTTTATATTTCTTAAAATTTGTTTTATGTTTCAGTATGAAATCTCTCTTGGTGAATGTTTTAGATTCAAGTGATATTAATGATGATTTGAAGGTTTGGGTGTAATAAATGCCAATTATGTAAAATGATTAAAAGTGGTGTTCTATCCTTTCATAAACATACTGATTTTTTTTTTTTTTTGTCTATTTGTTATATCGATTGTGAGGAGGTGGAGTTAAAATTTTCAAGTAGGAATGTAAATTTCTTTTTTATCTTTAGTTTTTATCAGTTTCTTCCTTGTGAGCTCTGAAATCCTGTTAGGATTATACAGACTTTTAAGATTGTTAGGTCTTCTTGAGGAATTGACCCTTTTGTAATTGTGAAATGCTAACCTTATTTTTGGTGATATTTTTGTCTTGAAGTCTAGTTTTTCTGTTTGTAATACAGCTTATATTTACAGTTTGCATAGAATACTTTTTCTAAACTTTTCAAACTTTCTGTCTACATATTTTTAAATAGCACATATGTGAGTTTTGCTTTTTTTATTCCAGTCCATCGATTTCTGCCTTACAATGTAATCTACTTACATTTAATGTAATTATTTCTATGGTTAGGTTTAAATTTACTATTTACTATTTGTTATATTTATTCTTTTTACCCTGCTTTCTCTTTTTTTCCTGTACTCTTTTGGGATGAATCAAGTATTTCTTGGTATTCTATTCTGACTTCTCTATTGACTTTGTAGCAACACTTTTTGTGTTATTTTTATACTGTTTGCTCTTTGGAAATGAAATTGCATTTTAAGTGATCACAGTCTACCCTCAAATACTATTTTGTGAACAATGTAAGAAACTTATCTCAATGTAATTCCATTTACCTGACACTGGCCCTTTATGCAGTAGTTCTCATACATTTTACTTCTATTTATGCTATAATCCCCAAATATATTATTTTAACAGCATTTTCTTCAGAAGTTAAGAATGCGTATATGTGTGTGTGTGTGTGTGTGTGTGTGTGTGTGTGTGTTGTGTGTGTGTGCGCGCGCGTGCGTTTGTGTATAGGAGGGAGACAGGGAGATGTTAGGTATGGTTTTCCTTGTATTCATCTACTTGGGTTCACTGAGCTTCTTGGGTCTATGGGTAGATTTTAAAAGGTACTTGGCTATTATTCCTTAAAAACAAAAAAGAAAAAGAGAAAATATATTTGCTCTATTGACTATCTTCTTTCTCAGATTCATTTTGCTACTGGTTTCTTAATGATGATCATATTAACGATGATTTGAAGGTTTGGGTGTAATAAATGCCAGTTATGTCAAATGATTAAAAGTGGTATTCAATCCTTTTATAAACATACTGAATTTTTTGTCTATTTGTTATATCGATTGTGGGGAGGTGGTGTTAAAATTTTCAAGTAGGAATGTAAATTTCTCTCTTTTTATCTTTAATTTTCTTCCTTGTGCTTTTCTTTCTGGCAGAGTTTTGGATATGGGTAGTGATGAGATTCTAGAAAATCTTTGTGTTCTAGAGCCTGACAGCCTGTCTGCTCCTCTCTCTACACTGGAGGTATTCTTTTTGCTCTGCAGTTTTGCCTCCAGATTTCTGTCTAGAGTTCTCTCTCCATTCAGAGGCCCTGCAGGATGGAAGGCTGCTTCTCTGCACCTGGCAGAGACTGAGTGTGTCTTGGAGGGATTTCTCTCCACCTTCTGCTCTACCCTTAGCTTCAGCCTTGCACTTGGGAAAGGCCCTGGGCACCCCAGGGTGATCTGTCTCAGCCCCTTCCCTTGCCCTCATCCTCAGTATAGTAACCTTGAACACTAAATGAGAACAATGGGAAACGGTGGCAGGGCTCTGCCTGGGACTCCTCAGGGTCCTAATCTATCAGGCAAAGACACTTGTTGCATAATCCTGTTAAAGGGTTGGTTTCTCATACTAGACAAAGGGGCCAAAAATATGCAATGGAGAAAAGATAGCCTCTTCAACAAATGGTGCTGGGAGAATTGGAAATCCATATGCAACAGAATAAAACTAAACCCCTATCTCTCACCCTGCACAAAACTAAACTCAAAATGGATTAAGGACCTCGGAATCAGACCAGAGACCCTGAATCTTATAGAAGAAAAAGTAGGTCCAGATCTTCAACATGTCAGCTTAGGTCCAGACTTCCTTAACAGGACTCCCATAGCACAAGAAATAAAAGCAAGAATCAATAACTGGGATAGATTCAAACTAAAAAGCTTTCTCTCAGCAAAGGAAACTATCAGCAATGCGATGAAAGAGCCTACAGAGTGGGAGAAAATCTTTGCCAATCATACTTCAGATAGAGCACTAATCTCCAGAATCTATAAAGAACTCGAAAAACTCTACACCAAGAATGCAAATAATCCAATCGACAAATGGGCTAAGGAAATGAACACACTCCACAGAAGAAGATCTACAAGCAATCAACAAACATATGGAAAAATGTTCACCATCTTTAGTAATAAGAGAAATGCAAATCAAAACTACAGTAAGATTCCATCTCACCCCAATTAGAATGGCGAGTATCAAGAATACAAGCAACAACAGGTGTTGGCGAGGATGTGGGGAGAAAGGCACACTCATACATTGCTGGTGGGGCTGCAAATTAGTGCAGCCACTCTGGAAAGCAGTGTGGAGATTCCTTAGAAAACTTGGAATGGAACCACCATTTGACCCAGCTATCCCACTCCTTGGCCTATACCCAAAGGACTTAAAATCAGCATACTACAGAGATACAGCCACATCAATGTTCATAGCTGCTCAATTCACAATAGCCAGATTGTGGAACCAACCTAGATGTCCTTCAATTGATGAATGGATAAAGAAACTGTGGTATATATATACAACGGAATATTACTCAGCCATAAAGAATGATAAAATTATGGCATTTGCAGGCAAATGGATGAAATTGGAGAATATCATGCTAAGTGAGATAAGCCAATCTCAAAAAAACCAAAGGATGAATAATATCGCTAATAAGTGGATGATGACACATAATGGGGGGAGGGAGGGGTTAGTGTTAGGGTTAGAGTTAGGGTTAGGGAGGGGGGCAAGAATGGAGGAAGGAAGGACTGTATAGAGGGAAAAGAGGGGTGGGAGGGGTAGGGGGAAGGGAAAAAATAACAGAATGAATCAAACAACATTACCCTATGTAAATTTATGATTACACAAGTGGTATGCCTTTATGCCATGTACAAACAGAGAAACAACATGTATCCCATTTGTTTACAATAAAAATTAAAAAAAAAAAGGGTTGCTTTCTCCTTACCCCTCCCCACAATGGCAGTTTGGTGTTTCTCTGCTCTTTCTCCAGTGATGAAAGCATCATGTCTCTTCTCGCCAGGAAGGGACCATCACTTTCTGAAATTTAGCTCACTTTGTTTCCTTGTATTCTCAGCAAAACTATTGTGATTTTATGGCTTCACTGTCTTCTTCTCATGACAACAGTGAGAGCAATCTTCCCTTGAGATCCTCTGCATTCTGACTAGAAGTGGAGCTCTGTTCTTATTTGTATTTGTTTTGTCTCTCCAGTTCCTAGATGTCTGTCTATGCAGCTAGGACAGGGACAGACCTGAGTGAGACCAACTCAAAATCCCAGTTCCCTGCCCATGCTAAAGGCTTTCTGTTGGATAAGGATCATGATTTCTGACTCCTTCTTTCAGAAGGAGTGTCCTCCAGTTGGCTCTTCAGAACCCCCTATGTTTCTGTTGGTCCTTCCCCATCAGTGTCTCAGAAATGCCTAAATCTCGCTGCTCAATGCCTGGCATCTTCTCTTTTCCTTAATAATACCCTGCATCTCTTATTACAGTGAGAGTACCTTAGAGAAGGGTGATGGCTTAAGAACATTTTTAGGTTGGAGGCCTCAATGCAGATACAGGAGAGGATGCAGGGTAGGAGTGAGGGTAGGAGATGCCTACCTACTAATATTTACTTGGTATCTACTTTGAGCCACCCAGCCATTTCCCAGTTAATCCTTGTGTTAACCCTCTGAGATAAATATTCTCATTTAGCACACCAGGAAGTTGAGACTCAGTGAGGAATTTGAACTCACATTTGACATCACTCCAAAACCTGGGCTTTATTATTTTTTTTCCAACCCACAGGAAGGCATGGTAGATGACAGAAGTGGCAGATCACAGGTTCCATTCTGGCCTGGAGTTGTACCTACGGTTGGCACAACCACTGGATGCTCTAGTTTCTGAGACCATCAGGAGCCATCTCGTAATCAAATCATGTATTCGCACGTCACCTTGAGCAGTTCATTTAACTTTCTTCTGGGCAGGAGTAATTTCCTGAAAATGGAGTTTCTCTAATCCTTTGGAAACACTCCTGTGGCAAATTGGGAGCTGGGCTTCTGCAGGCCTTTCTCTCAATAACTGTGTTTAAAGGAAGGCCCCCATGTGCATCCCAGCCCCTGCCTATCCCAGTCTGCACAAACCTTCTCTCCACACCAAGGGCACCTCACACTCGGCCTCTTTTCCCTGGTACAGTGGTGCACGCGGAAAAAGCCAAAGTGTAATTAGTTAATAGCAGATCTCCTCTGTTAATGGAAAGGGCATTTCAAACTTACTTATGCAAACTGATACTGTGGGATTTGTCAGAAACCATCAATAGGGTACAACAGAGAGGACTCACAGGTCACTTGTCAAACGGGGACCAAGCTTGTCTCATTTTAGCTTTGAGACCCAGAGTGGCTCTCTAGATCCCTGCCTAGCTGGGATGTAAGAGTACAGGGGAAAGAAACAGGGGACCCCTCTTCTTATACTCTTCCCTGTAATTACAGCTATGTATCAGACATACCCAGATTATCTCACCTTTCCCTCATTGCCTGATAGATATTATTACTGTCCCCATTTTGTAGTTGAGGAAACTGAGACTTAGAGAGGTCAGCAACTAGTCAGTGGTGAACTTGGGATTTGAACCCAAGACTGCTTTACCTTCAGGTCAGGGCAGCTAAGCATTTTGCCTGGTGCCTTTCCACTCAGCAGTTGGAGTATCATACGACCTGAGTTACTGGGGGAAGATGACACTTGAATTTTCTGAAGGTTGGTAATCAATCACCACAACTCTTTCCTCCTCTTCCTGGCCTCATTACATTTCCCAGAATTCCTTGTAGTTGGGTGTGGTCATGTGACAGAGTTGCTGGCCAATGAACTGTGAGCAGAAGTGCTTCTCCCCCAAGTGTGATTTTCAGGCTTTTTTCCTCCCAGGCTGCCTGGAGTGCAGTGATTCCCAGGGTAATTCTGAGAGTCAGGTGTTGAGGAAGGCTGGCCTAAAGTGAGAAGGAGTCTGGATTCCTGGCTTACCATTTGGAGGAGGATAGTTTTACCAAGATCATCCACATCCTACCATTTTAATGGTCTAACCTACTTAGATACGCAACTAGTGTTACCTTAAGCAATGTAAGTATGACCCACCAGGAAGGGGTTGGAAGATGGCTGAGGAACTGTGGCCTAATGCTCTCTGTGATTAATCTGCCTAGGGTACTTTGTTATTGCACAGGTTCAGGTGTGGGCATAGGCTTCATCAGGGATTTTGGGAGATCTAGAATAATTTAATTTTTCTGAACATCACATTTTTTTCTGGAAGTTCGAATGATATTGACATCATTCTCTATGAAATTCATTAGCAAATTTTATTCAACACTTAATACTAGTAATTCTTCTAGGTGCTGGGAAAGAAAGTGAAACAATGACAAAATCCCTGCCTTTTTAGAAAGGTAAAGGTGCCCAGGCAGAGGGACTGAAGAGTTCAAAAGAGTGCCTGGCCTGTGGGAGGAGCAGTGAGGCAGCTGGTGTGGCTGGAGTGGGGAGGTGACAGGGAGTGGGGTCGCACCACCTGCAAGGTCGCAGGCTTTCCATGCACGTTAGAGTCCTTCCTTTCTTCCTTCCTCCTTGAAGGCTTCCTAGTTCCCCAGGGGAAATCCTCATTGCTAAGAATGAATGAATGAATGAATAAAAACTGAAGCAAATCAAACACAAATTTCCTTTATTGACTGTCAGGTGCCTGAAATTCCTTCAGGAGGCACTGCCTTTTATCTTTTTATCTGAGGTTCTGGTTTGGATATACACATGCTTCTGGCAAAAGATACTAGAATAAGAACTTTTAGTTACTATATTTTAAAGGGGTGAATGACAAGTTTGACTGAGGTTAGGAGGAGAGAGAGAGAGAGAGAGAGAGAGAGAGAGAGAGAGAGAGAGAGAGGAGAGAGAGGAGAGAGAGGAGAGAGAGCGAGTGCACTGAGAGATCTGCGTGCCTGGAAAGGGATGAAGTAAAGATGGAGCCAGGGCCCGGAAGGAGGTTAAAGGGCGAATGCGGAAGCTCCCCTGTGTTGAGCTTTAAATCTCTCTGCAGACACTGCTGTTCTAAGAAAGTCTCCTCATCATTCACAAGGTTGCCTTGTGTTGAAAGAATGAGTTCCCTAAACCCAGGGAGGGTTGACCCCTGTCCTCCACCCTGCCACTAAAGACCAGCAGACGAGGGAACATTTGCAAGTGCCAGAGGTATACATGCCTCTAGGTTCCAGTTCCCTCAGTGTTCTTAGTTTCAGGCAACAAAACAACCGTCTCTTCCAAGAAGAAAGTGGATTTATTAAATAATATACAGTCATCTTCAAAATCATTGGGAAGAGTGAGAAGGAGAAAGCAAATTCAAGGTTAAGTTTCCAGGAAAAATGCCCCAACCACACTGTAGAATTGACTTGAAGATGAAACCACATTTGCAGTTCTTGAGAAGTAACTGGCAGGAACTTTTCATCTCTACCCCAAGCACAGCAGCCCCTGACCCAGCCCTGTGGTCCTGCTGTGACCTGTGTCAGTGAAATGAGTTCTCTTGGTAAAGTCTGTTCCTTACCTTGCTCACATCTTCATTTCTGAAACAAAATCTTAAGCGGGTGTATATAAAGACAGAGCAAGGTCAAAGACCTATGTTCTAGCTTCAAAAGAGGCTGGGAGTGTGAGTCATGACTACATTGGGGAAGCAGGACTGATACAACTGGAATTTCCCCCAGTGGAGAAAGGGTAGGCAAAGACACCACCCATGTCCCCTATGGAAGTGTCTACAGAAATCTCTATGGAAATTAAAAGTTTAGAACAAAAGACCCAGATTACCTTAGGGGGCCCTTGGAAAGAAAGATGCCCAGGATGGTGGCCTGACATGATTCAGTCATCAGCAATGGCAACATCAACTGGGGCAGAGCGGCGTGCTGGGCACAGGAACTGGGAGGAGTCCATGGCAAACTGCTGTCTATTGGTCTTTGAGACAGTAGCCCAACCTGCAAAGAGAACAAGGCCTTTGTGGGAAATGATGGGGAATGCAAGAAAAAAAAAATCATCTGGGTTTAGGTGGGGACTTCATTACTGAGTTAATCTGATGCTTGCCTAAACCCATAGCTTAGAAAGGTACAGAATTCTTTCTGGGAAGTGCTTTCAACAGAAGCCTGCATGTGTTGAGAGGAACCAAGGGAAGATTTCCATTGTTCCTGAGGTGGATACCAAGCAGATGTGTTTCTTGCTTTCTACTCTCTTAGAAAGCTTCTTGGGTTAATAAACTTCAAAGATCTTAAGGAGATAATGTCCATTTCCACTTTCTGATCTGACCTGGCATCCTCTGAAAATTATGAATAAATGTGTAATACATTGGAACCCCTATCTTAAGCCACTATGCACAAGTCAGAACTGCAAGATACATTACTAAGGAACCCCACAACACAGACGTGGATGACTTTGGTATTTCCTAAATCACTTTGACACAAAAGGCAAGGTTTCTCTGGCAATTTGGGACATGGCCAGAAAGGAGACCCTCAACGCCTGCTTCAGAATGAAATTCTGTCCTCAGGTGGCCCCTGCTGACTCCCTGCCCCTCCACTGTTCTTCTCACCACCAAAGCTCATCTTTTGCAGGTCTACTATCTGGCTTGCCATCACCCAAGGCAGGCTTCCGTTGTCCTCCTCCATGCAGACTTCTTGTGCCACACATCCTGCTGGCAGCCCTAGTCCATTCTGTGGGGCAGGATTCGGAACAGAGGTGCTTTGAGAGCCCTGGAGAACATTTAGGGTCTGACTTTCAGACTGCATGAGCCTTGCTAAGATCGATTTCTTAAAGACATCTCTTCGACTTCTCTAGTCCTTGAAACTATCTTGTTTTAAATTTCCCTGTTAAGTTTCTGTTCTCCAGCAACATATAACCCCCTTTTTCTACTTCGCTAACCTCAGTGGTAGCCCTCACCATGTTAAACAACGGTCTGATTTGGCATGGAAAAAAGCAGTCAATTGTTACCTTTAAGTCTTAATGTTTTAGGCCCCGGGAACATTTGAAGTACCTATTTAATGAGAAGACTTCTGGTGAAGCATAGGTAAGATCTTCAAGGCTCTAATTGCTCCCTGGAGAAGCTGTCAGGCTGCAGTAACCTCGTTCAGGTTGTGTACGCAGAGCAGGAAGAGCAAAACAAGGCAGAAGTAAGGGGCAGAGGCCGCAGGGGCCGATGTCACTGAGACTTGGACGTGCCAGTATTTCCGGAGTCTGTGTGTTGCACGATCTGAAGCCCGAAACTGCTGGCTGACGCTGTGCCCCGAAATGGTCAAACAAATGACTTGCTTTTTCTTGGGCTTAGTTGCCTTCTAATTTGGAATCCAAATTACAGTTCTTTCTTTTCCTCTTTCATTTAAATACAAAACCAAACCAAACCCCAAACTCTTATTTTCCCTTCTAACTCCTACTTGATCTTTTTATTTGTGCATCATTCATGTTTAATTGCTACACACATGGTTATCAAGTGCCTCCTGCTTTCAGGCACTGTCCTGATCACCGGGGATGTGCCCCATGATTCATCGTAGATCTAGTGGCCATGAGATGAATTTTTGCACAAGGAGCAAGAGAACCAAGGCACTCCATGTGTGCTGATTGGGGCGCCCGCTGAGGTGGAATCTCAGGAGGATGCTGGTGCTGGGGGCCAAGTCAACAGCTGCCCCCAAGTTAGGGGTGTGCATAGTAGGATGGGAAAGTTCTGTCACATAATAATAATGATGCTCAAGGCACGTGAACAAGAGGGACTTTGGAAAGGGGCTCAAAATGACTTTGCATTTAATTGAGACAAAGCCTTTTGTGTGGCCTTTCTCCCTCTAGTCTGTCAGAGGTGGTGTGTTCACTCTGACAGGGCCCCCTGCAGACACAGAGCTGCTGCAGGTAGAAATGCTGCCTGGTGACCAATGGCCACGCCGCCTGTGGCCATTACGCAGGGCCTAAGTGGGTTTGGGAGCTGTACCTGCGGAATTAAGTAAGAAAAATGAAGGCAGGAGCCAGGCACGCTGTAGCCCAGACAATTCAGTCTTCTCTCTTGATGTGACTGAGACCTAAATTGGGAAGTATTTGGCTGATGGTGGGGCAGATAAACGTTACGGATTTGATGTAATCCCAGACCTCAGACTTGAAACTCAGCTTGACCCTTCCCTTTGAACACTTTTGAGCAATACTACTGGACATGTAGTAACAAGAAAGGAAACAGAGGAAAGATATCCGTTCAGCCATATGTCAAGTTGGGAGAGAAAATGACAGCGAGAGCAAGGCGAGAGATGTGCGTTGACTCTGGGGTTGAGACAACGAAAGAAAATTCTATAAAGTTGGAACTGGTGTATCCTTCAGGAGACAAATGAACTGATATGAGGGGATGATGTCCCATGACAGGATTTGGGGAGGGGTTGGGAATATCAACTGGCTGTTTATAAATTCAATATAACCGAATGGTCTGGAATTAAACTTAAAATAATTAGGAATTGCACTCAGGTATCCTTGTAAGCCTATGTGTTGGGGAGGGTGGAGCAGCTATCACTATTCCTGCCTTTCACAGGGAAAATGGAGGCATAGGAAGTTTATATGACTTGGTCAGGGTTATACAACTGGTGGCTAATTTTTGCATGAAGGATATAGCCTTTATAACCCATCCTTCCATAGCGATGATAACTTGAACTTGTCAAGTATGTTTGCAGTTATTATATTGTTGGATCAGTCCAATAACCAACCCTGCAAGGGGTGGGATGGGTGAGAAAACAGAGGACCAGAGAATGGTTGGGAATGGACTGGAACTCTCATTTCTTGAGCACTAACTTTGCGCTTTGGGCTTTTTTAGGTGATGACTCAAAAATATAATCTTTTAAAGATTGGAGCCACTTTTCCCTGTTTTAGATATGGGGAGGCTGACTGATGGGAAAGACAAGAAATATGCCCAAAGCCACCAGACTAGTAAATGGTAAACTTGAGTTTCAGGTTCAGGTGTCCCACACCCAAATCTGGGCTGATCTACAGCAGCAGAGGACTCCTGTCCCCTCCTGCCTGCTTATAGCATTTGGAGAAGTTAGCATGAAACCCTCACATTCTCTACTCCTAACCGAGCTGTTTGCGTAAGAACAATGCCACAGCATGGAGATGGAGAAGCTGAGTTTGGATTTGGCCTCTTCTACTTACCAGTGGAAGATCTGGCCCTATCTCTGTGAAATAAATATGAAAAGCATCCTTCCTCAATCAGTGCTGAAGACTGGTGAGGGTTAATGAGGGCACCTACCTGAGGCAGCTCTCAAGGGTGGTGAGTGCTTTAGCAGCTGGGGCAGGTGGAGGGTGCAGAGCTGGTACCTGGTGTGTGACATTCACGTTCCTCTATCCAGCTCCTACTCATTTCTACAGGTAGCGCACATTCTCAGAGCATTCTTATGCCCTCTCCCTTCTCTCTCTTCATGATTTCTCCTCTCACGAGTTCTTGTCATGGGTGTGGAATCACTTTTGTTTTTTGTTTTAATCTGATATCAAAGAGCGTAGAATGAACCGTCAGCTTATCATGCTACTGAGTGAGAGTATCGTTGGCTTCTGTATCTATCAGGGTTCCTCAAAGAAACAGGATGAGGCGCTGGCACTCGGGAACTCGGGAGGGCGGGCAAGCAGGCAGGCTGACAACTTTCAGGTGGAAACTAATGTTGCAGCTCGTGGCAGGTTTCTTCTTCAGGGAGACCTCAGGTTAGCTCACAAAGCCTTCCTGCTGATGGGATGAAGCCTAGCCAGACCACCGAGGACAATCTCCTTAAAGTTAACTCTGGGGTTGAAAAATTCAGCTGTCAGGCTGCAGAAACCTCATTTAGATTGTGTATGCAGAGCAGAAAGAGCAAAACAAGGCAGAAGTAAGGGGCAGAGGCTGCAGGAGCCGATGTCACTGAGACTTCTTGGACTTGCAAGTATTTCTAGAAGTCCAAGATCAAGATGCCAGTAAGGCTGGTTTCATTTGAGGCCTTTCTTCTCGGCTTGCGAGTGGCAGTCTCCTCACTGTCCCTATGTGGCTTTCCTTCTGTGGCAGCACATCCCTGATGTTTCTCTTCTTATAAGGATGCCAGTCATTGCCCCTCCCCAACTCTCTACCTTTAGATTGATCTGATTGATTCTAAAAGTGGACCTGTATACTTAGGGAATACTTGATTTAGGGTGGTTGGGGGGCCAGGAGGCACAGGGTAAATGGAGACGTGATTGGGACAGTTTCTTGAGCCTTGCTATGGTCTAATCACTTTGTCTCCATGAAATCCCTTCATGGCCCCCAAAACTCTCTAGCTCAAAGAGGAAAGAAGCAAGAAAGCATTTAGGGAGATATCAGGTCAACAGAATGAAGTTTCCCACCTATCCCAACCACAAAAAGGGTCTCCCAGCTTTCCATCTCCAGCTTTGCATTCTTTGTCTCCAAATGAAGCAGACAACATTCAGACTTTGGCCATTTAGTGATTTAAAGCTGATTTCTAGCACCAAGCATGCTTTGATATCTGGTTCAAACGATCATCAGGAAAAAAAAGGAAAATAAAAATCTCACAGGATCTGGGCAGCAGAGGGAGGTGGAGGGAAGGACACTAGTCATACTGGACTTGGGACACACCCTACAGACCCCATTTTAACTTTTATGGAGGTTGAGATGTTAACACATGAATTTTTTTTGTTTGTGGGGGCACAATTCAGGTCATTCAACCTGCTCCACACACCAGAATGCCCGTAGCTTCTCCCACCACAAGTTGGTATGACAACCAAAAATGTCTCCGGATATTGCCAAATGTCCCCTGGGAGCAAAATGGACCAGGTAGAGAATCACAGCACTCACAGCATAGGTTTTGAACAGAGAAGGCATGATATAATCACTTGGAGAAATTAAAACAAAGCCCCAAAACATGCACAGAGTTTCTGATTTAATTTGCTTTGGGGTGGGGCCTAAGCCAGAATATTTTATAAAAGTGTTTCCAAAGAATTCTAACTTGCAGATGAGAGGCCTCCAAGACTGGCAGAATGAACAAGAGAGACGTTTAATAACGAATTCCATGATTTGAATTAAAAAACACAGTTTAGGTTGTATTGTGCACACTGTTTTGTAACATTTTGTTTAAGCATGACACTGGGAATTTAGGTCCGTGGTAGAGTACCTTGCTAGCATGTGCAAGACCATGGGTTCCATCCCCAATATCAAAAACACAACCAAACAAACAAACGAACAAATAAAACAAAACAAAAACAGCTGGAACATTCTCCTGTGTCGTTAGATCATCTACAGTAAAAACTTCCATGGGTATACAGATGAATATACTGTAAGTTATGCACTCAAGGCCCTACTGTATACTCTAGAGAGTTCCAATGCTATCGAAGTAATAGAACAAAGAATATTCTTGAATGCATACCTTTGAAAGCAGTGTCAATTATTTTCTTAGGGTAAAATTTGAGAGGTAGAAAACCTGAGCCAAAGTTGGGGGGGGGCGGATATTTGTGTGTTTTTTGATACATATTACTGAATTGCTCTCCAGAAGTGTTATATGGATGGATGTATGGTTCTGCCAACAGAGTTTATAAAAAGATTATTACCCTGTGTCCTCACCAGCCTTGGGTATTTCAGTTTTTGAAATAACAAAATGTTGTATCTTGTTCTAATTTAAATTTCTTTGTTATTATTAACACTGAACTTATTTTTTCCCAAATGCTATGTTATTTGCATTTTTCCTTTTACGAATTGCTTGTTTGTGATATCTGTTCCTTTTATCAACAATATTTTAACTTTTTATAGATTTGCAATAACGGGTTGAGGCTATTATTTACCTTTTACATGTTGCAAATATTTTTTGTCAGTAATAATTTGCCTTTGATATTTGTGTCATTTTATTTCTAGAAATAAATTTTATGTAGTTCAGTCTGTTAAGATGTCTGCCTTATTCTCCTTTCTCCTTCCTTCCTCTCTAATTATATTCATAGACAAAATTTTCATATCCATGATCAAATCAATATGCATCTACACTTTTTGTTCTTTTATTATTATTTTTGAACATTTGATTTTTAAAATCCATTTGGAATGGCACGCTATATGAGATAAGAATCGAATTTACATTTTATTCCAAATTCTTACTCAGTTTACCTAGAGCCATCTCACAATTTTATCTTTTCTTGTGAATTGAAATATTACTTTTCTAGACTTCATTCTGACCTGCTTGTGCTTGTTTTGATGTTTTCTGCTCTGTTCTTTGTTTTATTCACTAGAGTTATAATTTGTCTTGGCAGCTAAAATTCAAATTTGCCTCATTCTTGATTTTTCAGAAAAAAATGTGAAATCAAGATCCTTTTTTTTCCAGATTCCTAAAATTTTCATTATGATTTTGAGTAAACATCCCTTAACCTGAAAAGAATTTACAGCTTTCCAACATTAAATCTTGCCCTTCAGACACACGATATAGCACATGTCTTCTAGTCTGAATTTTCTTTGTGAACCTTGGTAAAGTGTTATTTTCTCAAGAAAGATCTGTACATTTCTTGTTGAACCTGTTCCAAGACCCTTTTGTTTTTGTTGTTAGTAGAAATGGAACACTTTACCCATTATATTTACTAAGTGGTTATTGTTGCTATTTAAAAAGTTGTTGTTTTAGATGTATTCTTTATTTGTCTAGTTTACTAGATGATTATTTTCAATGGATGATTATCTTAACTTTTCTGTGTGAGTATAGGTTATGCAAATAATGTTAATTTGATCTCCTTTTCAATAATTGCATTTTTTATTTCTTCTTGTCTTACTGCATTGGCTAAATGTCTAAAAAAAGAAAAAAATTCCCCTCAGTGGGAATAATGATCATGCTTACCCTGTCCTTGATGTGTTTTGATGTCTTTACCTAAACTAACATGTGATTGATCAAAGTTTGGTAAGAATATTTATTATGCTGTCTTTGTCATTGTTAGATTTTTGTACTAGAGTTATGCTAATTTTGCAAAATAAACAAGGAGGTTTTCAAAAAATTATATAGTCTGGGATATTTTATATAGTAATATATTGTCAATTTCTTGAAATTTTCAAATAATTGCTTGTAAAATCTTCTTTTTATAAAATCTTCTGAACCTAATCCCTTGACAGTCTTTCCCAATTTCTTCCTTGACATTTATTCATTTACTTCTCCTGCATATAATTTTGGTAATCTAAACAAACCCAGTGGCATGTGTGTGTAATCCCAGCCACTCAGGAGGCTGAGGCAGGAAAGTATATTGAGCTCACTGAGTTCGAGATTAGCCTGAGCAGTGAGACCCTATCTCAAAAAAATTATTTTTCTAAAGTACATGCATCCATTGCTGGTGGGACTGCAAATTGGTGCAACCACTCTGGAAAGCAGTATGGAGATTCCTCAGAAAACTTGGAATGGGCCCACCATTTGACTCAGCTATCCCACTCCTTGGTTTATACCCAAATCAGCCTACCACAGTGACACAGCCACATCAATGTTTATAGCAACTTAATTTACAATAACCAAGCTATGAAACCAACCTAGGTATGCTTTAACAGATGAATGGATAAAGAAAATGTGGTATATATATACACAATGGAATATTACTCAGCCTTAAAGAAGAGTGAAAGAAATTATGGCAATTGCAGGTAAATGGATGGAGCTGGAGAATCATGCAAAGCTAAATGAGCCAATCCCCGAAAACCAAAGGATGAATGTTCTCCCTGATATGTGGATGCTGATCCTAATGGGGGTGGGGGACTAGGGAAGAATGAAAAAACTCTGAATTGGGCAGATGGGAGTGAGGGAAGGGGAGGGAGTGTGGGGATGGGAAGGATGGTGGAATGAGACAGATAATATTACCCTATGAACATGTATGATTGCATAACTGGTGTGACTCTGCATCATGTACAGCCGGGGAATGAGAAGTTGTATTCCATTTGTGTACAATGTGTCAAAATCCATTCTGCTGTTAGGTGCAACTAATTAGAACAAATAAAAAAAAAATAAAAAAAATTTTCTGTTTTTGGTAATGTACATTTTCTGTGAAAATCATCTATTTTACAGAAATTACTGTAGTTTCACACAAGAGATTCTTAGTATGCAAATCTTAGTATGTTCTTTTTCTATGTAAAATTCCTCAGATCTTTCTTACTACCCTCAGGACACACTCAGATCCTTAACACTGAAAGCAAATCTTTCAGAATTAAGCCTCTCTCCATTTTTCTAGCCTTGACTTTTGCCACCAGCCCCTTTCCCCACCAGCGGTAGTAAAAATATTTTCATGTCTGTGGATTATATATATTTTACCCCTCATTTTGAATATTTTCATTTTTTAAATTTATTCATGAGATTCACTTTTTCTTTTTTAATACTTTGCTTTACTTTTGCTAATTATTTCATTTCTTCCAAATCCTTTGATTTAAAATTTCAGTTTATTTTTATCCTTTTAAAAATTACTGATGAAAACATTAAAGCCTGTATGTTTTCCCTCCTATTCCGGATTTGAGAGTATTTCATAAATTCATGTATAAAATTTTCTATATAGCCTAGGATTGTACTTTTCCCCTCTTTAATGAGAAGTAAATTATGAGTGAAAATTTAAATTTTTAAGGAGTTGGGAATATTTTGGGAGGGTTTGATAATTTTTGTTAGTAATTTCTAGATCTGTTCTGGGCTAAGTTGAAGATGTGATTTAAATGATTTTCACTTTTTGGAATTAATTGTCACTTTTTTTATTATCAGGGTCTCTTTAAAATGCAAATCTTAGCCTGCTCTTTTTCTATGTAAAATTCCTCAGATCTCCCTCATTACCCTCAGGACAGTGTCTTAGAGCCTTATCATTGAAAGCAAGTCTTTCAGAATTTAGCCTCTCTCCATTTTGTAGCCTTATCCTTGGTCATTAGTCCCTTGACCATAGTATTAGTCACTTGCTACCATCCTGCACCTTGGATACACCCAGAGTTGAAAGCCTCTACTTGGGGCATGCTTGGTGCATCCCTCTCGTTCAGCATTTGTCCATTGCAGTGTGTGTCTACATATCTACCATTCTATTAGTGAACTCCATGGGGTCCTGGTCCCTTTTCATTTTCAGTGTCAACATCAATGCCTAGTATATACCTGGCATCAGTACGTATTGACTGAATTGACATGAAATGACAGATGAAAGCATGATATGAGCCTCACTGGTTAAGGGGGCGCGACTGTAGTTCCTGTTTTTAGATAAACCAGTGGACACTACTGACCCACAGCAAAAGATCAGGCACAAAGGAGTATTTTTAAAACAAAGTATGTGTTCTGTATTGATAATTAATGATTGTCATTTATTGATGGGATTAAAGTTGATTCTCTTTGGGGGTGCTATTACATGGAAGTGGACTTGTCCTAAAGTTACAAGGAGATGGGGGGTACAGCAGGACCCCAGCTGCAGTTAGCAAGCAGTCAGACCCTGATGTGCTCTGGCATGTTGTCACACAGGCTCTCAGGCCCTTAGCTTCCATATCTGTCAGAAGAGGACACTGGGCTTCTAATGGCTGAAACAGGCATCTTTGGTAAGTGGCAAGAAAAAAATAACTCAACACCAAAAGAAGGCACATTTTTATATTTTAGGATTAATTTTTTAAGCTATTTAGATTCCTGAAATGGAATGCAGAATTTTGTGTACTGCACATTTTTTTTTTCTGCAGAAAGGGTTTAATTTGGTTTTCAAAATGTCTATGTTCCAGAAAAGCTTAAGAAGCATCTTCTTAAAGGGATTCCAAACCCGAGGGTCACAAGTCCTGTTGGAATATGGGAGAAGTTTTAGGTCCTTTTCCTGTCAATCTTCCCCATCAATATCATCCTCTCAACTGTCAATCAGTCTAACACTTCTAGATCAACTTCCATTGAATGCATTCTGCTTTTCCAATGAGGAGGAGCAGAAAAGGGAATGATACTGTCCCTGGCTTTAGAAGCTTATTAAGTCATTGGGGAGAGAAAAAAAAAAATAAGTGTGAGGAGTTAGCAAATAAGACTTCTGGTGCAAGTCAAATACATTGCTTGTAGGCTGAAGCCTCCCCTTTTTATCTTGAATATTGATAAATGATGAGAAAAAAAATTAACAAGTACCTATAGATATGCTTAAAACAAGAGAGGAAATTTCCATCAGTCAGAAATGGAGAGTTTCAGTAAGACGATTGTATACATTGTCCATACTGGGATTTGGAGGCTTTAACTGGTTGGTTGGTGGAGAAAGGGAATAAAATTGGACTAACTCATGAACTTAGGCTGGAATTCCATTACCCTGAAAGCTTGGGTCTTGAGTTACACAGTCTGTATAAAGCTAAGGCCTGGGAACACAGTCTCCTCATTAAAGGTGGGAGGGAATTGCAGAAATACCTTGCTTTTATGTCCAGGGTTTTGGCTAAGGGTCTGAGTAGTGCCAGCCAGGCAGTGACAGGATTTTGGTGTGATGCTGTATCTCAGAGCCAGAGCACAGGCACAAACACAAATAGAATATATATATATATATAAATCTCCACAAAAGATCACTATATTATGAAGGGTGTAGAAAGTTCAACTCTATGAAAGACAAATAGCAAACTCAGCAAATGGATGAACCAATATCCAAGAAAAAGAGATAATAGAGCAGACTGAAAAAAAAAAAAGACTTTAAATTCAATCTAAATATTTTCAATGATATAGGGGGGCATATGAATGAAATAAGAATATAAGACAATGAAATAAGAACAGGTGGTTATAAAAAGATTAGAAACTTTGGAAATTAAGGAATAATTAATGGGATTTAAAAAGAACTTAGGCTGTGGGTATACAGTTAATAAACTGTGTAAAAGTGAGTAACTTAAAATGATAAAACACTTATTATCTCAAAATTTCTTTGAGCCAGTAATTGAGGAATGACTTAACTGGCTGATTTTAGTTTAGGGTCTCTCATGAGGTTAGAGTTAAGACATCAGCCAGATCTGCAGTCTTGATCTGAAAGCTTGAGTAGGGCTGGAGAGTCAGCTTCTAAGATGGCCCACTCACATGGTTATTGGCAAAAGACCTCAGTTCCTCCGCATGGGGGCCTCTCCATAGTACTGCTTGGCGTGCCCTTGGCATGGTGGCTGGTTTTTCACTATAGCAGGTGATCCTAGAGACAGTTAAGGAGTGAGGAAGCCACAATGCTTTTATGACCAAGTCTGAATTTACACACTGTCACTTCTACCACATTCTATTCATTAGATGGTAATCATTGAAGCAAGTCCTAACTCATAAAGAGAAAAATTAGACTTCATTTCTTGAAGGAAGAATTATCAAAGGCTTTGCATGTATACTTTGAACCTTGGGCCCCATAGTACATTGTACACAGCAAAAAATGAGTTAGGAAGCTAGAGGACTGAACTAAGGAAATGTCCCAAAATGCATCACAAAGAACTAATGGGATAAAAACCATGAAAAGAAAGTTCAGAGATCTGGGGGACACATCAAAAAAGCCCCAGAAAATGTTTTAACAGGAGTCCCAGAAGAGGAAATAGAGGAGAGATGAGGAAGTAATATTTGAGGGTGTCATGGCTGAGAATTCCCCAAGATCAAAGATAGTATTTCCCTGAGTGAAAAATTTCATCAGGGTTGAGCAGTCTAAATAGGTTAGTCATCTGTACAAAGTAGTCACACTGACAAGAGTGGTAGTAAAAGGAGCTTCAGGAAATCGAAGGACCAGAGACTGCTAGGGATGGAGTGGTCAGGAAAGTCCCTGCGTGGGAGTGGGAAGGAGGGTCTTGTGAGCTGGGGGGATTCTCGTGTTTGGGGGTTCAGGGGAAAGGGCCCAACTGCATTAGGCGGCCAAGACAACCGTCACCTCTACTGATGTTCTGCTGACCTTGGGGCAGCTCCCTCCCCACCTCTATTTGGTACCAGCAAAATCCCAACGAAGTGAGGAAGGCACCCCTGGAACTCTGAAACCCAGGGAATAACGGCAAGGCTTGAAGACACCACACTTGGCCCATGTGGATAAGCCCCCTCTGCCCCAGGCTCCTCTCTCCAGCTCATGGGTCTCAAATGTCAAAATGCTGCCACCCAGTGAAGACGTTTTCCTCCTCTTGCACCAAGGCCGGACTTGCACACGCCTGTTTGTTTTCACTCCCCAAAGCTGTAATTAGTAGTCAGGCTTGGTTTTCCCTGCAGACTCAGGGACAGGACTAAGTGTTAATTTGAACATTTGCAACTAACAAATGTCTTCTCTTCAGCCCCCCGTGCAACTCGGCAGTTTTGAGAGATGCTGGATCCCTTGGGGAAGGCATGGGATGGGGCAGGAGGTGGGTGGGAGTGGCAGGGAGGCAGAAGTTGGCATTATCCAGCCCTGGATGTACTGCCATCATCACTAGGCCAAGGCCTGGGTGAGTGGCAGCTTAGGAACAAGTGACAGCGTTGATGGAACGTGGCAGGAGGCAGATATCCATCTGCACACAATCCCAGAAGTACAGGAGTAAAATATTTAGCTGGGAAAAAAAAGGTCCCTTTAAGAAGGAAAACATTAAAGGGGGGTGGAGGGATTCTTTTCAACCAGGCACTGTGATCACCCCATGAGAAATTTTTCTTAGGGTCAACCTTTGCCCTTTGCATCCCGGTCTCCTGCCGCAGGCTGAGGCTGCCTGGATATATGTCTCTATACTGAGGTCATGATTGTGTAGGGTTCAACAAAGTGGAGTCTAAGGGAAGAAGTCTGTGGGGAGAAAAGGGAAAAAAAACAAATGGCCAGGAGCACATTTCCATCTGCTGCATGGACTTTCCCAGTGGGTTCATGGTCCATTCCTGTTCTTTCTCTTCCTCCTGTTGTTGAAGTTGTGTTTTTCTGCATTTCCCTCCCAGCTTGCTGGCAGAATTTAAAAACGGTGCAAAGAGAGGACATCATTCACTTTTCCTCTTTTCAAGGGGAAAAAAAGTTTGCAAAAGCATCCATCAGGATAGTGACTTATTCACTTTGGTTTCATTTCCAACCCCTGGGAACACCAAGGAGGAGAGGGTATGACTTTGTCCCCTTATCCCTACGTCTCACTGTCTCGTTCATCTCTCTCAATCATTCCATCTCATTCTCCATCTCCCCACCTGTCTCTTTTTATACCGGTGTATTTGGGTCTTTCTCTTCAACTACAATCTCTACACAACCAATTGCACCTGATACAGCGGCGAGGCACTTGGCAGCCGGAGCCAGCCACCATCTAATCGTCTACTCAGCAGTCGCTTACCAGTTGTATTTTCAACCTTGTTTCAGCACCCCTAGGCCTTGTGCATGCTGAGTAACTTTGCTTCTCTTGGCTTTCTGGATAACCTTTTATTTTAGAGACCCTGGGCAGACCACAAACCGGGCCCAGGCTGCAGACCGAGACTGACCTCTTTTTATATACTTATGTCGAAGGGGCATCTGTAGGATAGCCCAGTTTTTAGGCCAATTATTTTGGGATGGTTGTGTGAGTGTGAGTGTGTGTGTATGTGTGCGGTGTTAGGTGTCGTGTGTGTGTGCATGTGTGTGCCTACACATAGTGTTGTAGCAGGACTTATTTGGGGGATGCTATTTCATTCGGATGGAGAAATATGAGCTTTGAAAAAAAAAAAAAACCCTTTTTCTGTTTTCTTGTTTCTGAAAGAAGGAAACTGATGATATTGCCATCAACTAGCAAAGACCTTCCTAGAGAGGGCAGAGCCAAAGCCCTCAGACGGCACATGTAGGCAGGGGATTCGACAGAGTGTGGTCTTTCAGGTAAAGGAACAAGGGCTCAGGAAAGGGCAGGTGACTGTGTGAGGGCTGGAAGAGCATGATGGCGTGAGGCTGGTGGACTCTTCTCTCTTGGAACTGCTGTGGGGTGATTTGCAAATTGCTGAGTCTTTTTCAGCGATGGGGTGGCTGCTGGTGACATGCATGGGCTCTGGGTGGACAGTGATCTTTGGAAGAAGGATGAGATAGGCTGCCTGGAGATCAGAGATGTTGTCCCTGCTGGTCTGAACACTGGAGAACCCTGCAGTGTAGCATCTTGACCTGGCCCTGGGACACAGACTTACTGGCAGCTGAGCAGGGAAACATGTTTGTCAACTTCTTGCCATATATACAATAGTAACCAAGAACCTTGGCATTTAACCCTGTGGATATCTGCACAATTACCTCTTCATTACTGTGTTAATCCTCAGCAAAATTGCAAAGTAGGTGAATGGTGCCTCGGTGCCTTCAGCTTCTGGACTCTCCCCTCCTTCTGCGGCTTGGCCCCTGCCTCTGCTCACCCCTTGGCTCCTCTCCTCCCTCTCAACCTGATGCCCTCTGCCCCATAAGGATTCTCTGAAGAACACAGCTCTCAGTCACTCACGACTTGGTTATCTTCCCCAAGAATGTGGACATCTCTTTATGCTCTGACTTTGTTCTTCAGGGAGGGATGGATTGTAGATTCCACGGGGACCAACATTTTCATTAGTTTTGATTGTTATCACATTCTTAGGAACTAGAACAGTGCCTGACGGATGATAGGTGAGCAATAGATTCCACTGAATGAATGAATCAACCGAGTGAATTCAAGCTAGTTTTTCCTTTGGTGGGAGCGGCTGGAGATGGGAAGGCACTGAGATCACCCATGGTCTCCAAGGTTTCACATATGGGCTGCTACCTCCTCTGCTCCTGTAGGAGGCCATCCCTTAAATAACTTTTAAAGATGCAGTTTTCTTTCGTCAGACTCTCTGGGACACTAAAATCCCCTGCTTCAGTTCCTGGCAAACTTTCCATACTTTCAGGGCAAAGATGGTTTCCTTTCCCACTCTCCCAGGCCCTCGGCTTCATTACCGTGACCTCTTGTAGCATGGTGGTCAGTGCCTCACGTTCATTCACCCCAGGGGGATAACAAAGCTGCATATGCAATGTCCACCTCTGTCCTCATGGCGTCAGGAACAGAACAGCGTCTTCCCTTTCACAGACCTCCAGCGCTAGCATCTCCTTTCCACAGCTCACTGCTTAATAGTAAAATCAATCTGCTTCTGGGCAGGAGCGTGGGGCCTGGTGACTTGGCCTTAAACAAAGTCCATGCCTGCAAAGGACAATTGCCCAGAGCTGTCCCTCTCTGAGGACTGCCCCTTGTTAAGGTGTGAGATGGAAAGTTGACAATGGAATTAAATATTTTGGGCTGTGTGGAGAGCTATTTTTAATATGTGCAAGGGATGTGGTATTCCTTGTTTAGACCATCTTCAATTTGCCAGGGAGCTCTGTGGATGGAAAATGTGAGCCAAGGGCCTGAGGTGGAAAGGAAATATACATGATCTGGACCTATGCAGCTGTTCCAAGCTGTTGGGGGTTTGAGTACATGGCTCTTTTATTCCTAGGCATTCTCTCTTCTACCTTTCAGCAGGCGGGTAAACGCCCATCAGCACCCTGGTCTGCAGGACCATCCCAGCCAGCTGTACCATCCACAGTGTATTGTATACATAATGCAACACCATTAACTGTAATGCTGTCACATGGCAGAAAGAGCACTTGGGAAGTGCCGGGAGAAAGGTAGGAATCTGCTGACCGGCGGGTTCTCTTTCGTGAAATCATAAACTCAAACCTGCATTTCTCTGAGAGCAAGAAAAACCACCCACCCACCTTTTGATTACACTTTTACACAAATTAATGTCATTTTCCTTTCCACCAGTATTGACTGCAGGGTTCAATTTGGTCCAGCTGGCGCTGGGTAACAGGAAGCATGCTAAGAGCAGCCGAGATAACAGCATCCCTCTTGAGGAAGAAGGTTCTCTGAGGAGGGTGAGAGGAAGGAGAGAGGAGATAAAAAAGAAGAAGGAGAAGGAGAAGAAGAAGGGGAAAAAAAACCCCAACAACTTGCAAACACATCCACATCTCTGTGTGCTGCTGCGGCTGCTGCTTGGATGCGTCTAAGATGGCACCTTGGTGCCCTGCCACATTCGGTCTCCTTGGTACCGAAGCGGCGCTCAGCTTCTTGTCACTGAGTGGATGATGATTATCTGCACCAGGGTCTCAAGGGTGCTCAAGCTTTGCTGGCGATTGGAGCTGAGATGCTTCAGCTGAAGGATTTTAAAAGCTATACAAGGCCAAAGAACCATTACCAGTCACTTGCTGTGTGATGCCTGTTGAAGAGGGGGTGGTGGGGGAAGGAGGGGCCCTGGGGGAGCCACAGAGGGAGGGCATGATATCTTTATCCCCTCCCCTGTCCTCTTGCTCGCCCCCTCTCCTCCCACCTCTCCACCTCCCCACGCCTTTTTAGCCACTGTACCCTTGCTGAGGCGTGACAAGGTTATGTCAGCGTGGTCTGAGAATCTATTGATCACGGCCATCAAAGATCTTTGCGGGAGTTTAGGGATTTGGTGCTTTGCATAACACCCCACTCTTCACAGTTAACTCCTCCTGTCCCGGCCTGGGCTCCCATCACCTTGCAGCTGAGCTGTTGGCAAAACTTGCTAATTTCTGTGACAGCTGCTTTCCGAACTATACTCATAAGGCTGTCAAATCCATTGTAATTACTATTATAACAGAGCTCAGGTGCCTGACCCAGGCAGCTAAGGAGGGGAGGGATTGGAGAAAACATAGCAAGGGGGAAAACCCACGTCTAGACGCTAGCCCCCAACACATATGCGCACACTCTTACACATGTGTGCCCGTGCACAGACACAGACACATGCTTGCCTTGTCTTCTCCTTGAAGAACCACAGAAGAAAGCCTCAATAAACAAAAAAGGTCTTGTTGCTTTCCTTCCCAGGTGATTTTTCTTTTAACCAGTGGAAGAAGGGAAAGAAAGTCTACAAACCACCCAGTCACACACTTGCATTCTGACAAGTAAAATCATTGACTGTGCACTTACTGTGTGTAGACTGTGGAACCAACTATCCTGGGTGCTGGACTGAATATATAACATGGACAGGAATCCTGGCCCTCGTGGAACTTCCGAACACACTGGCCTGTTCACAGCCTAGAGTCACTGAGACCTCCCTCTGACCCAGGGATGACTGAATCGTATTTCCCCCTGGTGTAATTTGCACAAACACAATATATTCACACATAATCATTATAGGTTTTAATAATGCAAGGGCAAGAAAATAAGTGGAACATTGTTATTTGGGGTCTGCGAAAATAGGAAAAGCTAAAATGTCCTAAGCCCATGAACCTTGAAGAAAACTGACATTGGTTATTCAGCCTGAAGGTGCCCTGTGCCATGGGAAGTCTCTGTGTTAGCAAGACTCCATTCACCCAGAAGGGCAATCACAGGGGCTGCTGTGCATGGAACAGTCCAGTATTCCTTGCAGTTACTGAGAAGCGAGAGTTCCCTGCCAGGTGCCTGGCAGGCAGTGTCTGTGGGTACCTGCACACAGGTTTCCTGGAATGGTGTAGGGAGGGTGGGTTAGAGCAAAGGCATGGGTGTATGTGGAGTGGTCTGGGCAGGAGGCTCAAGGGCAGGAAGCAGAGGAAGATGACAGGGCTTCAGGGCACCACTATTCTTTGCAAAAGGCACCAAGAGCCCCTTCAGGATGCAGGTATCGTCAAACCCAAGACTGTGGTCAGGGTGTGGATGTTCTGGGGAATACCATGTGACCCTCAGCATCCTGTTTAGGGTGGGGGCAGAGTGCCCAGTTTCCCAAGGACCAGGGAACACTCTGAGCAGAGGATACTTGCTGGTGTCTGGTCTCAGCTGGCAACAGAGGAGCCTCTGGTTGTTGTTTTGCCCTTATCGCAGGTCCTCAGTGAGGTATGTCCCTTTAGGAGCCCTCTAGGGGCTGGCAGGAATCACTGGCTGGAGAGAAGGGAGGGGTGGAAGCTGGGAGGGAGAGTGAGAGAGAGGTAGAAGCCCAAAAACTCCACAGAGGGAGATCTCCAACGTGCAGTTCCCACCCCCCCTCGGAATTCTGCTCTCCATCCTTTGCTGTCCTAAAAGCCTCATTTTCGGAGCCTCTCGGTTGAGACTCCGATGTTTTTGCCTTAGCATGCTGCTTTTGAAGCCTCTGTTTGGGGCTCTGGGTTGGAATCCCAAGTTTGTAGAGTCACAGTGGGACTGCAGATGCCTGTCCTGCCGGCTTTGAGGGGCAGTAGCGTTGTGTGTGGAAGGGAAGAGTCATTGCCTCTGAAGACAGTATCGGATTTAGGTTCTCTACTGGGAACAACTAGCACTTGGCAACCTCTGCATCTAGCCTGAGCCTCCAATCCCAAGACGCCTATCTGGATGGGAGCCAGCAGAGGGCCCTGTGCAGCACACCCTGATCCTGGACACCCAGCCTGCTGTGCAGAGGAAGGGGAGATAGGCTCCTTTTTGTCCTCTTTCCCTTCCTACCTCTCTTTCTTTTCTCAGGCTTTAACTCTGTCTTCAGAGTTTGGGGGATGGATTCGGGGTGGTTGTCCTCAAAAGGCACCTTCTCTTGGATAAGCACGCTCCCCTCCCACCATGCTTTTGAATTGCACGATGACCGTATTCATCAGGTCCACCCTTTCAAGGTAATAGACTGGGAAGGAAGAGTGTGGGTCCACAGTGAAATCCTTACCAGCTCACATCAGGAGCATGAGCAAGAGAAGTTGACATCTGCCTCCAGAAAAAGATTTATTTCTAAGCAATGGGAAGCTGTGTGTGGCTTTGAGTGTGTATGTGTGCTTCATCCATGTTCTGTGTCACTGAATAACTCAGGATGAACACTGTACACACCTTGAACTTGTGATGCCCTGTGTATTTTTTTGGGGGGGGGGGAGGATTTTCCTTCCTTCTTTTCTTCCTTCCTTCCTTCCTTCCTTTCTTTCTTTCTTTCTTTCTTTCTTTCTTTCTTTCTTTCTTTCTTTCTTTCTCTTTCCTTCTTTCTTTTTTCTTTCCTTGTTTGTAATTGGTTCTTTTTAGTTATGGCATGACAGTGAATTCATGTTGATAGAAGTGTACAAACACAGAATATATCGTATTCCAGTTAGGACTCCATCCTTATGGATGTACATGATGGTGGGATTTACTATGGTGTATTCATATATATATATATACAAAGGAAAATTGTTTGGGATTCAGTGTATTTTTATAATAAGCAAAAACATGGAAGCAGAGTCTCCAAACCCCAGCCCCACCTCCAGAAGTGCCCTCCCCCTCCTTCTTCCCCTCCCCCTTCTCCTTCTTCCTCCTCTTCCTCCTCCTTCTCTGCAGACAGTTTCACTTCTGCCATGGTTTTCGTTTCTCCTTTAGGTGCTTGTGTTTTCTGATTACCTTTGTAGTGAGGAGCCGGCTGCTTCCCCACCTCTTCTCACTTCTGCTGTTTTGTGATCTTGCTGTTTTAATGAGAGCCAGTCAATAACTATGGAGAGGCGCTGACGACATTACAAAGGAACTCGCCCTTAACAAGTCAACTGTAGACGAGGTGCCAACAGGATGGACAAGAGGATTAAAGTATTTATGCCAAAATATTAGAAGCACACGCAGAATTAGCTCTCCTCGTGTTAGATATTTCACTTTTGGCAAGTCCGTATTTAAAAATCTTTTATCCTTGTTTTGCTTAAAGTATTACAATAAGCCTCGGATTTTTCACAGTTACACTTGTATATTTTCACAGCTGTTTTAATCAGAAAAAATTAATGTGCTTTTGATAGCTCAGAAATCTATCACTGGCAAAAGCTTTGCAAAATGTGCTATGGAGTAGGGTGGAATCCTCAACATTATATATTTTGCTGGCTATTTGAAATTCATAGAATTTTTCCTAAATATTTTCTTTTTCAATTCTTGCCTAAATTAATCTAACAACTCGGACTGACTTTGCTGATAATCTCTTTTATTGTGAATGCAGGGATTTCTACTGTTAACATTCTTGGGAAATCCAATGTGAACTGTCTGTTACTAGCAGGAAAATACAAATACTATTTTTGCTCGTATTGGAAGTATTTACTCAAATAAAATATAACGCACAATGGGCAGGCAGGACTGCCACTCTCATTGATGGCTTTATGGCTATGGGCTTAGCCAGGGTGCTTCCCTGAATTTTCACCAGCGGACTATAGAAGAACTTGACTTTTGCTTCTTGAGGTCTAAGACCGATGCAGTCCACAGACGCGCTCTGCGTCTCAGGCATGCCGAGTTCACGTGGTTTTGGATCCAAATGCTAAGCACACATCATGGATGAGCAAGGGTAAACTTTCGTGCAGCACATCACCACCAACACCAACAATAATTACTAAACAACTCGCAACCAGGGAAGGAAAAGACTGGGGAGGAACAAAAGAGAGGAACAAAAGTCTCCATTTGCCCCTGTTTGCCTGGCAAAGAAGAGGCTGATTTCAAGGAGAGGGGGACTCAGTGGATTAATGTGAACTTTAGTACTGAAGCAGTGTGTGTTTATTGCTGGTGACCACAAGACATAAATCTTGCAAGCACAATGTACAATGCGATGCAGACCCCAGTTCTTCCCCCCTTCTCGGGTCTCAATTTGTGTGTAAGTGTGTGTTAAGTGCCGTTGAAAAATAGTGACCTTTAATAAAGGATTGTATCCTGCGACTATTTTCCCAGACACACAGTGACCTTTCAAACCAGACTGAGGTGAGGGGGTGTGGAGTTTGGACTTTGAACCGGCCAGACCCTGCTGTGCTCCTCTGTGAGCCTGGCCACTTTTTATTGTGTCACCAGGGAGCGTTCTGTATGCAAAGCAGGCCGGGCTGGCAGCCTGAACCTTTGCAAATCAATTTGTCTGTGAAGGCGAGTCCACTGGAGTGAAAGATGGTCTAACAGGGCTCACTGCCCCCTCTCTTTGTGACATCATCGCCTGTGGAACTCTTGTCAGTCATGTTGCCCAAAGGACTGTTGGGGGTGGGTGGAGTGCTGGGGTGGGGGATGAGGGGATGGGAGGGGTTAATCCTCATGACCAACTGTGGCCTGAGAGACAAGGGGACAAAGCTGGGGGTGGGCAATTGGCCTTTCTGGGAGGGTGCAGGAGGAGGGTGTCAGTTTGACCCCATAGATAGGTATTGTTGCCTGGCTATGGTAGCCAACCCCACTGTTCTCTCTTTCTTTGGGTCCCGCAATGATACAGGAGGGAACCACTGTCTCCCATGGGCAGGGACAGAGTGAGAGTTCTCAGGAAATGTCAAAGGCCAAGTGTCAAAGGAGCAAGAGAATTAGTCCCCAGCCAACAGAGTTGGCATCCCTAAACTCTAAACTTGGACTATTTCCATCAAAAATCCTGAACTACAATCCCATCTTATAGTGAACCATTTCTTAAGGGCTAATATTACTATTGATTTCCTTAAGTCTTTCTAACACCCAAGACCCCACATTAATCAGTAGCTAAAAATGCCAGGAAAGACAGAAAATTTCAATTACTTTGTTTCTTAATTCAAATTTCTTCAAGCAGTCCTTCTAAAGATGGAAATCATGCATTTCCCATAAAATGGTGGTTGGATCATTTCTATGTAAGTAATGAATCATCTTTATGCTCCACATAAGGCAGAGAGCAGAGTTGACCTGGTATGGCAATGCCGATTGATTCACCTCTTAGAGAGAAGTCTGGTGGGAAGATTCCAAATTCCTGACTCATGGGCAGGTTTAAGACATGAACCCTCTACAGAACCTTTTGAATTTGCAGGGGTCACCAGGGTGGGCTCTACAGTTAGATAAACTTGAGTCCTAATCTTTGCTCTGTATCACTGGTCCAATGATGGGAACTTCAGCAAGTTACCAAAGCCTTGGTTTCCTCATCTATGAGAAGGAAAATCTACTTAATGGAGTTTTAGTGAGAATGGAAATCTAAGTCCTGTACACTGTTTAGCAGAGTGTTGGTAACTAGCCCTCAGTAAGTATAAGCCCTGGTACTAATATCAGATGTGATGATAATTGAGGTGAAATACTAAACAGGTTGTAATTGTACACAGATGGATGAAGTATAATTTGAATTTTGAATCACTTTGTCATCCATGAGGCAGTTGTTTTACTTGGAATATCTTTGGAGGTTTGGGCAGAATTGGAGTTTTATTTGGAGAATTAGTAGATTGGATTTAAGACTATTGATTTGCATCATATGAGTAACATTTTATATATTTCTCTATATATGTATATGCATACACACACATATAGATATATATGTCTTACATATATGTAAATATGACATATTTATATATATAAAATATATAAATATATATTATATAAATATGTATACAAAATATATACTATATCTGTGCTATACACACATCATTTTTTCTGACTACCAATCTATTTTCAGTTATAACCCCCAAGCACAGGACACTAAAATTTATTTGTGTATCATGTCCTTTTTCCATGGGATCACAGGATGATTTGCAGAGAGTCAGTGTTGAGCTGACAGGGAGAAAATGTTTTTGGGAGCAGAATTTGAAAGGGGAAGTGACTGTGAGGCGAGACTAACCATCCATTTGCAAAGAGCACAGAGGTGATTGGCACAGGCTCGAGGCTGGAAGAAGAATTCTAAAAACAATTTAATGTTTAAGTTGAGTTAATCATGGAAATGGTGAATTGGGTTAGTTGAATATATCTTATTTGAGGGAAACTGTTTTACTGATCCTTTTATTTGGAAACTAACAGTGAGGGAACAGTAATGGGGATTTGGAAAGTGATACAAACACAGGAATTTCACAGAGATCTGAAGCAGCATAGAATATTGTAGGTGAAGAAATGGAAGTAGTAGAGGCAGTGAACTAAGAGTTAGGCCAAATATCAGATATCTGAACCAAAGTTAGGATCCTAAAATCTGTTAAGGATAATAAGTACAGCAACAACAACAAAGCCAATGAACAAACAAACAAAAACAAATGGACAATACAGAAACCACAACAAAAAACGATCCTTTTTGCTATGTGTTTAGCAGTGAAAATGAAGTCTTTGAAAGAGAAAGCTTAAAAAAAAAAAAAAAAAAGGAAAAAGAAAAGGGTTTTATTGGATATTCCTTATGACACACTGAAGACTTTGGGATCCAAAGCAGATCTAATGTTGACTCTGAGGATTAATGATACATTGCCCTAAATGAAGAAAAAGTGAAAGAAGCAGGACATGCAAGTCCAGGGGGACCTTGTTTACACACTGCGTGGGATTCAGTTATCCAAGGTGTCAACTCACATTTCCCGGACCATAAAACTGCATGGTTGCTAAGGTTGATCCAGCATCAACAGCATCTCAGGTGGGCATCCTCTGGCCCCTTGGCTTCCCTCATTTATGAAGCGCTCCATTGTACTCCCTAAGTGGGAGGTGAGTCAAGGTCATTTCAGCCAGAATTTGGATAAGGCTAGGTTTAGAAACAGGACAAAGGGAGAGAAACTTCTTGGGAGCCGATGAGGAACCTCCACTCTTAGGAAGGCTGGCTGTATTGATAACCCATTGGAAGTTCTTAGGCATGACAGAGACTGAGTTGGAAAAAGCCATGGGGGAAATGAAAAGAGCATGGCCCCTTTGTCCTTGTTCTATTCTGCTGTTTGTTTTAGACCTTGGAAAACCCTCCTTGAATCTCTTCTCCCACTGCTTGTGAATACACGAAATTGCAGGATCTCAGAAGTCCTCTTCTACAGTAAGAGAGTGTTGATTCCTATTATAAGCTGGAATCATGAAGAAAAAAAATGGGAATCCATAAAGGGATAAAAGCAAGGCAAGCCATTAGCCAGAGAAAGTCTGGATGCAAGTGATCTGGGAGGTGGCCAGCACGTTGGTAGGAGTACAGCCCTTCACCAGAGCAAGGAAACTCAGACACTATCCCCTTCTCTATGCAAAGGAGGGAAAATGGTGACATTTTCTACTCTTGTCCTGGTCATACTGTGTGTTTTAAAAGGGGTCATGTCCGGGAACCTGGTCCAGTGTGGACTGAGGAATGAACATCTTCATCAGTCTCAGCGTGATATGAATGAGGAGAGTGAGAGGTGAGAAAGGGCAGGGGTTCTAATCCTAATATACTCAACTTGGTAACTTTAATGACCCATCAGATGAGAAGCCAGCTCCTGATTGGCATAGCACAGTGGAAGCTCCCAGGCGTTTCCACGGGGTTGCAGATGCCAGACGTTCCTAAAGCAGGGACCTGGAGTATTCCTCAAGATCACCTTGGGCATGTACCTAGCACAACATGTGAGGATGAGGATGATGCTCAACAAGGATGGACTGTCTCATGGTGCACCTACACTTAATGGTACTCTATCTCATTGATGACCAAGTGAAGCCTCTAGGACAGGCTCTGCATTTCCACATTGAAGTTCCTCAGGATCTAGTACTAAGCTGGCAGGCAGTAGCCAGAAACTCAGCCAGTGGGATGACTTTACCATCAAGGTGTTTATGTGGTAGGGCAAGGAAAAAATGAGGCCCAGGAAAGATGCCTCTGGTATTGGGAAGGGGGATGCTTGGGAAAACACAAGGGTGGTTAATCTGATTTTTTGTGAGCCCTAATTAACTTTATCCCAGTGTCTGGTATGCTTAGAGGTTATCTGATTTCCACAAGGGCCATAGAAAGCTGCTTAGGGCTCTGTTCTGATCCTACAGCCTTGAGTACAAAAGTCCAGGAACTGCCCGTTACCAGTTAGACCTGGAGTGAGAACTCATAACTTCACATATGCAACACTCGATCATTTTCTTTCTTTTAAAAATACATTTTCATTGGGTATGATAGACATACAAGGAAGATGTATGTGTTGAATGTAGGCTTGCCAGTGGGTTTGAAGAGAAGTACACGCCTGTGAAGCCATTACCATCAACACTGCTATAATTTTAATCACTACCTCTGCAAGCCCCCACACCCTTTTGTGATAAGAACATTTAACATAAAATCTACCTCTAACATTTTAAAGTGTGCAATACAGTATTGTTAACTCTGTGCAATATGTTGTGTAGATCTCTAGGACTTACTCCTCCTACATAATTGAAACTATGTACCTCCTGGACTCTGCCTCCTCCCCACTCCCCAGTAGGATGGTAAACACCACTCAACTCTGTGCTTCTATGAGTTTGACTATTTCAGACTCCTCATATAAGTAAGCCATCTTCAAAGTACATTTATGAAGTTGGTCTTCAGGTAGGATTGCAAGACAAAGTACAGGACACCAGACTACATTTGTATTTCAAATAAACAACAAATAATTTTTATATATACAGTATGTCCCAAATATTGCATGGAACATAATTAGACAAAAGCAAAATTTATGGTTTATTTGAGATTCAAATGTAGTTGGGCATCCTATTATTTTTAATATTTTCTAAATCTGTCAATTCTCTTTCTAGGCTGAAGATTACCATAGTAGTCAAAGTGCAAACATTGCTACCATTGAGTTTTGTACTCCAAGTTTTGTGTTTGGTAAGATTTTGTTTCTTGCAATTCATCCAGCATTTTCTTGTGTGCCTCTTGAGTAGTGTTGGCCAGGCAGAGCAGCGATGGCTTAACCTGATGCAATCAGTAGTGCATAGGCTCAGCACACAGTGCCTCATAAGACACTTGTACCGAACATCATTCTTGAGCTATGTACATTACTTGAGCTATGTACAGGTCTGGAAGGAGGCAGCCTGGCATAACTACCTGTGTAACAGATGAGGAAATTGAGACTCAGAAAGCTTGAAAAGCATTGGTTACTGGTCTAGGGCTTTCTACACTAGGTTGGTAATACTGGGTGTTGTTTTGTGGCCATTTTGACATGAAAAAGCAGGTTCTGCTGAGGAACCACCCCATTCTCCTGCCTTTCTAGAGTAGGGAGAAAAAGCCTTCCCCTCAGACTTCTAACCAGAAGCTGGGGAGGCTCTTTGGCTACTAGCATCTGTGGCCAGCATGTTTTCACCATGAGCTCTTTGATGCTGTAGATTGTTACCCAGGTTACACTGGGCTGAGGAGCATTCCTGCCACTACCTTTCCTTTATGCCCATCTGTGGTCCTGCAGAGTTCCTATAATCCAATGTGCAATTCTTGCCAGCCACTTGCTATGTCTGCAGGATGGCCTTTCCTGGGAAGTGTGCATGTTTGAAGGACATTTTGGGAGCAGGTAATTGAAAGCTAATTTAAGCAAAAGAGGGATCCAGAAGTTCCATAACCCAACCTGGGGTAGCATCATCAGCACTCTCTCAGGTTCCATCTTCCCTTTGCTTCATTTGCTGCAACCCCAGATTGTTTCTCCTTGCAAAGAGGAACAGTCCACTTCTGACTTCCATGCTTAGAACCTCCAAGCCAGTAAGACAGGAGGCTCTCCTCTGCAGTTCCAGTTAGAAAACCTGGGGGAGGACTCTTATTGGACCCTCCTACTCGCATGCTCATCTCTGGACTCATCACTGAGATCACGGCTGTGGGATGCTCATCCTTGTCGTTATCCCTGGACCCATCATTGTAGCCAAGGGATGAGATTCTCGGCCCTCTTCAGAACCATTGGCTATGTTGAAGGAGAGCACTTTCCAAACAGAAAGGGGAAGTTCTGTTCCCAGAGGGAGGGTGACACTCTTGCTTTCTTGCCAATGGAGCATTCAGGACAAGAAAAGGCTGGGCTGGGTAGGACTGTCTGGTAGGATCTTCCATGGTCCCCCGCCCCATGAAGGTAGGAATATGACCTCTAATTAGGTCTCTGCCTGACTGACTACATATCCTTTTGTTTTGGTGTGGACACTAGGATGGGATTGGCAGTACCATCCAAAGGAAAAGCAGGGCTGTGCTTGTGACTTAGGGGTTAACATCCTTTTAGCAATTTGGGGGTAATTGTCTCTGCAGACATGCTATGAAGCATTTGCTCAACATCTAGCAAAATACTAAGCAGTTTAAAAGTTTCAAAAACAATGAAGACAAGGTCTCAGTCTTGGAGGAGTTTATAATCTTCCTAGAGTGACAAGATGTCCATGATTGAAACACTCAGAGAAGCGCTCCTTTGAGTGCTCCATGGTAGATCAGGATTGGAGCTCTGTGGCATATCAGGGCAGAGAGAGGGGGCCTTGGGCTGGAAAGTAAGGGAAAGCTGCCTGGAGGGATTTGATCTGGGCTTGGAGAACAAAGTGTAGGGTGAATGCAGGAGGCTGAACTCACAAATAATAATGGTTTTAAAAATTTTATTACACCTTTGAATAGATAAATGAAAATCAGTTTTGTGAAGGATGTAGCCAGGGCGGATGCTGCCTCAGGGTGAAAACTCAGGTTTCTTTTCCCAGGAATAGGAAATATATTTGGTTCTTGGCTGAAACTTGGGTTTTGGCAAAGGACAATTGGTTTTCTATGGAACCTCTGCTTTGCTAATACTCCCCGAGGTCTCAGCTATGGATCATGTAAATGGCCACAGAAAAGTGAAAACCAATTACACTTCTTATCCTGAGCACACTAGGACCTGTTTATGAATGAATAAATGGGAAATGTTAAAAGAGAATTTGACAAAAGACCACAGAGCAAGTCATATGAAATTTTTCATGAAGAATTGAGAAGGCACAGGAAACAGCAGGTGTCCTGGAATAACAGTGTCTTAAGAGTTCAGCAGGTCTGGGTGTGAATTTTACCTCGGAGTTTCCTGAGGACCATGACCTTGGGCACTGAGTCTCTGTTTCTTGGTCTGTAAAAGGGGAACAAGGATAGAAGTTACATCACATTTTTTTTTTTTTTTTAATTTGAGGATAAGATGGACTTTCTAATGTAAAATATATAGCAATTGCTTGGCAAATAGCAAAGATTCAATAAATAGTTGTAAATATTATTGTACGGAAGTATAAACTTGATGTAGGCAGGAGGCTGGAGCCATCGTGGTGCAGTGTCTATTGTGTGTCTGACACTGGGCTATGTGGGCACTCTACTCACACAATTAAGGAGCCCCTTTCAAAGACATATGAGGACGATATTGTGATCTTCATTTTAAAGATAAAGAAACAGAGGCTCCAGGAGGCTTAGGGACCTCAGTGAGACTGATTTGAACCTAGGTGTGTCTTATTCCAGAATCCTGTGGGGGCAGATAAAAGGCAGCTGATGGGGAATTGCCAGGTGATTTCCAGGCTAGGGCTGTGTATTGTAGACCTCCATTCACTGTCTTAGAAAGGCACCCAGAGGTGGGGGCTGGAGGGGTAGCGGTGAAATCCATTGCCAAGGTTCCTATAGACCAGAGAGACAGGTAAGCAGTCTCTTCTTGAGCCAAGGTCCCCAAAATGCTGTAGTCAGTAGTATTTGTTCAGGAATCACTCTTTCTCTGTTTCTTTGTCTGTCTGTCTCTGTCTGTCTGTCTGTCTCTCTCTCTCTCTCTCTCTCTCTCTCTCTCTCTCACACACACACACACACACACACACACACACACACACACAGAGTTCCTGAGAACTGCTAAGCCAGCAGGAACTTTCCCCTTTCTTGGGTCAGTGCCTCCCCTCTTAGGGAGTCCTGGAGCACCTGGAAACCTCTTGCTTCTGTGACCCCTCTCCAGCCCCATGGAAAAGGATATTGGCTCAAGCTTCCTGAGCTGGGGAAGCAGGCGGCCTCTGCATCAGTTCCTATCTAATGCATGATGGACACGGCATAAAGCAAAGCAGAGAGTGGGCAGGTGTGGGGAGAAAAAGAAAGAAAAAGTTTTGAGCACGCAAAGTTGAACTGAGACCCAAAGTATCTTCATAGCATGGGAAAGGGACTTGTGAGATCTAAGGCTGTGGTAAGAGGGAGATGGTTTCATCACGGCTCTGCCAAGCAGAGAGACAGTCACAGCCAAAAGAGCAGACACCCCAAACATGCCCATTTCTTTGATTTCAAATGTGAAACACTCAAGCAGATCCCTCACAGCTGGCTCTGTCCCCAACTCCCCACCTTGCCGTCTGCTTCTGCACTGGTTTTATTTGCTGGTGTAATGCAAGACTTCTAGCACATACCCCTTTTGCTCTCCTGTGATTTTAATTTTATTTCCAGTGCATATTTTAATTCTTCATATTTTTCTCTGGTGGAGTACCCTGGCTTTCACTTAAAGTCCCATCCCATTTCTTTATTTGGTTGTAACCACTGGGACTCAATTTAGAGGCTTTAAAAAAATATTAGTACTATTATTGCATTTTAAGAAAAAGAAATCAGATCGCCAGCAATATTTCTAGTACTTAAAATTCAAAGCAATTTGTAATTGTTCTTTGCTCTTGGAGATGGAGCTGATTTCAGTTTTTAGACCATTGTCTTCACACCCATCTTAGTGACTAATACTGTAAGATGGATTTCCTTTTTTTTTTTTTTTTCCTCCCTTGAAGTGGGTTTCAAATCCCCAAAGAATTTCTGGGAGGGGAAAAATCCTTTAATTGAAAGCAAGAGAAAACAAAACAAAAAAGCATAAGAGAGCTGACAAAAATATCATGTTTAATGAAACCAAGTTCCATCCCTGCAGATGGCTGTGGAGGCGCAGAAAGACCTAAAGATAGAAAAAGCGGGTTTCCTTTACGTGCTTTGTAAAGTATGGCTTTTCTTTTGAACATTGTATGTGTGACTGACCAGCGCCTCTGAGTCTTGAGTCCTGAGCCAACAGGTAGAAGACCAGTCTATCCTTCTGGACTGTTCTGGGTCCTCTTTGCATAATCCAGTCTCAGTCACAGACTACCTACGTATCCCTGGGGCACGGATTTAACTTCTCTGGGCCTCAGTTTCCTCCTTTGTAAACTGGTGGGAATTTCACTTACCTTCATGGGTTTTTACCTGCGATTAGGTGAGGAAAGTTCTTGGCACAATATCTGGCCCTTGCATGGTGTTGGTTATTCCTGTGACCTGATTCCTGCCCCCAGTCTCTAAGTGCAACCCGATCATAATCTCCTATCAGCTGGGTGGGGCTTTGTAAGACTCAGGGGCTTCCTGGGTGCAGGATACCAGGGGGGCCCTTCTAATACTTGTCGGCTCCATGAATAACAAGAATAACAGAAATGCTAAGGTAGATTTCTTAAAATAAATGAAGACAGTACCAATCTCTCTGAATTTCCCCCTTAAACCCCTTAAACAAATAAATTAAGTCAAACACATTAAGAAAAAAAAAATTTTTTTTCACAAGTCCACAATTTTGAAATTGACTTTATTTCATTAGGAATTAAGGACTTTCAGGTTTTCCTGTTTTGTTAATCAATTTTCTTTTCCTATCTTTTCTTCCCTCTGTCTTTGGAATTACTCTCCCTGAGGACTGAGAGGACTTGGGCATGTTTTGGGGGCTGAAAATGGATTTGACCCTTTCTCAATAAGGAAGGATGCTGTCTGTGTTTTTTAAGAATTGTGTATGAATGTCTTGTCTATGAAATTCTAAGGTAGCAGTGGCAAAGTGTATTCTGGAATCTTCTTTGTTAGAGAACAAGGGGACCTGCATATTTCTAACCCCCCCACCTTTTCTATCTTCATTTTCACACACACTACTTCCTGTCTAACCAAGAGCAAATTTAAACACGTGACTAGGGGCTCTGACTTCCCCCAGCACCCCTGTCCTGCCTTCTTCCTGACCTTACTTCCTCTCTCTTCTTCCCCACCCTTTTGCTTTTCCATCATGGCAGTTCATCTTCCTGTACATTATCAGCCCATCTGCATCCCTTTTAAGATGGGGTGTGGGCACCTTACCTCACTGAATTGGATTTGTTGAACCCAGGGTGTATTGGCCACTTCTTCCTCTTCTTTTCCTCTTCTTTCTTGTTCCCTTTTATTTCTTTGTATGTACCTTGCAGCCACATTTCTGGTTAGAATTCCGTATTAAAAAAATTCAGAAAACTTTTATTCTGATGTCTTTTCCTTGATAAAAACTTCATATTTACAACCTAATTGGTCTGACAGAGAAATAGCAGCTGTTTTTCAAAGTGTAAAAGGTTTCACTACAGGAACAATAGCTGGTACGCTAACAGTGAGCTCATTTATTACAACGATTGACATTTCACTTTTACGAAACATGTCAATCGCGCAATTTGAGGCAAACCCGTGCTCCTTTATGGGCATTTCATCTCACCTTTTTTTCCCCCTCCAACTCTTCATTGCCCCATCCTGGCCAACACCAGTTAGTAAAATCTTAGCAGCAAATGCATATGGTCAGTGAAGTCAGAAACTTTTTTCTTGCTTTGTCAAGGTGAGATGGGGCCAGGGTAGGTGTGAAGGGGTAATACCACTTTCCAATCACTTGGAAAATACACCCTTCTCTTTGACTTTGCTTTTGTGCAGGCGCCTTAAGCTTGTTAAGTCACACCTGGCCCCCAAATAATTGCATCCTCCACATTAAAATTTATTGCCCCCTGCACAGAGATGAGATGAAAGCTGGAGAATTTGGAGACAGACCACAGGGTTTACCAAGCAGTGGAATTCATCAGGGGTTAGTATTGTGGGGACACAGAACATCAACACGCAGGAGAAGACTCACTTAGGGGCTGCTTGGCACCCACACTTTCTTGAGGGGTAAAACTCTCATACTGAAATAGCAAGAATGATCCATACTTGGGAGATTGGTTGATGTTGTCTGATCCTTGTTTGGTGATCTTTGTTGGTCTACATTTTAAAATCAGTTTGTTTTTTTCTCCCCCATATTGCCTTGAAACATCTTTTTGCTTTCATCTCTGCCAAGTCCATAGGGCCAACAAGGGTTAAATCCAGTTAGCTATGTCCCTGCTTAAAGACAACTGCCCACCTCTCTGTGTCTCTGTCTCTGTCTCTCTCTCTCACACACACACCCCAGCTTAAAGTGGTTTAATTTCCATTATGAAAGGTGAAGTCCTGCTAGGCAGGTACCCTGGGGAACAAAGATAACAGCGTACAACTGGAATACAGAGTCTTAAAAAGATTAACTTCTTTTTTTCTAAGGGCAATAAGGAGGTCCACAGGCTGTTTTCGCCCCTTTTCCAACTCTTTCCATGTGCTGCTTCTAGAACGTCCTGGTGCTAAGGCCTGGCCTCACAAAAGGGAACAACCGTTCTTGTCCAGACACATTGCAGACTTCTGGCAAAGCAGGGCGAGCTCACGAAAATTTACACTTTTCCTGGCACCTGGCCGAGAGTATGAGCAGGACTTGGCTTGGGTTTGCTTTCAGTTAGAAAAGCCCTTTGGGGACGGTGGTGGGGGTGGGTAGCAGTAAGATCCCCGTGAAGGGTCAGAACTGCTGAAATAAATATCAGCTCGGCTGGGAAGAGCGATTCCTGTAATTATATCTGCCCAATGACTTATAATCAGCATTCTTAGTGGAGCCTGTAACTTTTGGGTTGTCTCCTCTTGTGTCGATATGGGTGGCAATGATGGTGGGGGCAGAGGGCAGAATAACACCTTGATTTTAAAAAGCAGGGGTGCTATGGGGGTTGTTGATGTTATATGAACACCACTCTTATAGCAGTTACCTTTGAAATACTGCCAGTGGGGCATTTGCTGGAATTTCTGGTGGTGGTACCGGGTTCTTAAGGGATCTTGAGGCCTGGGATTGCATTTTAATAGGAGAATCTGAGCATGGAGACATTTAAAATACCAAACAAAGCTGGGTATGTGAGTGAAGCTCAGACTTGTTCTTTGGGTCCTGCCCTCTGAGTGAGGATCTACTTTGGATCTCAACCTGCTATAGCCCATTCTCCATCTTGCTCCTTTGAAAACTTGAGCGAAACCAGCCGTCTGCCAGTGAGTCCACAGGCTGTGTGTCATTTCCTTCCCTCTCCAAGCCTCACTCTTTCCACAAAGGAGACTTTCAAATTAACGTTTTCAGTTCATTAAAGGCCTTTTTGCAAACATTTCATTCTGGGACAAGCAGCATTTCAGCTGGAAGTGGTCAGAGGCACGTTGGCGTAGAATGGTGTGAGAAGGAAAAAAAAGAAAAATCCAGCTCAAATCCCTTCTCCCCGAGCGGACAGTGTGCCGTCAGCCTCGAGTGGGTCTTCCTTAGAGGATGCAGGGACTTCTTTGGAAGGGAAAGACCAAGTTAATGGATGAAAATTATGTGCTCTCATTTGTTTTGTAAAGCTAGCAAGGGATAGAGGAACGGGATTTTCGTTCCCTTTCTCTACATAAAGAAATAAATGAATAAATAAATAAATAAGAGCATTCTCGGAGAATGAGCGATTCACAACTGTGCCCTTTTGTCTTGCTTTTGCAGACATTCACTGTAGCTTCTCCAGGACCTCTGTGCTCAGGAGTAGTGCATGAAAATTCTTCTGCCTCCATGAGAGACTATGGACTTCCCTTCCCTGCCAGTTTAGAATGAAGCACCTGGAGAACCTCATGTACAGTGTTGACTTTCCCCAAAGGAGAACAGTGGAGCCAAATAGTAGGCTTGAGCGTTTGGGGGCTGGCTGGACATAATTTCTCAAGTCCTCAGTCCACGTGGTACTGAAGGTAGGCACAAAGGGCTTGCATTTCTGCTGTGGCCATTGCTCCTGTCCTGGAGGAAAGAACCAAGAATCTCAGAGCAGGAAGGAACCTAAACATTACCTTGTCTGTTTTAAAAATTGTGTAAGGGACCATTTTCATTGGTTTTGGTGGAGTTTGGCAGAAGATTTCCACTAGGCCTCAAGTTCCACGAGGGTTGGGTTATGTTTGTGTTATTCATGTTTCTTGCACAAAGTCAGCTTGGGTAAATATTTGTTAAGGGAATAAAGAATGAATAATGTAGCTTAAAAGGAGTTTGAGAACCATGAATCTTGTCTTTCACCTTCTCCTACCATCTGTTTTCTACGAAGACCAGAGAAGCTGAGTGAGTTTCCCAGGGTCCCTGAGTTGGTCACTGGGCCTAACCAATACCCAGGCCTAACCAACAGCCAGACTAGGTCCTCCTGCATCAATCGGACCCAACTAAACCCACAAATGCCTGATTCTCAGGACCAGCTTTCAGGTAGCAAGAGCCATCCCCACTCACCCTCCAACCAGTGAAGAGTGGGGTCTTTGAGGTCAGGAGCTCCACACGAGCCATGGTTGTGTCCCCTTGGCTCATTACTGTGTGCCGTGTGCTTACCACAGGGCTGCTCTGTTAAGGTCATATTTGAACACAAGCACAAATTCAACTCAAGCTCTCCCATCTTGAATAATTTAGGAAACAAGATAATGCTCAGAACTAAGTTTGTATTCAGGAACTCTAGGCCTTGAAGGTCTTTGGGGTTTCAGTGAAGTATTGGCAATGACAGAGGCCCACTCCTATGTCACCAGCATCTATAGCAGCAGCAGCCAGGTCTGTGGGAATGCACAAGGGAATAAGCAGTTCTTGCCTTGTTGGAATAGAGTTTGAACATGGCTGCCAGTTGTTCCTACCCTATAATCTTCTCATTCTTGCCCTTTGCAAATGATACACTCCTACTGCCCGAATCCACCCGGTAGTACGAAAAGCACTGGACACCAGAAGGAGCAGATTGGGGTCTAGAGCTGGCTGCAGAATTTCCTGATTTTGTAATCATGTGAATGTCCCTTGTCCTATGAGACCTTCAGTTTCTGCATCCATCAAAAGGGAAAACAGAGCATGTGGATTTGCTGTGCGTACCAGCTGTGTGACCTTGGTCAAGTTTCTTAATCTTTAGCTCTAAGCCTCAGTGTCCTTAACTATAAAATGAGTTATTACCAGAATGTACCTTCCAGGGTTCATGTAAGGAACTAAGACATCCAAAATGCTTGGCTAAGTAAGGGTTTGATATGTTGCTGTCATACTTATTATCTTTGCATGGCAATTATAAAAACTACATGGAATGATTCATTCTAGAAGAATTCTGTATAATATAAGAGATGGCTATTGAATTTTTAATTATTTCCTTTGTGTACCCAATCACCTACTTGTATTTACACTTAACTCTATTTTACAAAAATCTTGAAGGTAAATGGTTCCTAATGAAAGCCATGACGTTAGCTCTTCCCAGTGTTCTCCCCAACCCTCTCACTTTTCCTGCACCCAACTCATCTTTTCTTCCTGTATTTCCTGTCTCAGCAAATGGTGTCCCCATGTTTATAATTGTCCAAGTCAATGGAAGGAAGAGGTAACTACCTCAGCTTCATAATTAATCAATTACCAAGTGCTATTAATTCCCCCAGGTAGGGGGACGCTTTCTAAGGCTGGATAGACTTCTCCCTCTGCACTACTGTTGCTTGGTTTCAAACCCTAGTTCTATGTTGGACACAGGAAGCTGTTTCTCAAAGATCTACTCTCCCAGTCTTGCTGTCTACATTCATCCTAATGTGTTCTTCCCTTTTATTACCTATGACCTTTACTCTACCTGCCTCTCTTCTCCTTTCCTGGGCATTGCTTTCAGGCTTACCTGAGAGGGTCCCTGTGGGAAGCTCTCTTTGACTACCCTATTGCAGTCTTGGTGATGAGTTCCTTCTAGGGGTATCTTAGCTCATTTTCCCAGGCATTTATCAGACCATATTGAGATGTTTAGAGACTCTAGATTCTGAAGTAGGGTCTCTTCATCTGCATATGCAATCTAAAATAAAAACAATATTAACCTCCATGTGTCATAGTAATAATAACTAACACTTTGGTACTTTACATATATTAAAATTCATTTCCTTCTCACAATAATGGTACAATATATTATCCCCATTTTATAGAGGAAGTCAAGCTCCCAGATGGTAAAGTAACTTGCCCAAGGTCACAGAGATAGTCAATGGCAGAGTTGGGCTTCAAATATTGGAAGAATTGCTCTAGAATCTATGTTCTCAATCATATAGTAGACAGAAGTTCAACAAAATTTGAATTTTCCCCCATTTTGTGTTTCTGAGAGAAGTATCCCAAATAAAATTATTTCAAAACACTTTCTCTTTCTTTCATTGTGGCCACTGCTTTGCAAAGATCCTGAGTATGTGCTTCTTGCCAACTGGTCAACCCATGCTGCTTACCGCCCAATGTAAAAACTGCCTTTGTCATGTCTGTCTTCTCCGCTGGGCTCCACCCCTGAGGAAAGGTCCCATGTTTGTATTCATGTGATGTGCTGGGAGAGCCTGGCCAAGCTTGCAGAGCCAGTGTGGGCCTTCATGGTACAGCTCGGCTGCTACTTCCTGACCCTCAACTCATGCTGGTTTTCTGTTTGTTCTCCTCCTGTCCAGGTTCAGCTTACCTTGCCAGTGACCAACCCAGAGGATGAGCTGGCAAGGTTGGCTTCATGGCTAGAACCTTTCCTCAGTCATCCTCTGCTTCTGCAACTGATTGCCTAGGAGTTTCCTGCCTTTCTCCACAATTCTCCGAACACCCTCAAAAACTGCCTTTGGGTGCTATTGGTAGGGGCTATGCACTGTAAATACATTGCATTACACTAAGTACAAATAATAAAGAAATAAAGTTTCTCCTTTGCTCTCCTTGTTCCCAGGACTTTTCATTCTAAAACAAACACAATAGGATTAAAAGCACACCAAGAGAGCTGCCTTCCCAACAGGGTAGAGGTTGAGCAGAAGTTTCAGGGACATCCCTCCTGAAGGTTCCTGGGCCCTGCAGCCATTTCCAACCCTGATGCTGAAAATAGAAGTGAGTCCATGAGCTCTTCAGTTTTTGGGGATGCTCTACTCTCCTCAAGACTAGTTATTTTTCTGCTTGCTGTTGAGATGGATGTATTGTAAGCACTTATTCACTCAGTACTCTCAGGGGGAACCTTGCATTTGCCTTGTCAATACTTTGCTTGCTTGTTGCTTTTTGGGTGTCATTTCTCACTTTTGGGATTCCCTTTCTCATTGGTTCCTGATTCTGTCTCCCCAAAGGAAGCAATGATGCCTTACCTAGATCTTTCTTTTTTGTTACTCTTTGTAGTTTTAACTAAATCGAGCTCAACTTTTGAAAATATGGTTTCCAATTTGCATTATGCATTTTCTTTCTGCAAATAAGGGTGGAGATTTCCATGTGCTAACCAGGACACCAGGCTTATTGTGGGAGAGTCATCATGACACGGAAACAGTGGGTTTGAGTACCACTGAGGAAGGATGCAGAAAAGGAGTCAATGCCACTGGGAGCAAATGACCTTTTCAGTGTGTCATCTGTAGCAGGGGTTCAGAATTCTCCACACATGTGTAGATTAAGTTTTCTCTTGATTACTTTAGGTGTAATCTCATGGGAATCAAAGACAAAATTACCTTTAACTTTTCAGTCACTATTAGATTCTTTGACAATTAAACAAGTAAGTTCAGATTTCTCACTTTTGTAGTTAATTACAAGGAGGCCCAAGATATGTTTAGGCCTGGAAGAAAGTATTTGATTTTTGGACTATGAAATTTTTAGACTGATTCCATTCTGAAAAGAGTTTTGTGTGATGTAATAAACAATGAAATCTTCCTTTATATATATAAATATATCCAAAATATTGCCTGGGAAGTTTTTATTCAAAACAATGATTCATTCATTTCCATGAAATTCAAATTTAACTGGGTATCTTTTATTTTTATTTACTAAATCTAGCATCCTTAGAAGACAGGGACTTGAGGGAGGGGTTTTGAAAAGATCCACATTGTCCATGCCTGGGGGCGTTGGTGTTTTAGGTGTGCATTTGTGGGAGAGAAGGGAGGGTCTAGGGAAGAGTTTCTTGGGTGATCAGACAAGTGCATGTTACAGAAAAAGTCATGAGGGAAATTAATGATGAGGATTTACCCATAAAATAATTCTAGTCATCTCGGAGGAGGTCAACCCTAGGCTTGACGTTCCCTTAGGCGGAGGCTTTCTAGCAGTTCTTGGCACGAGGGCCTTGCTGAGAGGCCAGCAGAAAGGAATTCTGGAGTGTGCCAGGAAATCTGAATTTCCTTTATTATGGCCAGTCACCGTGACCTTGGGCAACTCACTTAGGTCTGCTTTGTCTCAATTCCACATCTGTCAAATGGGATTAACAATAATTATTTTATTTACTTCATGGGTTTATTTTGAACCATGAGTTAAAACAATGCTCAGTCTCTTTGAAACAGTGTAAATTTGCTACATCACTAAAGAAAATGGACTCTAGGTCTTGCCAAAATACTCCAGAGCAGTACTGCAGAGTTCCAGAAATCTGGGCCTTGGGTTCCACCTTGGACACTCCTCATAGGAGATAAACTTACCTCCCATCCTCTCTCCTCCTTTCAGCAACAAAAGTCCCTTTGGATAAAGTCTCAGATGGTTTTGTCTTTCTCGGAATGCTCTTTTGAGGTGGCTACTATTCTCAACCTCTCAGTGGGGTTCTAAAGTGTGAGAATTTGGGGTATTTCTGTACAACCTGGTTCAACTTAGCAGAGAAATACCTGGGTTAAAAACTGAGAGGAGAAAATGATTGAACAGATTGACTCCAGTATCTCCACTCAGGTGCATAAACGGAATGTGTCACCCACATAATAAGACACGTATTTCACATTGCACTTGAGAGTTTATTCCAAAATTTGAAAACATCTGAGACCTGAAACACTTCTTCTACTTCTGTTCTCAAACATTTCTGATAAGGGATACTCTACCTGCTTGTGTGTGTGTGTGTGTGTGTGTGTGTGTGTGTGTGTGTGTGTGTTGTGTGCACGCGCGCACGAACATGCACGCACGAACATGCACGCACCTATTTTTGCTGTAAAATATAACACAGATTATCTCATTCACGTATATATTATTTTCTTCTGGGAAAAAAACAGGCTTTTGGTTTCTCTGTACACATCTGTGGAGGAACATAAGCTTCAGAGTGGGAGATGGGGTCACTAGACCTACCTCACATCCTCTCTCCTACACAGGGTCATCCTTGACCTTCTGGGAAACTCCATCTCCTCAATTTTCATTCAGTTCTATTAAAAGTGCTTACTTAGCATTTTTATCATTGCTACTTATGTACTTTGTTTTACCACTATTCACAGGACTTTTACACTGCATGAAGGGCAGGGATTTTTGTATCCTTTGTTCATTCTTTCATGTTTAGTGTCAAGAATATTGCATACAATAGGTGCTCAAAAAATAATTACTACTGAATAAGTGCATAAGTGAATTGTTCTTCACAACTTGGTCATATCTTCTCAAATAGATTCTAATAACTGTAAGGGTCATTTCTCCCGTCCCCCCCTTTAATTATAGGCACAGTGCTGAAGAACTTGAATATAGCTGCGCCATTATTTTGTGTAGTTGTCCTACCCAGGCACATGGATATGTGTTTTGCATTGGAAGACATGGCTGCTGTAGGGTAAAAGGCACTTTTACTTTTGGAATTTCCTTACATTGTTGCAATCTTTAAAATGCAAGTACATTTCACTATAGGTTAAGCATTGCTAATCAAAAACTGAAATTCAACATGCTCCAGAAGCTGAAACTCTGAGTGGAAAATTTCATGTCTGGTCTCCTGTGACAGATCATAGTCAAAATGTTGGCATACAACAAAATACTGCATAAAACTACATTCAGGTTATGTGTAGAAGGTGCATATGAAACAAGTGATTTTCACCTTTAGACCTAGCTAGCCCAAGATAGCTCATTATGTACAAGCAAATATTCCAAAATTTGAAAACATCTGAGACCTGAAACACTTCTTCTACTTCTGTTCTCAAACATTTCCGATAAGGGATACTCTACCTGCTTGTGTGTGTGTGTGTGTGTGTGTGTGTGTGTGTGTGTGTGTTGTGTGCACGCGCGCACGAACATGCACGCACGAACATGCACGCACCTATTTTTGCTGTAAAATATAAAATAATTTTTATAATTTGTTAATTATTACTTCGATTATCATTTTGCTTTCACGGCTTCTGTTTTGCAATCTGGAGCCAAAAAAAATTGTTTTTCATCACAAACATTTCATTGGTCCTTGACAAGTGCACAGCCCCCAGGCACGGTGCCTACAGATCCCCATGCATAAAATGGCTTTGCCTGTGGGTACTTCCATGACCAGAGTGACCTAAAAGGAACAAGAGGATGCATTAAAATCGAGTTCAGCATCCCAGTGAAACTGTTCCCACTCCCCTTTCATCGCGTGCGGGGGCCTTCTCTTTTGCCCTGCCCCATCTGCCAGACTCCAGGCATGTGCTGAGAGGGTGAGCGCTGAGTTTTATGGGATCTCTAGTTGTCTCCCAAGTGCAAGCGTCTAATTAGGCTTGACACTACCGAGGCGTTTCCCTGACATTTATGTCACTGTCTCTCAATCTTTAGCAGCATTCGGTCTTGTGGGAAGCACAACAAACAATGTCAGAAACAACATAAAATTCCCCATTAGAGGGGGCCCTCGGAAACCGTGCCGCTGTTTATTGGGCGCACTAAAAGCGGAGGCCGAAGGGTGGGGCTGGGTGTGTGGATTCCGGGCTTGGAGGAAGAAATAAAATGGCTCATTTAAATTCTTAAGAACTGCATAGGAGGCAGAGGACACAATGAGTATCTTAGAGAAGAAAGGCCATCAGTTGAACAAACTAATCACATGGTAATCAAAGGGGAGTAATTCGCTGCCTACTGAGAAGTACTTTAGAAGAAGTTCCAGGCAGGGAGAGTAAAGACTCTACCGAATGACAGCTTTCATAAATTATAGATTTTTAAAATTGCACAAAGGAACGTGTAATAACGTGCGCAATGGATTTAAAGATGAAAAGTGCCCAAAGCATCCTAATAAAACCGGGAACAGGATTGATATGGGAGAGGCTGTGGTCCTCTGGGGGAAGCCAGCTCCTCACGCAAGCCCGCCTCAGCACCAAGCTCCGCTCCAGCACAAGCCCCGCCTCCGGCAAAGCCCCGCCCCCGTCCGGCGCACCTGGAGCTTAAGTTGGGATTCCCTTTATCTGATTGCTCTCTGCACTTGGTTGCCTGACTCAACAAAGACCTTAGTGAGGGGGCAGCTGCCAGACCTATCTCCCCCTTGTACACAGCACCCTCCAGTTCTGCAGACTGGAAATTCTAAGCTGCGGCCAAAGTGCAGGAAGACTGGGAAAAGCTACACGGCACTGGGGACAGGCTCTCTGTCTCAGTCAGCGGGACTACTAGGTGCTTTGGGGTTGATGTGAGCACTCTCCATTCAAAGTTCTCCCTTATTACCCTAGGCCTGTCGTACAGTGTGCCTGCTCTGCTGTAGCCATTCTGGTAATGTGGAGTGGTGGCTTGCAGGAAAGGAAGCTCAGGCCAAGGAGGGCTGTGAGGGGATTCTGAACTTGGCCCCAGGCCAGCTGTCAGTCAAAAGTCAGGCAGCGAGGTCTGCCTTCTGGAGTCCTTTCCCTATAGTCAGCAGCCTTTTCCTCCCATCAGTACTCAGGTAGCTGTCTTGAGGCTTCTTCTTGTTCTCAGAGGGTGACGAGGTGAAAACTAGCAAAACCTATAGATTTGACTCTGCACAGAATTGACTATTTCCATAACATGATTTGGGAAGTTTGGAAAGTCATGAGAAATTAGCAGTATTGAGATTGGGTTCTCTTTCTGGTTGTGTGACAGTTTCTCAACCTCGCTAATCTAAGTTAAAATGGAGATAAGACAGCACTTGCTTCTGAGTTGTGATGAGGTGCTCACATGGGGTCCTGGATGTAAAGAACTCAGCACACAGCCTAGCTTGAAATGCTGCCTAATCATGTCAGCCATGGCTATGATACCAAGGCCACCCTGAGCATGGCCTCTGAGGGCCAAGAGAACATTGGGGGCTTAGCCGCCTGTTGTCTCCCTGACCTCCTGAATGGAGGAGGAGCTCAGTCCTGAGTGAGTCCTTAACAGAGCCTCCGAAGGATGGAGAAAGCCCCTCTCTTTGTCACCAGACTTACCCTGGCATGGGCTCTGCCCACTGGGGAATTAACCACCCTGTGACCTGGGAGGATCTGACTACTGTGGCACTATGGACTGCAGCCTTGGGGGCCACTGCTCCCAACTCTTTAGGAGTGGAGCATACCTGCCCTGTCTCCCACTGGCAGCCTGTAGCTGCCACAAGAAATGGCTTTCTTGCGGATGGGCCACTCATGCAAGCCAGGCCTCAGACACCTTGAAAGGAAAGCAGTGTCACTGCCAGTGGTGAGTCAGGGCTAGCTGCCAGGATGGGTATCGTGGGCCTGTGGGCTGTGACCAGGAGTCGGCTGTGAGGTCAACCCTTCTGTCCTCAGCTCAGGAGAGCACCTGGGGATTTCCATGGGATTCATTTCTCTGCCTCTGGGTCCCACTCACCTGTCTCTGCAGCAATGGCCCTTCACTTGCTGTCCACTGGGATGACCAGGAAGCTTCTAGATGACCCATAACCATATTGCCCAGGCTCTACTACTCTAATTGAAGTCAGGATCTTCTTCCCTCCCTGTCCTTCACTCCTTTCTTCCTTCCTTCCATCTTCCTCTCTGCTCCCTCTATTCCATCTCTCTCCTTCCCTCCCTCCCTTCCTTCCTTCCTTCCTTCCTTCCTTCCTTCCTTCCTTCCTTCCTTCCTTCCTTCCTTCCTTCTTTCCTTCCTATGTTCTGTGAAGGGGCTTTTTCACTTTTAACCTATTCTCAAAGGATGTGTGACTCCCAAAATGTGAAGAATCTTGATTTTATCTTTTTCTGGTCCAGCGGGCAGACTTTAGGGCTACAAGTTTGGATGAATTCCCAGCATGAATCTGCCCCAGCTTTATCTAGCTTCGTGGATTCCAGGCTAGATTCTGTGAAGTGTAATGCTAGGCTTACCACGCGGGGACCAGCTGAGAGGGCTGAAGCCCCTGCTTGCACCAGAGTCCTGTTACAGTACTGGCTTTCCTCATCTGCTGTTCCTTGGGAAAATGACAGGGCAGGGAGGGATCTCTATTCTCCTTCTCTTCCTTCCCTCTAGTAGGGAAAGAATGGTAGAGAGAGATCTACTGGCCCCACACCTCATGGTGGCGCTGTATGGAGACTGTCAACTTGGAGAAGAGGAGGGTTTATATAGCCCTGAGCCCTGAAGGATCTGGGAGACTGTGAAGGACAGGGAAAGAGACCAGCCTCACCCTTCTGTGCTGCAGCCAGGAACCAGGCTAATCCAGACCTCACCAGTTCTCATATACCCTGGGGAATAGGGAGATGAGGGAGGGGATGGTAGGGAAGGGCTTTGTAGGCTCATTCCGGACAGCGTCTGTAAGGCATGAAAGGTGACCCTATGGAAAAATGGACATTTTGCACCACCATCTCAAGCCATGTCTGCTCCGATGGACTCCTAGCGCCGTTGTTTCCTTCCTAGGGATGGGCTCCACCTGAAAGCCCTTCCAGACGTCCGGGGCATGGCTGAGGGGTTACAAATGGTTCTAAGGCTTTAAAAGAAAAGTTGGAAAACTGCTGGTGTAGCCTGACAATGGGGCTTTGTGCTCCGCCTGACCTTGCCTACCAGAGGGCCTTTTGTTTCCAACAATTCCTGGCGGTGGACTCCAGGAGGCCATGGGCCCTGCTTTTCCCTTAAAGTCAGAAATGCTTGCAGCTAGCATGTCATTTCATCCTATCTTCTTAATTCTGGGGACTAGCTTCTGAGGCCATGGCTGAACAGAGCAGCCTCCTCTCCTCGTCCCATTTGTAAGGCAGGGTGGGAGACAATACTCCACAGGGCCTGGAGGGCTGGCTCTCTGGGCGAGCGTGACACCAGCTGTCAGCCTGGATGAGGTCAGACAGAGGCCACCCTGGTCCCAGGTGGGCAGGGTCACTCAGGTGACCAGACTGCACAGGAGGCCCAAAGAGTATGCAGAAGCATGAACTGTTGGCCTCCCTGTGGGAAAAGAGCTACGAGTACCGATGGGAATCCACTGCAAACTCTGGCCAGGAGGCCAGGTTCCAGGTGCCTCCGTCCCTTCAGGAAGTCGGGGCTCTCCATTAAGCTCATACATCTGCAACCCGAACACAGGGCTGTCCAGGCTGGGCTGCCAGAGCGGCCGGTCACCGTTAATAGTTTTACCATCTGAGGGAATGCTTCAGGCAGAGAAGGGGCACTGGATCAATCTTCTCTCTGGTTGTGGAGACAGTGAAGTGTAATGACCAAACATGAACATTCTGGAGCCAGACGGCCTCTGTTCAAATTCTGCCCTGCCATGCAGGAGTGGGCAAAGAACTCAGCTTATCCATCCACACAAATAGGGCTAATGAGAGGAAGTACTTATTAGGTAGGGTGGTGTAAGTTTGAGATTCTGAGTACAATATACGTAGAACAACACCTGGTAGACGGCACCTGATAAATGCTAATTTTTATTAGTAGTAATAAATGCATAGCCTATAAGCAGATTTCCAAGGGAAAGGGACTTTTCCCCTCACAGCAGTTCAAGGACTCTATGAATGGTACTTATGTCACCCACCACCATTGCCACCCCTGAGAAAACTTCTCTGGTCACTCAAACTTGCCAGTGACTTTTCTTCCACTATGTTGGCCTTTGGGTTCTGCTACTTACCTTCCTATCTAAATATTTCCTCTAGGTCATTGTCTCTGCTATATCTGATACTGTTTGTTCTCCCAGCAACTTACTGACATGGTAAATCTTATTCAATATTTTTTGATTGATAAACTTCATATTCTTTAAAAAAACAAATGCAAACTCTTTGTAAAAATATCCCTCATGAAAAATCTCTAGTGTGAGATGAGATTTTTCTCCTCTTGTCCATTTTGTGCTTTTTAATAAGCTACATATGTTTTTGAAAGCACTCTACCAGAAAAAACCATATGTAAAGCTACAGTAAACAAAACAGTATGGTACTGGTTTAGAAAAAAGAAAAATCAATGGAATAAAATATGAAGTCAAGAAATACAGCCAGTTAAATATGGAATTTATTACATTATAAAGGTAGCATTGCAGATCCATGAATAATATTTTATTCAATAAACAGGTCTCAGACAACTGGCAAGTCATTTGGAAAAATAAATAATTCTGGATCCCCAAACATAAAAAGAAAAATAGAAAGTAAAGCATAAAGTAAAATTGCAAATAATAAAATTTTTTATAATATTAAAATTATTTAAGTCATGACATGAAACCATAGAGATGATAAGAGAAAATTGATTTGTTCAATAACATAAAATCTGAAACTTTTGTATGATTGAATATCACAAATACAGAAAATACACCATGGCTAACTGGTTCTATATAGCAAATTTAGCAGAAACAAAATGAAGGAAGAAAAAAAGACAAACTTGAAAAAAATCTTTGTAACATATTGTTTTCTTAATATTAAAAGTCAATCAATAAATCAGCAAAATGACAAATACACCAATAAAAAAAGAGGCAAGCTCGCGGACAGATATTTCAAAGAAAAAATTGTAAGTCAACAATAAATATGTAAGAAATTATCTTGTAGTTTTAAAAAAGTAGATTAAACTGTGGGTCATTTTAACTTATCTAATTGCCAAAGTTTGAAGGGTCTCATGACACATAACATTACCCGAGGGTTAGGTAAAATATTCTTGGTGTTGGCGGACATGTAAATTGCTACTGTTGTTTTTTTAAAAGTCAGTTTGATAATATCTATCCAAATTCAAAATGGATCTTTCTATTGACCTAAAAATGCCATTTCTAATAATTTATCTTATACTTGCATATATGTGTGTGCACGTCTCCACACATATATAAATTAAGGTTATTTCAAAACTGCTTATAATACTAAATATTGGAAACAATCTATATGTCCATTAGGTGGGGAATAATTAAATAAATAATTTTAAATTGATAGAATGAAATTCTGTATAGCTGCTAAAAAGAATGAAATAGCTCTCTATATTTTATAGACATCTCTTCAAAATATGTTGAGAAACAAGTATTAAGACAACATATATACTATCTCTTTTGCATAAAACATTTATATGCAATATATTTCTTGCAAGTGTATAGCAAAATTTTGGAAGGATGTATAAGTTAACAGAGTTCACTTGTGAGAGTGAGACTAGGTACGGATGAGCAAAGGTGGGTACTTTTGCTTTATGCTCTTGTGACCTCTTTATGCTCATGTAACAAGCATTTATTATTTTTAAAATTAAAAAGTCCTAAAGGTCAAAAGACACATTGATGTCAATGCAACAGTAGCAATATCAATAATGATGGATTTCAGAAAATATTTTAACACCACCACCATGTCCAGATGCACAGGTTGTTCGTTCTACAACCCAGAGAGCACAATTCATAGAATTTATGTGCCTAGCCATGTAAGTACTTGAAAACCATCCTTGAAATCTATCACCATATTTTCCTTGTCAGATCAACATATATGAAGTCCTTGATCTCGGCATGACCATGTTAACGCTGACCTAAACAAAATTAAAAAGGAAAAAAAAAAAAAAAACCACTTTAAAATCAGTCTGAAGAACTAGTGGACAAATGAAGATGGCCTCATTCTGGAACTGACTCCAGCACATCCACAGATGTAAGATGAAGGTGGAAATGTAAGAGTGGGTGGGATGGAGTGAAGAGGTAAAATGAAGGCAGTCTGTGGATGGACCTCAGTGGCAGAGCGTTTGCCGAGCATGTGTGAGGTCCCGGGTTCGATTCCCAGTGCCAAGAAGAGGAAGAAGAAGGAGAAGGAGAAGAAGAAGAAGAAGAAGAAGAAGAAGAGGAGGGGGAGGGGGAGGGAGAGAAGAAGAAAAAAAAAAAGAAAAGAAAATGTAGATAAGAGTTAGGTGAGGAGGCCTCACATGAACCAACAATGATGTGTGGGGGGGCATAAAGGTAACTCAGCCCTGAGCACCTATGGGAGCATGGGGTTGCCATGGAAGCTCCTTTGCCAGCTGACACCACCCATCTTTTTTTCTTTTGCAGGATCTCACTATCGCCCGACAGCTGGCTAGAGAGCAATGCCATCAGGATGCCCACAGCAGGCCTCTTTCTCCTTTTGTCCCCGTTTCAAGTAACTTCCTCTGCCTGCCCTCACTCTGTTCCACTTCGGCATCACGGTTTCAGATCTGGAGGCCTGGTGCAGAGCTCCTCCTGCCCCCTGATTCTCTTCCACACCCTCTCTAGTCTGCTGCCCAGGAGGCAACCTGGTGCCCACTAGACCTTCAGGGTGCATCTCTGAGTCCAAAGAGAAAGAAGTTCTCTTTCTTTGTCGGAATGCCATGGTTGTCAAACTTACCTCCCGTTAATTGGGGCCTGCATCTTGGCTTGATTAATGGAGATGCAAATGCATATTTAAAAGCAAAGTTGTCCACAATTAACTTCCGGCAGTTTCAGTCATTTAGAGCCAAGCAACTCTAATCTCAATCCTTGAAAATAGTTGCTCATGCAGACTGGAATTTGCAGCTGGTTAGTGTCTCTAGATGACATCTACAATGCAGGTGGTGACTGGTACAGAATGACTCTGGCCCTTGGGCAGAGTAAGCAAATTCAGCTTCCACTGGCCCTGCCAGGGCAATGGGAATATTCTCCAAGGTCACCAGGCTCAGGTTGTGGAGTGCTTACCTCATGACTTTCTTTCATCAGTCTTCAAAGATAAGGGCAGGAATCAGGAACTGGAATAAGCAAAACCTGGAGTTCTGGACCAAATCTATAATGGAGAAATATTAAAATATTTTCATGCTGGTGGTTATCTCTCTGTAACTCATTAGGGATAAAGCCCAACTGGAATAACAATAATTAAAAAAATCCCAACTGAGCTTCCAAACATCCTACCCTCCCCAGAAACTTGGAAGCATCATTTTGGGGTGGTTCCCATGTAGCCCTGTCAGGAGATGGAGGCCTGGAGCAGTTCACTGTGTAGCTTCCCCACCCAGGTAGGATTTCAGAATGGAGATGTCTGTGATATTCTCCCCTTTTGCTATGTGCACTTGGTTTCTTTCCTCTTCTCACCTTTTCCCTGGCAGAAGATTTAGTTGCTCTACCAACATGGCAGTAAAAGACAGTCATCCGGAGAGCAACCTTTTACACTGAAGTGGTAAGAGTGGGTGGAAAAGTGAGAAAGATACAGGGTGGGCTGAATGGGAAGAGTAGAGAGAGAGGACTACCATTCCCCAGAGCCTTCTACAGAAAGTCTTATGGCTCTAGAGGCTTCTACAGGTGGTCCCAGTCCTAGGTCCCCTTTCCTACTATTGTGAGACAACGGGGGCAAGACCAGGAACAACTGGCTTGAGTGCTCATTCCCTTTTGCTTCTGTGGGTAACTTACTCCACCCATCCTACTATAATGGAGGCCTTAAGGGTTCATTTGGCTTGAAACTGACTCGCTTTTTATAAGAGGTGACAATGAGGTATGTAAGAAATGCTTTTTAGGGTCTGGGAATGTAGCTCAGTACTAAAGCACTTCCCTAGCATGCATGAAGCCCTAGGTTCAATCCCCAGCATTGCAAATAATGATAATGATAATGATAATGATAATAATAATGTTTTTTACAGGTTGAAGTTAATATGAGATAGGCACCTAGTCTTAGAGCCAATATGGAATTTAGAGCTACTTTTCAAGAAAAGTGATTATTTGACATTACAACAGTTGGACAAGGTGATTGGCCCTCTCTGGTGAGATGCAGGCAATCATTTCTAGCAGATTCTGATGCTGCTGCTAAAAGAAGGTGTGATAAGGATTCTGTAGGAGAAACTGGGGGAAAGAAACAAGAGTGAACCTCCATATGAAATGTGCCTGGAAAACATTCAGAGGAAAGGATCTTTCTAAAGCTGGAAATTGGATCACAAATGTTACACAATGGCTTAGATCATGGCCTTCAAAGTAAGCCTTGCCAGACATAATCCCAGCTACTTAAGAGGCTGAGGCAGGAGGTTTGCAAGTTGGAGGTCAGACTGGGCAACCTAATGAGATGACCTCAAAATAAAAAGGACTGGGGGTGTAGTTTAGAGGTAGGGTGCTACCCATGCCCAGCATGTGTGAGGACCTGGGTTCCATCCCCAGCACCACAGAAAAGTCTAGGAATGTTGCAGTGTTATTGGCCCATGTTCACATTTTTTGTACTACAGATGTGGTGGTTAGAAGGTAGATAAAATTAGTGTTTATTTTTTGTACAGGGCTGATAAAATACTTTAAAGAGTCAACAAATAAATTAAACTTTCAGGTAGGACTTATTTGCAAGGCTATATTACCATAACCTCTTTTAAGGGAGGTTATACTGGGCCTGGGGGTTGGGAGTGCATTACTGTATCTGATAAAGGCTAGAAGAACAGTTAAGTCCAAGTGCAATCACCTCTTCACTGTATCCTGCGTCTTTGGCCTTGAAGGGCAGAGTCTCAGAATTAGTCCAGCGTGATGCTCATCAGTCGTAAAGATTTAATTACAATCCTTATTTGACCAGGATTGTAATGGGAGACCCAGTTAGTATTTACCAGGATTCTCCCCTTGCCCCTCTCTTTCTCCCCTTCCTGCCCACCTTCCTTTAGCAACCCCCCACCCCCATTAAAAGGATGACCAGTTTTGAATTATGGTAATAGCTGCACTCTTGGTTTAGGACTAACCTCCCTGAAATTTTCAGGACCACTAATTTGTGGTTACTCCAGTGCTAGAATGAACTTGGCGCTCTGGCCTTTAGACTGGCAATGCAGTAAAAGTTTAAAGCGAAGACTGCCTCAGAGCCAAAAGAAGAGAGGAGATTGAAACCTAAAGGTTATCCTGAAATGCACTTTACTGTTATCTATGAGAACAAATGAGTTAAAAAAATTTCAAATACCAGAATACCCTACAGGGAGGAGATATAACTATTAAAGGGCTGTTATAGCTGCAATAAATGTAGGAACAATAAAAATAAATTGATGAAGTAAATGTCAGCGCTGTTCCCCTGAGCTGCCCCCACACCTTTGTCCAAAAGTAGAACATCTCCAATTACAGAGGGTGGAAACAGCCTTCAATGACAACATGACAAGGACAGAACTCAGAACACTGGCACAGAGAACACAATTATGCACAGCCTTGAAAAATTGTATCATAGCACAATGCATGGGAAAAATCAATTAATGATGCAGGGCTTCTACTGCTGTCTAATAATCCTAGAAAGGAAAGAAGGGGAAGAAAAAAAAAAAAAAAGAAAAACCCTTGGAACACCCAGTGCATCAAAAAGGTGACCCTTAAGTGGAAGTCTACATAATACCAGAGGTCAGTCCTCAGAGTTTATAGCATCTGAAATACTCTTTTTTTCCTTCTCAATTTTTTTCCCCTTAAAAAAATCTAACAGTCTAAAGGAGGCATTTAAGTAAAAGTCACTTCTTCTCTGGTTAAATAGCCTTGCAAAAGAGAGTTCTTTGGTGGAAAGGGCAGGGATGAGCAGAGCATGGGGCTGTTGTCGCAGGCCTACCAGCTGAAAGGGAAAAGGCAAAAGTTACGAATAAACACGGTGGAAGGTAGAAGGTGATTTATCTTGTGCAATTTACAACAGGTGCTAAACATTACGAAAACCAGAGCTATTAAGCAATCAAATTAAGCTATAATTATAACCGAAGAAAACTGTACAGGAATTCTAATTAATTCAAATCTGAACATGTCCAAGAGGAATGCTCTAGCAACCCCACTTCTGAATAAAACAAAACAAAAATAACCCTTGGATAATGCCTTCAGATTGCACAGGAAATTAAGAAATACTTCTCGGCCTGAATATTCCAGGCATTCCTTATTAAATGGTGACAGAAATTCCCTGCAAAGCCCGGGCACTTGGCTTTTCAGGTACGCCCTGGAGAAAGTGGGCGGTGGGGTCCTTCACTCAACAGGATTTGGAGAAGATGGGGGCCAAGGGATTCCACTGTTCCTGTAAGTACTTCAAAGGGTCTGAGGTTAGCTCATTTCTTCTTGCCTTTGAAGGTTTCTTAGGGTGTGTGAGCCTTTTAAAGAGCTGTCCACACATCCCTTCTTACTTCTGTTTTTGTTTTTTAATGTGTCTTTTGGATCCATTCCATTTTCTTGTCAGTCACTCCTTTTCTAATCCTTAGTCTTCACCTCTCCCCACTGCCTTGAGCTTTTGGCTTTTCTTCCACCTGGAATCCTGGGATGACAGAATGCCAGGGCAGGGTTTTCTGTCGGATGTGCCAAAAGCACCCATGTTGTGTCCGATTAAGCCCCAGATGCTATGGGAAGAAGGGGATGTTAAGATTTCCAACCCAAAGATTGAACCATTAGATTAGGGAGTGCATTTCCCTAATTCATGGTCCTTTAATTTTAACAGTTCAAGAACTGGAGCAATAAAATCAACAGCAGTGGGAGCTAACGTTTGTCACCGGCTTATTATGTACTAGGTATTGTGCTAAATTCTTTACCTGGATTATCTCAATTCTTTCGGCCATTCTATGAAGTAGGCACTCTTAGAATACTCATTTTATGGGAGAAGAGTCAGGACCTGCTTTTGGCTGTTAAATCTATTATAAAACAAAGAACCTTTTCTTTTTACTCATGTCTTACATTTCTAAATAATTCAATGTAAATTCTCTTTGCGTTTCACTCTCTGGTTAAAGTGGTGGAGAGTGTGGGGTGGGAGGAGCATGACTTTCTCAGGCTGAGTTTGCCTTCTGACAAAAGGGGCAGCATGACTTCTGTTATGAGCACGCCTTTGCCCGTCATTTTAAACTTCACTTCTGAACACATCCTTGGCTTTGCCTTGCCTTGACTTTCATTCACATTATGATATGGCTCATGGGGGCAAAGAATGTGAAGAAACTCTGAATTTGTGTGTACTGTTGATGTGACAGCACTTCTCACCCTTGCTTAGTTTGTGCTCTCATAGGAGTCTTTGTGTTGACCATTCACAGAGTTGATAAAAGGCATGTGGCTTAATTTTTCTACTGTGATCTAAGCCCCTACAACCTTCCCCTAGCTCAAATGCCTTCTCCCTGCCATTAATGGGGTAGGGGAGGATTTGTGGCCTATTAGTTTGGCAAGATTAGTCCGTAAATGTGCATTGGAAGAAATTTTAATTTTTCCATTGCTAGATGAGGAAACCAAGAATTAGAGAGTTAGAAATTTCAACATGGTCCCACTGATAGTGTGGTGGGCTTTAGAATGGAGCTAACTTGCCGCAGGGTCTTCCATGGGCCACCCCACCTGTGCATGTACATGGGTACTCTCACCCACACCCAGTTTTCCTTTGCTGCCCTTGAAGTCCCCTCTGGGAGATCTGGAACCTTTCTTTCCCTCTTGCTTTCCTGGGCATCTGCCAGACCTGGTGTTGAGGTGGATGCAGAAACTGCCCACCACTCACTGCAGGGAGGCTTATACCAACACAAATGTTTTTTTATGCGTAAAGGGTATCAGATGGTGATATCTTCAGTCTGGAGTACAGGGAAGCTCAGGGACCCTTGAACTTAGCATAAGCTTTGGCACATAGCAGCCCGCCCATAGAAAGTGTCTGACACTATTACAGTTGGGAGATATGAAGATATTTACTGTCATGAAAATGTGGGCTGACTGGGCAAAAGCTAAAATATATAATATGTACCTTCAAAAAGGTAATAGTAATTCTTCATAGTGACTGCAGCCAAGGCCATTACACATAGGTCATTCAATTCTCAGTCACTCAGTGAGGCTGATATAATTACCATTCACAACCTAAGGTGGAGGAAGTTGTGCCTAAGGGAAGTCCAGGGACTCGACGAAGCTTTCACAGCTTGTAAATGGAAGAACTAACGTTCTAACTCAGGCAGGGCCCCAGAAACCCTAAGCATCAAACTAGCAAACTAGGCCCATCAAGGTGGGATTCTACAGGTAGGGTGTGAAGAGCCAAGTGGGATAGGGGGCTGTGACCCTGGAGTAGAGCAGGGTGGATCAGAAGGGCTGTCTGAACAAGGGGGAGGTGGTTCTCTTGAGCTGGACTATCACAAGGAGATGGAATTGGGAAAGCAGTGAATGATGGGGTAGGACAGAGTCATCTGTATGCCTCACGAATTCTGTGAGCAGAGATGAGAATACCACACATGCTTCGGCAACCCCAGCCAGGGGGCTTGGGATTGATGGACTTGATCCCTTGCCCACCCCTTCACTTTTGGGATTTTGTTTGGGTCTAGCTTGCATATGGCCCCAGGATGGGGTAGGACCAGCCCTTCTTAGTCCTCCCTACTCACTCCAGTATGACCTTGACCCTCTTGGCGCTCTCTTGTGTGTCTGCTCCTGTGGGGGTGGCAGGTGCCCTTAGGATCCCCAGGGAACTTGGCCATCCACCTCACAGCCTGAGGTATAATCAGCGCTTTCTGAATGTCGAAAGGCATAGCTGAGGCCTGCAGTGGCCTGTTTCTCTGACAAGCCCTGCTCAGTGGTCTGGCCTATGAGGCCACAGAAAATTTTCCTGGGCATATTCCCAGCCCACTCCCTACTACTCTGAAGTCCCGTCCACCCCCATGAAGAGCTTCTCGAGTTGCAGAGTCTTTGGCATTCCTCATGCCGGCTATTGGCTTTTGAAATCCTCTTCAGTTCAGCATAAGTAATGGGCTCCCCTCCCACATTTGGGCTGAAGGCTAATTTTGACCTTAATTGAGAGCTTCTTTTGAACTAGTCTAGAGGGTAAACCAAGGGCAACTCCAGGGGTGTGAGGGTGAACAGGAGTTCTTCTGAGGACCAGAACATGGTGGTGATGACGTTCTGTGACTCTAGCTCTGATTTAAAACTGGATTTAAATCCCAGTTTTCTCATCTCCATTAGTGTGGCCCTGGGCAGGTTGTTCAACACTCCATTCTTCATCTTCCTCACTTGTGAAATGCAGATAATTATTCTACCACTTTCATAAGACTGTTGTGAGGAATGAATGGAAAAATAAATGGTGAATTCTCAGAATTGTGTCTGGCACACAATAGAGCCTAAATAAATGTTAGCCATTGTTTGGTATCATTAGAATTCTAGGAATCCTGTCCTACCAGCTTATTTCACTGAGGAGTCTGAAGCCCACACAGGTTGTTTACCTTCCTAAGATCACCTATCTGTTATCAGAACCAAGGTCTTGCTCTAACCACACTGAATGCCCATGCGAGGGCTCCTTCCACCTAGCCAGGGTACTGGGGGCAGGTCTATTTCTCAAAGCTTGACACAAATTCCCTGTGTTAAAATGGTGGTGGGTAAACTTATTAAAAATACAGATTCCTGGGCCCCAATCTGAATCCACTAAAAGAAGATCTCTGGGTTTTCCTGAAAACCTGTGTTTTTGCCAAGAGCATGCTCCTCCCTTGCCCACTGTCCACCTCTGCTTGGTTCCTTTGTGCTCTAAAGCTTGAGAGAGGCCTGCTTAGCATTTGGGCAATTTGGCTAAAATAACGCAGAGGATCTCCAAGCTTTTTAATCAGCCTGAGTTTGTCCTGCCTCCATTGTTCCCTGCATGCTGGCCTGACACTCTGTAAGAGGAGCTTACAAACTTTGTGGTCAGCATCTGGGGTGGGGGGCTGCTGAGAAGTAGGGAAGTTCAGCAGAGGATTAAATGGTTGAGGAAGGCCAAGATGGTTGGTGACACTGACATTCATGGAGGGCAGAGGTCGGGTTGTCTTTAGGACAGGGAGACCCTTGCAGGGCAGTGAGCTGTAAAGAGACAGAAGAAAGAAGAAAGAGCCAACTCTGAGGAACGCAGCCCGTGAGAGTGGGTGACACTGGGGGCAGTTGCAGACGTCTGGAGTCGGGAGATGAGGCAATTGACCAGCCACCAACAGACCCACTCCCTTCTTTCGATGCTGTCAGTCTGCTCTTTTAATAATGAAACAAACCCAAACACACCCTCCCTCCAAAGCTCCTGTTGGTTTGCTCTGTATACTTTTATTTTTGGGGTAGCTATGGAGAGCAGTTTGACCCTTGATAGTCCTTGTCTTTACAGTTCTTCAAAGTTAGTCAAGGCCAGCATGGACATGGTGTGGCTACAGGGAATGTGAGAGCAGCAGGCAGGCTGGCAGGACAGGAGGAAAATGTCCAGGCCTGGCGGGCCTGGGAAGCAGTGCCCCCTCCATTGCTGGACTGGGTACTGCCCGCACCCCTCCTTCTCACACCCCTCACTCCCATATTTGCTTCCTGGACATCCCTGATCTTCTCAGAAGGAATGGGTGTGGGCTGACCTTGAAGGCAGATGTGGAAGAAGAGTATGCCCTGGTGCCTGTCACTGGAGGTTACGTAGATTTATCTGTACTGCTTTATATCCTTTCTGGAATCTGGCAGGGTATAAATTGGAAATAAATAAAAATAGATTTATCAGCACTTTCCAAGTTTATATCAGGTTCGAGGGTGACAATGGAAGTACCTCTTCGAGCCCTTTAGGTCAGGGGTCAGGGTGCACGTGATGATAATGACCAATGGCAGTTGCCATCCTCTGAGTCTGTCCCACTGAGCAGAGGCTACAGTCAGACATCTCTATGAAGGAGAGACCCAGGATAACGGCCATTATTGCCAAGTGCTGGCTTGGGTCATTCTATGTGATGTGGCCTTTACATGGATTAACTCTTCCTGGTAGGTGCTGATATCACCATCTTCCAGATGAGAAAGCAGAGGCCTAGCAAGAGTAACTTATGTACCAAGGACAAGGAGTGAGTAGTAGTTTTGGGATTTGGACCTCAGTAACCTGGTTCCTGAGGTCACTCACACTCAAACCCAGGCCACAGAGGCACTTGCCTCCTTTGCTTAGAGAAGGGCAGGGCCCTGAGTGTTTATTATGAGTTGCTAGAGAGTGGAGGATGTGCTGGGCTGTTCCAATCATTTGGAGGCTGCTGGAGGCAGCATTACTTGTTCTGGGTAGACAGGCAACTCCTGGAGGGCAGGGCCCAGGCTCCTTGACTTGCTCTGCCAAGGCCTCAGCTCCTCTGACTTGTATGCATGGTGTCTTTGGCTGCAGATGGTCAAGTGCAGTCATTGCTGGCAGACATCCTCTGCTCAGTTTTGATAGAGAACCATTTTTTCGTTACTCGGCTCGTCAGAGTAGAGAAAGTGGCATCTTCTTTCTGATCAGGGGAAGGGTTTTGACTACCTTTTCTTCAAAGGGTGGTGAATTTGAAATAAACTTTGGTTGGGCAGTTCATTGATGGCCAGTGGTTCACATGCAGGTCAAGGTTCTCCATGTTGCTACCCTTTATTCCAGGAGATCCCAAATGCATGCAGTTTTTTCCTATGTGGTTCCCTGCCTGTCACAGTGTGGGCAGGCTCAGCCCTGGTCCAGCAGGCCTGTCCAAGGCCCGTCTAGGTGAAGCCTGTGAGAGGTGGGCATGGGAGAGCTTACGGATGTGATGTTTATATTTGGTTGTTAACTTGGCTGGCTTAAGGGATGCCTAGAAAATTGGTAGAGCACCCTTCTGGGTAAGTCTGTGAGGGAGTTTCCAGAGAAGATTGACCTGTGGCTCAGTGAACTAAGTGGGGAAGACCTGCCCTGGATGTGGGTGGCACCATCCAATGTGGGGAGGGCAGTGGAGATGAAATAAAAAAGTGAAAGAAAGGGAAGCTCTTGTTTGCAAATGCTCCCTTGGAGGATGAATTTTTTGCTCTTGCTGCTGTTGACAGTGGGCATCAGACTCCACCTTCTTCAGCCTTTGAAGGTAGAACTGAACTAGAAACTCTCTTAGCCTGGGACTGGGGCTGTACCACTGTTCTCTCTCTTGCTCTGAGGCTTCTGGCTTCTTGGACTGAGCAGCTACCAATTTCCCTGACTCTCCAGCCTGCAGACGGCCACTGTGGGACTATTCAGCCTCTGACGTGTGAGTCCACCTAATAAATCCCCTCTTGTTATTGTACATATTCTATTGGTTCTCCTCTGGAGATTCCTTCTGAAGGGGGGTTGCCTCTTCTGCCTCTCTCCCTGCTTTTTGATGAACATGTCACCCATGGTCCAGTCCTACTCTCCCCACAGTCACATCCACAAACTCCTCACCTTCTGCCCTGCCACCCCCTCTGCATATTCTCTCCTCTCACAATTACTTTTGCTCTGGCCCCAAATTCCAGAAAGAACTAAGTCCCTTTGTTGTCTTTTGGCCTCAGAGATGAGAGACACTGTGTGACCAGGAGGCCTCATTGTACTAGTGAGTGAAAGATGTGCCCAGCCAGAGGTGTGGGCACAAGCCCTGTTTCATGCCAGCTCTTTGAGATGGATCTTCAAATGTGGACATGGAGTTCTCATTTCCTCAGCTTTGACCAACGAAATCTGCAGTCCTGGCTGATCTCTACCATCTCTGCTACTCAGAAAATTAGAAATGAATGGACCTTCACTAGCTCTGCTTCAAACCTTTGGAATCCCCTCTGGAAGTCAGGAAAGTTCCTAACACTTGTGTCTTCATTTTCACTTTCATTAGGCATTATTATTCTCTTAGGAAGGCTGGGAATCCCTCCCACTTACTTTTGCAATAAGGAAGGGCATAAACCAAGTTTCTTAATCTTGGTTCTGTTGACATTACTGCAGGATAGCTTTGTTGTGGGAGCTGTCCTATGCACTGTAGGACAGCATCTTTGTTTAGCAAAGCATCTTTGTTTAGCAGCATCTTTGGCTTCTACCTACCAGATACCAATAGAACCTGTGCTGAAAATAAAAAATGCCTCCTGACATTGCCATATGTCCCCCTGCAGAAAAATTTGCCCCTGGTTGAGAACTTCTGGTATGGCGTCATGGTCATTCATTTTATCTGATGTCTAGAAGGAAAGAGAACTAAGACCTAGGAGTTATCTCTATTTAACCCCATGGTCTCTCAAAGAATGTTCTCCCTTGAATTTCTCTTTTTACCTCCTGAGAACTCAGCTATATATTATTTTTTTACCTGGCTCCCTGAAGTGAATGTAGATTCCTTGTGAATGTAGATTTTACCACTCACATTCTCAAATAATATTAAACTTAACCATAAAAACATGGCCTTGTGGGAAATCTCCTTTGGACAAATTTGCAAACTTATCAAGCATCAACAGTATATGATGCATGCATCTGGAACTGGGTAGGGAGGTGTACCAGGATGAATGAGATATTGCTGCTATTCTTGAAAGAGTCCTCTTTCTAAGGATGAAGAAAGACATGTGCATGAGTAACACAGAGGGGGACCATGATGGAGATGAGGCTGGGTGAGGTTTAAAAAATATATGTCCAGGTATCAACTTGAGACTGTCTCATACACTGTCACACTCAGCCCCTGTCCCCCACCCTGCATTGATATCTAGGAAGGCAGGTCAGATGAAATAACTATGTTTATTTTTAGCTTTCTATTTTGGAATAATTTTAGACTTATGAAAAATTGTAAAAGTAGTATGGGTTTCCCCAACCCCCTTCCTCAGCTTCCGCTAATGTTGATATTTTATATAACCACAGGACGCTTTGAGAAGCTAGGAAATTAATATGGACCCAGTTTTATTAACTAATCTATAGATTTTATTTGAATTTTACCAGTTACTCACTAATGCTCCTTTTCTAGTTTAGGATCCAATCTGGGGTCCCCTGTTGCATGTCATTGTCATGTCTCCTTAGTCTCACAGAATTGGTGACAGTTCCTCTATTTGTTTTTCTGGACTTTGATACTTTTAAGGAGTATAGGCTAATTATTTTGTAGGATGTCCCCTGATTTGGGCTTGTCTGATGTTTTCTCATTATTAGATTATTGTTCGGCAGTTTTGGCAAGGATCCCACTGAAGCCAATGTTCTCAGGGTATCCTTCAGGCGGGGCATTATGTCAATATATCTTATTACTGGTGATGCTCTCCTTTATCACTTGGTTAAGACAGTGGCTGCCAAGTTAGTCCACTATAGAGTTACTATTTTTCTCTTTGTAATTAATAAGCACCTTGTGGGGAGATACTTTGAATGTCCTGTTTCCTTTCATACTTTTCCCCTTAGTTGAGCATCTATCAGTGGTTCTTGTCTCTTACAATTGCTATGACGTATTCACTTCATCCTTTGCTATGTCTATCATTTCTTTCCCTTTTATTCATTAGAATTCTAATTTAAGAATTAGATGTTCCAGCTGGGCGTGGTGGCACATGCCTGTAATTCCAGTGACTTGGGAGGCTGAGGCAGAAGGACTGCAAATTCAAAGCCAGCCTCGGCAACTTAGTGAGGGCCTAAGCAACTTGTTGAGACCCTGTCTCAAAGTAAAAAATAAAAAGGGCTGGGCATGTGGCTAAGCACCCCAGGGTTCAATTCCCAGTGCCAAAAAGAAGAAGAAGGAGAAGGAGAAGGAGGAAGAACAGAAAGAAGTTCCTTCTCCTCGACTATTTATTTATTTATTCATTCATTTACATCAAAATGGACTCGTGTATTTATTGTATTAAGTCCTTAAATCCCCTGTAGTTGTAGGTCTAGCCCTGCCTCATTTCTTGTCTGGATCACTACAACAGCCTCCTAACTTATCTTTTTGCCTCCAGCCTCTTCTTCAAGGCAGACTTTACATGGCCACCCGAGGTTATGTGATGCCAGTCTGACGGTGTCACAACCCTTCAGTTGCCTTCCTTTGCTACTGAACTGTTTTGAATGGTGATATCATCAATGGCAACTCATATTTGTTGAATACTTACTAAGCAAGTGCTTTACATTTATGGTCTCACTGGTCTCACCGAATCCTCATAATACATGACGAATTAGGTAGACTCACCCTTAACAGGAGCAGCAGCAGCCAATGGTGCAGATCAAACAACTGAGGCATAAAAACATTGAGCAATTCCCCAGGGTTGATGAGCGGTAAAACATAGAGCTCATAGTCTTAGCCACGAGACTGTACTATTTACTAAGTAGGCCCTTAATGGTATCATCTTGGCTACTTCTTCAGCCATATTTTTCACGGGTCCTAGCATTCATTATGACATTTTGGCTGCAGTGGTGAAGGGGACATCAGTAGCAGTGGAAGGAATAGTTTCCAGTAAAAGTTGTAAAAGTAGTAGTCTACTCTTCTATGATTGTACATAAATCTAGTGTTCAGTATGGACCACCAGGCTGCAACTTGAATTTCTCCTCTACCTACTCACTTTTTCTCTCTCTCTCTCCTCTACCATTCAGGGTAAGTGAACCTCCTCTGAAAATCCTTCCTGAGCAGACAGTCTGCTGCTCTTTCTCATGCTGTCCCTGCACTGGGACCATAGCATGTGGTTCTTTAGGTTTAGGCATGTGAGAATTGGCAGTGGCAGATCAGGTATTTTAACCCGTTATATGCCTTCACCACTGGGAAAAGTGCTCAACTTGACTGATAACTAGGTATAGAACATGGACAGTAATGACTCTAATGTAAATTTATAAGACCCCCAAATCTATTACCTAAAACCCTTTGGGATTTGTGTTTCAGAACACAGAATATTTCAGATTTCAGCAAGATATTATGGTACATATGCCATGTAATTCATCATACCCTCAGTGGGTTCTGGAGAAGTATTCCATGGTCAAATATACTAATATTTTTGTAATAATGTAAAGAATATTCTAAGTGGGGTAGATAATCATTTTAAATAGTTTCATGATACAGTTTGCTAATAGGTTCCAATTTTTTTTCACTTTCAGAGATTTTTCTATTTTGGAATTGCAGATTGAGGATTGTGCACTGATATTAAGGTATTAATAGGTGACACCAAGAGGCACCAATATTTTGTCCATGGACTTGATATGAAAGAGACTTAGGGATGAGAATACTGAGGCCACTGGTAGTTGCTGGCAGGGTAGTTCTGTGGCCACTCACCTGGTTATGGATTCATAAATGAGGTGATAAGATGAAGAGGACAGTTGGGAACAATTACAGGTGTCCAGGAGAGATGTCCCTAGGGCCTGAGTTGGGGTCTTGGTGATGGAATTGAGGCCGAAAACTTGATGTGAGATGTTACGAAGAAATAAACCACAGAACTTGGAGGGGAGGTGTATTGCTCCCATGAATCAGATGTTCCCAGGTCTTGGGCCCCATGACTTAGGAGAACATTGATGTATTTAACAGAACCAGAGTAGAGGGGGAGCAGGCTGGGGAAAGGTACAATGTGCTGTAGCCACCCAAATGGAAGTAGGTTTTGAGAATAAAAAAGAAAACGAGCCAGCAATTCCTTTGCAAATAATATGTGATATGCAAATAAATGGTATTGGTCATGGATATTTCCATTATTATCACTCTATTATTTTTCAAGTATCCTGATCACTAGCCTGCAATTCCCTGCCGCCCAAGGCCAGGACAATACTCAAACCATGATAACCCCGGTGTCTAGTCTGATCTATCCCCAAATCTGCAGAAAATCATTAGTGGTTTTGCATGGTCACTTGCCTGTAAATGTTCACTTATTTCTTAAAAAAGTATAGGCTTTGTCTCTAAGTGGTAGTTTGGGGTCCAAGTTTTATCTGGAGATGTAGGTTTTCTGACTGAATAATGAACCTCAGCAGATAGAAGATTAACTGAATATGGTGTCAGGCTTGGGTAAGTTGTAAAGTTCATGTTTATGTTTAGTAGATTTGTAGAGCTGGAAATAGTTGCAGAAGACAAGACTACTCTCTCTTCCTGCCAGAGTTAATTCAGTCATAGTCATTAGCTCCTGGTCAGAATGGCTGTCCTCACAGTGTAAGGTGGGTTTGCCTTCTCATTTTCTCAGCTCAGGCAGAAGGAAAGAAGCTGTTATGGTTTGGCTGTGAGGTGTCCCCCAAAAGCTCATATGTGACACAGTGCAAGAAGGTTCAGAGGAGAAGTGATTGGGTTGTAAGAATCTTAACCCAATCAGTGATTTAATCCCCTGATAGGGATTAACTGAGTGGTAACTGAAGTACTAGGGTGTGACTTTGGGTATATATTTGTATCTGGCGAGTGGAGTCTTTCTGCTTTCTGATCAACATGTGAGCAGTTTCCCTCTGCCTCACTCTTCTGCCATGATGCCCTGCCTCACCTGGAGCCCTGAGGAATGGAGCCTGCCTTCCATGAACTAAGACCTCTGAAACCATGAGCCCTCAAATAAACTTTTCATTCTTTACAATTGTTCTGGTCAGATCTTTTAGTGGTGAAAAAGCTGACTAAAACAGGCCCTGAGGAGACAGCTCCACTGATCTTCCTGTTCTCTTGGACAGAGGGCCTGTCTGGTTGCCAGGAAGCTTGGTAGATATACTCATTAGCCCTCACATTGAAGGGCTGGTAGGACTGGTCCAGGGAACCAGGTGGTGGTTGTGTGGAGGTCCAGAGAAGTGGCACAAATGCTGTTTCCTGCTTCTTTAATTCAGGCCTGTCTCTCTGTTTGCTAGTGCTACTGTGAGCTCCATAAAGGATTTCGGGATTGGGATGTAGGGAAAAGAGAAGGAGAGATGGACTGAGGGATTACATAGAAAAGGAAGATAAAATTGGCAAATTGGATTCAGCTCCATTCAGTTCCTAGGGATTGCTTTGAACAGAGCCAAACCGTGCTCAGGGAACTTAAGCCTTGTTTCATGATGGGATTACTGCCTGGAAACACTATAGCAGCCACCAGGTGTGGTCAGGTCTTCCTAGGGGACTCTAGAGAACTTGGTTCTTACCAAGGTCCCACTCTGTCTTCACCTTGAAACTGCAGGGGGTTCTGGAGACCTGGATGTGGGCAGTCAAATGTCCTCCCAATGAACTGAGCCAGATCCTAGCACCCTCTAAAACTGACCCTAGTACTAAAAAAGACTTGTGTAAATACGTGATGATTCTCCACCAGAATGTTTGGCTATGTTCTAAGCTGCATCTACAAATAGTAAACAAAGTTTCAATATTCATAATCATGTTCCACAGTGAATCCCATTTCCACCAAGTGTCCACCAAACATCTCTGGAGCAGTTTAGTCTCTCAAAGGCCATACAAGGGGTTGGAGACCTTCAGATCATTGGGTCATGTCACAATTTAATTCTGGAACCTGTTCTAGATCTGACTTGTATGAGAGTGTTTATGCATATAGGACAATAGAAGAAATATACCAAAATGCATTACCCCATGGGGCTTTACATCTGCCTGAGCCACTGACTGATAATCCCATGGACTGATTTAATGAGTGGTCCTTGCAGTTGGTAGTGTATTTTCTGGAGTAAGAGATGGAATGAGTTGAGTAGCAAATATACAAGTTTTTCTATTTTGATCCTCTGATCCCACCCTATACCCCACTACCCCCAATCACCAACTGGTCCCAGAAACGATCCTGGAACCTGAGCCTCGACTGGTAGAGAAAATCTCCTAGAATCCTCTCTCCCAGGCAAGCTCTTGAAGAAAACCTGTAGCAAGGAATTTTCCTGCTCTCCCTTTCAAAGGGAAGGTTTCATTTGCTCATTTATAAATGGGTGTTGTCTAGTAGTTAAATCTGCTAGGGGACTGGGGAGTGGGAGCATGTTCGAGGGTTTCTTGTTGATAAATATCATGTGGAAATGGAGTTCTGCTGGCATAAGCCAACTCCTGAAAAATGGGTCCCTTATTGTCCTCTCAATGAGACCAGCTACATGACTACTAGCCCGGGAGCTAAAATACTGGTGAGAAATTGAAGCCATAGATCTGTCTCTGAGTGCAGCCTCATCAGATGTGATCGTTGGGTGTTAACTTGAAGACTCTACAGTCTTCTGGTGTCACCTGCTTCTGATAGACGGCAGCTCAGGGATCACGACAGGGCAGGAGGGCTGGCAACAGTGCTGCTACTGTCAGGTGCTGGTTTTATGTATGGCCCCTCTGGCATGCACTGGGTTGTCCTCAGGGGAGAAGAGAGATCCCCGAGGACTGGTGATTACACCATCAAGAATCTATCCAGGAAAACAGGAATCATCAGAGACATTTCACATAGAGGGGACTGAATGCAGGAATTGGCTACAAAAGTATAGGAAGGGCTGGAGGAGCGTCAGGGAGAAGGTAGGTAATTGTGAAGGAGTGAGAGAAACAAGAGGCCAAAACCAGAGATTAGGAAGCTGCTAATCCCCTTGGACTAGAGTTTGCACCCTGGCCATTGACTGTGCTGCTAGAACTGCCCAGGACTTGTAGCAACTGCCCCTGGATGGGGATGGGGTTGGAACTGGGAATTACTCCATCTTACTGCCTCTCCCACAACTGCCAGCCGGTGTCAGAGCTGCCCGTGATGTCTGAGCAAAAAGCAGGATGCTTCTTTTTACTACCTCTGATCTCTCACCAGTGCCTCCTATTGGTAGAATCTACCCAGAAGCTGCGGGAGAGTCTGTGAAGTGCAGTTTGCAGAGTCCCATCCCCAGCAGTAAAAGGAGAGTGTAGATGGGAATGGAGAGGCTATGGACAAATAGATGACACAGAGTGCTAGTGACAGAGGAGCAGAAATAGATACTAGGAGAGAAGTTCTTAACTTGGCTCGATGATGAGGGAACATTCAAGATTGAAATCCATTGTGCCCTGAAAATGTACTTCTATTTTTCTATAGCTCTTTGGAGAAAAGAAGTTTCAGTTGGAAAGGATCAATATTCCACCCAGGACAGGAATATTCTAAGCAACACTTAGGAAAGAAGGTCCTGCAGCCTTTGTGTGAACATTTCCAGTGATAGGAAGTTTGCTACTCAATGGGACAGCTGGTTCATCTCATTGTTGGGCAGCTCTATTCATTGGTGAGCACTTTATTGAGCTCATGCCTGTCTTCAAGAAACCTCTGCTCATCGGTCCTTGTTCTCTGGTGGTTCCCTTGAGCAGCCTCTTCTTGACTTTAGAAGGCACTGTGTCATTTTAGACATGATGGGCTTTGGCTTCCGTATTAGCCAGGAATAGGTTTGTTCATGAATGACAAGACTTTGACATCTCCACTCAAAAAGAAAAATGTTTCAGACAAAGTTTAGAACATGGAGGATTCAATACAAGTTAAGTATGGGTCTCCGCCCCATTGAGTTGCCAGGGACTCAGTCTCCTGCCACATTTCTGCTCTGCCATCCTGAAAGTGTAGCTCTCATCTTTCTAGTCCAAGATGGAACTCTAGTCATCACATCTGTGTTCCAAGCCGTAGGATGGGTATAGACGGAGGTGAGCAAAATGCTTCTTCCCTCTTTTAAGGAAGAAAGAGCTGGAAGTTGCCTTTGGAAATTTTTTATTTTCATTTGATTGGCTAGAACTTGATCACATGATGAAATTTGAGCTGCAAAGGAGTCTGGGAAATGTATTCTTCATCTGGACAGCTAAGTGCTCAGTCAACACTTCTGTGGACTGTGGAAAAAGAAGACAATAGATACTGAGTTACAGCAAGTACCTAGCAACAGAGTTAAGCTTTTGGCTTAGCACAGGCCAAGTGATGAGCTGGTTCACTTGTGAATCATCTGGAGAGTTTTTGAATGTAGCTGTTGACTCAGGAAGTCTCACTGGAGCCTGAGACTCTGCCTTTTCTTCAAGGTTCCAGTTGACACCAGTACTACTGATTCAAGGACCACAGGGTCCAGACATGGGAAATTCACTGTTGAATGGGATGGCAGAGTCTCGGCTTGAGTCCCACAAGTGGGGTTCAGTCCCAGCTTTTTTCTTGTGAACCTATCTTTTGTGGAGGCTGTGGCAATCAAAGAGTCTGGCTGCCAGGAGGCACTCCAGAGATGCATGCTTCCTTCTTCCCTTTGTGAAGGCTCCTGTCCTTCTCTCCATGAGGGTGCTGACTGGGTCAGACACATGAGCTCAAATCCAGTGCATCATCCACAGATTCTGGAAAAATGAGCAGTGGGAGACCTCCAAAGAGTAGGTGGGATCTGCGGTAATCGTGGACCAAGAGTCCACCAGGCACTGAGAACAACAGTGAGGCAGCTTCGGGCTGGACACGGGGCAGGGCAGCAGACTACTTCCTCCTGTGCCAGGCAGGACAAGGGCCTGAAAGAAGCCAGGCCACCACCACGGGCCTGCCCAGCTCCCCATCTGCTCAGGGAGAGAAAGGACACGGAGCAGAGGCAGGAATTCAGGCAATTAATCCTTTATTTAAAGAATAATAAACAGCCAGATTTTACATACTGAAAGAGGGAACAAGGTAAAAGGGGTTAAAAACTAAAAAGCAAGGACGGCAGACACCAATTAACACAATGCTAATTGACAATTTCCCCAAGCTTCCATGAAACATGCCAGGCCGATTTCCCCAATTGCTAATTAAATCAAACCGCACACACAATACTAATTTCCCTAACTTAGGGAACTCAGTAGACAAATAAAATGAGAAACTAACTTAAACATTTTGTCAAAGTATGGGAAGAAGGATGAATGAGATCTTAACATGAATAAACTTTGGCTCCAGCGAAATTTGTGAAACTTCTGGCATGTTTAATGAAGTCTCAGATATCCCAGCATCTCTGATCTATCATAATTGCAGAAACGCACTTCCCTAAATCACAAAATAATACACAGCAGTCCTCTTACACTGACATCCTCTCCCTCTGGTGAAGGGTACCCAGCACATCATGGAAGTGACATGTAAATTGCACCATTTTAAAATTATAAAATACCTACTTAATTACAATTAAAAACAAAGGAATAACTTTTCTTTAAAATAGTCCCTGAGGTTCTCTGAGCTGGAGTCTGGCTTTGGGAAAAAGAGAAGCGAGTCAGTTAATCACACAGTGGATTGGAGAGGTGGCTTGCCGGCCTGGGCTGGCTCTCACAGTCTCCCCCTCCCCCAGAGCCCTGAGCACAAACTCCCTGGGCTCTGATCTATCTCTGGGGCCCCAGAGCTTTGTCCTCCCACCAGCCCTCGATGCAGCTTGCTTGCAAGTGTCCCCTTTCACCTCAGTGCTGCATTCAGGGCCCACTAGAAGCATCCCTGTTGAATTATGCCATCACAGAATGAGGACAGGCCCTTCAGGTCACCATCTAATTCCCTCATTTTACTGTTGAGGAAACTCATGCCAAGAGATGAGGATGTGGCTAAGATCTGACAGCTGGCCTGAGGCCCCAGGTTTTTTTTAATTATGCAAGATGCATGTGATTGTTTTAATAATCATAGCTAACGCTTGCACAGTGTTACTGTATGTCAGCCATGGGTCTAAGGGCTCTACAAAATGAACTCAATCGACCCTCACAACGACCCGGAGAGGTGTGTACCATTATGTCCCCATTTGACAGGCAAAAAAAACTGAGGCACTGGAGTGTTAAAGACCTTAGCTGAGGTCACATCCCTAAGTGGTGGAACTAGATTTGCCTCTAAGAAGACTGGCTCCAGGTCCATGAAAGCATTCAACTGATGCTTTCTACACTCATTTAAAAACACAGACAAAAACAAAAGTAGAAAATAAGGAATAAACATCATCCATAATAATGCTACTCAGATGCAACTATTATTAGAATTTTTAATTTATCTAATATAACTTGTTCTTCATATTTTTATATAAAGCAAACATGTTCATGAAGTCTTCTGTGATCCACTGAACTTTGCCTTTTTTCTCTGAATGATGTATTATGAACAGTATTCCATTGCTTTTACACAAACACATAACAACATGATCTTCAATGACTGAAATGCTCTCCACGAAGTAGACGTGACCCAATTTATTTAACCTATGCACTGCAGCTGACATTTGAGGTGTTTTCTTCTTTCTGTCTTATAGGATGTTGCAATGAACATCTTTATGGAAATGTCTTTGTGATTCTGTTGAAGTTTCCATGGGGGTAATCCCTTCACTATTAAATATGTGGAACTGGAGGTTCTGGGAGATATAAGGGGTGGGGAGAGGCTGGTGGGGACCCTCAATATGCGGAACGAGGAAGCTGGACTCCCAACCTCATCCCCCTAAATGAAATATTTCACCTCATGTCCACTCTCAGTCCCACTTTCTTGTGGGTGGGGGTCACTAAGGCCAGGGCTGGAGTCTCTCCAGAAGAATGGAAGAATGGAATGGAAGTCTGACTTTGAGTGCCTTAGTAAGCTTTCTCGGAGGGGGTTAGTGATTAACTTGAGACTTGTGTGTGTGTTGTAAAAATTACTGTTAATCTTATTTTAGGGTAATGTCTGCCCTGTGGGGTGCATGACCAGTATGGTAAGTTGGCAACATATGTTTACCTGGTTCTCCACATCCCACCCACCAACCAGAGGGACAAATAGATACATCCACTCAGTCTGGGGTGTGGGATGGAGCTGTCCATACACAGCTGCAGAGCCTGGTTCTAAAGCATTTCTTTTTTCCCCTGGCTGGCATCTGTAATGCATTTGTCAAGAGGGAGGCTGCTTATCTGTCCTTGTCCCTTCCTGGGACAAAAGCAGACCTGTCACTGTCTGATCAAGGGAACTCTGGAGCTGTGTGGAAGGACAGCTGAAAGTCCTTCTCGTTCATTGTGATTTATCATAATCACTGACCCCTCCCCCAGGATGAAATAGGAATGAAATAGTAATGTGATAGGTTAATGCCGATAATTAAAGAGAGTTTAAGACCAGTGTGAGACTGAACTGTGTGTGTGGGTGGTTGAAATGGTTGTTTGATGTGAAAGTCAATGATTGAATTATTCAGAGAGAGTGATTTCCAAATGATAATTTTACACTTTACATAACTGATTCTGATTTATTATAGTGGCACCCAGTCGAGCTGCTTTAGTTCTAAGGGGCTGTCAGCTTTTCCATCCCAAACCCCTGGTTTGAAGCTCCCCCTCCAAAAAAAAAAAAAAAAAAAAAAAAAAAAAATCCTAGTCATGTCTGAAATTTGACATTGTTGTTGTTATCTTCTTCGCATTGCTTATGCGTGGCTTTTCCCCTCGTCCCTCCTAAGAGTTTATGACTTGTTTGGCTTTCTAATTTATAATCTGGTGGAGGGGTGTGTGTGTGTGTGTGTGTGTGTGTATTACATGAGTGCGTGCTCACTGGCCTGCATACGTGGGTAGACAGCCCCAGATAACCCAATCTCCCTTCCTCTCATTGTGGCTTTAGGGAAGCTTTGATCTTTTGTCATTAAGCAAGAGGTAGGGCCATGCTGGCAACAGGAGCCCACAGGCCATTGGAATGAAAATGGCCGGGCTGTGGCACTTTTCAGGCTGTTTCAAAATTGAAAGGGGAGAGTGAAGAGCTTGGGAGAGCCCTAGTGCAGGAGCACTCCAAGAGAAGCATTCTCATTCTGCTGAATGTGAGACTTCACATTCGCACCAGGTGAGTCCATCTGAAAAATTGGTCCACCAGAGGCAGCTGCTGCTTCTCACCTACATTTTTTTTTTGGTTGGGAGTAATGCAAACCAAGACACAGACCTCCTGCTGCTCTTTTCTGGAACAACCTAGAATGCAGGTGCTCCATGACAGGTAAGCTCATTACAAGAGAGCTGCTTATTAACATGGAACCCCACTCTTCATCCCCTCCCCTTCCTGGCTTCTGAACACCTGGGATGCAGGAAGGATTGTTCTTGAGGGTGGAAGAGGTGGCCCAAGAACCATTCATTAATTGATAAACCCTAACTGATCTTCGGTGCATAATAATATGGACAATAGATAACGTTTGTTGAGCACTTACTTTGGGACAGATACTGTTTTAAAGACTTTTTGTTGACTCATTTAATTCTCCCCAGAGCCAGGAAGTATGTTTTCAGCTCCATTTCCCACTTCAGCAAACTAAGGTAACTGATCCCTGAGCCTTCAGGGCGGTGTCTACACCCAGTGCTCTGCCAAGTTCCAGGCTTACTGGGCCTCAGGAAGGAGGGCTTTGCTTGCTAGGCTCTTCAGATGGTCGGTTGCAGGTCTATGATCTGTGACTCCAGGGAAGACAGGAAAAAAGATGTCCCATCAGAGAATATGGTGGAAAATTGTGAGCAAGTAGGGGAGTTGGAGTCATGAGGAATTTGGGGTGAGTGGAAGGGAACAAAAGGACACATTTTGGAAGAAGGGCAGGGGAGTGGAAGGAAGGGGAGGAATCAGAAAGAGGCTCTGTAAGCTCAGGCCCTGCTGCCCCTCTGGCTCAGCTCTGGTCAGAGGCCCATGATGACACATCCTGAAAGGACTTCAGGTTCCCTGACCTGCGGAACTTGTCAACTGGGTGCTGTCCCTCTGGCTTTATTTTAGTTTTTAATTTTTTATTTGTTCTTTTTAGATCCACATGCCAGTAGAGTGTATTTTGACATATGATACACACTGGAGTATAACTTACTCTAATTAGGTTCCATTCTTGTGGTTGTACATGCTGTGGAGTTTCACTGGTGGTGTGTTCATATGTGCACAGAGGAAAGTTATTTCTGATTTATTCTACTGTCTTTCCTGTTCTTATCCCCCTTCATTCCCTAATTCCCTTTTGTTTAATCCACTGAATTCTATTCTTAGCCTCCCCCACCACTTGTTGTGTGTTATTATCAACATATCAGGGAGGACATTCAACCTTTGGTGTGGGATTGACTTATTTCACTTAGCATGGTAGTCTCTAGGGCTGTGTTTTTACCAGCAAAAGTCATAAAGTCATTCTTTTTATGGCTGAGTAATCATCCATTGTGTATATATACTAAATTTGTGTTAATAGTGTCATCCCTTGGGGGTGCTGTAGAACTCACAGAGACTCTTACATGGTGCACCTTAAATAGGGGCTTAGTTGTTGCTGGAGGGACCCAATTGCCCCAATTGAATGATTTCAAGCAGAAGTTAGATGGCTTAGTTGTTAGTAATCAAAATATTAACTTTTGTAGAAAAATAAATACCAATTAATTACGCAGTAGAAAACACAATGCTAATAAATTGTTAAAATGAAACATGAGATTTCTAGGAACTTTCTTCATTTTCCTGGGCTTTGGAGGTGGGACTTCATACCCCTGACTTTGTGGATCCATTCTTCTCTGCCATTTGGGACACTTCGGGAGAAAAGCAGAAGCCTGGCTGCTCATGACCTCGGGCAGAACGGGGAGGCCTGCTTCTTCATAGGCCTCTTTCTATCCGACTTAGGGGACTCCCTGTGTTCTGGACATCCACTGTGGACACAATTACAATAATCTGGGTGCAGGATGCTTTTCAGAGGAAGAGGGGACACTCAGAGGACTTTGAGAAGAAAGAATGGAATAAAAACATAGATCTCTGCTGGATGCAGTGGTGCATACCTGTAATCCCAGCCGCTTGGGAGGCTAAAGCAGGAGGATCAGAAGTTCAAGGCCAGCCTCAGTAACTTAGTGAGACCCTGTCTCAAAATAAAGAATAAAAAGGGTTGGGGTTGTGGCTCAGTGGTTAAGTGCCCCTGAGTTCAGTCTCCATTATCTGCCTATCCTCCCGCCTGAAAAACAAAACAAACAAACAAACAAAAACAAAGAAATTTCAAAAACCATCAGCCTTCATAAAGACAAAAACCATATGATTAAAAAAAACCTAAACGAGGTTGAAAGACAAATAGCCAACTGGGAGAAGATATCTGCATGACATAGAAAGAATTAATATGCTACATGTAAGAGAGGACTTAGCAGAACTATATTACCCAAAATCCATAGGAAAAAGGCAAAAATACCAGTAGGTACTTTACAGAATATATACCATGGCTAACATTTGAAAAAGATACTCAACCTCTGTGGCTATTAAAAACATGTGAATGCCATTTATTTATGATCTATCAAAATGTATAAATGCATTCTACTGTCATGTACAACTAATTAGAACAAATTAAAAAAGAGCGAAAAAAAAAAAAAAAAAACTAATTCAAACACCAAAAACAAAACAAAACAAAAAAACATGTAAATGTAACAATAATAGATACTTTTTTTTTTTTTTCCTAACAGACTGACAAAAAATGAAAACAACTGGATCTGGTAAGAACACAGGGCAGTGGGCAGATTCATACAGCGAAGGAGATGGGAGTGTAAACTTTAGGTGAGTACTTTCATGGGCACTTTTAGAGTTTAAAATGCCCTCAGTCAGCACCTCAGAATAAAATAATAGCAGGAATGTCGTATCTGCATAGGACATATATATGTATAAGGACATCTTCATAGTTGTTTGTGAGACTTGTTTAAGGCCTAAATGGCAATAGAGGAAATGGTGAGATGTTAGATTTCCCCTGTGCAGTGGGATCTTACACGACTGTCACCTCATTAGGCAAATCTTTACGTGCTTACACGAGAAAAAGCACAGGACAGGCTGACAGGCAGAGTGTGAATAACCATTTTTTATTAAGAAGATGTGTTATTTACATAGAGTTGTGTTGTCTAAATATAGGTAAAGATTAGGGCAGAAAATGTACTCAACTCCAAAGAAGGCTAGTGAGTGAGAACTCAGAGAACTGGTGTTCTGTGGTATATGACTCTTACTTTCTGCACGCTTTGATGGTATCCATTCTGTATTCCAGGTGAGCTCTCCAGGTGCATGTATCTCTCCCCTTATGATACTCATAGAATCCAAGTGTTCTTGAGGTGACCTTGAGGTTTCATCCAGACTCCTCATTTGCAATTGACTGTGAAGCTCTGGGTGACCACTAAGTCTCTATTTCCTTATGAAAGACCTGGCTTGTGTGTTGTCCAGCCTCCTGACTGATTAGCTCTCCCATCCAGTCTCAGGTATGTCCTGGTCTGGACTATAAATTACACGGCTGCCTTGCTCAAAGAGTCAAGTGTCAGCTCAGGTCACAAACCTGGTGGGAAGTGGAGGTGGGGATTAAACCCAAGCTCCCAATTTCACTGGCTTTGGTGAAATGTGGTGCTTTTCTTTAGTGAGTTTGTAGTAAAAAAGCATTTCCCACAAAGGCAGGCAGTTCTCTGGAGAAGAAGACTAGACATAGGGTCAGACTGGATTTAGTTCTTGGTTCTCTCTCCCTGGCTATTAGCCTTTGGCAAGTCACTTAATTTCCTTGAGTCTCTGCTTCCTTGCATGAAAACGAGGTTAATAGTGCCTCCCTTGGAGTGTTGATGTGCACATTAAAGAACTTAGCCCATGAACTTCATTTATGAAAAGAACTGTCCATTGTATAATTCTGTTAGGTAGGTCTCCAAGTATATGGAATTCTCTGGACTAGAAAATGAAATTTCTGATGTGTCCTGAAGAACACCAGGTACTTTGGACAAGCCCATTCCCAATTTAGAGATGTACTTTCTGAATATCCATGGGGAAGTTTTTTTGTTTTAGGGATGTTGGAAGATGGAAAAGCTTTGAGTTAGTGGCTTATTAGAGATCAGAGTTGATAGGCAAGGGGGTTGTTTCTCTCTGTCCTGTGTTGTAGAGCCAGAGGCTCTTCCAGTCAGGAAAGGAACTTGGAAATAACCTGGTGCCACTTTGAATAGAAATTGCTCTGGTGGCCTTGAGTAGCCAGAACATATAATCAGCATTGATCATGTAGGGAAACAACCACAAAAGGCCCTCTGATCCTCCCCCAAGTTACCAGCTTTCCCTCTCCATGGGCCCTGGAAAAAGTGCTACCCAGCTGGTTAGGAGCTTGGCAGGCAGGACTCTGTGTCCTGGGCAAGGACTGGAGCTCTAGATAGACAGTTCCTTGATTTCTGGGGGGCAGCAGGGAACAAGGGGCTTTTGAACTTTCGCTTCTGTACAGGAAGAAGGGACAAACAACCGCAACAGGGACCCTTTTACACACTCCAAAATGGTACTTGTTCAGTTTGGAAATTTAAGTCATAACTCTTACTCGCTAGCCCAGCAATGAGCTGAATTCAGAAAAGTGTGTGGGTAGGCTTGTTTTCCATCTCCTGTGCTTTCTTTCCTTGTCCTTTGGGTGTCATATTTCCTTTTGAGTCTTCTAAAGAAGGTACATTATTCCAGGACAACAAAGGCATGTTTGAAAGTGTGTGTTGAACATGAGCGGACATTGTTAGACAAAAAACTTGAGATGGTTCTGCTCCTGCATTTATCACAGCAGTGATTTAGTGAACATTTACTATGTGACAGAAACTGCTAAGTGCCCTATAAGCATGATCTTGTTTAATTCAAAGAGGATTCTGAACTTGGTGGTGTTATCTTTATTATTCAAATGGTGAAACTTGGGCTTACAAAAATCTACTTGGCCAAAGTTTTCTAGTCAGAAAATTCTAGAATATGAAGTCATATCTCTCTATATCAACAGTCATAGCCATGCTCTTACTTCTATATCACATTGTCTCCACTGTGCACCAGTAACCTACTGTGTGCCAGGAACTGTCTTAGGAAAGAAGGGTTCAGTTGGCTTTGACCATGGATTTCCAATGCATAGTTGAAATACTTTTGTCCAGTTCTGATTGACAACTCCCTCTTGCTTCACCTCCTCTCTTCTAGACAAAGTTCCAAATACTTGTTGGTTGCCTTATCTCCCAGCCAATGTGGTCAACGTTTAATTACATTAGCATTTGTTTTCACTAAAAAAGTAATCACATTACTGCCTTTCATGTCACATTAGTGAAAATGGATACCAATATGATACATATTAATAGAATATGATGGGAAATTGCTAATACAATTAGACTTTCACATTTTATTAGTTTTGGAGTGACACCATACACCAGCTCACTTTAGTAGCGAGGAGGAACAAGGTAAAAAGTGGTGGATTCATTTCTATCTTGCATGGACAGAGCAGGCTCCCAGAGGGCCCTGGGGCATCCACAGGGTCCCATGCTTAATTTCTGAGTCCCACTTCCTGCTCCTTCCTGTAACATGAGCCCTTTTTGGATTTGGCCTGGGAGAGGAGTTCCTCCTTCACAGCCAAGCTGTGGGCCTGAATTGTGGTCATTAAAGGATCATGTGACATGATCCTGCCTGGGTGGCCCCAGATCAGACAGAATTAATATTTCATTATTCCTTCTGTGTCAAGTGCTGGTAGAGAGAGGAACACAGGCAGGGAAAATGTCCCCAGGGCCTTTCCCAACACTCCCCGCCAGCTCTCTGAGAGGCCAGTGCCTTTGGCTGGATGCCCCAGGAGTGACATTTGGTTACTTTGTCTTCCCAGAGGTCTGCAACCTCCTGTCCTTCTCTTCCTGCCCTCCTCCTTTGCCCTCATCACTTACCCAAGTGATGCTGGAAAACCTCTTGTCTCTATCTCTGGTGAACATCTGTAGGTGTGTTAGTTGAAGAACTTTTATAGTTCATAGCCCATCCTAGGTAATTGTTCCTGCCATATTGGGTCTTACAACTGTGACTTTGTCTTCATGAACTACTTAAAACACTCTGTACAAATCCATTTTCTTCAGGCCCATTTCTAATTTTCTTTCCTTCATGGAGCCTTCCTTCCATTCTACCCCAAGTTGATGCTACTCCTGAATTTAACCCATACTGCCTACCTGCTTATATATTCTCTGACTTTCCCAATAAGTTCAGTGGCCTTGTTCAAAAGAAAAATTGATTCCAAGTTATGAGACTAAAGCAGACAAGATCAAGCAAAGTTAACATTGAACTTGAAAGGAAATGAGGGCATGAGCTGGCATATCTGATGGAGGCCACAGACTTGCTAGTGCACAGAGCAGGCTGTAGTCTGCTAAGTAGGGACCAGGACTTAGAGGGGCAGGTTTCCTGCTTCTTTCCCTTTGCAACTCATCTCTTGGCATTTGATTTTATCTTTCTTGGGCACAGGATCCAGAATGTGGGATCCTGAATTCAGTTGGGAAGAAAAATTGTGGCAAGGAAGGAAGATATCCATCGCTTTGACGAGGACTCAGGTTGTGGGAAGGGGAGTAGGTGAAAGATGAGTAGGACAGGGATAACCTGGCTTTTAAATAATAGGCCATATATTTTGGAGAAGGCTCTACATTGTGGATAATAAAAAGAGAATGTATCATTTTGGAATTGTCAGCCAACCTCAATCAACATGGCAGCAGGGATTTCATCTGCTAGCTCTTTTCTGACCCTCTTCAGGGAAGGAAAGAGAGAGAGAGGTGGTGGGGGGGAAGGGAGAGAGAGAGAGAGAGAGAGAGAGAGAGAGAGAGAGAGAGAGAGAGAGAGAGAGAGAGAGAGAGAGACACTTGCCTTCTAGGAGCTCATGAGTTACATGACCTAAGGGCAAGAGTACTTGGGGATTAGGAAAACTGAGTCTCTATTTTGGACTCCTCAACTGCAGAACAAGGGAAGGGTGATGTTCAGATGAGGTATAAATTCCCCTCCCATCTATGATTCTGTACCTCTCTGATCTAGATAGGATAGAGAAGGAGACCTGGGAAGTACAGTCAGAGCAGGAGAAAAGGCACAAGCAAAAGTGGGTGGCAGGAATTCCAGTGGGATGTGGGGTTGTGAATAAGAGGATTTTTCTAGGGAGGTTGAATTGCAAGACTGGGACCAGATAGGGGGCCGCTTGGGATGGTAGCCTACAAATTGTGGAGGTGACTCTCCAGGTGGAAGGAAACCAGTGAAGGTAAATCGTCTCTCACCTGGAGCTTGCCTCACTGTGGTGGCTCACGAAGGACTCCCAGGAAGGTGGTCAACTCTGTCCAGGACATTCTCCAAGCCCTGGAGTGCTGGCAGAGGAGCCTGTAGCCACAGCTGGGGCCGTAGGAGAGATGGGCATGGAGGAGGCTGGCCCAGGGGTGGGACAAGCTGAATGGGTAGGTTTGCTGGTCATTTTCAAAGCGACTGAGGCTGTGTCAGGGACCTCTTTTAAAATTCCTATCCAGTCTGTCTTGGAGGTGCTGTCTGGTGTCTTGGTGGTCTTTCTCCTTTCCTCCCCTAGCGTCTTAGGAACGTAAGTATGCACATGCACTCATGCAAAGTGCTTGAGGGCGATTGTGGACGCTCACCTGGCTCACACAGTCCTGCGAGATCCCACACAAGGGGAAATTAAAATTGAGGCCACAGTCAATGTGGCACAGTCATGTGTCCCATGCCAGGGAGTTCTGGCTGCAAAATGTCCCCCAAAATGGGGAGAATTCATTCATGTGTGTCATCAATATTGCCATCACTCTTGCCATCACAGAAGATGACCCTACATCAAAGCATGCCAGTGCCCAGTGTGTCTCCCTTTCCTGTATTTCCTTCTCCCCGGTGTGTTCCCTAACCACACACGTGAAATACGTGTTTGCAAGTTTCATGGGTGACGTATTGAAATTGTTGTCATAGTCCACTATGACAAACAGTACTGATTATGGAGCAGGAGTATATTTTGTAATTATAATGTTCTTCCAACTTCTCTGACACACAGCACATTTAAACCAGGATGATCAAAAATGATGCTCACTGTGCGGTCCTTGTCTATCCTTGGGCAGCACAAAAGCTCGCCTCAGTGGGTAACAGCCACCAGGCTGCCTGTGAGCAGCTGTGTCGAGATGGGATTCAGTTTCTTTGTGGGGGGAGAGTGGGGTGGAGAAAGACATCCTGGCTTTTAAATCAAAGACAATTCAGTTTAGAGAAAGATGTACCTCGTGGAAATAAATAAAAGGAGGCACACAGTATTGTCAGCTGGCTGTCTTAAATCAATAATGCAGGCAGTCCATCTTGTACGCCCATTCTGCTGTGAGGGGGAGGGGCACCTGCCGACAGGCTGGTACTGGAATAAAAGCCCTTACCCAGGGATGTCGGGGTGCAGGTGAGTCTTGCTCTGCTCTTCAAGGCCTCTCTGGAGCCTGCCTGGCAGTGTGCCTGCCAGGGGTCCAAGGATGCTAATCTCCTTTACCTCCAGATCACATCAATCTGCGTCCATTATTTTGCCAAGCAGGGACACCTGGACGGGAAGCTCTATTTTCTCTCAATGGCCCCTGGCTTATAAAACAAAACCAGCAAAGAGCACGTAATCCCTTTGAGTATTCTTCTCGTGTGCCTACTGGGTTTTTTTTTTTTTTTTTAAGAGTGCCAGGTACTGTGAGAAGACTCTGGATTTAAAAAAAAAAGGCAGCATTTTTTAATCATCTTCTTTGTTTACAAAGTGGTGACATTCAGTCTTGAATCAAAGAGAACAGTTTCTAGGTAGAAAAGTCTTGTGTTTGTTTTTTGTCAGCTACCAGCTACTAGCATGTCTCTCCTCCAAACTTTGTGCAAAATCAACTTACCTTGATTCAAGCAACAAAAGGAAGGACTTGGGGGTTGGAAGGGTGGGAAAGGGGGAAGCTTTTAAAAGATTATCCTTTTGGAGTTTTGATAGATTAACAGGGTGATCAAACTAGGCAGCATCTTAATAATAGGGCCATGTGAATTTTGGCTGGGCTAATGGAAGCTCTTTTGTCAATTTCCTGTAACCTGCACTTGACAGGACTCAGGAAATGGCAGGACTGGCCACCTTTGATACCTAGAAGGGGTTTAATGAGATTTAAAGGTGTAGTACCGTGACTGGAGTTTCCCACTGTAGGTATAAGTTACACAAAGTCTGTCTATGCGCCAGTCCCAGGCTGGCTTTGTTGCCCGTGGAGGAATTCAGAATGTGTTTTCTCTATAGAAGTAACAGCTGAGAGCCAGGCATTTGAGTTTCTCAACAGAAATTGTTTTTCTAGAAAGATTTTTTTTTTTTTGTTTCATTCAGGACTGTGTCTCTGAAATATTATCTATCATAAAAAACATGACATGAATTTACCATGGCAGTCAGTTGCAATTTTTAAATACACTCGTTAGGTTAGTGAGTAACGTCTTCCCTTCCCAAAGAGACAGGGATGAAGATCAAGAACATCAGTCTGTGATGTCTACGGGGTGGCGAGGAGAGACGTGGGTGAGGCCATGCCAGGACACGTGAGCCCAGATGGGGCCCACACGTTTCTGATGGAATACTTGAGCTGGAAATATTTAATGTGAAAGATCCTGCTTCAAGGAGCAGGCTGTCAACTGGAGAGGGACTGGGAGTCATGATGAGCCCATGTGTGCCTGTTTGGTCAGTTTGGGCAGGGTGCATGCATTGCAAAGATGGTCTGGCTAACCTTTTATGACAGTGACTTTTCAGGAGACCTTGAGGGAAGCAAAAAGGTTTGTCACTGGAGCTATCCTGGTGAGGCTGTGCTAGAATGGGACAGAGCCCAGTTACGGTGAGTGAGAACTGCTCTTGGTATCCTGTTGGGACTTGTTTGACCCTGCAGCTATGAGACCTTGTTACCTAAAGACAGGAAGCCCCTCTGATGGCCCCAAGGCTAGAGGTACACACCCCACTGCTTATAAAGCATAGATTCCAACCCCAGAAGACTGCCAGCCAAGATTTGTATGCCCTCTGGCCTTTTATTAAGAAATAGACATGAACTTGGCTGTACCCTGCTTTCTGATCCATGCCAAGTCAAAATTGAAGTTGGTGGTCTTCTCTAGGGCTTCAGTTCTCTGCACCAATATAGAGAAGGGCTCTGAACTCCTATGGTGGTGTGTCCATGGCACCCTGCTTGTATGTCTAAGAATCAGATTAAAAATGTTGCTTCTAGCTTCCAAGTTGGACATTGAAAAGTTCATGTTCTCCAAATACTCAAGTCCTGAGCTTCTGAGAAGGCAAGCTGATAAGCACAAAGATTTATACTTACAGGGCAAATCTCCCAGGAATATTTAAAACTGATTTTCAAGGTATGTGGTATCCATATTTTTCTTTAGAATTGTCCACAGATGCACTTAAGGAATCAACGAGAATAAATGGGATGGGTAGATTTTGTTCAAATAGGAGGGGTAGGTTTTATATGAGTTCAGGTTTTTCTATTTTGCCTCATCTGCCTTCTAAGAATAGATTGTTTCTCCTCCTTACCCTCAACCCCACTTCATCCTCATAAATATCAGACCCCTCTTCACCATCATTGCCTGGCTTCAGCTCAGCTTCTTCTTGGGTTTTCTTTCCATGGTATTCAGGGCTCTGCAGGGAGAAATAACATGTAAACTGATCTATTTTACAGATAGGCTGAGAGATTTGTGAGTTTTTAAAACTGATATCTCTGTTTAAAATATCCACAAATAGATGCTATCAAAATGCTCACACAGGTGTCCCCCAAATGTGTGAAGGGCCAGGTAACATTGGAGGCTGTGGGCCATTGGCTGCTATCTGTCCCAGCATGATGAAGACCAGTGTGCAAACTTGGAGTCACACTGACCTTGGCTCAAAAGCCAGAGCCACCACTTAGTAGCTGTGTGACTTTGAAAAATCACTTGGATCTTTCTGAATGGTATCCTTCCCTATGGAATGGAGGTAATGGAACTATGATGTACTTCATAAGATTGTTGTGAGATGCTCAACTTTTTGGGCCAATGAAGCATAGTAAGAAATCACAGTTTACCTCACAACCCAACACATACACCCATGCTTATAAAACAAACTTTTCATGATGAAACAATTTTTACCTATACTCTAAAAATGTCCCTGATGTTTTCTTTCATTTTTTTTCACGGGATGCAGTGATCACAACCCCACTAAAATTGATTTCATGACCAAATAATGAATTGCAGCACGAAGTCTGACAAACGCTGTAGGCACTTAGTAAATGTCCACTTCCTTACTATTTTGAAGGCTCAGAATCCTTACTATTTGGAATACGATAAGCTGTATTCCAGAACTGAAGTCTGCCTAGCTGTGGCGTAACACCAGGAAAGTGTGGAAAGTGTACTTCCTGCTTTCATCATTGTCCCGTCTGGGCTGCCAGCTTCTCAAGGCAGCTCTCCTCTGTGTGGGATCCAGGTAAATTCCAGCTCATCATTGTGTCATTTCTACAAGTGGCCTTCACAGTTGCAACCAAAGGAAAAAAGAGGGTACCTCATGGATGCCTGAAGGATTAGATCTGAAATCCTTAAGGTAGGTCACTGCCACCGAAGTTCTATTGACTGGAACTCGGTCACATGACCTTGCCCCATCTGCAGGGCAGGCTAGATGGGCAGTCTTTCTTTGTGCTTGGGAGAAGGAAACTATAAGATCAGAGTGAATGACATAGACCATACAGGTCTTTAATACACTGATTCAGCAATCCAGTAATGGAGATGAAGGATTGTTCCGATTTGGGGTTACTGCTATTGAGTCACAAAAGGACAGACTGAATTAATGATGCCAGGGGACCCTGCACTTTTTAAAAAAGTTTTTTCCAGGATCGAAACGTTTCACAGATGCTCTTCTGGGTACAGACCGTTTTCAACAACTATTGTGACTTTACCTGTTGCTTGATCTTGGGACTCCAGCATGACATCCTTACAGACAATGGAGTAGTAGTGTTGAAAGTTCTGTTTCAAGTGGGCAAGCCATACTGTGCATTTACTAACTGATAATGAGAATGAACACTTATTAAACACTTATTGTATGCCAGGCTTTGAGCTCAGCAATTCACAAGCTTTATCTTAATTTATGATCACCACACTGTTATTACACAGAATCTTAGACATCTTAATTCCCTTGGAGACAATTTATCCTGCTACCTTCACTTCACAAGTGAAAAATAGTTCAGAGAGGTTGTTTTTCCTAGGCATGAACAGTTATTTAGGGATTGTGCTAGAATCAAAAGTCAAGATCTCTCAATTTCTATGACAAGGACACAAGGCCAGTGGGGGTAGAGTGGAGAAAACAACATTGAATATTCCAGTGGCCTTAGCAAAACATTAACTGAGTCTTCAATTTTAGAAACTCGAACTTCACCTAGATATATACTGAAAATACTAATGTGTGCTGGGATAGAATACCCAAAACTTTAAGGCTACTATTAAATTTATAGTTTTGGCTTGACAGGCCATTTTGGGTCAAAATAACAAAAGCTTTCTTGGACCATTTAGGTATAGGTTAGGTAATGACACTATTCTTATCAATTTCAGGTAGAAACCCAAGTCTAGACTGTAGGAAAAGATCCTCTTCTGTGATTTTTATTTCACAGAAGTCTGCATGTTGTCTTTTGATTCCTAAGCAGTCCTTGGATATTAACAATACTGAAGAGAAAAACTGGAATTTGCAGAAAGAGTAAATGTACATTTGCTAATGATAGAAGGGGATGATTTAAGTCACAACTTAAAGGATGTGAGTTCTTAAGGAAGAACTTTAGAGTGACGGAATTACTAAGCTCTCCTAGAAGTGACTGAAGAAGTTTCCAGCACATCTCTCTTTGGAGGTCTTAAAAGGTGCTTCTCCAGAATTGACCCAAGTTAGAGGTGTTGACCCATGACCTTCTGAAGTTTCCTTTCTGAGCCAAGAGATTCTATGACTTCAAGAAACCAGCCTCTCCTAGTTCAATGCCAAGGCCTTCTTAAAAAGTTATAGGAAGTAATAATCTGCATGATGTGTGTAACTACATGTATGCAATTTTCATACGTGTGGCTCAAAGTTATCTTTGGAATGCCTTTCTGAGGAGGCCGAAGGGCCTGGATGTTGGGAATGAGGTGTTCCGTCCACTTTGGTTGGAATGTGCAGTCTAATTGTCTATGTGTGCATTTGCAGCTAACTCTCGGAATTCTCTTTCAATCTTACATCTTAGGATCAAGAAAAGGCAAAACTGAGACTAGTCAGGTAGGCGCTTCCAATGTCGCAACCCCTCCTCCCATCCAGCAGTGGGCCTCTGCACGTGTGGATGATCCTATAGCTCATGTGTGTCCTAAAAAGGGGTCTAGGTGAGAAGAGCAGCATCTCCCAGCTCCGCTATTAACCAGTGTTTGAGGGGGTGTGTCGATTGTGGGGGGCCTGGGTTCGGGGTCTGCCCAGAGGTGTGGGCTTGGCTGAGGCAGGGGCATTTTTGTGCTGTGTGTGTGTACTGATGATTTTATGAACTGAAAACCAGGTCTTTTCTCCCTCAACTCAGACTCCTGATATTCTTGCATAATGTGTTTGACATTTCTGAGGTCATGCAGTCTGAGAAGAATGAGCCCTGAATAGAGAATCAGGAAGGCTAGTCCTGATTCGGCTGCTGACCGGTTCCTTTTCCCTGGGCAGCTTGCCTAACCTCTCTGTGCCTCATTACCTTCTTTCCCCACCTGCAGAGGAAGGACCCTTTCCTCTACCTGCTGTAACTCAGGGCTGTCAGGTGCATCTGGGCAATTTGCTTGGAGCTGTTGATGAGGAAGGAATGGGATACATTTATGCTGGTGTTTTTGTCTTTGTTATATTTACAGCTACTTTATTTTTTAATGTCACAGAATAAACTGCTGTGAACCCAATAAAGGGGATAAACTCTATATTAAAATGAGATGAAACCTTCCAGAGCTATGCCGTGGTTGGCAAGTGTCACCTCCAAATGCAATGTCTTAACCTTTGAGGGCCAGCTATGTGGGTCCCGATTCCCAGAGGCGTGGTCAGCCTTCTTTCACTTTTTCACTGGACAAGGCAGGCCTCATTTGGTTTTTTTCCTATAAAGATTTAGAAGCTCCTCTCTGCTGCCCCTGCCCGTCGCTTTCCGGTTATTTTGTATGCCCTGGGGAAGGAGCACCTCCTGAGGCCCATCACCTGCAAGTGGTGCTTCAGAAAGTTCCAAGCACTGAGAAGGGTATGTAATGAACCTGTTTTGCATCTTTAATTATAGCATTTTCCACCACGCATGCTGTAATCACATGCTTTCTCTAGAGCCAAAGCAATGTGCAATTCCAGGTCCGTTCATTAATGAACTGGCAAATCAATCACAGGTCTTGTCAGAAAAAGCACTGCAGTGGGGGTCCCTTTATGTAGACGACAGGATCAGATCCATGGTGGATCCCTCCCTCCCAAGGCGCTCAAAGGCCTTCTCAGCAAATGCCTTGTTCAAATTTGCAGGTTTTCTGATGCAGTGTCTGTCTGTCTGTGTCTGTTGCCTTTTTCTTCCCACTTAGGACTTTTCTGTAGTGGCTGGTCCCTCGGAAAAATGAATTGCTTCTGAAATTTGGCAAGTGGAGATGTAAAGAGAGTGAGGGGCAGCCCTGGGGGGTCAGGGACAGAGATTTATAGGACCCCCAAGAAAATGCCCAGAAGGCTTCTTGGTCTAAAAATATCTTGCTTATTCAGGTTTCAGAGTCTGAAATTCCCCCATTAGGGGTAGGCTTTAGGTTAAGCTTTGCCCCTGGGAGGGAGAGGAGGGTGGATTCTCATTCAAAAAGCAAATACTTGCCAGATACAAACCAGATCCCATTCAAATGTGAAGGAGAGTTTGCCTTACATTGCTTTCTCCCCTGACCTGAGGGGGTCTGAGGTTGGAAAAATGAGGGTCTCTGGGTGTCAGTGTGGAGGCTGTACCTCTCTGGCCTCCAGGAAAGGGGGGGCAGACTGCAGGGAGGAGGCCTGGGAGGCCTGGGGATCAGCCTGGCCTCCTGCCCTGTTATGCTGGAACTCAGCCTTGCTGAGCAGAGACAGGGGTCAAGTTGTTGAGGAGGATGGAAGAGGTGATAAAATCAGACCAACGGTGTTCAGAGTTCACTCAGATGTCACAATTCTGAAATGATTGGCTAAGGTCTCGTTAGGGCCTTGGCTGCTCTTTAGGAAAGGTCTTGAGTTTCTAAGAGAAGACCTCAAGTTTTCCCAATGTATTAATGAATCATTATTATTAATGTGGTATTAATATAAAAGCACATTATTAATATTGTTTATTGTCCTTCCCTCACTGGAATGTTAGTTCTCTAAGGACAACTTCTTTGCTTTGTTGTTGATACATTCAAGAGCCTACCACAGTGCCTGGCACACAGCTGGTGCTCAGTAAATATTTATTGGATAAATGAACACACTTATTCTTTCCCTCAATGTGTCAGAACTCACTCTTTTCCATGTCAGCCCCTACATACGACTCAATCTTGCCCTAGAAATTCTGAGACATTTTTGCTTCACTCTATTATTCTTTTAGGGTCCCTCGCAGAATCTGTACAATTGCAAATGCTCGAATTCCACCCCTCTCTTTTGAAATGAGAAGGCTTTAATCGCTGCTCCAGCAGTGTCCACTGGCTTCCACAGGATGCCAGTGGCAGTTTATTGCAAAGGGTGGAGCCTAGGATTGAGCGTAAACAAACACAGCCCTGCGTTTAAAACAGGCCATTGAGCAGCTCATAAAATAGATCCCTTGTTTTTAAAAGAGCAGTGGATGCTCTCGAGAAATCATAAGAAATAATAAGTCTGGAAGCTGGATAGAAAGCCCCGACATTCCCTGACTGTGCGTGTTCTTCAAACTTTATTTGCGTTTGGCACGCCCGGGATGGAGCCGGCTGCCAGCTGCAGCCAGGGTCCACAGGCAGCAGAAAGTTGATCTGGGCTGCCAGAGGGAAATCGAAGTCTCTTTGGAGAAACTGCAACATGCTTGCTGTGCTAGTTTTTAAGAGTCACAGATAGCTTTTGCGAAGGAAGACCCGTGTTTGTCCCAAGTGCAGCAAGAGTCATGGGGTCTGTAAAGACTTGGGAGCATGTGAGACCCAGGAACATGCATGTTCTTAATGTGGCCCCGTGTTCTCACCTACACAATGGATATTACCCATCTCAAAGAGTGATCTAGTGCTTGGCATATGTCTGGCTTCCGGAAGGTGACGAACATACTAACCTGCAAGGGAGTTGTGGAGGATGGCAGAGTTCCTCTGCCAGCAGTTTGAAGGCACAAATAGCATTCCTTTTCCTTCTCACCTTCAGATCAGTATTCTTTATATATAAAAAGTAGACATATGCCCAGAAATTATATATTCATACATTTTCATTGTAAAAAGCTAAATCAATTAAGAAATATATTCCTACCTCTCCCCAGGTAACCACTGTGGGAGTGTGCCTCTTATACTTCTATAGCTTTGCATCTGTCTATCTGTCTGACTAGCTGTCCATCCATTCACTCACTTATCTATGTATTTATCATCTATTTCCCTACTTATCTACTTATAATGGTTGATGGTTCATTTTATGCATCAGAACGACTGACACACAGATAGTTGGTGAATTCTGGATGTTTCTTTGAAAGCGTTTTTTTAAAAGATGAGATTCACATTTAAATGTGTGGACTTCGAATAATGCAGATTACCCTCCATAATATGTGTGGGGCTCATAAAATCAGTTGAAAAATCTTAATACGGCAAAGACTGATCTTCCTAAAAGAAAAAGGAATGCTGTTGCAGCCACAAAAGCAGCTCTTCCCTGGGTGTTCAGCCTGCTGACCTATTCTGCAGATTTTAGACATACAAATCCTGTTGGTTTTGTATCTCTGGAGAACCCTAACACTCTCTATCTGTCCACCTATCTCAGGATATTCTACTGAGATATTAATTTGTGTTCATTCTTGTTCTGTCATCTTCTCCCATTCCAGGAAGGTGACCAACTTTGTCTTATAAAACCAAAGCAAAGATTGTCTGCCTTCCTCCTCTCTTTTTGAAAATTCCAGCCGCTTAATGGGATGCATTATTTTTACTTGGGGGTGAGAGCAGAGTCAGGTGGGAAAAGGAGGCAGAGTCTTGAGGTGCAGAGATGAGAGAAGCCCCTGGCAAGCATTTACAGTTGGACCTTTGTGCAGAACTTAGGCAGGGCCCAAAGAGGCACTTCGGTCATTAGGTCCTTTACTGATATTTCTTTACCCAATGATGATGTATTGATTTTTGAGTCTTTTGGATAATGTAATAGGGTAGACCAGAGTTTGAAGGCAGATATGGTTTTTTATGACCTTGGAACTGTGGCATAACACAGGGGTAGGGGCGGGGAGACAGGAGTCAAAATAATGACTGAGGTTGTGATAGCACCAGTTATGATTTCATTTATGTAAAAATGTGTATGTACCAGTGTATAGTTTTGAGTATTCAAAGTGTTATTTATATCAAGTGTTCAAGTATTTAAAGTGGGATTTAAATTTTTCATTTGCTATATCCAGGATATTCCATAATGCAATCTCATTCTTTCAAATATTTTGTAAAATATTTCATGTTATTGATGTGCCATAATTCATTAAAGTCATCTCTGTTGATAAATATTTAGATTGTTTGCATTTTTTCACATTATAAATTGTAGTCCAGTGAACATCCTTGACAATTTGGTAACTATTCTCAACTGCCTGAACAATGGGACCTCCTCTCCTCCCAGATGTCGCAGGGTGAAAATCAGGACAGAGGACACAGTTAGGAAGTCATAATGGATGGAGGCTTTGTGTGGATGAGAAGCGAACTCTCCCTGACTGATCCCACACCTTCCTTGACACTTCCCTGGAATCCATGAATGTGGCAGATCAGGCTTCCCCCGAGCTAGGTTCCTTTCAGCGTTTATTTTTTAAAGACTAAAGACTTGACAGACCCACCATCCCAGACCCCTTTTTCTGCCATGTGTGTATCCTTCCCATGCATTCTTTGTACTTTTACCATTATATGTGTTTTCATAAATAGTGTAAACTCTTGTTTCACATGTTTAAAAATTCTGCAGATCTTTTCAGTAAGATATAAACAGGCAAGGCCAGAGACTTGGTGTTTCTTTGTAAATGTGTCAGCCTTAGGGAGTAGTTAGTGTGTTAATTGCCCTTGACCAGATTCAAGAAGGTGGCAATGGGGAAGCCACTTGGCCTTCCTTCCCCTCCTCTTGCCTGGTCCCCTCTTCTCAGGTACCTGGACCAAGGGCCTGGCATTTATTTCTGAACGCCTCTGAAAGACTCTAGGCTAAGACCTGAGTTTGTAAAACCCAAAAGTTTCTTTTACTCTCCATGAAGCCTTTGTATTTTGGGGAAATACGTGAGAGTGAGCATTTAAAGATGGTCTTATAGTTTGGATTGAGCATGTCTCCCCAAGACTCATTGTTGAAGGCTTGGTCCCTGGAGCGGCCATGTTCAGAGGTGGATCATGGGGACTGTGACCTCATCAGTGAATTAATCCACTGATGGATTCAGAGCTGATGGACTATTGGGAGGTGGTGGAAACTGTAGAAGATGGGACCTAGTTGCAGGGAGTGGGTCCTTGGAGTCGTGCCCTTGTCCCTGGACCCTCCCCACCCCTCCATCTCTCTGTGCTTCCTGGCCACCATGAAGTGAGCAGCCTCCTCCACCACATGATCCCACCACTATGGTGTTCGGGCCCAAAGCAATGGAACCAGCCAACCATGTACTGAAACCTCTAAAACTGTGAGTCAAAATAAATCTTTCCTCCTTTAAGTTGTTTTTCTCAGGTATCTTGCCACAGCAATGGAAAACTGACTAACATAGCTGGTGAACGAACGAACATATCTCTAGTGAAAGACTTCTGTGAGTGGACTCACTGGACCCCTCCCTGGAGTTTCTGGAAGTGTGGCTATGTGATGGTTTGCAACTCTATTTACCTCTTTGGCCAAGGTCAGTGACCAGATTAAGTGACAAAGATGCTATCAGGAATGAGACTAACTGATAAAGACTATTTAGAAAATCTTATACTTGATTTTCTCTCATGATGAAAAGAAAATTGCACCGTCTTCCTTTTTGGACAACCCTGTCTCCAGCAAGTGTGGAAAATTAGAAAAAAAGACGATGAAATAACCCTGCCCCTGACTCTAAAAGGTGACAGGGCTGTCGTTGACTGACCTCAGATGGAGGCACTGATGACCTCCAGGGCACAGGGGATGAGCTGCAGGGCCTCCCCCTCCCTCCCTCCTTCTTCCCTCCTGCCTTCTTTCCATGTGTCTGGTTTATGTGAAACTTCCTGTTTCAGATACTTGCACTGTAGGATTGGATTTGATTTGATTTTTAGCTGAAGAATATTGTGTTGGCACCAGTTATTTTATGGAAGTAAAAAGAAGCAACAAGAGGCACAAAAGTTCCCTTTTGATGCAGGAACAATTACCATAAAATTTTGCACACCAAATGCTCCGCCTCAGAGGGAGGATTTCTGCCATCCGTCCTGTTATCCATACTGTGTTCTTTTCCTGCGTTTCTTTCGTTCCTTCCTCCTGCAACACTTCTGCATGTGAATCTGAATGCAATAAAGTTGCTTTCAGTTTTTTCTCCCCCCCTCAATTATTCAACAACTTTCAAGTGGAAAAAAATTTGGGCTTTTTAATTTCATTTTTGACTTTTTTTCCCCCCCCCGCATGTGTACGCCTCCTTTCTGTTTGCTAAACAGTAATTGCGGATCTTCCTGGCCACCTTTAATACTCCCAGCTAATTATCCTGAAATAAATCTCTTTCAAGCCCGCATGCCAGCAGTTCTGGGATCCTAGCGGCTCTTTCAGCTCCTGGCCGCCTGTCACTCAAATGGGCCTCAGCTGCAACTCCGAATGATGAGCATTAACCTCCCGCTGGGAAGATTCGCCCAATCTCCCCACTTCCAACAGCAGCTCCCAGGGCCGCACCACGCTCCTACCTGTTAGCCTAAGCTGGGATTTTCTTTTGCTAACGCTGTGATTTTGAAAAGTGGAAGAGGATTCCTGGGAGAAAGACACTCAGTTAACCTTCCCCTAATTGCCATTCAAGATGGAAAAGGGAGAGGAAGATGGTGGCTGTCCCAGGAGGGTGGCTGGGCTGTGGAGTGGCCTGCGGCCTTGCCAGGAGGTGCGTGGTTGGTTGGCAAGCCTGGGCAAGAGTCTTCCAGAACCAGGGGTCTATGTCTAGAGCTTCCTGCCTGAGGACAGTGGATGTCTGGGGACAGTCCTTGATTCCAACCTACTGTCTTCTCTGACATCCTCCCGACTCCTCCATGTCCCTCAGTGGTGGCCTTTTGGCAGCTCCCTGGGTTCTGCTTCTTCCTTCACTCAACTACTGCTTTTTCCCTTTCACATTTTCTCTCATCCCATTCTGCAAGATTCATAGTGTCTTGCTGACCCATTGCCTGGTTATTTCTTCTCAGTTTTGTAGCTGAGCTCATTTGCCCGTCCTGAGTAGGCAGCTTTCCCTCACTCCCTTCCTTCAGATTCCATGTGCCTCCTTTCTGAAAGATGAAGAAATGGCTCCCTGGCAGGCCACACAGCACTGTGGGTAACAGTGCAGGTGACAGAGCAGTGCTACCCAGTGCCTGGCACAGAAGAGCTATCTAGTTACATAGTGAATAAATGGATAAGTAAGTACATAAAATAAATCTTATCCCCGAATATTATGCCACCTTCCTAGACGGACTCTCTGACAATATTTCTTGCCATGCTGGGCAGACTCAGTCATCATTCACCCATTGCCAGTTCCCCTCTTTAAGGGAAGAATTCCACTACCTGGCCACTGACAGCCAGCCACATGGCCCCATGGTCAGTGCAAATGTCAACGAAAGTCGATGTGTGTCACTCGTAGGGGGAAGCTGTGAGAAAGTAGTATTCTCTCGCTCTTCTGTTTTATCTGTTGGCAAAGTTCCAAATAGTGGTTACTCCATCAGCTTGGCCCTGGCCTGAGAGCCCCCAGCTGATCTGTGATGTAAACAAGAAATAAATCATTGTAGTTTTGTACCACTGAGATTTTGTGTTTTAAAGTCCTGTGGCATAATATAACCTATTTTGACTGATACCCCAATATGCAAATATATTCACCTATGTACATGCAAGCTTTTCTTTTTTGTCTTAAAATGCATAATTTTTAAAATTTATTTATTTTAAATAAAAATCATAAATTTACATAGGGCAATATTGTTTGATTCATTGTTATTTTTTTCCCTTCCCCCATCCCTCCCACCCCTCTTTTCTCTCTATACAGTCCTTCCTTCCTCCATTCTTACCACCCTCCTTATCCCTAACCCTAAACCTAACCCTAACCCTAACGCAAACCCCTCCTACTCCCCCTTATATGTCCTCATCCGCTTATCAGCAAGATCATTCGTCCTTTAGTTTTTTGAGATTGGCTTATCTCACTTAGCATAATATTCTCCAGTTTCATCCATTTGCCTGCAAATGCCATAATTTTATCATTCTCCATGGTGAAGTAATATTCCATTGTATATATATGCCACAGTTTCTTTATCCATTCATCAACTGAAGGGCATCTAGGTTGGTTCCACAATCTGGCTATAGTGAATTCAGCAGCTATGAACATTGTTGTGGCTGTATCTCTGTAGTATGCTGATTTTAAGTCCTTTGGGTATAGGCCAAGGAGTGGGATAAAAATGCATAATTTTTAACTGCCACCAAATAAAGATATTTTTTACTTAGTCCCTTATTCTTTTTTTAAAATTAAACTTGTTCTAATTCGTTATACATGACAGTAGAATGCTTTTGACACATTGTACACAAATGGAGCACAACTTTTCCTTCCTCTGGCTGTACATGGTGCAGAATCACATGGATAGTATAATCATACATGTGTATAGGATAGGGTCCTATCTCATTTCACTGTCCTTCCCTCTCCTCACTCTGCTATGCACAATCCAAAGTTCCTCCATTCTTCCATACCCACCCCCCATTATGGATCAGCATGCACTTATCAGAGAAAATATTTGGCTTTTGGTATTTTGGGATTGACTTATTTCGCTTAGCATGGTATTCTCCAGCTCCATTCATTTTCCTGCAAATGCCATAATTTCATTCTTCTCAAAGCTGAGTAATATTTCATTGTGTATATGTACCATATTTTCATCTGTTGAAGGGCATCTAGGTTGGTTCCATAACTTAGCTATTGTGAATTGAGCTGCTGTGAACATTGATGAGGCTGTGTCACTGTAGTGTGCTGATTTCAAGTCCTTTGGGTATAGACCAAGGAATGAGACAGCTGGGTCAAATGGTGAGTCCATTCCAGGTTTTCTAAGGAATCTTCATACTGCTTTCCAGTGGCTGCACCAATTTGCTCTTATTTTTTTCAATGTTATAAGCCAGATATAAGAAACTGAAATTCTGGCTAAACAGAAAAATAAATGTTTTTGTTTAGATTCATCATGAGATCCTTAGTAAATTCAGTGGAACATTAAAGAGCTCTTATGGATTGTGTTTCAAAATATCAGAGCAGGGCTGCCACATACAGGTACGAGGGTGTACATTGAACAAATAAGGGATGAAGGCATGGGACATTCTCAAGGACCTTAATGTGACTGGTGGTATAGGTCCTTTTCGGGACTCCTCAAAATAGGATCTGCTGTGAGAAATTTGCAAGCAGGCATTGCATTATCAATGAGAAATCAGAGAGTTCATTCTAAAAGATGCCTTGGATGTTGCTGAGGTCCTTCAGGAAAGCATGATAGGAGCATCCCTTACCATGTTGTGTCTCTGGCACAACTCAAGCAAAACGTGAGTGGCTGAGCTTCCAGGCCTCTTGCCAGTCTCATCTTCCCTACTGTACCTCAGCTCCAGATTTGGACTTGTGCTATATTGTGTTTTAGAGGACCAAGCTTTCTGATTCTCTCCTTTTGTGGTCTGTGCCTTCTGGGTTTATCCAATAGGGGGAGCTCAGTTGATTTCATCTGAGTGTTCATCTCCTCTGGACCTCTTATCAATTCTTGCCCTGGATTGCTTTCATCTGTCAAGTCCCTGATCTTGATTAGTCTGGGGTCTACCTTAAGATGCAGTGTATTTGTTTAAATTCCAAAGATCTCTTGTTAAGCAGGGAAATGGGTTGTGTTGATCTTGGGCTTTTTTCTTTCCCTAAGAGTGTGTTAGTTTCTAACTCCAGCATGAAGCATAGAATTAAAACTATCAATTGCCAGAGGACTACTTTGCTGCTGAATATTTCCTACATCTGTAAATCATCCTCCTACTGCCTGCTGTGGCAGTTATGCAAGTGACCTTTGGATTTCCCAATTAAAAAAAAAGGTATGACAATGCAATCTATGTCATCCATGAAAATGCTCCACATTGAGATGGTGGAATCATCAGGGATGCCAAAGACTAAGTGAAAAAAAAAAAATCATCAATGAAAACAAGCATGTGATGGCTTGGGAGTGAAGACATGGAATTGAGATAGGAAGAGTTCCAGTCCTAGCTCTCCACTGACTGTGTGGTCTTGCATAGATAGCTTTACCTCTCTGGGCCTTAGTTTTTCTATCTTTGAAATATGAAAGGACCCTTTTCAGTTCTTGAATTTTACAATTCTAAAATGTGATGTTGCTGAACATTAAATCATATTAACTTCAAAAATGTGCTTACCAGTGTGGTCATTTCTTAGGTACCCTAGAGAATTCTTGTTAATGGCTTGGATAATCCTTTTGTTGGGCATATTTTTGTCCTTTATAGTTCATCTCAGCAATCTTGTGAAATTAGCAAATGCAGTTATGTCCACTTTGTGATGGAGAATCATTGAGATTTCATACTTTGTAAAAAATTACATAGGCCCTTTAGTGGTAGAAGTGGGATAAGAACCCAGAAATTCTGTCTCCTATATTCTATGGTAGACAAAAGGGGCTTGTCTCTCCCATGTTATTACCAGCATGGAAATTATTGAGGCACATTCAGACAGAATAACTTAGTTCAATTGATATTAATTGAATGCATTTTATGTGTTCTATGATGAGTAAACAGTGTTCTCTGGCCTCAAAGATGGTATGGTCTTGTGAGGGTCACCTTCATTAAACAGATGTAGAAACTAAAATGATGAAAATATTTTTAGGACTTCCTCTCTCAACTAGGGTGGAGTAACAGGGACAAGGTTTACCTTCCCACCATCAACAACTGTAAGATTGGATAAAAAATATGAAATAATGGCTATGAAGCCATCAGATATAAACGTAACAAAAGTCAGTGGCCACTAAATAGTGTGTATTGGGGGAAATGAAGTGAGTCCTATGATCACCCTAGCTTATTGCCTGGAGAGTTTCTAGACCACAGTATGGGGAGGAGAAAACCAGTGGATCTCATAAGTTTTCCTGAGTTTAGGAGACATGGCTGGAAGTTTGTGGAGGCAAGGTGACCCTAGGGCACAGGGTAGAGTAACAGAATAGAGAGCTCTTTACAGAGAAAGCACTTTGGAGATCTGTAGGGTGTTCCACTCAGATCTTCAGAGGACTGGTACTGGTTAGCACTTATCTCTGAGGAAACTACTCAAGGCTTGAGAAAGAGTCACCTAAAAGGATTAGAGGAAGAATATCTGTGAAGATAATATAAGACCAGGAATAGTTGCTGTTTCATTCAGAGTGGAAAACCTCATAATTTACAAGGCATTGAATAGAATAGTCGGAGGAGTTTTGTCGTAGTCATGGGAAAAATGAACCCTAGATTACATGTTGATCCCATCTAAGAAAGAGATCAAGCTGTTTCCAAGCAACTTAATTTTGTCACAGAAGGCAGCTCAAAATATTTGTAAGATTATACAAATATCCAATGCACAGCAAGGTAAAATTCATAATATCTAGCAATCTAATAAAAAATTATAAGACATGAAAACAATCAGGAAAATATTTCCAATGAAGAGAAAATCTTATCAGTAGAAATCAACAAAGAAATTTTATAGAAGACAGAATTTATAGACAAGGACACTAAAAATTATAGCTGATTTAAATTTATAAGTTCAAGAAAATAATTATAAATTTGAGCACATTCATAAACACATGGAAAATACAAAAGGTAGTATATCTGAGATGGAAAATGCAGTAAATGAGATTAACAGCAAATTAGGTATAGGAGAAAGCATCATAGCAATAGAAACACAGGGAAGAAAACATAAAACATACAAAACATACAAAAAATTATTGGGGCACCAATGGACTGAGACAATTATGGGGTCTAATATATGTATAAGTGGAGTCCTTAAAGTGGAGGACAGAGAAGCAGAAATGAAAACATTTGAGGATGTAATGGCTATTTTTTTTTTCTATTAGAAATGAGAAACCTAGTGGAGAACCAGGAAAACTGATTGTGTGACTTAGTCCAAGTTCAAAGGCCTAAAAACCAGGGGAGCTGTTGGTGTAAGGTTGTGGGCTGCAAGTATAAGTACTGGAGTCTGAAGGCTCAAGAACCAGTAGCTCAAACATCTGAAGGTAGTAGAAGATGGATGTTCCAGTTCAAGAAAAAATGAACTTGCACTTCCTCCCAATTTTTCTCTGTTCATATCCCTAAGGGATTAGAGGATTAGATTATGCACACTCACATTGGTGAGGGTTAATCCTCTCTACTCAATCTACTGATCCAAATACTAAACTCTTACAGAAATACCCTCTCAGACATACCCAGAAATAAAGTTTTACTAACTATGTGGGTGTTCTATAGGCCAGTCAAGTTGACACATGAAATTAACCATCATATAATATATGTGAAGTGGCCAAATATTCAAAGATAAATTATGATAAGTTAAAGATGAATAAGATACATCCTAAAGAAGCTACCAAAGCAGCAAAACAAAGACTTACATATAACGAGTCAACAAAGCAAATAAAATGGAATAATAGAAATTCAATTAATTCAAAAGAAGGTGGAGAGAAATAAAAGGAAGCAGAGTATAGATAGAAGAAACAGAAAACTCATAGCAAAATGTTAAATCAGAACCCAACCAGCAATGTAAAAGTGTGCCTTTTTCCCCACATCCATGCCAACGTCTATTATTGTTTGTGTTCTTGATAATAGCCATTCTAATTGGAGTAAGATGAAATCTTAGAGTTGTTTTAATTTGGATTTCTCTAATTACTAGAGATGTTTAACACTATTTCATATATTTATTAACAGCCTTGTATGTCTTCTCCTGTAAAGTGTCTGCCCAGTTCCTTGGCCCATTTATTGATTGGGTTCTTTGTATTTACACTTTTACATTGCTGGTGGAGTTGCAAATTGGTGCAGCCCCTCTGGAAAGCAGTGTGGAGATTCCTCAGAAAACTTGGAATGGACCCACCTTTTGACCCAGTTATCCCACTTCTCGATTTATACCCAAAGGACTTAAAATTAGCATACTACAGTAACACAGCTACATCAGTGTTTATAGCAGCTCAGTTCACGATAGCTAGATTGTGGAACCAACCTAGATGCCCTTCAACAGATGAATGGATAAAGAAACTGTGGTATATATAAACAATGGAATATTATTCAGCCATAAAGAGGAATAAAATTATGGCATTTGCAAGTAAATGGATGGAATTGGAGAAGATCATGCTAAGTGAAATAAGACAATCCCAAAAAACCAAAGGCCAAATGTTTTTCCTGATGAGTGGAGAATGATATATAATGGGGGTAGGAGGTGAGGAGGGAGAGAAGAATGGGGGAACTTTAGCTTATGTAGAAGGAAATGAGAGGGAGGGGGGTATAAAAATGGTGGAATGAGACAGACATTATTATACTATGTACATGTATGATTATATGAATGGTATGAATCTACATCGTGTACAAACATAGAAACAAAATGATGTACCCCATTTGTGTACAATGAATCAAAATGCAGTCTGTAAAAAATTTAAAAATAAATAAAGAACCCAGCCATATCATTAAATCACAGTAAATATAAATATTCCAAAAACCCCAATCAAAATGCAGAAATTATCAGATTTGATAAAAAAAAAAAACAAGACCAGAAAATGCACTTGAAATAAAAAATACAAATAAGACAATGGTATAAGGACAGAAGAAATTATATGATGCTAACCCTAATCAGGAAGCAGGAGTGGCTACTTTAATATCAGATGAAGTAGATTTCTGAACAAAGAATATTGTTGAGAATAAAGAATGTCATTTCATGGGGTGAAAGTATCAATTCCTCAATAGAATATTACAATCCTAAACATATAAGAAGCATAAACTGAGAGAGTTGCAAGAAGTAGATAAATACACAATTACAGTCAGAAACATCAATACTCTTCTTCCAGTACTTGATAGAACAAGTGGACAGAAAATCGGTAAGGATATAGCCACTTGGACAATATTATAAACCAACTTGTTCTAATTGATGTTTATAGATCACATCACCCAACAACAACAGAATGTACATTTTTTTTGAAGTTTCCAATGGAATATTTTTTGCTAAAATATAGATCATATTCTGGACCATCCAATAAACCTCAATAGATTTAACAGGATTCAAATCAAAGTATGTTCTCTGACCATGAAGCAAATAAATTAGAATTTAACAATAGAAAGATATTTAGAACCCCCCAAATATTTTAAAACTAAATAATACAGTTAAAAATATCCCTGGGTGAAAGAGGTAATCAAAAGTGATTTTAAAATGTTTTTAAAATTTCAGGCCTGGGTATGTAACTCAGTGGTAGAACAGTTTCTTAACAAGTGAAAGACCTGGGTTCAATTTCCAGTACTGAAAAAAAAAATTTAAATATGGCAAAAATGAAAATATAATGTATCAAAACTTGAGGGAAGGAGCTAAAGTAGCATTTAAAGGGAGATTTATAGTACTAAATATCTAGGTTAGAAGCGAAAAAAGGTTATAAATCAATGACTTCAACTTCCTTTTTGAGAAGTTAAAGATACTAAAAGAAACCCACCATTTGACCCAGCTATCCCACTCCTTGGCCTATACCCAAAGGACTTAAAATCAGCATACTACAGAGATACAGCCACAACAATGTTCATAGCTGCTGAATTCACTATAGCCAGATTGTGGAACCAACCTAGATGCCCTTCAGTTGATGAATGGATAAAGAAACTGTGGCATATATATATACAATGGAATATTACTCCACCATGGAGAATAATAAAATTATGGCATTTGCAGGCAAATGGATGAAATTGGAGAATATTATGCTAAGTGAGATAAGCCAATCTCAAAAAACTAAAGGACGAATGATCTTGCTGATAAGTGGATGAGGACATATAATGGGGGGTAGGAGGGGTTAGCGTTAGGGTTAGGGTTAGGTTTAGGGTTAGGGATAAGGAGGGTGGTAAGAATGGAGGAAGGAAGGACTGTATAGAGGGAAAAGAGGGGTGGGAGGGGTGGGGGGAAGGGAAAAAAATAACAGAATGAATCAAACAATATTGCCCTATGTAAATTTATGATTTTTAATTAAAAAAAAAAAGAAACCCAAAGTAAGGAGAAGAAAATAGTATTAAATGTCACAGTGGAAATTGCTTTAAAAAGTAAGAAAAGTAATAAAGAAAAATTCATGAAACCAGAAGCTGATTTTTGGAGAAGATCAATAAAATTGATAAACCTCTAGTGGGGCTGGTCAGGAAAAAAAGAGAAGATACAAGTTCCAACATCAGGGATGAGACAGTATTTATTACTATTGAGTTTGTAGGTATTTAAAAGATAGTAAAGGATAACTTTAGTCAGTAAATTTTTATACCTTAGATTAAATGGACACATTTTTTTTTTGCTTCTTTAATAATTTTTTTTTTTATTTTTACAGACTGCATTTTGATTCATTGTACACAAATGGGGTACAACTTTTTGTTTTTATGGTTGTGCATGATGTAGATTCATACCATTTGTGTAATCATATATGTACATAGGGTAATGATGTGTCTCATTCCACCATATTTCATACCCCTGCCCCCTTCTCCTTCTCATTTCCCTCTATGTAATCTAAAGTTCCTCCATTCTTTTCTCACTCCCACCTGCCCACTAACTCCCATTATATATCATCATCCACTTATTAGGGAAAGCCTTTCGCCTTTGGTTTTTTGGGATTGGCTTATTTCACTTAGCATTTTGGCGCCAATACCATGCTGTTTTTGTTACTATTGCTCTGTAGTTTAGTTTAAGGTCTGGTATTGTGATACCTCCTGCTCACTCTTTCTGCTCAGGATTGTTTTGGCTATTTGAGGTCTCTTATTCTTCCAGATGAAGTTTATGATTGCTTTCTCTATTTTTATGAGGAACATCATTGAGATTTTAATTGGAATTGTAGTAAATCTGTATAGTGCCTTTGGTAGAATGGCCATTTTGACAATATTAATTCTGCCTATCCAAGAGCAAGGGAAATCTTTCCCTTTTCTAAGGTTTTCTTCAATTTCTTTCTTTAGTGTCACATTTCTTAAAAGATACAGAATATTAAAGTTCATTAAAAAGAAATAGGCATACTTAATAACCCTATGTAAAATACATTGAAGTAGTAGTTAAAAATGTTCCCACAAAGAAAACTCCAGGGACTGGGGCTGTAGCTCAGTGGTAGAGCACTTGCCTAGCATGTGTGAGGCACTGGGTGCCTTGGCACCACATAAAATAAACAAATAAAATAAAGGCATTGTATCCATCTACAACTAAAAAAAAAAAAAAAAAAAAAAAAAAAAAAAGGAAATGCCAGGCCCAAGGGTTACATTGGGAAGTTCTACCAAACATTTAGGTAAGAAAAATTATATCAGTTCTACATAAACATTTCCAGAGAATTGAAGAGAAAATATTTTGTCAAATCAATCTATGAAACAATGTTACACTGATACTAAGATCAGACAAAAACATTATAAGAAAATAAAACTCTATATCAACATTCCTCATATCGCAGATGTTAAAAAAACATTTTTTAGTCAATCAAGCTCAATAAAATATAAAAAAAGATAATACTTCATGACCAATCAATGTTTATCTCAGGAATGCAATATTGATTTAATGTTTAACAAAAGTATAATCACCACCTTAAACTTAAAAAGTTTAAAAATGAAATGATGACCTCAATACATTTAAGATAAGACAAAGCAAACTCAAATCTCTTGACAAAGTTCAACTCTATTCCTGTAATAAAAAACTGCTATGGTTTGGAATTGTCCTACAAAGACCCACGTGTTAAAGGCTTGGCCGTCAATCTGCAGCACTGCTGGAGGTGTTGGACTTTTTAAGATGTGGAGCCCAATGGGAGGAAGTTAGGTCATTGGGGGTATAACCTTGAAGGAGATACTGAGACCCTGACCCTCCTCTCTCTTTTTGTCTTTGCTTCTTGAACCTCTTGAGGTTGAGCAGGTCTCTTCCACCACACTCTCCTGCTGATACTATGCCATCACAGATCCAAAACAATAGGGACAAATGACCACGGACTTACACCATGAGCCAAAATAACGTTTTAAGTTGACTAGCTCAGGTATTTTGTCACAGTAATGGACAATTGACTAACAAGTCATCCTTCAAACTAAGAATGAAAATAAACCCTAACAATAATAGATCTCTAGGAAAGACCTAAAGTTAACATCATATTTAGTGTACCAGAGTGTTCAAGTTCAAGACAAGACAAGGATGTCCGTTCTATTCAACATTTTACTGGAAGCCCTAGGCAGTACAATAAGGTAAGAAAAAGAAAAACACAACCTGAAGATAGGACAGGAAGAAGAAAAACTAAATTTAATGGGGTGAAGGGGGTAAGTAGTAAGGAGCACGGGGAAACTTGGTGATGGTGTTTGTGTTCACCACCTTCATTGTGGTGATAGTTTCATTTATGTCTTCCCATGTCAAAGTTACTAGATACACTTAATGAAGTTATTGTACATCAATTATACTTCAATAAAGTCATTTAGAAACAACAAAAATCGGTTTTCAAGATGGCGGCCTAGAGGGTGGCTGCATTACGTGTTGCTCCAGAACTCAAGATTCAAGAGAGGAGATATTGAGACGCTTGGGACCAACTCAAAGTAGCCGGGTGACTCTCACCCCCTGGGGGGGCATCCCGGATGGGACGGGGGTCCCGGAACGCAGGAAACTTTGTGAAGTAGAACTGCCGGCGAGACGCCCCTCCCCCCGCTGGAGCGCCATAGAGGAGGCCGCTGGGCACAGCGCTGGGACTCGGAGCAGCCACTGGGGCTCCGGCGGCTGCCCGGGGGAGGAGTGGCGGGGAGAACTGTGTGGACTCAGGACACCGGGGCCTGCCCTGAGGAGGAGGAGAGGAGCGTGGCCACTTGGATTCGGAGAGACTGCGCCAGAGCTGCAGGCGGTTGCCAGAGGAGAAGCTGCGCGGCGAGCTGTTTGGAATCAGAACGACGCTTCTGAACACCGGGGCCTGCCCTGAGGACGAGGAGGAAGAGGAGCGGCCACTTGGATTTGGGTGACTATACGGGAACTACAGGCGGTTGCCAGAGAAGGGGCTGCGTGGCGAGCTGTTTGGACCCTGACCACTTCTGAACCCCGGGGCCTGCCCGGAGGAGTAGGAGAAGGAGGAGAAGGAGCGCGGCGGGTCCTTTGGACTCGCAGTGACTGCATTAGCGCTCCAGGCGGCTGCTCAGAGGAGAAGGCGAGGGGTGAGGTGTTTGGTCTTAAAGTGACAGCTCCTGAACACAGGGGGGCTGCCTGGAGGAGAAGCGTGGTGGGACGCTTGGTCTTGAGGGACCACACCAGAGCTCCGGGCGGTTGCCCAGAGGACCCGTGCAGCGGGTCACGTGGATTCAGAGCCACTCAGAGGGACTGCTCCTGAACACCCGGGGGGTTATCTGGAGAAGGAGGAGGAACGGGCAGGGTCACTTCGACTCGGAGTGATTGATTGCCCCGGGCTACGGGTGGTTGGTGGGAGGAGGAGGCACGAAGTGAGTTTCTTGGACTCCTAGTGACCGCACCGGCATACTGGGCGGCTGTCTGGAGGAAGAGGCCTGTGGCGGGTCTCTGGGACTCAGAGCGATTGTTCGGGGCCACAGGTGGCTGCTCAGAGGAGGGGCCACGCAGCCAGGCGATTAGGTGCAGAACAGGGTCCCAGGATCTAGGAGGCTTCTGGGTGGAAGAGCCGCACAGAGACAGGCTTAGGGCGGAGCAAAGGTTCCAGGCCTATGGGCAAATTCTCTGAGGAGGGGCAGCCTAAGGAGATTCATCTGCGAAGGGTGAGGCTCCCAGGCCCAGGAGGTAGGGCCGGGCCCCTGGAAACTTTGCAGAGGAAGGCAGCCCAGCCCAGGCAGTAGCTGTAAATTGAGGGGAACCTCTAGGAGGAAACTGACCAGCGAGACCTCCCCACCGGGTGAGTCTTCCCTGCTGGGTGAGGTTTCCCACAAGGACGGTAAAACCAGAGGCTCAGGCCCAAACAGGCCTTGCCTCAGCTCACAGCCTAGGTCCCCTTTGGATGACCATTGGTCAACAAGTGGAGGCACCTCTGCCCACTAGCAGGGAATATACCCCACCTGAAGGCCACCACTCCTAGAGAGGCAGCTTCCTTGTGGAGCACCGCATTATCAACCTCCTCCAAGACTTCAGCCTACTGAAGGCTAAGAGGGGATATATATAGAAATCTTCAGGGTCATTGTAAATCAACAGAGGAAATCTGCAATATCTCAGTGGTCCACTGATATCTGAACAACATGAGAAAACAAGGAAAGAAAATGCTGCAAACAAATCTAGATGTTACATCAATAAAACCCAATGACAGCATGGCAGAAGAAATGACAGAAAAGGAGTTCAGAATGTACATAATTAAAATGATCAGAGAAGCAAACGAGGAGATGAAAGAGCAAATGCAAGCATTGAATGATGAGATGAAAGAGCAAATGCAAGCATTGATTGATCGCACCAATCGACAGTTAAAAGAGCAAATACAGGAAGCAAAAGATCATTTCAATAAAGAGTTAGAGATATTGAAAAAAAACCAAACAGAAATCCTTGACATGAAGGAAACAATAAACCAAATTAAGAACTCCATAGAAAGCATATCCAATAGGATAGAACACCTGGAAGACAGAACCTCAGACATTGAAGACAAAATATTTAACCTTGAAAACAAAGCTGAACAAACAGAGAAGATGGTAAGAAATCATGAACAGAATCTACAAGAACTATGGGATATCATGAAAAGGCCAAATTTAAGAATTATTGGGATTGAGGAAGGCCTAGAGAAACAAGCCAAAGGAATGAACAACCTATTCAATGAAATAATATCAGAAAATTTCCCAAATCTGAAGAATGAAATGGAAAATCAAGTTCAAGAGGCTTACAGGACTCCAAATACACACAATTACAACAGACCCACACCAAGGCACATTATAATGAAAATACCTAACATACAAAATAAAGACAGAATTTTAAAGGCTGTGAGAGAAAAGAACCAAATTACATTCAGGGGGAAACCAATACGCATATCAGCAGATTTTTCAATCCAGACCCTAAAAGCTAGAAGGGCCTGGAACAACATTTTTCAAGCCCTGAAAGAAAATGGATGCCAACCAAGAATCTTATACCCAGCAAAACTTACCTTCAAATTTGACGATGAAATAAAATCCTTCCATGATAAACAAAAGCTAAAAGAATTTACAAAAAGAAAGCCAGCATTACAGAACATTCTCAGCAAAATATTCCATGAGGAAGAGATGAAAAACAAAGAAGCAAATCAGCAAAGGGAGGAATTATCCTAAAGGAATTGTCAAATAAGGGAGGAAACAAGTTGTGTCAAACAAATAAATAAACAAAATTTTAAAAATGAACCAAATGACCGGCAAACCAAATCATTTCTCTATAATAACCCTGAACGTTAATGGCCTGAATTCATCAATCAAAAGACATAGACTGGCAGACTGGATTAAAAAGAAAGATCCAACAATATGTTGCCTGCAAGAGACTCACCTCATAGAAAAAGATACCCATAGATTAAAGGTGAAAGGATGGGGAAAAACATACCATGCACATGGACTCAGCAAAAAAGCTGGAGTATCCATCCTCATTTCCGATAATGTGGACTTCAAGCCAAAGTTAGTCAGAAGGGATAAAGAAGGTCATTTCATACTGCTTAAGGGAAGCATAAATCAGCAAGATATAACAATCATAAACATCTATGCCCCAAACAGTGGCTCATCTATGTATGTCAAACAAATCCTTCTCAATTTCAGAAACCAAATAGACCACAACACAATAATACTAGGTGATTTTAACACGCCGCTCTCACCACTGGACAGATCTTCCAGACAAAAATTGAGCAAAGAAACCATAGATCTCAACAACACAATCAATAATTTAGACTTAACGGACATTTATAGAATATTCCATCCAACCAAGAGTGAATACACTTTCTTCTCAGCAGCACATGGATCCTTCTCTAAAATAGACCATATATTATGCCACAAAGCTAATGTTAGCAAATACAAGAAGATAGAGACACTAGCATGTATTCTATCAGATCATAATGGATTGAAGTTAGAAATAAATGAAAGAGTAAAACACAGAAACTATTCCAACATCTGGAGATTAAACAATATGCTATTATATGATGAATGGATAACAGAAGATATTAGGAAGGAAATTAAAAAATTCTTAGAGGTAAATGAGAACAAAGAAACATCATATCAAAACCTCTGGGACACTATGAAAGCAGTACTTAGAGGGAAATTTATTTCATGGAGCGCATTTAATAAAAGAAGTAAAACTCAACAAATAAACAACCTAACACTACAGCTCAAAGCCTTAGAAAAAGAAGAACAGAACAGCACCAAAAGTAGTAGAAGACAGGAAATAGTTAAACTCAGAGCTGAAATCAATGAAATTGAAACAAAAGAAACAATACAAAAAATTGACAAAATAAATAGTTGGTTCTTCGAAAAAATAAACAAAATTGATAAACCTTTAGCCACACTAACAAAGAGAAGACGAGAGAAAACCCAAATCACTAAAATTCGGAATGAACAAGGAAATATCACTACAGACAGGATGGAAATACAAAACATAATTAGAAGCTATTTTGCAAATCTATACTCCAACAAAATAGAAAATTTCGAAGACATCAACAGGTTTCTAGAGACATATGAATTGCCTAAACTGAATGAGGAGGACATAAACAATTTAAATAGACCAATTTCAAGTACTGAAATAGAAGAAGTCATCAAAAGCCTACCAACAAAGAAAAGTCCGGGACCAGATGGGTTCTCAGCCGAGTTCTACAAAACCTTTAAGGAAGAGCTCATTCCAATACTTCTCAAAGTATTCCATAAAATAGAAGAGGAGGGAACCCTCCCAAACTCATTCTATGAAGCCAATATCACACTGATACCTAAACCAGACAGAGACTCATCAAGGAAAGAAAATTTCAGACCAATATCCTTAATGAACATCGACGCAAAAATTCTCAACAAAATTTTAGCAAATCGCATACAAAAACATATTAAAAAGATAGTGCACCATGATCAAGTGGGTTTCATCCCAGGGATGCAAGGTTGGTTCAACATCAGGAAATCAATAAACGTAATTCACCATATTAATAGACTTAAAGTCAAGAATCACATGATTATTTCAATAGATGCAGAAAAAGCATTTGATAAAATACAGCACCCCTTCATGCTCAAAACACTAGAAAAAATAGGGATAGTGGGAACATTCCTTAATATTGTAAAGGCCATTTATGCTAAGCCCATGGCTAATATCATTCTAAATGGTGAAAAACTGAAAGCATTCCCCCTAAAAACTGGAACAAGGCAGGGATGCCCTCTTTCACCACTTCTATTCAACATCGTTCTTGAGACTCTGGCCAGAGCAATTAGACAAACCAAAGAAATTAAAGGGATACGAATTGGAAAAGAAGAACTCAAACTATCCCTGTTCGCTGATGACATGATTATATATTTAGAGGAACCTGGAAATTCCACCAGAAAACTCTTAGAACTCATAAGTGATTTCAGTAAAGTAGCAGGTTACAAGATCAATGCCCATAAATCCAATGCATTTTTATACATAAGTGATGAATCTTCAGAAAGAGAAATTAGGAAAACTACCCCATTCACAATAGCCTCGAAAAAAATAAAATACTTGGGAATCAATCTCACAAAAGAGGTGAAAGACCTCTACAATGAGAACTATACAACACTAAAGAAAGAAATTAAAGAACACCTTAGAAGATGGAAAGATCTTCCATGTTCTTGGATAGGAAGAATTAATATTGTCAAAATGGCCATACTACCTAAAGTGCTATACAAATTCAATGCAATTCCAATTAAAATCCCAATGACGTACCTTACAGAAATAGAGCAGGCAATTATGAAATTCATCTGGAAGAATAAGAAACCCAGAATAGCTAAAGCAATCCTTAGCAGGAAGAGTGAAACAGGGGGTATTGCAATACCAGATCTTCAACTCTACTACAAAGCAATAGTAACAAAAACGGCATGGTATTGGTACCAAAATAGAAAGGTAGATCAATGGTACAGAATAGAGGACACGGACACAAACCCAAATAAATACAATTTTCTCATACTAGACAAAGGGGCCAAAAATATGCAATGGAGAAAAGATAGCCTCTTCAACAAATGGTGCTGGGAGAATTGGAAATCCATATGCAACAGAATGAAACTAAACCCATATCTCTCACCATGCACGAAACTAAACTCAAAATGGATTAAGGACCTCGGAATCAGACCAGAGACCCTGCAGATTATAGAAGAAAAAGTAGGTCCAAATCTTCATCTTGTTGGTCTAGGACCAGACTTCCTTAACAGGACTCCCATAGCACAAGAAATAAAAGCTAGAATCAACCACTGGGATAGATTCAAACTAAAAAGCTTTCTCTCAGCAAAGGAAACTATCAGCAATGCGAAGAAAGAGCCTACAGAGTGGGAGAATATCTTTGCCAATCATACTTCAGATAGAGCACTAATCTCCAGAATCTATAAAGAACTCAAAAAACTCTACTCCAAGAATTCAAACAGTCCAGTCAACAAATGGGCTAAGGAAATGAATAGACACTTCACAGAAGAAGATCTACAAGCAATCAACAAACATATGGAAAAATGTTCAACATCTCTAGTAATAAGAGAAATGCAAATCAAAACCACCCTAAGGTTCCATCTCACCCCAATTAGAATGGCGATTATCAAGAATACGAGCAACAACAGGTGTTGGCGAGGATGTGGGGAGAAAGGTACACTCATACACTGCTGGTGGGGCTGCAAATTAGTGCAGCCGCTATGGAAAGCAGTGTGGAGATTCCTTAGAAAACTTGGAATGGACCCACCATTTGACCCAGCTATCCCACTCCTTGGCCTATACCCAAAGGACTTAAAATCTGCATACTACAGAAATACAGCCACATCAATGTTCATAGCTGCTCAATTCACAATAGCCAGACTGTGGAACCAACCTAGATGCCCTTCAATTGATTAGTGGATAAAGAAACTGTGGTATATATATACTATGGAATATTACTCAGCCATAAAGAATGATAAAATTATGACATTTGCAGGCAAATGGATGAAATTGGAGAATATCATGCTAAGTGAGATAAGCCAATCTCAAAAAGCCAAAGGACGAATGATATCGCTAATAAGTGGAGGTTGACACATAATGGGGGGGAGGGAAGGGTTAGAGTTAGGGTTAGGGAGGGGGGCAAGTATGGAGGAAGGAAGTACTGTATAGAGGGTAAAGAGGGGTGGGAGGGGTGGGGGGAAGGGAAAAAAATAACAGAATGAATCAATCAACATTGCTCTATGTAAATTTATGATTACACAAATGGTATGCCTTTACGCCATGTACAAACAGAGAAACAACATGTATCCCATTTGTTTACAATAAAAAAAAAAAATAAATAAATAAATAAATAAATAAATAAAAAAAAAAGATAAATAAAATGTCTCTTTGGTAAAAAACCAGAAACTTTTCTAAATTAATAAATACCACTTTCATATGGCATCATATGCTAAAATCATTGCTTTTTTTCACTGCCTTTTTACCTGAAATAATGGTTTTTAGGGCTTTAAAAGTAAGAAATCTGCACTTAAGATTATTAGTTTACTAGTTTAGAGTTAACACATACCTGAAAAAATATTTAATACCTTACTTAGTAAATGACTGGATAAAGAAAATGTGGCACAGATACACAATCAAGTATTACTCAAATATACTTGCATAATAGACAATTGAATATTACTCAGCCAAAAAGAATGAAATTATGGCATTTGCTGGTAAATCAATGGAACAGGAGTCTATCGCACTAAGTGACATAAGTCAGACCCAGAAAGTAAAAGGTTGAAAGTGTTCTCCGATGTGGGAAACCTGATCCAAAATAAGGGAGGGAAAAAGAAAGAAAGGGGAAAGGAGGGAGGATTCCACCAAAATAGAAGAAAGAAGGTGGACTATATGAAGGAGACTGAGGGGAGGAAAAAGGGACAGGAGAAGGGAAGAACAGCAGAATGAAACTGACTGAGGTTTCCTATGTACAGAGATGAGTATATCACAGTGACTCCCACCATCAGGTACATCCACAAGGTACTAACTACAGACACAACAAAAGAAAACTGAACTAAAAGCAAAGAGCGAAGGAGCAGTAGAGTAGAGGGAAGGGAATGGGAGGAGTGGGAAGGGGAGGAAAATGGGAGGTACTGGGGACTGAATTAGAGCAAATTATATCCCATGCTTTTATAATTATGTCAAAAGAACCAATAAGAAAGCTGTAGCAACTCTGAAAAGCTTCTATGTCACTCCCGGAAGAGTTCAATTTTCCTACACTGAAAATCTGCTTCATTAAACCTTGACTTTGCTTTATAATTTACATGTCCCATCAAAATGTTGAGAATTAAAAATTCTAGTTTTGAAAATAATATATTAAAATCACACAGGAATTTCAACTGAAGAAAAAACTATAAATATAGATGACATCGGGACAGGAAGCAACTGTAGATAATTTTGTTGAAGAAGTACCCCAGGTCAGGATGATTTATACACCGAGTGCAACCATATAAAACAAATGCCTGCTATTGAAAAAAAAAAAAAAAAAAAAAAAAAAAGAAACAACAAAAATCTATTAAACCAACTTATATTTTTAATAAAATAGATTAATTTGTCTGTCTGTATTCAAATATTCATAGTTCTGCAAATTTAAACCAAGGTTCATTAAAATAAGAGGGATGTTCAGGGTTCTGTGGAGGTCTAGAACACTAACAGCACACAGTCAGCAATGTTTTCTGTTCTTACATTGCATTGTGCTAATGAGTGCAGTGCTCTGAAGGTGGGGCTTTAAGAGGTTGGGGTTAGAAGGTGCTCAAACTTTGATCACTTCTTAGTCCTGGGTCCAGCAACTCAGCCAGGACCTTAAGTCATCTGCTCTGCCCTTGAAAGCTGAGACTTACAGTTGCTTAGCCGATCAAATCACTTCCTTACCTAAAGCTTTTTGGAGGCTTTCCATAGCGAGCAGGCTGAAGCTGAAACTCCTGACCCTGGCTCTAATGATCTCCACACACCCACTGACCTTGGACTGGCTCTCTGAGGAGTCCCTTCTCAGGCTTGCCTCATGCTTTTCCCTCTTGCTAAAAGCTGTCTTTGGCTCCTACATGTCTGGCTCCTGCCATTCTTTACACCTCATGTTACTCCTCAGAGAAACCTTCCTGATCACCCTCTCTAAAGTTTGCTCTCTGTTCTGCTCAGTGAGTCTTTGTCCCAATGTCACATCACAGTTGTAAGTTGTTCAACTTTTTATGTTCTCCCCACTCAAATGTAAGCTCTGTTAGGGTAAGTTCTATCTACCTTGTTCACTATTACTGGTTGAATAAATGAGTGATTCCTCCTAGATGGCCTAATTTTTACAAATACTACATCAATGAACTAATGGGGTTCTTACAGCTGCAGGTCTGGAACACTGCATGTTTGAAACAGTCACAAAAAGCCCTCTATTTAGTGATGATGACTCCTCCATTCCCCCTCCAAAAACAAAAAGCAAAGCAAAAATCCAAATTCCAAAACCAGTTGAATGCACAACAAAACAGAGCAAAGCATTCATTGCAGGTAGAGGACAGCAGAGAAACATTTGCTACCAAATAATCTTCCCTCTCCTGTTTACCAGGAGTCAACTCCCATCTGGAGAAAATGGTACAAAAGTTGAGTCAGAGTTTAGTTGATTCCAGTCCCAGCTTTGGGCTTCTCTGAACAGGACCCTAAGCAGGACTGGGTTCTTGGCAATCTGGTTGGTCAGGGGCAGGACTAGGTGGCCTGTGATTTGTTTTCCAAGGAAAAAGGGAGATGCAGAATTGTTCTTATTTTTATGGTGGGGAATGGGTCATTTTGGTATGCAAGTCCTAAGACAGGAGAGGTAGATCATGGTCATGACTGCTCCTGAGTTCAAATCCAGCAGCCTAATAGCATCTGTCACTCTCTGTGCCACCAAGTCTGGCCCCAGGTAGTGAAGAACTGAGGAGATGCATTGGTGGAACCAATTCATTCTTTTGCTGTCAACACATTTTAAATTTTACTTCAAGTTGCTTGTTCTCTGTCCTGCTGATTCTCCTTTTTTCTTTCTCTTCTATTTCATTTTTCCTAGACTTTTTCTTCACTTAACAGTTCCCCTTAAGTTTTTTTGTTCACCATCTCTTTCCATTTCCATGTCTTGCTTCATCTATTTGTCATTTGTCTTCCCTTTCTTCCTTGTCTTGTCTTCATTTAAGATGATTCTTGGAAGCCAGGGATATTTTTTCTGATCACTTTGAACCTAGCCAATGGTGACCTTCATGCAAATTAATGCATACATATAAATTTAGAATGTTATACTTTTCTGGTTAATCGAATAATTTTTTTTACCACTATGAAGTATCCTTTATCTCAATGATAGACTTTTGCCTACTTATCTGATATAAATTTAGTGTTGCTAATTTTATTTTGGTTAGTATTTATACAGTATGTCTTTTCAGACTTTTTGTGTGATTATATCCAATGAGTGTCACTGGGAGGCTACTGATATTTTTGGGCTTTGGGTTTTTATTCAGGCTGATAATCTTTCTTTTTTAATTGTAATATTTTGTTCATTTGTCTTTTAATATATTTATCAATATATTTGGGTTTAAATCTACACTCTTACCATGGTTTTCTACTTGTCTCACCTATGGTTTTCCATTTTCTCTACTTTCTTGCTTTTATTTGGATTTATTATTTATTATGTAATTTTCTATCTTGATTAGTTTATTGGTTATATTTTTGATAATTATTAGAGTGTTTGCTCAAAAACTTCCATATACATCCTTGTACAACAAATATAAATAAATTAGAATTTTCATCACTTACTGGAAAAAGGGAGGGCCCTAGAATACCCTATATTTGCCCCTTTTCAATATACATGCTAATATGATCATAACATTTAATTTATGGATATTTTGAATCTTATGAAACAATATTATTATTTGAGATAGTAACTATTAGCTTACCCACTTTTTTACCAATTCTGTTGATCTTTATGTATTATTGCATCTTTAAGCTTCCTTCTGGGATCAATATCCTTCCATCTATACACATTTCCTTTGTTTTGAATCTATTGACAAATCTTCTTAGAGGTATTTTTTGTGTGTACAAAAATCTTGATTTCATTGATAATTATTTTCAGGATATTTTAGCTGGGTATAGGATTTTTAGAATGGCTATTATGTTTTCAGAACTTTTATGATTCTGTTACATTATTGTCAAGCTTATATTATCTCTGATAGAAAGTGAGATATGAGTCTTATTTTTCTTTCTGTAATTTTTATATTTATAGTTTAAAGAAGACCCTCTCTCTGGCTAATCATTGGTTTTTCTGATGTATAAGTTAGATTTTATTTTGTATTTTTGTATTTATCTTACTCGAGATTTATAGTAAATGCGTCTCAGTTCTGTTTTTTCTCCTATTTCGTTTTTCCTAGATTTTCCTAGATCTGTTTGTGTTTTGGCAGTTTCAGAAAATGCTCTTAAACAATGTGCTTGCTCCATGCTCTCTCTCCTCTTCTTCCGTGACAACAGTTATATTATTTAAACCCTTGTTTCCTATGCAATACACATTGATTTATCTTGTATGCTTCTATTCCATCCTTCTGTCTTTTATTGTTCCTTTCTGGTTGTTTTCTTTTGACCTAGTTCCTGGGCCATCAATTAATATTTTAGTTGTGTTTAATTGTTCTTAAAATCATTCACTTATTTGAAGATTTTATTTATTGTATTTTTTTAGTTTTAAGTGTTTATTTCTTTCTTTTCAAAATATTTTCAAATAGATGGTTAGACTTTTCCATCTTAGCTTTAACTTCCTTAAATAGGTTAGGAAAAGTTATTTTAAAGTCTACATCTATTTATTATCTGGGTCCTTCGTATGCGTGGTTATTTTTGATTGAGGATATTATTGTGTATGAACAAACGTTATAGCATAAACTTATCTTCCTCTAGAAAGGATTTAATTTATACCTTACTGGAAGTTAGGGTCCTTTAGAAATACAAGATCACCTCATTCTTGTCAGAGATGGAGGGTTAAAACCTGGATTTTAGTACCTGTGAGGACTGGTTTATTTTTGACTCAACCTTACTTCTAGGATAAGGTTGTATTCCTTCCACGTCCTAGCCCAAAGCTCAGGATTTTTTTCAGTTCCTCTATGTATCTCTACTCCTATCCTCTATTCCTCAATTTTTTTCCTTATCCACAATACAGTCTGTCAAAAGGTCTATTCATTTTACGCTTCTCAGACATCTTTAGGGTAGTTGGCTGAGGCCCTAGAGTCTGGGGGAAATGGAGACTGAAATGTCTGGTTGACTTGAATATGTTTTCTTTTATCCCCACAGTCTTGATCCTGTAATTCTTTCCTGTCTTGTAACATCTCCAGTTCTAGATAATTTTTATACATGGCCCAGCTTTTCTGGTTGTTCTCTGTGTGCAGATCTATCTAAGTTACCTAGTTTGCAGTACAAGCAGACATTTCTCTCATGTTACCGTGTAATCCTGGAAAAATTATTTCCCATTTCTGGACCTCAGTTTCACATCCATATGATAAAGGGATTAGACTAGAGACCTCCCAAACTCATCTTTCATCCAGTGTTGGCCTATTCTTGATCTGTAGTCTGGATGCACTGGACATGTGGGTTAGATTGCTAGTTCTCATAGGGAAGGCCCAGTTCTTTTTATGCCCGCAAACTGTTCCACCTGACTAAGGTAACGAGTAAGGCTTTGGAATGATGGTGATGAACACACTTGTTACTTGTGGGAGACTAAAAACGTGTACTATAAGGCTGGAATATAGCCATCTTGTAATAAATACCCTACTAACCATGCTGTTGTGAAATGTAGGCAGGAATGTTTCATTTTTCTCTCAACCCAGAAATAGGAAGGGTTCCCTAGGGCTATTTATCACAGTCAGAAGGGAGATAAATAAAGAACAGGAATGTTGTTAATTTACTCAGACTCCAAACTCAAAGTCCCTTTGATGGAGCAGGGGCACCAGGAGAGCCCTGAAGTAAGGATTCTGATGAGCCATTTGGAGGGTCTGCCACTCATCTCACTGTCCATGAGTGCGTGCATGTGCACACATGTCATACACACACACACACACACACACACACACACACACACACACACTCCAAAAGTGTGGCTAATGATGATCACATTATGGATGGACACATCTGGTGGAAAGAGTTTCCAATAGGAATTTCAAACCACTATCACTTTCATTCAAAAGGACTAATTTATTTACATTTGCCTGTGGTTCTTTGTTTTAGAGAGGATTTAGAACTGCACATCACTGGTTTTTAATATACTTCTGTGGAGTGATTGAAGTGGACACTTTTTGCAAAACCAGTAAGCATTCTATGAAGACAAGGGGCTGTCACTAAGGGGAAGGAAGACCAATGACCCTTATAGGAAAGGCTGAAATGGAGACTATGGGAGAAGCAGGGCATGAGGGTAACTTTTCAAATTTAGTCTCCAGGCTGGCAATGTTTCTGTGTGACTTCACTCCCAGGCTCTCTCCAAGGGAGGTAATACCCTGCTGTGCTGTTGGGAAGGAACCAGCCTTTATGTCTGCTGGTCCTTTAGGGTCAGTCTTGTATTCCCCTTCTCCTGGAACACACTGTATTCCACTTGTCCTGGAAGCTCTGAATTTGGCATCTGGCAATGTGTGCATCTTGCCTAGCAAGGAAACCCAGGTCTTTGCTCCCAGGTGTCAGCAGGAGGATTCTAAGTCCCTCCAGAGTGATGGTGTAGGACAATAACCTGTCATGGGGTCGACCAAGTATTGTGGTCAGGGATTGGTCAAAACTGCAAAGTGGTCACAAGGTAAAAGACAGAGCAAGTATTATTTTAATTTCCTGTAACTTGTATAACAAATTACTCACAACAGACTTTATTCTATTATGGTTTTGGAGGCTAGAAGTCTGAAGTCAGTATCCTTGGGCACAAATCAAGATGTCCTCAGGGCCACGCTCCACTGGGAGGGCATTCCCTGCCTCTCCCAGCTGTGGCTGTGGGCATACCTTGGCTCCTGGCCACATCACTCCAATTTCCATCTTCTTGGTCAAACTGCCTTCTCCTCTTTTTTTTCTCTCTCTCTTCCAGCTCTTTCTCTAGGGATGCTCACAATGGTATTTGAGGTCCACAGAGATAGTCCAAGATAATAGCCTTAGCTCAAGAGCCTGAACTTAATCATGCCAGGAAAGACCCTTTCTCCAAATAAGGTAACACTTACGGAGTACAGGGATTGGGGTGTGGATATCTTTGGAGGGCCATTTTAAAGCCTACCACAGGTGATAAAGCAAGAAATAGGCAGAACAGGAGACAGGCCCACACTGGCACATCCATGACAATGGGAATTGGGGGACATGATCTAACAGAGGAGATGAAATTAGACAAAATGAGAAAGAAGACACCTGAGGGTTGAGTAACCAAGCAAACTTTATAACTGCCGCCCTGTGGTAGACACTGAATGAAACAACAATGTGCACTGAAACCTACCAAGGAGCCAAGTCCTCTTCCTAGGGCTGGAAAGAAAGTTACATAGAGATTGCATTCATTTAATGATTGTAAAAATAAATGAATTCCTGGGCATGATCTTTGTCTAGAAGGGAGGGTCTTTGTTTCTTATTACATCAGACATCAAGGCTATCAGGAAGGCTGACTGAGATCTGCAGCTGGAATCAGACAGCAGGCAGAGAGAGGAAAGCCTGTGCCTCAGTCTGCACAGAGACAGGGACTGGCTTATTCACTTGGGTGGTTCTTAGCCCTGGCTGCACTTCAATCAGTGGGGACTTTAAATGAATGCCTGGACTTACCCCAGAGTTTCTGATTCTATTGGTTAGGGTGGACCTGGACATCTGCATATTTCAAGTTCTCCAGATGATTCTAATGTGAAACCAGAATTGAGAACCAGGCTTAAGCTTTGTCTGGCTAAGAGCATTATGATTGGAAGTCTGGCTACAGACTCTGTGAGTTACTTTAAGCTGTGAGATTGTCTCATGTTATGTAACATCTTTGAATCTATGTCATAAAATGGGAACATAACCCTTATCTTGTACATCTCTGAAAGGATTAGAAAATATCTAGGGAGATCTGACCATGATGGCTAGCAAATGGTGAATGCCAAATGGGTACCTTTGCAAACCCTTACTGAGATAGGCATTATTGTGCCCATTTGGTAGAATCAGGAACTGAGGTTTAGACACATTGCTAAGTCACATTGTTAGTAAATGATCTGGTATAAGATTTAGTCCAGACCTCTTTTCATGACCTATTTCTAGCATGCTTTTTATTTTTAGTGGTATGGGTGATGGAACCCACACACACTAGACAAGCGTTCTACCACTGAGCCATATCTGAGCCCAGGTATTTTTGATAATGGGATGTTCAGGCCCAGTTATCTCGTCCTCTTCCTTTTGGCCTTTGTGACTGTGAAGGAGTTGACCTGCTGATCTGTTAAGATCATGGCTCCCCTTCAACACCTGGGGCATGTAGAATGGAAGAAGAGCTCACCCCTTTTTCCTTCTTAACCCCATCTCTTCCCCTGAGATAAAGTAGGGAGAAGATTGCTAGAGGCTAAATACTCCCTGCCCCACCACCAAAGATATTCATATCCCTGGGACCTGGAGATGTTACCACATATGGCAAAGTCTTTGCAGATGATTGTTAAGGATCTTGGGATGAGATTATCCTGGGTTATCCAGGTGGGCCCTAAATGCCATATCAAGAGTCCTTATATGAAAGAGATGAGGGAGAGATTTGACATACACAGAGGAAAAGGCAATGTGACCATGGAAACATAGACTGGAGTGACAAAGCTAAAAGCCAAGACAAGCTGACAGTCACCAAAAATGGGAAGATTCTTTACTAGACCTTGATGACACCTAGATTTCAGTCCAGTGTGACTGGTTTTGAACTTTAGCCTCCAGAACCATGAGACAATATACTTTAGTCGTTTTAAGTCGTCCAGTTTGTGGAAATTTGTTATAGCAGCAACAGGAAACTAATACTGGAGTTTCCACCTAGATAATACCCTCTATGAGATGATTCTTCATCACCATAAGCTTCATGGGGCTAAATTTGCTTCTCTTCTGATTGTCTGTCCCTGGCTCTTTCTGCAGGGCTGGGAGAAATCTAGAGGAGAGCACCTACCTATGGCTCTGGCCAGCAGGTAGTTTACTACATTGTCACACTGCTGTCCACCTGAGCTGTGGCAGGGTGCAGACAAGAGTCCTCTCATGGACTCTTTGCTGCTGGAGTGAGACAGCATGTCCTGCCTGGGGTGGGCAGGGAGGAACAGGCTGACAGCAGCTTGAGTCACCTTTCCCTGCTGACATTAAGGATCCTCAACCAAGTTTCCTTCCATCTTCCCAGCCCCATTGCTCAAGGGCAACAGCTTTCTGGAACAATTTTACTCTAGGCACTGGGAACAAAGGAGAAACCAAATGCCTCGCTTGGGAGCAACCCATATGGAGGAGGCCAGGCAAGGCCCAGTGACAGGATAATTGCTTAAATATCTGCTTAAGGATAAAGGCAGAGTCTACCTCCAGCTGGAGTTCAGGTTCCCACAGGTCATGAAAACAAAGAGGGGAATGGGAGAATTAAAGAGGAACAGAAATGGAAATGATTAGGAAAGATTGCCCCTACTTGGGGAGGGAGAAGGGGAAGTTGGGACCTAACCCTTCTGAGATTGTGCAGGTGGGTTTGGGCTCACAGTCCTCCTGCTCAGAAAAGCTGGAGGCCTTGCAGGCAGGTGAAATGCCGTGCTCTGGGGGACTCTCCGAGGCTGGAGAAGCGGGCCGTGGGATGTGGCCAGGGGTCTGGGCTTCGGGGCAGGGTGAGCTGGCGCTGGTGTGAAGCGATCATTGAGGGTGAGACTCCAGACAGCAAGTGCAGGTCCCCTGTGTTACCAGAAGACTGCTTTTCTCCTCCGCCTCTGAGCCCTGTGCTCTGCTGGCAGGGCCTCCTTATGCTTCCTGGCTCTGCCCACCATTACTCTCACGTTTCTTCTCTGCCCACTCTCAGAGCCTTCTGGGTATTCTTTGCAATAGGGTGCTGGCCAGGGTGAGATGAATCATTATGACCTCTCCTCATCTTGAAGAAGCCTAAGTTCTCCACATGATAACATTCCTGGTTTCAAGGGACATATTTAATGGGCATATTAGTCACAGTCTCCAGAGAAATAGAACCAAGTGGGAAGAGAGACAGAGGCAAAGGCAAACAGGCAGGCAGACAGGGGAGAGGAGATTTTAAGGAACTGGCTCACACAACTGTAGCGCCTAGAAAGTTCGCACTTTGGTAGCTGCAGACTGGAAACTGAGGTAGGATTTCAGTGTGATGTCTTGAGGCAGAATTCTTTCTTCTTCAGAAAAACTCAGTCTGTGCTTTTAAGGACTTCAACTGATTTGATGAGGCCCACCTACATTGCTCTAAAGCTACTAATTTAAATATTAAGCTCATCTAAAAAATACTTTCAAAGCAACATGTAGACTAGTATTTGACCATACCTTAGCCAAGTTGACACATAGAATTTATCCTACAGTAGTGTAGTTGTTTATTTTCATTGATTGAGTCATTCATTCACTTCCTTCCTTCAAAAGAGAAAGTGTGTACCACCTTGGTAGATGCCTTAAGGGCGGGGCTTCATGGCATTTACTTTGAACCTGCCTTCCTTAGGCTATGAGCTCATTGAGTCACCCACAATGCGGATACTTTGCATGTAGTAGGCACCCAATGTTTGTCGGTTGCCTACCCAGCTATTTGACGTAGGGATAAATTACTTGGATTCGGGTGTTCCTTTGACTTTTAATTTCCTCCCTTTGTGGGTGTCGCACGCCTTCCTCCACTTCCTTTCCCCCCTTGTGCAGATGCATGCTCCTTTCCTTCTCTTCGTCTCCCTGTCCTTCTGGCTCCTCATTACCCACCCCTTTTATTTGGCTAATGCTCTGTGCCTAATCACATTAGCCAGTACTGGCAGTGTAGAGATGTTTGCAATCCAACCCAGGTCTGATTATGAGCTTCAGCAGCCTGAGGCTACTTTAAGAATGTGTTGATTGGTGGGGGTTAGGGATCCCCAAGAGGGGGCCAGTGTTGTTGGCTGGTGGAGCCGCCCACATGTGTATCTGGACACCGCGGGGCCAGTTGGTTTTTGGTTCTCTCCTTGATCAGGCTTCTGGTGGGGTATTTATCCTGGCTGGGCGTCTAAGCCCTTCCTGATTGTATTAAGCCTCACGAAAGTGAGGCCCCAAACAATCCGGCTAGTGTGGCTAGAGCGGTAACCACAGCAAAGTGTGGCCTGTACTTCTTGTCATTCTCTGTTCGAGCTCATTTCAACTTTCTCCCAACTCTGGAAGCATAAAGAAACTGCCACGTGTTTCTCTGCATTGCAAGCATGACCTCATTTCCCTTGTCCAGGATATTAATTCAGAAATATTTATTAAGTGATTTCAGGATTGGGGGAGATTTTGAAAGCCTTCAGTTCAAATTCCATGAGTGGTGCACAGATTGAAAGGAAATTAGCTCCCTCTCTCTCCCCTTTCCGCCATTTTCTCAAAAGCACTTTGTGTTTTTCTTTAGAATATGCTGCTTTCTCGTCATCATTTCCTTAACTGCATCGTTTACTTGATGTCCATCTTCTCTACAGATTGGAATAATCTCCATCTGGCAGGAGCCCGGAGTGCCTTCTTCACTGCTGTGTCCTTGGCAGGTAGGCACAGAAAGTTCTTCACCATCTACTGATTGCATTTTGGTGGGGAAAGATATGGCGTTCTATTTGGAAGGGGTAATTGTGTTTCTGGAAATTTTCATATAGCAGGGAAGAATATTCATGCCATTACATGACAGAACTGGATCCTTGGGGCCAAACCAAGAGTCCCTGCTGCTTGACTTTTTGAGCTTCTTTAAGATGGTTCCTTCTAGTCTTCCTTGAGAAGATCTAAGATAAAACCACCTGAGCGCCCCTCCCGAGGTGTGAGCTGAGTCAGGCTGTGTGAAGGTGTGCCTCCGTGTGAGTATATGCACCAGTACTTCCCTGAGCTCGGGGGCTCTGAAAATCATACTTCCTGGGCTCACAGCCTGGTTCTACCAGGGTCTAGATGTCCCACATGGATGTCATATGCACAATATTTGCCAGATTTTGGCCTTAGCCTCGTTATCTCTAGTAGGGAATGATAATATTCCTCATCTCGTAAACTTGTTTGCGATTAAGTAAAGTACTGCCTAACTCAGTGTAAATGCAATAAATATTAGAATTATTATTTCCATCAATATGTAATAGTAATGTTGTCTTTCCATGTTTGGTTAATTAAGAGAGAGAAAGAAGGAGAGAGAGTCAGAGAGAGAGAGAGAGGGAGAGAGAGAAAGAGATTAATTTTGTAAGAGGAGGGAAAATTACTGAAAAGCACGTGGCTGCATAGAAATGGAGAGGCCCTGATGTGAGTGGAATGAGCCTGGTAGCCTAGGACGCGGCACATTGTGGGGAAGAGACAGAGGGGGCAATGTGGAGAAGACGGGCTGTCCTACTGTCAATGGCACGTGTTAGCAAGGCGTTAGGATGACAGAATTAAAACGTGGACGATGCGGTCAGCCGCTGACTAGGATCATCAGATGGAGTTGACTCATTTGGCATCTGCTCTCCCAACCGTTTGCCTGGCATCTGCACAACTGGTCATTTACATCCAAAAGTTCAGTCCAACAACCATCAGGGAGGGTTGGTGGTGACTTGCCTGTGTGAGGCCCAAACTCCAAATCCTCATCTGGCCTGGCCAGCTCTTGGGACTGGGCAGTTCTGATAGCAGCATTTGCCAATCCCACTGTGACAGTTATCGGGGTCAAAAATTGCATTGCTCTGAAATTATGAGCTGCCCTCAAAGCATTTCTGACTTAAGAATATACTTTATAGTGAGACAGAACTGATCAGAACGTGTATTTTCTGGTCACTCGTAGCAAACACAAATGACTCGCCTTGGAGCTGCAGTCTGTCCCCACTCGGATTCATTCCACAGAATGGGATTGAAATATCCTGTTGGAAGTCAAAACCAAGCTGGCTCGCTCCTTCCAAGTCTTCCCTCGACTTGGTCCATGGTGGAGTTTCTGGTCAACCCGGAATTGGTCTTTTTATTTTTAATTCCTTGAAAATGAAGGATTCTGTTCTAATTGACTGAGTGTATCATATCATTATATTAAAAAGCAATATATTCCAGATATTACTGTAAAGTCCTTTTCTGTCTCAAAGAACTTTTCGTGTCAATTGGGTTATTTGATCTTTTCAGCAACCCTGTGAGGGAAGTCGGGAGGATAAATAGATTATGAATTTCATTTTGCACATGGAGACTCAAGGAGAGGAAGTGATTACTTATCTAAAGGCAGACAATGGCAAACAGGCAACAGTAATAGCTAATACATAGCAGCTACTATGTACCAGGTGCTATTAAAATTATTCATTTGATCTTCACAATGACCCAGTGAAGAAGGCACTACTATCCCCACTACACGGGAGAAAAGGCCCAGACATAGAAAGATGACATACGTTGCCCAGGAGTATAGCTGGTCAGTGGTGGAGCTGAGAGCACCCAGGGTCTCTCTCCAGAGTCCAGGAAGCAGCTGCCTTGAGATGCTGGAGCACTCAGCACAGTGTGCTCAGGCAACTCCTCTTCCACATGCCGCCTCCCTTCCTGGGATGTCCTGAGCTCATATGGGCAAAGAATTTCCTAAGATGTGATATGAGCAGAGATTTAGAAGAAAATATGTTCCTCTATTTTAAAGCTAGATCATTAGCTGGAGAAGAAAATAGGAACCACCTTCAAAATGAGAATAGAATGAAACATGGGTATGCAGGAGGAGGGGACACTGGCAGGGTTGTCCTGCTCCTTTGGTGGAGGCCATGGCTCCTGTTGGCTTTCTGCTCTGTGACAGGGTTTTTGTGTTGAGGTAGGAGGAGGCACAGCAAGACCCAAGTCTCTTTGGGGGACAGGGCAGTGCTACTTGCACTTTCTTCTGTGAGACCCTCAGAGAACTGTTGGCAGTCACTGGATTGGAGATCCAGGGGGGGACGGGTTTTGAGCCCAGGTGAGCCTGTTTTTCTGGTGACTGCCCCTCCTGGTTTGTGGGATGTAGAAATCAAGAGAAAAACCTCTCACACCTAAAGAAAGATAGGTAAAAGCCTTGACTTTGTATAGCCAAGGGGTCAAGAAGGCGATCTGGGGATTCCTCTGAGAGAAGGAGAATGTGCTGAGAAGGAGGTAGCTGCCTTTGGGTTCTGTGGCCCACAACATTTTTTGTTGTTGTTGATTAAAATAATTCAGTGTATACTAAGGAGGAAAATGACTATTTCCTCAGTAGCAGAATTCGTCCCTTGGAGGAGGCTGCTTTTGAATGGAAATGGGGTGGGGAACGGAATGGGAATTTTTAGGGCTCTGATGCCCAACAGTGTGTTTCTTGCCTGACTTTGCCTGCAGGTGGGATAACTGACTCAGAGAGCTCCAGGGGGGGCCTCACCTGGGCTTCCAGGATGGTGTTTAATTTGTTTCCCGCCCTGAGTTATTATATCATCATATTATGTTGTCAAATCTTGGAGAGTGGGAGAGAATAAGGCAAGAGAGAGAGGCCCAAATTCCCTAGGCACTTCTACTTAACACGATTTTCATGACCTTTGGAATAAGTATTAACCCGAGGAGGCCAACTTCGTCATGACAAGCACGTGTGCATAGGGTAGGCGGGTCAGATGGGTAACATTAGACATTTGTTATAATGGACATGGTCCCCAAGCAGACAATTAAATAATGAAGTGTTTGCCCAACACATTTATTTAACATCTTTAGACAAATAAATTGTGTTGCCAAAGAAAATTTTGCTGTTGAAAACTCAGAACTGATCATTGTGTGGCTATGGTGTGTCCTAAGTATTTTGTGGGTCTGTAACTATAAGGAAGAGGTTTGTGTTTGGGCGTTGGCCACCTGAGGGTAATAATTAACACTGTCCTTCACATAGACTGTTATATTTGTTTGATTTTTGTTGATCTAAAAAGTTATACAATTAATAGGGCAAAAACGTAAATAATTTAGGAAAATGAGAAATCTCCAGCAATCCCACCATTCTGCTGTCAGAACTTTTTCAGTGCTTGAGTTTTTCCATTTTGTCATAGACTGATGTCTGTTTCCCTTGTTAGAATCCTAGCTATGCAGACTTCCAAAGTAGGCAGCAACATTACAGCCTGGAAGCAACTTTCAGGAGCAATCCTGGGTGGATCAGCAAGGTGGAGCATCACCGGCATCTGGCGTGATGTCCTTGCTCTTTAGGTGGGATAGCAGAAGTCCTGAGAGGTGGAAGGACAGAGATTAGGGGCTGTGGGCTGGGGCTTTCCCCTAATAGCACTGCTCTGACCACTACACGATGTTTCTAGAACTTAGTCCTAGCCCACCACCCCACCCCACACTCTCCCGCTTAGCTTTTAATACGTGTATGATCCACGTGCATGTATTGTGTGGGTGTATGGATATGATTTTTTATTTACAAATATGTATTCCTAATGTGTGGAGAATCTTAATTGCAGCAAACTCCAGTTTCATAAACAATTATACAATTGAAAATAATAGAAAAAATAACCCTGGGACTGTGGAATTTGACACTTCTCACATAACATTTTTCTTTCTAAGTCTCCTCAAAAAGCTTTTCCTAAGGTTGGACACTGCAGACTGCTAGGTTATTTATGACAGAATGTCACTGCCTCGCGATGTGGAAACCTCGGTGGCACAGGGAGGTGAAGCCCAGAGGAGGCGAAGACCAGGGTGAGGCCCTTCCTAGTGTGAGTTCATTACAATGGGCGATTGTTTTTCTCATGAACAAAACTGAAGATGTTATATTCTATTAAATGGGAAACCCTGGGTTTATTTATTTTTTTTGGCTCTAAGTGGTAATAAAGATTGATTCCCCATGGGGAGGGGAATCTTTTTCTCCCCCCAGATCATTAACATTAGCCTTTAGCAGAGGTCTATGGAAATGCCTACCACCTTGAAAATGTTTTCATACATCTAGATTAACACCTTCTCTTTTTTCGATGTAGTTAGGCATATTTCAACGAATGAATAACTGCAGAGAATGAAAGAGAAGGATAATCTCTAAGCAGATTTACTTGGAAGAGAGATTCATTGATATTTTGGGGGGGGGTAATTTTTCCCAAGATTGCAAATAGATTTTGGTAGTTAAAAATTTATGCCAAAGGTAATTTTTTTTTTTTCTAATTTCAAATGAACCCCTTTAAAGTACACTGGTGCATGCCTTATTATCCCAGCAACTTGGAAGGCTGAGGCAGGAGGATCAGAAATTTGAGGCCAGTCTTTGAAACTCAATGAGACCCTGTCTCAAAATTTTGGAAAAGACTGGGGACGTAGCAATAGTACAGCACCCCTGGGTTTGATCACAAGTATCACTATTAAAAAAAAAAAAATGCTCTTTTGGATTTCCCAGTTCAGAAAGAATAATGTGTCTCTGGTACCCTGGCACACTCTTTCATAAAAGTAGATGCTTAATAAGTATTTCTGAAGTGAGTAGGTCTTCTTCATTTGATTTCTTTACTTTCTGGGCTGTTTCCCCCTCTTGATATTCTCCAGAAACAGACCTTCCATGTGACTTGTATCTGTCAGAGGGAAGGGGTTATACTGCAGGAACAACTACTCCCAACAACTCTGCCTTCATGTTCATGTTGCATATACATCATGGGCCAGCAGGGAGACTGCTCAGCACAGTCGCTGGAGGATTGAAGCAGATGGAGTCTCAGTTTCAACCTGTCCTTCTGAATCGTGACTTTGAGGGGAAAGGATATAACACATTGTGTTGGCTCTTGAATCTTTCATGCTGAACACACACTTATCATCTGCTGCCTTGACCAATGTAAGACACCCGTCCATACCCAAGTTCAGTTCTACCATGTTGTTTGGAAGGAGGAAAACCAGAATAAACAGGAATGGCCCTGATTACTACAACTTGGTTATAGGGTAATAATGGTAATTCTGTTGGACTTGTTTTCTGAAGAATTTAAAGTGATTATAGTGTGTATAACAATTGCACAAGGGCTGTGCGGGAAGGTTTCTGGTCCTACTGTTCCTAAAAGATGTAAAAGGGCATACATAGGGAGGACTAGTGGCCTTCTGGAGCTCATGGGATGTATTAGCATAAATTCTGACACTCAGGACCCCAGGGTCCCAATGTTCACCTGCATAACTACTTCTGAGGCTCTCCTTAGTCTTTTCAGGAATAACCTTTTTATACAATTTATTTTTTATTTAAGCATCTTGAATATAAGTCTTCATGGGATAACTAGCTAGAGTTTGCAGCTTAAGTAGACTTTGGAATGATCTTTCTTAGAGTAATTCTAGCAGACTGGATTGTACTGGATAAAAATAAGAAAATAAAGTATGTATTCAAGTCAGAAAGATCTGTCTTTGAATTACAGTTTTCTTTCTCCCCATGTGTGGCTTCTCAGAAGTCACTTCATCTCTCTGAGATTCAGTGTTCAGGATGGTATTTCCTCCTTGCAGGCTGTGGTGATGGGTGGAAGAGGAAAAGGTCATGAAATATGTTGCAGTTTTGATCAACAACCAACATCCAGTTTTTCAGTTTTGTGTTTTGTGAGCACTAGAACAGGCCTAGGAATATTGGGGTACTGCTACCAAGTGAGGCTGATATTGTTTCATGATAAATAACTTGATTTTTTTGTTGTTGTTGTTGCAAGCCACTCCATTTATTTTGCTAAAATATCATTAAGCATTAAATTCCATTGTGCTCTGTTAAGTTCCACCATGCATTCCACCATAGGTCCATAATACTTTTCAGACTTTATTTTTATTGTTCTTCTTCTTAGACTGACTTCAGGGAAACTCAGTGGTTATGACTTGGGCAAGTAGATACCAAGAAATTAGTCAGGTCAATCAGCAGCTTTCAGAAATGGCTTCATCCTGGTTCCAGAAGACCTTTGGATACTGTGTCAGGGAGCCTGTGTCAATCATCTTGTCATTGCTGTGACCAACATACCTGACAAGAACAACTCAGAGAAGGAAAGACTTATTTTGGCTCATGGTTTCAGAGAGTTGAGGCAGAACAACATGGTGGAAGAGTGCTGCTCAGCTCTGGGCAGCTGGGAAGGGGGGAAGAGAGAGAGAGAGAGAGAGAGAGAGAGAGAGAGAGAGAGAGAGAGAGAGAGAGAGAGAGAGAGAGAGAGATAGGGAGAGAGAGAGAGAAGGTAAATCTTTCCAGGGCACAGTCCCAAGGACCTACTTCTTTCTACTAGGTCCTACCTCCCATTAGTCCATTCAGTTATCAGTCCAATACATGGATTCATCCATTGATGAGGTCAGAACCCTTAGGATCCAACCATTGCCTCAAAGTTCCACCTTTGTACACATGAGACTTAGCAGGGCCTTCCAGATCAAAACCATCATACAGCCCATCACTCTGTTACTTGTGGGGAAACTCTGTCACAGAGAGGAGTCTCAGCCCTGGGCTGACTGCCTTGTTCAAAAGCATAACTCTGCTCTAGGTGGGAGATGGTCTGGCCTCGCTCTCCTCACTTCACGGGACGCCAGCCTTTGCCAGCTTCATCCTTGGTGGATCCCATCTTTCAAAGTCATTGCTGGATGCCTTATAGTTCTGACTTCACTCAGTCTCTTCACCCCACTTTTGAGGTGAATGACAGGTTGATTCCTTGTGGAAAAGAAATCAAAACATCATTTGGTTCGACAGTTGCCTTAGTAAACAGCTACTGACTAGGAGTCCACTACTTGTTTTGACTAATATAAGCCAACTAGAGAAAATCCAAACAGGTTTATGAGTGTGGATACCATCTCAGTTTTTCTAAGGCCCACAAATAAAATCTGATCTTTAAAAATGTGAACCTATTTATAAAGAGACGTATGCTCAGTTAAAAAACTTGAAATGTACTAATTTTGCAACTCAAATTCCAAATTAGTTAAAACCATATATCTTAGAATTTATTTTAAATAAATGCCTCTTTCCTGAACTTTAACTGTCCCTGTGTCCTTCCCTTCCTCTTCTTGCAGCCACAAAACAGGCTTCTGTATTAGCAAAGTCAGATCAAAACTGGGAAGGTCAAGGATGCTTTCCTTTGAGCAGCTTGAATAAAAGGTGACATATTTGCTCAATACCCTTCCCCTCTTTTTTGGTAATATATGAAAGAGAAAAAAAAAAAATTTCCAAACACAGAACTTTATGGCCAGAGACAATTTGGCTGCTGGAATAAACAGTCCACTCCCTCCCTTCCCATTCCATCACGCGGCTCTGTCCTGGGAAGCCCGCGGCTGCCCGCAATAGTGCTTGGTTGGCAGCAGGGAAGCCTGCCAACGTCCTATCAGGCTTGTTTCTCAAGCAAAGTTGTATAAGTTAACAGGTTTTATTGTTGGGGGTAATCTGGGCTGTTCTTACAGGAGGAAGGGACCAGGCCCCCAGAGTGTTTGCCAGCAACAGCCCTTGGCTTTACCCATTCCCTTTCCTCATTAATTCGTGTGAGCTCAGCTCGGATAACAAACGGTGGGGCAGGGGGATCCTATTCAGCCAGGCCTGGCCCCTGTATGGCCTGTGAGCTAATTGCTCTAATTGAGTGGGAGGGACTGCTTTCCTCTGGATTCCAGTCCCTTCCTGGCCCTGTTTGGAGAGGAATGAATGGAGGCCCACTTCAGCTCCTGCTGGCAACCCAACCGGCCAGCCCTGGGATCCACTAGGTGGGATCCACATCTTGGACAACTCTTTCAACGTGGGCTCTGGTCCTTCTTTGTGTGACAGTGAAGTATTCCTTCCTTGCTCACTCAGGGCTTTGCTTGCTTGCTTTCTCTTGCCTTTTGGGTTGAGAAATGCTGTGCTATAATTTATATCTGAGAGATGGCATTAGAAATGTGTTAGCGTGCTGCTCCAGATGGACAGATCATTTACAACTAGCACAATATATTATCAATGCACTCACTGCTCTTTAGGACCTGCTATATAATAGACATGTAACGAAGCATATGAAACATGGATTTCAATTCTGAGCCCTGAAAGGGGAAACTGATTTGGGGGAAGAAAAGCCAACCCAGGTGAGGGGCAAAGGGTGGGGGTTTGGGGAAAGAGGGAAAGGGTCTGTCTCTTTAAGACCGACTAGGAGGAAAAGCAAAAGTCATCAACTCTGAAAGTAACAAATGAGAGCCCAGAGCTGTGGAGCTAATGTGCAAACTTGTTTCTGTCCTCTATGGCGCCATCATTTATTCAGGAGGTAGAAGCAGAAGACGGGGACTTGCATTTGCTTGATACTCAATTATACATTAGTGTACATCACTTGGCAATCTGTTCATATCAATTTAATTGGATTTTAATATTGCCTCTGATCTTGTTGTCCAATTAACAGTACTGGCTGGCAATAAAGCAGAACCACACACTATGTAACACCTTTGATCCCTGCCATATGGAGCTCTTCCATTGATTACCACATTTTCAAAAAATTTCACTCTCTCAATATGGGCTGTGATAAATGGGAGAAAAAGCACATCCCTGATGTGATAAAAATTTCACTTCAACTCGCAACTTCATTTATTTTGTTGACATTCGGCTCTGATTAAGAACAATAAAAAAATCATGCCCTGAATATCATATGCAAATACAACCCTGGGCATGAATCTAATCATGCCATGGGAGCATTACCATGACTAGCCTGGCATCGGCTCAATTTTTTTTAAAGTGACAGCATACACTTCTGGGCTGGCTGTGCAAAGTAGTCGCCACGGCTCTGTCATTTAATAAACATCTGATGTTTCGGTTCCCACCGAGGTATAGAGAAAGCATTTGAATTTCTGCCTGTTATTAGGAGGCCTCGGTGTTCAGGTGATGTCCGTCGTTGACCCTCCTGTGATCCCTATCCCCCTGCCCCATGCTCTGGGAGAGTCAGGCAGCTGGGAGCTGGGACAGGGTGAAGTTCCTGTGTGAACCCCAGGCTTCCTCCTCCTTTTGGGGCGGTCCCTCAGAATGGGTGGGGGTGGAGTTTGGGTTTGGAAGGGGCTGCAATGCCAAGGACGGGACCTGCCTGCTCTAGGAAGCTTATGAATGTGTGTGTGCTCCAGCTTCCTGTTTGCCTCTTGGAGTTATGCAAGCAATTATGGCTTAATGCCCTGGAGACACTCCCAAATGACAGGATTAACCCCCAAGGGAAACAGGCTTCTGTTGTGAAGGATTACATCAATGTTCTAAAAAGCCCTTCCACAACTCAGAGGGATCGCTGATCCTTTTCATGCCTCGACAAGAAGGTTGCCAGTGGCCAGAGCTGGGAAATGCTGGAGAGAGGCCCCTTTTGGGATCCCACGGGCTCTACTTGCACCCTTTCCAGCTCTCTGGAGCAGACTGCCCCCGCACCACCAGCCAGCTCTGCGACTGCTTCTGGGTTCCACCCAGGTAGTGCTAGAGTTGGACTCCCAGCTTTGGGAGCAGAGCCTCCTGCCCCAGCACTCTCATGGCGACTTGGGAGACAGTGTTTGACAGGGTGGCCGTGCCCAATGGCGGTGGGGTCCCTGTGGTGTGGCAGCCCAGGCTCACCTGGAATCCCGATAACTTTGGACTGTGGGAGGTTACACATGGCATAGATTATTTCTTGACCATTAGCAGTGTTTCTGCCTCATAACTGTTCTTCAGGCATATTAAATCAGCGAGAAGGAAGAGCATGCTAGGACATCTGGGGCTGCCAGATAATTCAGTTAATTTCTATTCCCTTGAACCTGGAGGTGTTAATTTGGAAGCACAACAGAAGAGTCTGAAGAATGCTAATACGTCATTTGAATGATTAATGCAATCAGGGGGATGGGGGGACCTCTGTTTACTCTTTAATTTTGACATGGCACAGCAAGGAAGAGAGTGGCTAATTTTCTAAAGTTAAGGACAAGTTGGTTTCATTTCAGTCACGTGGCTCCGACTGGGGTTTGGGGAGCCGGGTGACTCAGAAGGGCTGTATTGGGCAATGGGGGCCAGTTTTGCTCCTATAATGGCCACAGCCCGGAAAACAAATGAAATTGTTTGTGATCTGAGGAGGCCTGTCCTCCAGGGTGAGGAGGCTCTCCGAAGCTGCTGGGAATGGCAAACAGGAGAAAAAAGGAAGAAAGAAAGGCAAAGAAAGAGCTTGGAAAAACATCGCTGAAAATAGGTGATAGCCTTGTAACGTGCATGTATTTTTATCTGACATTTCCAACTTGAGTGGCTTTCGTTAAAAGAAGGAAAGTATTTCCAAATTTATTTAAATGGAACCTTATTAGGGAAAGCTGAGGACTGAGCAACTATTTAAAAATATATTTTGAGGAGAGACGCAGAGGAAGGCATTTAATTCTTAGCAGACTGTGGGCATTTTAAAGAAGTCTTGAGTCTATTTATTGCGCTGTCTCTGATTAGAGGCGGCTATGACTGTGATAACAGGAAATTTCAAAGGGCACTTTCCCCCCACCAGCCAGCCACTGTAGTATCTCTTTTTTAAAACAAAGAAGGTATTGTGAGAGTGAAAGGGATTTGGCCCCAAGCACTAAACAAATTCTAGAGCGCAGAAAAAACCCTGTAATTATGTTAATAGTAAATTAATGTTTTTGCAATTTACCCATATCACCTCAGAATAGGTGTTGTTCAAAAGTACCTACTGGAAATATTCGGCAGACATGCTGGAGAAGGGATGAAGTCAAAATGTTTAGTTCCCCATATAAAGCCTCCCGTTTAATCTACAAATGGAGCATTCCAGTGCCAGAAATACATGTTTTCCTGAGGTGCCACCCAGACAGGGCTTATAGAGGCTGGGAGGAGGGCCATGTTTCCTGAGTTGCACGAGTTTTGGGGTTTCCTTGTCTGTAAAAGACAGGGCTGTGCTCTCTGGGATCTCATGTCCACCCATCTCTGAATTCTTTGACTCTGTGATTAGCCCAGACTTTTGGGGTCTGTGGCATAGTGACTTTCGTCTGGGATGACCCACGTGGTCTCAGGTCAGAGAAAGTCCTGAATGGAACAGACCTTAATCTTAATTCTCGTGGAAAGTTTTCTTAGGATATATGAAGTTCTTTGCCCCAACCCAGTGCACAGATTAAATAAACATTTACCAAGGAATCATATATACTCATCCTTCTGTAGCTTCAGGTTCTGCATCCACAGATCCAACTGGCCTCCGATGAAAATTCTTGGGTGGAAAAAAGCCAGTTGGGTTTGTAGTGAGCATGACCAGACTTTTTTTTTCTTGCCATTATTTCCCAAACAATGCAGTATAACCACCATTTACATATCATTTACATTGTATTACGTATCCTACGGAATCTAGAGATGATTTAAAGTATACAGGATTATATGCAAATATTATGCTATTTTATATAAGAGACCTGAGCATCCAGCGGGGGTGAGGTGGGTACTGAGGAATAACTACGGCAAGAGCTGCACTAGGTCCTTTCTAGAATACAAGATTTTTCTCAATTTTCAAAATAATCCTGAGAGTAAGAGTTATTATCCATATTTTTTCAATGAAGAAATGGATGTTGAAGAAGTAACTTATCTAGGCCTGAGCTGGGAGCAGCCATGTTTTCTGACCAGACTTCCATCTTTTTTAAGTGTGTCAGACCGGTCTCAGGCACAGCTATAAAGTGGACAGTTTTCCTTGGTACTGCATGCTCCTTCCTCTGTTCATTTTGCCTCCTTCACTGATGTTTCTTCTTGTCTTCAAACACCCAGTAATTTTTGTTTCTTCATACTGTATGCTTTCCTCAAAACCTATTCTCCAAAGAAGTTCTTCTGTCTGTCATATATTCTTTGGTATGAATTTAAACCCAGTCAGAAACTGCTAGTTCTTTTTATATAACTTTTCTTGATTAATTCTCAAAGGATCCCAGTATTTAAAATTTTATAGCTAATAATGGAATAAAATATTTGACCTGCCTTTTAAAGTGGCAGAGGCATTAATGAGCAGGAGCAATTAGGGCAGATTTGCCTTAATATTTCAAATAAAGTAAATGTTGGCTTTTTCTGCCATATACCAGTAGAAGCACTTGTATAAACCAGCATTTCTGAAAAACCTTATTATGAATAAAGGAAACTGTTATAAATAAATCACTGAAGTAGGAGTGAGGAAACCTGGGTTTCAATCCCATGTCACTAAAATGTGTGTTTTTTGGGCATCGGGATTGGAAAATGAAGGGTTTGGATCATAGTGTTACTCTCTCCACCTCCTCATCTATAATAGATATCATCTGTTCCTCTTGGGGCTGTATCTGATAATCCTGGGTGCTGTTTTTGTGTCTGTTCTGTTGACTCTCCAAGCAGCCATTATTTATCATTTGTAGTTTGGTACTCGGTATGAAATCTATTGTCATCCAAGGGCTAGATGGTGTCCAACGTTTCTTCTAGTTAAACATCTGTGAGACCTTAAGTCTAGGAGTGCTATTAGGTCCATGGTTCCTAAGCCTGTCTGTGCATAAGCATTGAAGTAACATAAACATATCCCTTTAGTCAGTTTTTCTAGGAGTGAAGCTTGGGAATCTTATTATAAAACTCCTCTGGTAATTGTAATGTAGCCAAACTATGGACTAGCATTTGGGCACTGTCACTTTACATTATGTGATTTAGAGTTTTGCTTGTTTTAATAATGAGAATTTATAAGCTGAAATCATTGCCATTTGTATAGTAGCTAAATGAATTGATTTTTAAGTGGCTACAAATTTGGGATGATTTTCTACTTGTAATTTTTTCTGTTTCTCCATCAAGCTCTTGGAGAATACTATGGAATACTGCCCAACACTGAATGCATAGAGCTCTGTTCTGACTGGGTTCAAATATTGCCACAGGATCTTATCAGCTAAGTGGCCTTGAGCAAGTCATTTAATATAGGTGAATAATTTAACCTTATCTTCTATAAAACCAAGGTCAGAATATCTACCTTGGCAGAGCTGTCGAGGCTCCAAAAATCTATTATTTTGACTTGATTTTATGTAGAACAGTTCATGAACACCTATCCTGGACCAGGCAGCATAAAATCAAATGATGAGGTAAGATGAACATATAGAATGATGATTTTGAAAATCATCTAAGCCCATGGTTCATTTTTTTTCTCCATTATCCTCATTTTAATTAGGCACATATGTATATGTAGACAAAGAAACAACAGTTTTACAAAAAACAATATTCATCCTTACTGCATGTAATGCACTTTGAAATTTTCCATTCCATTCCATTCCATAATACTATGACCTCTACCTTAAGTCATGGGCCATGAAACACATCATTCCCTCACTAGACTCCTCTCCATTTCCTCTACTGGTACCCCTCAACATGACCATTCAATTGCTGCATGTAGACCTCCAGCAATATAGAACTCTTTGAAGGCAAGACAAATATCTCTCAGCTTGTTCTAACTATTATTAATTGAGGATCAACTATTAGTAAAGTGATAAATTACCTTTATATTGCACTTCTTATCAAATACCTAGAAACCCATTTATTGGGAATGCTGATTTGGTTTCCCCAGTTCCCTTTTGCTAGTCCTTGGCTCTCCTGGACCCACTCTGGCACTGTTTTCTGTTATAGACCATGCATGAAGTCTTCATTCCTATTACTCTGTCCTGTGACCCAGTGTTGATAAGTTGCCACTGAGAGGTTCCTGGCTGACAGTGACAGAAGTTGCCTTGTATTTTAGGAGTAGCCTTCAGAGACAAAAGTAAAGAAAGAATTTTGATCAGGACAGAACTTTGAAACTGTTTAAAATGAGGAACTAGCTCAAAGAGGTCAGAAGTAGGGAACTAGGACTAAGAGCTGAGACTATGTGGCTGTATGTTGTTGGAGTCTGATTGGACTTGAGGAGTGTCCTGTCACAGTTTCACTGAACATACCAAAGTGTAGGTGGTACTTTCATGAGGCATTTGTTTTCAACTGGAGTGTAGGTGAGGGGACAGTTCACCTATGCATTATAAAGCATGAGGCATGATTAAGAATTAAGTCCATTATACATGATGTATCAAAGTGCATTCTACTGTCATGTATGCCCAATTAAAACAAATTTAAAAATTAACAACAAAAAATATTAAGTCCTTGGGCTGGGTGTGGTGATATACATTTGTCATTTCCACGCTCAGGAAGCTGAGGCAGGAAGATCACAAGTTCAAAGTAGCCTTCAGCAACTGAGGTCCTAAGCAATTTAGTGAGACTGTCTCAAAATGAAAGATAAAAAGGGGTTGGGGATGTGGGCCCAGTGGTTAAGCACCCGTGAGTTCAATCCCTGGTACCAAAAAAAAAAAAAAAAAAAAAAAAAAAGAATTAAGTCCTTGGATCCTTGAATGAGGACCACATTTAAAATAACCATAAAATTTATGTTTGAGGCAATGACAACATACTTATGTCAGCTGTACAGGGAAAGTACCATGTCTGAAACTCAGAATTGTGTCAAGTGAACAGAAGAGTTGCATTTCTTCATACTGGTTAAATTGATGATTAATTGAATTAGTTATGTTTTCATTTTAAACTTTGATCCAAAATAATGTATCAGTTTTAAAATCAAATGTAAATTTGCTGATTCCATTTGGGTGCTCTTTTAAGCCATTAGAAGGTTCATGGTAGATACTTTGGTCCTGAAGGTGGGATGTTAACAGTTCACAAGATTAACTTTTTAACTCTGCAGTGATGTTGCACTATTTGAGGATAAATGGAGATGGAAAAGGAAAACACACACACACACACACACACACACATACACACAGATACATTCATATAATGTGCAAAAGGGAAATGGCAGAAAGTGAGAAAATGGATAGGAACAATGCCATGAGAGACAGGGAACCTAGAGATTAACTAGGCTACCCTCCAACAAATGTGTACACATTAGACCACTACATAATATATTTAAGTAGAAATAAGGTAATAATAAAAGGAGTTCTGATTTAAGAATTAACTAGTAGTGTGACCTTAGGCAAGTTAATTGACCTCTTTGAGATAGTTTCCTCACTTAGAAAATATAAGGGTTGGGCTAGAAGATTTCTTTCTAAGTTCTTTCTGCTGCTCATAAATTCTATTATTTAAGGAATTTATACAAGTTACACATCAGTGAAACATCACAATGGTTTCTAAGCAATGCCTTCTAAATTCATGTATTTATCCATTCAACAAATACTGAAAACGGGCCTGCTAGCATTTTAGCTTCTCAAAAAAATGATGCTAATTCCTCAGCTGTGCGTGGCTTCCATACTCTTCTGAGTTCAATCAAAACCCAGGGCACAGCAGGTGGAGGATAGATTCTGTCATGGGAAGGAGGCAGGGTAGTTTCAGGACTTAATGCCAAGCCTACCCCAGGCCACAGACCTCTCACTTCCTTCTTCAGAGAAACAGTATCCAGAAAGGACCTTTCTGCTCACTTCTGTGGGGCAGCTGGAGACTGATGGGTGTGAGGGAGGAGCCTAGGAAGGCAGAGGCAGGTCAGCCAGCAGTGTGATATTGACACATCCTGCTCCTACCAATATAGGAAATGAGATTCTTATGTTGCAACCAACCCCCACTGGGTGTCAAGGGTCAGAGACAAAGAGAGAAGAACCTGGTGGTGGTGGTAAGAACACTTTTAAGGCATAAAATAATATGGGTCTATATTAGAGGGAATGCTGATAAAATAAAGGAGAAAGTGTGTCATGAAATACAAATTTTTTTTTTTTTTACGTAAAAAGAAAAATGGAAAAAGAAAGATCACATAAAGCCAGCTGAGTTGGACTCCTTTCTTACTGATTGTGCCTTCATATTTCAGGATACTGTTCTGTAAAAGTCTACACATTTTGACAAATGCATAATGTCATGCATTCACTCTTCCTGTATTATAATAATGTATCGTACAGAATAATGACCAAAAAATTTCACCATGCTTCATTTGTTTAGCCCTCTCCCCTTCTCCCGGGCTTCTCGCAATCACTGACCTTAGCTGTCTCTAAGGTTTACCTTTTTCAGAAGGTCATAATATTGGAATTATGTAGTATTCAGCCTTTTCAGACTGGCTTTGTACCCTTAACTAGGGACCCAGGGTTTATCAATGTATTTTTGTGTCTCAAAAGCTCATTATTTTTTGTATACTGTTTCATTGTAGAGGTGTACACAGTTCATTCATTCACCTGTTAAGGATTTCTTGGTTGCTTCCATTTTTTGATCATTATGAATAAAGCCTTGATAACATTTGGGTTCAAGTTTTGGTGTGGGCTTAAGTGTTCTATCAGTTCTAAAAATATCTAGGAACACAATTGCTGGACTATGTGGTAAGCTATGTTAGAAATTGTCCAACTGGCTTCCATCAGCAATGAATGAGTGCCCTTACTACTTCACATAGCTGGCATTGGTGTTGCCTTTTTTTTTCCTCTTAATTTTAGCCTTTCTAATATCATGTATTAGAATATATAATTAGAACACTATACAATTCCAACTACATGACCTGAAAAAGGCAAACCTGTACTAGTATTTTATTGTGGCTTTAATATGTAATTCTGTAATGACATAATGTTGAAAATTTTTTTTGCATGCTTTTTTTTGTCATGTTATGTCTTCTTTTGTGAGGCATCTATTTCATACTATTGGTGCCTTTGTAAGTGATATGTTTTAAAAAAATTCAAATACTAATTATTATTTGCTGGTATACAGGAAAGCAATTGAGTTTTGCATAATTATCTTGTATTGCTTGTAAATCAGCCTTCTATGATCATTTATTAGTTTCAGAAGGTTTTTTATTTGCTGTTGTTGTTAACGATTTATTGGTATTTTCTGTTGCAATCATATCCTCTGAGAGCAAAAAAATGATTAATTTTTCCTTTCCTAACCTTTATAACATTTACTTTCTTTCCTTTTATTATTGTACTACCTAGGACTCCTGCACAATAGTGAATAGAATGGTAATAGGCTACATCCTTGTCTTGTTTCTGATCTGGTAGAAAAATATCTAGTTTGCCACCATTGCATAAGTTAGTTATTGGTTTGTGTGTGTGTGTGTTTGTATGTGGATGTTCTTTATCAAGTTGAGAAAATTTCTTTCTATTCTACTTTGCTAAGAGTTTTAAATTATGAGTGGGCATTGGATTTCATTGGGTGCTTTCTCTGCATCTACTGATATGATACCATAAGTTTTCTTCTTTAGTTTGCTGATGGAGAGGATTATATTAATTGATTTTCACTTACTGGACCAGACATGCAAATCTGGAATAATTTCCACTTGGTTGTGGAATATTGTTTTTAATATATTGTTGGTTTTTATTTGTTAATTTTTTTAAAATTTATTTTTATTGTAAATAAATGGAGTACATCCTGTTTCTCTGTACATGAAGTAGAGGCATACCATTTGTGTAATCATACATGTACATAGGGTAATGATGTTTGTCTCATTCTGTTATTTTTTCCTCCTTCCCACCTTTCCGACCCCTCTTTTCCCTCTATACAGTCCCTCGTTCCTCCATTCGTGCTCCCCTCCCACCCCGCATTGTGTATTATCATCCACTTATCAGAGAGATCATTCGTCCTTTGGTTTTTTGAGATTGGCTTATCTCTCCTAGCATGATATTCTCCAATTTCATCCATTGCCTGCAAATGCCATAATTTTATTATTATTTATGGTTGAGTAATATTCCATTGTACATAATTCCACAGTTTCTTTATCCATTCATCAATTGAAGGCCGTCAAGGTTGGTTCCACAATCTGGCTACTGTGAATTGAACAGCTATGAACATTGATGTGGCTGTATCACTGTAGTATACTGATTTTAAGTCCTTTGGGTATAGGCCGAGGAGTGGGATAGCTGTGTCAAATGATGGTTCCATTCCAAGTGTTCTAAGGAGTCTCCACATTGCTTTCCAGAGTGGCTGCCCTAATTTGCAACCCCACCAGCAATATATGAGTGTGCCTTTTCCCCCACATCCTCGCCAACACCTATTGTTGCTTGTATTCTTGATAATCGCCATTCTAATTGGGGTGAGATGGAATCTTAGGGTAGTTTTGATTTGCATTTCTCTTTTTACTAGAGATGTTGAACATTTTTTCATATATCTGTTGATTGCTTGTAGATCTTCTTCTGTGGAGTGTGTTCATTTCCTTAGCCCATTTGTCAATTGGGTTATTTGTATTCTTGGAGTTTTTTGAATTCTTTATAGATTCTGGAAATTACTGCTCTATCTGAAGTGAGTGGCAAAGATTTTCTCCCACTCTGTTGCCTCTCTCTTCACATTGCTGATAGTTTCCTTTGCTGAGAGAAAGCTTTTTAGTTTGAATCTACCTAATTATTGATTCCTGCTTTTATTTCTTGTGCTTTGGGAGCCATATTAAGGAAGTCTGATCCTAAGCGACATGACAATTTGGACCTACTTTTTCTTCTCTAAGGTGCAGGGTCTCTGGTCTGATTCCAAGGCCCTTGATCCATTTTGAGTTGAGTTTTGTGCAGGCTGAGAGATAGGGGTTTAGTTTCATTCTGCTGCATATGGATTTCCAGTTTTCCCAGTACCATTTGTTTACCAGGCTATCTTTTCTCCATTGTATGTTTTTGGCACCTTTGTCTAGTATGAGAAAATTGTATTTATTTGGGTTTGTCTCTGTGCTCTCCATTCTGTATCATTGATCTACCTGTCTATTTTGGTGCCAATACCATGCTGTTTTTGTTACTATTGCTTTGTAGTATAGTTGAAGTTCTGGTATTGCAATACTCCCTGCTTCACTCTTCCTGCTAAGGACTGCTTTAGTTATTCTGGGTTTCTTATTCTTCCAGATGAATTTTACGATTGCTTACTCTGTTTCTGTGAGGTATGTCATTGGGATTTTAATTGGAATTGCATTGAATCTGTATAGCACTTTTGGGAGTATGGCCATTTTGACAATATTAATTCTGCCTACCCAAGAACACGGGAGATCTTTCCATCTTCTAAGGTTTTCTTTAATTTCTTTCTTTAGTGTTCTGTAGTTCTCATTGTAGTGGTCTTTCACCTCTTTTATTAGATTGATTCCCAAGTATTTTATTTTTTTCGAGGCTATCGTGAATGGGGTAGTTTTCCTGACTTCTCTTTCTGAAGATTCATCACTTACATATAAAAATGCATTAGATTTATGAGCATTGATCTTATATCCTGCTACTTTACTGAATTCACTTATGAGTTCTAAAAGTCCTTAACATTGTAAAGGCCATCTATGCTAAGCCCATGGCCAATATCATTCTAAATGGTGAAAAACTGAAAGCATTCCCCCTAAAAACTGGAACAAGGCAGGGATGCCCTCTTTCACCACTTCTATTCAACATTGTCCTTGAAACTCTAGCCAGAGCAGACAGACCAAAGAAATTAAAGGGATACGAATAGGAAAAGAAGGACTCAAACTATCCCTATTTGCTGATGACATGATTATGTATTTAGAGGAACTGAGAAATTACACCAGAAAACTTTCGTTATGGTTTTAAGAATTTTCGAATGTGAATCAAACATTACCCTATGTAAATTTATGATTACACAAATGGTATGCCTTTACGCCATGTACAAACAGAGAAACAACATGTATCCCATTTGTTTATAATAAAAAAAAAAGAATTTTCGAATGTAGGTTCATGAGAGATACTGATCTATAGTCTTTGCTTGTAATAAATTTATTTGGTTTTGGTATTAGAATAATACTGGTTTTCTAGAATATGCTAGGAAGTTTTCCCTCTAATTCAATTTTCTGAAGAGATTGTGGAGAATTGATATAATTTCTTCTTTAACTCTTTGGTAGAATTTACCAGTGAAATCATCTAGGTCTTGTGCTTGCTTGCTTTCTTTTTGAAAATTTTTTTAACAATTTCTTCAATAAATATAGGCCTATTCAGATTATCTCTTTCTTTATGTTTTTCTTATTTTTTAACTTGTGTCTTTCAAGACTTGGTCAATTTTATGGAAGTTATAGGATTTATAGGCATAGAGTTGTTTATAGCATTCCTTTACTATCCTCTTTATGTCTGGGCAATCAGTAATGGTGATTATTTTTTTCTGATACTGGTAATTTGTGTCTTTTCTCCTTTTTTTCTTAGTTATCTTGGCTAGAGCTTTATTGATTTTATCAATCTTTTCAAAGAATTAGCTTTTGGTTTTGCTGATTTTCTCTCTTATTTTCCCATTTTTAATTCCATTGATATTTTTGTTCCAATTTGCTTCTGTTCATTTTGTTCCTAAACTGCCTTTGTTTATCTAGTTTCCTAAGATGGAAGCCTATATTACTGACTTTAAATCTTTCATATTCTCTAATGTATTCATTCAATGGCATGAGTTTGCCTCTAGGCACTGTTTTAGATGCATCCCACAAATTCTGATGAGTAGTATTTTCAGATTTTTTAATTCAAAATATATTTTATCCTGACGACTGCTTTCTTGACCCACATGTTATTTAGAAGTGAGTTTTTTAAACTCTTAATATTTGTGGATTTTCTAACTACCTTTCTTCTTTAATTTATAGTAGTTTTATTCTGATAATAATAATACATTTTGTATGATTTCTATTATTTCAAATTTGTGAATGTGTGTTTTATGGCCAGAATATAGCCTATTTTTCTGAATGCTCCATGTGAACTTGAGAAGGATGTGTATTTGTGTTCCCACAGGATTTACATGCTGAAATTCTAATCCCTAGGTGCTGGTATTAGGAGGCAGGGTCTTTGAGAGATAATTAAATAATAATATCAGTATGTTTATGAAGGCTCCAGTTCACTCTTTTGCCTTTGCTGCAATTTGAGGATCCAGAAAAGGAAGGCCACCTGTGAGTCAAGAACCAGGCCCTCACTGAAAAACAAATCTGATGGCACTTTAATCTTGGACTTCTAAGCCTGTAAACTGTTGGCTGTAAGTCACCCAATTTATGGTATTGTGTTTTAGCAGTTTAAATAAGCTAAGATATGCTGTTTGGGGTTCAGATGTTCTATAAATGTCATCTAGATCCAATTGATTATAGTGCAGTTGTTTAACTATACCTTTACTTATTTTCCGGTTGCTTGATCTATCTGTTTTTGAAAGAGGGATATTAACTTCTCTAATTATAGTAGTAGATTTGTTTAATTCTTCTTGCACTGTGATTCATTGTTGCCTCATGTATTTTAATGCTCTGTTGTTAGGCACATAGATTTTAAGGGTTGTTTTGTCTTCTTGGAGAAATAACTTTTTTATTATTATGAAATGTCCCCTTTATCCCTAATAATTTTCCTTGTTCTGAGGTATACTTTTCTGAAATTAATATACTGTTTCAGATGTACTTTTATTACTTTTATTACATTATCATGATATTTATTTCTCTAACCCTTTACATTTAACCCAAGTTTTTATGTTAAAAGTGGGTTTCTTACAGACAACATAAATTTTTGTGTTTTAAAAGATATCTACTCTGACAATTTCTATTATTTGATTGGTGTGTTTAGACTAATACTCTTATTCAATTGATTATTGAAAAAGATGGGCTAATATCTATGATATAGCTTTCATTTGCTGCACTTGTTGTTTGTTCCTGTTATTCTTTATTCCCTTGTTTTGGTTGAACATTTTGTATGATTAATTTTATTTCCCCTTTTAGTATACTTCTTTAATTTTTTCCTTGTGTTTGTAATGCACATTTATAACTAATCTAGGTCCACAACAGATAACACTGTGTTAACCAGCTTTTCTGTACTGTAATAAAATACCTGAGCTAACCATCTTGTAAGAAGGAAAGGTTAATCTTGGTTCATAACTTTGGAAGTTTCAAAGTTTCAGTGCATAATCAGTTGGCCTAGTTTCCTTTGGGCCCCTGGCAAGGTAGCATATCATGGTGGGGAATGCATAGTGGAGGAAACTTCTTACCTTACAGTGGTTGGAAAGAAAAGAGAAAGGAGGGTGTAGTTTCCAAAATCCCCTTCAAGGGAATGCTCCCAATGACATAACTTCCTTCTACCAGTTCTCACCTCCTAAAAGTTCCTTCACCTCCCAATAGCACCATGTACTGGGCACCAAGATTTCAATAAATGGGATTTTAGGTGAGCATTTCACATCCAAACAATAGAAAACACTGTATTACTTTGTGTGAAGTGGAGGCATCTTATAATAAAATATTCCCAGTCCATCTTCCCTCCTGTTCCTCATAATTTTACTGTGATTCATTTCACTAATGCATGTACAACAATCACTCAATACCTTGTTACTGTTACTAAACAGTGATCTTTTAGATCAATTAAGAATAAGAAAATAAGATTTTACCCTAATGCCCTCTCCTGCACTCTTCTTCATACAAATCCATATTTCTGACCTCTATCATTTTCCTTCTGCAGAACTTCATTTAGCATTTTGCATTGGATGGGTCTGCAATATGTTTATTTGAGAATAGTTCTTTACTTTTGAAGGAAAACTTTGTTGGACTTGTAATTCTAGGGTGCTGTTTTTCTTTCTCTCCACAATTTAAGTATTTTGCTCCACTTGGCTTGCTTGGCTTCTGATGAGAAGGTCATTGCGTTTCTTACCCTTATTCCTATTTGGGGTAAGATGTTTCTGTTTGTTCATTTGATTTTGTTTTTCCTTTTAAGGTTTTTCCCTTTAGTCTGAGTTTCTTTAGTTTGAATAGGATATACTTAGGTGTAGATTGTTGGTATTTGCTGAGCTTCCTGGATCTATAGTTAGTACTGAATTTTTGTTTCTGGTACTTGGGATTGAACCCAGGGGTGCTTTACCATTGAGCATTTACTACAGCTCCAGTCCTTTATTTTATTCTTAAATATTTTTTAACTGTTTGTTCTATTTAGTTATGCATAACATCAAAATACATCTTGATTCATTGTATACAAATAGAGTACACCTTTTCATTTCTTTGATCGTATACAATGTAGAGTCACAACATTTGTGTAATAATATATGTACATAGGGTAATGATATTTGTTTCATTCCACCATCTTTCCTTTCCTCTGCCCCCTACCTTTGCCTCATTTCCTTCTACATAATCCAATGTTTCTCCATTCTTCTCTTACCCTCCCACCCCACCATTATGTATCAGCATCCACTTATCAGAGAAAACATTTGGCTTTTGGTTTTCTGGGATTGGCTTATTTCATTTAGCATGATATTCTCCAACTCCATCCGTTTACCTGCAAATGCCATAATATTATTATTTTCTAAGACTGAATAATATTCCATTGTGTATATATACCACAGTTTCTTTATCTGTTCACCTGTAGAAGGGCATCTAGGTTGGTTCCACAATCTAGCTATTGTGAATTGAACTGCTATACACATTGATGTGGCTGTCTTACTGTAGTATGCTAATTTTAAGTCCTTTGGGTATAAACTGAAGAGTGGGATTACTGGGTCAAAAGGTGGGTCCATTCCAAGTTTTCTGTGGAATCTCCACACTGCTTTCCAGAGGGGCTGCACCAATTTTCAACTTGACCAGCATTGTAAAAGTGTGCCTTTTTCCCCACACCCATGTCAACATCTATTATTGTGTTCTTGATAATAGCCATTCCAATTGGAGTGAGATGAAATCTTAGAATTGTTTTAATTTGCATTTCTTTAATTACTAGAGATGTTGAACACTATTTCATATATTTATTAATTGCCTGTATGTCTTCTTCTGTAAAGTGTCTGTCCAGTTTCTTGGCTCATTTTACTGATTGGTTTATTTGTATTTTTGGTTAAGTTTTTTGTGTTCTTTATAAATTCTAGAGATTAGGGCTGCAACTAAGGTGCATGTGGTAAAGATTTTCTCACAATCTATAGGCTCTCTTCAGATTATTTATTGTTTCTTTTGCTGAGAAGATTTTAGTTTGAATCCAACCCATTTATTGATTCTTCATTTTATTTCTTACACTTTAGGAGTCTCGTAAAGGAAGTCTGGTTCTATGGCCACATGATGAAGATGTGGGCCCACTTTTTCTTCTATTAGGCACAGGTTCTTTGTTCTAGTGCCTAAGTCTTTCATCCACTTTGAGTTGGGCTTTGTGCAAGTTGAGAGATAGAGCTTTAATTTCATTTTGCTGCATATGGATTTCCAGTTTTCCCAGCACCATTTGTTAAAGAGGCTGTCTTTTCTCCATTGTATGTTTTTGGCACCTTTGTCTAATATGAGATAACTGTATTTATGTGGGTTTGTCTCTGTGTCTTCTACTCTGTACCATTGGTCTACCTATTTTGGTGCCAATACCATGCCATTTTTGTTACTATGGCTCTGTTGTATAGTTTAAGGTCTGGTATTGTGAAACCTCCTGCTTCATTTTTCCTGCTAAGGATTGCTTTAGCTATTCTGGGTCTCCTGTTTTTCCAAATGAATTTCATGATTGCTTTCTCAATTTCTATGAGGTATGTAACTGGGATTTTACTTGGAGTTAGCACTTTTGGTAATATGGTCATTTGACAATATTAATTCTGCCTATCCAATAACATGGGAGATCTTTCTAAGGTTTTCTTTAAATTATTTCTGTAGTGTTCTGTAGTTGTCATTGTACAGGTACTTTACCTCTTTTTTTAGATTGATTCCTAAACGTATTTTCTTTTATTTTTTGAGGCTGTTGTGAATGGAGTAGTTTTCCTAATTCCTCTTTCAGAGGATTCCTCACTTATGAATAGAAATACATTAGATTTATGCATGTTGATTTTATATCCTGCTACTTTGCTGAATTCATTTATTAGTTCTAGAAGTTTTCTGGTGGAATTTTTTTGGATCCTCTAAATACAGAATTATGTTGTTGGCAAATAATGATAGTTTGAGTTCTTCTTTTCCTACATATATCCCTTTAATTTCTTTGATCTGTTTGATTACTATGGCTAGAGTTTCAAGGATTATGTTGAATAGAAGTGGTGAAAGAGGGCATCCCTGTCTTGTTCCAGTTTTTAGAGGGAATGCTTTCAATTTTTCTCCATTTTGAATGTTGGTCTTGGACTTAGCATAGATAGCCTTTACAATATTGAGGTATATTGCTACTATCCCTATCTTTCTAGCATTTTGGGCATGAAGGAGTGCTGTATTTTATCAAATGCTTTTCCTGCATCTATTTGAAATGGTCATATGGTTCTTATCTTTAAGTCAATTGATGTGATGAATTACATTTATTGATTTTTGGATGTTGAACCAACCTTGCTTTCCTGGGATGAATCCCACTTGATCATTAATATATTTTTGTATTCAATTTGTCAGAATTTTGTTATGAACTTTTGCATCTGTGTTCATCAGGGATATTGGTCTGAAGTTTTCTTTCCTTGACTTGTCTTTGTCTAGCTTTGGTACCAGGGTGATACTGCCTTCATAGGATGAGTTTGGAAGGGTTCCCTCCTGTTATGGTTTGGATGTGAGGTGTCCCCCAAAAGCTCACATGTGAGACAATGCAGGAAGTTTCAGAGGAGATTGGGCTGTAAGAGTCTTAAACCCAAGCAGTGAATTAATCCCTCATGGGATTAATTGAAGTGGTGGGGTGTGGCTGGAGAAGGTGGGAATTGGGGCATAATTATGGGGGTATATATTTTGTATCTTGAGAGTGGAATCTTTCTTTCTCTGCTTCCTGATAATGCAAGCTGCTTCCCTCTGCCATACTCTTCTGCCATGATGTTCTGCCTCACCTTGAGCCCCAAGGAATGGAACTGGCCTTCTATGGACTAAGATCTCTGAAACCATGAGCCCTCAAATAAACCTTTCCTCCTCTATGATTGTGCTGGTCGGATCATTTAGTTACAGCAGCAAAAAGGCTGACTAAAGCACCTCCTTTTCTATTTTGTGGAATACACCGAGGAGTACTGGTATTAGTTCTTCTTTGAAAGTTTATAGAACTCAGCTGAGAATCCATCTGGTCCTGGGTTTTTCTTGGTTGGTAGGCTTTTGATGGCATATTTTATTTCATTGCTTGAAATTTATCTATTTAAATTGTGTATGTCCTGATTCAGTTTGGTTGAATCATATGTCTGTAGAAATTTGTTGATGTCTTTAAGATTTTCTATTTTGTTTGAGTATAGATTTTCTAAATAGCTTCTAGTTATCTTTTGTATTTCAATAATGTCTGACCTAATAGTGTGATATTTCCTTTTTCATCATGAATTTTAGTAATTTGAGTTTTATTTCTCCTTCTCTTCATTAGTGTGGCTAACAGTTTATCAATTTTGTTTATTTTTTCAAAGAACTAACTTTTTTTTGTCAATTTTTTTCAATTGTTTCTTTTGTTTCAATTTCACTGATTTCAGCTCTGATTTTAATTATTTCTTGTCTTCTACTTTTTCTGGTGTTGATCTGTTCTTCTTTTTCTAGGACTTTGAGATATAATGTTAGGTCATTTTTTTGTTGACTTTTTATTCTTTTATTGAATGAGCTCAATGCAAAGAATTTTCCTCCTAGTAGTGCTTTCATAGTGTTCCAGAGATTTTGATATGTTTTATTAGTGTTCTTATTTACTTCTAAGAACTTTTTTTTAATCTCTTCCCTGATGACTCCTGCTATCCATCTATCATTCAAATAGCATATTATTTAGTCTCCATGTGTTGGAGTAGTTTCTCTTTCTTATTTTATTATTGACTTCTAATTTCATTCCATTATGATCCAATAGGATGCAAGGTAGTATCTCTATTTTTTTGTGTTTGCAAAAAGTTGCTTTGTGACATAACATGTCTATTTTAGAGAAGGATCCATGTGCTACTGAGAAAAATTGTATTTGCTCATTGATGGATGGAATATTCTATATATGTCAATTAAGTCTAAATTATTGATTATATTATTGAGTTCTATGGTTTCTTTTTTCAGTTTTTGTTTGGAAGATGTATCCAGTGGTGAGAGAGGTGTGCTAAAGTCATCCAATATTATTGTGTTGTCTATATGATTCCTGAAATTGAGAAGTACTTGTTTGATGTACATAGATGCTCCATTGCTTGGGGCATAGATATTAAAAATTGTTATGTCTTGTTGATTTATAGTTCCCTTAAGTTGTATGAAATGTCCTTCCTTCTCCCTTATGACTAACTTTGGCTCGAAATCCACTTTATCTGATATGAGGATGGAAAGCCCTGCTTTTTTACTGAGTCCTTGTGCATGATATATTTTTTCCCAACCTTTCGACTTCAGTCTGTGGATGTGTTTTCCTGGGAGATGAGTCTCTTGAAGGCAGCATATTGTTGGGTCTATTTTTTAAATCCAATCTGCCATCTGTATCTTTTGATTAGTGAGTTTAGGCCGTTAACATTCAGGATTATTATTATGATTTGTCTTCCCAGTCATTTTGGCTTATTTTTGGTTTTTAACTTGAGTTGGTTATCCCTTTGATTGGCTTTTCCTTTAGTATATTTCCTCCTTTTGCCGAATTTCATTGTTGTTTTTCATTTTGTCCTCATGGAATATTTTGCTGAGAATATTTTGTAGTGCAGGTTTTGTATTTGTAAATTCGTCTAACTTTTGTTTATCATGGAAGGATTTATTTTGTCATCAAATCTGAAGGTTAGTTTTGCTGTGCTGGATATAAAATTCTTGGGTTGGCATCCATTTTTTTCAGAGTGTGGTATATATTGCTCCAGGCCCTTCTAGATTTTAGGTCTGGGCTGAGAAATCTGATGGTGTCTGTATTGGTTTCCCCCTATATGTGATCTGACACTTTTCTCTCATGGCCTTTAAAATTCTATCTTTATTTTGTATGTTGAGCATTTTCATTATAATGTGCCTTGATGTGAATCTGTTTTAATTTTGTAACTTTTGTGTCCTGTAAGCCTCCTGTATTTGATTTTCTATTTCATTCTTCAGGTTTGGGAAATTTTCTAATATTATTTCATTGAATAGATTGTTCATTACTTTGGTTTGTAGCTCTGTGCCTTCCTCTATCCCGGTAATTCTTAAATTTGGTCTTTCCATGTTGTCCCATAATTCTTGGAGGTTTTGTTCATGATTTCTTACCATCTTCTCTGTCTGGTCAACTTTATTTTCAAGGTTAAATATTTTGTCTTCATTGTCTGAGGTTCTGTCTTCCAGGTGATTCACTCTGTTGTTGATGCTTTCTATTGATTTTTTTTTAATTTAATTTTTACTTTTATAGACTGTATTTTGATTCATTGTACAGAAATGGGATAGAAATTTTCATTTCTATGGTTGTACACAATGTAGATTCATGCCATTTGTGTAATCATACATGTACATAGGGTAATGATGTCTGACTCATTCCACCATTTTTCATACCCCTGCTCCTCCTCATTTCCCTCTATGTAATCTAAAGTTCCTCCATTATTTTCTCACCCCCACCCCCACCCCATTATATATCATCATCCACTTATCAGGGAAAACATTCAGCCTTTGGTTTTTTGGGATTAGCTTTATTTCACTTAGCATGATATTCTCCAATTCCATCCATTTATCTGCAAATGCCATACTTGGTTTATTGTTTCCTTCATGTCAAGGATTTCTGTTTTTTTTTTTTTTTTTTTTTCCAGAATCTCTCTTTGTTGAAATGATCTTTTGCTTCTTGCATTTGCTCTTTTAACTCCTTACTGAGTGATCTTTTGTTGCCTGCATTTGCACTCTTGTATTATCCTTTACTTTAAAGATCATCTTAATTATGTGTATTCTGAACTCCTTCTCTGACATTTTTTCTGCTGTGCTGTCAATGAATTCTACTAATATAGAATCTTGGGTTTTTTGTGGCACTTTCTTCCCTGTTTTTTTCATCTTGTTTTTGTGTCTTCCCCTCTATCAGTGTGGATTTGAGGTGTTATAGTTCCCACTCTATAGACTTCTAGTTATATTAACAGCAGCCAATACAAATAATATGCAGCCTTAAACTAAATAGCCCCTAATAAGAAGTTAATAGTTTTGTTGAAATGAACAGAGATGATGTGTTTGAGTATTATCTACAACATAAACATTTGGTTTGCAATAAGGTCTATAATTTCTTATGGTGGAAAGAGAGAACAGGGGAGGGGTACAGTATGTGATGTTAATGAGGTAGGAGATGAGAATATACAAGTGTTAGATCATAGGAAGAGTGAAAGAAGAATCAAAAGAAGTTGGTTGTTAGAAAGATAAAAGAAAAAAAGAGACTTTTAAGAAACAGATAAATAAGAGGAAAGTAGAGTGAGTTAAAAGTGAGAAAAGAGGAGAAAAAAATAAAAAGTAAAAGAATCTACAACCAAACTGTAATATCCTACTCAAACCTCCCAGTCCTCAGTAGCCTGGTACATGGAAAGTACTTGATTTAAAAAATGTTGGGGATATGAGAACAGGCAATGAAAAAAGAAATAAGAAAAAAGAAAAGAATCTTGAAGGAAAATTGAACAATTATTTCTATTAGAGATCAATATCACCTCTGCTTCCCTTCTCATCTGATAGGTGGGGTTGTCTGGTGTTTGCTGGTAACTCCACCCCAAGGATGGTGACAGTTACTATGGTGGGACGTTTAGACTTGGAGATGGGACTACTGGAGGCTGGGTAGAGCAATTGCCAGTCCCACTGGAAGACTGCACCCCAGGATTTTCCTTTGGGGTCCACTTGTTTGAAGCTGGAGCCTAGTCTTAGCCTGTTACCTCACTTACCTCACAAATCCTGACCTATAATTTCATCTCTAAATTGTATCTCTCCTGCCCACTCTTATTTAACTTCCCAATTGGTAACCTCTCTCCCCAGAGGTCCTAGGGGCTGGACACTGGGACCTGTGTATCTGTTGAGGAAAGTTCTTCTGTAATGGGCAGATCAGGGTCTGGTGTTGAGATTTGTGGGCCAACCACATACCTGCAAGCACTGGGCTGGGTTGGTGGCTAGGGGGTGGTTGGGAGACTGGAGATTGAGGGGCTAGAGTGCCCTGTTGATCACCAAACTGGTGGGACCAGATGGTTGGTGGATACTGTATTGGGGAGGAAGTCATGGACAAGGCTGATGTTGGGTTTCATCAAGTGCTGAGTTTTCTCTGGGATCTTGGTGTGTGCTGGGCTGGTTGGCTTGGGATAAAAATGCCCTCACACCTTCCAACCTACCGACCTTCTCTCTGCCTCTGCAGTGAGATGGTGGCTATTAGCACACCTAGCAGGGATATATCAGATGTAAACAAACCTGCAGGGACCTTGGTGATTATCCTTAGATGAAAGTGGCCACCTCTTTAGTTGGTGGTGGCGATGGCAGCGGCTAACCTGTAGGTAATTTGATATTGGGTTTCTAGCCTCTGGCTCATGTCCCAAGATGGACACTACCTCAATTAAAGATGGTGGAGGTAGCAGTTGAGGTAACCCACAATGGTGTTAGAGGTGTCCCAAGACATAGGTAACCACTTTCAGAGATGTATGCAGTGTTTTTGGGCAGCCTATTCCGAGATGCTGTGCTGTGGCAGGTAGTGCTATGGCAGGTGGCTGTCTTCAGGCCCTGTCCAGTGTCTTAAGATGGAGGCTGCCTTGTGGAGGGGGTATGGAAGATGCTGCAATGATCCAAGATGAAGGCTATCACACATTGGTAAATAGGGGGCCGCAGTGCTGGCCTCCTTTATTATTTTTTATTTTGTGACGGGTTCTCCCTAAGATGGTTAGGGTCTCATAAAGTTGCTGAAGCTGGCCTAGAGCTTAAGTCTTCCCAGTCACTGGGATTTCAAGTGTGTGCCATCATGTCTGGAGTTAGTCATAAATTTTGTTGAAGTCTCCGTCATGGAGATTTGACCTTCTTGATTTGCATGATTTTGGGAGTTTTTCTGGGTTAAGTGGATTCAAACCATTTTTACAGATCACTTCAGGTTGCTTTCAAGGAGAGTGAAACATGCCATTCCTGAGCCTTGTTCTGATTCCTCTTTGTCTCTTCATCTAGCTTTCTTTCTTTCTTACATTCTTTTTTTTTTTTTAAAGTATTTTTTTTTTGTTGTTGTTGTTGAAAGTTGGACATAACATATAAGAACTGGGATAAAATGTCTTTAGTGTGAGCTTTTAAGTTAACCTGGTCTGAAGTTGGGCTTGTCTAATATGTGATGTAGTTTAGGTGTGGGGACTCTCCAATTCCTCTATTTTTCTTCTGCTTGTTTCCTCAATTTCCTTTGGGCTTCCCTAAGAATTCATCCTTAAGTAAAGTTTGCACTTTATAGGTCATTATACTGGAGTCCTATTGAAGTACTGGTAGACATGGAGAAGGAAAAATGTTCTATAGCTTTATGACAAAAGGAAGCATAGTCTTTCAGTGGACCTGGGTTGTGACCCAGCTGCATGTTTTTCAGTTTCTTTCCCTTACAGAGAAGGTCAGAAGGAGCTAGGGCTGGGTTAAATGGCCTTTCTTCTATATGGGATAAAGCTTTAATGAAGTAGTTTTCCTTCCAGAGCAGGAATTTGTTATAGAGAATATTCTTGACATATTTCATAATGACTTTTTTTTTCCAACCCCTCTCATAGCCTTGAAAGATCTTATTGTTCACTGTGAGCACCTTGTGGAACTCCTAGTGGAAGACCTATAAAACTGTGGGGGGTCCCACAAAGTCTGTGGTCCCAGTGGTTTCTTCCTCCTCCTTTTCCTCCCCCTTACTTCTTCTTTCCTTCTCCCCCTCCATCTTTTTTATTTTTATTTTTTTTAATACTGGGCACTGAACCCAGGAGTGTTTAACCACTGCGCAACATCCCCAGCCCCGTTTAGTTTTTATTTTGAGACAGGGTCTCACTAAGTTCCTTAGGGCCTTGCTAATCCCTGATAGACCATAGTTAATCCTTATAAATTCATCAAAATTGCTGTTTAAGTGTTTCTTTCAGCTGTCGACTGCAGATCTGCTCCTTGTAAGCAAATCTTAGTGTGACTCTTTGTATTCATTTTAGAGAATTTCAGAGGTACAAAAGAATTCAAAGCCATTCTTTAAAAAAATCACATAAAAATTTAATGACCGTAAATAAGTTTTAAGCAACTAGGTGATGATCTAGTAAATCAAAATTGAAATCCATTCTCACAAACTCATTGACAAAATTCTAAAACTCATAAAATGAAAACAAACTTTCAGCCACCACTCACCAATGACAGAACATGATGTCATTTGAATAGCCAACCATTCCAATGAACTAACAGACTTTTGGTCCCCCAGCTTGAACAGTACTGGTTCCCAGTGCAACCATGTTATTGCCAGTGGTGGTGCGCTAAACGAGAGACAGTGTTCTCTAAAAAGTAATGAGTCGACTATGTCCAATGTGTATCTTAAGACAGTATAAGAATTGCTTGTGCTCTATAAAATGTAATGGCTTTCTGGAATCCTCTGTCAAATGAGGCAGGGTACAACTGAATAAATAATAATGTAAATTAGAAGGTAAAGTGATATTGAATCATATATTCTTAAAAGTGCAAAAAATTGACTGGTTCATTTATTATATAAAAGTTGTAACTTTCTACTGGTAGCCAAGGGGCCAGAAAAAGTCAATGCCATTTCCAAGCATGCTTCCCACAGTGGTAGTGAGATCAGCTCTCCTTCCCAGTTCCTGTCTCTCATGAATTCCTATCATGCAACCCGAAAGCTGGAAGGAAATCTATGGAATGTAAAGGGACATATTAGCATGTAAAGGCTGGTGCCTGCCCATCTGCAGATGAAAGGTCACAAAAAAGATATTTGCAACGAGGAACAGCAAGTTGTGACCACTCTCCAGATCTGTACCCGTCAGACAAAGGTTGACACCTTGTGACAGGTACATTCTGATTTCCATGTGTCTTGTGCAAAATCAGATATGCTCACAACAGCATGGCAGCCCAATGTCAAGTGCTTCACCTCTCAGCACGGAGACACTCAGAAACCCTGGCTTAAAAGTCCCTTGGATTCACCTCTTGAAGTGCACACCAGGCAGGGTAGCCAGACCCAGTGAGGGTTCTGTTCTGCCTTGTCAGACAACAGGCTGGAGGAGTCATGCATGGTGACACTCCCCGTCCCCAGGCTCTGCACTGCTGTACCTCTCAGTCCTGGCCCAGGAAGGTGGAACCTGCCAGAGGGATAGTGAGTGTGCCTTTTGGTCCTTTTGCTGTTCCTGTGGTGTTCTGTGGTCTGCGAGGGAGGAGGGTGCGTGATTTCTGAGAGAGAATGAAGATTTCATGCAGAGTAGGGACTCAAAATCTTAACTCTAACTAGATTGTTCCTTGGGGACCAGGAACTTCCACAAGAGAAAGAACATTGAGAAAAAAAAAATTTTTTTCTGGAATTCTTTAAACCAGAAGATAGTTCTTGGAGGACACTTAGAATTGCTTTAGGTGGAAACCCGAGACAGATGTCAGTTCTTCCAGGTCCAGAAACTACTCCTGAAGGGAAGGAAGGTGCTTTTGCCCCCTTACATGTGACCCTGGGCCTTTAGAAAGGTTTCCCGAATCACCTTTGATGTGCAACCAAGGGGCTGACATCTAACTTTCAGAAGGCAGATACTTTCTTCTAGAGAAGGCTTTGTGGGGATTCATGCCCAATCTTTTCTGACCTTCCTTGTTACCACGAACAGGTATGAGATATCCCCAGAAGACAGTGCAGTTTTAGGTTTCTGAAACTGAGATGCTAGCTGTTCTCTTAGCAGGGAGCCAAACAGTGTGCTTAGGAGACAGGAACCACTTTGATTCTTTAGGATGAGAGCTGATTTATGAGCTAGTTCTATGCAATGTGTCCTTATTCTAAGGATGTCATAGATAGTGTTATTAATTTATGTTTTTTTAATTTTGAGGACCTAGTGAATTCAACCCACTTTCCTTCCCTTCATTTCTTTCTTTTCTTTTCCTCTTTTCCTTTTTCAAATCAATGCTAGAAAGCTCAGAACCCCACTTTGTGGCCTACTGGACCCAAAGGCATTCACCAGGAGGACACACATTCTCCTTGGCTCCATTTCAGACTCCTTTTGTTCTTTGGTGGAATTTTACAGAATCTGGATAGCTAACTTTGGTCCTTTCTGGAAGAAGGCTGATATGAAATTAGTAAACAAGCTTCTTCACTCAAACCTTGAGACAAGAACAGAGACTTTTAGTAATTGACCCCGAGGACCAGGCTAGAACAGAATACGAACTGTTAGACTCACAGGAAAAGGTCAAAGGGCCTGATTTATGATGTGAAAGGCTAGGCCTGGTGAGCAGCTGACCCACTGATTTGGAAACACTTATTTTTCTGGTAAAAGGTAGAAAGAGCCTGGACTTCGATGTTGGAAAGACTTCTGTTGGATTTCCACTTGTTAGGTGAACTTCAGAGGGCCACGGAGTCTCACTGTGACTTCACTTTTCTCAAAAGTAAAATGGGAATAATAACACATATCTGGTTGCTATTAGTGTTAAACCAAAACTTCTCCGTAGCACCCGAAGTGTTGGTTCACCGTTCCCCAATCTCTCCTGTGAGGTTGGGGTAAATGTACTCTAAACGCCCCGCTTTTTCAACTCTCTGGGAAGATAAGGACATTCGCGCCTGCTTCTGAGACAATCCTGGCACCCTGGGCCTCATGCGGAAATCCAGCTCGTGTTCGAGCCTGTTTAAGGGGCTTTTGCTTTCATCTTCAGGGGCCACATGCCAGTGGCTGCTTTTAATGAAACCAAATCCTCCTTAGTTCTGTGTGATTTGGGGATTTGCTTCCCCAGCTTGGGTAGCAATCGGATACATTCTGTTTTCTTTATTTTCCAAGTGACCCCAGAACACTTTGTGATTCTAAAACTGACCTACTGGGAGAAACAAAATAAACTCTTCCATTCCAGTTTTTTCCTCTGAATGTATTTGGGAATGGTCTGACTTTATAGACCTATCATCAGGCTTGCTGGCTGCAGAGTGGTAATAACTAACCTAAATACAGGTATTGGTTACATATTCTGGGAAGGGCCTGCGACTTGTCCTGAACATTGAATCCCTCTTCAGTCACTGAGGGCTCAGGAACCAGACGTGGAAATAGAGAAAATAATGGGACAGATCTCCAGGTAAACATAATTATTAAATCTCTTTGCCCCCAGGGTTTGTAGATCCTGTTTTCAGTCCTCATTGATAAGCTTGTAATCTCCTCAGAAACCGGATGTCAGAATAACACAAACATCCCTTGATTGGGTGCTTCTCCGGAATTGTTCTGCAGAGGAGATGGTTTATAATGAGGAAAGGCGAGTCTCCTGTATCGTGTCTAGCTTTTGATGCTTCTCTTTTTCTCTCTGCTTTTCTCTTTGGGCCCCTGCAGTTGAAAGGTGTCCCCTGGCCTCACAGGAGAAGCCCACAGTCTGTGACCCTCCCACCTGACACCCATTATCTGTAATTCAGTTTGACCACAAGTCACTTGGGTCCCACTTTTTCTCTGTAGACCCTGGGGCCACAGTCTTTCCTATTTGTGGCATTGACTTATACAAAACCTGTTTTAGTCAAAGATCTTGTAGGCAGTGTCTCTGTGGCCAAGACTCTGGCCTGACTCTTCTCGTTACTAGCTGTGTGACTTTGAGCAAATCACTCACCTTCCCCATGGCTCAGCTTTCTTGTTTATGAAATGGGAATAGTAAAAGCATCTGTTTCTTCTTCACCCAAGGATTGGATAAGGTAATGCAGGTAGTGGGCTTAGCATTAACCACTGACAACACTTTTGCCATGCTGGTTTTTCCACCTGGCAGACACCAGTGGATGGACTGTTGAATATTCAAGGAAGAGATGAGCATTAAAATCAATTCATCCAAGAGCTTAAAGGGGGTGGGGGGTAGGGCGGCAAGAAGGATGGTAGAGTGAAGCAGACATTATTACCTCATGTACATATATGACTGCATGACCTATGTGATCCTACAACATACACAATCAGAAAAATGAGAAATTACACTCATAAATTATGTATGATTTATCAAATGTATAAATGCATTCTGTCATGTACAACTAATTAGAACAAATAAAAAAAAATGTCAAAATCTTGGCAAATATGTTCTCAAAAGGAATACAAAATCTTCAGGGAGAAGGTGAATGGAGGAAGGTCCCACTCTGAGGATAGGGCCTCTGTTTCATCTGGACATTTCTCACGTTGAATTCATCAATTCTGGTCTCCTGGGCTTACCTATGGCCACTCCTCAGGTCAGTAAACTTTCATCCTACTCTACATTTCAAAGATATGCTGGGCTAATCTTCCAAAATCCTACTTGAACCCTGCTGTTAGCCCTTTCTTCAGATCCACCCATTGTTGCTGAGGGCCAGTTCCACCTCCTTTACTCCTCTGTAGACAAACTGGTCTACTGGACTGGTCTACCCTGCTCATCTCCACTTCTGTGCTTAGCTCTGTGTTATCTATTCCTGTCACCTGGAGGGCCTGGCCTGGGTATCTAGATCAACAAATCCACACATCCCCAACTCAGGCCCTACCTCTTATGTGAAGCCTTCCCTGACTGTACCAGCTCTTTGCTCTCTTTCTTTCTTTTCTGCCACTGTTACCGCAAGCTGTCATTAATTTGGTGCAATCTGGGTTCTCTCTAAATTCATGAGACCAAACCACAGATACAACTTCAGCAATGTGTAATCACCCAACCCATTTTTCTTCTCTACTTAGGCCTCCTCCACACCCTTTCCCTCCTCCTTCTCCTTTACTAGCTACTTGGTCTCAGGTGTCCCAGAGAGGACAAAAGCAATGGTACTGCTCTGCGTAGTCTCCTGGGTCTCCAGCTGTATCCTTTGCCTTCCCTGACAGAGGCCAGCCTGCCCCCGTGCTCCAGACCTCAGCGCTGAGGCCTGCTCCAGAGCTGCACCACCGATTTCCCTCTGTTTATGGATCATTTTTATTAGCACACAAACATACTCTTGAAACGTACCACTTAAAATAATGCTGCCTCTTGAAGATGCTCCTTCCATCAATTTCTCTGCTTTCTTTGCTGGTAAATCAAGAAAAATCTGTCTCTAATGACTGTTTATACTTCTTTACTGCACTTTAATCCTCCACCCACCTCAATTGGGCCCCAACCTATTAAACCCAAACTGCTCTTTTCAAGTTCACCATTGACCTCAATATTGCTTCTCTGTATTCATCTTACTCAACTTCTTGCAAAAATTGCAGACATTGGTCATGCTCTCTCTTTGGAATACCTTCATCTCTGGGCTTTCATGCTACCTCATCCTCTTGGTTTTCTTTCACCTGTTGTCCACTTCTTCCTGAAATCCTTTGCTGTTTTTTTCTACTTTTATGGTACATTAGTCAGGGTTCTCTAGAGAAACAGAGCCAACAAGACATACACCTGTGTGTATTCAAGAGAAGACTTATTATGGGAATTGACCTACGCAAGTATGAGGACTGAGAAGCCCATGATATGTCATCTTAAAGCCAGAGAACCAGGGATGTCAGTGGCATAGCTAATTCCCAGTCCAAAGGTCTGAGAATCAGGGAGCTGATGGTATAATTCTTGGTCTGAGGTCAAAGGCCTGAAAATTTGGGGAACTACTTGCTCAAGTCCCAGATTATGAAGGCCAGGGAAGAGAATCTTTAGAATTCTGATGTCTGAAAAGGGCAAGGGCTTATGAATAAATGGATGTCTCAGAAGAGAGATAGATAGATAGATGAACATATCTATCATTTCTCTACCTTTTTGTTCTATCTGGGCCCTTAGGCAATTGGATGGTGCCCTCCCATATTGAGTGATGATTGATCTTCCTTATCTAGTCCAGCGATTCAAATGACAATGTCTTCCGAAAACATCATCACAGGCATACCGGATATATGCCTTTCCAGCTCTCTGGGCATCCCTTAACCCAGTCAAGTTGACAGCTAAAAGTAACCATCATGGATAAGAATATTAGAATGCACCAGGATTGCTTTTCCTAATCCATACCCTGTTTCTAGGTGATTCCATCTAGGCAAGCAGCTTTAACTATAACACTGATGACTTAAAATTTTATATCTCTAGTCTTAAATTCTCCCTTCAATCCTCTGTTCTTCTTTCTGATGATGACTTGACATGCCCACTTGGTTAATAGGTATCTCAAGTCTTACTTCACTTCTGCCTTCAAAGCTGAACTGAGTCGGAGCTCTCCTTGTCATTCTCCCTGCTACCACCTCATTCCCACCGTGGTCTCCTAACATTTATTCCTGCTTCTATCCTTGCTTCCACACAGGTCCCAGAGTGAGATTTTAGAACTATAAATCAGATCATGCATCTTCCTTGGCTCCAGTCCTCCAACAGTTTCCCTGCACTTTGCTACCAGGCCAGGGAGCAATTCTAAGACCTGCTTGCTGCTCTCCTGAGCTCATTGTCCTCAAGTATGCTGTGTTCTGGGACCTTGGCACTTGCAGTGTCCTCTTCTGGGAATGCTCTTCCAGATCTAGACTGGCATTACTTCCCTGCCATAGTTTTTGGTGTTTCTTTGTTTTATTGTTCCTTCTGTGGAGAAGGGAGGTCACTTTTCATAATACCCCTTAGTCATCATCATGGCATGTGCCACTCCCTGGTGCTCATTGCTTATTTTCTTCTTCATGGACTTTCTCCTCCATTGGAAAGTGACCACTTTGAGGAGAGAGACTTTTCAGACTAATAATTTCTCCCCCAGGAGAATCACCTCCTTTTATCATTTCTTTACTTGCTACCCTTTAAAGTCACTCATTTGCCAAACACGTTTTGAGCCCTATTGTGTGCTAGGTTCTTTCCTGGGTTCTGGGATCTGGATATAAGCCCTGACAAGATTTCTGTTACCTTGGAATTTAGAATCAAGTGGGAAAGAAACGGTGTATCAGTAAACAAATGAACGAACAAAGTAATTTCAGATAGTGATAAATTCTATGAAAGAATAAATTTGTCACTGTGATGGTGGGGAGGTCAGATGCAGGACAACGTTACAGGAGTTAAGGAAGGTCTCTTTGAGGCTGTGACTTTAGGCTTAACCTTGAATGGGAACCATGGGAAAGAAGCCATGGGAAAATCATGGGGAGAAGTTTGACTTCACTCCTCCTTAACAAGGATGCCAAATTTCAGCTGAAGATCGGATGAAGGGTTGATAAGAATCCTACCCACAATGTGTATTGTCTGAACCCTGAATTGGAATACTGTCCTCTGTGGACTGAATTGTGTCCCCCTAGAAATTCACATGTTGAAGTCTTAATCCCAGTACCTTGGAATGTAACTGTATTGGGAAATAGGGTTTTCAAAGAGGTACTAAAGTAAAAATTAAGCCATTAAATCAGATGGTTGGTGTTCTTTTAAGAAGAGGAGATGGAGTTAGAGACACAGAGAGGAAAGACCACATGAATTCACAAGAGAAAACAACCATTTTTAAGCTAAGAAAAGGGCCTAAAAAGAGAGTTCAACCTTGCCAATACCTTGTTTGTGGGCTTCTAGCCTCCAGAATTGTGAGGATATTCATTTCTGTTGTTGAAGCCATCCAGTCTATGATATTTTGTTATGGCAGCCCTAGCAAACTAAAACAGTGTCAGAAGAAGGAAATATTTGAAATTGAGACAATTTCAGAGAATCCAAACTAAATGGTCACCATCCAGTCAAGTTGATGGTTCATGCCAGGACTTCAACTCTTACCTTGACTTCAGGACGGCAACCTTCCCTTCCCCAGGCTATTACTGACTATATTCCTATTGACACAGAGCATCTGTGAGGCAGCAGCTACCTCTGCTCACCAGTATTCTCCTTGGGATTTGAACCACCGACCTCACCATTAGGAGTGAGTCAGATGATAGAGGAGCATTCTTACCTGCATGCCCAGACTGTCAAGGTATAATTAGCTGTGAGTTACAATAATGATGACGATGATGTGAGGTGCTCAAGGGCCTTTGGAATTTGAGACCTATAAAAGTACAACTTATTATTATTATTATTATCATCATTACTATAATCCGGTACAGATACCTGGATAAAAAACCATTTCTCACTAGTGTAATAATATAAGATCATAAAAGTATCTAAAAAATCTTTATTTTTCTCCATTTAGAAATCTAACCAGTGGAGTCATTATCATAATAATTAAAGCATCTTAAAAATTCTGTTCAAGACCTGCGTGAAGGTTCACACTGCCCTGTTTTCAAGGTACATGTTCTCACTGGCTCCTATTAAATGTCTTATGAGGACTGGGCCTTTGGCACTTTGTCTTGGAGACAAGACATTGGAGACATCTGTTTTGGAAAAAGGAAATCATCTATAAAATATAATCTGCCTATAATGGTACACCTACCAACAATGAGCAAGTTCCAGAAGATGTGGGATTTGGGCCATATATGCTATACCTAGAGAACATGCTGTATGAATAAGGAAAATTTTATTACTTAGAAAATGTAGTAAAATTTGAAGCCAATTTGAAGGGCGTGTGTAACAGGTGGGGCAGATGTTCTAAGTGGCCATGAAGCTGTTTGGAAGCTGTCTTCCTAGGGGCAAGGAGATCCTGAAACCCTGAGATTTTCTTTTCTTTTCTTTTCTTTTCTTTCTTTCATCTCTTCTTTTTTCCTTTCCTACCACCTTTCTTTCTCTTTGTTCCCTCTTCTCCCCTCCCCCACTTTAACTGATTTACAAGGGTTTAAAGAAATCTAGAAGTAACATCTCTCCATAAGCATCCTTCAATCTGGCTTCCTGCCCCAGGGTTGGGAACTGAGGAAAGCAAACCACCAAACTAAAAAATGAAGCAAAGCTGTCCTTCTCCTCTCCTCCCCCTGTCTTCTCTTTTCTTCAGCCCTATTGGGCTTTGTTTTTTCCACAAGCCAAAGAAGAAATAGAACAAAACAGATTGCAGAGGAATCTTTCAGAGCTTAAAGCAGATTCTGAGGAAGTATGGCAATTCTGAAAAGTCTTAATTAATATCCAACTGGTGGTTTCAGTACCCAGGGACTTGTGAAGAGTGTGAACTAGAAATGGAGTAGTTCAGTTACAAAACGCTCCAAGAGCCTCAGGGACAGCGTAGAGACAAGTCACACACGCATACATCTAGAGAAAGCAAGTAATGAAGGCTATTGGTTTGGCCAATGGGGAGGGGAAATGGAAGTCTGTTCACTGTCAAGCTTTATCGAAACTTTCTTTCATTTCTCCAATCTTCAGTGTTCCCATCTATAATGCAGGCTTAACATGTCTGTTATGTCTGTACAATTAACAAATCAATAAGAAATAAGTACTACCCCATCTTCTTAATATTCCATTAAACCAATCCTGAAAACCTGAAAAGCAACTAAAAACTCACTGAAACCAGCTAGGCAAGTGAACTGGATGAGAGAACAAATTTACGGATGGAGATTTACTGTAATATAGAACCTAAGACCTGTTTGGTTCAACGTTTTTCCCATTGATGACAAATGGGTTGGTATATAGACATGTGAGCCTTGGCCCACAAACTTCCCTGAGTGTCTCCTTTTCCCAAGTTTAATCTCCTTTGCCTCTGGTTTCTGAAGTCTGCATCAGCAGGCCCCACCTTCCCTCTCTAACATGACTGCTCACCACTCCCTAATATGCATCTTCAACTTGAGTCAGGACAATGTTTTCTCCCCAAGTCCTCTTTAGTCCTCTTATGTTCCCATTTCTACACTCTTGTTCATGTTGTTTGTTTTTCCTGAAATCAGCACAATGTCCCCATCAGTGTCTCTAACCATTCATTCATTCTTGACTTCAGGAAGTGTGTCAGATATTGTACAAGTTTCCTTGGGCCCATGAAAGACTTAGGCAGAGTCATTCTGTTCTTGACTCCAGAGACTTTTTTTGTCTAGAGGAGTAGGATGGGGAATAAATACTCATCTAACACTAAAACATGTCAACAAGTGCTGTGATAATGGAGCCTGCATGTCTGTATTCTGGTCTCATCACCCTGCCAAGTCCCTTCCTGTCATTACTGGGACAGTCAATGGTTTCCTGTGTTGTCACACCCAAATCTGGTCAGTTAATGTGGTATCTACTCTTTATTCCTCCTTTTGCTCTGGCTTTGTTATGGCCATCGGGTGGGCTTTAACCTCTGGGCTTTTCTGCCCCTGCTGGTGGGCACTATCCTTCTCTAGGTGCTTTTTCTGGTCCTGTCTCCTTTGACCATATCTGCTGTCTCAAATATAGACTTCTTATGTGCAGATGTCACACTAAATACACTGATAGAGGGACCCCAAAAGCTGTCTCCCAACATTTTGTAGAGGTTTAAAAAGGAGTAGAGTTATTGGGCTTTGCTCAAAAGTCCATTGAGGACTAGGTTAGGATATCCCACCTTGCTTGGCAACTCCTCCTCCAGTGAAGACTCCATCTTCCTTCAGGAAAAGTTCTGCCCAGGAAGCTCCTACCCCACTTACTCATCAGACATCTTCAAACAAATCTTATTCCCACCAGTGGACTCAGCCTGGGCATGGTTCAAATCTCCTGTTTACTTTTGTTATGTTTTAAGTACCATACAGAGTAAAACCATTTCAGGCAAGAATGGAGGGAAATATAAGAGGGGTGAAGATTTAGAAGAAAGATTCATTAGATGGTAGAGGGGGAACATCTACTTGGGCAGAAGGAGCACATGCCCTAAGCCACCAAGTTCTGGAAGACCATGAGATAAAGCAGCCTATGGCTGAGGCATAGGCTGAGTTTTAGGAAAAGGAAGGAACTGAGGGTCAGTGGTTAGGTTGAAATCAGAACTTTAAGGCAATTTGATGATGACACAAAGCATTTGGACTTTGCAGTGGGGGCCACACAGACAGTCAATACATGTTCTTTGGATTTAAAATGCTTTATTTTATGCCTTGATTCAGGTTTTATTACACATCCAAATTCTTTCTTGGTGTAAGTTCCTTCTTTTATATATGTTTCTTTGAACATGTGAGCTTAATTTTTCTAACTCTTAAGTAGTAATAACCTATAGAGGAAAAGTGAACTTTTCTTAATATACTATGGTGTACCTGGATTTCTGAATGAAAGAAGAGACTCTCCTCATCCCTAAATTTTAAAATTTTGTAGGAAAATGATCAAAATCAGAAAATTAACCATGGGTGGTAATACCTTAGAAACTGAATAATTTCCAAGTTCTCCCAAGTGGCATGACTGGTACTCTTTATCTTCATCTTGATGGTACCCATGCATTTGACTCATCTCCATATGTCTGACCACACAAAAGAAGAGGGATAGCTTAGTCAGGTGCCAGAATGCAGTAGTCATCTCAGTACTTCCTCCATTCATTAGTGATGATATTCTTGAGGGTAGGAGGTCAGGCCATTCACTTCTTTTGTTACTTCAAAAATGAGCCAACATAATGCTCTGTACCTTGTGGGTGCTCAGAAAAGACTCACTGAAACCAGGGAGGTTAATGGTGGGACAAAGGAGTGAGCTGGAATACTGAAAAATGCAGGAGCTTTAGAGTCAATGAGGTCCAGATATGAAGTACTTCACTGGCTACTGGCCGTGTGGTCTTGAGAAGTGAATAAGTCTCTCTTAATGTCCTTAACTGTGAAGTGGATGTCATAATATCTGCCATATAGACCTTATAGGAGTGTTTAATTGGATAACCTGTGAGCCACGTGTAGCACATAGTAAGTAAGCACCAGACTGCTTAAAAATCAACAACAAACAAAATCAGAAATGCCACCATGAGGCATAGAAATGAGAACAGTGACCCTATCATCCCCTCTCAAAAAAATGCTACCTATGTCAGCTATAAAAGAGAATCTAGACAATTGTGACTTATTCAGCACTCTGTCTTGTTTCTGTGTGTTGCACAGAGCAATTTCTTCTTCCACCTTTCCCCTCAGTACTGAGTAATCCCATTGGACTCTACCACGCCCTTGTGTCCAAATTAGGGAACACTCTTCCATCCCAGTCCGGGCACATTCCTGCACTTCTTTTGAGAATGCTGACCTGTTAGGGAGGGCAACAGGCACCCCTGATTATACCTGCCCAAATAGTGCCAGTCATTTCTGTCTGACGTCTCTTCCTTCACATGAAAACCAGATCTGCTTATTGACCCTTTCCATGTTTGTGGGAGGGGAAGGTGAGGCCTGGGAAGAATGATAGGAACCATCCTGGGACTTACTGGTCCCTCATGAGATGAACTGGTATTAGGATTTGTAATTTTTCTGTCCTGATTCTGGACTGATTGTATAAATTTGCTCCTTAAATAGAAGTGAAGGGGCCTGTACTAAAATGCAACTCAGTTCTAGAATCTGGGATTCAGGTCTTAGGACTTCTGTGGCCAGTTCTTCCACTTTCTATCATTGCTCCATACCCTTAAGAGACTGGGGCTCCAGCTGTCCCAGAGTACCTGTCCTAGCTGAAGGCCTAAAACAAGCTCATTCAGACTGAGGAGTTTGTGATTTAATGCTTTCTTCTTGCCAGAGGGCATTACAGCCACCTGAATTTCATTTTCACAAATATTTGTCAAACTTCTATGTTACTCAAGTTGGGTGCTGGATATATAAAGATAGGAACAAGGCAGAAGGTTCTGACACTGTTATCCAAGAATCTAGTGGGAGAAAATGAGTCTATGAAAATAATTTCAAAACTATGCTTTAAAAGTGTGTGTGTGTGTGTGTGTGTGTGTGTGTGTGTGTGTGTGTGTGTCTATAGCTGTGCACATGCATGCTTTAAAAGAGAAAAAAAAGACCCTGATTTTGAGTTTTGAAAGTCCTAGGGAAAAATTCTGATATATGACAAGTAGAATTATATCTGTGAGAGCGGAAGCCTGGGAACTCTGACGGCAGAGACTGGGCCACCTCTTTCACCCTTTGTGGGAGCACTGGATATATTGGCAAGCCCAGTATTTCCCCATTCTGCACTGAGCTCATAAAAGCCAGTGTCTGCCTGCCTCCTCCCTCACCACACTGGTGGAGAAAGCTTCCTGAGGACACAAGTCACCTTCACAGGTGGGCAAGGAGCCATCTGCTGCTGCAACACCCACATGAACTCTTTTGGCTCATGCAGTACTGTGGCTTCTAGGTTGAGGGAGAGCTTGGGCAAGTTAGCACCTGAGTCCTTGTGGGCTCTGCTCCTACTCTGGAAAGGCATGTGACCTTTCAGAGCTTAGTTTCCTGTTCTTGAGCTAGATCACACCTACCTTAGCTGTGTTGATAAAAGTGGGCTTGTGAAGGTGAGAGCAATTGGAAAAATAACACTAGTGCCCTATAACATTTTATTAATAAGGGATCAAAAAGTATTTATTGAGTGTCTGCTGTGCATCCAGAATGTCCATCCAAGACACTCACTAGAGCCCATTCATCCCAGAGATTCCTAATAACAAAGTGTTTATTGTAACCCATCCGGTGCAGAGAATTGGTGGCCTCAGTTCTATCACTAATCTGATGTGTGGTCTTGAGCAGTGTTCTTCATTTTTTGAGTCTCAGTTTTCTGATCTGCAAAATAAGGTTTTTCACTGATCTGTCTTGATCCATCTTTCTCCTAGTTTAATTATTCCTTTCCTTCTGGTTGTTGTATTAGAACAGGCTTACTAAAACAATGCACATTAAAATAGAGGAGTCTATACTCTATTAAAATAGAGGAATCAACATAATGTGTTGATTCTTTGGGAACAGTTTTTTTTTTTCATTTTTTTTTTATTGTAAACAAATGGGATACATGTTGTTTCTCTGTTTGTACATGGCGTAAAGGCATTCCATTTGTGTAATCATAAATTTACATAGAGTAATGTTGTTTGATCCATTCTGTTATTTTTTCCCTTCCCCCCACCCCTCCCACCCTTCTTTACCCTCTATACAGTACTTCCTTCCTCCATACTTGCCCCCCTCCCTAACCCTAACTCTAACCCTAACACTAACCCTTCCCTCCCCCCCATTATGTGTCATCCTCCACTTATTAGCGATATCATTCGTCCTTTGGCTTTTTGAGATTGGCTTATCTCACTTAGCATGATATTCTCCAATTTCATCCATTTGCCTGCAAATGCCATAATTTTATCATTCTTTATGGCTGAGTAATATTCCATTGTATATATATACCAAAGTTTCTTTATCCACTCATCAATTGAAGGGCATCTAGGTTGGTTCCACAGTCTGGCTATTGTGAATTGAGCAGCTAGGAACATTGATGTGGCTGTGTCTCTGTAGTATGCTGATTTTAAGTCCTTTGGGTATAGGCCAAGGAGTGGGATAGCTGGGTCAAATGGCGGGTCCATTCCAAGTTTTCTAAGGAATCTCCACACTGCTTTCCAGAGTGGCTGCACTAATTTGCAGCCCCACCAGCAATGTATGAGTGTACCTTTCTCCCCACATCCTCGCCAACACCTGTTGTTGCTCGTATTCTTGATAATCGCCATTCTAATTGGGGTGAGATGGAATCTTAGGGTGGTTTTGATTTGCATTTCTCTTATTACTAGAGATGTTGAACATTTTTCCATATGTTTGTTGATTGCTTGTAGATCTTCTTCTGTGAAGTGTCTATTCATTTCCTTAGCCCATTTGTCGACTGGATTATTTGAATTCTTGGAGTAAAGTTTTTTGAGTTCTTTATAGATTCTGGAGATTAGTGCTCTATCTGAAGTATGATTGGCAAAGATATTCTCCCACTCTGTAGGCTCTTTCTTCGCATTGCTGATAGTTTCCTTTGCTGAGAGAAAGCTTTTTAGTTTCAATCTATCCCAGTGGTTGATTCTAGCTTTTATTTCTTGTGCTATGGGAGTCCTGTTAGGGAAGTCTGAACCTAGACCAACAAGGTGAAGATTTGGACCTACTTTTTCTTCTATAATCTGCAGGGTCTCTGGTCTGATTCCAAGGTCCTTAATCCATTTTGAGTGTAGTTTCGTGCATGGTGAGAGATATGGGTTTAGTTTCATTCTGTTGCATATGGATTTCCAATTCTCCCAGCACCATTTGTTGAAGAGGCTATCTTTTCTCCATTGCATATTTTTGGCCCCTTTGTCTAGTATGAGAAAATTGTATTTATTTGGGTTTGTGTCCGTGTCCTCTATTCTATACCATTGATCTACCTTTCTATTTTGGTACCAATACCATGCCGTTTTTGTTACTATTGCTTTGTAGTAGAGTTGAAAATCTGGTATTGCAATACCCCCTGTTTCACTCTTCCTGCTAAGGATTGCTTTAGCTATTCTGGGTTTCTTATTCTTCCAGATGAATTTCATAATTGCTTGCTCTATTTCTGTAAGGTACATCATTGGGATTTTAATTGGAATTGCATTGAATTTGTATAGCACTTTAGGTAGTATGGCCATTTTGACAATATTAATTCTTCCTATCCAAGAACATGGAAGATCTTTCCATCTTCTAAGGTGTTCTTTAATTTCTTTCTTTAGTGTTGTATAGTTCTCATTGTAGAGGTCTTTCACCTCTTTTGTGAGATTGATTCCCAAGTATTTTATTTTTTTCGAGGCTATTGTGAATGGGGTAGTTTTCCTAATTTCTCTTTCTGAAGATTCATCACTTATGTATAAAAATGCGTTGGATTTATGGGCATTGATCTTGTAACCTGCTACTTTACTGAATTCACTTATGAGTTCTAAGAGTTTTCTGGTGGAATTTCCAGGTTCCTCTAAATATATAATCATGTCATCAGCAAACAGGGATAGTTTGAGTTCTTCTTTTCCAATTCGTATCCCTTTAATTTCTTTGGTTTGTCTAATTGCTCTGGCCAGAGTCTCAAGAACGATGTTGAATAGAAGTGGTGAAAGAGGGCATCCCTGCCTTGTTCCAGTTTTTAGGGGGAATGCTTTCAGTTTTTCACCATTTAGAATGATATTAGCCATGGGCTTAACATAAATGACCTTTACAATGTTAAGGAATGTTCCCACTATCCCTATTTTTTCTAGTGTTTTGAGCATGAAGGGGTGCTGTATTTTATCAAATGCTTTTTCTGCATCTATTGAAATAATCATGTGATTCTTGACTTTAAGTCTATTAATGTGGTGAATTACATTTATTGATTTCCTGATGTTGAACCAACCTTGCATCCCTGGGATGAAACCCACTTGATCATGGTGCACTATCTTTTTAATATGTTTTTGTATGCAATTTGCTAAAATTTTGTTGAGAATTTTTGCATCGATGTTCATTAAGGATATTGGTCTGAAATTTTCTTTCCTTGATGAGTCTCTGTCTGGTTTAGGTATCAGGGTGATATTGGCTTCATAGAATGAGTTTGGGAGGGTTCCCTCCTCTTCTATTTTATGGAGTACTTTGAGAAGTATTGGAATGAGCTCTTCTTTCAAGGTTTTGTAGAACTCGGCTGAGAACCCATCTGGTCCCGGACTTTTCTTTGTTGGTAGGCTTTTGATGACTTCTTCTATTTCAGTACTTGAAATTGGTCTATTTAAATTGTTTATGTCCTCCTCGTTCAGTTTAGGCAATTCATATGTCTCTAGAAACCTGTTGATGCCTTCAAAATTTTCTATTTTGTTGGAGTATAGATTTTCAAAATAGCTTCTAATTATGTTTTGTATTTCAATCCTGTCTGTTGTGATATTTCCTTGTTCATTCCGAATTTTAGTGATTTGGGTTTTCTCTCGTCTTCTCTTTGTTAGTGTGGCTAAAGGTTTATCAATTTTGTTTATTTTTTCGAAGAACCAACTATTTATTTTGTCAATTTTTTGTATTGTTTCTTTTGTTTCAATTTCATTGATTTCAGCTCTGAGTTTAACTATTTCCTGTCTTCTACTACTTTTGGTGCTGTTCTGTTCTTCTTTTTCTAGGGCTTTGAGCTGTAGTGTTAGGTCGTTTATTTGTTGAGTTTTACTTCTTTTATTAAATGCGCTCCATGAAATAAATTTCCCTCTAAGTACTGCTTTCATAGTGTCCCAGAGATTTTGATATGATGTTTCTTTGTTCTCATTTACCTCTAAGAATTTTTTAATTTCCTTCCTAATATCTTCTGTTATCCATTCATCATATAATAGCATATTGTTTAATCTCCAGATGTTGGAATAGTTTCTGTGTTTTACTCTTTCATTTATTTCTAACTTCAATCCATTATGATCTGATAGAATACATGGTAGTGTCTCTATCTTCTTGTATTTGCTAACATTAGCTTTGTGGCATAATATATGGTCTATTTTAGAGAAGGATCCATGTGCTGCTGAGAAGAAAGTGTATTCGCTCTTGGTTGGATGGTATATTCTATAAATGTCCGTTAAGTCTAAATTATTGATTGTGTTATTGAGATCTATGGTTTCTTTGTTCAATTTTTGTCTGGAAGATCTGTCCAGTGGTGAGAGAGGCGTGTTAAAATCACCTAGTATTATTGTGTTATGGTCTATTTGGTTTCTGAAATTGAGAAGGATTTGTTTGACATACATGGATGAGCCACTGTTTGGGGCATAGATGTTTATGATTATTATATCTTGCTGATTTATGCTTCCCTTAAGCAGTATGAAATGACCTTCTTTATCCCTTCTGACTAACTTTGGCTTGAAGTCCACATTATCTGAAATGAGGATGGATACTCCAGCTTTTTTGCTGAGTCCATGTGCATGGTATGTTTTTCCCCATCCTTTCACCTTTAGTCTATGGGTATCTTTTTCTATGAGGTGAGTCTCTTGAAGGCAACATATTGTTGGATCTTTCTTTTTAACCCAATCTGCCAGTCTATGTCTTTTGATTGATGAATTCAGGCCATTAACATTCAGGGTTATTATAGAGATATGATTTGGTTTCCCGGTCATTTGGTTCATTTTTTAAATTTTATTTATTTATTTGTTTGACACAACTTGTTTCCTCCTTTATTTGACAATTCCTTTAGGATAATTCCTCCCTTTGCTGATTTGCTTCTTTGTTTTTCATCTCTTCCTCATGGAATATTTTGCTGAGAATGTTCTGTAATGCTGGCTTTCTTTTTGTAAATTCTTTTAGCTTTTGTTTATCATGGAAGGATTTTATTTCATCGTCAAATTTGAAGGTAAGTTTTGCTGGGTATAAGATTCTTGGTTGGCATCCATTTTCTTTCAGGGCTTGAAAAATGTTGTTCCAGGCCCTTCTAGCTTTTAGGGTCTGGATTGAAAAATCTGCTGATATGCGTATTGGTTTTCCCCTGAATGTAATTTGGTTCTTTTCTCTCACAGCCTTTAAAATTCTGTCTTTATTTTGTATGTTTGGTATTTTCATTATAATGTGCCTTGGTGTGGGTCTGTTGTAATTTTGTGTATTTGGAGTCCTATAAGCCTCTTGAACTTGATTTTCCATTTCATTCTTCAGATTTGGGAAATTTTCTGATATTATTTCATTGAATAGGTTGTTCATTCCTTTGGCTTGTTTCTCTAGGCCTTCCTCAATCCCAATAATTCTTAAATTTGGCCTTTTCATGATATCCCATAGTTCTTGTAGATTCTGTTCATGATTTCTTACCATCTTCTCTGTTTGTTCAACTTTGTTTTCAAGGTTAAATATTTTGTCTTCAATGTCTGAGGTTCTGTCTTCCAGGTGTTCTATCCTATTGGATATGCTTTCTATGGAGTTCTTAATTTGGTTTATTGTTTCCTTCATGTCAAGGATTTGTGTTTGGTTTTTTTTCAATATCTCTAACTCTTTATTGAAATGATCTTTTGCTTCCTGTATTTGCTCTTTTAACTGTCGATTGGTGCGATCAATCAATGCTTGCATTTGCTCTTTCATCTCATCATTCAGTGCGTGCATTTGCTCTTTCATCTCATCGTTTGCTTCTCTAATCATTTTAATTATGTACATTCTGAACTCCTTTTCTGTCATTTCTTCTGCCATGCTGTCACTGGGTTTTATTGATGTAACATCTAGATTTGTTTGCAGCATTTTCTTTCCTTGTTTTCTCATATTGTTCAGGTATCAGAGGACCGGTGAGATATTGCAGATTTCCTCTATTGACTTACAATGTCCCTGAAGATTTCTATATATATCCCCCCTTAGCCTTCAGTAGGCTGAAGTCTTGGAGGAAGTTGATAATGCGGTGCTCCACAAGGAAGCTGCCTCTCTAGGAGTGGTGGCCTTCAGGTGGGGTATAATCCCTGCTAGTGGGCAGAGGTGCCTCCACTTGTTGACCAATGGTCATCCAAAGGGGACCTAGGCTGTGGGCTGAGGCAAGGCCTGTTTGGGCCTGAGTCTCTGGTTTTACCGTCCTTGTGGGGAAACCTCACCCAGCAGGGAAGACTCACCCGGAGGGGAGGTCTCGCTGGTCAGTTCCCTGCTAGAGGTTCCCCTCAATTTACAGCTACCGCCTGGGCTGGGCCGCCTTCCTCTGCAAAGTTCCCAGGGGCCCGGCCCTACCTCCTGGGCCTGGGAGCCTCACCCTTCGCAGATGACTCTCTTTAGGCTGCCCTTCCTCAGAGAATCTGCCCGCAGGCCTGGAACCTTCGCTCCGCCCTAAGCCTGTCTCTGTGCGGCTCTTCCACCAAGAAGCCTCCTAGATCCTGGGACCCTGCTCTGCGCCTAATAGCCTGGCTATGCGGCCCCTCCTCTGAGCAGCCACCTGGGGCCCTGTACAATCGCTCTGAATCCCAGAGACCCGCCACACGCCTCTTCCTCCAGACAGCCGCCCAGTATTCCGGTGGGGTCACTAGGAGTCCAAGAAACTCACTGCGTGCCTCCACCTCCACCAACCACCCGTAGCCCTGGGCAATCAATCACTCCAAGTTGAAGTGACCCTCCCCGTTCCTCCTCCTTCTCCAGATAACCCCCGGGGTGTTCAGGAGCGGTCGCTCTGAGTGGCTCTGAGTCCACGTGACCCGCAGCACGGGTCCTCTGGGCAACCGTCCGGAGCTCTGGTGCGGCCACTCAAGACCAAGCGTCCCACCACGCTTCTCCTCCAGGCAGCCCCCCTGTGTTCAGGAGCTGTCCCTTTAAGTCCAAACAACTCACCACTTGCCTTCTCCTCTGAGCAGCCGCCTGGAGCGCTAATGCAGTCACTGCGAGTCCAAACGACCCACTGCGCTCCTCCTCCTCCTCCTCCTACTCCTCCGGGCAGGCCCCGGGGTTCAGAAGCGTCGTTCTGAGTCCAAACTGCTCGCCGCGCGGCTTCTCCTCTGGCAACTGCCTGTAGCTCTGGTGCAGTCACTCCGAATCCAAGTGGCCACACTCCTCCTCCTCCTCCTCAGGGCAGGCCCCGGTGTCCTGAGTCCACACAGCTCTCCTCGCCACTCTTCCCCTGGGCAGCCGACTGAGCCCCAGTGGCTGCTCCGAGTCCCAGCGCTGTGCCGAGCGGCCTCCTTTACGGCGCTCCCAGCTGTCCGAGTTCACTGCTCCAGCGGGGGGAGGGGCGTCTCGCCGGCAGCTCTATTTCACAAAGTTTCCTGCGTTCCGGGACCACGGTCCCATCCGGGATGCCTCCCCAGGGGGTGAGAGTCACCCGGCTGCTTTGAGTTGGTCCCAAGCGTCTCAATATCTCCTCTTTTGAATCCTGAGTCCCGGAGCAACATGAAATGCAGCCACCCTCTAGGCCGCCATCTTGAAACCTCCTCCTCTTTGGGAACAGTTTAACCCTTAAGGGTATGATACTCTAGCAGTTGAAATTCAGTATGAACAATAGACTGATTTGAATTATTTGGGAGCCTGGAGTCATAGGGTTGGCTTTGCTGCCGTTTTCTTTTTGAGGAAGGCCATTGAGGGTATCAGGCAGACAGAAAGCTACCCTAACGTGGCTAGGTTCTGACATTACTGCCCACTGATTGTTGGATTTTCTTAAAAGGAGGTCAATAACAAAAATCTTCAAGTCAGAGTCTAGAAATACCTTATATTTGTATTCACCTTTGTTCTTCAAAGAGTACTGTCATGGACATTAGCTCACTGACCCTCATAACAAGTCTATGAGTAGTGAAAACATTATAAATGCCACTTACTGTAAGAAAGAAAGAAGAGAGTGTCCAGAAAGATGAGTGATTAGCTTGACATCATGGAGTAAGAGTGGCACAGCTAGAACCAGAAGTCAGATGATGTCACTCCTGGTCTGGACCTCCCCACGCCACCTTCAGCCTGGGAGAAACAAGTGTGTCCCAGGGGATTCAATACAGTTGTGTATTGCTTAGAGTAAGGATGCTCACTCTTAAAAAGCTGTTCATTGTTATACTATAGGCGATCAATAAATAAAGTTGCCACAGTTGTGGTTGAGAAAAATTTTGGAGCAGACCCAATGGTGAGTGTGCTGGTTGCTCTGCTTTCCTTCTTGGTTTCTCTCTTCCATCTCTTGACTTTGCCTAAAGGTAAAGCAGAGGAAATTCTCGACTTATGGACCCACATTTATCAGCTTGATTCTCTAAAACTTTAGGCACATGATTTAGGTGGAGACATGACATTTCTTTTACAAAAAGGAAGTCCAATCAGCCAGCAAATGCATGTTGACCATTCATGAAACACACTTTGTCACCAAGACTGGTGCTACAAATATACAGAAAAGAGGGCTTTTTTCCCCCATAAGGAACTTAGAATCTTTTTGTGAAGACAAGGGATGTTCATGCTGATTTCAATGAATAGTGAATAGAAAACTATGCAAAACTATGCAGCATTAGTTACAAAATATGGAAACCAAGCCTGTATATAGTATATATAAAACACATACTGAATCATGTGTGTATGTATAAGCATGTGTGTTTGTGGGATGTCATATTTTCCACATGGCTCTTTTCCACTGATCCTCTTATTTTCCTGGGATGGGATGAGGTCTTAGGTAAACATGGCCTCTATCCTAGTGTAAATGTCCTGAGTGTTGTAGGGCCTCCTTTCCATTCTCCTTTCTAGTCTCCCACACTTTAAGGGGACTCATGACTATCTGAGTGAATAGAATAGCCCACCTACTACATGTAGCTTCATCTACATCCCCTGCAAACTCTACCCCCATGGCCACCCACTGGGACCTAGAGACATGCTTATCAATGGCATAGTCTACCCTCAGGAGGTGAATGGTCTTGAAAACAGATTCAGGGGTTTGGGGACAGGACATTTTTGAGTCCTGAATATCTGCATGGAAGGACAAGTCAGTGGAGGTACAGAGCTGGGCAGCCAAGCTTGTGTCCATGTTGTGGCCCTTGTCCTATGGAAGGCAGTGCTGGTTACTGGTGTCCTCCATTTATGCCTGCAGCATTCTCTGCATCTTTGTATTGCCCTGAAGGGCCCCCACAGATTCTCATGGTGATGCTACCCCTACTGATTTATTCCACTAGAGTCCAGCAGATTGAGTTAAAGGGACAACCCGAGAACTCGGCCTTTGTAGGTTGGGAGAATTCAGACAACCAAACATTCCGTACACCACCTACAAAAAGCTGCAATATGAATAAGAGAGGAGACAGAAAATTAAGCAGAGATTTCCATATGTTGAGGTTTTAGTATTTCTTTCTTATTTTTAGAGTTTTTCTGTGAGGTGAGTTGAGCTCATGGAAAATTCTTCAGCCACAGGACAGCCCTGGAAAAACCTAAGCTGGCCCTGGTGGGCATTCCACTTCTCAAAGACTTTATTCACATGTCTAGACAGTTAACTTGAAAGTAACCATCTTATTTCATAAGAACCAAGCTCAAAATCCATTTATGTTTTTTATTACCCCACATATATCCAAAGGCTTAAAAAAATCAGGGAGGGAGGTCAACATTATTTAAAAATGATCACAGGTATGGAAATCATAATAATCACAAGTCTATCTTTAGCTGGAGAATGTGTGAATTATGCTGCAGTTTGGCTCCTTCTGAACTTGTCTTATGTGAAATGTCCAATAGATGAATTCCATCTGCAATCTCCTTGCCCACTCATTTTCTTTTTCACTCTCTTAACTTGGTTTTTCTCCTTATCTGGGTTTCTTTTGAAGTTGAAGTAGTTAACAAGTTGTTGTTGTTGTGTTTTTTTGAGCGAATAAACACATTTGCATGTTGGTATCAGTGCAAAGGTCAAGGTTGGACAGAGGCTTTTCCTATGGGCTCTCCTTATGTATGATAAAAGACAAGGATGAAGTCTGCTTTGGGGAGGAAGGGAGTGAGTGATACTCATTCCCATAGTAAGTGCTGCTTACTAAATGCCAGGAGGGTGTATCTCCCAGGATGGTGTATCTCCCAGGATCAGTGCAGGGGCTTTGACTTTAATCTTAAACTTTGAGGACTAGACAAATGTGTTCATTCTACTCATTGTGTTTACTATTACCAACACAGGCCAGTGCTAATAGCCTAATTTTAAATTTAGATGGTCTTCTTGTTGCTTTTGTGTATAGTTGGTAGAAACAACATTGTTGGTAAACCATACTTAACATATTAGAGTTTCCTAAATGGCATATGACATACCAAGTTTTTAAAGATAAAACTAAATAAATGTCTTAGGTTCACAGTGAGCTTGCTTTTTCAAAAATCTTTTTTAAAAATATAGCCACCTCCTTATCCATTAAAATATGTATTTCCTATTCTTAAAAAGGTGAATTGTGCCTCCTCTATAATATTCTATTAACTTACACAATTCATATTCCCTCTCTTCTTGTGTGTGTGCGTGTGTGTATGTGTGTATGTGTGTGGGGGGGGCAGGGGGTGTGCATGCACGTGCATATGTGATTATATGCATTTTGGGGTTAAAATGAAAATGTATCCATTAAACCATATTTTAACCTTGACTTCAATTTTGATTTCTGAATTGGAAAAAAATGTCTAAGTAATGAATACTTATATTAGGTATAAGAATTACTGTATTTTTTAATGTATAAATCATGTGTATCAATGGAGAGGCCATCTTTTTGCAGAGAAAGGAGAGTAGGTGTTGGCTTCAGAAGCACTGAGTTAAATTCTAGTTCTTTCATGTTTCCTGTGGCCTTGGGTCAATCGTTCAACCTCCCTGAATCTTGGATTCTTCAGTTGCAAAGTAGGACTAATCAGATCCCTGTTACTAAGTTAAGGTGCCATGAAATGCAGGCCTCTGTAAAGCAAATACAAAATGAGACAGACTCATTACCCTGTGTACATGTTTGATTACATGAATGGTATGAATTTACATTGTGCACAACTGTAGAAACGAAAATTTGTACCCCATTTGTGTACAATGAATCAAAATGCAGTCTGTAGAAAAAAAGAAAGAAAGAAAGAAAGAAAGAAAGAAAGAAAGAAAGAAAAACAATGTGAGGTTGACTATTTGTTGGCCCTCAGGAGCTCTGACTTCCAGCATCTGGAATCATCTTTAGATAGGTGGTCCCAGGCAGAATGAGCATTTCCTACTTTGTGGAGCTATAGTGGCCCACCATGTCCTTTCCTTTCTAAAAAGGGAATGTCATTCTAGAGGGGAATTATTATCATTCAAGTTGCTTAAGAAGATTCAGATAAAGAAACCAATTACAAAGCTACAAAAAAGTTTAAGAGAAATGTACTATGCTTAAAGCTTTAAAATATCTCACATATTGTTATGGTTTGGATATGTAGTATCCACCAAAAGCTCATGTGTGAGATAGTGCCAAGATCATTTAGAGATAAAATGATTTGGTTAAGAGAGTTATAAACTAATCAGTGGATGAATCCACTGTTAAAGATTAACTAAGTGTTAACTATAGGCAGGTAAGTTGTGACTGGAGGAGGTAGGTCACTGGAGGAGTACCTTTGGGGTATATATTTTGTTGCTGGTGAGTGGAGCTCTCTCTGCCTCATTTTTCTATATCCTAAGTTGTTTTCCTCCACTTTGCCCTTCTGCTCTATCATTCTTCTTTACCTTGGGCCAGAGCTATAGAGTGGCTGATGAAGAACTGAAACCTCTGAAGCTATGACCCAAAATAAATGTTTCCTCCTCCATATTGTTATTTTTGGGTCTTTAGGTCACAGAGATACAAAGTTGACTCAAACACATATAATGTAGTTGAACTAAACACTTGCTAGCAATAACCATGCCACTGCCTGAATGCTGTGCTGCTTTGAAATTTCCTCTGCCAGAGACTTAGTCCATCACTTTTAAATTCAGTCTCACAGAAAGTATCAGGACATGGGTGAAATGTAGATAAGTTCTTTGCTAGAATGTAACACGAATGGCCTCTATTCCAATTCCCAGTAGAGCCCTCTTTCCCTTCTGAAACCCCATGAGCACAGTCTTTACTGTCTATATTCCTACTGGCATTCTGGTCTTCTGACTGCCTGCCAGCATCACCCATTAAGCTTCACTGACAACATTCTAAGCCTTCTCTAGTCTGCATCTCCAGACTTTTTCAACTCCTCCCACAAAGCAGTTCCAAATACTTCTAAACCACCTGGTCAGATATTTCAGAGCTATGGCCCATCTCCCATTACCAATTTCTGTGTTACCTTTTTTCAGTGTGATCAAAATATCTGAGAACAACTTAGAGGAGGAAATGTTTATTTTGGACTCACAGTTTTAGAAATCTCAGTCCATGATTGGCCAACTCCATTGATCTGGGGCCTAACGTAAGGTGGAACATCATAGTGGAAGGGCAATGGTGGAGAAAAGCTGCTTAGCTCATGGCATCCCGGAAGAGGGGGAGAGAGAGAGAGAGAGAGAGAGAGAGAGAGAGAGAGAGAGAGAGAGAGAGAGAGAGAGAGAGAAGAGAAAGGTTTGAGACAGATATAGTCCAAGGGACAAGCCCCCAGTGACCTATCTTCTCCAGTCATGCCCCATCTGTCTACAATTACCACCCAGTAGTCCATTCAAATTATTAATCCATTAAGTGAATCAATCTACTAATGAGGTTATAGCTCTCAGCATTATCTAAAAACTCCACCTCTGAACTTTTATGCACTGGGGATCATGCTTTCAAAACATGAGCTTTTGGGGAGACATTTCTATATTACATGATAAGAATAATTTTTAATGAAAATTTATTTTAATTTTATATTAATATCTTATATACCCACATGCATATACATATACATATAACATGTTGAGTTGTGATAGAAATTTTTTTCTTTTAGGATGTGGCACAAAATGTTTGATAGTCACTACTTTACATGGTCAAGTGACAATTACAACATTTACAAACCACAGAGTGACTTTATGACGACACACACACACACACACACACACACACAGGTAAAGGATTTCCTGCTGTGCCACACACAGTCCTGGCATCTTAGGCTGTACATGTGAATAAGGCTAATTGTAACTATGTGGTCCTCTGATAAATCCAAGGCAACTGAGGAAGGTAGAATAAGGCTTTGTCCCAGAGCTCAAGGCCTAATTAAATATTGGCATCTGCCCCTGAGATGAAAATTGCCTTGTAAGGCGGGGAGGAGATTCTTGAGGCCCATTCCTGATTATCCTAAAGACAGAAAAAGGGAAGGATTTTAGGGCAAAATAAAAGTATCAAACATTATTGCCCGTAACATATGAACCCTGAGCAAACTGTGGAAGTAGATAACGAGGGACAAAGAAAAATATTCCCTTGCAGTCAGTGGTATGGTTTCTGCAAATTTCTAGATGAGGCATTAACGCCAGGATCTGTCTCCCTAAATGCTACCGTATGGGACCTTGTGAACGTGGCTGGCTGAAGCTGCAGATGCCATAATTAAGCTGACAAGATATCTACACTGAAAGAGGAGAAGGGATGCTTAGCCTGGTCCAATGGGGTATGTCGATGAATAATGGGATGAAGCTTAGAGAAGGTAAAATTGGGCTGAATATCAAAGAAAAAAATTACCTAACAGAAAGGTCTATTATAGTGGAGTGGTCCCTCCAGGGGGACGGTGGCAGGGCCAGTGTGCGGGAATCATTTACAAGTCGGCTGCTGAAAGCCCCTGAGAGTATGCTGCGGGGAACAGGACTGAGTTGACAAGAGAGTGGACATGATGACCTCAAAGGTCTTTTCCATCTTTAGTGTCTACGATTTTATGATTGTCCGCTTTTCACTGAAGCACTCCAGCTATGATACTCTCTGGGGCCCGAAACACACGAAATAATTGTGAGGAAGGTACACAGCGATGAAATATTTTTGAGGAACCATCCATTCCTGGCCATCTTTTTCCATTCAAAGCTGGCTGAAGAGAAGTGAGCTGTATAAGGGAAACAAGGAAGAAAAATTGGAGTTTCTTGTTCTCAAAGCTGACCTTATTATTTGTATTTATTCATTCAAATTTTTAATCAAGTGGGACGCTATTCTTAATGGTTGAATTTAAATATAAAGGCAGTTTCTTTGGGACTACACCACACTAAATTTCTTATTTCTCAACAGGTTGTGTTAGTGGTATACAAAGGAGTCTCGTGTTAGCAGTGGCTTAACAGATGAAATGAGTTCTTGGAGGAGAGGCATTGTTCCATCGGCAACATGGTTAGGACTCCTGCGCATTTGCATTTCTGTGTTTCAGAATTATTCAGGCAATAAATTACTCAGGATGTCAACCTTATGCTGAAACAGAAATGACCTACTTTGTGAAGATCTCTTGTATTGGAAATTTAACCTCGTGCCTTTTCTTCAGTGGGGAACAGGAGAAAGTGAGTTAAGATGGTGAAGTTCTGAGTGTTATAACCCGATCACAAGCAAACCAAAAGCAGCTCAAAGGCACCAAGCTCTTACTATGTGCTAACCATTGTTCTGAGGGCTTCCTGTGCATCAATTCTTTTAATTTCTTGCAGTGACCCAGAAGGTAGGTGTATTTATTGCAGTTGAGGAAACCAAGGCAAAAGAGGTTAAAAACTGTGCTCAAGATAACAAAGCTGGAAAAATAGAGAGTGTGAATTGGATCAGGGAGTCTGAGACCAGCACCTGTTCCTCTGATCATTATTATTCCACTGCCTCTCTAAGTGTAGTTTCTGACTTCTTTCAAGAATAATGATGAGGGCAGGGATTTTCATCTGTCTTATTCAGTGATGAAACTTACGAGCCTCAAACAGTTCCTAGAACATAATAGGAACTCAGGAAATATTGGCTAAAAGGATGAATGGAAGTTGGTATTGGGAAATTCTGAATTTTTCAGTGCCAAAATCATTGACCACAAATTTTCTGTTTTAAACACAAAAACGGCAACTCTTTGTCTCTCTTAACTTCTGATCATCTCAACAATCTCTGTGTTTCAAAAGGTTTTCCTCTAGCAGGACTTCCTTGATCTCTTAAAATAGTTTACTCGAACTTAATACAGGATCAAAAACTACCTTGACATAGAAAATTTCACACTTTATTGTAAATGTTTGTTTAGTTGTCCTCTGGCTCCATTCGAGTTCTACAAGGGCAGGGTCTGTGTTTTGCTTGTCCCCTTAACCATAGGCTCAGCACTGAATTGGGCACAGAGAGCTCTGTTGGTGGATAGTTGGTGAGTGAATCAGTGAAAGAGAGTATGCTTTCCAACTTACTTCTCTACTTGTTATTTATGCAGAATGTTCACATTCCGTATGTGAGCTATTGCAGCATAGCAAGTCACCTTAAAACCTGGTGACTTAAAACAACGATATATATTTGTAACGCTTACAATTTCTGGGTGGTCTGGTTCAGTCTTCCTTGAGGTTAGAGTCAAATGTTAGCTGGGGCTGCCATCATCAGCAGGCTGGACTGAGGCTGGAGGATCCACTTCTAAGATGGCACACTCAAGGGGCTGCTGTTGGGAGGCCTCAATATTTTCCACATGGTCCTCTCTACAGAATATGGTCTTGATGATACAGTGACTAGCTTCACCCAGAATCAGTGATGTAACCGAACATGGTAGATGCTGCAGTGCCGGTTATGACTAGTTTTTGAAGTCACACACCATTGTACTCTGTTAGTCATGTATATTGATCCTGATTCAGTCTATCAGACCCAGATTCCTCAAGGATATAGACACTGAAGATCGGTTACCACATCTTCCGTTTTACATCTCTTCCCATCACACCTGTGACACATTATCTCTAGAGATGAAAAAATTGAAGCTGACAGTGACTTGCCTAATATCCTAAACTATACTTAAACCCTAATTGTTTCCCTCCAAGTTAAGTGTTCTTTCCAATATATCAAAACTGCATGAATAACTGAATAAATTATGTATAGTTTTGAGAAAATCTGAGATATGAAAATGTAAAGACCAAACTGGAAGTATTATTTGCCTTATAAAAGGATTATTACTTAAATGGCATATTCAAAGAGATTCAATTTATCTAATATGTTTGTTTTATTTTACTCTATATTTTTATTAACACATATTAATTTTACAAATTAATGGGCTTCACTGTGACATTTCCATACATGCATATATTGTGCATTGATCATATCCACCCTCCCTTCTACTCCTTCTCATTCTTCCCTCCTTCCCTCTTTCCTTCCTTCCCCAACCCTTCCTTAATAGTCCTTCTTCTTCTACTTTCAGGTCTTTTGTTTGTTTGTTTGTGTCTATGAGAGAAAATGTGCAATAGCCATACTTGCCTTTGTGTCTGATTTATTTCACTCAACATGATGTTCTCCAGTTATATCCATTTTCCTGCAAATTACAGAATTTTGTTCTTCTTTATAGCTTAATAATACTCCATTTTCTTTATCAACTCATCTGTTGAAGTCAGGTTGATTTAATATCTTGTCTATTGTGGATAATGCTACAATAAGCATGGGTATGCAGGTATCTCTTTCACATGTGGACTTTGTTTTCTTTGGATATACACCCAGGAGTGCTATAGATGGATCATATGGTGGTTCTATTTTATTTTTTTGAGAAAACTTCCTGCTTCCCATTGTGGCTGTATTAATTTGCTTTCCTACTAAATGTTCCTTTTTTCTCTCCATCTTTGCCATCACTTGTTATTTTTCTTTCTGTCTTTGATAATGTCCATTTTGACTGGGGTGAGATAGAATCTTAATATAATTTTTATTTGCATTTCTCTCATGGCTAAAGAGTTTAACCATTTTTCATATTTTTTTGGCCATTGGTCCGTCTTTTTCTGAGAAGTATCTAATCAGGTGATTTGCCCATTCTTTTGTTTTTTTGATTAAGTATAGCTGTTAAGGTGTTTGAGTTCTTTATATATCCTGGATATTAATCCTCTGTCAGATGAATAGCTGGCAAAGATTTCCTTCTGTTATCTGGGTTGTCTCTTCAATATGTTGATTGCTTCCTTAGCCAAGTAGAAGCATTTTAATTCAATGTGATTTGTTTGTCAATTCTTGTTTTTGTCTCCTGAGCTATTTGAGCCTTACTCAGGAAATCATTGCCTGTGTCAATATCTTGAAGTATTTATGTTTTCTTCTAGTAGTTTCAAAGTTTCAGGTCTTTCATTAAGGTATTTGATTCAGTTTGAGTTGATTTTTTTTTACAGGGCGAAGGAGAGGAATCTAGTTTCAATTTTCTACATGTGGGTATCCGGTTACTCTAGAACTATTTGTTGAAGGGACTTTCCTTTTTCTAGCGCATGTTTTTGTTTTCTTTGTCAAAGATGAGTTTCGATAACTTTTGGAGATATTTATTAGTTGATGAGAAATATACATTTGTATACATGTTTGTGTTGGGAATACTCCGCATGTTAGACTGTAGCTTCTTGAAGGAGAGGTAGACAACTGTGTCTTCAATACCAAGCTTGAGCCCTACCCCAGAGGAAACTTTCAATGAAAGTTTATTAAACAAGTAAATTATTATGGCAAAATATCCACAGTTATAGTTTCTCATGAAGTTTTTTTTGCATATAAAAACTTGGTACATTATTTTTAGGATATATTTGATTCTTATATCTAGGAGCTTGATCCCACTAAGCTTTACATTACTAGACTCTCCAAAACTTATTTAGATTTCAGTACTGACCCAATACAACATATTTTGAAATTTTTCATCCCTAATGGATTATGAGGCTGAAAAACTGGCAGATGTTTAACGACAACAAAGAATAAGGTAAAAATTAAAACCTCATGTTAAGAATGGGTAAAACAACTGTTTTTTAAACATGTATGTGAATAGCATGGAGTATTTTTTCTCCTTAATCAATCAACCAAATTGATATTCTTCATCTGAATACGAGGGGTAGTAAATTGATTCATTTCAGTTTAAATTTAAATAAATTTATGTGTGATGTTTTGCTCTAACCATCATGAACTTTCTGATGTTATATACTTTCTTATTTTTGATCTCCACTTACTAGAGTGTAGATGCCACCAGGGCTAACTCTATATCAGTTTTGTTCTCTATTGTATCTGCTACTATATCCATCTGATTTACTGAGGCTGTAGTACATATTAAAAAATATATTATCAGTGCTATACAAATTCAATGCAATTCCAATTAAAATCCCAATAATGGACCTCATAGAAATAGAGCAAGCAATCATGAAATTAATTTGGAAAAATAAGAGGCCCAGAATAGCTAAAACAGTCCTTAGCAGGAAGAGTGAAGCAGGGTGTATCACAATACCAGAACTTCAACTATACTACAGAGCAATAGTAACAAAAACAGCATGGTATTGGCACTAAAATAGACAGGTAGATCAATGATACAGAATGGAGAGCACAGAGACAAACCCAAATAAATACAATTTTCTCATACTAGACAAAGGTGCCAAAAACATACAATGGAGAAAAGATAGCCTGGTAAACAAATGGTACTGGGAAAACTGGAAATCCATATGCAGCAGAATGAAACTAAACCCCTATCTCTCAGCCTGCACAAAACTCAACTCAAAATGGATCAAGGACCTTGGAATCAGACCAGAGACCCTGCACCTTAGAGAAGAAAAAGTAGGTCCAAATTGTCATGTCGCTTAGGATCAGACTTCCTTAATATGGCTCCCAAAGCACAAGAAATAAAAGCAGGAATCAATAATTAGGTAGATTCAAACTAAAAAGCTTTCTCTCAGCAAAGGAAACTATCAGCAATGTGAAGAGAGAGGCAACAGAGTGGGAGAAAATCTTTGCCACTCACACTTCAGATAGAGCAGTAATTTCCAGAATCTATAAAGAACTCAAAAAATTTTACACCAAGAATACAAGTAACCCAATTGACAAATGAGCTAAGAAAATGAGCAGACACTTCGCAGAAGATCCACAGCAATCAACAGATATATGAAAAAATGTTCAACATCTAGTAATAAGAGAAATGCAAATCAAAACTAGCCTAGGGGCTGGGGAGATAGCTCAGTTGGTAGAGTGATGCCTTGCATAAGGCCCTGGGTTCAATCCCCAGCACTGCAAAAAAAAAAAAAAAAAAAAAATCTCACCCCAATTAGAATGGTGATTATCAAGAATACAAGCAACAATAGGTGTTGGTGAGGATGTGGGGAAAAAGGTACACTCATACATTGCTGGTGGGGTTGCAAATTAGTGTCGCCACTCTAGAAAGCAGTGTGGAGACTCCTTAGAACACTTGGAATGGAACCATCAATTTGACCCAGCTATCCCACTCCTTGGCCTATACCCAAAGGACTTAAAATCAGCATACTACAATGATGTAGCCACATCAATGTTCATAGCTGCTCAATTCACAATAGCTCGATTATGGAACCAACCTAGATGCCCTTCAATAGAGGAATGGATAAAGAAACTGTGGAATATATACACAATGGTATATTACTCAGCCATGAAGAATAATAAAATTATGTCATTTACAGGCAAATGGATGAAATTGGAGAATATCATGCAAAGTGAGATAAGCCAAACCCAAAATACCAAAGGACAAATGATCTCTGATAAGCAGATGATGATACATAATGGGGGGTGGAAGGGAGGCAAGAATGGAGGAAGGATGGATTGTATAGAGGAAAAAGAGGGGTGGGAGGGGTGGGGGCAAAGAAAAATAACAGAATGAGACAAACATCATTACCCTATGTACATGTATCATTACACAAATGGTATGACTCTACTTCGTGTACAACCAGATAAACAAGTTGTACTCCATTTGTTTACAATGAATCAAAATAATAAATTATTAAAAAATACATTGTCAAATGAATGAAATGAGATGAGGCTCAGAATCTTTGCCAATCATATATTCCAGGGAGTTGCCAACAATAAATTGAAGTTAGTTTTCTAGAAACCTGATTGTAATCCCATCCCCTTGAGAGTGGGTGTTATTCAGAACTTGCATCTACCAGTAGACTATGCCAAAGGTGATGGAATGGGTGTGATTACATGTACCCAATTCCATTACCTAATATTGTACTACCTGTCTTGCAAAGTCCTCCCTTGCTGACTTTGAAGAAATAAGCTGCCACATACAGAGTTGCCTATGGAAAGGACCACTAGATAAGAGACTTAGAGTGACATCTGAGTGACAGCGAGGTTGGGCCTTTAGTCCAACAGTCCTAAGTCTAAGGAACTGGATTCTATAAACAACCCTGTGAGCTTAGAAGTAGGTCCTTTAGTCAAGTTTCAGATGAGACCGTCATCCTAATAATACTTTGATGGCAGCCTAACAGAGGACCCAGTTAAGCCAGGCCTGGACTCCTGAGCCACAGAAACTATGAGGAGGGAAATGTAGATTGCTTTGAGCTGTAGTTGTAATTCCTTATGTAGCAATAGGTAAGTCACAGCTATTTAAATTTGAACTTAAGTCAGTTTAACACCTATCATCCAGCTGTACGTCTGTCCTTTGGACAATCCCCAAATAGTACTCTAAATCAGGTTTGGATTACTCTAACTTCAACACGATGATCTAGGAGAATATAAAGTTCTTTAAAAAGTGAAAAAGTTTAGTTTTGGCTTGTGTTCTGCTGACTGTACAGGGCAATAGTGTTCAGGTCTTTTCTCATCTATTCATGAAATCAGGGATCTCCCCCCCTCTGTCTGTTGGTTGCCAACATTCAGATTAATTCAGGAGAGAGGTTGGGAGTGAAGTTCGAGTGGGGACCATGTCTGAATTTGTCTGTTTACATCCAAAATTGGTTTCTCAACATTTTGACTGGTAAATTGGTTACTTAAAGTCTTATTTTACAAATCCGGCAGTAGGTAACAAAAATGCCACTCTAAACAGTTGTTTTCATTTAAAATATCTTGTTTGTATAGGCTGTGTGTGATAGAAAGGGTTGACAAGGCCTCTGAAAAACATAAAGGCAGTCAACTAGATTTTTAGGAATCTCAATGATCTTACTGATTTTTATCAGTAAATTTTGTGGGTTTGACAGTTTCTTTGTGCAATGAAATTATGCCTTTGTACTCCAAGCCAAAGATAAACAGCATAGGTTATGTGTGATTTTGCACTGTCCTTGTCCTATCTTTCTATTTTCATGAGTAATTGATGATATCAATATCTTTTACTTTACAAAACCATTGCTTTTTAGTAAAATTGGCTTTATATCAAATCTCATTTTTCCAACTGGTTCTATAAAATGTTACTTGCACAGCCATAAAAAAGTCATCACATAATAAGTTGAAAATGTTTTATGAAAATGATGTTTACTTGGTGGCCGGGTCTGTGGGTTCCTTAAGATGTATGGAGTAGGCTTTTGCAATTATTTTTGAACTACAAGAAACTTGGCAGCACTTTTTTTTATCACCTCCTTCATCTCTACCTACTCTAGATGAAAGAACACATTATACTTTGGAGAATGTCCTTTTTCTATATTCAAAGCACTCAGAATTTCTCTCTTGTAGGCTTTGGATGCCAGTTCTATTTCCAATGCCTAGGAGAGCTAGCCTGCAGTACCTAATCCTACCATTAGGTGCTGCTCTTTGACATACGACTAATTGCAGTGACTCCTCTCCAGCTCCTGGACTCTATTGAGGGCACAGAGATAACTTGCACTTTTAAAATTTTGCACATTATGTTTTGGATAAGTTTCCGTTCGAAGAAATATTTGCTCTTCTAAACAAATCATAAGTCATGGTTTTTAACCTGAAAATTGTCCAAGAGTGTTACTTGAGTTTTCGTGAAGAAATTAGTGAACTAGTCTGTAATGCTGAAGACTTTGCTTTTACAGAATAACAAGAACAACTTTCTTCTTCTTCTTCCTCCTCCTCCTCCTCATCTTGCTCCTCATCCTTCTCCTTTTTTTAAGAAAAAATGACCAAAAAGATATTTCATGCAAGAAAATGTATTAAGTATCCAAAATGAATAACTTGGGAAGTATCTTTGAAAGAATTTTTCTTATTCTTCAAAATTTCAGTCTCTTTGTTCTGATTAAGCTAAAAATTACCCATCTATTTTGGTTTTACCTGCAATGGCATACATTTTCCAGGCACAACTGAACTTTTTGGAAGAAGTAAAAATATTATTATTATTTTAACAAAGTAGAAGAATTCCACAGAAGAAAAATCTTTTGCTGAAAGAGTGACATTTCTAAATTTTGTGCTTCTGTATTAAACTAGGGATTCACAGTTTCAGTGGTGGAATTTTTGGGGGGGTCACATACACATTAGATGGGAGGCAATAATTCAATGCTGAAATAGTCACATGTTGCATGCAAATACAAGAAAGGACATCAGAGTGGCTCAGATACAATGCTTTGTGAAAACAAGCAGCCAGCAACCCTCGGCAGAAGCTGTGGGACTTGCAGGTTAACTCTGGGTGTTCTGCTAAGGCTACTCTCCGTTCATTTCAATTCCTGGAAAGCTATCTGGTCAGAGGCACTTAAGAGTTAACCCAGGGTGAGGGGGAGAGGTATACTAAAAACAATAAAACCCACAGAACTGATCATATTTCAGCACAGTGATCCTTATATTCATGTATAAAGTTATCTTTATAGGTGTGTTTCTCCTCCTTTATTCTTTATTTTTTCTTTCTTTATAAAAAATATTTGCTGATTTCAGAAAACTGTTTCCTGTGAATGAAACTCTTCACTTTAGGGTTGATGTGTTGTGACTTATGAAAATTTGAAATACCTGTTATGGATCTGCTCTCACTTTGAGCCTGGGCTGGAGTTGTCAGGTGATGATTGAAGTTGTAAATCAGTATTCTTGGATCTGGAATTTCCTATAGTGAAGCAAATCGCTACAAACATCAGCTTTAAGAATAAAATAAAATGAAACAAGCAGTAATAATAATAAAAAAAAATCCTTGACAGGCAAATTTGGTGTTATACGTTATGCATTTCTTTTCAGTCTCTCAAACTTTCTGAACACTATAATTTGTTTGTACTGCTGCATCACTATCATCAAAGATATAGAACTTTATTAGCTCTTCTCTCTCAGGAATGTCTTTTTTTTTTTTTTTAAAAAAGAAAGGAATGCATAAAAGTTCAGCCACTTGCATCTGTGTGGAATCACTCTTCCTGGCCAAAGTCATATATTTCTTTGGTTTGAGAAAAAATAAAAAAGAAGGAAAGAATAATATAAATAAAGGAAGGAATGGCGAAAAGAGAGGGATGGGGAGAGGAGGGGAGGAGGGCAGGGAGGAAGGGAAAAAAACTCAGGGACAGATCTTTATTTGAAAAAAATTAAGCACCAAAGTGATGATATTGTGTCTTGAGATTGAGATAGATTTCAGATCCGCCTGACCACCTCCCTTTCCAAATTTAAGAACTCTATCAGATATAAAAAGTTCACATCTACAGTGTAATGTTGGTAAACAACAATTCAGTCCCTTAACCGACCGTGGAGAAGACTGTGTCCTTGCTGTGGAACATGGCTGAGTGGTCATCCTATTTTCAGTTCAAGCATCTTGAAGCATTTGATGAGAATTAAAACGAGATCAGAGGAGAGGTGATGGAGAAGTGGTTTTAACAGTCTGTTTGCCTGGAATAATGGGTCATTAATGGCTTAAGTTGGTCATTTAGTCACAAGTCTAAAGTCCTTGCCTACTTTTACTCTCCAGAGATTGAGATCAACTCTACGACAGCTGTCTAGGGGACAGAGGAGAGGTAAACTGCTCAAGGGGAACTTCCAACAGTTGGTGGGAAAATGTTGCTTGGAGTACTTTTCTGTATTACCAATCGTTTATGTCTCTAATTCCCAAGTTAGGCTCATCAACTTGTCAGCAAGAACACTTGGTGGCCATGCCATTTAACCAGTCAAACTGGATTTTTTCCCCCAGTGGGTACTATACCCCAGTCCCAAGTTCATGGATGTCCTCTCTGTTATGTTGACTACGACTTTATCATTTCAAGATCCATTCTTCTCTCATCCACCCAATTTGTTCTGTCTTCTCCTGGGTTACAGGCAAGGAGAAGAAAAGGTGTGAGTGGACAAGTGTGACTGGGTCTCTGGGGTTTCCATGCCATGGAGATCAGGCTGTGCTGAGAGGTAGGAGGATCAAACCCCCCCCCCCCCCCCCCCCCCCCGTGTTGAGAAAGAACCTGAGTCCTCTCTGTGCGACTCTCAGTCAGGGCTGCCCAGAAGTGTGTCCAAAATTAGCTCACTGACTTTCTGAAAAGGCCATGAAACAGCAGGAGCAGTAAGCCAGCAGGGCAGATGGAGGGAGACGATGCGCGTGGAGAAGCTCTAGAGCATGTCCATTCTCCCAGCAGGCCCACTGGCTTGCACGTGGTGATGTCTGTGTCTGGGATTCTTGTGAATGTTCTACATTCCTGATGTGCTGCCTGTTGGCACTTTATTCAGATGTAGAAGGGATTCTTCTAAGTTAGAAAATAAAAAATAAAAGAAGGTCCTGCTCGATTTTTAAAAGCACAAACAAAACCACCCTTATGCTTTGTCCCTCACCAGGGACAGTCAAAGATGGAATGCAGGAGGGTGGTGGCATAACCTTCCACTGACATTTCTGGGAGCTGGGATAGAAGCACAGGGCTGGGGTGACAGAGGATGCCTGCTGTTGAGTGTGACTTTGGGAGACATTGAACACCTGAAGTTGGGGACAGGGAACCTCTCATCAGCTCCTCGAAAACACTTCCTTCCTCACCAGAACTGTCCCCCAGGGCAGCGTCACATTTCCTCGGGTCCCTGAAACAACTCTTCTGGTTTTCAGACCCTTCCTGTATGACTGCTGGGCAATGTTCTCAGGACACAGCTTGATCAGGTGGTGAGAACCATCTGGTGAAGGGATAGAGGGTGGCAATGCAGAAAATCACTTTTTTTTTTTTTTTTTTTTTAAATATTAGACCAGGCTGCAGCCTCCAGTTGATTGTGACTGGATGAAAGGACAAAGAAACAGGCTTGGGGGAGCTGGAAGGGAGTTCCTCACACTGTGTCTGCTTAGGTTGTCATGACTGAAATGGGGATAGCGAAGTGATAGGGCTAGCTCCCGGCCATGGAGGTGTTCTCTGTGGGTTGGGAGCAGTAGTCCTCAAATTTTAGCATGTGTCCAAATCACCTACAGGGCTGGCTGAAACTCAGATTTCAGGGCCCCGCTCCCAAGAGTTTTGATTCAGCAGGTCTGAGGTGGACCCCATCATTTGCATCCCAACCAGCTCCCAGCTGATGCTGAATCTGCTGTTCCAGAGATTCTGCTGGAGAACCACCAAAGCCTGGGGACAGGTGTGGTCCATGACATAACTCCATAGACAGCTCTGACCCCCTTGTGCTGAAGCATCTACAGGCATGTCTGCCTACCTCTTCCAACTCTGCTGTCTTTGAGGGAATTTCTATTTCTAGGGCAGTACTCGGCAGGTCAAGGGTGTTCAGAAAGATTTTGTTGAAGGGTGATATTTGAGATGCCTTTATAACAGGCTTTGATGTGTTTAGAATCACAGAATGTTAGAGCTGAAGGGAAATCTAGACATGACCTAATCCAACCAGGTTGTTCTACAAACAGGGAAACTAAAGTTCAACAAGACCAGTTCACAAGATCACACAAGATTGCTCAAGACCACACAGCTCGCAGGTCTTATACTTCAATTACAGTGCATTAATTATGACCAATGTTTATTGAGCAATTATTTACTATGGGCCAGACAGCAGGCCTAAATGCTATGTTTTCATTTAATTCTCTGTATTATCTGTCTGTCTTATTTAATTCTCAGAACGACCCAATGAGATCAGGCAAGTATTAAACTCATTTTGCAAAAACTAAGTCTTCAAGAGGGAAATAATTCGGCTTAATCATACAGAAAGTGAGGAGTGAGGTAGTGAGACTGGAGAATGGGCTTTTAACCATGATGCCATTCTGCCTTATTGGTAGTTGGTGCTCAATGAAGGCCGAGGTCTTACAAGTTCAATTTCCTTATCTGTGAAATGAGGAATAACTTAGTTTGCCAAATTTTGAAGGCTGACATGGAAAACATGTTTGATACCACGAAGCTCTGTAGACTGGGGGATCCAGTAGGGAAGATGGCTTTGTGTTGTCGGAGGCATTTTCCTGACACCAAGTGTGTCATTTGCAGATGCTTTCCCTGTATCTGAAACGCCTTTGCACATTCCATCCATTGGCATCCATCTGCAGGCTCAGTCTTGCTCTTCCAGAGAGTCTTATCAGTCTCCCCAGGATGACACCTGCCCCTCAATTCATCTTTATTCCTTGCACTGGTATATTTTATCTTTATCTTTTTTAAAAAAAAATTCTCATTGGTATTTTAAATATGGGACTTGCTTCCCCATGTTTTAACTTGTTGACCGTCCTGGTCTGTCAGGCAGAGACTGGCTCTGCTCATGTCTACTTCCAGGAACCTGCTATAGAGGGCCCCTCTGTTCTGACTCACCTAGAGGTGTTTGCTGCAGCTTCATTAGCACTGGCAGGGTGGGCTGTAAGTACTATCATCGCCAGGCTGAATGACAAGAGGACTGTGCTGGCTGAACCTCAGGCTAGCCCATGGTCCCACAGTGATCTGTCAGCACTCAACAAGTGCCCAGTCTTCTGTGCTACCCTGACACTTCGTCTCCCCATGATTCGGGCCAGAGGATCCAGGATCCACCTCACTTTGTCTTACAGTGGCCTCAACTTTGGCTGAGGCAACCATCAGTTATTTTTTTCTGGAGTACCCAAAACCTTTGGAAATGATCAGGAGATTTCTTGGGGCTGCCAGCTTATAACTTCTTGAAATTTGGGGAAATTATGTCTTTGAAGGGGTGAAGCCTTCCTGGAGGAGGAGGAAGGATGTAGCCTTATAGAACTGCAGTTTTCTTAAGACTCCTTGACCAGAGCTGGATTTCATATAAGGGGGTAGTGCCTGGACCAGGAATCTTGCTGGTGCCCCTACTCTTTCTCTCTCTCTCTCTCTCTGTATCTGTTTATGATTACTTTGGGATTGACTGACTTCTTCTTCCTCCTAAGCAGAGCCCTTTGGGAATGTGGCCCTGGTATACTTCTGGAATGTTACAGTCAGTCTATACCCTCCAGCCCTGGAGGATTTTCTTTCCCTAGTGCTTGCTGCTAATGGCTCTCCTTAGTTTGCTCGACATTGAGTTCTGGGCTAGGGATAAAACAGTTCCCTTCGCTGGCTGGGAGGGCATTGCTTGCTCACCAGCGGCTAAACCCTACAGGAGCTGTTTTTTGACACAGGAATGAGGATGAGCTGTGTCTGGCTTGGTGTATCTTGCATAGTTCAAAGACTTATGCACACACACCCTCCGGGGGCTTCATGAAGTGACTTCCCTCCCTTGCATGACGCAGGGTAAGCTCTTGCACATGGGACTCACAGGCAGAGGCAAGTTTGGATGTGAGTCAAATGGTCACTCTGACTCTGGCTGCTCCAGGGAACTGAATTTGGTCCAGGGATGGCTCCCAAGATCCAGGCTGCACAGCTAAGGCTCACAGGGAAAGTACACAGTTGCCAGAGGTTTTGGCAACCCCATGGGGAATTTCCTTTTCCTTCTTCTCTTTGCCCTTGTACATCCTGCTTTCTCTTGGGGCCATAGCTCAGCTGAGGAGTCTCCTTCTCTATGACACTGCTGTGGTCATGTCACCCAGGTGCTCTAACTATAACAGGTGCCATGAGAGGCATCACAGGTCATGCCCAGGTCAGGCAGCAAATGGGTGATGTTAGACTGGTGACGACAGGCCCAGCCCAGGCCCAGACCCAGACCCAGGCCCAGGACCAGACCCAGGCCTTGGCCCCTGGGCCAAGAGACACTTTTTTATTCTCATTTCAAGAAGGAGCACTTTTATTTCAGGCTTTGCATCTCTTGAATGGATGCAATCGGTCTGCTTTTTCCTGGGGAAAAACAGAGAAGCCAGGAGCAGGAGCAGTAATACTTTTTATGGTCCTTTGAAAACCATAAGGATCCATGCTAAGGAGTTCACTGAATAATATATATGCAAGATTCCATGGTTTTCCAGATGCGTGAACTCCAAACCCACTTACTTCTCTTCCACTCTCAGGAGCATGTCAGAATGAAAGTGATAGTGACTTTATCAAGAAGGCAATCCCAAAGTTCTCCCCAATTATTAAAACAAAATAAATTATGTTCAAATCACCAGTTACTATGAGGAACCATTTACCTGTGGCAAATGACATATCTGATTGGGATACACAGCTGCATTCCAACACATGCTGAGAACTGACTCACAGAAGCCAACATGGATAATAGATGGTCCTACAAAGTTTACTGATTTGAGCGTGAGCTTTGTCTCCCTAGCAATATTGTAGGATTGTCGTATGTGTTAGGGCTGGGAGGAATATTAAAGGCATCTAATTCAATCTCCTTATTTCATTGATGAGGAAAACATGGTTCAGAAAGGTAAAATGACTTGCTGAAGGCCACACAGTGAATTATGAGCTAGTAACAAAATAAGGTTTCCCAACTTTTATTCTAGTGCACCTTCCCCTTTATGATATCTGTATCATCATACTGTACTGGTCACATGTCCTGTTCATAAAAAGATCCAGAGAAGGAGATACCAAACCTCACTTGGGCACAATTTCCATAAGATGAAGAATGAATTCATCATTATAAGTGCAACCTGGTCTGAGAGTTTTACTCTACGGTCTGATCCTTCCTTAATACATCTGGCATTTCTATCACAAACTTTTTTATATTGGAGAATATTTGAAAGCAACTCAATTGTCCAAAGTGGGGTTTGGCAGAATATGTGGTGGCATATCCTGGTAATGCATTATCACACAGTTACTTGAAATGTTGCTATAAAATTAATAGTTATCAACATGGGGAAATACAAAAGAATGTTATGTGTGAAACAGCAAAGTGCTCAAGTATGTAAGAGGTGTGACTTTAATATGGAAAAAATAAATTCATGCATACCAGAAATATTTGAAGGATACCAAAACATTAATAATTGTTGTCTCTGGGTATTACATTATGGAATGATCTTTATTTTCTTACTTTCTATGTTTTCCATTTTTTAATGAAGTTTATCACTTTTATATCAGGGAGAAACAAAAGAGGTTATTTTTTAAAAAGGTGGTCTGCAATGGGAGGATTTATACCCAGTCCTCTTCAAAAGCCTCTTGAGAATGCATGTTATCTTACAAAGCAAATTCAGATCTTCACATGACTTGTAAAACTGACCCTGGAAAATAGGAGTTTTGATTAAAGGATAGATAGGGTGAATTCAAAACTGGAATCCTCTTTCATTTATTGATCTAGGTCAGAACATTTGATCTCTCTCTGTTCTCAGTCTTCCTTCCTCCCAAATGGGTATAATCCATCTGCATTCCCCAGGAGGAGGGAAAGAGATAAGTGCAGGGAGGGGCATGTCTCATACTCATAAAGAGCCCAGAGTGACCCATAGAAACTCCATTCAGGCTTCCAGGATGTAAAGAGAGATGCCTGGATCTTGCTTCTCAGCATTCTTGCTGGGTTGGAAGTGAGTCGTGAAAATCTCTTGGCCAGTACTTTGGATGAAATAATCTAATTGAATAGGTTTGTTCACCTTCAACAAACGGATCAGGGGACTTTGGAGGAGCCTGAGGTTTCTGTCACCATGCCATTTAGGCCTGCATCTCCATCCTAGGGAACATATTTGCTGCTGGGGCTCACATTAGTTCTTCTCAGAGAGGGAGGTTTTGGGTGCATCCTCCGCCTATACTCCCAAGTGATCAGAAGAACCTGAGGTTCATGTGTGGTTCCATGTGTGCAAAATCCAGCTGAGGGGTTTTTCTCCCTCTCAGCTCTTTCCTGAGCCGCTTGAGAAATGGGCAGACTGTCTTGCAACCAGGAAAAGTGCCAAGCTGAAGGGAGGGAGAAGAGAGACCTCCCTCCCACCAACCAATGTGAAAAGCATGGCCTTCCTCGAGAGTGGATCCAGCGTGGTTCTGAGCATGGGCCATGCACCACTCTGACCTGATTCAGGAGGGTTTGAAAGGCTAAGCCACTCATTCCTATTCCAGACCTTCACAGATTAGGGCTGCTGGTCGATACAATCTCTACTCTGGAAAATAGCAACCGGATCATAGTTGGTTTTGCACACTGCCTCCAACTGGGGATGAGGTCTCTTCTGTTGCATCTCAGAACTGAGCACTAGATGACCTGAGCAGCAGGCTTCAGGGTAGACCTCTGACATCTGGTCACTTGGTTCCTTTCCAGCCTAGACATTGACAGAAAAGTCTGGAAGACAATCAGGGTGGGTCCTTCTGGACCGACTTTAATCTCTGTTTTTCTTGATCCTATTGCCCCTCAGAAACACAAAAGTCTTACAAATGGAACTAATGGCAGGTCTTGAAAGTCTCTGCTGGTGGCATCCTCGTGGCTTTCAGGGCTCAGCTCTAGGCTTATTTTCACAGAAATTGTTCCTTTACCCTCCCTTTACTACTCTTTCTGGTCTCCGCAGCCTGCATTTCCCATGGCAGGTTAAGCTCCACTTATTTTGGCTCTCTTTGTATGTTGGTTGTCCACCTGTCCATCTGCACCCTAAAAACTCCACAGCACCTTTACCATGCTTGCCTGGTGCAGTCACCCAATAAATGCTTGATGGTCTGAAAAATGAAAGGGTACAGTTTTGCCAGTTGCTTAGACACCTTCTTATCCCATCCTCTCCCCAGTTCTTAGCCTGGCTCTGGCAGGATGAGGCAATCCATAGGTTAAGCAATAAATGAGACAAGTTAGTAAGAGGAATATGTAGCAGCCTCCACCTTTGAGGGACTTACAGTGGAACTACAGATAAAGCATCACTGTGATCATTGGCTCTAGAATGTTCCCCAAAGGCTCATATGTTGACAGTTTGGCCCCTAGCTGGTGGGGCTATTGGGAGGTGGTAGAAACTTTAGGAGACAGGGCCTAGTTGGAGAAAGTAGGTCACTGGGGAAGTGCCCTTGCAGGATATATCTTGTGCCTGCCTTCCTTTCACTTTCTGAATCCTGGCCACCATAAGCTGAGAGACTTTGCTCCACCTTGACCTCCTTTTTTTTTTTTTTTTTTTTCTTTTTTGTAGCAGGGATTGCAACTAGGGGTGCTTGACCACTGAGCCATGTCCCCAGCCTTATTTTTAAATTTTTTTGAGACAGGATCTCGCTAAGTTGCTTCAGGCCTTGCTAAGTTGCTGAGGCTGGTTTTGAACTTGTGGTCCTCCTGCCTCCACCTCCCCAGCCAGTGGGATTACAGGCACATACCAGTTCACCCAATGCTTTGATGCTGTGCCTCACCACAGGCCCAGAAACAATGGAGCTAGCCACTATAGACTGAAACCTCTGAAAGTGTAAGCCAACTCTTTTGAGTTGTTTTTCTCAGGGATTTTGTCACAGTGGTGGAAAGTTGACTAACAAAATTACTCACCCGGAGCTGCTGGAGAGCCAATTTGGACAGTGGCAGAAATTATGGTTTAGGTATGGGTAGTGTCAGAGGTCTTTCTGATGAAGGCAGGATTTTCCTCAAAGCCTTAACACTGGGTAGGATTCTGATGAAACAGTCTATGATTTTCCAAGCATGTAGAGAGATGTACTTGGGGTTTGTGTTAGAAGATTTTATTTCATTTTCTAGCACTGACCTGCAATATATCTTGGACAGGCCACCTAACCCCTCAAACCTTCTATTTTAAAAAATAGGAATCATAAAAAAGATCTGCTTGGCTTACTTATGGAACAGAAGGTAACATAAAGACTGTGAAAACCCTTTGCAAATGATAAAATGCTGTATAAATACTACCTCTTAACATTTTCCTTATCAGAAGACTGTGAGGATGCAAGATCTGCTTCTGAGATTGCAAAGGCACTTCACCTCTTTGTTTCAGAGCTGCTGGTTGCCTGATTTCCTGTATAACTTCATGGCATCTTTTGGACCCTTTTTGAGTTTTGCCTGAATTTTAACCTTGCATACTGTGATAATTTTCAATGCATTCTAGCGCTTTAAAAACTATCTTTTAATGATAATGGATAATCATCAAAAATTTTACATGATTATGTAATGCCACAGACAAGTTTTAGCTTGTATGTGTGCACCTACATACAAATACACATCAAAACACAATTTTCTCAAATCCAAACACCCTTGCTGCCTGCAGTACTATTGTCTTCCCTTCCTTTTCTTAGACAACCGCTCGCATTAAAACAATCTGGTTGCAACTACTAAATTGATTTCATATCTTACTGAAAGATGGATTTTAAAACCCCATTCTACAGTACAAAAAAACCATTTCAAAAGATGAGATGTGTGGATCAGCAATGTAGAGAAGAAGATATTAACGAGGGCTAGATTCAATTCAGGTCACAAAGTTGGTGATTTAGAGGAGGAAAGGATGAGCTTGGGTTCATAAAGTTTTCTTGGAGAATGAATCCCTGCCTTCAGCTCCTGGTACACAGAGGATGCTGGTTATGGTTGGAGAATCAGGTGGAGCAGTGTTGGTAGTCAGGAGGCCATGGGATGCGTGATAGGCTAACTATGGCAGAAAGAATGGAGGTTTAGGACAGCAGAAAGTTAAAGGAATTGTGCTGAGCAGTTTTGGGAAGTCAGGTTTGTTATGTAGTATGATCAAGGCTTGAAAGCCAGGCTGATACAAATAAAATTGATAGGGCAACTGGACTTGATGTGGTAGGACAAGGGATGCCATTGGCAGTCCTTGAATAGGAGGCCCACTTGTTGAAAGCAGTTTTGGGAAGGGTAATCCGGTAGTAGTAATGGGGACCAGCATTTCTTCAGATCAGAGGAATGTGTTTCTTTTTTCTTGTAAAGGATGTGTCACATATTTCCCCTAATATCCTCAAAAAGATGAAGTGGACTAGGATGGACCAAACTAACTTTTCCTTTCTTTCCTTCTTTCCTTCCTTCCTTCTCTGTCCCTTGTTTTTTTCTTCCTTTTTTTTTTCATGAACAGGCTATTAGCATGGCTTATACAGTAAAGCTTGATTTTTCCTTCTTCCTTTATGTGTAGATAAAGCATCCTTTGTCACATTCCTACATTTAAAGTATCTACAAGAAACATGTGATGTCCTACTGGAAATACACATCAGACCACTTCCTAGGCCTGTTAATAGCGTCCTCTAATAGGAATTCTCTAGCTGAACTGTGGCCACCATTCACAGCATTTTGCAATGCCAGAGGTTCCTTTGTGAATCCACAAACAAATGAAAATTGGGATTATAAAAACAATTGATTTGTTTATGAACTTAGAATTTTTAGGAAGAAGCACAGGTATATGATATCTCTAACACAAGGTTTGCAACAACATCTAGGTTAACAGTCAGCCTGGGGCATCTCTGTGTCTAAGCAGAGACCTGTGGTAGCACATTCTAAAGATGGCTGTAAGATTCCTCCCTCCTGGTGCACATGCCACTTATCATCTTGAGTGGTTGGTACCTGTGAATACAAAAGGAGATCCCTCTTGAGATTTGGTTAAATTATATTGCGAAGGTTAAGATATTGTGCAGATGAAATTAAGGCCCCTAATTAGGTGAATGTGAGATTATCCTGGGTGGGTTTGACCAAACAGACAAATCTTAAGAATAAATCAGAGAGATTTCTCTTACTGGCCTTTAAGAAGCAAAAAATGACACTGTGACCGCTTCTAGAAAGCAACATGACAAAGATATGAATGTGACTCTTGTAGCTGAGAGTGATCCCTGTCTAGCATCTGGTAAAATATGTGGGGACAGAAGTAAATGAATACTGCCAACAGTGAGCTCGAAAGTGGACCGCAAACTTCAGTTAAGAAGGCAGCTCTCCTGACACCTTGATTTCAGCCTTATGAGATCCTGAGAAGAGGACTCAGCTAACCTGTATGTACACTTCTGATTGAGCATGATCTCTGGGGATCTCATCCCTTTCTCAAGAATTTGATTATATTTCTTCAACTTCTTCTATCTAAGAAGTTGAGGTAGTAAAAGGTTATTGTCTAAAGCTATTATGTTTGCTCTAATTTGTTACACAGAATAGAAAACAGATAGGGACTTAATATATCATTGGCATGGGAAAACATTCTTAGATATGAATAAGAAAGGACTTTAAAAATTAGAATTCAGAACAAGCCGATTATGGTAAAGGGTTAGAAGAAATACAATCAAATTCTTAAGAAAGGGATGAGATCCCCAGAGATCATGCTCAATCATGACTAGATACCACTACATCACAAAGTTTTATTTTCTGGGTGAAGTATGCAAGTTTGGGGCCAGAGCTGAATTGCTCAAGAGGTTGGGAAGGCAGAGAGCTACCACCTGAACTGTCACTTTCTTCTAACTTGCATGTGGTTCCTCTCTTAAACACAAGATGAAGGATGAACTCATTTGTTTATAAAAACTGTAAGCTTAAAGGAGCATTGACTTCTTAGCCACTTGGGTCCATACCCAATTATTAACCTCCTCAGAGTCCTCTGTTGTTTGATCTGGTCTTGGAAGCCTCAATGACATCAATCAGTTCCCTTCTGCCTTCTTTGAAGTAGAAAGACTCCATTGCTATCACTTGGCTTAGCAATGAAGGCTTGATGCTCCTAAGAAGCCTTCCGTTGTGGAAAGCATAACCGGGCACAGGGTTAATGCACACAGGGATGTATTGCTGAGGGAGATATTCAGCAAGAAAGAGGACAGAGGAAGAAGGACGTCTGCACCTGAGGTAATGGGCACACTTGCCACTGGTTCCATAGCATGTGGAGATAGATTAACTGACTGGAAGTTGGAGCCTCTCACTCGGTAGGCTTGTTTTCCATCTGAGATTATTCAAATGGTCCTGCTCTGTTAGACTGATTGTGGGAAACTGAGCTCAAAGGCAAGATGGAGGAACCCATAGTCGGTAGCCCATACATAAAGAACAAGAAGGGATTGGTGTTAGCTTAGAGCTTATTTACAACCTCCCTTGAGAGGACGTGGCATAACAAACCCCTGCATCAGAGGCTGGGATAATGAGGGGGATGACCCCGGGTTGGAACAGTGTCCCACTCCTTGTGTTCTTCGTGGTGTGTGCGACACTGACCGAGAGCCGGGATTTTCTGATTGTCTCCGCCACACTGACCTTTGGTGTGTTTGCTTTTCAGGAGGTTTGGCGAAGGCACGTTTGAACTCTGGGCTATGAGCAAGTTCAGTCCTCCTCCACTTTCCTTTTTTCTCCGCTCTTGCCCGAAACGGTTTGCTGAGTGACAAATAAACACAAGTTGTTTTTACAGGTGTAAAACCAACAGATCAAATGCTGGCCTGTGCCTGGGCTCGTGAATGGGGACTGTGTTGTGTTTGGAGAATACCACCACATCATTTACACTTGCAAACCCTTTGTAATCTTAATCTCTTTGTTGCTTTTATGTTATACTGGCCCCCCAAGGTTAAAGAAAGAGATTTAGACCTTAAACACAAATCCAGCCTTCAAGCTCTGGAATTATCTTTGCCTTTAAATGCAGCTGATCAATGCCCATTTCTTTTGAAAATAAAACCCTTTTGAACCTTGAAAGCCTTCTACTGTTGAGCTATGCCTAAGTGCCACATGGGGGAATGGGCAGAAAAGAGCCCATTTTTCCCTTAGTGCTTGCATTAGGGGTCCCAGAGTTCAGTCCGACGCAATCAATTTAATTGGCGCTAGCTCTGGTGACAAATTATGCTGGTTTACACTCCAGTGTAGCAGAGATTCCTCAAACGCAGGGGAAGAAGGGAGATACACTTCTTGGTCTCTACTTAAAGAGGGCAACAGTATTGGAAAAGGAGCACATTTAATTTATCACTGTCAGAGCAGGTGCAAAGTTTAATTCTAACTAAAAGCATTAAACAATTAACCCAGACAGTCAGGCCTCTGAAAATGCTCAGTAGCAGGGAACACAGGGACCAGATTACCAATGGAAACGTCGATGCTTCTCTTTTATTCCGCTGAATATCTTCTCGTCTTTTTTTTTTTTTTTTTTTTTTAAACAAAGAAAAGTCCCAGAAATACAATAACTTCTCAGGTCTTTTGGTAGATGTCTGAATTGAAAGGGTCAAACAGGATACCATCTTACACTCAAGGATCAACAAATAACTGTCCCTGGAGCCCTAGTTGATTAGCTGTGAGAAGAGAAATAAGAAGTCACTTGGTTTTGAAGTACTTATAGTCTGGTTGTCTACCTTCTTTATGCTGAAGTATGTTACTGTGCAGGATCTATTCTACTAATTTGAATTTTTCTGGAGTATCCTAACCCTTGGAGGTTATCTGTTATTTTGGAGGTGGAGAGGTAGATGAGCAAGGGGAAGAACTTGAAGATGGTAAGAACTTGGCAATGAATCCAGTTTGGACAGGGACATGAAACTTTCCTCACAGATACTTAATACACTGTCTTTTTGTGGTTGTTGAGTTGATCAGGGAATCATTGAATTTTAGGGCTGTTAGGTCCTTGGGGAATACTGAGGCTTAACCTGAGGCATTTTTACTGTAATTGTTGGGGCCCAGAGAGGGGGAAACTCCTGTTCAATGCTCGGTAGTTTCTACAAAACTCTCACAGCAGGCCAGCTTTTCTGACTAGGTGTAGCCAGGTAAAGATATGGACTCAGAAGTCTGTCTGACCTGCATTTGGATTTGGCTGTGCTTCCTACTTGAAATCTTGGACCTCTGTAAACTGGGTGATGGATGAGACGCCCTTTACAAGTGATATATATAATGTACTTGCCTGGGCCACGGACCCCAAGCCCACATCTGTGTTGGTTTCTTCCCTTCTTTTCCTTTAGGTGCTCAGATGAAATGAGGGGCTGCAGGTAAGGTACCTGCTCCAATGCCTGGCACACGTAATTTATTATAGTGCATCTCAGCAATTTAATAAACTAGGACAAAATAGTTAAACTTAGGATTCCAGTGCTTCGGGAGTTCAGAAGCATTATTTTTTTCTGGACTAGTTTATCAATTCAAACCTGTATTAGTGTGAGAAAAGCATAAAACTGAGTTTTTTTTTTTAATTTTATTTTATTTTAATGTTTGGCTTGAAAGTATTTGGACCTCACTCTGTATGACCTCCCACAGAACTTAGAGGTCATAGTGCTTCCTCCTCACTTTACGGATGAGGGATCATAAACCAAGATTGGTTCAACCCTTTACCAAGGACACAGTTGATCACTGTGGCTAGCCCCATCTGATGCCCCCAGGTCTGAGAGTTTCCCAGGTCAGGGTGGAAGTAGGGTTCAGGATCTTTATCACCCTTATCCCTAACTTGCAGAACGTCACAGTTCCATTGAACGCACTGTGAACACAGGGACCTGTTAGAAATTGTCATGCAAGTAATCCACTCTTGTGTGAGCTACCAGGTTTCTGTGTTGGAGAAAATTATGGTGGGCTCTAGCATTTTGTATAGTAACTAACTACTTTAAACACGAGATGCCCTTGCTTTTATCTTAAGTATAGTTTAGCATTGCAGAAAATTCAGAGGAAAGAAAGAAAAAGGAAGGAAGGCGACTGAGCTCCTTCCGAGACAGCTGGCATACTCCTATGATGGTCAAGAATTCAATGCCTGGATCTTAATTCCACATGCCTCAGTTTCCATTTTGTGGAAAGCTTCTTGATACTTTCTTTTCTTTGGTTTAGTGCTGACTGGAGTGTTTGCATGAAAGTCATTTCTAGAAGCTTGGGCTTACTGCTCATCCAATGTCAGGCAAAGGTGTCCACCAAGTGTCTTCTGCATATGTAGTTCCTTTTAATCCTTATAACTTGGTGATGTACGTTTTATTATTTCTATTTACAGAGATGGAAACCCCCACAGTCACCAGGAGAAGGGGCTCAGGATTTGAACTCTGTCCCATTCAAAACCTTTGTGTGCTCTTTGTAATCTACCTGTTGTTGTTCAGTGGCAATGGCCTAGGAGGAGAATTTCTACTACCAAAACTGGCATGTGACCCAAATCTCAGCAATCACAAAGACAGAAACTGCCCAAACAGGGCCTTGGACCATGAGGTGTTGATGTTTCTTCTTTGGATTCCATTGTAAGATGTTTTCCTCCTAAATTGGTTTGTCTTCATCATCTCACACATTTTTAATCAATCCTTGCCAGTGAGAACATGTTCAAAAGGGACCTCAAGGAGCTGATTACATGTTGCTCCCTGGGAAGAAATCCAGCCAGGATATTTCCCTCATGGGCCTGGTTAGCTTTTCGAAGTCCAGTAGCCGTATCTTGATGGTATTTGGTATTGTGAGGCTTGAAGGGCTAGAGACAATTGGACACCTTTTTTTAAAAAATATTTTGCTTTTTATTATTTAATAATTTTAAATAATTCTTTACAGACTGCATTTTGATTCATTGTACACAAATGGGGTACATCATTCCATATCTATGGTTGTACACAATGTAGATTCATATACCTTTTAGAAGAAGACAATGTGTGCACCTGGCAGAATTATAAAAAAGGGTAAACTGATGATTTGAGTGCTCACTCACTCCCTCACCTGTCAAGAAGAAAAGGTGAGACCTTGGCACTGGTGCTGCTGAGGTCTGGGGCCGGTGTGGCATGCCTTCCAATAGTGGCTAAGAAGTGTGTAATTCAAATTATTAGTCCAACTCCCAAAGCTCTCATTTATTATATCTAATTGCAAAATAAGGGCTCGTACATGCCTCTGTCCCAGTCCCTATTTCTCCATTATTTGCTTTACTCATTCATCTAGATTTAATTGCCATTTCACAGCAGTCCCCATGAAATCTGGTTAGATTGCCTGTTGCTACTATAATTTTGGAATGTTTATATAACTTAATGGTATTAATGAGAGCTACCCTTCTCTTGAGGTCTCTTAGTTTTGCTCCTCACTGGGCCTTTTCATCCTCATCCACACTGATCCTGGACAGCCTGCTCTGAGAGACACATACAAGGAGACCTCTTTCATAAGGGAGGGGTGAAGGCACAGCCCTCCTGTAAGTCATCCTTGGAGAAGGTCCAGGGACAGACCAGTCAGCCCTTCACATCTGTGGGTTCCACATCCACAGATTCAACCAAATGTGGACCCAAAATACTGAACCCCCAAATTGCATCTGTATGGAACATGTATTGACTTGAACCCATTGTCATGGGTCCCTGTACAAACAGAGAAACAACATGTATCCCATTTGTTTACAAAAAAAAAAAAAAAAGAATAGAGTGTAACAGCCATTTGTATAGCATTTACATTTTCCTAAGTATTTTAAGTAATCTAAGGATGATTTCAAGTATATAGGAAGTTGTGTGTAGGTTATATACAAATACTACATTATTTTGTATAAGCAACTTGAGCATCTGTGGATTTTGGTATTCTCTGGGGGTCCTGGATCTAATGCCTTGTGGATGCCCAGACATGATTGCATAGAAAAAAGTGAATGTTTTGTATGTATCTCAATTTGTGTTTGAATACTGCTGAATATAAAATATTTTAATGGATGAAAGAGAGGAAAATACAAGTTTGGGAGGTAAAAAGTTATATAATAACTTTTCTCCAAATTTAGAACATGTGTAGATGAGCGGGGTTATGTTTAAATATCCTCTTTATTGACCTTATCTTTTAAAGTAAAACGACAGGGAAAAAAATCCGAAAATACAAATAACAAAATGCATTTCCTTATGGCAGGATAAACATTCAGCTGTGTCGTTTGCAAGATCTCAGTAACATAAACAAAAATAAACCAAGCAATTTTCATAGTGAGTTTTTGTATTTAGTATATGAAGTATTTCTGGATTGTCATCAAGCCAGCATTTATGACCACTTTAGAGAAATAAAAATTTTAGTAACAGAAAATTATAACGTTGTCCAGCTCTTGATGGGGGACAAGGAGAGAGAGGAGACTACAAATGATCTTAAAAAAATAGAGATATATTTTCCAAGGCATGCGGGGACAGAATAGAGAAAGGGGCTTCCTGGGAGAGGTCTGAACTCAACACCAGCACGAAATTCCTCAGTTTTCAGTCCCACTTTGAGAAAGGCTGGCTTTCTGGGGCTAATCAAGCAGTCATTAAATCTTGTCTTAGAATTTATCCTGTCCATCTGAAAAATGGGAATTCTCTTGTTGTTTCATGTCTCTGGGCAAAAGCCTCAATCAAACCAGCCCAAGTTTTTATTTATTTTATTTTTTACCATCTTAGGAATAAGTCCATAGGAGCTGGGGTCATGGCTCATGGTAGAGCTACCGCGACTCGTACATGCAAGGCACTGAGTTCGATCCTTAGCACCACATAAGAATAAGTAAATAAAATAAAATAAAGGTATTGTGTCCATCTACGACTAAAAAAAAGTCCATATATTTGATCATAGGTCTGATTTATCACATAATTACAAAGTTTTCTTAGTGTAAAAAAAAAAAAAAAAAAAAAGGAAAAAGAAAAAAAAAATTATCTTAAACCCTGTTCAGTTGAACTCTGGGGAAAACATTAACCACACCTTATTCTTAGGGATCCTGTAGGAGCACAATCCCCTTTTCTTTCTGTGCTGAGGTTCCTCTATCTGCTCTCCTTCCACGCACATTTCATTTCTTCTTAATATTGTGCCTTGAATCAGAAACCGCCCTAACTGCCGCTGGGAGCTGTGCTCCATCGACCATTCCAACTCTCCAGAGGCACAGACGGGGCATATGACCTCTCGCTCCATCAGCCACTTCAAAGTCTCCAGACATTCTCCTTAGCTCTGAGCTCCATGTTTGCCCATGCATCTAGTTTCCTCCAGGGTGTCCTGATCCATCTTTCCCTCTTGTCCAGGTGGTGGTTTTCAAAACATGGTCTGAGAGTTGTTCTTTTATAGTGTTCATGTTCCCAGCATGTAAGGTGTGTAATTTTGATTCTGGCAGGAATTAATAATCTCCTTGTTATATTACTAATTAGTTTTTCATCAAAATCACTGTTAGGATCTATTCGTTGCTCTAGTCTGTTGAGGCTTTCCTCCCCCTCAGGTGACAAGCCAGAGTTGGTGACAGAGGTATTCCAAGGAGGTTTTAGCTTTATTAAAGGCTCCATGGACATATCTTTTCCTCCATTCAATTAAGAATTTCCCCTTAAACGATCCCAGCAGGAGCGAGGTGTTTTGACAGAGCTCCCTAAATAGCTCAATGTCTCCAGCAAGACCACTCTCATGTCCTTCTCATTTGGATCTGCTTACTGGGTTCTAGGCTTTGGAAAACGTTCAACTGTCATGTAGATAGACAGCAAAACTGTCTCATGAAGCTCCCTTATCTGCTTACACAAGTAGTAATTCCTCCCAACAATCAGTGATAGAAAAAGCATACTTGACTCCACCCAGGAGAATTTTGACTTAAGACTTGCTGGTCTCCTGGATCTGGTTAGGCAGTAGAATTCAATACCTTTGATCCAGTCAAATTTGTAAGAATGCACCCTGGTTGAAACAGAGTAGACCCATCTTATTTCTGACCCTGCCAGCTCTAGAATCTTCTTGAAGAAACAGTCCTTCCGCCCAACTGATTACTGTTTGCATTAACTCCTGCACAGTTCAAGATGAGTGACCTGGGAAGGATGTCATAGAAGGGCCCCACTGGGATAATGATGCTTACCTTTGTGGTCTAACACTGGGTTTCTTTACTTTTTCTGTGCAGCCGGGCTCCCAAGAGAATCATCATTGGTGTCTGGGTTTTGACTTTGAGCTCTCTCTGGGGCTGGGACTGGGACTGGGACTGGTCAGAATGAGAACCTCCAACCATAATGCTTGGAGGTGGAGCTCAGGACTTTTTGATTGTCTCTGGTAACCACAGCCCGCCTCTCCTTGTCATTATGTGGGTAGCAATTCTTGGGGTGGAGAGTTCTTCAGAGATGCTTATCTTTCTTCTCCACCTCCCAGAAAGTTTAACCCATTTGTGAGCACTTGCTGCTCACAAATTAAAAACAGCTGCAATGGAGCTTTAAGCTCCTGCCCATCTCCATTCTACTCAAGAGCTCAATTCAAAATGTAGCACATCTACCCAAGTGGTGGAGACAAAGTTTTCACTTTTGGGTGCCAATACCAATATGTGTCTCAGAAGTCTCATGCTTGTCCTTCCAGCATTTTTCTGACACAGTTTTGGGGAGAAAATGTTATATGTGAGGACAATGAGTTATTAACACTGATGGAGGTGTGAATCCCCACAGCCAACACATTTCAGCTCTGCTCAACACTAGGAGCTCTTCTGAGCACCTTCCGTGTGCCTGCCACTTGGAATACAAGGAGGACTAAGTCTTGGATGCAGTCATCAAGAGTTCCCAGAGGAGAAATTCACAAGTGTGAGATCAAGACCCTGCAGGAACCTGACTCTATGGATGCTGGATTAAATGCTCAGCAATCCCTTGATCGCAAAAGACAGGAATGCTCAGAGAAGCTCACTTAAGGGGCTTGGAGGAAGGATGGAGATGCCTCTCACCAAGGCATCTGCATGTGGTGGTGCAGTTTGCTCTGGGCAAGGACTTCTGGCAGATGGGGGATGTGGTGCTGAAATTCAACAGTGCTAACTCTGGCGTGGGGCTATAGAGGGCATGGTTTTCTTTCCTTCTTCCTCATTTTCATATTTTATTTTTAAAAACATCTTATTTTGAAATAATTTAGAACTTAGAGAAAAGTTGCAAGAATAATGCAGTAAACACATATACACATATACCTTTATCCAAATTCACTATTTTTTAAAAATGTTTTGGTACTTTAGTTTTGTATCTGTCTGTCTGTATTGTTTGCTGAATCATTTGAGAGAAGACGTTATATTCTTTTTCCCTCAATACTCAGTGTATTAAGTAAAGATTCTGTGTTTTTGCGGAAAAAGGATATTATATAACCAGAGTACAATGATCAAATAAAAGGAAACTGAGCAGTGATACTATGCTTTTTTAAATTGGTAGTCCATATTCTAATTTCGTTAATTGTAACAATAACGTCCTTTATCCATTTTTTCCCCCTTGAGGTCAGGTGTCAGTACAGGCTCATGTATTGTACTTAGTTGTCCTGTCCCCCACCCCCACCTCTCTCTCTCTTAGTTGAGAATAATGCTTTAACTTTTCTTTAACCTTCATTTGAGAGATATTTTTGCAAAATATAGACTAGCCATTTTAGAGAACATTCCTCATGTGGGATATATCTGATATTTCTTCATGATTAGATTCAGGTTATACATTCTTGGCCAGAAATCTATGCAGATGATGTTATGTGCTTCTCACGGTTAACTCATCCGGAGACACAGGATGTCTGTTTGACTCATCATGGATGCCAGTTTTGATAGTGGGATCAAAGTATTGGCTGGTTTCTCTACTGCAATATTATTTCTTTACTAGATTGTTACTAATAATTTGCAAAGACATACTTTAAGATCATTTTTTACTACCCATCTTGTTACTTATCATGTTTTGAACTTGATTTAGCACCCATTGATAATTCTTGCTCCTTGATGGTTTAATATGATGGTATCCCAACTCTTCCACTTCCTCCAAATGTATTGGTTAGCATTCTGTTGTAAGGAAGAGCCCTCCTTTTTTCCTCATTTGTTTATTATTTTTTGTTTATAATTGATTTCTACTTTTTACAATGGTTATGATGTTATTAGTTTTGATGTTCAAGTAATCAGACATTGGTCAGTGGGGAGCTTCTTCAAACTGTGACTGTGTTTTGGCTTTTTTGTCTTTGACATGATTTTATCTTTCTTTCTTTTAAAGCACTTCCTTACTTTTTGGAGTAAGACAATGTTCCAGGCTCTTCTTGTATCTTCTTTGTCCCAGACCTGTAATTATCCTTTGCTCTTGGGAGTTCTCTGGTTCCTTTGAGTGGGGAATGGTATTTAGAAACTAAGATATGAATGTTAGGTGTGCTTATTGCTATCTGCATGGTAGTATGTCTAGGTTTTCTCAGTACACAACACTAGACGATCAAGTAAGTTTCTCCCTCTGCTCCTGATTTCTGTTACCCCACATAGTTCTTTTATGACAGTTTTTCAGTCCATAGTTATTTTTTCTTCTATATCGAGAGATTTCCAGATTTCCAAAACATCAACACACTTACTCATTTGCACAATCCTACAATACTTAAGCAAAAAGTTTCCAATTGCCACCCCTGTACCTCTGCCAAAACAAATCTGTTAAGAATTTGAGGTTTATTGGTAGTTCTATTTCCCCTAGATTTAAGGTGTACAATCAAAGGACTGTTTTCAAAACTGACTTGTATTAGTGGGGAGTGGTATTTAGAAACTAAGATAAAATATTTTTAAATATTTTAAAATATTTTTCGTATGTTTATATGATTCGTTCATTGAATACAGTTGAATGTATTTCTGTTTCTGTTCAGTTTTAATATTTTACCTATCCTTGCTAATTTAGTTTTATCTTTTGAATATATGGAATATTAAAATGTATCCAAAAATTGATACTATATGAAAAGGCACACTCAGAAAAAATTAGCTTTATTTTATCCCATCAGCCCCATTCCCTTGTAGGTGACCAACATCATCGTTTTCTAGTTTATCATCTCTGTCTCATTTGGGGGGAAAAACGTGACTTCCTGCTTTTGGCATACAACACAAGCATACAGAATACTCTCTTTTGTACTTTGCTCATTTCCTTAACAAGTACACGCTGGAAATCACTTTATAAAGATCTCCCTTTTCTGTTTGCTTGTTGCTAAATAGTTGCCTACTGCTTGGTTTTGTCATGTGCCACCATGTATGCAACCCATCTTCTGTGTTGGGGTGCTCAGGTGGTTTCAGTATCTTGCAATTACTAATAGTGCTGCATGGAATCAATTCATGGGTATGTATTCTTGTGTGGTCACAGATGTAACTCCAGGGTAAGTTTCTAAAAGTGGGATTGATGGGTTGAAGAGTAAAACACATATACAATTTTGTTAGAAATTGCCAAATTTCTTTCCACTGGGGCTGCACAACTTCTGAGTTTTCTCACCAGCAGTATGGAAGGGATATTCCTTGTGGCCTTGTCATAGAGTAAATTGTCAAGGTTTAGATTTTGTTTTTCTCAAGGCAATGGATGAGAAATGATATTTCACTGTGTTTTAATTTTCATTTCTCTTGCTTAGAATGGCATTGAACATCTTTTCATGTGTTTGAGAACTCTTTTATATAGTTTGAGAAATTATTCATATATTTTGTTTGCTTTTCTATGTGGGTTTTACTTTTCTCATCAATTTTTGTCAGTTCTTTACATGTATCAATGTATTCTTTTTTAATATATATTTTTAGTTGTAGATGAACACAATACCTTTATTTTATTTATTTATTTTTTTATGTGGTGCTGGGGATGGAACCCAGTGCCTACACATGCTAGGCAGGCACTCTACCCCTGAGCCACAACCCCAGCCCCTTGATGTATTCTTTTAATATTTTTTAATTTACACACATGCAAGTGCATTGGGGCTCTTAATGTTCTTTAAATATTTCTCTCCAATTCTCCATTTGTCTTTTCACCTTTTATAGTACTTTCTCTAATTGAGCTATCTTGTTCTAATGCGTCTGCCAAGAGTCTGTGCCTTTCTCTAATTCTCAGGAAGATGCTGGGCATGCAGATGTGTGTGACTTGAGTGTCACAGGAGTTGGCTGCAGGAAGAGAAGCTGTGATTGCTGGGAACTAGGACAGTCTCCAGCAGTTTCTTTTTTCTCTCTCACTCTCTAGGATCATGGTTTCATGACTCGATGTCTCTGTGACTGCCGACTGCAGTGCTGTCAGCCACCAGGACTCTGTGTTTTCTATCTGAAGCTCTTCCTTGGCCCCAATGTGTCACGGCACAGATTCTGGGACCATCAAAGGAATTAGTGAAGTAGCTGTTCAAGTCCCTTTCACTCTTCAGATCCACAGGTCCTTACTTTGCCTCACATAGTCTCTGATTGATTTTTACTTACTTCTATCATCTTATTTTATACTTACTCCTTTTTTTTTGTTTTGTTTTGTTTTGTTTTGTTTTGACTGTTTCTCCTCTCTCTGTTTGGACTGATTATTTTTCGTCTTTTATATTTAGCAGGTTTAAACTCTATTTCCTTCCTGATTACCCCAGAATTTAAATTTTTTTCTTTTTTGGTATCTGGGATTGAACCCAGGGACCTTTAACCACTGAGCCACGTCCACAGCCCCCTTTTTATATTTTATTTAGAGACAGGATCTTGCCGAGGTGCTTAGGGTCTCAATAAGTTGCTAAGGCTGGCTTTGAACTTGCCATCCCTCTGCCTCAGCCCCCTGAGCTGCTGGGATTATAGGTGTGAGACACACCATGCCTGGCCCAGTAATCTGAACACAAATAATTGATTTACTAGTCAAAAGTTAATCAATATCCTATCCTTTTCCTTATTCTATCCTCTTAAGATCATTTTATTGTAAGGCTTTCTCAACTAACATATTATTATTTATTGTGTGTCTAAGTCCCATTTGACTTTTAAAACTCCAGAAGATTTAATTATTACTATTTTTTTCAGAATCCATCAATATTTGCTTTAATCTATACACAATTTAATACTAACTTTATGGAATGCTGCAGAAGTGATACTTAGTTTCAGATTTTATAATAGAATGAAGCAAGACTGAAAATTAATAATGTGAGCATCCAACTTAATGACATATAAAAAATTAATATGCCTCCAAGAAAACAGAAAGAAAATAATGCATATAATATATATAATTATATCACATTTATACATTACACGTATGTGAGTTAAATCAGGATTTATCAGGATTCATCACAGGGAATTGATGGTGGAAACTCATTTCGAAAGTCTCTTTGAAAGACTGTTGTCCTCACGTCTGATGCTAGAGACATCATTACATCTATAAGTGATCAGGAGGGGAAGATGGACACAAAGTGAGAGAGATATGGAGCAAGCAGGACACCTCCCCAACCCTGCCCAAGCAGTGTGTGTGCCAGCATAAGCTGAGAACCTTTATCAGGAAGATAAACGTACATGACTGGCCCAGCCTTCAGAGGAGCTGAAGGAGGACTCAGAAAAAGGTAGAACAGTTGTAGTCTCCAAGCTACTTCCCATCAATGGAATCAACAGGTCAGCAACATCGTGTGTCAGTTACAAAGTGGCCGTGTTGTCCTCCAAAATCTCCCAAGGCATTCCTTGTTAGGAACATTCAAGAAAGGGAATTCTTGCAGAATTTTCAAGATGTAGTTTATCCTAGCCAAACTGACACGGGAGAAGGCTATCATCAACAATCCTTCTTGTATCATAAAAAGTATACTTTGAATCTGTTTGAAATCTACTTTGGATAATTTCCTTTGGTAAACGTTTCTTGATAGCAATTTTATCTTGTGTTTGAAAATGTTTTTACACTTCTCTGATATCAGAAAGATATTTTCACTGAATATATAATTTTAGATTAACATGACATTATGACTGTCAGCATGTTAAAGATACTTTTTCCACTGGTTAAGGATGCCTTTGTTATTGAGGGACATTCATCTGTTAGTCTAAGTATCATTCCTCTGAAATAATGTTATTTTTTCCTCTGACTGATTTTAAGATCTACTCCTTGTCTTTGGTGTACAAGATCTTCACAATCCTATATCTAGGTGTGCATTTCTTTTCATTTTCTGAGCTTATAAATGTTCTTCTTTATCAATGTTTTATTATTTTTACAAGTTGCCTCTACTGAATCATCTTTTTATTCTTCTGCCAGACCTCTAACTGAATGTTTGTTAGAGTTGTGTAAGAATATTCCATTTTTTTTACTATTAAAATTCAATTCCAGGGCTGGGGTTGTGGCTCAGTGGTAGAGTGCCTGCGTAGCATGTGTGAGGCACTGGGTTTGATACTCAGCACCACATAAAAATACATAAAATAAAGGTAAAAAAAAAGCATTTAAAAATATTTTTAAAAATCCCATTCCATTGTGATTAGAGAGGCTTTGAAAGTCCTTGAAATTTGTTGACTTGTTTCATCACTCAGTTTGTGTAGTTGTTCAACTCTTGTCTCACTAACTGATCTGGGTAGTTTTGTTTAGAATTACATTTTACAAAATAGAAATGGTGACCATTTCTATTAAAATATCATTTTTATTCTCTAATACACCTAGCACAATGTCAGGAACATATACTTACATGTCTGTCAAACTGGGATTCTGGTCCCAGCTCAACTACCTACTAGCTAATGCTCTTACAGATGTCTTTCTGAGTTGTTCTTGGGCTCTCCTGGGAGGTCTGTATACTGGTTTGCACCAGTATGAAAGAGAACTTGGGCAAGTTGGCTCTTTTCCCTGGAGTCTAGATTCCTGTAGTAGGATTTTTCTACCTATGGGCAAGTTGGGATTCTTATCATACTGGTGATATAAAAAGAGTTACAGGTAAGGGGTTTGCAAAAATTGGTACTAATTTTTCCAAGTTCTGGATGTGTATTTCTTTCATTGTTAATATTTCCCTAGAAACTAGAATGCACAACAGAAATATCAGAAGTGATTTGCAAAACCTCCTTTGTCAGCTCTATAGAGTATTGAAAAAAAAAAAAAAAACCTCAAATAAAACAATAAATAACTAAGCAGATCTCCATGAGAGAATGCATACAATGCTTTGGCTCATTGGCTCCATTCAGTTGAGACTCTGTAGTGTGGAGATCAAGGGACAAGAATGAGCATTCCAAAGGCTTAAGGTTTAACTCTTAGGATAGTGATCTTTTGGGGCTACAGGACTACTGGTCTTAGAAGAGAATTGATTTGACAACATCCCAGGGACTACTACCTGTGGCTTCTGTGTGTCCACAGCAGGGAGTATGAGGTCACCAGGACCTAGGACAGTCTTTCTTGCCAAAGCAACATGGGAATTTGCTTGCCCTGCTATCTAGAGATCATCTCCCCTTACTTGAGTGAGTGGCCTGATCCTGTTCGTTTGGGGATCTACACAATGGTTGGTGGGAAGGGATGAGCTGGGATGCCTGGCTGTGGAAGTGTTGATCTGAAGAGTTGACAGATCCTATGAGACTTTGGGTGGAGAACCAGGCTCATAATGAGCTTTTATAAGCAATCATGACCATACCATCATCATCACCATCATCACTGCAACATTGTCGGTGCATATATGCTAATTGGTCCTCCCCACCCTCATGTGGTGTGTGCCCACGCTGGTAACATATGGGACATTCCTTGTTTTGATAAAACACTTAGGTCAACTGGCTTTCTTCTATTCCCTCTTGCTAGCCTTTCTTTTTAAAATAAACTACAAGCTGGGTATAGAATCAGACTGGTGGGGGGAGACTCTTTTTATTTGAGTACTTTGAAGAATTCAGAGCAGCTTAGCCAAGATACCCATTTCCTCCCTTAGCTCATATGATTATGCTAATTCAGAAGAAATGTGTTGATGCACTATTAAAAAGCATGATCTGTTTTCAGCTTCTGGGTAAAGAGGAGAGCAGCAGCCTTTAGTGGCCGTGTCAGTTTTGCCCATATTATTATGTGCAGATGTGCCAGCTGCCAGTAGGCATTTTCTCTCTGATAGCGCTAACCACTTAACCGTGGGTCAGTGAGGTGCAGCTCTCAGCCAATAGATCTAATTGCAATCCTTCTATGTTCCCTGTGATTGCAGGTTTCTCCAGCTCTATAAACAAATAGTAATCAACTAAACCTGTTACCTCTGAGTAGAGATGTCATGATATGAAATATTAACTGTTCAAAATACAGTAATGATGGTTTAAAACTGTATTTGTTTCTTGAAAATAAAGAAAAAAATTTTTTTAAACGAAAGGAAAATCAGAAGCTCGAGAATTGGAATTCTGAAGGGCCCTCTGGCTCTTTTCCCTCTACATAATAAAAAATTGCATATGTATACGACATGTTTTATGTGGTCAGATACAGCGTAAATATTGTGTACATCTTTTGCTGGAGTAACAATGCATTAGCAGCATCACAAATAAGCTCTGCCTCGGCATCTACATTTTTATGACATTTTTATGTTAATGCAAGTCAAACTTATGTTTTGTGATGTATCTAATCCACCCCAAATTAATCCATTTGTATTCCTATAATCCAATCAGCTCCAGCCTCCCCTGCTGAAAAGTTAGATGTAAAGTCTAAGGCAGAAATATGGCAGTAAGTCTGGGCCTAGAGAGGCTATGCTTTCAGAAGGAGATTTTCCTCTCTGGCACATGGAGGCAGTGCCGGTTTGGGTGGGCAACTCTGGGTAGGGGCGGGGTAGAACAGGGGTTGAAGGGTGATCCTATTGCAGGAAGCTATATGTGGATAATATAATGCTGTTGTATCTTTGATTTCACTATTTAATTTTATTTTTGATGCTGTTTGGTAAATTTTCATCCACTCCAACTGATAGTCTATGAATATTTTCTAATCTCTGCCAGGGTTCCATCAAGCACTTACTGTAGGCTAGGATCTATGCGAAGCCTTAAGCTTCTTCTGTGTACAATATATGTGCTATATTTACTGAGAATCTAAAATGTGTATGCCAGAGTTGGAAATCAGGTTTTACCCAGTTTTACTTTGCCCACATCAGCCTGCTGAAGATAGAATACCCATCGAACCTTGTTTGGAAACTTTGAGTCATGATACAATGCCCCTTCTTGTTTTTTCTGGGACTGAGCCAGAGATGGATAGATTCCCCAGGAAACTGACAAAAAATTGTTTGGTATAGTGGAAGAAACACTTTATTACAGAGTCTTGAGTTGAGGTAGAATTGCATGTTGATGGAAAGCCCATGTTTTTAAAATTGAAGACAGAAACAAATGAAAAGACAATCCACATTCATGGATTAGCAGTCTTAATATTGTTAAGATGTCAAAACTACTGAAAGTGATCTACAGAATTAATGCAATCCTTAACAAAACCCCAATAACTTTTTTTCAAAGATAAAGAAACTTTATTAAAATTAATAATTCCTGTGGACTTGAAAGGGATTTGAAATGGCCTCAATTATTCTGAAAAAGAACAAAGCTGAAGGACTCACACATGTTGATTTCAAAACTTATTATAAAGGTAATTAAAACAGTTTGGTAGACTGAGGGTGTAATTCAATGGTAGAGTGCTTACCTACCATGCACAAGGCCCTGGGTTCAATCCCAGGTACCACAAAAAGAAAAACACAAAATACAAAATTAGAATTCAAAACAGTGTGATATTAACATTGCAACTGGCATGCTATCCAGTGGAATAGAATAGCTAGTCCAGAAATAAACCCTCACATATATGTTCGGATAATTTATTTTTAAATTTTTAAAATTTATTATTATTTTTAAATTTTTTATAGACTGCATTTTGATTCATTGTACACAAATGGGGTACATCTTTTCATTTCTTTGGTTGTGCATGATGTAGATTCATACCAATCATATAATCCTACATCTACATAGAGTAATGATGTCTGTTTCATTCCATGTGGGGAAAAAGACACACTTGTACATTGCTAGTAGAGTTGCAAATTGGTGCAGCAACTCTGGAAAGCAGTGTGGAGAATCCTCAGAAAACTTGGAATGAACCCACCTTTTGACCCAGTTATCCCACTCCTCGATTTATACCAAAAGGACTTAAAATTAGCATACTACAGTAATTTTTTATTTGTTCTAATTAGTTATACACGACATAGAATGCTTTTATGCACTTTGATATATCATACATAAATGGGGTATAATTTCTCATTTTTCTGATTGTACATGTTGTAGAATCACATCAGTCATGCAGTTATACATGTATATAAGGTAATAATATCTGTTTCATTCTACTATCCTTCTTATCTGCATATCCCCTGCTGTCCCTTCACTCCTCTCTACCTAAAGTAACTCTATTCTTCCCTAGTGTTCCCCTACCCCTGTCTTATTGTGAATTAGCATCCAAATATCAGAGAAAACATTCCGCCTTTGTTTTTTGGGATTGGCTTATTTCACTTAGCATGATATTCTCCAACTCCATTCATTTACTGGCAAATGCCATAATTTCATTCTTCTTTAAAGCCAAGTAATATTCCATCAAATATATACACCATTTTTCCTTATCTATTCATCTATTGAAGGGCACATAGTTGATTCCTAGTTGATTGACTAAACTATTGTGAATTGAGCTGCTGTAAACATTGGTGGGACTGTGTCACTGTAGTATGCTTATTTTAAGCCCTTTGGGTATAAACTGAGGAGTGAGATAACTGGGTCAAATGGTGGATCCATTCCAAGTTTTCTAAGGAATCTTCATACTGCTTTCTAGAGTGGTCACACCAATTTGCAGTCCCACCAGCAATGTATGAGTTTTCCCCCACATCCTCACCAACATTCACCTGTATTCTTTTTTTGTTTGTTTGTTTTGTTTTGTGGTGCTGGGGATTGAACCCAGGGTCTTGTGCTTGCAAGGCAAGCACTCTACCAACTGAGCTATCTCCCCAGCCCGTTGCCTGTATTCTTGATGATGCCATTGTGACAGAAGTGAGATGAAATCTTAGTTTTGATTTGCATTTCTCTAATTGCTAGAGATGTTGAACATTTTTTCATATATTTGTTGATCAATTGTATTTCTTCCTCTGTTAAGTGTCTGTTCAGTTCCTTAGCCCATTTATTGATTGGGTCATTTTTTTTTGGTGTTGAGTTTTTTGAGTTCTTTATACATCCAAGAGATTAATGCTTTATCTGAGGTGCATGTGGTAAAGATCTTCTCCCATTCTATGGGCTCTCTCTTCACATTATTGATTATTTCTTTTGCTGAGAAGAAATTTTTTGGTTTGAATCCATCTCATATATTGATTCTTGATTTTCCTTCCTGTGCTTTAGGGGTGTTGTTAAGGAAGTCAGATCCTAGGCCAACATGGTGAAGATTAAGGCCTACTTTTTCTTCTAGTAGGTACAGGGTCTCTGTTCTAATGCCTAAGTCTTTGATCCACTTCTAGTTGAGTTTCATGCAGGGTTATAATGGTGTCAATTTCAATCAGTGGGTAAAAAGATAGGCTTTTCAACAGATGACAAAATTGGATATCCAGATGTAAAATAATGAGGTTATACCTAACAATATATACAAAAATAACTCAAAATGGACCCATGACTTAAAATTATAATGCTCTTAGAAGAACTATAGAACAAAAGCTTCCCAACATTGGAGTTTGCAAAGATGTCTTGGATATGCCATCAAAGGCACAGGCTAACCAAAGGGGGAAAAATAAACTGGACTTTATGAAAATAACAAAACCAAGTGCATTGAAAAGCACTGTCAATGAAGTAAAAAGGCAATCCAAAAATTGAGGGAAAATCATGTATCTGATAAGGGCTTAATATTGGTAAAATATAGAAAAATTCTGAAACTGAATAACAATAAAATCTGATTCAAAAATGGGTTAAAGATTTAAGTAGACAATTCTTCCTAAAGAAGATATACTAAAGGTCAATAAGTATATGAAAAGATGACCAACATCACTAATCATTAGAGAAATGCAAAGCAAAGTCATAATGAGATTACCACAGAAATGAAAGGAGAGAGGGGCAGGAACACAAGAGTTCTGGCCAAGATGTGGAAAAATTGGAACCCTCACACAATTTTAGTGAGAATGTAAAATGGGGTAGCTGTTATGGGAAATAATATAGTAGTTCCTTAAAATCATTAAGAGCAGATTTGCCATATATTTTAGCACCTCCACTCCTGGGTATTCAAGATAATCAAAAGTTGTATTTTAAAGATTTATTTGTACACCTGTATTCAAAGCAACATTAGTCACAAAAGCTAAAACATGAAAGCAGCACAAATGGATAAGTAAAATGTGATATATGTGTACTGTGGAATGTTATTTAGTCTTACAAAGGAAGAAAGTTCTGATCTATGCTAGAACATGGTTGAAGCTTGAGGACAATATGCTAAGTGAAATGAACCCATCACAAAAAGACAAATATTGTATGATTCCACTTATATGAGATACTTAGAGTAGTCAAAATTACAGAGTCATAAAGTAGAATAGTGGTTTCCAGGGGCTGGGAGAAGGAAAAGTAGGGAGTTATTGTTTAATGGGTACAGAGTCCTTGTTTTGCCAGACAAAACGTTCTAAAAATGAATGGGGGTGATAATTGTACAACACTTTAAATACAACTAATGCCACTGAACTACATACTTAAAAATGGTTACAATTTTATAGGTATTTTACCATAAAAATGGAGGAAAAAGACCTATATTTTTATTGAAATACTGTACAGTGTGATCAATATGCTATTTAAATGTCAAATCCCTACCCTATCACTTACCAACTCAGGAAAATGACTTACCTACTCTGGCTTTTAGATTTCTTATTGACCTAAAGGAATAACACTTCATCCATGAGATTTTTGGGATACCACCTTACACCCTTATATTGACTTATGTTGACCTAAGGTATGTAAAATGCCTTGCACTTAGGAAGACCTATCTATGTTACCTACTGGCATTGTTTTCCCGGAGTTTCAAAGTCTAGAGTCCTTTAGGCTAAACTTTTTAATTGTACAGATGAAGAGAAAGAACTGTGAGACTGAGACTCAGAAGGGTTAAATGTTGTAGTCATACTCATATAGCTACATGGGATCGAGCCAATACAAGAATCTTGGTCTCTGGGCTCCCAGGACAGTGTCTTTCTATGGTACCCAGCTGTTGCCTTCCTCAAAGAGAATGAATGTGAAGAATGATATCAATAATAATTATAACATATTATTGCCTTAAAGCATGTAGCTCAGGACAGGGGTTCACTGAACACACATCAGCTTGGTCCATCTGGAGAGGAAGGGCGTGTCCCCTGGAAGCCTTTAGTGATGGACTTCAGGAACAAAGGCAGCTAGTTTGAGCTCCTCCATCCAGGTCTCCATCCAGAACAACCCTCTCCCTGAGCACTGCTCCCAACTGTCGGAATCCCTGTTGATTTACAAGAATGAGCAGCAGACATCTAACTATGGACCATCTGAGAGAAGTTTAGAAGATTCTCAAAAACAAAGGCTAGAATTCATCATCTTTCCTTTTCTTAGAGCTGGGCCTAGTTGACTCCAAAAATCTAGCCAGTGTTTGGTCGATCAATTTCCAGTGGGTAAGGCAAGGAAAAAAGCCTTAAATTGGACTGGAAACCAAGGCCTGGGAATTATTTTGTATCTTTTGTTCCATAGTGTTGGCTCTCTGTAAAAATGGCCTCCACTTATGTGTGATTCTTTGTCTCTCCATTGCTCTCCCTGCCTTGATTCACCTCGCTTCTTTGCCTGTGAGGTTCCAAGGTTGCTTTGGCTCTGTCAGGAAATTGCAGGAGAGAGGTTCCTGCCAACTGGGATCACAGGGTGGTGAGATTTTCTTCCTTGAGCTCTCTGGCATGGTGCAGGATTGGAATCTTCTATTTGTATTTAACTCGAATGGGTCCATGTGGTTCATATTCAGAGGAACATTGTCAGTTGTTTTTATGAGAGCAGAGAAAATGGTGGTGGTGGCAGTGGCAATGGTGATTTCTGTGTGGGTGTATAGGTGGGGGCGGGCTCGAAGGGATGGAATTGGCTTGAAAATCTGCAGTGGGCTCTTTTCTCCTTTAACACTGATGCTGGGTAATTAGCAAAATGCGCACAGGGTTTTATCCATATTCATGCGCCCTTTCCCACAAGCATAAACAATCCAGTCTCTATTATTTCCTTGCGAGTGCAGCTCCCCCCTCTCCCTGCCACCTGCAGAGCCCTGTGCTGCTCTGTTCACATCACTCTGGCTTGGGTTGGGGGTGGGGGAGCCTCCCTGGCTGGGGTGTGGGCACGGGTGAGAGATGTCACAGAGAGCAGAAGGGGTTCCTTACCAACACAGCAATGATGGCTGGCTGGGAGCATCCGCGATGTACATGCAGTTATGATTACACAGAATCCTTGAGAGGACTCTGAGGAGTAGGTAGGGTTGCCTAATTATTCCTGCTTGACAAAGGAGAAAATGAGGCCTGAAGATGGGGCTATTCATTGGTGTATTTCTTCAGATCCGCTCCCTGAGCTAGTTTGCCTGGTTCTTTGCCTTGGCAGGCTGACCTCAAAGGACCCCTCGACAGTTTCCCTTTTCTTCTGGCACCCAGAAGCCAAGGAGGAGCTTCCACCTGGGATCAGAAGGCACCAAGAGATAGAGGCTGGGGTTTTAGCACCTCCCAGGTGTGTGGGTGGCACCTGTGTTCCTCTGTGGCCACACTGCCATCTGGCTGCTTTCCCACCCCTACCATGTTCCAGCAGCCTTTTGCACTATCTCACTCCTTTCAGATCAGGGGAGTTAGATTTCCTGTGGAAGCTAGCCCCTTTGCATTTCTTGTTGGTTCCCTTCATCCTCCCCACATTCCTGTAAAAAGTCCTTGCTATATGCTTTGTTTTCTTTTTAACTCATACAGTGAGCAGCTGATGCCTGCTGGGACCTCAGCTTGTAGGATGAATAGCCTTCAGGTGACCACACAGCTAGCAACTAGAGCTCAGCATTTCTCCTGCCTCACCTGGGCTGTTTCTATTAGGCCATGATGTCCCATCACCGCATCACTCACTGGTCTTTTCTTTGTCCCTACTCAGCAGGCTGTGAAACCATCAGCAACTAAGAGATCTGGATCCTGTCCCATCCTCCCCAATCTTTATGAATATGTATTGATTTTCATGGGCTGACTTTTCTTTGCAGAAGAAAAAAACCCTACGTATGGTCATAGTGTGAATGGTGTGAAGGAAATTCAGTTTTTGTTTTGTTTTAACCTGTCTTTTCTGCCAGGGAGGAAGTATCACATTCACAAATGCAATACCAGGAGAAATGGATGAAGTCAAAGTAGCAGCTGAGGATCCTGATCATGTCCATCTACTTGCAATCCTGATCTTGCCGGCACCCATGGATTTGCTAACCTCTCTGAATTTAGTGGTTGGTTCACTGCTCTTTCCTCTTTATAAATGATGTGAAAGCCAACTGCCCAGACACTGCTTCATGATGCAATGGCATGAGGTTGTTCTCTGCACCATTCATCTAATTTAATAGTCCCTGGCTCTTCTTTCCCTCACCTGGTGCATAGATGAAAAACAAACAACAAAAACAACAACAACAACAACAAAAACCCCAAAAAACAAAAACCAAACCACATGCTTTGAGGGACTTTCAGAGTGAAGGGCAGAAGTAAACCAAACCATGCTTCTCTGCTTTCCTGCTTTCTTTGAAAAGAAGTTTGGTACAGAGCTGCACATCATTTACTTTCCAATTTGATAATTATTAACTGCATTCTCACTATGAACCTGGTATGTACCATGTTCTAGAAGGGCTGTTGAAGAGCATATGTCATAGTGCTTGCCTTTAAATGACTTATATATTTATTAGGCAAATATGAACCATCTGGGGGAAAAACCCTTGGTAGACATGAAAAAAAAACTTATGTTTAAATGCCAAGCAATCAATTGTTGCATATCACATGTGCTTGTGGTGTAAGGAAAATAGTCAGGAAAGTGTTGGGAAAAACATCATGAAATAGCTTCTAGAAAGAGTAGAAGTATTTGGACAACACTGGTTATTGGATTTGATATGACGACAGATTCTCCTCTTTGGGGCTCAGAGCTGCTTTCCTGGAAAGGACACAAACACGTCCGGAATTGGTCTTTACAGCCATGATGGTTTCTTCTTCATAGACACCATGACAGATGCTGCAACCTCTTTGGCTTAGGGAATCCTTCTTTCTGTCTTGCGTGATGGAAGAAGTGGATGGTGACAACGAGCTTCCTGGTGGTCGGTAAAGTATTTCCGTGGAAAGTCATTTATATTAGACACTCAGTTACGGAGTTTATTCTTCCCCTAACACCCCAAAGGCAGAGAGTAGCTTGAAAAAAATCACTAAGAAGCCCTTAACCTTGTAACATACAGTTTTTGCTAAAAATATATATTAATAATATATTATTGAGCGAGCATAGATGAAGAAGGCCAGGGAGGGAGGAAGCAATAAGAGTGTGAGCGAGGTCAGTGCTCTTTGCCCGCAGACTCTGCGATCAATAAGATCTGGTCAATAACTGCTTTATTACTGCACTACCACCCGGAGCAAAATCATTTTTAAATTAAGAATATATTTTGCAAAACTGAATTAACAATATTGAATATTTTGCTCTCTGATATGACTAGCCTTCAAAATCAAATTATTAAGTATGGAAAGTGCTTACCGGGTGAAGTTTTCCTTTCTTCTTCTCCCTCTTCACTTTTCCAACCACATTCTCTCTCTCCTTTCTCTCTGTTCAATTCCACTCCTCCGCACCCCCCCCAACCCCCACCTTACAGCTTGGGAAGGAAACAACAGCAGATTTTTAAGATCTCCGGCACAAATGTGGATGTAAATTAGCATTGAATCCAGCACATGGAAATTAGGAAAGGAAGACACATTTACTTGAGTCCAACAAAACTGTGCATTTCCTTTGAGAGAAAAGGACCAAGTAGAGAAAATTGGGAATTTTCCACTAGGGTAAAAACTGATGCCCCCAAATTCAACCTTTGGACTTCTATTATCTTCCACAAGCAATGAAATCTCACCATTGCTCCCCTCCCATCTCTCACTGATGATACCCTGGCTCCATCGTCTGTTCTGTTCTGTCCTCCCTTCTCCACAGATGGAGGGGACAGAGCAGAGCTTTACATGACTCATGAAATGCAACTTTAAAGCAACCATAACGCTAACCTTTCACAAACAAACAAACAAACAAACAAATGACACACACACACACACACACACACACACACACACAAGAAGCATTTGGAGAAGCTCTGTTATGCAAAAGTCAGTTGTGAAGGCAAAGGTAGACCTCAGCTCTGGGAAGCACTAACTGATGGTATTAGAATTGATTGTGTAGTATCTTCTTTGTGAAAACATGAGATTTTGGAGCTCACATTTTCAAACATCATATTAAGCTTCTTTCACCCTTTCTGCCTTCTTGGGCTATTTACCACTGTTTGCCATTAGCAATTAAGATCTCCTACAAATAACCTGTAGATTATTGGGTTTGGCAACTATAATATGATAGGAAACAACAGAAAGAAAGGAGATTTTTCACTGTCCAATATTGTTTTTGGTGCGAAAAGTCTATTATTGAGCCCCATAGTTTTTAGTGAAGGGATAATGTTGGTTAAGCCACGTAATGGCATATTGACATGTTATTCATGTCAGATGACAGATGTTTACTCTTTGAAAAGGAACATTTGTTTAAAATATTGGTGTTTGCTATTGTGAGTGAGTAAGAAAGAGAGAGAGAGAGAAAATGTTGAAAACAGGAAAGGAACTAGAATTTATTTGGCTACTGCTTCTTTTTTTTTTTTTTTTTTTTTTTTTTTCAGGTACCAGGATGCTCAACCTCTAGGCCACATTCCCAGCCCTTTTGAAAATTTGTTATTATTATTTTGAGAAGATAGGGTCTTTCCAGGTTGCTAAGGGCCTTGCTAAGTTGCTGAGGCTGACTTTGAACTTATGATCCTCCTACCTAAGTCTCCTGAGCCCCTGGTGCACCACCATGCCCAGCTCTTACAGTAGAGGCTTCTATGCATATCTATACCTAATTTAACCCTTCCAACAACCCCTAAAAGTTAGGTAGTTTTGTATTTTTTACTTAGGAGCTCAGATAGTTAAAGTAATTTGCCTGGATCAGGCAGTGGGTGGAGCTGGAAGTTAACCTCAAGTGGGTCTGATTGCAAATTCTATACTCTTTCTATCACCTCATGCTATCTTTCTAATGCACAACATTTTCAAGTCCACTGCCCAGCAAATGATTTTGACTAAGCATAAAATACTTAAGCAATTTAATCAATGCTTTTTACTCTTTGGCACAGATCTCAGATCCTTTCGAGAAACCCATGCAATATAGGGCCTCTCTCTTAGGAAAACACCATGCACAGTTCATGCATCTTATGAAGCACAATAAAGTCTCACATGAAGACTCCCTGGGCTAGGTAAGTTTCCTAAAAGGGAGGCACTCTGTAAGTCCTGCTTTTCTCTAAAGAGACCCAAGGACTTCCTGTTGGCATTCATCTTTGACACCAGGCTCGTTACAAAGAATGTCCAGACCTGAGGAGAGTAAAACCAAGGATAAGTTGAAACATAGTTGATCCTGAACTTGGTGTACTCAGGTCTGGTTGTCCCTGTGATTTGGTGGCTATGTGAGTGGTTTGTGAGGAGACTCTGTCTGTAAAGCTTTGACCTGCTCACCCTGACTTTCTACTGTACCAGAAGAGGCTGTGGAATATCCAGTGGAAGATGCTACTTATTATTTAAATCTAACTTATTTCTTTGGCTTTGTTATGCTTCTGAAAATTTTTAAGTTTTTTTTTTTTTTTTTTTTCATTTCTGTCTAATAAACACATTGAGTCCCTACAGTTCTGGGGAAACAGAAAGGACAGTCCAGTCACAGTTAGTTTGCTGACATTTTAGTTTATCTTCACTGAATCCCAAGATTGGATTACTGATCAGGGAGTACTTGACTGGGAGTCACAGAATTCAAAGTAAGACCGGAAACCTGATGAAAACTTCCTGTCTAGACCTTGCCTCAGAACCTGAAACTTGCCTCTGGGTCTGCTGGGATGGTTTTGTACTTGACATTGCTCTGATGCGTTCAGTGTCACATATATTTATCAAGCACTGGTGGTGTGTCAGGCACTGTGCATAGTGCCAGGGGTGGCCTTGAGAATGAGTCTGTCCCTGAGGAGCTGACGGATGTTCTCCTTGGGCTATCACCACTGCAGCATTCCAGCGTTCCATGGAAGAGGCTATCAGATGCTCAGGGAAGGCTAACAAAACCTCAGTGCCATTGGATTTGTCAGTCACAGCCTCAGGGGGCTTCAGAGCATTTCAAGAAAACCTGCAGGATGGAATACATGACACTGTTTTTAAATTCCAGGATCCACTTAGGCAATCTACTAGCAGGAGGGACCTTTTTAATGGGTAGAACAAAGAAGAAATAATTGAGGAAGGCACCTTAAACCAGTGTCTCTGAAGACATTAGGCATTCTCCTCGGCAAGCAGTGTGGATTTTCCTCTCTATAAGAGAGAATGGACAGGTGTCTCTGACTCAATGATAAGAAATACAGGATTACTGGGACCCTATACCATTTTTTTAAATGAAGAATTTTAAAAACACTTTGTCTTCTCCATAGTTTGAATAGCACAAAAGTAGAGAAGACATTGGTGCATTACTCCATTGGCCAAGTCCAATCTCAATGGCTGTATTTTCAAGATAAAAATTGAAGCTTCTTTTTTTATATATGTGTAGTTTTACTTTTGGAAAATTCCTCAACTGAAAAGAATTGACATCCTGGTAACTCAATTACCCAGACCTCCCCCCTCCTTCCAAGTACTGACCTCCAGAAAACCATCCCATGGTGCATCAGCTGAGGCAGCTTGGAGGGTGCAGGACTAAAGATTTTCAGTATCCACAGGGGAAGGCTGAGTCCTGGGAGGGATTCAAAGATCTATAGGAAGGTGGTGTTGGAAACCACATGTCACAGAACAGAAATAATTCAGGATTAGAGCATGACTGCTGATTCTCCCAGATGCCTATACAGGTAAATTTGGATTCTGTGATTAGGGAGGAAAGATTTGAGTGCTAGAATTTCATAGAACCACTTCCACATCCCATACCAAATCCTACATCAGGCACAAAGTTTTTTTTTTTTTTTTTTTTTTTTTTTTTTTTTTTTTTGCATTTAAGCCTGCATATCTCTCCATATCCTGATTTTCATGGAACTTGCCACTCATCCTAGCCCTTACTCCCATGTCATCCTTTCCTGTTGTTTAAGGGTGGCAAGCACATATAGCTTGGCTCCTTAGTAAGAGTCTATGAAGATGCAGGTTCAACATCCTTCTATGTAGTCCCTGCCTTTTGGTGTAGCCACTTGGTTTATGCTCCATCAATGTTTACAGAATTGAAATTGATTGAATCAAATTGGCGAAATTCATCCTAGATTTCTCTGAATTTGCCATTCCCACAGTACCCTGAGAATTTCCCTGGCATCATGTCCTTGTTCAGGTCTCATTTCTTTCACAGGGCCTGAATGTCCCACATGTCTTCTCTCCTCCTGGAGTGGCTGGAAAGACCTCGTGATCTTCAGTCTGTTTGTTGACCTTTCTTGTTTAGATTACTTCTCTTCCGACTGTCTTCCAATTCCTGTCCTTTTAAATCAGGGAGAGGTTGGAGGTGCTTCACATAATTTAGATCACACCTGCTAATTCGCCAACAACTAATCCTGCCTAGGACACCGGGATAGGCTTCTTTGTAGAAGTAGAATGTGTACTGTCTAGGACTGCTCTTCCTGACTTTCTAGAGCAGGGGATGGATCACAGTGGGGCTGATCTTAGATGGAGAGAAGCAGCCTCCCTAATCCATGGGGACCTGTTTTGATGCCCATCAGTTTGATGAGGCTTCTGTTCTCATCCCTGTGGGGCCCCAGTGTTCTGATGCAAGTCCTGGTTCCAGTGAGTGACAGGTGTGACTAACGGCCACATGAGTTATTTCCTTTGGAAACCACAGCTGTGGTTGAGGCCAACGGATGGCAACCGTGCCACTGGGCTCTTTGGGAGCGATCCGCTTGGCTGTCTCCAGCCTCAGGAAGGATTTTTCAACTTGATGAAAATAACCCAAGAGGCTAGGTTTCGGTGGCAACGGCAAGTGCCCTTCATGGGAAGGTACTCAGTAGGGGAATAGAGTCAGACATTGGAGCCAAGATTTTGGAGTAAGAAAAACTGGTTTCACATCCAAGCTCTGCCACATCCTAGAGTCCTTACTTTGGACTATTTTTTGAAACCTCTCTGAGTCTCAGTTGCCTAATAGGTAAAATGGGGGTAATTATCAGTTTTAAAGAATTCTTTTAAAGATTGATTGAGATGAAGCATAAAAGCACTTTGTATGGTGGCACATTTGATGTTCAATAATGTTTAGCTTTTATTATTATTATTACAGAAGATGGGAAGAGATGTGTACTGTCTCTGGAAACTCAGTGTCCTTCAGCCTGTCTTGCTGTCTGGGTGATAAGAATGACGATAGCTCCTGCATCATCACATTGTCATGAAAATCAAGAATAAAGCTCTTGGAATAGTACCTGCACTTAGAAAACCCTGTAGTATTAGCTTTCATTAGTTTTACTATTATCACTGCTTTTATTTCCTAAGCTCCTTGGATATCATCCCAAGATGTTGCCAGAGGCGTATAGTGTTGATTTGGAACTGGAATTCGGTGGGGGCTACCAAAGCAGAGGAAGTGGCAACAGCTGTTCCTAGTTAGATTTTTGCAATACTTTCTTCTCAAATTAATTCCTCAGATGAAACCATAAAAGGAAGAACCATAGAGCTTTCTGCAATAATAGAACCCAGTGCCTCTCTCCACATGACTATTTTCATTTCATTTATCGATCCTTTAGACCCAGAGTCATTTCTCCCCATCCCCTGCCTCTGGACCATTGCATCATGCAAAGCAGTATATCAGAGTCACCTGCTACATGAAAGTGTCCTTGAAACATGGATGTCTTTGAACCCAAGTGGGCTTGCTGATCAAGCAATTTCAACAATAGGTTTTAATGATGTGCTTCCTTTTTTAATTTTTAAATTAGAATTAGAATATTGTAGAATATTAATGAAGTTACAGCTTTTATTTAAAAGAAAATAAATATCAGAAAACTCCAACCTAAGAAATGAATCCAGTTGGAATGCATGATTGAGCCATTTTGTGTTAAATTAGTAGGTTCTCTACATGATCCACGTAATGTTCCTTTTCGACATCAGCAGGATTTTGTCTATGTTCATCCTTTTCATGCACTGCTTAAATATGGTTTCTGGATTGTGTTTCATGTCCCTGAGGCATGTAGTCCAGGGGGAAGGAGCCAGAACTCTGATTCTCAGTCTGGCATGGAAAGGAATGCTTCAGTTTATTTTAAACATTAACCACCCAATGGTATAGTAATTTGTTTCTGGATTTTAGCACATTGGTTGTTTTCTAATGCCTTTTTGAGAATTTGGAGAATTCTTACTTTTTTTCCCTCTGGATTTACTTGAAGATTCAGAAGATTCTCCTTTGGAGAGTTGAAGGAGACATATTGATGGTAACAATGTGGGATCAACAGCATCTTCATGGGCCAACACCTTTAGGAGCATGTTAGAAATAGAGCCATATTGGTGAGAACTTTCTCTAGACTCTCAAAGATCAATTCCCTGGGTGCCTCTCTGTCCTGAAGAGAAATTAAAATCAAAGGCAGAAAAGAATTCATAATGAACTCTTGGTGATATCCATTTCCAAAGTTGGTGTGTGAAATGTGGAGACCCTATTTCTCACTGCATGCAAGGGCTAGAATCAGGCCAGCAGGAAGTGGGATGTGGGTCCTAACACAGGCAGAGGCAGGTGGAAAGGAGAGATAAGGTAGAGTAATATTTGTGAGAACTGGAACTAGATCCAGGGAAATAATCCCAGAAACCCAAAAGGAATGGGCCAAAATAAGAACTTTCTGGAAAGGTGAATGAGTCCATCTCTTCATTGCATGTACCCCTAAGTCTCATGTGTGTAGCACAGCAATTGTGTAAATCAACCTGTAATGAAAAGAGAAAGCTCAAAAGAAAACATACGACAAGGAGCTTGGAAAGGACAAACTCTTCCATTGAGGAAGTCAGTATTCCCCTAAAATTTATCGTAGATGCCCTTAGGTAATGAGAACTTTACATAATTGCTCAGTTTAACTTTTTTCCTTTGAACTAAATCTACTTTTGGTCACTCATAAAGGGGAACTGATCTTGGCTTCACATATCCCAAGCAGATGCCTTGTAAAGATCTCCTGATAACTCATGGTGAGGAAGTTCTTCCTACAGTCTGGACCATGTTTCCCTTTCTCTATGTTAAGTTTCTACCCTTCTTGAATTGCCCTCATTCTTTTCTCCTGGATCTGGATCTCCTTATCTTCTCTTTTGTAAGGCCAATACTAATTACTTCAGTTCTTTTCCAAGGAGATGATTTCTCCCAAACCTTGTGTCATTTTTGAGTATGTCTCTATACCCACATAGGTATTTTTGTGGCTAGAAGGAGAGTCCTTCTGGGATGGTATTTTTACCCCCGGGTGGATCTGTGCTGTGAATAACCTGAGCCATTCTGGAACCATCCCCAGACCGGGCAGGTGGCAGCCCCATTTGCTCTTTCCTAAGCGCCAAGGCAGAGAAGCAACTCTGGCTCCTTCTCTCTGGACCGCGTGCCTCCGGAACACGAAACTCAGTCGCAGACACCATATTTAAACAGAGCAGGGAAAGGACGAAAATAGACCAAAAACCTGTCCATGTGGGCCAGGAAAGCTGCATTTCCAATATGCTGTTAGCGAGACCCTGCTGAGATTCACACAGCAACTAGTCAGGGTAGAACCTGGATGGTGAGCAGAATGGTCACCCAGAGATTCCTTCCTGGGCAATGGCATGCTGGGCTTGTATGAGAGGCAGGGGCTGGGGCAGAGATGAGTGAGACAAGGCCCTTTCCTAGAGTATGGCGATTATGACTTAGACAACTAAAACTATTAGAAATAACACAAGAGCCCATGGAATTAAGGGCTGGGTTTTATGGTCTAGAGTAGTGGTTTATAAACTTTTTAAGCTAAGGAATCCTTCAGATAAAGTTTTGGAAAGTCGATAGGTAAAAATGTTGAAGGATGACTGCTGTGCTTTTTCTTGTGGTACTACCGTTGTGTGTAAAGCTGAAAGCTAAAGACCAAAAGCAGTCAAGGAAGTCACCTTTCATGAGGCTTCCAGGTTGGTGTCAGCTCAGAGAATGAGCCTGGTCATTCTTCTTTCTCCCCCATGAAATAACCTGGACAGCAGAGATGGCCATTAGGGAAGGGCATATGAATGAACTCCCCCTGTCCATCTCTGACAGGTACAGAAGATGGACCCCCACCTTTGTCCACGGGACTTCCAGCCATCTTTGGTTGGTTGATGATAGCAGGAGATGCTGGCTTCCAGATACTATAGCATCTGAGGAGTATAGTTGATGTTAGTCAGACACTGTGGACAAAATCACATTGATATAACACCGAGGGATGCTCTTTGGACATCATTCCCTGTCAATAGGACAGGTTGGTTTCCCATTCAATCTCAGTGAGACCAGAGACAATGAATTAGAATAACAGTTATGAACAAGGGGGTTACAGTAAGTCTTCCAGCCAAATAAGGATCTGACAGTCCTTTCCCTTGTCTGCTTCTCAACACTGGCAGAGATGGTACATGGAGTGGGAAGGGGTAGGACAGGCCTTCTTCTCTCTGCTCTTTACTACTGTAGTTGAGCTCAGTCTAGACTTGGAAAGAAGAGGAGAAAGAGGTTTAAATTAGACATGAGAGGAGTAGGATGTAGCGCAGGGGTTGAGCATGTGCTTAGCATGCTGGGAGATTCAATCCTCAGCACTGGCCCCTATCCCCAAACAGAAGTGAGAATGGAGTTGTAAAATAGACAGATACAATCCCTGATGGACAGGTGAGAAGGGCATTTGGATTCACACAGAGAAGGTAGTCCTGGGAAGGGAAAGTTCTATGTTTGCAAGAAAGGAAGGCTATTAGGTATCACTTTCCCCATTCCCCATCTTGGCCTAAGGGTGACATTGACTTCACATGAATCAACTACACTTTGCCCCAGTGAAAGTAATTCATGGCAAACCAAAGGCCACTGTTGGCATTTAATGGACCTTCTGTTGGACTAGCAGGAAGACCCGGTCCTCTGGTTAATTGTGGTCAGAAGTTAAGACTTACTTTTATGTTGAGTAACGGTCAATTCCAATTCAATTCAATTCCCATTTCAGCTTCAAGTCACATTTCTTGTGTACCTACTGGTGTAGGTCCCGTGCTGGGTTCCTTCATCAAGAATATAAGAAAAGAAGAAAAAGACAAGAAAGGCTGCATCTACCCTTAGTGCAATGTCATTGTTAATACTTCCTCACTCATCTCCCTCTTGTTCACCCCTAACCAACATCACACACATTCCACTCTTTCAAGAAACCCTTTCGTAACATTTGTCATGGGACTCCACTGGCTTCCCAGCTTCTTCATGATCTATGTCACTCAATGCAACCCCTTAATATGGTCTTGTTCATCTTAATCAGCTCAGAACCACATAGGTATGCTTTTAAGAGCAGATGTGCCATTGTTTGAGGTCAGTAAAATCTCAGCAACTTGGTAAGATCTGCTATTAAAGCATCCTAGAAGGCTTCTGATACCAGAGACAACCCCAACCCCCTTTTTAGCTGTGGTCTTTTGGGGTTTTGGCTTTGAGAAGCTTGGGAGACATCATTGCCCACATAGGGTAGCCACAGGAGGGACAGCAGGCAATGTTCTAGTCCAAGCTTGACTCAAAATTCAAGAAGTAATTGTTCCGTGAGAGAGAAAACAGAGCATCTTAAAGCCTCTTAAGGCCTGGGCCAGGAAGATTGGCCCCATGTCACTTCTGCCATATCATTGGTCACAACAGGTCCCTAACAATATTAAGGAAGGGAGGTTAGATTTTACCACTTGATGGGAGAAGTATCAATGATTTGTAGCCATCTTTAATCTACTACCCCTTGTTAAGAATAAAATCCTGTTCAGAAGACATGCATGGAGAATAGAGCCTAGTATGTAAAAATAGGGAGACCGAGGGACTCCTGTTGTGATTTCTTCTTGTAATCTACTCTCTTTATAGATAGCTTTGGAGTTATGATTTGACTTTGAAAGCTGTAACAACTGTGTGGTATGTAGAAATAACAGCAAAAAGATACTACTATGTTCTTGGGGATAATTTCCTCCAGATAGTGTCCCATCTAAGGATTCGTTCTATCAATGGACCTAATTTACCCTTTGAGTTTGTGCTTTAGTCATTGTGAATGCCTTTCTTGGCCCAGGCCGTGGGGGCACCTAAAAACTGACTCATGTCAAAGGATCTCCATATAGAGGAAACTAGATCCTTCAGGCACTCTGAAGTCTGCCCTCCCATTATCTTCCCCTGGGCCCTGCCGGGTTGCACCTCCCTTCACAGCTTGGAGCAGAGGACCTTATCTATAGAGCCCTGCCCTCTTCTGTTTGAGATTCTGAGCAGGTGTTATCTGAAAACAAGCAGGTGTTTGTAGAAATGTGACCTTGAGCCCTGGTTACTGACCTGCTTTTTTGTTCTAGTGACTCATTTTTCCTTGAATGGAGTTGGTTTCTACTTACGAAATGGCTGTGAGGCCACAGTGACCAACTTGAACACCATCATCATCTGTGTAGGTGCTTTCCCATCACAAGCAGAGAAATTACTGAATGCATTTGGTACCTTCCTGCCAGAGATGCAGCCACCCCTTGTCATCAGCAAGCTCACTTACAACAAGAAGCACATGGAGTATGCCCATGTCACACTCGCTTTCTTAAAGAGGGTTATGCCTCTTGGAAAAGAGAGGGTATCTTGTTCCAATGATTCTTCTGATCTCAGGTTAGAAATTCAAGTTCAGTTCATCCTGGGAACTTACTGGGCACTTCTGAAAATCTTTGGCAGATAGGAAATAATTTGGAATAGAAAACCATCTTGGGTAAGACAGTGAGCTTCTTCAAACTGACTATAGAATTTAAGCCAGCATTTTGCACATTTTGCACTTCCTCATATATCCATTCTGTTAATCCATGTGGAGAAGTGTGCATATGTGTATTTGTGTATGTGTGTATGTATGTGTATGCACACTTTTGGGCCTTCTTGCAGAGTTAATGATTTAATCTCCAGTGTTCCTAGGTCCTTAAAAGTGTGAGTTCATATTAAACCCAGAAATAGGCACTGACTACTTATAAATACTAAGTTCAGCATAGATATTTGAATACACATAGCTGTTTAACCAAACTGACAAAATAATATGTTGGAGTGATTTCCTAGAAATATACCATTGATGCTAATGTTATCACAAAATTATAAAGTTTGGCATTAGTCTAGTCCTGCAGGCTCTGTGTAACCACTCAGAATATGGCTAATCACTCAAAAGCCACTGCAACTATAGGTAGAAGATTGCACCCAATCAGATGCTGAGTTAATGTCAGAAATTTATGCAGGGCTTACCCAGGATGTATAACCCTGTACCTCCTTCAGAGGGTCAGAATCCAGACAAGGATGTTCCTGCAGTTACACTGGTGGGGATAGAAAATAATGGAGAAACTCAAGTGCAGATGGGTAATGAACTTATGGAGCAGGAAGAAATGAACCCTTCCACGAACCCCTCACATGGTTTCTGCTTTCCTCATGAATTCCCCTTCATCTTATAGTTATCCCAGAAAGCAAAAAGAGGAGACAATTACATTTTTGTCAGTGGTAGATATTTAAAAGGATTTCTACATGGTTACCTAAGATGCACCATAGTTTATTGATATGATTTCTCTGGGGCTCTTCTGGGTTATGCTTACCTTTTAGGAATCTAGTTTTGATTGAGAGTTGATATGCCCTGTCACTGATCTTTCTGGCTTTCACCTGCATGCTTTCTCTACCAAAGACCATAGAAGAATACTCCCTGAACTCTCTTCCTCAAATAGTCTGTAGGACTCTCCCTGTTGCGTGGCAGAGGGGTTTGGGAGTAAAGGAAACAGTATTCAACAGGAAGCCCTGGGGTTTTCAATAGAGCATAGTACTGAACAGAAAGACCCCCTTTAGCAATCTCTGGAAACAGAATGAGCTTTTTTGAAATATAAGTGGCCCTGAAAAAACACAAGCAGATTCTACAATATCTATTTAGGGCATCTGGGAATGCCACATAATAGGAACTTGAGCACACCTGATGGTAACCATATGGCAGGCTCTGATGACTGACAATAGGTAGAGGCTGCAGTAATTAATGAAAATGAGATGCCATTTGTGGCCCCCACAATGAGAGGATGAAGAGGAAGGCTGTCTACTCTCAAAGGCTGGATGTGCCCAGGGTGTGTTTCTAGACTGGGACTGAGTGGGCCCATGTCTGTGCTGTGGACAAGTGTGAGAAAAATGATGTTGTGGGAGGAAGGATTGGTTCCAGCCAGAGATCCACCTTCATTCCTGGGGCTGCAGTGGGAAAGAGAGCTTTTAGGTTACCCTGGCTGATTTTGCAGCACTAAACCCCATACTATGCTGGAATTTTTAGTAAGATGTGGGAGAGATTTCAGGTGAACTTCTGGTTGAAGTACACGACTCTATTGTTTGAGGACTAGTGTGTGCTGTGTGCAGTTTCGACTTTTCTGGACTTTGGGGCTCAGTGCCTCCATCTTCCACCTTGGGGATGACTGTGCTCACCTCCTTGAAGTATGCTCTGGGCCAGAGTACCCCACGGTTTGCCTAGTAAAAGAAAAGGAGGGAGGCCATGCTTCATTATATTTCTTTCCTGGATGTGGGGGTGGGATAGAGGATGGGAGTTAGCCAGGGAGAAGTGGGCTATGAGGAGATTCCAGAGAGACTGATTGATCTTGTCAAAAAGAATAAAGGTATCCACTCGCCAGTACCCCCCTTCAGCACATGGGCATGTGGGATTGAGGCGGTCACTGTGAAGTCTTGCGGTTAGGCGTTCCAAAAAGAAGTTTCTTCATGATTCCTGATTGCTTAGGACAGATATAAGCAATACCAGCTGGGGCCCAGCAAGCTTGTCTCCAGCTTTATTGTTTCTGATTTATCAGTGTGGTGTGTCCGCCTAAAAGAGCTGATCTATCTGCCCTTTATTGCTAGCCTAGTTCATAGCCAGATAGGAGAGTTGAACATTAACAAGTGGATTTGCTTTCAGTAGCTGTGTGTGTGCGTGTGTGTGTGCGTGTGTGTGTGTGTGTGTGTGTGTAGCAAGATAATATCTTGCTCAGGGGCAAGTGACTCAAATTTTTATAAGATTCCCATTCTTTTGTCGCCCTTCTTGGATTTTCCATAAAATATTTGAAACTGCCTCTTTTACTAGAGCCAGAGAGGATCCATAAGGCTGTTTTCTAAGAGTCCTTCATAAGTGGTAGAAGCTCAGTTGGAGCCAGGCTAGAGGCACCAGGCACTGTGCATTGAAGAGACATTTCAAGTCATCCCTGGTGGACAATTTGCACTGTTCAGTGTTAAAAGGCTCTATCGCAGTGATTCCGAGAGCCCCCAGACCTCCTGCCTTGGCAGGCAGAGTTTACAAATGATGTGCTCCACTCAGCCTGCCTGGAGTTTCTGGCTTAAATGGCTGGCAGAGTAAAAGTGAAGAGTCAGAACCCTCCAGCTGCCGAAAGGGAAAGGTTTTACTACTGAGTGGAAAATAATCATCGAGGTTAACTCTTCCTGGATTGACCAAGCAGACGGCGAGACTGCTCTGACTGGAGGCTGAGCGAGAAACTTCTGGGACTCTTCTGTGAGGGGAAGGGGCAGATGGAAAGAAAAGACAAATGGTTTATGATTGACCAATCTGCAGTTTGGTCCATTCATTTTTTTTTTTTTTTGGGGGGGGGAGAAAAAAATTGCAATGCTTCCCTAGGGGACTTTGGATAGAAGTTTGGCTCCTATAGTTTATTTAAAAAAACTTATTTATATACATATACACATACATATATATATATATATATACACACAAATATGATTGAATATATACACTATGTAAAATGTAGTTTAATAATATATTTAAATATATATTTATGTATCTACAGATTTTATTTGGATAGTTATTTCCTTCCGCACTTCCTACAGGTCACTATGACCAGAGACAGGGAAAGGACAACAGGTGAATACCCAATTGTACAGAAACCAGTTCTTAACATGAGAATTTGCCTCTTCAAGTGAAAATTTTGGTTCTGGGTGTGGGGCTACCAGAGATTTGCTTGCCCTCCTCTGTTGGAGATGAAAAATCAGATTCTGATTTCATCCAGGATCCAGGATACATCGGGATACACTAGAGAAGCAGAGAAGAGTAGCTGACAAATTCTTCCGCTACCATGTCTAGTGAACAGCATCTGCTGTCTTGTGGATGAAAAACATCACAAAGAATTTTAACAGTTTTATACAATTCCTGAAGCCTGGTCCATGGCCAAGGCACATTAACTTTCTGAATTTTAGAAGATGTTTTTCCCCATCAGAATTAGGACAAATTATTATAGCATTCTCAAGTGTATGTGCTTTTCTTTTCTTTCTTTCTTTCTTTTTTTTTTAGGATACCAAACATTAAAAACAAACTCCCCAAACTAGTGGTATTCTATTATCTCCTTAGATTATTTATAAAGGCACTAAAGAAAATGCGTATCCCAATTTGGTTCAATCAGAAATGTGTATGTGTGACTAGAGAGAGCTTTACATATTTAAACCAGAGATTCTTTCTTCCTCAAAGGTGGAAGGACGCTGCCTTTAGCACCTTTCCTGCTAGAAAGAATTGAACATTTGGTTTTATCAGACACCAGCATGGTAATGAAGCTATTTTGATAGAAATAGCCTCATTACTATTCATTTTTGCTGGCTCCCAACTAATTCTTGAACCAAGGTTCTATTTTTTTCCCCCCAGAGGAAAATAGGCATCATAAGCAAAATAAGAAGATACTTTTAGCCTCTGATGCTAATGAAAAACTCAGACGGATCCCACCCAAGGAGCCGTTGTGGAGGACCCTGCCTCTGTCTGAAATAACTCCACCTTGCCAGCCTATGTGTAGGACTGGTCCTTCCTCCTTACACTCTTTCCCTGAAAGATGGTACCGTTGGCTTCCTTCCAAAGTTAACATTCATCTTCTATTTGGAGTGTTCTCACCTACCCGTTCTTAGCAGACTGGGATGAGGAAAATCTTGATCTGGGATTGAAGAGAACCTGGCTTCAGTTCTAGTTCTTCTCCTAGCTGTGTGACCTTGAGCATGACATTGAACCATTCTGGGCCAATCTGCATGTAACAAGGGGTTAGCTAGGTGCTGTCTCTTAGACTTCTTCTAAGTTATAATATTCTATATTGATCATTTTCCCTTTTTTCCATTTAAAAATAAACTATTTTTAGAATAGTTTTAGACTTACAGAAAAGGTGCAAAGACAGTATGGAGACCCCTGCATGTTGCTCACTCAATTTCCCCAATGAATAACGTTGTACACTTCAATAGTTCACTTATCATAACTAAGGAACTGGTTCAGATACATTCCTGCCTAATAAAGTCTACATCTTATTCACATTTCTCTAGTTTCTCGTATTTTCTGTTTCAGGATCCCATCCAAGATACCATTTAGTTGTCATATTTCCTAAATCTCCTCAGATCCTTGACAGTCTCTCAGATTTTCCTTGTTTGTGATGACCTTGATGATTTTGAGGAGTACTGTCAGATATTTGGTGGAATGTCTCTCAATTTGGGTTTTCTTGATGTTTTTCCCACAAGTAGACTTGGGTGGTATGTTAATTAGGAGAAAGACCACAGAGATGAAGTGCCCTCATCATGTCATATTAATGGTACACATTGTCAAGCAATGACCCCCTCGCCAGTATATTTTTGGCCAGATTGCTCCAGCTGCCTTCTGTTTCCATACTCTAATTTTTGGAAGCAAATCACTAAGGGCAGTCCACACCCAAGGTTGGTGGGGTAGAGGTGGAGGGAGTTAGGATCACCCTGCAGAGAGATATCCATATAAATCATTCAGAATTCTTTTGTAAGAGATATTTATCTCTTCTCCCCATGTATTTATTTAATCATTTATATCAAGTGTGACCTTGTGGATGTTTATCTTATACTTTGGATTATAATATGACATGATGGTACATTATTTCTTGAATTGCTCAAGTTTTGACTATTGGGAGTTCTTCCAAGTTGGCTTCTGTGTCCCTTTGATCCCATCCTTTCATTTTGCAGTCACTTCCTTACTTTCTGGCACTTTATACCTCAGACTCATTATGCATATTTCCTGCCCCAGCCCTAGAATTAGCCATTTTTCCAAGGAGACCTGGTTCCTTTTGTTGGGAATCAAGATCTAGGTACTAGGTGTGACTTTTCAGTTTTGAAAATATAACTTTTACATATATAACTGTGTCCATCCAAAGAGGTATATGATGCCCTCACCCCAAGATTAATGCAGATCAATATCATAAAAAGAGTCTCTAATTAAATATTAGAGTGGATGATATTTTGGTTAAAATAAAAAGGAAATATAGATTCTCATCAAAAGGAGTGATAGGTATAGCTCAAAGAAAAGTAAAACACTTTCTTGCTTTTCCTTTTTCATTCTTTCACTTGTTATTCACATCTGGTTGGTCTACCATGAACAGGGATATGTTTATTTATTTACATGGATATATTTATTGATAGTCTTTATAAATGCTGCTCATTTCAGACATGGTGACCTAATCCATGCAAATCTCTTTTTCTTCAGAAAGGATAAATGTAAAGGGGACAGAAGTTTGGGGGAAAGCTTCCTGGAGGAGGTGGCATTTGATCTGGTACTTAAAGGGTAGAAGTAGTTTTTGGAGTAAAGGAGGGATTCTTGTATGTCTCTTTGGCTTAGTTTGTTCAGTGCTCCTATTCACAGTCTGAATAACTTACAGTGAACAGAAATGTATTTCTAACAGTTCTGGAAACTGACAAGTCCAATATCAAGGTACAGGCATATGACTAGTACCTTGTTGCTGTGCCATCCCATGATGGAAGGCAGAATGGCCAAGAAAGAGAGCAAAGTGGGGAGGGTGCTGAACTCACCTTTCAAAATGATACCAATCTCGGCCATGGAGGTACAGCTACAGATCCCATAGTAAATTTTGGAGGGGACAAAGATTTAAACAGCATTAGGATCCTAAAGGGTTTATTAAATGTCATGCTGTTGTGACCAGAGGTCTATTATTTTTTTTACACCTGTGATGGGTTACCCTAGTATTACAAAAATGTGCCTCGAAATGTCCACATTTACTTGAAATATCTCTACTGTTTTCTATATAAAGTGAGAGAGACAATTGAGTTTTTATGAAGTAGATCCTCTGAGCAACTAAGGGTCATGATTATTGAATGTCTGCTGAATATTTCAATGGTTGAGATTGGAACAAATTGTATTCTCTCTGCCCAGGATGACAACTGCATGCTTGGGCCCTCCAGTGGTGTTTGGTGACACCTTTAACTCCTGTTTTATGTGTAGAGCCTTGGAGAGTCCATAGAAATGAATTTTTGAGATGTTCTAAAATTTCCCCCCAGAACAGGGTAACCAAAATGAATCAGGTCAGTACTGGTGCAGGCACTTTAATGGATGGAGTCTAGGAAAGTGTTCATTAGCCTTAGCTGGGTCATCGGCACATGAAAATGACCTTTTATCCAATCTCTTAGGTCAAGTGTGCTTATTTCAGACCCAGTATTTTTAGGTCTTTAAATGCTATACTTCGTTTCTGTTCTAATAAAAATCACTAGAATTTATCTGTTAGCTTTTAAAAAGTGAAGTCCTGCTAGAGCAGATGTTTTCTTTGTTCAATAAGCGGTTCCAAATGAACTGAAGCATTGATAGAATATGGGGTTCAGGACATGAATGAATGAATGAATGAATGAATAAGTAAATACCTTCTTTATACACTAGGGCAGAAAAAACAGGAAGTACAAATATTTCTCTTCAATGTTTGAACTTGTTTACATAATGGAAAGAGTCTTTAACTGTAGAAAGTGGAAAAAGATTTGTTCTAGACGATGTTCTATATAGTAGCACTTAATTATACCCATCTTGCAGCGATTCATGCAAACTTTGAGTCATCCATTGTCCCAAGAGAGTCAGCAGTGTACAGTTAAAGGATGATAAAGAAGAGTTAATCCTGAAAGCCACACACCAGTGTGAGAATGGGCATCCACTGTACTTTAGGCTAGTAAAACCACACCAGGGTACCTTGGTATGATTTTGACTTGGGCAACAGGGACAAATGGATGTCTGTGCAGAATCATTCGTATGCTCCCTAGTTATGTTAAAAGCATTTGGACAGAAGAGGTTTTTTTTTTTTTTTTTTTGCCTCCTACTATGGCAGCCATGTCCCATGGAGGACCCCAACCAGTGCCTCTGCCTCACGGCTCCTGATGCCTCTCTCTCAGCAACCTCCACCTCTACTCCCCTTCAGCGACTGCTCCCACAGCCACGATTAGACCTTGCCATCAACTGGAGTTGCTCTGTTTTTGAAATCCTGAACTCTGAAATTCTCCTTTCTGACCACAACCTCTGATCTTTCTATCAGTCTCCACTCTTTCATGCCCTTGAAACACTTTCTTTGGTCTCATTGGGACTTCTGTCTCTTGACCTTTCCTTATGTTAGCAGTATACCACTCCCTCCTAGCTTCATCCCTCTCCCTACCTGTTCAAGCAACCATTTCAACCTTGCTCACAAGCATTCAGTTCTCTCGTGCCTTTGCTTCTTGTTTTATCTGTTTCTCCAATGTCTGGCTAATGAACTAGCGGTCTCTCTCGCTCCCTCTCCTTTTCCCCTACCCCCTCTCTCTTCATTTGCTTCCTCTCTCTGTCTCTTCATTTCTTGCTCTGGGCTTCTAAGCACTATGTAAGAAAACTCCCTGGCCAGAATGGTCGATTTCATAAAAATCCACCTTGCCTAGGTGGTTGAGGCTGTTTTAATAATCCCAGGGCTAGGGTCACCATGCAGGCACATTGGGTATCTAGCTTGCAAAATTTTAGAAGCCACCCTTGCGTTTTCATGATCCTGAGAATGCTAGCCTTCTTGAATGTTTTGTGCCTTCAGGGCTTCATTTGGCCCATCCTAATTCTGACCTTGACATCCACTCGTCTTTCTTTACCTCTTCTATGTGTCACTAGAGATGCCCTTTGTAATTTTCCTCAACTGATCAGTTCATGCACACATAAAAGATGACTTTTCCTGTTTCAACAGAAAAATATTGGTAAACAGATATGAATTCCCTCAACTTCTCTGCATCCAACCACTCAATATATCTAGCCCTTCAGCTACCTTCTTTCATCCCCTTCATCTTAAGAGAACATGTTCCAAACTTTTCTACTCTTGCTCCTCAACATCACTTCATAAACCCTATAGCATCTTCCACTCTGGGATTAATTCCCTATAAATATTATCGAATATCTCCTTTGCTTAAAGTAATGCTTTTCCTCAGCTCCGTGTTCCTTGTGAGCACATTATAGTCTTTGGTGTGTGCAGAGTGGTCCAGATTCTTCCAAATTTCCCATTTGCTGCTCAGACAGTTCAATCTGATATTCGATCTGACTTCTACCCAATGCTATATCACATACTCTCTTAGGGTCCCTGGGGGTCTACCAATGGCCACATTCATTGTTTTCCTCTAAGGTTCACCTTCCCCAGACCCTCTGTGGCACTGTCTTTTTGACACTGCTTTTTGAGCTGTTTCCTTTTCTCTTTCTCCACTCACCTCTCTGGTGCTTCCCTCCCTCAGTCCCCTCTTCTGGGCATCTCTCTCTTGCCTAACCCTTACATGTGCCATGCTCCCACAAAGATGAGGCAAGAAAAAGGGAAGATAAAATGAGGAATCATTAAGGAAGAAAGAAAATTGTGGAAAGTGTGTTTCTGTTGAATCTTGTGCCTTCCAAATCTTGTAATTTGCTAGTAAACATTTATGATGTGTCTGCTATGTGCAGGCTATAGTACAGCTTGCTATTGGGGTCACAGTACAAATGTAAGTCATGATTACTGCCTTCAGTGAGCTTATACTCAAATCAATTAGAATCACAAATACATGATATTACAACCATGGTTGCACCAGTGTTTAATATTTACAAAGATCAGAAAAAGAAGTCTTTTAGGGATAGATGGGCAGCCTCTTAGAGTAGTGTGGGCACAGGTAGCCCTTTCATGTGAATTACAAAAAGGTGCCCCTTCTTTTGGCTTGGAAAATGGGATAGATGTCTCTATTGGCCACTGTGCCCTGGCCTGTTCAGGGCAAAACCCCTGCAAATCTTTATAAAGGAGCTGCTCCCCATCTTCCCTCCTCAGTCAATGACTTAGGACATTCTGCGGTTGGTACCATAATGCCCAGTTGTGCCATGAGGATCACTGGTCAGGGACTGACCTCCATGATACAGATGCGTCATAGTAGGGCTGGCCAAATTTGTGCAGGGGTCATTGCGTGCCCCATTCTGTTTTCCTTGACGTTTCCTTTCCTCCTGACTGTATTGAGATTGCAGGAGTTGTTGGTTTCAAGTCAGGATCCTTTTGCCAAAGGAGATGGTGGTGGTATGAAAGCCCACTTCCAATGACCCACTTCCCTTCCTCCAACATCTGCTTTGCTTGACTTGCCTCAACTAGCCTGTGACCTTGAAGTGGTGGTGGGCTGTGCCCAGTAAATTTCCCGGGGCTTGGCTTGTGCCTTTCGCTCTGCTGGACTCCCTGATGAGAGGGCACTGGGTTCTGGGGTTGGGAGAAAGCCTATGAGTGCCACGAGGGCATTCTGGTGGACTGAGCGACCCTCCCAGGCTGCCGGGCCTCTTTTGCTTCCTCCGTCATCGCTCATTTCTCTCTTTCCTCTCGACTTCATTCCCTGGTGGGCTGGCTGGGAATCAGCAGAGGGAAAAAGTAATTGAAGTGCTTAAGAGGAATTGTTTGGGGGAGGAGGAGGCAGGGTCAAAAGGAGAACAATTAAGAAACGATGTGATACAACTGTGTGGAGAAGAATTTAGTATGAATATAATGATCAATTTCCTAATAATTAGGTCTCTTAGACGGCAGAATAGTTCCCCAAGAGGCAGTGGTGGGAACCCCATTGCTTGGTCATTTCTAATTAGACTGGAGGAGCACTCACAGAAGATGCAGCAGAGAAGCCCCCTTTACACACACACACTGGAGGGATAGCCACGTGACCCAGGGGGCCGCCACTGTCTCTTATTTCTATGATTCATTGATGAGCACATAATTCACTGATTAGTTAGGCAGCCAAACTTTAAGGGGCTTATTGGTTTCTCACCTCACCTCTGCCCCTTTTAAATTGACCAGATCTATTATCTTCAAAGAGAAAATTCAGGGCAGGCAGTGACCTAGGCCAGGGCAGATTCTGCCTCATTTCTACAAAATAAGTTTAATCCCCATCCCATTCTTCATCTGCTCTGTAGTGGATGTTGGCAGTCTAAGGTTTTAGCCAGCAACGCTTCCCTCCCCACCATGAGGCTATGGAATACTATGGGCTTTATCCAGGGAAGGTGTGTTCTCAACCAGTGTCCACTTGTCAATCAAGTGCCTCAACAAGAGTTGACGCTGCCTTCTGGTAAGTGAACTGGCTCTGGGCCCAGGCCTGCCTTGAGCTGGTCCTGCAACTCTTTAATATGTTACTTGGATTCCTATGGCTTTTTTCCCCATCTGTAATATGGCACCCATAAAAATAGCTACCTCATTTGGTTGTTAAGATTAAACAAGATAACATTTGAAACTCAGGACTCTGCCTGTCAAGTACTCTGGATGAATGCTATCATGGTGGTGGGTGGCCATTATTATGACTAAATTATAATCACTGTGCCAGAATATGTCCTCCTTTAAAATGCTCAAATTTGTTAGTGCTCTATTTGCCATATGCTCATAGGAAGGGATTGACTGTTCTACCGGGTGTAGTTTTGCATTGAGTATTGGCCTCAGCAAGTATTCATTGAGTCTACAGTGTGCAAGGGAAGAAACAGTTCTGTCTGGGAAGGGTGAATGTGTGTGTGTGTGTGTGTGTGTGTGTGTGTGTGTGTGTGCGTGCATCCATTGGGGTAGAAGCGAGAAAAAGCATAAATAATGCTCTAAAAAAGTCTATTGAGTGCCACAAGAAACTCTCTCCTGTGGGAATCCCAAGGACACAGTGATCTTATCTGATTGGAGCAAGCCAATGGTCCAACACATGTAGGAGGTGGCAATTGGGACAGTCCTTGAGGGTTGGTAGAGAGCATTTCCAGTTGACATAGATTTAAGAGATGACAGGGACTTGAGGTTCACAGTAGGGAGGCCAGACAGAGCCATCATTCCGAAGCCCAAGGGAGAACTATTTACTCTAGTGGGAACAGGGATCAGGGAAGGCTTCTGAGGAAAGAAAGCCAAGAAAAACTAACTATCCTTTCTAAAGACCATCCACAGGGACATGGAGGAGGCAGAGTCAGGGACAGAGGAGTTCTGTATGCAGCTGGAAGCCAGAACTTTTCCATTTTGGGGTACCTTCTTCAGGACACTCACCCTGCTTGAGGACAGGAAGTTGGCCCAAGTGCACGTGGATGCCTCTGTGACATGCTGATGCTCATCGGAACGGGCCATTTTCTTTCTTCCTTTCAGATGTGTAAATGCACTGTGGTAGGATGTTCCTGGGATTTATGGAAATGATGTGAGCACACTCTATCTTTTCAGTCTCTTTCTTAAGTTAATGAAAGCTGTACCCTGTAAGAATCTGACCCAAATATTGCTATCTGGGGGGCAACCAGACATTTTCTTTGTGTCCAGTGAGAGATAAAGAATACTTTTACATTCTGGGAGAAAAGAGGTAGCTGAAGTCTTTTGCCATTAGAATGAAGAAAGGGAAGAGGGAAGGAAGGAAGGGAAGGAATTTGTTTAATGTCTCTGATGTCCCCAGACATCTTGCGATGCACATAAATGTTTGTTTTCTCACTTGCCTCACCATAACTCTGCAAATCAAGAATTCTACCCATATTAAAGATGAAGACATGGAGGCTTGTGTAAATCATCTCTTTTTCTAACTCCAAAGCACAAATACTGTTTCCTCTTTCATGGTGATCTCCCATTAGGAGACTATTAGAAGATGGCCAGCAGGTTTAGAAAAGTTGATCCCAACTTAAGACTGGGTTAGTTTCTCCACGCTGTTCCTCACACTTTGATCCTAATCAGGGTAGCAGGAAAAAATAGCGCTAAAGAGTGATGGACGTTAGGTAAACCTTGTCACCAGGTGTGGTGTCAGGCATGGTCACCTTTGCTGTCATCTCTCTCACCCTACAATACACTTAGAGAACCTGTTTCCTTCATTTAATTTCCCACTGCCAGTGATCTACTACTGGGAGACACACCTGCATCACTTACCTGCTTAATATCAGTCATCCAGAGAAGACTGGGCCTCTGACTTGTAGCCTATGGTTTGCTGGGGAAGACCCAGTAGCACCTCTCTCTGCACCTTGAAGTCTGCCATATATCTGTCAGATGCAAGGGGCATGACTCTAAATGTTCTCAAATACACAGACATGCTTCATTGCTAGCCCTCAATAATACCGAGGAAAAATTCGGGCAACCTCTGCTTGGAAAAAGATCCAAGAGGCTGTTGTTTGTCCCTCGTGTGACATTTGCTTCTTTATTACTTTTAAATTCCAAGGTTTTCACTGAGTTGTTTTCTCCCCCTTTGCCTGAAATAGAAATGTTCTTGAATTTTCTTTCTACCAAGTGTCCAGGAATCCCATCCCTTTCCCATTGATTGTCTTTCCCTTGTCCCCAAAACATCTCAACACCCACCCTGCATTTCAAAACACAGGGATCAGGGAGATTCCCACCCAGCTCTAAAGCTTGACAAGGTTCACATCTTTCTTCTGTACTGCAGAGTTGTGTTTTTTTGGTGAGGCTGAGCAGGAGGCCTGCTGGGGGGAGGGGGAGTGGAAGGTTCTGGTGCTAATTGAGGCCATGCGTTTTGTACTTGGGTGCCGGCTGGTGAGGCAGATTTAGAGGACTATCGGGAATCTTAGATTAAATACCATTAAAGCCAACTTCTTATACCCCTGCTGTTCAGCACGCATGCAGGGAGAACGGAGATCGGATGTTCAGGATTCTTGTTTGGGAAAACCATATGGAAAAACCACACAGCAGTAAGTCTATAATCAGGGCTTACAGCATGCAGTCCATCGGGTGCCAGCAGTGTTACTTCTCCCCCCTCCAGAAAGAACTGGGGATTTGGTTCTCTGATGAGGAAACTGGGCCCAAGGAAGGAGATCTCTTTTCCACAGGAGAGAAAGCAGATTTGCTCCCATAGTGCTAGAAGATAGAAATTTTTTTTTCCCCCTATAGTCACTAAAGTCATTATCCTCAAAGTGTTTTCATTTTGGCTTCACTATTCCCTTTTAACAAACCTACTAGAAGTAGGTAGAGAGTCTTGTGTTCCCCTTTCCAGCAGGAGAGGAAGGTGCTCCACCGACAGAGGTTTGATGACCCTGCTGCCATGGCCAGGGGTTGGCAGTGGGGCTGTATGTGGCAGGGCAGTCTGGGTAACATGCAAAAGAGGCTGGACAAGAGAGCATGTGAGGATGAAATCCAGCCCACATTCTGCCCACACCGCTGTGTTCCCTGCTGTCTAGGGGCTCTGTGTTCTGGAAGAAGGGCCACCTTTTTTTTTTGTTTTTTTGCTAGAGCAAAGCCCGAGCATGGATCTTCAGTGCTCCCGGCTAGCTGGCCCCTCTGCTCCTTACATCTGGATGAGCTTTGTTCCGTAGGGGCCCCCTTTGTTCCTGACGGTGTTCTTTGGTCCAGGAGACCTATTCATTTCATGCCCAGAGCAACCTTGTTATTCCACAATATCACGGGAAGGAGTAATTTTTCTTGTTGTCCAAGATGGGAATATGTGGTTGAGGGATACCTCAGCCCAAGACAGGCATATAAGTGGAATTAAAATAAATACAGGTGCTGGGTGTGGTGGTACATGCCTGTAATCCCAGCGGCTCAGGAGACTGAGATAGGAGGACTGAAAGTTTAAAGCCAGCCTCAGCAACTTAACGAGGTCCTAAGTAAATCAGCCGGACCCGTCTCTAAACAAAATATTAAAAAAAAAGTGACTGTGGTTTAGTGGTAAAGCGCCCTTGGGTCCAATCCCTGGTACAAACAAAACAAAACAAAACAAACAAACAACAACAACAAAAAAACTCAGAACAAAACAAAACAAAAACCCCCAACCAAAAAATGGTATTTATCACAGGAAATATGTGGTGACCCAAGGTGAAGGGTTAGAACAGCACCTCCTCATAGAGAGCACTCCTAGAAGTAGTGGATTCATCCTTCATGGGAGAAGACCCATTCACTCTTCCCATAAACATACACTTAGGTGCTGGAAGGCTTCCTCCATCTGTTGCAGGTATAAGGATAAAAGGAAGACACAGGGCCCGGCCTCAAGAAATCCTCAGTCTAATGTGGGAATTAGAAAGTAAAGCAACAGTGGCAGCATCACCTACACGTGGTCACTGAGAAGGTGGCACCTCTGCTGTCCGTACAGCTGTATGAGAGGTGGCCAGGTGAAGAAGCAGCAGAAAGTATAGTTCAGGGCCACATAGGTGTGAAGCTTGGGCTCCGTTTAGAGAAAAAGCAGTAAGGGAAGGCGTGAAGGCAGTGTGGGAAGAGAGCGTGTGCAGGCAGGTGGGGCCAGGCATCCAGGGACTCCCGAAGCCAGGCTGAGAACTTGACTGTCTTCGTGTGGGCAGTGGGCCATCCATGAGGGGACTCTAAGCAGCGGAGAGAGATGGCTCTTTTTCTTGCTTAGCTTAGCTCTGGCCACTATGAACTGGCTTGACCTGATTGCAGGGCAAGCAACCCCAGGGGTAGGAAGGCCGCTGAGAGAATCTGGAGAAGAAACACTCAGGGTCTGAAGGGAGAAGGTGACGGGAGGGCCTGTTAATATTTTTTAGGTCAAGTTTTTGAATGTCTGCCAAATGATAGCATGCATTTTTTATTTCCACCAGTCTCCTCGGAATGGACCAACAGACATGACAACCCACTTGAGCAGCGGCGGAGAGGGAGCAGAGGGAGGGAGGAGACATGGGGAGGAAAGGGGGTGTGAAGAGGGAAGGACAGGGAGAGGCTCCTGAAGGGGTGTTCCCTTTTGTACTGCTGGGAGAGGCATTTTTGTTTTATTTCCTCCTCCCCTTTGAAAGAAGGGTAAAGACCAAATGAAATATCTGCAAATGGCATAAAAGCAGAAATGGGATTTTTAAACAGAGCACATTAACAACATTAAAAGCTTTTGTCTGCATGACAGCCAAATGAACATATAGGGTTGTGGACTGGAACAGTTTATATTGTAATGGCTTACAATACCCCCTGCAATGAGAGAATGCATCATTTTTAGAACTATTTGATTCA